>NC_090938.1:819556997-822509497 GCF_040938575.1 Ambystoma mexicanum
CCTCTCCCCACACAAGCGCCAGCAGCCAGGACTGGCCAATTGGAACATCTTTGAAAGCCTAACTGGGTCATATTTCCATCTATGAAGGAGTTTAATGGCACGCAATTTGTACTGACTAGCAATGCAGATCTGTGAGGTCCCTTTACATATTCTCTCCCAGAGTCTATATCCACCCCCATATCCTTTTCCCACCTTTGCCTTAGGCTCTCGGTTGACCCCTTCCCAGCATTCACAAGTGCACCATAGATAGCCAAGATTAGGCCCTTCGTTCCCATCCTTTTGTCTAGGAGTTCTCTGTAGGGGGCGAGGTCTCTCTGAATCTTCTCCCTCTGTTTCTCATCCGTAAGGGCCCCCTTTTAACTGAAGGTAGTAAAAGACTGAGAGGGGACCTATAACCAGAGACCCTTCCAGGTCGGTGATTGAAATAAAGGTGCCCGCCTTCCAGAGTTGGCCATCCCTGCCCAAACCCACCTCAAACCAAGCTTGGAACCTGTGCCCATATATGACTATGGGGGGATGACCAGGAGGTCACTCCTTGCATGTCAACCCGCTCCCGCCAAACATCCAGTATGGTGCCCAAGATCGGGTGGTCACTGTCCCTGCGTAGAAGCTTCGTTCTCGGTACCCACAGCCACTCCGTGACCCTGGCGGGGGCTAGATTGTTGTTGTCCAAGTGAACCCACTGGACTCCCTTCTGCCTTTGCAGGTGGGGCATTAGGACCCTCAGCTGTGCCGCTTCATAGTACTTTTTCAAATTCAGGAGTCCCCCACCCCCCCCTGTCTTTGGGCAGTGTAAGGACATCATATGCTACTCTCGCTTTCTTCCCCTCCATAAGAACTTCAGCATCGCCCCCTTTACCTCACAAAAGAAAGACTCAGCGAGGTGGATCGGGAGCATTTGAAACGCGTATAAAAATCTAGGGAGGCAAACCACCTTCAGGGCGTTTAAGCGCCCCAGCCAGGATATGGTCAGTTTCCCCCACCTTTCAAGGTTGACCCTCAACCCGGAACTCAGAGGGGGGAAATTAGCTATGAATACGTCCCCCAGTTCCCTTGTAAGAGGAATACCCAGATGTCCCATCTAACCGTTACTCCCAAAGGGGCAAATCTGTTGTCATCTCCCCCTCCCCCCCCCAAGTACCTTAAATGGAAATAGTACTGACTTGGCCCTCTTAATCTTGAATCCGGATAGGTCACCATGTTGTTCAATCAACTGGATCGCCCGAGGAATGGCGGTCAGGGATCCCTTGTGTGCAACAGCAAGTCATCTGCGTATAGGGCCACTTTGTACTCTACCCCCACTAACCATGAGACCTTCTACTTGGGGGTCTCTTCTGAGCCTCAGCGCCAAGGGTTCTACAGAGAGGGCAAATAGAGTCGGGGAAAGGGGAGAACCCTGCCTCGTGCCCCTGCTTAAATTGAATCACCGTAAGTAGACCCCATTGACGTCTAAATCCACTAACCATATCAAGGTCCGACCATGCAACCGGGGAGATCTCCGAACCTAACGCCACCTCCCAGAGCCCTCCTGAGACATACATATAGTCAATTCTGGTGAAAGTACCGTGGGGTGCCAAACACAAGGTATAACCTTTCTCATTCGGATGGTAACTCCTCCATGCATCCTTGAGCCCGAACACCTCCAACATCGCCATGTCCCCCACGCACCCCTTCCCCTGTGGTGCCTGTGCTCCGGACCCTCCCCCCTCCCTATCCAGCTAAATATCCACCCATATGTTAAAATCACCTCCCAAGATGATGTGGCTGGAGGCCTCAAGTATTATTTTCAGAATTGTCTATCGCAGGAACTGCTGCTGGCCCTTGTTTGGGTAATACGCATGTTCTGTACCGAGCCAACAACCATCAGAGACCTGCCTTCAACATCTGCCCATACTTTGGTAACCTCCATCCTCAGCCCTTTCCTGATGAGAATACCAAACCCTGCCTTCCTCAAGGGAATGGAGCACCAGTATTCCTGACCCAGTGTCCCCCCCCCGGGAACCCTCCTTTCCTCCCCCCTGGCATATTTGGTCTCCTGAAGGAACATCACGTCCAGACCCGCTCTACGGAATTCTCTTGCCACCAATTACCTATGTGGGGGGAATTCATTCCCTTGACATTTAACATGCCCACCCTAAGAAGACCACCCCTCTCAACAGCTGGTTCTACCGCCCTATTTGCCTATCTGCACCCCTATCACCACCTCTCATCCCGGGCAGCCATTTCCCATACTCCACCTCCCCACTGCTACTCACACTCAGCTTAAAGAAGACCCCGTTCCTGCCCCCTTCACTCCCACCCACCCCCTCCCGGAAAGGCATCCGACACCAACCGGTTAAAATCACCAGGCGGAACTCAGACCACCAGCGGGGACTGTTCACCCCATGGTCCCTCAACTGCACAACCTCCTAACCCCTGAGTCTGTCCCCCTCCCACCCCTCCGAATAGGCCAAGTCGCTGAGGAGCCCCTTTAATCTCCTGCAAGGGACACTTTCAACATAAAACCTCCCCTGGAACTCACACAGGGCCCCCACATATATGTGTACACCTCTCAACCGCCACTGCACCCCCATTTAACAACATTACAATGTACCCGGTGTGTTTCATGAGTTCACCACGGACAAAGCGTTCATTCTCCTGTACTTCCTGGATCCCGGTATGTGCCTCCGTTTCGTGCACTAGATGTGCCATTTCGTGTCGTCATCTGACCTTTAATCTGGGTTCTGCCTACTCTCTGGGTCACTCTCAGCTCGGGCATGCATCCGCCGATGTCTCTCTCCGTCCTCAACTTCTGTTTGTGTCCATCCAGTTCAAATGTGAGGGAGAAGGGGAAGCCCCATCTATAGCACACGCCTTTTTCCTGCACAGGGTCAGTGCGGATAGATCTTAGACGATCGTCACTCTCGCCGAGCCGTAGGTGATTGGACCCTTCTGCTTTGCTTTTTCCAAGATTTTGGCTTTATCGCTGTAGTTATGGAACCGGGCCAGGACCATCCTAGGACTACCAGCGGACCCCCCTGCTCTATGTATTCTCTCAATCTTCACCTCATCAATGGAGTCGTCCTCAAATACCAACTTAGTAATTTCATGGAGCGTTCTTTTCAAGTCCTGCTCCGAATGCCAAAGAGCCTCATGTTGTTCCTCCTTTCACGGTTCTCCAAATCGTCCATCTTTAAACGGAATTCCTCATACCAACTCTCCATTTCCGTTATTCGTAGGTCCATTTGTGTTTCCAGGGTACTCAATGTGGTCTGATTGCTTTCCACCTCCTCGAGTCGCTCCTCCATCTTGTCTATTCTCTTAGTAATCTTGTCGACCCTGCCTCCGATGTCTGCCTTCATGCTCCTTATCTCTTCCATCAGGGCCGCCACATCTCCTTTGGTTGCAGCTGATTCTTCTGCTGATGCTGCCATTTTGGGTTGAAAAGAGGTCTCGGACCCGGGACGTTGTGGAGCGTATTTGTAGGTAACCAACTTCTGCCTTACTTCTATGCACTCCATGTCGTCGACCTGTATGTGCCTTCCAACTCGCCCCGTCGGCTTAAACTCCCCCCTACTAAGGTGTTGCTTCCTCCAGCCCAAGGCTTTCTCCGGTGGCCCGGTGTTATCCTTGGCCTTGTGTCCAGAGCCTCTGCCCCTGTGGTGGGCACACGCCCCTAGGTAGGGGGCCCACACCACTAAGAAATGGTTTAGGACAGGGGGCAAGCAGACTACTCATCAACAAAAGCAGTATTTATCTCCTTGGGCCCAGTTGGTGTCAGGCTACTGCCTCCCAAGAAAACCTTTCCCTGTGCGTAAGGTCTATCCCAGTCCTTGCGCTACCCCTGCCCTCTCTGGTCAGCAGGTACGGCTATATGGGTACACCTCTGTCCGGAGCCCAGGAGGAGGAAACGCGCCCCAATATCGGGGGCCCACCCTTCCTTGGGCATACTGATTCCCCTCTGTGTAGCCTATATCACGTCTGTGTCCGGACCTGGCCACCTGGCCTATTCCACATCTGTGGTGGGCTCCCCTGAGCGTGACACGTCTTCAGGAGTTAATGAATCTGAGAGAACGGATTGTCCATATTATCTGGTCGGTAGAGCCAAGGGCCTCTGCTGCAGCCACTGAGTGGTGCGCATCCCCCTGGGTGCCCCCTAGCTGTTGTTTCAGGCTGGACCTCTTTGCAGTTTTGGACCGTTTCAGGGGGACCCTCCCTGGGAGCAGGTGTGTGCCCCGATGTAAACCCAGTTCTGGCTCTCCACTAAGGACCCCTGCGCCATGGATCCAACTCCACCATGATCACTGGGGGAAGGCGGCACTCTCCAATCACTACCTACACCCCAAGCACTACAATCCACCAATGGGCACCACGAATATGGGGAGGCCCTACGCCCCGCTGACCTTGATGTGGTCCGGGTTGCCACCGGTGGGCCAGCGCACCTTCCCCTCCATAGCACACCTTGTGGGTATTGGCCCGTTAGTATATACCCTTGATATGCTTTAGGGCTATGGGCCGAAGTTCTCCAGCTCCCCCACTTTGCTCCACGCCGGTGGGGGCGGGGGGCGTGCTCCACCAACCTGATCTGTAGGTCCTCAGGCACTCCTTCTCCCCCGATGCCCACAGGCGGGGGGTGGGGGGACGCGTTCCATCTCGTTCCCCGCTTCCAGAGTACATGAAACCCTGCAGGCTCTTCGCAAATCTGTTCCGCCAGACCCCGTCTGCACACGTGTAATGCTCCCGGTGAGGGCGCTTCTATTCCAGGTACTCGCAACGCTGGAGCCCATCCGGGACACCGGAACTCCTTTCAGGTCCCCTGCCGTGGCCCTGTGGTCCGGCGGATCACCCTGCAAGCCTTGCCATTTCCTCTGCCACCATGCAGCACCTCTAGGGGCAAAGAGCTCACTTGTGCTTTCCTTGCACCGCGGCTGATTACCAGGGAATTCCTGGACCAATTTCCTCCATGACGACGTGGTTCATACACCCTGCTGTTAACTGTTACTTGGGGTGGGGGGTGTTGGGGGTGTGTCCTGGCCCCGTGCATGCCCGTGAGCCCCCACACTAGACAGACCACACACTACACACGTCCATCTAGTTCGGGCTCCCTGGTCGCTCTATCGCATCTGGGAAAGCCCCGTTTATTTAACTTGCACGCGGCGACGTGCAACGTCACGCCACCGCGTGCGCGTCCCACACGGGGCAGCGCCACACTCCTCCTTTTTCGGGAGGAAACACAATTGCTATTATTAAACACTGCAAACCACACATACAAATAACATCAACATAATGAGCCCATGCCCCTTTAATGTCAGACACCCGGATCCCCTCACTCCGGTTGATCCTCCACATGTCCCAACACGTATTCGCTGAGATAAGCGGGTTTCCCTCGCCCAGCCCTCTGGGGGTACCTCCCGCTTACCTCCGGCACGGGAAGTCCACCAGTCACAGCTCCCCGGACTGGAGAGCTCTGGGCACTCACAGGGATTCCAACGTCCTCAGGCACCTCTGCCATATCAGGGTCCAGGGGTGGTTCAGTTCTGGAGTCTCCCAGCTTCTTGAAGAAGCTGACATTTCGGGTGACAGCAGATCGTCCATCCAAGGCCGTCACCATAGACCCTTTCACAGCCACCACGTCCAGTGGCTCCGGTTCGTAGGGGAGCGAGAGTTTGCCATGGGGGTGTCTGTTTCGAATGAGCACCTTGTCCCCCGGTTCCAACCGCTGGGGGCGAAGACCCCTTCGCAGGTTCTCCTGGTCAATCCTGGTCCTCCTATCGGCCTCAACCTGCTGAGTGTCGATCACCCCGGGCTCCTTCTCCCGGACCTCAGGCAATAGACCCCAGGGGCATCGCTTAAACAGGGCCTCCGCAGGGGCGACCCCGGTGGAGGCGTGTGGAGTGGTGCGGTACACCCGCAGGAATTGATAAAGGGCGCGTTGGAGGGGCTGCCCTTGTCCCTGAGCAATCCTGAAGGTCTTATTCAGGGTCCGCATCAGCCTTTCAGCGTCTCCATTAGCACGAGGCCACAACAGGGATATCTTCCTGTGCTTGATTCCGCAGCTCTCCATGAACTCAGAGAACCGCTCACTTTGAAATGGCGACCCATTGTCCGAACACAGAGTCACAGGGAACCCATGGGCCGCAAATATCTTTTCCACCGCTCCGACCACATGCTCAAATGCCACGGACTCCACGAACTCCACCTCTGGGTACCGGGAGTACTCATCAACAATTGCAATGAAGTGGGTTCCCACGGCCGTGGACCCAAAGCCCGCATGGACGACCTCCCAAGGGCGGGTCCCCCGGGGCATCGCCTCGATGGTCAGCTCTCGCTGCACGGGGGAGGCTGCCTGGCACCACACACACGCCACCGCAAACTCATCCACCCTTCTTTCCAAGTCTGGGAACCAGACTTTCTGCCGCAGCCTCGCCTTGGACTTGGCGGCACCCTGGTGTCCCTGGTGGGCCAGAGTAATCACCTCCTGTACCTTGCACTGGGGGACCACGATGCGATCACCCCGGAGCAGCAAACCCGATTCTGAGAAGGACAACTCGTCCTTCACCTTCCACAGCTGCTCGAGTCCAGTCCTGGCCTCCTGGGTCCGCCCCACCAGAGCCTCCAAGATGGATTTCCAGGAGCCGTGTTGCATCAAGTTCTTTAGGATCTGAAAACACTCATCCACTGCCGCTGCACCCTCCAGCTCCGACAGGGGCATCGCATTTGGCGTGGCCCCTTCCACCACCATCCAGACATGGTCATCGGCCTCCTCTGCACAGGTGTCATACTCCTCTCCCCCGCGCACTCCGGGATGTCGGGAGAGGTAGTCCGCTGCATTGTTGGCCCCCCGCCGGTACACCAGGGTGACTCCATACTCGAGCAGGGCGAGCATCCATCTCTCAATCCTGGCCGGGGGCTTTGAGGACGACCCAGCCAGAATCGGGAGGAGGGGCTTGTGGTCAGTGACCACGGTCACCGGGCGCCCCAAGACACAGAGTCGAAAATGTCTGCATCCCCAGAGGACCGCCAGGGCCTCCTGCTCAATTTGGGAGTATCTTTGCTCCGTGTCCGAGAGCACCTTGCTGGCATACGCCACTGGGCGAATGCTCCCATCTCGGTCCACCTGAGTTAGAACAGCCCCCAGGCCAAATGGACTCGCGTCCACAATGATCTCCGACGGCAGCGCCGGGTCGAAGAACGCCATGGTGTCTTCCGCTGTTAGTGCACTCTTGATGTCCTCAAAGGCCGACTGCTCCAGTGGGCCCCAATGCCAGACTGTCTCCTTCTTCGTCAGCGCCCTGAGCGGCTCGGACCTCGAGGCCAGGTTTTGGATGAAGAGCCCGCAGTAGGTCACCATACCGAGGAAGCTTCTCACGTCCGACACCGACTCCAGGGGCTGCGCCTTCTTAATGTCCTGGACCTTCCTTGGATCTGGTGACACCCTCCCCCCCCCTTGAACACAAACCCAAAGAACTCAATGGAGGGGCGCAGGAATTCACACTTGTCCCTGTGAAGGGTGAGGCCCAGTGACTGCAGCCTCTCAAAGGTCTTTGCCAGCCTCCTCAGATGGTCCACCTCCGTCTTGGCAAATACCAGAATGTCATCGCTAATGTTGAGGACACCCTCCAGATCAGCGAGGGTGCCCCGTATGATGTTTTGAAATACTTCCGCAGCCGTTGACACCCCAAAGCTCAACCTCTTGTACCTGTATAGCCCCCGGTGGGTGGTGAACGTGGTTATGTACCGGGATTCAGGGTGGAGGACAACCTGATGGTATCCTGCTCGCAGATCTAGCTTGGAGAAGAATCGGGCTCCTTGCACCTCGGCGATAATGTCATCGATGGTCGGGGTGAGGTGCCGCTCTCTCTTGATGGCCTTGTTGGGCAGCCTCATGTCCACACAAATACGCACAGAGTCCGGTTGTTTCGGTTTCCTTGCCACAACAATAGGAGATACCCATGGCGTCGGGCCCTCGACTTTCTCAATAATATCCAGATTCACCAGGTTGTCTAGCTCTTTGTCAACCTGCTCCCTCAGATGAAACGGCACCCTCTGGTGCTTTAGGGCAATGGGTTGTACAGACTCGTCGATATGCAGCCTGACCGGGTCACCAGTCATCATCCTGATGCCGTTGAAGAGGGCAGTGTACTTGTCGAGCAGGTCATTGATGTCCTTCAAGTACACCGAGTACGCGAAAATGACAATCCCCAGGGCCTCTGCAGCGGCACAACTCAGGAGCGTGTTGTTGCTCACTGGGGTGACATAGAACTGAGCCTTGATTGTCGAGCCCTCATGCTCCACCTTCGCCACAAATGCACCGTCCAGCGGTATAGGCTCCAACCCTCCAAAGGCAAATATGCGGGCTCTCGGTGTGGCCAAGTCTGGTGGCGGGCACATGGTATCGTAGTGTCCCCTCGCCATGACATTGACTGAGGCCCCCGTGTCCACCGGAACCGGCAAGTGGTTCACCTCCACCACACACCTTGGCTGCCTCCTGCTCTTCCCTTTCAGGATCCCCACGCTCGAAACAAAGAAAATGTTCTCTTCCTCGTCTTCCTCTGCCTCATCCAGCTGGGCCTCCTCCTCACCTTGGTCTACCTGGGCCACATTTGGTGGTCGGCTCTGGCGCGGAGTACACGTCCGGGCCGGACCTCTCGGTACCAGCACCGGCAGAGCCGCTCTGCACACTCTTGAGAAGTGGTCCGGCAGGCCGCACCGGCCACAAACCTTCCCCGCTGCCGGGCACTCTGTCGGGTGGGGGAGGTCATAGCCACAATTCTGATATGACTCCCCTGATCTTCCTGCCCTGTCCCGGGGTCCTCCACCAGGTCTTCTTGTTCCTCTGCCACCCCGCCAGACCGCAACCACCTCCTCCGACTTCATCGAGCGTGACCCCGCCTCCATCTTATTGGCGCGAGCCTCGGCCACCTCATGACACCGGCCTAGTTCCAATATGCGGGGTAGGGTGAGGCTTGGCTCTCTCAGGACCTGCCTCCTGAGTTTGCCAGAGGAGCATGCCTGAATCAACATTGTGCGCATCATGTCCTCCCCGTCCCCCCATGCGCATCCTTGGGAGAGGCGGCGCAGGCGGCCATAAAAGGTATCCAGAGTCTCATCGTCCTTTTGCTTGGCCGACAACATGACAAACCTTTCGTAGTCCACATTGGCAAGGGGCAGAAAGTGAGCAAGCAGGACTGCCTTGGCCGCATCATAAGACTGGTCCACCGGGGTGAGTGATTCGAAGATCTCCTGGACCGCAGGCCCCGCCGAATACAACATTGGGGCCACCATGCTGTCATTGTCTGTCACCTGAGCAGCTCTGAAGTACATGTCCAGGCGAGCAACCCACCTCCTCCACCGAGGCCCCATGCTTGAAGGTGGGCCCGATGCATCGAATTCAGGGATGGGCTGCAGGGCAGCTTGGGCAGCCTGGCCTCTAGCTTGAGCCATGACGGGAGGTACTTGAGGAGCACCTAGCTGTGCCCCGGGGAAAACCTGGGGTGCAGGCAGCTGACCCCCTCCCTGCGGGGGCTGCTGTGGGGCCTGTTGAGGTTGTAGCGCTGGTCGCTGTCCTGGAAGCACTGGAGGCTGTAGGGCCTGCTGAGGCTGGGCCACCTGGTCACCACCCTCCTGATCATCAGAGTCACTCATGGGCCTGAGCGCACAGGCACCCCCACCTTGTGTCCTGGGGGCCGCAACTCAATTGCCCCTCAGCACCACACCAACAGACCTTCTCCCCCTCTCCAGGCACAATGGCAGTCCAAACTAGGGGATCTGTGACGATGCACCAGACGAGAAGAAGAGCATCCACTGCAGCCAACCTCGTGATGATGAAGGAGACAAAGAAGAAGCCACAGCGTCCTGATGATGAAGGGAACAAAGAAGAGCCGTGCCTCCACCTTGCTGCAGGCCACAGTGGTGTGGATGTCCCAAAAATTAAGATGGTGGAGTGGACTAATTCGGCCCAGCCATGTTAGTCCTTCCCCTAGCTTTCACTCGACGTAGGAATCCCAAAACTGGAGTAAAATACACAAATCAGGCATGGGCATGCAGGTTATGCCGCCTGCAATCAGAATATCCAAAAATTGGACCTGGATCGCTTTCACCCTCCAAACTGGAGCCTGGTGAAACTCCATGGCCTCATAAACAAAATGGCAGCCAGCCGCGTGTACGGTTCGCAGCCACGGCGTGAAACGAAACACTCACGAACGTTCCGTGTCATGGAGAAAAATTTCGGAATGCCTTTCACCGCCGGGCCCGGGCATCCGTCTGCACTCGTCGCCACTGTTGGGGGTGTGTCCTGGCCCCCGTGCGTGCCCGTGAGCCCCCACACTAGACAGACCACACACTACACATGTCCATCTAGTTCGGGCTCCCCGGTCGCTCTATCGCGTCCGGGAACGCCCCGTTTATTTAACTTGCACGTGGCGATGTGCAACGTCACGCCGCCGCGCGCGCGTCCCACACGGGGCAGCGCCACAGGAGGATGCAAAGTGGGAGCTCAGGGACCATGTGACGGAAGGACTACGCACAGGCAGCCAGCATCTGCATGCCCCCTGGTGGCCTCCTGCCATAGGTATTTTTAACTACTTGTGGTTTAAAGGCCGGTGTAACATAACTTTTTGCTACCGTCAAAAAATCCTATAGCCCCAAACGGAGCATACGTCATGCGTGTGCGCATGCTCAGCAAGTAATAGGATACTCTACCTACTTCCTCTTCTTCCTGGCTCCTTCTCACCAATCTTCTGTTCCTCCGATGTTTCACACTGTCTTCCTCCTGCCTGCACCCATTGATGTTAACTCATTCTCCTTCCACTCCCCCTTCTAAACTACTCCCACTCCTCCTGAACCCACCACCACTACTACTATTATAACTGCTCCTGCTACCACTCCCCCTCCTCCTCCTTAACCACCACCACTAATACTATAACTGCTACTGCTACCACTCCCCCTTCTCCCCCTGAACCACCACCACTACTACTACTATAACTGCTCCTGCTACCACTCCCTCTCCTCCCCTGAACCACCACCACTACTACTATAACTGCTCCTGCTACCACTCCCCCTCCTCCTCCTGAACCACCACTACTATAACTGATCCTGCTACCACTCCCCCTCCTCCTCCTGAACTACCACCACTACTACTATAACTGCTCCTGCTACCACTCCCCCTCCTCCTCCTGAACCACCACCACTACTACTATTATAACTGCTCCTGCTACCACTCCCCCTCCTCCTCCTGAACCACCACCACTACTACTACTATAACTGTTCCTGCTACCACTCCCCCTCCTCCTCCTGAACCACCACTACTACTACTACAACTGCTCCTACTACCACTCCCCCCCTCCTCCTGAACCACCACCACTACTACTATAACTGCTCCTGCTACCAACCCCCCTCCTCCTCCTGAACCACCACCACTACTACAATAACTGCTCCTGCTACCACTCACTCTCCTCTGCCTGAACCACCACTACTACTACTACTACTATAACTGATCCTGCTACCACTGCCCCTCCTCCTGAACCACCACCACCACTGCTACTATTATAACTGCTCCTGCTACCACTCCCCCTCCTCCTTAACCACTACCACTACTACTATTATAACTGCTCCTGCTACCACTCCCCCTCCTCCTCCTGAACCACCACCAGTACTACTGTTATTACTGCTACCACTCCCCCTCCTCCTCCTGAACCACCACCACTACTACTATTATAACTGCTCCTGCTACCACTCACCCCTCCTCCTGAACCACCATAATTACTACTATAACTGCTTCTGCTACCACTCCCCCTCCTCCTCCTGAACCACCACTACTACTACTATAACTGCTCCTGCTACCACTCACCCCTCCTCCTGAACCACCACAATTACTACTATAACTGCTCCTGCTACCACTCCCCCTCCTCCTCCTGAACCACCACCACCACCACCACTACTACTTCTATAACTGCTCCTGCTACCACCACCCCTCCTCCTCCTGAACCACCACCACCACTACTACTACTACTATAACTGCTCCTGCTCCACTCCCCCTCCTGAACCACCACCACCACCACTACTACTACTATAACTGCTCCTGCTACCACTCCCCCTCCTCCTCCGGAACCACCACCACTACTGCTCCTGCTAACACTTCCCCTCCTCCTCTAGAGCCACCACCACCACTACTACTAGTATACCTGCTCCTGCTACCACTTCCCCTCCTGAACCACCAACACCACTCCTACTATTATAACTGCTCCTGTGCAGCCACCTGGATTCAGCAGCACACTTTTCCCCAGAAGCCATTGCATGGATACAATCCTTTCTCAGTGATCGTACCATGAGAGTCTTCTCTCCCATGGCATCGGCTGATCCTATCCCCATCACGTGTGGTGTTCCTGTTAGGGAGGAATTCTCCATAGTGGTAATTTCCCTCACCTAGTGAGTCCCTCAGCAGCCTTGCTGGATTTCAGGGGTTTATTTTTTTCATGTTCAGAGTGTGAACCTTTTTTAGTCCCACTCTTACCTGCATTTTTGTGATAAGTGTTGTTCTTTTTATGTGTCTCATTGACCCAGAGCCTAACCACCTCTGGGGGCATCATCTTTTCCAGTGTGTCACACCGCACCCTCCGTGCAGTGACACTGGGTTGTCTTTTCGACTTCCCCAAAAACTCCATTGCTGGGGCTGACTACCGTCCCCCAGCAAAGGTAACGTTGCCATTAACGTTATCAGGCTTTTTCCAAATTACCAGACTCGGCACACCCTATCTTCTATAGAGTGCTGAAGGAGTCACTTTGTGCCTCCTTTGCCTAAACTCCTTTTTGACTTACAGTTGGCACCCATAGTTACAAGAATTTGCTGGTGGCAGTGGTACTACTACACTTTTCTTTCTTTACCGTATTACCTTTTTACGCGGTAACGGTAAAAGCTACATGTTAGCTCTAACCCTAAACCCCGCTGTATCATATTGTTAATAACTTTACTCCGGTCGTGTTTTTCGCCATTTTCTTTGCTAGGGGTTCCTTCTCGAATCTTCCTTTGTGAGTTTCACCCACTTTGGTTTTCTTTGTTTGCCGTTTTTGGCGGGCTTCTGAACAGAAGCCCTGCCAAAGGCGCCTGGAAGTCTAGCGTAGGCAGGATGTGGGGAAGGGGTTTGAGACCCCCTGCCCTTGGTTCCCTTGGGAACCAAGTCGCACTTTGGTGTGATTGGTTGGGGCACTGTCCGGCCTGGACAGTGACCCTCTGCTGAATGATTGACAGCCAGGCTGTCTGAATGGGGGAATTTAGCTTAAATACCCACCTCTTTGGACAGTCGCTACTGGATCGTAGGACCCGACGAGGAGAGACGGAGAGGACAGCTGTAGACGACATCAACACCGGTGGAGCCTTGCTGCAGGTTCGAATTCCTGATCTCCAACGACAGGAGCTCTTCATCAGAATCTTCAAACCCTTAAGCTGGTGGGACCAATCAGCTTACTCAGTGCCTGGACCCTCTTTACTCTGGTCGAACTTTGGTAAAGTCTTGCCATCGCTGGATAGCCAGTGGGAGAGACCCCAGACCGCACTTAAGGTACCGGAGCTTTTCTTGTTTGCCAACACTTAACCCCTGCTGCAACCAACCGTCCCCTGTGGCGCAGGACCCTCCAGTCTGCCTCCTCTCTTGAAAGAGAGTGGAGCAGTGGACACCGGAGCCTGCAGGAAAACCCACCTGGACCACCGACGCAGTGGGAACCTTTGTTGTCATTTGTTAAGGTACTGTACACCCTGGTTGGCTTCTCGGAGCTCGCACGAAGGAAGTCGCTCCCGCCTTTCGTTTTCGGAAAGGCTGGTGTGCTGCTTTCACCTGCCCTTATTAGATTGTGCTGCCTCGATCCGTTACGACTGGTCTTTTCGTTATACCTTACTTTGCCGAATTATGTTTTAACCCTTCCATAGATAGGATTGTAGAGTGCCATTTATCGGTCTCCTTGCTTGGGACCATAGACTTGTCTGCAATCATTAGAAGTGTGTTTCGAAGTTACCTTGTTGACTATTCTGCTTTTCTAGTGACCTGTTCGAAAATACTTGCCAGAAATAAATAAATATATATTCTTATACAAAGTAGCCTTGTAAGTGTCTAGTTGAATCACTGTAATTGACGTACTCCTGTGTAATCCCCTGTACTGCTCATCTAACTCTTGAGATAGGTCTGGCCACTCGAACTCGCTACCACGTTCCTGTGTGGCACGGGCTTGTACCAAACGTGAATTTTGCTAACACCTGTGAGCTTAATCCTGTGTAGTGGTCCCAGAGGGTACTGCATAGGATTCTGCCTTAACACTGTTGTTCAGCGGTGACGATCAAAGTGAGGAGATTACACTTTGAAGTACTGATATTATTTTGAGTCAAGTAACCACAAGGTCTAGCATCGCTAAAAAGCTTTTGAAAATGTCTAATGTAGAAAACTTCACCCAGGAGTCTCTACCAAATATGCTTGTAGATAGATTGAGAGATCTATGCAGGGATAGGAGCCTCCTATTAAAAGGCACTAAGGTTGATATAATCAAAAGATTGTTGGAAAACAAAGACTGGAGAGTGGGTCAGAAATGCCTGCTTCCCCAGCAACTGTGGACAATGATGATGATGAGGCAGATTATGTTGCTGATAATGTCTCTGGAGAGTCAGGTGAGGAGGTGGAGACCCAAAATGTGGCCCCTACCCTCCCTCAGCCTGCTTTACCACCTCAGTCTTTGACCGCTGGGCCCCAGAAAGACCCCTCACTAAGTCCAGAATTCATAGAGCTAGAGAAAATGAGGCTTAAACTTGAATTTAAGACACCAAATGCACAATCTGATCTGAAACATCAAGAGGTGAGACTCAGGGAGATGGAGATGCAGCATGCTTTAGAAATGAAACGGTTGTCTCTTGAATCTGCTTCTACTCCAGTGTCCTCTAGGTCTTCCAGTCCTAAGAGGCCGAGAATGCCTAAAGAGATTATGGGTATGTATGAGACTAAACTTGATATTTCAGATTGGTTGGCAATGTTTGAGTACAATCACGGTATTCAAGACCTCTCTGGGAATCAATTGCTTCCCTGGCTTTTTTCTAGGCTCCCCCCTGTTGCATCTGATGTGGTAATGGAGTTGGGGGAGGTGGCTAGAACGGATTACGAATGTGTGAAGCTAGCTTTAATAGCTAGATTTGTGAAGACCCCTTCCCAGTACCTTAAGAGGTTTAGGACCCTCAAAAAGTCTGATGGTACCCCTTGGGCTACCTGGGTGTGTGAATGTTTGAAAAACTTAGATGGTTGGGTTAAGGGTTACAAGGTGAACACTTATGAAGGTATGAGAAATCTTGTTATGTTGGAGTCAATTTATGATGCCTGCTCTCCTGAGCTCAGACAGCACTTGGCTGATTCAAAGCAGATGGATCCTAAGAAGTTAGCTAAGGCTGCTGACTTGTGGGTTGCCAACAGGGCCACTCACAGGGATTCTGGGGCAACTCCTAAGAAGGATGAGGGAAAGCAGCCAAAGAAAGATAACAAGGAGAATTCCAATAATACCTCCAATCCAAAAGAGGGCCACAAACAATCACATAAGGGTAAGCCACCGGGAAAACCGAATCGGGCTAGTGCACCTTCTGGCCCCAAACCAGAAGGAGGTCAGAACAAGCCTCCATTCATTAAGACATTTGGGAAATGTTATGTTTGTGGGTCCACTGACCATGTGAAAGTTGATCCCAGATGTAAGGGTAAACCTTCAGGGGTCCACACTGCCTCCTTAGCCTTCTCCCCAGTGGAAGAAGTACAAATGGCAAGTGGTAACTTTCAATTAGTGGCTGATGAACCAATGAGAGTCTCAGCCAGTGTTTCTTTAGTGTCCCTGGGATTGTGGGAACAGCAGAAATTAGATGTGTACAATCTGATCCCAGAAAACTCTAAGAACTATTACAAAGATAGTGTTCTCATTAATGGTCAGGAAACGCCCGCCATTAAAGACACTGGGGCCAGCATAACTGTGGTTGATGAATCTTTTTTCAAGGTTGAGGATGTTGCTAAAGCACCAAGATACCTAACCAAGTTAGCTGGAGGCCCTGTGCAAATGCTTCCCCAGGTACCAGCTCTCATCCAGTGTAATGACATGACTGTCCATATACCTGTCAGTGTGCAGAGTGAAGTGCCTGGGAGAATCCTGTTGGGGAAATGATCTAGAAACTCTAGGAGTTGTATCAAGTACCCCCAGGCCTCCCAGTAAGAGGAATCGGGAACTCACCAGGACTACAAGGGACAATACCTTGAGGGGTATCCCTGAGGAATTCGTGGAAACACCTCTCTCCTCCAGTCCAATGGAGTTGTCGGCAACAACTTCCACAACCCAGGAGAAAAAGGGGAAACCCAAAAACTCCAAGAAACAAAGTAGCACTCTGGTATTACCCAGAAGGACTCCCCCTCCTGCCCCAGGTTGTCCAAAACCACGCCAGTGGTTCCTCCTACAGGTGAAACTGAGGAGGTGGAAACAGGATCTGATGAGCCAGATCTAGTAAAGAACCAACCTCTAGTTGGAGACCTTGACCCTGTTGAGGATCCAGAACTGCAGTCGTTACTGGCAGAGGGTGGGCCCAACAGGGCGGACTTCAATAAAGGGCAAAGAGAGTGTCCTACTCTTAAAGGTCTTTGCCAACAGGCAGCTTCTCAGGCTGAAGGGCAAGAGCCTGGGAAGCACAGGTTACACTGGGAAGAAGGCATAGTGAACCAACTGAGTCTAACCCTGGGGACTACAAAAGACTTGCAGTGCCCCTAGCCAACAGACTCCAGTTTCTGCAGTTAGCCCACGAGATACCTTTGGCTGGTCACTTAAGTTTTAAGAAGACCAAGGAAAGGATCTCTTTATACTTCTATTAGCCTAAGATGGGTTCAGAAGTAGACAAGTTCTGTAGAAGCTGCCACACTTGCCAAACCTCTGACAAGAGTGGAGCCAAGAATGGGACACCCTTAGTGCCCCTCCCAGTGGTGGGAGTTCCTTTTGAGAGGGTCAGGATCGACATTGTTGGGCCCCTTGACCCTCCCACAGCTTCAGGCAACCATTTTATCCTGGTTGTAGTAGATCATGCTACTAGGTATCCTGAAGCAATACCTATGAGAACTATTACGCTCAGGCTGTGGCTAAGGCTCTACTTGGTATTTTTTACCATAGTAGGGATTCCTAAGGAGGTAGTCTCTGACAGGGGATCCAATATTATGTCCCACTACATGCAGGCCATGTGGAAGAACTGTGGAGTCACCTATAACTTCTCAACTGCCTACCACCCTCAAACAAATGGGTTGGTGGAGAGGTTTAATCGTTCTATGAAGAGCATGCTAGGTGCTTTAGAGGAACCCCTTAAGAGAAAGTGGGACCTTCTACTGCCATGCCTTCTCTTTGCTTAAAGAGAAGTCCCTCAGGAGGGAGTAGGTTTTTCTCCCTTTGAGCTTCTCTATGGTCATCCGGTCAGAGGTCCTTTGGTCCTGATAAAGGAGGGGTTGGAGAGTGCTCCTTCCCCCAAGCCAGTCAGAGTGACTGACTATGTGATAAGTCTCCGGAGGAGAATGTCACATATGATGACAGAAGCATCTGAAAACTTGAAAGCAGGTCAGGCTCTGGTGAAACATTGGCACGACCAGAAAGCCAGCATGGTTGTTTTTTTTTTTTTTTTATTTATATGGCGCTCTAGACCCGTAGGTAGATGGGCGCTTAAGGAAGCGGTTACAGCATTGAGATATACATTACATAGTACAACAATTACATAAATTACATGGTATAACAATTTGCAAAATAGAATAGTTGAGTTCACTCAAGACCAGCTTGTTCTAGTTATGGTGCCTACAAAGCATAGGGCTTTGCAGGACAAATGGATGGGACCCTTCAAGGTTGTGGGAAAACTTGGAGAGGTGAACTATCTGGTGGACTTGGGCAATCCCAAGGAGGCTCCCTGAGTCTTTCACACCAACCGCCTAAAGGCATATGTCTCTCGACCTGAGATAGGAGCTTTGTGTTGTGAAGCAGCACACAGACGCTGGTAAGTTGGTTTCGCATTTATTTAAGATAAATGAAAGCAAGAAAGACCCCCGAACATACGAGATCCTTCCCCACCAAAACCTCCATCAACTGACAACTTTAGAACGTAAAACAACACATGCAAGTGAATGTTCCAATGACATCATAGAGGACCTTGCTCTGCCTATGTCATCAACACTAGCTCTCACTGCTCCCAAAGAGAAACATCATTACAACACATCTCCCTTTACTTCATTTTTTTTTTTTCAGTCAAACAACTACATTAAACATCTCTTTTCCCAAATGTCTGTTATACAAAAGCGTTCTCCTTTCACACATGACCCCTTCTCACGGTAGCTATCCTACTCTTGTTCCACACCTGCCCACCGGTCACACGTACTGCACCCTTCATGACTGCCACCACTCTGACTGGGCTCGAATAGAGGGAATCCCCTTTCTTTTTGATAAACCCTTTCCTTATCCTGACCCAATCTCCACATTCCACACGCAATTCTTTCTTTCCTCTTCTCATATTTTCACGCATGACCCAATCTGATTTTCTTTTTACCAGAGACTTCCTCACCTGATCTATCACCAGGTCAGACTCCCTACTTCTACCAAGCCAAGGTGGGCACGTTATAGAAAATGGCTTCCTGCCCCTCATAAGTTCAAACGGGCATAATCCGGTAGCCGCATGTGGTGCCATTCTAAGAGCCCACATCCTATTTTGTATCATGGCTAATTTGTCCAAACCACATTCTTCTCCCATCCTCACACTCTCCATTACACATCTATTCATCCTCTCAACAACACCATTTGATTCAGGATGTTATAATGAAGTTCTCTTGTGTCTAATTCCACATCTCCTCAAATAGTTGGTGAAACTTTCTCCTATAAATTGGGGACCATTGTCCGTCAAAACAGTGTCTGGTAAACCTTCATTGGCAAACATTTCTTGTAAAACCCTTATCATGCTCTCTCCCGTGGTGTCTCTGACAATTTTAAAGTCTGTCCACCTGGAAAACAAATCCACAACCAACACAACATATTTTCCGCGACCATAGCCTAATTCTACAGGACCCAGAAAGTCCATAGCAATATCGCTCCATATCCTGGAGGGTATGCCAACATCCACCAATGGCTGTTTCCTGGCTACAATGCCCTTACCACTCTTGATACAAAACTGACAATTTGCTAGCACTGTCTCTATTTCTTTGTCAAATCCTGGCCACCAATAATCTTCTCTCAAAACACCCTTTGTCTTAGTAACTCCAATGTGACCGCTGTGTGCTAATTCTATAACCTTCTTCCTCAATCCAATGGGGACAACAGCCCTACCCCACCTGAACAGAATATCCTCATTTACAGATAACTCGTCCTTCAATTCCCAATATGGTTTTGTATCTCCCTCCAATGACTGCTTATTTGGCCATGATCCAGACACAACATATGGAATTACTCTGTTGATCACATGGTCTTCTTTTATACCCTCCAACCCCTCTGGTTTGGAGACTATACCATCAGTATTAACAAACACTAATTCTAAATCCTCCTTCTTCATATTCTCAGAGTTTGCAACTCTTATCCTGGACAGGCTGTCCGCTAGAATATTTCCCTTTCCTGGGATAACTTCTATTTTAAAACAGTGCGTCTGCATCCTGGTGACCCAACCTGCCACTCGGCGCGAAACTTTGTCAAGACCCTTATTCTCAAATATTGCTTTTAGAGGCTTATGATCAGTGCGAATTGTAAATTCCACTCCCCACACAAAACTCTTGAAACGTTCAATAGCCCAGAAACAAGCTAAAGCCTCTTTCTCAATGACCGAATATCTCATCTCTGCTCCTCTGAGACCTCTTGACGCATGAGCTATAATGTTTTCAGAACCATCAACTTCTTTCTGAGACAATACAGCTCCCAAACCACCCTCTCTGGCGTCAACAGTAATAATGGTAGACTTCCTAGTGTCAAAACATCCTAACGGACGAGCCATATCTATATCTTCTTTGATGCTATTGAACTCTTTTTCACATCGATCATTCCACTCAAAGTCAGCACCCTTTCTCAAAATTTTCCTTAGTTCCTGAACCTTATCAGCATAGTTCGTAACAAATTTCTGGTAGAATTCTGTCATTCCTAGAAATGAACGCAGCTCACTTTTATTTCTAGGCGGTTCTATGTTTCTTATAGAATTCACCATATCTTCTTTGGGTCTTATCCCATCTCCCGACACTTCATGACCCAGATATTCCACTCTCATCACAGCAAACTTACATTTCTCCCCTTTCACTGTGATACCCCTCTCCTCAAACATCTTCAACACCTTGCACAGATTTTTGTCATGTTCTTGTAAAGACTCTCCACTCACCAATACATCATCCTGAAAGCAAAAAACACCCTTCATCCCTCTCAACAAACGATCCATGATCTTCTGGAAAACTGAAGAGGCGGATGCTAAGCCAAATGGCATCCTTCTAAATTGGAACACACCTTCATGTGTAATAAATGCAGTGACTTTCCTACAGGTCTCCTCCAACTCCACTTGGTGATATGCTGATGCCATATCCAGTTTAGAAAAATACTTTCCCCCACCCACCCTGGTCAATAACTCTCCCATGTTGGGCAGGGGATGCCTGTCCACCAACACACATTTGTTTAGCTCACGCATATCCACGCATAGTCTCAGATCCCCTGAACTCTTCTTCACTATTACAACTGGGGAAACCCACTCTACTCCCCCAGCTCTCTCAATTACGCCTGACGCCAGCAACTTTTGTAATTCCCTTTTTACACTGCCTCGTAAAGCAAACGGCACAGGTCTGAGTTTAGCCACTACAGGTACGCTATCCTTCTTCAAAATTATCTGGTGTTGAAACCCTTTTATTCTTCCCAAGGACTCATCAAACACTTTCTTATACTCTGACATATATTTCCCATGACTCACGGGTTCTTCGGAAACTTGTAAGACTTGGTCTGGATGGTTGGGATCTAGTCTTATTCCCAAATTCTTTTGTTCTCTCCATCCTAGTAGAGATTGTCCTTTCTTAGTGATATACACCTTTCCATCACAACATCGACCTTTAAATTCAAACTTACACCTCACGTACCCTAACAACTCAATTCGATCTTGATTGTAACTTCCTGGACTTATGTCCGGTATCGACAATGCTGATACATTCCCTCTCATCTCTGCTTCAAATACACTTCTAGAAATAAGTGTTATTTTTGACCCAGAGTCGGCCATTAATGACAACTTACAACCATTAACATTCACAATAGCATATGGACGCTCACAATCATCCTCTTCATCCCCCTTACGAACAACATTAACTGTATTGACAATAACACTCTGAGAGGGCACGACAACAACATCGTCATCTGACGATTTCCTATCCTCCTCTTCATTCACATAAAATACTTTTCTTTGATTATCTTGCCCAAATTGAAAATTCTTGCAACAGGACATAAAATGTCCTCTCCTCCTGCACTTAGTGCAAATGGTCCTTCGACCTGGGCAGACTACGGAGGATGCAAAATGGGTTGCACTAGCGCAACGATAACACAGTCTATCATCTTTCCTCTCCTCTCTTTTCTCATCTTTCTGACAAATGTTCTGACTCTTTCTTTCCTCCGGAGTGTTCCTGCTTGACTGTCTATTTCTTCCTCTTCTTTTGTTCTTTCCTTCCGCTATGTTCATTACCTCTGGTTTTACTTCCTTATTATCTTCTCCTTCATTTTTAGATAACTTAGCCACACATGCTAAGGAATGCTCTACTCTCTTGGCCAAATCCAATACTTCATCTAAACTTGGTTCATCTTTTAGCCATAACTCTTCCCGTATTTTGTTAGATCTACAATGTGTCATGAATTGATCTCGAATGTGTTCATCAAAGCTATTTTGAAATTTACATGTTAAGGCCAGATGCCGCAAAGCAGTGACGTAATCTTCAACAGACTCCCCCTGTGCTTGAACTCGCATGCGAAAATTGTAACGCTCCAAGATTGTGATCCTTTTTGGATTAAAATGCTTGTCAAGTTTCAACAATGCGCTTTCAAATTAATTCAAATTATCTCCACTACCTTCTCCTTCTGGTTGTGGTAAAGTGTCAAAAATTCTCTGGCCTTCGAAGCCCAAAAAATGTAACAATAAAGCCAGCTTCCTCTCTCCAGAATATGACATACCACCAGCCGCCCTCATATAGTGCATGAAACCCTTGCGCCATTGCTGCCAAACAATCTTTGCCATTCCTGGAGTCGGCATAAAAATAGGAGGACCTGATATGCCTGGTAGACCTGCCATGACTGCCTGAATGACGAAATGTACAGCTGGTGTGATATAGGGTGGCTGTGTCCTCAAATATCTGCCTTTTTCTTAATCGCCCAGTTACTATAAGATATTCGGTATGTGGGAAACACAATCTCATTTGATTTGCCTAACCATCTGTTATGCACATTACGGTAGTCACTCGTGGAGCAATTCGAATATACAAACACAGGGGAACGGAGGCGGGCACTTCCCCCCCTTCCACGGACTGCTCAACGCGTCTGCGGAGCTTCTCTTTCTTTTTCCTTTCCGCTCGACGCCGCAGCTGGGCGGAGCAAACCCCTCCTTTCCAGGGAGGCGGGCGGAGCAAACCCCCTCCTTTCCAGGGGCTCCCTGAAGAGTGCGACTTCTCTCCACGGCAGCGCACACAGGACAGGCACTCCCTCCGCAGCTGCTGCGGAGCTTCGCTTCCCCTTTTCTTTTTCTTCCGCTCGATGCCCCAACTGGGCGGAACAATCCCCCCTTCCAGGGGATCCAGGAGAAATGGGTTTCTCTCCACGGCAGCACCGGGCACGGAGACACAGGGGCGAGTTCCTCGCGGGCTGCTCAACGCTTTAGCGGAGTGGCCCAGACAACCCGCACATCCTGGGTGGGAAAGATATGTGCCGTGAGGGACGTAGACAGCAGCTACGTGGCCTGGAGAGTCTCTCGATTCGGAAGGCTCCACCGGTGCGGTCGTTGCTCCGTGCTGGTGTAGACGGTGGATACTTCAACTTCACGGGGGTCTGGGTCTGCTTTCACTTCGCCTGCCTTCTTATCCCATCCTCGTCGCCATTGTTGTGAAGCAGCACACAGACGCTGGTAAGTTGGTTTCGCATTTATTTAAGATAAATGAAAGCAAGAAAGACCCCCGAACATACGAGATCCTTCCCCACCAAAACCTCCATCAACTGACAACTTTAGAACGTAAAACAACACATGCAAGTGAATGTTCCAATGACATCATAGAGGACCTTGCTCTGCCTATGTCATCAACACTAGCTCTCACTGCTCCCAAAGAGAAACATCATTACAACACTTTGCTTCTAGCTTCAACTCAAGAGGAGGAGGAGAGTGAACCTCTGCCTGACCTCCTCAGAGGACAGCCCTTAGATGAGAAAGTGGAAGGAGTAAAACTCTTTCCCCATCTGACCCCTAAGAACAAGAGGAATGCAAAATGACTGTTAAATCAGTTTGCCCCTCTGTTCTCACTATCACCAGGCTTGACCCCTTGGGGCCAGCATGACATTTTAACTGGTATTTATTTATTTATTTATATATTTATAACGCGCTGCAGCTCGCAAGCATCAGGGCGCGACAAAAACATGAAGTAGAAGAGATCACGGGACTACATAAAACAGAGAAGAAATGGATTCAGTATGAGTCCACAGCTGAATATGTAACAACTACTGAAAAAGTAAAGTTATCAGCTGCTTTCTAAATGAAAAGTAGTTACTTTCCAATCTAAGGTGGCCTGAAAGCTCGTTCCAGAGAGCAATTGCCTTGGTGGGAAAAGCCCTCCCGAGTCCAGTGGCTTTTACTCTGGTATGGGCAACTTTGAGTAGCCCTTGTTTAGCTGATCTTAGACATCGGCTTGGTTCGTACCAATTGAATTCCTTTTTGAGATATGATGGGGCCGTGCCGTATAGGCAGCGGTGAACCAGCGTCAAGGATTTGAATTTGATGCGCTCCTCTATGGCGAGCCAATGAAGGCCGATTCTGTCTTGGGTGATATGATCGCGCTTGGGTTTCCCGGTGATGGACCTAACAGCGTTATTTTGAATTATTTGGCATTGTTTGATGCAGTTGTTACTAGACCCAAGCATCAATGCATTCCCATAATCGAGTCGGGACAGGATAGTGTCTCTAGCGATGGTGGCGCTATTTTTGTGTTAAGGTAGGGCCTGATGCGGCGTAATAATCTCTGGTAATATTGGCAATTTCTTTTGAGGTATGAGACTTGTGCTGGTGACTGGTGACTGTTTACCTGTAAAAAGCAGAGGTTACAGGATGTCAGATTCATTAAGAACCCACATAAAGGAAGAGGCCAACAAGATGCTTGATCTCAGGGTAATGGAACCCACTACCAGTCCATGGGCTAGTCCAGTTCTACTAGTACTAAAGGCAGGATCCAAGGAGTTGACATTCTGCGTGGACTATAGAGCTCTAAATGCAGTCACCAAGACTGATGCCCATCCTTTACCAAGGACAGATGAACTGGTGGATAAACTTGGTGCCGCCAAGTACCTCAGTACATTTGATCTGACGTCAGGCTATTGGCAAATAGCCTTGACAGACCATGCCAAGGAAAAGACTGCATTCTCCACTCCAGCTGGCCTCTATCAATTTAAAGTTATGCCTTTTGGATTAAAGAACACCCCTGCTACATTTCAAAGGATGGTGAATCAAGTTCTGAATGGGATGGAGGACCTATGCATGGCATACTTGGATGACATGGCAGTGTTCAGCCCTACATGGAAAGAACATATTGATCACCTGGGATATGTTTTGCAGGCTCCTGAGCAGGCCCATCTGACCATAAAGGCAAGCAAATGTCAAATTGGTCAGAGTAAAGTGGTCTACCTTGGACATGAGGTAGGAGGAGGTGAAATCAGGCTATTGCCCAGCAAAGTACAAGCTGTACAGTCCTGGGCCACCCCCACTACTCAAACCCAAGATATGGCCTTCCTAGGTCTCACTGGATACTATAGGAACTTCACAGAGAACTATGGGACTATAGCTTCTCCCTTGAATGTCATCCCCTCTCCAAAATTCCCTAAAAAGGTCAAATGGAATGAGGAGTGCAATCAAGCCTTTGAATGCCTAAAGAGAGCCCTTTGTCAAGCTCCAGTTCTAAGAGCTCCTGACTATCCACAAACCTTCATTGTGCAAACTGATGCCTCAAATACAGGAATAGGTGCAGTCCTTAGTCAACTGGATGAGAAGGGTAGGGAACACCCCATTTGCTTCATCAGCAGGAAGCTGAAGGAACCGGAGACAAGGTGGGCAACAATTGAACGAGAATGTTTTGCCATTGTGTGGTCATTGAAGAGGTTTAGGCCGTACTTGTATGGTACTACGTTCATTATTTAGACTGACCACCAACCCTTGAGATGGTTAATGCAAATGAAAGGGGAAAACCCCAAACTATTAAGATGGTCTATCAGCCTGCAAGGGTTTGATTTTACCATTGAGCGAGTGTTAGGGAGGAATTCTCCATAGTGGCTAATTTCCCTCATCTAGTGAGTCCCTCAGCAGCCTTGCTGGATTTCGGGGGTTTGAAAGGCTGGTGTGCTGCTTTCACCTCGACTAACATTATCCGCTACAGTCCGATTCATTTTTTCACCTGCACAACAACTTATTAGTTATTACAGAGAACCGTGTGATCTTGGGCAATTTGACTTTTACCATTGACTTTGGCATAGGCATTTTTGTAGATCTACCCTGTTGGTTAATGCCCTTATTAGATTGTGCTGCCTCGATCCGTTAGGACTGGTCTTTTCATTATACCTTACTTTGCCATATTATGCTTTAACCCTCCCATAGATAGGATTGTAGAGTGCCATTTATCGGTCTCCTTGCTTGGGACCATAGACTTGTCTGCAATCATTAGAAGTGTGTTTCGAAGTTACCTTGTTCACTATTCTGATTTTAACTGCTTTTCTAGTGACCTGTTCGAAAATACTTTCCAGAAAGAAAGAAATATATATTCTTATACAAAGTAGCCTTGTAAGTGTCTAGTTGAATCACTGTAATTGACGTACTCCTGTGTAATCCCCTGTACTGCTCATCTAACTCTTGAGATAGGTCTGGCCACTCGACCTCGCTACCACGTTCCTGTGTGGCACGGGCTTGTACCAAAGGTGAATTTGTCCTAACACCTGTGAGCTTAATCCTGTCTAGTGGTCCCAAAGGGTACTGCATAGGATTCTGCCTTAACAGTTCCCCAGGGTTCATGTGTCTCGCCTACCTTATACAACATCTTCACTAAGCCCCTCTTTTATGATCTGGATCATCTGGGTATCACCTACACTAACTGTGCAGATGGTACGCAGATCCTCCTACCAATTACTGGTGATTGTGAAAAGGATTTGGCCTTGGTGAATAAGGTTTACCTCATCATCCAGGCATGGATGGCCTCCCATGGACTATGCCTGAATGATGACAAGACAGAGATCATCATCCTGGGCACCCCAGCATCTCTCAAAAAATGAAGTCCTAAATACTCAGCCCTCAATATCGACAATAATATCATTACAGTCGCTAAGGAAGTAAAAACCCTGGGGTTTTACTTGGACTCCACCCTCTCCTTCAACAAACAGGTAAATACGCTGGCCTCGACCACAGCCTACACCTGTAAATTGATTAGAGCGGGCAAAGCCTTCCTCTCCAATAACAGTTGTATTACCCTTGCTAGAGCTCTTATACTATCAAAGCTCGACTATTGCAAAGCTATGTACATTGGGGCGAGTAGACAAACTACCAAGAAAATCCAACTTCAGCAAAATAATGCTCTTAGAGCTGCACTCGGAATTGCAAGGAGAGCACATATATCTGACACTAGAAGAGCTAACAACTGGTTGTCCACAATTGACAAAATAAAACTTTAAAGTCGCTTCCCTTACACATAAATGTGTAAATAAAGTAGCCCGCCGTTATCTTGTGAACAGAATCGTCACTAAACCGGAGACCAGACTAACCAGACTTTCCAACACAAATTGTCTCCTAACCCCCAGATTCAAACTTGCCAGAGTGGGAGGAAGCAGCTTCCAGGTTAAGGCTACCCAGCTGTGGAACTACTTCCTGCCACCCTCAGACTAGAACCATCATACACAAAATATCGTCACAACCTTATAAAGTTGCTCAAAGACTCTGACAGCTAAGCAATAGCCCCTTTTTATACTCTGGACATCCCCTTGTAATTACACTGTAAAATCTATTATTGTATATATGCTCCTCTGTGTAAATATTTTGTAAAAATCGTTTATTGTAAATATGCTTTTTGACATTATATAACTACATTGTAACTAAATGTTTTCCTATGTACAACCAAGCTGAGAGTAACCGTATGCGATGCGCCCGAATACCCTGGGGTTTCGTGCGCAATACAAGTAATAAACCAAACTAAACTAAACCACCACGACTACTACCATAACTGCTTCTGCTACCACTCCTCTCCTCCTCCTGAACCACCACCACCACTCCTACTATTATAACTGCTCCTACTACCACTCCCCCTCCTCCTCCTCCTGAACCAACACCACTACTATAACTGCTTCAGCTACCACTCCCCCTCCTCCTCCTGAACCACCACTACTATAACTGCTTCTGCTACCACTCCCCCTCCTCCTCCTTAACCACCACTACTATAACTGCTTCTGCTACCACTCCCCCTCCTCCTCCTGAACCACCACTACTATAACTGCTTCTGCTACCACTCCCCCTCCTCCTCCTGAACCACTACTACTATAACTGCTCCTGCTACCACTCCCCCTCCTCCTCCTCCTACTGCTACTATGTTTATTCCCCCTCTCACTATGACCACTTCTCTTCTCACTACTACTCGTCCTCTTCTCACGACTGTTACTCCTTCACTACCACTACCCTTCCTCTTACCACTCCTCTTCCTCTCATGACTAGTAATCCTCCTTTTACTACTACTACCCATAACATCCTCCCACGAGTGCTGCTGCTCCCCTCGTTACACTACTACTCCCCTCCTTCTACTACTCATAACATCCTCCCACGAGTGCTGCTGCTCCCCTCGTTCCACTACTACTCCCCTCCTTCTACTACCCATACCATCCTCCCACGAGTGCTGCTGCTCCCTCATTCCACTACTACTCCCCTCCTTCTACTACCCATAACATCCTCCCACGAGTGCTGCTGCTCCCCTCGTTCCACTACTACTCCCCTCCTTCTACTACCCATAACATCCTCCCACGAGTGCTGCTGCTCCCCTCGTTCCACTACTACTCCCCTCCTTCTACTACCCATACCATCCTCCCACGAGTGCTGCTGCTCCCTCATTCCACTACTACTCCCCTCCTTCTACTACCCATAACATCCTCCCACGAGTGCTGCTGCTCCCCTCGTTCCACTACTACTCCCCTCCTTCTACTACCCATAAGATCCTCCCACGTGTGCTGCTGCTCCCCTCGTTCCACTACTACTCCTCTCCCCTCGTTCCACTACTACTCCCCTCCTTCTACTACCCATAATATCCTCCCACGAGTGCTGCTGCTCCCCTCGTTCCACTACTACTCCCCTCCTTCTACTACCCATAATATCCTCCCACGAGTGCTGCTGCTCCCCTCGTTCCACTACTACTCCCCTCCTTCTACTACCCATACCATCCTCCCACGAGTGCTGCTGCTCCCTCGTTCCACTACTACTCCCCTCCTTCTACTACCCATACCATCCTCCCACGAGTGCTGCTGCTCCCTCGTTCCACTACTACTCCCCTCCTTCTACTACCCATAACATTCTCCCACGAGTGCTGCTGCTCCCTCGTTCCACTACTACTCCCCTCCTTCTACTACCCATAACATTCTCCCATGAGTGCTGCTGCTCCCCTCGTTCCACTACTACTCCTCGCCTGCCACTCCACTACACAATCACTCTCCTTTCATGCAGTAACATTCACGTCCCATCCACTCCTTAGAATAGCTTCTATCCATCTGCCACACAAACTCAAATATTCACTCTGTAGTACCATTGCACCCCCTTGCCAATACCTCACTTCGCTCCAATAACTGCCTTCACACTCTGCCACTTCTGCCTCTTTCTCCTCCTCTGACCTCACTTCCTGTTTCCTTTGCCATGCTTAAATATCCCACCCTCTGCCCTGATTGAGCAGCTTTTCCTACCAAATCTTGATCTATCTTTCTCTCGTGGGAATTATATGTGAAAGGGGAAGTCTTTGCAAGGGGCTTAAGCCTCGCTTTGAAGGTATTAAATTAAAAAAATAGGGTTGAAGCCCCACACACTTTATCCACACGGAGCCACCACAGTTTGTCCATGGCGGGTCTGTGAGCTCAGAGTCCCAGTCTGTGTCGGGGCTTCCATGACGGCCATTCCCCCTGGAAAATATAGGCTCTGGAAGATGTCAGGCCCCTCTTTCATGTCCCTGGTGCTCTAGGATTGAGCACCCACCTCTACTTAGTGGGTCCCAATGTGGGTCCTGCAATGCTGCTCTCTTTCCCAGGCCTCTGCTGTCAGATTTTCCTACCCTGTCAAATGTTCTAATCAGTTGGATTTTATAACAGATAGGGAAATGTAACATTGCCAATGCTGTCAGGTCTTCCTACCCTGTCAAATGTTCCTTCCTCCTGTATTTTTCACATTTTTCTGTAGGTAGGAATTTTTTGATGGGTAGGAAAAAAAATGATGTTACACCAGCACTTCTAATTGTTTCCAATATAGAGTAACGGTGAGAACCAAGGCAGTGCCAGCCACAGCATTTACAGGCGGGTGTCCCTCATGCCTGTTCAGACAGACCTCCTGCCGTGCCCCTTTGTCCTTCTCACCTCTTTATTTCTGCACTCTGGTCCTCTTGAGAGATAATCTGTGTGGCAAAATGCACATAGCACAGCTACAAGCTTAAATGCAGTGGAGGCAGTTGGTTTACGGAGCTTCTGCTTGTAACTTGATGCAATTAACGACTCCTTTCAAACAGGATACGTCCCTCGGGTGTTGAAGTCTGCCAGGGTGATCCCCCTTTTGAAAAAAACTACTTTGGACGCTACTGTTCCATCTAACTTCCGGCCTATCTCGCTCCTCCCTTTCTTGGCTAAACCTTTGGAATCACTGGTGAACCCCCTTCTATCTACCTTTCTAGAATCTTCTAATTTTCTAGACCCTGTCCAGTCCGGGTTCCGTCCTGGTTGTGGCACGGAGAGTGTCTTGGTCGCCGTTCTGGACGATATGACCAGACTGGTGGATGCAGGTGGAGTGGGTGCCCTGATTTTGTCAGATCTGTCAGCGGCATTCAACACTGTCGACCACTCCATCTTGCTGTCTCGTCTCTCCCAGTTTGGCGTATCTGGACAGGTACTTGCCTGGTTCAGTTTGTTCCTTGCGGATCGTACTCGGACCCTCTCAATGCCTCCTTTTCTTTCTGCTCCTTGTCACTTCAGTTGTGGAGTGCCCCAAGGCTCCTCCATGTTGTCTATTCTGTTAAATATAAATATAGGGGCCCTGGTGTGTCTTATCCGCTCCTTTGGCGTCAGGTGCTACTCCTATACCGACGACACCCAGACACTGATCAGATTAGACCTGGATCAGGCTGAGGTGTTGTTGTGCTTGCGGGGCTGCCTGACTGCGGTTGGAGATTGGATGAACCACAATGGACTCAAACTGAATGGGGACAAGACTGAGGTGATGGTGGTGGGCTATCCTCCTGATCCCACACTCTAGGTGTCCTGTTTTTGGCCTTCCTCCCTGGGGCCCTTACCGACTCCAGTTAAGAAAGTGAAAAACTTGGGTGTGGTTTTATCTGCATCCTTGTCCATGGACCAACAAGTCTCTGCGGTCTGTCAGGCTGGCCATTTTCAGTTGAAGATTTTGAGAGGAGTATTACCTCTGATCCTGGCCTCACTACACCCTCCTGTGGTTGCCGCTATGGTTTTATCACGTATAGATTATTGCAACTCGCTGTACCTGGCCCAACCTAAGGGCATGATTAAACGGTTGCAGCAGTTGCAAAATCTGGCCGCAAGGGTCGCCACTGGCTCCCCTTTTGGAGCGCACATCTCTCCCGTATTACGGAACCTGCATTGGCTTTCTGTGGCTCAAAGAGTTGAATTTAAGACCTTGTGCATTGTACACCGGGCCATTCATGGTCCGGGTGCAGAATACCTTCAAGCTAAGTTCATGCGCTACTGCCCCACTCATCATCTACGCTCAGCCACCTCCGAACAATTGGTTGTTCAAAAGCACAACAGAGACGGGGTTGGCGGCCGGGGCTTCTCTATTGCTGCAGCAGTTCTGTGGAATAATCTTAGTAAATGTAGGTTGCTCCGGGCCTCACCACACCTTGTGGCAGCCCTGGCCGGACAGTTGTTTGCAACTTCACTTGTATGCAAAGACGACAGTTCTGCTCGTTGTGGCGTGCCACGGCCCTAGCCACGCGCCTGAGCATATGACTCCAGGCACTGCTCGGGCGAGAAACAAACTGCACGTGCCCCTGCGCAGTACCCTGCTGCGCAGCCTCTGGAGTCCAGTCACAGTGCTGCTGACTACTGCCATCGAAGCGAGCACGGAGCATGAGCGAGCAGGCTGACTGAGGCAGCAGTGCTGCGTGCTGAGTCTCAGGCTGGGTGGGGACGGTCACATCCTATTTGCTTTTGCAGCAGTGACCAGCAAAACTCAAGTGGTTGCAGTCTCACTTGCTGCTTGCTGGGCTGTCTGCTGTGGGCAGAGGTAGCCCTGCAGCGGGGATTCTGGTGTGGCTAGAGGTATCCCTGCAGCAGCGGTTCTGGTGTGGGCAGGGGTATGCCTGTAGCAGGGATTCGGGTGTGGGCAGAGGTCAGTAGTTGTTCATTGGATGGGTGGACAAGTGTTTAATTTGGATCCACCTTTAAAAATAGACACTGCTTTTTATTTCTTCCACGTTTGCCTATGTGTCTCCCGGCCGTCTCTGTCCCAGTTTTCTTCTATCCTGCCTCTTGTTCTCATGCCCCTCTGCATATGGGTGGGGTGACGGGTCGGCTGCCTGAAAGGAACACAGTCCTACTCGTACCGTAACCCACTCTGGCCCCATGCCACATCAGGGACCGGGTCACGGTTACCCGGTCACCCTGCAGCTACCCTGAAATGCAATAGGGAAACTGCAGCACAGTGCGGGTATTAGGGGAGGTGTGGTATTCAGATGATTACTGAAAGGCTTAGCACTGGCCACTGGCTTAAGAGGTGCTGTGTGTGTCTTTTCAACACCTGTGAAACTGCCATGGCAAAGCGGCCAGCCGGTAATCTCACAGCAGCCCACTGGTTTGCACCCCTTACATTCTTCGGTGTCCATGTGCACCGCCTGTCAAAAGGCTGCCCCCAGCCCCTAACTGATGTGCCTGCATAAAGGGGGCCTAGAAAATGTCCAGGATTCAAAGGCTCAGAATCGGCCATGTCTCTTGTCCTAACCATTAATGGTCAAAATGGGAATCGCCAATGTTGGACATTGGGAGAGAATTGGAAGTTGCCTACCTTTGTAATCAAGGCACATTGGTGGAAGGGAACTTCTAGCTGGAGGGATGTTGAAAAGAATACATTTTAGGACTAGAAACTCTTTTTAAGTATCTTAAATGGGAATAGTGAGCAGAGGCACGTGTGTTCTGCAACCTGGCAGCACTGCCACCCTTAATCCGAAGCTTACCACGCTACACAGGACAATGTTTTACCATAGCATATAAGCTTTCCCAGGCTATGCCACACTTTCTCGACAGTAGTTAAGAATTGCTCCGTGGAAAAATCCCGGACAGTAGCACTAAACCATTCCTTGCCTGAATGGAAGATTCTAGGAGTGTCCTCACAATGCTACCCACAACCAGCCCAGACTGGGCCAATCCTTAGAACGCTGGCATTCCTCTGCTTTTGGGGTTCAGCATGTGCTGGGTTTGTCACCTCTGCTGAAAGAATGTGTTTGCTTGAAAGCAATAGTTCATTAATTACACGCACCTATTTCCTGTAATGACATGAAGCTGCTTCGGGTGCTCTCATTGTAGCCTCTTTCACAAGCACAGTTTTCCCCTGAGTGCCTTGATGTAGGGAAGTCGCCTATGGGGGCTACATAGGTAGGTTATCATGCTGTGTAACATTTACTCTCTGTGGATTACCCTACATTCCTGTTGAGGCTCTCCCTTTTTTGTCTTCCTATATTACCTCTCACAGTTTTGGGTGTTCATGCAGACTGGACTAAACAAGGCAGGAGAGATCTGCCCCCCACCAAACCCCCCCCTAATGTGCTCTTGCTCTCTCTGCCAGATTCTCTGCCACCATTCGAATTTGCTTGCAAATATTAAAGCAGATAGTGGGGTGACCATGCATTTTAAGCAGTCATTACTCTGCTACGACACACACAAGTATAGTATAGTGTATGTTTCTTGACCTTGATTCGAGCTTCAGCTTCGCTCCTGTACGTGGTCATGGCTCACCTTGGTCGGTGACTGCAGTATACTTTATCCCATGTGCAATTTGCATGTACTCTGATTAAAAACACACCACTGTTGCAAACGTGATTAACCTTTGGCACTCGAAACACCTGTGTTTCTGCTGTGGGTATTATCATGTTAAAACTCTCCTTTGTCTCTCTTTTGTATCGCTTGCATCCGAAATTGCACAGATGAGCTGGGTGTCTGTCTTAAGCCATCTCGCCAATATTCACATTACACATTAGACGCAATCATGCTTGTGTGTGCAATATACACAAAGATATAATGGATCTGGCTGACATACAAACAATAGCAAAAGAATTTAACATGCGTACAGAGCGCGCAAAAGAAATGTGTGTTTTTTGTGTGATCATCACTCACTACAAATAAATTGACAGTTCATTTTACTCTGTCTGTAGCAAAGTCCCCAAGGTGTCCCCTGTCGCTCCCAGATTTTATGTCTCCTTCGCCCCTGGTCTCTTCCTCCCTAATGTTTATCAGGTAGTTTGTCTCAGCCTTTGGTTTGTGAACCAACCTGGTTTGCTTCCTGATTTTAGTCCATACCAGCTATTTTCCCTGGGTTCCCCCGCCCAGGAATCACATTTGAAGCTCTCCAATGTGTGATATCCTTAACTGGATCTTTGGGTTTCTCGCCCCAGCTTAGACTCTGGTTTCTTGTGCCTTGGCTTGGGGTTTGTTTGTTCTCACCACTCTCAGGGTTTTGGTTTTGTACACCCTGATCTGGGGTATGGTTTCTGGTAGCCAGTCTTGGGCTATAGCGTCTCCTCCTCTACCTTGGGGGGGGGGGGGTATGCTTGTTCTCACCCCGCCCTGATGTATGTTTTCTCGCACCCCAGCTTGGGGTTTTCTCGCACCCCAGCTTGGGGTACGGTTTCTCATAGCATGCTGGGCTATAGCTTCTCGTGCCCCTCCTTGAGCTAGACTTGTTCTCACCCCGCCCTAGGGTATGTTTTCTAGTACTCCGGCTTGGGGTACAGTTTCGCGTAGCATGGTGGGCTATAGCTTCTCTTGCCCCTCCTTGAGCTAGACTTGTTCTCACCCCGCCCTAGGGTACGTTTTCTAGCACCCCGGCTTGGGGTCTTTTTTTTCTAGTTTTCTCTAGTCTTCATCGTGGTTGGCGCTGGTGCTTCTCTCTCTCGACGCCTTCGCGCCTCTCCAGCTCTTGTCCCCAGACCCACCGCTGATTTCTCCTTGCGAGACCCCCCTGGGGTTTACCGGGTTCTCCATCAGCCAGCGTCTGTGTCCGTTGATTGGTCCATGTGTTCATTTGCCACGCCCAGCGTAGTTCTGCCCCCTCTGAACACACCTCCCAGAGGAGGGCTCTCTGCCTCTGCCGCTCCGCAGGTGATTCGTTCTCCCTTCACCAATGCAGGCCGTGCCTTTGCTCTCAGGCTTAAGCTGTGTCTGAAAGGGTCAGAAGACAAGTCAACCACTTGTGTATGAAGTTGAGTCAGTACAACGTTTAGTTCCCATTTCACCAATAAAATGTATCTTTTTGGGATAAGGAGGAGTAACAAATACGCCTATCTTGGGACTGTCCTGCAAGGGGGGGCGGGGGTCCCCCAGTGAGATCCTGCTTGCCCTGTCCCCTGGGGATTGTTAAGCTTAGCAGCCTCACCTCCCTAGATCCCAAAGGGGTGGCTCCCCATTGGGTAGATGGACGAATATCTTAACAGTATTTTGTTATTAGTGCACCCTGGGGGGAGGGTTACCTTCAGCTATTGACATGGTAAAAGGAGACAGGCTTGGATTACAGAAGGTTAAGTGCGAGGCGTCCTTTTCAGAGCAAAGCGCTCCCATACGGGGACTAAAACACTGCCAGAGGCTCCAATGGTAGATATGGCTCAGGGGAGCAGGGCGGAGTGCTGTTAAATAGGCCACTTTATAAGGGAGCAAGGTTAGCTTTCCTTTGTGACTGGAGTTTGGGATCAAGAAGGGGCCATGTATTCAATATGCACCATTGCAAGTAGTGGATTTAGCTTTCTGAAACACCAGAATCCAACTTAGTTTTTTAAACGGTGCAAGGCTTGGGAACAGGCCTGACAGCCATATCGCTGCTATACCCCAAGGTGATTTCAGCTAGTATGTCCCCGGTGATGATTCACATCTGGACTAAATGGAGTAGGGTCTTGGGTGTAGAGTTAACAGACAGTGGGGAAAGGCCTGCGCTAGGATTAAGAATGTCCAAAGACATGTGACATTTATTTTTACTAAACCACTTGCATCGGGTACACGGGTGTAAGGATACGAGACCCCTGCAGTGCTTTAGATTCCCCAGTGTGGATCGCCCTTACCTTAGACCCTGTGTTATACACATGTTTGATGATAACCAGACCCCTGCAGTGCTTTTGAAGCCCCAGTGTGGATCGCCCTTACCTTAGACCCCGCGTTATACACATGTTTGATGATGGCCAGACGCCTGCAGTGCTTTAGATGCCCCAGTGTGGATCGCCCTTACCTTAGGCCCTGTGTTATACACATGTGTGATCACCAGACCACTGCAGTGCTTTAGATGCCCCAGTGTGGATCCCGCTTACCTTAGGCCCCGTGTTATACACATGTGTGATCACCAGACCCCTGCAGTGCTTTAGATGCCCCAGTGTGGATCGCCCTTACCTTAGACCCTGTGTTATACACATGTGTGATGGCCAGACCCCTGCAGTGCTTTAAATTCCCCAGTGTGGATCGCCCTGACCTTAGACCCTGTGTTATACACATGTTTGATCACCAGACCCCTGCAGTGCTTTAGATGCCCCAGTGTGGATCCCGCTTACCTTAGGCCCCGTGTTATACACATGTGTGATCACCAGACCCCTGCAGTGCTTTAGATGCCCCAGTGTGGATCGCCCTTACCTTAGACCCTGTGTTATACACATGTGTGATGGCCAGACCCCTGCAGTGCTTTAAATTCCCCAGTGTGGATCGCCCTTACCTTAGACCCTGTGTTATACACATGTGTGATGGCCAGACCCCTGCAGTGCATTAGATGCCCCAGTGCGGATCGCCCTTACCTTAGACCCTGTGTTATACACATGTGTGATGGCCAGACCCCTGCAGTGCTTTAGATGCCCCAGTGTCGATCGCCCTTACCTTAGACCCTGTGTTATACACATGTGTGATGGCCAGACCCCTGCAGTGCTTTAGATGCCCCAGTGTCGATCGCCCTTACCTTAGACCCTGTGTTATGCACATGTGTGATGGCCAGACCCCTGCAGTGCTTTAGATTCCCCAGTGTGGATCGCCCTTACCTTAGACCCTGTGTTATACACATGTTTGATTGCCAGACCCCTGCAGTGCTTTAGATGCCCAGTGTGGATCCCGCTTACCTTAGACCCTGTGTTATACACATGTGTGATGGCCAGACCCCTGCAGTGCTTTAGATCCCCCAGTGTGGATCGCGCTTACCTTAGACCCTGTGTTATACACATGTGTGATGGCCAGACCCCTGCAGTGCTTTAGATTCCCCAGTGTGGATCGCGCTTACCTTAGACCCTGTGTTATACACATGTGTGATGGCCAGACCCCTGCAGTGCTTTAGATGCCCCAGTGTGGATCGCCCTTACCTTAGACCCTGTGTTATACACATGTGTGATGGCCAGACCCCTGCAGTGCTTTAGATGCCCCAGTGTGGATCGCCCTTACCTTAGACCCTGTGTTATACACATGTGTGATGGCCAGAGCCCTGCAGTGCTTTAGATGCCCCAGTGTGGATCGCCCTGACCTTAGACCCTGTGTTATACACATGTGTGATGGCCAGAGCCCTGCAGTGCTTTAGAGGCCTAAGTGTGGATCGCCCTGACCTTAGACCCTGTGTTATACACATGTTTGATGGCCAGACCCCTGCAGTGCTTTAGATTCCCCAGTGTAGATCGCCCTTACCTTAGACCCCATGTCATACACATGTTTGATTGCCAGACCCCTGCAGTGCTTTAGATGCCCCAGTGTAGATCGCCCTTACCTTAGACCACGTGTTATACACATGTTTGATGATAACCAGACCCCTGCAGTGCTTTAGATTCCCCAGTGTAGATCGCCCTTACCTTAGACCCTGTGTTATACACATGTGTGATGGCCAGACCCCTGCAGTGCTTTAGATGCCCCCGTGTAGATCGCCCTTACCTTAGACCCTGTGTTATACATATGTTTGATGATCACCAGACCCCTGCAGTGCTTTAGATGCCCCAGTGTGGATCGCCCTTACCTTAGACCCTGTGTTATACACATGTGTGATGGCCAGACCCCTGCAGTGCTTTAGATTCCCCAGTGTGGATCGCCCTTACCTTAGACCCTGTGTTATACACATGTGTGATGGCCAGACCCCTGCAGTGCTTTAGATGCCCCAGTGTAGATCGCCCTTACCTTAGACCCTGTGTTATACACATGTGTGATGGCCTGAGCCCTGCAGTGCTTTAGATGCCCCAGTGTGGATCACCCTTACCTTAGACCCTGTGTTATACACATGTGTGATGGCCAGACCCCTGCAGTGCTTTAGATTCCCCAGTGTAGATCGCCCTTACCTTAGACCCCGTGTTATACACATGTTTGATGGCCAGACCCCTGCAGTGCTTTAGATTCCCCCGTGCGGATCATCCTTACCTTAGACCCTGTGTCATACACATGTTTGATTGCCAGACCCCTGCAGTGCTTTAGATGCCCCAGTGTGGATCGCCCTTACCTTAGGCCCTGTTTTATACACATGTGTGATCACCAGACCCCTGCAGTGCTTAAGATTCCCTCGTGCGGATCACCCTTACCTTAGACCCTGTGTTATACACATGTTTGATGGCCAGACCCCTGCAGTGCTTTAGATGCCCCAGTGTAGATCGCCCTTACCTTAGACCCTGTGTTATACACATGTTTGATGGCCAGACCCCTGCAGTGCTTTAGATTCCCCAGTGTGGATCGCCCTTACCTTAGACCCCATGTTATACACATGTTTGATGATAACCAGACCCCTGCAGTGCTTTAGATGCCCCAGTGTAGATCGCCCTTACCTTAGACACTGTGTTATACACATGTGTGATGGCCAGACCCCTGCAGTGCTTTAGATTCCCCAGTGTGGATCCCCCCTTACCTTAGACCCCGTGTTATACACCAGATCCATGATTCCAGACCCCTGCAGTGCTTTACATGCCCCCATTCGGATCACCCCTTTTTCACCTGGTCTGCTATTTCCCGGTTGAGCACCTTTCCTGGCGAGAAGCGACCCTTGAGTTTGACGGTTGTGGGGAAGACTGGAATTGAGGGATATTGACTTATTTACTGGGGCCCAATGAGCGGGAGAGTCTTATTCAAGCGTTCAGGTTCCGTCCTCTTCTTTCCCAGAGGGAACATGGCCCTGAATTGGAAATCAAGTAGTGCCTGTTCTAGGAGACCGGGGGGAGAGTCCTTGTAGGATGTCCCAAGGCGGGGTTGGCAGAGTTGGCAAAATTGATGACGACCAACCAAGGGCATGTGGGCAGCACTTCTCCCGGGTCCTGGTAGGCGCCGAGATCTGTGTAACCTCGTTCTTCATCGCATGACTGTGAGGACTGTTGGCAGCAGTGGGGTGCAGGTTGGTCACGAGCACAGCCGTGCTCTGGGTCAAGGGTAAAAGTAGGAGTTGCACAGGCACTGAACTCTTGCCGGGTACTATTGGCTATTATTATTATTATTATTATTATTACTGGTGCCAGTTATGTGATGGACCCGCAGTGCCTCTTCAGGGGGGATTCGCCCCCTCCAACCTCCAATGAGATTCTCACCCACAATCCAGATCTGCTAATTTTCAGAAAGTTCTGCTCGCCCTCTGCACAATTTCAAATGTGGTTGCCCTTGTGGTGCAAATGGGGTGTAATTGGGATTTTTCTTTCTTCCTCCAGTCCCCCCTGGAACAATGGTTTCCAGAAGGAAGTCTGGCGACCGCACCCTCCTGACCTGCTACGCATATGGATTCTACCCCCGAGAAATCGAGGTGAAATGGGTCAGGAGTGGCGTGGAGATGCCCTTGGAGTGGAGTCAGCTCCTTCCCAATCCTGACGGAACCTATCAGATCAAGGCGACGGTGGAAGTTCAGGAGGGAGATGAGAAGAACATGTACGAATGTCAAGTGGAGCACAGCAGCCTGCCTGAGATTGTGACAGTGGTGTATGGTAAGTACATGTCGCTGTGCAGATCAGGGGTGCATGTATACTAGGTGGGGGTGCTGCAGCCTCCTGGGGATTGTGACAGTGGTGTATGGTAAGTACATGTCGCTGTGCAGATCAGGGGGTGCAAGTATACTAGGCGGGGATGCTGCAGCCCCCTGGGGATTGTGACAGTAGTGTATGGTAAGTACATGTCACTGTGCAGATCAGGGGGTGCATGTATATTAGGTGGGGGTGCTGCAGCCTCCTGGGGATTGTGACAGTGGTGTATGGTAAGTACATGTCATTGTGCAGATCAGGGGGTACATGTATACTAGGTGGGGGTGCTGCAGCCTCCTGGGGATTGTGACAGTGGTGTACAGTAAGTACATGTCATTGTGCAGATCAGGGGGTACATGTATACTAGGTGGGGGTGCTGCAGCCTCCTGGGGATTGTGACAGTGGTGTACAGTAAGTACATGTCACTGTGTAGATCAGGGGTGCATGCATACTAGGTGGGGGTGCTGCAGCCTCCTGGGGATTGTGACAGTGGTGTATGGTAAGTACATGTCACTGTGCAGATCAGGGGGTGCATGTATACTAGATGGGGGTACAGCAGCCTCCTGGGGATTGTGACAGTGGTGTATGGTAAGTGCATGTAACTGCAGATCAGGGGGTGCGTGTATACTAGGTGGGGGTGCTGCAGCCTCCTGGGGAGTGTGACAGTAGTGTATGGTAAGTACATGTCACTGCAGATCAGGGGGTGCATGTATACTAGGTGGGGGTGCTGCAGCCTCCTGGGGATTGTGACAGTGGTGTATGGTAAATACATGTCACTGTGCAGATCAAGGGGTGCATGTATACTAGGTGGGGGTGCTGCACCCTCCTAGGGAGTGTGACAGTGGTGTGTGGTAAGTACATGTCGCTGTGCAGATCAGGGGGTGCATGTATACTAGGTGGGGGTGCTGCAGCCTCCTGGGGAGTGTGACAGTAGTGTATGGTAAGTACATGTCACTGCAGATCAGGGGGTGCATGGATACTAGGTGGGGGTGCTGCAGCCTCCTGGGGATTGTGACAGTGGTGTATGGTAAATACATGTCACTGTGCAGATCAAGGGGTGCATGTATACTAGGTGGGGGTGCTGCACCCTCCTAGGGAGTGTGACAGTGGTGTGTGGTAAGTACATGTCGCTGTGCAGATCAGGGGGTGCATGTATACTAGGTGGGGTGCTGCAGCCTCCTGGGGATTGTGACAGTGGTGTATGGTAAGTACATGTCACTGTGCAGATCAGGGGGTGCATGTATACTAGGTGGGGGTACTGCAGCCTCCTGGGGATTGTGACAGTGGTGTATGGTAAGTGCATGTCACTGTGCAGATCAGGGGGTGCATGTATACTAGGTGGGGGTCCTGCACCCTCCTGGGGATTGTGACAGTGGTGTATGGTAAGTACATGTCACAGTGCAGATCAGGGGGTGCATGTGTACTAGGTGGGGGTGCTGCACCCTCCTGGGGATTGTGACAGTGGTGTATGGTAAGTACATGTCACTGTGCAGATCAGGGGGTGCGTGTATACTAGGTGGGGGTGCTGCAGCCTTCTGGGGATTGTGACAGTGGTGTACGCTTAGTACATGTCACTGTGCAGATCAGGGGGTGCATGTGTACTAGGTGGGGGTACTGCAGCCTCCTGGGGATTGTGACAGTGGTGTATGGTAAGTACATGTCACTGTGCAGATCAGGGGGTGCATGTATACTAGGTGGGGGTTCTGCAGCCTCCTGGGGATTGTGACAGTGGTGTATGGTAAGTGCATGTAACTGCAGATCAGGGGGTGCGTGTATACTAGGTGGGGGTGCTGCAGCCTCCTGGGGAGTGTGACAGTAGTGTATGGTAAGTACATGTCACTGCAGATCAGGGGGTGCATGTATACTAGGTGGGGGTGCTGCAGCCTCCTGGGGATTGTGACAGTGGTGTATGGTAAATACATGTCACTGTGCAGATCAAGGGGTGCATGTATACTAGGCGGGGGTGCTGCACCCTCCTAGGGAGTGTGACAGTGGTGTGTGGTAAGTACATGTCGCTGTGCAGATCAGGGGGTGCATGTATACTAGGTGGGGTGCTGCAGCCTCCTGGGGATTGTGACAGTGGTGTATGGTAAGTACATGTCACTGTGCAGATCAGGGGGTGCATGTATACTAGGTGGGGGTACTGCAGCCTCCTGGGGATTGTGACAGTGGTGTATGGTAAGTGCATGTCACTGTGCAGATCAGGGGGTGCATGTATACTAGGTGGGGGTCCTGCACCCTCCTGGGGATTGTGACAGTGGTGTATGGTAAGTACATGTCACAGTGCAGATCAGGGGGTGCATGTGTACTAGGTGGGGGTGCTGCACCCTCCTGGGGATTGTGACAGTGGTGTATGGTAAGTACATGTCACTGTGCAGATCAGGGGGTGCGTGTATACTAGGTGGGGGTGCTGCAGCCTTCTGGGGATTGTGACAGTGGTGTACGCTTAGTACATGTCACTGTGCAGATCAGGAGGTGCATGTGTACTAGGTGGGGGTACTGCAGCCTCCTGGGGATTGTGACAGTGGTGTATGGTAAGTACATGTCACTGTGCAGATCAGGGGGTGCATGTATACTAGGTGGGGGTACTGCAGCCTCCTGGGGATTGTGACAGTGGTGTACGCTTAGTACATGTCACTGTGCAGATCAGGGGGTGCATGTATACTAGGTGGGGGTCCTGCAGCCTCCTGGGGATTGTGACAGTGGTTTATGGTAAGTACATGTCACTGTGCAGATCAGGGGGTGCATGTATACTAGGTGGGGGTGCTGCAGCCACCTGGGGATTGTGACAGTGGTGTATGGTAAGTACATGTCACTGCAGATCAGGGGGTGCTTGTATACTAGGTGGGGGTGCTGCCCCCTCCTGGGGATTGTGACAGTGGTGTACGGTAAGTGCATGTCACTGCAGATCAGGGGGTGCATGTATACTAGGTGTGGGTGCTGCAGCCTCCTGGGGATTGTGACAGTGGTGTATGGTAAGTACATGTCACTGCAGATCAGGGGGTGCATGTATACTAGGCAGGGGTGCTGCAGCCTCCTGGGGATTGTGACAGTGGTGTATGGTAAGTACATGTCACTGTGCAGATCAGGGGGTGCATGTGTACTAGGTGGGGGTGCTGCAGCCTCCTGGGGATTGTGACAGTGGTGTATGGTAAGTACATGTCACAATGCAGATCAGGGGGTGCGTGTATACTAGGTGGGGGTGCTGCAGCCTCCTGGGGATTGTGACAGTGGTGTACGGTAAGTGCATGTCACTCTGCAGATCAGGGGGTGCATGTATACTAGGTGGGGGTACTGCAGCCTCCTGGGGATTGTGACAGTGGTGTACGGTAAGTGCATGTCACTCTGCAGATCAGGGGATGCATGTATACTAGGTGGGGGTGCTGCACCCTCCTGGGGATTGTGACAGTGGTGTATGGTAAGTACATGTCGCTGTGCAGATCAGGGGGTGCATGTATACTAGGTGGGGGTGCTGCAGCCTCCTGTGGATTGTGACAGTGGTGTACGGTAAGTGCATGTCACTGTGCAGATTACGGGGTGCATGTATACTAGGTGGGGGTACTGCAGCCTCCTGGGGATTGTGACAGTGGTGTACGGTAAGTGCATGTCACTGTGCAGATTACGGGGTGCATGTATACTAGGTGGGGGTACTGCAGCCTCCTGGGGATTGTGACAGTGGTGTACGGTAAGTGCATGTCACTGTGCAGATTACGGGGTGCATGTATACTAGGTGGGGGTACTGCAGCCTCCTGGGGATTGTGACAGTGGTGTACGGTAAGTGCATGTCACTGTGCAGATTACGGGGTGCATGTATACTAGGTGGGGGTACTGCAGCCTCCTGGGGATTGTGACAGTGGTGTACGGTAAGTGCATGTCACTGCAGATCAGGGGGTGCATGGATACTAGGTGGGGGTACTGCAGCCTCCTGGGGATTGTGACAGTGGTGTATGGTAAATACATATCACTGTGCAGATCAGGGGGTGCATGTATACTAGGTGGGGGTACTGCAGCCTCCTGGAGATTGTGACAGTGGTGTATGGTAAGAACATGTCACTGTGCAGATCAGGGGTGCATGTATACTAGGTGGGGGTGCTGCACCCTCCTGGGGATTGTGACAGTGGTGTATGGTAAGTACATGTCACTGTGCAGATCAGGGGGGATGTATACAAGGTGGGGGTGCTGCAGCCTCCTGGGGATTGTGACAGTGGTGTACGGTAAGTGCATGTCATTGTGCAGATCAGGGGGTACATGTATACTAGGAGGAGGTACTGCAGCCTCCTGGGGATTGTGACAGTGGTGTATGGTAAGTACATGTCACTGTGCAGATCAGGGGGTGCATGTATACTAGGTGGGGGTACTGCAGCCTCCTGGGGATTGTGACAGTGGTGTGTGGTAAGTACGTGTCACTGTGCAGATCAGGGGGTGCGTGTATACTAGGTGGGGGTACTGCAGCCTCCTGGAGATTGTGACAGTGGTGTATGGTAAGAACATGTCACTGTGCAGATCAGGGGTGCATGTATACTAGGTGGGGGTGCGCACCCTCCTGGGGATTGTGACAGTGGTGTATGGTAAGTACATGTCACTGTGCAGATCAGGGGGGATGTATACTAGGTGGGGGTGCTGCAGCCTCCTGGGGATTGTGACAGTGGTGTACGGTAAGTGCATGTCACTGCAGATCAGGGGGTGCATGGATACTAGGTGGGGGTACTGCAGCCTCCTGGGGATTGTGACAGTGGTGTATGGTAAATACATATCACTGTGCAGATCAGGGGGTGCATGTATACTAGGTGGGGGTACTGCAGCCTCCTGGAGATTGTGACAGTGGTGTATGGTAAGAACATGTCACTGTGCAGATCAGGGGTGCATGTATACTAGGTGGGGGTGCTGCACCCTCCTGGGGATTGTGACAGTGGTGTATGGTAAGTACATGTCACTGTGCAGATCAGGGGGGATGTATACTAGGTGGGGGTGCTGCAGCCTCCTGGGGATTGTGACAGTGGTGTACGGTAAGTGCATGTCATTGTGCAGATCAGGGGGTACATGTATACTAGGTGGGGGTGCTGCAGCCTCCTGGGGAGTGTGACAGTGGTGTATGGTAAGTGCATGTCACTGCAGATCAGGGGGTGCATGTATACTAGGTGGGGGTACTGCAGCCTCCTGGGGATTGTGACAGTGGTGTGTGGTAAGTACGTGTCACTGTGCAGATCAGGGGGTGCGTGTATACTAGGTGGGGGTCCTGCACCCTCCTGGGGATTGTGACAGTGGTGTATGGTAAGTACATGTCACTGTGCAGATCAGGGGGGATGTATACTAGGTGGGGGTACTGCAGCCTCCTGGGGATTGTGACAGTGGTGTATGGTAAGTGCATGTCACTGCAGATCAGGGGGTGCATGTATACTAGGTGGGGGTGCTGCAGCCTCCTGGGGATTGTGACAGTGGTATATGGTAAGTACATGTCACTGTGCAGATCAGGGGGTGCATGTATACTAGGTGGGGGTCCTGCACCCTCCTGGGGATTGTGACAGTGGTGTATGGTAAGTACATGTCGCTGTGCAGATCAGGGGGTGCATGTATACTAGGTGGGGGTGCTGCAGCCTCCTGGGGATTGTGACAGTGGTGTATGGTAAGTAAATGTCACTGCAGATCAGGGGGTGCATGTATACTAGGCGGGGGTGCTGCAGCCTCCTGGGGATTGTGACAGTGGTGTATGGTAAGTACATGTCGCTGTGCAGATCAGGGGGTGCATGTATACTAGGCGGGGGTGCTGCAGCCTCCTGGAGATTGTGACAGTCGTGTATGGTAAGAACATGTCACTGTGCAGATAGGGGGTGCATGTATACTAGGTGGGGGTCCTGCACCCTCCTGGGGATTGTGACAGTGGTGTATGGTAAGTACATGTCACTGTGCAGATCAGGGGGGATGTATACTAGGTGGGGGTGCTGCAGCCTCCTGGGGATTGTGACAGTGGTGTATGGTAAGTACATTTCACTGCAGATCAGGGGGTGCATGTATACTAGGTGGGGGTGCTGCAGCCTCCTGGGGAGTGTGACAGTAGTGTATGGTAAGTACATGTCACTGCAGATCAGGGGGTGCATGTATACTAGGTGGGGGTGCTGCAGCCTCCTGGGGAGTGTGACAGTAGTGTATGGTAAGTACATGTCACTGCAGATCAGGGGGTGCATGTATACTAGGTGAGGGTGCTGCAGCCTCCTGGGGATTGTGACAGTGGTGTATGGTAAGTACATGTCACTGTGCAGATCAGGGGGTGCATGTATACTAGGGGGGGAGGGGTACTTCACCCTCCTGGGGATTGTGACAGTGGTGTACGCTTAGTACATGTCACTGTGCAGATTACGTGGTGCATGTATACTAGGTGGGGGTACTGCAGCCTCCTGGGGATTGTGACAGTGGTGTATGGTAAGTACATGTCACAGTGCAGATCAGGGGGTGCATGTATACTAGGTGGGGGTGCTGCAGCCTCCTGGGGATTGTGACAGTGGTGTATGGTAAGTACATGTCACTGTGCAGATCAGGGGGTGCATGTATACTAGGGGGGGAGGGGTACTTCACCCTCCTGGGGATTGTGACAGTGGTGTACGCTTAGTACATGTCACTGTGCAGATTACGGGGTGCATGTATACTAGGTGGGGGTGCTGCAGCCTCCTGGGGATTGTGACAGTGGTGTATGGTAAGTGCATGTCACTGTGCAGATCAGGGGGTGCATGTATACTAGGGGGGGAGGGGTACTTCACCCTCCTGGGGATTGTGACAGTGGTGTACGCTTAGTACATGTCACTCTGCAGATCAGGGGGGATGTATACTAGGTGGGGGTACTGCAGCCTCCTGGGGATTGTGACAGTGGTGTACGGTAAGTACATGTCACTGTGCAGATCAGGGGGTGCATGTATACTAGGTGGGGGTGCTGCAGCCTCCTGGGGATTGTGACAGTGGTGTATGGTAAGTACATGTCACTGTGCAGATCAGGGGGTGCATGTATACTAGGTGGGGGTGCTGCAGCCTCCTGGGGATTGTGATAGTGGTGTATGGTAAGTACATGTCACTGTGCAGATCAGGGGGGATGTATACTAGGTGGGGGTACTGCAGCCTCCTGGGGATTGTGACAGTGGTGTACGGTAAGTACATGTCACTGTGCAGATCAGGGGGTGCATGTATACTAGGTGGGGGTGCTGCAGCCTCCTGGGGATTGTGACAGTGGTGTATGGTAAGTGCATGTCACTGTGCAGATCAGGGGGTGCATGTATGCTAGGTGGGGGGTACTGCAGCCTCCTGGGGATTGTGACAGTGGTGTACGGTAAGTACACGTCACTGTGCAGATCAGGGGGTGCATGTATACTAGGTGGGGTGCTGCACCCTCCTGGGGATTGTGACAGTGGTGTATGGTAACTACATGTCACTGTGCAGATCAGGGGGTGCATGTATACTAGGTGGGGTGCTGCAGCCTCCTGGGGATTGTGACAGTGGTGTATGGTAAGTACATGTCACTGTGCAGATCAGGGGGTGCATGTATACTAGGTGGGGGTGCTGCAGCCTCCTGGGGATTGTGACAGTGGTGTATGGTAAGTACATGTCACTGTGCAGATCAGGGGGTGCATGTATACTAGGTGGGGGTACTGCAGCCTCCTGGGTATTGTGACAGTGGTGTATGGTAAGTGGATGTCACTGCAGATCAGGGAGGGTGTATACTAGGTGGGGGTACTGCAGCCTCCTGGGGATTGTGACAGTGGTGTATGGTAAATGCATGTCACTGCAGATCAGGGGGTGCATGTATACTAGGTGGGGGTGCTGCAGCCTCCTGGGGATGGTGACAGTGGTGTGTGGTAAGTACATGTCACTGTACAGATCAGGGGGTACATGTATACTAGGTGGGGGTACTGCAGCCTCCTGGGGATTGTGACAGTGGTGTATGGTAAGTACATGTCACTGTGCAGATCAGGGGGTGCATGTATACTAGGTGGGGGTACTGCAGCCTCCTGGGTATTGTGACAGTGGTGTATGGTAAGTGGATGTCACTGCAGATCAGGGAGGGTGTATACTAGGTGGGGGTACTGCAGCCTCCTGGGGATTGTGACAGTGGTGTATGGTAAATGCATGTCACTGCAGATCAGGGGGTGCATGTATACTAGGTGGGGGTGCTGCAGCCTCCTGGGGATGGTGACAGTGGTGTGTGGTAAGTACATGTCCGTGTGCAGATCAGGGGGTGCATGTATACTAGGTGGGGATACTGCAGCCTCCTGGGGATTGTGACAGTGGTGTATGGTAAGTACATGTCACTGTGCAGATCAGGGGGTGCATGTATACTAGGTAGGGGTGCTGCAGCCTCCTGGGGATTGTGACACTGGTGTATGGTAGGAACATGTCACTGTACAGATCAGGGGGTGCATGTACACTAGGTGGGGGTACTGCAGCCTCCTGGGGATTGTGACAGTGGTGTATGGTAAGTGCATGTCACTGTGCAGATCAGTGGGTGCATGCATACTAGGTGGGGGTCCTGCAGCCTCCTGGGGATTGTGACAGTGATGGACGCCAAGTACATGTCACTGTGCAGATCGGGGGGTGCATGTATACTAGGTGGGGGTGCTGCAGCCTCCTGGGGATTGTGACACTGGTGTATGGTAGGTACATGTCATTGTGCAGATCAGGGGGTGCATGTACACTAGGTAGAGGTGCAGCAGCCTCCTGGGGATTGTGACACTGGTGTATGGTAGGTACATATCGGTGGATTTGAGAAAGATATTCAAAGGGAGGAAGGGGTGGCAGACGTGGTACAGCCCATAAAGGTCTCGGGGGATCTCACCCTCTTCTTCTCTGGTAACATACCGCGTCCCACATTCCCCGAACATAACCCCGGGCTCCCATAACCAGGTGATCTTTCCCTGCTCGTCTGCCTTCAGGTTTGGGATAAGAGAGGGTGAGCCCTTTCTTGGCCACCTGAATGAGGGATTCTTGAGGTTTTCTGGGGAGAATACTCTCAGGTTTCTCACATTGATCTACAGAGCTTCCTGGGTCCTAGTATCAATCACAATGGAGGGAGGCCGGGCAAAGTGGGGATGAACGGAAAGGGGCAAAGAAGACGAGCGGGATGGGCCATGAGGTTGACTTGGAGGGCCAAAACACTCAAAGCTATGGGCCAAATAGGGGTTGCAAGGCCTCACCTGCTTGAAAATGCAGCAGGAGCTGCACACTATGTGTCAGGTGGCGAGAGAGCACAACACTAACTTTAGAAGTCCATCCTTAAGATATATCAGGCCTTGTGCCCAAAAGTTCACCAAAGTTCCACAGCTTTATGAGACGGGAAAAACTTAGTGGAGGGCTTCTCAGGTCCAATGAGGAGTTCCAGGGGGTAGAGGACAAGTTGTTCTAGTGAATAAGTGTCCCCCCACTTTCACAATACTTGACAAGTAAGCAATGGCAAAGCCAAACTCTTTTAAAAGTTTCTAAAAGTTAACATACTTTTAAAAGGGAAATATGGGGTTCAGGTAATTACTGTTACAATTCACCCTCATACTCCAATTCTTCTTAGGACGTGGCAGGTCTTCTGAGGAGGGTCCAAGGCCGCTGTTTCCACCCTCTGCTCTGGTCCTCGATGCCCATGGGTTGCCGGTTCAAGCACTTTTCCGGTCGACGACAAATGCTGGTGCAAGGTCTACAGGATGGAGATTGGATAATAACTTGATGCAGGGCCCCTCTCGGCACAAGACTGGATGCAGGAAAGCTGTTTTGGACGACGGCCAATGATGCACTGTGACTCAGGGGGGATACAGCTGTCACAACCTCACTCACCTCCTATCTCGGGTCCCCTAGCTACTGGAACCATGAAATTCGGCAGAGACTCCTGTAGCATAAACTGTGGATGCCCAAAGTTCTGGACCTCATCGCGGAATGACGACGTCTGCAGCACGGTAGCCCAAACTATGAGCTGGTCAGCCACTGGGTGATCCTGTGTCATGCCTGCCAATCCTGATTTATGTTCTTCCAGCAATGTCCACCATCAAGGTGCTCATTCCTCCCGTAGAACGGCTAAACCATGCTAAACGAAATGGAAACTGTCAGACTATTTGCCAGGAAGGGGGCGTTTATTGTTTTCACGTCGCTAGGATCACGTGTTAGCTTTCTAATCATGTGATACTATAAGTGCGATTTAGCAACGTTTGAAACATAGATCGCTGCTTCTGATTGCGTTGTTTTACGACCTTGTTATTCCCTGAAGCGTTGTTGGTTTGGAACTCCTGCAGATATAGGTTAGATCTGCCTCTTCATGTTCCAGCTCACATTTCGAGCGGTATTCTGCTGCCGCTCCTGAAAGGGGATTCCTTTCATTTATTCATCCGCCTTACACAGCGGCTACTCCTGCAGCTCCCACTGCGCGCTCCCGGCGTGGTGTTTCCTCCGCTGCTACAACCGGGTCCACTTAGTAGCTGTCTCCTTTAAGCCGCGCTGACCCGGCGGCTTCCTTTACTCAGCCACGCTGACCCGGCTGCTTCATTACCTCAGCAGTTCTGTTCACGTTGACTCAGAGGTTGCCTTTACTCAGCTGCGCTGACCCGGCTGCTTCATTACCTCAGCAGTTCTGTTCACGTTGACTCGGAGGCTGCCTTTACTCAGCCACGCTGACCCGGCTGCTTCATTACCTCAGCAGTTCTGTTCACGTTGACTCGGAGGCTGCCTTTACTCAGCCACGCTGACCCGGCTGCTTCATTACCTCAGCAGTTCTGTTCACGTTGACTCGGAGGCTGCCTTTACTCAGCCACGCTGACCCGGCTGCTTCATTACCTCAGCAGTTCTGTTCACGTTGACTCGGAGGCTGCCTTTACTCAGCCACGCTGACCCGGCTGCTTCATTACCTCAGCAGTTCTGTTCACGTTGACTCGGAGGCTGCCTTTACTCAGCCACGCTGACCCGGCTGCTTCATTACCTCAGCAGTTCTGTTCACGTTGACTCGGAGGCTGCCTTTACTCAGCCATGCTGACCCGGCTGCTTCATTACCTCAGCAGTTCTGTTCACGTTGACTCGGAGGCTGCCTTTACTCAGCCACGCTGACCCGGCTGGTTCATTACCTCAGCAGTTCTGTTCACGTTGACTCGGAGGCTGCCTTTACTCAGCCACGCTGACCCGGCTGCTTCATTACCTCAGCAGTTCTGTTCACGCTGACTCGGAGGCTGCCTTTACTCAGCCACGCTGACCCGGCTGCTTCATTACCTCAGCAGTTCTGTTCACGTTGACTCGGAGGCTGCCTTTACTCAGCCACGCTGACCCGGCTGCTTCATTACCTCAGCAGTTCTGTTCACGTTGACTCGGAGGCTGCCTTTACTCAGCCACGCTGACCCGGCTGGTTCATTACTTCAGCAGTTCTGTTCACGTTGACTCGGAGGCTGCCTTTACTCAGCCACGCTGACCCGGCTGCTTCATTACCTCAGCAGTTCTGTTCACGCTGACTCAGAGGCTGCCTTTCATTTCACAGCCGCGTTGAAGACAGTGGCTGTTCCATTCCTGCATACATCCGTGATGACACGGCGGGTGTTTCAATTCTACTAACACGTGCCTTCTCATCCAACATAAGGTACTTGTGACCGTGTTCTTCTTTTGTATCTTTATCCCTGCTTCTTATTTGGACAATCCAGGGAACTGTTTTCAAGGGCATCATTACTCTTCAATAGGGATACTCCTGGGAATTGTTTATTTCTACTGCCTGGACAGTGAACTTGACTACTAAATAGTACTCCTACACAACTGGTTGTCGTTTCTGGATCTCTGTGTTACCTGTGCACTAGACTTCATGGACACTATCCAATTGTGCACCAACCTGGCACTAGCGTGACCCTCGTGCCATTCGGGATTAGTTTCCTTACTAACCTCCCCCTCTCCTACCGTTGATTCCTTTTGGAGTTACTGGTTGTAAATTACAGACTTGTGAAGATTCCTGCATGCCAACAGGTTAGTGGTAATATAGCTATTATACAGTGACAAATCTTTAAGTTGGTAACATCTTGACCCATTTTGTTTTGTTCTCAGTCTGGCTGCTACCCTGTGTAGAAAAGAAATTACATAATATATTGACTACCCCTCTCTAGAAGTCCTGTGAAGACACAGGTTTGGGTACAGGAAAACTGCTTGTGTATTTAGCAGACTGGAAACCTTGTGCGAAAAATTATTTCAACTGAATGCAATTTAGCAAAAACATAAATCTCTTTAATGATTCATAAAAACATCTTAAAAACACATTATTGACTTCGACTCAAACCAGTCATACCTTTCGTTCCACTCATACTTTTTATAAAAATGGTGTTTCGCAGAAATTGCACACAAGTGGAAATGTACAAACAATATGGCAAAAATCCTAAATTCAGACTAAAAGATAGAGGGTACCCTAAAACCCCGGTACAAAGGGTGTACAAAAGAGCATTACATACCAACGGAGCAACCACCCTAGAACCATTTTACCGGCACGCTGAGGAGAACAGTACGTGTGTCGGCACATACAGCCCCATCAGTAGCGATTTGAGAAAGATTGTCAGTAAACATTGGAAAATGATCCAAACAGAGGATTTTAATCCTTCAGTCCCCTGGTTCGCATTCAAGACAATGAAATATTAAAGACACCTTAGTACATACATACCCGAACATCAGGACAGAGGGAACATTGCAAACCTCACTATGGGGATTACCCCCTGTGGTAGGCCACCACCGTTGTGACAAATGTTCAGTTTGCGCGCAAACGGCCACGATGAAGAACATTACACTATGCAATACAGTAATTCAATTAAAAGACTTTACTAATTGCTTAACTCAATGGGTGGTGTACGCCATCAAATGTCCGAAGACATCACAGCTATTCGGCCGATTGCAGCGAGCAAGAGGCATTCAAGCCGAGATCTTAAAGACAGGTAAGCCCTCACGTGCACGCGCCTCATTTAAAGTAAACACTGTAAAACCATATGGCTTATTAGCTATTGAAATCAGTATTGTTGTTGAGAAGCATGTCCAGCTGACGGCTATAAGGCCAAAAAAGCCTATGGTTTCATTCGATGCCAATACATATAACATATAGCCCTGTGAAATATCCCGGTGATAAGTCACTAGCTATAACAACTCTACAGACACCCTGCACGGCAGTAGGCTGTTTAGATTACCCGCATGGCGATGCGGGTGTACTATGCCAACACAAAATAACCACCACAATTTGGTGAAGTTAGATTCAGTATGAGAAAATGATCCATTTTTCAAATAAACTTGTATGAAGTGTTATATAAAAGCCCTTCAAAATGCCCATGGTAACAGTGATATTTTTGCCTCTTTTCAACAGGCATCATTACAGTTACCAGCAGTGGATTGTTGCTTTGAATAGGGAAGCCGTCCACCACCCACCTTCACTAAACTAAGAGTGGCATGGAAGATACACCCCCGCGCGGGTGTTCTCCGCAAGTTTCTTAGTCACTAGGAACTATTTCTCTTATAAAAATAACGAATAGGCCACTCACTAGGTCTTTATTGTTTTTTGTTCCCTTTCATGTAGGGCCCTGGACACTGGTTGATATATCATACACCCAGAAGTCCCTCAGTGATCCTAATCATATGGTGCGGATCACAGGTGGGTACAGTGCACTGGCCTAGGATATAATAAACTAGCCGTCACCTTTAAACAATCAAACTGGGAAACACTTTTTCACATTGTAATATATGTATAATTTATGTTTTAGATCTGGCAACTAATGTGAATGGGGAACAAAATTAATTTTCTCAGAAAAAATGAATATCCTGAAGATGGCCCAACACTTGTTTCATTGACCACCGCAGACAACGGTGGTACACCATCAACGGCCGAAACATATGTCGACCTAAAAGGAATGCTAAATGGTCTTTTCCTATGTCACACATATTTAAATAATTATCATGCTGGAAGAATATTCAAGTTGCAGAACCCCCGTTTTTGTAAAAAGTATTAGTGGAATGAAAGGTATGACTGGTTTGAGTCGAAGTCAATAATGTGTTTTTAAGATGTATTTATGAATCATTAGAGATTTATGTTTTTGCTAAATTGCATTGAGTTGAAATAATTTTTCGCACAAGGTTTCCAGTCTGCTAAATACACAAGCAGTTTTCCTGCACCCAAACCTGTGTCTTCACAGGACTTCTAGAGAGGGGTAGTCAATCTATTATGTAATTTCTTTTCTACACAGGTTAGCAGCCAGACTGAGAACAAAACAAAATGGGTTCTCTTCGTAGATTCTCCCTTTCAATAGATCTGACACCCCGTTAACAAAAATTAGGGAGTACCCACTCACATAGCCCTGCTATGCTGTGTATTCTGCCCTTTCCATTGATTCCTCCCTCTGATTGTGGTATTTGTACAGTCATAGGGGGTCATAACGACCATGGAGGTAACCATGCCACAATTTGCCGAATGGTTACCCCCTTACCGGGTCCGGGTTCCTTAAATGAGGAATTACCAGGCCATTCCAACCTTGGAGGACCCGGTATTTCCTCATTCGAGGAACCTGGACCGGCACATCCCCCATTCCCATTCGAGCCCCCATAGGGCTCAATAGGAATGGGGAGGGAGCTAATAACGGGCCCATTAATAACGGTCCCATTGTTTGCTCCCTGGTCTTCTAGCGGGACCCGCTAAGGGCACCTGGTTTTTACCAGGCACCCTTTGCGGGTCCCGTGAGCAGACTCTTACTGGGGCAGTAAGGGGTTGACGGCTCCGGCACCATTACCGGCACCGTTAACCCCTAACCGGCAAGGTCGTAATGACCCCCATAGAGTGCCATCAATTGGAAGGTCTCCTTTTCGCCCAGTTCATTCCATTCGATTCTGCAGTTTGAGGTACCCAAGACCAGGATATTCTCTTTATCATTGTATCCTTTTCAGTGGTCATTGACCTGTATCCTTTCACTGATATTAATATTACGAATAATTGCAAGATTCATGACATCCAGGGGCACCTTTTGAGGTCTCTTTTTCACAGGACGCTGAACTGACGTCGATGGTGATTGTTCCCACCACGCCAAGGGTCGAAGCTCCTTCTCAGGACTTCTGGAGATCACCTCCAAGACAGGGCTCTTCCAGGACAGCAGCAGAAGTCGGTCACCAGGCCTTCTTCCAATAGGTCAGCGGTCCCCTTACACGTCTTGCAGCTGGACAGGATACTTGACTCCTTCAGGTTTCTTCCAGGATGTCTCTGGAATGGGTGCAGCGAATTATCTCTGTCTCAATGCCAGTAATACTTAGATCCTCCTCATTGGGGCACCTGTGCCCTCTTTTTCCTCCTTCCCTCTAGCCACCCACCCTCTTTGCACCCTCTAACCCCACCATCTTGTGAGGCCAAAAACCCCTGACTCCTGTTACTGCGCCCAAGTAGAGTGGGGGACACCACCACAACCCCTGCTCTGCTTGAGTGCAGTAAATGTTGCCCTCTTTCTGTTTGCCCCCAAAGTCGCAGTATCTAGGGGGGGCATACAAATGAGGGCAAAATTTTGGTGCGGTGCCCTGATGTGCAGGAGCTGACGTATGTGCGATATCGCTGGGATGTGGCGGCCATGATCATAAGTAGTACCATGCATCATGCCTAAACTCGGGCATAGCTTTATTTAGAGTTTACCTTGCCCCCAGCATGGGTTACTCATGATCATCACAGTTTTAGTACAGGGGGGTATATCTTAAATGCTGCCCCTGCACGGCAGAAACCTGACAAAAAGGGGAACCTGGGTGGCAGATGACCCTTTGGAGATGGAATTACCCGCATCATTTTATGTATTAATAATAAAGCCCTGGCTTTGCACCCGTGCCAGATGGCAGTTCTTGCCACTGTATACATTCTAAAATGTGGCATACGTCCTGCTCAGGAATTGATGAAAGGCGACCCATAATATGAACAATAAGTCTCAGGGAGGGCACAAATTAAAGTAAAGAAGAGATCAGGGGGTAATTATAAGGGGGCATTGAGAAACGCTAACATCACTTCTAATTGCACAGTTTGCATAAACCAGAAGATGGGGGACACTGAGAAATGCAGCGGCTCTCATTTATCTTGCAACGCTGTTCTTGCTATAAACGATATTGGTGCGAGGAAAGACTTGCACCACCACTAACTAGCCCAGCACCATAATGACGCTATTTTAGTTCACATAACTAGTTATTTCTATTGCAGGTATGTTGTTCAGTAGCACAGTAAGTGTTCCTATCAACAGCATGTATACACCCAAATAAGAACCTCAGCACACAACACAGATCTCTGCAACAAGTGCTTATCTCACTGAGCTATCTTTTTCACCATGGTGGAACTCAAACCTATATTCATTTCAACTTTGATTATTGGATTTTATGAATACATTCCCCAAAGAAAGATGGAATTGCCACAAAGGCTGTGCTGTAATCTGGGCATTTAGAGGATCCATTGATCTGATCTGAACTTGGCTGCAGTGCCTCATCAGCACTCTATGCATTATCATGCTGTGTTTAAGTCTTTACAACAAGTGTAACAACAATTGTCCTGGGTAGCCAGGTGGGGGCCCGTCCCACAGTGCAACATCTTAGTATATACAAATAGATCACACGTATCCTGCCTGTTATCGCTCTCCTTTTGTTGTCAGCCATCACCTTAGCATGGCTCTGATTCCAATTTACGAGGTGCTAAAGGCCAGGGTGCGGATGTCAGCCCTATGCCAAAGATGGACAGCAACAGGCGTGCTGCAAAGCGCACACTCGCTGAGAAGTAAGCATGTCAGTGTTTTTTTGCTTTTCCAAATGTTTGCCAACATTGAGCGGCAGGGACTAAGGCGAGATTGCAACCTATGTCTGCTTCTTCTAATTTGTACACCTCCTCCTACACCAGTTCGACACGCACATAATTGCCAGAGAAAATATTGTCAAGGAAACCCTTCACACGCCAAAACCTGTGCATTGGGTCAACATCACTTCCATTACTATTACTTTCCTGTTACATCTGGGGACGCGGCCTATCTGTCACCTGCGTTTGTTTTCTCTTGGAGACACAGGCTCCAGGGAGGTTACCTCGGCCAATAACGACTGCGAATCAAAGGTGCCATGGCTTGGAAGTGGCCCAGTATCTGACGGAGATGGCATATCCCCGGCCTGTGTGCGATACAAGCCGCTATACAAACAATTACAAGATAAAGACATGATTCACCTCTTGCTGCATGCGGTGCGAAAACTATACTCCGTTGCTTTCAGAATTGTTGCCATCTCAGGTTATAAATCCCTGCTTTCTGAAACCATACACTTATTTACGGACCCCTTGGGTGCAGGAGCCCCCTTAATGTTAACCATATCTATATATGTATATGCCCTTGTAACCACTGTATTTGCTTCCATATCTAGAATAATTACTAATCCCTAAATTGTTCTGTACTAGGGAGCGGTACAGATTGTCTGTTTATGTAACCCTGTAACTTTCTTACCTTAAGCTTAAAGTGTTCTTGCAACTTTTCCTTGTACCCTGATGCCCTGATACCCCTGGGTTTGGCGCGCATAACAAATGAATAAACAAACAAACTGTGTACCTTGCAGAATCAAGGGCTCAGAGGGGGCTGCCACGCAATAAATACTTTCCACTAATGTGAGTACCTGCCAGTGCTCTCCTCAGGCTTCCTCCTCAATGTCAGGACCGCATTTCTTACTCAGACGAGCATTTAAAAAAAATCTGATTCACAATGTTTTTTTGTTTTTTGAACTAATCTGGCGCTTACCAATCTGGTATTTCAATGCTCTGCTAAACTGCGCTCATTTTAGCTGCCTCTGAAAGGATGAAAGGCCGAGTCAGCCCTGATGGGGTTCAGAAACAGTGTCCTGCAGGTTACAGAGCACAGCGCCCCATTTCCTTTTTTTTTTTTTTAACCTTGTGTATATTTTTTGTACTCTAAGCAGTGTAAGGAAGGCATGACATCAAGTAGTAGACACAGACAGAATAGATGCAAGTTTTGAAAACCTTTATTTGGTATTTTGGTGGGGTTGGTAGAATTCCCAACTGGCCCTAACTCTAGAATGGGAATAGTCTCGACCATTAAACAAATATAGCAAACAAGTCCAAGACAGTCTAGTCAAAATAAAAAGGCTTATACTAAAATAAACATAGCCTTGCCCTCCTTCTCAAAATGGCAAATGTGTTAAGGGAATACAAAAGGAAATGTCAGAGTGGCTTAAATAGCAACTCCCTTCCCCACGTTCAACCCCACGGGGTCTAGTCAGTTACGTAAAAAGGATAGTTGTATGGCACATTTCTATCAGTCTTGCACACTCTGGCTTACTGGTACAATTCAACAGTTCAGGCTCAAGCTTCAAGCTTCTGATAGTTCACTCACTTCCTTAGGCTTCGTCCGCCTTGTGATGTCCTTTTTTCACATTAACTTATTAACCCCAGTTCTGCGCAGACTTCCCTGTGCCGGGCTGAAGCCTGTCTTTCTTTTCGCAGGGGTTCCCTTCCTCATGTTTTGTCTTAAGTGTCTTTTCACTGTCTAAGACTTTGGAAACTGCAACGATTTTACGTAAACCTCTACATGACCACTTCACCCTTTCTTTAACAATTCTGTAATCTACAACCTGTCTCCTTTTGCAACCCCAATGCCTCTTGCTACTTGTAGTTTCTTATTTCTTTTTAGTTTTCCCTCTTGGCCTCTTTCAAATATTCCAATGCAACACCAATGCGTCTTGGTATTTGTAGTTTCTTATTTTCTTTACTTTGCCTCCTCGTATCTCTAAAAGTGCATTTGCAACACCAATACTTCTTGGTATTTCTTTCTCTTCACTTTGCCCTCTTGGCATATTCAGAGCTCCCACACTTTGCTTTTCACTCATTCATCTTTCTTTCATCATTGCGGTTACTTTCTTGCCTTTGGTTCCCGTTCAACTCAGATTGCACAGAGACTTTTAAATGTGCGTTTTCACCTCGAACGGCCACTCTGTTACTTTGTATCCATTCCTTTTACAATTAAGCAATTGTCCTTTCCATTACACATTTTATCGGCACATGCGCAACCCTCAACTCCTATTTTACCTTTACTTTTGCTTTTAACACAAACTGGGCTTTTGTTGCCTTCGATAACTCACTGGTCGTGTTAATTGGTCTCCTTTCATCAATGCTTATTATGCAGCAGTCAAGGCCGCTACCAAAGCCCCCTCTGCTCCTCCCCAACTCCGCCATTCACACAGGAGGGTCACAGGCTGCTGCAAAGCACCTTGAAGGTTTCTTTCTACTGCTTATACAGTTTTTAATCTTGGAATGTTTACGGCTTCGCAAAAGTGTGGAATTCTCGCCTGGCTCTCTCTCGACCTCCGCACTGGCCTCTCAGCCTTTTATCCTGACATGGAGCGTTAACAAGTGGCAGGTGTGTATAGTTAGGATTATGTGCCTGACTCTGCCTGGCCTCAATGCAGGGACAGAGCCATTTTAAGTCATGAGAGGTAATCTTTCTGGCCTTATCCCTCATGTTCCTCAGTTCAGTACTGTTGTCAATGTAAAGATGGAGGAATTATGGGAGCTGCAGTTTCCCATAAAATAAGCAGGGATGGGGGTTAGATGGGTTGTGGAAAAAGGGGAATACCATGTCTCACCATTGGGTGCTTCTCCCCCACTCCCTGAGGACCCCCTACCCAGGTGATCCTCCCTCGCTTGTCCACCTACAGGGTTGGGATCCAAAAGCAATGGCCTTTCCCTGGCCACCTGAGTACGGAATCCCCAGGGACTAGGATGTGAAACACCCTCTGGTTTTTTACAGCAGGTTATTATTACCAACACAATGTAAAAGGTGAACTGTTGCTGCCCGTATCCTGCTGGACAAAGGCTGATATTTCAGATAGATGGCAGCAGGGCCCCCTGAAACGTGCGCTACCAGGCGCATAACAATCTGGCCTTGGGGCTGTGGAGGCCAATTTGGAGAATCCTTGAAGTGATGGGACGGTATTAGCGCACAGCAGCACAGCAGCACAGCAGCACAGCAGCTGGCGGCTACAGTTCCACATCACATTCCACCTTAATTGCACTTTTAGACACAGGGAGATGCAGAGATCGGGTCAGAATAACACCATGCTGATCAGGTACTCAGGCTAGGGTTTAAATCTGAGACTCTGTGTCCTAAGCGCAGTAATGTGAACCCTAGACCACACGTCCCAATTTGTTGTCACTGAGACTTGGCCGCAGGCGCCAGAAGTGCTATGCAAATAATAGCCTACAACACAACACATGAGGAACCCCCACCCTGCGAGGACGCCCTGCCCTGCACCTCTGACTGGCACCCCTCTTGTGACGGCCCTGCATGGACGATGAATGTAAGTACCTTCCCCAAATTGATGACCTTTCTTCTCCCTCACCTTGAGCCTCGAGGAGGAGAGTATACAGGCTCCTGTCTGGCTGTCATGTGTCTGGCAGAAAAGTTAAAGTGCTGATCATGGGGTGCAGACAAACAGTAACAGTAGTGGCAACCTGCCACACCATGCACTGAGGGAGGGCAGAGGCAGGGCTGCTGCCTCAGGCAAGCTGCTGCAGTGTGCCACCTGCACAGGAGGAAGGGAAGCATCCGATGCGAGGCAGGCAGGAATTAGGAACAAGTCAAGGCCTGCTGCCTCTCAAATCATGAGCCCTTGTGCTGCTTAGCTCTGAGGCTCGCGCAGTTGTGCTCACTTGCCTTTGCAGCCACGCCCATACCCAGCAGTCAGGAAAGGCAGAGAGAACAGTGCCAAATGATTGTCTCACTGCAAAGAGGGTCAGAATTATCAGACCACACAAGCACCTCCATGTCAGTCATCATTACTGTTTTTTTAGTTTGGGCTATTAGGTGGTGCTTTAGTGCACCTATAAGCTGAAACTATTGTATAAGAGGACAGATGGGGAGAAATTATGGCATATCAGGAAGCATCACCTATAAACTGAAACTATTGCATTAGAGGACAGATGGGGGAAATGATGGCATATCAGGAGGGTCACCTATAAACTGAAACTATTGCATTAGAGGACAGATGGGGGAAATGATGGCATATCAGGAGGGTCACCTATAAGCTGAAACTATTGCATTAGAGTACAGATGGGGAGAAATTATGGCATATCAGAAGGGTCACCTATAAGCTGAAACTATTGCATGAGAGGACAGATGGGGAGAAATGATGGCATATCAGGAAGCATCACCTATAAGCTGAAACTATTGCATTAGAGTACAGATGGGGGAAATGATGGCATATCAGGAGGGTCACCTATAAGCTGAAACTATTGCATTAGAGGACAGATGGGGGAAATGATGGCATATCAGGAGGGTCACCTATAAGCTGAAACTATTGCATTAGAGGACAGATGGGGGGAATGATGGCATATCAGGAGGGTCACCTATAAGCTGAAACTATTGCATTAGAGGACAGATGGGGGAAATGATGGCATATCAGGAAGCATCACCTATAAGCTGAAACTATTGCATTAGAGTACAGATGGGGGAAATGATGGCATATCAGGAGGGTCACCTATAAGCTGAAACTATTGCATTAGAGGACAGATGGGGGAAATGATGGCATATCAGGAGGGTCACCTATAAGCTGAAACTATTGCATTAGAGGACAGATGGGGGAAATTATGGCATATCAGGAGGATCACAACACTTGTTGTTTGGTTATTTGTCCACAAGTTCACTGCCCATGGTCATGCTAACCCTATAGCCATTCCCACCCAGTTCCTGCCCTTCCACACCCAAAACACCTCCTCATGGGAACTCTTTCAGCTCGCTTTATTCAAGCCTTACCATCAAACGTTGCTCTCAAAGTGCCTGCCAGTGATTTTTCAAAGCAGTTTTCTGAGAGTTAATGACTTATTTGGAGATGTAAACCCGCTACTGGTGTAATAAAAATGTTCTGCATTCAGCCAGTCGATTTCTAAGCACTATGCATGTCTTCACAGAAGTCCTGTTAAAAACAAGCATTGGCAAAGTCAACAACTTTGGCTTGTGTATATGTATTAGGCATTTGCCAGGCGCTGCTATTGGATCCCCAGGTACTTGCACCTGCTACCATCAGTGGCCAGTTAATACCACCACACAGTGCCTGGCAAGTGCCTCTCCCATGCCTACACAAAAGCCCAAACTGTTGGCATTGCCAATGCTTGTTTTTTTGTGTGAAATGTGCCTGAAGGCATGCATGCACAAAGCATATGTTCATATCAGTGTCTAAGTGATGATGTAAATGAGAGAAATAAAGAACGCAAAATGTTTCTGGCCTCGTGACTTGGCCACACACCATGCAGAGCTGCCAAAGTTGGGCAGCAGGTGCCCCCCCACCTCCAAGGGTGGGGGCACGGGGCACGTGCCCAGTTTGCCCACCCATAAAAAAGTCTGTTAACATATCGCCTGTAGATGACAGCAAACCTCTTAATTGACATGCAGAGTGTGGGTGGCAAATCTCAACTTCTTATTGGCTGTAGAGAGAGAATTATAGTTTCTTGTCTTCAATTTTCCTGGGGGCAATTTATGGGAGACCATAGTCTTCATATAAATGTGTGTAGTTTTTGTGTGCACCATGTGATGAGTTTGCTGAACTCCATCCTCATGTGCAGGAGTAACGAGCCATTGGGAACAGGATTGGTGCAGCCGCTACACAATGTGCCTCCGCGAGGGTGGCCGGCACGGGTTTTCGTGAGCCCATTACTTCCAGGAGATGCAGTAGACCGAGCAGGAGTCGAAGGAAAATTGTTGAAACCTTGATATATTATGAGTCCAGAATGCCAGAGTTCCCTACAGTTGTACATGGGAACCTGGACTTGGAACTGTTTTTGCAGCATGAGATGACTATGAATATACAGAATCCCAACTAACTCTGAAGCGTTTCCCAAGCTTAGGGGGCATTTGCCATAGAAGCCGTGAAGCTGCGATGCCTCCTGAATTCTCTGGGAGGGAGAATGTACCCAGTCCTTCAGGACCAGGAGTTGGTGGTGTTAGCGGACCTCCTCGCGGTTTCGGATGAGGCTTGACTATCCTCATGAAAATCCAGGCGTTTCCCTGCACAGGACATCAGTGGGTCTAGAGACACCATAGCATGTGAGCTCAGGAGGATCTTCAACCATGCAACGATGCATATCACAGTAGTATAATTTACAAGATGGAGCTGTTGATGCCTCACACCTGACTCCTCTCATGACCTGAATGAAAGCAATCAAGACCCACGGGTAGTTTTCCAATGCAAACAAGAGAAGGATGAATGGCTAACGAGCGGGAGTCACTACCTAAAGAGGAGTCCAACTTATGGGGAGAGAGGGAGTGGACCCAGCCCTATTGAAAGGAGTATAAAATGGCTGACAGAACTCTGTCAGAGCGATGATCCCGATGGATACAAACGTGTCTGTCCCTACTCCCTTGCTCCCAGCGGAAAAAGGGGGTGACGCGTAGAGTTCCTAGAAATCAGCTAATTGGTGAGGCCCAAGACTCTGGCGGAACACCTGCCACAGCATAGCAGAAAGAACCCACTGGAGGGAAAGCCTATAGCACGAAGACCACTGAGCGGGGGAAAATCATACTGCTGTGCCTTGTGGTACCTGGAGGCTCCAGAGCATAGGACCTCCACGAGCAACCCCGAAGAGAGATCCCTTACCCCTGTCGGGGGCAAACCAAACCACAGAAAGTACCTGACAAGACCCCAGAGAAGAGAAAGGAGTACCATAGGTCATCCTTCTGATGGTAGTGGAGGTCCAGGAGGGACCTAATGGATTTGAGAAGCAAAGAACCACTAATCTGAGAAGGGTTGATAACCCTGAAACCCAAGGTCTAACCAAAGACCCATCAGGAATCATGAAACCCAATGTCTAGACAAAGACCTGTCAAGAAGCTTGGATTCCCAAGCTCTAGAAACAGACCTATTGAGAGAATCGGAACACCCCGGCACAAGCCAAGCTGAGAAGTCTGAAGTCCAATCCTATACCGATGCCCCATACAACCAAAGTGAACAGAAAGAACTGGTGCAAACCAGCATCCTACACAAGGGGAGAGAAACCTTCCCCTAAGAGAGACCCCACAGTTTCTTTTATCTCCTGGATCCTTTTAGTATAGATTGAAGTTCTAGGTTTACCCGAGGGACTGTTAAATGTTAAACCCACCATTCCTGTGTGTTCTAAATACATTGTTTGCATACCATCTGGTGTGTGCTGTGTCTCACTGCTCGGCCTACCACAGACGACCCATCTCACTTGTGATAAGAGAATTACCCGACCAGTTGGGAACCTCTCTACGGCTAAGCAGAGGGAGATAGTGTTGAGGTGGATGAGAGAGAGAGATGTGAGACTCTGCATGGAAATTGCAAGATAGACTGAAAGATGGCAAGGGGGAATGGTGTGGTGTAAATTGAAGGGAAGCTGGCTTAGGAAAGAGCCACGCGGGACTCTATAGAGAGACTGAAAGATGGCAAGAGGGAATGGTGTGGTGTAAATTGAAGGGGAGTTTAGGCTTAGGAAAGAGCCGCGGGGGACTCTATAGAGAGACTGAATGATGGCAAGAGGGAATGGTGTGGTGTAAATTGAAGAGAAGCCGGTTTAGGAAAGAGCCGCGGGGGACTCTATAGAGAGACTGAAAGATGGCAAGAGGGAATGGTGTGGTGTAAATTGAAGGGAAGCCGGCTTAGGAAAGAGCCGCGGGGGACTCTATAGAGAGACTGAAAGATGGCAAGAGGGAATGGTGTGGTGTAAATTGAAGGGAAGCCGGCTTAGGAAAGAGCCACAGGGGACTCTATAGAGAGACTGAAAGATGGCAAGAGGGAATGGTGTGGTGTAAATTGAAGGGAAGCTGGCTTAGGAAAGAGCCGCGGGGGACTCTATAGAGAGACTGAAAGATGGCAAGAGGGAATGGTGTGGTGTAAATTGAAGGGGAGTTTAGGCTTAGGAAAGAGCCACAAGGGACTCTATAGAGAGACTGAAAGATGGCAAGAGGGAATGGTGTGGTGTAAATTGAAGGGAAGCCGGCTTAGGAAAGAGCCACGGGGGAGTCTATAGAGAGACTGAAAGATGGCAAGAGGGAATGGTGTGGTGTAAATTGAAGGGAAGCTGGCTTAGGAAAGAGCCGCAGGGGACTCTATAGAGGCACTGGGAAGAGAGGCAGAGCATTGAGCAGCCAGGACCCCAAGTAGGTATATAGTGATCCTAGAAGCAAAGGTTTGCACTGGCCCAGCAATACCCTAGGATGGAAGAGTTGTGAGAAGGACAAGGTTAATAGCACATCGAACGCAACAAAAGATGATTTTAATGTGTGTCAACTGCTGTGAGCTGCAGCCTTCTGTGAGTTGAGGTGTGACATCCCTGTGTTTTCACGCCGAGCATGTAACTGTGTCCAGCCATTCATGCACAGGAAAGCTTGCCCTTGCAGTAAATTCTGACCTGTAACTCTGCACCTGTGTTACTCTATCCACAGAGGAGAAGTCTCCAGGACCCAGCATTGGGCTCATTGCTGGAGTGGTCCTTGCAGTTGTGCTCGCTGTGGGGCTGGCTGCTTTTGGGGTTTGGTACGCCTTTTTCAGAAACAAGCGTCCAGGTAAGCACTGCACCATTGGATAATTATAGTGTTGCTGCCATTACTCTGTAATTCATGGCATTGGGCTGTGAGGGGGCAGCAGGGACTTCAGATTGTCTTGTCACCTGTGACTATGGAAGGGGAAATGTCTAACCTCTTGTGGCCTGTATGGCATGAAAGGATATCTCATAACCTATATCAGCCATGGCATGTGAGTGGGCGTACCTTCTAACCTGCCGCCTGTATGCCATGCAGGGGTATCTTGTAACCTATATGAGCCATGGGGTATGAGTGGGCATACCTTCTAACTTGTCGCCTGTATGGCATGCAGGGGTATCTCGTAACCTATATCAGCCATGGCATGGAAGTGGGCGTACCTTCTAACCTGCCACCTGCATGACATGCAGGGGTATCTCGTAACCTATATCACCCATGGCATGTGAGTGGGCGTACCTTCTAACCTGCCACCTGCATGGCATGCAGGGGTATCTCGTAACCTATATCAGCCATGGCATGTGAGTGGGCGTACCTTCTAACCTGCCACCTGCATGGCATGCAGGGGTATCTTGGAACCTATATCACCCACGGGATATGAGTGGGTGTACCTTCTAACCTGTCACCTGTATGGCATGCAGGGATACCTCGTAACCTATATCAGCCATGGCATATGAGTGGGCGGGCCTTCTAACCTGTCGCCTGTGTAACATGCAGGGGTATCGCGTAACCTATATCAGCCATGGCATATGAGTGGCCGGGCCTTCTAACCTGTCGCCTGTGTAACATGCAGGGGTATCGCGTAACCTGTATCAGCCACGACATATGAGTGGGCGTACCTTCTAACCTGTCACCTGCATGCCATGCAGGGATATCTCGTAACCTATATCAGTCATGGCATATGAGTGCTTGTACCTTCTAACCTGCCGCCTGCATGCCATGCAGGGGTATCTCGTAACCTATATCAGCCATGGCATATGAGTGGGTGTACCTTCTAACCTGCCACCTGCATGGCATGCAGAGGTATCTAGTTACCTATATCAGCCATGGCATATGAGTGGGTGTACCTTCTAACCTGCCACCTGCATGGCATGCAGGGGTATCTTGTAACATATATCAGCCATGGCATATGAGTGGGTGTACCTTCTAACCTGTCGCCTGCATGGCATGCAGGGGTATCTTGTAACCTATATCAGCCATGGCATATGAGTGGGTGTACCTTCTAACCTGCCACCTGCATGGCATGCAGGGGTATCTCGTAACCTATATCTGCCATAGCATATGAGTGGGCGGGCCTTCTAACCTGTCGCCTGTGTAACATGCAGGGGTATCGCGTAACCTATATCAGCCATGGCATATGAGAGGGCGGGCCTTCTAACCTGTCGCCTGTGTAACATGCAGGGGTATCGCGTAACCTATATCAGCCATGGCATATGAGTGGGCGGGCCTTCTAACCTGTTGCCTGTGTAACATGCAGGGCTATTGTGTAATCTATATCAGCCATGGCATATGAGTGGGCGGGCCTTCTAACCTGTCTAAGTAGAGGGTAATTCTAGAGTCCTGGCAAGAGCAGAAGATATTGGGGTTTACTGGAGGCTGTGATGAAGTGGTGAGGACATGGATAATATTTTCTAGAATATACAGTTCCAAAACTCAGGAGGCTCCAACTTCATCTATCTGTGGTTCCAAAGAAAGGCTGGAATTGATCCTGAACCCTCTCCGAGGAAGCAAAGCTCCCATGTGCAGGGGCCCAAGTGTGAGGACCGGAGCGGCACTGACTAACATCATCAGGTTTATTAGTGTTCAATATTAGCAAATAAAAGTTCATCTGGTCCTGATGGCAGAACATGTTTGTTTTGTTTGTTTTATTCATATTTATATAGCGCACATCAGTCCGAGGACATCGTGTCACTTGTTACAGTGTACAGCTTAGTTACATAGCATGAGCAACATATATATGCAGGTTACAATATAGTTATATCACATTTCTGATTATATTACAATGTACAAGACTGGAGTAAGGGAGGAAATCACAGTGCTAGTTGAGGAGGGTAGTCTTGAAGTTGTTGTGGAAGACAGTGATGGAAGTTTCAGCTCTAAGGGTGGCAGGGAGGGAGTTCCAAAGTTTTGGTGCAATATAGAGAAGCCTAGACCTCCTGCTGTAGCTCTTTTGATGCGTGGAATGTGTAGTTGGTTGGTGTACTGAGTTCTGGTGGGGCGAGTGGAGGGGGATCTCGATAGTGATTCAGATAGGTAAGTGGGAGCAGTGTTGTTGATGCATTTGGGTGTGATGGTGAGGATTTTCAGAGTGATACGGTCTTTGACCTGAAGCCATCGTGCTGAGCGTCTGGCCTGGGATATATGGTCTCTTCTGGGGATACTCGTGGAGGCTCTGATGGCGTTGTTTTGTGTAGTTTGCAGTTTGTGCATGTTCTTGGCAGAGGTGCCGGCTAGGAGAGCATTGCAGTAATCAAGTTTAGCGCCTATAGTGGCTCTAGCTATGGTTAGGCGGTTAGGGACGGATAGGTAGGGTTTAATGGCATTGATGAGTTTAGTGCTGAACACTGATGCCGAGGCTATGGCGCTGATTTGTTTGTTCATGGATAAATTGGCGTCAATGTGAACGCCTAGTGTCTTGACGGAGGATGATACGGAGATGGTTGAGTTGTCTATGTTGAAGTTTGCGTACTGGGGACTTGGCTTCTTTAAAGGGCTGTTCTGCTCAAGGATGAGAATTTCAGCCTTCTCCCCGTTCAGACAGAGGCCATTGATTGCCATCCATGCTTGGATAGTAGCATAGATGTTGTGAAGGGCAGTGGCGTCTTGGTGATAGAGTTCATTTAGAGGTATGAGTACTTGAGTGTCGTCTGCATAGTTGGTATATGCAACACCTAAGGAGTCGAGTAGGTCAAATAGGGGTTTAGTGAAGAGGTTGTAGAGGGTGGGGGCTGTGCATGAGCCTTGGGGGACCCCACAGTGTATAGTTGTGGGACCTGCGTTGGCTGTGTCGGCATAGACCTTCATGGCTCTTCCTTCGAGGAAGGAAGTGATGCAGGTTGCTGCTTGTTTAGAGAAGTGGGCCGTGTGAGTGAGGTGGGTGGTAAGTGTTTGGTGATCTACTAGATCAAAAGCTGCCGATAGATCAAGAAGGAGGAGTAGGGCAGGTTTGCCTTTGTCCATGATGCGTGAGATTTGACTTTTTAGGTCTAATAAGGCAGATTCTGTTCCATGCCCGACACGGAATCCAGATTGCTTTTTGCCTAGTATGGAGTTAGCTTCAATGTATGTTTGGATCTGGTTATGAGCTGCTTATGGATATAACTCTGTCAGGGGGGTGCTGGGACACATCTCAACCTGGGGTAGGTGACCTAATCTATCCCAGGAGTGGTGTTGGGGAATTTGGGAGTCTCTGGCTCCCCAGAGTGTGTGATGATGTGCAGGGCTATTGGTACCACTGTCGCTGCCGAAATACCCATCGGCCTAAGCCCTGACAAGGCTGTTACGTCTTTAGGTGATTGTACGCATGCGCGAGCCTCGTTCTGGCTGCGCATGCGCGTTGGAAATAAAGACGGTCCGTGCAGCAGTTGCGGCTGGGACCCTGCAACATACGGACGTGTGGCTTATTGTGTCTGTGAGTGCATGAGTGCGTGTGCAAGTACAGGGCGGCCCGAGGCACGGGTCAGCCCATCACATTGGCGACGAGGCGGGATACGGAAGGAAAAGCGCTCAACACGTATAAACGTGTCATTTATGAGCATTTTTCTTCGCGTGTGTCACGAACTCGACACGAGTGATGGTGGCCATTTTGTTTTGGCATGTGAGGCAGTAGCGGCTCGTGAGAGCACTCGTGCGCTGCCCACGTGCTGAGGACAACAAAAACCTCAATTTTTGGACACTCTGCAGCCCTCTAGCCCAGAGGACTGCATTTCCAACCTGGGCATCGTGGTACTGGGTGATCAGCTGCTAGAAGACTGCACCACTGTGTCACAGCCCAAGGATCCAGGTACGTCAATGCCATTTTAGCCAGGTTTGCAGCCTCTACTACGGATTGAGGTGCCTGTGCGACCTGTGAAGATGATGGACAGCGACGGAGAAGCTCCTGTGGCGGCTAGAGTGGTGAGAAGGCAGCATGGTTCCTTACAACCCATGCAAGAATTCGACACATCAGGCCCACCTTCTAAATTGGGCCCAAGATGGCTTCTATGGATCAAAAAACTTGATATGTTCTTCGCTGCTACAGGAGAAACCGACGATGATGCGAAAGTAGCAGCCCTACTATATTCAGCAGGTACAGAAGTACTACGTATTTACGAATCCTTCACCCGGCCAGCTGCAACCTACACTGCTGTCAAAACTGCTCTCCATGATCACTTCATCCCTCTAATGTTGACTTTGACAGGTTTGTCATGTGCGGGGAGAAGCAGCATGATGACGAGTCGTTAGATCAGATTTGTGCACGCCTAAGACAGCTGGCAAGCACGTGCAGATGGGCAGATACAGATGTGATGGTTCGCCATCAACTGATTGAGGGATGCAGCTCCAGCAAACTATGGAGATAGATTCTGAGGGTGGGGAAACAAACTCAATCGAAACCCCGTTGGAGCCAGAAGAGACAGGAAGCAGCATCACCACAGGGTGGCTCTGCCATTTGCCAGTACTGTGGATATGACTTGCCACACTCAGAAGACTGTCCAGCGAAATCGAGAGTCTGCGGGAGATGCAACACGCCGGGACACTATGCCAGAATGTGTCGGGCCGCTGGCCCGGTTGCCACACAGAGAGGGCCAGCCAGGTCAGGTGGTGGTTTCAGGAGGCAGCATAGTGTCGCAGCACTGGAGCAAGAGGCCCAAAGGCTCAACATAGCTGAGGAGGAAGAGGAAGTTGAAGAGGTCTTCTTCATTTCAAATCTGGCTACAGGGACAAAGAAACACAGACAACAGACGTGCGTTGTAGACATTCAAGGGACCCCCACACATGTGCTAATAGACACAGGGGCCTCGGTGTGCGTGCTGGCCACAGAACATTATGAGGCCACCCCAGGCCTGCCTCCCCTGGACAAGTCAAGAGCCAGAATTTTCACATTTGGAGGTGACACTCCCCTGCCCATCAAGGGGGTATTTGTGGCCCCACTGTCCCGTGGAGGCAAAGTGATAAAAGCGATGATTTTCATCACCAACGTCAGCCCACGTTCCCTGTTAAGTTGTGCTGCCTCGGAAGCGTTGGACCTTGTGCACTTTTCACTGGAGGTCTATCAGGGGGACATTGACACGCTTCTGGAAAAGTTTGCTAGCACCTTTCAGGGGATCGGCAAGCTGAGGGCAGAACCAGTGTGGCTGCACATTGATGAAACCGTACGGCTGTCACCGTTGAAGCACCGTAGGATTCCATTCCACCTGCGGTCCCAAGTGGAGGATGAACTCAAAACACTAATCAGTATGGACATCATTGAAAGGGTGGAGCGGCCGACTCCATGGGTCTCGCCCATCGTTGTGGCGCCCAAGCCCAAACAACCTGGCGCGGTACGCATCTGTGTAGACATGCGGCTTCCAAATGCAGCTATTAAGCGTGAACGGCATTTGACTCCCACGCTTGACGACATTGTTGGCGAACTGCTGGGAGCCAAGATATTTTCTAAAATGGATCTGAGACCAGGTTACCATCAGCTTGAACTGCACCCAGACTCGAGGTATAATACCACCTTTACCACACACGAGGGTCTGTACCAGTTTAAGCGCCTCAGTTTTGGCATATCCTCGGCCGTAGAAGTCTTCCAAAATACCATCAGAGGTGCTCTGGCAGGACTCAAGGGTGTTATTAATATGAGTGATGACATTCTCGTCTTTGCTACATCCCACGCTGAGCACATGTAGTGGCTGGAGGCGACCCTGCAAAGGCTGAGTGACCTAGGCCTCACCCTGCATCGGGAGAAATGGGAGTTCTTCAGGGACCATATTGGGTTCTTTGGATTTGTCTTCCACGCAAGCGGGGTGTCTCCAGGCCCGGAAAAGATCAAGGACATCCGAGAGGCAGCGGCGCCCCAGTCGCCCACAGAGGTGCGCAGCTTTCTGGGGATGGTGAATTATTGTGGAAGATTCATCAAAGGACTGGCCTCGCTCTCTGAGCCCCTGCGGGCCCTGACCAAGAATGACGCTGTGTGGGTCTGCGACAAGTGTGAACAGGAGGCGTTCTTGGCGATCAAGAGAGCACTGTCTGACCAGGACACCATGGCGTACTCTGACCCCACTGCAGAGTCCGAGATCGTCGTGGATGCTAGTCCCGTGGGCCTAGGGGCAGTTCTCATGCAGGCGGATGCCAGGGGTGAAATGCTACCCATCTCATATGCGAGTAAGGCCCTTACAGAGACAGAGAGATGCTACTCGCAGATTGAGAGGGAGCCGCTTGCGATCCTGTGGGGCTGCAGGCATTTTCAGTTGTACATCATCGGAAAGCCGGTTACAGTCGTAACAGATCACAAGCCTCTCCTGCCTATCCTAGCGGGCGTGTCCTCGAAGCCCCCTCCACAGACAGAGTGGTGGATGCTTGCTCTCATCGAATATGGCGTCAAATTAGTGTACAGGCCAAGGACGAACAACCCGGCGGATTACCTGTCCTGCCACCCCAACAAGGACCGCACGACAGGCAAAGGGGAGGTGGTGGAGTGCCAAGAATTCATCCACAGCATCGTTGAAGGGGCGATGCCTGTAGCATTGGCCAGGGAGGTTGTAGCAAGTGAGTCATCCAAGGATGAGGTGTTCAAGATCATCCAGGCTGCCATTCGCAGCAGGGAATGGAGAGATGTCCTGCAGAACCACACTAGGTGGGAAGACGGGGCCCAGAAGGACCTGCAGTCGCTATGGAAAGTCAGTGACGAACTGTCAATTTCAGATGACGGACTGCTGCTGCTGGGGCGGCAGATAGTGATACCTCAAGCGCTAAGGGCTAGGATCCTGGAGCTGGCCCATACAGGGCACCAAGGGGTAGCAAAAACAAAGGCAAGACTGCGACCAAAAGTATGGTTCCCGGACCTAGAAGGCCGGGTGGAGTCACACGTGAAAGGGTGCCTCCCGTGTCAAGCAGCAAGTCCCCTTGAAAGAGCACCACCGATCAACTCCATGGAGAGGAGTGAAAGGCCGTGGGGCACGGTCCATGCCGACTTCGGGTCAACTGGGAGGGGCATTTACTTTTTGGCAGTGTGGACCAATACTCAAGGTATCCAGAGGTGGAGCTAGTCAACTCATACGCAGGTGACCACACCATCCTGGCCCTGGAAAAAATGTTTGCCACGCACGGTTTTCCCAAAATCCTGTGTTCAGATAATGGACCGCCCTTCACAGGAAGCCAGTTTGCGCAATTCATGAGGGAAAAAGGGATCCAGTACTGCAAAGTTTCACCGCTCTGGTCCCAAGCAAATGGCGAAGCGGAGAGGCTCATGAGGTCGCTCAACAAGGTTTTTCGCATAGCGGCCAATGGTGGAGGTGAACTGAAGAGAAACCTTTTCGAATTTCTCAGGGAGTATAGAACACCACCCCACCAGTCAACGGGGGTCGCACCAGCCGAAGCGTTGTTTGTGCGCTGCCTGAGAGGACTCCTCCCGGAAGTGGAAGGCCGCGACCCGGCGGTCATAGTCAATGACCGAGTGAGGCAAGAGCGAGAGGCCCACAACGTGAAGGAAAGTGGCAGGAGAGGATTGCAAGACTAGGAAGTAGTCGTGGGAGACTCTGTGCTAGTCCGAAACCGCAGGCCCGAAGGGAAGCTGTCACTGCCATACGACCCACAACCCTGGACCGTCACCCATGTGAAGGGGTCGATGGTCACTGCGGCTAGCGAGCGGGGGACTGTCACCCGAAATAGGTCATTCTTCAAAAAGGTCGACATCAGACCCCAAGAAATCGGAACAAAGGAACCGGCATCGCAGGAGGACAACTTCGAGAACCCTGAAGGAGACACCGGGGTGGACCCGCCGCCAGTGGTGGTGACCCCGCCTCCTACCCGGAGGAGTGTGAGTGGGTATCTGACGCGACAGAGTTGCAATCCACCTGTTCGGCTCAAGGACTACGTCCTGGACTCAGGAGACTGAACATGAGACTGGCAAAGATCAGCATCCCCCTGGTGGGCACGTTCAGGTTGTTTGTTACATTGTTTTGTTTAATGTTACGTCTTTAGGTGATTGTACGCATGCGCGAGCCTCGTTCTGGCTGCGCATGCGCGTTGGAAACAAAGATGGTCCGTGCGGCAGTTGCCTCCGGAACCCTGGAACGTGCGGACGTGTGGCTCATTGTGTCTGTGAGTGCATGAGTGCGTGTGCAAGTACAGGGCAGCCCGAGGCATGGGTCAGCCCATCACAAAGGCCTCTTTCCTTCTTTTTCAGAACACCTGAGGGCCTCCTGTGAACACCTGGCCCCCGTGAAGCTTGAGCAAAATCCCAGAGCCACCAAAACCAGATCAACCAGTGGGACACCGGAATCACAAATCCCAGATTGCATTTTGAGCACAACTTGGAAAGCCCAGCCTGGAGCCAGGGGAATGGAGCCATGGAGAGAATTGGACTGGACTGGAACCTTATCTTCCCAAAAGGAATGAGAAACCCAACAACCAACCCACCAATCCCATACGGACCGCATGGGAATGGGGGGGAAAACAGTCAGAGGACTGAGAGTGGAAGGAGACTGCAGGGGAACAGGAGAGACCCATAGATCCTCCCCCAGCCCAGTTGAGAGAAGCTCAGGAAAAAGAGCAGCCTGGGCACACGACTGTCTACACAAGAATGACTGCAACAGGATGTGCTAGAAGCCCTCTTAAAGACTGCCAGGGGAATTCCCAGCACCCAGGGGAATAGCTCAGCTAGTGATTGGTCAAGGCAAACAGCTGATGTAAATGTCCAGTGGGAAGCCAGGAGTGGGTTTAGACTGGGAGAACGGGGCTATGAAAAGCCAGGTGATGCAGGGAGGGTCGCAGGTGTTCGGTAGCAGAGGAGGTGGATAAAGAGACCCGCAGGGAGGATGTGGCAGGTGGAGAAGGACTGCAGAGAGACTGTGGAGTGCTGTGAGATAGTGAAGGTTGGGTGTGGAGTCTGAGAGGTACCAATTGTGTTGTTTGTGATGGATTGAATCGAGGATGGATAGAGCAGATTTGGGGGGGATGTGGGGGGTGTGTGTGTGTGTGGGTGGGTCGGGGTGGGTGGGTGGGTTCCTTGGGTGGAGGGGAGTAAAGGCAGGTGCATTAGTGGGAGTAAGGGTTGTTGGGGAGAGGGAATACCAGCAGGGAGTTGGTGGGGAGTGGAGATGGAATATCAAAAAACAGGTATAAAGTGGGCGAGAGAGATGGAGGTGCAGCGGTTAGATCAGGAAGCAGACCCTGGCACGGTGAGAAGATGACTACCACAATGCTGACTACCTCAGGGGACATTGAGGACATTACGTAGGTGGAAAACAATGGAGGACACCGTGGTGTTGCAGGGTCAGGGACTTGACCCTGTCAGGGAGAGTCGAGGACCCCTCCTGACCTGGCGCAGGGGGCCTAGCTGGACATAAGCCAAGTCCGAGCAAACCTTGCCTCATAGGTGGGCTGGGGCAGTTTGGGGAGTGCCCAGTCCTTAACAACCCACCCCCCTCCACGTGCCATGTATCCTAACCATTTCACCAACCTCTGTCGCACAATTCCTCCAAACCAGTTTTCTGGCCAGCGTTCTCTTTTGTATCTTTCAGAACATCAGCTCCCACAATGCACCGTTGTGCCACCAAGAGAACCTGGACAGGAACCAGGTCAATGTAATCGAGAACAAACCGGGAATGGATTGGACTTTTTCCTGCCAAACCGAGATGGGACAGGCAACACCTGACCTGAGAACACCAGTCGGACCCCAGGCGGATGGTGGGGCAAAGGAAAGTGAACTGTGGGTGAGAACAGACTGCAGGGGAAGCAGGAGAAACACAGAAATCCTGGCCAAACAGAAGTGGAAACAAAACTAAGCAGCACATTAAGGAATCCACAAGGAAAAGGAGCAGTGGGACTAGGTACACAATGGAGGGGAGCAGGGAGGTATTTAGCTTCTGCTTGCCGCCAAAAAGAGCCTGGTTCGCTTGATACCAACAGCTACCAGGAGCTACTTTGGCGCCCAAGCCAACTGATGGAGAACAAATGCACCTACGTAAATTTAACTCTGTGCCTTTGGGACAATTGATAAATAGACATTAGGACACACCGCTACAACACCTAAAGCATAAGTGGTCATAAATAATGGACAAAATGATAGATTTGCATCTTATGTTTAAGTAAGATTTTCAGACCGCTCTGTACTAGCTCCCTGTTCCCCAGTGTTTGCTCCCACTCACTGGTTAATGCTGGATACTGTGGCGAGCCAGAAGGACACTCGGAGGACATGGGTCACAATATTTTATTAAAGTAAAATTAGAAGGCCTATCTTTCCCTATCACTATAGGTAGTCCCTGCCTATCTTACTAACTAAGGTGCTTATCAGTCATGCGTGAATGTCCAAAGAAATAACTCAGCTGTCCAGAACTAACCTAACGGACCCTGCCACTATGAAAACTAACTTAGATCAGGAGAATGACTCTCTTCTCTTGAAGGTACTCCTTGTACCAGTCGAAAAGCCTCTGGATTAATACACCATTCTGAAATAGTCTCTTGTGATTTCATGGATTAGTCTCTGTAACTCTTTGTGATGCTGGAAATGCATCAGAGGGACAGCGCCTCCGTATCCTTGTCCTTTACTATTTTTATCATGTGTTTTGTCGTGTTTTCTGCGCAGGAGTTCATGTGGGACTCCTGGCAGTGCAGCTCTCTCTTTTGGTTTGGTGAACGGACCCATGGGATACCCTTAGGGCACCCATGGGTAGGGGTGCAACCCTGTGCCCTAGTGTATGTTTTTGGGCACCTGTGGGTGGCCCACAGAGCAGGGTATAGGCCGGTGGTAGCTCCATGCTGAATTTGACAGGTGCTGTGAGTATCCTCCATTTTGGGATACCCAGGCCCTGCCATTTGAATCAGTTGATTCCTGATGGAAAACAAGATGGCCCCTGTGGCCTCTTGCTTTCTATTGCCTGTTACCTTGTTTTCCCAAAGTCCTGGGGACCCTTGACTCTGTCCCTTCCCCCTGCCTGGCTGTTGGGTGGAAGTTCCATATATGGTGTTGTTGTGAAGTCCAGGCCAGACTGGCTGGAGCCTTCCCAGTGACTGTATGTTGTGGGTACACCCTGTGGGTGGGACCTGGGTTAATAGAGTGTGTGACGAATATGCACTTCTTGTTGTGGATGTCTAGTTTCTGGTGTTTGACACAATGACTGAGACAGCCCTGCCAGAAACTGATATGAATGCACTGTGGAGTGTTGAATGGTTGGGTACTTGTCCCAATACATATAACTTGTTGTGAGTGTCTGGAGAGAAGTGAATGGCCTGAATGCCCTATGCACCTGATTGGCTGCCTGCCTGCATGAATGACTGATTGGTTGCCTGAGTGTGACCCAGCAGAATGAATGGGAGATCAACTAGTATACCTGGGGGCCTCTCACTGCTAGAATTTGTGTTCAGAAGCTGAAGAGAAACTGGCGTTGAAACTGAAGCTTAACCTTGAAGTCCTGCTGGAAGAGAAGTCTTGCTGCTGCTCTACTTCATCGATCTGAAAGCTGCTGTGTCTCCAAGGACTGACCCAGAGAGGACCTTGTAAGGCGCCCTCTTCCCGAGCTAACAGGCTGCCGGAGACGGGGACCGCTGCGGAATCACAAGGAGAAGCACCTGGACACTGTTGTCCATCACCGTCGACGACTGCCGTCACTGACCAGAGCCCGCCGTGCTCCCTTTGCCTAAATAACATTTGATCCAAGGACGCTCTCGTCTACATCGTCGCCCGCCTTATCCCGCCAGAGGAGGCCTGGCCGTCGACACGCTGAGGACCATCCACCGGTGGGTTTCCCTCCACCCAAAGACCACAGACACTGACAACTCGACACCCTTGCTGGGCCACAGTTCTTCAAACTCTTTGCGGTCCTGAACAATCATCACCGAGGTGCCCCGCATGCCTCTTCCTTGCAGGACGCCAACGCTCTGTCGTCGACAAGCACCGCTAGGAAAGAAGCTGCCACTTCACCGCTGTAGTTCACCCTGTTCTCTGTCGGACGTTCAACGACCCGTGACTCCTGCCTTAAAGGGAGGGCACTCAAGAAGGGCTGTCGATTCCCCGACGAAGAACGCTACATTCCAGGTACATTGGGGTTGTAGAACTATTGTAGAAGGAAATAAGATTATAGAACAATATATGGACTGGGCATGTGATGCATCTTTGCTTTACAGGTTGCCCAGGTGGGGGGATCTCCACACAGAACTGTGTTTAGGTAACAGGGCCAGTATTCTGCCAATTGTTCTAACCAACTGCTTTCCTCCTATGTCTATTGTTGGTTTCCTTTATTAATTTGATCTGTGTGACATTTAACTAGAGTACATTTGATGCACTTTAATGCGAACTGCTAATCATTGTGTTACCACTTAGAACTGTATATATTTGCCATTATATATCTGCTGAGCACAAAGTGAGTTATTGTGATAGTGTACATAACCTTGAATATTAATTATATGAAGACTGTGTTTTAACTAATGCAGTGTGTGGACATTCCTTTGTGGGGGCTTGGGGACTACAAGGTACAGGAACCAGCCTGCATCACCTCCTGAGAAGCTAGACCTTGATTGCTCGACCTGCGCTATCCTATAGAGAATCTTGGCTGGGGTCCTCTGTGCCTCTCCACTGCCATATAGAGAGCAGGAGTACAGACACCCCCCTCCAGTCTTTACAGGGTCCCTCTATGATGTTTATGTTGACAGGACATGTAACACTTGGCTGTTCTCTTGTCCTTGCGAATCCCTTTTGAGAATCATTTATAAGATCTAGTTTCCTGTTTTACGATTGCAACGTGTTCCTGGAATATGTTATAGTTCTGGTAGGCTTTCCCACTTTGGTAATTATAGATCTGCTTGTTCTGGCCTACTTGGCCTTGTACATACTTCAATTGAATAGTTCCTCTGAACTCTGCTTCCTAGTGTTCTTTCTCTTTACTACTATAGTCTCCCTCTTGGCTCTTCTGTTCTTCATGCAGAGAATATTGATGGCCTTTCCACTTCTCACAGGGTATTGTTATCCACTGGTCTTTTCTCTCATCATTCAGACTTTTAGGAATCCTTTCTCTTGCACAACAACGGTTTAAGTTCATTAAATTCAGACACAGCTTTGTCTCATCACTTCTACTGGGACGAGTTGCTTACATGGTATAATGATTCCCTCGGGGCCTCCCGTTATTTATGTTCTCCCTGTTACCTTCTTCTGTGAAGCAGAACGTCCTTGGGAGCCGTGTCCCTCTAGGACGGCTATCGGAGTGCCTTTGTTGATGTTTTCGTCTTCTTTGGGGTTTCTCTTCTCTTCCTGGTCTCTCTGTATCTCAATGGGCGACAGGACACCCTGCTGCTTTATCCGTCCGGTGGTGTCGGCAATGGTTTGTGGACCTGCTGTCCACCATGGATCATTTGTGGTATCGCCACCACCTTCCTCTGGACTCCTGCCTGGTACTCGCCGCAGCGTTGGCATCCTGCTTGTGGGGATTAAGCAAGTTTGAAACTTGCAGGTCTCTTGGCTTATGCTTAGACTGCCTTCTCCAGGTTTTACGCTGTTGGGGGCCTTCCCTTGCCTGCTTATGCGCTCCGCTCTCATCAGGTGTTACGCAGCTTGGTGCCTTCCCTTGCCTGCTTATGCATTCCTCTTTCTCATCATTTCTCGTCGAGCACACACTCTTGAACGTACTTGTCCCAGTGGATTGGATATTTTGATTTAAAGGAACCTGTTCTTTGTGATAATGATGCCTATTGAGTGTTTCTTCATCCCAGTCTTGGTATTTAACAGTCTCTAGTATTGTAGGTTATCCCATGAAAGCCATGGTGTGCGCAGCTTTAGGGAGTTCTCAAAGGAACAGGAGTCCTTGTCCCCAAAAGGGGATTCTCTACCATTGAGGCCCCACTTGCCTCTTCCCCTAAGGAGGGTGTTACAGAGAGGGCTCACCTCCCTAGCCTCACAGGGGGGTGGGAGCTCACCCTTGGGGAAAAGGGGCAAATTCCCTCAATTTGTCACAATACCCAGGAGCTGCTGCTAGCTCCTGCCTATCCAAACCTAATTTCGATCCCAAGCCTGAGCACCGGCTGCTACCCGGCAAACAGATTGACAAAGAAGGCAACTTAAGATGTATTTAAGCTTCTCACTTGTGTAACCCACCCCTGGTGAAAAGACAGGCACACATCGGCCCGCAATCAGTTGAGCGCTGGAACCAATGGAAAAGGGGGGGAGGTTGCAGCCAGGAGCCAAACAGTATAACCGGAGCATGACTGCGAGACGATGTGGATTGTAGGTGTGAGGTCAGGAGTTTTGGAGGCAGAATGAGACCGGGTGGAGGACCGACGGTGGGGTGGAGTGACGAAGAGTTTGTGACGGATTTGGAGCAGAGTGCAGGTGAGGTATTGTGTGTTAGGAGACAGTGGAACCAGTTATATGTCATGAGGGAGGGTAAACGGTGAGTGAGAAAGAGAGAAATAAAGATGGAGCAAGAAGGGGAGCATTGTAGGGGGAAATGAAGTGTGTGAAAGTGACAGAGAGTGTATATGATGGGATGGATTAGAGGGAGTGTGCAGAGCAGTAGCAGAGTAGTGGTGACGGTGGGGTAAAGCAGAAAGAGGGACTAGTTGGAAGGACTAGGCAGAGAGAGAGGGTGGTAAGATTAGGTCGCAGGCATAGGTAGGGTATTGAGAGATGGGGAGTTGGCATGTAGAGAGAAAAGATCGGGAGGGGAGCAAAGGCAAATCGAGAGGAAGAAGGGTGAGATGAGGGGTGCAGATATTAAGAGGGTGGGGGAAGAGAGGGGTGCAGGTAAGGAGACAGACGGCAGAGAAGTGGGAGGAGAAAAGAGGTACAGATGGAGCCAGAGATGAGGGACAAGAGTGGACGTAGAGATGGAGGGTGAGGAGGGAAGAGACTGGAAGAGAAACCCTGTTTACATCTGGCAGACCCAAAAAAACAGGCAGAGGGAGAAAGATGGATAAGGTTACAGCCTTTAGGCCCTCAGCGTGGCTAACATTTATAGAGTAGCTGTAACGTATCACTAGCTTACCAACCTGGGGGGGAGAGAAGGAAGTGATTACCTGGGTTACGATGGTGGGAGCCCACAGGAGAAGAAAGGGGGGACAGCCAATAGTGTGGCCCCAATCCGAATCACTCCACTACAGATCTGACTATCTTATCTGTTTAATAAAAACCCTTAAACCATCCTTAACACTCTGCAAGTTCTCGAAGCCATCCGTGGCTGCAGTCAGACAGCAGAACACGACTCGCATGTTGGCATTTACTAAATGGACATTTGTCGTATGTTTCCCGTTTGTATTAAAATGCACCACAACAAACCACTCTTGCCAGTAGTTTGCCGTGATGTCATATGTGATGTGTGAGAAGTCACATAGGAGACAGACGGGAAGACATGATTCGAACTTGGATGTTAAGAATGCCTCACCCGTCCCTGCAGTGGAGATGATGGTTTTCCAGAAGCTTCAAGAAAATAACAAACCAGTGCTTGTCAGGATGTCTTAAACTGTCCTGCGTCCAAACCTATTCTGAGCTATTGTCTGTCCTTACCACCTATAAACTAAGCAACATAAACTTCACCAAGTTAAGATTACTCCTCCTTTCTTGGCTTCTGGTTTCTGACCCCCAAACAATTGTGTTTGCTTCTCTTTATCTCTCGGACCCGGCCTGCTCGTACAGTTCAAATTGGCCCTTTATTCTTTCTTCCTAAAAAAGTTTGTTCTGGATCCCCACATCAAATGTTCTTATCAGTTCAGAGAGTTTGATTCTCAATTGGAGTAACTGGTCTGGATGGGAAACCTACTCCTTGTTTGACACGACAGGCTTTGTGTTCACCTAGAAATGTCTATTTCCCTGTGGCTGGGTCTCCAGTAGTTGTATTATGTCTTGAATCTATTTCTTGTTTAACCCTGTTGGCTCTTTCAATCCCTTTTGAATTATCGTATCTTTTAGCTCGGCGTGGGTCTCCTCGCTCTTAAGCCAATTTCAATTTGTCACTGTTTTTACCCCTTTGTGGGGTACCTGGATTATCAGCCCTACATAGGCTAGGAGGCTTCTCAGCCCTGTGTGGATTCTCTTTCCTTTCACCCCTCATGGGGTATCTCGTTGCTTAGTCCAGTGTGGGCTATCTGGCACCTCAGGCCATCTTGATTTGGTATGGCTTTCACCCCCTCATGGGGTATCTTGTAGCTCAGCGTGGCGTGGGCTATCTGGCCCTTCAGGCCATCTTGATTTGGTATGGCTTTCACCCCCTTTTGCGGTATCTTGTGGCTCAGTGTGGCGTGGGCTATCCGGCCTTTCAGACCGTCTGAGTTTATTGCTTTCACCCCTTGGTAGGATATCTCAGTACTTCCTTGCCCTCCTCCCGCTCCTCTGTCAGCCGCGTACCTGGTTCTTGGTGATGGTGCTAGTGTGGGGAGAAGGCTTCTCCGTTTGATGCAGATCCATGACACTGACGTCTTCATGGTCTGGTTTCCTACTTCGGTTCCTCCTGTCTAGACTGACAGGACTTTGGTGTCTGACCTGCTAGACACCGGTGAGCCGTGTCTGCTGCGGATAAGTCTGTTCTCTCACTGTGTCTGAGCTCTTTGGGCTCTCCACCTTCTTCGACTCTGCAGCATCATTCCGCCGGCTCCAGGTTTCCTCCGCTCAACACACTGTCTGCGTGATCCTGCCTCCATGCCCCTCCTGAAAGGGAGCTGTCCCATCTGTACAGGCTCCTGTATCTCACCCTCAAGACTCTCTCTCTTCCTCTGAGTTCTGGGTCCTTTATGTTCCTCTGTGGAACGGGAGAGGAGACACCATTGGTTCCAGCGTCGGGTCAGAAGCCAAGCCTTCCACCTTTAAAGGGTCCTGTACATTATTGTACTAATCCTTCCCCATAAAGTCAACCGACACTTAGGATTCTGTGTTAAAGGGATGTGCAGTAAAACCTTTACTGGGGGATTCCTTGACCCCCAGTGGGATCCTGCTTGCTCTGTCACATAGGGAGTGTTAAGTGTAGCAGGCTCACCTTCCTAGTCCCAAAGGTGGTGGCTCTCCCTTGGGGGAGAAGGGATGGATTCCTTGGGTTCGTCACATACCCCTTCTGTTCATTTGGAGCTCTCCTCTAGTCACCCTAATGTGAAGGGACTGAGGAAGTCCACATTCTCTTGTTTCCGTTCCCTTTCGATGTTCTACTGTGAATCAGAACGGGTGTAAATCCAAAAAGCAGCTCATTACTCTGCCGTTGAAGTCTTTTTTCTTAGACACATCCATGTTAGTGGTGAATGGTCAGTAACCAGCTGGACCTTTTGCCCTTTCAAGTAATACGGTAGACTGGTAATTGCCTATTTGGTAGCCAGAGCCTCCAACTACACACTTGCATCGACTAGTTCTCGAGTGAACAATTTCCTGCTGGTGTACAGCACTGGATGCTTTCACCCACCATGCAACTGTGAGAGTACGACTCCCAGGCCTACTTTAGACGCATCTATCTCTGAGATGAACTCACGGTTGAAATCTGGCATCATCCTAACCGGTTCATTAGAGTATCTGTTTTAGCTCATCAAAACCTTTCTGATCATTGCAGGTCCAAACAAGCTTATTCGGGTGGGAGATTTTGAGCTCATCTGTGACATTGGCCATGAGGGTCAAAGTTAGGGATGAACCTCTATAGTAGCCTGGCCAGCCCTAGAACGGCAAAAACAAACAGGGATACTTGATACTAATACAAACAAATATTTCACATCCCGACACCAAACATCTAAAGTAATCGTAACACATCAAGGTGTCTAGGAGCAACAACAGTTCAATATTTGAGTTGATCTACAACTAAACTAGTGCTGACCCAGAATCGGAAGCAATACATGTCCCTACAGGCAAAGGAAATGTCCCTGGGCAACGGTGGTGCAACGCCTATCCAAAAGAAAAGAAGAAGAAGAAATCTCCCTCCACTAAACTATCACTAAAAAGCTGTGACTCCAATGAATGTACACATTCGTAGAATAGTTGTTACACTCACAAAGCGCTGGTCCCTTTGGTCTAGAAGCCGGCTCTGTGGCTCCATTCGGAATGGTACCTTCAAGATGGTGGATCACAGTACGAACGGTTCCGCTATCACCGTTCCAGTCCTCTCACGTTCGCCAGAGGTACGGCGTACCGCTCACGTGACTCTTCATAGGACACGGAGACTTCCAGCTCTTCGCGTCGCTACTGTACTAGCGGATGCTCCGTGAGTTCGCAACTAGGCAATCTCAAATCTTCAGCAGAAACCTCTTACCTCTGACCATTACTAACCCCTCTTCTCTTAACTTTCCAGATTCTCTTTGCAGCATTCTTTGTTGACACAAATCCCCCGGATTCATCCTGCGTCTCATTCTGTAATGCTGCCTTTGAGTTCTCGAGTTACTACATTCTGGGTAATAATAAATACTCCCGTCCAAGTCCCTTTCTGAATCTTTCTTCAGGTATTGTAGGATTTGATTCTATGGGCTTACTCACCTTTACTTCCTTCTGACAGACTTGTGTTCCAGTCGCCCTCTCCGTGTCTCATATTCTCAGCTTCTCTCCTGGGATTTACAATCTGGCTGGTTAAGAGGTCAGGGGAATTAGTCTCTTTCCTGTTTTCCCCATTCCCCTTCCTATACTTCTGCTATTCATCACTTCGCTTCTCATTTCTTCCCTCTCCAGAAGCAGTCTTCCGATACTCTACGCCACGATCGAATTGGCGTCATCAGCCTGCGAACCACACTCCAATCTTCGGATCCTGCGCTCGACCAGGGTTTTCTTCCCCAGAGGGTTTCCCTGACTGGCGCGTACCTCTCACTCTGAGTTTCCCTACCGGTTGAGAGGTTGACGCGTTGGTCGGGGAGATTCTTGAGTTCAGCATTTGCTTCCCGTTGAACATATCAGTCTGCTCAGGTAAGACCTCCAGACCTATTTAGTCGGGGGTTCTTAAAGATCCATTGAACCTAGTCTAAGAATCTAGTATTCTGTAACAATAGTTATGAAACAACCCTAAAACAATCATATCTGTTGAAAGCACCTGATTACCCCTGGACTTGGCCCTAAACCTATTCTGGGGCTCAGCCTGACAGCATTCCGCTGGGGATTTTTATGTTTATTCACCCACACTGCAATATGCTCAAAGAAGTGAGCTTGGTGCATGTTAGAAACAGACAAATGTTAACACCTAGTACCAAATTGTACTAAAAAACAACATCTATTCCCAGAAAGGCTCATAGTTCTCCTTTGGTTTTAGGGGAAAGTGTCAATGTCACTGCCTTTGCTTTTTCGGTCTGAGGTTGTATAAGACCATTACCTATAAAATAGCCTTGGTAATTTACAGCATTCTGTGCTAGGTGGCACTTTTTTGGATTGGCACGAAGCGCCACCTTTTTTGATCTCATAGAGATGGTAAAGATGTTCCCCCTAACTATTGCTATGAATCACAATGTCATCCAGATAAACCCCTGCAAAGGCAGAATATGGTCTTAGTACCTTAAACATTTAACCTTTGAAAGGTGGCCGGAGCACCACGAGGGCCAAAAAGGAAGACCGTGAATTGAAACAACCCCAGTTCGTTCTTCATCAGAAGGGGTCCTGACAATAACCCTTTGTGAGGTCTAAGGTTGAGATGTACTTGGTGTTTGACAGTCTTTCAATTAACTTGTCGATCCTGGGCATTGGTTAGTTATCGAAGACCGAGATGGAATTCAGTCTCTGGAAATCAATGCAGAACCGCCAAGAACCATCAGGCATGGTGACTAGTACAATTGGGGAGGACCATGGACTTTCTGAGGGTTCTACCACTCCCAGCTTTAGCATGTTAGTATTTTGTTCTTCTAGGATTTTTCTATGCATTTCAGTGATGCAGTAAGGTTTAAGGTTTCCTGTCTGTCCATGAGGTATGCAGATGTAATGGAAAAAGTTTATAATGTTTCCTGGTTCTTCGGAAAAGACCTAAGGGAATTGGTTTAGCAGATCTTGAGGTCCAGTTTTTAGATGGTGATTAGATTCTCTGGGATCGGATTGAGAGCATGTACTTTCTCACCCAAGATTGTCGCCATAGTGGCCGTACTCTTCTCAGCTGAGTCTGTCCTCCAGTTCTTTCGAAGGTTAACATTATAGATCTGTGTTTTCTGCCACAGCTCAGGTTGGAAAACTAGGTAATTGAAGGGGTCCTTTTCTTTCAAGTAATTTGTACGGGCCGTACCGTTTTGACACCATCTTATTCTCTGATGTAGGTAAGAGCACTAATTCTTGATGGCCTACCAAGAAAGATCTTGTCACTGCCTGCCAGTCATAATTGTCTTTCCGGTGTTCCTGTGCCCTTGAGAGTTATTGGTTCACAATCTCTCTTACCACTTTTCATATGAGATTTTAACTTCTGGGTGGCTTGGGATATTTGTAATGCTGCCTCCTGGTTTCCCTTAACATATATAGGCGTTTGAAGGGAGAGTGTCCCATTGATAATTGGTGAGTTTTCTAAACCGCAAAAAGGGCCCGTGCTATCATCGGGTTCCAATTATATCCATCCGTTTTCCACCAGCTTTCGTAAGATCTGCTTTAGGGTCTGAAGTGTTCTACCAAACTGTCAGTCTGGGGGTGGTAAACAGAGGTTCTTATGGTTGTACCCTGATCAGTGAAGATTTTCTTCGGGAAGCCCACCCATGAGAGGAAGGAAATAAGAAGCTTCAGGATATGTGGGTTTGTGTTTTTCAGGTGAAGTGCCTCAGGATAAAGAGTAGCATTATGCAGTATTGCAAGTATATACTTGTTGTCCAGCTTGGATGTTTTGAGGGTCCCATTATATAGATGGCTGTTCTGTAGAACGGTGCATCAATAATGGTTAATGGTTGCAAAGGAGCTCTGGCTACCGGGAAAACGGAGGTCTTTTGCCATATGTTACAGTTGGCTACATAGGTCTTAACATCTGTACATACGACTGGCCCCTAGAACCTATTGAGAACCTGGTCTTTGATTTTGGCCAGACCCTGGTGACCGGCATGAAGTGTGAATTAGCCAACTCCATGACAACCCTAGTATGGCTCCTAGGAATTACCATTTGGGTGTTCCTCATTTCATCTGGCTCACTATATCATCAATAAAGTAGGCTCTTTTTCTTGAAGGACCCATTTTGATCCAAGCCCTGACTTTCCGGGATAACCCTTTCATAGGCCTCTGCCATATTTTGATCATTACTTTGGGCAAAGACTAGAACTGGTAACATGGTGGTATAGTTCCCCCTCATTCGGTGAAGGTGGGGTCAAGTTTGTATTGGCTCCTCAAGCCATAGGGAGCCTTGAGATGTTTGGGAAATATTGTCTAACTGTCTGTACAGCGGGGGTTACAGCTTTCTTGAGGATTCCCTGGGCAACGGGTTCTCCTTCCTTCACAGTATAACTCTGGATTCCTGAATTTGTGTAACACTACTTGAATCTCCCCTCGATAGTCTTAACACTTGTGTACGAGCGCGATATAAATAACATTTCAATCAAAAGGTCTACGATTCCTGCTGCTACATCAAGAGAATACTGCCAAGCTAAACCGGACTTGACTGCCAACCTAAGATAGCTTGCTTGGGGCTGTGGGGGGAGCTAATCCCGGTAGGGATCAGCTGTCTTTCTCTGCTAGGTATATTGATTTATTTGGTACTAAAGAAATTGAAACCAATAGATTGGGGGAGTGGCTTTTTAGGGTAGTTTGGCGGTGGGATTCGGGCGAGATAGCATGGGTTCTAACCCTTTATCAGGTAGTTGGAATGCCACTTCTGACACCATTTGTGGTAAGTCAGACATAGGAGACGGACAGGAAGACATGATTTAAACCTGGACGTTTTATTAAAGGAAAGAATGTCTCACATGTCCCTACAGCCATGACTATGCTTTTCCCTAAGCTTCATAGAAAATAATAAACAAATGCATGGCAGGATATCTTACAAATATTCTGTCCTCCATCCACCCCTTTTCTACACTATTGGCTGTCCCTACTACATATGAGCTAAATTACACAAACTTCACCTAGGTACAAGTACACCCCCTTTCTTGACTTTTGGTGGCTGGTATCTCCCCCCACCAAATTGTGTGTTTGGTTCTCTCTTTCTCTCTCATTCCCCAGCCAACTCACACAGTTCAAAATGGGGCCTTCCTAGAGAATGTTCTTTTGGACCCAAACGCAAATGTTCATATCAGTTCAAAGAGGTTGATTCTCAATTGGAGTAACTGGTCTGGAAAAACCTACTCCTTGTTTGGCTCAACAGGCTTTGTGAATCTGTCTGGCCCTCCCTGTGTTCACCTTGAAAGACGTCTTCATGGTTGGGGTCTCCTGCTGCGGTTCCCCCTGTGTGCGACCGACCAGTCTTTGACGTAGGAACTGTTGGACGCCGGTGTGCCACGTAAGTGGCAGCTCGGTGTCCTGCTCTCTATGTGATTCTGAGCTCCTCAGGCTCTCTATCTTCCAGGACTCAACAGCGCTCTGCTTGCTCCCGATTCCCTCCACCCACCACGCACTCTGTGTGGTCCCACCTACAGACTCCTCCTCGATCGGTGACATCTCCTCCTCTGCGCTCCGGTGCAGTCTCCTCTTTCTGCACGGGTCCTTGTGTATGGCTCAAATACTGTGTATTATGTTATGCTACTCTGCTTTTATACTGGGCCAGTGCCTGATCCTGGCCCGTGGCGTATGGTGCCCTTGACAGGCATGCGCCAGACTTTAGTCTACTTGGAGAATAGTGAGCAAAACTGTGGGATGCAAGAAGGGGGAGAGTGGGAAGAGAAGGGTATTTGGGAGATTGGGCAAAGGGAAGTGCTTTGTGCAAGAACGGATGTGTGTTCCACCATTTTATAGGGATTGTCTTATTGAGAAAGTTGGAGAATAGATGTGTTGCAATAGCAGAAGTAATTTGGTTCCAAGGCAGTTCTGGAGTGCTATGCATTAAATATCGGTTAGTCTCATGAAACATATTCTACTTTTCTCATCCCACATAGACCCTCTCCCCCTCTTACTGTATATTCTGGGACTGGTGGGAAGGCTGTAAGTGCAAGCTGCTTGCTCACTCTCATTATTTTATTTTTCAGTAAAAGCTGCGGCTACGCTCCTTCGAGAGAAGGTGAGTGACTACGGAATTGTGGATGAGTTTTCTTAGTTATCTGGGTGTGATGGGAGGTGATGGCCCCCTCAGAACCTTTGATCCTGTAGTCTGCGCTTCTATCATTGGCTGATAATCACCAGACAGTTGGACAGACGGCACTTTCTGACTCTGTTCAGTAATATGTCCAATAAACATATAATGTTATTGTTAATTTATTCAGTTAATAAAGATTCATATGCAAAAAAACAAAATCCTGTTTAGAGAAAACAAAGGAAGCCTCACGCGGTGTCCATCTTTCTTTTCTGTCCATATCAGGTCTTGCTGACTCGTCATCCAGGGCCTCTAATGCCTGAAGGTAGGTACTGCGCTACTTAAAGGGGCACTCGGGACAGTATGGAGTTTGACTACTTGTTAACCATAATCCTACTGTTCCTATCTCCAGAAATCGGTAGTCTATACAAGGGTGTTTTAGGATGTGTCTGAAGGCCTGGTCCAGGCCTCATGGGAGAAGTTCTGCAGGTCCCAGGAATCAGGATCTGCTCAGGGTAGAGGTACATGCCTCATGGGAAAAGGTCTGCAAGCCCCAGGAGTCGGGATCTGCTCTGGTTAAAGTTACAGGCCATAGGGGAAAAGGTCTGCAGGTCGGCAGGCCCCAGGGGTCGGGATCTGCTCTGGTTACAGTTACAGGCCATAGGGGAAAAGGTCTGCAGGTCGGCAGGCCCAGGAGTCGGGATCTGCTCTAGTTACAGTTACAGGCCATAGGGGAAAAGGTCTGCAGGTCGGCAGGCCCCAGGAGTTGGGATCTGCTCTGGTTACAGTTACAGGCCATAGGGGACAAGGTCCGCTGGTCAGCAGGACCCAGGCGTAAGGATCTGCTCTGGTTAGATGGGAGAAGGTCGGCAGGTCTCAGGCATCGGGATCTGCTCTGGGTAGAATTACAGACCTCATGGGAGAAGCTTGGCAGGTCCCAAGTGCTGGGATCTGCTCTGGTTAAGAGTTACAGGCCTCATGGGAGAAGCTCAGCAAGGCCCAGGCGTCGGGATCTGCTTCAGTTAGAGGTACATGCCTCATGGGAAAAGGTCTGCAGGCCCCAGGTGTTGGGATCTGCTCTGGTTACAGTTACAGGCCATAGGGGAGAAGGTCCGCAGGTCGGCAGGTCCCAGGCGTCGGGATCTGCTCTGGGTAGAGGTTCGGGCCTCATGGAAGAAGGTCGGCAGGTCCCAGGCGTCGTATCTGCTCTGGCTAGAGTTACAGGACTCATGGAAGAAGGTCGGCAGGTCCCAGGCGTTGGGATATGCTCTGGGTAGAGTTATAGGCCTCATGGGAGAAGGTGAGCAGGTCCCAGGCTGTGGGATCCACTCTGGGTAGGGGTACAGGCCTCGTGGGAGAAGCTCGGCAGGTCCCAAGTGCTGGGATCTGCTCTGGTTAAGAGTTACAGGCCTCATGGGAGAAGCTCAGCAAGGCCCAGGCGTCGGGATCTGCTTCAGTTAGAGGTACATGCCTCATGGGAAAAGGTCTGCAGGCCCCAGGTGTTGGGATCTGCTCTGGTTACAGTTACAGGCCATAGGGGAGAAGGTCCGCAGGTTGGCAGGTCCCAGGCGTCGGGGTCTGCTCTGGGTAGAGTTACAGGCTTCATGGAAGAAGGTCGGCAGGTCCCAGGCGTTGGGATCTGCTCTGGGTAGAGGTACAGGCCTCATGGAAGAAGGTCAGCAGGTCCCAGGCTTTGGGATCCACTCTGGGTAGGGGTACAGGCCTCATGGGAGAAGGTCGGCAGGTCCCAGGCTGTGGGATCTGCTCTGGGTAGAGGTACAGGCCTCATGGGAGAAGGTCGGCAGGTCCCAGGCTGTGGGATCCACTCTGGGTAGGGGTACAGGCCTCATGGGAGAAGGTCGGCAGGTCCCAGGCTGTGGGATCTGCTCTGGGTAGAGGTACAGGCCTCATGGGAGAAGGTTGGCAGGTCCCAGGCTGTGGGATCCACTCTGGGTAGAGGTACAGGCCTCGTGGGAGAAGCTCGGCAGGTCCCAGGCTGTGGGATCCACTCTGGGTAGGGGTACAGGCCTCATGGGAGAAGGTTGGCAGGTCCCAGGCTACGGGATCCGCTTCTGTTGATGCCTTAAGAGAGGAGAGGCTGGTTCCCAAAAAAGGGGCAAAAAGTGCATGTTTCACTTCCAGGTGAGCAGCCAGAGGAATCCACTTTATCCGCTGCTCAAGAGTCTGGTAACCATCGGGACCCTTGGATACACGGTGAGAACCTTTTCCCGGGGATTATGTTATGTTTGTTGTCTTACTTCCTTTTGGCTGGTGTGAGTGGCCAGTACTTGACAGATTGTTGGTGTGGAACATGACATGGAATATTGGGTGGATGTTGATGTGCGTTCCAGAGAGAGAGAGAGAGAGAGAGAGAGAGAGAGAGAGAGAGAGAGCTGAGTTGTAATGTATGGGGGGGCGGTGGATGTCTCCCTGCACATATATCAACTTAACTTACCTCATGTACTTACCGCTTGTATTCTTGATCTGTGGTCCCAGTAAAGACTTGTTATCCCACGTCTGGCTCGGCGTACTTCCTTTTGAAGAAGTCCATATCTTATCATATTACTTTAAAAGTCCTCAGTTATCAGTAATAATGGATACCCCAGAGTAGGGGAGCAGAGCTCACGGGAGGAGGGGAATGACTCTTGAGTTCATGTTCCTTAATTCTTCCAGGAGCAGAAAAATTGCACACCTGCTCTTGAATTGAGCGACATTGATGTCTATCAGTCATGTCTTTGTTGTTCTTTGGGACATGTTTGTCGCAGTGCCTCCAGACGCCCCCACCTGTGTGTGTTTTACCTGCACAAGGAGGTGGCTTGAATTCCTCCATGCTTTGTTGGATAGGTCTCCAGCTCAGGGAGGGGGTGGGGGGGTTGGGCAGCTGTTCATGTTCTTGGTGTGACCAACACAGAAGTGGGTGATCTTAGCAGTCTTTGGTTCTCTGCTCACAGTTGGAAGTTTAATCTGGAGGTGGTTCATTACGTTTTCCTGCCTTGTAAATTTATTATTTGTTAAATGTACTCGCCACACTGGGTGGGTGGGAAAAGGTCAGGTGGGTGCCTTCTCTCTGGAATGGTTAGAAAAGGCTCTTCACTGTCTCTCCAACACCAGTGACTGGCAGGACTTTACAGACATTCAGACGCACCCTGAATGCCACAATGATTACAATTGCTGTGGGGCACCTTCACCAGTCCTGGTGTTTAAATCTTGTGGAACAGGATGTGTCTGCGACTTCCTCGAAGGGAAGCCCTCAATCTCCAGAACATTATCACTCTCCCCAAAAAGCACTATTAACATACATGTTATTTACCGGCCTCCAGGACTCCCGGCAGACTTCCAAGGTCAAATCACCCACTTACTCAGTGATAATATTAAAAAAACTACTAAAACCCTACTCCTAGGTGACCTCAACTTAGGATTCAATGATCCCAATGATCACGCCGTGATCTCATTTCTGAAGGACCTCACAGACCTGGACGTTTCCCAGAAAATATGACCCCTACCCACTCCAAAGGCAGAATTTTGGACTGGTTGTTCGACCACAACTGTGGCTCCACCATAACCTCTAACACAGTCTACCCCTGGACAGACCATAGCTGTATACAATTCACTGTCCCCACAGCTCCAAGTACTAAAACTACTACACATAAACCTGCCACTCTAGCAAGAAGCTCTAAAAAGTTCACTTCGGACAACCTACGACCCTATCTTGACATCCCGTGCTTAGCACCGCCTTTCTCGCAAGACCCAAACATCTTAGTAGATATTTTTAAGGACACCCTCACTCACGCAGTCAACTCCATTGCCTGACTAGAAGACACAAAAGAAAAAAGGAATTCCACTCAAATTCATGGTTCACAGAAGACCTCCAAACCCTACGCAATAACAAACGGCAGGCGCAAACAAAAAAAATAGCAATACCACCAAAGAACTGTTCAAAACTTTTGCCAAAAAATACAAAGATGCCGTTTTCAATGCCAAAACTGAAGCATATAATCGCAGAATATCCGACACCAACTCGCAATCCAAAGAACTCTTCACCATCTTTAAGGAACTCACAGACACTCCTATCTCCACAGATTAGATTCTTAAAGATGAAGCTTCGTGCACTAGCATACAAGCCGCCATGCTCCAAAAAATAGACCTTATACAATATAAAATCCTTGACCATCACTATGCCTTACTGAAACTTAACCAGCAAACACAAACACAGCCCATCAGCAGAATTATCAACGTCCCTAAATTCGCCTTTAATGACATCTCAGAAACAGAAGTCAAAGACATCCGGAAATACTTGAAGCCATCGCAATGCAAAGGTGACGTATACCCGCCTAAGATCATCAAGGAATGCGCCGAGCCACTTGCCCCACTCATTACCGCCTTCATCAATGCCTTCTTTAAGATGGGCATCGTCCCTGACAGCCTTAAAGAGGCTTGGGTGCGCCCCCTTTTAAAAAAGCCAATACTAGACCCTGCACAGCCCAACAACTACTGGCCTATAACAACCGTCCCATTCCTGCTCAAAATATTAGACAAGGCAGCTCACAGCCAGATCCAACTATACCTAGAAGCTAACTCCATCCTAGGAAACAGACAGTCAGGATTCCGCAAAGGGTACGGAACCAAAACAGCCCTGCTGGATCTAAAAATCAAATTACTCAAATCTTGGACAATGGGAAGCCCGCCCTCCTTCTCCTCCTAGACCTTTCAGCGGCGTTTGATCTTGTTGACCATAAAACCCTCACCGCACACCTCACACACTCAGCCCATTTCTCCGACCAAACTGTTTCCTGGATCACCTCATTCCTAGAAGGAAGAGCTATGAACGTCTTCTCAAACACAGCTAATGCAGTCCCCACCATCATACACTGTGGTGTCCCACAGGGATCCTGTACTGCCCCTATGCTGTACAATCTCTTCACAAAGCCTCTTTTTGATAAACTTGATGCACTTGGGATCACATATACAAATTATGCTGACGATACCCAGGTGCTCCTTCCCTTAACAGGCTCCTGTCACCAAGACGCCACAGCACTAAGGCAAATCTACGCCACCATCCAAGCTTGGATGGCCTCTAATGGCCTATGCCTCAACAGGGACAAGACTGAGATTCTTATTCTTGTCCTAAAGTCCACTCTAGCCAAGCTAGACTGTCTTTACTCCAACTTCAACATTGACAACTGCATCATCCCAGTCCTATCATCAGTCAAAACTCTAGGGGTCGACATTGATGCGACACTGTCAATGAACAAGCAAGTCAGCGCTATTGTCTCTGCCTCTGCCTTAAGTATTAAATTCATCAACGCCATTAAACCATTCTTAACTAAGGAAAATTGTCTCTCAATATCCAGAGCTACCATAGATGCAAAGCTTGACTACTGTAACGCGCTCTGAGCTGGCACCTCCTTAAAAAACGTAAACAGACTTCAAATCATCCAAAATAATTCACTAAGAGCAGCCTTAAGCATTCCAAAAAGAGACCACATTTCACAAGCAAGACAGTCCGTTCACTGGCTACCAGTCAAAGAACGCATCACATTCAAGATTCTCACGACCGCGCATAAATGCATCCACCGCACAGCTCCGCCCTATCTTTCAGACACACTCCATAGATCCATCTCTGCTAGGCCTGCCCGATTATGCTACACCAACCAACTCACTGTACCGCGAATCAACAAGGCCAAAGCAGGATGGACAGGCTTCCCATACTTAGCCCCAAAGCTCTGGAATGCGCTCCCCACTGCCCTAAGAGCAGAAACGTCTCTCCCTGCCTTTAGAAAAATCCTTAACACTACTCTCTTTAACTAAAACGCTCGCCACTACATGTTTTACAAACTGTCCTATGCAATTGTACAATAATCATGCCTGTGTGTGTTTTTTCATGTGTAACTAAGTTTTGATCCCTCTCTGTAACAAGCGCCACGATGCCCCCGGGCTGCTGCGCGCTCAACAAATATGAATAAATAAATAAATAAATTGTCCTGTGGTTTGGCACGCTTTATACATCTCTAAATAAATAAATAAATTGTGAGCACTGACCGTTCCTCAGGGTCTAGAACCTACAGTTCAGCAAAGGTCTTGTTCGCTTCGACATTCAGTGGATCTGTGCAGCTAGGATGGAAAGTAAAAGCGAGTGGATGTGTTTCTGCCGGGATAGCCTAGATGGGGTGCTTGGTTTTGGTGCGCTTAGGGCCTACTCTAAATTACAAACTCAATATATTTGTGAGAAAAATGAAGGGGGGGGCATTAATGGTAGAGTGTTGGCTGCGGTGTTGGTAGAACTGGTGAGTAACCCCAACCCACCTTTATGGAATCAAATGGGACAACTGTTCTACTTGTCCGCGCTCTGCCCTTCTCCTAAATTGAACAATGAGATAGTAATGTCATAAGATTTGCCTGCGAGCAGTGCAGTATTTTATGTATAATTTGACAAAGTATACCTTGCACACCTCAAATTAAAGTCAGGTACTAACAGAATATCCCATTGAGATCAATGAATTCTCATACTGATACAATTCACCACTCTCCAAACATAAATGATTTAGTACCTGTCTCTGGTCTAGAAGTTCACCAGATCACAAATTAATCTTGTAAACTACTAATAACACCCAAGATTGTCTGCCACAAATGATTTGGAACCTGTCTCTGATAAATTGATCTAGTAACCTTCTATACTCAACACATACATACGGTTGGTTGCCAAGAGACCTAAAATAACACCTACATTTATCTGCCTACACGTGTTTCGACCCGTTGGGTCCTCGTCAGGGCACACTTAAGCTATACACCTCTTAAGTTTCTTAGGTCTACTGCCCAATTCATTATTTCATCACGTGATTCTTATTGAAATTAGTCATGAATGGTGGCACACTGTAGGGGATGAGGAGAGGTGGAAGGGCTGTTCTTCCAGTCTCCCTATTCGTACTGTTCGTGATATTCTCTGATTGTAACTGCTGCAATCCTTAATAGATCACAAATGTTGCAGCTTGTAGGCTTTCTCGTACAGGGTCTTCCCTGGCTATGCTAAGGTTGTAACTGGGTCCCTTGTCTGTGGGAGGCTCATCTCAAACCATAGTTCACTTGTGCTGATACATTGCAACGTTATTACCAAAGGCTGTGCCTGTAGTTTTCTTCACGGGAATTGTACCTGCTGTTTTACTACCGAATAAACAATTTAGATGATTGAAAGCCTGCGCGTAAATGCGGCGTTCCTACATCTGCTCCGGCAAAAGCCATTGGTCATTAGGCAAGGGGCTTGCACCTTGACTGCAACCCTTGCCCAGACCCCGCAGGTATTTCCTCCTGCTTCTTAGCACCCACCTAGCCATTGTCTGTCTTGGATTGGCCAAAGCTTGTTCTCTGCGTGGGACCTCTCTCTCCCTCCTGCTCCTTTCTGACCCTTCTCTATCTCCAACCTTTCTCTGGCATGGGCATTCAGGCAATAGTGCTTGTCATTCATTTGGTGTTAAGCAGGCAGCCTGGCAACAGGGGTGAGGCTCTGGGGATATGATATGGCATTTATAACGCGCCTATACACAAGTGTTTCAAGGCGCGACAAGGCAAGGGAGGGGAAAACAGTGGAAGACAGACAACGATCCTACTAGGCCAGGTGTCATTCAGATCGTGCAAGTGCGAGGGTAGGGAGAAAGGGAAGAGTGCCAGGGGAAGGGAAAGGGGAAAGTGCAGTGCAGTACATGGGAAAGAAGAATAAATACGATACATAAAACAGCCTGATGGTGGCAAGTGCAAGGTAAGAGCAGACATAAGTGCTGGTAATGGGACTGAAGGGACTTCAGAACCAGTCCCCAAGTGCAGGGGGTTGCCAGGGAGGCAGGGCAGGTGAGCAAAGGGCGGGACTTGGCCCCAAGATCAGAAAGGGTGGCCAGGTAACCGGTGCAGAATCGGCAGGGAATTTCAGCAGAGGAGAGAGGCAGAGAAAGCAGAAGCAAAGAGGAAGGTTTTGAGGTGTTTCCGGAACCCGAGATGGTTCTCTCCGAGTTTCACGGAGGCAGGAAGGCTGTTCCAGAGGGAGGCCCCAGCCGAGGAGAGAGATCGACCTCCAACTCATTGCTTGGAGAAGCAGCTAACCCTGAGGGAGTTGGAGGCAGATGAGCGAAGAGCTCGAGAAGGAAGATATTTAGGAAGAGAGAGTTGAAGGTAATGAGGTCCCAGGCCCCAAAAGGCCTTGTGGATAATGTAGAGGGTTTTGAACTTAATCCTCGCAGCCACTGGGAGCCAGTGCAGAGATTGCAGTCCTGGAGAGATACGATCGCTGGGCTTGAGGCCAAGGACAAGTCTCGCAGTCCTGTTTTGGATAAGTTGCAGAGGGCGGAGAGTAGAGGCAGGCAGATTTAGATAGACGCTGTTGCAATAGGCCAGCTGGGAGAGAACCAGGGCTCTGGAGACGGTGAGCTTCTGGGGGAAGGAGAGGAGAGGAAGAATACCTCTGAGGAGGTACAGCTGGTAGTGTGACTTCTTAGAGACGTCGGAGAGGTGAGGAGAGAAGGAGAGTGTGGAGTCGAAGATGACCCTGAGGTTTTTAGCCTTGCAGGTGGGAGCAGGAAGAGGGCCAAGAGAGGCCGGCCAGAGAGCTAAAGGGAAGGAGGGAGAGGGTGTGCCGATGAGTAGAATCTCGGTCTTACTGGCATTAAGGCAGAGGTCGTTGGCGGCACACCACTCCTGGATAGCAGACAGACAGTCAGAGATGAAGGAAGGAGAGGAGGAGGCCGAGGGTAGCCTACAACTGAGCTGGGTATCATCTGCATAGCACTGAAAATTGGGGCAGAGGGCGGCGATGCGGTGGGCAAGGAGTGCCAGGTATTGGTTGAACAGCCAAGGAGAGAGGTTAGAGCCCTGGGGGATGAAACCTGTGCAGTTACCTTAGGGACCACTGCAAAAGGCTTTAGACTACAGGTGTAGGCAGTAAACCCAATTGGTAGCAGTCTGTACCACCCAGATTTACCTGGTAGCTGTGGCTGAGCAGCCAGACTTCTCTCAAGAAGAGTTAGACAGTATATAGAGTATACAAGATAGGTACCAAAATACAGTAGTACAAGCAAACACTGACCAGAGCTTTGGCATCAAAGTATATAATTATTTATTTAAAGACACACTTTTAGAAACACTCCAGCACTATTACTGTAAGCAAGTTCATAACACAGTCACTATTAATATCTATACATCCCTTATTCCTTATTAGACAAGTCTTAGTTAACACCACTTATTTTCAGATAGAGGTGAGCGCTTAACTAAAGATGGCACTCTAATAAGTTATCAGCCGGTCAAGTGGCACAGCGAGTAGAGCACTCGCTTTGACATCTGTGCAGAGCCTGCTAACGCAGGTTCGAATCCCGGCGGGGCCAAACTCAGCCTTTCATCCTTCCGAGGTCGATAAATGAGCACCACACACCGTGGGTAATAATAAGCAGCGCTCAGATACCTGAGGGTTCGTAGCGCTATATAAGTGCCTAATTATTATTATTATTATTATCAAAAAAGGGAGGGGAAAAGGCAGAAATTAGAAAAGCACACAACACTAATACTTTAGAAGCACCCAGCAAGGCAGGAAAGTCAAAGTCTACTGGTGAGCAAAAATGTTCAGAGGCCAGGCTCCCTCTTAGAGAGAGTAGAACACCAATGCGCCCAAGATCACACAGTTTAAGAGGCTTGAAAAGTCTTGCAAAGAGTTCAAAAAGGAATTAGTTCAGCTCATAAAAGTTCAGTTAGCCAGCCTAGGGCCAACCCAAGTGGTAAGTTGAGGATTTAAGAGACACCCCACACAGACCGTTGCGAGGGAGACCAGGTGGATACAGTACCTTGGAAGTGGAGCGGATCCTCCAGCGGGGGAAGTTGTTCCTGGCATCGGGTGCAAGTCGCAGCGTCGTCCAGAGGAAGAGAAGATCTCGACGTGGAGGGCAGCTGAAGGTCGTCGAAGTGCCAGGTAAGAAACCAGCCACGGAGTTCTCCGGTTAAAAGGTACTACCCTTTTATTCGCGGTAGTGGTAAAACGTGGTATACTGGTTGCCGGGGTGCTTGGCACAGGCAAGGCAGCCACGAGATGATCCAGGAAGGCGAAAAGGTGGGCAAACTGGTTATCCCTACCAGTCAAAGGAAGAAGACCCTTCGGGATGAAGATCTCCTCTGTCATTGGAAGAAGTGGTGAGGCGGTTCAGCAGGGCTCCACCGGTGGTGTTGTCGTTGCAGGTCGGCTCAGCTTCTCCCTCTTCGGATTCTTTGGTCCTGTGGTGACTTCTCAAGTTCCAGTCCCCAAAGCCCTGCTTTTATGCAGAAAACCCCCATTCATCAGTCCTAGCTGTCACTCAAACATGCTAAGTGGTGAGCCGGGCGGCTCACCACTGGGCCAATCACACAAGAGTGCGACTTGTGTTGCCGAGGCAACTCAGTCCAGGGTGCCTAAACCACCCTCCCACACATCCTGCAGACCCAGACAGAGTGTCACCACTTTTGGAGGCTTCTTTGGAGAAGCCCGCCAAAAAGTGGAACAAAGGGCTCGACTTGGGTTGGAGTTACAGAGGCGAACACAAACGCCATTTTAAAACTGAGTTCCAGAAAAAAGACCCAACCGGGGAATAAATATTAAATAAATAACCCGGCGGTATCTTTAACATTGCACCAAAAAGTGGTGCGCTTAAAATGAATGGGAAAATCCCATAGGAAATATTCCGGTGGAATATTTTGCGTGGTAACCACCGCCACCAGCCAGAAACTCGACGAGGGGGGACTGCACAGTGCCCCCTCGAAAAACAGACCCAGGGGCAATCTAATTACCCCTACCAGTACTTCCACAATATGATGGTTTGTACTGGTTCTGTTCCCAATTTAAGACTAGTAAAGTCAATGGTGACTTTACATGCCCTGGGAGACAGTAGTCAGTCCCAGGGTATGGAGTCTATGTTTGGGGGTCACTATGACACCCCTGTGTTACTGCACTGAGGGTGCTGTGTAACACACTTACCAAAAACCACATGAAACCCTATGGAGTAAAAGACCCCATAGCCCATAAAACACATTACAAAGTCAAAGGATATCTCAAATCATGTCTAAGAGTGGGAGAAAAAGAGTCTCACTCTTAGCAGGAGAAAAAAATAAACCCCAAAAATCCAGCAAAGCTGCTGGGGGACTCACTAGGTTTGGGAAATTAGCCTTAACAGAGAATTCTCCCTAACAGAGAGGAAGGACCCAAGTTGGACCTGGGAGGGTCGGTCGGAGAGGATCTTCATGATACTACTTTAAGAGATAACCAGACAGAGCAGGGGCCTCCCCCAGCCTCCAGGTTGCCCCTCTCCTGTTTCCTGGCCTCAGGGATGGAACTTTACAATACACACATGTCTCCGTCCTCAAGAGTGTGAGGCGGGAGTAGGCAGGAAATTGACTCTGTGTGTAAGCAGGGAGTAGGCAGGAAATGGACTCAGTGTAAGAAGGGAGTAGGCAGGAAATTGACTATGTGTGCAAGCAGGGAGTAGGCAGGAAATGGGACTATGTGTGTAAGCATGGAGTAACAAGGAAATTGACTCTGTGTGTAAGCAGGGAGTAGACAGGAAATGGACTCCGTGTGTAACCAGGGAGTAACAAGGAAATTGACTCTGTGTGTAAGCAGGGAGTTGGCAGGAAATGGACTCTGTGCGTAAGCAGAGAGTAGGCAGGAAAGGTACTCTATGTGTAAGCAGGAAGTAGGCAGGAAATGTACTCTGTGTGTAAGCATAGAGTAACAAGGAAATGGATTCTGTGTGTAAGCATAGATTAACAAGGAAATTGACTCTGTGTGTAAGCAGGGAGTGGCCAGGGAATAGACTCTTTGTGTAAGCAGGGACTAGGCAGGAAATTGACTTTGAGTCCCTCTTCCCTGTCAATATTGAGCCCAGGAGATTTGCAAGATCATTAAGGGCCCTTCATGGGCTTCCCAAGGTCCAGAGTCTGTTCCCAGGTGGCAAAAGCCTTAAAAGGACTTTGGAAACAATGTCACTGCCCACAGAAGCGCACCTTGGACAAGGGCACGTCCAGAAACCTTGAGGGGTGGGTCACCAAACAGAAAAGGGCCTCTTCTTGGGGTGTTTCATATCACAAAGTCTTATCTGGTGCTGTCTAGATTTGAACATTAGTGAAAACAGCAGAATTGTCAATGATGCAACGTTCGTATCAAGTGGGCAATGCCTTCAACTCCCCCCATATGACGTGTGTTTAAGAATCTGAAGATGCTTCCAGGCGTGCGGTAGAATGGCTGCATGAAGGGAGACTTTTTTTTTCATTAATACAGGATTGAAGGATTGTCTGGAGCACGCCTCTGCCAGGAATCCTCTCAAAATGTTCAGAGTTCTTTTATAGGTTCTAATGCCTGGTCCACGTGACAGCCAGGACTTTCATTATGGACTTCTCTTATTCTCAAATACGTCAGTATCTTCACTGGAGGGGTCACCTGGAATATCCTGAGATGTTGCTCATGCCCTTCCTTTCTTCTTCTTTTCCTTTTGGTCACAAAGACTCAGTTTCTCTTTGAAGAGATAAGGTCCCTCTGTTGGAGGCCACGGTGCTCGACTGAGCACACAACTCGAGTAGGGTGACCACCAGGGAGGCAGCCGTTGCAGAGAAAAAGCAGACTGCGGCCCAAAAGACACTTTGCCAGGATGTAGGTTAGGCAGTCCTCGATGAATAACAAGTTCCAGAGGGAAAATTGTAAATAGAGAGCAAAAAGGCAGCCAAATTGCCCAACAGGAACAGCTGCAGACAAACTCCTGGACTCAAGGTGGAATTGCAGGAAGAAAGGCAGCAACGAGGCAGGGAAAGGTGGACCAAGCAGACCAAAGGTGGGAGCCAAAACAGCAAATGGGAGAAGGCAGAAGAAGCATAGGAAGAGAAATACTAGCGTCTTACCCGAATTGGAGGAACAGGGTTCCAAAGCGAGGTAATGCTTTTAGGATGCACTGATATGATGGCGGCGGCCATCTTGGGAAACAACTAGACCGCTGCAAGTCCTACACTCAGGACATGTCGGCACAATTGAGGAAGTCAATCTCCAATGTCTCCAAGAACTCCAATGATGATATATGACAGTATTACCCGTTCATAACCGGGGATTGCCCAGCTTCCAGGGATGACAGCAATGGAATTGAAGACGCAATCAAGAGGCATGAATCTGCCGTAAAGGCTCCCAAGATCTTTCAGCTTCAGAATAGCCCTTCCAATGAACAATATACTGGAGGGTTCCCCGGTTGTACCAGGAATCAATGATCTTGGACTCTTCAAATTCTTCGGTCTCCGGTGTGGTTAAGAGAGGGGATTTACTCTTCTTACGTTGGTATCTGTCAGGAAGGTAAGTCTTAAGTAGAGCGGAATGAAAAACAGAATGTAGTCGACCCAGACCTTTTGGAAGAAGCAGTTTGAAGGCTACTGGACTGATCTTGGAAATGATATTTTAGGGTCCAATGTAACGTGGAGAAAGCTTTGAAGGGCGAATGTTTGGTAGACACCTTGGTTCCTATCTTGCAATGTGGGCATTTCCTCCTACTTCGATCAGCGTACGCCTTGTTTCTTTTCTTACTTATCGTCAGGTTCCTGTAGGCTTCCTCGTGTGTCTGAGGGTCTGAAGCAGAGAGTCCACAGAAGGTACCTTGGATGGTGGAAATGCAGAAGCAGGAAGTCTGGGATGCAAGCCATAAGGACAGTAGACTCATGCCGATAACAGTATGGATGGTATTGTTAGACATGAACTCAGCTATAGGCAAGACCTCACACCAATTGTTTGTTCTTTGTTGTTGAAACAACAAATGTATTGCTCCACGGTGTGGTTGAGCCTCTCTGTCTGGCAATTGCTCTGGGGGTGATAGCCAGAAGATAAGGCTCTATGTATTCCCAGAAGGTTACAAAGCATAGACCAGAACAAGGAAGTAAACAGAGTGCCTCTATCAGAGACAACTGTGATCGGGAGTCCATGTAATCGAAATATATCCCTGAGAAACATCAAGGCCATCTGAGGAGTGGTAGGAACCCCAGATCCCAGATAAAGGCGAGAAATGTGCCATTTTGTTGAATGAATCTACAGTGACCATTATGGCTGTACAGCCATGGGAAAGAGGAATATCTAGAATGAAATTGGTAAACACGTGTTGCCATGGTCCTTTGGGGGTCAGGGGCGGGGGTTCCTGATGCAAGAGTCCCAACTGTCTAGCTGTAGAATACCTGTTGTGAGCATAGACTGCACAGGAAATAAAATACTCTCAAACATCCTTCCTTATGGTGGGCCACCAAAAAGTATGGGAAATGAGATTGAGAGTAGCAAAAAGGTCCTTATTTCCAGCAGTCTTGGCGTCATGGCAACATGATAGCACCTTTTCTTGGAGATCTGGAGGTAGGAACAACCAGCCTTCCATCCAGGAGAAGTAGTCAGTCATCCCTTCTCACTGGCAAAAGATGGTCCAGAGACTGAGGCAGAGAATAATCTACTGAGGCGTCCCTCACATCCTGCAAGAATGAGTGGACCACAAAGACAAGCCTCTTTCCTGAATGGAGTCTTTCCTTTGGTGAACTGTTTTCGATGAATGCACCCAAGCTCCTGGAAAGACTGCCTGCCAGAATATTTCTATCACAAGGGAGGTATGTGATAAAGAAATCAAACTGAGAAAAGTAGTACACCCACCTGGCATGGTGGGAGTTGTGGCATTCCATCTGCTGGAGGACCCGAAGATTTCGGTGGTTGGTTCGAACCTCAAAAGGATGTGAGGCACCCTGCTGAAGATGATGCCATTCTGAACAGGCCTGTCTGATAGCAACTCCTTCTCCAGAATGGAATACTTAACCTCATTAGAAGTGAGTGTACAGGAGTAGTAGGCAACAGGATGTTCTTCCTTGTCCGGACCAAGTTGAAGAACGGCTCCAATAGCACCCCCAGATGCGCCAGTCTCCACAACAAAGGACAAAGATTGATCCCGTTGAATAAGGATCGGAGAGGAACAAAAGAGGGACTTCAATTGCTGAAATGCCCAATTAGTGCCTGATTCCAGCTAAAATGAACCCCCTTTTTGAGAAGGGCAGTTAAGGGCAAGACAATCTCAGAAAGGTTCCTGAAAACTTCCTATAAAACCTTGCCATCCCTAAATAAACATTGGATATCTTTAACTGACCGTGGCTCTGGCCACTGCATGATCGCCTTAATCTTTTGGGGATCCATCTGGATATGATATGATAATTTATTTATATAGCACCTATACACAATGTGTTTCAAAGCGCTTCAAGGCAAGTGAGGGAACAAGGGAAAATACAATGACATTTTTGTAGGCCATGAACAGTAAGGAAGTGAAATTAACTATTGTATTCGGCCTGACGACATTTCAGATAATGCAAGAGCTAAGAAATAGATAAGGAAGGGAGGGGGAGAGTGGGAGGAGGGGGTGAGTGGGAAGGATATAGAAACAGACAGGCGACAACCGTACTGGGCCTGGCGACATTTCTGATAGAGCCGGAAAAAACAAAAGGTCTTCCTTGTACAGGGTGAAACCTAAGTAGGGAACAGAAGAGACATTAAACACACACTTTTTTGGTTTGACCAGAACCTTATGGCAGCGAAGACGATATAGGATAGATGCGGACTGTGTTGATTTTCAGAAGAGGAAAAAAACAAGATATCATCCAAGTAAACGATTTTGGAATGGGAAAGGAGTTCGGCAAAGACCTTACCAATAAATCGTTGAAAGATCGCTGGGGCATTGACCATTCCAAAAGGCATTACTTGGTATTCAAAATGCCCAAAGGGCATTCTAAAGGCGGTCTTCCACTCGTCGCCCTTACGGACTCGAAGAAGATGATAAGCTCAGTGTAAATCCAGGGCATGGGGTAGCGATCTCATCCAGTAACACCATTAAGGCCACGGAAATCTTTGCATGGTTGCAGTTCTTTTGTGTCCTTCTTGGAAACGAAAAACAGAAGCTACGGCAGAAGACTTGGATTCCCTGATCAACCCTTTCTGGACATTGTTCTCCAGATACTCCTTGAGTGCTTCCTCATCTGGGAAGGATAAAGGATACATCCTACCAAATGGAACAGATGCGTTAGGAACAAGATCGATGGCACAGTCTTCCAATTGGTGTGGTAGTAATTCCTTGGGCAAATTGTCCTCAAAAACATCTTTGAATCTCTTGTATTTAGCAGGAATGCATAGAATTACAAGGTAGACATATTGACTGAACACCCTTGTCTTCCCCTTTGTTGCCTGATAATCTGCAGTTGGTGGATCAGTAGTCGGGCTGCAACTGAATTGGTTCTTTGACCAGTCTATAGCAGGATAATGCCTGCGTAACTATGGTATACCAAGGATAATGGGGAAGGTAGCGTTCAGGTGAGGTCAAAAGAAATGCTTTCCCGATGGTGAACAGGTGCATGTTAATTGACAGAGTCCCTTATGTGATAGGCCCAGAGACCAAAGGAGAGCCGCTGACACCTTCAACCGGAACTGTCTCTGTCTTGTCTTCTCTGGGAATATGTCTTTCCTTTGCCCGGGCTATGTCCATGAAATTGCCTTCCGCTCCGCAATCCAACAGGGCAAACACTTCCATTGGTGGTCTTTGCAGTACCTGAAGGTGTACCCGGAAGACCATCAATCGGTTATCTCCCATTACCGGGGGTGTATTAGGGTAAAAACAGGGACTATTGAATCGACCCGGAACCGTGGTCCCTTTTAGGTCCAGGGTTGGTCTTTTCCCTGCCTATGAGGAGGTATTTTGTATTTGTATTTTTATTGTTCTTTATATAGCGCCTTTATCCAAAGTGATTTACATAGGAGATCAAAAGTATATAAGAACAGTGGAGTAAAACATGCATCAGGTACCGCCGGTAACAATCAATCCAGGTACTGAAGCAGGTGAGTTTTAAGGAGGAACGGAATAAGGAGTAAGAAGTAATAGAGCGAAGGGACAGAGGGAGCAAGTTCCAGTGAGGAGGAGCGAGGAGCTGAAAAGAGCAAAAGCAGGATTGAGCGCAGAGAGGACAGGGCACAGCCAGTCTAAAGAGATCCGAGGAGCGGAGAGAACGCGAGGGAGAGTAGAATGAAAGGCAAGATGCAAGATAGTCAGGGACCAGTCTGTAGAGAGATTTGAACACTAGGCAAAGAAAATTGTATTTAAGTTGACAGTGGAAAGACAACCAACCAAGTGAGGCAAGATAAGAAGAGATCGAGTCACGATAAGAGAGAGCACAAAGTGATCGAATAGCCGAATGATAGATAGATTTAAGAGGAGCAAGGCGCGAGTGAGGAAGACCAAAGAAGGTGACAGAACAATAGAAAAGTCGAGAAAAGATTAACGATGATATGAGAAGTTTTGAGGCGTGGAAAGTAAGGAAAGGGCGGACGCTGCGAATGTTGTAGGGATGAAATCGACAGGCGTGGGATGTGAGAGAGACATGGTGAGCAAAGGAAAGGTTAGAGTCAAAGTAAAGACCAAGATTGCGGGCTATAGTGGAGATGGATATGCTGGAAGGAGAAAAGGAGATAAATGGGGCATTCAAAGTGAGAAAGTGGGAGGTCATTCAAGATCTGATGACAGACAGGGAAGTTGAGAGAGTAGAGTGAATATCAGGGGTGAAAGAGGAGAACGAAAGAAAGAGCTGAGTGTCATCAGCATAGAATTGGTGAGATAGTCCAAAAGAAGAGATTAGGGACCAAGTACTGATCCTTGAGGAACACCATGATTGAGGGGAAGAGGTAAAGAGGTGTTGCCACCCCAGGAGACAGCAAGAGTGTGGTTGGATAGGTAAGAGGAAAACCACGATAGGACAGAGCCATGAAAGCCAAACGAGGAGAGAGAGTTCAGAAGCAAAGAGTGATCGACGGTGTCAAATGCAGCAGATAAGTCGAGAAGAATAAGGACAGAGGAGTGTTTAGAATAACGAGCTGTAAGAAGAGAGTTAATCACACAAGTCAGGGCTGTTTCAGTGGAGTGACGGAGCCGAAAGCCAGACTGAGTGGGAGGAAGAAGAGATAGACCAGAGATAAATGAGGAGATTTGAGAATATACAAGACGCTCAAGGAGTTTAGATGGAAAGGGTAAGAGAGATATAGGACGAAGGTTTGAGACAAGAAGGGGATTAGCTGTAGGTGTTTAAAAGATAGGAATGATGATGGCATGTTTGAAAGCAGAGGGGAAGGTAGGAGTTGAGAGAAAGATATTGAGAAAAGAGATAAGAAAGGGTACCAGCATCGGGTAGATTTTAAGAAAGGGTGAGGAAGGAATGGAGTCAGTACGGGCAGCAGTGGGGTGAGCTTTAGCCAAGAGGAGAACCACCTTGGAGTCTGAAACAGAGGTGAAGTTAAAGATAGTGTTGGAATGGGTAGGAAGTGGTGAAGGAGAGGGGTTATAAGAAGGTGACAGTAGAATGTCCTGGCGTAAAGAAAGAACTTTAGAAGAAAAGAAGTTTGCGAGGTCAGATGCTGATAAGGGTTAATTAATGGAAGGATCTGGTAAAGGAGGAGAAAGAAGCCGAGTTAGTGTTTGAAATAGACGTCGAGGGTGAGTAGATTGAGAATGGAGAATGTCAGAGAAATAAGCGCGTTTGGCAGAGTTGATACAGTTGACATAGAGAGTATGATAGGAAAAAAGTGGCGTGATTGGTGGGAGAACAGAGTTTGAGCCAGCGCCTTTCGAGGCGACGAAGAAAGCGGTGCATAGCCAGGGTCGGACTGGGACCAGAAATAGTCCCAGACACCCAAAAAAAGTTGCCCACCTCTCGCCTCAAAAAATTGGCCCACCCCTTGCCTCATGACCCTTGACCTCTGATGACATCACCGGAAGTGATGTCATTTGACCCCACCCCAAAGTAACATCCTGGGAAGCAATGAAACACAACCTTTCACCCCTTGACAAAACAGGAAGTAGCATCGTTCCTAAGTACACTACGAAAAATGTGGTTATGATTTCACTAATGTGATGTACATTTCATACAAGAATGGATCACCATATGTATCATTAATATCTGTGTGTATAGATCCATATTGTCAAATTACTGTGAATGCAAGCAGACGTCCATGGCAAAATGATAACGTTATTGTATAGCACTTACGCTTAAGCTCTTTTTTATAGAACAAATATGCATACAATATCACCCAGCCTGGGTTGGTACTCATTTATCGACCTAAGAAGGATGAAAGGCTGAGATGGCCTTGCTGGGATTCGAACCTGCAGATCACACACACATCGCAGCTGCGAGCACTCAACCCACTGAGCTATCATATTGGCTATAGTAAAACCAGCAATTATTCTATAGTGGATACCATTAAACTCGTAACTGAGATTTAACAGCAGACCAGTTAAGTTAATCTGCAGGTCCGGTGCAAAGTTGGCCGCATGTCAAGCCTGCATGCATCTACTTTCAGGTTTCAGAGGTTGGCAAGATAGGGAAATCAGCGCACTCACAGGACATCCCATACTATGAGCACTCGTTACCTCATACATGCAAACAAACATCCTGAACAGCATGCCAGTGAGATGGGAAAGGTAGACGCATTACAACAAAGCATTCATTGTGGCACAATGAAGTCAATGGCCACTTGATGTGCTATGGTCAAATATTTCTACACTGTACAGAAGATTTTAGGAACAAGGATTTTGTAAAGTGACCGCGGACACCGAGATGGAATGTCTCGTGATGATCATAACGGAGACAACGGCAGAAAAAAAACCATGCTATTACTGCAACTTGTGAAAGGCAAAATATATAGTCTAAAATGGATGCTTATTCTACTCTAAAACTGGTTGTTTATCACTAATATCACTAATACAACAGCAAAGCAACCCCAGGGGGCACTGTGCCCCCTGGAGTGGCAGCACAGTGGCTGCCGCCGACCCGGCGGCAGCCACGGCCCCTCAACTTTGCATGCTGCAGCAGCATGCGAATGATGCATGCCTCATGTTATGATGCACACATCATGCATGCAAATAAAACATCCAATTATGCAGTTGAAGGTATTTTCTTTTTCCAAAATATATATTTTATTTTTCAAAAATGTATTTTTTCAGAATATTTTTTTGTTGTTGTTCAATCCGGCCCAGGCATTGCCAGAAACCGGCCCCCACCCCCCAGGGACGATTGCAGCCCGGCCACAGGCCGAAAGGCCGAGGGGCCAATCCAACCCTGCGCGTAGCACAGTGATGGGGAGAAAGGCAGGGTTGGGCAGGTTTGCGAGTAGGTTGAAAAGGAGAACAAGGATAAAGTTGGTCGAGGCTGGAAGCAAGAGATGAAGAAAGGGTGGATGCAGCTTTGTCGGCAGAGAGAGTAGAAAAGTTTTTGAGAGAAGGAAGGGAGTTAATACAGGTATCGTAGAAGCGGGAGGAATTGAAGTTGCGTAAATCACGCCTAAAGAATGTATTGTAAGAAGAAGGACTAGAGATACTAGGAGAAGTGAGTGGGAGCAGTGAAGCAGAAAGTAATGAGTGAACGGATAAGTGGACAGGTAGAGCAGAAGAAGAGGAAACACTGAAAGGTACGCCAGGGCAATTCCGGAGCAAATGTGTTCGAGATCCACAATACAAGCAGTGACCCAAATCTCTCCTTCTCATGCATTCTGTAGAAGACAATGGTCTTCGAGCAGAACCTACCTGCATAGGTTCATCAGCGGTAGTTCCATCGGTAGGGGTAGGCACAGTCGGAGGCAGAAACACAAAACCTCTTTGTTTCTTCCGTTCAGATCTCCGTTCAGTCATCCTGTACTCAATCTGGAGAGAAATGGACACCAATTCAGAGAAGGTCCCAGGGTGAGCAACTCGTGACAATTCGTCCTTAATGTCTTTGTTGAGTCTGCGCCTAAATATAGTCTGTTGAGCAGATTCACGGCAGCCGGACTCAGAGGCCGTACTCTGAAAATTGGTCACATACGTCAATACATCAGATTGACCCTGCCGGATGTCTAGAAAAAACTCATAGGAAAAATACAGTACCTCTGGCCATTCAAACCTTTCCTTAAATAAACGGACACAGGCTGAATAATCTTGCAGGGCTGGATCAGCTGCAGTAACCAGAGGCGTAGCCCAAGCTAGAGCGTTACCTACCAGGTTGGAAACCAAAAGTCCGACCTTGGCGCGGTCAGAAACATACGCCTTTGGGCGAAAGGTGAAGTACACTGTGCAAGCATCCAAGAATTCACTGAGTCTACAAGGAGATCCTTCATACTCCCCCCCCCCCAAAAAAATCCCAAAGGCGGTAAATCACTGCTCTGTTCCTCTCTAGCAGCCAAATGTTGTCGTATGGTCAAATATTCAGTCCTCAACTTCTGGACTTCTTGGGTGAGACCCTGTACTACAGTCACCAGTTCCTGATACTGTTCCAGGCTAGCCATATCTTCTGGACATTGCAAGCTCTCAAATACGTCAGCATTTTCACTCGAGGGCTCACCTGGAATATCCTGAGATGTCGCTCGTGCCCTTCCTTTCTTTTTCGTTTCCTTTTGGTCACGAAAACTCAGTTTCTCTTTGAAGAGATAGGGTCTACCTCTGTTGAAGGCCACCGTTCTCGACTGAGCGCACAGCTTCAGTAGGGCGACCACCAGGGAGGCAACTGCTGCAGGGCAAAAAGCAAACTGCGGCACACAAAACCCTGTGCCAGGATGTAGGTTAGGCAGTCCTCGATAAATAGCGAGTTCCAGAGGGAAAATTGTAAACAGAGAGCAACAGGGCAGCCAAATTGCCCAACATGAACGGCTGCGGATGAACTCCTGGAATTAAGGTGAAGATGCAGGAGGAAAGGCAACAACGAGGCAGCGAAAGGTGGACCAAACAGACCAAAGGAGAGAGCCAGAACAGCAAAAGGGAGAAGGCAGAAGAAGCAAAGGAAGAGAACAACTAGCGTCTTATCTGAACCCGGAGGAAAGGGTTGCAACCAGAGGAAAGGGTTGCAACCAGAGGTAACGCTGCTTAGGATGCACTGATATAATGGTGGTGGCCATCTTGGGAAACAACTAGACGGCTGCTAGTTCTACACTCGGGACATGCCGGCATAATTGCGGAAGTCAATCCCCAATGTCTCCAAGAATTCCAACGATGCGATATGACACTTATGGCCTTCTCAGAACCCCTGGTATACTCCCCTGCCAGGTATCTTGCCACAATGTTAGTCTTTTCACAACTTCAGTGGATTGCCTGGTATACTCCCCTGCCAGGTATCTTTCCCCAAATGTCACCTGCCTGGTGCATTCTCTTTTCCAGGATTTCTTTATTGGTTTCACTCTTACTTTCATATATCACATCAGCATCTACTTTGTTCTGTCCAATGCATGTGCTTAGGGTAACACTTGCTTCAGCTCTCCCCCACATTGACATCTCATGCATGTTATTGTTCAGGTTTAGTTGCAGCACTTTTTCTTGTCAGTATTCAAATGTTTTCCTTTTAAACATTGATTTAACACTAGGTTTTGTCTGTTTTTAAATCGCCTTTGAATACTGTCCAAAATATCAATCTGGCATCATTCGTACACTTGCTTGCTTGTTTGTCGGTACGCCCCACGTTCCCCAATGGCTCTGGGCCGACTCACCAGTAGTTTGTGGCGTCTCCAGTTTATGGTGTGCCTCCACAGTGAAGCTTCCTCCCTGGATTGGCTTCTTACACGATGCAGGCGTCTCTTCAGCGTTTCTTGCAGCTGGGTTTCTTCTCTGGCCTGGACCGGAGAACGCTGCTTCCTGACACGACCGTACCTCCAGGATCTCCTCTGCTTCCCGGTGCTGCTGCGTTCCTACAGTTATGCCTGTTGGGCCTCTCCTTCCTTCACACGACACCAGTGTCTGTAGTTCGCGTTCGCGAGCCGCCGCATGAATGTGCCCGTCTTCTCTTCCATGGTTCTCTCCTTTACCTCTTTGCTGGATACTGCGGTTGCCATTTTTAAATGCCCCGGTCACTTTGGTTTGAATGAAATAACTACGACTAGTCTGCACATTAGTCTTTGGACTTTGCTTGGTTTGCATCAACTCTTTGCTCCTCTTCTTCATCGCAGTACTTGAGGCTTTATGGGAGTTGAAGTCCATAGATGCAATTGGATTTCCATTATGATGATGTTCAAGAACTTTCTGAACAGATGGGAGGTGCACCAAAGTCATAATCACCGAAGCTCAATAAATGAGTGGAAAATTCCATACTGATGTCTCTAATAATTCACAAAACTTCAGGTGCAATCGGGTGGTGCCCCCTGACCTGTTGGGGCTCCGGCATCAACTAAACAAAACCCATAGCAGGCATTGCTGACTGGTGACCCCAAATGCACTTCTCTGGGTCCCACAACCCTCTGTCCTTAAACTGAACTTGAAGACCTAAAGTCCAAATCCACCCTTACACCACCAAACTGTATTACCGTTACCGCCACTTGGTCCGGCCGTATTACTGGTGGATTACAAGTGGCGGTGGCGGTGTAAATCCCCAAATTGTCTTTAGTCCATAGGACTCAATGGGGCATTTCCGGTGGAATTTCCCAGAAAGCTGGCGGATTTCCAGCTCATAGCTGGGGGAGAATCCTCCAACTTTCCGCTAAAGTTATAGTTGGGCGGTGCAGTAATGTGGCGGTATACGGTTATACCACCGTGTTTTACCCACACCGCCCAATTTGTAATGAGCACCACTGATATTTAAATACTCCTTATACCTCTGATGGATAAACTGCTAAAAGCAAATCAGTGAAAAGGAAAAACAGGCTGAAGAGGGAGAATAATAAACGTTAAAGGCAGTAGACCTTGAAAAAGAGAAATGAGCAAAGACAACGAAGAAAATACGTTTTGCAACTGAGGGACACGTGACTGGACATGGCACGCAAAAAGAAATGCTGAGTCTCCAGTAGACTGGTGCATTCTGGGATTAGGCCCTGACACAGCTGCTTAACTTGAAAGGACACTGTCATTTTCTTTGCTTTCGATGATGAACGCTGGAGAACTTGTGTTACTGGTAAGTAACTTTTCCATTGTTGCCTCATGTGATTTTAAATCTCCTTCCCATGTCCAGTTGCTATCTGAAAAGGGTGGTGATGAAGTGGGTGTCTTGCACATTCTTGCTAAAGTTTCTTCTTTAGTCTCAGAAATGTCCTTTTGTTACAGATGCAGGATTTCTGGAAAGGAAGCTACTTTCAGCACCATCTAGTGAATGCAGAAACTAGACCAAGAATTATTTGGGATCTCTGGGAATCTGAGCCCCAGGGAGATCCAGGAACATTATGATCTCCTTTGTTGCTGCTCCAGAATTCTTGCTTTCATCGCACCTGCTTCCTTCAAAGGCACTTCCTTTTCCTTTTCTTAAACTCCTATAAACTGGTGGTGAGGACATCAATGGGGCTCCATAATCTAGAATGTTTTAAGGTCAAGAATCGTATCTTGCGTTTATTCTGACTTGTTTGAAAGCTTTAGATGTTTTGGGCAGAGCAAAGTACCCTCTAAATACATATTCTGCACGCTTTATAGTTGACATGCAGGCATTTAAGTCCAGAATTTAAAATGTGTTTAAATATTGTGCCTTAGGAGCTCTCTGAATATATGTCTGTGATTGCATAATTTCTGTCATAGCCTGTTCAAATTCTGCCACAAGATTTTTCATGTAATGACCAAAGGCCCATCTGTTTCTATCCCAAAATCCAAGCCTGTGACTGGTTCCTGTCCCCTGCTGAGGTCTATGGGTATGGAGGTAGGAGAGGATCTAGTAGGGGGGACTGGTTGCAAAACTGAGGAGCAATAACTTTAAGATAAGTTGTTAGGTCCTGAGTGTTCTTGAATCCTGGGTAGCTGCTGGACCCCACAGACCACCACCGATGGTCACGGTACAACATATGATCCACAGCCGCACTCTCAAAACCCGTGAGGGAAAGGGGAATTGGACAAAATAACAAACAACACATTATCTTCTCCTCAACGTGTCTGGAGACCTGCAGATTGTGAAAGGATGACCAGTGAGTAATGCTCCAAGTTAATGAAGGAGAATGCCTCCATGATCTTGTGTGGGGATTTAAATATACACTTGTTGGATGTGAACGGCTTTCCTATAAAATAGAGAGAGTTGGAAGGAAGGGCTCTAGCGTGGTTTCTTGAAGTAGGCTCCAGGGACTTGCATATGTTAAATGCGCAGACAGTTGGGGATTCCCCAGGTATGTGTACATGGGGCAGAGGGGAAAAGAGATTCTGCCTAGACTATTGCTTTGTTTCTGGCAATTTGATGGATAGAGTAAGAAGATTTGAAATGGTGCAGCAACTCGTGAGTGATCACGACCTGGTAGCTATTGTCCTGGAAATCAGAGAAAAACCTTATACCAGGGTAAATATGAACCCAGTGAAATTACCCTGGGCCAGAAACATGCTAGGGGTGGGAAAAAGGGAGATTTCTGCAATCTGTGGGCAATTGCAGGCGGCAGTGGAAGGCAATAAGGCCTGTGTCCAATATAATTGGAGTGTAAAAGATTTCATCCAACCAGTGAAGAGAGGGAAAAATGCTGAGCTAATTCCTAAGCATGCTTACGATCCAATGGTTAGCAGGGCTGAGAAAGAATTTGCGTGCAGCCCTGAGGAAAATCCAAGCGGGAAAGGCTTCAGACTCCGCTGAACTGATCCGGCTTCGTAAGAAAAATTTTAGGAATTGGCTAATAGCCACTAGAAGTCAGCGACTGCAGTCCGAGGCTGAGCAGATGCTAAAGGTGGTCTGTAAGAAAAACACTAGGGACCTCTGTGAACTGCTGAACAACGGGGGGACCTTTAGAGCAGACCTTATGCTGGGCCAAGAGAGCGAGTCAAGTTGGCCGTCTACCTACTCCGGGATGTTTTCAGATCTGGTAGATCTAGTGAGGATGGAGGTGAGAGAGAGTGCCCACAGGTGGATGATTGAAATTGAAAGGGAAGATCTGGAGGTGAGGATAAAGGGATTCAGCTCTTCAAGAGCTGCAGGCCCTGATGGTATTTATATCCAGCTCCTCAAAGAAAATCCGGAAGAGTGGAGCCGATTGGCTATGCTGGTCTTTGATCAGGTTCTTTGTACGAATCAGGTCCCGGATACCTGGTGAGAGGCGATAATTGTCCCCATCTTCATGAAGGGCGACCGGCTGATCCTTGGAACTATCGGCCAATTGCCCTTCTTGACTCTATGCGGAAACTCTTCGCCTCAATTGTATTACGTGACTTGACAGAGTGGGCTGGGAAGGCAGGAGGCTGGACCCCTGTCAAACGGGATTTGTAAAGGGTGTGGGAACCTGCCTGAATCTCTTTGTAATCAGAGACTTAAAACAAAGAGTACTTGAATCAGGGGTCTGTATCCATATGGACTTTATGGACCTGGAACAGGCCTTCAATTGTATGAATCAGGAAAAGTTGTGGGCAAAATTAAAACATTTGAATTGCCCTGCGGATTTATTGGAGACTATCCGCGCACTTTACTTGTACACATCGGTGCAAGTTAGACTTGCAGCTACAGGGGTTCTCTCTGAAAAGATCATGACTCATCGGGGCCTGAAGCAGGGCTGTTCCCTAGCCCCGTTATTGTTTAGTTTGTATGTCTCAGACTTGGGAGAATCACAGGCTGTAGTGAGGCCTTTTCCACGTAAAAGAAATGGAAATGCTATACCTTGGGTCCTCTATGCAGACGATTTAGTGTTCATGGATCTTACCCCAGTTGTCTTGCATAGGCGAATCAAGAGCTTTGTGCAGTATCTTAGAGCCAATAATATGAAAATCAATGTTTGCAAATCAACGATCTTGAGCATGTCGTACGCTCGTAGGAGGCCTAGAAAAGATCAGGTTTGGTGGGTGGAAAATGAGAGGATGGAAGTGGTTGATACTATGGTATATCTGGGGGTGGTCATTAATAAGAACATCAATGATAGAGCCCTTTATCGCTCACTTCACACAAAGACTAGATGACTGGTGCGCCAGGGTATGAGAATCCATTGCAAATATGGTAAATTCTCTCTCTCCCTCTACTGTCATTCTATCGCCAAAAGGTAGTGCCCATTCTTACTTATGGCACAGAAGGAATGATGAACATATCCTGGAAGGGTTGGGCTCTATTAGAGGGTCTGTTCTGAAGAAAGTCTCTTAAATTACCCACCTCACTGCCAATGTCTATTATAAGGCACGAGTTGAGACTGCAGTCCTTGGACTCATTTGCCCTCTGGAAATCTATTGTGTTTTACTGAAAATGTAAGGTGGCTGAAAGCGGAACGCCCTTTGAGATTTTCCACTTAATGGAAAAATCTTCCGATCTATCTCTTCGGAGATGGTGGGAGAAGATTGAGGGGATCCATGCTGAATGTGAGGTTGAAAGGGCAGAGTTAATTTCCACCCCCATGAAAATAAAAATAAAAACCCTGCAAGATCAAGATTCAGTTGAAACTGTTCGCCAAAGAAACTCAGACTCATTGAGACCCTGTTTAGAAAGAGAAAGAGTCTCTTCAATCAGCCCCCACAATATCTACTAAAATTCCCTTCCTCACATTACAGGGATTTGTTGCTTAGGGTGGGATTGAATATTCTGGCTACGAGAGAGGTGGAACTGGAAAGAAACCAAATATCGCAGGAAGCCTCGCATTGTAGATATTGTGGATCCCCAGGGAAAGTTGAAACTCTTGGCCATTGGGTGACCTCGTGCTGGGCTCTTATGGATTTGTGTTCACATTTCCTGCAAGGCCATCAGAGTTCTAGGTTGACAACATTGGATCAACAGTGGTGGGAATGGATCCTGATGGGAGAGAGAAGAAGCTCTGCAATTCATAGAAGCCGTGCTAAAGTCTTCAAAGGATGTGCTCTGTAGCTAGGGCTTGTCTGAAAGTAGTAGAATGTCGAGGAAACCCCCGTAGAGCTGGGAAGCTTCTGGCCGTCGACTATTAAGGGCTTATATTCATGCTCGGTGACAGAGGTGGCTGGAGACTACTCCGGTAAATGATCTATTGAAACGGTGTAAGGTTATGTAAAAGGGTGTTGCTGAAAATACTGTTTGATTTTAAAATGAAGATGGAAATAGGTGAGGAATGTTGAAGCCTTAAACATCTTCTTTTATGATTGCTTCTTTCTTTCTGCCGGTTGCAATGTGGAAGAATGCCACGTCACGGAAATTGGAGGGGATCCGAGAAGGCACCTCTAGTAAAAAAGCCCTGACTTCCGACATTGGGGTCAGTGGGGCTCATACATCCTTTGTGAGGGACGAGGATATCCCTATATTTAATTTTAGCCCCATCACCACCGACCCAGGACTTAGCTTTGGTAATATCCAAACTTAAGGCTACAAAATGCACAGGTGATCCCTGCTCCTCTATCATCATCAAGACCTGCCCGCCGACGCTAGTACAGTCCATTTGTAAGTTTATTAACTCCTCCTTGACAAATGGGGTGGTCCCTAATGAGTTAAAACAAGCCTGGGTTACACCATTACTAAAAAAAACAGGACTGGACCAAAGCATCCCGGTTAACTATAGGCCGATAACCAACACTCCTTTCCTTCTTAAGATCTTGGATCGAGTGGCCTATTCACAGATTGCCCAACATCTTAACCTGTATCCCAACCTAAACCCCTTACAATCAGGGTTCAGACAAGGTTTTGAGAGTGAAACATCTCTATTAGATCTTAAACTCCAAACTACTAAAGAGAATGGACAAAGGCCTTGCCTCCATGCTCATCTCCTTGGATAAATCTGCGGCTTTCGATCTTGTTGATCATACCATCTTGGCTGAGCGGCTTAAGGAAGTAGCAAATTTTTCTGCAGAAGCTACTCAATGGATGTTATCCTTTCTATCTAATAGAACTAACAGAGTTAATGCAGAGGACGCAATGGTGCCGCCCATCCATGTGTTGTTCAGAGTACCTCAGGGTGCTTGCACTTAGCCGTGTATATATAACATCTTCATGGTTCCTTTCTTTGCACATCTTGAGCGGGAAGGGATTATTTTCTCCAACTACGCGGATGACACGTAATGTGTCATCCTGCTCTCAGGATCTCATTGCCAGGATGAAATAGAACTAAATAGAATATTTGCCATTATTGAGCGCTGGATGATGCAGAACAATCTGGCTCTCAATCGAGGCAAGACGGAACTCATGGTTGTCGGTTCAGTAGGCACCCCTGTTGGGGGACGTAGAAATCATCACTCTCCCCAAGGTTAAAATCCTGGGAGTTGTTCTTGATCAGGTGTTGGATATGAAACCATATGTAGGATGCACCGTCGCCTGAGCAACTTATTATATTAAACTATTAGCCCACTTGAGACCTTATATCTCTCAAGATAATGCGGAAGCAATTGCGCAAGCAATAATAGGCTCAAAGATTGATTATTGTTGTAGTCTTATGGCAGGAGCTAGCAAAGCTTCTATCAATCGGCTTCAAGTTGTTCAAAATGGGGCTGTGGGAGTGGTATCAGGCCTATCCACGCGTGCCCACGTAACAGAGTTACGTCGTGCCCTGCACTGGCTTCCTGTGGAGGCTCGTATCGCTTTCAGGTTACTGGTAATTACATTTAAGTGCCGAATGGGTAGGATGCCGACCTATTTATAAGACCATGGGCCTCATTACGACCCAGGCGCTAAGGGGTTAACGGCGCCATAAAAGGTGGCAGTGCCGTTAACCCCTTAGCGCCTAATTACGAGGTCCCTTTGCGGGTTCCCACCTTAATGGCTGGTTTTACCAGCCCTTAAGGATTGGACCCGCAAAGGGACCTCAGAGGTAATTACGGTACCGCAATTTGTGGTACCGTAATTACCGCCTTCCCCATTCCCATTGAGCCCTATGGGGGCAAAAATGGGAATGGGGATGGGTCAATGGAGAATGGGGAATTACCGCCCCGCCAACCTTGGAATGGAGCGGTAATTCCACCATTCACCATGGCAGAATCGGTAAGTTACCAGCGTTAACCATGGCGCTATTAGTGCCATAGTTAACGCCTGGGCCGTAATGAGGCCCCATATCAAGGAAAAACCCAACTACAGAAACTTGAGATCTACCAATCAAAATCTCTTATTTCTGCTCGATGTAAGACTAAGAAGGTGCAGGGAGGACCCTTCTTTGTTGTAGCCCCTCCTTATGGAACGCACTACCTGCCACATTAAGAAACCATAGTTCCTTGTCTTTGTTCAAAAAAGAGCTGAAAACCTGGTTGTTTCGATACATAATCAGTGTCTGGTTCCTCTCCTGCCCCTCTCTGTCTGGGTAGACTTTGCTTTCCCCTTTTGCCCGGACCTTATGTGTTCTGTGTCATGTGTACTGTCTTGTCCGCGCCCTCACACCTAAGGGTTTATGGCTGCGCACTATAAATAAACTAAAGTAAAGTAAAAAAGTAAAGTAAAGCTCAACCAATAAACATATTAAAAAAAAGAAGTCTCCAATTATAAGCTTCATTCTTCTTCACTTCTCTCATTACATGTATAATCCTCAGTAGAACTGGGGGAGTGTAATTCCAGAATGTCTTGGAATGCTTTTATTATTGTGAACATCTGTCAATAATAAACCTTTACTCTAATCTTTAGAAAAGTTAATTAGAGTCTTAGTACTATGCACTCCTCTATCTTCTATTTGACGTGGATACATAACTGTGTACATCAGAATTCCAGTTGGGTATTCTGGCCCATGAAGGCAGGTGCAGGCGGAATTGGGGGTTTAGGGGAGCTGAAGTTTGGGCTCAGACCAGCTGAAGACCTACAGACCAGAGATCATGACCTCAAGGCCCAATATTGGGACTCCCAGAATCTGAAGAGAAAGACTGCTGACAAGGTGTTTTTTAAGCATTCTTCTGAATCTCACATGGCTTTCTTCAGAGTTTACGTGCATCTGTAAATTGTTGCTTAGAGCAGAGCTGCTTGAGGTTATAAAATGCAACTGCCTTCTCCAAGTGGAGGATATAAGATCACAATAACGGATGTATTTCCAAATGTAAGAGCTGATGTAGAGCCGGCCTATCCCAGGAAGCTCCTTATATGTACATAAGTCCAAGCACCTTGGGAATGATGCAGGCTGGTGTAGATTAGGCCTGTCCCAGGAAGCTTCTTGTGAATGATACAGGCTGATGTAGAGTAGGCCTGTCCCAGGAAGCGCCTTGGGAATGACGCAGGCTGATGTAGAGTGGGCCTGTTCCAGGAAGCTCCTTGTGAATGATGCAGGCTGATGTAGAGTGGGCCTGTCCCAGGAAGCTCCTTGGGAATGACGCGGGATGATGTAGAGTAGGCCTGTCCCAGGAAGCTCCTTGGGAATGACGCAGGCTGATGTAGAGTAGGCCTGTCCCAGGAAGCTCCTTGTGAATGATGCAGGCTGATGTAGAGTGGGCCTGTCCCAGGAAGGTCCTTGGGAATGATGCAGGCTGATGTAGAGTGGGCCTGTCCCAGGAAGCTCCTTGTGAATGATACAGGCTGATGTAGAGTGGGCCTGTCCCAGGAAGGTCCTTGGGAATGATGCAGGCTGATGTAGATTAGGCCCGTCCCAGGAAGCTCCTTGTGAATGATGCAGGCTGATGTAGAGTGGGCATGTCCCAGGAAGCACCTTGGGAATGATGCAGGCTGATGTAGAGTGGGCATGTCCCAGGACGCTCCTTGGGAATGATACAGGCTGATGTAGAGTGGGCCTGTCCCAGGAAGCTCCTTGTGAATGATGCGGGCTGATGTAGAGTGGGCCTGTCCCAGGAAGCTCCTTGGGAATGATGCGGGCTGATGTAGAGTGGGCCTGTCCCAGGAAGCATCTTGTGAATGATACGGGCTGATGTAGAGTAGGCCTGTCCCAGGAAGATTCTTGTGAATGATGCGGGCTGATGTAGAGTAGGCCTGTTCCAGGAAGCTCCTTGGGAATGATACAGGCAGATGTAGAGTGGGCCTGTCCCAGGAAGCTTCTTGTGAATGATACAGGCTGATGTACAGTGGGCCTGTCCCAGGAAGCTTCTTGTGAATGATACAGGCTGATGTAGAGTAGGCCTGTCCCAGGAAGCTTCTTGTGAATGATGCATGCTGATGTAGAGTGGGCCTGTCCCAGGAAGCTTCTTGTGAATGATACAGGCTGATGTAGAGTAGGCCTGTTCCAGGAAGCTCCTTGGGAATGATGCAGGCTGATGTAGAGTGGGCCTGTCCCAGGAAGCTCCTTGGGAATGATGCAGGCTGATGTACAGTAGGCCTGTCCCAGGAAGCTCCTTGTGGGGGATGCGGACTGGCTGGCCTGTAGAGCTGGCCTGTCCCAGGAAGCTCAATATGGATGATGCGGGCTGATGTCGAGCTGACCTATTGCAGGAAGCTCCTTGTGAATGATGCCGGCTGATGTACAGTGGGCCTGTCCCAGGAAGCTCCTTGGGAATGATGCAGGCTGATGTAGAGCTGGCCTGTTCCAAGAAGCTCCTTGTGAATGATACAGGCTGATGTAGAGCGGGCCTGTCCCAGGAAGCTACTTGTTGGTGATGCAGGATGATGTAGAGTAGGCCTGTCCCAGGAAGCTCCTTGGGAATGATGCAGGCTGATGTAGAGTAGGCCTGTCCCAGGAAGCTCCTTGTGGGTGATACAGGCTGATGTAGAGTAGGCCTGTCCCAGGAAGCTCCTTGTGGGTGATACAGGCTGATGTAGAGTAGGCCTGTCCCAGGAAGCTCCTTGTGGGTGATACAGGCTGATGTAGGGTGGGCCTGTCCCAGGAAGCTCCTTGTGAATAATACAGGCTGATGTAGAGTGGGCCAGTCCCAGGAAGCTCCTTGGGAATGATGCGGGATGATGTAGAGTAGGCCTGTCCCAGGAAGCTCCTTGTGGATGATACAGGCAGATGTAGAGTGGGCCTGTCCCAGGAAGCTCCTTGGGAGTGATGCAGGCTGATGTAGAGTAGGCATGTCCCAGGAAGCTCCTTGTGGGGGATGCGGACTGGCTGGCCTGTAGAGCTGGCCTGTTCCAGGAAGCTCCTTGTGAATGATACAGGCTGATGTAGAGTGGGCCTGTCCCAGGAAGCTCCTTGTGGGGGATGCGGACTGTCTGGCCTGTAGAGCAGGCCTGTCCCAGGAAGCTCCTTGGGAATGATGCGGGCTGATGCAGAGTAGGCCTGTCCCAGGAAGCTCCTTGTGGGGGATGCGGACTGGCTGGCCTGTAGAGCAGGCCTGTCCCAGGAAGCTCCTTGGGATGCAGGCTGATGTAGAGTGGGCCTGTCCCAGGAAGCTCCTGGTGGGGGATGCGGACTGGCTGGCCTGTAGAGCTGGCCTGTCCCAGGAGGCTCCTTGGGAATGATGCGGGCTGATGTAGGGTGGGCCTGTCCCAGGAAGCTCCTTGTGGGGGATGCGGACTGGCTGGCCTGTAGAGCTGGCCTGTCCCAGGAAGCTCCTTCTGGGGGATGCGGACTGGCTGGCCTGTAGAGCAGGCCTGTCCCAGGAAGCTCCTTGGGAATTATGCAGGCTGATGTAGAGTGGGCCTGTCCCAGGAAGCTCCTTGTGGGGGATGCGGACTGGCTGGCCTGTAGAGCTGGCCTGTCCCAGGAAGCTCCTTGGGAATGATGCAGGCTGATGTAGAGTGGGCCTGTCCCAGGAAGCTCCTTGGGAGTGATGCAGGATGATGTAGAGTAGGCCTGTCCCAGGAAGCTACTTGTGAATAATACAGGCTGATGTAGAGTGGGCCTGTCCCAGGAAGCTCCTTGTGGGGGATGCGGACTGGCTGGCCTGTAGAGCTGGCCTGTGGCAGGAATCTTGTGGGTGATGCACATTGATGTAGAGTGGGCCTGTCCCAGGAAGCTCCTTGGGAATGATGCAGGCTGATGTAGAGTAGGCCTGTCCCAGGAAGCTCCTTGGGAATGATGCAGGCTGATGTAGAGTAGGCCTGCCCCAGGAAGCTCCTTGTGGGGGATGCGGACTGGCTGGCCTGTAGAGCTGGCCTGTCCCAGGAAGCTCCTTGTGGGGGATGCGGACTGGCTGGCCTGTAGAGCTGGCCTGTCCCAGGAAGCTCCTTGTGGGGGATGCGGACTGGCTGGCCTGTAGAGCTGGCCTGTCCCAGGAAGCTCCTTGTGGGGGATGCAGGCTGATGTAGAGCAGGCATTTTGTTTTTTCTTTCGGGCGCATGAACGTGTCCCCCCGTATTTTACGCGGCCGGCAACCTTCTCTTTCACGCGCACCTGCGCCTCTTTGCTTTTCGGGTTCGGCCTCGCAGGACATCAATTCATGATCTGTGACTTGCGTCGTGTGTCGCCCCGAGTGACTAGAACTCTGAATATCTGCTCCATGGCCATTCGCACTACATCATGTGTAATGCGACCCAGGCCGGCGAACGCTTAGCAAATGCGATTCGCGCTACATTTTGCAGCGGGGCTGAGGAACATGCCTTTTGCGTGTTCAAAACTAGCACGAATCGAAGTTTCTGGTGCCTCTGTGCATACCTAGCACAGATCAAAACCTCTTGCTGCCCGAAACCAACACGGGATGGAAGCACCAGACTGTTTTGTTATATGGCGCAAGAGTGCAAACAGAAGCGTGTTGCTGTTTCGTTGCATCCCGGGCACTGTGTGGAACCCATTGGCGGACCCTTAATGCTGATTTCGCGTGGTTTGTGGAAGCGCATTCCAGTGTGTATTTCCCCTATTCTCTTCGTGGGTGGAGTTTCATCCAGCCCTAGAGGGGACGGTGTAGGGCCTAGGGTGGCAGGCCACAGTGGAGGAGAGAGCTGGGAATATAAGTTCCTTCCACAAGGACCTCCCGTTTTGGCTCATTCAATTTGAGGTGGTTATGGATCATGCCGTCCCAATTATTGGAACCCCTAATCCCAATGGGGATCCCTTTGTCATTGTTTAATGCACTTTTGTCACTTTACACAAAACAAAGCTGTTGTGAGTCGAGATTTGGGTGGCAGCTCATTTTGAGGTTCAGAATGTGTGCAGCAAGGCTGTGTTCTGGCCCCCACTCTTTTCTGCCTCTTTATAAATGGCGCATTCCAGCCTGTATGGTCTAGTTCCACTGATGCCCCTCTCTAGGGTGAGATAATACCCATTTCTTTAATTTGCCGACGATGCCGTATTGGTTTCCTTGACCCCGACTGGCCTGAGAAAGCAACTTGCACGGTTTGTCGATTTTTATGATTTTGTGGCCTCTTGCTCTCCTGAAAACAAAATCCATGGTCTTTGAGCCCAGGTCCCTTATTGGACAAGTAAGATCGTTCAATTACCCGGGGATCAGGTTCATGCACTCGGGTGATTGGTCAATAGAAAGCTAAGCCTGCAGACTGATGGGTCCCTTATTGGACAAGTAAGATCGTTCAATTACCCGGGGATCAGGTAGATGCACTCGGGTGATTGGTCAATAGAAAGCTAAGCTTGCAGACTGATGGGTCCCTTATTGGACAAGTAAGATCGTTCAATTACCCGGGGATCAGGTACATGCACTCGGGTGATTGGTCAATAGAAAGCTAAGCTTGCAGACTGATGGGCCCCTTATTGGACAAGTAAGATCGTTCAATTACCCGGGGATCAGGTTCATGCACTCGGGTGATTGGTCAATAGAAAGCTAAGCTTGCAGACTGATGGGTCCCTTATTGGACAAGTAAGATCGTTCAATTACCCGGGGATCAGGTACATGCACTCGGGTGATTGGTAAATAGAAAGCTAAGCTTGCAGACTGATGGGTCCCTTATTGGACAAGTAAGATCGTTCAATTACCCGGGGATCAGGTACATGCACTCGGGTGATTGGTCAATAGAAAGCTAAGCTTGCAGACTGATGGGTCCCTTTTTGGACAAGTAAGATCGTTCAATTACCCGAATCAGGTTCATGCACTCGGGTGATTGGTCAATAGAAAGCTAAGCTTGCAGACTGATGGGTCCCTTATTGGACAAGTAAGATCGTTCAATTACCCGGGGATCAGGTACATGCACTCGGGTGATTGATCAATGGAAAGCTAAGCTTGCAGACTGATGGGTCCCTTATTGGACAAGTAAGATCGTTCAATTACCCGGGGATCAGGTTCATGCACTCGGGTGATTGGTCAATAGAAAGCTAAGCTTGCAGACTGATGGGTCCCTTATTGGACAAGTAAGATCGTTCAATTACCCGGGGATCAGGTTCATGCACTCAGGTGATTGGTCAATAGAAAGCTAAGCTTGCAGACTGATTGGTCCCTTATTGGGCAAGTAAGATCGTTCAATTACCGGGGGATCAGGTTCATGCACTCCGGTGATTGGTCAATAGAAAGCTAAGCTTGCACACTGATTGGTCCCTTATTGGACAAGTAAGATCGTTCAATTACCCGGGGATCAAGTTCATGCACTCGGGTGATTGGTCAATAGAAAGCTAACCTTGCAGACTGATGGGTCCCTTATTGGACAAGGAAGATCGTTCAATTACCCGGGGATCAGGTTCATGCACTCGGGTGATTGGTCAATAGAAAGCTAACCTTGCAGACTGATGGGTCCCTTATTGGACAAGTAAGATCGTTCAATTACCCGGGGATCAAGTTCATGCACTCGGGTGATTGGTCAATAGAAAGCTAAGCTTGCAGACTTATGGGTCCCTTATTGGACAAGGAAGATCGTTCAATTACCCGGGGATCAGGTTCATACACTCGGGTGATTGGTCAATATAAAGCTAAGCTTGCAGACTGATGGGTCCCTTATTGGGCAAGTAAGATCGTTCAATTACCCGGGGATCAGGTTCATGGACTCGGGTGATTGGTCAATAGAAAGCTAAGCTTGCAGACTGATGGGTCCCTTATTGGACAAATAAGATCATTCAATTACCCGGGGATCAGGTTCATGCACTCGGGTGATTGGTCAATAGAAAGCTAAGCTTGCAGACTGATGGGTCCCTTATTGGACAAGTAAGATCGTTCAATTACCCGGAGATCAGGTTCATGCACTCGGGTGATTGGTCAATAGAAAGCTAAGCTTGCAGACTGATGGGTCCCTTATTGGACAAGTAAGATCGTTCAATTACCCGGAGATCAGGTTCATGCACTCGGGTGATTGGTCAATAGAAAGTTAAGCTTGCAGACTGATGGGTCCCTTATTGGACAAGTAAGATTGTTCAATAACCCGGGGATCAGGTTCATGCACTCAGGTGATTGGTCAATAGAAAGCTAAGCTTGCAGACTGATTGGTCCCTTATTGGGCAAGTAAGATCGTTCAATTACCGGGGGATCAGGTTCATGCACTCCAGTGATTGGTCAATAGAAAGCTAAGCTTGCAGACTGATTGGTCCCTTATTGGACAAGTAAGATCGTTCAATTACCCGGGGATCAAGTTCATGCACTCGGGTGATTGGTCAATAGAAAGCTAAGCTTGCAGACTTATGGGTCCCTTATTGGACAAGGAAGATCGTTCAATTACCCGGGGATCAGGTTCATACACTCGGGTGATTGGTCAATAGAAAGCTAAGCTTGCAGACTGATGGGTCCCTTATTGGGCAAGTAAGATCGTTCAATTATCCGGGGATCAGGTTCATGGACTCGGGTGATTGGTCAATAGAAAGCTAAGCTTGCAAACTGATGGGTCCCTTATTGGACAAGTAAGATCGTTCAATTACCCGGGGATCAGGTTCATGCACTCGGGTGATTGTTCAATAGAAAGCTAAGCTTGCAGACTGATGGGTCCCTTATTGGGCAAATAAGATCGTTCAATTACCGGGGGATCAGGTTCATGCACTCCAGTGATTGGTCAATAGAAAGCTAAGCTTGCAGACTGATTGGTCCCTTATTGGACAAGTAAGATCGTTCAATTACCCGGGGATCAAGTTCATGCACTCGGGTGATTGGTCAATAGAAAGCTAACCTTGCAGACTGATGGGTCCCTTATTGGACAAGTAAGATCGTTCAATTACCCGGGGATCAAGTTCATGCACTCGGGTGATTGGTCAATAGAAAGCTAAGCTTGCAGACTTATGGGTCCCTTATTGGACAAGTAAGATCGTTCAATTACCCGGGGATCAGGTTCATGCACTCGGGTGATTGGTCAATAGAAAGCTAAGCTTGCAGACTGATAGGTCCCTTATTGGGCAAGTAAGATCGTTCAATTAACGGGGGATCAGGTTCATGCACTCGGGTGATTGGTCAATAGAAAGCTAAGCTTGCAGACTGATGGGTCCCTTATTGGACAAGTAAGATCGTTCAATTACCCGGGGATCAGGTACATGCACTCGGGTGATTGGTCAATAGAAAGCTAAGCTTGCAGACTGATGGGTCCCTTATTGGACAAGTAAGATCGTTCAATTACCCGGGGATCAGGTACATGCACTCGGGTGATTGGTCAATAGAAAGCTAAGCTTGCAGACTGATGGGTCCCTTATTGGACAAGTAAGATCGTTCAATTACCCGGGGATCAGGTACATGCACTCGGGTGATTGGTCAATAGAAAGCTAGGCTTGCAGACTGATGGGTCCCTTATTGGACAAGTAAGATCGTTCAATTACCCGGGGATCAGGTACATGCACTCGGGTGATTGGTAAATAGAAAGCTAAGCTTGCAGACTGATGGGTCCCTTATTGGACAAGTAAGATCGTTCAATTACCCGGGGATCAGGTACATGCACTCGGGTGATTGGTCAATAGAAAGCTAAGCTTGCAGACTGATGGGTCCCTTATTGGACAAGTAAGATCGTTCAATTACCCGGGGATCAGGTTCATGCACTCGGGTGATTGGTCAATAGAAAGCTAAGCTTGCAGACTGATGGGTCCCTTATTGGACAAGTAAGATCGTTCAATTACCCGGGGATCAGGTACATGCACTCGGGTGATTGGTAAATAGAAAGCTAAGCTTGCAGACTGATGGGTCCCTTATTGGACAAGTAAGATCGTTCAATTACCCGGGGATCAGGTACATGCACTCGGGTGATTGGTCAATAGAAAGCTAAGCTTGCAGACTGATGGGTCCCTTATTGGACAAGTAAGATCGTTCAATTACCCGGGGATCAGGTTCATGCACTCGGGTGATTGGTCAATAGAAAGCTAAGCTTGCAGACTGATGGGTCCCTTTTTGGACAAGTAAGATCGTTCAATTACCCGAATCAGGTTCATGCACTCGGGTGATTGGTCAATAGAAAGCTAAGCTTGCAGACTGATGGGTCCCTTTTTGGACAAGTAAGATCGTTCAATTACCCAAATCAGGTTCATGCACTCGGGTGATTGGTCAATAGAAAGCTAAGCTTGCAGACTGATGGGTCCCTTATTGGGCAAGTAAGATCGTTCAATTACCGGGGGATCAGGTTCATGCACTCCGGTGATTGGTCAATAGAAAGCTAAGCTTGCAGACTGATTGGTCCCTTATTGGACAAGTAAGATCGTTCAATTACCCGGGGATCAAGTTCATGCACTCGGGTGATTGGTCAATAGAAAGCTAACCTTGCAGACTGATGGGTCCCTTATTGGACAAGTAAGATCGTTCAATTACCCGGGGATCAAGTTCATGCACTCGGGTGATTGGTCAATAGAAAGCTAAGCTTGCAGACTTATGGGTCCCTTATTGGACAAGGAAGATCGTTCAATTACCCGGGGATCAGGTTCATGCACTCGGGTGATTGGTCAATAGAAAGCTAACCTTGCAGACTGATGGGTCCCTTATTGGACAAGTAAGATCGTTGAATTACCCGGGGATCAAGTTCATGCACTCGGTTGATTGGTCAATAGAAAGCTAAGCTTGCAGACTTATGGGTCCCTTATTGGACAAGGAAGATCGTTCAATTACCCGGGGATCAGGTTCATACACTCGGGTGATTGGTCAATATAAAGCTAAGCTTGCAGACTGATGGGTCCCTTATTGGGCAAGTAAGATCATTCAATTACCCGGGGATCAGGTTCATGGACTCGGGTGATTGGTCAATAGAAAGCTAAGCTTGCAGACTGATGGGTCCCTTATTGGACAAATAAGATCGTTCAATTACCCGGGGATCAGGTTCATGCACTCGGGTGATTGGTCAATAGAAAGCTAAGCTTGCAGACTGATGGGTCCCTTATTGGACAAGTAAGATCGTTCAATTACCCGGAGATCAGGTTCATGCACTCGGGTGATTGGTCAATAGAAAGCTAAGCTTGCAGACTGATGGGTCCCTTATTGGACAAGTAAGATCGTTCAATTACCCGGAGATCAGGTTCATGCACTCGGGTGATTGGTCAATAGAAAGCTAAGCTTGCAGACTGATGGGTCCCTTATTGGACAAGTAAGATCGTTCAATTACCCGAATCAGGTTCATGCACTCGGGTGATTGGTCAATAGAAAGCTAAGCTTGCAGACTGATGGGTCCCTTATTGGACAAGTAAGATCGTTCAATTACCCGGGGATCAGGTTCATGCACTCGGGTGATTGGTCAATAGAAAGCTAAGCTTGCAGACTGATGGGTCCCTTATTGGACAAGTAAGATCGTTCAATTACCCGGGGATCAGGTTCATGCACTCGGGTGATTGGTCAATAGAAAGCTAAGCTTGCAGACTGATGGGTCCCTTATTGGACAAGTAAGATCGTTCAATTACCCGGGGATCAGGTTCATGCACTCAGGTGATTGGTCAATAGAAAGCTAAGCTTGCAGACTGATTGGTCCCTTATTGGGCAAGTAAGATCGTTCAATTACCGGGGGATCAGGTTCATGCACTCCAGTGATTGGTCAATAGAAAGCTAAGCTTGCAGACTGATTGGTCCCTTATTGGGCAAGTAAGATCGTTCAATTACCGGGGGATCAGGTTCATGCACTCCAGTGATTGGTCAATAGAAAGCTAAGCTTGCAGACTGATTGGTCCCTTATTGGACAAGTAAGATCGTTCAATTACCCGGGGATCAAGTTCATGCACTCGGGTGATTGGTCAATAGAAAGCTAACCTTGCAGACTGATGGGTCCCTTATTGGACAAGTAAGATCGTTCAATTACCCGGGGATCAAGTTCATGCACTCGGGTGATTGGTCAATAGAAAGCTAAGCTTGCAGACTGATAGGTCCCTTATTGGGCAAGTAAGATCGTTCAATTAACGGGGGATCAGGTTCATGCACTCGGGTGATTGGTCAATAGAAAGCTAAGCTTGCAGACTGATGGGTCCCTTATTGGACAAGTAAGATCGTTCAATTACCCGGGGATCAGGTACATGCACTCGGGTGATTGGTCAATAGAAAGCTAAGCTTGCAGACTGATGGGTCCCTTATTGGACAAGTAAGATCGTTCAATTACCCGGGGATCAGGTACATGCACTCGGGTGATTGGTCAATAGAAAGCTAAGCTTGCAGACTGATGGGTCCCTTATTGGACAAGTAAGATCGTTCAATTACCCGGGGATCAGGTACATGCACTCGGGTGATTGGTCAATAGAAAGCTAGGCTTGCAGACTGATGGGTCCCTTATTGGACAAGTAAGATCGTTCAATTACCCGGGGATCAGGTACATGCACTCGGGTGATTGGTAAATAGAAAGCTAAGCTTGCAGACTGATGGGTCCCTTATTGGACAAGTAAGATCGTTCAATTACCCGGGGATCAGGTACATGCACTCGGGTGATTGGTCAATAGAAAGCTAAGCTTGCAGACTGATGGGTCCCTTATTGGACAAGTAAGATCGTTCAATTACCCGGGGATCAGGTTCATGCACTCGGGTGATTGGTCAATAGAAAGCTAAGCTTGCAGACTGATGGGTCCCTTATTGGACAAGTAAGATCGTTCAATTACCCGGGGATCAGGTACATGCACTCGGGTGATTGGTAAATAGAAAGCTAAGCTTGCAGACTGATGGGTCCCTTATTGGACAAGTAAGATCGTTCAATTACCCGGGGATCAGGTACATGCACTCGGGTGATTGGTCAATAGAAAGCTAAGCTTGCAGACTGATGGGTCCCTTATTGGACAAGTAAGATCGTTCAATTACCCGGGGATCAGGTTCATGCACTCGGGTGATTGGTCAATAGAAAGCTAAGCTTGCAGACTGATGGGTCCCTTTTTGGACAAGTAAGATCGTTCAATTACCCGAATCAGGTTCATGCACTCGGGTGATTGGTCAATAGAAAGCTAAGCTTGCAGACTGATGGGTCCCTTTTTGGACAAGTAAGATCGTTCAATTACCCAAATCAGGTTCATGCACTCGGGTGATTGGTCAATAGAAAGCTAAGCTTGCAGACTGATGGGTCCCTTATTGGGCAAGTAAGATCGTTCAATTACCGGGGGATCAGGTTCATGCACTCCGGTGATTGGTCAATAGAAAGCTAAGCTTGCAGACTGATTGGTCCCTTATTGGACAAGTAAGATCGTTCAATTACCCGGGGATCAAGTTCATGCACTCGGGTGATTGGTCAATAGAAAGCTAACCTTGCAGACTGATGGGTCCCTTATTGGACAAGTAAGATCGTTCAATTACCCGGGGATCAAGTTCATGCACTCGGGTGATTGGTCAATAGAAAGCTAAGCTTGCAGACTTATGGGTCCCTTATTGGACAAGGAAGATCGTTCAATTACCCGGGGATCAGGTTCATGCACTCGGGTGATTGGTCAATAGAAAGCTAACCTTGCAGACTGATGGGTCCCTTATTGGACAAGTAAGATCGTTGAATTACCCGGGGATCAAGTTCATGCACTCGGTTGATTGGTCAATAGAAAGCTAAGCTTGCAGACTTATGGGTCCCTTATTGGACAAGGAAGATCGTTCAATTACCCGGGGATCAGGTTCATACACTCGGGTGATTGGTCAATATAAAGCTAAGCTTGCAGACTGATGGGTCCCTTATTGGGCAAGTAAGATCATTCAATTACCCGGGGATCAGGTTCATGGACTCGGGTGATTGGTCAATAGAAAGCTAAGCTTGCAGACTGATGGGTCCCTTATTGGACAAATAAGATCGTTCAATTACCCGGGGATCAGGTTCATGCACTCGGGTGATTGGTCAATAGAAAGCTAAGCTTGCAGACTGATGGGTCCCTTATTGGACAAGTAAGATCGTTCAATTACCCGGAGATCAGGTTCATGCACTCGGGTGATTGGTCAATAGAAAGCTAAGCTTGCAGACTGATGGGTCCCTTATTGGACAAGTAAGATCGTTCAATTACCCGGAGATCAGGTTCATGCACTCGGGTGATTGGTCAATAGAAAGCTAAGCTTGCAGACTGATGGGTCCCTTATTGGACAAGTAAGATCGTTCAATTACCCGAATCAGGTTCATGCACTCGGGTGATTGGTCAATAGAAAGCTAAGCTTGCAGACTGATGGGTCCCTTATTGGACAAGTAAGATCGTTCAATTACCCGGGGATCAGGTTCATGCACTCGGGTGATTGGTCAATAGAAAGCTAAGCTTGCAGACTGATGGGTCCCTTATTGGACAAGTAAGATCGTTCAATTACCCGGGGATCAGGTTCATGCACTCGGGTGATTGGTCAATAGAAAGCTAAGCTTGCAGACTGATGGGTCCCTTATTGGACAAGTAAGATCGTTCAATTACCCGGGGATCAGGTTCATGCACTCAGGTGATTGGTCAATAGAAAGCTAAGCTTGCAGACTGATTGGTCCCTTATTGGGCAAGTAAGATCGTTCAATTACCGGGGGATCAGGTTCATGCACTCCAGTGATTGGTCAATAGAAAGCTAAGCTTGCAGACTGATTGGTCCCTTATTGGGCAAGTAAGATCGTTCAATTACCGGGGGATCAGGTTCATGCACTCCAGTGATTGGTCAATAGAAAGCTAAGCTTGCAGACTGATTGGTCCCTTATTGGACAAGTAAGATCGTTCAATTACCCGGGGATCAAGTTCATGCACTCGGGTGATTGGTCAATAGAAAGCTAACCTTGCAGACTGATGGGTCCCTTATTGGACAAGTAAGATCGTTCAATTACCCGGGGATCAAGTTCATGCACTCGGGTGATTGGTCAATAGAAAGCTAAGCTTGCAGACTGATGGGTCCCTTATTGGACAAGGAAGATCGTTCAATTACCCGGGGATCAAGTTCATGCACTCGGGTGATTGGTCAATAGAAAGCTAAGCTTGCAGACTTATGGGTCCCTTATTGGACAAGGAAGATCGTTCAATTACCCGGGGATCAGGTTCATACACTCGGGTGATTGGTCAATAGAAAGCTAAGCTTGCAGACTGATGGGTCCCTTATTGGACAAGTAAGATCGTTCAATTACCCGGGGATCAGGTACATGCACTCGGGTGATTGGTCAATAGAAAGCTAAGCTTGCAGACTGATGGGTCCCTTATTGGACAAGTAAGATCGTTCAATTACCCGGGGATCAGGTACATGCACTCGGGTGATTGGTCAATAGAAAGCTAAGCTTGCAGACTGATGGGTCCCTTATTGGACAAGTAAGATCGTTCAATTACCCGGGGATCAGGTACATGCACTCGGGTGATTGGTCAATAGAAAGCTAGGCTTGCAGACTGATGGGTCCCTTATTGGACAAGTAAGATCGTTCAATTACCCGGGGATCAGGTACATGCACTCGGGTGATTGGTAAATAGAAAGCTAAGCTTGCAGACTGATGGGTCCCTTATTGGACAAGTAAGATCGTTCAATTACCCGGGGATCAGGTACATGCACTCGGGTGATTGGTCAATAGAAAGCTAAGCTTGCAGACTGATGGGTCCCTTATTGGACAAGTAAGATCGTTCAATTACCCGGGGATCAGGTTCATGCACTCGGGTGATTGGTCAATAGAAAGCTAAGCTTGCAGACTGATGGGTCCCTTATTGGACAAGTAAGATCGTTCAATTACCCGGGGATCAGGTACATGCACTCGGGTGATTGGTAAATAGAAAGCTAAGCTTGCAGACTGATGGGTCCCTTATTGGACAAGTAAGATCGTTCAATTACCCGGGGATCAGGTACATGCACTCGGGTGATTGGTCAATAGAAAGCTAAGCTTGCAGACTGATGGGTCCCTTATTGGACAAGTAAGATCGTTCAATTACCCGGGGATCAGGTTCATGCACTCGGGTGATTGGTCAATAGAAAGCTAAGCTTGCAGACTGATGGGTCCCTTTTTGGACAAGTAAGATCGTTCAATTACCCGAATCAGGTTCATGCACTCGGGTGATTGGTCAATAGAAAGCTAAGCTTGCAGACTGATGGGTCCCTTTTTGGACAAGTAAGATCGTTCAATTACCCAAATCAGGTTCATGCACTCGGGTGATTGGTCAATAGAAAGCTAAGCTTGCAGACTGATGGGTCCCTTATTGGGCAAGTAAGATCGTTCAATTACCGGGGGATCAGGTTCATGCACTCCGGTGATTGGTCAATAGAAAGCTAAGCTTGCAGACTGATTGGTCCCTTATTGGACAAGTAAGATCGTTCAATTACCCGGGGATCAAGTTCATGCACTCGGGTGACTGGTCAATAGAAAGCTAACCTTGCAGACTGATGGGTCCCTTATTGGACAAGTAAGATCGTTCAATTACCCGGGGATCAAGTTCATGCACTCGGGTGATTGGTCAATAGAAAGCTAAGCTTGCAGACTTATGGGTCCCTTATTGGACAAGGAAGATCGTTCAATTACCCGGGGATCAGGTTCATGCACTCGGGTGATTGGTCAATAGAAAGCTAACCTTGCAGACTGATGGGTCCCTTATTGGACAAGTAAGATCGTTGAATTACCCGGGGATCAAGTTCATGCACTCGGTTGATTGGTCAATAGAAAGCTAAGCTTGCAGACTTATGGGTCCCTTATTGGACAAGGAAGATCGTTCAATTACCCGGGGATCAGGTTCATACACTCGGGTGATTGGTCAATATAAAGCTAAGCTTGCAGACTGATGGGTCCCTTATTGGGCAAGTAAGATCATTCAATTACCCGGGGATCAGGTTCATGGACTCGGGTGATTGGTCAATAGAAAGCTAAGCTTGCAGACTGATGGGTCCCTTATTGGACAAATAAGATCGTTCAATTACCCGGGGATCAGGTTCATGCACTCGGGTGATTGGTCAATAGAAAGCTAAGCTTGCAGACTGATGGGTCCCTTATTGGACAAGTAAGATCGTTCAATTACCCGGAGATCAGGTTCATGCACTCGGGTGATTGGTCAATAGAAAGCTAAGCTTGCAGACTGATGGGTCCCTTATTGGACAAGTAAGATCGTTCAATTACCCGGAGATCAGGTTCATGCACTCGGGTGATTGGTCAATAGAAAGCTAAGCTTGCAGACTGATGGGTCCCTTATTGGACAAGTAAGATCGTTCAATTACCCGAATCAGGTTCATGCACTCGGGTGATTGGTCAATAGAAAGCTAAGCTTGCAGACTGATGGGTCCCTTATTGGACAAGTAAGATCGTTCAATTACCCGGGGATCAGGTTCATGCACTCGGGTGATTGGTCAATAGAAAGCTAAGCTTGCAGACTGATGGGTCCCTTATTGGACAAGTAAGATCGTTCAATTACCCGGGGATCAGGTTCATGCACTCGGGTGATTGGTCAATAGAAAGCTAAGCTTGCAGACTGATGGGTCCCTTATTGGACAAGTAAGATCGTTCAATTACCCGGGGATCAGGTTCATGCACTCAGGTGATTGGTCAATAGAAAGCTAAGCTTGCAGACTGATTGGTCCCTTATTGGGCAAGTAAGATCGTTCAATTACCGGGGGATCAGGTTCATGCACTCCAGTGATTGGTCAATAGAAAGCTAAGCTTGCAGACTGATTGGTCCCTTATTGGGCAAGTAAGATCGTTCAATTACCGGGGGATCAGGTTCATGCACTCCAGTGATTGGTCAATAGAAAGCTAAGCTTGCAGACTGATTGGTCCCTTATTGGACAAGTAAGATCGTTCAATTACCCGGGGATCAAGTTCATGCACTCGGGTGATTGGTCAATAGAAAGCTAACCTTGCAGACTGATGGGTCCCTTATTGGACAAGTAAGATCGTTCAATTACCCGGGGATCAAGTTCATGCACTCGGGTGATTGGTCAATAGAAAGCTAAGCTTGCAGACTGATAGGTCCCTTATTGGGCAAGTAAGATCGTTCAATTAACGGGGGATCAGGTTCATGCACTCGGGTGATTGGTCAATAGAAAGCTAAGCTTGCAGACTGATGGGTCCCTTATTGGACAAGTAAGATCGTTCAATTACCCGGGGATCAGGTACATGCACTCGGGTGATTGGTCAATAGAAAGCTAAGCTTGCAGACTGATGGGTCCCTTATTGGACAAGTAAGATCGTTCAATTACCCGGGGATCAGGTACATGCACTCGGGTGATTGGTCAATAGAAAGCTAAGCTTGCAGACTGATGGGTCCCTTATTGGACAAGTAAGATCGTTCAATTACCCGGGGATCAGGTACATGCACTCGGGTGATTGGTCAATAGAAAGCTAGGCTTGCAGACTGATGGGTCCCTTATTGGACAAGTAAGATCGTTCAATTACCCGGGGATCAGGTACATGCACTCGGGTGATTGGTAAATAGAAAGCTAAGCTTGCAGACTGATGGGTCCCTTATTGGACAAGTAAGATCGTTCAATTACCCGGGGATCAGGTACATGCACTCGGGTGATTGGTCAATAGAAAGCTAAGCTTGCAGACTGATGGGTCCCTTATTGGACAAGTAAGATCGTTCAATTACCCGGGGATCAGGTTCATGCACTCGGGTGATTGGTCAATAGAAAGCTAAGCTTGCAGACTGATGGGTCCCTTATTGGACAAGTAAGATCGTTCAATTACCCGGGTATTAGGTACATGCACTCGGGTGATTGGTCAATAGAAAGCTAAGCTTGCAGACTGATGGGTCCCTTATTGGACAAGTAAGATCGTTCAATTACCCGGGGATCAGGTTCATGCACTCGGGTGATTGGTCAATAGAAAGCTAAGCTTGCAGACTGATGGGTCCCTTTTTGGACAAGTAAGATCGTTCAATTACCCGAATCAGGTTCATGCACTCGGGTGATTGGTCAATAGAAAGCTAAGCTTGCAGACTGATGGGTCCCTTTTTGGACAAGTAAGATCGTTCAATTACCCAAATCAGGTTCATGCACTCGGGTGATTGGTCAATAGAAAGCTAAGCTTGCAGACTGATGGGTCCCTTATTGGGCAAGTAAGATCGTTCAATTACCGGGGGATCAGGTTCATGCACTCCGGTGATTGGTCAATAGAAAGCTAAGCTTGCAGACTGATTGGTCCCTTATTGGACAAGTAAGATCGTTCAATTACCCGGGGATCAAGTTCATGCACTCGGGTGATTGGTCAATAGAAAGCTAACCTTGCAGACTGATGGGTCCCTTATTGGACAAGTAAGATCGTTCAATTACCCGGGGATCAAGTTCATGCACTCGGGTGATTGGTCAATAGAAAGCTAAGCTTGCAGACTTATGGGTCCCTTATTGGACAAGGAAGATCGTTCAATTACCCGGGGATCAGGTTCATGCACTCGGGTGATTGGTCAATAGAAAGCTAACCTTGCAGACTGATGGGTCCCTTATTGGACAAGTAAGATCGTTGAATTACCCGGGGATCAAGTTCATGCACTCGGTTGATTGGTCAATAGAAAGCTAAGCTTGCAGACTTATGGGTCCCTTATTGGACAAGGAAGATCGTTCAATTACCCGGGGATCAGGTTCATACACTCGGGTGATTGGTCAATATAAAGCTAAGCTTGCAGACTGATGGGTCCCTTATTGGGCAAGTAAGATCATTCAATTACCCGGGGATCAGGTTCATGGACTCGGGTGATTGGTCAATAGAAAGCTAAGCTTGCAGACTGATGGGTCCCTTATTGGACAAATAAGATCGTTCAATTACCCGGGGATCAGGTTCATGCACTCGGGTGATTGGTCAATAGAAAGCTAAGCTTGCAGACTGATGGGTCCCTTATTGGACAAGTAAGATCGTTCAATTACCCGGAGATCAGGTTCATGCACTCGGGTGATTGGTCAATAGAAAGCTAAGCTTGCAGACTGATGGGTCCCTTATTGGACAAGTAAGATCGTTCAATTACCCGGAGATCAGGTTCATGCACTCGGGTGATTGGTCAATAGAAAGCTAAGCTTGCAGACTGATGGGTCCCTTATTGGACAAGTAAGATCGTTCAATTACCCGAATCAGGTTCATGCACTCGGGTGATTGGTCAATAGAAAGCTAAGCTTGCAGACTGATGGGTCCCTTATTGGACAAGTAAGATCGTTCAATTACCCGGGGATCAGGTTCATGCACTCGGGTGATTGGTCAATAGAAAGCTAAGCTTGCAGACTGATGGGTCCCTTATTGGACAAGTAAGATCGTTCAATTACCCGGGGATCAGGTTCATGCACTCGGGTGATTGGTCAATAGAAAGCTAAGCTTGCAGACTGATGGGTCCCTTATTGGACAAGTAAGATCGTTCAATTACCCGGGGATCAGGTTCATGCACTCAGGTGATTGGTCAATAGAAAGCTAAGCTTGCAGACTGATTGGTCCCTTATTGGGCAAGTAAGATCGTTCAATTACCGGGGGATCAGGTTCATGCACTCCAGTGATTGGTCAATAGAAAGCTAAGCTTGCAGACTGATTGGTCCCTTATTGGGCAAGTAAGATCGTTCAATTACCGGGGGATCAGGTTCATGCACTCCAGTGATTGGTCAATAGAAAGCTAAGCTTGCAGACTGATTGGTCCCTTATTGGACAAGTAAGATCGTTCAATTACCCGGGGATCAAGTTCATGCACTCGGGTGATTGGTCAATAGAAAGCTAACCTTGCAGACTGATGGGTCCCTTATTGGACAAGTAAGATCGTTCAATTACCCGGGGATCAAGTTCATGCACTCGGGTGATTGGTCAATAGAAAGCTAAGCTTGCAGACTGATGGGTCCCTTATTGGACAAGGAAGATCGTTCAATTACCCGGGGATCAAGTTCATGCACTCGGGTGATTGGTCAATAGAAAGCTAAGCTTGCAGACTTATGGGTCCCTTATTGGACAAGGAAGATCGTTCAATTACCCGGGGATCAGGTTCATACACTCGGGTGATTGGTCAATAGAAAGCTAAGCTTGCAGACTGATGGGTCCCTTATTGGGCAAGTAAGATCGTTCAATTAACCGGGGATCAGGTTCATGGACTCGGGTGATTGGTCAATAGAAAGCTAAGCTTGCAGACTGATGGGTCCCTTATTGGACAAGTAAGATCGTTCAATTACCCGGGGATCAGGTTCATGCACTCGGGTGATTGGTCAATAGAAAGCTAAGCTTGCAGACTGATGGGTCCCTTATTGGGCAAGTAAGATCGTTCAATTACCGGGGGATCAGGTTCATGCACTCCAGTGATTGGTCAATAGAAAGCTAAGCTTGCAGACTGATGGGTCCCTTATTGGACAAGTAAGATCGTTCAATTACCCGGGGATCAAGTTCATGCACTCGGGTGATTGGTCAATAGAAAGCTAACCTTGCAGACTGATGGGTCCCTTATTGGACAAGGAAGATCGTTCAATTACCCGGGGATCAAGTTCATGCACTCGGGTGATTGGTCAATAGAAAGCTAAGCTTGCAGACTTATGGGTCCCTTATTGGGCAAGTAAGATCATTCAATTACCCGGGGATCAGGTTCATACACTCGGGTGATTGGTCAATAGAAAGCTAAGCTTGCAGACTGATGGGTCCCTTATTGGGCAAGTAAGATCATTCAATTAACCGGGGATCAGGTTCATGGACTCGGGTGATTGGTCAATAGAAAGCTAAGCTTGCAGACTGATGGGTCCCTTATTGGACAAGTAAGATCGTTCAATTACCCGGGGATCAGGTTCATGCACTCGGGTGATTGGTCAATAGAAAGCTAAGCTTGCAGACTGATGGGTCCCTTATTGGGCAAGTAAGATCGTTCAATTACCGGGGGATCAGGTACATGCACTCCAGGGATTGGTCAATAGAAAGCTAAGCTTGCAGACTGATTGGTCCCTTATTGTACAAGTAAGATCGTTCAATTACCCGGGGATCAAGTTCATGCACTCGGGTGATTGGTCAATAGAAAGCTAACCTTGCAGACTGATGGGTCCCTTATTGGACAAGTAAGATCGTTCAATTACCCGGGGATCAAGTTCATGCACTCGGGTGATTGGTCAACAGAAAGCTAAGCTTGCAGACTTATGGGTCCCTTATTGGACAAGGAAGATCGTTCAATTACCTGGGGATCAGGTTCATGGACTCGGGTGATTGGTCAATAGAAAGCTAAGCTTGCAGACTGATGGGTCCCTTATTGGACAAATAAGATCGTTCAATTACCCGGGGATCAGGTTCATGCACTCGGGTGATTGGTCAATAGAAAGCTAAACTTGCAGACTGATGGGTCCCTTATTGGACAAGTAAGATCGTTCAATTACCTGGAGATCAGGTTCATACACTCGGGTGATTGGTCAATAGAAAGCTAAGCTTGCAGACTGATGGGTCCCTTATTGGGCAAGTAAGATCGTTCAATTACCCGGGGATCAGGTTCATGCACTCGGGTGATTGGTCAATAGAAAGCTAAGCTTGCAGACTGATGGGTCCCTTATTGGATAAGTAAGATCGTTCAATTACCCGGGGATCAGGTTCATGCACTCGAGTGATTGGTCAATAGAAAGCTAAGCTTGCAGACTGATGGGTCCCTTATTGGGCAAGTAAGATCGTTCAGTTGCCTGGGGATCCAGATCTTGCACTCGGGTGATTGGTCAGATGGCTTCCTAGCACCCATGCCGCTCAGCCTCACATTACTCCTACTCTTCCTTGTCACAGTATTTACCTAAAAGGTACCCACCTCTGTCCCAGGACCATTTCATGCACTTCTCTTTTCTGGCCCCACTCCTTCCTCTGCAGGTGTAGAAGGTCCTTCTATCCCAGTCTGGGAGATAGAGGCAGTAAATCGGTACTGTGATGAGGACTCTGTTCTACCCCCCACTCTTCGGATGAGGACTGGGAGTAGTGAAGATTACTAGTAAGTAATCAGACCATTATCTTCATGTGCCTTTTCCTTGTCCCAGTAATTCCTGTGAGTAAAACAAAGCTATTGATGGAAGGAGCCTATGAGTAATCCACCATGACCACCTTAAGTGCTGCCGCACCCTCCTCCGTGGCCACCTTAAGTGCTGCCACAACCGCCAACTCCACCTTAAGTGCTGCTGCACCCGCCACTATTTCCACCTTAAGTGCTGCCACACCCGCCGCCATGAACACCTGAAGTGCTGCTGCACCCTCCACCATGACCACCTTAAGTGCTGCTGCACCCTCCTCCATGACCACCTTAAGTGCTGCCACACCCGCCAACTCCACCTTAAGTGCTGCTGCACCCACCACCATAACCACATTGAGTGCTGCCACAACCACCACCATGTCCACCTTAGTGCTGCCGCACCCTCCTCCATGACCACCTTAAGTGCTGCCGCACCCTCCTCCATGACCACCTTAAGTGCTGCCACACCCGGCAACTCCACCTTTAGTGCTGCTGCACCCGCCACCATTTCCAACGTAAGTGCTGCTGCACCCACCACCATAACCACCTTCACTGATGCTGCACCCTCCATCATGACCACATTAAATGCTGCTGCACTCACCACTATGTCCACCTTAAGTGCTGCTACTCCCTTGACCGTGACCACCTTAAGTGCTGCTCCATCCGCCACCATGACCACCGTGAGTGCTGCCACACCTGCCAACTCCACCTTAAGTGCTGCCTCACCGTCCTCCATCACCACCTTAAGTGCTGCCACACCCGCCAACTCCACCTTATGTGCTGCTGCACCTGCCACCATTTCCACCATAAGTGCTGCCGCACCCGCCACCATGACCACTTAAGTGCTGCTGCGCCCACCGCCATTACCACCTTAAGTGATGTTGCACCCTCCATCATGACCACATTAAATGCTGCCGCACCCGACACCATGTCCACCTTAAGTGCTGCTACTCCCTTCACCGTGACCACCGTAAATGCTGCCGCACCCACCACCATGACCACATTAAGTGATGCTGCACCCTCCACCATGACCACATTAAGTGCTGCCACACTCACCACCATGTCCACCTTAAGTGTTGCTACTCCCTTCACCGTGACTACCTTAAATGCTGCTGCACCCGCCACCATGGGCACCGTAAGTGCTGCTGCATCCGCCACCATGACCAGCTTAAGTGCTGCTGCACCCACCACCATAACCACCATAAGTGATGCTGCACCCTCCATCATGACCACATTAAGTGCTGCCGCACCCGCTACCATGTCCACCTTAAGTGCTGCTACTCTCTTCACCGTGACCACCTTAAGTGCTGATGCACCCACCACCATGACCACCTTGAGTGCTGCCACACCCGCCACCATGTCCACCTTAAGTGCTGCTGCACCCGCCACCAGGTCCAGCTTAAGTGCTGCCGCACCCGCCACCATGTCCACCTTAAGTGCTGCTACACCAACCACCATGAGCACCGTAAGTGCTGCCGCTCCCGTCACCATGTCCACCTTAAGTGCTGCTGCACCCGCTACCCTGAGCACCGTAAATGCTGCCGCTCCCGTCACCATGTCCACCTTAAGTGCTGCCGCACCCGCCACAATGACCACCGTAAGTGCTGCCGCACCGGCCACCATAACCACCTTAAGTGCTGCTGTTCCCGTCACCATGTCCACCTTAAGTGCTGCTGCTGCTCCCGCCTCCACCTTTATATCATTTTCAGAGTCGAACACTCCACTTCCTTCTGCAGGTTCCAGTCCGCAGGATGCACGTGCCAAACAAGCTGCTGTATAGTCCACATTGGCCCAGCAATGCTTAATGAGCTATATGGGGGTCTGGTCATGATGCTGCCCTACAGATGTCCACCAGGACCCCATGATGAGTTAGGAGAGGAAAGGGGGATTTGAGCCCTGTTTTTCTGGTTCCAGATTTTTGACGGAGAGTAGACTTCATCTGCTCCTCTTCCATCCTCCGTGTAAGGGCCACCAAAACACTTTCTGCAGAGTTGTTATTCAAACGCTAAAATAGTAAATTGTTCAATAAATGTGACTTTCACACATTAAAAAACATGGCTTTGAAAGCACCAAGTCACGTGATAAAGCAACCTGGAAAAGGTAAGAAAGTCTTAAAATAAACACATGTTCATATGGAACGTATTCAACACTCCATCTGAAATAATAAAGGGGCCGAGCTTTAGGGTGCAGTGGCACAGGTCAGGTACAGCTCACAGTAGCAGCCACTCAACATGCTGAGCTACCTTCCTAGGTGTGTACCTCTGTCTCATTTACCATATTTTCCTTGCCCACCAACTTCCATGTCCTTCCCTTGCAGCGCATTCTCCGTGCCCTCCACCCCCTCCTCCCTTACAATTAACTTTCAGACCTCTGTTTTCTTTTTGCTCCATTCCTTAATTCCTTTTACCTCCCACTCGCCCTCTTCACTTGCCCACATTTCTCAGTCACCAGTTCCTTGCCCCTCATCCGGTTCAACTGCCCATCCCTTACCCCTCAACACCTTACCTTGCCCTGGCTCACATGTAGGCGGCAGCCAATCTTGGTTTGCCATCCCTTACCCCGCAACACCTTACCTTGCCCTGGCTCACATGTAGGCGGCAGCCAATCTTGGTTTGCCATCCCTTACCCCGCAACACCTTACCTTGCCCTGGCTCACATGTAGGCGGCAGCCAATCTTGGCTTGCCATCCCTTACCCCTCAACACCTTCCATTGCCTTGGCTCACATGTAGGCGGCAGCCAATCTTGGTTTGCCACCCATTACCCCTCAACACCTAACATTGCCCTGGCTCACATGCAGGCGGCAGCCAATCTTGGTTTGCCATCCCTTACCCCGCAACACCTTACCTTGCCCTGGCTCACATGTAGGCAGCAGCCAATCTTGGCTTGCCATCCCTTACCCCTCAACACCTTACCTTGCCCTGGCTCACATGTAGGCGGCAGCCAATCTTGGCTTGCCATCCCTTACCCCTCAACACCTTACCTTGCCCTGGCTCACATGCAGGCGGCAGCCAATCTTGGTTTGCCATCCCTTACCCCGCAACACCTTACCTTGCCCTGGCTCACATGTAGGCGGCAGCCAATCTTGGTTTGCCATCCCTTACCCCGCAACACCTTACCTTGCCCTGGCTCACATGTAGGCGGCAGCTAATCTTGGTTTGCCATCCCTTACCCCGCAACACCTTACCTTGCCCTGGCTCACATGTAGGCGGCAGCCAATCTTGGCTTGCCATCCCTTACCCCTCAACACCTTCCATTGCCCTGGCTCACATGTAGGCAGCAGCCAATCTTGGTTTGCCATCCCTTACCCCTCAACACCTAACATTGCCCTGGCTCACATGTAGGCGCCAGCCAATTTGTTTTGCCACCCCTTACCCCGCAACACCTTACCTTGCCCTGGCTCACATGTAGGCAGCAGCCAATCTTGGCTTGCCATCCCTTACCCCTCAACACCTTACCTTGCCCTGGCTCACATGTAGGCGGCAGCCAATGTTGGCTTGCCATCCCTTACCCCTCAACACCTTCCATTGCCCTGGCTCACATGTAGGCAGCAGCCAATCTTGGTTTGCCATCCCTTACCCTGCAACACCTTACCTTGCTCTGGCTCACATATAGGTGGCAGCCAATCTTGGTTTGCCATCCCTTACCCCGCAACACCTTTCATTTCCCTGGCTCACATGTAGGCGGCAGCCAATCTTGGTTTGCCTTACTCCGCAACACCTTACCTTGCCCTGGCTCACATGTAGGCAAGCAGCCAATCTTGGTTTGCCATCCCTTACCCCTCAACACCTTCCATTGCCCTGGGTCACATGTAGGCAGCAGCCAATCTTGGTTTGCCATCCCTTACCCCTCAACACCTAACATTGCCCTGGCTCACATGTAGGCGGCAGCCAATTTGTTTTGCCATCCCTTACCCCGCAACACCTTACCTTACCCTGGCTCACATGTAGGCGGCAGCCAATCTTGGTTTGCCATCCCTTACCCCGCAACACCTTACCTTGGCTCACATGTAGGCAGCAGCCAATCTTGGTTTGCCATCCCTTACCCCTCAACACCTTCCATTGCCCTGGGTCACATGTAGGCAGCAGCCAATCTTGGTTTGCCATCCCTTACCCCTCAACACCTAACATTGCCCTGGCTCACATGTAGGCGGCAGCCAATTTGTTTTGCCATCCCTTACCCCGCAACACCTTACCTTGTCCTGGCTCACATGTAGGCAGCAGCCAATCTTGGTTTGCCATCCCTTACCCCGCAACACCTTAGCTTGTCCTGGCTCACATGTAGGCAGCAGCCAATCTTGGTTTGCCATCCCTTACCCCTCAACACCTAACATTGCCCTGGCTCACATGTAGGCGGCAGCCAATCTTGGGTTGCCATCCCTTACCCCTCAACACCTTACCTTGCCCTGGCTCACATGTAGGCCGTAGCCAATCTTGGTTTACCAGTCCGCATCTGCCAAACATGGCAAGGTGCTGTGATCAGGGTCTTGCTTGTAGTTGTGACACTGGGACCTGAACTTTGAAACCTTCAGCTAAAGGCACTGAGGGCATTTGACTGGCATTGTGCTGGCAAGATGCACTTTCCTGGAGAATCGGCTGCATGCTTCAATCCATGGAGGCAGAGGAGTCTGCAGGGGTGGGGGAGGGAGGAAGAATCGGCTGCATGCTTCAATACATGGAGGCAGAGGAGTCTGGGGGGTCTGCGGAGGCAGAGGAGTCGGTGGAGGGGCTGCGAGGGGTGGGGGGGGCCCGTTGGAGCTGTTGATGGAGAGGGAGTAAGGGTGACCTACTACTTGTATTTACAAGAAAAGTGGGACTGGAGGTGTTTTTTCAGCCTGTGTGTTTGTGGTTATGTTTTCAGTGTATTTGTGAGTGTGTAAAGTATATGTGGAAGGCTGTAGCTTTCTGTTCATGCAACTATACATGTATATATGCGTATACGGTGTGGGTTCCTATAGGTCTCTGTTGTTCACATACGTGTTCTGGGCGTCACTTTGTAGTCTACTAATAAATAATAGATCTTTCTGCAGACAGTTGCCAACTGCGCCTGAAAGTGAGAAACACAACCAACACATTGCACTGCAGTCGCCATATAGTAACATACAAGGGGGGGGGCTCCCTAGGGTGATATAGTAACATACAAGGGGGGGGGGCTCCCTAGGGTGATATAGTAACGCACAGGGGGCCTACCTAGGGTGATATAGTAACTCACCCGGGGGCTACCTAGGGTGATATAGTAACACACCCGGGGGCTACCTAGGGTGATATAGTAACACACAAGGGGGGCTGCCTAGTGTGATATAGTAACACACACAGGGGCTACCTAGGGTGATATAGTAACACACAAGGGGGCTGCCTAGGGTGATATAATAACACACAAGGGGGGCTGCCTAGGGTGATATAGTAACACACAAGGGGGGCTGCCTAGGGTGATATAGTAACACACAGGGGGGCTACCTAGGGTGATATAGTAACACACAAGGGGGGCTGCCTAGGGTGATATAGTAACACACACAGGGGCTAACTAGGGTGATATAGTAACACACAAGGGGTGCTGCCTAGTGTGATATAGTAACACACAAGGGGTGCTGCCTAGTGTGATATAGTAACACACAAGGGGGGCTGCCTAGTGTGATATAGTAACACACAAGGGGGGCTGCCTAGGGTGATATAGTAACACACAGGGGGGCTACCTAGGGTGATATAGTAACACACAGGGGTGGCTTCCTAGGGTGATAGAGTAACACACAAGGGGGGCTGCCTAGGGTGATATAGTAACACACGGGGGGGCTACCTAGGGTGATATAGTAACACACACGGGGGCTACCTAGGGTGATATAGTAACACACAGGGGGGCTACCTAGGGTGATATAGTAACATACGGGGGGCTACCTAGGGTGATATAGTAACACACATGGGGGCTACCTAGGGTGATATAGTAACACACAGGGGGGCTACCTAGGGTGATATAGTAACACACAAGGGGGGCTGCCTAGGGTGATATAGTAACACACAGGGGGGCTACCTAGGGTGATATGGTAACACACGGGGGGCTACCTAGGGTGATATAGTAACACACAGGGGGGGGTACCTAGGGTGATATAGTAACACACGGGGGCTACCTAGGGTGATATAGTAACACACACAGGGGCTACCCAGGGTGATATAGTAACACACCCGGGGGCTACCTAGGGTGATATAGTAACAAACACAGGGGCTACCTAGGGTGATATAGTAACACACCCGGGGGCTACCTAGTGTGATATAGTAACACAGGGGGGGCTACCTAGGGTGATATAGTAACACACACGGGGGCTACCCAGGGTGATATAGTAACACACAGGGGGGGTACCTAGGGTAATATAGTAACACACAGGGGGGGGGCTCCTTAGGGTGATATTGGTGTCCTTTCATAAAGAACTCACCCATGATCAAGAGCTTCACCACAGCACAGGGGAGGGAGTCTTACAAGGTGAAACCAAGGTCAAGTCATAATGGACCCTGTGGACACTTCCCTCCTTGAAAACAAGGAGTCCTAATAAACTGCTGAGGATTGTAACAAACCCTTGGCGTATTGGCCACAGTGAGGCCAGCATTACTATCCAGGGTCCTGATAAACTGCTGAGGAGTGTAACAGACCCTTGGCGTATTGGCCACAGTGAGGCCAGCATTACCACCCAGGGTCCTGATAAAATGCTGAGGAGTGTAACAGACCCTTGGCGTATTGGCCAGAGCGAGGCCAGCATTACCATCCAGGGTCCTGATAAACTGCTGAGGAGTGTAACAGACCCTTGGCGTATTGGCCACAGTGAGGCCAGCATTACTATCCAGGGTCCTGATAAATGCTGAGAAGTGTAACAGACCCTTGGCGTATTGCCCACAGTGAGACCAGCATTATCATCCAGGGTCCTGATAAACTGCTGAGGAGTGTAACAGACCCTTGGAGTATTGGCTAGAGCGAGGCCAGCATTACTATCCAGGGTCCTGATAAACTGCTGAGGATTGTAACAGACCGTTGGCGTATTGGCCACAGTGAGGCCAGCATTACTATCCAGGGTCCTGATAAATGCTGAGAAGTGTAACAGACCCTTGGCGTATTGCCCACAGTGAGACCACCATTATCATCCAGGGTCCTGATAAACTGCTGAGGAGTGTAACAGACCCTTGGCGTATTGGCCACAGCGAGACCAGCATTACCATCCAGGGTCCTGATAAACTGCTGAGGAGTGTAACAGACCCTTGGCATATTTGCCACACTGAGGCCAGCATTACCATCTAGGGTCCTGATAAACTGCTGAGGAGTGTAATACACCCGTGGCGTATTGGCCACAGCGAGACCAGCATTACCATCCATGGTCCTGATAAACTGCAGAGGAGTGTAACAGACCCTTAGCATATTTGCCACACTGAGGCCAGCATTACCATCCAGGGTCCTGATAAACTGCTGAGCAGTGTAACAGACCCTTGGCGTATTGGCCACAGTGAGGCCAGCATTACCATCCAGGGTCCTGATAAACTGCTGAGGAGTGTAACAGACCCTCTGTGCATTGGCCAGAGTGAGGCCAGCATTACCATCCAGGGTCACAGGGTCACATCCCCAGCGCTTAGTCAGGGTGGCGCTTTGGGAGGCACGGCAGTGGGACGAGGAGGAAAGGGCACCAAAAAGGGGATATGGTCATTCTGGCGCCGGGCCATGGGACAACGTCATGGATGGGCCCTGCCGTGCTGGAAGCAGAGTGCCGAGGGGTCTCGGGATGGGTATAAAGGGAAGGAGCGCAAGGAGCTCTCCATCGTTTGTCTTCCCCTGGCCGAGAACGGTGATCTGCAAAGGCAGCTCAGTTAGCTAAACTTCCCGCCATACCACCCTACAGATTGGAGGTTGAGGGGGTGTGTTGCTGTAGGTTGGGGAACATTACATTCAATTTTTGGTCACTGAAGGGGAGATTTATTGCTGGCTTATGGTATGGTCCAAGGTTCGGAACGGAATGGTGAGGTGTCATGCCAGAGACTAATTGAGCGGTCCTCACCGTTCTGTGCAAAGGGAGCGGTCGGGACTGGGGGTCTGATCAGTTTAGGGGGTCACATATTTCCCTCTGACTCGTTCCCGGAGTGTGGGGGGTGATGACCATTGCCACCCCACCCAGGCTCAAGTAGGTAATTGATGATGTAATGACGATGTAACAGATGATGTAATGATGACTTAGATGACATAATGATGACGTGATTGATGACGTAACAGTTAATGATGATCTGCATATATGGCTTTGTCGCATTTTGGTGCTGTATGCAATATAATAAATGCGGCCTAATGCCTTCCAAAGAATATCTGTGTCTGGTGTCCCTCACTGCCCCTGCCGCCTGCGTCGCCCACAAGTTTGGCTTTTACGTGCAGCTGCTATTGGGGGACTTGAACTTGGTGGACACCTTTTGACTGGGTAACCAGGGGTTTGGGATTCGAGGAAAGCCTGCATCCAGTGAACCCCTTGGAATAGGGTCCTTTAAGACGAGGTAGCAATACTTAGAGATGGATGGGGATGCAGGAATTACTCATACATCAGCAATCAAACCGACTCAGGAAGTTGGCAAAACTCTGTTCTGTTTTATTAGCAATTATCTAAAACAGCGAGAGGTTACAACAGACATCATCCGACGTTCCCTCGAGCTCTCAATGCATTTCTGAAAAAACATTTTTATACAGAAAATTCATCATTGCTGACGTCATCCTACGTGGCAAACTAAGAAAACCTACTAAGGAAAGTGATAGGCTTACAGGGAACATCTAAGTATACGTTCCATAATGGCGGGGGCTTTGATTGGGTTTCTAAGATCAGGTGGACAACTAAGCCCATCCCAAGTGCAAGTCATCTTCATTGTTACAAAATACACAACGATTCATTGGTTACACAAACTATAGGGCTCCTTACTATGTCCTCTATGATTGGTTGACATGCTTGTAGTGTTCTGGAATATTCCAATCACTAGCAGCACGCAAGCTGCTTACCCCAGGTGTTGGGAGGGTCGGCCTGGTCATGCCTCCCCACCCAATTAGCCCAGCACCTATCATCACTCCTACTGTCTGCCATTCAATTAAGGCTTTGAACTTGGCCTGGTAGCGCTCCTCGAGCCTGAGAATAAGAGGGAGAATGAGCATGGTCTGTCTTCTGGTTTCGGTGTAGCCTGACCTGAAGTCTATTTTCATCTGATCATGTGACTAGAGACCACGTTTTCGAGCTCTTCTGTTGCATAAAACACTATTATATGATGAACTCTTGATGCCTTGAATGTTTTTTCATTTCACTAAACAGAAGTGTGTTTCTTTCTCACGTTAATGTAGCTTCTTGAACAGACAGTTAGGCTCATGGTGGCCTCGGCTCTGGGTGCTGGGCCAGCCAGCCTTTCTCGAATTTCTCGTTCCCCATCAGCTATTTTCCAACTGCGCTAAACTCAAGCCCTCTCCATTCACAGGGTTGGAACTTGCTAAGGTGCATTGTGGAACATCCAGATTCTATATATTCCTATGTATATACACTGGTGCATCGCCACAATCTAATTCACTACATAGCCAGCCTCAAGATTACTCTGTCTACTTGCGTTTCAGCATCTGTACAGGTGTAAAATTATTTTGCATTTTCTTCAATGTTTCTTCACACGAGCCTCTTCATTTCGATTCTGAAATGTTGCTTTCCTTTGATACTTCATCCTCATATTCTATAGAGTGTCTGCATTCCGTCTCCATTGACACTTCTTCTGGGCGCGTCAGTTCTACTTCGCATGACGTCACCAGTCTTCTTTCTTGTTTGTTTTCACACTTCTTCCGGGGCGTCTTCCGGAAGACCATTATTTCTTTGTGAGTGCATATATGGTTTTCTCAATGGGTACCTTGTCTCAAGGATTCTTTGCGGTGTGGGCATCCTCACTGGAACTGCACGTGTCGCCACTTCCGGATCCCAGCATATAGGCAACACGGGGGCAGAGCTTTTGGTAGGGGTACTTGGCTTCTCCTCTAGACTAGTGAGACCTTTGGGTGCGCTAGTTGGTTTGTTTGAACTCTCCTTGGGATCTCCTTAAGTGGCCTTTTCTTTTGTTGTGTATGTAAGAATAAACATCTTTAGAACATACTGAGTCCATTTGTTTGTGCAATCCACTCGGCCGTCCATGGCAACACCCAGCTATTGTATGACTGCTGTCATGCTTTGCCCATGTGCAGTGTGTTTGGTCAAAAGACCTTTAGTTGTCAACAATAAAATACCATATCATACCATTTTAAATCATACACTATTATGCTGTGTCACTCTAAATCAGTCCGTTATTAGACTGTATTCTACATTACCCCACATCTATCACCCTATGTCTTCATTGACTCCATATCAATCACTCCATCTGCCACTGCATCACTCCTTATCACGCCTGTATACGATCAGTAAAGGAAGAGTCCGCTGAGAGTTCTGTACAATGGAATGTTTTATTGAAATGCTTCCAGGTAAAGTCATCCAGTTCCGGGTCAAGTGTCATTCATCATAGAATTGTGGTAGGTCAGCACCTGCAATGATTGTGTGTTCACTTCCTGTTTTGGTGATGGTTACCATGTATATCACACCCCCACTGGATCCATCACGTGACATTGCCAGAGCCAGCGCTGTAGAGGAATCAGAAAACATGTACATCTTACTGCAAGAATGGGAGGCATGACAAATCCCATGTAACTTGGCATGTGAGCATTACTCGAGTTATAGGAGGCACGTGCCAGTAAATAAGATAGGTAACAGATCATTAATGTAAGTCAGGAAGCACACAGAAGAGCTACTGAAAATCTGGGTACATGCAAACCTTCTGCAATCCATGGGCATATCAGCATGGGGGAGATATTGCAGATCATGGGCTTGTCAGCATGGGGGAGATATTGCAGATCATGGGCATGTCAGCATGGGGGAGATATTGCAGATCATGGGCATGTCAGCATGGGGGAGATATTGCAGGACATGGGCATGTCAGCATGGGGGAGATATTGCAGATCATGGGCATGTCAGCATGGGGGAGATATTGCAGATCATGGGCATGTCAGCATGGGGGAGATATTGCAGATCATGGGCATGTCAGCATGGGGGAGATATTGCAGGACATGGGCATGTCAGCATGGGGGAGATATTTCAGGTCATGGGCATGTCAGCATGGGGGAGATATTGCAGATCACGGGTATATCAGCATGGGGAGATATTGCAGGTCATGGGCTTGTCAGCATGGGGGAGATATTGCAGGACATGGGCTTGTCAGCATGGGGGAGATATTGCAGATCATGGGCATGTCAGCATGGGGGAGATATTGCAGATCATGGGCTTGTCAGCATGGGGGAGATATTGCAGGACATGGGCATTTCAGCATGGGGGAGATATTGCAGGTCATGGGCATGTCAGCATGTTGGAGATATTGCAGGTCATGGGCATGTCAGCATGGGGGAGATATTGCAGGTCATGGGCATGTCAGCATGGGGGAGATATTGCAGGTCATGGGCATGTCAGCATGTTGGAGATATTGCAGGACATGGGCATGTCAGTATGGGGGAGATGAACAAGTTACTTTCTTACCTGGTAACGTTCTTTCGATGGGATGGTCCGACGACGTATTCCATATCTATGACATGTAATCACCACAGCTGTGCTGCTTCGGAAACTTTTTTCGGCGTCTGCGTCCTGCGTCGATGACGTCGATGCGCCGTCGTCGAGGGCCTCCTCCGACGTCCGACGTCATCCGATGTGATAAGTAGGACGCACGACGCCCATAGCCTCAGTTGTAGTTTTTTCTCCCAGAACGTGTGACACCAGTCAACTGCCAGTCAGACACAAAGCCTTGCGGAACGTAAGCTGCAATCGCAAAAGAAATTCTGCAGCGGGGAAGGCAGGGCGGGAGCGATATGGAATACGTCGTCGGACCATCCCATCGAAAGAACGTTACCAGGTAAGAAAGTAACTTGTTCTTCGAGGGGATTGGGTCCTCCGACGTATTCCATATCTATGACAGACTCCCAAAGCAGTACCAGAGCAAGGAGGAGGGAAAGAATTTAGAATCAAAATTTAGAAAAGCCAATCAAATAGCAGAGCAAAGGACCGCCTTGCCAAAGGCCAGATCCTGTGCTCGGATGGAATCGAGGGAATAGTGACGTACAAATGTATGTACTGAAGCCCAGGTGGCTGCATCACAGATGTTGCGAATAGGAACACCCCTCTGCAGGGCAGTAGACGCAGCCATACCCCTGGTAGAATGGGCCCGCAAGCCAGCCGGTGGGTCCTTACCCGCCAAGCGGTAGCACTCCGAGATGGCCAAAATAATCCAGCGAGACAAAGTCTGTTTCGTCACAGCTTGCCCCAAACGCTTTCCAGCGTAACCAATAAAGAGTTGATCGTCCACTCTGACCCGGGACATGCGTGAAACATAAAAGCTTAAAGCTCTCCTAGGATCAAGCCTATGGACCCTCTCCTCTTCCTTACCAGGATGCGGAGGAGGATAGAATGCCGGAAGAACAACCTTCTGGGCCAAATGAAATTCCGTCACTACCTTCGGAAGAAATGAAGGACGAACTCTAAGGACAACCCTGTCCTTGTGAAATACAGTGAAGGGTGGCTTAACTGAAAGTGCCTGTAACTCACTCACTCTGCGAGCGGAAGTAACCGCAACTAAAAACACAGTTTTCAGAGTTAACAGCCTCAAAGGGCAAGAATGTAAAGGCTCAAACGGAGCACTCATAAGAAACTTAAGAACAAGGTTCAAATCCCAACCGGGCACCAGGAAAGGGGACGGAGGGAATACATTAGTGAGCCCTTTCAGAAATTGTGAAATCAAAGGGATTTTAAAGTAAGAACACTCTTCAGACGAGCGCTTAAAGATGGACAGCGCCGCCAGGTAACCTTTAATGGTACCCACTTGCAAGCCCCTGTGGGCCAAAGAAAGTAAAAAGGACAGAACCATGGGGATGTCACATGCAAAAGGATCCACATTCATAACTCTGCACCAGTCGCAGAACTTACGCCAACGGCAACGGTACAGAGACTTTGTTGCTGGCCTTCGGGCCGAAAGCAACACCTCCATCACGTCTTCAGGGAGGTCCCAATCCCTATACCTCAACCTTTCAGAAGCCAAGCGTGAAGGTTGAGGGATCTGACCTCTGGATGGAGAACCTGACCCCCTCCCGTGAGAGCAGATCGTCTCGGTAGGAAAGACGACGCGGAGGGCAGATGGACAAGTCGAGAAGGTCCGGGTACCACGTCCTCCGAGCCCACGCCGGAGCAATGAGGATCATCCGGGAACCGAACTTCCGTAACCTCCGCAGCACTTGCGGGATGACGGGGACTGGAGGAAACGCGTACAGCAGCGGGAATGACCACTCCACCACGAACGCGTCTCCTAGGGCTCCTTTTGGAGGAAATTCCCGCGAGCAAAACCTTTCGCACTTCCGGTTGACACTGGAGGCGAAGAGATCCACTTGAGGGGTCCCCCAAAGGGCGAAGATCTCCAGGAGAATCTCCTGAGCCAACTCCCACTCGTGAGAGATCGTGCTCTGCCTGCTCAGAGCGTCCGCCGTCACGTTTTCGTCTCCAGCCAGATGAACGGCCGAGATCGAAACTTCCTGCTGGATTGCCCAGAACTCGAGCTGCATCACCTCCCTGCACAGAGGAAGTGACCCTGCCCCCCCCTTTTTGTTGAGGTAGTGCATGGCCACTGTGTTGTCCGTCAGGATCAGGACACTCTTTCCTCGCACAGTCGGCAGAAAAGCCTTCAGGGCTAGCCTGATGGCCCTCAGCTCCAACAGATTGATATGGAGTCTGGACTCCGACGGAGACCAACGACCGCTGACAGTCAGCCCGTTGGCATGAGCACCCCAACCCGTGAGGGATGCATCCGTCACGATCGTCACCTCCGGCCAGGGAAGCCAAAATGAAGCCCCCATCATCAAGTTGCCTTCGACGGCCCACCACAGAAGGTCCCGGGCGACCGAAGGCGGCACCTGAACCGGGTCCGACATCCTGCCGGAGGACTGCGACCATTGCGTTTTGAGCGCCCACTGCAAAGATCTCATCCGCAAGCGAGCCTCTGGCACCAGAAGAATGCAGGATGCCATGAGGCCGAGCAACCTCAAGAACTCGAACGCTGGGAGCGTCTGGGCATGCTGAAACTTGTGCACCATCTGCTGAATGTGAAGAGCCCTCACCTGGGGAGGAAAACACTGCCCCAGGGAAGTGTCGAGCACTGCTCCGATGTACTGGAGCCGCTGTGTTGGCGTCAAATGGGACTTCTTGAAATTGAGGGAGAAGCCCAGCCTGTGAAGGGAGTGGCAGGTGACGGACAGATGATCCAGGACTTGCTCGGGAGAGCACCCCCTGATCAACCAATCGTCCAGGTAGGGGTAGACGTGAATCCCCCCTTGCCTGAGATGCGCTGCCACCACCACCATGAGCTTGGTGAAAACCCTCGGGGCGGAGGTCAATCCGAACGGCAGGACCCGAAACTGAAAGTGCGAGTCGCCAACCGCGAACCTCAGGTACTTCTTGTGCTTGGGATGGATCGGCACATGGAAGTAAGCATCCTTGAGGTCGAGTGACACCAACCAGTCCTGAAGCTGAAGGGCCAGGAGGACTTGAGAGAGAGTAACCATCTTGAACTTGTCCTTCCTGAGGAGTTTGTTCAAACCGCGCAAGTCCATGATGGGTCTCAATCCCCCGTCTTTCTTCGAAATCAAAAAATAAGGGGAATACCATCCCTTGTTCCTCTCCGCTACAGGCACCAGTTCTATGGCGCCTTTCTCCAGCAGGGCTTGAATTTCCTGCGCAAGGAGCGGATCCGGACTCTGCAAAGAGAGGTTCCCCGGTGGACTGTCGCGAGGCCTGTGCCGAAAGGGAAGACAGTAGCCGTGGGCTATGATCTCCAGAACCCACACATCTGAAGTAATGGCACGCCACTCTACAAGATGCTGCGCCAGCCTTCCCCCAACCGGCGAACCATGGGACATGGCCTCATGACTGAGAGGGAGCGGCCGCGGCGTTACCTGAGGGCAAAGAGGCAACTGCCCGAGCGGCCTTGGCACCACGGGTACCCTGTCGTCCACCTCTGGTACCCCTGCGTTGGCCTCTTTGACTGCCAGCTCCTCTCGCTTTACTGAAGGACGAGTAATAGCGAAAGGAACCACCCCTCCACTGCTGTCCCCTAGGACGAAAAGGCGGAGGTGGCGAACTGCAGCGCCCAACGACTTAGCTGCAGCTTTCGAGGTCTGCAACCTCTCAAGGCTCTCGTCAGCCTTGCTGCCAAAAAGGCGTTCCCCGTCAAAGGGCATGTTGAGGAGCCGAGACTGCACATCAGGAGCAAATCCCGACTTCCGCAACCACGCAAACCTGCGTATCACGGTGCTCGCCGCCATGGACCTACTGACGCATTCAGCTAAGTCCAAACCCGACTGAACGGACTCACACATGGCATCCTTACCATCCTGGACCATAGCAAGGAAACCATCCCGTTTGTCCCCTTCGGGAATATGTTCAGCCGCTAACGCAACACAGTTCCACAGAGTGTGTGTGAAACGAGACAAGGCACAAATGGAGTTGGCCGCCTGAAGCGCCATACCACCAGAAGAAAACACTTTCTTCGCCCAGCCATCAAAACGTTTGTCGTCCCTATCAGGAGGGATGGTAGGGTACGACGCCTGCTTTGCCGGGGCCGTGGCCGCCTGCACCACCAAACTCTCCGGAGTGGGGTGCCTGGTCAAGTAGCAGGGGTCGCTACTGGCTGGACGGTATTTTCGCGACAAGGATCTGCCCACCGCCGGGAGACTCTCCGGAGCAGTCCAAGCCGCCGCCACCCTTCTCTGTAAAGCCATATGGAACGGCAGTACCAGATCAGTTGGGGGACCAACATCAAGGATGTCTGTCAGATCATCCTGCACAAACTCCCCTGGGGGAGCAGACCAACCCAAGTACTCAGAAACCCTGGCCATAAGGCGCCGGTACGAGGAGTCGGCATGAGAGCCAGGCTCAGGCCTACAAAACTCCACCTCCGGAGAGGTGTCCAGTCCACTGGCATCATGCAGGGACTGTCTCAAATCATCAAACTGACTATGGCCCGAGACAATGTCATCTGGAACCCGACTAGGAACCAGGCCATCAGAATCCTCATCCACCTCTGAAATATAGTCCAGGTGGCGAAAAGAAGGCACCCGAGAGTGCTTGCTCTTAACCAGAGCCTTCCTAGGGGGTCCACCCGTGCTACGGGGTACCTCCGACACGAAAGGCGTCGATGGCGTCGAGCGAATCGGCGCCGGCGTCGAGAGAACCGGCAGCGGCGCCGAGAGGATCGGCGTCGACGTCGAGGAAATCGGCGTCAACGTCAGATGCAGCGCCTCCAGCATTGGCGGCGTCGACACAGCCCTCGAGGCCGGAGCCCCGAGCGTGTCCCTCGACGACATGAGCGTCGACGGCTTCGACGACTTCCTCGGAGCCGGAGCCTCGAGAAAGCCTGTCGACGCCCTCGACGCCTCAGACGTCGATGTCTTCCTCGAAGACCGTACAGGTGCACACGGTCTCGAACGTGTCGAGGACCGGGACCTGGAACGGGTACGTCGAGAACGAGCCCCCTTGTCCGAACGGGACCACTCCCGTGACTCGTGCCGACCACTCTTGCGAGCGGTGTCTCTCGACCTCACACGACCGACCCCACTCGGGGGCGCGGACGGCGCAGTACCCTGCGATTCAAGAATCGCCAGCATTTTCTTCCCGAAGGAACCCCATTCCTCCGGCGTCGCACGGCTGGTGGGGTAAGCGACGTGCCGGGCAGAGTCCTCCGAAGAGGACCTGGAAGACGACCGGTGTCGGCGCTTCCGAGAATGCCTCGAAGAGGCTGAGGAGTGGCGAGACCGACTCCTAGAAGGAGACCCACGAGACTTCCGACGATGACGCGGAGAGTCACCCCTCGAATCATCCGTCGAAAGCCCCGCAGACTTCGACTTCCTGGGTTTGGACACCCGACCTACCGACAGCTTCTTCTTACGTTCGCGTAAGGCTTTGGACGTGAGCGACTGGCAGTCGACACAGTCATCCGTGTCGTGGGCCTCCCCGAGGCACCAGAGGCAGGCGTCGTGCGAGTCCATCACCGACATCTTGGACCCACACTCCCCGCACTTCTTGAAACCCGGACGCGGGGCCGAAGACGAAGTAGAAGACATCTTCACACGAAGGATATCCACAAAACGAACAGGTTCGAAGAACCGTAAAAGAACAGAACTCAAAAGAGTCGAGGCATGAACCGAGAATCACGAAGCAACACATTCGCGGAAAAAACGGAACTGAGGCTACGGGCGTCGTGCGTCCTACTTATCACATCGGATGACGTCGGACGTCGGAGGAGGCCCTCGACGACGGCGCATCGATGTCATCGACGCAGGACGCAGACGCCGAAAAAAGTTTCCGAAGCAGCACAGCTGTGGTGATTACATGTCATAGATATGGAATACGTCGGAGGACCCAATCCCCTCGAAATTGTAGGTCATGGGCATGTCAGCATGGGGGAGTGTTGCAGGTCATGGGCATGTCAGCATGGGGGAGATATTGCAGGTCATGGGGCATCCAAGCCAATACTGTAAATCAGAGGAGTACCTGAGCATTAATGTGAGATAGGAGGGGCACATGAACACACACACGTGTTACTGCAAATCTGGGTACATGCAAACCTTCTGCAATTCAGGGGCATGTCAGCTTGTCCGATGTGGTAGGAGAGATGAGGAGAGGAAGGCAGATTGAGGATGGGTGGCTAGGGGTGGTAGGAGGATGGAAGGGGGGAGGGGGAAAGTGGAGTAGAGAGTGCTCAGGATGTCCGGGGTTTTAGCAGTGAAGTGGATGGCCAGGGCAGTGCAGGGGGCCTGAGAGGGGAGAGGCGTGGTGGAGACTGCAGAAGGATGAGCTAGTTCCTTGCAGATTTTAAAGAGTTCAGCCGTGTTGTTGGATGCTCCAGAGATGCGAGCCTGGATGTGGGCTCTCTTCTTGGAGCGAATGTGGAGACGATATTGCCTTTGGCGAAGGCGACAGGCCAGTTTGTCAGAGGATGAGCTTGAGGTCTGCCACTTCCGTTCCGCAGCTCTGCGCTTGCACTTAAGGGCTTCAAGATCAGACTCGTACTGGGTGTTGCGCTTGGTAGCATGTTTCAGGCGAATCCACATGACTGGGGCAAGGATATTGAGAGTGTTGGTGATGGCGAGGTGGAGGTTGCTAAGGGCAGCATCGGAGGTAGAGTCTGCGGTGGGAGGGGAGGGGGGTCAAGGTAGATGTGAAGGCAGCAGCTGCATCGGGCGAATGCCAGAGAATGAGGTTGGCAGAGCTGGGGAGGTGAGGCCAGGGGGTCGAGAGGGCCCAAGTGAGAGGATAGAAGGGAGTGGTCTGACCAGGAGAGAAGGGTGGCAAGAGGATAGGGGAGCAGAAGGTTAGTGTGGATGAAGGCATCGAGAGTGTGCCCAGCTGAGTGGATGGGACCAGTGGGGAGAATACAGAAGGAGAGCAAGGTGCAAAGGTCACAGAGGAGAGTGGTAGCTGTGATTGAGGAGTCAAAGTGGATGTTGAAATCACCAAGTAGGAGGAGTTTAGCGGTAGATGACAGGAGCGAGGAGGAGAAATCCACCCATTCTGGGAGGAACAGTGAGATGGAGACAGGTGGTCGACAGATAGTGGAAATGGTCAAGGATGAGGTAGGAGAGATGACCAGCTTGCAGACCGGGCTCTGAAAAGAGTATGGCTGGGTGGGTATGAGGAAAGAAGGGACCAACTCAGGGAAGATCAGCCAACCCCACTGCCATCTCGGTTGGGGCATGGCTTAGAGGTGATCTTGTAGCCGTCAGGGAGAAGGGAGTCAAAAGCAGTGACTGAGCTGGCCTTGAACCATGTCTCGTGAGATTAAGGATGTGGAGGTCCATTCAAGGAGGAGGCAGAAGCCAGCAGAGTGTTTGATTTAAGCATTCAGTGCCTGACTTCGCCTGACCTTGTTACTGGGACATTCATAGAAAGAGTAAAGTTCCTTTGAATGTAGTTGTTTTGTCGGTATGGTTTATGACGGGAAAAGCATTGAGAGGTCTGGGGAAACCAGGGGTCTGGTTGACAGTAGGCTAAGGGGATGTCAGGTAAGGGGTTGTTTGGAAAGGGGGCATGCTATGTCTCACGCTTGGGTAAACCCTCCCCAATCGCAAGGGACCCTCCACCCAGGTGATCCTCCCTCTCTAGCCCGCTCACAGGGGCGGGATCCAAAAGCGATGGCCCAGCCATGGCCACCTGTTTGGATGGTCCCCGAGATCAGGAAGGGAAAAACACCCTGATTTCTTACACCCCGCAAATGTACATAAGCTCAATTACTAAACTGGTTGCGGATACATGGGACAAATTGGTGATGAAATACGGTATTACTTTGTTTCCATACCCTTTCACACCAATATTTCTTTACCCAAGGTTCTCTCTGTGAATGCAGCGCGGAGCTTTCCAAAAGCGCTAGGCGGGGGGTTGCCAGAGACTGAGGGACATGGTTGCAGGGCAACCCGTCAAATCATTTATAGAGTGCAAACAGGGGTTTAGAGTCAATGAGAGGGAAGGATTGCATTACTTCCAATGAAGGCACTGGATCTCGAACTCAGAGGTTGAGCCTGCAGCCACTCGGCCACTCATCTCTATAGAAAAATATATTATGACTCATGACAGCTTTAAGGGATTGATTTCGGGTCTATACAGAACGCTGGTGGTTGCGGGACCCCAGAAGACCTGGCCGTGTATAATGATTACATGGGGGAAAACCTTAGGGAAGGAAATACCCTGGGAACAATGGGACATCCTCTGGAGGGACATTCCCAAAATTGCAAAATCAACCCAATGACAAGAAATGTGGTATACGATTTCATCCAGATGGCTCTACACAGCTGCCAGGCTTACAAGACTGTACCCAGAAGCCTCGCAGGATTGGTTGAGTGGGTGTGGGGGTATTGGCACTTGGTTCCATACATGTTGGAATTGCTCCAAGCTTAAAAGACTGTATCCGGAGGCCTCACAGGATTGTTTGAGTGGTTGTGGGGGTATTGGGGCTTGGTTCCATATATGGTGGAATTGCCCCAAGCTTAAAAGACTGTATCCGGAAGCCTCACAGGCTTATTTGAGTGTGTCGGGGGGAAATTCTGCTGGGGTCGGCGGAGCCGTCCGCGGACCTCCGGGCAGGGAGGCCCCAACTCCTCCCGTTTATTCTAAAAGCACAGAGTATGAGGCACACGCAAGAAGCAAGGTGGTTCTGCTGTTTATTAGGCAAACGGCAGGGATGGGTCAAGGAGCGTACGCGTCCGTCCTGACACACACACACACGTGGGGCTCGCAGGCCCTTTTTACCTTTGTATGACGCGCTACTTGCGTCACCTTGGAAAGTTAGCAAAAAACCTATCGCCACTCTTAATTGGTTGCTCGAGTGGTAGGGTTAGTATAGCATACGTATAGAGAACATTATTAGTGGTCGAGGGTTAGTCAGGTGATATACTTGGGTTGTCCCTTCAACTTGATACATGAAAATTGTTACATGAAGACCCCTGAGGATTGGTCAATGTTAATAGCGTCAGTGATAGGAGCCCCATGTTCTAATTGGTCCGCTCGCGAGCCTCCCAGTCTGGGACCATCGCCGTTCCCAGCTCGCGGTGCACCTGTCCTTTGCAACAATGTTTCACTAGGGTTATGTGTAGACAATGTGAGGATTCATTCACATGTGGGTAGGCCGACTACTCCCACCGTCGCAGATGTCCATTGAATTGTATCAGCCTGAGTCTTGTACCAGGGCTTTCAGGCGTCTCCTTCCCCCTTGCCTTGGCATCCTGTAAGGTTCGGCTTGGTCACGTGAGGTGAGACCGTGTTTGAGACAGAATTCCGCACAATTAATATTGTTTGTCCACTGTGTGCCTGGTTTAATTTGTAGGTGGGATTTTGACGTTGGTCTACAGTGTGTGAAGTTGCAACATCGTGCCCTTGATCGTCTGCTTCTGGAATGCGGGCTTGCAACATTGCGACCTTGGCTTTCTGCTTTCGCCGGACTATTTCTGCGGGATCAGCAACCTGACTCTTGCTCTTTCAACGTCCATTGAAGCTCCCGCTTGCGGCCTACTTGGGCCCTGTGTATAGGTGGAATCGTTTGGTACACAGGCGCTTTAGGTTATCGCACCATATATTCTCATCCCCAGTATCGTGTCTTAATTATAGTCTTTAAGAGGAGCGTAAGCAAGCTTTTAGATAAGTTCATTGTGCGCCTTGCGTTTCTGCGTCTTAGAAAAGCCTATGTATAAAATAATAAAGATGCGTGTCCATGAGTGTGTTTGTCGCCTATGTTATAGCACGGAGTATGTTCTTCGTGTAGATTGGTGTGGGCGTGTACAGTGTGCATGTGTGTTCAGTTGTTGGCTAAGTCGTCATGGCATCTCTAACGATGTGTTGGTTTTAGTCGAGTTGATCCATGTTACAGGTGTCCACATGGGCAGGTCGTCTTGCAGGGCAGGTGGGTGGGCACATCCGTATGTTCTTATACCATGGTATTTGGTCGTCTGGTAGGTGGGCAAATTCATCTCGTGGCGGGTGCTTAGGCCGTGATCCTCTAGGCCAAGCGCGAGGGGGGTTTGGCGGGAGCCTGTTGTTCCATTCTCCCACTTCAGTCCCCCCTCTGGTCGACTTGTCGACCACAAACATATCGTTTTCTTTATCTCCTCTCACCCTCCATATTTTAGTTATTCCTCCTAAATGTCCATAGTGGTTGACATGGTCTTCAAATGACCAATACATATATGCACATGTTCCTCCGGGAGTGCAGTAGACCCATTTCCCGATGTAACTTCTTGGGTTTCTTGGGTTTTCAATCTTCACAGACGGTGGGTCCAGGTGGTTGGTCATTATCTGGTTGCGCAACTTCTCTCTCTCTTTTATTATGGTACCTGTGTGTTGGCCGTCATCCGCTGGCATCAAGGGATGCATGCCAGCCAATTCGATCATCTCGTCTGTGGTACGTGCCTTCCTTGTCTTCCAAAATTTTATTATGATCAAGGTAGCTCCTGCCAAAATAGTACAACCAACTATAATTTTCAGTCCATCTGACAGCCAAGATGGCATCCATGACCATAAAACTGAAAACCAGCTCTCATCCTTTTTTACACCCTTACTTTCATCCATCGTTTTAGAGTGCATCTGGGCCAATTGTGAAACTGCTTCTGTTAGTGTACCATTGTCAGCATCGTTGGCAGGAATGAACGTACAGCATGATTGTCCTATTTTTGCGCAAACTCCTCCTTCCATAGCCGTGAGGAGGTCCAACACATATCTGTTCTGAAGTGCTACCATCCTCACAGCTCGCAGTTCTTCCTTTATTGCGTTAAATCCATTTACTGTAGAGTTTATAGTCATCATTAGTTCCCATCTAGTTATCTGGAGCCACTTTGCGTTTGCGTAAGCCTGGAGTCCTGGATGAATTATTGAGGAAAAGAACATTGCTGCTCTGCTGAATAGTCTGTGTTCTGGCGGAATGGAAGTCAATGACGTTTCCGACCTTCCCCATAGATAATTTCCGGTCAGAGGTTCTCCTTGTCTCTTCTTTCTATTCAAGATGGTATTATTACCGTTGCTTCGGCTCTCTGGGTGTTTAATAGATTGTGCAGATCTCTTCTTCCTCTTGTTCCCTTCATCCATTTTGGGGAAATTCGCCACGTTCACATGTTTCTGGGGTACCACTAGTGATGGTACATTGACGTGCACCATTGTACATACACCATTCCACAGAGGGGGCAGTGTGTGATATGCCTTTTCTCCACAGGCCCAGTAATGGTCCATTATTACTGCTGTTCCTGCTCCCCCCTCAGGTAGCTCCACCATGCTTTCACAGTTGGTGTTGTATCCTACGTCCACCTCTCCCTTATGTTGGTAGCATACCTTAGGTGCAGACAGTGGCAATATTATTATTGGGTCTTCATCCTTTTCTATCCACGTGAGCATGGGTACGTACTTCACCCAAGTTGTCCAACATCTGTGGTTGTGCTCATTAATAGTTGAAGTGGTTTCCTTTGTCACCATGTTACTGCCAACCACTCCTATCTCCCATTTGTTGTCTATGTACACTTTTCCTGTTATAGTCACCAGTGCCCTCTCCCAACATCCTGTTTTGCCAGGAACTTCAGCGGCATACCAGTCGCATGGTAAGTATTGTAGTGTTACTTTCTTTGTTTCTCCTTTTTCAGGACCAGTTGTTATGTATCTGAATGCTTGAGCATGCAAACTGGTCTTGTGGTAACTCAAATAAGTCTTTAAGAAGTTGTTTTCATAGGGATATGTGTCTCGTGTTTTCCACACTAGTTGTACCACCGTCCCTTGGAATCTTCCTTTCGTTTGGAACAGTGCCAGGTATATTATGCATCTTGCCGTCTTTTCATCTATTTCTGTGGCAACAAATGTCCGGGAAGCGCTCATGGCATATGGTATTAGTGAGCAGACGTAGCAGCTGTCCTCTGTTGTCTGCTTCCCTATTTTAGTCATGTGTTGGTACCACATGTTGTTTGAGATGTGTGCCGAATCTTGTATGTAGTTGTCAATACCTTTACTATCTGAGTATGTGCTGCGTTTAGCTCTATTTTGCTTGTGTGCAATATTACTATTATCACCTGACGTAACACCTGTTGCAGCTGGGGGTGGGGGTGTATTAGGTTTGGGTACAGCAATAATATTGGTAGCATAGTTGTACTGCCATACAGAGGCAGCTAAGAACCCGGTGATCATCAAAATCCCTATTATTTTTATTACAAATGCTAATTTCACCGGCATTTTGCTCTTACCGTGCTGCAGTCCGGCAGCGTATTCTTGCGACGATAAAGTTGCCCGCCTGGAAACACTCAAAAATGCTGGTTATTAGTGTTAGTAGTTATGTCTCAAGCCCTCCCTACCAAATAGTCATTCAGTGCCCAGGCAAATAGCTGTTCCCACGCCACTCTAAGCGATCTATCTCTTAGAGCAGGTAGGTATGGGTGGAGGTGGGGCATTGAATGTTCTATGGCCAAGAGGAACGCTGTGTAGTAGACACGCACCCTCTTTCTTTTTAGATACGTTGGCCTCTTTATTTCATACACAAATTGGTGTGACAATTCTTCTGGGTAATTATCGTCTGAGGGTACCATCTATTCCTGGGTAGTGAATTTGTTAGTTGTCTATTACCTTAGCAGTACAATAAGGCGCAATTCCTGCATGTGCGATAGAAAAGAAAAGAAAGCATTCACGTGTTTACATGTGTATATGTGCAAGGCAATGTCCTTTAGTGCTGTTGGTACCGTAATGGGGGTGGGGGTCAATGGGCAGGGGGTTTGGGTCTCAACTGGCGGAAGTTTCTTTGCTCTTTGAGCGTGTGATCATGGGGTGGGCAGCGTGGGGATCACCCCTTCCTTCTTTAGTTACTGTCTCTGGTGAATTTGGGGAGTGACACGATATAGGGGAACTTGGGTCGTTGGCTGTGGCAGAAGTCTCTTCGTTCGTTGGAGGTGTTGTCGTCGTTCTCCCAAGTAACCTGTCGGTGGTGTCGGGGCGGGTCTGGATTTTGTAGATCTTTACGTCGTGTAGGTGATTCCAGGCACGTTTGTCCTGTAGTTTTACTGCCCTTGTTGATACCTCTTCTACCAGATGGGGGCCAGTAAAGCGCGGGTCATTCCACCTCCTGTTGAAATTGCGAAGTAGTACGTGGTCACCTTTAGTAATTTTACACAATCCTTCCTTTTCCAGTTCTTTATCCGCGTTTTCTTGTTGGTTGCTGTTAGACCCGCCCCGTGTGCGCTCGAGCTGTTGAGAAACAAACACTACACTAGTAATCAAAGAAGACACATATTGATACATTTCGTCACCAAAAACATTTGCACTACTGTCTTGGTCTGTAAATGCTCTTGATGTTGGCGTTAGAGGGAGGCCCATTTGGCGTCCGGTAATCACCTCGTGAGGGGTGAGGTGGTGGTCGGACCCTGGTCTATTCCGTAGCTCAAACAGAGCTAACGGGAGGCAATACAACCAATTCTTTTTTGTTGTTTGCTTTATTTTCGCAATTGCTTCCTTTAGTAGGCCATTCAGGCGTTCACATATGCCGTTGGCCTGCGGGTGGTATGCACATGCAAACTTATGCTTGATATTTAGTAAAGACGTGATATGTTGGAACATTTCGTTTGCGAAATGCGGGCCATTGTCTGACCGCAGTACCTCGCACACTCCCCACTTGGGGAAAATTTCTCTCACTAGGAATTTTGCTGCTCTGAATGCATCTGGATGTGAGCAGGGTCCTGCTTCAATCCACCTTGAAAATGGGCATACTACTACAATCATATACCTGTTTCCTTGACATACGTTGATCATATCAACGTAGTCAATATGGAGATGTAGGAAGGGTCCCTCTGGCCGGGGTATAGTACCTTTTATCACCTTCAAGGTGTGACCGGCCGTAAACTGTTGGCATGTGAGACAGTTGCTGATAAAGGCGGACACATGGGAATTCAACTCGGGACAGAACCAGTCTTCCCTAATACGCGCCGCAATTACTTCCTTGCCTGTGTGGGCTGGGTGGTGTAGCTGGCTCAGGGCAGTGGTCAGTAATGCCAGTGGCATTACAATCTTTCCAGTGTTACCTTGACGCCATAGTGCATCAGTTGGTGACATCGTGCATCCTCTCTTCATCCATGTTTCCTTTTCTGCCATAGGGGCAGCTGCTTGTAACTCCATTATTTGTGTGGCCGGGAGGTGGGTGTACCCTTCTCTTATCAACATCTCCCTCGCTGTTCCCCTCCCTCTTTCTGAATCTGGGGGGTTCCATATTTCGCCAAAATACGCAGCATACTTCGCGTGAGCGTCTGCTGCTGCATTCCCTCTTGAAACATGATCTTCTCCATTAGTATGTGCGGTACATTTTACTAAAGCAATTTCTTGGGGGTTATTTATTACTTCAATTAATTCAGCCAATAGAAGGGCATGTTGCACTGGAGTGCCGTCAGCTCTCCTAAACCCTCTCCTCCTCCATTTTGACAGCCCTGAGTGGACTGTGGACGTGACATATGCGCTGTCAGAGTATATTGTCACCCGTTTGTCAAAGCTTTCCTTCAACGCCAAGATCAGTGCGACCAGTTCTGCTGCTTGAGCAGAGTAATGCTGTGGTAGTTGCACACATTTCATCGCCACACATACTGGTACATCCATCATTTTTACCACTGCTGCCCCTGTTCTCCTGATCCCATCCCTCTGGTCAATAGTTGATGAGCCATCAATGAACAGGAGCTCACCCCCCTCTAGTGCGTTTTCTTCAACCTTTCTAGCACATGAGTATATTTCAGTGGTTTGCGTACAATCATGCGCATAATCCCCTTCTTCAATTACTTCTGCTAAGAACCTTGCAGGGTTGACCGTGCTACATCTAACTATTGATAGTTCAGCCCTAGATAATATGATCTCATAACCTGATGCCCTCTGCGTGGTTAGGGTGGACTTAGGTTTGTTCAATATTGCAAATAGCGCATGCTCCACAAATAGTGTCGTTGGGCACCCCATAGTAATTCCTGACGCCTTCTCTACCGCAAAAGCAGCTGCGGCGAGACCTTGTTCGCAAGGAAAATGACCTAACATCACAGGGTCCAAGTGACCACTGTAAAACGCAACTGGCTTGTAGCCCATGCTTGTTTTTTGAGCCAACACTGCTTTCATTACTGCAGAGTCGCAATGTGAAAATATAAAGAATTGTCGATCGTAATCTGGGGTGGCCAGTACTGGGGCAGTTGATATCGCACTCTTTAGTTCATCAAAAGCCTCCTTCATTTCCATTGTCCATCCTAACTTGTTTTCCTCCTTGTTAGCTTCTCTTAACGCCTCAAGCAGGGGTCCTATGTATGAACTGTAATCAAATACCCATGCTCTACAGTAGTTGCACATACCCAGGAACTGTTGTAGTTCTCTCACTGTTTGTGGCAAAGGTGTTTTTGAAATGGCCTGTGCTCTTTGTGGTGCAATCTTTCTTCCATGTTGGGATATAAGTTGCCCAATGTAAAGTACCTGTTCCTGACAGTACTGTAACTTTTCCATGTCTACCTTGTAACCCTTTTCAGCCAATATTGTGAGCATTTTTAAGGAATCCTGTCTGCATTTTGTCTCGTTAGTGCTGCAAATTATTATGTCGTCTACATACTGTAAGACGGTGCTTTCCACTTCGATGTTACCCAAATCCATCTGTATTACTCTGTTAAAGATTGAGGGTGACTCACAGTACCCTTGTGGCAGTCTGGTGTGTTTCCATTTTGCGTTCCTGTACGTGAAGCTTGTCAGATCTTGTGAGTCTGGGTGCAATGGTATAGAGAAAAAGGCATTTTTAAGGTCGATCACTGTAAATCGTGATGCCTCTGCTGGAATGCCACACAATATTGTTGCCGGGTTTGCGGTTATGGGATATTCTGCTTCCACTATGTTATTTAAGGGCCTGAGGTCCTGTATGAAGCGCCAAGACCCCCCTTTAGCCTTGCGCACTGGGTATACAGCCGTATTACATGGTGATTCTGAGGGGACCAATATGCCATTATTTATAAGGGCCGTTATTGTCTCATATATGCCTTCATCTGCCTCTTTCGATAGTGGGTACTGTTTTACTCTGGGTAGTATTGCACCTTTTTTCAATTTTATCCTTACACCCCCTATACTTTTTATACACCCCACATCATAGGGGCTAGTAGTCCATAGTGGTGTTGGTACTTTTGCCATGTCTTCCTCAAAAAAGGTAACTGGAGTGGATGTAGGTGCGTCTAATGCTATTGCAATTTTCTGTGCCACTTGTGTATGTATTACTTTTAGCCATATTTCCACACTCATCATAAACACCATTTCACCTTCCTCCTTTTCCTCTGAAAAGAGCTCCTTGTCTGATACCTGCGTTAGTCTACATCCCTCAGTCAATGCTATTACTGCTCTCCACGCTCTCCCTTCATTGTCTTGGGCATGTACTGCGATGTAATCAGCAGTTGCTATGATGCTTTCTATGCTTACTGGGATCACCTTTCCTTCTTGTTCGTTGGCTGGTGTTTCTGGCCTGAACAAATAAGCTGTAGGCCTCCTCCAAATCTTTCCTTCTATACCAGGCATCCATGCAAATGCCATGTCTGTCCCGTACTGAAATAGTTCACCATCTACTGGCTCAGCCCTAATCGCTGTCTGCCCGCAGTATGCTTGCATAATCTGTCGCGCTGTGAGCATGTTGATCCCTGGGGTAGAGCAAATTATGCCATTCTCCGTAAAGGAGATCGTCATATTTAACCTGTTCATGATGTCCCTTCCCATTATATTCACTGGTGAGGCCCTAGAGTATAAGAGAGGAACTGACATGTCATGATCCCCTATTGATAAGGGAACGTTATCCGTAAAGGGAACCAACCCCTTAGCCCCAGAAAATCCTTGGGTGTTCATGGCTTCGCCTGACATTTTAAATTTACCTTCCCTTATGCAAGACCGGGTTGCCCCGGTGTCAACAAGGAATGATAATTTTTTGTCACCTATCGTTACCTCTATGCGTGGTTCCTCCGCACTATTAGGTGTTACTGACAGGATGGGACACACCAAAGCCGTCTGTGGGCTGTCCTATTGAGGGTACAACGATTGGCCGTTTCCTGTGTAAGGGTTGTGTCCTAGTATCGCTACCCTACCCAGTTGTGTTTGTTGTGCTTGGGGTTGTTGTGTTGTTGCTACCTGCTGCTGTGGTTGTGAGTAGGTCAGTGGTTGTTGTTGTGTTACTATTGGTTGGTGTTCACTTCTCTGCTGCAGCGTCTGTTGTTGTTGTTGTATGTCCTGTGTGGGCCCTAGTTGTCCCTGTTCGTTCCAGAATGGTGTTCCTGGTCTTACTCTACACGTTCGTGACATGTGTCCCACTAATCCACAGCTCCAACATACCGGTGGTTCTCTACTCTGCCATGGGAAGTTTCCTGTGTTGTCCTGGTACACTGGTTGACCGGTGGGGTAGGAATTTCTAAGTCCTCCCACCTGCGGTTGTGTGTTATATCCGTATCCTCTCCCTCTCATTGTTCCCCCTCTTCCCCTGTTCTAATTATAATACCCGGTTCCTGGCATGCAATATCCCCCTCCCGTGTTTGTTGTGTATTGTTGGAGTGGCGGCACCTGTTGTATTACACCCTGTGGTAGTGGTATTTGGGAGGGATCCTGTGCAGCCACTACTTGTGTTGGGTTTTGGGTCGTTGTTGCAGGTGCAGTTATTAAAGCCCCTTCCATTGTGTATTTAGTGAGCTTTTTCTGTACCAGTTTAGCCTCTTCCGTTTTCCTATCTTCTTCCTTTTGTTTCATTTTACCTTGCCATGTCCTACAATGATGTACTATCGTCAGTTGTATTTCTGGCCATGATTTTGCTTCCATTCCCACCACCTTCTTCAATTGTTTCTGAACTCCTTCTGGGAGCCCTTGAACTAGTATATGATAAAATATTGCTGGTGTTTTATCCCATTGTTCTCTAGTTTCCATGCGCCACTTCTCTTGTATTTCCTGGATATAATCAACAGGATCCTCGTTCTCACGCATCTTGCGTGAGGTTATTGCTCCTATGTCTGACGTATCTGGGTACTGTACCCTCAGTGCTTGCCATAATGCATGCCTGCAGTTTGCGAATGGTGCCCCATCGTGCGATGTATTCGTTATTGTAACCCCAGTGAACCCTGCTCTCTTCCAAATGTCATCTGCTGCATCCCCCAATATAGATATTAGAAGTCCTTTTACATCCCCCACTGCCAATTTCTGGCCGGCGGTATGTTTTTCCATTTCATATATCCATTTACCTGCACCTCCACTTAATGATGGGAGCCTACACTTAATGTTTTCTTTGTCTACATGCTTCCAAGGGACGTATTGTGGTCTAACCCCTCCCTTCTCCAGAAGTGGCATTAAGTTGTGTCTCTTCATATCCCTTGGGTTCCATAAAATCGACCCCCCACACCCTTCATCATCTTCCGTCTCCCTTATGTGGTCAGTACCGTCCGTAGTTCCCTCACTCGTAAATCTTTCCTCTCCGACCTTTCCTGTATTCAATGTGGGCATGTGTACTCGTCCTTCCTGTCTACGTCCCGGGAGGTCTCTAAGCCTTTCTACATAGGGAGTCACTTCAGTTGTGGATGGTGTTAGCTTGGGTGTATGGAGTGGGCGTGATGTGGTTGACCATGTGGGGTAGGATTGTGACGGTGTGCCTTCATGTACTTCACTTTCCTTTATTCCTTTCTCCTCCCCCCTACTTCTCTCCCATTCATCCTTTCTCCTACACACCCATGGTGAGTCTGCATTGGTTCGGGTGGCGTATAGTTTATCTAAGCTTTCTCTCTCAGTCTTCCTCCCATCCTTCTCCGTTCCCTCGTCATCTTCACTGCAGAAGTCATGTATAAATGGCAGTCCCCATTCTGTCTTTTGCCCCTTTATTGTTACCGTCTTTAAATCTATTAGGTCCGTTTTTTCGTTTTCTCCTTTGCTAACCGCTCCCCTTTGTGTTGATGTCGTTGCTACTTCTGTGTCCTTGTATACATACCTCCTTCCTTCACTCTCTCCTCTCCTATCTTCTCTTTCCCCTTCATTTCTCTCCCCATCTCTCTACCAATTTCCTCCCTTTTCCTCTTTAACTCCTCCATTACTTCACTACTCATTTTTTCCAATATCCTTTCATCCTCTTTCTTCCTTTCCCATCTCACCCTTTCCCTTTCCAATATACTCTCTATCGTTCTCCCTTCTTCATATTTCCTACTCGTTTCTGATAGTAACCTCTTCTTCCACATTGCCATTTCCTTTTCCTTCTCTTCTTCCTCTTTTTTCTTCTCCCTTAGTACCGCTCTTGATACTCTGTCTGCCGCTGCTTTTACCCTCTCGGCTTCTTTCCTTTGCTCCTCAGTTCGTTCCTTTATTCTCTCTACTTCGTATTTACCTTCTTTCCTTTCCCTTGCCCTCTCTCTTTCCTCCCTCTCGAGTCGTTTGATCAGCTCATTCTGCTCATCCCTTAACTCCGCCAGTCGTTCCTCCAAAGTCCCTTCCCTTCCTCCTAACTGCTCTTCTCGGGTCACTTCACTCTCCCTGGTATTATCCTCGTCCGTTTTTCTTACTACCTCCCTCTCTTCTCCTGTTAACGAGCCTCGCAATTTCAATAGTATCTGTGCAGCTACCCACTCGTCCTGTCCTATTTCCGCAGGTTTCTCTTTTCCAGCCCTCCCTTTTCCTCCCGTCATTTTCCTATTATCTGCATATGGTGGTGGGCTGTATGCTGGGTTCGAATACCCCTCAGCCGCTCTTGCCTGTCCTCTTTCTATTTCTCCTAATTCTCTTAAGGGGTACAGTCCCTCTCCCTCTGTTTTTACTACCAGCGTTAGAGGTATATCGTCGCTCTGTTCCTTTTTTATTTCATTTTCTGTTGGTTTGTTACTCTTTTCTCCTTTTCCTCCTTCTTCCCCCGCGTTCCTTGTGCTTCCGCCCTTCTTTTCCTCATTCTCTCCTTCTTTCTTAATCTCTTTTCCTTCCGGTGTTTCCCCCATAGTGAACATCCCATTTGGTCCGGGTCGGGACCCCTGGAACATTCTCCACAAGTTAAACACTTCCACGTGGTGTGTTAATTTCTTCCCCTTATAGGTGCTATGCAAATGGTTTAATAGTGCCTGTTGAGTGTATGGATCGAAGCTACCATTAGGCGGCCATGATATTGTCATTTTGTTGTCCGTCCCTTGTGTCCATTCTATGCTATACTTAATCAGTTTCTCCCTATGGGGTGATAGTGTTTTACAAATGTGTTGTAGTGGGGTAGTGAGTGTGTTCCCCCACCCTCCCGATCCTGCCCCTCCTGACATGGTAATGCTCCACTTGTTGTCCTCCCCCTATGTGGTAGTTGTTATCTTGCTAACTCTTGTAGTACGCTGTCTTATGTCCTTACCTGGCCCCGTGAATTTGGGGACTTACGGGAGTCCACTTACACAATTATTACAGTATAGTATTTACATTTAGATATTTCTCCTTTCTTTTCTTCCTTTACAAACGCTCTTGCGGCCCCCTGCGGCCGAGGCGCACGTAGCCCCCTGCGGCTGCGTACCCCGTGTGACGTTCTTATACAGTCGTCCTATTTTCAATTGTTCTTCCTCTCTTTTTGACACTGGCCGTGGCCGGCGTTCTCCGTGCGCAGCCACGTCCTCCTTTTCGCCTTCCCTCGATCAATTCGTTACCGTTTATCTCCGTTCCCACTCCCTTACCTCAACTCTTCTTCCTATCGATCTTAAACGAAAGATACTCGTGTTCTAGATATCCTATCAAGGCCCTGTTGGTGACGTCACCGATCTCTTCAAGGTATAGGTAAATTCTTAACAGCCTTGTAACCTCCCCCCGTTAACCCCCACAGCTGTCTTCCTGTCTCGCCTGGAACAAGGTAATCCACAATATGCATATAACCCGGACTGCGCACGCTGCGTCGCCTCGCGTGTGATACGCCCCTCTACAGGAGGGCTTAACCAGCCAATTATCTTCCGTATTTAGGCAACCAACTAGCTACCGCCTACAGGGAAACGTCATCTACCTATCGAGTTTCTTGCTCGAACAATAGGGATCCTCATCTACTCATTGATCGATAAATACCAAATCGTAGGAAACCACACACACACACCCTTATACGTAATCGCGACTTTAGACCAATCAGTGTCTACGAGCGGTCGCACGTGATGTTTTCGTGCTCCGCCCCCCCTCTCTCGCGTGACGTAGCCAACTTCTTTCTCACTCGTTCGGCTACCATTCATTTCATTGTCAACACTAAACTGTCAAATCTTCGCCGCGCACCCGTTCAACACCTCCCACCTCCCTTATTTAATTCCTCCCCCCTCCCTCACAATTTCACGTTGCTTGTTGTGCGTGGCACACTCACCAAGTTCTCCTGATGCGGGGTCGCTCGACTGCGTGCACCCCTCCAAGCGGCTCGCCACCTCCCCTCGTCTGGACCACGTCTGGACACTCGCCAACCGCGGGCGGGATACTTCTCAACCGGCTCCCGAAGGCCAATATCCGGATTGCGCTGTCCGGTCTTCTCGCAGTTCCGCGATGGTCCTGTAGTCCTCAGAAGGGGGCAACGGCAGAGGGGGCCGCGCTGCCGGGCCTCCTCGCAGCAACAGTACTCGGAAAAATAAAAATAAAAGCAGATCTTAAACAGATCTCAGCAGTGCCTCCAACTTGTCGGTGGGAAATTCTGCTGGGGTCGGCGGAGCCGTCCGCGGACCTCCGGGCAGGGAGGCCCCAACTCCTCCCGTTTATTCTAAAAGCACAGAGTATGAGGCACACGCAAGAAGCAAGGTGGTTCTGCTGTTTATTAGGCAAACGGCAGGGATGGGTCAAGGAGCGTACGCGTCCGTCCTGACACACACACACACGTGGGGCTCGCAGGCCCTTTTTACCTTTGTATGACGCGCTACTTGCGTCACCTTGGAAAGTTAGCAAAAAACCTATCGCCACTCTTAATTGGTTGCTCGAGTGGTAGGGTTAGTATAGCATACGTATAGAGAACATTATTAGTGGTCGAGGGTTAGTCAGGTGATATACTTGGGTTGTCCCTTCAACTTGATACATGAAAATTGTTACATGAAGACCCCTGAGGATTGGTCAATGTTAATAGCGTCAGTGATAGGAGCCCCATGTTCTAATTGGTCCGCTCGCGAGCCTCCCAGTCTGGGACCATCGCCGTTCCCAGCTCGCGGTGCACCTGTCCTTTGCAACAATGTTTCACTAGGGTTATGTGTAGACAATGTGAGGATTCATTCACATGTGGGTAGGCCGACTACTCCCACCGTCGCAGATGTCCATTGAATTGTATCAGCCTGAGTCTTGTACCAGGGCTTTCAGGCGTCTCCTTCCCCCTTGCCTTGGCATCCTGTAAGGTTCGGCTTGGTCACGTGAGGTGAGACCGTGTTTGAGACAGAATTCCGCACAATTAATATTGTTTGTCCACTGTGTGCCTGGTTTAATTTGTAGGTGGGATTTTGACGTTGGTCTACAGTGTGTGAAGTTGCAACATCGTGCCCTTGATCGTCTGCTTCTGGAATGCGGGCTTGCAACATTGCGACCTTGGCTTTCTGCTTTCGCCTGACTATTTCTGCGGGATCAGCAACCTGACTCTTGCTCTTTCAACGTCCATTGAAGCTCCCGCTTGCGGCCTACTTGGGCCCTGTGTATAGGTGGAATCGTTTGGTACACAGGCGCTTTAGGTTATCGCACCATATATTCTCATCCCCAGTATCGTGTCTTAATTATAGTCTTTAAGAGGAGCGTAAGCAAGCTTTTAGATAAGTTCATTGTGCGCCTTGCGTTTCTGCGTCTTAGAAAAGCCTATGTATAAAATAATAAAGATGCGTGTCCATGAGTGTGTTTGTCGCCTATGTTATAGCACGGAGTATGTTCTTCGTGTAGATTGGTGTGGGCGTGTACAGTGTGCATGTGTGTTCAGTTGTTGGCTAAGTCGTCATGGCATCTCTAACGATGTGTTGGTTTTAGTCGAGTTGATCCATGTTACAGGTGTCCACATGGGCAGGTCGTCTTGCAGGGCAGGTGGGTGGGCACATCCGTATGTTCTTATACCATGGTATTTGGTCGTCTGGTAGGTGGGCAAATTCATCTCGTGGCGGGTGCTTAGGCCGTGATCCTCTAGGCCAAGCGCGAGGGGGGTTTGGCGGGAGCCTGTTGTTCCATTCTCCCACTTCAAGTGGGTATGGGGGTATTGGCACTGGGTTCCATATATGGTGGAATTGCCCCAAGCTTAAAAGACTGTCTCTGGAAGCCTCACAGGATTATTTGAGTGGGTATGGGGGTATTGGCACTGGTTTCCATATATGGTGGAATTGCCCCAAGCTTAAAAGACTGTGGGCCTCATTAGGACCCTGGCGGAGTGGGTTTCCGCCAGCGCTAATCGCGGCGGACCCGTCCGCCGTACTACGAGTTCCCGTAGCGCCATGGCGGCCTTTTCCGCCTGGTTTTACCAGGCGGAGAAAACCATGGCGCTACGGGACCTCGTTGTTAATTACGCCACCGTATTTTACGGTGGCGTAATTAACTCCTTCCCCACTCCCATTATACCCTATGGGGCAAAAATGGGAATGGGGAAGGGCAGAATGGGGATTGGGGATTTACCGCTCCGCCAAGGTCGGAATGGGGCGGTAAATCCGCCAACCCCCATGGCGCTATCGACGGCTTTCCGCCGTGCTTCGCGGTGCATTTAGCACCGCGAAATCCGCCAGGGTCCTAATGAGGCCCTGTATCCGGAAGCCTCACAGGATTGTTTGAGCGAGTGTGGGGTTATTGGCGCTTGGTTCCATACATGTCGGAATTGCTTAAAAGACTGTGGGCCTCATTACGACCCTGGCGTTAACCATGGCGCTATTAGCGCCATGGTTGACGCCGGTAAATTACCAACTCCGCCATGGTGAATGGCAGAATTACCGCCCCATTCCAAGGTTGGCGGGGCGGTAATTCCCCATTCACCATGGGCCCTTCCCCATTCCCATTTTTGCCCCCATAGGGCTCAATGGGAATGGGGAAGGCGCTAATTACGGCACCGTAAATTACGGTGCCGTAATTAGCTCCTAGGTCGTCCCTTTGTGGGTTGGTTTTTTAACGCCTACTAAAAGCAGGTGTTAAAGTGCAACCCGCAAAGGGACCTCGTAATCAGGCGTTAAAGGTTTAACGGCGCCGACACCTTTTATGGCGCCGTTAACCCCTTAACGCCTGGGTTGTAATGAGGCCCTGTATCCGGAAGTCTCACAGGATTGTTTGAGTGGGTGTGGGGGTATTGGCACTTGGTTCCATATATGGTGGAATTGCCTGAAGCTTTGTTTGAGTGGGTGTGGGGGTATTGGCACTGGTTCCATAGATGGTGGAATTGCCCCAACCTTAAAAGACTTTGGGCCTCATTACGACCCGTGCGGAATGGGTTAATGGGTGCCGCTAATGGCTGCGGACCCGTTAACACCATTTCGCACGATTAGGAGGTTCGCTCGCGGGACCCGATGTGGACGTCTGGTTTTACCAGATGTCCTTACCGGGTCCCGCGAGGGGACCAGGGAGCTAACAACGGGCCGGCCGTAATCGGCCTGTTGTTAGCTCCCTCCCCCATTCCCATTGAGCCCTAAGGGGGCACAAATGGGAATGGGGAAAGTCAGGGGCCGGGTTCCTTGAAGGAGGAATTACCGGGCCCTCCAAACTTGAAATGGCCCGGTAATTCCCCATTCAGGGAACCCGGACCCGGTTTTGGTGGCAGCCATGCCGCCAATAGCGGCATGGCTACCGCCAAAGCCGTAATGAGGCCCTGTATACGGATGTTAGGGAGAATTCTCTTCTAAGGCTAATTTCCCTTACCTATAGAGTCCCCCAGCAGCTTTGCTGGATTTGAAGGGTTTCTTTTTTTCTCTTGCTAAGAATGAGACTCTTTTTTCCCGCTCTTAGACCTGTTGCTGATGTGCGCCTTAGGCTATTTTTTGTGCTTATGGGCTATGGGGTTCTTCTTACTCTCATAGGTATCATCTTTATGCATGTGTGTTACACAGCACCCTCAGTGCAGTAACGCAGGGGCGTCACCTCGACCCCCAAATATAGACTCCATACCCTGGGACCGACTACTGTCTCCCAGGGAATGTAAAGTCCCCATTGATTTCACTAGTCAATAGTTATGAACAAAACCAGTATAACCCATCTTACTATGGAAGTACTGGGAAGGGTAAATAGTTTTTCCCTGGTGTTCATTTTCGAGAGGGTACCGTACAGTCCCTCTCTCCAAAATGTCTGGCTGGTGGCAGTGGTTACTACCGTAATTATTCGACCGCAAATATTTTCCTATGGGAATTACCCATTGTTCGAGGTTACCACTTTTACTGACAGCCTCTAACATACCGCCGGTTTATTTTAATATTAATTTGACTCCGGTAGGTTTTTATTGCCAGATCTTTGATATTAATTCTGTCTTGTGTCTTTCTCTGTAATCCTAACCTAGGTTGGGGATCCTTTGTTCGTCCTTTTGGCAGGCTTCTGCACAGAAGCCCTCCTTTCGGCACCACTGAGTCTGGGGTAGACAGGATGTGTGGGAGGGGGAATAGGCACCCTGGACAGGGTAACCTAGGCAACCCAAGTAGCACTCTGCCCTGATAGGCTGGGGGGTTATCCCACCAGGATAGCCACCCCACTATGTGAGTGACAGCTAGGCAGTATGAATGGGGGTCTTTCTGCATAAAAGCAGGGTCCTGAGGACTGGAGGACAAGACGTCGCCACTGGAACTAAGAAACGGAAGAGGAGAGAAGCTGAAGACATCTGCAACGACTGAACCACCGGTGAAGCCCTGCTGCCTTTTCTCCAACGACTCGAGAAGATCTTCACCTGCAAGAGTCTTCTTCCCTTGAGCTGGTGGGGCCAACCAGTTCGCCAATCGCCTTCCAGGACCTGCCTTGGTCGAATCGCCAGTGCCAAGCACTAGGAGACCGGATAGCCAGGCACCCGTCCACCACGACCGCCATTTAAAGGAGCATACCTTTTATTCCATTTTGGCAGCACCGCGGCTGGTTTCATCCCTGGGCAGAGCAGTAACCCGAACCTTCCTCCATGATGAGAGCCTCTCTTCCTCTGCTGGATCTCCCGAAATGCAGGAACTGCCAGGAACTACCGCCACCACAGGAGCCTCTTCCACTTTCAAGGTACATTGTTCCGCCAGGCCTCCCGTTTCGTTGGGTACTGCTAAAGGTGTTTTAAATCCTTTACTTACCTCCAGGGTTGGCCGCCCCTTTCGTCTAACATTATCATTTTACATCTGCAACCACCTTTTCAATGTGTTAAACAAAGACTTGACTGCAGCTACTAGAACATTTTTTTGAACCTAGGCACTTTGCCTCGTACCACTGACTCTGGCACATCCCTATTGACTCTGGCTAAATCTGTTACAACTGCCTTCTCTAGATTACTTTTCACTAAAAAATGTGTTGGTGCACATAACTTCTTATAACCACCTTTTCCTTCCCCTTTATATATTGTGAAGTGCCATTTTGCTCAGTTTTCACCTAAGTATTGCTGTTGCTAAAGTACTGCCTTGCCTAACTTGTTCACAATCCAATTGGGAAGTGTTGCTGGTGTGTTTAGGAGTCTAAACCTGTATAACTTGTCCTTTCCCTCCCTCTGAAGAAATTGTGAGAGTGCCATTTCTGCTTGGTTTACACTGTGCCGTTTTGCTCAGTTTTCACTCTTGCTCAAACTTGTCTACAATTTAAATAGGGAGTTGTGTATACTTTTCTTGACTGTTTTAACTTGCTTTAAGGATAGTGATTTGGGTGTAAACTTAAAAGTGTGTAAAATAAATATATATTCTTTTGATACAAAGCTTATGTCAGTGTTTCCTTGTTCCATAGTGCTGTAGTCCTATTGTGTAAACCCTGAATACTGCTCATCTCCCTCTTGAGATAAGTCTGAGTGCTTAGCCACAGCTACCAACTAAATCTTTGTAGTACAGACTGATACCAAAGGGTATTTATTGCATATACCTGTAGTCTTAATCTTCTGTAGTGCTCCCTAAGGGAACTGCACAGGATTCTGCCTAACACCGGAAGCCTCACAGGATTGTGTGTGTGGGGGTATTGGCACTTGGTTCCATATATGGTGGAATTGCCCCTAACTTAAAAGACTGCATCCGGAAACCTCACAGGATTGTTTGAGTGGGTGTGAGGGCATTGGCACTTGGTTCCATATATGGTGGAATTGCCCCAAACTTAAAAGACTGTATCCAGAAGCTTCACAGTATTGTTTGAGTGGGTGTGGGGTTATTGGCACTTGGTTCCTGTTATGAAGATGGCACAACACAGGAGGCAAGTCTTCATTAAGTGTTTATTTAAGTTAAATGATATAAAAGACCCCCAACAGCAGCAGGGAGCCACCAGCAATCGCATATAACGTCAACTGACAAAACATAGAACGTTAGGAATAACATAAGTAAACACCGGTTCTGTGACCACACTAGAACTTGGAACAGTGAACCATTCTATGTGTTATTAACCCTCTCTGTACATAGCTCTTTCTCCATGAGAGCACATTATAACAGTTCCATATATAGTGGAATTGCCCCAAGCTTAAAAGACTGTATCCAGAAGCTTCACAGTATTGTTTGAGTGGGTGTGGGGTTATTGGCACTTGGTTCCTGTTATGAAGATGGCACAACACAGGAGGCAAGTCTTCATTAAGTGTTTATTTAAGTTAAATGATATAAAAGACCCCCAACAGCAGCAGGGAGCCACCAGCAATCGCATATAACTTCAACTGACAAAACATAGAACGTTAGGAATAACATAAGTAAACACCGGTTCTGTGACCACACTAGAACTTGGAACAGTGAACCATCCTATGTGTTATTAACCCTCTCTGTACATAGCTCTTTCTCCATGAGAGCACATTATAACAGTTCCATATATGGTGGAATTGCCCCAAGCTTAAAAGACTGTCTCCGGAAGCCTCACAGGATTGTTTGAGTGGGTGTGGGGGCATTGGCACTTGGTTCCATATATGGTGGAATTGCCCCAAACTTAAAAGACTGTATCCAGAAGCTTCACAGTATTGTTTGAGTGGGTGTGGGGTTATTGGCACTTGGTTCCTGTTATGAAGATGGCACAACACAGGAGGCAAGTCTTCAATAAGTGTTTATTTAAGTTAAATGATATAAAAGACCCCCAACAGCAGCAGGGAGCCACCAGCAATCGCATATAACTTCAACTGACAAAACATAGAACGTTAGGAATAACATAAGTAAACACCGGTTCTGTGACCACACTAGAACTTGGAACAGTGAACCATCCTATGTGTTATTAACCCTCTCTGTACATAGCTCTTTCTCCATGAGAGCACATTATAACAGTTCCATATATAGTGGAATTGCCCCAAGCTTAAAAGACTGTATCCAGAAGCTTCACAGTATTGTTTGAGTGGGTGTGGGGTTATTGGCACTTGGTTCCTGTTATGAAGATGGCACAACACAGGAGGCAAGTCTTCATTAAGTGTTTATTTAAGTTAAATGATATAAAAGACCCCCAACAGCAGCAGGGAGCCACCAGCAATCGCATATAACTTCAACTGACAAAACATAGAAGGTTAGGAATAACATAAGTAAACACTGTTTTGTGACCACACTAGAACTTGGAACAGTGAACCATCCTATGTGTTATTAACCCTCTCTGTACATAGCTCTTTCTCCATGAGAGCACATTATAACAGTTCCATATATAGTGGAATTGCCCCAAGCTTAAAAGACTGTCTCCGGAAGCCTCACAGGATTATTTGAGTGGGTGTGGGGGTATTGGCACTGGGTTCCATATATGGTGGAATTGCCCCAAACTTAAAAGACCAGAAGCTTCACAGTATTGTTTGAGTGGGTGTGGGGTTATTGGCACTTGGTTCCTGTTATGAAGATGGCACAACACAGGAGGCAAGTCTTCATGAAGTGTTTATTTAAGTTAAATGATATAAAAGACCCCCAACAGCAGCAGGGAGCCACCAGCAATCGCATGTAACTTCAACTGACAAAGCATAGAACGTTAGGAATAACATAAGTAAACACTGGTTTTGTGACCACACTAGAACTTGGAACAGTGAACCATCCTATGTGTTATTAACCCTCTCTGTACATAGCTCTTTCTCCATGAGAGCACATTATAACAGTTCCATATATAGTGGAATTGCCCCAAGCTTAAAAGACTGTATCCAGAAGCTTCACAGTATTGTTTGAGTGGGTGTGGGGTTATTGGCACTTGGTTCCTGTTATGAAGATGGCACAACACAGGAGGCAAGTCTTCATTAAGTGTTTATTTAAGTTAAATGATATAAAAGACCCCCAACAGCAGCAGGGAGCCACCAGCAATCGCATATAACTTCAACTGACAAAACATAGAAGGTTAGGAATAACATAAGTAAACACTGTTTTGTGACCACACTAGAACTTGGAACAGTGAACCATCCTATGTGTTATTAACCCTCTCTGTACATAGCTCTTTCTCCATGAGAGCACATTATAACAGTTCCATATATAGTGGAATTGCCCCAAGCTTAAAAGACTGTCTCCGGAAGCCTCACAGGATTATTTGAGTGGGTGTGGGGGTATTGGCACTGGGTTCCATATATGGTGGAATTGCCCCAAACTTAAAAGACCAGAAGCTTCACAGTATTGTTTGAGTGGGTGTGGGGTTATTGGCACTTGGTTCCTGTTATGAAGATGGCACAACACAGGAGGCAAGTCTTCATGAAGTGTTTATTTAAGTTAAATGATATAAAAGACCCCCAACAGCAGCAGGGAGCCACCAGCAATCGCATGTAACTTCAACTGACAAAGCATAGAACGTTAGGAATAACATAAGTAAACACTGGTTTTGTGACCACACTAGAACTTGGAACAGTGAACCATCCTATGTGTTATTAACCCTCTCTGTACATAGCTCTTTCTCCATGAGAGCACATTATAACAGTTCCATATATAGTGGAATTGCCCCAAGCTTAAAAGACTGTATCCAGAAGCTTCACAGTATTGTTTGAGTGGGTGTGGGGTTATTGGCACTTGGTTCCTGTTATGAAGATGGCACAACACAGGAGGCAAGTCTTCATTAAGTGTTTATTTAAGTTAAATGATATAAAAGACCCCCAACAGCAGCAGGGAGCCACCAGCAATCGCATATAACTTCAACTGACAAAACATAGAAGGTTAGGAATAACATAAGTAAACACTGTTTTGTGACCACACTAGAACTTGGAACAGTGAACCATCCTATGTGTTATTAACCCTCTCTGTACATAGCTCTTTCTCCATGAGAGCACATTATAACAGTTCCATATATAGTGGAATTGCCCCAAGCTTAAAAGACTGTCTCCGGAAGCCTCACAGGATTATTTGAGTGGGTGTGGGGGTATTGGCACTGGGTTCCATATATGGTGGAATTGCCCCAAACTTAAAAGACCAGAAGCTTCACAGTATTGTTTGAGTGGGTGTGGGGTTATTGGCACTTGGTTCCTGTTATGAAGATGGCACAACACAGGAGGCAAGTCTTCATGAAGTGTTTATTTAAGTTAAATGATATAAAAGACCCCCAACAGCAGCAGGGAGCCACCAGCAATCGCATATAACTTCAACTGACAAAACATAGAAGGTTAGGAATAACATAAGTAAACACTGGTTTTGTGACCACACTAGAACTTGGAACAGTGAACCATTCTATGTGTTATTAACCCTCTCTGTACATAGCTCTTTCTCCATGAGAGCACATTATAACAGTTCCATATATAGTGGAATTGCCCCAAGCTTAAAAGACTGTCTCCGGAAGCCTCACAGGATTATTTGAGTGGGTGTGGGGGTATTGGCACTGGGTTCCATATATGGTGGAATTGCCCCAAACTTAAAAGACCAGAAGCTTCACAGTATTGTTTGAGTGGGTGTGGGGTTATTGGCACTTGGTTCCTGTTATGAAGATGGCACAACACAGGAGGCAAGTCTTCATGAAGTGTTTATTTAAGTTAAATGATATAAAAGACCCCCAACAGCAGCAGGGAGCCACCAGCAATCGCATATAACTTCAACTGACAAAACATAGAAGGTTAGGAATAACATAAGTAAACACTGGTTTTGTGACCACACTAGAACTTGGAACAGTGAACCATTCTATGTGTTATTAACCCTCTCTGTACATAGCTCTTCCTCCATGAGAACACATTATAACACATCTTCCTCTTTTTCACAAAACTCACTCACAAAACATTAACACCTTCAATGTGACCTCTTTTCACCGTAGCAATTCTATCCTTATTCCAGACCGGTCCACCCGCTACACGCACCGCACCTTTTAGCACAGCAACCACCCTGACAGGATCTGAATATAACGAATCACCCTTTTTTTACAACACCTTTCTTTATTCTTACCCAATCACCACACTCTACTCGCAATTCCTTTCTTCCTCTTCACTTATTTTCACGCATTACCCAATCACTTTTTCTTTTTCAACACATTTTCCTCACCTCATCAATCACTACATCCGACTCTCTACTCCTCCCTAACCATGGAGGACGTGTCATAGAGAAAGGTTTTCGACCCCTCATGAGTTCAAATGGACCTAAACCAGTAGTGGCATGGGGCGCCATACGCAACACCCACATCCTGTTGTGGATGGTCACCATTTTATCGAAACCGCACGCTTTCCCCATGCGGATGCTTTCCATCACGCATCTGTTCAACCTTTCGACTACCCCATTGGTTTCAGGATGATAAAGAGCAGCTCTTTTGTGTCTTATCCCTCACTTCTTCGGATAACTCGGAAAGCATCCACCCGTAAACTGGGTACCACTGTCTGTAAGAACACTCTCTGGAAGACCCTCACTTGCAAAAATCCCTTGCAACACATTCACCATGCTTTCCCCCTTGAATTCCCTCACAATTCTAAAATCAGACCACCTGGAGAATAGATCAACCACCAGCACCACAAATCTCCCCCTAACATAGCCCAATAGTCTGATCTCAATACACCCTTAGTTTTAGAGATGCCAATATGACCACTATGTGCTAAGTCAATAACTTTGGCACGAATACCCGCTGGGACCACCGCTCTCTCCCATCTGAGCAATATGTCATCAGCAACTCACAGTTCATCTTTCACCTCCCAATAAGGTCTTTCTCCTACCGTCAATTCCGACTTGTTGGGCCAAACTGATGTTAACACATACTTCATCACCTTTTTAATTGCTTCATCCTTTCTTATTTCTGTTAGCCACTCCGCCTTAGACACAATCCCTTCAGTGTTCACAAACACCATCTCCATGTCAATATCCTCCTGCACGTCCTGTGTCACAACTCTTATTCTCGACAAATGATCAGCCAGAACGGTCTCTTTCCCAGGAATTACTTCCATTCTAAAACTATGAGCTTGCATCCTGGTAACCCATCCAGCTACTCTGCGTGAGACTTTATCCAAACCTCTGCTCTCAAAAATAACCTTCAGGGGTTTGTGGTCCATCCGAATCACAAAGTCCACTCCCCATACAAAGTTTCTGAAACGCTCAACTGCCCAATAGCATGCCAGGGCTTCTTTTTCAAAAACAGAATATCGTAACTCTGCACCTTTCAAACCATGTGATGCATGTGCTATCACTACTTCTTATCCATCCTCTTGTTTCTGGGAAAGAACGGCACCTAGACCATCCTCACTGGCATCTACGGTAATGATCGACAATCTCTTTGTGTCAAAACATCCTAAAGGCCGAGCTAGATCTATCTCCTCCTTAATTCTTAGGAACTCCAACTCACAAGCTCGGCTCCATATGAAATCAGCACCTTTCCTTAAGATTTTCCTCATTTCCAGAACTTTTGTGGCATAATTTTCTATGAAATTTTGGTAAAATTTGGTCAAAAATGAACATAGTTCACCTTTAGTGGCTGGCCTCTCAACTTCTTTTATGGAATTCACAATGCTCTCCTTGGGCTTCACACCCTCACTCGACACCTCCTGACCTAAACAATCCACCTTGGACACAGCAAACTTGCACTTTTCTTCCCTTAAAGTAATGCCCCTTTCTTTAAAAATCTTCAATACTCTATCAAGGGTTTTATCGTGTTCTTCTAAGGTTTCTCTGCATATTAACACATCGTCTTGGAAGCAGAAAACTCTCTTCACACACCTGAGCAAACGATCCATGATCTTTTGAAACACTGACGAGGCTGATACCAGCCCAAAAGGCATCCTCCTAAATTGATACACGCCTTCATGTGTAATAAATGCAGTGACTTTCTTACACTCTTCTTCCAGTTCGACCTGGTGATATTCCGATGCCATATCGGGTTTCGAGAACATTTTGCCTCGCCCAACCATTGTTAACATCTCACCCATGTTCGGCAAAGGGTGCCTGTCAACCATCACACATTTGTTGAGTTCGGGCATGTCTCTACACAATCTCAAGTCACCCGAACTCTTTTTAACAACTACAACAGGCGAAACCCACTCCACACCTCCTGCTTTCTCAATAACGCCCATCTTTAACAATTTATCCAGCTCTTTTTTGACACCTTCTCATAAGGAGAAGGGTACAGGTCAAAGTTTTGCAACAACGGGTGTACTGCCCCTTTTTATGATGATTTGGTGCTGAAACCCCTTCACTCTCCCCAAGGTTTTGTTGAACACTTTACCATGCTCTGCTAAATAAGTACTTGGAGTGATGCAAGGTGAAGTTACTTGTAATACCTGTTCTACCTGGTTGGGATCTAGTCTAATTCCTAAATTCTTTTGCTCCCTCCATCCCAGTAAGGATTGCCCTTGCTTAGTAATGTACATTTTACCATCACATTTGCGTCCCTTGAACTCAAATTTACTCCAATTGTAACCCAACAACTCAATCTTATCCTGATTATAACCTCCTGGATTTATATCAGGTTTTATTTAATTGGGCACTTCGCCCTTCAACTCCTTTTCAAATACGCTTCTTGATACTAAAGTAATCTTTGAACCAGAGTCAGCCATCATGGAGACTTTGTGGCCATTCACGCTCAGCACAGCATATGGACGCTAACAATCATCCGCACTCTCACTCTCGGATGTGACATTTACAGTGCTGACAATAACATTTTGCAACGGAAGTGTAATTTCTTCCTCCCATGATCTGCCATCTTCTTCTTCATTCACATACAAAACCTTCCTTTGATTGAATTGTCCATATTGATCGTTTTTACAACAGTTCGCGAAATGCCCCTTCCTTTTGCATTTCGCACATGTGGCTCTGTGACCAGGACATACAACTGATGAAGTGAAATGCGTACTACTCGCGCACCGAAAACACAGTCTCTCATCTTTTTTTCTGTTCTCTGTGGAGGTTCCTGGCTTCTTTTCTCTTCTTCAGTTACACGATTCGTCTGCTTGCCTTTCCCCCTTCTTTTACTTTTCCCATCCACCAGATTCAGGAGCTCCATTTTACTCTCCCTTGTTTCTCCTGTTTCATTTTTGGATAGTTTAGCCACACAAGCCAAGGAGTCTTCCACTTGTCTAGCAATATCTAATACTTCATCCAAGTTGGGTTCATCCCTTAGCCATAACTCTTCACGTATCTTGTTGGACCTGCAGTGCGTCGTGAACTGGTCACGGATATGCTTGTCAAAAGCCTCTTGGAACTTGCAAGATAAGGCTAGATGTCGCAGCGCCGTCACATACTCTTCCACAGTTTCCCCTTGGGCTTGTATGCGCATCCGGAAATTATAACGTTCAATACAGTGCTCGTTTTAGGATTAAAATGCTTGTCCAGCTTCATCAGAGCCAAATCAAATTCATTCACAGCATCACCCCCGCCATCCCCTAATGGCTGGGGAAGTGTCTCATAAATACTCTGTCCTTCATATCCTAAAAAGTGTAGGAGAAGTGCTAACTTCCTTTCGTTGGAATAAGATGTCCCGCCAGCTGCCTTCATGTAATGCAAAAATCCTTTGCGCCACTGAGCCCACAGAATCTTCGCTGGACCTGGAGTCGGCATAAAAATTGGAGGTCCAGCTATTCCCGGTAGGCCCGCCATGCTCCTATGGAAGTTGCTTGTGCCTCTATACTCGCACACTCACACAGAGACACTGACTGTGAATCCGGGTGGATTTTTCAACTCAGTTTACTTACCCCTTTAAAGGCAGTATATATATATATATATATATATATATATATATATATATATATATATATATATATATATATATATATATATATATATATATATATATACATATATGAGAATGGCTAATGTGCATTCACTTCTCACAAGTCTGGTAGATGGACGAGCAACTCTTCAATTTGGCTGTGGCTTCAGAAGCTATGTTTCACTCATATGCTTCACTTATCAGCGCATGCTTCCATGAGCAGCAGCTCTGCCTGCACGCAACTTGCTGAAACACCTTCACTTCACTTATTTGTGGTGGTGTGTGCAATCATGTACAGCAACATTGCATGCGCTCAATTCTTGGGTCCCCACTAGTCCTTATGGCTCGATAAGGCGGCTGACTTCAATGAAGATACATTATGTCCTACGAGCGCATTTGGTAAAAGAAATTCCTTTGCAAGACACGAGCGAACGTTCAGGGTGCGCCTCTATTCCGCTTCGTACGGTACAGTGAATCTGCTCTCGCTGCCGGGCCCCTCCTTTCCCACGCAGGAGCAAGCGCGGCTGAATCACTGCTTTAGTTGCCGGGCCTCTCCTTTCCCACGCAGGAGCTAGCGTGGCTGAATCACTGCTTTAGTTGCCGGGCCTCTCCTTTCCCACGCATGAGCTAGCGTGGCTGAATCACTGCTTTAGTTGCCGGGCCTCTCCTTTCCCACGCATGAGCTAGCGCGGCTGAATCACTGCTTTAGTTGCCGGGCCTCTCCTTTCCCACGCAGGAGCTAGCGCGGCTGAATCACTGCTTTAGTTGCCGGGCCTCTCCTTTCCCACGCAGGAGCTAGCGCGGCTGAATCACTGCTTTAGTTGCCGGGCCTCTCCTTTCCCACGCAGGAGCTAGCGCGGCTGAATCACTGCTCTCGCTGCCGGGCCTCTCCTTTCCCATGCAGGAGCTAGCGCAAGTGAATCACTGCTTTAGTTGCCGGGCCTCTCCTTTCCCACGCAGGAGCTAGCGCGGCTGAATCACTGCTTTAGTTGCCGGGCCTCTCCTTTCCCACGCAGGAGCTAGCGCGGCTGAATCACTGCTTTAGTTGCCGGGCCTCTCCTTTCCCACGCAGGAGCTAGCGCGGCTGAATCACTGCTTTAGTTGCCGGGCCTCTCCTTTCCCACGCTGGAGCTAGCGCAGCTGAATCACTGCTTTAGTTGCCGGGCCTCTCCTTTCCCACACAGGAGCTAGCGCGGCTGAATCACTGCTTTAGTTGCCGGGCCTCTCCTTTCCAACGCAGGAGCTAGCGCGGCTGAATCACTGCTTTAGTTGCCGGGCCTCTCCTTTCCCATGCAGGAGCTAGCACGGCTGAATCACTGCTTTAGTTGCCGGGCCTCTCCTTTCCCACGCAGGAGCTAGCACGGCTGAATCACTGCTTTAGTTGCCGGGCCTCTCCTTTTCCACGCAGGAGCTAGCGCGGCTGAATCACTGCTTTAGTTGCCGGGCCTCTCCTTTCCCACGAAGGAGCTAGCGCGGCTGAATCACTGCTTTAGTTGCCGGGCCTCTCCTTTCCCACGCAGGAGCTAGCGCGGCTGAATCACTGCTTTAGTTGCCGGGCCTCTCCTTTCCCATGCAGGAGCTAGCGTGGCTGAATCACTGCTCTCGCTGCCGGGCCTCTCCTTTCCCACGCAGGAGCTAGCGCGGCTGAATCACTGCTTTAGTTGCCGGGCCTCTCCTTTCCCACGCAGGAGCTAGCGCGGCTGAATCACTGCTTTAGTTGCCGGGCCTCTCCTTTCCCACGCAGGAGCTAGCGCGGCTGAATCACTGCTTTAGTTGCCGGGCCTCTCCTTTCCCACGCAGGAGCTAGCGCGGCTGAATCACTGCTTTAGCTGCCGGGCCTCTCCTTTCCCACGCAGGAGCTAGCGCAGCGGAATCACTGCTTTAGCTGCCGGGCCTCTCCTTTCCCACGCAGGAGCTAGCGCGGCTGAATCAGTGCTTTAGCTGCCGGGCCTCTCCTTTCCCACGCAGGAGCTGGCGCGGCTGAATCACTGCTTTAGTTGCCGGGCCTCTCCTTTCCCACGCAGGAGGTGGCGCGGCTGAATCACTGCTCTCGCTGCCAGGCCTCTCCTTTCCCATGCAGGAGCTAGTGCGGATGAATCACTGCTCTCGCTGCCGGGCCTCTCCTTTCCCACGCAGGAGCTAGCGCGGCTGAATCACTGCTTTAGTTGCCGGGCCTCTCCTTTCCCACGCAGGAGCTAGCGCGGCTGAATCACTGCTTTAGTTGCCGGGCCTCTCCTTTCCCACGCAGGAGCTAGCGCGGCTGAATCACTGCTTTACTTGCCGGGCCTCTCCTTTCCCACGCAGGAGCTAGCGCGGCTGAATCACTGCTTTAGTTGCCGGGCCTCTCCTTTCCCACGCAGGAGCTAGCGCGGCTGAATCACTGCTCTCTCTGCCGGGCCTCTCCTTTCCCACGCAGGAGCTAGCGCGGCTGAATCACTGCTCTCGCTGCCGGGCCTCTCCTTTCCCACGCAGGAGCTAGCGCGGCTGAATCACTGCTCTCGCTGCCGGGCCTCTCCTTTCCCACGCAGGAGCTAGCGCGGCTGAATCACTGCTTTAGTTGCTGCGCCTCTCCTTTCCCACGCAGGAGCTAGCGCGGCTGAATCACTGCTTTAGTTGCCGGGCCTCTCCTTTCCCACGCAGGAGCTAGCGCGGCTGAATCACCGCTTTAGTTGCCGGGCCTCTCCTTTACCACGCAGGAGCTAGCGCGGCTGAATCACCGCTTTAGTTGCCGGGCCTCTCCTTTCCCACGCAGGAGCTAGCACGGCTGAATCACCGCTTTAGTTGCCGGGCCTCTCCTTTCCCACGCAGGAGCTAGCGCGGCTGAATCACCGCTTTAGTTGCCGGGCCTCTCCTTTCCCACGCAGGAGCTAGCGCGGCTGAATCGCCGCTTTAGTTGCCGGGCCTCTCCTTTCCCACGCAGGAGCTAGCGCGGCTGAATCACCGCTTTAGCTTCCGGGCCTCTTCTTTCCCACGCAGGAGCTTGCGCGGCGGAATCACCGCTTTAGCTGCCGGGCCTCTCCTTTCCCACGCAGGAGCTTGCGCGGCGGAATCACCGCTTTAGCTGCCGGGCCTCTCCTTTCCCACGCAGGAGCTAGCGCGGCTGAATCACTGCTTTAGTTGCCGGGCCTCTCCTTTCCCACGCAGGAGCTAGCGCGGCTGAATCACTGCTCTCGCTGCCGGGCCTCTCCTTTCCCACGCAGGAGCTAGCGCGGCTGAATCACCGCTTTAGTTGCCGGGCCTCTCCTTTCCCACGCAGGAGCTAGGGCGGCTGAATCACCGCTTTAGTTGCCGGGCCTCTCCTTTCCCGCGCAGGAGCTAGCGCGGCGGAATCACTGCTTTAGCTGCCGGGCCTCTCCTTTCCCACGCAGGAGCTAGCGCGGCGGAATCACTGCTTTAGCTGCCGGGCCTCTCCTTTCCCACGCAGGAGCTACCGCGGCTGAATCACTGCTTTAGTTGCCGGGCCTCTCCTTTCCCACGCAGGAGCTAGCGCGGCTGAATCACTGCTTTAGTTGCCGGGCCTCTCCTTTCCCACGCAGGAGCTAGCGCGGCTGAATCACTGCTTTAGCTGCCGGGCCTCTCCTTTCCCACGCAGGAGCTAGCGCGGCTGAATCACTGCTCTCGCTGCCGGGCCTCTCCTTTCCCACGCAGGAGCTAGCGCGGCTGAATCACTGCTTTAGTTGCCGGGCCTCTCCTTTCCCACGCAGGAGCTAGCGCGGCTGAATCACTGCTTTAGCTGCCGGGCCTCTCCTTTCCCACGCAGGAGCTAGCGCGGCTGAATCACTGCTCTCGCTGCCGGGCCTCTCCTTTCCCACGCAGGAGCTAGCGCGGCTGAATCACTGCTTTAGTTGCCGGGCCTCTCCTTTCCCACGCAGGAGCTAGCGCGGCTGAATCACTGCTCTCGCTGCTGGGCCTCTCCTTTCCCACGCAGGAGCTAGCGCGGCTGAATCACTGCTTTAGTTGCCGGGCCTCTCCTTTCCCACGCAGGAGCTAGCGCGGCTGAATCACTGCTTTAGTTGCCGGGCCTCTCCTTTCCCACGCAGGAGCTAGCGCGGCTGAATCACTGCTTTAGTTGCCGGGCCTCTCCTTTCCCACGCAGGAGCTAGCGCGGCTGAATCACTGCTTTAGTTGCCGGGCCTCTCCTTTCCCACGCAGGAGCTAGCGCGGCTGAATCACTGCTTTAGTTGCCGGGCCTCTCCTTTCCCACGCAGGAGCTAGCGCGGCTGAATCACTGCTTTAGTTGCCGGGCCTCTCCTTTCCCACGCAGGAGCTAGCGCGGCTGAATCACTGCTTTAGTTGCCGGGCCTCTCCTTTCCCATGCAGGAGCTAGCGCGGCTGAATCACTGCTTTAGTTGCCGGGCCTCTCCTTTCCCACGCAGGAGCTAGCGCGGCTGAATCACTGCTTTAGTTGCCGGGCCTCTCCTTTCCCACGCAGGAGCTAGCGCGGCTGAATCACTGCTTTAGTTGCCGGGCCTCTCCTTTCCCACGCAGGAGCTAGCGCGGCTGAATCACTGCTTTAGTTGCCGGGCCTCTCCTTTCCCACGCAGGAGCTAGCGCGGCTGAATCACTGCTTTAGTTGCCGGGCCTCTCCTTTCCCACGCAGGAGCTAGTGCGGCTGAATCACTGCTTTAGCTGCCGGGCCTCTCCTTTCCCACGCAGGAGCTAGCATGGCTGAATCACTGCTCTCGCTGCCGGGCCTCTCCTTTCCCAAGCAGGAGCTAGCGCGGCTGAATCACTGCTTTAGTTGCCGGGCCTCTCCTTTCCCACGCAGGAGCTAGCACGGCTGAATCACTGCTTTAGTTGCCGGGCCTCTCCTTTCCCACGCAGGAGCTAGCGCGGCTGAATCACTGCTTTAGTTGCCGGGCCTCTCCTTTCCCACGCAGGAGCTAGCGCGGCTGAATCACTGCTTTAGTTGCCGGGCCTCTCCTTTCCCACGCAGGAGCTAGCGCGGCTGAATCACTGCTTTAGTTGCCGGGCCTCTCCTTTCCCACGCAGGAGCTAGCGCGGCTGAATCACTGCTTTAGTTGCCGGGCCTCTCCTTTCCCACGCAGGAGCTAGCGCGGCTAAATCACTGCTTTAGCCGCCGGGCCTCTCCTTTCCCACGCAGGAGCTAGCGCAGCTGAATCACTGCTTTAGCTGCCGGGCCTCTCCTTTCCCACGCAGGAGCTAGCGCGGCTGAATCACTGCTCTCGCTGCCGGGCCTCTCCTTTCCCACGCAGGAGCTAGCGCGGCTGAATCACTGCTCTCGCTGCCGGGCCTCTCCCTTTCCCCCGCAGGAGCTAACGCGGCTGAATCACTGCTTTAGTTGCCGGGCCTCTCCTTTCCCACGCAGGAGCTAGCGCGGCTGAATCACTGCTTTAGTTGCCGGGCCTCTCCTTTCCCATGCAGGAGCTAGCGCGGCTGAATCACTGCTTTAGTTGCCGGGCCTCTCCTTTCCCACGCAGGAGCTAGCGCGGCTGAATCACTGCTTTAGTTGCCGGGCCTCTCCTTTACCACGCAGGAGCTAGCGCGGCTGAATCACTGCTTTAGTTGCCGGGCCTCTCCTTTCCCACGCAGGAGCTAGCGCGGCTGAATCACTGCTCTCGCTGCCGAGCCTCTCCTTTCCCACGCAGGAGCTAGCGCGGCTGAATCACTGCTTTAGTTGCCGGGCCTCTCCTTTCCCACGCAGGAGCTAGCGCGGCTGAATCACTGCTTTAGTTGCCGGGCCTCTCCTTTCCCACGCAGGAGCTAGCGCGGCTGAATCACTGCTTTAGTTGCCGGGCCTCTCCTTTCCCATGCAGGAGCTAGCGCGGCTGAATCACTGCTCTCGCTGCCGGGCCTCTCCTTTCCCATGGAGGAGCTAGCGCGGCTGAATCACTGCTCTCGCTGCCGAGCCTCTCCTTTCCCACGCAGGAGCTAGCGCGGCTGAATCACTGCTTTAGTTGCCGGGCCTCTCCTTTCCCACGCAGGAGCTAGCGCGGCTGAATCACTGCTTTAGTTGCCGGGCCTCTCCTTTCCCACGCAGGAGCTAGCGCGGCTGAATCACTGCTTTATTTGCCGGGCCTCTCCTTTCCCACGTAGGAGCTAGCGCAGCTGAATCACTGCTTTATTTGCCGGGCCTCTCCTTTCCCACGCAGGAGCTAGCGCGGCTGAATCACTGCTTTATTTGCCGGGCCTCTCCTTTCCCACGTAGGAGCTAGCGCAGCTGAATCACTGCTTTAGTTGCCGGGCCTCTCCTTTCCCACGCAGGAGCTAGCGCGGCTGAATCACTGCTCTCGCTGCCGGGCCTCTCCTTTCCCACGCAGGAGCTAGCGCGGCTGAATCACCGCTTTAGTTGCCGGGCCTCTCCTTTCCCACGCAGGAGCTAGCGCGGCTGAATCACTGCTTTAGCTGCCGGGCCTCTCCTTTCCCACGCAGGAGCTAGCGCGGCTGAATCACTGCTTTAGTTGCCGGGCCTCTCCTTTCCCACGCAGGAGCTAGCGCGGCTGAATCACTGCTTTATTTGCCGGGCCTCTCCTTTCCCACGTAGGAGCTAGCGCAGCTGAATCACTGCTTTATTTGCCGGGCCTCTCCTTTCCCACGCAGGAGCTAGCGCGGCTGAATCACTGCTTTAGTTGCCGGGCCTCTCCTTTCCCACGCAGGAGCTAGCGCTGCTGAATCACTGCTTTAGTTGCCGGGCCTCTCCTTTCCCACGTAGGAGCTAGCGCGGCTGAATCACTGCTTTATTTGCCGGGCCTCTCCTTTCCCACGCAGGAGCTAGCGCGGCTGAATCACTGCTTTAGCTGCCGGGCCTCTCCTTTCCCACGCAGGAGCTAGCGCGGCTGAATCACTGCTTTAGTTGCCGGGCCTCTCCTTTCCCACGCAGGAGCTAGCGCGGCTGAATCACTGCTTTAGTTGCCGGGCCTCTCCTTTCCAACGCAGGAGCTAGCACGGCTGAATCACTGCTTTAGTTGCCGGGCCTCTCCTTTCCCACGTAGGAGCTAGCGCGGCTGAATCACTGCTTTAGTTGCCGGGCCTCTCCTTTCCCACGCAGGAGCTAGCGCGGCTGAATCACTGCTTTAGCTGCCGGGCCTCTCCTTTCCCACGCAGGAGCTAGCGCGGCTGAATCACTGCTTTAGTTGCCGGGCCTCTCCTTTCCCACGCAGGAGCTAGCGCGGCTGAATCACTGCTTTATTTGCCGGGCCTCTCCTTTCCCACGCAAGAGCTAGCGCAGCTGAATCACTGCTTTATTTGCCGGGCCTCTCCTTTCCCACGCAGGAGCTAGCGCGGCTGAATCACTGCTTTAGTTGCCGGGCCTCTCCTTTCCCACGCAGGAGCTAGCGCGGCTGAATCACTGCTTTAGCTGCCGGGCCTCTCCTTTCCCACGCAGGAGCTAGCGCGGCTGAATCACTGCTTTAGTTGCCGGGCCTCTCCTTTCCCACGCAGGAGCTAGCGCGGCTGAATCACTGCTTTAGTTGCCGGGCCTCTCCTTTCCCATGCAGGAGCTAGCGCGGCTGAATCACTGCTTTATTTGCCGGGCCTCTCCTTTCCCACGCAGGAGCTAGCGCGGCTGAATCACTGCTTTAGTTGCCGGGCCTCTCCTTTCCCACGCAGGAGCTAGCGCAGCTGAATCACTGCTTTAGTTGCCGGGCCTCTCCTTTCCCACGCAGGAGCTGGCGCGGCTGAATCACTGCTCTCGCTGCCGGGCCTCTCCTTTCCCACGCAGGAGCTAGCGCGGCTGAATCACTGCTTTAGTTGCCGGGCCTCTCCTTTCCCACGCAGGAGCTAGCGCGGCTGAATCACTGCTTTAGTTGCCGGGCCTCTCCTTTCCCACGCAGGAGCTAGCGCGGCTGAATCACTGCTTTATTTGCCGGGCCTCTCCTTTCCCACGCAGGAGCTAGCGCGGCTGAATCACTGCTTTAGTTGCCGGGCCTCTCCTTTCCCACGCAGGAGCTAGCGCGGCTGAATCACTGCTTTAGTTGCCGGGCCTCTCCTTTCCCACGCAGAAGCTAGCGCGGCTGAATCACTGCTCTCGCTGCCGGGCCTCTCCTTTCCCACGCAGGAGCTAGCGCGGCTGAATCACTGCTCTCGCTGCCGGGCCTCTCCTTTCCTACGCAGGAGCTAGCGCGGCTGAATCACTGCTTTATTTGCCGGGCTTCTCATTTCCCACGCAGGAGCTAGCGCGGCTGAATCACTGCTTTAGTTGCCGGGCCTCTCCTTTCCCACGCAGGAGCTAGTGCGGCTGAATCACTGCTTTAGTTGCCGGGCCTCTCCTTTCCCATGCAGGAGCTAGCGCGGCTGAATCACTGCTTTAGTTGCCGGGCCTCTCCTTTCCCATGCAGGAGCTAGCGCGGCTGAATCACTGCTTTAGTTGCCGGGCCTCTCCTTTCCCACGCAGGAGCTAGCGCGGCTGAATCACTGCTTTAGTTGCCGGGCCTCTCCTTTCCCACGCAGGAGCTAGCGCGGCTGAATCACTGCTTTACTTGCCGGGCCTCTCCTTTCCCACGCAGGAGCTAGCGCGGCTGAATCACTGCTTTAGTTGGCGGGCCTCTCCTTTCCCACGCAGGAGCTAGCGCGGCTGAATCACTGCTTTAGTTGCCGGGCCTCTCCTTTCCCACGCAGGAGCTAGCGCGGCTGAATCACTGCTTTACTTGCCGGGCCTCTCCTTTCCCACGCAGGAGCTAGCGCGGCTGAATCACTGCTTTAGTTGGCGGGCCTCTCCTTTCCCACGCAGGAGCTAGCGCGGCTGAATCACTGCTTTAGTTGCTTGCTGCCGGCCTCTCTCTTTTCATGAGTACCAGCTTCGCCTGTTTCATACGAATCGATCACTGTTGGGAAACGAGGCATCGGAGGGCGCGGAGCAAGGAACGACGAGATTCACTTACTTGTGAAATAGGCAGAGTGGGGGAGCCTCCCCTCAGTGGCCGCTACAACGCTCGGGGTTCGCGGAGCAGCCCACTAGAAGAGAAGTCTTTACAATCTGGGTGGTCTTCCCTGGGTGGCCGCTGCTACGCTTGCCAAAAGCAGAGCGGCATGAACAGGATCGCTGTCGGGGTCTTCTTTTCACAATCCCATCCTCGTCGCCATTGTTATGAAGATGGCACAACACAGGAGGCAAGTCTTCATTAAGTGTTTATTTAAGTTAAATGATATAAAAGACCCCCAACAGCAGCAGGGAGCCACCAGCAATCGCATATAACTTCAACTGACAAAACATAACACCGGTTCTGTGACCACACTAGAACTTGGAACAGTGAACCATTCTATGTGTTATTAATCCTCTCTGTACATAGCTCTTTCTCCATGAGAGCACATTATAACAGTTCCATATATGGTGGAATTGCCCCAAGCTTAAAAAACTGTATCTGGAAGCCTCACAGGATTGTGGGTGTGGGGGTATTGGCACTTGGTTCCATATATGGTGGAATTGCCCCAAGCTTAAAAGACTGTATCTGGAAGCCTCACAGGATTGTGGGGGTATTGGCACTTGGTTCCATATATGGTGGAATTGCCCCAGAATCGATGCATTTTGGAGGGAAATACGGGATGCCCGAGAGCAGATCTTTGGTGCTCACCTAATAACATCCTCAGAAGAGGGTCTGCTGGGATGTAGGGGGTGGTCCGAAACAGGCTCCAATAAGGCACAGTGGAGAGCCCAAATAATTCTAGTGTTAGCCGCCATGCTGCTGATCACACAGAGATGGAAAGCTGGGAGATTCCAACATTTCAAGAATGGAGGCGGGGAGGAGGAGGGGAAATGTTTTACAGAGCTGACTGTGTTGGGTGCATGGCATATAGCTTAGCCAAAATTAAATAAAATTAATTTTAAAAAAGAAGTATGAGAGGTTGTCAATCTAGATTAATAGTAAATCAGGAATGTCGGCCTCCGCGATCAAACTGCCTGAGAATTGAAGAAAGATATCACATGGGCAAAAAAGAAAGGAGAGAAAAATGACGGGAGCACATTTATTTACTTTCAGCATGACTCCAGCTATGGTTGGGCATTAAGTGGCTGAAATGAAAGACGACTAAACAGGACTCCCCTCTCCTGCCTTCTCAGGAAACAACATCCAGAGTCTTAAAATCAATATAATTGAGACTAGGGATCAAAGCCAAGACTTTGGCCTGAAGAACCAACTCTTCAAAGAACATCTTGCAATTGATAATCATTCCACTCAACCCTTTTAACTCCCTCTGGAATACCCACTCACTCCCCCCCTCCCTAACCCCTCAGAGCTCCTCTTCTACCCCTGCAACCTACCTGCTCACTCCCCCTCTCTACCCATCAAAGCTCTTCTGCAACCTACCCACTCATTCTCCCTCTCTACCCATCAGTGCTCCTCTGCAACCCCTGCAACCTACCCACTCACTCCCCCTCTCTACCCATCAGAGCTCCTCTGCTACCCCTGAAACCTACCCACTCACTCACCCTCTCTACCCATCAGAGCTCCTCTGCTACCTCTGCAACCAACCTGCTCAATCCCCACTCTCTACCCATCAGAGCTCCTCTGCTACCCCTGCAACCTACCCACTGACTCTCCCTCTCTATCCATCAGAGCTCCTCTGCAACCCCTGCAACCTACCTACTCACTCTTCCTCTCTACCCATCAGTGCTCCTCTGCAACAGCTGCAACCTACCCACTCACTCCCACTCTCTACCCATCAGAGCTCTTCTGCAACCCCAGCAACCTACCAGCTCACTACCCTTCTCTACCCATCATGCTCCTCTGCTACCCCTGCAACCTACCCTCTCTCCCTCTCTACCCATCAGCACTCCTCTGCAACCTCTGCAACCTACCCGCTCACTCCCCCTCTCTACCCATCAGAGCTCCTCTACAACCCCTGGCACCTACCTGCTCACTACCCTTCTCCACCCATCAGATCTCCTCTGCTACCCCTAAAACCTACCACTCACTCTCCCTCTTTACCCAACAGTGCTCCCCTGTAACCCCTGCAACCTACCTGCGCACTACCCTTCTCTACCCATCATGCTCCTTTGCTACCCCTGCATCCTACCCACTCCCTCTCTACCCAACAGTGCTCCTCTGCAACCCCTGCAACCTACCCACTCACTCCCCCTCTCTACCCATCAGAGCTCCTCTGCTACCCCTACAACCTACCCACTCACTTCCCCTCACTACCCATCAGTGCCCCTCTGCAACCCTGCAACTTACCCACTCACTTCCCCTCACTACTCATCAGTGCCCCTCTGCAACCCCTGCAACCTACCCACTCACTCCCCACTCCCTACCCATCAGTGCTCCTCTGCTACCACTACAACCTACCTACTCACTCCCCCTCTCTACCCATCAGAACTCCTCTGCAACCCCTGCAACCTACCCACTCACTCACCCTCCCTACCCCTCAGAGCTCTTCTTCTACCCCTGCAACCTACCCACTCCCTACCCCTCTCTGCCCATCAGTGCTCCTCTGCAACCTACCCACTCTCTCCCTCCTCTCTACCCATCAGAGCTCCTCTGCAACCCCTGCAACCTACCCACTCACTCATCCTCACCCTCGCTACCCATCAGAGCTCCGCTGCTACCACTACAACCTACCCACTGACTCCCCCTCTCTACCCATCAGAGCTCCTCTGCTACCCCTGCAACCTACCCACTCAGTCTCCCACTCTACCCATCAGTGCTCATCTGCAACCCGTGCAACCTACCCACTAGCCGTCTCTACCCATCAGAGCACCTCTACTACCTCTGCAACCTACCCGCTCCCTACCCCTCTCTACCCATCAGAGCTCCTCTGCAACCCCAGCAACCGACCTGCTCACTCACCCTCTCTACCCATCAGATCTCCTCTGCTACCCCTGCAACCTACCCACTCCCTCTCCCTCTCTACCCATCAGTGCTCCTCTGCAACCCCTGCAACCTACCCACTAACCCTCTCTACCCATCAGAACTCCTCTTCTACCCCTGCAACCTACCTGCTCACTCCCCCTCTCTACCCATCAAAGCTCTTCTGCAACCTACCCACTCATTCTCCCTCTCTACCCATCAGTGCTCCTCTGCAACCCCTGCAACCTACCCACTCACTCCCCCTCTCTACCCATCAGAGCTCCTCTGCTACCCCTGAAACCTACCCACTCACTCCCCCTCTCTACCCATCAGAGCTCCTCTGCTACCTCTGCAACCAACCTGCTCAATCCCCACTCTCTACCCATCAGAGCTCCTCTGCTACCCCTGCAACCTACCCACTGACTCTCCCTCTCTATCCATCAGAGCTCCTCTGCAACCCCTGCAACCTACCTACTCACTCTTCCTCTCTACCCATCAGTGCTCCTCTGCAACAGCTGCAACCTACCCACTCACTCCCACTCTCTACCCATCAGAGCTCTTCTGCAACCCCAGCAACCTACCAGCTCACTACCCTTCTCTACCCATCATGCTCCTCTGCTACCCCTGCAACCTACCCTCTCTCCCTCTCTACCCATCAGCACTCCTCTGCAACCTCTGCAACCTACCCACTCACTCCCCCTCTCTACCCATCAGAGCTCCTCTGCAACCCCTGGCACCTACCTGCTCACTACCCTTCTCCACCCATCAGATCTCCTCTGCTACCCCTAAAACCTACCACTCACTCTCCCTCTTTACCCAACAGTGCTCCCCTGTAAACCCTGCAACCTACCTGCGCACTACCCTTCTCTACCCATCATGCTCCTCTGCTACCCCTGCATCCTACCCACTCCCTCTCTACCCAACAGTGCTCCTCTGCAACCCCTGCAACCTACCCACTCACTCCCCCTCTCTACCCATCAGAGCTCCTCTGCTACCCCTACAACCTACCCACTCACTTCCCCTCACTACCCATCAGTGCCCCTCTGCAACCTACCCACTCACTCCCCACTCTCTACCCATCAGTGCCCCTCTGCAACCCCTACAACCTACCCACTCACCCCTGTGAGAAACCTGAGGATATTCTGACTCCTACTCCCCCAGGTAGCCAGGGAAAGGCCATCGCTCTTGGATCACGACCCTGGTGGTGGAGAAGTGAGAGAGGATCACCAGGGTGTATGGTCCTTGGGGATTGGGAGTTGGGTGCCCACAGGCGAGACATGGTATCCCCTTTCCCTATTGACGACCAACCTAACCCTCCCCCAATCTTTATGGGCTACTGCAAGGCCTCACCCTTTATTTTCCCAAATGTGGACTCTGACAGTACTGGCATGAGGAAGAGTGGACTGAGAGTAATCAACACTAAACTTAATTTCACCACTCTGGTACTGGGACAAGGACAATGCCTGAAGAGTACTGTGCGGGTCAGGCATGTCCCTTTAATCATGGTCAGGCAAGCCTAACCACACCAGCAACCTGTCAAGTGGTTGCAGGTGTATAAAGAGAGAGCCAGAGAACAGCATGGGGAGCAGCAGGGAGGCCTGTATGGGAGAGACCAGCAGAGAACCTGTGTTGTGAGGAGCAAGCAGTGGCGGGACCTGAGAGGAAGCTAGGACACCGGCAGATGCCCCAGACAACCTGTAGAGCCCATGGCAAGTCGAGCCGAAAAGCTGCCACAGGTGTGGGAGTCTCCGTTGCCCACAGAGCAAGGAAGGAGAGGGTGGCAGCGCTTTCCGTGTCCATGGAGTCGGGTTGCAGAGTTATTGGCATTTGCTCTGAAGGACCCGAAATGTGAGCAGGACTCACAGAGGCCGGCCCACTCGCCTATGAGGCAGAACAGAAGTGGGAGGCACCAGGAGCGGGGATCACGGAGACCGGCCTGCTTGCCTGTGCAGCAGAACCGATACCGCGCTGCACCAGGAGGAGAAACGCAGGGTACCAGTGAATGGGAAGTGGTGTCACTCAAAGACGGGGACACTCCTAGGGGCTATGCATGAATGCTAAAGTGCTGTATGCCCAATATTGAATTCCAAACTGAATGAAAACTCGAAGAAGAGTTAAATTATGCACATTGATACCGTAATAAATGAAATCTTAAAACAATGTGAAACTATATATATTGAATTGAATGAAAGTTCACGGCCAAAGAAATAATTGAGGAGAACAAAAAGGGAAGGTGCCCTTTTGTGAAAGTAACCCATGGAGAAAGAAACAGTGTGAAACCGTGTGACAACCGGTCGGGATACATAACACCACCTCAAAGGGGACTTTTATGAACAGATACAGTGCGGCAAGGTTAAAGGCTGGCAAGAGGTGTGTGACGCATATTTACAGAGCCAAGAGACTAAAATGGAGATGCCATGAGAGGGTGCACATTCAAATAAACCCAAGAGGCCGACAAAGAGAAGCAAAGTGAAGGTGAAAAGAACCTGTGTGTGCTGAAGAGCCTAGGGTTCCTGGTTGTGCAACCTTTGACGGGTGGACCGTGTGGTCTGACAACTGAGCCTAGACCAGGGAGCCCTGAATTGAGAAACCCAAGACATTGTGAGACAAACCAAGAAGGAGCTCTGTAAATGAACTATTAATGTCAAACAAGAAAGGTCAAGTTGGCCTGGATTTGTGTTGAACTTTAAAGGTCTGAAACAAAATATGAATTGCTACGTTGAAGTCTTGGGGAATGGAAGCCTGAGACTTGGCGAACTACAAACGATATCTTGATGTCGGAGCCTCAAGACCCCCTTGTCCTTTTGAACTGTGTTGCTTGGTTGCTTGGAACTTGGGGAAGGGAACCCCAAGGATTTATGGAACTTTCTTGAACTTGAAAGGGGTAATCTTGAGACTTTTGTGAAACCTTCGTAAACGAGCATCACGTCAAATATACCATGTCATTGCATGAGTATTGCCGCCGGTCAGCCAGAGCATTTATATTCCATGTCATTGTATGAGTATTGCCGCCGGTCAGACAGAGCATTTATATTCCATGTCACTGCATGAGTATCCCCGTCTGTCGGCCAGAGCATTTATATCCCATGTCATTGCATGACTATTCCAGCCAGTCAGACCGAGCATTCATATTCCATGTCATTGCATGAGTATTGCCGCCGGTCAGACCGAGCATTTATATTCCATGTCACTGCATGAGTATCCCCGCCTGTCAGACGGAGCATTCATATTCCATGTCGTTGCATGAGTATTCCCACCTGTCAGACGGAGCATTTATATTCCATGTCACTGCATGAGTATTCCCACCTGTCAGACGGAGCATTTATATTCCATGTCACTGCATGAGTATTCCCACCTGTCAGACGGAGCATTTATATTCCATGTCACTGCATGAGTATTCCCGCCTGTCAGACGGAGCATTCATATTCCATGTCGTTGCATGAGTATTCCCGCCTGTCAGAAGGAGCATTCATATTCCATGTCGTTGCATGAATATTCCCGCCTGTCAGACAGAGCATTCATATTCCATGTCGTTGTATGAGTATTGCCGCCGGTCAGACAGAGCATTTATATTCCATGTCACTGCATGAGTATTTCCGCCTGTCAGACAGAGCATTCATATTCCATGTCATTGCATGAGTATTCCCACCTGTCAGACAGAGCATTTATATTCCATGTCACTGCATGAGTATTCCCACCTGTCAGACAGAGCATTTATATTCCATGTCACTGCATGAGTATTCCCACCTGTCAGACAGAGCATTCATATTCCATGTCACTGCATGAGTATTTCCGCCTGTCAGACAGAGCATGCATATTCCATGTCACTGCATGAGTATTTCCGCCTGTCAGAGCATTCATATTCCATGTCACTGCATGAGTATTCCCACCTGTCAGACAGAGCATTCATATTCCATGTCACTGCATGAGTATTCCCACCTGTCAGACAGAGCATTCATATTCCATGTCACTGCATGAGTATTCCCACCTGTCAGACAGAGCATTCATATTCCATGTCACTGCATGAGTATTCCCGCCTGTCAGACAGAGCATTTATATTCCATGTCACTGCATGAGTATTCTCGCCTGTCAGACAGAGCATTTATATTCCATGTCACTGCATGAGTATTCCCGCCTGTCAGACGGAGCATTTATATTCCATGTCACTGCATGAGTATTCCCGCCTGTCAGACGGAGCATTCATATTCCATGTCACTGCATGAGTATTGCCGCCTGTCAGACAGAGCATTCATATTCCATTGCATGAATATTCCCACCTGTCAGACAGAGCATTCATATTCCATGTCGTTGCATGAATATTCCCACCTGTCAGACAGAGCATTCATATTCCATGTCACTGCATGAGTATTCCCGCCTGTCAGACAGAGCATTCATATTCCATGTCACTGCATGAGTATTTCCGCCTGTCAGACAGAGCATTCATATTCCATGTCACTGCATGAGTATTCCCACCTGTCAGACAGAGCATTCATATTCCATGTCACTGCATGAGTATTCCCACCTGTCAGACAGAGCATTTATATTCCATGTCACTGCATGAGTATTCCCGCCTGTCAGACGGAGCATTTATATTCCATGTCACTGCATGAGTATTCCCGCCTGTCAGACGGAGCATTCATATTCCATGTCACTGCATGAGTATTCCCGCCTGTCAGACGGAGCATTCATATTCCATGTCACTGCATGAGTATTCCCACCTGTCAGACAGAGCATTTATATTCCATGTCACTGCATGAGTATTCCCACCTGTCAGACAGAGCATTCATATTCCATGTCACTGCATGAGTATTCCCGCCTGTCAGACGGAGCATTTATATTCCATGTCACTGCTTGAGTATTCCCGCCTGCCAGACGGAGCATTCATATTCCATGTCGTTGCATGAGTATTCCCGCCTGTCAGACGGAGCATTCATATTCCATGTCGTTGCATGAATATTCCCGCCTGTCAGACAGAGCATTCATATTCCATGTCGTTGCATGAGTATTGCCGCCGGTCAGACGGAGCATTTATATTCCATGTCGTTGCATGAGTATTGCCGCCGGTCAGACGGAGCATTTATATTCCATGTCACTGCATGAGTATTCCCGCCTGTCAGACGGAGCATTCATATTCCATGTCACTGCATGAGTATTCCCGCCTGTCAGACAGAGCATTTATATTCCATGTCACTGCATGAGTATTTCCACCTGTCAGACAGAGCATTCATATTCCATGTCACTGCATGAGTATTCCCACCTGTCAGACAGAGCATTCATATTCCATGTCATTGATATGATATGATATGATATGGTATTTGTAACGCGCCTATACACAAGTGTTTCAAGGCGCGACGAGGCAGGGAGGGAGGGAAACAAGGGGAAGACAGACAAACGATCCTACTAGGCCAGGTGTCATTCAGATCGCGCAAGTGCAGAGGTAGGGGGAAAAAGGGGAAAGTGCAGGGGGAGGAGGGGGGGGGGAGTGCAGTACAAGGTAAGTAGCGTAAAAAAGATAAATAATAAATAATAAATAAAAGGGCCAGCTGGTGGCAAGTGCGAGGTAAGTGCAGAAGCAAGTGCTGGGAAGGGGGCTGTAGGGATACAGTGACAGTCCCACAGTGCAGGGGGAGCCAGGGAGGCAGTGCAGGTGGAGAGTGGCTGGGCCCTGGACCGAGGTTGCTGAGAGTGGCCCAGATGCAGGTTTAGTGCTGAATTCAGTGGGGAGTTAAGCAGGTTTAGCAGGGGAGAGGGAGAGAGAAGGCAGAAGCGAAGAGGAAGGTTTTGAGGTGCTTCCGGAACCGGAGATGGTTCTCCTCAAGTTTCAGGGAGGCAGGAAGGCTGTTCCAGAGGGAGGCCCCTGCTGCGGAGAGAGATCTACCCCCAGCTCGTTGCTTCGAGAAGCGGCTGACCATGAGGGAATTGGAGACGGATGAGCGAAGGGCTCGTGAAGGAAGATATTTAGGAAGAGAGAGTTGAAGGTATTTAGGTCCCAGGCCCCAGAAGGCCTTGTGGACAATGCAGAGGGTTTTGAACTTAATCCTCGCAGCCACTGGGAGCCAATGCAGAGATTTCAGTCCTGGAGAGATACGGTCCCTGGGCTTGAGGCCAAGGACAAGTCTCGCAGTTCTGTTCTGGATAAGTTGCAGAGGGCGGAGAGTGGAGGCAGGAAGATTAAGATAGAGGCTGTTACAGTAGTCCAGCCTTGAGAGAACCAGGGCTCGGGAGACAGTGAGTTTCTGGGGGAAGGAGAGGAAGGGAAGAATACCTCTGAGGAGGTGCAGCTGGTAGTGTGACTTCTTAGAGACGTCAGATATATGAGGAGAGAAGGAGAGTGAGGAGTCTAAGATGACCCCGAGGTTTTTAGCCTTGCAGGTAGGGACAGGAAGGGGGCCAAGGGAGGCCGGCCAGAGAGCTGCAGGGAAGGAGGGAGTGGGTGTGCCGATGAGTAGAATCTCAGTCTTACTGGCATTGAGGCAGAGGTCATTGGCGGCACACCATTCCTGGATAGCAGACAGACAGTTGGAGATGAGGGAAGGAGAGGAGGAGGCCGAGGGTAGCCTGAAAATGAGCTGGGTATCGTCTGCATAGCACTGGAAGTAGGGGCAGAGAGCGGCGATGCGGTGGGCAAGGAGTGCCAGATACTGGTTGAAGAGCCAGGGAGAGAGGTTGGATCCCTGGGGGACACCACAGGTGGAGAAAAAGATGTCAGAGAGGAAGGAGCCCATTTGGACCTGGGAGGGTCGACCGGAAAGGAAAGAGGTCAGCCATGCCAGAGCCTGACCAGTGATACCCAGGTTATCACGGAGACAGTTGAGCAGGATGGCATGGTTGACAGTGTCAAAGGCAGAGGAGAGATCGAGCAGAATGAGAACACAGGGAGTGTTGGAATCGAGGTTCAGGAGCAGGTCCTCACGGATGTTCAGGAGAGCAGTTTCCGTGCTTCTGGCCGCTCTGAAGCCGGATTGATGGTCATGAAGATTACCAACAGATTCAGCATGGAGGTTAAGCTGGGAGATGGCCAGTTTCTCCAGGAGCTTACCCAGGAAGGGAGTAATGGAGATTGGGCGATAATTGGCCGGGCAGGAGGGGTCGGAAGAGGGTTTCTTGAGGAGGGGGTGCACAAGGGAGTGCTTGAGGGGGGATGGGAAGACTCCAGAGGCGAATGAGTGGTTGCAAAAGTCAGCCAGGGCAGGAGCCAGGGAGTCGATGTGGTCCTTGATGGTTTTGGAGGAGCAGGGGTGAACCTGTTTAGACGAGGCTTTCATAGATCGGACTTGTCTGGAAACCTCATCAGCAGAAAAAGGTGGAAAAGCAGAGAAGGAGGGCGGAGGGGCGGCTGCAAGAGAGCAAGAGGAAGAGCCGGGAAGAGAGGGAGGGAGGAGAGAGGAGGAGAGCGAGGACAGGATGTCCTGAGTTTTTGAGATGAAGTGCGAGGCCAGTGCAGTGCAGAGGGCCTGGGAGGGGACAGGAGAGGTAGAGACTGCAGCAGGGTTGGCCAGCTCCTTGCAGATTTTAAAGAGTTCGGCCGAGTTGTTAGATGCCTCAGAGATGCGGGCTTGGATAAGGGCTCTCTTCTTGGTGAGAACGGAGAGCCGGTATTGCCTTTGGAGCAGGCGACAGGCCAGTTTGTCAGAGGATGAACATGAAGCACGCCATTTCCTCTCTGCCACCCTGCACTTGCGTTTTAGGGTGACGAGATCCGAGTCATACCAGGAGTTACATTTGGCTTTGGGCTTCAGGCGGATTCTCATGACGGGGGCAAGGATATCGAGAGTATCAGATATAGAGGAATAGAGCATGGAGAGGGCTGTGTCAGGGTGGGAGTCAGCTGAGGGGGGAGGAGGGGGCGAGAAGGTAGCAGCGAAAGCCTCAACTGACACGCGCTTCATGGGTCGGATGACCGAGAAGGTAGGTGGCAGTGAAGAGGATGGCTTTGCCTGTGGGGTAGGGAGGGAGAGGTGGGAGGATAGGAGAAAGTGATCGCTCCAGGAGAGAGGAGTGGAGAGAGGGAGGGAGAGGGGAAGGTCAGAGGAGATCAGAGCATCAAGAGTGTGCCCTGCAGAGTGGGTAGGCCCAGACGGGAGAATAGAGAGTGAGAGAGAGTTGCAGAGTTCGCGAAAGAGATCAGTGGGGGGACAGGAGGCATCGAGGTGGATGTTGAAGTCACCGAGAAAGAGGAGTTGGGTGGTTGAGGACAGGAGTGAGGAGGAGAGGTCAGCCCATTCATTGCATGAGTATTCCCACCTGTCAGACAGAGCATTCATATTCCATGTCATTGCATGAATATTCCCACCTGTCAGACAGAGCATTTATATTCCATGTCACTGCATGAGTATTCCCACCTGTCAGACAGAGCATTCATATTCCATGTCATTGCATGAATATTCCCACCTGTCAGACAGAGCATTTATATTCCATGTCACTGCATGAGTATTTCCACCTGTCAGACAGAGCATTCATATTCCATGTCACTGCATGAGTATTCCCACCTGTCAGACAGAGCATGCATATTCCATGTCGTTGCATGAATATTCCCACCTGTCAGACAGAGCATTCATATTCCATGTCATTGCATGAATATTCCCACCTGTCAGACAGAGCATTCATATTCCATGTCGTTGCATGAATATTCCCACCTGTCAGACAGAGCATGCATACAGTCTTTCTTTGCGTAATCCTTGGACATTACATTCATGTACTTCTTCATTGCAGCTGCACAGAGGTGTCCCTCCTAAACTATTACTGCTGTTTTTCTCTACATGCATGGGATCAGAGACCTTATGAGACACCAAGGGAGTACATTAAAAACGTTCCTGTGTTACTTCCACCCCAATCCACTCCTCCGATATTGCCTCTTGTATTTCAAAGAATAAGCTCTATAGGTGCCAGAAACCTACCATTAGTTGCAAACTGAACACACTCCTCTCTCGACATCTTCGACTTGAAGGCGGAATCTACGTAGCCATAAATATACGTGCTCCCAGAACCTCCAATGGCAAAGGGTTGGCGGATCAGCATCCCGCTAAGCGTCGCATACACCTGAGCCAAGAAACAAATGCATGTCATTGACCATACCATGAGCTAAAGCACATGCATTATAAAATATATCATGTGCCAGTGGCCATACACCTGATCCAAGAAACAAGCGCATGTCAGTGATCATATCATGAGCTAAAGTATATGCGCTATAACATATATCATGTGCCAGCGTCTCATACACCTGAGCCAAGAAACAAATTCATGTCAGTGACCATACTATGAGCTAAAGCACATGCACTATGAAATATATCATGTGCCAGTGGCCATACACCTGATCCAAGAAACAAGCGCATGTCAGTGATCATATCATGAGCTAAAGTATATGCGCTATAACATATATCATGTGCCAGCGTCTCATACACCTGATCCAAGAAACAAATGCATGTCAGTGACCACACCATGAGCTAAAGCACATGCACTATAACATATATGATGTGCCAGCATCTTGTACATCTGATCCAAGAAACAAATGCATGTCAGTGACCATACCATGAGCTAAAGCACAGGCACTATAACATATATCATGTGACAGTGCCCCACACACCTGAGCCAAGAAACAAATGCATGTCAGTGACCATACCATGAGCTAAAGCACATGCACTATAACATATATCATGTGACAGTGGCCCATACACCTGAGCCAAGAAACAAATGCATGTCAGTGACCATACCATGAGCTAAAGCACATGCACTATAACATATCTCATGTGCCAGCATCTCATACACCTGAGCCAAGAAATAAATGCATGTCAGTGACCATACCATGAGCTGAAGCACATGCACTATAACATATATCATGTGCCAGAGTCCCGTACACCGGATCCAAGAAACAAATGCATGTCAGTGACCATACCATGAGCTAAAGCACATGCACTATAACATATATCATGTGCCAGAGTCCCATACACCTGAGCCAAGTAACAAATGCATGTCAGTGACCATACCATGAGCTAAAGCACATGCACTATAACATATATCATGTGCCAGCGTCCCATACACCTGATCCAAGAAACAAATGCATGTCAGTGACCATATAATGAGCTAAATCACATGCATTATAACATATATCATGTGCCAGCGTCCCGTACACCTGAACCAAGAAACAAATGCATGTCAGTGACCATATAATGAGCTAAAGCACATGCACTATAACATAGATCATGTGACAGTGCCCCATACACCTGAGCCAAGAAACAAATGCATGTCAGTGACCATACCATGAGCTAAAGCACATGCACTATAACATATATCATGTGCCAGCATTCCATACACCTGAGCCAAGAAACAAATGCATGTCAGTGACCATACCATGAGCTAAAGCACATGCACTATAACATATATCATGAGCCAGCGTCCCATACACCTGATCCAAGAAACAAATGCATGTCAGTGACCATATAATGAGCTAAATCACATGCACTATAAGATATATCATGTGCCAGCATCCCGTACACCGGATCCAAGAAAAAAATGCATGTCAGTGACCATACCATAAGCTAAAGCACATGCACTATAACATATATCATGTGCCAGCATCCCATACACCTGAGCCAAGTAACAAATGGATGTCAGTGACCATACCATGAGCTAAAGCACATGCACTATAACATATCATGTGCCAGCATCCCATACACCTGAGCCAAGAAAAAAATGCATGTCAGTGACCATACCCTGAACTAAAGCACATGCACTATCAGATATATCATGTGCCAGTGTCTCATACACCTGAGCCAAGAAACAAATGCATGTCAGTGACCATACCATGAACTAAAGCACATGCACTATCAGATATATCATGTGCCAGTGTCTCATACACCTGAGCCAAGAAACAAATGCATGTCAGTGACCATACCATGAGCTAAAGCCCATGCACTATAACATATATCATGTGCCAGCGTCCCGTACACCGGATCCAAGAAACAAATGCATGTCAGTGACCACACCATGAGCTAAAGCACAGGCACTATAACATATATCATGTGCCAGAGTCTCATACAACTGAGCAAAGAAACAAATGCATGTCAGTGACCATACCATGAGCTAAACATGCACTATAACATATCTCATGTGCCAGCGTCTCATACACCTGAGCCAAGAAACAAATGCATGTCAGTGACCATACCATGAGCTAAAGCACATGCACTATAACATGTATCATGTGCCAGCATCTTGTACATCTGATCCAAGAAACAAATGCTTTTTAGTGAACATACCATGAGCTAAAGCCCATGCAATATAACATATATCATGTTTCAGCATCCCGTACACCTGAGCCAAGAAACAAATGCATGTCAGTGACCATACCATGAGCTAAAGCCCATGCACTATAACATATATCATGTGCCAGCGTCCCGTACACCGGATCCAAGAAACAAATGCATGTCAGTGACCACACCATGAGCTAAAGCACAGGCACTATAACATATATCATGTGCCAGAGTCTCATACAACTGAGCAAAGAAACAAATGCATGTCAGTTACATACCATGAGCTAAAGCACATGCACTATAACATATATCATGTGCCAGCGTCTCATACACCTGAGCCAAGAAACAAATGCATGTCAGTGACCATATCATGAGCTAAAGCACATGCACTATAACATGTATCATGTGCCAGCATCTTGTACATCTGATCCAAGAAACAAATGCATTTTAGTGAACATACCATGAGCTAAAGCCCATGCAATATAACATATATCATGTGCCAGCGTCCCACACACCTGAGCCAAGAAATGAATGCATGTCAGTGACCATACCATGAGCTAAAGCCCATGCACTATAACATATATCATGTGCCAGCGTCCCGTACACCGGATCCAAGAAACAAATGCATGTCAGTGACCACACCATGAGCTAAAGCACAGGCACTATAACATATATCATGTGCCAGAGTCTCATACAACTGAGCAAAGAAACAAATGCATGTCAGTGACCATACCATGAGCTAAACATGCACTATAACATATCTCATGTGCCAGCGTCTCATACACCTGAGCCAAGAAACAAATGCATGTCAGTGACCATACCATGAGCTAAAGCACATGCACTATAACATGTATCATGTGCCAGCATCTTGTACATCTGATCCAAGAAACAAATGCTTTTTAGTGAACATACCATGAGCTAAAGCCCATGCAATATAACATATATCATGTGCCAGCGTCCCACACACCTGAGCCAAGAAATGAATGCATGTCAGTGACCATACCATGAGCTAAAGCCCATGCACTATAACATATATCATGTGCCAGCGTCCCGTACACCGGATCCAAGAAACAAATGCATGTCAGTGACCACACCATGAGCTAAAGCACAGGCACTATAACATATATCATGTGCCAGAGTCTCATACAACTGAGCAAAGAAACAAATGCATGTCAGTGACCATACCATGAGCTAAACATGCACTATAACATATCTCATGTGCCAGCGTCTCATACACCTGAGCCAAGAAACAAATGCATGTCAGTGACCATACCATGAGCTAAAGCACATGCACTATAACATGTATCATGTGCCAGCATCTTGTACATCTGATCCAAGAAACAAATGCTTTTTAGTGAACATACCATGAGCTAAAGCCCATGCACTATAACATATCTCATGTGCCAGCGTCTCATACACCTGAGCCAAGAAACAAATGCATGTCAGTGACCATACCATGAGCTAAAGCACATGCACTATAACATATATCATGTGCCAGCGTCCCGTACACCTGAGCCAAGAAACAAATGCATGTCAGTGACCATACCATGAGCTAAAGCCCATGCACTATAACATATATCATGTGCCAGCGTCCCGTACACCGGATCCAAGAAACAAATGCATGTCAGTGACCACACCATGAGCTAAAGCACAGGCACTATAACATATATCATGTGCCAGAGTCTCATACAACTGAGCAAAGAAACAAATGCATGTCAGTTACATACCATGAGCTAAAGCACATGCACTATAACATATATCATGTGCCAGCGTCTCATACACCTGAGCCAAGAAACAAATGCATGTCAGTGACCATATCATGAGCTAAAGCACATGCACTATAACATGTATCATGTGCCAGCATCTTGTACATCTGATCCAAGAAACAAATGCATTTTAGTGAACATACCATGAGCTAAAGCCCATGCAATATAACATATATCATGTGCCAGCGTCCCACACACCTGAGCCAAGAAATGAATGCATGTCAGTGACCATACCATGAGCTAAAGCGCATGCACTATAACATATATCATGTGCCAGCGTCCCACACACCTGAGCCAAGAAAAAAATGCATGTCAGTGACCATACCATGAGCTAAAGCACATGCACTATAACATATATCATGTTTCAGCATCTCGTACACCTGAGCCAAGAAACAAATGCATGTCAGTGACCATACCATGAGCTAAAGCCCATGCACTATAACATATATCATGTGCCAGCGTCCCATACACCTGAGCCAAGAAACAAATGCATGTCAGTGACCATACCATGAGCTAAAGCACATGCACTATAACATATATCATGTGCCAGCATCCCATACAACTGAGCCAAGAACCAAATGCATGTCAGTGACCATACCATGAGCTAAAGCACATGCACTATAACATATATCATGTGCCAGCGTCCCGTACACCGGATCCAAGAAACAAATGCATGTCAGTGACCACACCATGAGCTAAAGCACATGCACTATAACATATATCATGTGCCAGCGTCTCATACAACTGAGCCAAGAAACAAATGCATGTCAGTGACCATACCATGAGCTGAAGCACATGCACTATAACATATATTATGTGCCAGAGTCTCATACACCTGAGCCAAGCAACAAATGCATGTCAGTGATTGTACCATGAGCTAAAGCGCATGCACTATAACATATATCATGTGCCAGTGTCTCATACACCTGAGCCAAGAAACAAATGCATGTCAGTGACCATACCATGAGCTAAAGCACATGCACTATAACATATATCATGTGCCAGAGTCCCGTACACCAGATCCAAGAAACAAATGCATGTCAGTGACCGTATCATGAGCTAAAGCACATGCACTATAACATGTATCATGTGCCAGCATCTTGTACATCTGATCCAAGAAACAAATGCATTTTAGTGAACATACCATGAGCTAAAGCCCATGCAATATAACATATATCATGTGCCAGCGTCCCACACACCTGAGCCAAGAAATGAATGCATGTCAGTGACCATACCATGAGCTAAAGCACATGCACTATAACATATATCATGCGCCAGCATTCCATACACCTGAGCCAAGAAACAAATGTATGTCAGTGATCATACCATGAGCTAAAGCACATGCACTATAACACATATCATGTGCCAGCATCCTGTACACCGGATCCAGAAACAAATGCATGTCAGTGACCACACCATGAGCTAAAACACATGCACTATAACATATATGATGTGCCAGCATCTTGTACATCTGATCCAAGAAACAAATGCATGCCAGTGACCATACCATGAGCTAAAGCACATGCACTATAACATATATCATGTGACAGTGCCCCATACACCTGAGCCAAGAAACAAATGCATGTCAGTGACCGTATCATGAGCTAAAGCACATGTACTATAACATATATCATGTGTTAGCGCCCCATACACCTGTGCCAAGAAACAAATGCATGTCATTGACCATACCATGAGCTAAAGCAAATGCACTATAACATATATTATGTGCCAGAGTCTCATACACCTGAGCCAAGAAACAAATGCATGTCAGTGATTGTACCATGAGCTAAAGCGCATGCACTATAACATATATCATGTGCCAGCGTCCCGTACACCGGATCCAAGAAACAAATGCATGTCAGTGACCACACCATGAGCTAAAGCACATGCACTATAACATATATCATGTGCCAGCGTCTCATACAACTGAGCCAAGAAACAAATGCATGTCAGTGACCATACCATGAGCTGAAGCACATGCACTATAACATATATTATGTGCCAGAGTCTCATACACCTGAGCCAAGAAACAAATGCATGTCAGTGATTGTACCATGAGCTAAAGCGCATGCACTATAACATATATCATGTGCCAGAGTCCCGTACACCGGATCCAAGAAGCACATGCATGTCAGTGACCATACCATGAGCTAAAGCACATGCATTATAACATATATCATGTGCCAGCGTCTCATACACCTGAGCCAAGAAACAAATGCATGCCAGTGATCATACCATGAGCTAAAGCGCATGCACTATAACATATATCATGTGCCAGCATCCCATACACCTGAGCCAAGAAACAAATGCATGTCAGTGACCATACCATGAGCTAAAGCACATGCACTATAACATATATCATGTGCCAGCGCCCCATACACCTGAGCCAAGAAACAAATGCATGCCAGTGATCTTACCATGAGCTAAAGCGCATGCACTATAACATATAGCATGTGCCACCATCTCGTACACCGGAGCCAAGAAACAAATGCATGTCAGTGACCATACCCTGAGCTAAATCACATGCACTATAACATATATCATGTGCCAGTGTCCCATAGACCTGAGCCAAGAAGCAAATTCATGTCAGTGACCATACCATGAGCTAAAGAGCATGCACTATAACATATATTATGTGCCAGAATCTCATACACCTGAGCCAAGTAACAAATGCATGTCAGTGACCATACCATGAGCTAAAGAGCATGCACTATAACATATCATGTGCCAGCGTCCCGTACACCTGAGCCAAGAAACAAATGCATGTCAGTGACCATACCATGAGCTAAAGCACATGCACTATAACATATATCATGGGCCAGCGTCTCATACACCTGAGCCAAGAAACAAATGCATGTCAGTGACCATACCATGAGCTAAAGCACATGCACTATAACATATATCATGGGCCAGCGTCTCATACACCTAAGCCAATAAGCACATGCATGTCAGTGACCATACCATGAGCTAAAGTACATGCACTATAACATATATCATGTTCCAGCGCCCCATACACCTGAGACAAGAAACAAATGCATGTCAGTGACCATACCATGAGCTAAAGCACATGCACTATAACATATATCATGTGCCACCATCTCGTACACCAGATCCAATAAACAAATGCATGTCAGGTACCATACCATGAGCTAAAGCACATGCACTATAACATATATCATGTGCCAGTGTCTCACACACCTGAGCCAAGAAATAAATGCATGTCAGTGACCATACCATGAGCTAAAGCGCATGCACTATAACATATATCATGTGCCAGCGTCTCGTACACCTGAGACAAGAAACAAATGCATGTCAGTGACCATACCATGAGCTAAAGCACATGCACTATAACATATATCATGTGCCAGCGTCCCGTACACCAGATCCAATAAACAAATGCATGTCAGGTACCATACCATGAGCTAAAGCACATGCACTATAACATATATCATGAGCCAGCGTCCCATACACCAGATCCAATAAACAAATGCATGTCAGGTACCATACCATGAGCTAAAGCACATGCACTATAACATATATCATGTGCCAGCATCTCATACACCTGAGCCAAGAAACAAATGCATGTCAGTGACCATACCATGAGCTAAAGCACATGCACTATAACATATATCATGAGCCAGCGTCCCATACACCTGAGCCAAGAAACAAATGCATGTCAGTGACCATACCATGAGCTAAAGCACATGCACTATAACATATATCATGAGCCAGCGTCCCATACACCTGAGCCAAGAAACAAATGCATGCTAGTTACCATACCATGAGCTAAAGCACATGCACTATAACATATATCATGTGACAGTGCCCCATACACCTGAGCCAAGAAACAAATGCATGTCAGTGACCATACCATGAGCTAAACATGCACTATAACATATCTCATGTGCCACCATCTCGTACACCTGAGCCAAGAACAAAATGCATGTCAGTGACCATACCATGCGCTAAAGCACATGCACTATAACATATATCATGTGCCACCATCCCGTACACCTGAGCCAAGAACAAAATGCATGTCAGGTACCATACCATGAGCTAAATCACATGCACTATAACATATATCATGAGCCAGCGTCCCGTACACCAGATCCAATAAACAAATGCATGTCAGGTACCATACCATGAGCTAAAGCACATGCACTATAACATATATCATGTGCCAGCGTCCCGTACACCAGATCCAATAAACAAATGCATGTCAGTGACCATACCATGAGCTAAAGCACATGCACTATAACATATATCATGAGCCAGCGTCCCGTACACCAGATCCAATAAACAAATGCATGTCAGGTACCATACCATGAGCTAAAGCATATGCACTATAACATATCATGTGCCAGCATCTCATACACCTGAGCCAAGAAACAAATGCATGTCAGTGACCATACCATGAGCTAAAGCACATGCACTATAACATATATCATGGGCCAGCGTCTCATACACCTAAGCCAATAAGCACATGCATGTCAGTGACCATACCATGAGCTAAAGCACATGCACTATAACATATATCATGTGCCAGCGTCCCGTAAACCTGATCCAAGAAACAAATGCATGTCAGTGACCATACCATGAGCTAAAGCACATGCACTATAACATATATCATGTGACAGCGTCTCATACACCTGAGCCAAGAAACAAATGCATGTCAGTGACTATACCATGAGCTAAAGCACATGCACTATACCATATATCATGTGCCAGCATCCCATACACCTGAGCCAAGAAACAAATGCATGCCAGTGATCATACCATGAGCTAAAGCACATGCACTATAACATATATCATGTGACAGTGCCCCATACACCTGAGCCAAGAAACAAATGCATGTCAGTGACCGTATCATGAGCTAAAGCACATGTACTATAACATATATCATGTGCCAGCATAATAGATGCTCATGGAAGACAGGTTTATACAGGATGGGTGGTTAGACGAAGAGACGAGTTTACACAGGATGGGTTGTTAGGTGAACACACAGGTTTATAAGGATCATTACTTGAATAGACAAGTTTATATAGGATGGATCATTACATGAACAGACCGGTTTATACGGGATGGATCATTACATGAACAGACAAGTTTATATAGGATGGATTATTACATGAACAGACAGGTTTACACAGGAAGGATGGTTAGATGAACAGGAAGTGTTATACAGGATGGATTATTACATGAACAGACAGGTTTATACAGGATGGATTATTACATGAACAGACAGGTTTATATAGGATGGATCATTACATGAACAGAGATGTTTATATAGGATGGATTATTACATGAACAGACAGGTTTATATAGGATGGATCATTAAATGAACAGACAGGTTTATGTAGGATGGATCATTACATGAACAGACATGTTTATATAGCAAGACAGGTTTATATAGGATGGATTATTACATGAACAGACAGGTTTATACAGGCTGGATTATTACACGAACAGATAGATTTATATAGGATGGATCATTACATGAACAGACATGTTTATATAGGAAGACAGGTTTATATAGGGTGGATCATTAGATGAACAGAAATGAATCCATCCTGTATAAACCTGTCTGTTCATGTAACGATCCATCCTGGATAAACCTGTCTGACAGAGAGGTTTATCCAAGATGGATCGTTAAATGAACTGGCAGGTTTATACAGGATGGATTATTACATGAACAGACAGGTTTATATAGGAAGACAGTCTTATACACGATGGATCATTAGATGAACAGAAATGAATCCATCCTGTATAAACCTGTCTATCAGACAGGTTTATACAGGATGGATTAATAGATGATCAGTTTAATAGGTGTGCGATCAATATTAGAGGAACAGCCAGAGAGATGATGGAGGGAAATGGATAAGAAGATGAACAGACTGATAGACTGGCATTTTGACAGATGGACAGACTGGTCATCAGGCAGACACAGGAATGAACGCTCAATTAAGAAATAGATGGTTAAACACTGCAGACATGGAGAGACAGGCTTAGGTTGGGCATCTCTTACCTGTCCTCCATGTCTCCGGTCCCAGCCGGCCACCAGTAGATGTGCTGACAGCTCCTCCTTGTACTTATAGCTGATGCCCTTCACAAGATTGGCAGCTGCCACTACCAATGGGGCGTCGTCCATGTCGAGGCTGAGAAAGAGAGACAGGCACCTGAAGCTTTCTCTTACATCGGCTGTACATCCCAGGCCCTCACTCAGAGACCCTCAATTTAGGACCCGGATGGACCTGGCTTATCTGCTACACCAGTCTGATAGTACCCATCGTAGGTTGTTGTGAGTTACAGCAAGAACACCCACGAAAGGGGGCTGGCACAGACACAGAGTGGGGCCAGGTTTGGGGTTAGAACTCCAGTCAAAGCCTGGAAGGAAACCCCTAATTATCCAGCACTTCAGCGCACGTGAATAGTGCATGAGAATTCCACTGTATAGAGCTCCTGACCACATGCTCGGCCCAGACTGTGTAGGAAACAGATAGGCATGTGGCAATGGTGTCTCAGCTTCCACAGCCTGTAGGACATGGCAGGGAACAGAGAAGCATGTGGTCCACAGCCTGCAGGACAGGGCAGGGAGCAGATAGGCATGTGGCAATGGTGTCTCAGCTTCCACCGCCTGCAGGACAGGGCAGGGAGCAGATAAGCATGTGGTAAGGGTTTCTAAGCTTCCACAGCCTGTAGGACATGGCAGGGAACAGATAGGCATGTGGTTCACAGTCTGTAGGACAGGGCAGGGAGCAGATAGGCATGTGGCAATGGTGTCTCAGCTTCCACCGCCTGTAGGACATGGCAGGGAACAGAGAAGCATGTGGTTCACAGTCTGTAGGACAGGGCAGGGAGCTGATAGGCATGCGGTTCACAGCCTGTAGGAGAGGGCAGGGACAGATAGGCATGTGGCTTACAGCCTGTAGGACAGGGCAGGGAGCAGATAGGCATGTGGTGCACAGCCTGTAGGACAGGGCAGGGAACAGATAGGCATGTGGTAAGGGTTTCTCAGCTTCCACCACCTGTAGGACAGGGCAGGCAGCAGACAGGCATGTGGTAATGGTTTCTCAGCTTTCACAGTCTGTAGGACAGGGCAGGGAGCAGATAGGCATGTGGTAATGGTTTCTCAGCTTTCACAGCCGGCAGGACAGGGCAGGGAGCAGACAGGCATGTGGTAAGGGTTTCTCAGCTTTCACAGCCGGTAGGACAGGGTAGGGAGCTGATAGGCATGCGGTTCACAGCCTGTAGGAGAGGGCAGGGACAGATAGGCATGTGGCTTACAGCCTGTAGGACAGGGCAGGGAGCAGATAGGCATGTGGTGCACAGCCTGTAGGAGAGGGCAGGGACAGATAGGCATGTGGCTTACAGCCTGTAGGACAGGGCAGGGAGCAGATAGGCATGTGGTGCACAGCCTGTAGGACAGGGCAGGGAACAGATAAGCATGTGGTAAGGGTTTCCTCAGCTTTCCAAGCCGGTAGGACAGGGCAGGGAGCAGATAGGCACGTGGTAAGGGTTTCTCAGCTTTCACAGCCGGTAGGACAGGGCAGGCAGCAGATAAGCATGTGGGAATGGTGTCTCAGCTTCCACAGCCTGTAGGACAGATCAGGGAACATATAGGCATGTGGTTCACAGACGGTAGGACAGGGCAGGGAGCAGATAGGCATGTGGGAATGGTGTCTCAGCTTCCACAGCCTGTAGGACTTGGCAGGGAACAGATAGGCATGTGGTTCACAGCCTGTGGGACAGGGCAGGAAGCAGATAGGCATGTGGTAAGGGTTTCTAAGCTTCCACAGGCTGTAGGACAGGGAAGGGAGCAGATAGGCATATGGTAAGGGTTTCTCAGCTTCCACAGCCTGTAGGACAGGGCAGGGAGCAGATAGGCATGTGGTAAGGGTTTCTCAGCTTCCACAGCCTGTAGGACAGGGCAGGGAGCAGATAAGCATGTGGCAATGGTGTCTCAGCTTTCACAGACGGTAGGACAGGGCAGGGTGAAGATAGGCATGTGGTAAGGGTTTCTCAGCTTCCACGGGCTGTAGGACAGGGCAGGGAGCAGATAGGCACGTGGTAAGGGTTTCTCAGCTTCCACCGCCTGCAGGACAGGGCAGGGAGCAGATAAGCATGTGGTAAGGGTGTCTAAGCTTCCACAGGCTGTAGGACAGGGAAGGGAGCAGATAGGCATGTGGTAAGGGTTTCTCAGCTTCCACATCCTGTAGGACAGGGCAGGGAGCAGATAAGCATGTGGCAATGGTGTCTCAGCTTTCACAGACGGTAGGACAGGGCAGGGAGAAGATAGGCATGTGGTAAGGGTTTCTCAGCTTCCACGGGCTGTAGGACAGGGCAGGGAGCAGATAGGCATGTGGTAAGGGTTTCTCAGCTTCCACCGCCTGCAGGACAGGGCAGGGAGCAGATAAGCATGTGGTAAGGGTTTCTCAGCTTCCACAGCCTGTGGGACAGGGCGGGGAACAGATAAGCACGTGGTAAGGGTTTTTCAGCTTCCACCGCCTGCAGGACAGGGAAGGGAGCAGATAGGCATGTGGTAAGGGTTTCTCAGCTTCCACTGCCTGCAGGACAGGGCAGGGAGCAGATAAGCATGCGGTAAGGGTTTCTAAGCTTCCACAGGCTGTAGGACAGGGCAGGGAGCAGATAAGCATGTGGTAAGGGTTTCTAAGCTTCCACAGCCTGTAGGACAGATCAGGGAGCAGATAGGCATGTGGTTCACAGCCTGTAGGACAGGGCAGGGAGCAGATAGGCATGTGGCAATTGTGTCTCAGCTTCCACAGCCTGTAGGACTTGGCAGGGAACAGATAGGCATGTAGTTCACAGCCTGTGGGACAGGGCAGGGAGCAGATAGGCATGTGGTAAGGGTTTCTCAGCTTCCACCGCCTGCAGGACAGGGCAGGGAGCAGATAAGCATGTGGTAAGGGTTTCTAAGCTTCCACAGCTGGTAGGACAGAGCAGGGAGTAGATAGGCATGTGGTTCACAGACTGTAGGACAGGGCAGGGAGCAGATAGGCATGTGTTAAGGGTTTCTAAGCTTCCACAGGCTGTAGGACAGGGAAGGTAGCAGATAGGCATGTGGTAAGGGTTTCTCATCTTCCACCGCTTGCAGGACAGGGCAGGGCAGGGAGCAGATAAGCATGTGGTAAGGGTTTCTAAGCTTCCACAGCCTGTAGGACAGATCAGGGAGCAGATAGGCATGTGGTTCACAGCCTGTAGGACAGGGCAGGGAGCAGATAGGCATGTGGCAATTGTGTCTCAGCTTCCACAGCCTGTAGGACTTGGCAGGGAACAGATAGGCATGCGGTTCACAGCCTGTGGGACAGGGCAGGGAGCAGATAGGCATGTGGTAAGGGTTTCTCAGCTTCCACCACCTGTAGGACAGGGCAGGGAGTAGATAGGCATGTGGTAAGGGTTTCTCAGCTTCCACCACCTGTAGGACAGGGCAGGGAGTAGATAGGCATGTGGTTCACAGACTGTAGGACAGGGCAGGGAGCAGATAGGCATGTGTTAAGGGTTTCCTCAGCTTCCACCGCCTGCAGCACAGGGCAGGGAGCAGATAGGCATGCTGTAAGGGTTTCTCAGCTTCCACAGCCTGTAGGACGGGGCAGGGAGCAGATAGGCATGTGGTAAGGGTTTCTCAGCTTCCACAGCCTGTAGGACGGGGCAGGGAGCAGATAGGCACGTGGTAAGGGTTTCTAAGCATCCACGGCCTGTAGGACAGGGCAGGGAGCATATAGGCATGTGGTAAGGGTTTCTCAGCTTCCACAGCCTGTAGGACAGGGCAGGGAGCAGATAGGCATGTGGTAAGGGTTTCCTCAGCTTCCACTGCCTGCAGGACAGGGCAGGGAGGAGATAGGCTTGCGGTAAGGGTTTCTCAGCTTTCACAGCTGGTAGGACAGGGCAGGGGGCAGATAGGCACGTGGTAAGGGTTTCTAAACTTTCACAGCCGGTAGGACAGGGGGCAGATAGGCACGCGGTAAGGGTTTCTCAGCTTTCACAGCCGGTAGGACAGGACAGAACACCCAAGGGGTGAATGGATACCGCGTTTTCCCAGGGCTATCGTCACTGGCCCCATGAGGGATTTCCCTCCCCGTGAGATCCACCCGCTGAGTACCAACCCCAGGGGGAATATCGGGTAGAGTTCGTCACAACAGCTACTCATATTAATATAATTCGGCATCAGTTTCTAGCAACCACCTTCTTTCTGGTAACATCCTGCACTATTTGCTGCTCCAAACACTAACTCCCACTCTCGCCCGATACCTGGCCTCGGCTGATGGACCTGTGGATACTCTGTTCCAACGTGTCCAGGTGGAGGAGAATACTACAAGGTCCCATTAACATTGCTGGTAGTGTTTCTTCATACGTCACCATGTTTTTTCAGTACAAACAATTTTCACAGGTCAAGTGCATTTCTTTTATGTCTAGTAGATACGCTAGGCTCATCAACCTGCAGGCCTGGTTGCATTGTAAAGGTACTTCAAGGCCTGGTGCAGGTGCAGAGAGTAGGGTCAGGAGGGACCACGTGGGGCATGAAGGAAAGCCCCCTGAAATGGACCAGAGGCGATGGCGTGCTGGTGCAGAGTGGTGTCAGGACGTACCACGCGCTGCATGAAGGAAAGACACTGAACTAGACCAGACAAAGGGCAGATGGAGAAGAAGGGAGGGGAAAGGGAGGGGAATTTACAGACATTGAAGAGATTCATTGGAATGGACACTAGAGAAGGAAACCATAGAGAGTGAAAGGGGGGGGGTCAGATAATGGAAGGAAAATGGACAAGAGGTTCATGTGGAAGCATTGGAGGGTGCACAGAGGAGAGACACTGCAAAGAACAAGAGAGATGCACTGAGAAGGACACAGGATAAAGCCAGCCAGACTGCAACATAACAGAAGGCATGGAGCAATGTGGAAGACACTGCATGAAATCCATAATAAAACATTGAGGTGTGCATCCCCTCAGCTCCCTCCATATAGAGCCTCACACCTGTGCAGATCCAGGTGGTAGTTCACCATATCCGCCACTGCCTGCGCGTCGACCGCAGACCCCGAGAGGGCACAGTAGATCCGCTCATGAAGGGGCGCCAGCTTATCAAACACACGGTTCGACACAAATTCACTGGGGAAAAAGGTAAGCAGTTCATTACTTGAGCATAGTTGAACCCCAACACCCCAATGCATGACCACCCACAGAGGCACATGCAACCTTTCCTCTTAGAAGGTGCTGTGAGGCCAGAACCACTAGCGCATGCCCATAATTGATCAGTGCAAAGCATGAACCCACACACAAACACTGCCCAAGATGTCACTGCCTAGACACACACAAACACACACCCTCTGCAAGACCCATCACTGCCTAACCATGACTAGAATCAGTGCAAACCATGAACCCACACACTGCCCGACATGTGACCGGTGAGGCACCAGTCACTGTCCAGACACACACAGTCACACCCACCCACACACCCTCTGCAAGGCCCATCACTGCCTAACCATTACTAGAATCAGCTCACATATGAACCCCCAAACAAAACGTGATCACAACCAACCACTGCAACAATCACTGCAAACCATTAAAACCAGCATACCATAAACCAACACTCATACAAACTGTGATCCCACACCCACCAATGCAACAAGCACTGCAAAACATTAACAAAACCAACATACCATGAACTCACACTCATACAACCTGTCATCCTACACCCGCCACTGCAACAGACAATCACTGCAACCCATTAACAAAACCAGCATACCATGAACCCACACTCATACAAACTGTGATCCCACACCCACCACTGCAACAATCACTGAAAACCATTAACAAAACCAGCATACCATAAACCCACACTCATACAAACTGTGATCTCACACCCACCACTGCAACAGACAATCACTGCAAACAATTAACAAAAGCAAACTGTGATCCCACACTCATACAAACTGTGACCACACACCCACCACTGCAACAATCACTGCAAATCATTAACAAAACCAGCATACCATGATCCCACACTCATACAAACTGTGATCCCACACCCACCACTGCAACAGACAATCACTGCAACCCATTAACAAAACCAGCATACCATGGACCCACACTCATACAAACTGTGATCCCACACCCACCACTGCAACAATCACTGCAAACCATTAACAAAACCAGCATACCATAAACCCACACCCATGCAAATGGTGATCCTACAACCACCACTGCAACAGACAATCACTGCAAACCATTAACAAAACCAGCATGCCATGAACCCACACACATACAAACTGTGATCCCACACCCACCACTGCAACAATCACTGCAAACCATTAACAAAACTAGCATACCATGAACCCACACTCATACAAACTGTGACCCCACACCCACAACTGCAACAGACAATCACTGCCAACCATTAACAAAACCAGCATACAATGATCCCACAATCATACAAACTCTGATCACACACCCACCACTGCAACAGACAATCACTGCAAATCATTAACAAAACCAGCATACCATGATCCCAAACTCATACAAACTGTGATCCCACACCCACCACGGCAACAATCCCTGCAAACCATTATCATATCCAGCAGACCATGAACCAACACTCACACAAACTGTGATCCCACACCCACCACTGCAATAGACAATCACTGCAAACCATCAACAAAACCAGCATACCATGAACCCACACTCATACAAACTGTGATCACACACCTACCACTGCAACAATCACTCCAAATCATTAACAAAACCAGCAAACCATGATCCCACACTCATACAAACTGTGATCCCACACCCACCACTGCAACAATCCCTGCAAACCATTAACAAAACCAGCATACCATGAACCCACACTCACACAAACTGTTATCCCACACCCACCACTGCAACAGCCAATCACTGCAACCCATTAACAAAACCAGCATACCATGAACCCACACTCATACAAACTGTGATCCCACACCCACCACTGCAACAGACAATCACTGCAAACCATTAACAAAACCAGCATACCATGATCCCACACTCATACAAACTGTGATCACACAGCCACCACTGCAACAGACAATCACTGCAAACCATTAACAAAACCAGCATACCATGATCCCAAAATCATACAAACTGTGATCCCACACCCACCACGGCAACAATCCCTGCAAACCATTATCATATCCAGCAGACCATGAACCAACACTCACACAAACTGTGATCCCACACCCACCACTGCAATAGACAATCACTGCAAACCATTAACAAAACCAGCATACCATGAACCCACACTCATACAAACTGTGATCACACACCTACCACTGCAACAATCACTCCAAATCATTAACAAAACCAGCATACCATGATCCCACACTCATACAAACTGTGATCCCACACCCACCACTGCAACAATCACTGCAAACCATTAACAAAACCAGCATACCATGAACCCACACTCATACAAACTGTGATCCCACACCCACCACTGCAACAATCACTGCAAACCATTAACAAAACCAGCATACCATGATCCCACACTCATACAAACTGTGATCACACAGCCACCACTGCAACAGACAATCACTACAAATCATTAACAAAACCAGCATACCATGACCCCACACTCATACAAACTGTGATTCCCACACCCACCACTGCAACAATCCCTGCAAACCATTAACAAAACCAGCATACCATGATCCCACACTCATACAAACTGTGATCACACAGCCACCACTGCAACAGACAATCACTGCAAATCATTAACAAACCAGCATACCATGAACCCATACTCATATCAACTGTGATCTCACACCCACCACTGCAACAGACAATCACTGCAAACCATTAACAAAACCAGCATACCATGAACCCACACTCATACAAACTGTGATCACACACCTACCACTGCAACAATCACTCCAAATCATTAACAAAACCAGCATACCATGATCCCACACTCATGCAAACTGTGATCCCACACCCACCACTGCAAACATCCCTGCAAACCATTAACAAAATCAGCATACCATGAACCCACACACACACAAACTGTCATCCCACACCCACCACTGCAACAGACAATCACTGCAAACCATTAACAAAACCAGCATACTATGAACCCACACTTATACAAACTGTGATCACACACCCACAACAATCACTGCAAACCATTAACAAAACCAGATACCATGAACCCACACTCACACAAAATGTGATCCCATACCCACCACTGCAACTATCACTGCAAACCATTAATCAAACCAGCATACCAGGAACCCACACTCACACAGACTGTGATCCCACACCCACCACTGCAACAGCCAATCACTGCAAACCATTAACAAAACCAGCATACCATTAACCCACACTCATACAAACTGTGATCACACACCCACCACTGCAACAGACAATCACTGCAAACCATTATCAAAACCAGCATACCATGAACCCACACTCATACAAACTGTGATCCCACACCCACCACTGCAACAGACAATCACTGCAAACCATTAACAAAACCAGCATACCATGAACCCACACTCATACAAACTGTGATTACACACCCACCACTGCAACAGACAATCACTGCAAACCATTATCAAAACCAGCATACCATGAACCCACACTCATACAAACTGTGATCCCACACCCACCACTGCAACAAGCACTGCAAACCATTAACAAAACCAGCATACCATAGACCCACACTCATTCAAACTGTGATGCCACACTCAACACTGCAACAGACAATCACTGCCAGCCATTAACAAAACCAGCATACCATGGACACACACTCATACAAACTGTGATCCACACCCACCACTGCAACAGCCAATCACTGCAAACTATTAACAAAACCAGCATACCATGGACCCACACTCATGCAAACTGTGATCCACACTCACCACTGCAACAGCCAATCACTGCAAACCATTAACAAAACAAGCATACCGTGATCCTACACTCATACAAACTGTGATCACACACCCACCACTGCAACAGACAATCACTGCAAATCATTAACAAAACCAGCATACCATGATCCCACACTCATACAAACTGTGATCCCACACCCACACTGGAACAATCATTGCAAACCATTAACAAAACCTGCATACCATGAACTCACACTCATACAAACTGTGATCCTACACCCACCACTGCAACAGACAATCACTGCCAGCCATTAACAAAACCAGCATACCATGGACCCACACTCATACAAACTGTGATCCACACTCACCACTGCAACAGCCAATCACTGCAAATCATTAACAAAACCAGCATACCATGATCCTACACCCATATAAACTGTGATCCCACACCCACACTGGAACAGACCATCACTGCAAACCATTAACAAAACCAGCATACCATGATCCTACACTCATACAAACTGTGATCACACACCCACCACTGCAACAGCCAATCACTGCAAATCATTAACAAAATCAGCATACCATGATCCTACACTCATACAAACTGTGATCACACACCCACCACTGCAACAGACAATCACTGAAAATCATTAACAAAACCAGCATACCATGATCCCACACTCATACAAACTGTGATCCCACATCCACACTGGAACAATCACTGCAAACCATTAACACAACCAGCATACCATGATCCTACACTCATACAAACTGTGATCACACACCCACCACTGCAACAGACAATCACTGCAAATCATTAACAAAACCAGCATACCATGAACCCACACTCACACAAACTGTGATCCCACACCCACCACTGCAACAGATAATCACTGCTAACCATTAACAAAACCAGCATACCTTGAACCCACACTCATACAAACTGTGATCCCACACACACCACTGCAAAGAGACAATCACTGCAAACCATTAACAAAACCAGAATACCATGGACCCACACTCATACAAACTGTGATCCCACACCCACCACTGCAACAATCACTGCAAACCATTAACAAAACCAGCATACCATGAACCCACACTCACACAAACTGTGATCACACACCCACCACTGCAACAGACAATCACTGCAAACCATTAACAAAACCAGCATACCATGGACCCACACTCATACAAACTGTGATGCCACACCCACCACTGCAACAATCACTGCAAACCATTAACAAAACCAGCATACCATGAACCCACACTCACACAAACTGTGATCACACACCCACCACTGCAACAATCACTGCAAACCATTAACAAAACCAGCATACCTTGAACCCACACTCATACAAACTGTGATCCCACACACACCACTGCAACAGACAATCACTGCAAACCATTAACAAAACCAGAATACCATGGACCCACACTCATACAAACTGTGATCCCACACCCACCACTGCAACAATCACTGCAAACCATTAACAAAACCAGCATACCATGAACCCACACTCACACAAACTGTGATCACACACCCACCACTGCAACAGACAATCACTGCAAACCATTAACAAAACCAGCATACCATGGACCCACACTCATACAATCTGTGATCCCACACCCACCACTGCAACAATCACTGCAAACCATTAACAAAACCAGCATACCATGAACCCACACTCACACAAACTGTGATCACACACTCACCACTGCAACAATCACTGCAAACCATTAACAAAACCAGCATGCCATGAACCCACACTCATGCAAACTGTGATCGAAAGCTGATGTCTACATCTCATCCATCGACACCCAGCCATCCAGCAAGGACTTTTACCTAACATCAAAAAGATGGCTGTGGATGTACTTCCCAGACAGGGGGATGATTGCGTTTCCTGTCCAACATCACAAAACATGCTCTCAGATAAGCAACTGCACACTTACCCAGCAGACACGCGAGAATCTGAAGCCACTATTACGCCGCCATCAAACTCCACTGCCAGGATTGTCGTCTACGGAAAGAGGAGAGCACAGCCAGATATGAAACACAAAACTAGGTCAAATAAAAATGGATTGTGGGAGGTTTCAAGATTTCATGAAAAACATAAAGCTTAATTCTTCACTTCAGCAAATGCAAATGTATTGTCAAGGGGGCAAGTGGGGTTCACAAAGATGCTGGACAGCAACTTGTAGCCCCAAATTAATGTATAGATAGACATTCTCAGAAGCAAATCTCAAAGTTATGTGAATTACCTCTTAATAGTTCAGGGCTCTCAGCCTGTCAGCATACAGTTCTGTATGGATGGGGAGCACCCATTGCCTCTCACCCTTGAAAGAACACTTCCTGGCCAGCAGGTGTCGCTGGCTCCACACCACTAGCTGCGAGTAGTAGCAGAGCTGCTCCTCAATGTTCACTCTTGGGGATAAGGGTTTCCTGCACCCTGCTTTGGCAATCTTCTCAAGCTTGTCTCCTCACTCAGTGTCATGGATCCTGATGATGAACTCATATACCCCAGGATGATATACCCCAGGACGATATACCCCAGGATGATATACCCCAGGCTGATATACCTCAAGACCATATACCCGAGGATGATGTACCCCTGGACGATAGACCCCCGGACGATAGACCACAGGATGATATACCCCAGAATGAAATACCCCTGGATGATGGACTCCATGATGATATACCCCAGGATGATGGACTCCAGAATGATATACTCCATGATGATATACCCCAGGACGATATACTCCAGGATGGTATAACCCCGGACGACATAACCCAGGATGATATACCCCAGGATGATGCACCCCAGGATGATAGATCCAGGATGATATACCCCTGGACGATATACCCCAGGATGAAATACCCCAGGAGGATAGACCCCAGGATGATATACCCTAGTATGATATACCCCAGGATGATAGCCCCTTGGATGATAGACCCCTGGACGATAGACCCCAGGATGGTATACCCCTGGATGATATACCACTGGACGATATATACCCTAGGATGATATATCCCCAGGCTGATATACCCGAGGATGATGTACACCTGGACCATATACCCCTGGATGATAGACCCCTGGACGATAGACCCCAGGGTAATATACCCCAGGATGATATACCCCAGGATGGTATACCCCTGCATGATATACCCCACGACGATATACCCCAGGATGATGGACTCCAGGATGATATACCCCAGGACGATGTACCCCAGGACGATGTACCCCAGGATGATATACCTCAGGATGCTATACCCCAGGATGATATACCCCAGGACAATATACCACACGATGGTATACCCCAGGATGATATACCCCAGGCTGATACACCCCAGGATGATATACCTGTTATGTTCCACGAACACCAGGGACGCAAGTTTGTGTAATAAATAAGTTCTTTATTCTTAAGTCTATGGGACGACCCCCGGGAGGGACTCAACCGCCGTCCACAGCTTTGCCTTCTCTCTTGCTCCCCGCCGTGCTTGGAACCTGGAACCCCTAAGGTTGAGGATCCACATTCCAAACACACATACAAACCAAAACACTAATGTAATATACATTACTTACATGTATAACATTGATATCCTAACACCTCCTTCCCTTCTAACATTTGAAAACGATATCTAAATCTCTTATGTCTGAACAAATGCTATTAATTTAAAATAAAGTAGAATTCTGATACATAACATATCTTGAATTGTACTGAGCTAGTGCCAGTAACTTAAAATGAAGTAGAACTCGAACTCTAAAAACAACATGTCTTAACATTTGTACTGTTAGCATTATATGTCGACAGTGATGATAATGCCAGTGACTCTGTATGCAGATCTATCACTCTCTTCCTTTGACGCACTTGACAATTGCTACTCTCTCCTTGTTCCAAATACCACCACCTCTGACCAATACCGATGAACCTAAATCTTTTACCACTTGTTTGGGCTCAGAATACAAAGATGCTCCTTTGCGTACTTTGGTGGGCAACTTAATTTTGATCCAATCACCTTCATTAATCTTAAATTCCTTACAACAGTTTCTTTGATCATATCTTACCTTGGATTTAACTCCTGCTTCAAACATTCTACTCCTCACTCTTCCCAAATCCACCTCAACCATCCTGGATTTCCCCATCCATCCTGGACATAGATGTGAGTTGGGTTTCCTACCTCTCAACATCTCAAATGGCGTTAATCCTGTGACACTATGAGGCGTTATTCTATACTGAAATGTCCTTTCCATTGCCGTCCTGAACCAATCCCCACCAGTTGCTACTGCAATTCTTATGGCTTCCATCAACGTCCTATTGAAGCGTTCAACACAACCATTACTTTGGGGATGATAGAGGGAGGTGTTTGCCTGTTCAATACCATTCTTATCCAAAAATTCTCTAAATTCCTTGGATATTAATTGGGATCCATTATCCGACAAACATTTTCTAGGAAAGCCTTCTCTCCAAAATAGTTGTTCTAAGAATTTTGTAACACTGCTGCTGGAAATGTCTCTAAGTAAACAAATCTCAGGCCATTTGGACAATAAATCTATGACCACCAGCAGATAACTGTCTCTGGTCCCTCCTATGTTAAATGGTCCTAATAGATCTATTGCAATCTCATCCCATGGTACCCGCGGGGTTTCCCTAATAACCATAGGTACTTTTCGTACACTCAAACCTTTGTTTCCCTCCAGGCACTCTGTACACTCCTTAACTTGCTCTTCAATCTCTTTATCAATTCCAGGCCACCAGAACTCGGATCTTATTATACCCTTAGTCCTAGCTATACCTAAATGTCCTTCATGGGCTAGTTCCATTACTTGTCTCCTCATACCCTGATGAACTATCATCTGATGCCCTCTATATAGATACTTGTCATTGATCCATAAATCTCCTTTAACTCTGGCAAATCCACCCATATCACCTTTGTAATTCATTACTCCGTTTTCTCTCACTAATGTTAATATTTTCTGGTATATTGAATCTTCACTACAAGCTTTATCCCACTCATCTTTTTTTAGGGACTCATGTACTTGGAAAATCTCAAATGTTTCTTCCTGATCTGATTGCTCTAACTTGATGTGGCCATCTCTATGAACAGATCTTGACAAGGCATCTGCCACTACATTGACTTCACCGCTAATGTGAATCATAGTAAATTGCAGACCTTGAAGAGCTGTAACCCACTTCATTATGCGTCTTGATACACCTTCCAGCCCACCTTTGGTAAAAATACCAACCAATGGTTTATGATCAGTACAAATCTCAAATTTCCTTCCCCACAGGAACCTTTTGAACTTCTCAACACCCCAAATGCAAGCAAGAGCTTCTTTCTCAACCACTGAATATCTAATTTCAGGATCTTTAAGTGACCTTGAGGCAAATGCTATAGTATGCAGCCCCTCTGAATCTTCTTGCATAAGAACTGCACCTATGCCATAGTCACTAGCATCTACAAAAAGTAGTGTGCGTTTCCCTTCTTCAAATGTCTTTAGAATGGGAGCATTAATTATGGCCTTTTTTATCATTTCAAACTCCAACTTACAGTCTTCACTCCATTTAAATATCACACCTTTGCGAGTGAGCCTTCTCATGTGTCTTGACATGTCTGACAAATTCTTAATGAATTTGCCATAGAATTCAACTAACCCCAAAAACGACAACACTTCTGCTTTTGATTTGGGATCTTCCATTTTCCTTATTGCTTCAATAGCCTCCTCTTTAGGTTTGACTCCCTCAGCAGTGATTTCGTGACCTAAATAAACCACTTTACTTGCTTTGAATGTACACTTCTCTGATGCTATTGTTAGACCAGCTTCTCCTAATATGTCTAACACCCTTTTTAACCGTCTGTCATGTTCCACCTCATCACTGCCACATACTAGAACATCATCTTGGTAGTACATCACCCCTTTCTCTCCACCTAGTAATTTGTACATAATACTCTGAAATACACTCGCAGCCGACACCAAGCCAAACGGCATGCGTACGCATCTAAATAAACCGTTAGGAGTGATAAATGCTGTTAAATCTCTGGAATCTGGATGCAACTCAATCTGGTGGTAAGCAGACTTGAGGTCTAAAATTGAAAATATTTTTGATCCAGAGACACCCACAAGTAGGTCATCTATCCTAGGTAGTGGAAACCTATCTGCCACCACCATACTGTTAAGATGTCTTAAGTCAATGCATATCCTCAAGGACCCAGAGGCCTTCCTGACTACCACTATGGGACTCACCCATTCTGAGGAGTCAATTCTTTCAATAACCCCTTCATTCTCCATTCTTTTTAATTCACTTTCTACACCCTCCTTGAGTGCCAGGGGAATGGTGCGCAATTTCGCAATCTTTGGAACTGCCCCTTTTTTTAATCGTATTTTGTGAACAAATCCTTTCATACATCCAAGCTTATGTTCCTTTTCAATCAATCTCTCACCACTCACTGTTAAGACCTGTTCAGGATGACCTGCTTCAAGTCTGATTTTTAGATCAGTGTCATGACGCGCGCTCCATGGAAGCTATGGAGCCGGTGGAAGGGCTGATTTCCACCACCAGCGGTCTAGTCTTCCACGCACTGCCGTGCCGTCATGACGCACATAAATGAGCGTCGCACACGGTACTCATTGCGTTGCAACCTTGCTTTTCCGGCCTGGTTCATACGCTTGGTCTCCTCTCAGACCCCCCTCCCACTCTGTGTATTCCAGCTTGCTTCCTCTTGTCAGCCCTCAGTGAAATCCCTCTCTACTCTCTTCCCGCAATCCCTCTGAGTGCTACCTCCTCTCCTTTGTTTCTTCCGCTCCGGTGTATTTCCCTTCCCGGTGAGGCTTTCCTTGCTCCATTCCCTTCGTTTTCTCTTGGAGACCTCATCCTCTCTTCCTCGGATACGGAATCATTCCAACAGCGCTCAGGCTACGCACTCTACCCCGATTCCTGCAGTGTCTTCTGGGAACTGTAGTCCTCGTTTCAACTCAAACGGAACGCCTTCAGCCTCGACATCAGTAGTGCTATACATCCAAGCACACCAGGGTTTTTCAGCCACGCTTTTCCCTGGTTTTGGGGGCGGACTCCCGGAGGGCCCTTTCTGCCTCGCTGTCTACCAGCAGGCAGGGTGGCTTCCGGTGGAGCTCGTCCCACTCTCAACAGGAAAGGACGAGACCTCTGGAGGGACAGAAGAGCCATTGACACAGACGGTTCCTCAGAAGAACTCAGCACAGGTGAGGAGGAGGGAACCAAGGAGGGTACTAGTCAAGCTACCAATACTCCATCGCATGACAGTTTGCAACGCCAAAGAATGGCTAGTTTAGAGCAGTATCAAGAACTGGTTAATGCTATTCAGGGGATAACTGCTGAGCTCCAAACCATGAGGGTAGAAAACACCGCCCTCAAGGCTGACAATGCCGCCCTGAGACAACTAATGATTCGGAGAGAAGAGGTTCGGGAAGATCTTCCGCCCATGCCCTTACCCTGTGGGAAGTATGAGGGGAACCCCAAGAAGATTAAGGAATTCCTCGACGCCTGTAGAGTATACTTTACTTTTCGCCCAAAGATGTACGAATCCGACAAGGCAAAGGTTGGCTTCCTAGTCTCAAATCTTGGGGGTAACGCTCTAGCATGGGCTACCCCGTTGGTTACAGAAATTGATCCTATCCTGAATGACTACAATGCCTTTGTACTACGATTCAGAGAACGCTTTGAAAGGACCGAGACATTGTACGCGTCTTATGAAAACATACTAGACCTCAAACAGGGTCTTGTTGATGTACAAACCTATGCCTCAAACTTCCAGAAGATAGCTTGGGAAACAGGATGGCCTGACTCAGTCAAACAGACTCTCTTTCGGAGAGGGCTACATGAAGATTTGAAGGACGAACTCTCTCGAGTAGCAAGACCCTCCTCCTTCCAAGAACTAGTCGCTCTGGCCCTCCAGATGGAATTTCGAATTTCAGAGAGAAGAGCAGAAAGAAGGAAGACCAGACCCAATCCGCTTTCTACACCATCCTCCTACTCACCAGCCGCTCCAGACAGATCTCCTCTCCAGACAGAAGAACCCATGCAGATCGGCGCAGCAAGGGGTCCACTTACTGCAGCAGAAAGAAAGAGACGAAAAGACCGGAGCTTGTGCATGTATTGCGGTTCTGAGAAACACCTCCTTAGGGACTGTCCGGAGGTACCTCCCCGAAGGTCGGGAAACGAAAGACCCCGACCCTGAGCAGGGAGACGGAAGGGGCTTCTCTTGCTAATCCCTGTTTTACAAGTGCGTCCATACCATGTCCCCCCTCAAACCAGTTAATGGTCCTAAAGATAGTTCTGGAATGGACCCCAACCCAAGCAGTTGAGTGTCTAGCAATGCTTGACTGTGGTGCAGCTGGGAACTTTATGGACGACCAATGGGCCAGTAGATACGCCATTCCTAGGAGAGAAAAACCTCAGCCCATACCCGTTGAAGGAGTGGATGGCACACCTTTGTCTTCCGGTCTTATCCATCAAGAAACCACGGAAGTCACGGTTAAGATGAAGACTCATCATGAAACAGTAATCTTTGATCTGATAAAAGCTGCCCACTTTCCGGTGATTCTCGGGATACCTTGGTTGAGAAAGCACAATCCGGGGATCGACTGGGTAACTAACATTATAGAGTTCAGATCAGACCTATGTTTGCAGTCCTGTTTGAAGGAGGAGGGGCAACAGTCACATCAGGGTGACACAGTGCCAGCGAGGAGTATTAACTCCATTCCCGTTACCTATCGGGAATATACCGACATCTTTGCAGATACTCTTCCCAGACCCCTTCCCCCACATCGAGCTGAGGACTGTAAAATTAATCTCATACCTAATGCAGTGGTCCCATTCGGAAGAATGTATCCCTTATCACTCCCGGAGAAGGAAGCATTACGAGATTACCTAGCCAGCAATCTACAGAATGGCTTGATACAAGAATCGACTTCCTCGGCTGGAGCTTCTCTGTTCTTTATTCCAAAAAGGGGAACCAAGGAACTCAGACCTTGTATCGACTACAGAGGCCTAAATAGCCAAACCATACGAGATCGATACCCTATGCCTCTAATTAAGGAGATCATGGAAGCAGTACAAGGTGCAAAATGGTTTACCAAATTAGACCTTAGGGGAGCCTATCATCTCCTACGAATCCAACAAGGGGACGAATGGAAGACCGCCTTCCGTACTCCATTAGGTCACTTCGAGTACAAGGTAATGCCCTTTGGGTTGGTTAACGCGCCAGCCCAGTTCCAAAGATTTATGGACAAAATCTTCAGTGATCTTCTGTTCAAGTCCACGGTAGTTTACTTGGATGACATCCTGGTTTACTCTCATACTTTAGAACAACATCGTCTACATGTAAGAGAAGTGCTCAAGAGACTCCGAGGACACCACCTATTAGTCAAGCCAGAGAAATGTCTTTTTGAGGTTGCTACTGTTTCATACCTGGGCTTTATTCTGTCAGAAGACCGCATCGAGATGGACCCTCACAAGACTACATCTATCAACAATTGGCCTGTTCCCAGCTCAGTCAAGGACATCCAGAAGTTCCTGGGGCTGACGAATTTCTATCGAAAGTTCATCACGGGTTTTTCCAACACAGTCCTACCTATCACAGCTTTACTTAAGAAGGGGATGAAGTTCCTTTGGACGCCAGAAGCAGATTCCGCCTTTCATCAGCTCAAACAAGCATTCACTTCTGCACCCATCCTCAGGCAGCCTGATCAGTCGCAACCCTTTATCATAGAAGCCGACGCCTCTCAAGGGGCTATCGGAGCAGCCCTACTACAAAAGAAGGAGGATCAACTCGAACATCCCGTTGCCTATTATTCCAGAACACTTACCTCCAGTGAAAGGAACTATTCAGTGATCGAAAAAGAACTGTTAGCTATTAAACAAGCATGTGAGGAGTGGCGCCATTTGTTGCAAGGAGCGAAATACCCGTTTCAAGTTCGAACAGACCACAGGAACCTAAGTGTTCTACAACAGATGGAATGCAGGAACTCTCGTCATGCTCGTTGGGCTTACTATTTCTCCCAATTTGATTTCATACTCACGTATCTTCCAGGTAGAGACAATCACTTAGCGGATGCTCTCTCCCGCAGCCACCACGAAGGATCAGGGAATCACCCGGAACAGGAACGGCTGCTCAACGGGAAGAGATTCATAGGAACAGTTAATAAATATCTACAGCAGGTCCTTGAAGCCCAAAGAACCATCTCTCTTCCCAGAGATCCCTCTCTGACCTACAAAGGTGAATACCTGTATAAAGACGACTTGCTTTACCTGCCCACCCAAGATCTCCAGAATCAAGCCCTTTCGTGGTGTCACGATCTGCCTATGGCTGGTCACAAGGGCCGGGCTGCTACACTGGAACTACTGAAGAGGAGTTTCTGGTGGCCCAAGATGAATCAGGATGTTGGGGAGTATGTCTCTTCCTGTCCCACATGCGCTCAAGGCAAACACAGTTCGGCTAAACCATTGGGGCTTCTACAACAGGATGAACCACCCGCCGGACCTTGGCAACATATCTCTATGGATTTCATCGTGGAATTACCCAGATCGGGAGGAAGTTCTGCTATCATGGTAGTGGTTGACTCCTTTAGTAAACTAGCGCATTTCGTTCCTCTTCGGGGCACTCCTTCTGCCACTACCACAGCAGACGTGTTCCTCAAGGAAATAGTTCGTCTCCATGGTTTGCCCTCCACAATCGTGTCTGATAGAGGAACACAGTTTACATCCAAGTTCTGGACTGTATTGTGTAAACAGTTACAGATACAGAGAGCATTATCTTCTGGCTATCACCCGGAAACAAACGGACAGACCGAACGCCTCAACGCTACACTTGAACAGTTTCTGAGATGCTACTGCAACCAGACTCAGGATAACTGGAGTCATCTCTTACCAGTTGCAGAATTCTCATATAACAACACCAAGCATACTGCTATCGGTATGAGTCCCTTCAAATGTACATATGGGTACGAACCCAAACACATCCCATTTCCCACTGTTCAACCCACTAATGTCCCTACCATAGACCTACTACTAGACACTCTCAAACGAACCCACAAGTCAGCTCAAGAAACCCTGTTGGCCAGTCGTCAGACTTACAAGAGATGGGCTGACAAGAACAGGAGACCTAATCCTGATTGGAAGAAAGGGAGCAAGGTCTGGTTGTCCACGAAATATCTTCCCCGGAGAATCCACCGAGGTAAATTCACACAGAGATATATCGGACCTTTTTCCATACAACAACAGATCAATCCTGTGGCCTTTCGGCTAAACCTCCCACACTCTCTTCGGAGAATACATCCAGTGTTCCATACCTCGCTTCTTAAGGAATACAAACCTGATCCATTCTTGAGAACCTCCAGGAGAAAGATACCCAGTGTGGATGATGACACCCAAGAGTATGAGGTTTCGCGCATCTTGGACTCTCGTTACAAACATGGAGTCCTACAATACCTCATACTGTGGAAAGGATACCCTTGGACGGAAAGAACTTGGGAACCAGCCAAAAATCTACATGCCACCAGGCTCCTACGCATATTCCACAGACACCATCCAGGCAAGCCTGGAGGACGGTCTTGGCGAAGGGGTTATACTGTCATGACGCGCGCTCCATGGAAGCTATGGAGCCGGTGGAAGGGCTGATTTCCACCACCAGCGGTCTAGTCTTCCACGCACTGCCGTGCCGTCATGACGCACATAAATGAGCGTCGCACACGGTACTCATTGCGTTGCAACCTTGCTTTTCCGGCCTGGTTCATACGCTTGGTCTCCTCTCAGACCCCCCTCCCACTCTGTGTATTCCAGCTTGCTTCCTCTTGTCAGCCCTCAGTGAAATCCCTCTCTACTCTCTTCCCGCAAACCCTCTGAGTGCTACCTCCTCTCCTTTGTTTCTTCCGCTCCGGTGTATTTCCCTTCCCGGTGAGGCTTTCCTTGCTCCATTCCCTTCGTTTTCTCTTGGAGACCTCATCCTCTCTTCCTCGGATACGGAATCATTCCAACAGCGCTCAGGCTACGCACTCTACCCCGATTCCTGCAGTGTCTTCTGGGAACTGTAGTCCTCGTTTCAACTCAAACGGAACGCCTTCAGCCTCGACATCAGTAGTGCTATACATCCAAGCACACCAGGGTTTTTCAGCCACGCTTTTCCCTGGTTTTGGGGGCGGACTCCCGGAGGGCCCTTTCTGCCTCGCTGTCTACCAGCAGGCAGGGTGGCTTCCGGTGGAGCTCGTCCCACTCTCAACAGGAAAGGACGAGACCTCTGGAGGGACAGAAGAGCCATTGACACAGACGGTTCCTCAGAAGAACTCAGCACAGGTGAGGAGGAGGGAACCAAGGAGGGTACTAGTCAAGCTACCAATACTCCATCGCATGACAATCAGCTTGATCACTCCACGATAGTAACTCTCCCCCTTTGTTGGCAACATAAATAGTAGTGGTGGCCTTCCTATCTTTAAACTGCAGTTTAGCGTCAAAGTATCCTATTATCTCTATTGGTTTGTCACCATATGCATTCACCTTAATTTTGTTTTCTCGTAATGTACAGCAATTAAATCTCTCTTTCCATACCTGCACTCCTATTAATGTATAATCCGCCCCACTATCCATAAGCATCGATATTTGTATCCCATTGACCAACACAATGGCATATGGCTTTTTCATCTTCACTTTCCCATCAATGGCATTCACCATGAACACCACTTCTCTACCATTTTCAATATAATCATCCTCCTCATTATTTACACTAACATCGAAAACTTGACCTGAATTGGAATTAACATTTCTACAACATCTGGCAATGTGTCCACGTATGCCACAATTGTTGCATATGACATGCACTGCAAAACACTCCTTGTCCGATGCTACATGTGAGAAACTCCCACACCGGAAACACCTTCTTGTCGTGGAATCTCTATTTGTCACTGCCTCTTTAAAGCCTCTGGAGAAGTTAGACTCTCTGGAGAAATTCCTGTTGTCTTTGACTAACCCTTGGCGATTCCAACTTTTCCCCACTGGAGGTCTACTCTCCTGTCGATCTTCGCCTTTTTTCCCATACTGCAACTGTCTCTTCGAAAAACTTGAGCCCATCCTCGGATTAACTTTTGATACTTTCTGAACTGCACCCTCTGTTTCTTCCAACTTGGGTTTCTCAATGTTCGAATGATTGTCTGCTTGGAGTAACTTTATACATTTATCAGTGTGTTCCACCATCTTTGCAATCTCTATAGCTCTATCCAATGTGGGATCTTTCTCCTTCCAAAGCTCTTTCCTAATGTTGTCATTGTTGCATTTAATCATTAATTGATCCCGTATATGTTCTTCCTGACAGTGAGTGAATCTACATCTCACCGCCAATCCCCTCAGAGCTGTAATAAAATCTTCTATGCTCTCTCCATTCTTTTGTTCCCTGGTGGCAAATTTGTATCTCTCTAAAATGATGTTCTCCTCTACTGTAGGTTCTGGTAATTTTCTTAGAACTTCCTGACCTGCTGTCCCAAGGCAATGAAATAATAAAGCTTCTTTCCTTTCATTGGAATAATTGGGGCCAAATACTGCTAACGCATATTTGTGGAAACCTTCCTTCCAATCTATCCATCGCACTCTGGGTTCTCCAGGTGAGGATAAGAAAAACACTGGGGCTGGGACATTTGCCATTGTATACAGTAATACCAGTGACTGTGGTTACTACGCTGTGGTACGATTGGTATATATTGTCAAATTTCCCTCAATTAACCATGTAAATAACTGCGTTATTTGTAACTCACCAGCCAACTTGTAGCATGTGGTACTGTCCGCTTGTTCTGCAAGCCTTGTAAAATCTGTTGAATCGCACACTCGTCCGGCGTCCCACTGGATGCTACTCTGCGTTAATCATCTCGCAATGTGTCGATGAGCTTCCGCTGGGTCACTTTGTTCTTCGTTTGTTTACCTTCAGCTGCTGGTCCGCCTATGTGTTCCCTTTTGTTGCATGAAGACGTCGATCACGGCGCCCGTTACGCCGTAGGGTCCTCTTTTCGGTTGACTCCGTCACGTCACTTGGTCCTGTTTTCGAACGCTATCGGCGCGTATGGCGGAGTCGCGTTGGAATGCGCATACAGGTATTTTGAATGTAAACACTTTGCACAATGTCACTTTCTGTAATTAAAGTGGTTATCGTCGGTACCTGTGTTCAACCAATTCTTATCCAGTGGCTCCCGAGCATGTATCAATGCGTGGCCGCTTACTTCTTTTTTTTTTTTCGATCCGTAATCTTCTTAGTTAGTATTGTGCCGGGGGTCGTCTCTGGAAAGTCCTTTATCCTCGTCGCCAGTTGTTATGTTCCACGAACACCAGGGACGCAAGTTTGTGTAATAAATAAGTTCTTTATTCTTAAGTCTATGGGACGACCCCCGGGAGGGACTCAACCGCCGTCCACAGCTTTGCCTTCTCTCTTGCTCCCCGCCGTGCTTGGAACCTGGAACCCCTGAGGTTGAGGATCCACATTCCAAACACACATACAAACCAAAACACTAATGTAATATACATTACTTACATGTATAACATTGATATCCTAACAATACCCCAGGACGATATACCTGAGGATGATGTACCCCAGGACCATGTGCCCCTGGTTGATAGACCCCTGGACGATAGACCCCCGGATGATGTACCCCAGGATGAAATACCCCTGGACGATGGACTCCATGATGATAGGATGATGGACTCCATGATGATATACCCCAGGACGATATGCTCCAGGTCGATATACCCCTGGACGATAGACCCCAGGATGATAAATAATAATAATAATAACAATAAAAATAATAATAATAATAATATACCCCTAGATGATATACCCCAGGATGGTAGACCCCAGGATGATATACCCCTGGACGATATACCATAGGATGATATACCCCTGGACGATTCACCCCAGGATGATGTACCCCAGGATGATAGATCCAGGATGATAGATCCAGAATGACAGATCCAGGATGATATACCTCTGGACGATATACCCCAGGATGGTAGACCCCAGGATGATATACCCCTGGAAGATATACCCAAGGTGATAGACCCCAGGACAATTTACCCCTAGACGATCGACCCCTGGATGATAGACCCGAGTATGATAGACCCAAGGACAGTATACCCCTGGACTACATACTCCCGGATGATATACTCCAGGATGATATACCCTAGGATGATAGACCCCAGGATGATAGACCCTTGGATGATATATACCTCTGGATGATAGACCCCAGGGTGATATAACCCTGGATGATAGACCCCAGGATGATATACCCCCGAATGATATACCTCTGGACGATAGACCCCTGGAAATAGACCCCAGGATGATATAACCTACGATGACAGACCCCAGGATGATAGACCACAGAATGATAGACCCCAGGATGGCAGACCCCTGGGCGATATACCCCAGGGTGATAGACCCCAGGATGATATAACTACGATGACAGACTCCAGGATGATAGACCGTGGGATGACAGACCCCTGGACGATATACTCCAGAAAGGTATACCCCAGGACGATAGACCCCAGGATGACAGATCCCAGGGTGATAGACCCCAGAATGATATACCCCAGGATGATAGACCCCAGGATGATAGACCCCTGGATGATATATAGGCCTGGATGATAGACCCCAGGGTGACAGACCCCAGGATGATAGACCCAGGACAACAGTCCCCAAGGTGATAGACTCCAGGATGATAGACCCCAGGATGATAGACCCCTGGATGATATATAGGCCTGGATGATAGACCCCAGGGTGATAGACCCCAGGATGATAGACCCCAGGATGATATACCCCAGGACGATGGACTCCATGATGATAGAACCGAGGATGATAGACCCCAGGATGATATACCCCAGGATGATAGACCCCTGGATGATATATAGGCCTGGATGATAGACCCCAGGGTGATAGACCCTAGGATGATAGACCCCAGGACGATAGACCCCAGGATGATAGACCCCAGGACGTACCCTTTGGTCTACAGAGGATCACAGACACAGCTCCAGGACTCTATTTCAGACCAGAGAATATAGAATACTTTCTCTTAAGAAGCAAGCTTTTCGATAAATTATGGAATTGTATGCATGCTAGGTCAGGTGTTTCTAGTCCTAAGCCCCTGTTGAGGCAGCGCCTGTTCAGGTAGTAGGTGTCTCAGAGGAGTTATAATCAGTGAGAAGATGCGACTGATTGCACAAAAGGTGGTATATAAATGTGCCAACTGAGAAAACACTAGACAACAATACAAGAGGGCCTCCTTTCGCCCGTTCCACCTAATCAGCTCGCAATCTGCCCTGGCAACAGTTTGGTTTGTATTTGGTCTTGTTTTGGTGTCTGGCGCGTGCACTGGAATGACGTTTCCACTTTGCATTTGATGTTTGAAAGGGACCCTTTGTCTGAATCAGAAGAAAGATTTGGGCTCGACCTGGGGAAGGCAAAGGGGCAAGATGGACAAAGGACAGGACAAAAGAACCTCGTAGCACAGCCATTTTGGAGCCAGCCCACCTTCCTATGCCAAAAGCGGTAAACGGCAAGAAAGGGTTCAAAATAGACAAAAAGATAAGCTGCCACCAGCCCTGTCCAAACCAATCCTTTGAGGGAGTCTAGGGCCTTTGGAAACGAAAGGAAGACGCAAGCCCACTGTACTGTACGGTACATTGTGACTTGTAACATGTTGCAGAAAAGTTGCAAGATTGAAAGGGACTAAGGGAAACAAAGCCTCCCAGTACTGACTGTCCTTAAGCGCGTGTCAGTTTCCCCATAAAAAGTGAGCGAAAGCCCAGAGGAGAGCAGCTGAAGGCTGGGCTCCAAAGTCAGACTATGGTGTTAAAACAGAAACAGAGAGTTGGGGGGTACACAATTGGAGGGAAAACGTCACATAAATGGGAATCTTTCCTAACAAACGCGATGAAAGCTTTTGATTCCCTGGAATGGGAATGGTTGTTCGGAGTGTTAGGGGCCTATGGATTTGGGGTGAATATCTGCCGCTGGCTGAGTCTGCTATGCAATAAGCCGGTTGCAGTGGGCTGTGCAATAAGCCGGTTGCAGTGGTGAAGACTAATGACTGGGTGTCGCGACAGTGGATGCTGAGCAGAGGCACACGGCAGGGATGACCGGTCTCACCAATCGTGTTTTCCATGGCGCTAGAGCCGTTGGCGTGGTTCCTGAGACAGGCGATGAGCGAGGCAGGGATTCTAGAGGGAGGGATACGGCATGTAGCTTCGTTATATGCAGATGACCGGCTGTTGTATGTTGGAACCCACGGGATAACATGCCAATGCTGCTTGAGGTGCTGGGGAACTTCCAGAGGGTGTCAAGATTCCGGATCAATAACGATAAATATCTTCTATTCCCATTGAGGGGCTCAGGAACAAGCACTTAGCTGAGCTCCCAGACTGGGGGAGACGGTGGGAGGGGGAGTAAACTGACCTCCCAGACTGGAGGAGACGGTGGCAGGGGGAGTAAGCTGAGCTCCCAGACTGGGGAAGACGGTGGAAGGGGGAGTTAGCTGACCTCCCAGACTGGGGGAGACGGTGGGAGGGGGAGTAAGCTGACCTCCCAGACTGGGGGAGATGGTAGCAGGGGGAGTAAGGTGACCTCCCAGACTGGGGGAGACGGTGGGAGGCGAAGTTAGCTGACCTCCCAGACTGGGGGAGACGCGGGAGGAGGAGTAAGCTGACCTCCCAGACTGGGGGAGACGGTGGGAGGGGGAGTAAGCTGACCTCCCAGACTGGGGCAGACGGTGGGAGAGGGAGTTAGCTGACCTCCCAGACTGGGGGGGGACAGTGGGAGGGGGAGTAAGCTGACCTCCCAGACTGGGGGAGGCGGTGGCAGGGGGAGTTAGCTGACCTCCCAGACTGGGGGAGACGGTGGGAGGATGAGTAAGCTGACTTCCCAGACAGGGGGAGACGGTGGGAGGGGAAGTTAGCTGACCTCCCAGAATGGGGGAGACAGTGGCAGGGGGAGTTAGCCGACCTCCCAGACTAGGGAAGACGGTGGGAGGATGAGTAAGCTGACTTCTCAGACTGGGGGAGACGGTGGAAGGGGAAGTTAGCTGACCTCCCAGACTGGGGGAGACGGTGGGAGGGGGAGTAAGCTGACCTCTGTATGGGAGGATTGGTCCAAGAGACCCCCCTCCCCTGCAGCCTCTCCCCCCTGTGAAGTCCATGGCTCATCAGGGGTTCCCCCTGCCACCAGGGCCCAGGTGGCGGGTGGACCACTGGCTGAAGACATTGACCAAACATGCTGTATTTAGCTAGACCCTGGAAACCATTTTGTGAAATCAAAATGGTTTGAGCCCTGTGCACCACAGCGCGGCCCCCACCCCTGGAGAGTCTCACTTATCCCTGCGGCCGCAGCTCCCTGGCAGATCCGCTGAGAGCCCGTTCCCACGAACAGACGGACATGAGCTAGTGTTAGATGCAAACACTGTAACATTTCACCTTCCGCAGTGTATCACTGTTCCCAGTATGACCCGGCCAGCAGGGCCGGGGTGGGAAAGAACTGTAAAATGGTCCCCTGACAAAAGCAGAGCCCCCAATACTAATGAGCAAACTACCTGTGAGGAAACTCTTCTCTCCATGACCTTTCTGACTAAAAACATGTAACCTCCATGAAGATGGCAGAATGTGTGCTTATATGGCATTCGGGTTGAAGTACCCACATCCCCGTAGCTATGCGCAAATGGTAAAAGTGTCCCGGGGTTTTCATGTTATATGTATCGCCGAGAAGACTGCACCCCAAGGTCCCATGCCATAACTGAACTAATGCTGCTAGAGTGCAAAGGAAGACAGATACAGCCCTATTGGGAGCTCATGTAAATGGTGCACGAAAATGTACAGTATGTATGTCCAAGTTCACCATGTGTCACTGCCATCAGTCTTATTAGCCGGTTGTTCCTGCGTACTCCACCAACCTTACTACTACCTCGCTTACCGCGCATGTATAGAAATGTAACAAAATGTTGTGGTTGTTAAATACTTAAAATATAGGTAACGCATTTGAAATGGCCATGTAAAAGGCACTAACAATGTTGAAAACATAAGCTTTGAAAAGACTCAATGAGTATTGTATATTATATGAATGTTTATGCCTCTTCCACTTAAATCTGCCACACACGAGGAAAATACCTTTGTGGGCATATCCAAGGCCATTCCCCCGTCCTCCCCATTGAAGCCTGCCAGACGGAAAAGCAGAGGCCTGTGCTGCTCTGCTCCACTTCCCCCATTTCGGCTGGAGCCGCTTCAAACATTCACATTCCCCCCCCGCAGCACCCAGGGCCGCGGCCTGCCACCTGAATTATTTACAACCCAGCAGTAAACCCCGGCCTTAAACACAGATCCAAAGGCGCCCTTTCTGAGGCTCCACGACCCACCGGCTCACCTTAGATTAATGGCCCCTGTAAAATTAGGACACCCAATATCATGGCAACACTACAGGAACACATCCATAATGACTTCTAATAAGACATGATAACTCGGACAGCTCGTCCCTTGCCCTGAGACCCAATCTCGCGACCTATGATACCCGGCCAACAGGACGATGGTAACCATGTATTGATGTATCACCAAAAGACCCCACTCTAGGTGCATTCCTCCTGTGTTGCATTAACCTGTAGAATAACCTATTGGAAGATTTACCAGGGAAGATAATATTGCAATGTTGAATGACTGCGGTGTGCGTGGCCTTAGGGCAGAAAGCCAGGAAAGACGTTCATCACTGACACTGGTCACGGCTGGCACAACAACACCGTCCGGATGAGCCCAGCTGACCTGCCCGGCCCAGCCCAGCCCACGAGGGTAACCAGTGACGTCCACCGACCACGGCAAACCACATCACAGCGGCACCTATAGTTAGTCGTCGCCACCCAATCCCCACGAACTTGTGCCCCCTATAGTATGTAGGTTCTTATGACGTTTTTTGTAAATATATACGCCTGTCTTTGCTATTGTCAGACAGAGCGCTCTCGGAGTTTGCAGAGTCCTTTGCATGCCCTATTCTGATTGATAAACTCCCCTCTAAGCTCACCCGCACTTTGTCTTAGCCTTATTCCCATCTTGGGAGAGTCCATTATTGTCTCTCATTGTGGGAGGATCGTGCTATCTGGGGGACGCTCGCCTTCACCTCCCAGACTGGGGGGGGGGCGGTGGCAGGGGGAGTTAGCTGACCTCCCAGACTGGGGGAGACGGTGGGAGGGGGTGTTAGCTGATGGGAGGGAGAGTAGGCTGACCTCCCAGACTGGGAGGGGGAGATGGTGGGAGGGGGAGTACGCTGACCTCCCAGACTGGGGGAGACAGTGGGAGGGGGAGTAAGCTGACCTCCCAGACTGGGGGAGACGGTGGGAGGGGGAGTTAGCTGACCTCCCAGACCGGGGGAGACGGTGGCAGGGGGAGTTAGCTGACCTCCCAGACTGTGGGAGACATTGGGAGGGGGAGTTAGCTGACCTCCTAGACTGGGGGAGACGGTGGGTGGGGAGTTAGCTGCCCTCCCAGACTGGGGGAGACGGTGGAAGGGGGAGTTAGCTGACCTCCCAGACTGGGGGAGACGGTGGCAGGGGGAGTTAGCTGACCTCCCAGACTGGAGGAGACGGTGGGAGGGGGAGTTAGCTGACCTCCCAGACAGCAGGAGACGGTGGAAGAGGGAGTTAGCTGGCCTCCCAGACTGCGGGAGACGGTGGGAGAGGGAGTAAGCTGACCTCCCAGACTGGGGGACGATGGTGGGTGGGGGAGTTAGCTCACCTCCCGGACTGGGGGAGACGGTGAGAGGGGGAGTAAGCTAACCTCCCAGACTGGGGGAGACGGTGGGAGAGGTAGTTAGCTGACCTCTCAGACTGGGGGAGACGGTGGGAGGGGGAGTTAGCTCACTTTCCAGACTGGGGTAGATGGTGGGAGGGGGAGTTAGCACACCTCCCAGACTGGGGGAGACAGTGGGAGGGGGAGTTAGCTCACCTGCCGGAATGATGGAGACGGTGGGAGGGGGAGTTAGCTGACCTCCCGGACTGGGGGAGACGGTGGCAGGGGGAGTTAGCTGACCTCCCAGACTGTGGGAGACATTGGGAGGGGGAGTTAGCTGACCTCCTAGACTGGGGGAGACGGTGGGTGGGGAGTTAGCTGCCCTCCCAGACTGGGGGAGACGGTGGGAGGGGGAGTTAGCTGACCTCCCAGACTGGGGGAGACGGTGGCAGGGGGAGTTAGCTGACCTCCCAGACTGGAGGAGACAGTGGGAGGGGGAGTTAGCTGACCTCCCAGACAGCAGGAGACGGTGGAAGGGGGAGTTAGCTGACCTCCCGGACTGGGGGAGATGGTGCGAGGGGGAGTAAGCTGACCTCCCAGACTGGGGGACGATGGTGGGTGGGGGAATTAGCTCACCTTCCAGACTGGGGTAGATGGTGGGAGGGGGAGTTAGCACACCTCCCAGACTGGGGGAGACAGTGGGAGGGGGAGTTAGCTGACCTCCCGGACTGGGGGAGACGGTGGGAGGGGGAGTTAGCTGACCTCCCGGACTGGGGGAGACGGTGGCAGGGCGAGTTAGCTGACCTCCCAGACTGGGGGAGACAGTGGGAGGGGGAGTTATCTGACCTCCCGGACTGGGGGAGACGGTGGGAGGGGGAGTTAGCTGACCTCCCAGACTGGGGGAGACGGTGGGAGGGGGAGTTAGCTGACCTCCCAGACTGCGGGAGACGGTGGGAGGGGGAGTTAGCTGACCTCCCAGACTGGGGGAGACGGTGGGAGGGGGAGTTAGCTGACCTCACAGACTGGGGGAGACGGTGGGAGGGGGAGTTAGCTGACCTCCCCAACTGGAGGAGACGGTGGGAGGGGGAGTTAGCGGACCTCCCAGACTGGGGGATATGGTGGGAGGGGGAGTTAGCTGACCTCCTAGACTGGGGGAGACGGTGGGAGGGGGAGTCCTTCCGGTATTTGGGAATTCAAATCTTTCACGATATAGAAGACACGTTTGTGTACAATACGGGAGGGCGTTATCTGGGATGGGAGACTCCATCCAATTTTGGAAGAAGCTGCCGCTATCACTGAGGGGGAGGGTAGCGCTCTGCAAAATGGTGGTACTACCGAGGCTACTCTATTATTTCACTAATATTTCCTATGTGATTAAAGGGTGTTTTTCTGGATGCTGGATGAGAAGATTGGGGAATTGTGGAATGCAGGGAGGAGAGAGGTGTCGCTGGCGACTGTGCAGTGCCCAAGCTCAACGGTGGTCCCAATTTACCCGACTATGAGGCATACTTTATGGTGGCATAGCTCCAGGCGGTGTTGGAGTGGGGGGACTCTAAGGGGGAGTTACTGAGGGGATTGGTGGGGACAGGGGCGATGAATGTGTTTCAGACGGTACAGGCGGTGTGGAATCCAAGTCGCGGGGTGGCATAGTGTAGATTTGCCATGGAGTGCAGACCCAAAGCTACGGCAAATCATTGGGAGAGTTGGACCTGGATGGCTACGGGAGAAAGGGGGCCGGACAGTGGGGGACCTATTTGAGGGAGGAAAACTGATTATGTTGGCAGAGTGGAGTGCGCGGTATAAGATTTCTAAGGGGCATTTTCTTATATATGGGGCGGTGGCTAAAAGGCCTGCGGCAATATGGGAGGAGACACCTGAAGAACCGGGCACGAGTCCGCTGATCCAGGCGCTGATGGATCAGGACAGGTGCGGGGCCAAAATCTCCTGCATTTACCAAGCAGTGAGGAGCGAGATCCCCCTGAAGGAACTGGCAGTAAAGAGGAAGTGGGAAGAGGGTGGGGTTGCCAGATATCTGAGAAGGAGTGGGCAAACATGTGGGAACAGGTCCGTAAGGTCTCGAGAAATGCTAGGTTTCAACTCATTCAGTTCAATATACTGCACAGGGTTTATGTGACCCCCAGCAAGCTTCATGTTATGGATGACACCCTCAGCCAGGATTGCCCGCGTGGTGGGACAGGTCCAGCAGGGAGCGGGCACATGATCTGGGGGTGCATGGCTATTGCACACTGCAGAGGGTTTATGTGACCCCCACCAAGCTCCATGCTATGAATGACACCCTCAGCCAGGACTGCCCTCGTGGTGGGAGGGGTCCGGCAGGGCGCTGGCACATGATCTGGGGGTGCATGGCTATTGCACACTGCAGAGGGTTTATGTGACCCCCACCAAGCTCCATGCTATGAATGACACCCTCAGCCAGGACTGCCCACGTGGTGGGACGGGTCCGGCAGGGCGCGGGCACATGATCTGGGGGTGCATGGCTATTGCACACTGCACAGGGTTTATGTGACCCCTCCCAAGCTCCATGCTATGAATGACACCCTCAGCCAGGACTGCCCTCGTGGTGGGAGGGGTCCGGCAGGGCGCTGGCACATGATCTGGGGGTGCATGGCTATTGCACACTGCAGAGGGTTTATGTGACCCCCACCAAGCTCCATGCTATGAATGACACCCTCAGCCAGGACTGCCCGCGTGGTGGGACGGGTCCTGCAGGGCGCGGGCACATGATCTGGGGGTGCATGGCTATTGCACACTGCAGAGGGTTTATGTGACCCCCACCAAGCTCCATGCTATGAATGACACCCTCAGCCAAGACTGCCCGCGTGGTGGGACGGGTCCGGCAGGGCGCGGGCACATGATCTGGGGGTGCATGGCTATTGCACACTTCAGAGGGTATATGTGACCCCACCCAAGCTCCATGCTATGAATGACACCCTCAGCCGGGACCACCCGCGTGGTGGGACGGGTCCAGCAGGGCGCGGGCACATGATCTGGGGGTGCATGGCTATTGCACACGCCCAAGCTCCATGTCAACAGCGACCCTGAGCAGTAGGAAGGGGTAACAGCAACCCTGAGCAGGAAGCGGTAACAGCAATCCTGAGCAGGAGGAAGGGGCAACAGCGACCCTGAGCAGGAGGAAGGGGTAACAGCGACCCTGAGCAGGAGGAAGGGGCAACAGCGACCCTGAGCAGGAGGAAGGTGTAACAGCGACCCTGAGCAGGAGGAAGGGGTAACAGCGACCCTGAGCAGGAGGAATGCGTAACAGTGACCCTGAGCAGGAGGAATGCGTAACAGCGACCCTGAGGAGGAGGAAGGGGTAACAGCGACCCTGAGCAGGAGGAAGTTGTAACAGCGACCCTGAGCAGGAGGAAGGGGTAACAGCGACCCTGAGAAGGAGGAAGGGGTAACAGCGACCCTGAGCAGGAGGAAGGGGTAACAGTGACCCTGAGCAGGAGGAAGGCTAACAGCGACCCTTAGCAGGAGGAAGGTGTAACAGCGACCCTGCGCAGGAGGAAGGGGTAACAGCGACCCTGAGCAGAAGGAAGGGGTAACAGTGACCCTGAGCAGGAGGAAGGGGTAACAGCGACCCTGAGCAGGAGGAAGGCGTAACAGCGACCCTGAGCAGGAGGAAGGGGTAACAGCGACCCTGAGCAGGAGGAAGGTGTAACAGCGACCCTGAGCAGGAGGAAGGGGTAACAGTGGACTGGAGCCAAATGCTGAATGAGCGGTGTTCCTCAGCAGATATGAACCCCCCATGAGGGGGAATGGGGAGGCAAAACAATCAAGGCAGGGGGAGGAGGAAGTGGGGTTGGGGCAGAGAGAGGGAGGCTGGGAGATCGAGAGGAGGAAGGGAAAGCAAAAGGTTACTGTACACTGTATTTGGTTGAAAGGCACCATTATGAACCATGTATTTGGTTGTGGGGTTTGTGGACCAGGGGGAACCCGAAATAATAAATGAACCAGAAGGGAAGTAAGGGGGGGTATGGGTGGGATGGGCAGCTATGTTGGGTTGTTATGGTTTGTTTGTCAATAGAAATATTGTTAAAATAATTAAACAGGGCCCCTTGTGGAGGGGATGGAATGACTGCAGGTCCCAGCATAGCAAGCAAACCTGCAGCAGCTTCTCACCAGGAAGTATACACAGCTGCAGTAGGTGCATTAACCCACTGCGCTGGCAACCCCTGTCTCCCCTTCCACCGAGACCTGGAAACTAGATGTCTAGGATGCCTTCTGTTGGCCTATTACATCCATTTCTCACACATTTCAGAGGATATGTAGATCATTGTTTTTTAAATTCTGATTTTTTTGGTATAAAACAAGCGTTGCACACATTTTAAAAATAATGTATGATTTAGTTAACAGAAAAAGAAACAAATAGATTAATAAGGCAGGCTTCTTTCCTCTTCCAGGTTGCTTCTGTGGACTGTTAAGGATTTTTAAATGTAACTACTGTGCTCTCCGGGGTGAGAGGTTTCTCAGGCTGTTGCTGTCGCGCCCCTGACATGGGCAGTCGGCTACTGCTCGCCCCCCACCTGTCAAGACACACAATATCCTGTTGTGCCCACCCCTTGGCTAAATAACTGAGGCCAGACCGGTTTTCCTCCTTTGTGGCATAACAAGGCTGTAGTTTATTTATAAACATTTCACACTATCACATTATTACAGTCCCAGGTGATGGCAGCAGCTTTCTGTGTACACCTTCCTTGGCACCCCCCTTTTCACCTTTCTCTGCTCCTTCCTTTATATCCAGCCAGCTCTCTTTTACTTATCCATTCCTTTCCAGCATACTTAGGTCACCACTCCCCGAACCTCCCAGAGCCCCGGTCTGGGCAACACACATTGGCCGGCGCCGCTGATGGGCTGCAGGGGGCGCCGTCCCCGCACCTCTCAGAGCCTCAGGCTGAGCAACACACATTGGCGGGTGCCGCTGCTGGGCTGCAGGGGGCGCCGTCCCCGCACCTCTCAGAGCCTCAGGCTGAGCAACACACATTGGCGGGTGCCGCTGCTGGGCTGCAGGGGGCGCCGTCCCCGCACCTCTCAGAGCCTCAGGCTGAGCAACACACATTGGCGGGTGCCGCTGCTGGGCTGCAGGGGGCGCCGCTGCTGAGCTACAGGGGGCGCCGCTGATGGGCTGCAGGGGGCGCCGCTGCTGGGCTACAGGGGGCGCCGTTCTGCTTTCCTTTTCCACCAGCCCAAGCTAGAATCTGATGCCCGTGGGAGATGCCCCTCCTTTTTATACCATACAGGCCCCCACCATTGGGTTACCCCCTCTTCTTTATACCGTACGGGCCCCTGCTGTGAGGTTACCCCATCCTCTTTATACCGTATGGGCCCCCGCTGTTAGGTTACCCCCTCCTCTTTATACCGTATGGGCCCCCGCTGTTAGGTTACCCCCCTCCTCTTTATACCGTACAGGCCCCGCTGTTAGGTTACCCCCTCCGCTTTATACCGTATGGGCCCCCGCTGTTAGGTTACCCCCTCCTCTTTATACCGTATGGGCCCCCGCTGTTAGGTTACCCCCTCTGTTTTATACCGTATGGGCCCCCGCTGTTAGGTTACCCCCTCCGCTTTATACTGTACGGGCCCCCGCTGTTAGGTTACCCCCTCCGCTTTATACCGTACGGGCCCCCGCTGTTAAGTTACCCCCTCCTCTTTATACCGTATGGGCCCCCGCTGTTAGGTTACCCCCTCCTCTTTATACCGTATGGGCCCCCGCTGTTAGGTTACCCCCTCCTCTTTATACCGTATGGGCCCCCGCTGTTAGGTTACCCCCTCCGCTTTATACCGTACGGGCCCCCGCTGTTAGGTTACCCCCTCCTCTTCATACCGTATGGGCCCCCGCTGTTAGGTTACCCCCTCCTCTTTATACTGTACGGGCCCCCGCAGTTAGGTTACCCCCTCCTCTTTATACCGTACGGGCCCCTGCTGTTAGGTTACCCCATCCTCTTTATACCGTATGGGCCCCCGCTGTTAGGTTACCCCCTCCTCTTTATACCGTATGGGACCCCCGCCGTTAGGTTACCCCCTCCTCTTTATACCGTACGGGCCCCCGCTGTTAGGTTACCCCCTCCTCTTTATACCATACGGGGCCCCCGCTGTTAGGTTACCCCCTCCTCTTTATACCGTGCAGCCCCCGCTGTTAGGTTACACCCTCCTCTTTATACCGTGCAGCCCCCGCTGTTAGGTTACACCCTCCTCTTTATACCGTACGGGCCCCCGCTGTTAGGTTACCCCCTCCTCTTTATACCGTACGGGCCCCCGCTGTTAGGTTACCCCCTCCTCTTTATACCGTACGGGCCCCCGCTGTTAGGTTACCCCCTCCTCTTTATACCGTACGGGCCCCCGCTGTTAGGTTACCCCCTCCTCTTTATACCGTACGGGCCCCCGCTGTTAGGTTACCCCCTCCTCTTTATACCGTACGGGCCCCCGCTGTTAGGTTACCCCCTCCGCTTTATACCGTACGGGCCCCCGCTGTTAGGTTACCCCCTCCTCTTTATACCGTACGGGCCCCGCTGTTAGGTTACCCCTCATCTTTATACCGTGCGGGCCCCCGCTGTTAGGTTACCCCCTCCTCTTTATACCGTGCAGCCCCCGCTGTTAGGTTACCCCTCATCTTTATACCGTGCGGGCCCCCGCTGTTAGGTTACCCCCTCCTCTTTATACCGTGCAGCCCCCGCTGTTAGGTTACCCCTCATCTTTATACCGTGCGGGCCCCTGCTGTTAGGTTACCCCCTCCTCTTTATACCGTACGGGCCCTCGCTGTTAGGTTACCCCCTCCTCTTTATACCGTATGGGACCCCCGCCGTTAGGTTACCCCCTCCTCTTTATACCGTACGGGCCCCGCTGTTAGGTTACCCCCTCCTCTTTATACCGTATGGGACCCCCACCGTTAGGTTACCCCCTCCTCTTTATACCATACGGGCCCCCACGTTAGGTTACCCCCTCCTTTTAATACAGTACGGGACCCCCGCTGTTAGGTTACCCCCTCCTCTTTATAACGTACGGGCCCCCGCTGTTAGGTTACCCCCTCCTCTTTATACCTTACGGGCCCCACTGTTGGGTTACCCCCTCCTCTTTATACCGTACAGGCCCCCGCTGTTAGGTTACCCCCTCCTCTTTATACCGTATGGGCCCCCGCTGTTAGGTTACCCCCTCCTCTTTATACCGTACGGGCCCCCGCTGTTAGGTTACCCCCTCCTCTTTATACCGTATGGGCCCCCGCTGTTAGGTTACCCCCTCCTCTTTATACCGTGCAGCCCCCGCTGTTAGGTTACCCCCCCTCTTTATACTGTACGGGCCCCGCTGTTAGGTTACCCCCTCCTCTTTATACCGTACGGGCCCCGCTGTTAGGTTACCCCCTCCTCTTTATACCGTATGGGCCCCCGCTGTTAGGTTACCCCCTCCTCTTTATACCGTACGGGCCCCGCTGTTAGGTTACCCCCTCCTCTTTATACCGTACGGGCCCCGCTGTTAGGTTACCCCCTCCTCTTTATACCGTACGGGCCCCGCTGTTAGGTTACCCCCTCCTCTTTATACCGTATGGGCCCCCGCTGTTAGGTTACCCCCTCCTCTTTATACCGTGCAGCCCTCGCTGTTAGGTTACCCCCTCCTCTTTATACCTTACGAGCCCCCGCTGGTGGGTTACCCCCTCCTCTTTACACCGTACGGGCCCCTGCTGTTAGGTTACCCCCTCCTCTTTATACCGTACGGGCCCCCACTGTTAGGTTACCCCCTCCTCTTTATACCGTGCAGCCCCCGCTGTTAGGTTACCCCTTCCTCTTTATACCGTACGGGCCCCGCTGTTAGGTTACCCCCTCCTCTTTATACCGTACGGGCCCCGCTGTTAGGTTACCCCCTCCTCTTTATACCGTACGGGCCCCGCTGTTAGGTTACCCCCTCCTCTTTATACCTTACAGGCCCCCGCTGTTAGGTTACCCCCTCCTCTTTATACCGTACGGGCCCCGCTGTTAGGTTACCCCCTCCTCTTTATACCGTATGGGCCCCCGCTGTTAGGTTACCCCCTCCTCTTTATACCGTGCAGCCCTCGCTGTTAGGTTACTCCCTCCTCTTTATACCTTACGAGCCCCCGCTGGTGGGTTACCCCCTCCTCTTTACACCGTACGGGCCCCTGCTGTTAGGTTACCCCCTCCTCTTTATACCGTACGGCCCCCGCTGTTAGGTTACCCCTTCCTATTTATACCGTACGGGCCCCGCTGTTAGGTTACCCCTTCCTCTTTATACCGTACGGGCCCCGCTGTTAGGTTACCCCCTCCTCTTTATACCGTACGGGCCCCCGCTGTTAGGTTACCCCCTCCTCTTTACGGGCCCCGCTGTTAGGTTACCCCCTCCTCTTTATACCGTACGGGTCCCGCTGTTAGGTTACCCCCTCCTCTTTATACCATGCAGCCCCCGCTGTTAGGTTACCCCCTCCTCTTTACGGGTCCCCGCTGTTAGGTTACCCCCTCCTCTTTACGGGCCCCCGCGGTTAGGTTACCGGGGAGGTTAGTTTAGCCACTGCTCGATCGCCTGAGTTACCGCCACAGGAAGAAGGGTTTCCCTATCCTACTATTCACGCCCTCACCTTCTTAGGGCGTCCTCCAAGTTCAGCAAACCAGGTACCCGCCCATATCCGACAGGTGACCCCCGTCCTTCTCATAGTGCCCTGTCCTTCTGCACTAATGCCCTATTGTTCAGAAACCAGCCCCTTGCACAATGCTGGCATTGCCACGTGGAGCTTCTTCTGGACTTCCCAGCAGCTGCCACGGACTAGGCCTCACTACATATAAACCTCGCAAGTGGTTCTGCCCACATCCCATGGTCTCGCTCAGCGCCTCCCGCGCCCCAGGGCACCTCTACCCAATGGGAGCAGGGCACCCACTCCTAGGGGGATAATCGGCATTTTTACCCCTCTCATTCTGGCCGGGGCCCCTTTCATTTAGGTGCCATGTCTCCCCAACCTGCTCAGCAAAGTTACTCCGCTGCAATGACCCGACTATGTGAGCTAACGTTCCTCCCTCCCCCCGGGAGGTGTAGGGGCCCGTGCCCGGCCCGCAAGCAATGCACAGATGGGAGACACTCGTTCTGTGTCGCCACTTCCTTGCCCAACAGTCGCCACTCTCGTTTCGGGGGTCATGCCCCCACTCGTAGCCAGCCTGGTTCATGTTTAAAGCTTGAAGCTTGACCCCCAGCGCACAGCAGGGGCCTCACCTGGCTGGATGTGTTCTTCCTCACTTACCCCGGGCAGCCGAGAGCAGCTCCTGGCAGCTGGTGGTGCCCAGCTACCCAGGCTCTTCTGGCACAGCACCTGGCAATTCCAGGCAGCCTCCAGCCCAATTACTACCCGACCCGGCCCTGCCCAGCTGCCAGGATCGGACCCATATCGCAGCACCCCAGTTCCTAAACTGCACCCCCACCAGAGGATCACGAAGCATCACAATCAGGCAGGACTGGCCTACAGGGCAATGGGCCCATGGCCGAACTAAAAATGCAAAATGCTTGTGTGGGTCCGTTATTTGGGCCCAAGTGGGCCACTTTTTTGGCCAGTGTGCGCAAGTTTGATGAGTTACTTCAGCTAATAGATTTTGCCCAGTGTTGCTGAATAAACATTCTTTAAAATGCGCAATTTGCATCACATTTTATCAAAAAAGCTCCCCCTTGAGTACTATTCACAGAGTGTCACAAGAGGAATGAATTCCCATTTGCAACTCCGGGCCACTTTTCCGTTGGTGCCCGAGACAATGTTATGCCCCAGTCCGACCCTGATCACAATGAGGGCCTGCGCCGAGGTTTCCAACCGTGCACTCAAGGTCAGGCATCTAAACTCCCGGCGGCACTCCCTGCCCCCGTGCCATTAACCCCCCCCCCCCCCCCCCCCCCCAATGTTCCAAACCACACTCTCCATCTTCATGCACTGGCGCAGGAGCGCCATTTAAATACAATATCATTTCCTTTCACACTCACACCTTCCAACCCCTAGGGGGCACTGTCCCTTCTCTTGCTGTCCCACTGAAGAACACCCCCAGCCCCATCGTGTCTGGGGGCCAGAGCACGGCTCCTGGCAGCGGAAAGAGTAGGGCGCAAAATGCCCCTGCAGCTCTTGAAGGCCCCCCCTCCCCCCCAGGGAGCCCGAGGGAGCATGGGAGCGACAAATGCGCACATTCCACGGGAGTGGCAAATGCGCACATTCCACGGGAGCGGCAAATGCGCACATTCCATGGAGCGGCAAATGCGCACATTCCACGGGAGAGGCAAATGCGCACATTCCACGGGAGCGGCAAATGCGCACATTCCACGGGAGCGGCAAATGCGCACATTAAAATGGAGCGGCAAATGCGCACATTCCAATGGAGCGGCAAATGCGCACATTCCACGGGAGCAGAAAATGCGCACATTCCAAAGGAGTGGCAAATGCGCACATTCCACGGGAGCGGCAAATGCGCACATTCCAATGGAGAGGCAAATGCGCACATTCCAATGGAGAGGCAAATGCGCACATTCCAATGGAGCGGCAAATGCGCACATTCCAATGGAGAGGCAAATGCGCACATTCCAATGGAGAGGCAAATGCGCGCATTCCAATGGGAGCGGCAAATGCGCACATTCCACGGGAGCGGCAAATGCGCACATTCCACGGGAGCGGCAAATGCGCACATTCCAATGGAGCGGCAAATGCGCACATTCCAATGGAGAGGCAAATGCGCACATTCCAATGGGAGGGCAAATGCGCACATTCCACGGGAGCGGCAAATGCGCACATTCCACGGGAGCGGCAAATGCGCACATTCCAATGGAGAGGCAAATGCGCACATTCCACGGGAGCAGCAAATGCGCACATTCCACGGGAGCGGCAAATGCGCACATTCCACGGGAGCGGCAAATGCGCACATTCCACGGGAGCGGCAAATGCGCACATTCCAATGGAGAGGCAAATGCGCACATTCCACAGGAGCGGAAAATGCGCACATTCCAATGGAGAGGCAAATGCGCACATTCCAATGGAGAGGCAAATGCGCACATTCCACGGGAGCGGAAAATGCGCACATTCCACGGGAGCGGCAAATGCGCACATTCCACGGGAGCGGCAAATGCGCACATTCCACGGGAGCGGCAAATGCGCACATTCCAATGAGAGCGGAAAATGCGCACATTCCACGGGAGCGGCAAATGCACACATTCCAATGGGAGCGGAAAATGCGCACATTCCACGGGAGCGGCAAATGCGCACATATTCCACGGGAGCGGCAAATGCGCACATTCCACGGGAGCGGCAAATGCGCACATTCCAATGGGAGCGGCAAATGCGCACATTCCACGGGAGCGGAAAATGCGCACATTCCACAGGAGTGGCAAATGCGCACATTCCACGGGAGCGGCAAATGTGCACATTCCATTGGGAGCGGCAAATGCGCACATTCCACACGAGCGGCAAATGCGCACATTCCAATGGGAGCGGCAAATGCGCACATTCCAAAGGGAGCGGCAAATGCGCACATTCCACGGGAGTGGCAAATGCGCACATTCCAATGGAGAGGCAAATGCACACATTCCACAGGAGCGGCAAATGCGCACATTCCAAAGGGAGCGGCAAATGCGCACATTCCAATGGAGCGGCAAATGCGCACATTCCACGGGAGCGGCAAATGCGCACATTCCAATGGAGCGGCAAATACGCACATTCCACGGGAGCGGCAAATGCGCACATTCCAATGGAGCGGCAAATGCGCACATTCGACGGGAGCGGCAAATGCGCACATTCCACGGGAGCGGAAAATGCGCACATTCCAGTGGAGTGGCAAATGCGCACATTCCAATGGAGAGGCAAATGCACACATTCCACAGGAGCGGCAAATGTGCACATTCCAAAGGGAGCGGCAAATGCGCACATTCCAATGGAGCGGCAAATGCGCACATTCCACGGGAGCGGCAAATGCGCACATTCCAATGGAGCGGCAAATACGCACATTCCACGGGAGCGGCAAATGCGCACATTCCAATGGAGCGGCAAATGCGCACATTCCAATGGAGAGGCAAATGTGCACATTCGACGGGAGCGGCAAATGCGCACATTCCACGGGAGCGGCAAATGCGCACATTCCACGGGAGCGGCAAATGCACACATTCCAATGGAGCGGCAAATGCGCACATTCCAATGGAGAGGCAAATGTGCACATTCCACGGGAGCGGCAAATGCGCACATTCCACGGGAGCGGCAAATGCGCACATTCCACGGGAGCGGCAAATGCGCACATTCCAATGGGAGCGGAAAATGCGCACATTCCACGGGAGCGGCAAATGCGCACATTCCACGGGAGCAGCAAATGCGCACACTGCAATGGGAGCGGCAAATGCGCACATTCCAATGGGAGCGGCAAATGCGCACATTCCACGGGAGCGGCAAATGCGCACATTCCACGGGAGCGGCAAATGCGCACATTCCAATGAGAGCGGAAAATGCGCACATTCCACGGGAGCGGCAAATGCACACATTCCAATGGGAGCGGAAAATGCGCACATTCCACGGGAGCGGCAAATGCGCACATATTCCACGGGAGCGGCAAATGCGCACATTCCACGGGAGCGGCAAATGCGCACATTCCAATGGGAGCGGCAAATGCGCACATTCCACGGGAGCGGAAAATGCGCACATTCCACAGGAGTGGCAAATGCGCACATTCCACGGGAGCGGCAAATGTGCACATTCCATTGGGAGCGGCAAATGCGCACATTCCACACGAGCGGCAAATGCGCACATTCCAATGGGAGCGGCAAATGCGCACATTCCAAAGGGAGCGGCAAATGCGCACATTCCACGGGAGTGGCAAATGCGCACATTCCAATGGAGAGGCAAATGCACACATTCCACAGGAGCGGCAAATGCGCACATTCCAAAGGGAGCGGCAAATGCGCACATTCCAATGGAGCGGCAAATGCGCACATTCCACGGGAGCGGCAAATGCGCACATTCCAATGGAGCGGCAAATACGCACATTCCACGGGAGCGGCAAATGCGCACATTCCAATGGAGCGGCAAATGCGCACATTCGACGGGAGCGGCAAATGCGCACATTCCACGGGAGCGGAAAATGCGCACATTCCAGTGGAGTGGCAAATGCGCACATTCCAATGGAGAGGCAAATGCACACATTCCACAGGAGCGGCAAATGCGCACATTCCAAAGGGAGCGGCAAATGCGCACATTCCAATGGAGCGGCAAATGCGCACATTCCAATGGAGCGGCAAATACGCACATTCCACGGGAGCGGCAAATGCGCACATTCCAATGGAGCGGCAAATGCGCACATTCCAATGGAGAGGCAAATGCGCACATTCGACGGGAGCGGCAAATGCGCACATTCCACGGGAGCAGCAAATGCGCACATTCCACGGGAGCGGCAAATGCGCACATTCCAATGGAGCGGCAAATGCGCACATTCCAATGGAGAGGCAAATGTGCACATTCCACGGGAGCGGCAAATGCGCACATTCCAATGGAGCGGCAAATGCGCACATTCCAATGGAGCGGCAAATGCGCACATTCCACGGGAGCGGCAAATGTGCACACTCCAATGGAGAGGCAAATGCACACATTCCACGGGAGCGGCAAATGCGCACATTCCAATGGAGCGGCAAATGCGCACATTCCAATGGGAGCGGCACATGCGCACATTCCAATGGAGAGGCAAATGCGCACATTCCATGGGAGCGGCAAATGCACACATTCCACGGGAGCGGCAAATGCGCACATTCCACGGGAGCGGCAAATGCGCACATTCCAATGGAGCGGCAAATGCGCATATTCCAATGGGAGCAGCAAATGCGCACATTCCAATGGAGAGGCAAATGCGCACATTCCAATGGAGCGGCAAATGCGCACATTCCACGGGAGCGGCAAATGCGCACATTCCACGGGAGCGGCAAATGCGCACATTCCAATGGGAGCGGCAAATGCGCACATTCCAATGGAGCGGCAAATGCGCACATTCCAATGGAGAGGCAAATGCGCACATTCCAATGGAGCGGCAAATGCGCACATTCCACGGGAGCGGCAAATGCGCACATTCCACGGGAGCGGCAAATGCGCACATTCCAATGGAGCGGCAAATGCGCACATTCCACGGGAGCGGCAAATGCGCACATTCCACGGGAGCGGCAAATGCGCACATTCCAGTGGAGAGGCAAATGCGCACATTCCAATGGAGAGGCAAATGCGCACATTCCAGTGGAGCGGCAAATGCGCACATTCCAATGGAGAGGCAAATGCGCACATTCCAGTGGAGCGGCAAATGCGCACATTCCAATGGAGCGGCAAATGCGCACATTCCAATGGAGAGGCAAATGCGCACAATGCAATGGAGCGGCAAATGCGCACATTCCAATGGAGCGGCAAATGCGAACATTCCACGGGAGCGGCAAATGCGCACATTCCACGGGAGCGGCAAATGCGCACATTCCAGTGGAGAGGCAAATGCGCACATTCCAATGGAGAGGCAAATGCGCACATTCCAGTGGAGCGGCAAATGCGCACATTCCAATGGAGAGGCAAATGCGCACATTCCAGTGGAGCGGCAAATGCGCACATTCCAATGGAGCGGCAAATGCGCACATTCCAATGGAGAGGCAAATGCGCACAATGCAATGGAGCGGCAAATGCACACATTCCAATGGAGCGGCAAATGCGCACAATGCAATGGAGCGGCAAATGCGCACATTCCACGGGAACGGCAAATGCGCACATTCCAATGGAGAGGCAAATGCGCACATTCCACGGGAGCGGCAAATGCACACATTCCAGTGGTGATCGGTGCCAGGGTGAAAGGGGGTGTCCACATTGTAGCTGGTACCCACTTCTCCAGGCCCCTTTCATATGAAAGGGTTGAAAGGCCCTGATCAGTCCCTGTTGTCCGATACCCGCGTCCCTCCTTTCCTTCCCTGGACGTGCCGCCCCCCCGCCCCACCCCCATCTCTGTTATCTTTGACACGGCCCCTTTATACCTCTGGGAGGCGGCCCCTTTATACCTCTGGGAGGCTGGCCCTGCTCACTGCTGCTGTGCTTTCCCAGCTGAGAGGCACCATAACTTACTGAAGCCCTACAGTGGCTCAAAGCGCCTCGAGGAACAGGGACTCCACATGTGAAAGGCACCCCCACTTTGCAATTTCTGGTATTAATAGTAATTAGCTGCCACACCAGATGATTCCCAAACACAGCATGCATTCCTGCTAATTACCCTCAGGTGGCGCTACGGCATCGAATGCCGTGAGCGCCGCCACCCACACTGCCAGCCCACCCGGGCAAGCGCTGCGATGCACTGTGATGTGCACACACACACACATGCTTTCCAAATGCACCTCATTTTGATACCAGAAACTTGGCCTCAGCCCTTAACGTAACCGCTCACAGACCTCGCGCTCCGAGGAGCCAAACACCCCCTGGGTACAGCACACTGTGCACAGTGGAGCACACCCACACTGAAGATATGCCGAAATTTAGACGCTTATAGTGGAATAATCCGTCGTGCGTGGCAAAGGTGGTGATTCCTCTCGATTCTGGATGGAGTACCATCTGGTGGTACCCTTGATTCAGGTCTACTTTGGAGAAGAGAGTGGACTTATTCAGTTGAACAATCATGTCCTCAATTCTGGGGCCTGGGTGTCGTTCACGCTGAATCTTGGTGTTGGCTAATCGCATGTCCACACAGAGTCTGAGTCGTCCTCCATCCTTTGGCACTATGACCAGTGGAGAGACCCACGGGGTCGAGCCCGTAGCTGGTTCGATTATTCCGTCTTCCAGGAGTTGTCCGAGTTCAGCTGACACTGCGGGTTGGAGGTGGAAACCAACCCTCCTTGGATGTTGTGGAACGGGTCGGACAGTGGGATCAATATGGAGTTTCACTGGGGGTCCTTTTAGTTTCCCTAGGCCCTTGCAGATGAGAGGGAATTCTTTCACAATGGTGTCTTCTGACATCGTGTCTGTACACGCGGGCCCTGATCAGGCGTTGGACACGCTTTCTCTTGTCTCAAGTGTTGGTTCTGTCGAGTGGATTTTGTCACCTTCTTGCACGCGTGTGTCTGAGGCCTAGGCAGGAGGTGGTTCTATAGCTGAGAAGGCATCTTCCTTTGGTCAGACTGCGAATGACGTGAATGCTCGTCATGGTGGAGTGGTTGTCGTGGATGAGACGACGACCGAATGAGCCAATTGTTTGCAGGGGGTTTGCAGCGCCCCATTGGTATATCTTGGAATCGGATGACATCAGGGCCGGTTTGTTGGGAATCTGGTGAAACTTCTTCTCACCCATTATGTTGTCAGTGGCTCCTGAGTCGACTAGGAAACAGAATTGTCTCCCTCCTATATCCACCGGTATCTTGGGTGCTTCCCGTGCTTCTCCTTTCTTCATGATCAGATTGACAAATTCATCATGCTGATATTGGTCATACTGATAAGACTTCATGTTTGAAACCTTGTAGGTCCGCTGCATAGTGGTGATGTGTTGGGGGTCCATCATATTCATCTCTTATGTGGAATACTTGCTCGTATCCTTCTCTTCCTTGGATCTCATCAGTCGGGTAGACATCTTCGACCACTCTGACGTACCTTCTTGGGTTTTGGTAATATGGCTGTGTTTGGTAGGCTTGAGCTTGTGGGTTTCCGTTGGGTATTTTGAATTGAGGGGCAACAGGTGGTCTTTGCATTGGAAATGGTCTGCATTCCCTGCAGAGTGAGTGAAAGTGTCAATCTCTGCCGCAGTTGCCACATCTCTTGGACAGTGCGGGGCAAGTCCCTGCGTGAGGGAAAGCCATCCCACAGCGGTAGCATTGGCGTTGGGTTCTCAGCGTTATTGAATAGTTGCGATTGGGGGCTCTCTCAGTCGTTCTGGTGGTGTTGGCCTGCATTGCCGCTATCATTTCATTCTTGTCCTGTTTTGTCGAAGTGGTGCCTGTTACCTGTGTCACTTGTTTTTCCACCCCTTCTAAAATCCTTGCCATCTGGCTTACTTCTTCTATGGTGATCAGTTTTTTGAGGAGTTGCTTCTTTAGGGTCTGGGATACACATTACTTGCCGGTCAAGTGGCACAGCGAGTAGAGCGCTCGCTTTGACACCCACCGTGGGTAATAATAAGCAGCGCTCAGATACCTGAGGGTTCGTAGCGCTATGTAAATGACAAATTATTATTATTATTATTATTATTACTCTCAGACGTATGGCCTCATCAAGCGAGAAGGCATGGAATTGGCAGTTCACTCCTTTTATTCGTAGATTCGTCAACGGTCTCATTGATCCTTTGCGTGCACTGATTCAATATGTACCTTTTATAGTCTCTGTTGGGCTCAATTACCAGTCTTCTGTTCAGTGCCGCGATTAGTGCTGGGAAGTCAGCTTGTTCAGCCGTTGGGATGGTTTTCAACAGGACTTTGATGTCATTCCCTGCTAGGTTTAGAAACATGCTGTGTAGTCTTGGTGACTTTTCTTCCCCCGCAGCATCTATGAAGATATTAAAGTCTTCTATCCACTCAACCCACCTTGGGCCCCTGTCCACTTGTGGCATCATGGAGAAAGGGGGGGCATGCGCCATGCCGTGGTTGCTGTGCTCCCTGTAGGAGTTGGAGGGGTTGGAGCTTGCTGATCTTGGGGCGAGCTCATGGTGAGCTGGTGGTGGTGAGTGGGGTGTGTGGTACTGTTGGTCATCTTGAGTCAGGCCCCTTGTGGTTGCAGCAGGTGGATGGGCTTGGCCCTGCTGTCTTATGTGGTGGCTGTAGATGCGGGGTATCACCCACCTTTCTCAAGAGTCTGCTGGAGTCTGGTGGGCCTTGGTTGCGACTGCTGTCGGATTACCGTGCAGTCGATGTGTGGGGGCACTTCACGTGCACCCTGGACGAGTTGTCTTCGCCGGCGTGGAGTTGACGCTGGAGGATGGGCCACATGGAGTTGAGGTGTGCCCTGGATTGAGAAAAGCTTGAGCTTGGGATCATGCGCTCCTCTGTGTAGATGGATGGGCCTGGGATCAGACGTGCTGCTGTGCACGTGGCTTGCACGTGTTCATGGAGGAGAGCGGCCTCAGGCCCGACTGGCCGCCGGTGGCGTACGTGTTATTGTTCGCATGGCCGTGTGTGCACAGAGGAGGGAGGGCGGGCCTCAGATCAGGTCACAGTGTGGAGGAGGAGGAGGAGAAGGGCGGGTTTGGGATCACACGCGCCGGCAATGTAAAGCGGGCCGGGATCGGTCCGTTGACTGTGGGAGGAGGAGGCGGGCCTGGGATGAGGCGCGGGCGCCAGCGGGCTGGAGGTGCCTGCGGTGTGCTTCCGAGCAGGATCGCTGCCGGAAGATGGAGGACGAGGACTCGGCGGTCCTGGAGAGTACCTCGTCGCCAGTTGTTGGGCCCGGATGGGCCACTGAAAGAAGGACAGACACGCCGAGGTTGTGTGCACATCTTTCTTTATTCTCTGCACAACATAAACTAACCTAGAACATTCCCTCCCCCTTGCGTTCCCCGTCACATGACGCTACTCACGTGACACGGCGTCGGTCTCTTAAGGAGACACGAATGCTGTGACACCTTCCTTCCACGGGCAACTGCAGGCACAGCACACTGTGCACAGCAGAGCACCCCCACACTGGGTGGCCGAGAGACCCCTTCCTTCCACGGTAAGCTGCGGGCACAGCACACTGTGCACAGTGAAGCACACCCACACTGGGTGGCCAAGAGACCCCTTCCTTCCACGGGCAGCTGTGGGCACAGCACACTGTGCACAGCAGAGCACACCCACACTGGGTGGCCAAGAGACCCCTTCCTTCCACGGGCAGCTTCGGGCATAGTGCACTGTGCACAGCAGAGCACACCCACACTGGGTGGCCGAGACACCCCTTCCTTCCACGGTAAGCTGCGGGCACAGCACACTGTGCACAGTGAAGCACACCCACACTGGTTGGCCGAGAGACCCCTTCCACGGGCAGCTGTGGGCACAGACAGCACACTGTGCACAGCGGAGCACGAGCACACTGGGTGGCCGAGAGACCCCTTCCTTCCACGGGAAGCTGCGGGCACAGCACACTGTGCACAGCGGAGCACACCCACACTGGGTGGCCGAGAGAACCCTTCCTTCCATGGGAAGCTGCGGGTACAGCACACTGTGCACAGCGAAGCACACCCCCACTGGGTGGCCGAGAGACCCCTTCCTTCCACGGGCAGCTGCGGGCATAGCGCACTGTGCACAGCGGAGCACACCCACACTGGGTGGCCGAGAGACACCTTCCTTCCACGGGAAGCTGCGGGCACAGCACACTGTGCACAGTGAAGCACACCCAGACTAGGTGGCCAAGAGACCCCTTCCTTCCACAGGCAGCTGTGGGCACAGCACACTGTGCACAGCGAAGCACGAGCACACTGGGTGGCCGAGAGACCCCTTCCTTCCACAGGCAGCTGCGGGCACAGCACACTGTGCACAGCGGAGCACACCCACACTGGTTGACCGAGAGACCCCTTCCTTCCACGGGCAGCTGCGGGCACAGCACACCATGCACAGTGGAGCACACCAACACTGGGTGACCGAGAGAACCCTTCCTTCCACGGGCAGCTGCGGGCATAGTGCACTGTGCACAGGGGAGCACACTGGGTGGCCGAGAGACCCATTCCTTCCAGGAGCAGCTGCGGGCACAGCACACTGTGCACAGCGGAGCACACCCACACTGGGTGGCCGAGAGGCCCCTTCCTTCCACAGGCAGCTGCGGGCATAGTACACTGTGCACAACGGGGCACACCCACACTGGGTGGCCGAGAGACCCCTTCCTTGCATGGGCAGCTGCGGGCACAGCACACTGTGCACATCGCACTGTGCACAGCGGAGCACAGACACACTGGGTGGCCGAGAGACCCCTTCCTTCCACAGGCAGCTGCGGGCACAGCGCACCGTGCACAGCAGAGCACAAGCAAGGGCATAGCACACTGTGCACAACGGACAACACCCACAATGGGTGGCCGATAGACCCCTTCTTTCCACGGGCAGCTGCGGGCACAGCACACCGTGCAAAGCGGAGCACACCCACAATGGGTGACCGAGAGACCCCTTCCTTCCATGGGCAGCTGCGGGCACAGCACACCATGCACAGTGGAGCACACCAACACTGGGTGACCGAGAGAACCCTTCCTTCCATGGGCAGCTGCGGGCATCGCGCACTGTGCACAGGGGAGCACACTGGGTGGCCGAGAGACCCATTCCTTCCAAGAGCAGCTGCGGGCACGGCACACTGTACACAGCAGAGCACACCCACACTGGGTGGCCGAGAGACCCCTTCCTTCCACAGGCAGCTGCAGGCATAGCACACTGTGTACAACGGAGCACACCCACACTGGGTGGCCGAGAGACCCCTTCCTTCCATGGGAAGCTGAGGGCACAGCACACTGTGCACAGCGGAGCACACCCACACTGGGTGGCTGAGAGACCCCTTCCTTCCACAGGCAGCTGCGGGCACAGCACACTGTTCCCAGCAGAGCACAGACACACTGGGTGGCTGAGAGACCCCTTCCTTCCACAGGCAGCGGTGGGCATAGCACACTGTGCACAGCGGAGCACACTGGGTGGCCAAGAGACCCATTCCTTCCAAGGGCAGCTGCGGGCACAGCATACCATGCACAACAGAGCACACCCACACTAGGTGGCCGAGAGACGTCTTCCTTCCATGGGCAGCTGCAGGCGCAGCACACCGTGCACAGCGGAGCACAGCCACACTGGGTGGCCGAGAGAACCCTTCCTTCCACGGGCAGTTGCGGGCACAGCACATCGTGCACAACAGAGCACACCCACACTAGGTGGCCGAGAGACCCCTTCCTTCCACAGGCAGCTGCGGGCATAGCACACCGTGCACAGCAGAGCACACCCACACTAGGTGGCTGAGAGACCCCCAGAGTGTCCTAATGTTGCAATGAATGGATACTTGCACAGGCCCAGCCACAGGCGCCTCTAGACCCTGAAATCGTAGGTGTGGGGGCGGGAAGGTGCCCCTGGGGTGGCACCACGTGCTGTCCACCCATCTCTGCCCACTAGTCTCCCACTCACCACCATGTTGATAGCTCATCCCTCATGTGGCCGCTTTGCTGTAGCAGAGCTGCCAGAGAGGCAAGGCCTTTCAAACGCTCACAAGCAACTCTGCACATTTCCTTCTAACACAAAAACCGCCCAGGGCACAACACAAACACCAAGCACAACACTGCGGAAAAACCACCCTGCTGGCGGCATGGCGACCACGCAGAGCACAAACATTGCCCTCAAACACCCAGGCAGCCTTCCCGAACCTTGCCCTCAAATACACAGGCAGCCATCTCAAAGGGACCACCCAGGGCACAAACACCCAGGCAGCCTTCCCGCTGGGACCACCCAGGGCTCAAGCATCGCCCTCAAACACCCAGGCAGCCTTCCCGCGGCGGCCACCCAGAGCACAAGCATCACCCTCAAACACCCAGGCAGCCTTCCCACGTCGACCACCCAGGGCAAAAGCATCACCCTCAAACACCCAGGCAGCCTTCCCGCGGCGGCCATCCAGGGCACAAGCATCGCCCTCGAACACCCAGGCAGCCTTCCCCTGGGGACCACCCAGGGCACAAGCATTGCCCTCAAAAACACAGGCAGCCTTCCCGCGGCGGCCACCCAGGGCACAAGCATGGCCCTCAAACACCCAGGCATCCTTCCCACAGCAACCACCCAGGGCACAAGCATCGCTCCTCAAACACGCCTGCAGCCTTCCTGCAGGGACCACCCGGGCACAACCATCACCCTCAAACACCCAAGCAGCCTTTCCACTGCGACTACCCAGGGCACAAGCATTACCCTCAAACACCTAGGCAGCCTTCCCACATCGACCACCCAGGGCAAAAGCATCACCCTCAAACACCCAGGCAGCCTTCCCGCTGGGACCACCCAGGGCTCAAGCATCGCCCTCAAACACCCAGGCAGCCTTCCCGCGGCGGCCACCCAGGGCACAAGCATCACCCTCAAACACCCAGGCAGCCTTCCCACGTCGACCACCCAGGGCAAAAGCATCACCCTCAAACACCCAGGCAGCCTTCCCGCGGCGGCCATCCAGGGCACAAGCATCGCCCTCGAACACCCAGGCAGCCTTCCCCTGGGGACCACCCAGGGCACAAGCATTGCCCTCAAAAACACAGGCAGCCTTCCCGCGGCGGCCACCCAGGGCACAAGCATGGCCCTCAAACACCCAGGCATCCTTCCCACAGCAACCACCCAGGGCACAAGCATCGCTCCTCAAACACGCCTGCAGCCTTCCTGCAGGGACCACCCGGGCACAACCATCACCCTCAAACACCCAAGCAGCCTTTCCACTGCGACTACCCAGGGCACAAGCATTACCCTCAAACACCTAGGCAGCCTTCCCACGTCGACCACCCAGGGCAAAAGCATCACCCTCAAACACCCAGGCAGCCTTCCTGTGGCGACCACCCAGGGCACAAGCATCGCCCTCAAATACTCAAACACCCAGGCAGCCTTCCCGTGGTGACCACCCAGGGCACAAGCATCGCCCTCAAACACCCAGGCAGCCTTCCCGCGGGGACCACCCAGGGCACAATCATCCCCCTCAAACACCCAGGCAGCCTTCCTGCGGTGCCCCCCCATTGCACAAGCATCGCCCTCAAACACCCAGGCAACCTTCCCCGTGGCGGCCACCCAGGGCACAAGCATCGCCCTCAAACACCCAGGCAGCCTTCCCGCGGCGGCCACACAGGGCACAAGCATCGCGCTCAAACACCCAGGCAGCCTTCCCGCAGCGACCACCCATGGCACAAGCATCGTCCTCAAACACCCAGGCAGCCTTCCCACAGTAACCACCCAGGGCACAAGCATCGCCCTCAAACACGCAGGCAGCCTTCCTGCGGGGACCACCCGGGCACAACCATCACCCTCAAACACCCAAGCAGCCTTTCCACGGCGACTACCCAGGGCACAAGCATTGCCCTCAAACACCCAGGCAGTCTTCCCGCGGGGACCACCCGGGGCACAAGCATCGCCTCAAATACGCCGGCAGCCTTCCTGCAGGGACCACCCAGGCACAACCATCACCCTCAAACACCCAAGCAGCCTTTCCACTGCGACTACCCAGGGCACAAGCATTACCCTCAAACACCCAGGCAGCCTTCCCACGTCGACCACCCAGGGCAAAAGCATCACCCTTAAGCACCCAGGCAGCCTTCCTGCGGCGACCACCCAGGGCACAAGCATCGCCCTCAAACACCCAGGCAGCTTTCCCGCGGGGACCACCCAGGGCACAAACACCCCCCTCAAACACCCAGGCAGCCTTCCTGCGGCGCCCCCCCCATTGCACAAGCATCGCCCTCAAACACCCAGGCAACCTTCCCAGTGGCGGCCACCCAGGGCACAAGCATCGCCCTCAAACACCCAGGCAGCCTTCCCGTGGGGACCACCCAGGGCACAAGCATTGCCCTCAAAAGCACAGGCAGCCTTCCCGCGGGGGCCACCCAGGGCACAAGCATGGCCCTCAAACACCCAGGCAGCCTTCCTGCGGCGGCCACCCAGGGCACAAGCATGGCCCTCAAACATCCAGGCAGCCTTCCCGCGGCGGCCACACAGGGCACAAGCATCGCGCTCAAACACCCAGGCAGCCTTCCCGCAGCGACCACCCAGAGCACAAGCATCACCCTCAAACACCCAAGCAGCCTTTCCACGGTGACTACCCAGGGCACAAGCCTTGCCCTCAAACACCCAGGCAGTCTTCCTGCGGGGATCACCCGGGTACAACCATCACCCTCAAACACCCAAGCAGCCTTTCCACGGCGACTACCCAGGGCCCAAGCATTGCCCTCAAACACCCAGGCAGCCTTCCGGCGGTGACTACCCAGGGCACACGCATTGCCCTCAAACACCCAGGGAGCCTTCCCGCAGCAGCCAGCAAGGACACAAGCATCACCCTCAAACACCCAGGCAGCCTTCCCGCGGTAGCCAGCCAGGGCACAAGCATCGCCCTCAAACACCCAGGCAGCCTTCCCGCGGGGACCACACAGGGCACAAGCATTGCCCTCAAACACCCAGACAGCCTTCCCGCGGGGACCACTCAGGGGACAAGCATCGCCCTCTAACACCCAGGCAGCCTTCACATGGCGACTACCCAGGGCACAAGCATTGCCCTCAAACACCCAGGCAGCCTTCCCGCGGGAACCACCCAGAGCACAAGCATCACCCTCAAACACCCAGGCAGCCTTCCCGCGGCGGCCCCCCGGGGCACAAGCATTGCCCTCAAACACCCAGGCAACCTTCCCGCAGCAACCAACCAGGGCACAAGCATCGCCCTCAAACACCCAGGCAGCCTTCCCGCGGCGGCCACCCAGGGTACAAGCATTGCCCTCAAACACTGAGGCAACCTTCCTGCGTCGGCCACCCAGGGCACAAGCATGGCCCTCAAACATCCAGACAGCCTTCCCGCGGCGACCACCCAGGGCACACGCATCGCCCTCAAACATCCAGACAGCCTTCCCGCGGCGGCCACCCAGGGCACAAGCATCACCCTCAAACACCCAGGCAGCCTTCCCGCAGCGACCACCCACGCCACAAGCATTGCCCTCAAACACCCAGGCAGCCTTCCCGTGCAAAGAACAAGGAACACTGTCGCCAGCAGTAAAATCATCCCACCTAAACCAAAACAAAGTGCAAGACCCCTTCCTTCCTATACTTCGGGGTACAATAAGCATGTCTATGTAAAGCGCTTTGGATAAAAGCGCTATATAAAAAACAAGTTATTATTATTATACTGCCAATTTCACTGGGGAAAACCCTGAAAGCGCCATGTCCGTTTCACACGCAATCAAGCCTCAGGTGTGGGAATGAAAGTGCACTGAGGTTGGTGCAGCTAAACTGTACTCTCTGAATACAATAAGCCGTAGAAAGAGGGACATCCCTTCCCAGGAGGAGTGACAGGTGCGTGGGGAAGAAGGTTAAAGGAGGAAACACACACAGAAAACTGCCCCTTGGGGTGAATTCTCTAAAGGACTGCATTCACTTTTAGACTAAAAATGAAGGGGAAAGGAGGGTCCTGGAAGCCATGGTGCCCTCCCCAGGGCTCCTTACCCCTGTCCTGATCTCACAGGAAGTGTCCCAGGGCTCAGTCATGGTCTCCCCGCTCTGTGCTCTCCTCCTGTCTGGTCTGCACTCTCCTCCTGTCTGGTCTGCGCTCTCCTCCTGTCTGGTCTGCGCTCTCCTCTTGTCTGGTCTGCACTCTCCTCCTGTCTGGTCTGCGCTCTCCTCCTGTCTGGTCTGCGCTCTCCCTCCTGTCTGATCTGCACTCTCCTGTCTGGTCTGCACTCTCCTCCTCCCTGGGCTGCACTCTCCTCCTCCCTGCTGCACTCTCCTCCTCCCTGGTCTGCACTCTCCTCCTCCCTGGTCTGCACTCCTCCTGTCTGGTCTGCGCTCTCTTCCTGTCTGGTCTGCGCTCTCTTCCTCTCTGATCTGCACTCTCCTGGTCTGCTCTGTGCTCTCCTCTGTCTGGTCTGCACTCTCCTCCTCCCTGGTCTGCACTCTCCTCCTCCCTGGGCTGCACTCCTCCTCTCTGGTCTGAGCTCTTCGGTGCAGCCCGAGAAGATGGGAAGGTGGGAAAGTGAAAGTGAAAGTAACATGGGGACAGCTGGGGCCATGGCTGCTCACAGTGTAGTACCGCCTGCCACCGCCAGAGGGCACGCACAGAGGTTGTCGGGACATTAGTCCTCTGCTGCCTAGCAACTCCATAATGCTGGGAAAGCTCTAACTCTATTGGATAATGCTCTTCTACTTTCAGAGACTTAACAGGCACACCCTTGCCTAGCTACTGATGACGCGTTGTGAGCTTTCCCACCATTGGCTGGGTGTAATAAGCACAGTCCAGCGAACCTGGGTCCTGAAGCTACACCTTTCCCTAGCTACTGATGACGCGTTGAGAGCTTTGCCACCATTGGCTGTGTGTAAATAGCACATGCCTAGCGAACCTGGGGCCTGAAGATAAAGGCTCGCCTAGCAACTGATGACGCAGAGGAGCGTGGGGTGCCTCCCTATGGAGCTTGGCTCAAGGGGGCGGAGTCTGGCTGTCAATAGAGGCCATTGAGTCCTGGGGCTGTGGCTGCGCGTGGGAGACAATGAGAGCTCTGTGTGGGGCCCGGGCAGCCATGCACAGGGAACAGTATAGCCATATACTGAAACAAGTGCAGCTCCCTACATGTGAAAGTGCAGCCTAGGTGCAGGGAAAAGTGCTAACGGGGCCCTGCCAGCCATGCACAGGGCACAGTATAGCCATATACTAAAAAAGTGCAACTCCCTACATGTGAAAGTGCAGCCTAGGTGCAGGGAAAAGTGCTACTGGGGCCCTGGCAGCCATGCACAGGGAACAGTATAGCCATATACTGAAACAAGTGCAGCTCCCTACATGTGAAAGTGCAGCCTAGGTGCAGGGAAACGTGCTACTGGGGCCCTGGCAACCATGCACAGGGCAGAGTATAGCCATATACTGAAAAAAGTGCAGCCCCCTACATGTGAAAGTGCAGCCTTGGTGCAGGGAAAGTGCTACTGGGGCCCTGGCAGCCATGCACAGGGAACAGTATAGCCATATACTGAAACAAGTGCAGCTCCCTACATGTGAAAGTGCAGCCTAGGTGCAGGGAAAAGTGCTACTGGGGCCCTGGCAGCCATGCTCAAAGAACAGTATAGCCATATACTGAAAAAAGTGCAGCTCCCTACATGTGAAAGTGCAGCCGAGGTGTGGTGAAAGGTGCTACTGGGTCCCAGGCAGACATGCTTAACGAACAGTATAGCCATATACTGAATAAAGGGCGGCTCCCTACATGTGAAAGTACAGCCTATGTGCAGGGAAAAGAACAGCCACATACAAGAAAGAAAGCACAGTAATTACTTCCAAGGCACTCTTCCTCGTCCCAGTACTTCGGGGAACCAACTTTTGGGGCCTAGTAGCCTGGGACTCCCCTCGCTAGACATCCCTTCAGGGTGCGCTGGGAGGTGGGAGGCTCTTCTAGAGTCCTTCCTTCTGTGATGTCACGTGCCGGGGGAGACCCGGTCACGTGTCAGGGGGCGGGAGCAGGAAAATAAAGGAATCACCGGAAATGGCGTTTTGGCGCCAGTCCGGGTTTATGCAGTGAACCGAGTGGTCATGTCATTATTTAGCGCTGCGCTACGACATCAGGCCTAGGCAGGCCCATGCCCCTTGCCGGGCCTCCGCAGCAACGGAGCATCCTGACATCTCACCTTCCTGAGGGGCCTCAGTGAGGAGGGTTCAGGGATCTGGCAGTTGCGCTGGGCCGGTGCTGCGATGGATGTACCTGCTTTGCTGCTCAGGATGGAGAATCGCTCTGTGGCCAGGCACAGGTGAGGCATGTGTCAGATGAAAGAACCAGGGGCTGGGTGGGCCTCCCCGCTCCCTTAGATTGCGTGTAAGGCTCACGGATGAGTAGTGTAGAGAGTTACATGTGTTCATTCGCTCTCTGCGCCTCGCTGCGGTCACGCGAGCCCTTGTTTGGTTCTAAGCAGGGCTGCCGCGTGACAACAGTGAGGCGGTTGAAAAGGAGTGTGACAGGGTGGAGTTGGCTCTGTGGGGCCCGTTATAATAAACTAAGTTCGACTTACCTGAATCTGCACCTATTCCTTTCACTGGCGACGAGGTGAACGGGGAGCCTGCCACAGAGCACAAGCAGCAGGGGCCCGCTGTCTATGTGGCTGATCTGCAGGCGAAGCGGAGCGGAGGCGGAGCAGCAGCGGAGCAGGTGCCTCTGCATTGCGGCCAGATCGGACCGCAACCGATTAGGGCGTCAGTGCCAGAAGTGCGAGGCAGCGCTGCAGGGGGACGGTTTCCCTAGCCCCGCATTAAGCTTCCAACGAGCGACAAAGTGCTGCTTCAGCCGATCCTGTTTTGGACCCGCCCGCCCCAGGTCTCATTGGATGTCGAGGTGAGGAGCAAAAGGGGAATAGAGAAGGGCACACCTAGAGGAGGAGGTCCACTCATTGTAAAAGCACTCTGTCTCTCATTGGGTAAGTGTCATTGTACCAAGAAAACAAGCCCAATTGCCACGTAAAGTTGCTTAAGGAATAAGCAGGTCAAGGAAAAGGCCCCTGCAAACTTGCAGTGTCAAAGAAAAGACTCAAAGGAGAAGAGATAAGCTGCAGACACACTTGGACTGATAATAAACAGGAATTTTGTGCAAATATACGTACAGGATAAGTAACATTTAATATAAAAAGTCACACAAAAGTGCTGGCAATTTTATTATTCACCACAGAACACAAGCACATCTCTCAATAACAATGGCTGCAGCAAGCATGTCCCCACCTCCACCTTTTCTATCCGAACCGGGCACGCCGTCGATAAGGTGGGACAGATGGAAAAGGCTGTTTGACACTTACCTGATTGCTATGGGGGGGGGGAGTTTGCCCCAGCAAGAAAGGAGGTGATGTTGCTCCACAATCTGGGAACTGAAGGTCGGAGCGTTTATGATGGACTACCTGAACCTCCTCAAGAGGGCCAAGGGGAATTAGATCAAAAGTTAGAAATTCATTTCGAAGCCAAAAAAAAATTACATTCGAGAGACACAGATTTTTTCAAAGGTCTCAGGATCCACAGGAGCCAGTGGAGAATGTTATTGCAGCTTTAAGGTCCCTCAGCCACACGTGTGAGTTAGGACCGCTAACAGACTCACTTATACGGGACCAACTAGTCCGATGTACCAATAATATGAAGATAAAGGAAAGATTGTTGTCAAAGGATGTGTCACTGGAGACGGCTGTAGAAACGGCAAGAAGCATGGAACAGACCCACAAATATATGTCATCTATGAAAGGCGACAAACAGGAAGGTGAGGTAGCTGCTGTGAGAGGGTTTTGCAAGGTAATCCCTAACAAGGAAGTCAAATGCTATAAGTGCGGGAGCAACTGCCACATATCTACTCGTTTATTTTGTCCTGCGAGAAACATTTCATGTTTGAAGTGCAAAAAGAAGGGACACTTCACGAGAGTCTGTTGTGAATCTGGGCAGGTGCAAAACATTGAGTCTGGCGGAAAGGTACCTGAACAGGAGGAGAATTCGGCGATGTTGCAAGGCAGTCAGGCCAAACACGTGCTGGAAGTGTCAGAGGTTTCACATAAGGGAGGTGCACCAATGGATGTGTTTATGGTCAACGGTAGAGTGGCAACAATGAAGGTGGACAGTTGTTCACCTTGGACCCTCATGTCGAAGGCAACATTTGAAGATTGTATGCAAGGTGATGTGAAACTATTAAAGGAACACCGACTAGAATCATATGCTTATGGCAATGTGTGAATGGAAGTTTTAGCGAAGTTCCGAGCTTACATAAAATACAAAGGGAGAAGCTGTGAATCAGAAGTGTATGTCACTCAAGAAGGTTTGTCTCTCCTGGGGTGGGGCGAACAGCGTAAATTGGGAATTAGAATACAAGCAAGTACTGAAGAACCTATTGCTGTGGCTGAGCTGAGAGACAAATGGGAGAAGGAATTGCCGATGGTGTTTCAAGAGGAATTAGGGATGCTGAAGGGGTTTGAACATGAGATACGTTTGAAGGCTGGTGCCATTCCTAAGGTGCACAAGGTGAGGCCAGTACCTCACGATCTAAGCAAAAAACTGAAACTGGAAATTGAGTCGTTATTGCAGAAAGGAATCATAGAGAAGAGTGAGAGTTCAGAATGGTTGTCACCAGTGGTGGTCGCTGCAAAATCAAATGGAGACATAAGGCTCTGTGTAGATCTGCGGGACGTCAATAGGAACATTTTAATATATAGACACCCCTTGCCGATAATTGGTGACAAGTTGTCAATGCTCAATGATGCCAAAGTATTTTCAGTGATTGATCTCTCTCAGGCATATCATCAAATTCCCCTGAAGGAAGACTGTCAACACTTAACGGCATTCATAACAATCTTTGGAACATTTAGATATTGCAGAATGCCGTTCGGACTTGCCTCGGTTGCGGCCGTATTCCAAAGAGCGATTGAGACTGTGATGAATGGAGTAAACAATATTATTGTGTTTCAAGACGATCTGTTAATATATGCAAGTTCCATAGGAGAACATGATGTGATTCTGAGACAAGTGTTAAGCAGATTGAGTGAGGCTGGGTTAACCGTGAGGAGAAGCAAATGTAAGATTGCGGTTGACAGAGTGGAGAATCTGGGACACGAGATTGACAAACAGGGGGTGAAACCTACGAGAGATTTGGTGGAGGCGGTGAAATGTGCTCCTGTGCCAATAGATAAAGATCAAGTGAGATCGTTTTTTGGATTAGCTGAATATTATCATAGATTTGTGAAGGAATTTGCCAGGGTGTCCACACCTCTCAGAATGATGCTTAAGAAGGGTGCAAGGTTTGAGTGGACTTCAGAGTGTGATGCAGCCTTTGATTGTATTAAACAGGCGGTGAGTGAAGCGCCCTCAATTGGAAGGTTCGACCCCAAAGACAGGGTTGTCTTGGTGGTTGATGTGAGCATGTTAGGTTTGGGCGCGACTTTAGTACAATATGACAGGGACAACACAGAAAGAGTCATTGTGTTTGCCTCTAGGGCGCTCAGGGTTGCAGAGTGTAAATACTCTATTATTGAAAGAGAAACATTAGCGATGTTTTGGGCCATTATACACTTTAAATATTGTTTGTGGGGGAGAAGATTCATTGTCAGGTCGGACCACAAACCCATGGTGCAGCTATTTGAAAGCGGAAGGTGGGCTATGGGTTCCATAAGGATAAGTAGGTGGGGCTTAGGATTTCAAAATTATCATTTTGATGTGAGTTATCTACCTGTGAAAATGAATGTGGTGGCATCTTGCCTGTCTGGGCTGCCGGTTGGGAAAATAGTAGAGGACAAGGCCGAGAAGGAGGTAGAGGAGGAGTCGGTGGTAGCAGAGATACAAAGTGCTGTTAGTCAGGAAAGGTGGGTACAGGAAGAGGATTTGGATGAGGACCTCAAATTGATCAAAAGGTGGACTGTGATGGGATGGCCGGACAGGAAGGAGCTAGATAGGAGGTTCAATGTGTGGTGGGAGATTAAAGAAGAATTGAATTTGTATGAAGACAGGTTAAGGAGGGGGTGATGTGTAGTTCCCCCAGAATCTCTCAGATCCATGTTAGTAGAACTTGTGCATCAGGGACACCCAGGGGAAGGAGCCATGAAAAGGACACTTCGGCAGAGATATTGGCGGCCAGGGATTGACAGGAGGGCGGAGAGGTATGTCAAGGATTGTATGGCTTGTCAGACTTGTGACAAGAGCAGAGTCGTAAGAGAAACTCCATTGGTCCCCAATTTCATGCCTGACCAGTCTTGGACCAAGTTAGCGGTGGACATTATGGGTCCAATAGCGGGATTAGGTGAAGGTCTAAGATTTTTGTTTGTTTTGGTAGACTTTCACTCTAAATGGATTGAGTGGGAAGCTGTTAAAGAAGTAACGGCCAGAGAATTGATTGTGTTCCTAGAGAGAGTCTTTCTTAAAGAAGGAGTACCCGCTGAAATTGTGTCAGATAACGGGGTACCGTTTGTTTCAGGGGCCATGATGAGGTTTCTAACCAGTTATGGAATAAAACACACTAGGACAGCGCTGTATAATCCCACGGCTAATGGTCTTGTAGAAAGAGTCAACAGATATTTGAAAGGGGGTTTGCAAATGGCCATGAGGTTGAGACAGCCTTGGAAGGAAGTGTTGAGTCTGTTAACTTGGAACTATGTAACTACACCACATTCGGTGACAGGAGTTTCTCTATTTGTGTCCATTAAAGGTAGAGAGTTTGGGACAAGGCTCTGTCCAGGATGGCTAGGAATGGCCAGAGTTGTTCAAGTAGATAGGGACCGCATTATGAAGCTTGTCAACATGAGTCAGGAAAGAAACAAGGAGTTGTTTGATGCCAAGAAGAGTGTGAAAGATCGTGAGTGGAAGGTTGGGGAGATGGTCTATGTTAAAAACCCCAGGTTGGTGAATAAATGTGTGGGAAATAAGTTCCTTGGTCTGAAGAAGATATGGGCCGTAAGGAAGAGTGTAGTCATCCTAGAAGGGGGAGATTAGCAAGAGCTTTTGATTCGAAAGAGGAGAGTGGAAGGGCAGCTTTGCGAGCTGATAATAGAACTGCCAGTGCTGTGGTAGAAGAGGACTTGAATGGGCAAGGTTCTCATAGGATAAGATCAAAGCTTGTGTGGAGGAGAGATTATGAATGTTAGATATTTGTCATTCACTTCAACTTCATTTATTGTCTATTTAGGGAATATTTCTGGGAATGCAAAGGTTATTTCTGGGAAGGCTAATGCTAATTCCTTTGTTATTCTTACGTTGTATTTTGTTCATCATTTTCTAGTCATAGTAATGTGTAATTTAGGTTGTAAGAGATTTGGGTTACTTTGTTACTTTGTTTTATTTGGAGGGGAAGATGTGTAGAGAGCTACATGTGTTCACTCGCTCTCTGTGCCTCGCTGCGGTCACACGAGCCCTTGATTGGTTCTAAGCAGGGCTGCCGCGTGACAACAGTGAGGCGGTTGAAAAGGAGTGTGACAGGGTGGAGTTGGCTCTGTGGGGGCCCGTTATAATAAACTAAGTTCGATTTACCTGAATCTGCGCCTACTCCTTTCAAGTAGGTACAGGGAGATGACTTTTTGGCTTCTTTCGTTATGTAGGGTTTCCTCCAGGTGCAGCTGCATTGCTATCCAAGAGCCGGTCGGTTCCATGGAAAGCAACAGCAAGTGGACCCAACTGGGGGCCTTGAGCAGCGCAGTATGAGAGGAATAATGAGAGGTGTTAGGCAAGATTGTATGCAGTACCCTTTGGGTGCACTACAATAGCCCTGACCTCCTGGCAATAGAGACCCAAACTTTGCTATAAGTCTGAACTACCCAGGTTGGTAGTGTGGACAAGCAGTCAGGCTTATTTCAAGATGGGTCAATGTGAGCAGTAATGTTGTGACAGAGTTTAACAGTACAGTTATCCAAATAAACACGTATACTCAAGGTTTCTTGATAAAACATTTATTAATGTATTTCACAGTCAATTATATAAACCTTCGTTAGAAAGGGAGCAAAACATGTAACCCTTAAATATACTTCAAAACAAATTCTTAGTTTCTCTAAATCAGATGATACCCATTGGGAATGGCACACAGACACTTCCTACACCCCAGGTGACCTAAATAGCTAGGACACTGTGGACATTGATTTATCACTGGTACATTTAGAGAAATACTGAGTTTGGTGCAAAAGATAGAATAGAGGAATTAAACAAAGGTTAACAAATAATTCAGAAATACTTTTAGAAGTACTTTTAGAAACCTTCCAATGCAGAGTAAATTAACCATTTCCTGTGGAAAGAGAAAGCACAGAGTCAGAGGCAAGAAGAGTCACTCAGGGAGCCAGGACAGCCAATGTTAATTGCACAATGTCAAGGGGAGCTGAAGGTCTTCTTTGCAGGTAGGTAAAAAGTCTTGCACAATGTTTTTAGAAATGGTTGTAGAAAATAGAACACTTGAAGGGCCACAAGCTGGGAGGCTTGTAAGGGGCAAAGCTTTAGCAACTCTGTAAGGTAACCAAGACAGGTCTCAACTGAGAGCAAGCAAGTCTACACAACAAGAGGTAAGTTCTCTTAGACTTCTTTACAGTACCTCTGTGTAAAGACTGGAGGGGGGTGTCTGTACTTCAGCTCTCTATGTGGTAGAGGAGAGGCACAGAGGACCCCAGCCAAGATTCTCTATTATGGTAGCAATGGACGAGCAATCAAGGCCTAGCTTCTCAGGAGGTGATGCAGGCTGGTTCTTAAGTACAGTGTAGTCCCCAAGCACCCACAAAGGAATGTCCACACACCAGGGCTGGACTGCCCCACCGGGACACCGGGACATCCCCCGGTGGGCCTCTGTCTTGCAGGGCCTCTTTGGCGCAGAAGCGCCACGATTATTGTAATTAAAATTGTATTTTACACTTCAGCATGTTGGAGCTGGAGGATGGGCTCGAACCCCCAAACTTTCAGGTACAAGTCACAGCACTTGTTGACTGTGCCACAGGGATTGCCTTGGAAGTGGCTGTACACAAATCCATATAATGTCAATGAGAGCAAATGCCTGTTTTGAATTGACATGCCGAGATTCACAGACAAAACAGCACAAATGAGATCATATACAGTTTATGAAAAGGAGAAGTGCTGGAATTATGATGGCCTCGACTATGGTAATTAAAATTGTAGTTAACACGTTCAAAATGTTGGAGCTGGAGGTTTGTCTCGAACCCCCAACCTTTCAGGTCTAAGTCACAGCACTTATTGACTGTGCCACAGAGACTGCATTCAAAATGGCTGTACAGCAAGCCATACAATATGAATGAGAGCAAACGCTTGTTTTGAATTAACATGCCAAGATTCACAGACAAAACGGCACAAATGAGATCATATACAGTTTATAAAAACGAGAAGTGCTGGAAATATGGTTGGGTGGTGGTTGTGGGGGCGTGTTGGGGACAATGGCATAACAGGGGTCCCCGCACCCCCCGTGGTGTGGGGGGCCCCGCAACCACATGTTCTGGAAGGGGGCCCCACTTATGTTAAAAAAAAAAAAATGTCTACCTTTTTACATTTTCTTTTTAATTCACTCTGCATGAAGGGCAGAGTGAATACAAAAAGTCTGGTGGCTACCCCCACCCCATGACATTAAGACCCTAGGCTGGAGGCCTCCATGTCATGGGGTGGGGGAAGCCTATGACTTCAAAAATAAACTTTTGAAGTCACTCTGCCTTCATAAAGAAATTATTTCCATTATGGTTTAGTCCTTAACAGAAATAATTTCTTTATGAAGTCAGAGTGACTTCAAAAAGAAACATCGGCCTCATTACGAGCATGGCACTGCCTCCTGCGAATAGGCAATAACCGGCCCATTACAAGCTGAATGGGCCGGTAATTTCCCATTCGTGGGTGGCGGTATTGCCGGGCTCACGATCCCCCTATAGGGCAGAATGGGGGTGGGGAGCATGGTTGTGCCGGCACCGTTGTTAACGGTGACGGCGCAATTACGAGTTATGCTCGCTGGTGCCACACAGCCCGCCAGGTAAGACCTGGCGGGCTGTCGGGAACCTGCGAGCAGAACTCATAATGCGGCGGGACAGTATGAACGGTGCCGGTGCCCTACCGCCACCGTTCATACCGTCACCGCCAGGGTCCTAATGAGGCCAAATGAATTTTTGAAGCATTATGGCTCCCCTCAACCCATGACGTGTGCATGTGTGAGTGTATGGTGAAAGAGTGCACACAAATGTATGGGTGGCTGGTTATGCGTGTGTGTATGTGTGTGTGTGTGTACAGTGAAAGTATGTACACTTAAATGTATGGGTGGCTGCCTGGGTGTGCCTTTATGGTGAAAGTGTCCACACTTAAATGTATAGTTGACGGTGTGAGTGTATGGTGAAAGGGTGCACACAAATGTATGGGTGGCTGGGTGTGCATGTATGGTGAAAGGATGCACACTTACACTTAAATGTATGGGTGTCAGGAAAGGTAGAAGGCAATGGATATGGCAGGGCAAATGTGCACGAAATACACAGTAAACAACGTGCATTCAATACCCAAGACTTGTGTATACCAAAACCCAGGAGAGAAAACAGCGTGAACCAATGATAACACTATATGAAAAGGAATGTAGGGTAAGCACTTAGAACCTCCTTATGACTGAAAGGAAAGTCGGCAAACTCCTTACCCACTATGCTCTTACAGATACTGACAGCGCTAAGCCCACGTAGAGGGCAAGCAGGGACAGAATCTGTGAGCTGACACTCTAGACGGTACTGAATAAAGAATTTGGAAACAGTACTCACAAGGACCGGAATGACCACATGAATGCCAGTACTCACGAAGACCGGAAAGACCACTTGGATGTCCGTATTCACGAGGACCGGAAAGACCACTCAAAAGTCAGTACTAACCCACAACCCTGTAAATCAAACAAGAACCCAGAAGGCAGTAAAGGCAAAGAGTGAGGATGACTAAATACCTAAACCCAAGTCAAGAGGCAAGAAGGAATAGAACAGAGTGGAAAACAAAAGATAATCGCACAGGAGCTAGTTACAACAGCTTCCCACACCTAATAATAAAATAGGAAATAAATGCAAAAGTGTAAAGGAAAACATGGCATGGATCCCAATAGAAGGTAAGGATCAGGAGCAGTGAAAACGATATCAAAAGGGAAACCTCCCTACCCATCCAAGGTGAAAAGGCAGGAAGCTAACCTGTAAAGGAAAGATTAATGCAACAAGTCTTTCAGTAGTAAAGGACAATTTCTAGGAAACAGTGAACACAGGCAATTGGGCTGCAGCAAAAGGAAAGCTCAGAGAAAGGCTGCCTGCAGACAGAGAAAGGGAGAAAGGGATTTCCAGAAGGCAGAAATCAATTAGGCATACAAATACGAATTCCAGGACAAGGAACAAGAAACACTAACTAGAAACTGGGCACAAAAACTAGGAACCAGGAACAAGGGACCAGTCACGACAGGAATGCTGCAACAATGACCAGCGCTGGACTGAAGCAAACTGAGGCTTTTAAAGCTGCTTAACGAGCACACCCCTCAGGCGTGCCGCCTGCTGCACCTGCAGCCACAGGTGTTGCCTATCCTCCACCCAGCCTTGTCCTGCAAGGGAGGAGGTGAAGCAGTGAGCCAGGCATTCTGGGAAGCATAGTCATTTGATTAAAGTAGCAGTAGCATGCTGGCTGCCAAAAACCTGGAATGGATCCGGAAGGGAAGTAATTTGGGAAATAAGGTTTTAGCGCTCCAAATTCATCGGGACACTGTAGCATAAGGTTCGGAGGAAATGTCCAGTAGGGAATAAACCCCAAACTATGCCCCCAAGTGGCGGGAACGGGAGCGAAGGGAGCGAGCCGTGACAATGGGTGGCTGCCTGGGTGTGCCTGTATGGTGAAAGGGTGCACACTTAAATGTATGGGCAGGTGGCTGGGTGTGTGTGGCTGTGTGGTAAAAGGGAGAACACTTAAATGTACGGGTGGCTGCCTGGGTGTTATTGTATGGTGAAAGAGTGCACTCTTAAATATATGGATGGCTGGGTGTGTGTGTGTGTATATATGGTGAATGGTGTGCATGCTTGTGTTCAGGGGCACAACAAAACCTACATTTCAGGGAGGCTAACCCTTCAAATGTTGGGAGAGGCGCTAACTTCACGTGTGGTGGGGCAGAGAAAACGTATTTATGTGGCGGCATCTAACTTCTTTACGCATTTTAATGAGACTATTCTAGTGCAGCTTCAATGTTACAAGCAGTTAAATCTCTCCTTTAGGTCTAAAGCACCCACTTATGGACTGCTGTGAGAATGACTGGTCTCCTGTTTCCTCTCTACCCTTCCAATCACTCCCCTGGCAAAAAAGTAATAAACCCACATCGCAATTTCAATTGCTTAAAAAATTTGGTATTTGAATGCAGGTACTAACAGTGAAATGCTGTACATTAGTAATTGCTGGTCCGGGCCCTTGTTAACGGCAAAACCCAGGTGCCGTTTAAACATCTGTGTCCTTTTCTGTCCGGCAACTGCTCTGTGGGTGAGCCAGGTCAAGTCAACATAGCCCACAATTTCAGTGGGGGGAGGGAGTGCTGAAACTCAGTTAGCTCAATGGTGTTGCACCACTACTTGTGTTTAATGCCTTGATTAATTAATTGATTATTGGTAATCATCTTTCACCTATGCCTATTCTTCCTCATTCCAGTACTTGTGTATGAGGCACTATGCCTCATGCACAAGTACTGGGATACGGTAGAGGTACATGAAGGTAATGCCTGACTTAGCTACCTGTAATCTTCATTACTCCTAGTCCCACTCTGCCCCATCCCAGTACTTACCAGTGAGGCAAGGAGCCTCATACGTAAGCACTGGGACAAGGAAGAGGGACATGCAGGTAATTCTGGGCCAATGAGCTGATTTTGGAGGTTGGGGTAGGGGATGGGAGGGAGAAGGGATGTGTGGGGCGTGGGGTTGTGCAATAAATCATAATGGTTGCCCATGTCCATGCTATGCAGGCATGATATGTGGCATTAGTGCCTAGAGAGGCATTTTGGTGCAGCCAGTCTAGTCATTCCTCAGTTTGGTATGACTTTTTTTGTAACTGGGCATTTCTGATAGAGCAGTCCTGCTAAGTGTAATTCCTGGCTAGACTGACATTTGGGTTCTGCCACTCTAGCCGTTTCTTACTGCGGCACTGTATATTTTTCTGGGCATCTGTGATAAAATGATATGTTATGATATGATAAGTCATATATAACACACCTGTACACAAGCTTTTTTAGGCACGACAAGACAAGGGAAGGAAAACTGAGGGAGGACAAGACAAATGATCTTAGTAAGCCTTGTGTCATTCAGATCTTGCAAGTGTGAGAACGAGAAGTGCAAGGGGAATGGGAGGGGGGAAGTGCAAGGGAGAGGGGAGGGGAAAACACGGCAGCAATGCTCTGAGTATGTGCCGCCAGGGCAGCGTGTCTCTGGGTAGTGCAAGGAGAACAAGGGACTGTAGGGTTACAGTTACAGCCCCTAAATGCGTGGTAGGCCTGGAGACAGTGCAAGGGTGACTGATCAAGAAAGAGCCTGGACTCAGTGAGACAGAGGGTAGCCAAGCAACCAGTTGGTACAGCGGACAGGTAGGTCAGCAGGGGAGGCAGAGAGAGAAAGCAGAGGAGAAGAGGAACGTTTTGAGCTGCTTCCAGAGCGTCAGGTGGTCCGGCTCAAGTTTGGGAGGGTCAGGGAGGCCATTTCAGAGGGAGGCACCTGCAGGGGAGAAGGATCTACCCCCCCCCACTCTCTGCCTGGAGAAGCATCTAACCCTTAGGGCTTGAGAAGGAAGGTATTTTGGCAGATAGCGTTGGATGTAGTGCGTATTCCAGCCCCAGAAAGCCTTGTGGACAATGAAAAGGGTCTTGAACTTGATCCTTGCAGCCACCGAGAGCCAGTGGAGAGATTTCATGGCTGGAGAGATACAGTCCCTGGGCTTGAGGCCAAGGATAAGTCTTGCAGTCCTGTTCTGGATTAGTTGCAGAGGGCGGAGAGTAGAGGAAGGCAGATTGAGAAAGTGGCTGTTGCAGTAGTCCACCCTAGAGAGAACCAGAGCTCTGGAGACAGTGAGCTTCTGGGGGAAAGTGAAAAATGTAAGAGTCCCGTTGAGGAGGTGCAGCTGGTAGTGGGATTTCATGGCTACATCCGAGATGTGAGGAGAGAGAGAGAGTGGAGTTGAAGATGACACCAGGAATGAGCGAGAGAGGAGAGGCTGAGGGGAGCCTGAGGGAAAGCTGAGTGTCATCCGCATAACACTGTAAATTAGAGGACAAGGTAGTGATTAGGTGGGTCAAAGGGGCCAAGTAGTGGTTGAAAAACCAGGGTGAGAGGATAAAGCCCTGGAGAACGCTACATGTAGAGAGAGGTGACAGAGTGAAAGGGACCAAGTTGGACCTGGGAGGGGCGGTCCAAGAGGAAGGAGGTCAGCCACTCCAGGTCCTGATCCATGATGCCCAGGTTCTCACAGAGTCAATTGATCAGGATGGCATGGTTGACCATGTCGAAAGCAGAGGAAAGTTCCAGGATAATGAGGACAGAAGGAATGCTGGAATCAAGGTTAGAGATCAGATCTTCACAGGTGATCAGGAGAGCAGTTTCAGTGCCTCTCTTAAGCCAGACTGATGGTCATGGAGACAACCAACAGATTCAGTTTGGAGTGTAAGCTGGCAGTTGGCCAGCTTTTCCAAGAGTTTGGGAGAGGGGAAAGTTCCGGTGGCAAAAGTATGATTACAGAAATGGATCAAGGGTGTCAATGTGGTCCTTAATGGTTCTGGAGGAGCAGGCGAGCACCTGTTTCGCCGACACTTCCATAGGTGGGACTTGTCTAGAAACCTAGTCAGGTGTTAGAGAGAAAGAGGAGAAAGGAGGAGGAGAGGGAGAGGGAGAGGAAGAGGAGATAGTGGACAGGATGTCCTGAGGTTTAGCAGAGAAGCGAGAGGCCAAAGCTGTACAGAGGACCTGTTGAGGGAACAGGAGAGGTAGAAACCGCAACAGGATTGGCCAGTTCCTTGCAGATTTTAAAGAGTTTGGCTGTGTTGTTAGAGGCCGCAGAGACGCAGGCTTGAATGTGTGCTCTCTTCTTTATGAGTCTTATTGCTTCGAATGGCATTTTGGTGCAACCAGTCTAGGCATGTCTTAATGTGGCCTGGCATGCTTTACTGTAATGTTATTATGTGTCTACACTGGTCTACATTGTGCAGCCAGCTGGGCATGTTTTCATTGTGACATGGCATTTTTAAAAGCATTAACGTTCATGTACACTGTTGGTGACTTGCATGTATTGGATTGCTATTACCCTACACAACAATACCACACACTGTGGCTTTTTAGTCAATTTTTCTCAGAAAGTGTGCTGTATATAGCATTAAAACACATATTTATATCTTTCTCCTAGTGCAGTGTGTGGTATACCCCTTCATCAACACGTTTGTGCGTATTGTGCAAGCGTGGTAATCTAGGCCGGCCCAGCGTGTGGCGCGACCCGTGATTTGTTGCCGAGTTGGGGGGGGCCCTCAGCATGGCTTGCAGGGGGGCCCCCAGACCATGTGTTACGCCACTGGTTGGGGAGGGGCGGTAATTGGTGGGCTGCAACGTGTTACTCCCTCTTTTATGTTGTTGGTCGTCCCAGTTTTTCGTTTTGGAAATCTGGTCACCCTAATCCATCAGCAGACAGCAGAAGCAGGAGGCGACTCGAGGGAGGCTGTGGCTGAGGCTGAGGGTGGCAGCCAGACTGCCGACTGAAAGGTAAGAATTATATTTGCGTGCTGAGTGCCCCACTCTCCCATTGTATCTTCTGCTGAGTGTAGTTGCGCACAAGGGGCAATGTAATGCCACTGCCCGCAGGCTTAGGGTCTATCCTCATATTAAGATATGGATGTAGTGTAACTTACTGAATGGCACGTTTCACTGAAGCACTGGCTAAAAAAGGGAAGAAAAAAAAAAACTGAAATCTAAAAAACACTAATCCGAGTCAATACTTCACATAAGTGACTGGACGTTACATTTTCGAACTCTGGACGAGTGTAATTAAGGTTGAGAGTTCAATGAAGCCCCCCGACGATGCCACTGATTGATACAAGGCTGGTGTCACATGAAGAACACTTTAAACAAGACCTACTTTCCACATAGAGAAAAGTAATCAACCACACCCTTCACAAAAGAACCTACAACACAAGTACATGGAATACCCAGACCTTTTACACTTAACACAAACCTAAGCACATGGGAAACATAAGTGTACAGCTGCTGTTATTCGTGGAGACATGTTAACGAGCTTGAAATATGCATAATATCTGCTTATCTTGCTTCAGCATCATTGTGGATACACCACCTCTATCCTCGATGGCCAATTCACTGACACTGATTCGAATCAGGCCACCATTTGCTTGACTGAGGTATCACACCAGGTTAGATTGATCCTCGCATACATTCTTTGTTAAATGAATGGGTGCATTGCCATGTTATCCAATGTAAAATAATAGTTAAAACGTACTTGTAGGTTCATTTTTACTTGTTTGTGGTTTTCACTGATGTGCACATTTTGGCAGTGTTTTCCTGACTTTCGTTTTTTGACATAATTTTATATTGTTTGTCGGGGTTTGGTAGACAATTTCCGTGGCTCTAACTTGCAATCCACACAGCCACGTGTTGTAGTGATGTCCTTGAGTTGTTAGAGTTATTGAAAGAGGTTCCGCAGTCCGCAGAGCACATTTTGAAATGGGGCAGAGGAGAGCCACAGCTGTCAGAAGGGAGTGTCAAAGTCAGCTCCTTGAAGGAGCACACGCCTGTTCATGCCAAGGTCGCAGTGGGGACGGCAGATAGACTCGGATTAGTATTTTGGGTAACACTGCTGAGTGACCATCACTTGCTAGTTCTTCTCTGGTACTTTTACCTCCTTCTTTCCTCTCCTCTCCAGGCTTACCTGCCCTCCTCTCTTCTGGATCCTTCCCATGCCCCCACAGTCTATTTTCTAGAGCCAATAGTAAAATGTACCAACTTGGGCCAGTGAAACTAGGGCATGTGGGTGCAACTGGCCATGAGGGTGTGGTGTCCGTGTATTCCTGAAGTCCGTGTATATCACCAGTCATATCATATGCACTTGCTAAGTGTGTTTCCGAAATGCACATTTTGCAAATTATATGGGAGGAGTGTATTTCCACTGTGTGCATGGTGCAAATCACGGGAGGCGCGCCCCCTGCGTGTATATTTTGCAATTCATGCGTTGGCATCACATAACTGAGTAATGGATGAGCATTAGCATTACACAGTGTCCCAAAGTCTGTTTATTACGCAATGGGAATGATTCATCACAAAACGTTTTTTAATGGGTACAGGCCAAAATTCTTCTTGGCCGTTGAACATAGTATGTATGCAGTGGATGCACTTTACACATTTGGTTACGTTTCCTGTACCAATGACCTACTCAGTGTCCCTACATCTTTCTTTCCACAGTGTGATATCTTTGACCAATCCTTGCACAGTGAGGATTGCATAATTGCACTTTAGTTTCCCTCCCATGCACTTTGCATTGCGTGCCCTGAGGCAGGCCTTTGTGCACATTGTCTGCCTGTTCTTTGCACACTGTCCTGTCACACAAACTTTGCCTGCTGTGTTTCAAATCCAGGGACCTGTCTAATGCACGTGCCCAGTGCCCTGCCTCTGCAGCACATCCACAAAGCCTGGTGGGAATTAATAGCACAGAAGCTCCGCCCAAACACCCTCAGGAGCTGGCTGGGGCACCAAGCCTAAATCACGTCATGTGTGTTTCATACCAGTTTCCTGCACGTTGTGCACTGTGGATTGTGGGCAAACGGGCGTGGCACTGGCCCTTGGCCTGCCTGCCTCTAGGGTACAATGTGTTCACGCAGCTGTCCTGCTGTGTACATAGCACCTACTGCCATGCATACCCCACAACACAGAGTTATTATTGGCCTGTGCACATGACTCCTACAAGCGTGCACACACAGCGTCACTAGGAACACCCCAGGACTCTGTTTACATCCCTTCATACCCAGACCCCATGCAAGCAGTCCCACACCTCTATGCATGTCTACTACCTCCCTTCACCCACAAGAGCACTTACATGTGTGCATAGCTCCTACATTCATACAGATCACTTGAGAGCTCTCTCTCATGCCTGTGAACATAGCACCTACCTCTATAAAGACACACGGCCATTGAGAGCGTTCTCAGGGGAGCACACATAGCGCTTACCTCCCTACTAACCCGGGGCTATTGAGAGTGCTCTCAGACGCCTACACATAGCCCCCATCACCCTGTACACATGTTACTGTTGTATGAGTGCTCTCAGGGGCCTGTACACACAGCCTCTACCTCTGTGCACACCCTGTGCTATTGATAGCACTCTCAGAAGCCTTTACACATAGCTCCTATCCCCTGCACACGTTAACCCATTGAGAGGACCCTCAGAATCATGTTCACATAGTTCCTATCTGTTTGCACACATTGGGGCACAGAAAGCATGTGGAGGGACACGTGTACAGAGTTTTCATCTTCCCTCACAAAGCCAGTTAGAGTGAGAGCAAATAGCAGATCCAATGAAAATCTTTACAGAATGTGACTAGTGACTACCACACACCCTGGGGGCCTACATCTGCCAGAGCCCACGGCTAGGCTTGGAGAGGGCATGGGGGACAACCGTGCCATGGTCAGGGGCCCCAGAAGCACTAAGCAGTTGGCATTGATTTCCAGGTGCCCATTTTCCCTAACAGCCTCAGCTCGTATTTGCCTACCTGTGCTTTGGCCCAACAAAGGACCCAAGCTACGAGTCAGTTAACACAGAACCAGAGGAAGGTCCGGGGGAAGACAACACCGGACTCATTCATGGCCTGGGGATTGACCCTGGCCCTTTTAAAGTGCCTAGAAATACCCTTCAGTTGGCACCATCTTGGAAGCAGGGGAGGGCAGGTGTTCCTTCTTCCTGTTAATTTCAATCTCCTACTCTTAATAATAGCAGGTTTCCTAACACCCTTTTGGTGCGGGACTGGGTGTCTCGTGGCATGTCTAATGCATAGTGTGTTGGGCACACGCGCTATGCTCGCTCGTTCAGCAAAATATTGGGCCACTTTGACAACATTTTCCAGGGCCTCTTTTGGTTCCCAGTCCGGCCCTGCCACACACTGTATTAGTTAAAACATAGTCTTTATATAATCAGGTTCAAGGTTATGTACACTATCACAATAACTCACGTTGTGCTCAGTGAATCTACAATGGCAAATATATACAGTTCTAAAGGTGTACCGCAATTATTATCAGATCTCATTAAAGTGCATCAACTATACTCTGGTTAAATGTCACACAGATCACGTAATAAAGTCAACCAACAATAGACATAGAAGGAAAGCAGTTGGTTAGAACAATTGGCAGAATACTGACCCCTACCACTAGACACAGTTCTGTGTGGAGATCCCCCCACCTGGGCAACCTGTAAAGTAAAGATATATCACAAGCCCAGTCCATATATTGTTCACAAGAGTCTTATTTCTTTCTAAGATAGTTCTACAACACCAATGTACCTGGAATAGCAGAGTTCATCATCGGGTCATCGACGGATCCTTCTTGAGCGGCTGCCTTTAAGGCAGCAGCCACGGATCGTCGAGATTCCATGAGGAAAAGGGTTGAACGACAACAGTGAGGTGGCAGCTTTGTTCCTAGCAGTGCTCGTCAACGTCCTGCAAGGAAGAGGTGTGCGGGGCACCTCAGTGACGATAGTTCAGGACCGCAAAGAGTTTGAAGAACTGTGGCCCAGCAAGGGCATCGAGTCATCGGCGTCTCTATGGTCATCAGGTGGCAGGAAACCCACCGGCGGATGCTCCTCGGCGTGTCAGCGGCCTCGACTTTCTCTGGCGGGACAAAGCGGTCGATGGTGCAGTCGAGAACATCCTTGGATCAAATGTTCTTAGGCAAAGGGAGCACGGCAGCTCCGTCTGCGACGGCCGTCGTCAATGGTGATGGACAACAGTGTCCGGGCGCTTCTCCTTGTGATTCCGCGGCGGTCCCTGTCTCCGGTCGGCAGCCTTTCGTAGGTCTGTCTACCAGGGAGCGCTGGCAAAGATTAGCAGTACACGATGGTCCCTCATAGCTCAGGAAGAGGGCGCCTAATCAGGTCCTCTCTGGGTCAGTCCTTGGAGACACAGCAGCTTTTAGATTGACGAAGTAGAGCAACAGCAAGACCTCTCTTCCAGCAGGGCTTCAAGGTTAAGCTTCAGGTCAGTCAGAAGGGCATTCTTGCAGGCAGGCAGCCAATCAGGTGAATAGTGCTTTCAGGCCATTCACTTCTCTCCAGACACTCACAACAAGTTATGTGTATTGGGACAAGTACCCAGCCATTCAACACTCCACACTGCATTCATACCAGTTTCGGGCAGGGCTGTTGTTAGGCCGAAACCTCTGCAGTTCCCTTCAGGACCACTGCAAAAGGCTTAAGACTACAGGTGTTGGCAGTAAACCCAATTGGTAGCAGTCTGTACCACCCAGATTTACCTGGTAGCTGTGGCTGAGCAGTCAGACTTCTCTGAAGAAGAGTTAGGCAGTATATAGAGTATACACAATAGGTGCAGAGATACAGTAGCACAAGCAAACACTGACCAGAGCTTTGGTGTAAAAGTATATCATTATTTATTTAAAGACACACTTGTAAATTACACTAGCACAAAAAGAGGTGAGTAAATTCAACACACAGTCACTATTATAGATATACAACCCTGATTACTTATTAGACAAGCCTTAGTGAGAAACACCACTTATTTTCAGACAGAGGTGAGCGCTTAACCTAAGATGGCACTCTATAAGTTATAAAAAAAAAAAGGAGGGAAAAAGGCAGAGTTATGAAAGCACACAATTCCAATGCTTTTAAAAGAACCACAGTGAGGCAGGTTAGGCAAAGTCTACTGGAGAGCAAGGAAATTCAAATGCCAGGCCCACTCTTAGAGAGAGCAAGCAAAATGTGTCCAGGATCACACAGTGGGTTTGTGCCCAAAGAGTCTTTGTAGATAGTTCAAAAAGATGAGATCAAGTCAGGAAAAGTTAGTTAACAGGCCCCAGGCTAACCCAGGTTAGAAAGTCGAGGATTTACTGTCACCCTGAACGATCTGTCGCAAGGGAAGCCAGGTGGGACACAGTACCTGAAATGGGAAGAACGCTCCAGCGGGGGCAGTTGTTCCTGGCAGCGGCTGCAAGTCAGTGTTTCGTCCAGAGGAAGAGGAGGTCTCGACGTGGAGGAAAGATGAAGGTTGTTGCACTGCCAGGGAAGAAACCAGCCGCAGAGTTCTCCGGTTACAAGGTACTACCCTTTTCTTCGCTGTAGTGGTAAACCGTGGTATCCCGGTTGCCGGGGTGCTTGGCACAGGCAAGGCGGTCACGAGATGATCCAGGAAGGCGAAAAGACGGGCAAACTGGTTATCCCCACCAGTCAAAGGAAGAAGACTCTCCGGACTGGAGATCTCCTCTGTCGTCAGGAAAAGTGGTGAGACGGTTCAGCAGGGATCCACCGGTGGTGTCGTCGTTGCAGGTTGGCTCGGCTTCTCCCTCCTCGGACTATTTCGGTCCTGTGGCGACTTCTGAAGTTCCAGTCCCCAAAGCCCTGCTTTTATGCAGAAAACCCCCATTCATCAGTCCTAGCTGTCACTCAAACATGCTAAGTGGTGAGCCGGGCGGCTCACCACTGGGCCAATCACACCAGAGTGTGACTTGAGTTGCCAAGGCAACTCAGTCCAGGGTGCCTAAACCCCCTCCCACACGCGCTGTGGTACCCAGACAGAGTAGCACCACTTTTGGAGGCTTCTGTGGAGAAGCCTGCCAAAAAGTGGAACAAAGGGCTCGACTTGGGTTGGAGTCACAGAAGCGAACACAAACGCCATTTTGGAACCGAGTTTCGGCAAAAAATACCAACCAGTGAATTTATATTAATTTAATAAACCGGGAGTATGTTCGAGGCTATTTTAAAAAGTGGTAGCCTCGAACAATGGGAAAATCCCATAGGAATATATTTGCGGTCGAATATAAAAAGTAGTATCCACTGCCACCAGCCAAAACTCGGTCGCAGGGGACTGGACAGTGCCCCCTCGAACAACAGACCCCGGGGCCATCGAATTGCCCCGACCAGTACGTCCACAATATGATGTTTTGTACTGGTTCTGTTCACAATTTGAAGACTAGTAAAGCCAATGGTGACTTTACATGCCCTGGGAGACAGTAGTCAGTCCCAGGATATGGAGTCTATGTTTGGGGGTCGCTACGACACCCCTGGGTTACTGCACGGAGGGTGCTGTGTAACCCACATACCAAAAACACATCAAGCCCTATGGTGTAAAGGACCCCATAGCCCATAAAACACATACAAAGTCAAAGGAACACCTCAAATCATGTCTAAGAGTGGGAGAAAAAGAGTCTCACTCTTAGCAGGAGAAAAAAATAAACCCCAAAAATCCAGCAAAGCTGCTGGGGACTCACTAGGTTTAGGGAATTAGCCCTAACAGAGAATTCTCCCTAACAGCTGTCTCAGTGATTGTGTCAAACACCAGCAACCAGACATCCACAACAAGAAGTGCATATTGGTCATACACTCCATTCACCCAGGTCCCACCCACAGGGTGTACCCACAACATACAGTCACTGGGAAGGCTCCAGCCAGTCTGACCTGGACATCACAACAACACCATATATGGAACTTCCACCCAACAGCCAGTCTGGTGGAAGGGACAGAGAAAGGGCTTCCTGGGACTTTGGGAAGATCAAGGTAACAGATGATGGAAGGCAAGAGGCCACGGGGCCCTCTTGTCTCCATCAGGAATATACTGATTCCAATGACAGGGCCTGGGTATCCCAAAATGGAGGACGCTCAGGGCACCAGTGTCACGATTCCTCCCACGCGCACACCACTGGCCCGGGATCGTGTGGGCTCCAAAGCGCTCTCCCGCCCCCCATCTCGCTCATCTCTTTCTCCCTCTCCTCTCCGGGACTCACGTGGATACTCACATGCCATGCGCGCGCGGCCACGCCCGGTCTGTAACAGGACTGCTCTCAGGCTACGGCCGTTTCTTCACTGGCAGTTACCTTGGCGCCTGGGATCACGAAGGACTAGCATCGGGCTTCTGCGTCGCGGGACTGTAAGGTCGCGTGACGCGCTTGCCCGGTCATGTGACCCAGCCGTGCATCACGTGACCAGAAGCACTCATCACGTGACCAGAAGCGCGAGTACTTAAACACAGGAAACCCAGGTACTCGTTGCTTCACAGCTGTGCTCTGCATCCTGTTTGGCGTTACGTACTTCGGATCATTGACTACTCACGGAATCGACCTGGTCTGCTCTACTGGACTCTTCTTGGATTTCCCCTTGGATTTGTTACTTGGTGATTATTGGCTTTTGACCACGGACTGTTTGGACTGCCTTACGGATTCTCCCTCTGGCACTTCGACTCTTTGGACTTCTTGTCTCACAGCTCCACAGTTTACTCCTGCTAACAGGCAGATAAGGCGACTACTACTCCTTTTGGGGTAATTCAGTCCACGTGGGTCCCAGACCTCCCCATTAGATTCATCATCTCTACCTTGACCTCCTTAGGTAAGACCTTTACGTTTTTCCTAACACTGTGGTTTATTGCTTATTGCTTGGTACTTAATCCGCATTTTCTTGCAGCAGCTTCGGGTCTCAGAGGTTTGCGGTCCCGGATTTGAACATCTCCGCCTGTGGCCTCAACGGCTGCACAGAGAGTGACTTTGGGTTCTCTCTGTGCGGCATTTGGGGACGGAGGCCTCTTCTGCCTACACGACACTCAAGTCACAACAGACTGTGAAGCCTATTGTCGTGTAGGCAATGGAGGGGAACGCTGAAGATCCCATGACTGCTATAGTCCAAGCCATCACAGTGCTACGAGCCGACATGGCAGCAGCCAACACGGCTATCCATCAACGCCTTGACAACATACAGAGTCTCAGACACCCTTTGCCCCCAGATGCAGAGTTCGGAGATACACCCCCTGTCCCTCAACCCGTTCCGCCACTGGTTCCCTCACCTCAGAATCCCATTCCTGTGGTGTTACCCACCCCGTTCCCGCTGGCAGCTCCTGAGAGATACTATGGGGATCCCAAGAAATTCAGGACCTTCCTAAACCAATGCAAACTGCACTTTCTGTGCCGACCTCAGGCTGTCCAGATTCCACCACAAAAGCAGCGTTCACCCTTGCTGCATGGCCAACCCCTTGTTGGAGAATGACAACCCGGCCCTACATGACTTTGATCTCCTTGTCACTGAAATGTCCAGGGTCTTTGATACCAGACACAAAGCCCAGTCCCGGGACCTGGAACTCCTGGACTTGAGTCAGGGTAGGGGTTCCCTCATTGAATTCATAACCCGTTTTAACCAGCTCTCCGCTGAAACCTCCTGGCCCGAGAGCAAGAAGGCAGTGGTGTTCTATAGGGGTCTCAGTAATTCCATGAAGGACGCTTTATCGGTAGTCCCTTCGTTACCCACTGCATTCCAGGATCTGGTTGATTTGTCTCTTCAGGTGGACGCACGTAGGTCCGAAAGAAGAGCGGAAGCGGGTTTCGCTCAGTCCACCACTCCTCACACGACAGTTCCTTCCCCTGACTCCTCACAAGAACCCATGCAGATCGGGGGCATCAGGAGCCCGATAACTCCCCTAGAAAGGGAACGTAGGAGGGTGGACAAAGCCTGTTACTATTGTGGCACACTAGGTCACTTTGTTAAGGAATGTCCGCGACGCCCCAAACTCAAGCCACAGTGTTTTCGGACAGCTCGATCATAGTACCGGGGACGGGATCGAGCTATATCACTCACACCCCGGACCCAACACCCGCTTTCGGGCGGATCTGCCCCATCCATGTACAAGCCACTCTACAGCCCACAGCATATGTCACGCATCCTGTTACCCTGATTATCGATTCGGGGGCAACGGGTAACTACATCGACATTTCCTTGGCCCATTCCCTGAATCTGCCCCTCGTGACCAAGACTAGGCCCGAACCAGTACATGCTGTAGATGGCTCTTCTTTGATTTCAGGCCCGGTAAAACAACAAACAGCCCCTTTGCTATTGGCGATTCAATCCAAACACAGGGAGACCATAAATTTTGATCTCATTACCATGCCACAGTTCGGACTCATACTCGGAATCCCTTGGCTTCAGGAACATAACCCCCTCATTGATTGGAAATTGGGTTTGGTTCACTTTGAGTCGGACATATGCCAACATTTCTGTCTTCCCACAGACACCGTCAGCGATAACCCTGCTCAAGCTATAGCTCAGTTAACGGTGCTTGACCCGCAGGAAACATTATCGGATCACGTAGTCGGACTAGTAGCGACAGACGTTCCCCAAGTCTACCAGGATTATGCGACTGTGTTTGATCGTGGCTCCTCCGAAAAACTTCCACCTCATCGTCCATACGATTGCCCCATCGATCTGCTTCCTGACGCTGTGGTTCCCTCAGGGTGGATCTATTCCCTCTCACCATCCGAGAAATCGGCTCTCCAGGAGTACATTTGGAAGGCCTTGAGCCTAGGGCACATACGGCCATCCACCTCACCGGCAGCGAGCCCTATATTTTTTGTGCCCAAGAAAGAAGGCGATCTGCGCCCATGCGTAGACTATAGACGCCTGAATGCGGTCACGAGGAAAGACCGGTACCCTATTCCCCTTATCACACCCTTGCTTAACCGACTCACACACGCTACTATCTTCACCAAATTAGACCTCCGCGGAGCCTACAACCTGGTCAGCGGCCGTTCCGGGGACGAATGACAAACCGCTTTCTGTACCCGGTACGGCTTATACGAGTATACAGTCATGCCCTTTGGGCTGTGCAACGCCCCGGCGACCTTCCAGAGGTTTATGAATGACATCTTGAGTGATATTCTAGATGTCTACGTTGTGGTTTACTTCAATGACATCCTGATTTTTTCTCAATCTCTGGAAGAGCACGTACGCCATGTTTGTGAGGTGTTGTCACGGTTGCAAAAACATTCGTCATATGCCAAGCCGGAGAAGTGTCTGTTCCACGTTGATAACGTTGACTTCCTCGGGTTCTGTATCACTCCCGGAGGGTTGTCCATGAACCATTCCAAGGTAAAAGCGGTTTTGGACTGGCCTGTTCCTGCGAACCTGAAAGCTCTTCAGTGCTTTTTGGGCTTCGTGAATTTCTACAGGAGGTTCATCTCTGGTTTCTCTTCTATCGTGTCCCCCCTCACCACATTAACCAGCCCTAACGTCCCCTTTCTTTGGTCTGATACACATCAGAAGGCCTTTGATGCATTAAAGACTGCTTTCACTACAGCCCCTGTTCTCCAGCATCCCGACCCAGAACTCCCTTTTATTGTAGAGGCCGACGCCTCCTCCTTTGCTGTTGGTGCTGTCTTGTCCCAAGCATGTCAGTCCACGGGTCGCCTGCACCCGGTTGTATTCCATTCCCGCAAGTTTACTACCCCCGAGTCCCACTACACCGTGACCGAGAAGGAGCTGTTAGCGGTGATGGACGCGTTCCGCGTTTGGCGACACCACCTTTTGGGCGCCAAGCATCGAGTCACGGTATTCTCAGATCACCAAAACCGGCAGGATTTGGCGTCCCTAAAATGTCTTAACAGTCGACAGGTGAGGTGGTATCTTTTCTTCACGGCATTCGACTTCCAGATCTGACATCGGGCTGGTTCCGCACATGGCAAAGCCGATGCATTGTCCGCTCTCCTGGGGGGGTTTCTCTGCCAGAATTCCCTGACACGTTGTTGGACAACACCAAGGTAATTTGTCTATGTACCCCCTCAGTGCCCTTAGTGGACGCGGTATGCAATTGGGTTTCCTTGCACCCCAACCAGTTATCAGAGTGGGATCCGGTATTCCATGATGGTCTCCCGTATGTGTTGAACCGCCTGTTCTTGCCCACTGCCGATACAAGCAATATGGCCATGGAATGGTCGCATGATGCCCCTGTGAACGGTCATCCTGGCCAACGCCGGACGTTATCTCTCCTGAAACGCTGGTGTTGGTGGCCAGGCACGAAGAGGGACGTGGATTGCTACGTCAACACCTGCACTGTATGTACACAATGCAAAACCCATAGGGGACGCCCATTGGGCCTACTTCTCCCTTTACCCGTGCCTCCGAGACCATGGCATACATTAACCATGGATTTTGTTACAGAACTTCCCCGGGTGCAGGGTTATGATACTATTTGGGTGGTGGTGGACTCCTTCTCAAAGATGGCCCGTTTCATCCCTGTAAGGGTATACCCTCCGCTTCCGTCCTGGCCACCTTGTTCTTTGATTCCATATTTTGTCTATTTGGCTTGCCCTCTGTCCTTATTTCTGACCGGGGTTCTCAATTCACTTCTCGCTTCTGGCGTGCTCTGACCAGGTTAATGGGTATAGATGTCCGGTTCTCTTCGGCCTACCACCCGGAGACGGATGGTCATACCGAAAGGACAAATCAGACCATGGAGCAGTATCTGCGCTGTCTGATCCTGCAGCAGCAGTGCTCTTGGTTGCGTGCCCTTCGTCACGCTGAATTCGCCTACAACAATGCGGTTCATGCATCCACTGGGTTCTCTCCCTTCTATGTCCTCTATGGCCAGCATCCCCGCACATTGCTGATCCCTGACCTCGCGGCCTTCACCAATCCGGCCGCTAGTACCTGTCTTAGGGATCTGTCATCTATCCACGCCCAGACCATGTTGCATCTCTGTGAGGCCCAGTCTTCTATGAAGGTCCAGGCAGACAAGAAGCGTCTGTTAGCCCCTAGTTTCACGGTGGGTTCCCGGGTGTGGCTTTCTACCCGTCACTTGAGGTTAGTGGGTTGCAGGAAGCTTTTGCCCTGTTTTGTGGGTCCTTATGTGGTGTCCCGGGTAATCAATCCTGTCACGTACCGTCTTGTTCTCCCGGGGTCGTGGAGGATCCACCCTGTGTTTCATGTCTCCCTTCTCAAGCCATGTCCGGCCCCTTCCCGCTTGCGCGCCTCTGCTGCCCCGGTGTCCCTGGCGTCCCCTGATGTGTACGAGGTGTCCTCCATCCTGGGCTCCCGGTTCTACAGGGGGCACTTGCAGTATCTGGTGGATTGGGTTGGTTATGGCCCCGAGGAGCGCTCTTGGGTCCCCGCTATCGATGTCAACGCTCCCCGGTTGGTGGCTCGTTTTCACCGGGTACATAAACAATAGGTGTATCCTACCCTTTGTTAGACTAAGTCTAAGTTTAAATGATTGTTGAGGGAGCAAGTACTCGACTATTTCTTTGCGAGGTTGCTAAAGATTTTATCAAACCACTAGTGCTAGTATTTGGCCGCTTTCTAGTGAGGATGATACGGTTGGAGGGAGAAAGAAAACCAAAACAATAATGTGTTAACCACTAATCATTAGCAGGTTGGAGACTGTAAATCAAAAACTCCATTTGGAGAAATAATCTAGTCCAAAACATTCGTGCATTTTCTACAAAGTTGTATTAATGTTTACAATGTGCATAAGATACATTCTGTGCATTACATAGGTTCAGAAACAGACACAGTCATTTAACTTCATGGTTCTTTAGCTACAGGAAATTAAGTGGGAAAATTGTAGACATTTTTGAAACATATTCAACAACATGACAAACTGAAATTCAAATGTCAACAAAGGTTCTTCTACATATGATAGAGGAAAACTTTTTTCAGAGGAAAGAGGAAACTAAAAAAGTCGTTGCCCCTAGGTGTGAGGGAAGTGCTTTTCTCTTTTTATCAAGTTCTTTCCCTTTTTTGAGACAGTTCCTTTTGTCTTGATCTAAGTTCAGGGCTTCAATGTTGCCCTATCAACGGGTCTCTATGTAGTAAAAGAATTCTTTGCCAACGTGATGCTTGGCAAGCTTCTCAAGCAGTTCACGTTTCGGCGGTCTTTTCAGCGTGTGCCTACAGCTGCCTTCATCAGGGCATGTTAGTTCAAGACCCTGTGATTGCATACAAAACACAAAAGAAGAAAGAAAAGGAGAAAAGAAAAACCTTTTTTAAAAAACAAAGAGAGGTTGTTTTTGTCCCTCACTTAACCAGTCAGAAAGCATTTTCTGACATAGTATTATAGTTTGTGTACCTCTGCTCAATCGGCTGGAGATTTGCCTGCCGTGGCATTTATCCCAAGGTCTGGGTTCGAGTGAGGTCCGGAAGGTTGAGACACCCCTTCTCCTACTGTGGGGTTGCTGCTGTGCCACGTAATGGCACTTAACGCCTGGACAACGTTGTCCGAGTTCTCTTCTTAGGTCCTGGTCTGTATATAGAGTCCTGTATGGTACCAGGAAGGAAGCAGGACACAGAAGAGCAAGAAAGAAAGAGAAGAAAAGAGGGATGTATATTACTGCCTCATGGTAAGCTGGTGAGCAAATGGGTTAAAGCCACCAGTGGAGGTAAACATCTTTTCCTACCTGCACCGTGGTCGTGCATGGAGCCTGGGTGGAAAGGTAGGCTGGGAGAACTGGAGAGGTGTAGCTGGGACAGTGCCCTCTTGTGCTTGGAGTCGAGTCGACCAGATTTTATCCTTTGGATGCTGCGTGGATGCCGAAGTGAAATTTCACGTGTGAGTCGGCCTATAGGGAAACAAAATGAGCCCATGTGTGTTGTGGCTAAGAGAGAGCGTGGTGCAGTGGCATGGTACACAGCCTGTGTGCAGAGGGGGTCTGTTCCAGCGCGGCCGGCTGGTAAATGACTCGCCTGGAGCACTCGGGTAGGGTGAGGGAACCAAATTTCGTGCGCGAGCCCCGTGAACATATCCCATGTATTGGGTATGTGGATCGCATCATGGGGGCTGCATGTGGGCACTTACTTCTGGGCTTGTTTGGTCTGCACAGAGGATGTGCGTGGGAACGGCAGGCTCTTGGCTTTCTCTGTCTCCCGGAGTCGCACTGTGCAGCGCGGCGTACGTTGCTATGGTGAAGGAAGCCGAGCTCCCGATTGGAGCCCAGGAGCAAAGAGGCCCGGATTGCAAAAAGACTACTGACACTGCTGGGAAATGTAGTCTAAGGTCCGGAGATGTGCCTTGATGAGCGGAGCTGGGTGGGTTAAATGTGCCCTAATATCTGGAAAGGTGCTGTTACAAGTGATTTGGCTTCTGTAATGGCTGAAGGGCGAGCCAAAACATTCCCGAAAAGGAGTTAATTCATCCTGTAGGTAGAAACTGGAGTGAAAGAAGGGTGCTCGGTGTTGCATTGTTATGCAGGTGATAGATGATGCATAAACCTTCTGGATACTCCACTTATTGATAAAGGCTGAAATCTGGCCAAACAGTTACAGCTACAGGGTGTGTTTGTCCTGTAGGTGGGAGCATGAGTGATGCCACCTACGTATAATGTGAATGTTTCAAGCCGGTGGGTGAAGTGTATGGCTCGGCTCCTGTGTATGACATGGGTAGTGTTCGCAAAGGTGTGTGCGGAGTACACAGAGCCTGTATGTTAACTGTGTTGTGATCTGAGGATCAGGCTCCCCTCATCACAGGCAAGGTGCTTAATGTGTGACCGGATGGAAGGCTTCGTTAAGTCCCTGATGGTACGTATCTAAACGATGTATCCATCGTGATTCCTTGTACAGAAGACTGTTCTGGAGGTTGGGGCCTCCTTTTACTCTTTCTAAGACCCACTATTTGATATCATTGGGGGTATGTCTTGCCTCCAAGAAATGTGGTACTAATGGTGCTTGCAAAGTCTTGCACCTGATCTTGGATCTATGCTCGGCAGGGGCGGACTGGCCTATAGGGAACTCTGGAGATTTCCCGGTGGGCCTCTGCATCCTGGGCCTCTTGTGTGTGGGATTTCCAAATTTCCTCATAAGAAAAGCATTGGGCTTGCTAAAAATGTGTCATATCGGGCCGCTTTGAACATTATTTCCAGGGCCTCTTTTGGTCCCCAGTAATTATTTCCAGGGCCTCTTTTAGTTCCCAGTCCACCCATGATGCTCGGAAATCCTTAGGTGAACTGATCTCATAGTCTGTCCGACATATTTCAGACCGCAAGGGCACTCAATGCAATAGACAACTTGAGCGCTTTTACAGTTCGTGAAATCCTTCAAAATCCAGTCTCTTTGTCCAATTTTGAAAGATTTTATTTTCATCGTGAAGCGGCACGCCACACAGTTCCCGCATGGATAGTGTCCTTGTATGAGGCGAAGTGTTCTCTGGCCTATGTTGGAAGGTTCAGCTTGGAATAGAGAGTGTATCAGGTGTTCTTTCAAGTTTTTTGCCCGCTTGTAGGCGAATCTAGGAGGTGCGTGTTCCGGGAGGTTCAGTTTAGCAATGTACCAGTATTTCTGGATAATTCTCTTTACCATTGCTGTGTGTTTGCCATGTGTGATGGCGCAGGTAAGCTGATCTTCTCCCTTGGTGGTTTCTTCTTCTCCTGTTTCCAGGAGGTGGCCTCTGTTCATATTGAGGGCTCTCTTCATCGATTGATTAAGAAGTCTTTTGGGGTATCCCCTTTCCCTTAGTCGCCCAGAGAGATTCTCTGCATGGGTTTAAAAGTCTGTTATCTGTGTGCAATGTCTGCGTATCCTTAAGAATTGACCAAAAGGTAAGTTGTGTTTGGTATGCATAGGGTGGTTGCTTGTGTGGTGGAGCAGGGTGTTCCTGTCACCTGGATAACCGTTCCCGCTCACTGGGTCGAGGGCCTTTGGGGGGGGGCTCTGTCACGATACCTCCCACGCGCACCCCACTGGCCCGGGATCGTGTGGTCTCCAAAGCGCTCCCCCGCCCCCCGTCTCGCTCATCCCTTTCTCCCTCTCCTCTCCGGGACTCACGTGGATACTCACATGCCTTGCGCGCGTGGCTGTGCCTGGTCCGTAACAGGACTGCTCTCAGGCTACGGCCGTTTCTTCACTGGCAGTTACCTTGGCGTCTGGGATCACGAAGGACTAGCATCGGGCTTCCACGTCGCGGGGCAGTAAGGTCGCGTGACGCGCTTGCACGGTCACGAGACCCAGCCACGCATCACGTGACCAGAAGCACTCATCACGTGACCAGAAGCGCGAGTACTTAAACACAGGAAACCCAGGTACTCGTTGCTTCACAGCTGTGCTCTGCATCCTGTTTGGCGTTACGTACTTCGGATCATTGACTACTCACGGAATCGACCTGGCCTGCTCTACTGGACTCTTCTTGGATTTCCCCTTGGATTTGTTACTTGGTGATTATTGGCTTTCGACCACGGACTGTTTGGACTGCCTTACGGATTCTCCCTCTGGCACTTCGACTCTTTGGACTTCTTGTCTCACAGCTCCACAGTTTACTCCTGCTAACAGACAGATAAGCCGACTACTACTCCTTTTGGGGTAATTCAGTCCACGTGGGTCCAGGACCTCCCCATTAGATGCATCATCTCTACCTTGACCTCCTTAGGTAAGACCTTTACGTTTTTCCTAACACTGTGGTTTATTGCTTATTGCTTGGTACTTAATCCTCATTTTCTTGCAGCAGCTTGGGGTCCCAGAGGTTCGCGGTCCCGGATTTGAACATCTCCGCCTGTGGCCTCAACGGCTGCACAGAGAGTGACTTTGGGTTCTCTCTGTGCGGCATTTGGGGACGGAGGCCTCTTCTGCCTACACGACACTCAAGTCACAACAACAAGTCAATTCAGCACAGAGCTGCCACCAGCCGGTACCCTGCTCTGTGGGCCACCCACAGGCACCCAAAAACATACACTAGGGGCACAGCGTTGCATCCCCACCCATGGGTGCCATAAGGGTATCCCATGGGTCTGTACACCAAACCATAAGAGAGCTGCACCGCCAGGAGTCCCACATGAGCTCCTGCATGGAAAATACGACAGAACACACGATAAAAAACAGACAAGGATACGGAGGCCCTGTCCCTCCGATGGATTCCCAGCATCACAGTCACCCCCCCAAGACTGAGGTTAGGGTGCCTAATCTCCCACGAACTAGACACCCTCATCCAAATGGTCAACATACCCTCTGGAAAGGCCATCTGCGTTATCGTGACTCTTCCCTGGTCTGTGCTCTATGGCGAAGTCTAGCCCTTGCAGGCTAATGGACCACCTGAGCAGTTTCGGGTTCTTACCCTTCATCTGCATAAGCCACTTCAGGGGCTTATGATCTGTTTGGACTTTGAAGGTAGACCCCGTAAGGTAGGGCCTAAAACGCCTAAGGCTCCAAACTATACTAAAACATTCCTTTTCAACAGTTGCCCACCTAAGTTCCCTACCCTTAAGTTGTCTACTGATGAATATGATCGGATGTTCTCTTCCTTTGTCATCTAACTGGGACAATACAGATCCAATTCCAGTGTCGCAAGCGTCAGTTTGAACGATAAAGGGCTTGCTGTAATCAGGTGCACACAACACAGGTGCCCTACACAGACTTTCTTTCAAGCCAACAAAGGCCCTCTGACAGTCGTCTGTACAATTAACCTTTTTAGGTTGTTTAGGTGAAGTCAGAGCTGTCAGTGGTGCAGCTATGGTTCCATAGTCCACCATGAATTTGCAATAATACCCAGTGAGGCCCAAAAAGGCTCCCACCTGGGTTTGAGTAGTGGGAGTCTCCCAGCCATGTACATCCTGTACTTTACTGGGGAGAGGTTGGATTTGACCCCCTCCTACCTCATGACCAAGATATGTGACTTTGCCCTGAGCTATCTGGCACTTGGTGGCCTTGATAGTGAGGTTAGCCCTTTTCAAGGCCTACAACACCTTGTCCAGATATGCCAAATGCTCTTCCCAGGTGGAACTGTAGACGGCAATGTTGTCTAAGTAGGCCACACAAAAGGCCTCCAGCCCACTGAGCGCATGATTGACCAATCTCTGGAAGATGGCAGGGGCATTCTTCAACCCAAAAGGCATGACCCTAAACTGGTAGAGTCCCTCTGGTGTAGAGAATGCCGTCTTTTCCTTGGCATGGTCCGTCAGAGCTATTTGCCAATAGCCAGACGTAAGGCCAAAGGTGCTCACAAATTTGGCAGCACCTATGGTGTCCACGAGCTCGTCAGCCCAGGGCAATGGGTGTGCGTCAGTTTTGGTGACGGAATTGACTCCTCAGTAGTCCACACAGAACCTCCAATCCTTGGTACCTGCCTGGGAACTTGCCTTGGGGACAAGGACCACTGGACTGGACCAGGGACTGGTTGAGGGTTCAATAACACCCAGATTCAACATCTTGGTGACCTCAGCCTGGATGTGGTTCTTAACTGTATCTGACATACGGTAGCACCTGCTTTTGACAGGCACACTGTCACCAGTGTTAATTTCGTGCCTACACCACGGTGTAAGGCCTGGTGTCAGGGAAAACAGAGAGGCATACTGTTGGAGCAAAGCCCTGCAGGCCTTCTGCTGCTCTGTCGTCAGTTCTGGAGAGAGATGCACCCCCTCCACTGAGCCATTCTGAGGGTTGCTATGCAGCAAATCAGGAAAGGGCTCACTCTCATCCTCAACTTGCTCTGAAGCTAGCAAGAGACATGAGACTTCTGCTCGCCTGTGGAAAGGCTTTAGCCTGTTAACATGGAATACCTGAGGGGCTACCCCAGGGGCTCCCATGTCAACCAGATAATTGACTTCGCCCATCTTGGAGATGATCTTGAAGGGTCCAGTCCACTTGTCCGCCAAAGCTCTAGGCTTGGTAGGCTCCATCACAAGGATTTCCTGTCCTTGCGTTCAATCCACTTGCAAGGCTTTAGGGTCATGCCAGTACTTGTTCAATTCCTGGCTGGCCTTGAGATTTTCTGTCGCCTGACCCATCATCTGGGTCATCCTCCGTCTGAGGCCTAACACATAGTCCCCCACTTGCTTGGCGGGACCTGGAGGGTTGGCCTCCAAACCTTCTCTGATCAAGGCAAGGGGCCCCCTCACGGGATGCCCAAAGAGTAACTCAAAGGGGCTTAAACCAACACCCTGTTGAGGTACCTCTCTGTAAGCGAACAGCAGACATGGCAGGAGGAGATCCCATTTCCTCCTTAGGGGCTCTTCCAAAGCACCTAGCATTACCTTGAGAGTTTTATTACATCTCTCAACCAGACCATTGGTCTGGGGGTGGTAAGAGGTGGAGAACTTGTAGGTTACCCCGCACTCTTTCCACATAGTTTTCATGTAACTAGACATGAAGTTGGATCCTCTGTCAGAGACAACCTCCTTAGGGAATACAACTCAGGTGAAAATGCCCAGGAGAGCCCTGGCAACCACTGTGGCAGTAACAGTCCGAAGGGGTATAGCCCCAGGGTACCTGGTGGCATGATAAACCAAGACCAGGATGAACCGATGTCCACCTGAAGTGGGAGGGTCAAGGGGACCGAAAATGTCGATGCCCACCCTCTCAAATGGTGTGCCAACCACTGGCAATGTCTGCAGTGGGGCAATGACACTGCCTCCAGTCTTGCTAGACAATTGACAAGTTGGGCAGCTCCACTTCTACTCCCATCCAAGGCCATTAGAAATGGGCAGAGAGCCTCTGCTTCGTCTTCTTGGTCCCAAGATGACCAGCTAAGGGCACCTCATGCACCAACTGCAGCAGGAAGGGTCTGTAATCCTGGGTACCACCAACCTCTTGAGGGCACCAGGTTCAGGCTTAGTGGGCTCACTAACAAGGAGCTCACCCTCCCAATAGATCCGGAATGTCCTAGGCACATCTCCTTGTGCCTGGGACAGGGCCTGTTTCCTCAGACCCTCGAGAGAGAGTGGCACTCTCTCTGTCTCTTACAGAAGTCTGCCCGGGAGGGTCCCCCTTCAGCCAACAGGCATTGAAGGTCGGGGTGGTCCTCCGGGTTGAGAACCTCTTCCACATGAGAGTCTTCTGTCTCTTCTCCATCAGGAGTTGAGTTTGGGTTTTCCACTGGACCCAGTCCGTCCAGAGCATGGATCCCAATAGGTGATGTAAGAGAGTCACAGAGGTGGCCTTCTTGTTCTTACGTCTTCTTGCCTTAGGCCTTGCCTTTGGCTCGAGTACCTGACTCACAGCCAGATCCTGTGTCAAATGTGACCTAGTGACTGCAGCCACAGTCAGGGGGAGACCATCCAAGATCAACCCCAACTCTACTAGATCATTTCCTAACAGAATGTTAGCAGGGACATTGTCCTGAACCAGTACAGGAAGCTTTGCTGTCTTGTCTCCAATCATGAGTGTGACTAAGGCTACAGGCGATAATTTGGGAGGCCCACCAGCTAACCTGGTGGTTCTCAGAGGAGCACCTACATAGTCCTCTGGCACCACTGTCATGCTTGCCCCAGTGTCTCTCAAACCAGTAGAAGGCTGGCCATTCAAGAGGACACTTCTCAAAAACCTACGGGTGTTCTGTGGGATAGTCGCTAGTACTTCTGCGTACTGGTCCCAGGCCCCAAGGGACACTAAGGAAATCTCTACAGGAGCACCTAATGTGATCCCTGTAGAGGAGGGGAGGACAGTGGCCCCCACCTCAGACATGGGGTAAGGGTAACTCAGGCTGACAGCCTGTACTCCAAGTGCCTTACCTTTACACTTGGAGTCACGCTTCTTGTGATCCAGAGCCCCACAATCCCAACAAGTGCCAGGAGTGTGGGGTATGCTACTGGAACCACTGGGAGCCTGCTTTGCAGCAGGTGGACCACTACTCTTATTCCCACCCACAGATGACTTATCCCCACTAGATTTTGGGGTTTTAGGAGAGGAAGGTTTTGGTTTACCCAACTGTGATTGCTTCTGGGCCTCCTCAGCTTTCTGAGAGGTCCCCTTTTCTTTGTCCTTGTCCTTCCCACTGGGTTCCTTAGGGGACACCCGGTGGGAGACCCACCTGTCAGCCAGCCTTGCCAGCTGAAAGGGATCTAAAATGTTCTGCTCAGCAACATACTGACGCAGCTCTGGTGAACAGGCATCAGAAAAGTTCTAAAAAACAAAAGGTGCGACAATTCAACAAATGTTTTCACTTTCTATCCATCAATCCACCCCATCATGTTCATGTGCGCAGCACTCACCCAGTCAACCCAAGACACATTCTCTCTTTTCTTAAAATCCCTGAACCCTTTGAGGTATTGGGTAGGTGTCTTGCCAAACTTGGCAATCAAAGCAGACTTCATGCACTCATACTGACCCCTTTCTTCCACACTCAGTTTCAGAATACAGTCATATCCTGTCTGAGGCACTCTGCTTAATAAACACTTAGCCCAATCTCTCTTATCAACATCATGAATTGCATTAGCCATTTCAAACGCTTCAAACCATTGCAGGATATCTGAACCCTCCACAAACACACCAACCAAATATTTCATAAACTTGGTTGCTGGGGACCTGACACTCTCAACGGGTTTAGCTGAAGTCTCCACTCTAGCTTTCTCTAGCTGGATTTTCTGACACTCAGAGTCCCGGTTCTTGAGTTCGAGGTCCTTATCTTTGAGTTCAAGATCCCTATTCTTGAGCTCCACTTGTTGTGCCAACTCCTCTTTTTAAGCTCAGCATCTATTTCCAACTTGTGGTATTCCAAGGCTAATTTCATCCTTAATGACTTAAGCTACAAGGAATTGCTGAGGTTTGGAACAGAGGCAGCAGGAATGGTGGCATTCCCAGAAACAGATTCAGCAGCAACCCCAGGGGCAGAGCCCTCATTGGTTGCATCCCCCCTTCAAGAGTTTCACAATCAGTTTGGTAGTCCACCAGGGCAGCTATCAGCTCAGCCCTAGACTTATCCACAAAGTCTAACTACCTGGCTTTACAGGCATTCTGGAGAGCCTCTAAGCTCATCCTAGTCAATTTACCATTTGCAATAGACTCCATTGCATGTAATGCAGTTATCTTGTACACAACTAAACCTTAATTTAACAAAGTCCAGATATTTTGTAAGTGGCACGGTTATACACTGATTCTTAAAACCATAAGCATCCCACTGCTGCCACCAGCGTAAAGACTCTGATTAGAATAAATGGTTCCAGCTGGCTTCTGTTCCTGTACAGCTCTGAAGATCCTGTTGTTCCTGTGCCTCAGGCGTGGGGACAAGAGGGAGGACGTCTGGGGACTCCTGCTCTGGAACGGGACGGTCAGCAGCAGCAATGGGCAAACTTCAATTCACCTGTCCTTCAGTGTTTCAGCTCCTCGCGTCTGACAGAAAATAGCAACACCACGGTTCTCAGATACCACTTCATACTTTCCTTGCTTCTGGGGTCCAGCACTCTGTTGAGGTGGCTCAGGCTTGGTCAGTCCTGCATCAGGGAAGTCCGGGGGATATTCCTGGAGCTTGGGTCTGACTTAAAAGCAATGCACACAATCTGGTGTTCCTCTCCCTGGCTTTTCGGTTCAAGCAGCAGCAGCAGTGAAAATACAACCAGCTTCGAGAGGATGTCCAGACGGGCTTACTTTGGAATTGATTGGTCCCACCAACTCAAAGGGAGAAGCCGTCCTTGCAGGGCTTCTCTAGTTGATGTGAATTCGGAGCTTCAGCACAGCAGCAGGGCTTCACCAGGCAAACCAACGTTCCAGGAGTTACAGCAGGCATCTCTTCCAAATACGTCTTTGGATTCCTTCGTCCAGTGGTCGACTCTGCCTTCCAAGCCAAAAAGCCTCACCTTTTATGCAGGTTTCTTCCATTCATTCCAGCCTAGCTGTCAATCACACAGCAGGGTGGCTGTCCTTGCCGAACAGCCTGCAGGCCAATCACCTTTGGGTGCATTCCTGCCCTGCCAGACATACTGGAGCCAGAGACGGGCTTCACTCGTGAATCCCGCCAAAGACAAAACGAACAAAGAGACCTAACATGGTTTGGCGCGCAGAGTAAATCTCAAGAATTACCTTTCCAACAAGAAATGGTGAAAAAAGAAGACCAGTGCCATTTTTACGAAATGGACACCCATGGGTGCCTTACCGTGGCTGCGAACGCAACCCGTGATAAAAACACACAATGGTAGTAAAAAGTAAACCACTGTCTCCAGCCATTAACTGTAGAAAAGGTAACATAAAATTGTTACATAAGAAACTAGACAAAGGGGATACTAAGTTACCCCTCCAGCACCCTATTGTAAGATAGTGTGTGCTGGGTCTAGAAAGTTACAAAATGTAAGTAAAGTCAATTTCACTTCACTGCTCTTGTAAACAGTAGTTTATCCAAGAAAAGGTATTCAAGCATTTGGGAAATCTAAGAGACTTCCCTGTGTCACTGCACTGAAGGTGCTGTGTGACACAATGCAAAGTTGATGCCTATGGAGTTTGTCAGACCCAAAGTCAAAAGAAACACAGAAAATAAATCACATTAAATGTAAATGAGAGATAAAAAGTCCTAAATTCAAGCAAAAGAGCTGGGGGGTCTCTGAGGTAGAAGGGAATTAGCACATTTCCGAGAATTCTCCCTAACAAGAGGAATGCTGACGGCAAGGGTCTCCATGCAATAAGTCTGGAGAGTCAGGCACCACCCTTATTCAATCACATTAAACATTTCAAATATTCTAAAGAAACCCTATTTGGCCTACACCAGCTAACCGCATTCACAGAATCCGCAGGGACGTCATTTCACCAAAATGCCAGGGGTAGCGGAAGTGACATCACACGACCCTTGACCCCTGGATGACATCACAGGAAGTGATGTCATTTGACTACACCCGAAGTGATATCGCGGGAAGTGATGGAACATGACCTTTCACCCCTTGACAAAACAGGAAGTGGCATCACATAGCATTGTACACTACGAAAAATATGGTTACGATATCACTATAATGTGATGTACATTTCATACGAGAATGTATCGCCATATGTATCGTTAAGATCAGTGTATATAGGCCCATATTACCAAATTACTGTGAATGCAAGCAGATGTCCATGACCAAATGATAATGATATGTTATTATATAGCATTTACGTTTAAGCGCTTTATATAGTATATATACACCCAATATCACCCAACCTGTGTTGGTACCCATTTATCGACCTCAGAAAGATGAAAGGCTGAGTTGAGGTGTTTAAGACAAGACTAAATCAGTGACTCACCCCCTGAAGTGTACCTGAAATAAACCTTTAATGAGTTTAGCAATTATTGTATAGAATTCGAGAAAGACACATTATTTGGTATTCCTATTCTTTCTTATTTTGGGCCAGTGCTGAAAGTGTTAGACTTGTGGCACTCCTGTTCTTTTTTTTCTTCTTTTTTTTAAGAGGCCTGCACAAGAAAGCCAGCCACTCCAGAAGTAAAGAGCCACAAATGACGTCCCTGAGAATGCGGTAAAACATTATTAGCAACAAAAGACCAAGGAACCCTCCCCAGTGCTGCATGTGCTCTTGCAGAGATCGCCAGTGCTAATTTATGTCTGTGATATTAAATCAATAATCCTTTGTTACATATCACTTTAATGCTAAAAAGAACTAAGTCCAAATTCAATTTGGAGATGGAAGGATTGATCCAGTGCATTTCGGGCATCCCATGCCCTTCTTCAGGGAAAGCATCCGTCTACTTCCGAGTGTCTCTTGCGCTGTCCAAGAAAAATTTGCCACCGAAGATCTCGTTCATAAAATATGCAGTTTTCCAGTGCAGGGGGTGTGGCTTCTTTCCCCTGGATTTCACACAGTCAAAGGGTTCTCTTCCTCTTCTTGCCTTTCACAATTTATTCAACTTTCCAGTCCAGAAGGTATGGTTCCCTTCCCCTGGACTTCACACATCTAAGAGGTTGTATTTCCTCTTCTTGACTCTCACAGTTTTTAAAAAAAAAGTTTTAATTAAATTTTACAAACAAACAAACAATAAAAACCAAGCCAACAGTGCATGTTCCAACAGTTTCATTACACTTTTCTTAATTCCTAACCACTACTCCCTCTACCCCACCCCCCATGCAAGTCTATTGCGTTAAACCTTCAGTTTCCACATCCTGTGGTTTGTCTCCTCCTCCACAGGCTCAGTCGGGTCGTCTAATGACCCAAACAGTCCGGCTATCAGTGATTTCCAGGCCATCAGGGACTCATTCTTTTCCTCCCCCCCATTGCTACACGCTTCTTGCCATGCCATGGTTTCGGTTTCTGCCCATTTTTGCAAGTCTTTCCACCACACCTCTATCATCGGCTCATGGCATGACTTCCATCCCATGGCAATCCTTCGTTTTGCAAGCACATAAACCAGGTCCCTCAGTTTGCTTACATGCCTGAGCTTCTGTGGTCTGGGGACCCCCCCCAGCAGACAGGCCCACACCATATCCACTACTATCTTGACCCCTCTTCTTTCTAGTTTCTCTTTTACTCCCCTCCAGAACCTCTCTATGAGCGGGCATGACCAGAACATATGCACCATGCCCCCGTTCTCTTCGTCACACTTGGGGCATGCTTGCCGACCTGCATTTTCGAACCCCGATATCCTCTAAGGCGTCATATAAGCCCTGTGTTATGTACAGCTGTATCTGTTTCAGCCTCGCGTTTCTAGACACCTTCTTATGATACCCTTGCACCCGTTCCCACATCCCATCTCCCATTTGGGCCCCAACCCCCGTTTCCCAGTCCAGTCTCACTGCGTGACCTCCTTCCCCACTTTGGACATCAACATCTCATACAGTCTGGAAATCTCATGACCCCCCCTCAGCTATATCATATATCACGTCTATGGTGGCGTCCAATTCTTCCTCCAGCACAGTTTCAGGCCATGTTCTCTTAATCCTCTGTACCATTCTGTGGTATGTAATGTACTGGCCTTCGTGCAACCCAGCTTCTTCCCACAGCCCCTCAAAAGTAACGCTAGAGCCCCCCTGCCAAATATCCTCCATCGTTGCCACCCCAGCCCGTTCCCAGTGGGCCCGGAGTATCAGTTGCAGCTGAGCGTCTGCCCCTGTCAATACAACCAATGGTATCTGCGGTGAGCATGGGGACGGGTCCCCCATCATTTGACATGCCCTGCGCCACACCTTCCACCCTAGTAGCATCATTTTAGGGCGCCCCACCATTTCCGCCCTGGGTGCCCACATAACTTCTTTCAAATAAAAAGGTGCACAATCACGCCCAAACAGCCTAAATTCAGAGGTCTCTTCATCAGAGAGCCATTTGGCAACATACTGCAACTGGCTAGTCACTTAGTACGCCTCATAGTTGGGCAGCTTTATTCCCCCTTTGTCATGGAAGTTCTGAAGCTTCCATAACACCACTCTGTTTCGCATGCCATGCCATAGAAAGTCCCTACACATGCTATTCAGTTTGGTGAAGAACCCTTTAGGAATCAGGTACGGTATATTCCCGAAGTAGTGTAGGAGCCTCGGCAGGACCACCATCTTTAGCATTGCTTACCGCCCCATCATCGCCAAAGGCAGCTTTGCCCAAAATCGCATGCATTTCTCAATTTTTTTGATTGCCACTTCTGTATTACACCTATGCTCCTCCTCAACGGTGTGATATATGTCTATCCCCAGGTACCGGAAAGTACTAACTGCCCACGGTACCTGTAAAACTGGTAACCTCTCCACTGGAACCCCTATATACCCCCCTAACGGGAACAGGCTAGACTTCTGGGGGTTCACCGCTATGCCGGATAGCACAGCATATCTCCCGAGCACTTCCAAGATGTACTGGAGGTTTTCCTCTGGAAACCGCACATACAGCAGCATGTCGTCTGCATATAGGGAGATCAAATGCCACTCTCCGTTCACCTCGATGCCTATGGTGTCATATTGTTGCCTCAGATAGATCGCGAGAGGTTCCAGGGCCAGTATGTAGAGCATAGGAGACCACGGGCATCCTTGTCTAGTACCCCTACTAAGCTGCCACCTCTCTGATATCACAAATCCCGTCTTAACTCTAGCCAGCGGTTCACTATACAAAATCTTCGCCCACCTTACATAGCCAGGCCCCAACCCGTAGTGTTTCAGGGCCGCCAGCAGCCACGGCAACTTGACGGAGTCAAAGGCCTTGATCGCATCCAAGGACACGATTGCCATTTCCTCATCACTTCCTCTGCCCAACTCAATGATCCTCTGGAGTCGCCTATGATTATTGGTGATGTTTCTATGGGGACATAGCCCGTTTGATCCGGATGTATTAACTTGCTAATGACCCTCTTCAGTCTATTTGCCAAGACAGCAGTTGATATCTTGCCATCTTGGTTCAGCATTGACAGAGGTCTAAAGGAACCACAGCTACACCCAGGTTTATTAGGTTTAGAGAGAGGTACTATGACAGCCTCTCTCAGTGACTCCGGTAAGCGGCCCGTCTCGAACGCTTTGTTTATCATTTCTAGCAGCCGGGGGAGGACCTCTTCTATATATACCTTATAAAATTCGCTTGGGAGCCCATCTGTCCCCGGGGTCTTACTAGTAGGCAACTGCCTCACCACCTCCCCCAGTTCTTCCAGGGTAATCGGGGTGTCCAATTCCTCTCTTTCTTCCTCGCTTATCTTGGGCAGCCCCATATCCTCAAGCGTTTCCTCTATCATTACACGGCTACTTTCCCCATCTTTCACGTATAACACTTTATAATAATCCACAAACGCTTGATTAACCCCCTCCTGGGTGTCCTCTACGCTACCATCTTCCCTCTCTATAGTTCTAATTGTGGCTCTGGGGGTCTCGCTCTTATATAACCACGCCAAAAGTCTCCCCGGTTTATCACCTCCCGCATGCTGTCTCTCTATGTACTGTTTATAATTAAGGTTACACAACCTCTCCCAGTATTCCGCACATTTTTGCTGTAGCTTAAGTATCAAATCTAGCTTCTCCGCTTTATCGTCAACGGCTTTTAAGGCCTCTTCCAATTTTGCTTCTGTCTCCCTCAGTTCAGCCAAAACTCACCCTGTAGGCCCTTGGATTTCACCATGGCCGCCCCCCTCATGATAACTTCAAAGGCCTCCCATAGTGTCCCCGTCGAGTCCACACTCCCAGTATTGGTTTCAAAATAGTTTACTATCTCCTCCCGCAAATCCTCTCTAAAGAAGGGGTCTCGCAACACCTCTGCTCGTAGGCGCCATGTCGGGATCCTCGCCCTCGGGGGGCAGTATTGCCACGCAAAAATCAGGGGCGAGTGGTCCGAGAGGACTCTGGCCCTATATTCTATGTGTGCAATCTCTGCTATCATTTCAGGTGATGCAAAGACATAGTCCAGCCTCATTGATAACTGCTGTGGGGCAGAATAATGCGAATATTGCCTTTCCCCATGGTGCCACACTCTCCATGCATCTTCCAACCCAAAGTCATCAAGCAGTGTCTGTAGCGCCCTGGGTGCAGGGGCTGGTCTATCCAATTTCCCGTCCGATCTATTCACCCTCGGGTTCAATACGTAGTTGAAGTCCCCTCCCCAGATCACCGCGCTTCCCACACACACGCTCAGGTTCGCACTCAGTGCCCTAATGTACGCCGCTGTGTTCTGGTTCGGGGCGTACGTGTTAACAATACTTATCTCCCTGTTCTCTACCAATCACCTCAGAATAACCATCCTCCCGTCTGTCTCAGCCACCACTTGCAACCACTGAAACGGGACATGTAGCGCCACCCATATAAGTACTCCTCTTGCGTAGGCTGAGTACGATGAGCCCACCAACACCCCCTTCCACTTTCCCGCAATCATGTCCATCCTCTCACGTGTAAGGTGGGTTTCTTGCAGCAATACAATATCTATTTTCTGCCTGCGCAGATACAGCATAACCTTGTTCCTTTTTAAATAGCTATTAAGCCCCGGCACGTTCTATGTGAGTATTTTAAGGTCCCCCATGGCCTGGTATGATCCCCTTCCCTCCCCTCCAGGTGCAGTTTAACATTGAGTTCCAATCCAATCTACATAGGCTCACATCCCCTTCTAAATCCCCTTTAACCAAAAACACGCCAAACTTCCCGCTCCCTCTCCCCCCGCCTCCCATCCCTTCCCCAACACCCCGCCCAACTGTTGCCCAGCTCCATCCCTGGATCTCAGGCTCCCCCACATCTAGCTCTTTCCGGCTTTCGCCTGTACTCGAAGCTCTGCAGGGTGAGGCCGCCCTATTGTATTCCAGTCCATCAAGTCTCTCACAATCAGCAATAAGTTATCAAATATCAGCCTCCTACAGCCAGACCCATCTTTCTTAGCCTTCGCCTAGGCGCTCTTGGGATGGTCGCTTGCCGCCATAACAGTATGCACACCGTATCTGAGTCACTTATCACGTCCATCTCGTGTCTCTTCCGTGTCTTGATCCGGGCAGCCCTGCAGATCTTCCGGAGTGTCAAAAAAATGCATTTTGCTCCTATGCACGACCTTCAATTTCGCAGGGTACAGCAGCATATATTTTATCCCGGCCGCCCACAGCCTCTTTTTGATGGTTAAATAGCTGTACCGCTGCCTTTGGACAAGCATAGTATAATCCGGGTATGCCGTGATAGTGCTCGAGGCCCTCTCAATTGTTCCGCCTTTCCGAAAATACTCCAGTATTTTCTCACGGTCTTTGTAGTTCAGTATTTTGGCGATTATCGCTCGTGGAGGGGCCCCTGGTCTTGGCTTCCTCATGAGGGCTCTATGTGCGTGCTCCACCACAAATCCCTGCGAGAGTGTGCCAGCCCCGATTCCTTGTAGGAGTAAGTTCTCAATGTAATCAGTTGGGTCCTGGCCATCCTCACCTTCTGGCAAACCCACCACGGGAATATTGTTTCTCCTCGCTCTCCCTTCTGCTTCTTCTGCTCGAGCCTCCAAGTTGGCCACCTGTTGCTTAAGGACATGGATCTCCTATGCATTGTCGGTGCTGGTGTCCGTGTTAGATTTCACCGCACCCTCCAGGCTGCTTGTGCGTTCCGCCCGCCCCCTGACATCTTGTCTCAGCAGGGAGACTTCGATGCCCACTGCTTCAATTTTAGCCTCCAGGGAAGTGCATAGGTCTATCATCACAACCCCCCAAGATTCCTTCAACTCCGTAATGGCTTCTAAAATCTGATGATTATCAGCTGCTGTGGCGCCCTCCGCCTGTGCCATCGAGCCTTTGGTTGCGGTGGCCGCAGGAGACTGTTGTGTTTTCGCGAAAATATCCATTGTGGGTTGTTTGTTCTTATTCTTACCCACGGCCCCTCGCACCACCATTTTCCGGCCTTGGTTGGGTCTCCCTATTACGATCCAACGTCCAAGTGTCTCCCCAACCGTAATTTCCGCTCTTTACTGACTGTTGTGGTAATGTCCAGGCAGTCGCGACATCCACCTCCTCTCACCGCTGCTAGTTGCTCATCAATGCCGAGCGAGCGCTTCTCGTGCTTGTCGTGGTGTGGCCTGCATTTTCACACCTCTGCTGGCCTCGGGCCCCTGCCGTCCTGGCCAGCACCCAAGCCTTCGCGACCCAAGGCCCACAGCCCCCAAGGGTTTTTCTCCGTCTTCACTTCGCCATTGTCATTCCTTCCCCGTGGTCGCCGCCTCTATTCGTCCTCTTCGGGTGTCCTAGTTTTGTTTCCTTTGTTGTCAGCCATCTTGTGTGACAATGGACCGAACTGCTGCCGTCGTTCGTCGAGCAATTCCTCCAGACTCCCGCTTACGATTCTCTCGATCTTTATGCAATGAGCAGAGCATACATTCCTGTGCGTGTGTGATCAATTCTGGAACCAATGGCGCATTTTCAAAGGTAGTTTTCACGGATCATCTGTCGGATCCTCCGGAGCTACACGGGAAGCACGACCTACTCCGTGGCTGCTCAAGCCACGTCCCCTCTTGACTCTCACAGTTTATTCACAATTGGGTGCGTGTCCCAGATTAGCAATCACATTGCCTGGTATACTCTCCTGCCAGGGCTTTCACAATGTTCACTTTATGATTGGATGCAGGTCCCAGACTTGCAAAAGGGTTGCCTGGTATACTCTCCTGCCAGGGCTTTCTCAACATGTAACAGTCTGACTCATTCAGCCTCTGGGTCTTTGACCCCCTTTCATTTGTTTCACTCTGTAATGCACTCAGCGTCCCAGCTTCCTTGCTCAGGTGCACCCTGTGAATATTACTGTTGCTCCTCATCATACGGTATAAGATGCAAAGCGCTCTGGTGTCCCATTTCCCCTCTTTGGGTGCACCAGTCTCTTTTGGCGGCTTCAGCATTCTCTATGCTCTTTGGTTTATCCAGCGGGGCACCTCCTCCTACTGTTGGCGTCCCATCTGCTCTCCAGTCACCGATATGCCTTGGCCTCCTCTCTACAGCGTCTCCGGCTGCAGGCTTTTGTGCGGTGTACCTTTTGACCTCTAAGCTTTTCTTGGCGACACTGTTTGGAGCTTTTCTGCTCCCCGCTACTACTGGCTTCTTCCTTGTTTCCTGACCCGCGTTGGGTGTAATGGTTCTCCATCTTCCTTGCTGTGCTTAGGTTTTAAATGTCCCTGCATACATCAGATCCATAAAACCACTAGAGCGCATCTCTAGTTCTGCAGCTTCAGTGCTCTGCATTGCTCTTGTGCTCTTCCTCATCTCAGTCGATTTGCAAAAAGTATAGGAAAGTGCCCTCCTTTCAGTGCAAAGTGGATGGACTGGATCTATATCACAATATGCCAAACAGGTTTGAGAATTCAAGGGGTTGGTGTTATACCATGAGTGGGAAGGGGGATTGCATACTCCTGCCAGCGAGTCTCCTTTCCTCCCATGAGGGTTGTCTCCCCCCATATGGTCCTCCCTCAGGCAGCCACCCCCATTGTTGGGATCAGGTAGTGGCTGCCCTTCTCTGGCCATATGGGAAGAGAGTTTTCATGGAGAAGGAGTGATGACATCTCTAGATTCCCCACACACCCTTCCCCTCATGTCGCTGGTTTCTTCTACACCTATTGGGAAAGGGGAAAGGTAATCCACATTGCCTTGATCTTTCCTTTCCTGTGTTTTATACTAAAACAATAGGACTATAGGTTCTAAAACCAGCACATGACTCTGGAATTTGTGCCTTTCCGGAGACTGATCCATATTAAAGGGGAGTGATCAGTTACCAACCAGAGCTCCCTGCCTGTAAGGTAGTACCGTTAGGAAGACACAACTCATTGCATAGCTAGGGCCTCGAGTTCAATTGCGGCATCGTTTCTCTCCCTTGGGAAGAGCTTTCGGCTAATATAAAGAATACGAGGTTCAATGCCGTTATATTCCTGGTAGAGAACTGCCCCCAACCCAGCCTGGGATGCGTCTCTTTGTAATATGAACTCCTTATTGAAGTTAGCTACACAGAATCTGCTTGAGGGTGTTAAAACAAGCTTGGTCTTCTTGATTCCACTTAAGCTTCTGGGGGTCAGCATTTTTAAGTTTGTCAGTAAGGCACGCTGTAATAGAAGGGTCACTGGGAATACATCTTCTATAATACCCCAGTAACCCAAGGAAAGCACTCAGATCTCTTTTTGTCTTTAGGGACATCCTTTACCTTTTCTGTTGTGGTTGCACAAGAACCCCAAGTGGTTTACTGCAGATTGGGCAAGGTGGCACTTTTTGGGTTTGCAGTAAGTCCTGCCTTTCTTAGGGCCCTTGTTACTTGATAAAGATTGTACACCTGTTCATTCCAGGTCTCACATTGGATGACTACGTCAAAGGGGGCAAAGCAGAACAGTTTTTTTATTTTCCAAACAGACCGGGATCATACAGGAAACGACGACATCTCCAGCAATATCAGCTCTTGAGCCCATGTCACAAGCTTTCATAGTATTATGACATCACACTTCCCAACACTTCCCGAAAGACCCATCCCATTGGGCAGCTCGGGTATTATTACAATTAGGTATCCCCTACATGAGTGGTCTAACTGGTCCTTCCACCCCAGAATTCGGGCTCCCTGATTGGCTGGAGCGGGTTCCCCCAGGCCTGGGACCCTGCTCTGTTCACAGGGCTCAGTGTGCCTTTTCAAGGTAATGTGAAAGACTGTGTGCCCCTATTATTGCTACTGGTATAGCCACCTAGCCAGGGAGATTGCCTGCAGGTTGCAATGTTAGTTGGGCAACACATGTAACAATTCTGACCGTCTTCGCTGGGAGCCGCTTCTCTTCCCACCACGGGTAAATGGCTATTTTTCAGCCTGGCTGAGTCACATGGGTGAGGACTGCAAAACGGAGCTTTTGTGTCTGCAATTAGTGAGGATTTATTGTGTTATTTTGCAGGTGGCTCCCTGCTCCGGGATCCAGAATATTACACCCACCCTTGTCCTTGGCTGCGAGCACTGTGGCTCTGTGCTTCGTGCTGCAGAGTCTGCATCTCTTCATTCCTTATTCTGAGACCTGTGACTTCATGTGAATTCACTACAGTCATTCTATGGTTTCCTATATTTATATAGTGTAGTATTCTCCTTCGGGGTTAATAGTACTCGGCTCTTTGAGGCTTCTTATACGTCCCTGAAGTTCCATATGGTTAGTTGTAGTGAAGCGGTTGCAAGCGTGCTCTGTGTTACTTTTTGCTTTCTTGCTTTTCTGTGTTTGGCTAGCGAAAAGAAAAAGGTTTCTGAAAGTATGTACATGTATCTGTCCTCTATCTACAGAACTGTGTATGCATGTTCTTCGTGTGTGCACGTCTGTGTCTGTGTAACTTCGTGCAGGGATGCAAGTTTGCTGCGTGACTAACGTTACTATGTCGGGGTGTCACTAATGACGTCAGCACGGCTGGATATTTATCATTAGTCAACCTGGTCCAGTGATGGGGCTAAGCTGGATATGGTTTGAAGGGTTGCCTAAGAGAATATGTGCTCACATACGTGGAATGCTCCGGTCCACCAAGGGGTTGGCCAAACAGTGACCGGCATCTGTCATTTCTCATCCTGCGGGCAGTCATGCAGATAGGGGACATGAGGGCCATTCCAGGGACCCTCTCTTCAGGAGGGAGTGAGAGGAGGGCTGAAGAGTGTCTTGAATCTTTGAGATTTTGCAGGAAATGTGAGCAAACTCATTAGTAGAAAAGGATTAGGGTGATGGATATTGGCTTGGAAGGTGTGAGCAAAGATTGGAGGCAGGTGATCATTTGCAGGGGTGATTGCAAAGGGAGGAGATTAGGTTTCTGAAGTAGGTTAGGGAAGCAAGGGAAGTTTTGGAGGCTAGATATAGGGTAGATGTCTGTAATTTGCACCAGCGTCATAGGTAACAGCGTATGTTTGTTTTGAGGGTCTGACTTGCAGAGGTCATCCAAGGATGGAGACAGGGAGGGATGGTGTGAATGTGCGAGCAGGATAGCGTTGGTCAAATGGAGTCAGAAGTGCATATTGAAAGTCAGAGAAATCACAGTCAATGGAAGAGGCATGAATAGGGGAAAGAGACAGAAGAGGGGTACTCACACCATCAAGGTAAGGGGCAATAGAGTCCTGCCTTCATTTCCTCTTAATCATTGAAGAGGGGAGATGAGGAGTAGAAGGTGGAGGGACTGAGATATTAAAGTGAACAATCAAGTGATCACAGGAATCAATGCAGTGGTCACAGGAGGAGAGCCAATAGGGAGCAAGTGATCAGAGGGATCAATGCAGAGGTCACAGGAGGAGCCAATAGGGAGAAAGCAAAGATCAAGAGAAATCCTGCCAGAGTGGGCAGGCTGGTCGTGGAGGGAGTAGAGGGTATGGTCAGATGGAGGGAGATAAAATCAAGAGAGTTCCCACCAGAGTGGGTAGGCTGGTCGTGGAGGGAGTAGAGGGTGTGGTCAGATGGAGGGAGATACATTCAAGGGAGGTGGCTGCATAGGGCTTGGGGAGGTAAAAGTTGCCCATCATGACATTGGGGATGTCAATAGGAAGTGACTCAATGAGAAGGTTCAGATCAGGGAAGAAGAAGTTGAGAGCACCAGGGGGTCAATAGAGTGCAACAGGGGGTCAATAGAGAGTCAGAACAGTGAGAGGAGCACCAGGGGGTCAATATAGAGCCAGAACAGTGAGACGGCACCAGGGGGCCAATAGAGAGCCAGAACAATGAGAAAGCACCACGGGGTCGATGGAGACCCAGAACAGCAAGAGAGCACCAGGGGGTCAATGGAGAGCCAGAACAGTGAGAGAGCACCAGGGGGTCAATAGAGAACCAGAACAATGAGAGAGCACCAGGGGGTCAATAGAGAGCCAGAACAGTCAGAGAGCACCAGGGGGTCGATAGAGAGCCAGAACAGTGAGAGGAGCATGAAGAAGGATTGAATAGTGACATATTAGAAAAGGAAGAGTTGGTGTCCGACAGGGGTAGAGAGTCGGTGTTGAGGGCTTTACTGACACCACCGCCCTTCCCAACAGGTCTGTGAGAGAGGGAGACGGTAGCAGATTCAGTGTGGAGAGCTGCTAGTGTAGCAGATCAAGGATTCTGTGATAGCAAAAGTGAAAGTTGAGGGTTAAAAGAGCCGAAGTGGTCAGTGATGTCGGAAGGCTTGTTACAGGGGAATTGTGCATTCTAGAGGCCACGTGAAGGAGTGATAGGAGGTGGGGGACAGGGGCAAGTGTTGTATGGTAGGCAAGGCGGATAGATGAGGTTGGAGATCCTGGGAGAACGGGGATGTCTTATTTGAAGAGTGATGGTGCAGGCGGGAGAGGAAGATGGGAAGGTCTGAGAGTGATGCAGAAGTTGTGCCAAGTTGAGGCTGAAGGCTATGAGAGAAGGGAAGGAGAAGAGCGAGTGGGAGGAATGGAGCAAAGTCAAGAAGCACGATGAAGGGTAGAAGAAATAGGCAAGGGAAGACAGTGAAGAAAGGGTGCTGCCCAACAAAGGGGAGGGGTTAGGTGGGTGAGCAGGAAGGGAAGTGGTGGATGGTCTTCTGTGAAGAAGTAGGTGGGCTTCCAGACTTGCAGGCAGAGGCCTGGGTATTGTAAGCACAGTGAGCTTTGTTTTGCTGGCAGGAACCTCAGATGGTGTACAGGGCCCTCTGGCAAAGCAGGATGTGGCCAAGAAAAAAAAGAAAAATGAAAACCAACATCCAGACAGTTGCATGTCCCTCTGGGTGGCAGTCACAGCGCTATAGATGGCTTCCAGGCCTGCAGGTAAAGTCCTGAGTGATGTGAAGGAGTTGGAGACTGACAGAGAGCATGAATGTCCCAATATTTATTACATTTAGTGCAGTGGAAGGGTAGTAACACTTCCGGTCAAACTCAGTACAGGTTGACACTATTTCTACCCAGGCTGGTGGGTAGTTTGTCCATGGCCCTGAGGAAGGAATGCAAAACCAAGTAGACAAGAAGGCAGGCCCATCTCTGAAGGGGCCCATTTGGCCTTGCGGACCAGCGCTTAGACATCATACACTGCAGAAGCAGAGCTAGGCCACTTTGAGAATTTGACCCAAAGCAATTGATGCAGTCTTGGATTGTGTTATCATTTTGAGAGATACAACGTCCCTGGTAAACATTTATCAGACTGAGCTTATGATGGAGTCTAGGGCTTCAAACATGACACTGAGGAATGTAATCTCAGGGCACTGCCACTTTTCAGCCATTGGCATCTGGAAAGCCATCAGATGGCCACAGCCATGAAGATTCATTTGGAGGGTAAGATGATATTTGGAGACTCCTTGGAACATAAGGTGCAAAGGGTATTTAAGGCAGATAAACATCTGCAAGAAATCCCACCCTAATGCCAAGTAGGGCTCTAAGAATACCTGTTTCCACTTAGAGACCGAGTGGGTACAAGTAATCCAGCTTTAGAAGGAAGCCAGAGTTTCATCCAAAGTCTGGGAAAGAAATCCCTCCTTAAAAATAGAGAAATCCGGATGCCAGGGAAGTGTGAGCCAGACTACATTGATCTTCAGAACTTATGGAACAAGCTCTCATTGGATGCCCGGGTGAACAGGATCATCTGTTGGGGTTAAAAAATAGAGGCGAGCACCCTTACCTGATTCTTGGTGAGGGAAGATGGCGGCCTCTTGCTTTGAGGAGGCTCCGAGCAGGGCCTGTACTGTGTGGTATAGACCCCGTTCTGAGCCTCCTCATTGGCCCCTCACCGAGTACTAATAAAGAGTTCGAATAAGGCCTAACTTTCCCTATCGCTATGGGGTATTCCCTACCTATTTTACTCAGTCATCAGTAAATGTCCAAACGAATAAGTCAAGTTGCCCAAAACTAATGCTTACTGCCCCCACCACTATTCTAACAAACTAAGGTCAGGGATAGGACTCCCTTCTCCTGATGTATGTTTCTCGCACTTCTCTTCTTTAATCTTTCGAGTTTCTTGTTAATATTGTATTTTCAAATATTCTCTTGTTACTTTCTGCACCAGTTCCTGTAGATCTCTTTAACGACTTTTGGCTTCCCTCTCCTCTTAAAGGATTACTTTTTTTGGCCTTTGTCGAATCCTTTGATTATATATTCGGGGTAACCGTGGAAAGTGTCTTTTCCTATATCTTGTTTACAATTAGGGTTCAGCCTTTCTTGCTGTTGTCTGTCTTGTAAATCATTTATTCCTGATGCTTTTCTGCCCTTCAGTTTGTAATATTCCTTCTCTGTTATGTTCCCCTCAATGTTCCTTCAGTAACCAAGTGTTTCCCCCCTCTTTGTAGGATAGTGAGACCCACATTCCATTGATCCTTCTCTCAGGATTATTTATGATCCTTCTCATATCAAAACTGTTCAAGTTCATCAGATTTTATATGATATGATAGGTTATTTATAACACGCTTAATACCCAGAGGTTTCCAAGTGTGGACCCGGGGATGGAACCTGTGTTGCTCCAAATTGTCTTGCTTCCAAGGCGAGCATGTTTCTTCTAAGCTATCCTCCCGAGACAATTTCAAATTTAGTTTTATGATTTCATCAATTGTACCGAGACGAGTCTCTGTGCTTGCATAATGAGCCACGGTCGGCCTCTCGATCCTCCCGTTCCCCCTTCACCTTTACTCTGTCGGTGGAACGTCTCCAGGGCCTTTAAGGGCGTGAAACCTTCTTCTTTCAGTTTCTCTGTCGGCTCTCTTCTGCCGGCGTCTTCTCCTTGCGGTTCTCTTGCTCTCTCTTCGTGTCTCTGTATCTCGACGAGAGGCAGGAGCGTTTGACAACATCACTGTCACGGTTACCATCCGACTCGTAATGAGGCCCAATGTCTTTACACTCTGAATTCTTCCTGTTAACTACATTGGAACACTTTCACAAACACGGTCCTCTTTCTTATGCGTTCTTAGGGTTTACTTTATTTCATGCTCTTCACAAACCGGCTTCACAATGCCGTCCGACTCACTGGGCTGACTTCTGCACTTTGGTTTCAAGGGGCACTTTGTTCCAAGGTCAGGATCTCACCACCTGCCCCTCGGACGCTCCTGGGCTGTCTCACCGACCCAGGGGAACACGCATTCACATACACAGTTGCTGCAGGGGACCAGCACACCCCTCGAGTTCCATGTAAGGACCCTTCTTGGCTCTCTAGAGACACGGCTCCCTCGCCAGGCTTCTGCTTTCTCACACTGCAGTTCCTCAGCGTCTCGGCTTTGCAGGCTCTGGCCTCTCGTCCTGGGTAACTCTGGTGTTGTGGTTCTCCTCTCGGCTCACTCACCTGCTTGCTCTCCTACTCGCTCGTACATCTGAGTCAGACCACACCTTTTATAGGGAAAAGACCATTCAAGTGGAGTCAGGTGTGAGGATTACCTCAAAGGCCTGACCCTGCCTGACTTCATTAGCTGGACATTTTAAGTTGTTTCTATGATAGGTTTCCCTCATGTTATTCCTATGGGTAATCTTTACTGATCTTAGTTGCATCTTCCTCGTCTCAGTCTTTGTTGGAAATGGGGAGGGGGAGTTGGGGTGAGATTGAAAATATCCCATAAAGGCTGAGGGAGAGTAGGTTCGGGTGTTGTTGGGACTGGGGAAATACCATGTCTCGCCCTCGGGTATTCTCCTGTCAATCCCTTGTGACCCTCCACTCAGGTGATCCTCCCTCGCTTGTACACCCCCAGGGTCGGGATCCAAAAGCGATGGCCCTTCCCTGGTCACCTGAATGGATGATCCCGAGGGAGTGGGTGGGAGAATACAGTCAGGTTTCTCACAAGAGCCACCTCTCATTCAAGTCACACAAAGCAAAGATACGTAAAAACAGCATCATGCCAGGTATCTCTCTAGCGGCAAATCAAGCCCCTCCCACCAGACCCCAGCCCTGTCGCCGTCTCACATGGATGGAGGAATCGCCCTGCTCACTGGCCTATCCATGAGAACCCTCCTCCACACCGATGCCTGCCGTATCAAAGGTCTCTGGAAATACAACCACATAAACACCCACACACTCATCAAACTTCACTGGCCGCCTCTGCAAGCGTGAATCACCTCACTATGCACGATTCCTACTGCACGCTTCCTGCTGCACGCTTCCTGCTGCATGATTCCTGCTGCACGATTCCTGCTGCACGATTCCTGCTGCTGGCAGATAAAGGTCACCATCTCTGGGGAGGTGAACTCGTCCTCAGAAGCCAGCTGCATTATATACAGCATAGTCACTATGCACGTTTCCTGCTGCTGGCAGATAAAGGTACACCACCTCTGGGGAGGTGAACTCGTCATCAGAAGCCAGCTGTATTATATGCAGCGCCGTCACTATGCACGATTCCTGCTGCTGGCAGATAGAGGTACACCATCTCTGGGGAGGTGAACTCGTCCTCAGAAGCCAGCTGCATTTTATGCAGCACTGTCACTATGCACGATTACTGCCGCCGGCAGATAAAGGTACACCATCTCTGGGGAGGTGAACTCGTCCTCAGAAGCCATCTGCATTTTATGCAGCGCTGTCACTATGCACGATTCCTGGTGCCGGCAGATAAAGGTACACCATCTCTGGGGAGGTGAACTCGTCCTCAGAAGCAAGCTGCATTATATACAGCGCTGTCACTATGCACGCTTCCTGCTGCCGGCAGATAAAGGTACACCATCTCTGTGGAAGTGAACTCGTCCTCAGCAGCCAGATGCATTATATACAGCGCTGTCACTATGCACGATTCCTGGTGCCGGCAGATAAAGGTACACCATCTCCGGGGAGGGGAACTCGTCCTCAGAAGCCAGCTGCATTATATGCAGCGCTGTCACTATGCACGATTCCTGCTGCCGGCAGATAGAGGTACACCATCTCTGGGAGGTGAACTCGTCCTCAGAAGCCAGCTGCATTTTATGCAGCGCTGTCGCTATGCACGATTCCTGCCGCCGGCAGATAAAGGTACACCATCTCTGGGGAGGTGAACTCGTCCTCAGAAGCCAGCTGCATTTTATGCAGCGCTGTCGCTATGCACGATTCCTGCTGCTGGCAGATAAAGGTACACCACCTCTGGGGGGGTGAACTCGTCCTCAGAAGCCAGCTGCATTTTATGCGGCGCTGTCGCTATACACGCTTTCTGCTGCTGGCAGATAAAGGTACACCACCTCTGGGGTGGTGAACTCGTCCTCAGAAGCCAGCTGCATTATATACAGCGCCGTCGCTATGCACGCTTCCTGCTGCCGGTAGATAAAGGTACACCACCTCTGGGGAGGTGAACTCGTCCTCAGAAGCCAGCTGCATTATATACAGCATAGTCGCTATGCACGCTTCCTGCTGCCGGCAGATAAAGGTACACCATCTCTGGGGTGGTGAACTCGTCCTCAGAAGCCAGCTGCATTATAGACAGCGCCGTCGCTATGCATGCTTCCTGCTGCCGGCAGATAAAGGTACACCACCTCTGGGGAGGTGAACTCGTCCTCAGAAGCCAGCTGCATTATATACAGCGCAGTCACTATGCACGCTTCCTGCTGCGGGCAGAAAAAGGTACACCAGCTCTGGGGAAGTGAACTCGTCCTCCGAAGCCAGCTGCATTATATACAGTGCTGTCGCAATGCACTCTTCCTGCTGCAGGCAGAAAAGGTACACCATCTCTGGGAGGGGAACTCGTCCTCAGAAGCCAGCTGCATTATATACAGCGCCGTCGCTATGCACGATTCCTGCTGCTGGCAGATAAAGGTACACCACCTCTGTGGAGGGGAACTCGTCCTCAGGAGCCAGCTGCATTATATACAGGGCTGTCACTATGCACGCTTTCTGCTGCCGGCAGATAAAGGTACACCATCTCTGGAGAGGTGAACTCGTCCTCAGAAGCAAGATACATTACATACAGCGCAGTCGCTATGCACGATTCCTGCTGCTGGCAGATAAAGGTACACCACCTCTAGGGGAGGTGAACTCGTCCTCAGAAGCCAGCTGCATTATATACAGCGCTGTCACAATGCACGCTTCCTGCTGCAAGCAGATAAAGGTACACCATCTCTGGAGAGGTGAACTCGTCCTCAGAAGCCAGCTGCATTATATACCGAGCCGTCGCTGTGCACGCTTCCTGCTGCTGGCAGATAAAGGCACACCACCTCTGGGGAGGTGAACTCGTCCTCAGAAGCCAGCTGCATTGTATACAGTGCCGTCGCTGTGCACGCTTCCTGCTGCTGGCAGATAAAGGCACACCACCTCTGGGGAGGGGAACTCGTCCTCAGAAGCCAGCTGCATTATATACAGCGCCGTCACTGTGCACGCTTCCCGCTGCAGGCAGATAAAGGTACACCATCTCTGGAGAGGTGAACTCGTCCTCAGAAGCCAGCTGCATTATATACCGAGCCGTCGCTGTGCACGCTTCCTGCTGCTGGCAGATAAAGGCACACCACCTCTGGGGAGGGGAACTCGTCCTCAGAAGCCAGCTGCATTGTATACAGTGCCGTCGCTGTGCACGCTTCCTGCTGCTGGCAGATAAAGGCACACCACCTCTGGGGAGGGGAACTCGTCCTCAGAAGCCAGCTGCATTATATGCAGCGCTGTCGCTATGCACAATTCCTGCTGCCGGCAGATAAAGGTACACCAGCTCTGGGGAGGTGAACTCGTCCTCAGAAGCCAGCTGCATTATATGCAGCGCAGTCGCTATGCACGCTTCCTGCTGCCGGCAGATGAAGGTACACCACCTCTGGGGAGGTGAACTCGTCCTCAGATGCCAGCTGCATTATATGCAGCGCAGTCGCTATGCACGCTTCCTGCCGCTGGCAGATGAAGGTACACCAGCTCTGGGGAGGGGAACTCCTCCTCAGAAGCCAGCTGCATTATACACAGCGCTGTTGCTATGCACGATTCCTGCTGCTGGCAGATAAAGGTACACCACCTCTAGGGGAGGTGAACTCATCCTCAGAAGCAAGCTGCATTATATACAGCGCTGTCACTATGCACGCTTCCTGCTGCCGGCAGATAAAGGTACACCATCTCTGTGGAAGTGAACTCGTCCTCAGCAGCCAGATGCATTATATACAGCGCTGTCACTATGCACGATTCCTGGTGCCGGCAGATAAAGGTACACCATCTCCGGGGAGGGGAACTCGTCCTCAGAAGCCAGCTGCATTATATGCAGCGCTGTCACTATGCACGATTCCTGCTGCCGGCAGATAGAGGTACACCATCTCTGGGAGGTGAACTCGTCCTCAGAAGCCAGCTGCATTTTATGCAGCGCTGTCGCTATGCACGATTCCTGCCGCCGGCAGATAAAGGTACACCATCTCTGGGGAGGTGAACTCGTCCTCAGAAGCCAGCTGCATTTTATGCAGCGCTGTCGCTATGCACGATTCCTGCTGCTGGCAGATAAAGGTACACCACCTCTGGGGGGGTGAACTCGTCCTCAGAAGCCAGCTGCATTATATACAGCGCCGTCGCTATGCACGCTTCCTGCTGCCGGTAGATAAAGGTACACCACCTCTGGGGAGGTGAACTCGTCCTCAGAAGCCAGCTGCATTATATACAGCATAGTCGCTATGCACGCTTCCTGCTGCCGGCAGATAAAGGTACACCATCTCTGGGGTGGTGAACTCGTCCTCAGAAGCCAGCTGCATTATAGACAGCGCCGTCGCTATGCATGCTTCCTGCTGCCGGCAGATAAAGGTACACCACCTCTGGGGAGGTGAACTCGTCCTCAGAAGCCAGCTGCATTATATACAGCGCAGTCACTATGCACGCTTCCTGCTGCGGGCAGAAAAAGGTACACCAGCTCTGGGGAAGTGAACTCGTCCTCCGAAGCCAGCTGCATTATATACAGTGCTGTCGCAATGCACTCTTCCTGCTGCAGGCAGAAAAGGTACACCATCTCTGGGAGGGGAACTCGTCCTCAGAAGCCAGCTGCATTATATACAGCGCCGTCGCTATGCACGATTCCTGCTGCTGGCAGATAAAGGTACACCACCTCTGTGGAGGGGAACTCGTCCTCAGGAGCCAGCTGCATTATATACAGGGCTGTCACTATGCACGCTTTCTGCTGCCGGCAGATAAAGGTACACCATCTCTGGAGAGGTGAACTCGTCCTCAGAAGCAAGATACATTACATACAGCGCAGTCGCTATGCACGATTCCTGCTGCTGGCAGATAAAGGTACACCACCTCTAGGGGAGGTGAACTCGTCCTCAGAAGCCAGCTGCATTATATACAGCGCTGTCACAATGCACGCTTCCTGCTGCAAGCAGATAAAGGTACACCATCTCTGGAGAGGTGAACTCGTCCTCAGAAGCCAGCTGCATTATATACCGAGCCGTCGCTGTGCACGCTTCCTGCTGCTGGCAGATAAAGGCACACCACCTCTGGGGAGGTGAACTCGTCCTCAGAAGCCAGCTGCATTGTATACAGTGCCGTCGCTGTGCACGCTTCCTGCTGCTGGCAGATAAAGGCACACCACCTCTGGGGAGGGGAACTCGTCCTCAGAAGCCAGCTGCATTATATACAGCGCCGTCACTGTGCACGCTTCCCGCTGCAGGCAGATAAAGGTACACCATCTCTGGAGAGGTGAACTCGTCCTCAGAAGCCAGCTGCATTATATACCGAGCCGTCGCTGTGCACGCTTCCTGCTGCTGGCAGATAAAGGCACACCACCTCTGGGGAGGGGAACTCGTCCTCAGAAGCCAGCTGCATTATATGCAGCGCTGTCGCTATGCACAATTCCTGCTGCCGGCAGATAAAGGTACACCAGCTCTGGGGAGGTGAACTCGTCCTCAGAAGCCAGCTGCATTATATGCAGCGCAGTCGCTATGCACGCTTCCTGCTGCCGGCAGATGAAGGTACACCACCTCTGGGGAGGTGAACTCGTCCTCAGATGCCAGCTGCATTATATGCAGCGCAGTCGCTATGCACGCTTCCTGCCGCTGGCAGATGAAGGTACACCAGCTCTGGGGAGGGGAACTCCTCCTCAGAAGCCAGCTGCATTATACACAGCGCTGTTGCTATGCACGATTCCTGCTGCTGGCAGATAAAGGTACACCACCTCTAGGGGAGGTGAACTCATCCTCAGAAGCCAGCTGCATTATATGCAGCGCTGTCACTATGCACGCTTCCTGCTGCAGGCAGATAAAGGGACACCATCTCTGGAGAGGTGAACTCGTCCTCAGAAGCCAGCTGCATTATATACAGCGCTGTCACTAAGCACGATTCCTGCTGCCGGCAGATAAAGGTACACCACCTCTGGGGAGGGGAACTCGTCCTCGGAAGCCAGCTGCATTATATACAGCGCTGTCGCAGTGCACGCTTCCTGCTGCCGGCAGATAAAGGCACACCACCTCTGGGGAGGGGAACTCGTCCTCGGAAGCCAGCTGCATTATACACAGCGCTGTCGCAGTGCACGTTTCCTGCTGCTGGCAGATAAAGGTACACCAATTCGTCCTCAGAAGCCAGCAGTATTATGCACAGCGCTGTCACTATGCAAGATTCCTGCTGCTGGCAGATAAAGGTACACCACCTCTGGGAGGGGAACTCGTCCTCAAAAGCCAGCTGCATTATATGCAGCGCCGTCACTATGCACGCTTGCTGCTGCTGGCAGATAAAGGTACACCATCTCTGTGGAGGGGAACTCGTCCTCAGAAGTCAGCTGCATTATATACAGCGCTGTCACTATGCACGATTCCTGCTGCTGGCAGATAAAGGTACACCACCTCTGGGGAGGTGAACTCGTCCTCAGAAGCCAGCTGCATTATATGCAGCGCCGTCACTATGCACGCTTCCTGCTGCAGGCAGATAAAGGGACACCATCTCTGGAGAGGTGAACTCGTCCTCAGAAGCCAGCTGCATTATATACAGCGCTGTCACTAAGCACGATTCCTGCTGCCGGCAGATAAAGGTACACCACCTCTGGGGAGGGGAACTCGTCCTCGGAAGCCAGCTGCATTATATACAGCGCTGTCGCAGTGCACGCTTCCTGCTGCCGGCAGATAAAGGCACACCACCTCTGGGGAGGGGAACTCGTCCTCGGAAGCCAGCTGCATTATACACAGCGCTGTCGCAGTGCACGTTTCCTGCTGCTGGCAGATAAAGGCACACCACCTCTGGGGAGGGGAACTCGTCCTCAGAAGCCAGCTGCATTATATGCAGCGCTGTCGCTATGCACAATTCCTGCTGCCGGCAGATAAAGGTACACCAGATTTGGGGAGGTGAACTCGTCCTCAGAAGCCAGCTGCATTATATGCAGCGCAGTCGCTATGCACGCTTCCTGCTGCCGGCAGATGAAGGTACACCAGCTCTGGGGAGGGGAACTCCTCCTCAGAAGCCAGCTGCATTATATACAGCATAGTCACTATGCACGCTTCCTGCAGCTGGCAGATAAAGGTACACCACCTCTGGGGAGGTGAACTAGTCCTCAGAAGCCAGCTGCATTATATACAGCGCTGTCACTATGCACGCTTCCTGCTGCCGGCAGATAAAGGTACACCATCTCTGGGGAGGTGAACTCGTCCTCAGAAGCCAGCTGCATTATATACAGCGCTGTCACTAAGCACGATTCCTGCTGCCGGCAGATAAAGGTACACCACCTCTGGGGAGGGGAACTCGTCCTCGGAAGCCAGCTGCATTATATACAGCGCTGTCACTATGCACGCTTCCTGCTGCAGGCAGATAAAGGTACACCATCTCTGGGGAGGTGAACTCGTCCTCAGAAGCCAGCTGCATTATACACAGCGCTGTCGCAGTGCACGCTTCCTGCTGCTGGCAGATAAAGGCACACCAACTCTGGGGAGGGGAACTCGTCCTCAGAAGCCAGCTGCATTATATGCAGCGCTGTCGCTATGCACAATTCCTGCTGCCGGCAGATAAAGGTACACCAGCTCTGGGGAGGTGAACTCGTCCTCAGAAGCCAGCTGCATTATATGCAGCGCAGTCGCTATGCAAGCTTCCTGCTGCCGGCAGATGAAGGTACACCAGCTCTGGGGAGGGGAACTCGTCCTCAGAAGCCAGCTGCATTATATACAGCGCTGTAGCTATGCACGATTCCTGCCGCTGGCAGATAGAGGTACACCATCTCTGGGGAGGTGAACTCGTCCTCAGAAGCCAGCTGCATTATATACAGCGCTGTCGCTATGCACGATTCCTGCTGCTGGCAGATAAAGGTACACCATCTCTGGGGAGGTGAACTCGTCCTCAGAAGCCAGCTGCATTATATACAGCGCTGTCACTATGCACGATTCCTGCTGCTGGCAGATAAAGGTACCCCTCATCTCTGGGAAGGTGAACTCGTCCTTAGAAGCCAGCTGCATTATATGCAGCGCCGTCGCTATGCACGATTCCTGCTGCTGGCAGATAAAGGTACACCATCTCTGGGGAGGTGAACTCGTCCTCAAAAGCCAGCTGCATTATATACAGCGCCGTCGCTATGCACGCTTCCTGCTGCTGGCAGATAAAGGTACACCATCTCTGGGGAGGTGAACTCGTCCTCAAAAGCCAGCTGCATTATATACAGCGCCGTCTCTATGCACGCTTCCTGCTGCTGGCAGATAAAGGTACACCACCTCTGGGGAGGGGAACTCGTCCTCAGAAGCCAGCTGCATTATATACAGCACAGTCACTATGCACGCTTCCTGCTGCAGGCAGATAAAGGTACACAACCTCTGGGGAGGTGAACTCGTCCTCGGAAGCCAGCTGCATTATATACAGCGCAGTCACTATGCATGCTTCCTGCTGCTGGCAGATAAAGGTACACCACATCTCGGGAGGTGAACTCGTCCTCGGAAGCCAGCTGCATTATATACAGCGCTGTCACTATGCACGCTTCCTGCTGCAGGCAGATAAAGGTACACCATCTCTGGGGAGGTGAACTCGTCCTCAGAAGCAAGCTGCATTATATACAGCGCTGTCACTATGCACGATTCCTGCTGCTGGCAGATAAAGGTACACCATCTCTGGGGAGGTGAACTCGTCCTCAGAAGCCAGCTGCATTATATACAGCGCTGTCACTATGCACTCTTCCTGCTGCGGGCAGATAAAGGTACACCATCTCTGGGAGGGGAACCCGTCCTCAGAAGCCAGCTGCATTATATACAGCGCCGTCGCTATGCACGATTCCTGCTGCTGGCAGATAAAGGTACACCACCTCTAGGGGAGGTGAACTCGTCCTCAGAAGCCAGCTGCATTATATGCGGCGCTGTCGCTATGCACAATTCCTGCTGCCGGCAGATAAAGGTACACCAGCTCTGGGGAGGTGAACTCGTCCTCAGAAGCCAGCTGCATTATATGCAGCGCAGTCGCTATGCACGCTTCTTGCCGCCGGCAGATGAAGGTACACCAGCTCTGGGAGGGGAACTCGTCCTCAGAAGCCAGCTGCATTATACACAGCGATGTCGCTATGCACGATTCCTGCTGCTGGCAGATAAAGGTACACCACCTCTAGGGGAGGTGAATTCATCCTCAGAAGCCAGCTGCATTATATACAGCGCCGTGTCTATGCACGCGTCCTGCTGCTGGCAGATAAAGGTACACCATCTCTGGGGAGGTGAACTCGTCCTCAGAAGCCAGGTGCATTATATACAGCGCTGTCGCTATGCACAATTCCTGCTGCCGGCAGATAAAGGTCACCATCTCTGGGGAGGTGAACTCGTCCTCAAAAGCCAGCTGCATTATATACAGCGCTGTCGCAGTGCACGCTTCCTGCTGCTGGCAGATAAAGGCACACCACCTCTGGGGAGGGGAACTCGTCTTCAGAAGCCAGCTGCATTATATGCAGCGCTGTCGCTATGCACAATTCCTGCTGCCGGCAGATAAAGGTACACCAGCTCTGGGGAGGTGAACTCGTCCTCAGAAGCCAGCTGCATTATATGCAGCGCAGTCACTATGCACGCTTCCTGCTGCCGGCAGATGAAGGTACACCACCTCTGGGGAGGTGAACTCGTCCTCAGATGCCAGCTGCATTACATGCAGCGCAGTCGCTATGCACGCTTCCTGCCGCTGGCAGATGAAGGTACACCAGCTCTGGGGAGGGGAACTCGTCCTCAGAAGCCAGCTGCATTATATACAGCGCCGTCTCTATGCACGCTTCCTGCTGCTGGCAGATAAAGGTACACCATCTCTGGGGAGGTGAACTCGTCCTCAAAAGCCAGCTGCATTATATACAGCGCCGTCTCTATGCACGTTTCCTGCTGCTGGCAGATAAAGGTACCCCCCATCTCTGGGGAGGTGAACTCGTCCTCAAAAGCCAGCTGCATTATATACAGCGCCGTCTCTATGCACGCTTCCTGCTGCTGGCAAGTAAAGGTACCCCCCATCTCTGGGGAGGTGAACTCGTCCTCAGAAGCCAGGTGCATTATATACAGCGCTGTCACTATGCACGATTCCTGCTGCTGGCAGATAAAGGTACACCACCTCTGGGGAGGTGAACTCGTCCTCAGAAGCCAGCTGCATTATATGCAGCGCCGTCACTATGCACGATTCCTGCTGCTGGCAGATAAAGGTACACCATCTCAGGGGAGGTGAACTCGTCCTCAGAAGCCAGGTGCATTAAATGCAGCGCTGTCACTATGCACGATTCCTGCTGCTGGCAGATAAAGGTACACCATCTCTGGGGAGGTGAACTCGTCCTCAGAAGCCAGCTGCATTAAATACAGCGCTGTCACTAAGCACGATTCCTGCTGCTGGCAGATAAAGGTACACCATCTCTGGGGAGGTGAACTCGTCCTCAAAAGCCAGCTGCATTATATACAGCGCCGTCTCTATGCACGTTTCCTGCTGCTGGCAGATAAAGGTACACCACCTCTGGGGAGGGGAACTCGTCCTCAGAAGCCAGCTGCATTATATACAGCGCAGTCACTATGCACGCTTCCTGCTGCAGGCAGATAAATGTACACAACCTCTGGGTAGGTGAACTCGTCCTCGGAAGCCAGCTGCATTATATACAGCGCAGTCACTATGCACGCTTCCTGCTGCTGGCAGATAAAGGTACACCACCTCTGGGGAGGTGAACTCGTCCTCGGAAGCCAGCTGCATTATATACAGCGCTGTCACTATGCACGCTTCCTGCTGCAGGCAGATAAAGGTACACCATCTCTAGGGAGGTGAACTCGTCCTCAGAAGCCAGCTGCATTATATACAGCGATGTCACTATGCACGATTACCTCTGCTGGCAGATAAAGGTACACAACCTCTGGGGAGGTGAACTCGTCCTCAGAAGCAAGCTGCATTATATACAGCGCTGTCACTAAGCACGCTTCCTGCTGCTGGCAGATAAAGGTACACCATCTCTGGGGAGGTGAACTCGTCCTCAGAAGCCAGCTGCATTAAATACAGCGCTGTCACTATGCAAGATTCCTGCTGCTGGCAGATAAAGGTACACCATCTCTGGGGAGGGGAACTCGTCCTCAGAAGCCAGCTGCATTATATACAGCGCTGTCACTATGCACTCTTCCTGCTGCGGGCAGATAAAGGTACACCATCTCTGGGAGGGGAACTCGTCCTCAGAAGCCAGCTGCATTATATACAGCGCCGTCGCTATGCACGATTCCTGCTGCTGGCAGATAAAGGTACACCACCTCTGTGGAGGGGAACTCGTTCTCAGGAGCCAGTTGCATTTTATACAGCACCGTCACTATGCACGCTTCCTGCTGCAGGCAGAAAAAGGTACACCAGCTCTGGGGAGGTGAACTCGTCCTCAGAAGCCAGCTGCATTATATACAGCGCTGTCACTATGCACTCTTCCTGCTGCGGGCAGATAAAGGTACACCATCTCTGGGAGGGGAACTCGTCCTCAGAAGCCAGCTGCATTATATACAGCGCCGTCGCTATGCACGATTCCTGCTGCTGGCAGATAAAGGTACACCATCTCTGGAGAGGTGAACTCGTCCTCAGAAGCCAGCTACATTACATACAGCGCCGACGCTATGCACGATTCCTGCTGCTGGCAGATAAAGGTACACCACCTCTAGGGGAGGTGAACTCGTCCTCAGATGCCAGCTGCATTATATACAGCGCCGTCGCTGTGCACGCTTCCTGCTGCTGGCAGATAAAGGTACACCATCTCTGGAGAGGTGAACTCGTCCTCAGAAGCCAGCTGCATTACATACAGCGCAGTCACTATGCACGCTTCCTGCTGCAGGCAGATAAAGGTACACAACCTCTGGGGAGGTGAACTCGTCCTCAGAAGCCAGCTGCATTATATACAGCGATGTCACTATGCACGATTACTGCTGCTGGCAGATAAAGGTACACAACCTCTGGGGAGGTGAACTCGTCCTCAGAAGCAAGCTGCATTATATACAGCGCTGTCACTATGCACGATTCCTGCTGCTGGCAGATAAAGGTACACCACCTCTGGGGAGGGGAACTCGTCCTCGGAAGCCAGCTGCATTATATACAGCGCTGTCACTATGCACGCTTCCTGCTGCAGGCAGATAAAGGTACACCATCTCTGGGGAGGTCAACTCGTCCTCGGAAGCCAGCTGCATTATATACAGCGCTGTCACTATGCACGCTTCCTGCTGCAGGCAGATAAAGGTACACCATCTCTGGGGAGGTGAACTCGTCCTCAGAAGCCAGCTGAATTATATACAGCGCTGTCGCTATGCAAGAATCCTGCTGCTCGCAGATAAAGGTACACCATCTCTGGGGAGAGTGAACTCGTCCTCAGAAGCCAGCTGCATTATATACAGCGCAGTCACTATGCATGCTTCCTGCTGCAGGCAGAAAAAGGTACACCAGCTCTGGGGAGGTGAACTCGTCCTCAGAAGCCAGCTGCATTATATAGAGCGATGTCACTATGCACGATTACTGCTGCTGGCAGATAAAGGTACACAACCTCTGGGGAGGTGAACTCGTCCTCAGAAGCAAGCTGCATTATATCGAGCGCTGTCACTATGCAAGATTCCTGCTGCTGGCAGATAAAGGTACACCATCTCTGCGGAGGTGAACTCGTCCTCAGGAGCCAGCTGCATTAAATACAGCGCTGTCACTATGCAAGATTCCTGCTGCTGGCAGATAAAGGTACACCATCTCTGGGGAGGTGAACTCGTCCTCAGAAGCCAGCTGCATTATATACAGCGCTGTCGCTATGCAAGAATCCTGCTGCTCGCAGATAAAGGTACACCATCTCTGGGGAGGTGAACTCGTCCTCAGAAGCCAGCTGCATTATATACAGCGCGGTCACTATGCACGCTTCCTGCTGCAGGCAGAAAAAGTACACCATCTCTGGGGAGGTGAACTCGTCCTCAGAAGCCAGCTGCATTATATACAGCGCTGTCATTATGCACGATTCCTGCTGCTGGCAGATAAAGGTACACCATCCCTGGGGAGGTGAACTCGTCCTCAGAAGCCAGCTGCATTATATACAGCGATGTCACTATGCACGATTACTGCTGCTGGCAGATAAAGGTACACAACCTCTGAAGAGGTGAACTCGTACTCAGAAGCAAGCTGCATTATATACAGCGCTGTCACTATGCACGATTCCTGCTGCTGGCAGATAAAGGTACACCATCTCTGGGGAGGTGAACTCGTCCTCAGAAGCCAGCTGCATTAAATACAGCGCTGTCACTATGCAAGATTCCTGCTGCTGGCAGATAAAGGTACACCATCTCTGGGGAGGTGAACTCGTCCTCGTAAGCCAGATGCATTATATGCAGCGCAGTCGCTATGCCCGCATCCTGCTGCCGGCAGATGAAGGTACACCACCTCTGGGGAGGTGAACTCGTCCTCAGATGCCAGCTGCATTATATGCAGCGCAGTCACTATGCCCGCTTCCTGCTGCCGGCAGATGAAGGTACACCACCTCTGGGGAGGGGAACTCGTCCTCAGAAGCAAGCTGCATTATATACAGCGCTGTCGCTATGCACGATTCCTGCTGCTGGCAGATAAAGGTACACCATCTCTGGGGAGGTGAACTCGTCCTCAGAAGCCAGCTGCATTATATACAGCGCCGTCGCTATGCACGCTTCCTGCTGCTGGCAGATAAAGGTACACCATCTCTGGGGAGGTGAACTCGTCCTCAGAAGCCAGCTGCATTATATACAGCGCCGTCACTATGCACGCTTCCTGCTGCTGGCAGATAAAGGTACACCATCTCTGGGGAGGTGAACTCGTCCTCAGAAGCCAGCTGCATTATATACAGCGCCGTCACTATGCACGCTTCCTGCTGCTGGCAGATAAAGGTACACCATCTCTGGGGAGGTGAACTTGTCCTCAAAAGCCAGCTGCATTATATACAGCGCCGTCTCTATGCACGCTTCCTGCTGCTGGCAGATAAAGGTACCCCCCATCTCTGGGGAGGTGAACTCGTCCTCAAAAACCAGCTGCATTATATACAGCGCCGTCTCTGTGCACGCTTCCTGCTGCTGGCAGATAAAGGTACCCCCCATCTCTGGGGAGGTGAACTCGTCCTCAGAAGCCAGGTGCATTATATACAGCGCTGTCACTATGCACGATTCCTGCTGCTGGCAGATAAAGGTACACCACCTCTGGGGAGGTGAACTCGTCCTCAGAAGCCAGCTGCATTATATGCAGCGCCGTCGCTATGCACGATTCCTGCTGCTGGCAGATAAAGGTACACCATCTCTGGGGAGGTGAACTCGTCCTCAGAAGCCAGGTGCATTAAATGCAGCGCTGTCACTATGCACGATTCCTGCTGCTGGCAGATAAAGGTACACCATCTCTGGGGAGGTGAACTCGTCCTCAGAAGCCAGCTGCATTATATACAGCGCTGTCACTATGCACGCTTATTGCTGCAGGCAGATAAAGGTACACAACCTCTGGGGAGGTGAACTCGTCCTCAGAAGCCAGCTGCATTATATACAGCGATGTCACTATGCACGATTACTGCTGCTGGCAGATAAAGGTACACAACCTCTGGGGAGGTGAACTCGTCCTCAGAAGCAAGCTGCATTATATACAGCGCTGTCACTATGCACGATTCCTGCTGCTGGCAGATAAAGGTACACCATCTCTGGGGAGGTGAACTCGTCCTCAGAAGCCAGCTGCATTAAATACAGCGCTGTCACTATGCAAGATTCCTGCTGCTGGCAGATAAAGGTACACCATCTCTGGGGAGGGGAACTCGACCTCAGAAGCCAGCTGCATTATATACAGTGCTGTCACTATGCACTCTTCCTGCTGCGGGCAGATAAAGGTACACCATCTCTGGGAGGGGAACTCGTCCTCAGAAGCCAGCTGCATTATATAAAGCGCCGTTGCTATGCACGATTCCTGCTGCTGGCAGATAAAGGTACACCACTTCTGTGGAGGGGAACTCGTTCTCAGGAGCCAGCTGCATTTTATACAGCACTGTCACTATGCACGCTTCCTGCTGCAGGCAGAAAAAGGTACACCAGCTCTGGGGAGGTGAACTCGTCCTCAGAAGCCAGCTGCATTATATACAGCGCTGTCACTATGAACTCTTCCTGCTGCGGGCAGATAAAGGTACACCATCTCTGGGAGGGGAACTCGTCCTCAGAAGCCAGCTGCATTATATACAGCGCCGTCGCTATGCACGATTCCTGCTGCTGGCAGATAAAGGTACGCCACCTCTGTGGAGGGGAACTCGTCCTCAGAAGCCAGCTGCATTATATGCAGGGCTGTCACTATGCACGCTTCCTGCTGCCGGCAGATAAAGGTACACCATCTCTGGGTAGGTGAACTCGTCCTCGGAAGCCAGCTGCATTATATACAGCACAGTCACTATGCACGATTCCTGCTGCTGTCAGATAAAGGTACACCATCTCTGGGTAGGTGAACTCGTCCTCGGAAGCCAGCTGCATTATATACAGCGCAGTCACTATGCACGCTTCCTGCTGCTGGCAGATAAAGGTACACCACCTCTGGGGAGGTGAACTCGTCCTCGGAAGCCAGCTGCATTGTATACAGCGCAGTCACTATGCACGCTTCCTGCTGCAGGCAGATAGAGGTACACCATCTCTGGAGAGGTGAACTCGTCCTCAGAAGCCAGCTGCATTATATACAGCGCCGTCGTTGTGCACGCTTCCTGCTGCTGGCAGATAAAGGCACACCACCTCTGGGGAGGGGAACTCGTCCTCAGAAGCCAGCTACATTACATACAGCGCCGTATCTATGCACGATTCCTGCTGCTGGTAGATAAAGGTACACCACCTCTAGGGGAGGTGAACTCGTCCTCAGAAGCCAGCTGCATTATATACAGCGCCGTCGCTGTGCACGCTTCCTGCTGCTGGCAGATAAAGGCACACCACCTCTGGGGAGGGGAACTCGTCCTCAGAAGCCAGCTGCATTATATACAGCGCCGTCGCTGTGCACGCTTCCTGCTGCTGGTAGATAAAGGCACACCACCTCTGGGGAGGGGAACTCATCCTCAGAAGCCAGCTGCATTATATGCAGCGCTGTCGCTATGCACAATTCCTGCTGCCGGCAGATAAAGGTACACCAGCTCTGGGGAGGTGAACTCGTCCTCAGAAGCCAGATGCATTATATGCAGCGCAGTCGCTATGGCCGCTTCCTGCTGCCGGCAGATGAAGGTACACCACCTCTGGGGAGGTGAACTCGTCCTCAGATGCCAGCTGCATTATATGCAGCGCAGTCACTATGCACGCTTCCTGCCACAGGCAGATGAAGGTACACCAGCTCTGGGGAGGGGAACTTGTCCTCAGAAGCCAGCTGCATTATACACAACGCTGTCGCTATGCACGATTTCTGCTGCTGGCAGATAAAGGTACACCACCTCTAGGGGAGGTGAACTCATCCTCAGAAGCCAGCTGCATTATGTACAGCGCTGTCACTATGCACGCTTCCTGCTACAGGCAGATAAAGGTACACCACCTCTGGGAGGTGAACTCGTCCTCAGAAGCCAGCTGCATTATATACAGCGCTGTCGCTATGCACGCTTCCTGCTGCTGGCAGATAAAGGTACACCATCTCTGGGGGAGGTGAACTCATCCTCAGAAGCCAGCTGCATTATATACAGCGCTGTCGCTATGCACAATTCCTGCTGCCGGCAGATAACGGTACACCAGCTCTGGGGAGGTGAACTCGTCCTCAGAAGCCAGCTGCATTATATACAGCGCTGTCACTATGCACGATTCCTGCTGCTGGCAGATAAAGGTACCCCCCATCTCTGGGAAGGTGAACTCGTCCTCAGAAGCCAGCTGCATTATATGCAGCGCCGTCGCTATGCACGATTCCTGCTGCTGGCAGATAAAGGTACACCATCTCTGGGGAGGTGAACTCGTCCTCAAAAGCCAGCTGCATTATATACAGCGCCGTCGCTATTCACGCTTCCTGCTGCTGGCAGATAAAGGTACACCATCTCTGGGGAGGTGAACTCGTCCTCAAAAGCCAGCTACATTATATACAGCGCCGTCTCTATGCACGCTTCCTGCTGCTGGCAGATAAAGGTACACCACCTCTGGGGAGGGGAACTCGTCCTCAGAAGCCAGCTGCATTATATACAGCACAGTCACTATGCACGCTTCCTGCTGCAGGCAGATAAAGGTACACCACCTCTGGGGAGGGGAACTCGTCCTCGGAAGCCAGCTGCATTATATACAGCGCAGTCACTATGCATGCTTCCTGCTGCTGGCAGATAAAGGTACACCACATCTCGGGAGGTGAACTCGTCCACGGAAGCCAGCTGCATTATATACAGCGCTGTCACTATGCACGCTTCCTGCTGCAGGCAGATAAAGGTACACCATCTCTGGGGGGGTGAACTCGTCCTCAGAAGCAAGCTGCATTATATACAGCGCTGTCACTATGCACGATTCCTGCTGCTGGCAGATAAAGGTACACCATTTCTGGGGAGGTGAACTCGTCCTCAGAAGCCAGCTGCATTAAATACAGCGCTGTCACTATGCAAGATTCCTGCTGCTGGCAGATAAAGGTACACCATCTCTGGGGAGGGGAACTCGTCCTCAGAAGCCAGCTGCATTTTATACAGCACTGTCACTATGCACGCATCCTGCTGCTGGCAGATAAAGGTACACCATCTCTGGCGAGGTGAACTCGTCCTCAGAGGCCAGCTGCATTATATACAGCACAGTCACTATGCACGCTTCCTGCTGCAGGAAGATAAAGGTACACAACCTCTGGGGAGGTGAACTCGTCCTCGGAAGCCAGCTGCATTATATACAGCGCAGTCACTATGCACGCTTCCTGCTGCTGGCAGATAAAGGTACACCACCTCTGGGGAGGTGAACTCGTCCTCGGAAGCCAGCTGCATTATATACAGCGCTGTCACTATGCACGCTTCCTGCTGCAGGCAGATAAAGGTACACCATCTCTGGGGAGGTGAACTCGTCCTCAGAAGCAAGCTGCATTATATACAGCGCTGTCACTATGCACGATTCCTGCTGCTGGCAGATAAAGGTACACCATCTCTGGGGAGGTGAACTCGTCCTCAGAAGCCAGCTGCATTATATACAGCACTGTCACTATGCACTCTTCCTGCTGCGGGCAGATAAAGGTACACCATCTCTGGGAGGGGAACTCGTCCTCAGAAGCCAGCTGCATTATATACAGCGCCGTCGCTATGCACGATTCCTGCTGCTGGCAGATAAAGGTACACCACCTCTAGGGGAGGTGAACTCGTCCTCAGAAGCCAGCTGCATTATATGCGGCGCTGTCGCTATGCACAATTCCTGCTGCCGGCAGATAAAGGTACACCAGCTCTGGGGAGGTGAACTCGTCCTCAGAAGCCAGCTGCATTATATGCAGCGCAGTCGCTATGCACGCTTCTTGCCGCCGGCAGATGAAGGTACACCAGCTCTGGGGAGGGGAACTCGTCCTCAGAAGCCAGCTGCATTATACACAGCGATGTCGCTATGCACGATTCCTGCTGCTGGCAGATAAAGGTACACCAGCTCTGGGGAGGTGAACTCGTCCTCAAAAGCCAGCTGCATTATATACAGCGCCGTCTCTATGCACGTTTCCTGCTGCTGGCAGATAAAGGTACCCCCCATCTCTGGGGAGGTGAACTCGTCCTCAAAAGCCAGCTGCATTATATACAGCGCCGTCTCTATGCACGCTTCCTGCTGCTGGCAAGTAAAGGTACCCCCCATCTCTGGGGAGGTGAACTCGTCCTCAGAAGCCAGGTGCATTATATACAGCGCTGTCACTATGCACGATTCCTGCTGCTGGCAGATAAAGGTACACCACCTCTGGGGAGGTGAACTCGTCCTCAGAAGCCAGCTGCATTATATGCAGCGCCGTCACTATGCACGATGCCTGCTGCTGGCAGATAAAGGTACACCATCTCTGGGGAGGTGAACTCGTCCTCAGAAGCCAGGTGCATTAAATGCAGCGCTGTCACTATGCACGATTCCTGCTGCTGGCAGATAAAGGTACACCATCTCTGGGGAGGTGAACTCGTCCTCAGAAGCCAGCTGCATTAAATACAGCGCTGTCACTAAGCACGATTCCTGCTGCTGGCAGATAAAGGTACACCATCTCTGGGGAGGTGAACTCGTCCTCAAAAGCCAGCTGCATTATATACAGCGCCGTCTCTATGCACGTTTCCTGCTGCTGGCAGATAAAGGTACACCACCTCTGGGGAGGGGAACTCGTCCTCAGAAGCCAGCTGCATTATATACAGCGCAGTCACTATGCACGCTTCCTGCTGCAGGCAGATAAATGTACACAACCTCTGGGTAGGTGAACTCGTCCTCGGAAGCCAGCTGCATTATATACAGCGCAGTCACTATGCACGCTTCCTGCTGCAGCAGATAAAGGTACACCATCTCTGGGGAGGTGAACTCGTCCTCAGAAGCCAGCTGCATTATATACAGCGATGTCACTATGCACGATTACTGCTGCTGGCAGATAAAGGTACACAACCTCTGGGGAGGTGAACTCGTCCTCAGAAGCAAGCTGCATTATATACAGCGCTGTCACTAAGCACGCTTCCTGCTGCTGGCAGATAAAGGTACACCATCTCTGGGGAGGTGAACTCGTCCTCAGAAGCCAGCTGCATTAAATACAGCGCTGTCACTATGCAAGATTCCTGCTGCTGGCAGATAAAGGTACACCATCTCTGGGAGGGGAACTCGTCCTCAGAAGCCAGCTGCATTATATACAGCGCCGTCGCTATGCACGATTCCTGCTGCTGGCAGATAAAGGTACACCACCTCTGTGGAGGGGAACTCGTTCTCAGGAGCCAGTTGCATTTTATACAGCACCGTCACTATGCACGCTTCCTGCTGCAGGCAGAAAAAGGTACACCAGCTCTGGGGAGGTGAACTCGTCCTCAGAAGCCAGCTGCATTATATACAGCGCTGTCACTATGCACTCTTCCTGCTGCGGGCAGATAAAGGTACACCATCTCTGGGAGGGGAACTCGTCCTCAGAAGCCAGCTGCATTATATACAGCGCCGTCGCTATGCACGATTCCTGCTGCTGGCAGATAAAGGTACACCATCTCTGGAGAGGTGAACTCGTCCTCAGAAGCCAGCTACATTACATACAGCGCCGTCGCTATGCACGATTCCTGCTGCTGGCAGATAAAGGTACACCACCTCTAGGGGAGGTGAACTCGTCCTCAGAAGCCAGCTGCATTATATACAGCGCCGTCGCTGTGCACGCTTCCTGCTGCTGGCAGATAAAGGTACACCATCTCTGGAGAGGTGAACTCGTCCTCAGAAGCCAGCTACATTACATACAGCGCCGTCGCTATGCACGATTCCTGCTGCTGGCAGATAAAGGTACACCACCTCTAGGGGAGGGGAACTCGTCCTCAGAAGCCAGCTGCATTACATACAGCGCAGTCACTATGCACGCTTCCTGCTGCAGGCAGATAAAGGTACACAACCTCTGGGGAGGTGAACTCGTCCTCAGAAGCCAGCTGCATTATATACAGCGATGTCACTATGCACGATTACTGCTGCTGGCAGATAAAGGTACACAACCTCTGGGGAGGTGAACTCGTCCTCAGAAGCAAGCTGCATTATATACAGCGCTGTCACTATGCACGATTCCTGCTGCTGGCAGATAAAGGTACACCACCTCTGGGGAGGGGAACTCGTCCTCGGAAGCCAGCTGCATTATATACATTCGCTGTCACTATGCACGCTTCCTGCTGCAGGCAAATAAAGGTACACCATCTCTGGGGAGGTCAACTCGTCCTCAGAAGCCAGCTGCATTATATACAGCGATGTCACTATGCACAATTACTGCTGCTGGCAGATAAAGGTACACAACCTCTGGGGAGGTTAACTCGTCCTCAGAAGCAAGCTGCATTATATACAGCGCTGTCACTATGCACGATTCCTGCTGCTGGCAGATAAAGGTACACCATCTCTGGGGAGGTGAACTCGTCCTCAGAAGCCAGCTGCATTAAATACAGCGCTGTCACTATGCAAGATTCCTGCTGCAGGCAGATAAAGGTACACCATCTCTGGGGAGGTGAACTTGTCCTCAGAAGCCAGCTGAATTATATACAGCGCTGTCGCTATGCAAGAATCCTGCTGCTCGCAGATAAAGGTACACCATCTCTGGGGAGAGTGAACTCGTCCTCAGAAGCCAGCTGCATTATATACAGCGCAGTCACTATGCACGCTTCCTGCTGCAGGCAGAAAAAGGTACACCAGCTCTGGGGAGGTGAACTCGTCCTCAGAAGCCAGCTGCATTATATAGAGCGATGTCACTATGCACGATTACTGCTGCTGGCAGATAAAGGTACACAACCTCTGGGGAGGTGAACTCGTCCTCAGAAGCAAGCTGCATTATATCGAGCGCTGTCACTATGCAAGATTCCTGCTGCTGGCAGATAAAGGTACACCATCTCTGCGGAGGTGAACTCGTCCTCAGAAGCCAGCTGCATTAAATACAGCGCTGTCACTATGCAAGATTCCTGCTGCTGGCAGATGAAGGTACACCATCTCTGAGGAGGTGAACTCGTCCTCAGAAGCCAGCTGCATTATATACAGCGCTGTCGCTATGCAAGAATCCTGCTGCTCGCAGATAAAGGTACACCATCTCTGGGGAGGTGAACTCGTCCTCAGAAGCCAGCTGCATTATATACAGCGCGGTCACTGTGCACGCTTCCTGCTGCAGGCAGAAAAAGTACACCATCTCTGGGGAGGTGAACTCGTCCTCAGAAGCCAGCTGCATTATATACAGCGCTGTCATTATGCACGATTCCTGCTGCTGGCAGATAAAGGTACACCATCCCTGGGGAGGTGAACTCGTCCTCAGAAGCCAGCTGCATTATATACAGCGATGTCACTATGCACGATTACTGCTGCTGGCAGATAAAGGTACACAACCTCTGAAGAGGTGAACTCGTACTCAGAAGCAAGCTGCATTATATACAGCGCTGTTACTATGCACGATTCCTGCTGCTGGCAGATAAAGGTACACCATCTCTGGGGAGGGGAACTCGTCCTCAGAAGCCAGCTGCATTTTATACAGCACTGTCACTATGCACGCTTCCTGCTGCCAGCAGATAAAGGTACACCATCTCTGGAGAGGTGAACTCGTCCTCAGAAGCCAGCTACATTACATACAGCGCCCTCGCTATGCACGATTCCTGCTGCTGGCAGATAAAGGTATACCACCTCTAGGGGAGGTGAACTCGTCCTCAGAAGCCAGCTGCATTGTATGCAGCGCAGTGGCTATGCACGCTTCCTGCTGCCGGCAGATGAAGGTACACCACCTCTGGGGAGGTGAACTCGTCCTCAGATGCCAGCTGCATTATATGCAGCGCAGTCGGTATGCACGCTTCCTGCCGCCGGCAGATGAAGGTACACCAGCTCTGGGGAGGGGAATTCGTCCTCAGAAGCCAGCTGCATTATACACAGCGCTGTCGCTATGCACAATTCCTGCTGCTGGCAGATAAAGGTACACCACCTCTAGGGGAGGTGAACTCATCCTCAGAAGCCAGCTGCATTATATACAGCGCTGTCACTATGCACGCTTCCTGCTGCTGGCAGATAAAGGTACACCATCTCTGGGGAGGTGAACTCGTCCTCAGAAGCCAGCTGCATTATATACAGTGCTGTCGCTATGCACAATTCCTGCTGCTGGCAGATAAAGGTACACCATCTCTGGGGAGGTGAACTCGTCCTCGGAAGCCAGCTGCATTATATACAGCGCCGTCGCAGTGCACGCTTCCTGCTGCTGGCAGATAAAGGCCCACCACCTCTGGGGAGGGGAACTCATCCTCAGAAGCCAGCTGCATTATATGCAGCGCTGTCGCTATGCACAATTCCTGCTGCCTGCAGATAAAGGTACACCAGCTCTGGGGAGGTGAACTCGTCCTCGTAAGCCAGATGCATTATATGCAGCGCAGTCGCTATGCCCGCTTCCTGCTGCCGGCAGATGAAGGTACACCACCTCTGGGGAGGGGAACTCGTCCTCAGATGCCAGCTGCATTATATGCAGCGCAGTCACTATGCCCGCTTCCTGCTGCTGGCAGATGAAGGTACACCACCTCTGGGGAGGGGAACTCGTCCTCAGAAGCCAGCTGCATTATATACAGCGCTGTCGCTATGCACGATTCCTGCTGCTGGCAGATAAAGGTACACCATCTCTGGGGAGGTGAACTCGTCCTCAGAAGCCAGCTGCATTATATACAGCGCCGTCGCTATGCACGCTTCCTGCTGCTGGCAGATAAAGGTACACCATCTCTGGGGAGGTGAACTCGTCCTCAGAAGCCAGCTGCATTATATACAGCGCCGTCACTATGCACGCTTCCTGCTGCTGGCAGATAAAGGTACACCATCTCTGGGGAGGTGAACTCGTCCTCAGAAGCCAGCTGCATTATATACAGTGCCGTCACTATGCACGCTTCCTGCTGCTGGCAGATAAAGGTACACCATCTCTGGGGAGGTGAACTTGTCCTCAAAAGCCAGCTGCATTATATACAGCGCCGTCTCTATGCACGCTTCCTGCTGCTGGCAGATAAAGGTACCCCCCATCTCTGGGGAGGTGAACTCGTCCTCAGAAGCCAGGTGCATTAAATGCAGCGCTGTCACTATGCACGATTCCTGCTGCTGGCAGATAAAGGTACACCATCTCTGGGGAGGTGAACTCGTCCTCAGAAGCCAGGTGCATTATATACAGTGCTGTCACTGTGCACGATTCCTGCTGCTGGCAGATAAAGGTACACCATATCTGGGGAGGTGAACTCGTCCTCAGAAGCCAGCTGCATTATATACAGCGCAGTCACTATGCACGCTTCCTGCTGCAGGCAGATAAATGTACACAACCTCTGGGGAGGTGAACTCGTCCTCGGAAGCCAGCTGCATTATATGCAGCGCAGTCACTATGCACGCTTCCTGCTGCTGGCAGATAAAGGTACACCACCTCTGGGGAGGTGAACTCGTCCTCGGAAGCCAGCTGCATTATATACAGCGCTGTCACTATGCACGCTTCCTGCTGCAGGCAGATAAAGGTACACAACCTCTGGGGAGGTGAACTCGTCCTCAGAAGCCAGCTGCATTATATACAGCGATGTCACTATGCACGATTACTGCTGCTGGCAGATAAAGGTACACAACCTCTGGGGAGGTGAACTCGTCCTCAGAAGCAAGCTGCATTATATACAGCGCTGTCACTATGCACGATTCCTGCTGCTGGCAGATAAAGGTACACCATCTCTGGGGAGGTGAACTCGTCCTCAGAAGCCAGCTGCATTAAATACAGCGCTGTCACTATGCAAGATTCCTGCTGCTGGCAGATAAAGGTACACCATCTCTGGGGAGGGGAACTCGACCTCAGAAGCCAGCTGCATTATATACAGTGCTGTCACTATGCACTCTTCCTGCTGCAGGCAGATAAAGGTACACCATCTCTGGGAGGGGAACTCGTCCTCAGAAGCCAGCTGCATTATATAAAGCGCCGTTGCTATGCACGATTCCTGCTGCTGGCAGATAAAGGTACACCACCTCTGTGGAGGGGAACTCGTTCTCAGGAGCCAGCTGCATTTTATACAGCACTGTCACTATGCACGCTTCCTGCTGCAGGCAGAAAAAGGTACACCAGCTCTGGGGAGGTGAACTCGGCCTCAGAAGCCAGCTGCATTATATACAGTGCTGTCACTATGAACTCTTCCTGCTGCGGGCAGATAAAGGTACACCATCTCTGGGAGGGGAACTCGTCCTCAGAAGCCAGCTGCATTATATACAGCGCCGTCGCTATGCACGATTCCTGCTGCTGGCAGATAAAGGTACGCCACCTCTGTGGAGGGGAACTCGTTCTCAGGAACCAGCTGCATTATATACAGGGCTGTCACTATGCACGCTTCCTGCTGCCGGCAGATAAAGGTACACCATCTCTGGGTAGGTGAACTCGTCCTCGGAAGCCAGCTGCATTATATACAGCGCAGTCACTATGCACGCTTCCTGCTGCTGGCAGATAAAGGTACACCACCTCTGGGGAGGTGAACTCGTCCTCGGAAGCCAGCTGCATTATATACAGCGCAGTCACTATGCACGATTCCTGCCGCTGGCAGATAAAGGTACACCACCTCTGGGGAGGTGAACTCGTCCTCGGAAGCCAGCTGCATTATATACAGCGCTGTCACTATGCACGCTTCCTGCTGCAGGCAGATAAAGGTACACAACCTCTGGGGAGGTGAACTCGTCCTCAGAAGCCAGCTGCATTATATACAGCGATGTCACTATGCACGATTACTGCTGCTGGCAGATAAAGGTACACAACCTCTGGGGAGGTGAACTCGTCCTCAGAAGCAAGCTGCATTATATACAGCGCTGTCACTATGCACGATTCCTGCTGCTGGCAGATAAAGGTACACCATCTCTGGGGAGGTGAACTCGTCCTCAGAAGCCAGCTGCATTAAATACAGCGCTGTCACTATGCAAGATTCCTGCTGCTGGCAGATAAAGGTACACCATCTCTGGGGAGGGGAACTCGACCTCAGAAGCCAGCTGCATTATATACAGTGCTGTCACTATGCACTCTTCCTGCTGCAGGCAGATAAAGGTACACCATCTCTGGGAGGGGAACTCGTCCTCAGAAGCCAGCTGCATTATATAAAGCGCCGTTGCTATGCACGATTCCTGCTGCTGGCAGATAAAGGTACACCACCTCTGTGGAGGGGAACTCGTTCTCAGGAGCCAGCTGCATTTTATACAGCACTGTCACTATGCACGCTTCCTGCTGCAGGCAGAAAAAGGTACACCAGCTCTGGGGAGGTGAACTCGGCCTCAGAAGCCAGCTGCATTATATACAGCGCTGTCACTATGAACTCTTCCTGCTGCGGGCAGATAAAGGTACACCATCTCTGGGAGGGGAACTCGTCCTCAGAAGCCAGCTGCATTATATACAGCGCCGTCGCTATGCACGATTCCTGCTGCTGGCAGATAAAGGTACGCCACCTCTGTGGAGGGGAACTCGTTCTCAGGAACCAGCTGCATTATATACAGGGCTGTCACTATGCACGCTTCCTGCTGCCGGCAGATAAAGGTACACCATCTCTGGGTAGGTGAACTCGTCCTCGGAAGCCAGCTGCATTATATACAGCGCAGTCACTATGCACGCTTCCTGCTGCTGGCAGATAAAGGTACACCACCTCTGGGGAGGTGAACTCGTCCTCGGAAGCCAGCTGCATTATATACAGCGCAGTCACTATGCACGATTCCTGCCGCTGGCAGATAAAGGTACACCATCTCTGGGAGGTGAACTCGTCCTCAGAAGCCAGCTGCATTATATACAGCGCCGTCGCTGTGCACGCTTCCTGCTGCAGGCAGATAGAGGTACACCATCTCTGGAGAGGTGAACTCGTCCTCAGAAGCCAGCTGCATTATATACAGCGCCGTCGCTGTGCACGCTTCCTGCTGCTGGCAGATAAAGGTACACCACCTCTAGGGGAGGTGAACTCGTCCTCAGAAGCCAGCTGCATTATATACAGCGCCGTCGCTGTGCACGCTTCCTGCTGCTGGCAGATAAAGGCACACCACCTCTGGGGAGGGGAACTCGTCCTCAGAAGCCAGCTGCATTATATACAGCGCCGTCGCTGTGCACGCTTCCTGCTGCTGGTAGATAAAGGCACACCACCTCTGGGGAGGGGAACTCATCCTCAGAAGCCAGCTGCATTATATGCAGCGCTGTCGCTATGCACAATTCCTGCTGCCGGCAGATAAAGGTACACCAGCTCTGGGGAGGTGAACTCGTCCTCAGAAGCCAGATGCATTATATGCAGCGCAGTCGCTATGCACGCTTCCTGCTGCCGGCAGATAAAGGTACACCACCTCTGGGGAGGTGAACTCGTCCTCAGAAGCCAGATGCATTATATGCAGCGCAGTCGCTATGCCCGCTTCCTGCTGCCGGCAGATGAAGGTACACCACCTCTGGGGAGGTGAACTCGTCCTCAGATGCCAGCTGCATTATATGCAGCGCAGTCACTATGCACGCTTCCTGCCGCCGGCAGATGAAGGTACACCAGCTCTGGGGAGGGGAACTTGTCCTCAGAAGCCAGCTGCATTATACACAACGCTGTCGCTATGCACGATTCCTGCTGCTGGCAGATAAAGGTACACCACCTCTAGGGGAGGTGAACTCATCCTCAGAAGCCAGCTGCATTATGTACAGCGCTGTCACTATGCACGCTTCCTGCTACAGGCAGATAAAGGTACACCACCTCTGGGAGGTGAACTCGTCCTCAGAAGCCAGCTGCATTATATACAGCGCTGTCACTATGCACGCTTCCTGCTGCAGGCAGATAAAGGTACACCATCTCTGGGGAGGTGAACTTGTCCTAAGAAGCGAGCTGCATTATATACAGCGCTGTCACTATGCACGCTTCCTGCTGCAGGCAGATAAAGGTACACCATCTCTGGGGAGGTGAACTTGTCCTAAGAAGCGAGCTGCATTATATACAGCGCTGTCACTATGCATGCTTCCTGCTGCAGGCAGATAGAGGTACACCACCTCTGGGAGGGGAACTCGTCCTCAGAAGCCAGCTGCATTATATACAGCGCCGTCGCTGTGCACGCTTCCTGCTGCAGGCAGATAAAGGTACACCAGCTCTGGGGAGGTGAACTTGTCCTAAGAAGCGAGCTGCATTATATACAGCGCTGTCACTATGCATGCTTCCTGCTGCAGGCAGATAGAGGTACACCACCTCCGGGGAGGTGAACTCGTCCTCAGATGCCAACTGCATTATATGCAGCGCAGTCGCTATGCACGCTTCCTGCCGCCGGCAGATGAAGGTACACCAGCTCTGGGAGGGGAATTCGTCCTCAGAAGCCAGCTGCATTATATACAGCGCTGTCACTATGCACGCTTCCTGCTGCTGGCAGATAAAGGTACACCATCTCTGGGGAGGTGAACTCGTCCTCAGAAGCCAGCTGCATTATATACAGCGCTGTCGCTATGCACACTTCCTGCCGCTGGCAGATAAAGGTACACCATCTCTGGGAGGTGAACTCGTCCTCAGAAGCCAGCTGCATTATATACAGCGCTGTCGCTATGCAAGATTCCTGCTGCTGGCAGATAAAGGTACACCATCTCTGGGGAGGTGAACTCGTCCTCAGAAGCCAGCTGCATTATATACAGCGCTGTCACTATGCACGATTCCTGTTGCTGGCAGATAAAGGTACCCCCCATCTCTGGGGAGGTGAACTCGTCCTCAGAAGCCAGGTGCATTATATACAGCGCTGTCACTATGCACGATTCCTGCTGCTGTCAGATAAAGGTACACCACCTCTGGGGAGGTGAACTCGTCCTCAAAAGCCAGCTGCATTATATACAGCGCCGTCTCTATGCACGCTTCCTGCTGCTGGCAGATAAAGGTACACCACCTCTGGGGAGGGGAACTCGTCCTCAGAAGCCAGCTGCATTATATACAGCGCAGTCACTATGCACGCTTCCTGCTGCAGGCAGATAAAGGTACACAACCTCTGGGGAGGTGAACTCGTCCTCAGAAGCCAGCTGCATTATATACAGCGCAGTCAATATGCACGATTCCTGCTGCTGGCAGATAAAGGTACACCACCTCTGGGGAGGTGAACTCGTCCTCGGAAGCCAGCTGCATTATATACAGCGCTGTCACTATGCACGCTTCCTGGTGCAGGCAGATAAAGGTACACCATCTCTGGGGAGGTGAACTCGTCCTCAGAAGCCAGCTGCATTATATACAGCGATGTCACTATGCACGATTACTGCTGCTGGCAGATAAAGGTACACAACCTCTGGGGAGGTGAACTCGTCCTCAGAAGCAAGCTGCATTATATACAGCGCTGTCACTATGCACGATTCCTGCTGCTGGCAGATAAAGGTACACCACCTCTGGGGAGGGGAACTCGTCCTCGGAAGCCAGCTGCATTATATACAGCGCTGTCACTATGCACGCTTCCTGCTGCAGGCAGATAAAGGTACACCATCTCTGGGGAGGTGAACTCGTCCTCAGAAGCCAGCTGCATTATATACAGCGATGTCACTATGCACGATTACTGCTGCTGGCAGATAAAGGTACACAACCTCTGGGGAGGTGAACTCGTCCTCAGAAGCAAGCTGCATTATATACAGCGCTGTCACTATGCACGATTCCTGCTGCTGACAGATAAAGGTACACCACCTCTGGGGAGGGGAACTCGTCCTCGGAAGCCAGCTGCATTATATACAGCGCTGTCACTATGCACGCTTCCTGCTGCAGGCAGATAAAGGTACACCATCTCTGGGGAGGTGAACTCGTCCTCAGAAGCCAGCTGCATTATATACAGCGATGTCACTATGCACGATTACTGCTGCTGGCAGATAAGGGTACACAACCTCTGGGGAGGTGAACTCGTCCTCAGAAGCAAGCTGCATTATATACAGCGCTGTCACTATGCACGATTCCTGCTGCTGGCAGATAAAGGTACACCATCTCTGGGGAGGTGAACTCGTCCTCAGAAGCCAGCTGCATTAAATACAGCGCTGTCACTATGCAAGATTCCTGCTGCTGGCAGATAAAGGTACACCATCTCTGGGGAGGTGAACTCGTCCTCAGAAGCAAGCTGAATTATATACAGCGCTGTCGCTATGCAAGAATCCTGCTGCTCGCAGATAAAGGTACACCATCTCTGGGGAGGTGAACTCGTCCTCAGAAGCCAGCTGCATTATATACAGCGTAGTCACTATGCACGCTTCCTGCTGCAGGCAGAAAAAGGTACACCAGCTCTGGGGAGGTGAACTCGTCCTCAGAAGCCAGCTGCATTATATAGAGCGATGTCACTATGCACGATTACTGCTGCTGGCAGATAAAGGTACACAACCTCTGGGGAGGTGAACTCGTCCTCAGAAGCAAGCTGCATTATATCAAGCGATGTCACTATGCAAGATTCCTGCTGCTGGCAGATAAAGGTACACCATCTCTGGGGAGGTGAACTCGTCCTCAGAAGCCAGCTGCATTAAATACAGCGCTGTCACTATGCAAGATTCCTGCTGCTGGCAGATAAAGGTACACCATCTCTGGGGAGGTAAACTCGTCCTCAGAAGCCAGCTGCATTATATACAGCGCTGTCGCTATTCAAGAATCCTACTGCTCGCAGATAAAGGTACACCATCTCTGGGGAGGTGAACTCGTCCTCAGAAGCCAGCTGCATTATATACAGCGCAGTCACTATGCACGCTTCCTGCTGCAGGCAGAAAAAGGTACACCATCTTTGGTGAGGTGAACATTGTCCTTAGAACCAGCAGCATTAAATACAGCGATGTCACTATGCACGATTACTGCTGCTGGCAGATAAAGGTACACAACCTCTGGGGAGGTGAACTCGTCCTCAGAAGCAAGCTGCATTATATACAGAGCTGTCACTATGCATGATTCCTGCTGCTGGCAGATAAAGGTATACCATCTCTGGGGAGGTGAACTCGTCCTCAGAAGCCAGCTACATTAAATACAGCGTTGTCACTATGCAACATTCCTGCTGCTGGCAGATAAAGGTACACCATCTCTGGGGGGGGAAACTCGTCCTCAGAAGCCAGCTGCATTTTATACAGCACTGTCACTATGCACGCTTCCTGCTGCAGGCAGATAAAGGTACACCATCTCTGGGGGGGGGGGGGGGGAACTCGTCCTCAGAAGCCAGCTGCATTTTATACAGCACCGTCGCTATGCACGATTCCTGCTGCTGGCAGATAAAGGTACACCACCTCTGTGGAGGGGAACTCGTCCTCAGGAGCCAGCTGCATTATATACAGGGCTGTCACTATGCACGCTTCCTGCTGCCGGCAGATAAAGGTACACCATCTCTGGAGAGGTGAACTCGTCCTCACAAGCCAGCTACATTACATACAGCGCCGTTGCTATGCACGATTCCTGCTGCTGGCAGATAAAGGTATACCACCTCTAGGGGAGGTGAACTCGTCCTCAGAAGCCAGCTGCAATATATCAAGCGCAGTCGCTATGCACGCTTCCTGCTGCCGGCAGATGAAGGTACACCACCTCTGGGGAGGTGAACTCGTCCTCAGATGCCAGCTGCATTATATGCAGCGCAGTCGCTGTGCACGCTTCCTGCCGCCGGCAGATGAAGGTACACCAGCTCTGGGGAGGGGTATTCGTCCTCAGAAGCCAGCTGCATTATACACAGCGCTGTCGCTATGCACAATTCCTGCTGCTGGCAGATAAAGGTATACCACCTCTAGGGGAGGTGAACTCGTCCTCAGAAGCCAGCTGCATTATATACCGCGCCGTCACTATGCACGCTTCCTGCTGCTGGCAGATAAAGGCACACCACCTCTGGGAGGGGAACTCGTCCTCGGAAGCCAGCTGCATTATATACAGCGCTGTCGCAGTGCACGCTTCCTGCTGCTGGCAGATAAAGGCACACCACCTCTGGGGAGGGGAACTCGTCCTCAGAAGCCAGCTGCATTATATGCAGCGCTGTCGCTATGCACAATTCCTGCTGCCGGCAGATAAAGGTACACCAGCTCTGGGGAGGTGAACTCGTCCTCAGAAGCCAGCGGCATTATATGCAGCGCAGTCGCTATGCACGCTTCCTGCTGCCGGCAGATGAAGGTACACCACCTCTGGGGAGGTGAACTCGTCCTCAGATGCCAGCTGCATTATATGCAGCGCTGTCGCTATGCACGCTTCCTGCCGCTGGCAGATGAAGGTACACCATCTCTGGGGAGGTGAACTCGTCCTCAGAAGCCAGCTGCATTATATACAGCGCTGTCACTATGCACGATTCCTGCTGCTGGCAGATAAAGGTACACCATCTCTGGCGAGGTGAACTCGTCCTCAGAAGCCAGGTGCATTATATACAGCGCTGTCGCTATGCACGATTCATGCTGCTGGCAGATAAAGGTACACCATCTCTGGGGAGGTGAACTCATCCTCAAAAGCCAGCTGCATTATATACAGCGCCTATGCACGATTCCTGCTGCTGGCAGATAAAGGTACACCATCTCTGGGGAGGTGAACTCGTCCTCAAAAGCCAGCTGCATTATATACAGCGCCGTCGCTATGCACGCTTCCTGCTGCTGGCAGATAAAGGTACACCATCTCTGGGGAGGTGAACTCGTCCTCAAAAGCCAGCTGCATTATATACAGTGCCGTCTCCATGCACGCTTCCTGCTGCAGGCAGATAAAGGTACACCATCTCTGGGGAGGTGAACTCGTCCTCAGAAGCCAGCTGCATTATATACAGCGATGTCACTATGCACGCTTCCTGCTGCAGGCAGATAAAGGTACACCATCTCTGGGGAGGTGAACTCGTCCTCAGAAGCCAGCTGCATTATATACAGCGATGTCACTATGCACGCTTCCTGCTGCTGGCAGATAAAGGTACACAACCTCTGGGGAGGTGAACTCGTCCTCAGAAGCAAGCTGCATTATATACAGCGCTGTCACTATGCACGATTCCTGCTGCTGGCAGATAAAGGTACACCATCTCTGGGGAGGTGAACTCGTCCTCAGAAGCCAGCTGCATTAAATACAGTGCTGTCGCTATGCAAGATTCCTGCTGCTGGCAGATAAAGGTACACCATCTCTGGGGAGGTGAACTCGTCCTCAGAAGCCAGCTGAATTATATACAGCGCTGTCGCTATGCAAGAATCCTACTGCTCGCAGATAAAGGTACACCATCTCTGGGGAGGTGAACTCGTCCTCAGAAGCCAGCTGCATTATATACAGCGCCGTCTCTATGCACGCTTCCTGCTGCTGGCAGATAAAGGTACCCCCCATCTCTGGGGAGGTGAACTCGTCCTCAGCAGCCAGGTGCATTATATACAGCGCTGTCGCTATGCACGATTCCTGCTGCTGGCAGATAAAGGTCACCATCTCTGGGGAGGTGAACACGTCCTCAAAAGCCAGCTGCATTATATACAGCGACGTCACTATGCACGCTTCCTGCTGCTGGCAGATAAAGGTACACCACCTCTGGGGAGGGGAACTCGTCATCAGAAGCCAGCTGCATTATATACAGCGGCAGATAAAGGTACACCATCCCTGGGGAGGTGAACTCGTCCTCAGAAACCAGCTGCATTATATACAGCACCGTCGCTATGCACGCTTCCTGCTGCTGGAAGATAAAGGTACACCATCTCTGGGAGGGGAACTCGTCCTCAGAAGCCAGCTGTATTATATACAGCGCCGTCACTATGCAAGATTCCTGCTGCTGGCAGATAAAGGTACACCACCTCTGGGGAGGTGAACTCGTCCTTGGAAGCCAACTGCATTATATACAGCGCTGTCACTATGCACGCTTCCTGCTGCAGGCAGATAAAGGTACACCATCTCTGGGGAGGGGAACTTGTCCTCAGAAGCCAGCTGCATTATATACAGCGATGTCACTATGCACTATTACTGCTGCTGGCAGATGAAGGTACACAACCTCTGGGGAGGTGAACTCGTCCTCAGAAGCAAGCTGCATTATATACAGCGCTGTCACTATGCACGATTCTTGCTGCTGGCAGATAAAGGTACACCATCTCTGGGAGGTGAACTCATCCTCAGAAGCCAGCTGCATTATATGCAGCGCTGTCGCTATGCACAATTCCTGCTGCCGGCAGATAAAGGTACACCAGCTCTGGGGAGGTGAACTCGTCCTCAGAAGCCAGCGGCATTATATGCAGCGCAGTCGCTATGCACGCTTCCTGCTGCCGGCAGATGAAGGTACACCACCTCTGGGGAGGTGAACTCGTCCTCAGATGCCAGCTGCATTATATGCAGCGCTGTCGCTATGCACGCTTCCTGCCGCTGGCAGATAGAGGTACACCATCTCTGGGGAGGTGAATTCGTCCTCAGAAGCCAGCTGCATTATATACAGCGCTGTCACTATGCACGATTCCTGCTGCTGGCAGATAAAGGTACACCATCTCTGGCGAGGTGAACTCGTCCTCAGAAGCCAGGTGCATTATATACAGCGCTGTCGCTATGCACGATTCCTGCTGCTGGCAGATAAAGGTACACCATCTCTGGGGAGGTGAACTTGTCCTCAAAAGCCAGCTGCATTATATACAGCGCCGTCGCTATGCACGATTCCTGCTGCTGGCAGATAAAGGTACACCATCTCTGGGGAGGTGAACTCGTCCTCAAAAGCCAGCTGCATTATATACAGCGCCGTCTCTATGCACGCTTCCTGCTGCAGGCGGATAAAGGTACACCATCTCTGGGGAGGAGAACTCGTCCTCAGAAGCCAGCTGCATTATATACAGCGATGTCACTATGCACGCTTCCTGCTGCAGGCAGATAAAGGTACACCATCTCTGGGGAGGTGAACTCGTCCTCAGAAGCCAGCTGCATTATATGCAGCGCTGTCACTATGCACGATTCCTGCTGCTGGCAGATAAAGGTACACCACCTCTGGGGAGGGGAACTCGTCCTCGGAAGCCAGCTGCATTATATACAGCGCTGTCACTATGCACGCTTCCTGCTGCAGGCAGATAAAGGTACACCATCTCTGGGGAGGTGAACTCGTCCTCAGAAGCCAGCTGCATTATATACAGCGATGTCACTATGCACGATTACTGCTGCTGGCAGATAAAGGTACACAACCTCTGGGGAGGTGAACTCGTCCTCAGAAGCAAGCTGCATTATATACAGCGCTGTCACTATGCACGATTCCTGCTGCTGACAGATAAAGGTACACCACCTCTGGGGAGGGGAACTCGTCCTCGGAAGCCAGCTGCATTATATACAGCGCAGTCACTATGCACGCTTCCTGCTGCAGGCAGAAAAAGGTACACCATCTTTGGTGAGGTGAACATTGTCCTTAGAACCAGCAGCATTAAATACAGCGATGTCACTATGCACGATTACTGCTGCTGGCAGATAAAGGTACACAACCTCTGGGGAGGTGAACTCGTCCTCAGAAGCAAGCTGCATTATATACAGCGCTGTCACTATGCATGATTCCTGCTGCTGGCAGATAAAGCTATACCATCTCTGGGGAGGTGAACTCGTCCTCAGAAGCCAGCTGCATTAAATACAGCGTTGTCACTATGCAACATTCCTGCTGCTGGCAGATAAAGGTACACCATCTCTGGGGGGGGAACTCGTCCTCAGAAGCCAGCTGCATTTTATACAGCACTGTCACTATGCACGCTTCCTGCTGCAGGCAGATAAAGGTACACCATCTCTGGGGGGGGGAACTCGTCCTCAGAAGCCAGCTGCATTATATACAGGGCTGTCACTATGCACGATTCCTGCTGCTGGCAGATAAAGGTACACCACCTCTGTGGAGGGGAACTCGTCCTCAGGAGCCAGCTGCATTATATACAGGGCTGTCACTATGCACGCTTCCTGCTGCCGGCAGATAAAGGTACACCATCTCTGGAGAGGTGAACTCGTCCTCACAAGCCAGCTACATTACATACAGCGCCTTTGCTATGCACGATTCCTGCTGCTGGCAGATAAAGGTATACCACCTCTAGGGGAGGTGAACTCGTCCTCAGAAGCCAGCTGCAATATATCAAGCGCAGTCGCTATGCACGCTTCCTGCTGCCGGCAGATGAAGGTACACCACCTCTGGGGAGGTGAACTCGTCCTCAGATGCCAGCTGCATTATATGCAGCGCAGTCGCTATGCACGCTTCCTGCCGCCGGCAGATGAAGGTACACCAGCTCTGGGGAGGGGAATTCGTCCTCAGAAGCCAGCTGCATTATACACAGCGCTGTCGCTATGCACAATTCCTGCTGCTGGCAGATAAAGGTATACCACCTCTAGGGGAGGTGAACTCGTCCTCAGAAGCCAGCTGCATTATATACCGCGCCGTCACTAGGCACGCTTCCTGCTGCTGGCAGATAAAGGCACACCACCTCTGGGGAGGGGAACTCGTCCTCGGAAGCCAGCTGCATTATATACAGCGCTGTCGCAGTGCACGCTTACTGCTGCTTGCAGATAAAGGCACACCACCTCTGGGGAGGGGAACTCGTCCTCAGAAGCCAGCTGCATTATATGCAGCGCTGTCGCTATGCACAATTCCTGCTGCCGGCAGATAAAGGTACATCAGCTCTGGGGAGGTGAACTCGTCCTCAGAAGCCAGCGGCATTATATGCAGCGCAGTCGCTATGCACGCTTCCTGCTGCCGGCAGATGAAGGTACACCACCTCTGGGGAGGTGAACTCGTCCTCAGATGCCAGCTGCATTATATGCAGCGCTGTCGCTATGCACGCTTCCTGCCGCTGGCAGATGAAGGTACACCATCTCTGGGAGGTGAACTCGTCCTCAGAAGCCAGCTGCATTATATACAGCGCTGTCGCTATGCACGTTTCCTGCCGCTGGCAGATAGAGGTACACCATCTCTGGGGAGGTGAATTCGTCCTCAGAAGCCAGCTGCATTATATACAGCGCTGTCACTATGCACGATTCCTGCTGCTGGCAGATAAAGGTACACCATCTCTGGCGAGGTGAACTCGTCCTCAGAAGCCAGGTGCATTATATACAGCGCTGTCGCTATGCACGATTCCTGCTGCTGGCAGAGAAAGGTACACCATCTCTGGGGAGGTGAACTCATCCTCAAAAGCCAGCTGCATTATATACAGCGCCGTCGCTATGCACGATTCCTGCTGCTGGCAGATAAAGGTACACCATCTCTGGGGAGGTGAACTCGTCCTCAAAAGCCAGCTGCATTATATACAGCACCGTCGCTATGCACGCTTCCTGCTGCTGGCAGATAAAGGTACACCATCTCTGGGGAGGTGAACTCGTCCTCAAAAGCCAGCTGCATTATATACAGCGCCATCTCCATGCACGCTTCCTGCTGCAGGCAGATAAAGGTACACCATCTCTGGGGAGGTGAACTCGTCCTCAGAAGCCAGCTGCATTATATACAGCGATGTCACTATGCACGCTTCCTGCTGCAGGCAGATAAAGGTACACCATCTCTGGGGAGGTGAACTCGTCCTCAGAAGCCAGCTGCATTATATACAGCGATGTCACTATGCACGATTACTGCTGCTGGCAGATAAAGGTACACAACCTCTGGGGAGGTGAACTCGTCCTCAGAAGCAAGCTGCATTATATACAGCGCTGTCACTATGCACGATTCCTGCTGCTGGCAGATAAAGGTACACCATCTCTGGGGAGGTGAACTCGTCCTCAGAAGCCAGCTGCATTAAATACAGTGCTGTCGCTATGCAAGATTCCTGCTGCTGGCAGATAAAGGTACACCATCTCTGGGGAGGTGAACTCGTCCTCAGAAGCCAGCTGAATTATATACAGCGCTGTCGCTATGCAAGAATCCTGCTGCTCGCCGATAAAGGTACACCATCTCTGGGGAGGTGAACTCGTCCTTGGAAGCCAACTGCATTATATACAGCGCTGTCACTATGCACGCTTCCTGCTGCAGGCAGATGAAGGTACACCATCTCTGGGAGGTGAACTCGTCCTCAGAAGCCAGCGGCATTATATGCAGCGCAGTCGCTATGCACGCTTCCTGCTGCCGGCAGATGAAGGTACACCACCTCTGGGGAGGTGAACTCGTCCTCAGATGCCAGCTGCATTATATGCAGCGCTGTCGCTATGCACGCTTCCTGCCGCTGGCAGATAGAGGTACACCATCTCTGGGGAGGTGAATTCGTCCTCAGAAGCCAGCTGCATTATATACAGCGCTGTCACTATGCACGATTCCTGCTGCTGGCAGATAAAGGTACACCATCTCTGGCGAGGTGAACTCGTCCTCAGAAGCCAGGTGCATTATATACAGCGCTGTCGCTATGCACGATTCCTGCTGCTGGCAGATAAAGGTACACCATCTCTGGGGAGGTGAACTTGTCCTCAAAAGCCAGCTGCATTATATACAGCGCCGTCGCTATGCACGATTCCTGCTGCTGGCAGATAAAGGTACACCATCTCTGGGGAGGTGAACTCGTCCTCAAAAGCCAGCTGCATTATATACAGCGCCGTCTCTATGCACGCTTCCTGCTGCAGGCGGATAAAGGTACACCATCTCTGGGGAGGTGAACTCGTCCTCAGAAGCCAGCTGCATTATATACAGCGATGTCACTATGCACGCTTCCTGCTGCAGGCAGATAAAGGTACACCATCTCTGGGGAGGTGAACTCGTCCTCAGAAGCCAGCTGCATTATATGCAGCGCTGTCACTATGCACGATTCCTGCTGCTGGCAGATAAAGGTACACCACCTCTGGGGAGGGGAACTCGTCCTCGGAAGCCAGCTGCATTATATACAGCGCTGTCACTATGCACGCTTCCTGCTGCAGGCAGATAAAGGTACACCATCTCTGGGGAGGTGAACTCGTCCTCAGAAGCCAGCTGCATTATATACAGCGATGTCACTATGCACGATTACTGCTGCTGGCAGATAAAGGTACACAACCTCTGGGGAGGTGAACTCGTCCTCAGAAGCAAGCTGCATTATATACAGCGCTGTCACTATGCACGATTCCTGCTGCTGACAGATAAAGGTACACCACCTCTGGGGAGGGGAACTCGTCCTCGGAAGCCAGCTGCATTATATACAGCGCAGTCACTATGCACGCTTCCTGCTGCAGGCAGAAAAAGGTACACCATCTTTGGTGAGGTGAACATTGTCCTTAGAACCAGCAGCATTAAATACAGCGATGTCACTATGCACGATTACTGCTGCTGGCAGATAAAGGTACACAACCTCTGGGGAGGTGAACTCGTCCTCAGAAGCAAGCTGCATTATATACAGCGCTGTCACTATGCATGATTCCTGCTGCTGGCAGATAAAGGTATACCATCTCTGGGGAGGTGAACTCGTCCTCAGAAGCCAGCTGCATTAAATACAGCGTTGTCACTATGCAACATTCCTGCTGCTGGCAGATAAAGGTACACCATCTCTGGGGGGGGAACTCGTCCTCAGAAGCCAGCTGCATTTTATACAGCACTGTCACTATGCACGCTTCCTGCTGCAGGCAGATAAAGGTACACCATCTCTGGGGGGGGGAACTCGTCCTCAGAAGCCAGCTGCATTATATACAGGGCTGTCACTATGCACGATTCCTGCTGCTGGCAGATAAAGGTACACCACCTCTGTGGAGGGGAACTCGTCCTCAGGAGCCAGCTGCATTATATACAGGGCTGTCACTATGCACGCTTCCTGCTGCCGGCAGATAAAGGTACACCATCTCTGGAGAGGTGAACTCGTCCTCACAAGCCAGCTACATTACATACAGCGCCTTTGCTATGCACGATTCCTGCTGCTGGCAGATAAAGGTATACCACCTCTAGGGGAGGTGAACTCGTCCTCAGAAGCCAGCTGCAATATATCAAGCGCAGTCGCTATGCACGCTTCCTGCTGCCGGCAGATGAAGGTACACCACCTCTGGGGAGGTGAACTCGTCCTCAGATGCCAGCTGCATTATATGCAGCGCAGTCGCTATGCACGCTTCCTGCCGCCGGCAGATGAAGGTACACCAGCTCTGGGGAGGGGAATTCGTCCTCAGAAGCCAGCTGCATTATACACAGCGCTGTCGCTATGCACAATTCCTGCTGCTGGCAGATAAAGGTATACCACCTCTAGGGGAGGTGAACTCGTCCTCAGAAGCCAGCTGCATTATATACCGCGCCGTCACTAGGCACGCTTCCTGCTGCTGGCAGATAAAGGCACACCACCTCTGGGGAGGGGAACTCGTCCTCGGAAGCCAGCTGCATTATATACAGCGCTGTCGCAGTGCACGCTTACTGCTGCTTGCAGATAAAGGCACACCACCTCTGGGGAGGGGAACTCGTCCTCAGAAGCCAGCTGCATTATATGCAGCGCTGTCGCTATGCACAATTCCTGCTGCCGGCAGATAAAGGTACATCAGCTCTGGGGAGGTGAACTCGTCCTCAGAAGCCAGCGGCATTATATGCAGCGCAGTCGCTATGCACGCTTCCTGCTGCCGGCAGATGAAGGTACACCACCTCTGGGGAGGTGAACTCGTCCTCAGATGCCAGCTGCATTATATGCAGCGCTGTCGCTATGCACGCTTCCTGCCGCTGGCAGATGAAGGTACACCATCTCTGGGAGGTGAACTCGTCCTCAGAAGCCAGCTGCATTATATACAGCGCTGTCGCTATGCACGTTTCCTGCCGCTGGCAGATAGAGGTACACCATCTCTGGGGAGGTGAATTCGTCCTCAGAAGCCAGCTGCATTATATACAGCGCTGTCACTATGCACGATTCCTGCTGCAGGCAGAAAAAGGTACACCATCTTTGGTGAGGTGAACATTGTCCTTAGAACCAGCAGCATTAAATACAGCGATGTCACTATGCACGATTACTGCTGCTGGCAGATAAAGGTACACAACCTCTGGGGAGGTGAACTCGTCCTCAGAAGCAAGCTGCATTATATACAGCGCTGTCACTATGCATGATTCCTGCTGCTGGCAGATAAAGCTATACCATCTCTGGGGAGGTGAACTCGTCCTCAGAAGCCAGCTGCATTAAATACAGCGTTGTCACTATGCAACATTCCTGCTGCTGGCAGATAAAGGTACACCATCTCTGGGGGGGGAACTCGTCCTCAGAAGCCAGCTGCATTTTATACAGCACTGTCACTATGCACGATTCCTGCTGCTGGCAGATAAAGGTACACCACCTCTGTGGAGGGGAACTCGTCCTCAGGAGCCAGCTGCATTATATACAGGGCTGTCACTATGCACGCTTCCTGCTGCCGGCAGATAAAGGTACACCATCTCTGGAGAGGTGAACTCGTCCTCACAAGCCAGCTACATTACATACAGCGCCTTTGCTATGCACGATTCCTGCTGCTGGCAGATAAAGGTATACCACCTCTAGGGGAGGTGAACTCGTCCTCAGAAGCCAGCTGCAATATATCAAGCGCAGTCGCTATGCACGCTTCCTGCTGCCGGCAGATGAAGGTACACCACCTCTGGGGAGGTGAACTCGTCCTCAGATGCCAGCTGCATTATATGCAGCGCAGTCGCTATGCACGCTTCCTGCCGCCGGCAGATGAAGGTACACCAGCTCTGGGGAGGGGAATTCGTCCTCAGAAGCCAGCTGCATTATACACAGCGCTGTCGCTATGCACAATTCCTGCTGCTGGCAGATAAAGGTATACCACCTCTAGGGGAGGTGAACTCGTCCTCAGAAGCCAGCTGCATTATATACCGCGCCGTCACTAGGCACGCTTCCTGCTGCTGGCAGATAAAGGCACACCACCTCTGGGGAGGGGAACTCGTCCTCGGAAGCCAGCTGCATTATATACAGCGCTGTCGCAGTGCACGCTTACTGCTGCTTGCAGATAAAGGCACACCACCTCTGGGGAGGGGAACTCGTCCTCAGAAGCCAGCTGCATTATATGCAGCGCTGTCGCTATGCACAATTCCTGCTGCCGGCAGATAAAGGTACATCAGCTCTGGGGAGGTGAACTCGTCCTCAGAAGCCAGCGGCATTATATGCAGCGCAGTCGCTATGCACGCTTCCTGCTGCCGGCAGATGAAGGTACACCACCTCTGGGGAGGTGAACTCGTCCTCAGATGCCAGCTGCATTATATGCAGCGCTGTCGCTATGCACGCTTCCTGCCGCTGGCAGATGAAGGTACACCATCTCTGGGAGGTGAACTCGTCCTCAGAAGCCAGCTGCATTATATACAGCGCTGTCGCTATGCACGTTTCCTGCCGCTGGCAGATAGAGGTACACCATCTCTGGGGAGGTGAATTCGTCCTCAGAAGCCAGCTGCATTATATACAGCGCTGTCACTATGCACGATTCCTGCTGCTGGCAGATAAAGGTACACCATCTCTGGCGAGGTGAACTCGTCCTCAGAAGCCAGGTGCATTATATACAGCGCTGTCGCTATGCACGATTCCTGCTGCTGGCAGAGAAAGGTACACCATCTCTGGGGAGGTGAACTCATCCTCAAAAGCCAGCTGCATTATATACAGCGCCGTCGCTATGCACGATTCCTGCTGCTGGCAGATAAAGGTACACCATCTCTGGGGAGGTGAACTCGTCCTCAAAAGCCAGCTGCATTATATACAGCACCGTCGCTATGCACGCTTCCTGCTGCTGGCAGATAAAGGTACACCATCTCTGGGGAGGTGAACTCGTCCTCAAAAGCCAGCTGCATTATATACAGCGCCATCTCCATGCACGCTTCCTGCTGCAGGCAGATAAAGGTACACCATCTCTGGGGAGGTGAACTCGTCCTCAGAAGCCAGCTGCATTATATACAGCGATGTCACTATGCACGCTTCCTGCTGCAGGCAGATAAAGGTACACCATCTCTGGGGAGGTGAACTCGTCCTCAGAAGCCAGCTGCATTATATACAGCGATGTCACTATGCACGATTACTGCTGCTGGCAGATAAAGGTACACAACCTCTGGGGAGGTGAACTCGTCCTCAGAAGCAAGCTGCATTATATACAGCGCTGTCACTATGCACGATTCCTGCTGCTGGCAGATAAAGGTACACCATCTCTGGGGAGGTGAACTCGTCCTCAGAAGCCAGCTGCATTAAATACAGTGCTGTCGCTATGCAAGATTCCTGCTGCTGGCAGATAAAGGTACACCATCTCTGGGGAGGTGAACTCGTCCTCAGAAGCCAGCTGAATTATATACAGCGCTGTCGCTATGCAAGAATCCTGCTGCTCGCCGATAAAGGTACACCATCTCTGGGGAGGTGAACTCGTCCTTGGAAGCCAACTGCATTATATACAGCGCTGTCACTATGCACGCTTCCTGCTGCAGGCAGATGAAGGTACACCATCTCTGGGGAGGTGAACTCGTCCTCAGAAGCCAGCGGCATTATATGCAGCGCAGTCGCTATGCACGCTTCCTGCTGCCGGCAGATGAAGGTACACCACCTCTGGGGAGGTGAACTCGTCCTCAGATGCCAGCTGCATTATATGCAGCGCTGTCGCTATGCACGCTTCCTGCCGCTGGCAGATAGAGGTACACCATCTCTGGGGAGGTGAATTCGTCCTCAGAAGCCAGCTGCATTATATACAGCGCTGTCACTATGCACGATTCCTGCTGCTGGCAGATAAAGGTACACCATCTCTGGCGAGGTGAACTCGTCCTCAGAAGCCAGGTGCATTATATACAGCGCTGTCGCTATGCACGATTCCTGCTGCTGGCAGATAAAGGTACACCATCTCTGGGGAGGTGAACTTGTCCTCAAAAGCCAGCTGCATTATATACAGCGCCGTCGCTATGCACGATTCCTGCTGCTGGCAGATAAAGGTACACCATCTCTGGGGAGGTGAACTCGTCCTCAAAAGCCAGCTGCATTATATACAGCGCCGTCTCTATGCACGCTTCCTGCTGCAGGCGGATAAAGGTACACCATCTCTGGGGAGGTGAACTCGTCCTCAGAAGCCAGCTGCATTATATACAGCGATGTCACTATGCACGCTTCCTGCTGCAGGCAGATAAAGGTACACCATCTCTGGGGAGGTGAACTCGTCCTCAGAAGCCAGCTGCATTATATGCAGCGCTGTCACTATGCACGATTCCTGCTGCTGGCAGATAAAGGTACACCACCTCTGGGGAGGGGAACTCGTCCTCGGAAGCCAGCTGCATTATATACAGCGCTGTCACTATGCACGCTTCCTGCTGCAGGCAGATAAAGGTACACCATCTCTGGGGAGGTGAACTCGTCCTCAGAAGCCAGCTGCATTATATACAGCGATGTCACTATGCACGATTACTGCTGCTGGCAGATAAAGGTACACAACCTCTGGGGAGGTGAACTCGTCCTCAGAAGCAAGCTGCATTATATACAGCGCTGTCACTATGCACGATTCCTGCTGCTGACAGATAAAGGTACACCACCTCTGGGGAGGGGAACTCGTCCTCGGAAGCCAGCTGCATTATATACAGCGCAGTCACTATGCACGCTTCCTGCTGCAGGCAGAAAAAGGTACACCATCTTTGGTGAGGTGAACATTGTCCTTAGAACCAGCAGCATTAAATACAGCGATGTCACTATGCACGATTACTGCTGCTGGCAGATAAAGGTACACAACCTCTGGGGAGGTGAACTCGTCCTCAGAAGCAAGCTGCATTATATACAGCGCTGTCACTATGCATGATTCCTGCTGCTGGCAGATAAAGGTACACCATCTCTGGGGAGGTGAACTCGTCCTCAGAAGCCAGCTGCATTAAATACAGCGTTGTCACTATGCAACATTCCTGCTGCTGGCAGATAAAGGTACACCATCTCTGGGGGGGGAACTCGTCCTCAGAAGCCAGCTGCATTTTATACAGCACTGTCACTATGCACGCTTCCTGCTGCAGGCAGATAAAGGTACACCATCTCTGGGGGGGGGAACTCGTCCTCAGAAGCCAGCTGCATTATATACAGGGCTGTCACTATGCACGATTCCTGCTGCTGGCAGATAAAGGTACACCACCTCTGTGGAGGGGAACTCGTCCTCAGGAGCCAGCTGCATTATATACAGGGCTGTCACTATGCACGCTTCCTGCTGCCGGCAGATAAAGGTACACCATCTCTGGAGAGGTGAACTCGTCCTCACAAGCCAGCTACATTACATACAGCGCCTTTGCTATGCACGATTCCTGCTGCTGGCAGATAAAGGTATACCACCTCTAGGGGAGGTGAACTCGTCCTCAGAAGCCAGCTGCAATATATCAAGCGCAGTCGCTATGCACGCTTCCTGCTGCCGGCAGATGAAGGTACACCACCTCTGGGGAGGTGAACTCGTCCTCAGATGCCAGCTGCATTATATGCAGCGCAGTCGCTATGCACGCTTCCTGCCGCCGGCAGATGAAGGTACACCAGCTCTGGGGAGGGGAATTCGTCCTCAGAAGCCAGCTGCATTATACACAGCGCTGTCGCTATGCACAATTCCTGCTGCTGGCAGATAAAGGTATACCACCTCTAGGGGAGGTGAACTCGTCCTCAGAAGCCAGCTGCATTATATACCGCGCCGTCACTAGGCACGCTTCCTGCTGCTGGCAGATAAAGGCACACCACCTCTGGGGAGGGGAACTCGTCCTCGGAAGCCAGCTGCATTATATACAGCGCTGTCGCAGTGCACGCTTACTGCTGCTTGCAGATAAAGGCACACCACCTCTGGGGAGGGGAACTCGTCCTCAGAAGCCAGCTGCATTATATGCAGCGCTGTCGCTATGCACAATTCCTGCTGCCGGCAGATAAAGGTACATCAGCTCTGGGGAGGTGAACTCGTCCTCAGAAGCCAGCGGCATTATATGCAGCGCAGTCGCTATGCACGCTTCCTGCTGCCGGCAGATGAAGGTACACCACCTCTGGGGAGGTGAACTCGTCCTCAGATGCCAGCTGCATTATATGCAGCGCTGTCGCTATGCACGCTTCCTGCCGCTGGCAGATGAAGGTACACCATCTCTGGGAGGTGAACTCGTCCTCAGAAGCCAGCTGCATTATATACAGCGCTGTCGCTATGCACGTTTCCTGCCGCTGGCAGATAGAGGTACACCATCTCTGGGGAGGTGAATTCGTCCTCAGAAGCCAGCTGCATTATATACAGCGCTGTCACTATGCACGATTCCTGCTGCTGGCAGATAAAGGTACACCATCTCTGGCGAGGTGAACTCGTCCTCAGAAGCCAGGTGCATTATATACAGCGCTGTCGCTATGCACGATTCCTGCTGCTGGCAGAGAAAGGTACACCATCTCTGGGGAGGTGAACTCATCCTCAAAAGCCAGCTGCATTATATACAGCGCCGTCGCTATGCACGATTCCTGCTGCTGGCAGATAAAGGTACACCATCTCTGGGGAGGTGAACTCGTCCTCAAAAGCCAGCTGCATTATATACAGCATAGTCACTATGCACGCTTCCTGCCGCTGGCAGATAAAGGTACACCACCTCTGGGGAGGTGAACTCGTCCTCAGAAGCCAGATGCATTATATACAGCGCCGTCGCTATGCACGCTTCCTGCCGCCGGCAGATAAAGGTACACCATCTCTGGGGAGGTGAACTCGTCCTCAAAAGCCAGCTGCATTATATACAGCGCCATCTCCATGCACGCTTCCTGCTGCAGGCAGATAAAGGTACACCATCTCTGGGGAGGTGAACTCGTCCTCAGAAGCCAGCTGCATTATATACAGCGATGTCACTATGCACGCTTCCTGCTGCAGGCAGATAAAGGTACACCATCTCTGGGGAGGTGAACTCGTCCTCAGAAGCCAGCTGCATTATATACAGCGATGTCACTATGCACGATTACTGCTGCTGGCAGATAAAGGTACACAACCTCTGGGGAGGTGAACTCGTCCTCAGAAGCAAGCTGCATTATATACAGCGCTGTCACTATGCACGATTCCTGCTGCTGGCAGATAAAGGTACACCATCTCTGGGGAGGTGAACTCGTCCTCAGAAGCCAGCTGCATTAAATACAGTGCTGTCGCTATGCAAGATTCCTGCTGCTGGCAGATAAAGGTACACCATCTCTGGGGAGGTGAACTCGTCCTCAGAAGCCAGCTGAATTATATACAGCGCTGTCGCTATGCAAGAATCCTGCTGCTCGCCGATAAAGGTACACCATCTCTGGGGAGGTGAACTCGTCCTTGGAAGCCAACTGCATTATATACAGCGCTGTCACTATGCACGCTTCCTGCTGCAGGCAGATGAAGGTACACCATCTCTGGGGAGGGGAACTTGTCCTCAGAAGCCAGCTGCATTATATACAGCGATGTCACTATGCACTATTACTGCTGCTGGCAGATGAAGGTACACAACCTCTGGGGAGGTGAACTCGTCCTCAGAAGCAAGCTGCATTATATACAGCGCAGTCGCTATGCACGCTTCCTGCTGCCGGCAGATGAAGGTACACCACCTCTGGGGAGGTGAACTCGTCCTCAGATGCCAGCTGTATTATATGCAGCGCTGTCGCTATGCACGCTTCCTGCCGCTGGCAGATGAAGGTACACCAGCTCTGGGGAGGTGAACTCGTCCTCAGAAGCCAGCTGCATTATATACAGCGCTGTCGCTATGCACGCTTCCTGCCGCTGGCAGATAGAGGTACACCATCTCTGGGGAGGTGAAATCGTCCTCAGAAGCCAGCTGCATTATATACAGCGCTGTCACTATGCACGATTCCTGCTGCTGGCAGATAAAGGTACACCATCTCTGGCGAGGTGAACTCGTCCTCAGAAGCCAGGTGCATTATATACAGCGCTGTCGCTATGCACGATTCCTGCTGCTGGCAGATAAAGGTACACCATCTCTGGGGAGGTGAACTTGTCCTCAAAAGCCAGCTGCATTATATACAGCGCCGTCGCTATGCACGATTCCTGCTGCTGGCAGATAAAGGTACACCATCTCTGGGGAGGTGAACTCGTCCTCAAAAGCCAGCTGCATTATATACAGCGCCGTCTCTATGCACGCTTCCTGCTGCAGGCGGATAAAGGTACACCACCTCTGGGGAGGTGAACTCGTCCTCAGATGCCAGCTGCATTATATGCAGCGCTGTCGCTATGCACGCTTCCTGCCGCTGGCAGATGAAGGTACACCAGCTCTGGGGAGGTGAACTCGTCCTCAGAAGCCAGCTGCATTATATACAGCGCTGTCGCTATGCACGCTTCCTGCCGCTGGCAGATAGAGGTACACCATCTCTGGGGAGGTGAATTCGTCCTCAGAAGCCAGCTGCATTATATACAGCGCTGTCACTATGCACGATTCCTGCTGCTGGCAGATAAAGGTACACCATCTCTGGGGAGGTGAACTTGTCCTCAAAAGCCAGCTGCATTATATACAGCGCCGTCGCTATGCACGATTCCTGCTGCTGGCAGATAAAGGTACACCATCTCTGGGGAGGTGAACTCGTCCTCAAAAGCCAGCTGCATTATATACAGCGCCGTCTCTATGCACGCTTCCTGCTGCAGGCGGATAAAGGTACACCATCTCTGGGGAGGTGAACTCGTCCTCAGAAGCCAGCTGCATTATATACAGCGATGTCACTATGCACGCTTCCTGCTGCAGGCAGATAAAGGTACACCATCTCTGGGGAGGTGAACTCGTCCTCAAAAGCCAGCTGCATTATATACAGCGATGTCACTATGCACGCTTCCTGCTGCAGGCACATAAAGGTACACCATCTCTGGGGAGGTGAACTCGTCCTCAGAAGCCAGCTGCATTATATACAGCGATGTCACTATGCACGATTCCTGCTGCTGGCAGATAAAGGTACACCATCTCTGGGGAGGTGAACTCATCCTCAGAAGCCAGCTGCATTATATGCAGCGCTGTCGCTATGCACAATTCCTGCTGCCGGCAGATAAAGGTACACCAGCTCTGGGGAGGTGAACTCGTCCTCAGAAGCCAGCGGCATTATATGCAGCGCAGTCGCTATGCACGGTTCCTGCTGCCGGCAGATGAAGGTACACCACCTCTGGGGAGGTGAACTCGTCCTCAGATGCCAGCTGCATTATATGCAGCGCTGTCGCTATGCACGCTTCCTGCCGCTGGCAGATGAAGGTACACCATCTCTGGCGAGGTGAACTCGTCCTCAGAAGCCAGCTGCATTATATACAGCGCTGTCACTATGCACGATTCCTGCTGCTGGCAGATAAAGGTACACCATCTCTGGGGAGGTGAACTCGTCCTCAAAGGCACGATTCCTGCTGCTGGTAGATAAAGGTACACCATCTCTGGGGAGGTGAACTCGTCCTCAAAAGCCATCTGCATTATATACAGCGCCGTCGCTATGCACGATTCCTGCTGCTGGCAGATAAAGGTACACCATCTCTGGGGAGGTGAACTCGTCCTCAAAAGCCAGCTGCATTATATACAGCGCCGTCGCTATGCACGCTTCCTGCTGCTGGCAGATAAAGGTACACCATCTCTGGGGAGGTGAACTCGTCCTCAGAAGCCAGCTGCATTATATACAGCGCAGTCTCTATGCACGCTTCCTGCTGCAGGCAGATAAAGGTACACCATCTCTGGGGAGGTGAACTCGTCCTCAGAAGCCAGCTGCATTATATACAGCGATGTCACTATGCACGCTTCCTGCTGCAGGCAGATAAAGGTACACCATCTCTGGGGAGGTGAACTCGTCCTCAGAAGCCAGCTGCATTATATACAGCGATGTCACTATGCACGATTACTGCTGCTGGCAGATAAAGGTACACAACCTCTGGGGAGGTGAACTCGTCCTCAGAAGCAAGCTGCATTATATACAGCGCTGTCACTATGCACGATTCCTGCTGCTGGCAGATAAAGGTACACCATCTCTGGGGAGGTGAACTCGTCCTCAGAAGCCAGCTGCATTAAAAACAGCGCTGTCACTATGCAAGATTCCTGCTGCTGGCAGATAAAGGTACACCATCTCTGGGGAGGTGAACTCGTCCTCAGAAGCCAGCTGAATTATATACAGCGCTGTCGCTATGCAAGAATCCTGCTGCTCGCAGATAAAGGTACACCATCTCTGGGGAGGTGAACTCGTCCTCAGAAGCCAGCTGCATTATATACAGCGCCGTCTCTATGCACGCTTCCTGCTGCTGGCAGATAAAGGTACCCCCCATCTCTGGGGAGGTGAACTCGTCCTCAGCAGCCAGGTGCATTATATACAGCGCTGTCGCTATGCACGATTCCTGCTGCCGGCAGATAAAGGTCACCATTTCTGGGGAGGTGAACTCGTCCTCAAAAGCCAGCTGCATTATATACAGCGACGTCTCTATGCACGCTTCCTGCTGCTGGCAGATAAAGGTACACCACCTCTGGGGAGGGGAACTCGTCCTCAGAAGCCAGCTGCATTATATACAGCGGCAGATAAAGGTACACCATCCCTGGGGAGGTGAACTCGTCCTCAGAAACCAGCTGCATTATATACAGCGCCGTCGCTGTGCACGCTTCCTGCTGCTGGAAGATAAAGGTACACCATCTCTGGGAGGGGAACTCGTCCTCAGAAGCCAGCTGTATTATATACAGCGCCGTCACTATGCAAGATTCCTGCTGCTGGCAGATAAAGGTACACCACCTCTGGGGAGGTGAACTCGTCCTCGGAAGCCAACTGCATTATATACAGCGCTGTCACTATGCACGCTTCCTGCTGCAGGCAGATAAAGGTACACCATCTCTGGGGAGGTGAACTTGTCCTCAGAAGCCAGCTGCATTATATACAGCGATGTCACTATGCACTATTACTGCTGCTGGCAGATAAAGGTACACAACCTCTGGGGAGGTGAACTCGTCCTCAGAAGCAAGCTGCATTATATACAGCGCTGTCACTATGCACGATTCCTGCTGCTGGCAGATAAAGGTACACCATCTCTGGGGAGGGGAACTCGTCCTCAGAAGCCAGCTGCATTATATACAGCGCTGTCGCTATGCAAGAATCCTGCTGCTCGCAGATAAAGGTACACCATCCCTGGGGAGGTGAACTCGTCCTCAGAAGCCAGCTGCATTATATACAGCGCCGTCGCTATGCACGCTTCCTGCTGCTGGCAGATAAAGGTACACCATCTCTGGGGAGGTGAACTCGTCCTCAAAAGTCAGCTGCATTATATACAGCGCCGTCTCTATGCACGCTTCCTGCTGCTGGCAGATAAAGGTACCCCCCATCTCTGGGGAGGTGAACTCGTCCTCAGAAGCCAGGTGCATTATATACAGCGCTGTCGCTATGCACAATTCCTGCTGCCGGCAGATAAAGGTCACCATCTCTGGGGAGGTGAACTCGTCCTCAAAAGCCAGCTGCATTATATACAGCGACGTCTCTATGCACGCTTCCTGCTGCTGGCAGATAAAGGTACATCACCTCTGGGGAGGGGAACTCGTCCTCAGAAGCCAGCTGCATTATATACAGCGCTGTCGCTATGCACGATTCCTGCTGCTGGCAGATAAAGGTACACCATCTCTGGGGAGGTGAACTCGTCCTCAGAAGCCAGCTGCATTATATACAGCGCTGTCGCTATGCAAGAATCCTGCTGCTCGCAGATAAAGGTACACCATCCCTGGGGAGGTGAACTCGTCCTCAGAAGCCAGCTGCATTATATACAGCGCCGTCGCTATGCACGCTTCCTGCTGCTGGAAGATAAAGGTACACCATCTCTGGGAGGGGAACTCGTCCTCAAAAGCCAGCTGCATTATATACAGCGCCGTCGCTATGCACGATTCCTGCTGCTGGCAGATAAAGGTACACCATCTCTGGGGAGGTGAACTCGTCCTCAAAAGCCAGCTGCATTATATACAGCGCCGTCTCTATGCACGCTTCCTGCTGCAGGCAGATAAAGGTACACCATCTCTGGGGAGGTGAACTCGTCCTCAGAAGCCAGCTGTATTATATACAGCGATGTCACTATGCACGCTTCCTGCTGCAGGCAGATAAAGGTACACCATCTCTGGGGAGGTGAACTCGTCCTCAGAAGCCAGCTGCATTATATACAGCGATGTCACTATGCACGATTACTGCTGCTGGCAGATAAAGGTACATCACCTCTGGGGAGGGGAACTCGTCCTCAGAAGCCAGCTGCATTATATACAGCGCTGTCGCTATGCAAGAATCCTGCTGCTCGCAGATAAAGGTACACCATCCCTGGGGAGGTGAACTCGTCCTCAGAAGCCAGCTGCATTATATACAGCGCCGTCGCTATGCACGCTTCCTGCTGCTGGAAGATAAAGGTACACCATCTCTGGGAGGGGAACTCGTCCTCAAAAGCCAGCTGCATTATATACAGCGCCGTCGCTATGCACGATTCCTGCTGCTGGCAGATAAAGGTACACCATCTCTGGGGAGGTGAACTCGTCCTCAAAAGCCAGCTGCATTATATACAGCGCCGTCTCTATGCACGCTTCCTGCTGCAGGCAGATAAAGGTACACCATCTCTGGGGAGGTGAACTCGTCCTCAGAAGCCAGCTGTATTATATACAGCGATGTCACTATGCACGCTTCCTGCTGCAGGCAGATAAAGGTACACCATCTCTGGGGAGGTGAACTCGTCCTCAGAAGCCAGCTGCATTATATACAGCGATGTCACTATGCACGATTACTGCTGCTGGCAGATAAAGGTACATCACCTCTGGGGAGGGGAACTCGTCCTCAGAAGCCAGCTGCATTATATACAGCGCTGTCGCTATGCAAGAATCCTGCTGCTCGCAGATAAAGGTACACCATCCCTGGGGAGGTGAACTCGTCCTCAGAAGCCAGCTGCATTATATACAGCGCCGTCGCTATGCACGCTTCCTGCTGCTGGAAGATAAAGGTACACCATCTCTGGGAGGGGAACTCGTCCTCAAAAGCCAGCTGCATTATATACAGCGCCGTCGCTATGCACGATTCCTGCTGCTGGCAGATAAAGGTACACCATCTCTGGGGAGGTGAACTCGTCCTCAAAAGCCAGCTGCATTATATACAGTGCCGTCTCTATGCACGCTTCCTGCTGCAGGCAGATAAAGGTACACCATCTCTGGGGAGGTGAACTCGTCCTCAGAAGCCAGCTGTATTATATACAGCGATGTCACTATGCACGCTTCCTGCTGCAGGCAGATAAAGGTACACCATCTCTGGGGAGGTGAACTCGTCCTCAGAAGCCAGCTGCATTATATACAGCGATATCACTATGCACGATTACTGCTGCTGGCAGATAAAGGTACACAACCTCTGGGGAGGTGAACTCCTCCTCAGAAGCAAGCTGCATTATATACAGCGCTGTCACTATGCACGATTCCTGCTGCTGGCAGATAAAGGTACACCATCTCTGGGGAGGTGAACTCGTCCTCAGATGCCAACTGCATTATATGCAGCGCAGTCGCTATGCACGCTTCCTGCCGCCGGCAGATGAAGGTACACCAGCTCTGGGAGGGGAATTCGTCCTCAGAAGCCAGCTGCATTATATACAGCGCTGTCACTATGCACGCTTCCTGCTGCTGGCAGATAAAGGTACACCATCTCTGGGGAGGTGAACTCGTCCTCAGAAGCCAGCTGCATTATATACAGCGCTGTCGCTATGCACACTTCCTGCCGCTGGCAGATAAAGGTACACCATCTCTGGGAGGTGAACTCGTCCTCAGAAGCCAGCTGCATTATATACAGCGCTGTCGCTATGCACGATTCCTGCTGCTGGCAGATAAAGGTACACCATCTCTGGGGAGGTGAACTCGTCCTCAGAAGCCAGCTGCATTATATACAGCGCTGTCACTATGCACGATTCCTGTTGCTGGCAGATAAAGGTACCCCCCATCTCTGGGGAGGTGAACTCGTCCTCAGAAGCCAGGTGCATTATATACAGCGCTGTCACTATGCACGATTCCTGCTGCTGTCAGATAAAGGTACACCACCTCTGGGGAGGTGAACTCGTCCTCAAAAGCCAGCTGCATTATATACAGCGCCGTCTCTATGCACGCTTCCTGCTGCTGGCAGATAAAGGTACACCACCTCTGGGGAGGGGAACTCGTCCTCAGATGCCAACTGCATTATATGCAGCGCAGTCGCTATGCACGCTTCCTGCCGCCGGCAGATGAAGGTACACCAGCTCTGGGAGGGGAATTCGTCCTCAGAAGCCAGCTGCATTATATACAGCGCTGTCACTATGCACGCTTCCTGCTGCTGGCAGATAAAGGTACACCATCTCTGGGGAGGTGAACTCGTCCTCAGAAGCCAGCTGCATTATATACAGCGCTGTCGCTATGCACACTTCCTGCCGCTGGCAGATAAAGGTACACCATCTCTGGGAGGTGAACTCGTCCTCAGAAGCCAGCTGCATTATATACAGCGCTGTCGCTATGCACGATTCCTGCTGCTGGCAGATAAAGGTACACCATCTCTGGGGAGGTGAACTCGTCCTCAGAAGCCAGCTGCATTATATACAGCGCTGTCACTATGCACGATTCCTGTTGCTGGCAGATAAAGGTACCCCCCATCTCTGGGGAGGTGAACTCGTCCTCAGAAGCCAGGTGCATTATATACAGCGCTGTCACTATGCACGATTCCTGCTGCTGTCAGATAAAGGTACACCACCTCTGGGGAGGTGAACTCGTCCTCAAAAGCCAGCTGCATTATATACAGCGCCGTCTCTATGCACGCTTCCTGCTGCTGGCAGATAAAGGTACACCACCTCTGGGGAGGGGAACTCGTCCTCAGAAGCCAGCTGCATTATATACAGCGCAGTCACTATGCACGCTTCCTGCTGCAGGCAGATAAAGGTACACAACCTCTGGGGAGGTGAACTCGTCCTCAGAAGCTAGCTGCATTATATACAGCGCAGTCACTATGCACGATTCCTGCTGCTGGCAGATAAAGGTACACCACCTCTGGGGAGGTGAACTCGTCCTCAGAAGCCAGCTGCATTATATACAGCGATGTCACTATGCACGATTACTGCTGCTGGCAGATAAAGGTACACCATCTCTGGGGAGGTGAACTCGTCCTCAGAAGCCAGCTGCATTATATACAGCGATGTCACTATGCACGATTCCTGCTGCTGACAGATAAAGGTACACCACCTCTGGGGAGGGGAACTCGTCCTCAGAAGCCAGCTGCATTATATGCAGGGCTGTCACTATGCACGCTTCCTGCTGCCGGCAGATAAAGGTACACCATCTCTGGGTAGGTGAACTCGTCCTCGGAAGCCAGCTGCATTATATACAGCGATGTCACTATGCACGATTACTGCTGCTGGCAGATAAAGGTACACAACCTCTGGGGAGGTGAACTCGTCCTCAGAAGCAAGCTGCATTATATACAGCGCTGTCACTATGCACGATTCCTGCTGCTGGCAGATAAAGGTACACCATCTCTGGGGAGGTGAACTCGTCCTCAGAAGCCAGCTGCATTAAATACAGCGCTGTCACTATGCAAGATTCCTGCTGCTGGCAGATAAAGGTACACCATCTCTGGGGAGGTGAACTCGTCCTCAGAAGCAAGCTGAATTATATACAGCGCTGTCGCTATGCAAGAATCCTGCTGCTCGCAGATAAAGGTACACCATCTCTGGGGAGGTGAACTCGTCCTCAGAAGCCAGCTGCATTATATACAGCGTAGTCACTATGCACGCTTCCTGCTGCAGGCAGAAAAAGGTACACCAGCTCTGGGGAGGTGAACTCGTCCTCAGAAGCCAGCTGCATTATATAGAGCGATGTCACTATGCACGATTACTGCTGCTGGCAGATAAAGGTACACAACCTCTGGGGAGGTGAACTCGTCCTCAGAAGCAAGCTGCATTATATCAAGCGATGTCACTATGCAAGATTCCTGCTGCTGGCAGATAAAGGTACACCATCTCTGGGGAGGTGAACTCGTCCTCAGAAGCCAGCTGCATTAAATACAGCGCTGTCACTATGCAAGATTCCTGCTGCTGGCAGATAAAGGTACACCATCTCTGGGGAGGTAAACTCGTCCTCAGAAGCCAGCTGCATTATATACAGCGCTGTCGCTATGCAAGAATCCTACTGCTCGCAGATAAAGGTACACCATCTCTGGGGAGGTGAACTCGTCCTCAGAAGCCAGCTGCATTATATACAGCGCAGTCACTATGCACGCTTCCTGCTGCAGGCAGAAAAAGGTACACCATCTTTGGTGAGGTGAACATTGTCCTTAGAACCAGCAGCATTAAATACAGCGATGTCACTATGCACGATTACTGCTGCTGGCAGATAAAGGTACACAACCTCTGGGGAGGTGAACTCGTCCTCAGAAGCAAGCTGCATTATATACAGCGCTGTCACTATGCATGATTCCTGCTGCTGGCAGATAAAGGTACACCATCTCTGGGGAGGTGAACTCGTCCTCAGAAGCCAGCTGCATTATATACAGCGATGTCACTATGCACGATTCCTGCTGCTGGCAGATAAAGGTACACCATCTCTGGGGAGGTGAACTGGTCCTCAGAAGCCAGCTGCATTAAATACAGCGTTGTCACTATGCAACATTCCTGCTGCTGGCAGATAAAGGTACACCATCTCTGGGGGGGGGGAACTCGTCCTCAGTAGCCAGCTGCATTTTATACAGCACTATCACTATGCACGCTTCCTGCTGCAGGCAGATAAAGGTACACCATCTCTGGGGGGGGGGGGACTCGTCCTCAGAAGCCAGCTGCATTTTATACAGCGCCGTCGCTATGCACGATTCCTGCTGCTGGCAGATAAAGGTACACCACCTCTGTGGAGGGGAACTCGTCCTCAGGAGCCAGCTGCATTATATACAGGGCTGTCACTATGCACGCTTCCTGCTGCCGGCAGATAAAGGTACACCATCTCTGGAGAGGTGAACTCGTCCTCACAAGCCAGCTACATTACATACAGCGCCGTTGCTATGCACGATTCCTGCTGCTGGCAGATAAAGGTATACCACCTCTAGGGGAGGTGAACTCGTCCTCAGAAGCCAGCTGCAATATATCAAGCGCAGTCGCTATGCACGCTTCCTGCTGCCGGCAGATGAAGGTACACCACCTCTGGGGAGGTGAACTCGTCCTCAGATGCCAGCTGCATTATATGCAGCGCAGTCGCTATGCACGCTTCCTGCCGCCGGCAGATGAAGGTACACCAGCTCTGGGGAGGGGAATTCGTCCTCAGAAGCCAGCTGCATTATACACAGCGCTGTCGCTATGCACAATTCCTGCTGCTGGCAGATAAAGGTATACCACCTCTAGGGGAGGTGAACTCGTCCTCAGAAGCCAGCTGCATTATATACCGCGCCGTCACTATGCACGCTTCCTGCTGCTGGCAGATAAAGGCACACCACCTCTGGGGAGGGGAACTCGTCCTCGGAAGCCAGCTGCATTATATACAGCGCTGTCGCAGTGCACGCTTCCTGCTGCTGGCAGATAAAGGCACACCACCTCTGGGGAGGGGAACTCGTCCTCAGAAGCCAGCTGCATTATATGCAGCGCTGTCGCTATGCACAATTCCTGCTGCCGGCAGATAAAGGTACACCAGCTCTGGGGAGGTGAACTCGTCCTCAGAAGCCAGCTGAATTATATACAGCGCTGTCGCTATGCAAGAATCCTACTGCTCGCAGATAAAGGTACACCATCTCTGGGGAGGTGAACTCGTCCTCAGAAGCCAGCTGCATTATATACAGCGCCGTCTCTATGCACGCTTCCTGCTGCTGGCAGATAAAGGTACCCCCCATCTCTGGGGAGGTGAACTCGTCCTCAGCAGCCAGGTGCATTATATACAGCGCTGTCGCTATGCACGATTCCTGCTGCTGGCAGATAAAGGTCACCATCTCTGGGGAGGTGAACTCGTCCTCAAAAGCCAGCTGCATTATATACAGCGACGTCACTATGCACGCTTCCTGCTGCTGGCAGATAAAGGTACACCACCTCTGGGGAGGGGAACTCGTCATCAGAAGCCAGCTGTATTATATACAGCGGCAGATAAAGGTACACCATCCCTGGGGAGGTAAACTCGTCCTCAGAAACCAGCTGCATTATATACAGCGCCGTCGCTATGCACGCTTCCTGCTGCTGGAAGATAAAGGTACACCATCTCTGGGAGGGGAACTCGTCCTCAGAAGCCAGCTGTATTATATACAGCGCCGTCACTATGCAAGATTCCTGCTGCTGGCAGATAAAGGTACACCACCTCTGGGGAGGTGAACTCGTCCTTGGAAGCCAACTGCATTATATACAGCGCTGTCACTATGCACGCTTCCTGCTGCAGGCAGATAAAGGTACACCATCTCTGGGGAGGGGAACTTGTCCTCAGAAGCCAGCTGCATTATATACAGCGATGTCACTATGCACTATTACTGCTGCTGGCAGATGAAGGTACACAACCTCTGGGGAGGTGAACTCGTCCTCAGAAGCAAGCTGCATTATATACAGCGCTGTCACTATGCACGATTCTTGCTGCTGGCAGATAAAGGTACACAATCTCTGGGAGGTGAACTCATCTTCAGAAGCCAGCTGCATTATATGCAGCGCTGTCGCTATGCACAATTCCTGCTGCCGGCAGATAAAGGTACACCAGCTCTGGGGAGGTGAACTCGTCCTCAGAAGCCAGCGGCATTATATGCAGCGCAGTCGCTATGCACGCTTCCTGCTGCCGGCAGATGAAGGTACACCACCTCTGGGGAGGTGAACTCGTCCTCAGATGCCAGCTGCATTATATGCAGCGCTGTCGCTATGCACGCTTCCTGCCGCTGGCAGATAGAGGTACACCATCTCTGGGGAGGTGAATTCGTCCTCAGAAGCCAGCTGCATTATATACAGCGCTGTCACTATGCACGATTCCTGCTGCTGGCAGATAAAGGTACACCATCTCTGGCGAGGTGAACTCGTCCTCAGAAGCCAGGTGCATTATATACAGCGCTGTCGCTATGCACGATTCCTGCTGCTGGCAGATAAAGGTACACCATCTCTGGGGAGGTGAACTTGTCCTCAAAAGCCAGCTGCATTATATACAGCGCCGTCGCTATGCACGATTCCTGCTGCTGGCAGATAAAGGTACACCATCTCTGGGGAGGTGAACTCGTCCTCAAAAGCCAGCTGCATTATATACAGCGCCGTCTCTATGCACGCTTCCTGCTGCAGGCGGATAAAGGTACACCATCTCTGGGGAGGTGAACTCGTCCTCAGAAGCCAGCTGCATTATATACAGCGATGTCACTATGCACGCTTCCTGCTGCAGGCAGATAAAGGTACACCATCTCTGGGGAGGTGAACTCGTCCTCAGAAGCCAGCTGCATTATATGCAGCGCTGTCACTATGCACGATTCCTGCTGCTGGCAGATAAAGGTACACCACCTCTGGGGAGGGGAACTCGTCCTCGGAAGCCAGCTGCATTATATACAGCGCTGTCACTATGCACGCTTCCTGCTGCAGGCAGATAAAGGTACACCATCTCTGGGGAGGTGAACTCGTCCTCAGAAGCCAGCTGCATTATATACAGCGATGTCACTATGCACGCTTCCTGCTGCTGGCAGATAAAGGTACACAACCTCTGGGGAGGTGAACTCGTCCTCAGAAGCAAGCTGCATTATATACAGCGCTGTCACTATGCACGATTCCTGCTGCTGACAGATAAAGGTACACCACCTCTGGGGAGGGGAACTCGTCCTCGGAAGCCAGCTGCATTATATACAGCGCAGTCACTATGCACGCTTCCTGCTGCTGGCAGATAAAGGTACACAACCTCTGGGGAGGTGAACTCGTCCTCAGAAGCAAGCTGCATTATATACAGCGCTGTCACTATGCATGATTCCTGCTGCTGGCAGATAAAGGTACACCATCTCTGGGGAGGTGAACTCGTCCTCAGAAGCCAGCTGCAATAAATACAACGTTGTCACTATGCAACATTCCTGCTGCTGGCAGATAAAGGTACACCATCTCTGGGGGGGGGGACTCGTCCTCAGAAGCCAGCTGCATTTTATACAGCACTGTCACTATGCACGCTTCTGCTGCAGGCAGATAAAGGTACACCATCTCTGGGGGGGGGAACTCATCCTCAGAAGCCAGCTGCATTATATACAGGGCTGTCACTATGCACGATTCCTGCTGCTGGCAGATAAAGGTACACCACCTCTGTGGAGGGGAACTCGTCCTCAGGAGCCAGTTGCATTATATACAGGGCTGTCACTATGCACGCTTCCTGCTGCCGGCAGATAAAGGTACACCATCTCTGGAGAGGTGAACTCGTCCTCACAAGCCAGCTACATTACATACAGCGCCGTTGCTATGCACGATTCCTGCTGCTGGCAGATAAAGGTATACCACCTCTAGGGGAGGTGAACTCGTCCTCAGAAGCCAGCTGCAATATATCAAGCGCAGTCGCTATGCACGCTTCCTGCTGCCGGCAGATGAAGGTACACCACCTCTGGGGAGGTGAACTCGTCCTCAGATGCCAGCTGCATTATATGCAGCGCAGTCGCTATGCACGCTTCCTGCCGCCGGCAGATGAAGGTACACCAGCTCTGGGGAGGGGAATTCGTCCTCAGAAGCCAGCTGCATTATACACAGCGCTGTCGCTATGCACAATTCCTGCTGCTGGCAGATAAAGGTATACCACCTCTAGGGGAGGTGAACTCGTCCACAGAAGCCAGCTGCATTATATACCGCGCCGTCACTAGGCACGCTTCCTGCTGCTGGCAGATAAAGGCACACCACCTCTGGGGAGGGGAACTCGTCCTCGGAAGCCAGCTGCATTATATACAGCGCTGTCGCAGTGCACGCTTCCTGCTGCTTGCAGATAAAGGCACACCACCTCTGGGGAGGGGAACTCGTCCTCAGAAGCCAGCTGCATTATATGCAGCGCTGTCGCTATGCACAATTCCTGCTGCCGGCAGATAAAGGTACATCAGCTCTGGGGAGGTGAACTCGTCCTCAGAAGCCAGCGGCATTATATGCAGCGCAGTCGCTATGCACGCTTCCTGCTGCCGGCAGATGAAGGTACACCACCTCTGGGGAGGTGAACTCGTCCTCAGATGCCAGCTGCATTATATGCAGCGCTGTCGCTATGCACGCTTCCTGCCGCTGGCAGATGAAGGTACACCATCTCTGGGGAGGTGAACTCGTCCTCAGAAGCCAGCTGCATTATATACAGCGCTGTCACTATGCACGCTTCCTGCTGCAGGCAGATAAAGGTACACCATCTCTGGGGAGGTGAACTCGTCCTCAGAAGCAAGCTGCATTATATGCAGCGCCGTCACTATGCACGCTTCCTGCTGCCAGCAGATAAAGGTACACCACCTCTGTGGAGGGGAACTCGTCCTCAGAAGCCAGCTGCATTATATACAGCGCTGTCGCTATGCACGTTTCCTGCCGCTGGCAGATAGAGGTACACCATCTCTGGGGAGGTGAATTCGTCCTCAGAAGCCAGCTGCATTATATACAGCGCTGTCACTATGCACGATTCCTGCTGCTGGCAGATAAAGGTACACCATCTCTGGCGAGGTGAACTCGTCCTCAGAAGCCAGCTGCATTATATACAGCGCTGTCACTATGCACGCTTCCTGCTGCAGGCAGATAAAGGTACACCATCCCTGGGGAGGTGAACTTGTCCTCAGAAGCCAGCTGCATTTTATGCAGTGCTGTCGCTATGCACGATTCCTGCTGCTGGCAGAGAAAGGTACACCATCTCTGGGGAGGTGAACTCATCCTCAAAAGCCAGCTGCATTATATACAGCGCCGTCGCTATGCACGATTCCTGCTGCTGGCAGATAAAGGTACACCATCTCTGGGGAGGTGAACTCGTCCTCAAAAGCCAGCTGCATTATATACAGCGCCGTCGCTATGCACGCTTCCTGCTGCTGGCAGATAAAGGTACACCATCTCTGGGGAGGTGAACTCGTCCTCAAAAGCCAGCTGCATTATATACAGCGCCGTCTCCATGCACGCTTCCTGCTGCAGGCAGATAAAGGTACACCATCTCTGGGGAGGTGAACTCGTCCTCAGAAGCCAGCTGCATTATATACAGCGATGTCACTATGCACGATTACTGCTGCTGGCAGATAAAGGTACACAACCTCTGGGGAGGTGAACTCGTCCTCAGAAGCAAGCTGCATTATATACAGCGCTGTCACTATGCACGATTCCTGCTGCTGGCAGATAAAGGTACACCATCTCTGGGGAGGTGAACTCGTCCTCAGAAGCCAGCTGCATTAAATACAGTGCTGTCGCTATGCAAGATTCCTGCTGCTGGCAGATAAAGGTACACCATCTCTGGGGAGGTGAACTCGTCCTCAGAAGCCAGCTGAATTATATACAGCGCTGTCGCTATGCAAGAATCCTGCTGCTCGCAGATAAAAGGTACACCATCTCTGGGGAGGTGAACTCGTCCTTGGAAGCCAACTGCATTATATACAGCGCTGTCACTATGCACGCTTCCTGCTGCAGGCAGATAAAGGTACACCATCTCTGGGGAGGGGAACTTGTCCTCAGAAGCCAGCTGCATTATATACAGCGATGTCACTATGCACTATTACTGCTGCTGGCAGATGAAGGTACACAACCTCTGGGGAGGTGAACTCGTCCTCAGAAGCAAGCTGCATTATATACAGCGCAGTCGCTATGCACGCTTCCTGCTGCCGGCAGATGAAGGTACACCACCTCTGGGGAGGTGAACTCGTCCTCAGATGCCAGCTGCATTATATGCAGCGCTGTCGCTATGCACGCTTCCTGCCGCTGGCAGATGAAGGTACACCAGCTCTGGGGAGGTGAACTCGTCCTCAGAAGCCAGCTGCATTATATACAGCGCTGTCGCTATGCACGCTTCCTGCCGCTGGCAGATAGAGGTACACCATCTCTGGGGAGGTGAATTCGTCCTCAGAAGCCAGCTGCATTATATACAGCGCTGTCACTATGCACGATTCCTGCTGCTGGCAGATAAAGGTACACCATCTCTGGCGAGGTGAACTCGTCCTCAGAAGCCAGGTGCATTATATACAGCGCTGTCGCTATGCACGATTCCTGCTGCTGGCAGATAAAGGTACACCATCTCTGGGGAGGTGAACTTGTCCTCAAAAGCCAGCTGCATTATATACAGCGCCGTCGCTATGCACGATTCCTGCTGCTGGCAGATAAAGGTACACCATCTCTGGGGAGGTGAACTCGTCCTCAAAAGCCAGCTGCATTATATACAGCGCCGTCTCTATGCATGCTTCCTGCTGCAGGCGGATAAAGGTACACCACCTCTGGGGAGGTGAACTCGTCCTCAGATGCCAGCTGCATTATATGCAGCGCTGTCGCTATGCACGCTTCCTGCCGCTGGCAGATGAAGGTACACCAGCTCTGGGGAGGTGAACTCGTCCTCAGAAGCCAGCTGCATTATATACAGCGCTGTCGCTATGCACGCTTCCTGCCGCTGGCAGATAGAGGTACACCATCTCTGGGGAGGTGAATTCGTCCTCAGAAGCCAGCTGCATTATATACAGCGCTGTCACTATGCACGATTCCTGCTGCTGGCAGATAAAGGTACACCATCTCTGGCGAGGTGAACTCGTCCTCAGAAGCCAGGTGCATTATATACAGCGCTGTCGCTATGCACGATTCCTGCTGCTGGCAGATAAAGGTACACCATCTCTGGGGAGGTGAACTCATCCTCAGAAGCCAGCTGCATTATATACAGCGATGTCACTATGCACGCTTCCTGCTGCAGGCAGATAAAGGTACACCATCTCTGGGGAGGTGAACTCGTCCTCAAAAGCCAGCTGCATTATATACAGCGATGTCACTATGCACGCTTCCTGCTGCAGGCAGATAAAGGTACACCATCTCTGGGGAGGTGAACTCGTCCTCAGAAGCCAGCTGCATTATATACAGCGATGTCACTATGCACGATTCCTGCTGCTGGCAGATAAAGGTACACCATCTCTGGGGAGGTGAACTCATCCTCAGAAGCCAGCTGCATTATATGCAGCGCTGTCGCTATGCACAATTCCTGCTGCCGGCAGATAAAGGTACACCAGCTCTGGGGAGGTGAACTCGTCCTCAGAATCCAGCGGCATTATATGCAGCACAGTCGCTATGCACGCTTCCTGCTGCCGGCAGATGAAGGTACACCACCTCTGGGGAGGTGAACTCGTCCTCAGATGCCAGCTGCATTATATGCAGCGCTGTCGCTGTGCACGCTTCCTGCCGCTGGCAGATGAAGGTACACCATCTCTGGCGAGGTGAACTCGTCCTCAGAAGCCAGCTGCATTATATACAGCGCTGTCACTATGCACGATTCCTGCTGCTGGCAGATAAAGGTACACCATCTCTGGGGAGGTGAACTCGTCCTCAAAGGCACGATTCCTGCTGCTGGCAGATAAAGGTACACCATCTCTGGGGAGGTGAACTCGTCCTCAAAAGCCATCTGCATTATATACAGCGCCGTCGCTATGCACGATTCCTGCTGCTGGCAGATAAAGGTACACCATCTCTGGGGAGGTGAACTCGTCCTCAAAAGCCAGCTGCATTATATACAGCGCCGTCGCTATGCACGCTTCCTGCTGCTGGCAGATAAAGGTACACCATCTCTGGGGAGGTGAACTCGTCCTCAAAAGCCAGCTGCATTATATACAGCGCCGTCTCTATGCACGCTTCCTGCTGCAGGCAGATAAAGGTACACCATCTCTGGGGAGGTGAACTCGTCCTCAGAAGCCAGCTGCATTATATACAGCGATGTCACTATGCACGCTTCCTGCTGCAGGCAGATAAAGGTACACCATCTCTGGGGAGGTGAACTCGTCCTCAGAAGCCAGCTGCATTATATACAGCGATGTCACTATGCACGATTACTGCTGCTGGCAGATAAAGGTACACCATCTCTGGCGAGGTGAACTCGTCCTCAGAAGCCAGGTGCATTATATACAGCGCTGTCGCTATGCACGATTCCTGCTGCTGGCAGATAAAGGTACACCATCTCTGGGGAGGTGAACTTGTCCTCAAAAGCCAGCTGCATTATATACAGCGCCGTCGCTATGCACGATTCCTGCTGCTGGCAGATAAAGGTACACCATCTCTGGGGAGGTGAACTCGTCCTCAAAAGCCAGCTGCATTATATACAGCGCCGTCTCTATGCATGCTTCCTGCTGCAGGCGGATAAAGGTACACCACCTCTGGGGAGGTGAACTCGTCCTCAGATGCCAGCTGCATTATATGCAGCGCTGTCGCTATGCACGCTTCCTGCCGCTGGCAGATGAAGGTACACCAGCTCTGGGGAGGTGAACTCGTCCTCAGAAGCCAGCTGCATTATATACAGCGCTGTCGCTATGCACGCTTCCTGCCGCTGGCAGATAGAGGTACACCATCTCTGGGGAGGTGAATTCGTCCTCAGAAGCCAGCTGCATTATATACAGCGCTGTCACTATGCACGATTCCTGCTGCTGGCAGATAAAGGTACACCATCTCTGGCGAGGTGAACTCGTCCTCAGAAGCCAGGTGCATTATATACAGCGCTGTCGCTATGCACGATTCCTGCTGCTGGCAGATAAAGGTACACCATCTCTGGGGAGGTGAACTCATCCTCAGAAGCCAGCTGCATTATATACAGCGATGTCACTATGCACGCTTCCTGCTGCAGGCAGATAAAGGTACACCATCTCTGGGGAGGTGAACTCGTCCTCAAAAGCCAGCTGCATTATATACAGCGATGTCACTATGCACGCTTCCTGCTGCAGGCAGATAAAGGTACACCATCTCTGGGGAGGTGAACTCGTCCTCAGAAGCCAGCTGCATTATATACAGCGATGTCACTATGCACGATTCCTGCTGCTGGCAGATAAAGGTACACCATCTCTGGGGAGGTGAACTCATCCTCAGAAGCCAGCTGCATTATATGCAGCGCTGTCGCTATGCACAATTCCTGCTGCCGGCAGATAAAGGTACACCAGCTCTGGGGAGGTGAACTCGTCCTCAGAAGCCAGCGGCATTATATGCAGCACAGTCGCTATGCACGCTTCCTGCTGCCGGCAGATGAAGGTACACCACCTCTGGGGAGGTGAACTCGTCCTCAGATGCCAGCTGCATTATATGCAGCGCTGTCGCTGTGCACGCTTCCTGCCGCTGGCAGATGAAGGTACACCATCTCTGGCGAGGTGAACTCGTCCTCAGAAGCCAGCTGCATTATATACAGCGCTGTCACTATGCACGATTCCTGCTGCTGGCAGATAAAGGTACACCATCTCTGGGGAGGTGAACTCGTCCTCAAAGGCACGATTCCTGCTGCTGGCAGATAAAGGTACACCATCTCTGGGGAGGTGAACTCGTCCTCAAAAGCCATCTGCATTATATACAGCGCCGTCGCTATGCACGATTCCTGCTGCTGGCAGATAAAGGTACACCATCTCTGGGGAGGTGAACTCGTCCTCAAAAGCCAGCTGCATTATATACAGCGCCGTCGCTATGCACGCTTCCTGCTGCTGGCAGATAAAGGTACACCATCTCTGGGGAGGTGAACTCGTCCTCAAAAGCCAGCTGCATTATATACAGCGCCGTCTCTATGCACGCTTCCTGCTGCAGGCAGATAAAGGTACACCATCTCTGGGGAGGTGAACTCGTCCTCAGAAGCCAGCTGCATTATATACAGCGATGTCACTATGCACGCTTCCTGCTGCAGGCAGATAAAGGTACACCATCTCTGGGGAGGTGAACTCGTCCTCAGAAGCCAGCTGCATTATATACAGCGATGTCACTATGCACGATTACTGCTGCTGGCAGATAAAGGTACACAACCTCTGGGGAGGTGAACTCGTCCTCAGAAGCAAGCTGCATTATATACAGCGCTGTCACTATGCACGATTCCTGCTGCTGGCAGATAAAGGTACACCATCTCTGGGGAGGTGAACTCGTCCTCAGAAGCCAGCTGCATTAAAAACAGCGCTGTCACTATGCAAGATTCCTGCTGCTGGCAGATAAAGGTACACCATCTCTGGGGAGGTGAACTCGTCCTCAGAAGCCAGCTGAATTATATACAGCGCTGTCGCTATGCAAGAATCCTGCTGCTCGCAGATAAAGGTACACCATCTCTGGGGAGGTGAACTCGTCCTCAGAAGCCAGCTGCATTATATACAGCGCCGTCTCTATGCACGCTTCCTGCTGCTGGCAGATAAAGGTACCCCCCATCTCTGGGGAGGTGAACTCGTCCTCAGCAGCCAGGTGCATTATATACAGCGCTGTCGCTATGCACGCTTCCTGCTGCTGGCAGATAAAGGTACACCACCTCTGGGGAGGGGAACTCGTCCTCAGAAGCCAGCTACATTATATACAGCGGCAGATAAAGGTACACCATCCCTGGGGAGGTGAACTCGTCCTCAGAAACCAGCTGCATTATATACAGCGCCGTCGCTATGCACGCTTCCTGCTGCTGGAAGATAAAGGTACACCATCTCTGGGAGGGGAACTCGTCCTCAGAAGCCAGCTGTATTATATACAGCGCCGTCACTATGCAAGATTCCTGCTGCTGGCAGATAAAGGTACACCACCTCTGGGGAGGTGAACTCGTCCTCGGAAGCCAACTGCATTATATACAGCGCTGTCACTATGCACGCTTCCTGCTGCAGGCAGATAAAGGTACACCATCTCTGGGGAGGTGAACTTGTCCTCAGAAGCCAGCTGCATTATATACAGCGATGTCACTATGCACTATTACTGCTGCTGGCAGATAAAGGTACACAACCTCTGGGGAGGTGAACTCGTCCTCAGAAGCAAGCTGCATTATATACAGCGCTGTCACTATGCACGATTCCTGCTGCTGGCAGATAAAGGTACACCATCTCTGGGGAGGGGAACTCGTCCTCAGAAGCCATCTGCATTATATACAGCGCTGTCGCTATGCAAGAATCCTGCTGCTCGCAGATAAAGGTACACCATCCCTGGGGAGGTGAACTCGTCCTCAGAAGCCAGCTGCATTATATACAGCGCCGTCGCTATGCACGCTTCCTGCTGCTGGCAGATAAAGGTACACCATCTCTGGGGAGGTGAACTCGTCCTCAAAAGTCAGCTGCATTATATACAGCGCCGTCTATATGCACGCTTCCTGCTGCTGGCAGATAAAGGTACCCCCCATCTCTGGGGAGGTGAACTCGTCCTCAGAAGCCAGGTGCATTATATACAGCGCTGTCGCTATGCACAATTCCTGCTGCCGGCAGATAAAGGTCACCATCTCTGGGGAGGTGAACTCGTCCTCAAAAGCCAGCTGCATTATATACAGCGCCGTCGCTATGCACGCTTCCTGCTGCTGGCAGATAAAGGTACACCATCTCTGGGGAGGTGAACTCGTCCTCAAAAGCCAGCTGCATTATATACAGCGCCGTCTCTATGCACGCTTCCTGCTGCAGGCAGATAAAGGTACACCATCTCTGGGGAGGTGAACTCGTCCTCAGAAGCCAGCTGTATTATATACAGCGATGTCACTATGCACGCTTCCTGCTGCAGGCAGATAAAGGTACACCATCTCTGGGGAGGTGAACTCGTCCTCAGAAGCCAGCTGCATTATATACAGCGATGTCACTATGCACGATTACTGCTGCTGGCAGATAAAGGTACACAACCTCTGGGGAGGTGAACTCCTCCTCAGAAGCAAGCTGCATTATATACAGCGCTGTCACTATGCACGATTCCTGCTGCTGGCAGATAAAGGTACACCATCTCTGGGGAGGTGAACTCGTCCTCAGAAGCCAGCTGCATTAAAAACAGCGCTGTCACTATGCAAGATTCCTGCTGCTGGCAGATAAAGGTACACCATCTCTGGGGAGGTGAACTCGTCCTCAGAAGCCAGCTGCATTATATACAGCGCCGTCTCTATGCACGCTTCCTGCTGCTGGCAGATAAAGGTACCCCCCATCTCTGGGGAGGTGAACTCGTCCTCAGCAGCCAGGTGCATTATATACAGCGCTGTCGCTATGCACGATTCCTGCTGCCGGCAGATAAAGGTCACCATCTCTGGGGAGGTGAACTCGTCCTCAAAAGCCAGCTGCATTATATACAGCGACGTCTCTATGCACGCTTCCTGCTGCTGGCAGATAAAGGTACACCACCTCTGGGGAGGGGAACTCGTCCTCAGAAGCCAGCTGCATTATATACAGCGCTGTCGCTATGCACGATTCCTGCTGCTGGCAGATAAAGGTACACCATCTCTGGGGAGGTGAACTCGTCCTCAGAAGCCAGCTGCATTATATACAGCGCTGTCGCTATGCAAGAATCCTGCTGCTCGCAGATAAAGGTACACCATCCCTGGGGAGGTGAACTCGTCCTCAGAAACCAGCTGCATTATATACAGCGCCGTCGCTATGCACGCTTCCTGCTGCTGGAAGATAAAGGTACACCATCTCTGGGAGGGGAACTCGTCCTCAGAAGCCAGCTGTATTATATACAGCGCCGTTACTATGCAAGATTCCTGCTGCTGGCAGATAAAGGTACACCACCTCTGGGGAGGTGAACTCCTCCTCGGAAGCCAACTGCATTATATACAGCGCTGTCACTATGCACGCTTCCTGCTGCAGGCAGATAAAGGTACACCATCTCTGGGGAGGTGAACTTGTCCTCAGAAGCCAGCTGCATTATATACAGCGATGTCAGTATGCACTATTACTGCTGCTGGCAGATAAAGGTACACAACCTCTGGGGAGGTGAACTCGTCCTCAGAAGCAAGCTGCATTATATACATCGCTGTCACTATGCACGATTCCTGCTGCTGGCAGATAAAAGGTACACCATCTCTGGGGAGGTGAACTCGTCCTCAGAAGCCAGCTGCATTATATACAGCGCTGTCGCTATGCAAGAATCCTGCTGCTCGCAGATAAAGGTACACCATCCCTGGGGAGGTGAACTCGTCCTCAGAAGCCAGCTGCATTATATACAGCGCCGTCGCTATGCACGCTTCCTGCTGCTGGCAGATAAAGGTACACCATCTCTGGGGAGGTGAACTCGTCCTCAAAAGTCAGCTGCATTATATACAGCGCCGTCTCTATGCACGCTTCCTGCTGCTGGCAGATAAAGGTACCCCCCATCTCTGGGGAGGTGAACTCGTCCTCAGAAGCCAGGTGCATTATATACAGCGCTGTCGCTATGCACAATTCCTGCTGCCGGCAGATAAAGGTCACCATCTCTGGGGAGGTGAACTCGTCCTCAAAAGCCAGCTGCATTATATACAGCGACGTCTCTATGCACGCTTCCTGCTGCTGGCAGATAAAGGTACACCACCTCTGGGGAGGGGAACTCGTCCTCAGAAGCCAGCTGCATTATATACAGCGCTGTCGCTATGCAAGAATCCTGCTGCTCGCAGATAAAGGTACACCATCCCTGGGGAGGTGAACTCGTCCTCAGAAGCCAGCTGCATTATATACAGCGCCGTCGCTATGCACGCTTCCTGCTGTTGGAAGATAAAGGTACACCATCTCTGGGAGGGGAACTCGTCCTCAGAAGCCAGCTGCATTATACACAGCGCTGTCGCTATGCACAATTCCTGCTGCTGGCAGATAAAGGTACACCACCTCTAGGGGAGGTGAACTCATCCTCAGAAGCCAACTGCATTATATACAGCGCTGTCACTATGCACGCTTCCTGCTGCAGGTAGATAAAGGTACACCATCTCTGCAGAGGTGAACTCGTCCTCAGAAGCCAGCTGCATTATATACAGCGCCGTCACTATGCATGATTCCTGCTGCCGGCAGATAAAGGTACACCACCTCTGGGGAGGTGAACTCGTCCTCAGAAGCCAGCTGCATTATATACAGCGATGTCACTACGCACGATTACTGCTGCTGGCAGATAAAGGTACACAACCTCTGGGGAGGTGAACTCGTCCTCAGAAGCAAGCTGCATTATATACAGCGCTGTCACTATGCACGATTCCTGCTGCTGGCAGATAAAGGTACACCATCTCTGGGGAGGTGAACTCGTCCTCAGAAGCCAGCTGCATTATATACAGCGCTGTCGCTATGCAAGAATCCTGCTGCTCGCAGATAAAGGTACACCATCCCTGGGGAGGTGAACTCGTCCTCAGAAGCCAGCTGCATTATATACAGCGCCGTCGCTATGCACGCTTCCTGCTGCTGGAAGATAAAGGTACACCATCTCTGGGAGGGGAACTCGTCCTCAGAAGCCAGCTGCATTATATACAGCGCCGTCACTATGCAAGATTCCTGCTGCTGGCAGATAAAGGTACACCATCTCTGGGGAGGTGAACTCGTCCTCAGAAGCCAGCTTCATTATATACAGCGCTGTCACTATGCACAATTCCTGCTGCTGGCAGATAAAGGTACACCACCTCTAGGGGAGGTGAACTCGTCCTCAGAAGCCAGCTGCATTATACACCGCGCCGTCGCTATGCACAATTCCTGCTGCTGGCAGATAAAGGTACACCACCTCTAGGGGAGGTGAACTCGTCCTCAGAAGCCAGCTGCATTATATACCGCGCCGTCGCTGTGCACGCTTCCTGCTGCTGGCAGATAAAGGCACACCACCTCTGGGGAGGGGAACTCGTCCTCGGAAGCCAGCTGCATTATATACAGCACCGTCGCAGTGCACGCTTCCTGCTGCTGGCAGATAAAGGCACACCACCTCTGGGGAGGGGAACTCGTCCTCAGAAGCCAGCTGCATTATATGCAGCGCTGTCGCTATGCACAATTCCTGCTGCCGGCAGATAAAGGTACACCAGCTCTGGGGAGGTGAACTCGTCCTCAGATGCCAGCTGCATTATATGCAGCGCTGTCGCTATGCACGCTTCCTGCCGCTGGCAGATGAAGGTACACCAGCTCTGGGGAGGTGAACTCGTCCTCAGAGGCCAGCTGCATTATATACAGCGCTGTCGCTATGCACGATTCCTGCCGCTGGCAGATAGAGGTACACCATCTCTGGGGAGGTGAACTCGTCCTCAAAAGCCAGCTGCATTATATACAGCACCGGCGCTATGCACGCTTCCTGCTGCTGGCAGATACAGGTACACCATCTCTGGGGAGGTGAACTTGTCCTCAAAAGCCAGCTGCATTATATACAGCACCGTCTCTATGCACGCTTCCTGCTGCTGGCAGATAAAGGTACTCCCCATCTCTGGGGAGGTGAACTCGTCCTCAGAAGCCAGGTGCATTATATACAGCGCTGTCACTATGCACGATTCCTGCTGCTGGCAGATAAAGGTACACCATCTCTGGGGAGGTGAATTCGTCCTCAAAAGCCAGCTGCATTATATACAGCGCCGTCGCTATGCATGCTTCCTGCTGCTGGCAGATAAAGGTACACCATCTCTGGGGAGGTGAACTCGTCCTCAAAAGCCAGCTGCATTATATACAGTGCCGTCTCTATGCACACTTCCTGCTGCTGGCAGATAAAGGTACACCACCTCTGGGGAGGGAAACTCGTCCTCAGAAGCCAGCTGCATTATATACAGCGATGTCACTATGCACGATTACTGCTGCTGGCAGATAAAGGTACACAACCTCTGGGGAGGTGAACTCGTCCTCAGAAGCAAGCTGCATTATATACAGCGCTGTCACTATGCACGATTCCTGCTGCTGGAAGATAAAGGTACACCATCTCTGGGGAGGTGAACTCGTCCTCAGAAGCCAGCTGCATTAAATACAGCGCTGTCGCTATGCAAGATTCCTGCTGCTGGCAGATAAAGGTACACCATCTCTGGGGAGGTGAACTTGTCCTCAGAAGCCAGCTGCATTATATACAGCGATGTCACTATGCACTATTACTGCTGCTGGCAGATAAAGGTACACAACCTCTGGGGAGGTGAACTCGTCCTCAGAAGCCAGGTGCATTATATACAGCGCTGTCGCTATGCACAATTCCTGCTGCCGGCAGATAAAGGTCCCCATCTCTGGGGAGGTGAACTCGTCCTCAAAAGCCAGCTGCATTATATACAGCGACGTCTCTATGCACGCTTCCTGCTGCTGGCAGATAAACGTACACCACCTCTGGGGAGGGGAACTCGTCCTCAGAAGCCAGCTGCATTATATACAGCGCTGTCGCTATGCAAGAATCCTGCTGCTCGCAGATAAAGGTACACCATCCCTGGGGAGGTGAACTCGTCCTCAGAAGCCAGCTGCATTATATACAGCGCTGTCGCTATGCACGCTTCCTGCTGCTGGAAGATAAAGGTACACCATCTCTGGGAGGGAAACTCGTCCTCAGAAGCCAGCTGTATTATATACAGCGCCGTCACTATGCAAGATTCCTACTGCTGGCAGAAAAAGGTACACCACCTCTGGGGAGGTGAACTCTTCCTCGGAAGCCAACTGCATTATATACAGCGCTGTCACTATGCACGCTTCCTGCTGCAGGCAGATAAAGGTACACCATCTCTGGGGAGGTGACCTCGTCCTCAGAAGCCAGCTGCATTATATACAGCGATGTCACTATGCACGATTACTGCTGCTAGCAGATAAAGGTACACAACCTCTGGGGAGGTGAACTCGTCCTCAGAAGCAAGCTGCATTATATACAGCACTGTCACTATGCACGATTCCTGCTGCTGGCAGATAAAGGTACACCATCTCTGGGGAGGTGAACTCGTCCTCAGAAGCCAGCTGCATTATATACAGCGCTGTTGCTATGCAAGAATCCTGCTGCTCGCAGACAAAGGTACACCATCCCTGGGGAGGTGAACTCGTCCTCAGAAGCCAGCTGCATTATATACAGCGCTGTCGCTATGCACGATTCCTGCTGCTGGCAGATAAAGGTACACCATCTCTGGGGAGGTGAACTCGTCCTCAGAAGCCAGCTGCATTATATACAGCGCTGTCACTATGCACGATTCCTGCTGCTGGCAGATAAAGGTACACCATCTCTGGGGAGGTGAACTCGTCCTCAAAAGCCAGCTGCATTATATACAGCACCGGCGCTATGCAAGCTTCCTGCTGCTGGCAGATAGAGGTACACCATCTCTGGGGAGGTGAACTTGTCCTCAAAAGCCAGCTGCATTATATACAGCGCCGTCTCTATGCACGCTTCCTGCTGCTGGCAGATAAAGGTACCCCCCATCTCTGGGGAGGTGAACTCGTCCTCAGAAGCCAGGTGCATTATATACAGCGCTGTCACTATGCACGATTCCTGCTGCTGGCAGATAAAGGTACACCATCTCTGGGGAGGTGAACTCGTCCTCAAAAGCCAGCTGCATTATATACAGTGCCGTCTCTATGCACGCTTCCTGCTGCTGGCAGATAAAGGTACACCACCTCTGGGGAGGGGAACTCGTCCTAAGAAGCCAGCTGCATTATATACAGCACAGTCACTATGCACGATTCCTGCTGCTGTCAGATAAAGGTACACCACCTCTGGGGAGGGAAACTCGTCCTCAGAAGCCAGCTGCATTATATACAGCGATGTCACTATGCACGATTACTGCTGCTGGCAGATAAAGGTACACAACCTCTGGGGAGGTGAACTCGTCCTCAGAAGCAAGCTGCATTATATACAGCGCTGTCACTATGCACGATTCCTGCTGCTGGAAGATAAAGGTACACCATCTCTGGGGAGGTGAACTCGTCCTCAGAAGCCAGCTGCATTAAATACAGCGCTGTCGCTATGCAAGATTCCTGCTGCTGGCAGATAAAGGTACACCATCTCTGGGGAGGTGAACTTGTCCTCAGAAGCCAGCTGCATTATATACAGCGATGTCACTATGCACTATTACTGCTGCTGGCAGATAAAGGTACACAACCTCTGGGGAGGTGAACTCGTCCTCAGAAGCCAGGTGCATTATATACAGCGCTGTCGCTATGCACAATTCCTGCTGCCGGCAGATAAAGGTCCCCATCTCTGGGGAGGTGAACTCGTCCTCAAAAGCCAGCTGCATTATATACAGCGACGTCTCTATGCACGTTCCTGCTGCTGGCAGATAAACGTACACCACCTCTGGGGAGGGGAACTCGTCCTCAGAAGCCAGCTGCATTATATACAGCGCTGTCGCTATGCAAGAATCCTGCTGCTCGCAGATAAAGGTACACCATCCCTGGGGAGGTGAACTCGTCCTCAGAAGCCAGCTGCATTATATACAGCGCTGTCGCTATGCACGCTTCCTGCTGCTGGAAGATAAAGGTACACCATCTCTGGGAGGGAAACTCGTCCTCAGAAGCCAGCTGTATTATATACAGCGCCGTCACTATGCAAGATTCCTACTGCTGGCAGAAAAAGGTACACCACCTCTGGGGAGGTGAACTCTTCCTCGGAAGCCAACTGCATTATATACAGCGCTGTCACTATGCACGCTTCCTGCTGCAGGCAGATAAAGGTACACCATCTCTGGGGAGGTGACCTCGTCCTCAGAAGCCAGCTGCATTATATACAGCGATGTCACTATGCACGATTACTGCTGCTGGCAGATAAAGGTACACAACCTCTGGGGAGGTGAACTCGTCCTCAGAAGCCAGCTGCATTATATACAGCGCTGTCACTATGCACGATTCCTGCTGCTGGCAGATAAAGGTACACCATCTCTGGGGAGGTGAACCCGTCCTCAGAAGCCAGCTGCATTATATACAGCGCTGTTGCTATGCAAGAATCCTGCTGCTCGCAGACAAAGGTACACCATCCCTGGGGAGGTGAACTCGTCCTCAGAAGCCAGCTGCATTATATACAGCGCTGTCGCTATGCACGATTCCTGCTGCTGGCAGATAAAGGTACACCATCTCTGGGGAGGTGAACTCGTCCTCAGAAGCCAGCTGCATTATATACAGCGCTGTCACTATGCACGATTCCTGCTGCTGGCAGATAAAGGTACACCATCTCTGGGGAGGTGAACTCGTCCTCAAAAGCCAGCTGCATTATATACAGCACCGGTGCTATGCACGCTTCCTGCTGCTGGCAGATAGAGGTACACCATCTCTGGGGAGGTGAACTTGTCCTCAAAAGCCAGCTGCATTATATACAGCGCCGTCTCTATGCACGCTTCCTGCTGCTGGCAGATAAAGGTACCCCCCATCTCTGGGGAGGTGAACTCGTCCTCAGAAGCCAGGTGCATTATATACAGCGCTGTCACTATGCACGATTCCTGCTGCTGGCAGATAAAGGTACACCATCTCTGGGGAGGTGAACTCGTCCTCAAAAGCCAGCTGCATTATATACAGTGCCGTCTCTATGCACGCTTCCTGCTGCTGGCAGATAAAGGTACACCACCTCTGGGGAGGGGAACTCGTCCTCAGAAGCCAGCTGCATTATATACAGCACAGTCACTATGCACGATTCCTGCTGCTGTCAGATAAAGGTACACCACCTCTGGGGAGGTGAACTCGTCCTCGGAAGCCAGCTGCATTATATACAGCGCTGTCACTATGCACGATTCCTGCTGCTGTCAGATAAAGGTACACCACCTCTGGGGAGGTGAACTCGTCCTCGGAAGCCAACTGCATTATATACAGCGCTGTCACTATGCACGCTTCCTGCTGCAGGCAGATAAAGGTACACCATCTCTGGGAGGTGAACTCGTCCTCAGAAGCCAGCTGCATTATATACAGCGATGTCACTATGCACGATTACTGCTACTGGCAGATAAAGGTACACAACCTCTGGGGAGGTGAACTCGTCCTCAGAAGCAAGCTGCATTATATACAGCGCTGTCGCTATGCACGATTCCTGCTGCTGGCAGATAAAGGTACACCATCTCTGGGGAGGTGAACTCGTCCTCAGAAGCCAGCTGCATTAAATACAGCGCTGTCGCTATGCAAGATTCCTGCTGCTGGCAGATAAAGGTACACCATCTCTGGGGAGGTGAACTTGTCCTCAGAAGCCAGCTGCATTATATACAGCGATGTCACTATGCACTATTACTGCTGCTGGCAGATAAAGGTACACAACCTCTGGGGAGGTGAACTCGTCCTCAGAAGCAAGCTGCATTATATACAGCGCTGTCGCTATGCACGATTCCTGCTGCTGGCAGATAAAGGTACACCATCTCTGGGGAGGTGAACTCGTCCTCAGAAGCCAGCTGCATTATATACAGCGCTGTCGCTATGCAAGAATCCTGATGCTCGCAGATAAAGGTACACCATCCCTGGGGAGGTGAACTCGTCCTCAGAAGCCAGCTGCATTATATACAGCGCCGTCGCTATGCACGCTTCCTGCTGCTGGCAGATAAAGGTACACCATCTCTGGGGAGGTGAACTCGTCCTCAGAAGCCAGCTGCATTATATACAGCGCTGTCGCTATGCAAAAATCCTGCTGCTCGCAGATAAAGGTACACCATCCCTGGGGAGGTGAACTCGTCCTCAGAAGCCAGCTGCATTATATACAGCGCCGTCGCTATGCACGCTTCCTGCTGCTGGCAGATAAAGGTACACCATCTCTGGGGAGTTAAACTCGTCCTCAAAAGTCAGCTGCATTATATACAGCGCCGTGTCTATGCACGCGTCCTGCTGCTGGCAGATAAAGGTACCCCCCATCTCTGGGGAGGTGAACTCGTCCTCAGAAGCCAGGTGCATTATATACAGCGCTGTCGCTATGCACAATTCCTGCTGCCGGCAGATAAAGGTCACCATCTCTGGGGAGGTGAACTCGTCCTCAAAAGCCAGCTGCATTATATACAGCGACGTCTCTATGCACGCTTCCTGCTGCTGGCAGATAAAGGTACACCACCTCTGGGGAGGGGAACTCGTCCTCAGAAGCCAGCTGCATTATATACAGCGCTGTCGCTATGCAAGAATCCTGCTGCTCGCAGATAAAGGTACACCATCCCTGGGGAGGTGAACTCGTCCTCAGAAGCCAGCTGCATTATATACAGCGCCGTCGCTATGCACGCTTCCTGCTGCTGGAAGATAAAGGTACACCACCTCTAGGGGAGGTGAACTCATCCTCAGAAGCCAGCTGCATTATATACAGCGCTGTCACTATGCACGCTTCCTGCTGCAGGTAGATAAAGGTACACCATTTCTGGAGAGGTGAACTCGTCCTCAGAAGCCAGCTGCATTATATACAGCGCCGTCACTATGCGTGATTCCTGCTGCCGGCAGATAAAGGTACACCACCTCTGGGGAGGTGAACTCGTCCTCAGAAGCCAGCTGCATTATATACAGCGATGTCACTACGCACGATTACTGCTGCTGGCAGATAAAGGTACACAACCTCTGGGGAGGTGAACTCGTCCTCAGAAGCAAGCTGCATTATATACAGCGCTGTCACTATGCACGATTCCTGCTGCTGGCAGATAAAGGTACACCATCTCTGGGGAGGTGAACTCGTCCTCAGAAGCCAGCTGCATTAAATACAGCGCTGTCGCTATGCAAGATTCCTGCTGCTGGCAGATAAAGGTACACCATCTCTGGGGAGGTGAACTTGTCCTCAGAAGCCAGCTGCATTATATACAGCGATGTCACTATGCACTATTACTGCTGCTGGCAGATAAAGGTACACAACCTCTGGGGAGGTGAACTTGTCCTCGGAAGCCAGCTGCATTATATACAGCACCGTCGCAGTGCACGCTTCCTGCTGCTGGCAGATAAAGGCACACCAGCTCTGGGGAGGGGAACTCATCCTCAGAAGCCAGCTGCATTATATGCAGCGCTGTCGCTATGCACAATTCCTGCTGCCGGCAGATAAAGGTACACCAGCTCTGGGGAGGTGAACTCGTCCTCAGATGCCAGCTGCATTATATGCAGCGCTGTCGCTATGCACGCTTCCTGCCGCTGGCAGATGAAGGTACACCAGCTCTGGGGAGGGGAACTCGTCCTCAGAGGCCAGCTGCATTATATACAGCGCTGTCGCTATGCACGATTCCTGCCGCTGGCAGATAGAGGTACACCATCTCTGGGGAGGTGAACTCGTCCTCAGAAGCCAGCTGCATTATATACAGCGCTGTCACTATGCACGATTCCTGCTGCTGGCAGATAAAGGTACTCCCCATCTCTGGGGAGGTGAACTCGTCCTCAGAAGCCAGGTGCATTATATACAGCACCGTCTCTATGCACGCTTCCTGCTGCTGGCAGATAAAGGTACTCCCCATCTCTGGGGAGGTGAACTCGTCCTCAGAAGCCAGGTGCATTATATACAGCGCTGTCACTATGCACGATTCCTGCTGCTGGCAGATAAAGGTACACCATCTCTGGAGAGGTGAATTCGTCCTCAAAAGCCAGCTGCATTATATACAGCGCCGTCGCTATGCATGCTTCCTGCTGCTGGCAGATAAAGGTACACCATCTCTGGGGAGGTGAACTCGTCCTCAAAAGCCAGCTGCATTATATACAGTGCCGTCTCTATGCACACTTCCTGCTGCTGGCAGATAAAGGTACACCACCTCTGGGGAGGGAAACTCGTCCTCAGAAGCCAGCTGCATTATATACAGCGCAGTCACTATGCACGCTTCCTGCTGCAGGCAGATAAAGGTACACAACCTCTGGGGTGGTGAACTCGTCCTCAGAAGCCAGCTGCATTATATACAGCACAGTCACTATGCACGATTCCTGCTGCTGTCAGATAAAGGTACACCACCTCTGGGGAGGTGAACTCATCCTCGGAAGCCAACTGCATTATATACAGCACTGTCACTATGCACGCTTCCTGCTGCAGGCAGATAAAGGTACACCATCTCTGGGAGGTGAACTCGTCCTCAGAAGCCAGCTGCATTATATACTGCGATGTCACTATGCACGATTACTGCTGCTGGCAGATAAAGGTACACAACCTCTGGGGAGGTGAACTCGTCCTCAGAAGCAAGCTGCATTATATACAGCGCTGTCACTATGCATGATTCCTGCTGCTGGCAGATAAAGGTACACCATCTCTGGGGAGGTGAACTCGTCCTCAGAAGCCAGCTGCATTAAATACAGCGCTGTCGCTATGCAAGATTCCTGCTGCTGGCAGATAAAGGTACACCATCTCTGGGGAGGTGAACTTGTCCTCAGAAGCCAGCTGCATTATATACAGCGATGTCACTATGCACTATTACTGCTGCTGGCAGATAAAGGTACACAACCTCTGGGGAGGTGAACTCGTCCTCAGAAGCCAGCTGCATTATATACTGCGCCGTCGCTATGCACGCTTCCTGCTGCTGGCAGATAAAGGTACACCATCTCTGGGGAGGTGAACTCGTCCTCAAAAGTCAGCTGCATTATATACAGCGCCGTCTCTATGCACACTTCCTGCTGCTGGCAGATAAAGGTACCCCCCATCTCTGGGGAGGTGAACTCGTCCTCAGAAGCAAGGTGCATTATATACAGCGCTGTCGCTATGCACAATTCCTGCTGCCGGCAGATAAAGGTCACCATCTCTGGGGAGGTGAACTCGTCCTCAAAAGCCAGCTGCATTATATACAGCGACGTCTCTATGCACGCTTCCTGCTGCTGGCAGATAAACGTACACCACCTCTGGGGAGGGGAACTCGTCCTCAGAAGCCAGCTGCATTATATACAGCGCTGTCGCTATGCAAGAATCCTGCTGCTCGCAGATAAAGGTACACCATCCCTGGGGAGGTGAACTCTTCCTCGGAAGCCAACTGCATTATATACAGCGCTGTCACTATGCACGCTTCCTGCTGCAGGCAGATAAAGGTACACCATCTCTGGGGAGGTGACCTCGTCCTCAGAAGCCAGCTGCATTATATACAGCGATGTCACTATGCACGATTACTGCTGCTGGCAGATAAAGGTACACAACCTCTGGGGAGGTGAACTCGTCCTCAGAAGCAAGCTGCATTATATACACCGCTGTCACTATGCACGATTCCTGCTGCTGGCAGATAAAGGTACACCATCTCTGGGGAGGTGAACTCGTCCTCAGAAGCCAGCTGCATTATATACAGCGCTGTCGCTATGCAAGAATCCTGCTGCTCGCAGATAAAGGTACACCATCCCTGGGGAGGTGAACTCGTCCTCAGAAGCCAGCTGCATTATATACAGCGCTGTCGCTATGCACGATACCTGCTGCTGGCAGATAAAGGTACACCATCTCTGGGGAGGTGAACTCGTCCTCAGAAGCCAGCTGCATTATATACAGCGCTGTCACTATGCACGATTCCTGCTGCTGGCAGATAAAGGTACACCATCTCTGGGGAGGTGAACTCGTCCTCAAAAGCCAGCTGCATTATATACAGCACCGGCGCTATGCACGCTTCCTGCTGCTGGCAGATAAAGGTACACCATCTCTGGGGAGGTGAACTTGTCCTCAAAAGCCAGCTGCATTATATACAGCGCCGTCTCTATGCACGCTTCCTGCTGCTGGCAGATAAAGGTACCCCCCATCTCTGGGGAGGTGAACTCGTCCTCAGAAGCCAGGTGCATTATATACAGCGCTGTCACTATGCACGATTCCTGCTGCTGGCAGATAAAGGTACACCATCTCTGGGGAGGTGAATTCGTCCTCAAAAGCCAGCTGCATTATATACAGCGCCGTCGCTATGCATGCTTCCTGCTGCTGGCAGATAAAGGTACACCATCTCTGGGGAGGTGAACTCGTCCTCAAAAGCCAGCTGCATTATATACAGCGCTGTTGCTATGCAAGAATCCTGCTGCTCGCAGACAAAGGTACACCATCCCTGGGGAGGTGAACTCGTCCTCAGAAGCCAGCTGCATTATATACAGCGCTGTCGCTATGCACGATTCCTGCTGCTGGCAGATAAAGGTACACCATCTCTGGGGAGGTGAACTCGTCCTCAGAAGCCAGCTGCATTATATACAGCGCTGTCACTATGCACGATTCCTGCTGCTGGCAGATAAAGGTACACCATCTCTGGGGAGGTGAACTCGTCCTCAAAAGCCAGCTGCATTATATACAGCACCGGTGCTATGCACGCTTCCTGCTGCTGGCAGATAGAGGTACACCATCTCTGGGGAGGTGAACTTGTCCTCAAAAGCCAGCTGCATTATATACAGCGCCGTCTCTATGCACGCTTCCTGCTGCTGGCAGATAAAGGTACCCCCCATCTCTGGGGAGGTGAACTCGTCCTCAGAAGCCAGGTGCATTATATACAGCGCTGTCACTATGCACGATTCCTGCTGCTGGCAGATAAAGGTACACCATCTCTGGGGAGGTGAACTCGTCCTCAAAAGCCAGCTGCATTATATACAGTGCCGTCTCTATGCACGCTTCCTGCTGCTGGCAGATAAAGGTACACCACCTCTGGGGAGGGGAACTCGTCCTCAGAAGCCAGCTGCATTATATACAGCACAGTCACTATGCACGATTCCTGCTGCTGTCAGATAAAGGTACACCACCTCTGGGGAGGTGAACTCGTCCTCGGAAGCCAGCTGCATTATATACAGCGCTGTCACTATGCACGATTCCTGCTGCTGTCAGATAAAGGTACACCGCCTCTGGGGAGGTGAACTCGTCCTCGGAAGCCAACTGCATTATATACAGCGCTGTCACTATGCACGCTTCCTGCTGCAGGCAGATAAAGGTACACCATCTCTGGGAGGTGAACTCGTCCTCAGAAGCCAGCTGCATTATATACAGCGATGTCACTATGCACGATTACTGCTGCTGGCAGATAAAGGTACACAACCTCTGGGGAGGTGAACTCGTCCTCAGAAGCAAGCTGCATTATATACAGCGCTGTGGCTATGCACGATTCCTGCTGCTGGCAGATAAAGGTACACCATCTCTGGGGAGGTGAACTCGTCCTCAGAAGCCAGCTGCATTAAATACAGCGCTGTCGCTATGCAAGATTCCTGCTGCTGGCAGATAAAGGTACACCATCTCTGGGGAGGTGAACTTGTCCTCAGAAGCCAGCTGCATTATATACAGCGATGTCACTATGCACTATTACTGCTGCTGGCAGATAAAGGTACACAACCTCTGGGGAGGTGAACTCGTCCTCAGAAGCAAGCTGCATTATATACAGCGCTGTCGCTATGCACGATTCCTGCTGCTGGCAGATAAAGGTACACCATCTCTGGGGAGGTGAACTCGTCCTCAGAAGCCAGCTGCATTATATACAGCGCTGTCGCTATGCAAGAATCCTGATGCTCGCAGATAAAGGTACACCATCCCTGGGGAGGTGAACTCGTCCTCAGAAGCCAGCTGCATTATATACAGCGCCGTCGCTATGCACGCTTCCTGCTGCTGGCAGATAAAGGTACACCATCTCTGGGGAGTTAAACTCGTCCTCAAAAGTCAGCTGCATTATATACAGCGCCGTGTCTATGCACGCGTCCTGCTGCTGGCAGATAAAGGTACCCCCCATCTCTGGGGAGGTGAACTCGTCCTCAGAAGCCAGGTGCATTATATACAGCGCTGTCGCTATGCACAATTCCTGCTGCCGGCAGATAAAGGTCACCATCTCTGGGGAGGTGAACTCGTCCTCAAAAGCCAGCTGCATTATATACAGCGACGTCTCTATGCACGCTTCCTGCTGCTGGCAGATAAAGGTACACCACCTCTGGGGAGGGGAACTCGTCCTCAGAAGCCAGCTGCATTATATACAGCGCTGTCGCTATGCAAGAATCCTGCTGCTCGCAGATAAAGGTACACCATCCCTGGGGAGGTGAACTCGTCCTCAGAAGCCAGCTGCATTATATACAGCGCCGTCGCTATGCACGCTTCCTGCTGCTGGAAGATAAAGGTACACCACCTCTAGGGGAGGTGAACTCATCCTCAGAAGCCAGCTGCATTATATACAGCGCTGTCACTATGCACGCTTCCTGCTGCAGGTAGATAAAGGTACACCATTTCTGGAGAGGTGAACTCGTCCTCAGAAGCCAGCTGTATTATATGCAGCGCCATCGCTGTGCACGCTTCCTGCTGCTGGCAGATAAAGGCACACCACCTCTGGGGAGGTGAACTCGTCCTCAGAAGCCAGCTGCATTATATACAGCGCCGTCACTATGCGTGATTCCTGCTGCCGGCAGATAAAGGTACACCACCTCTGGGGAGGTGAACTCGTCCTCAGAAGCCAGCTGCATTATATACAGCGATGTCACTACGCACGATTACTGCTGCTGGCAGATAAAGGTACACAACCTCTGGGGAGGTGAACTCGTCCTCAGAAGCAAGCTGCATTATATACAGCGCTGTCACTATGCACGATTCCTGCTGCTGGCAGATAAAGGTACACCATCTCTGGGGAGGTGAACTCGTCCTCAGAAGCCAGCTGCATTAAATACAGCGCTGTCGCTATGCAAGATTCCTGCTGCTGGCAGATAAAGGTACACCATCTCTGGGGAGGTGAACTTGTCCTCAGAAGCCAGCTGCATTATATACAGCGATGTCACTATGCACTATTACTGCTGCTGGCAGATAAAGGTACACAACCTCTGGGGAGGTGAACTTGTCCTCGGAAGCCAGCTGCATTATATACAGCACCGTCGCAGTGCACGCTTCCTGCTGCTGGCAGATAAAGGCACACCAGCTCTGGGGAGGGGAACTCGTCCTCAGAAGCCAGCTGCATTATATGCAGCGCTGTCGCTATGCACAATTCCTGCTGCCGGCAGATAAAGGTACACCAGCTCTGGGGAGGTGAACTCGTCCTCAGATGCCAGCTGCATTATATGCAGCGCTGTCGCTATGCACGCTTCCTGCCGCTGGCAGATGAAGGTACACCAGCTCTGGGGAGGGGAACTCGTCCTCAGAGGCCAGCTGCATTATATACAGCGCTGTCGCTATGCACGATTCCTGCCGCTGGCAGATAGAGGTACACCATCTCTGGGGAGGTGAACTCGTCCTCAGAAGCCAGCTGCATTATATACAGCGCTGTCACTATGCACGATTCCTGCTGCTGGCAGATAAAGGTACTCCCCATCTCTGGGGAGGTGAACTCGTCCTCAGAAGCCAGGTGCATTATATACAGCACCGTCTCTATGCACGCTTCCTGCTGCTGGCAGATAAAGGTACTCCCCATCTCTGGGGAGGTGAACTCGTCCTCAGAAGCCAGGTGCCTTATATACAGCGCTGTCACTATGCACGATTCCTGCTGCTGGCAGATAAAGGTACACCATCTCTGGAGAGGTGAATTCGTCCTCAAAAGCCAGCTGCATTATATACAGCGCCGTCGCTATGCATGCTTCCTGCTGCTGGCAGATAAAGGTACACCATCTCTGGGGAGGTGAACTCGTCCTCAAAAGCCAGCTGCATTATATACAGTGCCGTCTCTATGCACACTTCCTGCTGCTGGCAGATAAAGGTACACCACCTCTGGGGAGGGAAACTCGTCCTCAGAAGCCAGCTGCATTATATACAGCGCAGTCACTATGCACGCTTCCTGCTGCAGGCAGATAAAGGTACACAACCTCTGGGGTGGTGAACTCGTCCTCAGAAGCCAGCTGCATTATATACAGCACAGTCACTATGCACGATTCCTGCTGCTGTCAGATAAAGGTACACCACCTCTGGGGAGGTGAACTCATCCTCGGAAGCCAACTGCATTATATACAGCACTGTCACTAGGCACGCTTCCTGCTGCAGGCAGATAAAGGTACACCATCTCTGGGAGGTGAACTCGTCCTCAGAAGCCAGCTGCATTATATACTGCGATGTCACTATGCACGATTACTGCTGCTGGCAGATAAAGGTACACAACCTCTGGGGAGGTGAACTCGTCCTCAGAAGCAAGCTGCATTATATACAGCGCTGTCACTATGCACGATTCCTGCTGCTGGCAGATAAAGGTACACCATCTCTGGGGAGGTGAACTCGTCCTCAGAAGCCAGCTGCATTAAATACAGCGCTGTCGCTATGCAAGATTCCTGCTGCTGGCAGATAAAGGTACACCATCTCTGGGGAGGTGAACTTGTCCTCAGAAGCCAGCTGCATTATATACAGCGATGTCACTATGCACTATTACTGCTGCTGGCAGATAAAGGTACACAACCTCTGGGGAGGTGAACTCGTCCTCAGAAGCCAGCTGCATTATATACTGCGCCGTCGCTATGCACGCTTCCTGCTGCTGGCAGATAAAGGTACACCATCTCTGGGGAGGTGAACTCGTCCTCAAAAGTCAGCTGCATTATATACAGCGCCGTCTCTATGCACACTTCCTGCTGCTGGCAGATAAAGGTACCCCCCATCTCTGGGGAGGTGAACTCGTCCTCAGAAGCAAGGTGCATTATATACAGCGCTGTCGCTATGCACAATTCCTGCTGCCGGCAGATAAAGGTCACCATCTCTGGGGAGGTGAACTCGTCCTCAAAAGCCAGCTGCATTATATACAGCGACGTCTCTATGCACGCTTCCTGCTGCTGGCAGATAAACGTACACCACCTCTGGGGAGGGGAACTCGTCCTCAGAAGCCAGCTGCATTATATACAGCGCTGTCGCTATGCAAGAATCCTGCTGCTCGCAGATAAAGGTACACCATCCCTGGGGAGGTGAACTCTTCCTCGGAAGCCAACTGCATTATATACAGCGCTGTCACTATGCACGCTTCCTGCTGCAGGCAGATAAAGGTACACCATCTCTGGGGAGGTGACCTCGTCCTCAGAAGCCAGCTGCATTATATACAGCGATGTCACTATGCACGATTACTGCTGCTGGCAGATAAAGGTACACAACCTCTGGGGAGGTGAACTCGTCCTCAGAAGCAAGCTGCATTATATACACCGCTGTCACTATGCACGATTCCTGCTGCTGGCAGATAAAGGTACACCATCTCTGGGGAGGTGAACTCGTCCTCAGAAGCCAGCTGCATTATATACAGCGCTGTCGCTATGCAAGAATCCTGCTGCTCGCAGATAAAGGTACACCATCCCTGGGGAGGTGAACTCGTCCTCAGAAGCCAGCTGCATTATATACAGCGCTGTCGCTATGCACGATTCCTGCTGCTGGCAGATAAAGGTACACCATCTCTGGGGAGGTGAACTCGTCCTCAGAAGCCAGCTGCATTATATACAGCGCTGTCACTATGCACGATTCCTGCTGCTGGCAGATAAAGGTACACCATCTCTGGGGAGGTGAACTCGTCCTCAAAAGCCAGCTGCATTATATACAGCACCGGCGCTATGCACGCTTCCTGCTGCTGGCAGATAAAGGTACACCATCTCTGGGGAGGTGAACTTGTCCTCAAAAGCCAGCTGCATTATATACAGCGCCGTCTCTATGCACGCTTCCTGCTGCTGGCAGATAAAGGTACCCCCCATCTCTGGGGAGGTGAACTCGTCCTCAGAAGCCAGGTGCATTATATACAGCGCTGTCACTATGCACGATTCCTGCTGCTGGCAGATAAAGGTACACCATCTCTGGGGAGGTGAATTCGTCCTCAAAAGCCAGCTGCATTATATACAGCGCCGTCGCTATGCATGCTTCCTGCTGCTGGCAGATAAAGGTACACCATCTCTGGGGAGGTGAACTCGTCCTCAAAAGCCAGCTGCATTATATACAGTGCCGTCTCTATGCACGCTTCCTGCTGCTGGCAGATAAAGGTACACCACCTCTGGGGAGGGGAACTCGTCCTCAGAAGCCAGCTGCATTATATACAGCACAGTCACTATGCACGATTCCTGCTGCTGTCAGATAAAGGTACACCACCTCTGGGGAGGTGAACTCGTCCTCGGAAGCCAACTGCATTATATACAGCGCTGTCACTATGCACGCTTCCTGCTGCAGGCAGATAAAGGTACAACATCTCTGGGAGGTGAACTCGTCCTCAGAAGCCAGCTGCATTATATACAGCGATGTCACTATGCACGATTACTGCTGCTGGCAGATAAAGGTACACAACCTCTGGGGAGGTGAACTCGTCCTCAGAAGCAAGCTGCATTATATACAGCGCTGTCACTATGCACGATTCCTGCTGCTGGCAGATAAAGGTACACCATCTCTGGGGAGGTGAACTCGTCCTCAGAAGCCAGCTGCATTAAATACAGCGCTGTCGCTATGCAAGATTCCTGCTGCTGGCAGATAAAGGTACACCATCTCTGGGGAGGTGAACTCGTCCTCAGAAGCCAGCTGCATTATATACAGCGCCGTCGCTATGCACGCTTCCTGCTGCTGGCAGATAAAGGTACACCATCTCTGGGGAGGTGAACTCGTCCTCAGAAGCCAGCTGCATTATATACAGCGCTGTCGCTATGCAAGAATCCTGCTGCTCGCAGATAAAGGTACACCATCCCTGGGGAGGTGAACTCGTCCTCAGAAGCCAGCTGCATTATATACAGCGCCGTCGCTATGCACGCTTCCTGCTGCTGGCAGATAAAGGTACACCATCTCTGGGGAGTTGAACTCGTCCTCAAAAGTCAGCTGCATTATATACAGCGCCGTCTCTATGCACGCTTCCTGCTGCTGGCAGATAAAGGTACCCCCCATCTCTGGGGAGGTGAACTCGTCCTCAGAAGCCAGCTGCATTATATACAGCGCTGTCGCTATGCAAGATTCCTGCTGCTCGCAGATAAAGGTACACCATCCCTGGGGAGGGGAACTCATCCTCAGATGCCAGCAGCATTATATACAGCGCCGTCACTATGCACGATTCCTGCTGCCGGCAGATAAAGGTCACCATCTCTGGGGAGGTGAACTCGTCCTCAAAAGCCAGCTGCATTATATACAGCGACGTCTCTATGCACGCTTCCTGCTGCTGGCAGATAAAGGTACACCACCTCTGGGGAGGGGAACTCGTCCTCAGAAGCCAGCTGCATTATATACAGCGCTGTCGCTATGCAAGAATCCTGCTGCTCGCAGATAAAGGTACACCATCCCTGGGGAGGTGAACTCGTCCTCAGAAGCCAGCTGCATTATATACAGCGCCGTCGCTATGCACGCTTCCTGCTGCTGGAAGCCGGTCAAGTGGCACAGCGAGTAGAGCGCCCGCTTTGACACCCGTGCAGAGCCTGTTAACGCAGGTTCGAATCCCGGCGGGGCCAAACTCAGCCTTTCATCCTTCCGAGGTCGATAAATGAGCACCACACACCGTGGGTAATAATAAGCAGCGCTCAGATACCTGAGGGTTTGTAGCGCTATATAAAAGCCTAATTATTATTATTATTATTATTATTATTATAAAGGTACACCACCTCTAGGGGAGGTGAACTCATCCTCAGAAGCCAGCTGCATTATATACAGCGCTGTCACTATGCACGCTTCCTGCTGCAGGTAGATAAAGGTACACCATTTCTGGAGAGGTGAACTCGTCCTCAGAAGCCAGCTGCATTATATACAGCGCCGTCACTATGCATGATTCCTGCTGCCGGCAGATAAAGGTACACCATCCCTGGGGAGGTGAACTCGTCCTCAGAAGCCAGCTGCATTATATACAGCGCCGTCGCTATGCACGCTTCCTGCTGCTGGAAGATAAAGGTACACCATCTCTGGGAGGGGAACTCGTCCTCAGAAGCCAGCTGCATTATATACAGCGCCGTCACTATGCAAGATTCCTGCTGCTGGCAGATAAAGGTACACCATCTCTGGGGAGGTGAACTCATCCTCAGAAGCCAGCTGCATTATATACAGCGCTGTCGCTATGCACGCTTCCTGCTGCTGGCAGATAAAGGTACACCATCTCTGGGGAGGTGAACTCGTCCTCAGAATTATTATTATTATAAAGGTACACCACCTCTAGGGGAGGTGAACTCATCCTCAGAAGCCAGCTGCATTATATACAGCGCTGTCGCTATGCACGCTTCCTGCTGCTGGCAGATAAAGGTACACCATCTCTGGGGAGGTGAACTCGTCCTCAGAAGCCAGCTGCATTATATACAGCGCTGTCGCTATGCAAGAATCCTGCTGCTCGCAGATAAAGGTACACCATCCCTGGGGAGGTGAACTCGTCCTCAGAAGCCAGCTGCATTATATACAGCGCCGTCGCTATGCACGCTTCCTGCTGCTGGAAGATAAAGGTACACCATCTCTGGGAGGGGAACTCGTCCTCAGAAGCCAGCTGCATTATATACAGCGCCGTCACTATGCAAGATTCCTGCTGCTGGCAGATAAAGGTACACCATCTCTGGGGAGGTGAACTCGTCCTCAGAAGCCAGCTGCATTATACACAGCGCTGTCGCTATGCACAATTCCTGCTGCTGGCAGATAAAGGTACACCACCTCTAGGGGAGGTGAACTCATCCTCAGAAGCCAGCTGCATTATATACAGCGCTGTCACTATGCACGCTTCCTGCTGCAGGTAGATAAAGGTACACCATTTCTGGAGAGGTGAACTCGTCCTCAGAAGCCAGCTGCATTATATACAGCGCCGTCACTATGCATGATTCCTGCTGCCGGCAGATAAAGGTACACCACCTCTGGGGAGGTGAACTCGTCCTCAAAAGCCAGCTGCATTATATACAGCGATGTCACTACGCACGATTACTGCTGCTGGCAGATAAAGGTACACAACCTCTGGGGAGGTGAACTCGTCCTCAGAAGCAAGCTGCATTATATACAGCGCTGTCACTATGCACGATTCCTGCTGCTGGCAGATAAAGGTACACCATCTCTGGGGAGGTGAACTCGTCCTCAGAAGCCAGCTGCATTATATACAGCGCTGTCGCTATGCAAGAATCCTGCTGCTCGCAGATAAAGGTACACCATCCCTGGGGAGGTGAACTCGTCCTCAGAAGCCAGCTGCATTATATACAGCGCCGTCGCTATGCACGCTTCCTGCTGCTGGAAGATAAAGGTACACCATCTCTGGGAGGGGAACTCGTCCTCAGAAGCCAGCTGCATTATATACAGCGCCGTCACTATGCAAGATTCCTGCTGCTGGCAGATAAAGGTACACCATCTCTGGGGAGGTGAACTCGTCCTCAGAAGCCAGCTGCATTATACACAGCGCTGTCGCTATGCACAATTCCTGCTGCTGGCAGATAAAGGTACACCACCTCTAGGGGAGGTGAACTCATCCTCAGAAGCCAGCTGCATTATATACAGCGCCGTCGCAGTGCACGCTTCCTGCTGCTGGCAGATAAAGGCACACCACCTCTGGGGAGGGGAACTCGTCCTCAGAAGCCAGCTGCATTATATGCAGCGCTGTCGCTATGCACAATTCCTGCTGCCAGCAGATAAAGGTACACCAGCTCTGGAGAGGTGAACTCGTCCTCAGAAGCCAGCTGCATTATACACAGCGCTGTCGCTATGCACGATTCCTGCTGCTGGCAGATAAAGGTACACCACCTCTAGGGGAGGTGAACTCATCCTCAGAAGCCAGCTGCATTATATACAGCGCCGTCACTATGCAAGATTCCTGCTGCTGGCAGATAAAGGTACACCATCTCTGGGGAGGTGAACTCGTCCTCAGAAGCCAGCTGCATTATATACAGCGCCGTCGCAGTGCACGCTTCCTGCTGCTGGCAGATAAAGGCACACCACCTCTGGGGAGGGGAACTCGTCCTCAGAAGCCAGCTGCATTATATGCAGCGCTGTCGCTATGCACAATTCCTGCTGCCGGCAGATAAAGGTGCACCAGCTCTGGAGAGGTGAACTCGTCCTCAGAAGCCAGCTGCATTATACACAGCGCTGTCGCTATGCACACTTCCTGCTGCAGGCAGATAAAGGTACACCATCTCTGGAGAGGTGAACTCGTCCTCAGAAGCCAGATGCATTATATACAGCGCTGTCACAGTGCACGCTTCCTGCTGCAGGCAGACAAAGGCACACCACCTCTGGGGGGGAACTCGTCCTCGGAAGCCAGCTGCATTATATACAGCGCCGTCGCTATGCACAATTCCTGCTGCCGGCAGATAAAGGTACACCAGCTCTGGGGAGGTGAACTCGTCCTCAGATGCCAGCTGCATTATATGCAGCGCTGTCGCTATGCACGCTTCCTGCCGCTGGCAGATGAAGGTACACCAGCTCTGGGGAGGGGAACTCGTCCTCAGAAGCCAGCTGCATTGTATACAGCGCTGTCGCTATGCACGATTCCTGCCGCTGGCAGATGGAGGTACACCATCTCTGGGGAGGGGAACTCGTCCTCAGAAGCCAGCTGAATTGTATACAGCGCTGTCGCTATGCACGATTCCTGCTGCTGGCAGATAGAGGTACACCATCTCTGGGGAGGTGAACTCGTCCTCAGAAGCCAGCTGCATTATATACAGCGCTGTCACTATGCACGATTCCTGCTGCTGGCAGATAAAGGTACACCATCTCTGGGGAGGTGAACTCGTCCTCAAAAGCCAGCTGCATTATATACAGCACCGGCGCTATGCACGCTTCCTGCTGCTGGCAGATAAAGGTACACCATCTCTGGGGAGGTGAACTTGTCCTCAAAAGCCAGCTGCATTATATACAGCGCTGTCACTATGCACGATTCCTGCTGCTGGCAGATAAAGGTACACCATCTCTGGGGAGGTGAATTCGTCCTCAAAAGCCAGCTGCATTATATACAGCGCCGTCACTATGCATGATTCCTGCTGCTGGCAGATAAAGGTACACCATCTCTGGGGAGGTGAACTCGTCCTCAAAAGCCAGCTGCATTATATACAGGCCCGTCTCTATGCACGCTTCCTGCTGCTGGCAGATAAAGGTACACCACCTCTGGGGAGGGGAACTCGTCCTCAGAAGCCAGCTGCATTATATACAGCGCAGTCACTATGCACGATTCCTGCTTCTGTCAGATAAAGGTACACCACCTCTGGGGAGGTGAACTCGTCCTCGGAAGCCAACTGCATTATATACAGCGCTGTCACTATGCACGCTTCCTGCTGCAGGCACATAAAGGCACACCATCTCTGTGAGGTGAACTCGTCCTCAGAAGCCAGCTGCATTATATACAGCGATGTCACTATGCACGATTACTGCTGCTGGCAGATGAAGGTACACAACCCCTGGGGAGGTGAACTCGTCCTCAGAAGCAAGCTGCATTATATACAGCGCTGTCACTATGCACGATTCCTGCTGCTGGCAGATAAAGGTACACCATCTCTGGGGAGGTGAACTCGTCCTCAGAAGCCAGCTGCATTAAATACAGCGCTGTCGCTATGCAAGATTCCTGCTGCTGGCAGATAAAGGTACACCATCTCTGGGGAGGTGAACTTGTCCTCAGAAGCCAGCTGCATTATATACAGCGATGTCACTATGCACTATTACTGCTGCTGGCAGATAAAGGTACACAACCTCTGGGGAGGTGAACTCGTCCTCAGAAGCAAGCTGCATTATATACAGCGCTGTCACTATGCACGATTCCTGCTGCTGGCAGATAAAGGTACACCATCTCTGGGGAGGTGAACTCGTCCTCAGAAGCCAGCTGCATTATATACAGCGCTGTCGCTATGCAAGAATCCTGCTGCTCGCAGATAAAGGTACACCATCTCTGGGGAGGTGAACTCGTCCTCAGAAGCCAGCTGCATTATATACAGCGCCGTCGCTATGCACGCTTCCTGCTGCTGGCAGATAAAGGTACACCATCTCTGGGAGGTGAACTCGTCCTCAAAAGTCAGCTGCATTATATACAGCGCCGTCTCTATGCACGCTTCCTGCTGCTGGCAGATAAAGGTACCCCCCATCTCTGGGGAGGTGAACTCGTCCTCAGAAGCCAGGTGCATTATATACAGCGCTGTCGCTATGCACAATTCCTGCTGCCGGCAGATAAAGGTCACCATCTCTGGGGAGGTGAACTCGTCCTCAAAAGCCAGCTGCATTATATACAGCGACGTCTCTATGCACGCTTCCTGCTGCTGGCAGATAAAGGTACACCACCTCTGGGGAGGGGAACTCGTCCTCAGAAGCCAGCTGCATTATATACAGCGCCGTCGCTAACCACGCTTCCTGCTGCTGGAAGATAAAGGTACACCATCTCTGGGAGGGGAACTCGTCCTCAGAAGCCAGCTGTATTATATACAGCGCCGTCACTATGCAAGATTCCTGCTGCTGGCAGATAAAGGTACACCATCTCTGGGGAGGTGAACTCTTCCTCGGAAGCCAACTGCATTATATACAGCTCTGTCACTATGCACGCTTCCTGCTGCAGGCAGATAAAGGTACACCATCTCTGGAGGGGAGGTGAACTCGTCCTCAGAAGCCAGCTGCATTATATACAGCGATGTCACTATGCACGATTACTGTTGCTGGCAGATAAAGGTACACAACCTCTGGGGAGGTGAACTCGTCCTCAGAAGCAAGCTGCATTATATACAGCGCTGTCACTATGCACAATTCCTGCTGCTGGCAGATAAAGGTACACCATCTCTGGGGAGGTGAACTCGTCCTCAGAAGCCAGCTGCATTATATACAGCGCTGTCGCTATGCAAGAATCCTGCTGCTCGCAGATAAAGGTACACCATCCCTGGGGAGGTGAACTCGTCCTCAGAAGCCAGTTGCATTATATACAGCGCCGTCTCTATGCACGCTTCCTGCTGCTGGAAGATAAAGGTACACCATCTCTGGGAGGGGAACTCGTCCTCAGAAGCCAGCTGCATTATATACAGCGCCGTCACTATGCAAGATTCCTGCTGCTGGCAGATAAAGGTACACCATCTCTGGGGAGGTGAACTCGTCCTCAGAAGCCAGCTGCATTATACACAGCGCTGTCGTTATGCACAATTCCTGCTGCTGGCAGATAAAGGTACACCACCTCTAGGGGAGGTGAACTCATCCTCAGAAGCCAGCTGCATTATATACAGCGCTGTCACTATGCACGCTTCCTGCTGCAGGCAGATAAAGGTACACCATCTCTGGAGAGGTGAACTCGTCCTCAGAAGCCAGCTGCATTATATACAGCGCCGTCACTATGCATGATTCCTGCTGCCGGCAGATAAAGGTACACCACCTCTGGGGAGGTGAACTCGTCCTCAGAAGCCAGCTGCATTATATACAGCGATGTCACTACGCACGATTACTGCTGCTGGCAGATAAAGGTACACAACCTCTGGGGAGGTGAACTCGTCCTCAGAAGCAAGCTGCATTATATACAGCGCTGTCACTATGCATGATTCCTGCTGCTGGCAGATAAAGGTACACCATCTCTGGGGAGGTGAACTCGTCCTCAGAAGCCAGCTGCATTATATACAGCGCTGTCGCTATGCAAGAATCCTGCTGCTCGCAGATAAAGGTACACCATCCCTGGGGAGGTGAACTCGTCCTCAGAAGCCAGCTGCATTATATACAGCGCCGTCGCTATGCACGCTTCCTGCTGCTGGAAGATAAAGGTACACCATCTCTGGGAGGGGAACTCGTCCTCAGAAGCCAGCTGCATTATATACAGCGCCGTCACTATGCAAGATTCCTGCTGCTGGCAGATAAAGGTACACCATCTCTGGGGAGGTGAACTCGTCCTCAGAAGCCAGCTGCATTATACACAGCGCTGTCGCTATGCACAATTCCTGCTGCTGGCAGATAAAGGTACACCACCTCTAGGGGAGGTGAACTCATCCTCAGAAGCCAGCTGCATTATATACAGCGCCGTCCCTATGCACGCTTCCTGCTGCTGGCAGATAAAGGTACACCATCTCTGGGGAGGTGAACTCGTCCTCAAAAGCCAGCTGCATTATATACAGCGCCGTCGCTATGCACGCTTCCTGCTGCTGGCAGATAAAGGTACACCATCTCTGGGGAGGTGATCTCGTCCTCAAAAGCCAGCTGCATTATATACAGCGCCGTCTCTATGCACGCTTCCTGCTGCTGGCAGATAAAGGTACACCATCTCTGGGAGGTGAACTCGTCCTCAGAAACCAGCTGCATTATATACAGCGCCTTCGCTGTGCACGCTTCCTGCTGCAGGCAGATAAAGGTACACCACCTCTGGGGAGGTGAACTCGTCCTCAGAAGCCAGCTGCATTATATACAGCGCTGTCGCTATGCACGATTCCTGCTGCTGGCAGATAAAGGTCACCATCTTTGGGGAGGTGAACTCGTCCTCAGAAGCCAGCTGCATTATATACAGCGCTGTCGCTATACACGATTCCTGCTGCTGGCAGATAAAGGTACACCACCTCTGGCAGGTGAACTCGTCCTCAGAAGCCAGCTGCTTTATATACAGCGCCGTCGCTATGCACGCTTCCTGCTGCTGGCAGATAAAGGTACACCAGCTTTTGGGAGGTGAACTCATCCTCAGAAGCCAGGTGCATTATATAGAGCGCCGTCGCTATGCACGCTTCCTGCTGCAGGCAGATAAAGGTACACCATCTCTGGCAGGTGAACTCGTCCTCAGAAGCCAGCTGCATTATATACAGCATAGTCACTATGCACGCTTCCTGCCGCCGGCAGATAAAGGTACACCATCTCTGGGAGGTGAACTCGTCCTCAGAAGCCAGCTGCATTATATACAGCGCTGTCACTATGCAGGATTCCTGCTGCTGGCAGATAAAGGTACACCATCTCTGGGGAGGTGAACTCGTCCTCAGAATCCAGCTGCATTATATGCAGCGCTGTCACTATGCATGCTTCCTGCTGCCGGCAGATGAAGGTACCCCCCATCTCTGGGGAGGTGAACTCGTCCTCAGAAGCCAGCTGCATTATATACAGCGCTGTCACTATGCACGCTTCCTGCTGCAGGCAGATAAAGGTACACCATCTCTGGGGAGGTGAACTCGTCCTCAGAAGCCAGGTGCATTATATACAGCGCTGTCACTATGCAGGATTCCTGCTGCTGGCAGATAAAGGTACACCATCTCTGGGGAGGTGAACTCGCCCTCAGAAGCCAGCTGCATTATATGCAGCGCTGTCACTATGCACGCTTCCTGCTGCCGGAGATGAAGGTACACCATCTCTGGGGAGGTGAACTCGTCCTCAAAAGCCAGCTGCATTATATACAGCGCCGTCGCTATGCACGCTTCCTGCTGCTGGCAGATAAAGGTACACCATCTCTGGGGAGGTGATCTCGTCCTCAAAAGCCAGCTGCATTATATACAGCGCCGTCTCTATGCACGCTTCCTGCTGCTGGCAGATAAAGGTACACCATCTCTGGGAGGTGAACTCGTCCTCAGAAACCAGCTGCATTATATACAGCGCCTTCGCTGTGCACGCTTCCTGCTGCAGGCAGATAAAGGTACACCACCTCTGGGGAGGTGAACTCGTCCTCAGAAGCCAGCTGCATTATATACAGCGCTGTCGCTATGCACGATTCCTGCTGCTGGCAGATAAAGGTCACCATCTTTGGGGAGGTGAACTCGTCCTCAGAAGCCAGCTGCATTATATACAGCGCTGTCGCTATACACGATTCCTGCTGCTGGCAGATAAAGGTACACCACCTCTGGCAGGTGAACTCGTCCTCAGAAGCCAGCTGCTTTATATACAGCGCCGTCGCTATGCACGCTTCCTGCTGCTGGCAGATAAAGGTACACCAGCTTTTGGGAGGTGAACTCATCCTCAGAAGCCAGGTGCATTATATAGAGCGCCGTCGCTATGCACGCTTCCTGCTGCAGGCAGATAAAGGTACACCATCTCTGGCAGGTGAACTCGTCCTCAGAAGCCAGCTGCATTATATACAGCATAGTCACTATGCACGCTTCCTGCCGCCGGCAGATAAAGGTACACCATCTCTGGGAGGTGAACTCGTCCTCAGAAGCCAGCTGCATTATATACAGCGCTGTCACTATGCAGGATTCCTGCTGCTGGCAGATAAAGGTACACCATCTCTGGGGAGGTGAACTCGTCCTCAGAATCCAGCTGCATTATATGCAGCGCTGTCACTATGCATGCTTCCTGCTGCCGGCAGATGAAGGTACCCCCCATCTCTGGGGAGGTGAACTCGTCCTCAGAAGCCAGCTGCATTATATACAGCGCTGTCACTATGCACGCTTCCTGCTGCAGGCAGATAAAGGTACACCATCTCTGGGGAGGTGAACTCGTCCTCAGAAGCCAGGTGCATTATATACAGCGCTGTCACTATGCAGGATTCCTGCTGCTGGCAGATAAAGGTACACCACCTCTGGGGAGGGGAACTCGTCCTCAGAAGCCAGCTGCATTATATACAGCGCCGTCACTATGCACGCTTCCTGCTGCCAGCAGATAAAGGTACACCATCTCTGGGAGGGGAACTCGTCCTCAGAAGCCAGCTGCATTATATACAGCGCTGTCACTATGCACGCTTCCTGCTGCCGGCAGATGAAGGTACACCACCTCTGGGGAGGGGAACTCGTCCTCAGAAGCCAGCTGCATTATATACAGCGCTGTCACTATGCACGCTTCCTGCTGCCGGCAGATGAAGGTACACCTGCTCTGGAGGAGAGGTGAACTCGTCCTCAGAAGCCAGCTGCATTATATACAGCGCCGTCGCTATGCACGATTCCTGCTGCTGGCAGATAAAGGTACACCACCTCTGGGGAGCGGAACTCGTCCTCAGAAGTCAGGACATGGCTAGACTAGAAAAGCAGAAATGCAAAAATGAAAGTACCAGTAAATAAGCACGCTCATTCTCAGACCGACAACGTCTGACCCACCCCCACGCAATTCAGACAAGCCAAACCACCCTCTTTAAGCAGCACCTTCTTCACAGCCTCCAAGTCCACCGTGAGGACCCCCCCCTATAGCCCGCTCCCCTGTTCAACGCCCCACCCTGTTCTACTGCCCCGCCTGTTCCACTTAGAAATTGCTTGCTTGTTCCCTATCTCTGCACTACCTGGTGTTACCGGAAGTGCCTCCATCATGTCTTTTTTTTGTTGGTTTTTATTGGCATTTCTTAGAAAGAGGAACATTAGCAACAAGCAATGTGGGGTATCGCATCCCCTGAACAAATGAAAGGTTACAGTTCCCAAACTTTTAATAACCCTAGTTGCCCCCCCTCCCTCCTACCCCCTCCAAGGTGCCGTCCCGGATTTGGTGGGTCGGAGAAGTTCTGATAGACTTTCGTTAAGGACCCCGGGGGTCGTGGGGGTGTTTGATGTCTCTTATTCAGTGACCTCTTCTGAGACTAGCTCCTTTCTTTCCTTGAGCAGGGGTTTCCGGTGGGGCCGGGTCTATGTTTCATTGTGTCTCTATACTGTGTTTCCAACCTTAGAAAAGAGGTGGTGGAATTCTGACCAGTCTGTCTCCACCTGTGCACTATTCCCCAAAATAGCAGCTGATATCTTTTCCGGGAGGTAAATGTCTCTAGCTGTCCCAACCCATTCTCAGACCGTGGGGAGAGGGATCCTTTCCCAGTGTCTGGCACTGCGTGCTCTTGCTGCCAATAGTAGAGAGTGTGCCAGCGGGGGGAGCTTATTCCACTGCTCGTCTTTCCTCTCCAGGCCAAACAGCACCAGGACCGGGTCCCCCCTCCCGCTTCCCTAATCTAGCCTAGCGCTTCTGACCAGTACATCTGTACCTTGTCACATGTCCACCACATGGGCCAGTAATTGGCCTTTTCCCGCATCTGTGCCAGCAGTGGGGTCCACCGTACGGAACATGTTAGAGAGGGAATCTGGGTTGTACTGCCGCCTATGCAGCAGTTTTATAGCGTGCATTTTGTATTGGCAGGAAATCGAGGGTTTAAAAGCTCTCCCACAGAAGCATGCCCACAGTCCACCTCCCACCTCTAGGCGCAGATCCCTCTCCCATATACATTGGCCAGAAGCAAATTAGAACATGGACATTTCGGAAACCTATTGAAGTCAACTCTACCCTACACGCGACAAGCTGCCATCACAAACCAACAATTCTAAACAAACCATCAGGGAAATTTTTAAGAGCAAGAAGAAACTGTCAGACCACAGAACACTTTGTCAAAGAATGTAATCTTCTGAAATCAAGATTCCTAGCTAGAGGATATTCGGAACAATGTGTCAACAAAGCTTTGGACAAAAGTCAGTTAATAACACAAGAGGAAACACTAGTAAAAAGGAACAAAGTATTGGAACAACCAACTATTGGTTTCATCACCAAATTTGGCAATGACTACAGATACGTGAAGAAAATCCTAGCCAAACACTGGCATCTGTTAAAATTGGATGAGCACATCTCCAATTTTGTTGATGTAAAACCGAGGATTATTTTTAAGAGAGCACAGACACTGAAAGATAAGCTAAGTCCTTCGAACCTACCAGACACAACGGAGGAACCATTGAACTGGTTAACATCAACCACCAATGGATTTAGGAAATGTGGAACTTGCACCGTGTGCAAATATGCACATGACAAAACAGACTCATTCTCCAGCGGCAACAATAAGATCTTGAAAATTAAACAACCTATAAACTGTAGGACAAAATCTGTGTGTGAAAATTGGTGTAAATTGGCAGCACGATCAGAGAACTCAGGACCCGAGTACGAGAACATCTAGCGAAAATCGGAAGCCAAGATCCCAGACTGCCCCTTGCATGCCATTGGCAAGAGAAACACCAACTGGATGACAAGGCAGACATCCAGTTCATTGGTCTTCAAAGAGTCACATTGGGTAGACGTGGAGGTGACAAAGAGAAGAAACTCAGACAAATGGAAGCAAAAATAATCTGTAAACTTAATTCTACGGTAGCAGGCCTTAACACAGATAATGAGATGGTGTCCTTTTTATAGGAAATTAGTCACCAACTACACATTGCTGAGTGTGATTCCACATAAATCTCTCTTTATTCTCATTTTCTCTTTATTTAAGGACAACCGACTACTTTTCGGCAATCAGCAGAACGAGAAGTAACATATGTTTGATTATTGATTAACTGAGTGCACCCAGCCCATTGTTACAATTGTATAATTATACATTTGTTTGTCTTTTTATGCTAATCCACGCCTTTACTCCAATGAACGATTAACTGAGTGAATCTACTCCATTGTTACAATTATACATTTGCTTCTTCCTTTATGCTAATCCATGCCTTTATTTCAATTAATGTTCTACTGCTAAAGGTTACCCGCCTGTCACCAGGGTAGTTTTCACAGTGCAGTGCTTTTCGAGATTAGATATTGTCCGCTCTACCATTGCACCGCCATTAAGAGCGCTCAAACTTTTAGGTTCTCCTATTTTCATTTGAGGCCTATTTTTGGTACTTAATATGAATACCTAATATATGACCATGAATCTGACTTGTACACAATCATGGTGAGTCTCTTAATACCACGTTCATAAGGACATACTATACTGTATATATGAACGGACTCCATCCTAACATGGCCGCCAGTTTTTCACTGGATTAAACATGGAGAAAGGACTGAGTTAGGATGTTTGTCACCATAGCAATATAAACTTTTACACTGAGGACGCCTAATGGTACCCCCTCGAGATTCTTTGCAACACGCGATTAGACGCTGCATTGCTATACTAAGGTAAGAGACCGTCTGGCATTTCACGGCCCTCTTTGTACTCTGAAATACGTAGAATTCTCGCACGCGAACGGGCGCACTTTTCAATCCGATTTGTTAGCTACTCATGTCACGCATCTCATCTCCCGCGGGGGATTATTAAGGAACTATGATACTTCTCTTGGAGAAGAAGTCTGAATAGCAAGACTGTTAGAAACAAACGCAAGCTCCAACATTACTATTATACTTTATAAAACGTCACTATAACAGAAATAATGTGACTTCACCGCGCATCAGCTTTAATTTTTGACTTACCTAACTACTTGGATACTAAGGTGATTGTGTCAATATTTCACCCCTGTAGGGATCGAGCCCTTTTATCTATGGAGGATTAATGCCAAATGTGACAGGGGCACTAGAGGAAGTTTAAGTTATCTATGGAGGATTAAGGCCAAATGTGACAGGGGCACTAGAGGAACTTTAAGTTATCTATGGAGGATTGAGGCCAAATGTGACAGGGGCACTAGAGGAACTCTAAGTTATCTATGGAGTATTAAGGCCAAAAGTGACAGGGCACTAGAGGAACTTTAAGTTATCTATGGAGGATTAAGGCCAAATGTGACAGGGCACTTGAGGAACTTTAAGGTAAAGAAATTCAATTATTTTTAAATGAGCCGCACAATGAATTCAAAGCTGATCTTTTACCCATTCAAAAGTACTTTATTTAATAAGTGTTTTGTATTTATCTTTTTCAAAGAAATACCCCTTCCATTACCACTCCCATTCCCCATCCTATTTTTGTCTGGCTTTTTATTTCAATTTGGATTTGGACTTTTTCTGTTCATTTAACACTACTCTGAACTTGTAACGCTCACCTGATTCTCGCAGAGGCGCCGGTCTTGACTGGGCGACTACCGTATCTTCAAAGGTGATGTGTAGCACCCGGTTGGCTCTTTGGGCTGGACCTCTGTGCACTGTATGCCTGACGTGTAGAGTAAGATGTCTGCAGATAGAAAATATGGGGTTAATGAACTGGGGTTATTGGGGTGTCCCTATCTCTTTCCTCTTCTCCTCTCCTGTAGACCCCAAAGGTTAACGCTCTCACCTTAGGTAAGTGAATGCCGAGCTCTCCATCTGCCTCGGGGCAGGGTGCTGTAGCCAGTTTCTTCACTGGATAGGTAGCGCAGGCCTCTTGACTTCAGAGGACTGCTGTCCGTCGTTTACTGCACGAACGGTAAGTTTCGAGTCATTCAAATGTCTTTTTAAAGTCTTTAGTAATGATGTCTCTTGTTTTGCAGGGTTCCGGCGATGGCGGATGACGGGCTGAAGTGAGTTGAAGATGGAGCCCGTGTGATGAATAGAAGCGCCTGGAAGCACGTGAGTAAGCGCTTGTTGCCTGCTTCACGATGCGCTCTAACTGTCTTTTTATTTTGCAGGTACGAGTTCGGAGCGGCTGCAGGGTGCCGGAATACCCACTGGATTAGATGTGGAAAGGAGTAATGGCACGTGAGTATTAAAGTGCCCCAATGTCTTTAAACGCACCTTGTTTTGTCTTTCAGATGCGGATGCAGCGCCGAAGGCCTCCGGAGCGTGCGAAGAGTTGGTAAGCTTTTGTCTTTCAGATGCCGGAATGCAGTATGAAGACCTCCGGAGCGCACGAAGAGTAGGTAAGCCTTTGCCTTTCCGATGCCGGAATGCTAACCTGTTCTTTCTTGTCTTTATAGGTGTTGCTGAAGACTGGATTCAGAATGGTAAGCCTTTGCCTTTCAGATGCCGGAATGCTAACCTGTTCTTTCTTGTCTTTATAGGTGTTGCTGAAGACTGGATTCAGGATGGTAAGCCTTTTTCCTTAGGCCCAGGACTGGATGCAGAAGACACGATGAGCGTCCTGCTGCAGAGGGTGCAGAATAACGCAAAGCAAGATTCATCCACCGGGTGTGGTTTAAATAGCCTCCTGTAGTGCTTAGGTGTCTCCTTCCACAGCCACGCCTAAGTAAGAAAAGAGTTCCTGGTAAGAAAAGAGTTCCTGCCTTCCAGAAGAGTTCCAGTGTTCTAAATCTAGGGAGTGGCTCCAGCCCCACCCAACAGGAAAAGTAGTTCCAAACAGAAGAGGATCAGAGGCTCAACTCAGGCAAGTAAGCAGCATGGTCTGCTGCAGGTAAGTCCACCCAAGCATTATGAGCCCGGCGCTTCCAGCGCTGGGACTGGGCATATTTATGAGCCAGGACTGGGTCCAAAAGGTCCCAATTGGGACTGGTTGGCACTCGGAACCTGGGTTATGAATCTGCTTCCTAGGGAGTTGGGAAAACCCTGACCTTTTGGAAGCAGAGATCATGACAGAACTCTGTTTTTTTGTTTAATTCTTACATTTTATGTAATGTGGAGAATTGTACATGGTTATTAATGTGAATGTGTACATTAAAATGCTCACATTGAACTTTTGTGTTATAACGTTATGGCGCTATGACAGATTAATAGCCCTGATTTGAGAAAGGTCTCTGGGAGACCGAAACACGTGTCATTATCTCAGGGCATTTTTGTAAATAACACATTTTCTTGGAACATTTGGCGCAGTCTCCTTCCGGGATATTAATACCTTACACTAATGCTTAAGCGGGTTTTCTTTTGGCTGAACCCAGTATCCGGTGAGACGCGACTGTTTGCATTTAAGGAAACCTCTTTGAAATACACTCATCATCACAAGATGGCGCCATGTTAGACCAAACCGCTACAGCCAAGATTTTTTGGATAAAACTGTTTTATTTTTATGCTCTGCCTTTTTCTCTCTCTTTAACTGAATTATTGGAGTGCCATCTAGGTTACGCGCTCACCTCTGTTTTGCAAATGAGTGGTGTTTTAACTTAGACTTATCTGATAATTATTAAGGGAGCTGTGTATACTTTTGTTGATTGTGTTTTGAACTTGCTTTCCTATATAGTGCTAGTGTATTTCTTAAAGTGTGTGCTAAATAAATAATTATATACTTTTGATACCAAAGCTCTGGTCAGTGTTTGTTTGCTCTACTGTGTTTTTAGCCCTATTGTGTATACTCTATATACTGCCCTACTCATCTTGAGAGAAGTCTGACTGCTCAGCCACAGCTACCAGGTAAATCTGGGTGGTGCTGACTGCTACCAATTGGGTTTACTGCTTACTCCTGTAGTCTTAATCTTTTTGCAGTGTTCCCTAAGGGAACTGCACAGGATTCTGCCTAACACTCTTTCTCGGTAATCGGCCTTTAAAGCTCAGAGACCTCACTGTGACTAAGCGTTGGTAGGGACACCCCTTCCAGGTAAGACTCCATTGCTTCCCCTTCTTGGACTCCCTCTTCCCCATATAGGGACTCATAAAAGTTGGCAAATTCCCTGGCTATTGCCTCTGGTTCTGACTGCGGGCTGGCCCCTTTCCCCTTAATCTTGTCCACCCACCTCGCCGCCCTTTAGCCTCTGAGCTTCTCTGCCAGCATGGCATCCGCCTTAACCCCCTTCTCGTAATATCTCTGCTTTAAATACTGGAGGACAGATACCACCCTCCCCATCTCGATGCCCCTTAGTTCTTGCCGCTTATCCCTGGCGGCTGCCTCCAGATCCCTTACCCTTTCTTTCTTCCCCTTCCCCTCCGCTCTCTCCAGGAGGCGAATCTCCCTCTGAAGAATCTTGGATTTGAGTGACCTAATCCTCTTCTTCGCCGCCCCTTCCCAATCTGCTTGCCCCACCAGGTTGCCTTGGCCGCATCCCTAACTATCCCTTGTTCTACTTCTCCTGTATCATTTAGGGTTTAATATTCCTTGATACACTCTCTCATTTCTTCCCTGAAGGGCTCGTCCCTCAGGAGCAGGTCGTTACAGCGCCACAAAGATTCCCTGGGTTTAAGTCTTGACATAGCAATGTCCGCCCCCACTAATTTGTGGTCAGACCAGCTAATAGGGGATGTTCACACCTCTCCACTCTACTGGCCTGTTGGAGCTCCAGGAAAATGTAATGGATCCTAGTTCTGGACCCATGGACTGCCGAGTGAAAGGTGTATCCCCGCGTGGCCGGGTGCACTTCCCACCAGGTGTCAACCAGTCTCTGGTCCCACATAAAATCCATAAACCCCCGGCTCGCCTGCCCGTCCCTGCTACCCTTGGGTATGGGCTCACCACTATGATCCATTCCACGGTCCCCCACATGTTGAAATCACCTCCCAGGAGGAGAAGCCCCTCTACTCTGGCCAGGATCTCCCTCAGGAATTGCATCTGACCAATGTTTGGGCAGTCTAGGGTTGCAATGGATATTCTACCATTTTCCAGGTTACCCGAGACTACCAGAGCCCTCCCGTCCATTCTTCTCCAAACAGTGGGTTCGGAGAGCCTGAGTCTTTTGTAGATCAAGATCCCTACTCCCCCTTTCTTGTCAAGGCCAGAAGCCCAGAATGTCTGGCCCACATGGGGGCCCGGGATGCGTCTCTCCTCTCCTTCCACTGTCCTAGTTTCTTGGACCAGCAATACCTCCAACCTCAAATTTCTCATCTCCCTTCCAAAGAGAGATCGCTTTATAGGCGAGTTGAGACCCTTCACATTCAGGGATCCCAACTTAAGTGTCTCGACCCGGCCCCCGCTCTCAGGGATAGCCATCCGGGATCACCAGGCTTCTCAATTCCCCTTTGGCCCCGAAGGATCTCCCTGCACACTTCTCTGTCCCCGACCTCTGACACCTTGAATGAAACCCCCCACCCTCCTCCACCCACCCCTGCCCCCCCTCCCCATGGTATGAGACACCTGCCCGTGGACAGGCCAATATGGGTTAAGATCCGTTGGTCCTCCGTTGTCTTCCTATGTCTCATCTTCACCCCCGGCAGGGGTCTCCCCGTGGCCAGCTTCTCTTCCGGTGGTGCTCTGTAGGCCCTCTCTAATTCACTTCCTCATTGCGTGTTGGGGTGTTTGGTTTCCTGAATGTTCTCTTCCCCTTCATCTTCCTGTTGAGAGCCCAAGGGCCTTCGGGTCCCCTTGCTTGTCCAGTTGAGGTTGTTCCTTCATCTCCCCCTTCCGCTGGTGCGCCTTCCCCCTTGAGGACTTGGAGCACTTCCTTGCCACTGGTCACCAGGTAATCCACTCTCTCCCGCTCAAAAGACAGCGCAAAAGGATAGGACCACCTATATCTGATGTCCTGTTCGGTGAGCCATTGTGTTAGTGGGCAGCATTCCCGTCTGCGGGCTAGAGTGAGGGTTGAGAGATCCTGGAAGATCCGGACTGTGTCCCCCCTCAAATATAAAGCTCCCAAGTCTTTTTGCCTTCTCCAGGACTTCCATCTTTTCTCTGTAGCGGAGGAAGCGCACGAGAAAGGACCTTGGGCCGCCTTGTCCACCCCCTCCACCTCTATGTTATGTGCTCTTACAAGCTGTACCTCCTTGCCTCCTTCCACGGTGAACAGTTGGTTTATCAGGCCCTGTACCTTTCTTTCTACTTCCACCGCCGTTTTGCCCCTCTGCTGTGACACGCCTAATATGCGCAAGTTGTTACGGCGGTCTCTATTTTCGAGGTCGTCCATCTTTAACAGCATGTCCTCTTGTCTGATTTCGAGGTCAGTTATTCTCGCCTCATACTTCATCTCGAGGAGGTCGGCCTGTAGGTGATTATTTTCCATACCCTCCATCTTATTCTCGAGTGTGTCCACCCTTCCTTTGAGGTCACTTATCGAGGCTTGTATGTCTGTCCTAATGGCTTTGATCTCTTGCAGTATGTCTGAGATCCTCTCTGGTGAGCACCGGGGGTGGTGGGCCGCCTCCTGCAGACATTCTGTAAGTGGCTGGGTAGGTTCCCCCTCCGGCGTCCTGTGGCTGTCTCCGGAAACGCTGCAGGGAGAGGAGTGCTTGGGCAGGCGACCGATTATTTGAGCTGATTATGTGTGATGGCTCCAGGTTCGCCCCTCGGTACCTCTCTGGTACTGTTTCGGCTCCCAGAGTTCACGTCCCTTTCTTGACTCGTGCTCTCCTAGGCCTGATCACCTCAGCCCCCAACTCTGCACTTCACAGCATTTGCTTTCCGTGGGGGTGCGTTGGGGCGGTGGGGGGCTCCTGTATGTGGACCCATGGCATGTACCAGTGTGTTATTCAGCGCCTTTCCCGGGGGACCAATCTCCCTCTTCTTGACCTTTGCCCTATTTTCAGGGAGCCCCTGGGTGCCAGGGGCCCTCTTTCTTGCTTGGGAGTATTGCCCAGGGGGGTCGCGGGATCAGTTCCCCGTCGGGAGCAGAATGCTCTGTATCCTGTATCTTGTTTGCGGCACTTCTGGAGCAGGGCATTTACATGTTGGTGCTGTCATGAACTTCAGATCACGCCCCTTTTGGACCTCCTGGTCCTTGTCTCAACGGGGCTTACATTCCGTACTACTTCCAACATGGCCGTCCAGAGCTGAAGCCCTTACTCGCTCCATGCGCTGAACGCGGAGTGATCTATTTATAGACCACACCTTCCGCGGCTCCACGCGTCTCAATGCTATTGCAGAGTAGCCTCAGACGTGTGTTCATAGCTCGCGGTATTGTTTCCTTTGTCCCAGTGCTACTACCTGCTCCTGACCCTTTCCCCCTTCCTGATTCTGAGTATTTCTAGCCTTTCCCAGACTCCCGGATTCCTGGACTCCGCGCTCCCGGAACTAAACGCAACCTGGAACCAGACGAGACTCGGGCAGCGCTGTTCAAGACCAGGAGCGTTCGCAAGAAGGCAGCGATCGAAGACACCGGCAAACACCGGACCCAGGTGAGAAGAGGGGGAACTCCTTGACAGTTTGAGACACCACCCAATCGAACCTAAAAACGAGATGGAAGCCGCCGTGCAGGACTTAATGCGACGCATGCAAGAATTATCAACCGAGGTTCAAAATCTTAAGGTGGAAAACGCTGCTCTCAAACAATTGGTCTTATCCCGGGATTCTGCTACAAAGGAGGGTGCCCTGTTCGGCGGTATTGTTGACAAGTATGATGGTTCGGCAAAAACACTTGGCGGATTCCTGGATTCATGCCTGGTCCACTTTACCTTTAAGCCCTATTATTTCTCGACTCCTAGGGCTAAGGTGGGTTTCATCATATCCCACCTTTCCGGCAACGTCTTAACTTGGTCAACACCCCTTGTTAACTCCGGCGATGCCCTCCTAGATGACTATGATGGGTTCATACAGGCCCTTAAAGGCATGTTTGACCGTCCAGAGCAGGTCTATACTGCCCAAGAACGCTTGCTGGACTTTCAACAGGGCTCCCAAGATATGCTCACTTATGTGACCAGATTTAAACAATTGGCTAAGGAAGCAGACTGGTCCTCTGAGACTAGTTTTACCCTGATCAGGAGAGGCCTGAACGATGAGATCAAGGATGAACTGGCCAGGGTGGCCAGACCAAATTCATTCCAAACACTAATGGACCTGGCCTTGCAGATAGACTTTCGCATCCAGGAAAGGAAGGCTGAAAGGAAGAAATCCAAGGGAAACCCACCCAAGACGTCCTTTGAGAGCACAGCCAGAACGGATGCAAACCCAGGTCCAGCCCCAGAACCTGAACCCATGCAAATTGGAGCCTTTCGTGGACCCATATCACCTCAAAAAAGATTGAGAAGGATCCATATGGGTTTGTGTATGTATTGTGCTTCAGACAAACATTTTGTCAGGGAATGTCCTCTGGCACCTCCTCGGCGTTTGGGAAACGCCAGCTCCCGATCTTAAATGGAACAGAGATTCAGGAGAGAGATGTTTGCTCCACATCAATTCTATCCTTGAACTCTCCTGGACAAAAGAGTTTGGTGATACTACAGGCCTTCCTGTCGCCCTCCAAAGACAGGACCTATCCCATTCTGGCCTTGGTGGACTGCGGAGCTATGGGAATTTTCATTGATCAAGACTGGGTTGGTAGTCATCATATTCCGTACGAGACACGAAACACCATGCAGCCGGTGGAAGCAATTGACGGACGACCCCTCTCTTCAGGACCCATAAACCTGCAGACTAAAGAGATCCAACTTTCCATAAACCATCAAGAGCGGATTACATTCGACATCATTAAGTCAGCCCATTACCCCATGGTTTTGGGAATGCCCTGGTTACAAAAGCACAATCCGTATATCAATTGGACAGCAGGATCATTATTCCTGGGCTCAGAGTTCTGTATGTCCCACTGTCTATCCCTGGACCCCTCCTCGATAACTTCTAAAGAACCACCAAGAGACCAAGAAACACCACTCATGGTTTCCAATATCATACAAGTTCCAGAAGCCTATCAGGGATATGCTGATGTATTTTATACTGCCATAGTCCAAGCCTTGCCCCCTCACAGGCCCGAAGACTGTGCCATAGATACGGATCCCTCAGCTGTAATTCCCTTTGGCAGAATGTTCATTCTTTCCGAACCCAAGAAAAAGGCCCTTCGGGAATACCTAGACACTAATCTTGAAAACGGCACCATAAGACCCTCGAAATCTCCAGCGGGTGCTTCGTTGTTCTTCGTTCCCAAGAAGGATACCAAGGAACTCAGACCTTGCCTCGACTATAGAGGCTTAAATCAATGCACCCTCAAAGATCGGTACCCACTGCCCCTGATCTCGGATATCCTGGAAGCTGTGAGAGGAGCCGTAATATTCACCAAATTGGATCTCAGGGGTGCCTACCATTTGATCCGTTTCCGGGAAGGAGACGAGTGGTAGACCGCCTTTAGAACACCCTTTGGCCACTACGAGTACCTGGTCATGCCCTTTGGACTAGCCAATGCCCCAGCAGTATTCCAACGTTTTATGGCTAGAGTGTTCTCTGATATGTTGTTTCTTTTCATCATTGTCTATCTGGACGACATATTGATTTTTTCCAAGGACCCTCTGAAGCATGAAGGACATGTTAAGGCAGTTCTACAAAGACTCCGGGAACATCACCTCTTAGCCAAGCCTGAAAAATGTTTGTTTCACGTTACCTCTGTGCACTATCTGGGATTTATCCTTAGTCCAGAGGGGATTGGCATGGACCCTTCAAAGGTAAAGGCCATTCTCGCCTGGCCTACTCCCACGTCCGTGAAACAAATCCAATCCTTCCTAGGACTAGCCAATTTCTACCGAAAGTTCATAGCCACCTTTTCCGAGATTGTACAACCTATAGTGGCTCTGCTAAAGAAGGATACCCCATTTGTCTGGTCAACATTACAAGAAACTGCATTCCAGCTTTTGAAGACCGAGTTCACACAAGCTCCCATTTTGGCTCAACCCGATACAAGTCAACCCTTTTTAGTGGAAACGGATGCCTCTAATTACGCTATAGGAGCAGTGTTGAAGCAGAAAATGGAGGACGATTTGGAACACCCCGTTGCTTATCTTTCAAGAACCTTAACTCCGAGTGAAACACACTACTGCGTCCTGGAAAAGGAACTCTTAGCCATTCGCCAAACCTTCACTGAGTGGCGACACCTACTTCTGGGAGCCAGACATCCTGTCCAAGTCCGTACTGATCATCGAAACCTTCAAATTCTACAGTCACTGGAGTGCAGGAACAGTTGTCAGGCACATTGGGCCTACTTTTTTGCCCAGTATCAGTTCCACATTACTCATGTCCCTGGATCACAGAACCTGATCGCTGATGCCTTGTCTCGCCGTCCTGACTACGTGACCACTGAAGATAAGGCATTTCCTAAAATGTTTTCTCCCACGATCTTCGTAGCCCAAGCAGTTGATCTCCTGGAAGAAGTCCGATCGCAAACCCAATCCTCGGAAATATGGAAGGACATTTCAACAAGAAATCACTGGAAATTAAGAGCCAAGGAAGGCTACTTATTCAAGGACAATGCACTACTCATTCCTACACGGAAGTTACAGCAAAAAATAATAAACCTTTGTCATGACACACTCCATTCCGGGCACCGAGATATAACAAACACCCTCCGTCTTATACAGTGACAGTTCTGGTGGCCTAAAATGAAGTCTGACATACAGCAATACATCCAGGCTTGTATAACCTGTGCCCAAAATAAACATGATAACAAAAGACCGGCGGGTCTTCTTCTGCAGCCCACTCTACCCTCTAAACCATGGGAAATCATCGCTACAAACTTCATAGTGGAGTTACCACCTTCCCGAGGATATACTACCATCATGGTCACCATAGATTTGTTTACCCATATGGCCCATTTTACGCCACTGATGAAACTACCCTCCTCTTCAGAGCTAGCTGGAATATTTCTGGAACACATATTCCGACTACATGGGCTTCCTTCCAAGATCGTATCTGACCGGGGTCCCCAATAAATTTCACAATTCTGGAAACACCTCTGTCGGGTACTAGGAATCCAACGTGCCCTCTCTTCAGGATATCACCCCCAAACCAACAGAGCCACAGAACGTGCAAATCAGACCCTGGAACAATATCTCCGATGTTTCGCCACCAAGGTCCAGGATGACTGGTCTCTCCTGATACCCGTTGCAGAATTCGCTTACAACAACTCCGAACACTCAGCGCTACAGACCAGCCCTTTTTATTGTAGTCAGGGGTTCCATCCATCGGTTTTACCCTCGGTTCTTCCTTACCCTACACCAGTACCTACTGTTGACTCCTGGATCGAAACTCTTATCAACATTCACCGGGAGGCTAAAGAACACTTAGAGAAAGCCAGATTACAGACCAAGAGGTATGCGGATTCCAAGAGAAGACCAGGTCCTTCCTATACGGTCGGTGACCGAGTATGGTTGTCATCAAAACTACTCCCCCAACACTTGCGACCAAACAAGCTGGCTCCCCGCTACTATGGTCCATTTCCCATCAAGGAGATTATCAATCCTGTCTCATATCGAATCAAGCTACCTGACTCCTGGAAAAGAATTCATCCTGTTTTTCACACATCCCTATTGAAGCCCTCCATCCAATCCTCTCGAAAATCCAGTAGACCTCCTCCTCTACTGGTTGACAACCAACTGGAATATGAGGTGTCCCGGATATGTGACTCCGAGTATAAGCGGGGCCATCTTCAATACCTAGTGGAGTGGAAAGGATATCCCCTCCTAGCGAAAGGACCTGGGAACCTGTTTCAAATATCAAGGCTCCTCGGTTGCTCAGAAGATTTCACCTAATACACCCGGGCAAACCTGGAGGAAAAGACCCTCGGAGGAGGCATGCTGTCATGAACTTCAGATCACGCCCATTCCGCACTACTTCCAACATGGCCGTCCAGAGCTGAAGCCTTTGCTCGCTCCATTCGCTGAACACGGCGTGATCTATTTATAGACCACGCCTTCCGCGGCTCCGCGCGTCTCAATGCTATTGCAGAGTAGCCTCAGACGTGTGTTCTGCTTTCTGTAGCTCGCGGTATTGTTTCCTTTGTCCCAGTGCTACTACCCGCTCCTGACCCTTTCCCCCTTCCTGATTCCGAGCATTTCTAGCCTTTCCCAGACTCCCGGATTCCTGGACTCCGCGCTCCCGGAAGGAAACGCAACCTGGAACCAGACGAGACTCGGGCAGCGCTGTTCAAGACCAGGAGCGTTCGCAAGAAGGCAGCGATTGAAGACACCGGCAAACACTGGACCCAGGTGAGAAGGGGGGAACTCCTTGACAGGTGCTCCCTGGATGGAGGTGTCAACCTCAAGGGATCCCATCCTCGTCCATGGGGGCCCGCCTCCCTTCAGTGCCCCTGCAGCTCAGCGTATGGCAGTCTTTTATGGTGCACTCTTCATGGCGGTGCCCTGGGCCGCCTCCTGCAACCGTGTGTCTTCTCTGTGGTGTCCCCGGGGTTGGCCCAACAGGACTTGGCTCATATGCGAGGGGGACCTCACCGGAGGGTGCCCCTTCCAGTTCCGGGGGAGCGGGTCCCCAGAGTGGCTCCCCCCTCAGCGGGCGGTCCAGCTTTAGGTTTCGGTGATCCCTGCACACTGTGTCCCTTGGAATGTCCCCTCCTTATGATGTGCACCAGGGTCTCGTCAGGGTCAGCCCAGCGTTCCCTCTGTGCAGGGGTCTCCACTCGACTAGTCCCATGTGACCCACCTCAGCCCCCCTGACCCCTCTTCCACTCCTAACCTGGTCCCGCTGGGATTCTCCCATTGATGGGGGATTCCGAGATCTTTGCAGCCGCAGGTAATGCAGGCCACTTGGTCTCGTGGGGGAGGTTGCTCCGTGTGGTCCAAAGCTGGTCTCTCCCTAGGGCTGGCCCGGACGTGTCGACGTGGGTAGAGGGCCCAGTGCGGCCGCTCTTCGCTTGCTTTCTTCTCTCCCTCGCCTCCACTGGGTCGGATCCACCAGCAGGAATCCCTACTCCTGGGGTGAGCAGCTGTGCTCCCTCGGCACTGGTCCCGGGTGCGTTCTTGGCCATATCTCCAAGGGGCCCACCGACCGTTGCCTCAGGCCGTCTCTCTCGGGGCAGGTCCACCGCCGCCAGGCCTTCACCCACGTTGCGCCCGCCTCAGCCACAGCAGGTAGGAATCCGGGCTCCACTGCTAGGATCGCTCTGCTCAGCACCAGCTGTCACTGGGGTCTCAGCTTCCTGCAGGTGGAGTGCCTCTCCCCTCCAGCGAGATCTTCCATCTGCTCCGGATAGCTCTTTACCAGAAAGTTGGGGGCTCCAGTCGAGTCCCGAACTCTTTATCTCTGCCGGGGGTGAAAGTTGCACCCCATGCCCAACTGGTGAGGACGGAGCACGAGTCTCGCGCGTCTGCCATGGTCCGCAGCCCCTAGCAGTCTCCCTCCATCTTGTCTTGATATCACTTTCAATCATTCCTGCCTTTTTCTGACTTCCAGACCAGGCTGTTGTGCTCTGGACACATTCCCAGAAGACTCTTCTAAAAGGGTTGAGATGCAGGCAATAGAGGGATGGGCCTTCTCAGGATTGTACCTGCAGAGCAGGAGGTCATGTCAGCGGCCGATCCACAGTAGCACCCAGGGTATCAGGCAACAGAGGGATGGGCCTTCTCAGGATTCTATGGCACGACAGGAGGCTTCATATTATGCATAACAATCTTTACTCTGAAACCACAGCAGTAAAGAAAAAACTTTTACAAACAAAAAAGTTTCAATAACAGAACTAAATAGAGTTCAATGTCAATGCAAGGGGAGCTCCCCAATCCATCATGGAGGACACGTCCTGCCCTGTAGGGAACCAATGAGCAGGGACTCTCCTCTATATATGTCCTTTACTCTAAATCCAACTCCTCTTTCTTTGCTGCTGACACCACAGCTAAGTCACTCCTTTTAGTTGTGCTTTGCATGTTAGTCAGTGGTTGCCATATGAATTTGTGTTTCATATATAATATGCTGGGTGCTTTACTGTGTTCACCATGGGAATTGTGTTTCCTTATTTTGAGTTTATTATTGCAGTATTGTATGAACTGCCACTTACTTCGTGGCCTTTAACCAAAATATTGGGTCATGAGTGCCCGCACTTTAATTGTGGTGTGGTTTCCTGAAGTGAGTATTTCGATTTTCAGAAACCTTTTTTAAATACCCAACGCCCTTCACGCGTGGGTTTGGGGCGCTGGGCAATGCTGGCCTCTGTGTTTATTTATTTTGCTTTTCTTTATAAAATGGAATGCGAGCTGTGGCGCGCGGGTCTTTGAAGCCTTGGCTTCAGACCTCGCACGCACAGCCTTTTGTTTGTTTATTTCACATGCTGCCCTTTTAGAAGCTGTAGCTTCAGGTCTGTCACGCGTGGGTTGGTGCACCTAGAGCGCCAGGTTATGTTTCTTTTTGTTTAGCATTGTGTTGTCAGCTGTGCACGCGGGTCTTTAGAAGCCTTGGCTTCAGACCTCACGTGCACAGGCTGCTGTTTCTTCTTCCCTCCGTCGTGCGCGGCCCTTTCAGAAGCTTTCGCTGCAGGCCCGACGCGCGCCGGAAACCCTTCTGATTAACACGCTTGTCGCCTAACCGATGACCGCTCCTCCCTCCCCATTCACCTTGCGCGTGGGTATTGAAATCTTTGCTTTGCTCGCAGCGCGGGGGGGGGGATGCTAGTGTTGGGAGTTTTTTCCCTTCTGGAGCAGCGCTCCGATACCTGTAGGTTTGTAGCGCTGTATAAATTAGGAATTATGAATGACAAATTATTCAATTTATATGCAATAAGGTACTAGAGTGAGGGGAATTTTTTCCCTTCTTATACGCTGCCCCAGGCACAGGGGTAGGGTTGAGCAGCGCTCTTATACCTCTGGGTTTGTAGCGCAATGTAACTGCTCAATTATGAATGCTCAATTGTTCAATTTATACACAATAAGGTACAAGAGTGAGGGGAGGTTGTTTCCCTTCTTATACACTGTCCCAGGCCCAGGGGTAGGGTTGAGCAGCGCTCTGATACCTGTGGGTTCATAGCGCTATATATGAATGTTGAATGCTAAATTGTTCCATTTATACCCAATGTGATACAAGGGTTTTTCCCTTTAAAGGAAACATTATGGGAAAAGTGCAAGTTTTCCACATGTCCCCACGCGCGCCCTGGCAACAGATTTGCTTACTGATGCGCAGGTCAGGGGAGCGCCATTTACCATCTCCCTTACATTTTAGAAATGAAATACAAAAAATACAAAGTGTCTCTCACTGTTTGGGGGTATATTGTGTCAGACTTTCGGCACATACATTTTGAGTGCCGATGCCTGCTCGGCTTCAGGTTTCACCTGAGTTTGGATGTGAGGGTTGTTCCCTGGCGGGCTGTTGGTTTCCATACCCTGCTAGGGTAAACAGCTTGTGGTGCGCTTGCTCAGCGTATTCCTTTGTTACAGCAATGGTTAAACTGTGTGTGAAGCATTAACGCTTCCCTTTTGTTAAAAGAATTATTTTGTTTTATTTATTTTTCTCATTTTATCCTTCAAAGAAAAAGACAGGGGTTGGTGGAGGAGGTTGTTAAGTGACCTAGGGGGGCTTGGGCCTTCCTATCCAGCCTTCATTCAGACGCAATCCTGTACTAGCATGATATTTCATGTCCCTTTATGGGGGGAAAAATGTCTGGTAAGTTTCCCCTCTCTCTTTTTTCCATTAGGTAGGTTCAGGACAACTCAGTCCGTTTACTTCCCTTAGGTTTTTCGCCTCCCCCGAAGGGGTCAGGTACGCAGGTTAGGGGGAGTACCCACAGTTCTGGTCCGTTCCTCATAGCCTGTTTTCTTAGTATATATCTCCGCTACTGCATGGTCCTTGTTTCTGTGACAGATAATTTGGAGGACCCTATTTGCCTTCAGAGCTAACCCTCTCGACATTGATTGGAAAGTCCTTGATATCCTTCTTTGCCCTAGAGGAAATAAGGGGAAGGACCCTACGAAGGAAGAGTGGTAGCTGTGTATTTAAGACATGTATAACCCAGTTTGCTCAGCTGGCTAAAGAGGGATGCAACCTCTAGTTTCACTATTTGATGTGCAAGTACTGGGCTACTTGAATGAAATCTGTTTGCCTGCTCAGCAACGACGACGCCTCTGCTCTTACGGAGCGGCGTAATTACCCCTCTTGTGAGGAGGGATGGCTCAAGGTAAAACAATACAATCCAGGTTCGGATTATAATACTAGCACTTGAAAATGTGCGGATCATGAAGGGCTAGATTATAAGAGCGATTGCCTGCTCGGCATCGATGAAACACCTTCATGGCCACAGGATGACGTAAGCCCCTTCCCGTGCGACTTCATCTCAAATTATTATTGAACAGATGGCTTTTATTAAGAGCTTTGCCCCTCAAGAGAAGGGAGCCAGCTCCTGTGGGTGTTTTTCCCTAAGTCTACCTATCCGGTAGAAGGCGCATCAAGAGTTGCGCACAGTTACTCCTCTGCTCGAGGGGCTTGAGCACTGTGTTTTTGTTCCTTTGGAGAGATTGTGCCGACAGGAGTCCTGCTAGTCATAGGATATCTCCTCTAATGCCTCAGGTGTTCACCAGATTCTTCTTAAATGTTCACCTCAAACCCCTGGGGGTTGCTGTAGGTTAACAAGGATCCAATGTTGTACATTTCCTCTGTCAGTGTTCCCTTGCCTCCTTCCCCAGTGGTCACTAAGGCAAGTAACATTTTTGGAAGGGGCGGTGATACCAGCCTCCCTCAAGGTTTTTCAATTATGAATGAGATAACTCTGCTCCCACTAATTGGGAGTGGGCATATGGAGTACTTCCAATAATTAGCTTGCCAGTCTTAACATCTATTTGGGGCACCTTTAAAAGAGGAAGAGTTTTTATGCTCGTTGTTTCCTGTCCCTTGCCGGAGGGCATGGTCAGGTTAGGCCTCCAGGATGAGTGCTGGGAGTTCCAGTTTTTCCTTCTCATCAGGAGTTTCCTCTTCATTTCCACTGATGGGTTCACTCTTATCAATGTCCTTCCCTTTTGGTTTGCCTTCTGATTTGAGCAGACAAGGCATAGTGTGAAAAAAGGATTCGCCCGGGAGCACTGACTTTGGTTAAGTGACGAAACTGTGATTTGAGAGCAGTCTGCAGTTCAGAAACTTGAACACATCTCTTCCCAGATGTAATCGGTAGAAATACTTTCTGCAAAAGGCCTTTTGAAACTTTGGTTTGAAAACACTATCTTTGGAAAGCATTGCAAAAATATGGCAATTGTGTTTTGCTAACGGAAACACACTACTCTTTTTGCAGAAGTTTCACGATTGTTTTTATTTTTTCATTTGTATATTTGGGCAATCTAGCGCCTAGATGCCTACGGGTTTAGTGCGCTTTACAATTTTAAAAAGAAATAAAAGATAAATATTGTCCAAATTAGCAATATGCTTTTATTTCAGAAGCTGTAAATAAGGATTATTTTGACTGTCAAAATAAATTAGCAAATACTAACTATGTTTATCAAGTGCTGCTCACTACAAAATGAGATGGGAGCCTCATTAATGTACCCCCCCCCCCCCCCGAGTCCTGACTGGAGGGGGTGAGCAGGCCAAAACTGTATGCCGGTGTAGAATAGCAGGGGATCCTACAGCAGAATGTTGCAAAGCCAACTGAGCTGGTTAGGAGACTGTTGCTGAGATGCTATGAAACACAATTTACTTGTTGTATAAGCGCCTAACAAAGGCACAATATATAAATAAATGTATACATTGAGACTTTCCTGTAAATCACACGTCTTCTTTCCTTTCCTATTCCTGCGGCAACATGTGCAGTAAAATGTGGTGTCTTGACATGGGGAGGAGTACGGCTCCCTCACTTCACTCAGTGTCTGAACTTTTGCCCCCATAGAAAAAAACAAAAGCTGGCACCCAAGAATATACGCACAGTAAGTGAACACATCTGAAAGTGAAAGGAGAAAGATACAAATGTATTGCAATTGACCTTTCCCCTTAGAAGAAAGTGCACGAGGCAAAAGAGTACTGACCTTTCAAAAAAGTAATCAACAACAGAAAAATAACCTCAGAGGAGATTTTGCAACAAATACGCTGGCAAAGTTTAAAAGGTGCTCACCATTTAAACCCAGCAATATGTAGTGCAATATTCCCTGGAAAACAAAATCCCAATACGAGCAAGTGCTTTGATGATCATTTTATGTGTCTGCACTGGATGCTTTGATGAACGTTTTATGTGTCTGCACTAGAAACATGACAACCTGGGTGACATCCCGGTAGTCAAATGCTTGAGCAAGCTTGCCGACCTCAAAAACACCCAAGCGGGCTGCGTCCACCCTCTGAAAAATGTTACTGTCCACCCCCATGTATCCTTTACTTGTGCCCTGACATGCAGCACATGGCCACAATCAAAGGGAAAATATCTGCACCAGTCTCCAGGATTGCAACCTCTCTTGCCACGTCCTGGGCAAATATTCAGGACTCACTTGCCCTCTCAACATTTCCCCTCCTCAACCCCATGTCTGGCCTTCAACAATACTCTGCTTTATGAAGATGACTTGAAAAGTCCACACACCATAGTAAGGTACCCACTCAAATATAGAAATCCTGACAGAAATATGTTAAGCATAAAGTGTACAATTGTGGTACTATTTCCTCATCTTGACTAGGAGACTACAAATACCAGAATGCAACTCAGCAAAAGGCAAAAATGGCCTTTGTATTTTCACGACATGTAACAACAACATGTAGTGTGTGAAAAGGTTACCTGTTTGCGTTTCAGTGTTTCGCAAATGCAGGGTTCATATATGATGTGATGAAAAAATCAAATTCCATCAAAAAGAAACGCTTTTTGGTGCATTAAATATGAACATCTAAAAATAATGTAGCTCATTTAAAACAGTTTTGTTTGATATAATGTAATTGACCTGGAGGAGAGCATAGATGTAGGCAGCTAACTTGTTCTGTATGTGTGCTTGCAGAATGAAAACGCCCATTTGAATTTCTTAAGACAGAAATGCTACAAACCTCTCCTCCAAAACAATGGTCTCTTAAATGGGCCATCACTTGTAAATCGCCCCCACTTTACATGCTCTGTTTGAAGAAAGAACGTGATAAGCAGTCATTAAGGGTCCTGCAGCACCTGATGGGCCGCTGGGAATGGGTGTTGGTCTCTAGAGAGCCACGGGAGGTTGGGAGGCGACACTGTGGCCTCACGCGAGCTTAGTACCGAAGCCGCACAGGCCCCCTTAACACATTATTCCTGGTATACTTGAGGCAGGTACTGGTGCCTGCGGGGCCCCTCTGACAGCAGGGCCCTGGGCCACAGCACAGACTGCCCATGCCACAGGCCGGCTCTGTATTGGAGCCTTCCCCCTGTTGCGTTTCATCCTTCAGGCGCTCCAGCCATTGCTGGCAGGGGGCTGGAGCCGGTATAGGTGGGCACCACTTACTTGCTGCCCGCGACTGACTCCCCCTCCTCCGGAGTCACGCCACAGCATTTATTGTACGTACCGCTCTAATGCAGAGACTTGTACATAACACCCCCATCCCGCTGTATGGTTTCTCAACCAAAAGGCACCTTTGCTCCCTCACAGCCCCACCACATAGATCTGGGACGGGGTGAACTAAAGTCTCTTTAGGAACTAGAAAGAAACTATCCTGTGTTCTTGGAAGTGAGCACAATTGCAGAGTAAAAGGCAGGTCTTGCACCTGACTTTATAAACACACTGCACATGCCCCCCCCCCACCATTCCCTTTCACACTCAGAGATCCTAACACATCTGAAAACGGGGACCATATTTAATAATAGAGTTTTTTAATGAAAACATTTCCTTATACAAAATAGCATTCAAACATATTGAACATAATTATTTAGCAAACTATAGTAAGACAAGACCACCAAGGCAGGCCAGTTAGTGGTCTGCAACTAAGGCATATTTACAGGGGGCGTAAGTAGCGCGTCTAGCGCTTCATGGGGATAAATGGCCACCTGTTTACAGCCACTGCACACCCTAAGTTCCCCCACTCACCTGAAGGGGGGTCACGCTCTAGAATGTGTAGAATGGGGGTACATGCACTCATTCAAGGTCTCCTACACACAGGGGAAAGCGGGCAATGGTGGTATGTATCCGCACATGTGGGTCAAAGTTTGCTTGGGGCACTTTGACAGTGCAGACACCTGGCCTGCAGGCGACCCACCCAGGCGGATATCTCTGGTAGATGGGGTCCTGGGCACTGAACTCTGCCAGGGAGTCATTGATGGCCCGATGACAAAAGGGGGAGCCTTCTACGGGGCAAAGCCTTGTGGAGCCATGCTTGAGGGTGAAGGCGGAGGTGTAATCACCCGTGTGGCCACATTTTATTCACAAATCCTATTCTTTTCAGATTTTTCAATGGACTTGAGAATTATTTTTGATCTTCGCTAAGCAAAAAAAACACATTGATAACTTTTTAGCCAGCATGTGGTGCACAGACTCCTTTCACTGGAGCCTGGTGCCATCCATGCCGTGCACAGCTGTGCATTACGCGTGCATCGGTTCATTACCTGGTGCCATCCATGCCGTGCACAGCTGTGCATTATGCCTGCACCGATTCATTGCCCGGTGCCATCCATGCCGTGCACAGCTGTGCATTATGCCTGCACCGATTCATTGTCTGGTGGGTCCTCAGAGAAGCCAATCAGCTGTTTCTGCACCAGGGCCCAGTAGATGCCTTTTCTTTCCAGCAGCTTCTGGTGTGTCCCCTGCTCTTTAATCTCACCCCCAGACAGCACCAGGATGTTATCGGCCTGCTCCGCCACGCTCATCCGGTGTGCGATCACCAGCACAGTCCTCTTCTTCTCCTTACTGTAGATGGCGCTCTGCACCTGGGTGTAGAAGAGTGACAGGTTAGAACAAACGCACCAGTACTCTCACACCAGTGTCTGACTGACATTGCCCCGTCAGACATGCCAGGGCCTTCAGAAGACCTTCAGAGGCAACTACAACCACTGGCACAGGAATCACCATCACAAGCTTTGTGTGTAGAAAGGTGAGGGTGTCACTAGTGCTCTTACACCAGTGTCTGACCGACTTTGCCCTATCAGACACGCAACTGGCCTTCGGAAGCCCTTCAGCCAAGCAGATCTCCTCCAGCAGAAATCTCTGGAAGTTACTGATCCTTATCAGATTTAGCGATCCACTCTGAGAATCTGATGAATAAGGAGCTTGAGGGGGCCCAGAGCATCCTAAGATTGTAAGGTCTCCACGGAGGAGACTCTCCCGCCTCCAATGGATGGTCGAGACATATGTTGTTCTGCACAACCATCCGAGCTCTGACTATGCTCCTGTGGGCACTAATCCCAGAATATGAGGTGTCCTGGGCACTCCCCATTACCGCATCCCTACCATGAGCTTCTAGACAAGAGATCCTGCTCTAGACAGGATGGAACCCCCTCCAGATCCACCACCACCCCAGAATATGAGGTGTCCTGGGCCCTCCCCATGACCCCATCCCTACCATGAGCTTCTAGACAAGAGATCCCACTCTAGACAGGATGGATCCTGCTCCTGATCCTCCACCATCCCAGAATATGAGGCGTCCTGGGCCCTCCCCATGACCCCATCCAGAGGTCGAAGTGGGCGGGAGCGGTGCTCCTATACTTTTTATTTTTCAGTTTCCCCATTCCTATACTTTTATTTTAAAAAGAAACCGTTCCGGAACAGTTTCGTTTTTAAAATAAAAGTGTAGGAAGAAATTGAAGCTTGCACTTCAGTGCACTGCACTGAACATTCCCTTAAATAATAGGTGTGTTTATTTGGGGGTTTGGACTGTGTGTGGGAGAGGCGCAGCTATGGGGTTTGTGGGGAGTGCGGCAGGCCGGCAGGGAACATAGCTCCACTACTTCTTTTCGTACACTTCGACCACTGACCCCATCCCTACCATGAGCTTCTAGACAAGAGATCCCACTCTAGACAGGATGGATCCCCCTCCTGATCCTCCACCACCCCAGGATATGAGGTGTCCTGGGCCCTCCCCATGACCCCCTCCCTACCATGAGCTTCTAGACAGGATGGATCCCCCTCCTGATCCTCGACCACGCCAGGATATGAGGCGTCCTGGGCCCTCCCCATGACCCCATCCCTACCATGAGCTTCTAGACAAGAGATGCCCTCCTGATCCTCCACCACCCCAGGATATGAGGTGTCCTGGGCACTAGCCATGACCCCATCACTACCATGAGCTTCTAGACAAGAGATCTCGCTCTAGACAGGATGGATCCCCTTCCTGATCCTCCACAACCCCAGGATATGAGGTGTCCTGGGCACTAGCCATGACCCCATCCCTACCATGAGCTTCTAGACAAGAGATCCCGCTCTAGACAGGATGAAATCCCCCTCCTGATCCTCCACCATCGCAGGATATGAGGTGTCCTGGGCCCTCCCCATGACCCCATCCCCACCATGAGCTTCTAGACAGGATGGATCCCCTCATGATCCTCCACCACCCCAGGATATGAAGTGTCCTGGGCCCTCCCCATGACCCCATCCCTACCATGAGCTTCTAGACAAGAGATCCCATTCTAGATAGGATGGATCCCCGTCCTGATCCTCCACCCCCCCCCCCCCCAGGATATGAGGCGCTGCTTGGACCCCATGACTCACCAGGTGCTCGCTCTCGGTGTCCAGCGAGCTGGTGGCATCGTCCAGGATGAGAATCTGGGGGTCCCTTATCAGGGCCCTGGCGAGGGCCACACGCTGCTTCTCTCCTCCAGACAGCTGCCCTCCCCTCTCGCCGGCATCTGGGGAAGGGAGATAGGAAGGAATCAGACATACAGAGAGGAGGGTAGCGCATAAGAGGGTTTCCAAGCGCTTCATGGGCCCCATGGGAAGATGGGAGTTTCTTCCACATTGGGAGATGTAGAGAGGCTTACAGCCGGACACAAGCCTCGCCTCCCACTCATGCCAAGAGCATACATGTAGATCGCTTCAGAGCACTTTAAAGGGAGTTAAACCATAGATAGAATGTCTTAAACCACTGCTTCCCAAAAAGGCCTACACGCTTCCCAATACTTATTATTGCACGGATGGTTGACCTTTGACCCCCTTCGTGTGTAAGAGAAATGAAAGACTGCAGGTGTGCACGGTAATGGAGTATACATGGGTGCCCCAGGGCGTTGCCTCACATCTCACACACACACACACACGCACACAGACAGACACAGGGGGTGCGGAAAACATTTTTAGCACACACTCATGTCTCAATGCTTTCACCATTAGATGGACGGCGCATGGAGGCAGGGAAGCAGCAATTCCTCCCCACTTACCCCCACCTCCCGGGGATGCACTGTCGTCAAACAGGATGCATGCATAGTGCTGAGCAATCACCAGCACCGAGGCATAGTGCAATGCAATCACCAGCACCGAGGCATAGTGCCGTGCAATCACCAGCACCGAGGCATAGTGCCGTGCAATCACCAGCACCGAGGCATAGTGCCGTGCAATCACCAGCACTCAGGCATAGTGCAGTGCAATCACCAGCACCGAGGCACAGTGCCGTGCAATCACCAGCACCGAGGCATAGTGCCGTTCAATCACCAGCACCGAGGCATAGTGCCGTGCAATCACCAGCACCGAGGTATAGTGCAGTATAATCACTAACACCGAGGCATAGTGCAGTGCAATCACCAGCACCTAGGCATAGTGCAGTGCAATCACCAGCACCGAGGTGTAGTGCAGTGCAATCACCAGCACCGAGGTGTAGTGCAGTGCAATCACCAGCACCGAGGCATAGTGCCGTGCAATCACCAGCAATGAGGTATAGTGCCGTGCAATCACCAGCACCGAGGCATAGTGCAGTGCAATCACCAGCACCGAGGCATAGTGCAGTGCAATCACCAGCACCGAGGCATAGTGCAGTGCAATCACCAGCACTGAGGCTTAGTGCAGTGCAATCACCAGCACAGATGGATAGTGCAGTGCATTACCAGCACTGAGGCATAGTGCAGTGCAATCACTAGCACCAAGGCACAGTGCAGTGCAATCACCAGCACCTAGACACAGTGCAGTGCAATCATCAGCACAGAGGCATAGTGCAGTGCAATCACCAGCACAGGGGCATAGTGCAGTGCAATCACCAGCACCGAGGCATAGTGCAGTGCAATCACCAGCACCGAGGCATAGTGCAGTGCAATCACTAGCACTGAGGCATAGTGTAGTGCAATCACCAACACTAAGGTGCAATCACCAGAACCGAGTCATAGTGCAGTGCAATCACCAGCACTGAGGCATTGTGCAGTGCAATCACCAGCACTGAGGCATAGTGCAGTGCAATCACCAGCACCGAGGCATAGTGCAGTGCAATCACCAGCACTGAGGCATTGTGCAGTGCAATCACCAGCACAGAGGCGCAGTGCAATCACCAGCACCTAGACATAGTGCAGTGCAATCACCAGCACCGAGGCACAGTGCAGTGCAATCACCAGCACCGAGGCTTAGTGCAGTGCAATCACCAGCACTGAGGCATAGTGCAGTGCATTACCAGCACTGAGGCATAGTGCAGTGCAATCACTAGCACCAAGGCACAGTGCAGTGCAATCACCAGCACCTAGACATAGTGCAGTGCAATCACCAGCACCGAGGCACAGTGCAGTGCAATCACCAGCACCGAGGCATAGTGCAGTGCAATCACCAGTACCGAGGCATAGTGCAGTGCAATCACCAGCACAGAGGCATAGTGCAGTACAATCACCAGCACCTAGGCATAGTGTAGTGCAATCACTAGCACTGAGGAATAGTGTAGTGCAATCACTAGCACTGAGGAATAGTGTAGTGCAAACACCAGAACTAAGGTGCAATCACCAGAACCGAGTCATAGTGCAGTGCAATCACCAGCACTGAGGCATTGTGCAGTGCAATCACCAGCACAGAGGCATAGTGCAGTGCAATCACCAGCACAGGGGCATAGTGCAGTGCAATCACAAGCACCGAGGCATAGTGCAGTGAAATCATAAGCACCGAGGCATAGTGCAGTGCAATCACCATCACGAGGCATAGCGCAGTGCAATCACCAGCACAGAGGTATAGTGCTGTGCAATCACCAGCACTGAGGCATAGTGCAGTGAAATCACCAGCACCGAGGCTTAGTGCAGTGCAATCACCAGCACAGACTGATAGTGCAGTGCATTACCAGCACTGAGGCATAGTGCAGTGCAATCACCAGCACCGAGGCACAGTGCAGTGCAATCACCAGCACCGAGGCACAGTGCAGTGCAATCAACAGCACAGAGGCATAGTGCAGTGCAATCACCGGCATAGTGCAGTGCAATCACCAGCACCGAGGCATAGTGCCGTGCAATCACCAGCACTCAGGCATAGTGCAGTGCAATCACCAGCACCGAGGCACAGTGCCGTGCAATCACCAGCACCGAGGCATAGTGCCGTTCAATCACCAGCACCGAGGCATAGTGCCGTGCAATCACCAGCACCGAGGTATAGTGCAGTATAATCACTAACACCGAGGCATAGTGCAGTGCAATCACCAGCACCTAGGCATAGTGCAGTGCAATCACCAGCACCGAGGTGTAGTGCAGTGCAATCACCAGCACCGAGGTGTAGTGCAGTGCAATCACCAGCACCGAGGCATAGTGCCGTGCAATCACCAGCAATGAGGTATAGTGCCGTGCAATCACCAGCACCGAGGCATAGTGCAGTGCAATCACCAGCACCGAGGCATAGTGCAGTGCAATCACCAGCACTGAGGCTTAGTGCAGTGCAATCACCAGCACAGATGGATAGTGCAGTGCATTACCAGCACTGAGGCATAGTGCAGTGCAATCACTAGCACCAAGGCACAGTGCAGTGCAATCACCAGCACCTAGACACAGTGCAGTGCAATCATCAGCACAGAGGCATAGTGCAGTGCAATCACCAGCACAGAGGCATAGTGCAGTGCAATCACCAGCACTGAGGCATAGTGCAGTGCAATCACCAGCACCGAGGCATAGTGCAGTGCAATCACTAGCACTGAGGCATAGTGTAGTGCAATCACCAACACTAAGGTGCAATCACCAGAACCGAGTCATAGTGCAGTGCAATCACCAGCACTGAGGCATTGTGCAGTGCAATCACCAGCACTGAGGCATAGTGCAGTGCAATCACCAGCACCGAGGCATAGTGCAGTGCAATCACCAGCACTGAGGCATAGTGCAGTGCAATCACCAGCACCGAGGCATAGTGCAGTACAATCACCAGCACCTAGGCATAGTGTAGTGCAATCACTAGCACTGAGGAATAGTGTAGTGCAATCACTAGCACTGAGGAATAGTGTAGTGCAAACACCAGAACTAAGGTGCAATCACCAGAACCGAGTCATAGTGCAGTGCAATCACCAGCACTGAGGCATTGTGCAGTGCAATCACCAGCACAGAGGCATAGTGCAGTGCAATCACCAGCACAGGGGCATAGTGCAGTGCAATCACAAGCACCGAGGCATAGTGCAGTGAAATCATAAGCACTGAGGCATAGTGCAGTGCAATCACCATCACGAGGCATAGCGCAGTGCAATCACCAGCACAGAGGTATAGTGCTGTGCAATCACCAGCACTGAGGCATAGTGCAGTGAAATCACCAGCACCGAGGCTTAGTGCAGTGCAATCACCAGCACAGACTGATAGTGCAGTGCATTACCAGCACTGAGGCATAGTGCAGTGCAATCACCAGCACCGAGGCACAGTGCAGTGCAATCACCAGCACCGAGGCACAGTGCAGTGCAATCACCAGCACAGAGGCATAGTGCAGTGCAATCACCGGCATAGTGCAGTGCAATCACCAGCACCGAGGCATAGTGCCGTGCAATCACCAGCACTCAGGCATAGTGCAGTGCAATCACCAGCACCGAGGCACAGTGCCGTGCAATCACCAGCACCGAGGCATAGTGCCGTTCAATCACCAGCACCGAGGCATAGTGCCGTGCAATCACCAGCACCGAGGTATAGTGCAGTATAATCACTAACACCGAGGCATAGTGCAGTGCAATCACCAGCACCTAGGCATAGTGCAGTGCAATCACCAGCACCGAGGTGTAGTGCAGTGCAATCACCAGCACCGAGGTGTAGTGCAGTGCAATCACCAGCACCGAGGCATAGTGCCGTGCAATCACCAGCAATGAGGTATAGTGCCGTGCAATCACCAGCACCGAGGCATAGTGCAGTGCAATCACCAGCACCGAGGCATAGTGCAGTGCAATCACCAGCACTGAGGCTTAGTGCAGTGCAATCACCAGCACAGATGGATAGTGCAGTGCATTACCAGCACTGAGGCATAGTGCAGTGCAATCACTAGCACCAAGGCACAGTGCAGTGCAATCACCAGCACCTAGACACAGTGCAGTGCAATCATCAGCACAGAGGCATAGTGCAGTGCAATCACCAGCACAGAGGCATAGTGCAGTGCAATCACCAGCACTGAGGCATAGTGCAGTGCAATCACCAGCACCGAGGCATAGTGCAGTGCAATCACTAGCACTGAGGCATAGTGTAGTGCAATCACCAACACTAAGGTGCAATCACCAGAACCGAGTCATAGTGCAGTGCAATCACCAGCACTGAGGCATTGTGCAGTGCAATCACCAGCACTGAGGCATAGTGCAGTGCAATCACCAGCACTGAGGCATAGTGCAGTGCAATCACCAGCACTGAGGCATTGTGCAGTGCAATCACCAGCACAGAGGCGCAGTGCAATCACCAGCACCTAGACATAGTGCAGTGCAATCACCAGCACCGAGGCACAGTGCAGTGTAATCACCAGCACCGAGGCTTAGTGCAGTGCAATCACCAGCACTGAGGCATAGTGCAGTGCATTACCAGCACTGAGGCATAGTGCAGTGCAGTCACTAGCACCAAGGCACAGTGCAGTGCAATCACCAGCACCTAGACATAGTGCAGTGCAATCACCAGCACCGAGGCACAGTGCAGTGCAATCACCAGCACCGAGGCATAGTGCAGTGCAATCACCAGTACCGAGGCATAGTGCAATGCAATCACCAGCACAGAGGCATAGTGCAGTACAATCACCAGCACCTAGGCATAGTGTAGTGCAATCACTAGCACTGAGGAATAGTGTAGTGCAATCACTAGCACTGAGGAATAGTGTAGTGCAAACACCAGAACTAAGGTGCAATCACCAGAACCGAGTCATAGTGCAGTGCAATCACCAGCACTGAGGCATTGTGCAGTGCAATCACCAGCACAGAGGCATAGTGCAGTGCAATCACCAGCATCGAGGCATAGTGCAGTGCAATCACAAGCACCGAGGCATAGTGCAGTGAAATCATAAGCACCGAGGCATAGTGCAGTGCAATCACCATCACGAGGCATAGCGCAGTGCAATCACCAGCACAGAGGTATAGTGCTGTGCAATCACCAGCACTGAGGCATAGTGCAGTGAAATCACCAGCACCGAGGCTTAGTGCAGTGCAATCACCAGCACAGACTGATAGTGCAGTGCATTACCAGCACTGAGGCATAGTGCAGTGCAATCACCAGCACCGAGGCACAGTGCAGTGCAATCACCAGCACCGAGGCACAGTGCAGTGCAATCACCAGCACAGAGGCATAGTGCAGTGCAATCACCGGCATAGTGCAGTGCAATCACCAGCACCAAGGCATAGTGCAGTGCAATCACCAGAACCGAGGCACAGTGTAGTGCAATCACTAGCACTGAGGCATAGTGTAGTGCAAACACCAGCACTAAGGTGCAATCACCAGAACCGAGTCATAGTGCAGTGCAATCACCAGCACTGAGGCATTGTGCAGTGCAATCACCAGCACCGAAGCATAGTGCAGTGCAATCACAAGCACCGAGGCATAGTGCAGTGCAATCGCAAGCACCGAGGCATAGTGCAGTGCAATTACCAGCACCGAGGCATAGTGCAGTGCAATCACCAGCACCGAGGCTTAGTGCAGTGCAATCACCAGCACCGAGGCACTGTGCAGCGCAATCACCAGCACCGAGGCATAGTGCAGCGCAATCACCAGCACCGAGGCATAGTGCAGTGCAATCACCAGCACCGAGGCATAGTGCAGTGCAATCACCAGCACCGAGGCATAGTGCAGTGCAATTACCAGCACCAAGGCATAGTGCAGTGCAATCACCAGCACCGAGGCATAGTGCAGTGCAATCACCATCACGAGGCATAGTGCAGTGAAATTACCAGCACCAAGGCATAGTGCAGTGCAATCACCAGCACTGAGGCATAGTGTAGTGCAATCACTAGCACTGAGGCATAGTGTAGTGCAAACACCAGCACTAAGGTGCAATCACCAGAACCGAGTCATAGTGCAGTGCAATCACCAGCACTGAGGCATTGTGCAGTGCAATCACCAGCACCGAAGCATAGTGCAGTGCAATCACAAGCACCGAGGCATAGTGCAGTGCAATCGCAAGCACCGAGGCATAGTGCAGTGCAATTACCAGCACCGAGGCATAGTGCAGTGCAATCACCAGCACCGAGGCTTAGTGCAGTGCAATCACCAGCACCGAGGCACTGTGCAGCGCAATCACCAGCACCGAGGCATAGTGCAGCGCAATCACCAGCACCGAGGCATAGTGCAGTGCAATCACCAGCACCGAGGCATAGTGCAGTGCAATCACCAGCACCGAGGCATAGTGCAGTGCAATTACCAGCACCAAGGCATAGTGCAGTGCAATCACCAGCACCGAGGCATAGTGCAGTGCAATCACCATCACGAGGCATAGTGCAGTGAAATTACCAGCACCAAGGCATAGTGCAGTGCAATCACCAGCACTGAGGCATAGTGTAGTGCAATCACTAGCACTGAGGCATAGTGTAGTGCAAACACGAGCACTAAGGTGCAATCACCAGAACCGAGTCATAGTGCAGTGCAATCACCAGCACTGAGGCATTGTGCAGTGCAATCACCAGCACCGAGGCATAGTGCAGTGCAATCACCAGCACAAAGGCATAGTGCAGTGCAATCACAAGCACAAAGGCATAGTGCAGTGCAATCACAAGCACCGAGGCATAGTGCAGTGCAATCACAAGCATCGAGGCATAGTGCAGTGCAATCACCAGCACTGAGGCATAGTGCAGTGCAATCACCAGCACTGAGGCATAGTGCAGTGCAATCACCAGCACCGAGGCATAGTGCAGTGCAATCACCAGCACCGAGGCATAGTGCAGTGCAATCACCAGCACCAAGGCATAGTGCAGTGCAATTCCCAGCACTAAGACTTAGCACGGCATAGGTTACGGCTTGCTCATGAAGAATCAGGTGTACATTATACTTGTTCTTTTATGTGTAAAGGAGATCCCAGTCATGCACACCAACCAAATAAGAGAGCAACCCAAGGTGCAGGAGGAAACCAGCTTTATTGATGCAATCGGCCGGTAGAAGGTCCACAGACGTCCTCAATTACTTCCAGGTGACCCCGGGGGAAAAGACTAACCAGATGACATCATCATATTCATAAACACAATATTCACAAGCTGCCATTGGTTGCTGAAATAAAATCACCTATATTGTTATATACATGACCTCTTCTAATTGGATATTCATTATCTTTGAGCCTGCCCATGGTCCCTCCTACTATGCAAGACGTCATGTCCCACGCATCATCGGACCGTGCTCCAAATGGATGGAACCACAACATGCCGACATCGTTACAATACTGGTGCCTGTTACTGATGTGGCCTTGGGTGTTACTGGTGCCCGTTACTGATGTGGCCTTGGGTGTTACTGGTGCCTGTCACTGATGTGGCCTTGGGTGTTACTGGTGCCTGCTACTGATGTGGCCTTGGGTGTTACTGGTGCCTGCTACTGATGTGGCCTTGGGTGTTACTGGTGCCTGTCGCTGATGTGGCCTTGGGTGTTGCTGGTGCCTGATGCTGATGTGGCCTTGGGTGTTACTGATGTGGCCGTGGGTGTTACTGATGCCTGTTACTGATGTGGCCTTGGGTGTTACTTGTGCCTGTCGCTGATGTGGCCTTGGCTGTTGCTGGTGCCCGTCACTGATGTGGCCTTGGGTGTTACTGGTGCCCGTCGCTGATGTGGCCTTGGGTGTTGCTGGTGCCCGTCGCTGATGTGGCCTTGGGTGTTACTGGTGCCTGTTACTGCTGTGGCCTTGGGTGTTACTGGTGCCTGTCGCTGATGTGGCCTTGGCTGTTGCTGGTGCCCGTCGCTGATGTGGCCTTGGGTGTTACTGGTGCCTGTTACTGCTGTGGCCTTGGGTGTTACTGGTGCCTGCTGCTGATGTGGCCTTGGGTGTTACTGGTGCCTGTCGCTGATGTGGCCTTGGGTGTTACTGGTGCCTGTTGCTGATGTGGCCTTGGGTGTTACTGGTGCCTGTTACTGATGTGGCCGTGGGTGTTACTGGTGCCTGCTACTGATGTGGCCTTGGGTGTTACTGGTGCCTGCTACTGATGTGGCCGTGGGTGTTACTGGTGCCCGTCGCTGATGTGGCCTTGGGTGTTACTGGTGCCCGTCGCTGATGTGGCCTTGGGTGTTGCTGGTGCCTGTCGCTGATGTGGCCTTGGGTGTTACTGGTGCCTGTTGCTGATGTGGCCTTGGGTGTTGCTGGTGCCTGTCGCTGATGTGGCCTTGGGTGTTACTGGTGCCTGTTGCTGATGTGGCCTTGGGTGTTACTGGTGCCTGTTACTGATGTGGCCTTGTGTGTTGCTGGTGCCTGTCGCTGATGTGGCCTTGGGTGTTACTGGTGCCTGTTGCTGATGTGGCCTTGGGTGTTACTGGTGCCTGTTACTGATGTGGCCTTGGGTGTTACTGGTGCCTGTTACTGATGTGGCCTTGTGTGTTGCTGGTGCCTGTCGCTGATGTGGCCTTGGGTGTTACTGGTGCCTGTTGCTGATGTGGCCTTGGGTGTTACTGGTGCCTGTTACTGATGTGGCCTTGGGTGTTACTGGTGCCTGTTACTGATGTGGCCGTGGGTGTTGTCTGGTGCCTGTCGCTGATGTGGCCTTGGATGTTGCTGGTGCCTGTCGCTGATGTGGCCTTGGGTGTTACTGGTGCCTGTCGCTGATGTGGCCTTGGGTGTTACTGGTGCCTGTCGCTGATGTGGCCTTGGGTGTTACTGGTGCCTGTTACTGATGTGGCCTTGTGTGTTGCACTTATGCACAACAATCCAATCAACTTGTGGTGGGAAAGGAGCGATTGAAACGTTGCCTTGGCCAAAGAACTATCAAACGCACTCCCATTTCATCTTTCCACGCCAGGTCTCAATCTCCCAACCAGTTTGCTCAACCTCGGAAAGCTTGTCCCGTACTCCCTTCTGATACATACTGCTGCCTAGAGGCGTTTGCTGCAATTGGGTCATGCCATGTACAGCTTATTCATTGCAGCTGGAGGCCAGTGTATGAGACCTGTTCCCTTCAATGTATTCAATCTGTTAATGTGTTCTGCGGGCGTGCGTTGAACTGCATTCACTGCAATTGGAGGCGCTGTGGATGCATCTTGCTAGTGTGTTATTGGCAACATTACTTACTTCCCGATAGCAATTAAAACTGGGTATATTTCTGTCAGCTAGCAACAAAACGAACTTTATTGTCGTTTAGCTAAACTGGAACCATGAGAAAGGCATATTCGTGCAGTTTCAGCTCTCCTCCCTCTTCTCTCAGCCATGGAAGTTTCAGCCATCTGGACACCATCATGGATATGCAGTTTCAGCTATCCTCCCTCTTCCCTCAGCCTTGGCACTTTCAGCCGTCTGGACACCATCATGGACGTGCAGTTTCAGCTATCCTCCCTCTTCCCTCAGCCTTGGCACTTTCAGCCGTCTGGACACCATCATGGACGTGCAGTTTCAGCTCTCCTCCCTCTTCTCTCAGCCATGGAAGTTTCAGCCGTCTGGACACCATCATGGACGTGCAGTTTCAGCTCTCCTCCCTCTTCTCTCAGCCATGGAAGTTTCAGCCATCTGGACACCATCATGGATATGCAGTTTCAGCTATCCCCCCCTTCTCTCAGCCTTCGCAATTTCAGACGTATGGACACCATCATGGACGTGCAGTTTCAGCTATCCTCCCTCTTCCCTCAGCCTTGGCAATTTCAGCCGTCTGGGCACCGTCATGGACGTGCAGTTTCAGCTATCCCCCTCTTCTCTCAACCTTGGCACTTTCAGCCGTCTGGACACCATCATGGACGTGCAGTTTCAGCTCTCCTCCCTCTTCCTCAGCCTTGGCACTTTCAGCTGCCTGGACACCATCATGGATGTGCAGTTTCAGCTCTCCTCCCTCTTCTCTCAGCCTTGGCACTTTCAGTCGTCTGGACACCATCATGGATGTGTAGTTTCAGCTATCCCCCTCTTCTCTCAGCCTTGGCACTTTCAGCCGCCTGGACACCATCATGGACCAGCGATAATTTCTACTACAATGCTATGCCTTCTTAGCCATATGCTGTGCAGGGCCTTGCAAAGGGAAGAATGGTGCTTCTCTTGCCATTTATAACGCTGCTTTACATGTATACCCTACCTAACTGTGCACCCCAGCATGTACTACATTCCCTCTGTGTATTCAGCAACCTAACCCTCCCTACAAAGTGGCAAAACTAACCCTAACCTGCTTGTGTTACATTCTACATGGCGGTGGGAAACACAAAATGACACATTTTAATGTTCTTGTTCTGTATGTTCGCTCTGGTTTGGGGACAGGTGGAGTGGGGCCTTGCACACTACTGTGGTTATCTCCATCACACATCTATGTATCTTATTTATAAATGGCAAGATAAGCTGGGAAGCACTGACGCGCTGTACATAGGGGGCACCATACAGCAGCGTGGGTGTTGCAGAGCAGCTGGAATGAATAAGTGGAGCAGGGGGGCTTCAGAAGGTGGGGGAAGGGGTTGAGTGGAGCAATCAGCGATTGGGTAAGATGTTCTTTGAAGTTTGTTTGTTTGTTTGTTTGTTTGTTTGTTTATTTATTTAGTATAGCGCGCAAAACCCAGAGGTAACAAGGCGCAACAGAGGTCAGGAAGATAGGATTACATAAAAACTTGGTTACAGAATAAGATAGGCATGAGAAAAAGAGCATTACATTTACAGTTACATTGTGTGGGATGTGCATATATACATATAATTGAGCGAAAGCTTACAAATTTACATAATTAGTGCTGTGCATAGGGGCAGTTCGGTTGCATTTACATATTTACATATTTAAGGCTGTGCATGGTAGTCAGGTTATAGCACTGGCATGATCAGATTAGATGGCAGGGTTAGTCGTGAGGATCATTGGCCCGCAGCCAAGTGAGGGTGTTTCGCCTGAAGCTATAGTAGGATTGGTCTGTCCTAATGTAGAGTGGGAGGGCGTTCCAGTGTTGGGCTGCCAAGACAGGGAAGCTGCTGCCGCCGGTTTTCTTTTGTCTGAAATTGGGTACCTGCAGGCAGTAGGAATTAATCGATCTGGTGGGGCGGGTGGACGTTTTTTTCTTTATTCTGGATGCGAGATAGGGGGGGGCTGCGTTGTTTAAACATTTGTAGGTGAGTGATGCCGTTTTGAGGGAGATGCGGTCGTGGATTTTAAGCCATTTGTGTTCTCTCCTTTTGTTGGAGATGTGTTCCTTGGAGGGTAGGTTGAGGGCTGTTCTGAGAGCGTTGTTTTGTAGTGTCTGTAGTTTGTTGGTTATGCATTTGTTGGCTCCTAGGTACATGGCGTTGCAATAGTCCAGTCTGGATAGTATTAGGGCGTTGGCTATGATGATGCAGCTAGCTTGGGTGAGGAAGGCTCTACTTGCCCTAATTAGCTTGCATGTGTAGGCGGTGGAGGATGCTAGTGAGTTAACTTGTTTTTTTAGTGACATGGTTGCATCAAGGTGAAAGCCTAGTGTTTTCACTGTTTTGGCCACTGTGATGGTGTTGCCATCAATGTTGAAGGCCTTATAGTTGGAACTGAGTTTTTTGAGATTGGTATTGGATCCGAGGAGCAGGATTTCGGTTTTCTCATCATTTAGACATAGACCGTGTGTGGCCATCCATGCCTGAATGATGAGATATATTTTGTTTACCAAGGCCGTATCTGAAGCGTAGTTGCCTGAAAGGGGTATGAGGATCTGGGTGTCATCTGCATAATTGGTATATGAGACACCCAGTCTGTCCAACTTGTCAAATAGGGGCTTGGTAAAGATGTTGTAGAGGGTGGGAGAGACGCAGGAGCCTTGGGGCACCCCACAGGTTATTTTAATGGGGTCTGCTGAGGCTAGGGCGGAGAAGACCCTCATAGTTCGGTTGTCCAAGAATGATTGGATCCAGGCTATGGCCTCTTTCGAGAAGTGGGCTGCTGAGGCCAGGTGTTCGCACAGGACTGCGTGATCTACCAGGTCAAATGCTGCCGACAGATCGAGGAGTAGTAACATGGCAGTGTTCCCTTTGTCGTTAATCTCATTGATCTGGGTTTTAAGATCGATTAAGGCTGTTTCGGTGCCGTGCTTCGGTCTGAAGCCTGATTGGTGGGTGCCTAGTAGTTTGTGAGTTTCAAGATATTGCTGAATCTGCAGGTATGCTACTCTATCTATTATCTTTAACAGGAATGGCACCGTGGTGATGGGCCTGTAATTGGTGGGAATAGCGGGGTCTAGGGTTTGCTTCTTGAGGAGAGGCAGGACCCAAGATTCTTTGAGGTTACTTGGTATGGTGTTGGAGGAGAAGGATGCGTTGATCAGCTTGGTTATAAAGGGGGCTAGATCCCTAGCAGCATCCTTGATTATCTGGGGAGGGCAGTTGTCGCCTTTGCAGTTAGATGGTTTAAGTGAGGCTATAACTTTTTCTGTTTCTGGGATAGATATTTTGGTAAATCTGAAGAGATTCTGGCCTGGACGGTTGGCTGTTTTGTCGTGGTTGCTGGGAGATGCTTCATTGGTGGTGAGAGAGTCTTTTTTCAGAGCGATTTTGGTTTGGAGGGTTTTGATTTTATTAGTTAGGGCGTTTTGGACGCTGGTGCACCATACTTTATCTTTAATTATATTGTCTGGTGGGGGTATAGGGGATTCTAGTTCCCTTAGTATAGCAAATAGTTCTCTGGTGTTGGAGCTCGATTTTTCGATTCTTTCATTGAATAGTTTCTTTTTGGTGAGTAGAATTTCTTTTTTGTAGTTGTTTGCATAAAGTTTGAGTTGTGATTTGTTCTCTTCTGTAGGGGAGTTGCGCCATTGGCTTTCAAGTTTTCTTTTGTGCAGTCTAAGTTCTTTCAGATGTGGGGTGAACCAGGTGTTCAGGTGGGCTTGCTGTTTGCTTTTTTGCAGTTTTAGAGGGGCAATGATGTCTAGTCCTTTTTTTATGGTATTGTTATAGTTTTCTACTAGGCGTTCTGGTTTTAGATTATCGGGGAGAGCATTGAGGGTTGGCAGTAGTAGTGGTAGGAGGTTGTCAGGGGTTATGTTTTTTTTTGCTCTAGTGGGTAGTGGTGGTGCCATGATTTTTCTTTTGTTGACTTCTTTATTGAGAGATAAGGTGAAGTCAATGAGGTGATGGTCTGTCCAGTGCTGGGGAGTGGTTTTGGTAATGACGGTGTCGCAGTTTAGAGTGGCGATCCAGTCCAAGGTCCTACCTTTATTATGGGTGGGGGTGAGCACTCTTTGGATTAGGCCGTGTTCATCTAGCATGTTGGCTATAGCTTGTGCTGATTTGTCGTCAGGGTCGTTTAGTCCTAGATTCAAGTCGCCTAGCAATAATATTTGGGTGGTGTCTTTTATGTTGTTGGCTAGGAGGCTGGATAGGTCTGCTTCGAATGAGCCAATGGGGCCGGGTGGCCTATATATTAGAAGGATGGTTAAGGTGCGACAGTTGGAGATGGGTAGTTTGGCTACTAGGAGTTCGCAGGATTTGAGAGGTGCTTGAGGCAGTGGTCTTAGCTCGAGGTTTGTTTTAGCTATGATGGCTAGGCCGCCTCCTCATGTAGAGTCTCCATGTCCTTGGTGAAGTGTGGATGGAGGGGCCAGTCTTATCTGCGTTGGTAACTTGTTCCAGAGACAGGGGCACAGCAGGAAAAGGCCTGTCCTCTTTTTTTCTCCTCTTGCAGTTCTATGTGTCCACACTGGTGATGTTGTGGCTTCTGGTGCTGGGCTGCACCCCAGAGATGGCAAGCTTCTCAGGCAGGTAGAGTGGCGCTTTGTTTCCACACTGGTGATGTTGTGGCTTCTGGTGCTGGGCTGCACCCCAGAGATGGCAAGCTTCTCAGGCAGGTAGAGTGGCGCTTTGTTTCCACACTGGTAATGTTGCGGCTTCTGGTGCTGGGCTGCACCCCAGAGATGGCAAGTTTCTCAGGCAGGTAGAGTGGCGCTTTGTTTCCACGCTGGTGATGTTGAGGCTTCTGGTGCTGCGCTGCCCTCCAGAGATGGTAAGTTTCTCAGGCAGGTAGAGTGGCGCTTTGTTTCCACGCTGGTGATGTTGTGGCTTCTGGTGCTGCGCTGCCCCTCAGAGATGGTAGTTTTCTCAGGCAGGTAGAGCACTGAACTTGGGTCTAGTGGTGGTGGCGGTGGTACATCCCAGTGCATGTACTAGTGTGGGGTCTATGCACTATATGTAGGTGCACTGAGGAGGCCGAGTAGGATACATATACCTGAACAGGATACATATACTAGCACTGAGCTAAGCAGGAGGCTTATACTAGCAATGAGGCCAAGCATGGGGTATTTCACAGCACTGAGGCTGAGCAGGAGGCATTTAACAGCACTGAGGCCGAGCAGGATGCCTATACCAGCACTGAGGCCGAGCAGGGTGCCTATACCAGCACTGAGGCCGAGCAGGGTGCCTATACCAGCACTGAGGCCGAGCAGGGTGCCTATACCAGCACTGAGGCCGAGCAGGGTGCCTATACCAGCACTGAGGCCGAGCAGGGTGCCTATACCAGCACTGAGGCCGAGCAGGGTGCCTATACCAGAACCGAGACCGAGCAGGGTGCCTATACCAGCACTGAGGCCGAGCAGGGTGCCTATACCAGCACTGAGGCCGAGCAGGGTGCCTATACCAGCACCGGGGCCGAGCAGGGTGCCTATACCAGCACTGAGGCTGAGCAGGGCGCCTATACCAGCACCGGGGCCGAGCAGGGTGCCTATACCAGCACCGGGGCCGAGCAGGGTGCAGATACCAGCACTGAGACTGAGCAGGGTGCAACCACCAGCAGTGAGGCTCAGCAGGATGCATATACCAATTAGGAGGTTGAGCAGGAGGCATGTACCAGCACTGAGGCTCGACAGGAGGCATTTAACAGCACAGAGGCTGAGCAGGAGGCACATACTAGCACTGAGGCTGAGCAGGGTGCCTATACCAATCAGGAGGCTGAGTAGGAGGCATTTGGCAGCACTGAGGCTCAGCAGGAGGCATATACTAGCACCGAGGCTGAGCAGGGTGCCTATACCATCATTGAGGTTCAGCATGGGGCATATAACAGCACTGAGGCTGAGCAGGTTGCATAAGCCAGCACTGAGGCTGAGCAGGTTGCATAAGCCAGCACTGAGGCTGAGCAGGTTGCATAAACCAGCACTGAGGCTGAGCAGGTTGCATAAGCCAGCACTGAGGCTGAGCAGGTTGCATAAGCCAGCACTGAGGCTGAGCAGGTTGCATATACCAGCACTGAGGCCGAGCAGGATGAATATACCAGCACTTGGGCCGAGCAGGATGAATATACCAGCACTTGGGCCGAGCAGGATAAATAGACCAGCACTGAGGCTGAGCAGGATAAATAGACCAGCGCTGAGGCCGAGCAGGGTGCATATACCAGCACGGAGGCCGAGCAGGATGCATATACCAGCACGGAGGCCGAGCAGGATGCATCTCCCAGCACGGAGGCCGAGCAGGATGCATATACCAGCACTGGGGCCGAGCAGGATGCATATACCATACTGGGGCCGAGCAGGATGCATATACCAGCACTGAGGCCGAGCAAGATAAATATACCAGCACTGAGGCCGAGCAGGGTGCATATACCAGCACTGAGGCCGAGCAGGATGCATATGCCAGCATGGAGGCCGAGCAGGATGCATATACCAGCACTGAGGCCGAGCAGGATAAATATACCAGCACTGAGGCCGAGCAGGATAAATATACCAGCACTGAGGCCGAGCAGGATGAATATACCAGCACTGAGGCCGAGCAGGATGAATATACCAGCACTTGGGCCGAGCAGGATGAATATACCAGCACTTGGGCCGAGCAGGATGAATATACCAGCACTGAGGCTGAGCAGGATGAATAGACCAGCACTGAGGCTGAGCAGGATGAATAGACCAGCACTGAGGCTGAGTAAGAGGCATATACCAGTGCGGAGGCTGAGCAGGATGAATATACCAGCACTTGGGCCGAGCAGGATAAATAGACCAGCACTGAGGCTCAGCAGGATTCATATACCAGCACAGAGGATGAGTAAGAGGCATATACCAGTGCTGAGGCTCAGCAAGAGGCATACACCAGCGAGGAGGCTCAGCCAGAGGCATATACCAGTGCGGAGGCTGAGCAGGAGGCATATAACGGCACTGAAGCCCAGCATTTTATGTATACCAGCACTGAGACCAAGGATGGGATGCATATAGTACCGCTGAGCAGGGTGCCTATACCATCTTTGAGGCTGAGCACAGCGCCTATAGCAGCATTGAGGCTGAGCAGGTTGTGTTAAGGTAGCTATTGTCTGCGGTCAAGACTAGGTATCAGGAGGGGTGAGGGTGACTAAAGGACAATGAGCACACAGAGCAAGGACACTTATAAATGACTCCCAGACAGGTGTATATATCAAACATATAAAAACATTTACTACAAGGCCTTTGTAACTCAGCACACCGAAAAAGAATCACAGCAATACTATCAAACCAACACAACACTATCAATACAAGATATATACAAGACCATTGGGGTCTAAAGGGTTAAAGGCACAAAATATATGCACAACCTAGAGGGGGAAGGAAAATAGGCAGTGCAGATAGTCTTTAGTCCCCTTGCACATGAACCACACACCTAACTAAGAGGCAGTCCAAACCCTAAGAAGAGAGGAGCCTTATGCTCAATAGTACATGTAGTGCAGGCGCACGCGGTTGTTCCAATGGGCAAAACGGGGTCCCTTCAGGGGTCTTTAGCAGCTCAGGAAGGTGGGTGATTCTCACTATTCAAGGAGGGCCTCCACTTGAAGGCAGAGGTGATTCCAAGGTTTGGGAATAGTTCGCTAGTTAGCACTAGCAGTGGAAAAGAGAGGGACCTCCAAGGGCCACTTGTGCGTAAAAATGGATGGAGGCGCTAGGGCCCACCGGTTAGGGATGCGATTACTCACCGACCCCGGCGCACTCCGGACCAAACTTCGCCAGTCGAGTCCACTTCGGTTGCAGGTTCAAATGCGGCAATATGACGGCTCTGCGGCTTTCAGTTCCGAAGATACAGTGTGATTCCCAAACAGGACAGTGGCGATTTCTCTGCTCCGGATGGATGGATCAGGGCAGTTTCACTGGAGCAGGCTTTAGGGGCAAGAGGGGCACAAATGCAGCATACCTGCAAAGGTTGTTGCCGCGGCTTGGCAACACGGTAACCGTGTTTACTCCGGTCCTGGCACACTCGTCTCACTTCAGACCAGGGAATGCCAAGTGTACGAAATTCGGTGTGAGGGTGCCGTTGACAGAGAGCTAGCAGTAAACCCAGTTTTGAGGGTCTCCTCGAAACAGCGGCGGAGACAGAGCAAAGTCCTGCGTAAGATGGTCAGACCACTGGTTGGCACAGGGACACTTCCGAGAAGGCTTACTTGCAGGTTTTGTTGAATGTGCCGAGAATAGTTGGTCCCACTATTCCAATGGGTCGAAGCGCCTTTGCAGACCTTCTAGGACGACCAGATACAGTAGGGTCCCACGTGATGACAGCGGGCTCAGGGTGCCAAACCTTAGAGCAGTTCCTCAACTCGGCTTATTTAGATTCAGGATACTTGGATCCTATCTTTCGTTCAGTAAGAACTCCAGAGATCGACATGGTAAGGGTGTTTTTGGCCTCCTCTTATCCAGAGTCTCCTTCGCGCCAAAACGAAGAGGACCCAATGGGAGATCTGCTCACAAACACACACTCCATACGTGGACCAATCACGGACCACGGTGGTCCCAGGCATTCACAGCACTCCAGACTCTCTGGCACCCTGGATGTGTATTGGGGACAGACACCCCAGCCCACATTATGGAGGCACACACACAAGGCATGTAGAAGCCAGTGAAAGCTTGGCGTTTCACGGGAAACTGCATGACCAAATAAGGATTGACCCGGGTCGGCTCGACCTGGGGAAGGCAAAGGGGCAAGATGGCCAAAGGACAGGACAAAAGAACCTTGTGGCATGGCCATTTTGGAGCCAGGCCACCTATTTGTGCCAAACGCGGTAATCGAGGTTTAAATGAAGGAAAGGGTTAAAATTATATGAAAAGATAAGCTGCCACCAGCCCTGTCCATGACACATCTGCACATCTCCGAAAAAGTCCTATGAGAGTATCTAAGGTCTTTGGAAATTACTAGGAGACCCAAGTGCACTGTACTGTAAGGTACATTATGCACTTGTTAAATGTTGCAGAAAAATTGCAACATTGGAAAAGGACTCCCAGTACTGACTGTCTTAAGGGCATGTCAGTTTCCCCATAAAAGGTGAATGAAAGCCCAGAGGAGTGCAGCTGAAGGCTGTGCTTCTCTGGCAAAGTCAGACCATAGTGTTTAAACAGCAGCAAAACGTTTGGGGGTGTACAACTGGAGGGAAAATTACACATATAATGGAAATCTTTCCTAACAGGATGAGGCTGAGCAGGAGGCATATACCAGCACTGAGGCTGAGCAGGGTGCATATATCAGCACTGAGGCTGAGCAGGATTCATCTACCAGCAATGAGGCTGAGCAGGATTCATCTACCAGCACTGAGGCTGAGCTGGAGGCATATCCCAGCACTGAGGCTGAGCAGGATTCATATACCAGCAATGAGGCTGAGCAGGATTCATCTACCAGCACTGAGGCTGAGCAGGATTCATCTACCAGCACTGAGGCTGAGCAGGGTGCATATACCATCATTGAGGCTGAGCAGGATGCATATTCCAGCACTGAGGCTGAGCAGGAGGCATATACCAGCACTGAGACCGAGCAGGGTGCATATATCAGCACTGAGGCTGAGCAGGATTCATATACCAGCAATGAGGCTGAGCAGGATTCATCTACCAGCACTGAGGCTGAGCAGGATTCATCTACCAGCACTGAGGCTGAGCAGGGTGCATATACCATCATTGAGGCTGAGCAGGGTGCCTATATCATCTTTGCGGCTGAGCATGGGGCATATACCAGCACTGAGGCTGAGCAGGGTGCATATAGCAGTAGTGAGGCTGAGCAGGGTGCGTATACCAGCAATGAGGCTGAGCAGGGTGCCTATACCATCTTTGAGGCGGAGCACGGAGCATATACCAGCACTGAGGCTGGGCAGGGTGCATATACCAGCAATAAGGCTGAGTAGGGTGCATATGGATCGACGTGATTACAGCGAGGCATGAAATTGCAAATCTGAAAATATTGAATTGCAAAGGCATGCAGCGCAGTGATCACATCTATATATCTTTATTATGTGTTATATAGCGCCACTAACACAAAGGCCTCAGGGCGCTCACACAAACAGAACATCAAAAGAACAAACAGGAAAACATACAAAGGACAAAGGAGCTACAGCACATTGACCAAGTTCATTGTCGAAGAGAAGAGTCTTTAAGTGTTTTTTAAAAGAGGGTAGTTGAGGCACTCTCCATAAGATCCGAGGGAAGTGTGTTCCACAGAGCTGGGGCCCCAGAAATGTAAGGTTACCTTGTGGGTGGCTAAGTCTGGTGGTGCTGTTAGATCGTCGAACACGTCTAAAAGGGGTCCTATTTATTCTTGTAGTCAGAGAAGGCGGTACCTCACCCCAGAGACATATAAAGACCATGACTAGGCCCTTCACCTGAATCCTTTGCTGGACCGGAAGCCAGTGCAGTCTCCTCCGGGCCTCAGTGACGTGGGCAAGACGTTTCAACCCACAGACAGCCCGTACAGTGCTATTCGGAATTACCTGCAATTTTCTAATGTCAGTCTGGGAGGTTCCTACCAACAGACTATTGTAGTGATCCAGTTTAGTGTTTGATTGCAGCTGCGATCATTGCCCAGTTTCCCTCCGATAACAATTGATTATTTGTATAGCGCCTATATACAAAGTGCTTAAAGGAGGGGGGGAACATGGGAGAAGACAATTACATTCTTACAAGTCCTTGAAACAATTAAGAATGAGAATAATGGAATGAGAATAATAACTATCAGAATCAGCCTGACGACATTTCAGATAGTGCAAGGAACAAATAGGGAGAAGAGGGGTAGGGAAAAAGGAGACAAACTAGCAGTAACATTACTATGCCTGATGGCAATTGATGCACTGCATGAGTATACAGAAGGTGGGGGGGTGTAGGGGTGAAGGTGTGGAGTTGAAGGGGAAGTAGAGGAACAAACAAGAACAGAAAGGTCAGATGACAGTTCAGCAAAGTGCAAGGAGGGGAGGGGAGGAGAAGATCAGGAGGGAAAGGAGGGGGAACGGGCAAGCTGCCATCAAAGTCGAGAGACAGATGATAGGAGTAAGTGCTAAGGGACAGAGAAAGAAAGTGGGAAGGGGCACAAGACTGGGAAATTGGGCAGATGTGCACAGAGACAATCACAGAGGGACATGGGGGAGGGTAAAAGGTGCAAGACAGAGACAGGGAGCATTGGGGTAGAAGGACAGGGTCTGGACAGGGAAGGGCAGGGGGAGCGGGAGAGGGCAGGTGGCTGCAAGGCAGGTGGCTACGATTACTATGCCTGACGGCAATTGGGGTAGCACCGGACTTATCAGGACAAGGGGAGGAGCTACAAGGGAGGGACAGACGGTTACGATTACTATGGCCAACGACACCTAGGGGAGTGTCTGAGAATGTTAGCGTCTGAGGGGGAGGGAAAGGAAGGGTAAAGGGGAGGAGAGAGAAGGGGAAGGGAGGAGGTAGGGTGGGGTGAAAATAGAAATTGCAAGGGCAAAAGGGTGGGAGGGGGTAAGGGGCAGAGTGGGGGGGCACACAGAATGACTCTGGGGAACAGACTCAGGGGAATGGGGGGCACACAGACAGACCAGGGGGCATGGGGGCACACAGACAGACTCAGGGGCATGGGGGGCACACAGACAGACTCGGGGGCATGGGGGCACACAGACAGACTCGGGGGCGAATCTGCCATAACAAATGGCCATAATAAGAGTGGGATGATTTAAGATGGCGGACCTGCTTCTTAAACGATAGCTGGCAGTCAAAGAAGACTCCCAAAGTCTTAACACATATGGAGACTGGGATAACATGGTCTACAATTGTAAAGCTCTTATAACTTGGGTCCAGTTTTTTCAATTTTTGTTGTGTCCCTAAAATAAGCAGCTCCGTTTTAAAGTTGTTCAGAGCCAGAGAGTTCAGAGCCATCCATGATTGTGTGGCTAAAAAGACCTTGTTAATGTTCCCAGAGTCATCAACATAAGAACCAGAGAGCTTCAACACAATCTGGGCGTCGTCCACATGCATCCCCAAAGCAGACATTGCCGTAATGTTGTGGCATTACTGGTGCATATAGCAGCACTGAAGCAGAGCAGGGTGCATATAGCAGCACAAAGGCCGAGCAGGGGGCATATAGCAGCACAGAGGCTGAGCAGGGTGCATATAGCAGCACAGAGGCTGAGCAGGGGGCATATAGCAGCACTGAGGCTGAGCAGGGTGCATATAGCAGCACTGAAGCAGAGCAGGGTGCATATACCAGCACTGGAGCTGAGCAGGGTGCATATAGCCGCACAGAGGCTGAGCAGGGTGCATATAGCAGCACTGGGGCTGAGCAGGGTGCATATAGCCGCACAGAGGCTGAGCAGGGTGCATATAGCAGCACTGGGGCTGAGCAGGGTGCATATAGCCGCACAGAGGCTGAGCAGGGTGCATATAGCAGGACAGACGCTGAGCAGGGTGCATATAGCAGGACAGACGCTGAGCAGGGTGCATATAGCAGGACAGACGCTGAGCAGGGTGCATATAGCAGCACTGGGGCTGAGCAGGGTGCATATAGCAGCACAGACGCTGAGCAGGGTGCATATAGCAGCACTGGGGCTGAGCAGGGTGCATATAGCAGGACAGACGCTGAGCAGGGTGCATATAGCAGCACAGAGGCTGAGCAGGGTGCATATAGCAGCACTGAAGCAGAGCAGGGTGCATATAGCAGCACTGAGGCTGAGCAGGGTGCATATAGCAGCACTGAGGCTGAGCAGGGTGCATATAGCAGCACTGGGGCTGAGCAGGGTGCATATAGCAGCACAGACGCTGAGCAGGGTGCATATAGCAGCACTGGGGCTGAGCAGGGTGCATATAGCAGGACAGACGCTGAGCAGGGTGCATATAGCAGCACAGAGGCTGAGCAGGGTGCATATACCAGCACTGAGGCTGAGCAGGATGCATATACCACCACTGGAGATGAGCAGGGTGCATATACCAGCACTGGAGATGAGCAGGGTGCATATAGCAGCACTGGGGCTGAGCAGGGTGCATGTACCAGCACTGAGGCTGAGCAGGGTGCATATGCCAGCACTGAGGCTGAGCAGGGTGCATTTAGCAGCACAGAGGCTGAGCAGGGTGCATATAGCAGCACTGGGGCTGAGCAGGGTGCATATAGCAGCACTGAGGCTGAGCAGGGTGCATATAGCAGCACAGAGGCTGAGCAGGGTGCATATAGCAGCACTGGGGCTGAGCAGGGTGCATATAGCAGCACTGGGGCTGAGCAGGGTGCATATCTGAGCACTAAAATCAATCATGGTGTATGGGCCAGCACTGAGGCAAAGTACAATGGCTGTACCAGCTCTGAAGCCAAGCACATTTCATGTAATGAGGCAAAAGACTCTGCATGCACCCACCATGCTCAGCCTCCGTGCTGGTATATGTGCACACTGCTCAGTGCTGGTACATGCACCGTGCTCAGCCACAGTGCTGGCACATGCACCCTGCTCAGCCACAGTGCTGGTACATGCATCCTGCTCAGCCTCAGTGCTGATACATGCACCCTGCCCAGCCTCAGTGCTGGTACATGCACCCTGCCCAGCCTCAGTGCTGGTATATGCACCCTGCCCAGCCTCTGTGCTGGTACATGCACCCTGCTCAGTCTCAGTGCTGGTACATGCACCGTGCTCAGCCTCAGTGCTGGTACATGCACCGTGCTCAGCCTCAGTGCTGGTACATGCACCGTGCTCAGCCTCAGTGCTGGTACATGCACCCTGCTCAGCCACAGTGCTGGTACATGCACCCTGCTCAGCCACAGTGCTGGTATATGCACCCTGCTCAGCCACAGTGCTGGTATATGCACCCTGCCCAGCCTCAGTGCTGGTATATGCACCCTGCCCAGCCTCTGTGCTGGCATATGCACCCTGCTCAGCCTCTGTGCTGGCATATGCACCCTGCTCGGCCTCAGTGCTGGCATATGCACCCTGCTCGGCCTCAGTGCTGGCATATGCACCGTGCTCAGCCTCAGTGTTAGTTTGTGCCTCCTGCTGGTGTCCATGGGGTCTTCTTTTTTACAGCAATTATAATCTACTGTAGTCTGTGCATGCTTAACTACCGCTGTGCCCCTGTGTGTGCCACACTGGGACTGGCACTTTGCTACCTTCTGTGTACAGACACATACCATATCACAAAATGGATATCCATGAATCTCTGTGGGTGTTTTATTGGGGGGGGGGGGTGGATATCCCTCTTGCGGTTTCAAGCGTGACAAACCCACTTACCTTTTGCGATTAACTCGTGCGCATTGGCCTGTCTCGCCACTCTCTCGACAGCATCCAATGGCTGGGCCTCACACCCATAAGTGATATTCTCCTGCACCGGGCGGGCAAACAGCACCGGCTCCTGACTCACTAGCGCCATCTGCAGAGAGAACAGGGAGACACATGAGCACATAATCCTGCTCCCTAGCGCCATCTTCAGCAAGAGAACTGTTATTACACTGACACACAGTACACAATCCTGCTCACTAGCGCCATCTGCAGAGAGAACAGGGAGACACATGAGCACACAATCCTGCTCACTAGCGCCATCTTCAGCAAGAGAACTGGTATTACACTGACACACAATCCTGCTCACTAGCGCCATCTACAGAGAGAACAGGGAGACACATGAGCACAGAATCCTGCTCACTCGCGCCATCTTCAGCAAGAGAACTGCTATTACACTGACACACAGTACACAATCCTGATCACTAGCGCCATCTGCAGAGAGAAAAGAGACAGATGGGCACATAATCCTGCTCACTTGTGCCATCTTCATCAAGAGAACTGTTATTACACTGATACACAGTACAACATCCTGATCACTAGCGCCATCTACAGAGAGAACAGGGAGACACATGAGCACACAATCCTGCTCACTGATGCCATCTTCAGCAAGAGAACTGTTATTACACTGACACACAGCACACAATCCTGCTCCCTAGCGCCATCTTCAGCAAGAGAACTTTTATTACGCCAACACCCAGCACACAATCCTGCTCACTAGTGCCATCTGCAGAGACACGCATGGGTACACAATCCTGCTCACTAGTGCCATCTGCAGAGAGAACACGGAGACACATGAGCACACAATCCTGCTCACTAGCGCCATCTTCATCAAGAAAGCTGCTACACTACACCAACACCCAGCACACAATCCCTGCTCCCTAGTGACATCTTCAGCAAGAGAACTGTCATTACCCGGACACTGTTATTAGACGCACACCCAGCACACAATCCGTGCTAACCAGTGCCAGCTACAGAGAGAACAGGGAGACACATGGGGACACAATCCCTGCTCACTAGCGCCATCTGCAGCAAGAGAACTGTCATTACCCGGACACTGTTATTAGACACACACCCAGCACACAATCCGTGCTCACCAGTGCCAGCTGCAGAGAGAACAGGGAGACACATGGGGACACAATCCCTGCTCACTAGCGCCATCTGCAGTAAGAGACTGCTATTACATAAACACACAGAACACAATCCTGGCTCAGCAGCACCATCTGCAGAAAGAAAAGGATGTCACATGAGCATCCAATCCCTACTTAACCGCACTGTTATCCGCATGAGAAATGTTAATGCATGAACACACAGCACACAATCAAAGCTCTCACGTGCCACTGGCAGTGAGAAGAGGGTGACACATTAGCACATAATCCCTGATCAACAGTGCCATCATCAGCAAAAGGCCTCTTAAGTGAACTCACAGCAACAATCCTGCCTCACTAGCTCACCCTACAGTAAGGGAACATCTAACATATGACTACACGGCCTAGAGTCCTGGCTCACTAGCGCCCTATAACATAGGATTACATGGGCCACAATCCTGCCACATTAGCGTTATAAATGCCATATCATATCATATTCCCCTACAGGAAGGGAACATCTAACATAGGACTACAGTGCCCACAATCCTGGCTCACTAGCTCCCCCTACAGGAAGGGATCATCTAACATAGGACTACACAGCCCTCACCTCTGCCTCACTAGCGCCCCCTATAGGAAGGGAACATCTAACATACGAATACAGGGCCCACAATCCTGGCTCACTAGCGCCCCCTACAGGAAAGGAACATATAACAAATGACTACACGGCCCACAATCCTGGCTCACTAGCGCCCCCTACAGGAAAGGAACATCTAACATATGACTACACGGACCACCATCCTGGCTCACTAGCACCCCCTACAGGAAGGGAACATCTAACATAGGACTACATGGCCCACTATCCTGGCTCACTAGCACCCCCTACAGGAAGGGAACATCTAACATATGTCTACACAGCCCACAATCCGGTCCCACTAGTGCCCCTACAGGAATGGAAAATCTAACATACGACTACACGGCCCACAACCCTGCCTCACTAACTCCCCCTACAGGAAGGGAACATCTAACATTGGACTACACATCCCACAATCCTGGCTCACTAGCACCCCCTACAGGAAGGGAACATCCAATATATGGCTACACGGCTCACAATCCTGGCACACTAGCGCCCCCTATAGGAAGGGAACATCTAATATAGGACTACACGGCCCACAATCCTGGCTCACTAGCGCCCCCTATAGGAAGGGAACATCCAACATAGGACTACACGGCCCACAATCCTAGCTCACTAGCACCCCCTACAGGAAGGGAACATCTAACATATGTCTACACAGCCCACAGCCCTGCCACACTAACTCCCCCTACAGGAAGGGAACATCCAACATATGGCTACACGGCCCACAATCCTGGCACACTAGCGCCCCCTATAGGAAGGGAACATCTAATATAGGTCTACACAGCCCACAATCCTGGCTCACTAGCGCCCCTTATAGGAAGGGAACATCCAACATAGGACTACAGAGCCCACAATCCTGCCCCACTAGCGCCCCTACAGGAAGGGAACATCTAACATTGGACTACACAGCCCACAATCCCGCGTCACTAGCACCCCTACAGGAAGGGAACATCTAACATAGGACTACAAAGTCTTGTAGCATTTGTCTAATATTTACCGGTAGGGAGGAATAATTTGCTGTGGACAGTGACTCAATATCTTTAGTAATGTTGACCCCCCAAATATTTTATCGCATTATCTGGCCAACTGTACTGAAAAAGACTTCTAGTGTATAGAGGGTCCTCTCAGCCAAGTTCAATGGATTTTTGAAGAAAGTTGGAAGTTCAATGGACTGGTTTACATGGAACATGGGTATGAATTTAGGTGAAACACTAGGATGTGTTCTACGTGCAGCCTTGTTCTTGTGGATAACAAAGAAAGGGTCTTGTACTGATAATACGTGTCGCTCACTAACCCGTCTTATAGAGGTGATGGCTACTAGGAAAGCTGTCTTGTAGGTAGGGTGTTTGAGGCTGGCTTTGTGCATAGGCTCGAAGCGTGGACCCATGAGCTTTGAGAGTACAGAATTAAGATCCCAACCTGGTGGCGAGTTGGAAATTGGAGGGTAAAGTCCCTTTACTCCTTCCATGAAAGTCTTGATAACAGGAACCTTCTACCAAGACACCTTGTTTTGTGAAGTAGTGTGCGCAGACAGAGCCGCTAGGTGAACTTTGATGGCGCTACATAATAGACCGGAGTCTAGTAGATAGAGCATGTAGTGAAGAATGTTTGATGGGGAACATTCAATTGGATTTACAGCTTGTGTTCGGCACCATATCACAAATATATTCCATTTGTTGAAGTAGCAGTGCCTGGGGTTAGGTTTGCATGCCTCTTTTGAGGTAATTTTAAGTGTCCGAACTCTATGACTTCAGGAGCCAGGCTGCCCAGTTCATAGATTGAGGATTTGGGTGGAGAGTTGTTCCCTCGTGCTGTGATAGTTTGTTGTAGGGGCATGGGAGTTTGACTGGTTTGCACAACGCCAGTTTGAGCAAATGTGGAAACCATGGTTGCTCTTGCCCATAAAGGAGCCATCAGGATTAGTGTTGCTTGTTCCTGGTGAATCTTGTGCACGATCCTGCTGAGGAGAGTTGTTGGGGGTGATGGGGGGGGGGGGGGCGAGGGACAAGCATAAGCACATTTCCCTGACCAGTTCATCCACAGGGAGTTCCCCTTGGATTGTGGTTGAGGGAGCCTGGATGCGAAGTCGAGGCATTGTGCGTTTTGTGGCGAGCAAGTCTAAATGAGGATAACCCCACAGGAAGATCATTATTATTTTTTTTTTATTTGGTTGGTTGATAAAATCAACCTTTCTAATATATACAAATCGTTAATTTAGAGGTTTTAACAGTTTCACAGTTTGCAATTTTGCTAACACTTTACAATGATATTAATCCCATTGCATTCATAATACAAAAAAATTGGTAAAACATTTAATTTCACACAAACAACTTTTAGATCTCTCACAGTTCATGATAGTATTCGTCAGAGTAATTAGCGCTAGAACTCTTAATGTAGCTAGTTTGATGATTTGGGAAGTATGAGATCCAAGTACTGAATTATCGCAATGCCAACAGCTAGTCTTGTGTTTGTAAAAAGCCAAAACCATATTTCACTTGTCTCCATTTGAAGATGTTTAACAGTAAAATTCTTGAATAGCATATTTCTCTCATCCTTTAGTTCCGGACACATTACAATACAGTGTTGCAGTGTTTCACGCTCTGTTACATTTTTGCAGAATCGACAATAATTTTGTTCAATTGGTATTAATTTTCTTCTCACCAGCACATCCCTAGCGGGCCAGAAATTCAGCCTAAATCGCAGAAATTGTGTTTGTATGTATGGGGACGGACACTTAATAAGATAGTCAGCCATGACACGAAATATTTTATGGCCAAACAATAACGTATTAAAATCTTTGTAGGTCATACAACGATTTTGGTTCATGATCCATAGATTTTGAGCTTAGCCCGCTCAGGATTTTGTAGTAATTGATCTAGATCATCCGCTAAAGCATTTGTAGCACATTCAAGCCATGTTTCAGGAAACATGTGTTTTGCAGGTAATAAAGATTTTGTTTAGAATTTCTCTGCTGAATTGCCACTCGTGCTCCTGTGGTTGAGGGTTTCTGCTTCGAGTGTCTGCTAGAGCATCGAGTTCCCCCGAACGTGTTGCGAGACTAGGAACATATTTCCGCTTGAGTGCCCACTTCATCATTTTATGGGACAGCCTGGACAGACTTGGAGAGTGTGTGCCTCCCAGCTCATTTATGTAAAACATGGCAGTGATGTGGCTGTGAGGATTTGCACCGTCTGACCTGCTAGATGCAGTTGAAAAGCTTGTAGGGATTTGAGTACTGCTAGTACGGCTTCCCATACGGACAGTGAGGCGTCTGTTGTAAGTATTGCTTGAACTGGTGGCTTGTGAAAGGGTTTTCCTTTTAACACATTTTCCTTGGACCATCAGCGAAGTGCTTATGCCAGGGTTAGCGAAACAACCACTAGATCGTCCCACTTACCGCTTGCCTGAGACCATTGTTTCGCTAACCACTCTTGCATTGAGCGCATGCGCAGCTGTGCACGTGGAAGTAGACAAATGCATGAAGCCATCATCCTGAGCAGGTGCGTTGCCTTGCGTACGGTTATTTGGTGACCAGCGAGATATTGCAGAATTTGCAGCAGCATGTTTTGAAATCTTTCGTTTGAGGGGAAGACTAGCCCCTCTTGTGTCTTCATGATAGTTCCCAGGAACTGCTTAGTTTGACTGGGAACAAGACTGGATTTGTTCTCTTTGATTGAGAACCCCAATTGGATCAGAAGGTTGATTGTTCTCTGGGTATTGTGCTTGCAATTTTGAGGGTATTCCCCTGTTATTAGCCAGTCGTGCAGATAAGGGTACACTGGGATTGATTCTCTGCGCGAGTGTACCGCCAGTACCTTGGTGAATACTGTAAAGACTGGAAGGGGAGTTATCTGTACTCCTGCTCTCTATATGGAAGAGTAGAAGCACAGAGCACCCCAGTGAAGATTCTCTATAGGGCAGAGAAGGACGAGCAATAAAGGCCTAGCTTCTCAGGAGGTAACGCGGGCTGGTTCTTAAGTACAGTGTAGTCCCCAAGCCCCCACAAAGGAATGTCCACACACGATGTTATGTGATAACACAGTTCTATATGTAAATAAGGTTCAAGATATATACACAATCAATAACACACGTGGTTTGGCAAAACTAATATGGCAAATCTATACAATGTCTATGCGGTACCACACTTAACTCTTGACTCCTTTAAAATGCACCAACTGCTGACAGTTCTAATGGAACACAAATCAAACAGTAATGGGTATCAGCATCAGACATAGGAAGGAAGACAAGTTAGGTTAAACAATGGTAGGATAGTGTTACACTTCGCCCTCAGCCGCACCACGTTCCCCGGGTTCTTCCTCGTTCCTCCTGTGTACACAAGGACAATTGGGGAGTTCCAGGGAACGCCAGAATAAGGGACAGGAAAGTGATCGCCCTTCATAAAGGGTTACGGCGCCGGCATGCGCCCTTCTTATCGCGCTGGCAGCTGCCGTGGAAAATTGCTACACAAACTACATTACCCAGAAAACCTGTCATGGGTTGTAGTTCCCGGCGTTGATACGGGAGCCTCATTTTCAAACAGTAAGCCTCCTTGTTGTTACTTATTCCACAGCGGCGTACAGAACGCTGCTTCTGTTTAAAGTTACAACCGGCATACTTTCCGAAGTGCTTTCTCTGTACCTTGATTTTGGAAGTTCCTGTTTTCCCGTGTACCGACCTTGCCTGCACACGGACTCCTTCTTCTTAAACCTCATTTTGATTTGTTTGCTGACCGCCCTTGTACCAGACCTCTTGCCTGCTTCCTGGACTCTTGGATAGTGATTTTGCTGTGTTAATTGACCGCCCGTGTACCAGAACCCTTGCCTGCTTCCTGGACTCTTGGATAGTGATTTTGCTGTGTTAATTGACCGCCCGTGTACCAGAACCCTTGCCTGCTTCCTGGACTCTTGGATAGTGATTTTGCTGTGTTAATTGACCGCCCGTGTACCAGAACCCTTCCCTGCTTCCTGGACTCTTGGATAGTGATTACTCTGGCAAGAACAACTCTATAATTGGAATCCCTCTTTCATCAGACTGTCATCACGTCTGTGGATTTTGGCTTTATTTCTAAAGTGCATTTTGGAACGCTTTGCTGTGGTGCACCATCCCGAAACCAGTGCGACCCTCGTTCCGCTCGGGGATAGCTGCCTTACTAACCTTCCTTTTTTTTATTTTATACTTTCGTTGTTACCCAGGATTCTTTACACCAATTTTACTTCCACCAGTGGTAAAGTATAGTTTTCTTGGTTTTCAATACTGGAGAGTTACACATTTAGCTATATACTAAAGCCTCTTTGCTTTATAGGTTGTTCCAGTTCTTTTGGCTTAAGGGGAGTTAAACCAGGTACTACTTAAGGGCTATAGTCTTGGGGAAACCAGATTTAGAATTGACATATAGTTTAACTTGTTATCCTTTCCTTTACAGCCTGGGTTCGAGGCGGTGTGTTTTCCCCGCTCTTTTGATCGATCGGTCCCCTTGTCTGTACAGTTCAGCAGGTGGTCCTATCGGTTTAAAGAGTTCTTTCCCTCACAGAAAGGAGGCTTGGGTGGAGGCTCCAACCCTTGCTCCTTCAAGCAACTCCCCAGCACTAGAGGTCCGGCCTGTTTTACGTACTCCCCATTCTGGTGACTAACAGATAGTACTTTAGCTACTAAGACACAGTTCTGTGTGAGGATCCCCCACTATGGCAACCTGCAAATAAAGTGTATAAACAAGCCCAGTTTATTATTGTTTAGTCTTGTTTCCTGTTAAAAATGTTCTCCTATCCCAATGTACCTGAGTTTAGCAGAGTTTCTTCGACGGATCGCTCGTGGGTGAACTCCCTTTAGACCAGGAGTCACAGGGCATTGCTAGTCCTCCAACAATGTGAACCTTGGCATTGAGAGTCCCCGATGAAAAGAGTTTGTTGCCGCAAAGATGACTCAATGAAGAACGTAGGCCTGGCAGCGGGCGCAGGTGTCGGCGATCGGCACTCGATTTTGGCTTCCTTTCAGATCTTCGTCGGCGTCTTTGTGGACTTTGGTTGGTGGGAAACCCACCGACGTATTCTCCTTGGATGTCGACGACCTCGACTTTCTCTGGCAGGAAAAAGCGTTCAACGGTGATGGCAAGGCAGCCCTCCATTTATGATATGATAATGGCATTTATAACGCGCCTATACACAAGTGTTTCAAGGCGCGATGAGGCAAGGGAGGGGGAACAGAGGGAAGACAGAGACAGTGATCTTACTAGGCCAGGTGACATTGAGATCGCACAAGTGCACAGGAGGGGGGAAGGGGAGAAGTGCAGGGGGAAAGTGGGATGGGGCAGGGCAGAACATAAGATAACCGTGATAAAAAATAAAGGTAAATAAATAAAATAAATAAAGACAATAAAAAAGAAGTACAGCCAGCTCGTGGCAAGGGTAAGGGCAGACATCAGGTGTCAAGTGCTGGTAGGGGGCTGTAGGGATACAGAAACAGTACCCAAGTGCAAGGGTTGTCAGGGGGGCAGTGCAGAAGTGCAACTGGCAGGGAGGGGACCTGGGCCCAAGATCAGAGTGTAGCCAGGTAAACCAGTGCAGTTTCAGTTTCAACCAGGAGACCAGCAGGGGAGCAGAGGAGAGAAAGCAGAAGCAAAGAGGAAGGTCTTGAGGTGCTTTCGGAACCAGAGATGGTTCTCAAGTTTCACAGAGGCAGGGAGGCTGTTCAAGAGGGAGGCCTAAGCAAAAGAAACATCTACCACCAACTCGTTTCTTGGAGAAGCGAGTGACCCTGAGGGAGTTGGTGGCGGACGAGTGAAGTGCTCGAGAAGGAAGATGTTTAGGAAGAGAGGGTTGAAGATATTGAGGGCCCCAGGCCCAGAAGGCCTTTTGGACAATGCAGAGGGTTTTGAACGTAATCCTCGCTGCCACTGGGAGCCATTGCAGAGATTTCAGCCCTGGAAAGATACGATCCCTGGGCTTGAGGCCAAGGACAAGTCTTGAAGTCCTGTTTTGGATGAGTTGCGGAGAGTAGAGGCAGGCAGATTTTGAAAGAGGCGGTTGCAGTAGTCCAGCCTAGAGAGAACCAGAGCTCTGGAGACAGTGGGCTTCTGGGGAAAGAGAGGAAAGGAAGAATACATCTGAGGAGGTGCAGCTGGTAGTGTGACTTCTTGGAGATGTCGGAGATGTGAGGAGAGAAGGAGAGTGTGGAGTCGAAGATGACCCTGAGGATTTTAGCCTCACAGGTGGGAGCAGGAAGAGGGCCAAGAGAAGCCGGGCAGAGAGCTGCAGGGAAGGAGGGAGTGGGTGTGCCAATGAGGAGAATCTCGGTCTTACTGGCATTAAGGCAGATATCATTGGTGGCACACCACTCCTGAATAGCAGACAGTCAGAGATGAGAGAAGGAGAAGAAGTGGCAGAAGGGAGCCTGAAAATGAGTTGAGTGTCATCCTCATAGCACTGAATGTTGGGGCAGAGAGCGCCAATGCGGTGGGCAGGACATGCCAGTTATTGGTTGAACAGCAAGGGAGAGAGATTAGACCCCTGGGGAACACCACAGGTAAAGCTAGAGATAGAAATGGAGGAAAGGAAGGACCCAATTTGGACCTGGGAGGGTCGAGCGGAGAGGAAAGAAGTCAGCCAAGCCAGGGTCTGATCAGTGATACCCAGGTTATCACAGAGACGGTTGAGCAGGATGGCATGGTTGACCATGTCAAAGGCAGAAGAGAGATCAAGTAAGATGACGACACAGGGGGTGTTGGAATCAAGGTAGGAGAGCAGGTCTTCACGGATGTTCAGGAGAGCAGTTTCCGTGCTTCTGGCAGCTCTGAAGCCAGACTGATGGTCATGGAGACAACCAACAGATTCAGTATGATGATTAAGCAGGGAGATGGCCAGCTTTTCCATGAGTTTGCCCAGGAAAGGAGTGTTGGAGATTGGGCGATGGTTAGCTGGGCGGGAAGGGGCGGCAGAGGGTTTCTTAAGGAGAGGGTGCAGAAGGGAGTGCTTCAGGGGGTAAGGGAAGACTCCAGTGGTGAAGGAGTGGGTCCGGAAGTCAGCCAGAGCAGGAGCCAGAGTGTCAATATGATCCTTCATGGTTTTAGAGGAACAGGAGTGAACCCTTTTTGACGAGTCTTTCATAGATCGGACATGTCTGGAAACCTCGTCGGTGGAGAACAGGGCAGAGGCAGAGAAGGAGGGAGGAGAGGTGGCCGAAGAAGGACCAGAGGAAGAGCAGGGAGTAGAGGGAGGAGGGGGAGAGGAAGAGAGAGAGAGGGCAGGATGTCCTGAGTTTTAGTGATGAAATGAAAAGCCAGGGCTGTGCAGAGGGCTTTGGAGGGGACAGGAGAGGTAGATACTGCAGCAGGATTGGCCAGCTCCTTGCAGATTTTAAGGAGTTTGGCTGAGTTGTTAGATGCCGCAGAGATGCAGTCTTGGATGTGGGCTCTCTTCTTGGTACGGACAGAGAGCTTTGGCAAAAGGTGGAGCGGTGTGGCTCTGGTCGTCGAGCAGCACAGCGTCAAGATGTCCCCGCTTCTGGTTGCCTCCAGCAGTCACAGAAATTCTCCGAACCCCGGTCAATGGCAATGGACTTCGATGGCCTCAATATCCGGGTGCTTCACTTCGAGATTCCTCAACGGACCCCGTTTCCGGTCGACATCCTTTCGGGACTGGCTTCCAGGGTGCCTCAGTGAAGATAAGCTTTTGCACGATGTTGCCGCGTAGCTCGGGGAAGAGGTCTCCTAGCCAGGTCCTCTCTCAGATCAGTCCTCGACAGATTCAACAGCTTTCGGATCGGGTTGAGGGAAAACATCAGTAACCCTTCTTCTTCCAGCTGGGCTTCAAGAATAAGCAGCTTCAAGTTTCAACTTCAGCTTCTGAACAATTCTGGTAGCTGAGAGGTCCCCAGATATACAGTTCTGTCTCACATTCATACTGCTGAGCCAAGCTCGGGCAACCAATCAGTCAGAAGGGCATTCATACAGGCAGGCAGCCAATCAGGCTCTCAGTGCATTCAGGCCATTCACTTCCACCCAGACACCCATAACAAGGAATGTGGATTGGGGCAAGCACCCAGCCTTCAGCATGCCACACTGCATTCATGTCAGTTTCGAGCAAGGCTGTCTCATTCATTGTGTCATCCACACAGAAACCAGACACCCATAACATGAAGTGCATATTGGACACTCCATTCACCCAGGTCACACCCCGAAGGTGTACCCACAACATACAGTCACTGGGAAGGCTCCAGCCAGTCTAGCCTGGACTTCCCCACAATACCATATATGGTTCTTCCACACAACAGCCAGTCAGGAGAAGGGACAGTCAAGGCTTCCCAGGACTTTGGGAAAACAAGGTAACAGGCAATGGAAAGCAAGAGGCCACAGGGGCCATCTTGTCTCCTATCAGGAATCCACCGATTCCTATGGTAGGGCCTGGGTATCCCAAAATGGAGGATACTCAGAGCACCTGTCAAATTCAGCATGGAGCTGCCACCAGCCCATACCCTGCCTGGTGGGCCACACACACATGTGCCCAAAATGATACACTAGGGGTACAGGGCTGTACCCCCACCCATGTTCACCACAACCAAAAAGAGGAAGAGCTGAACTGCCAGGGGTCCCACTGGACTCCTGTGCAGAAAAGAACACAGAACACACATGATAAGGGAGTACAGGACAAGGGTTCCACGTGTTAAAAAACCCCTGCAAAAATATCGCCATACACAAATATAGCCTATGGCCATTCCCGACGACCATATATACGGCAATATTTTTGGTGGGGATAATATTACCTGATATCAGGACAAGGACATGGAGGCCCTGTCCCTCCAATGCATTCCAGCATCACAAATACCCTCGCAGATGAGTCATTGCCAAAGGGGAGCACCATGAACTGGAAGTCTTCTCCTGCTATTTGGAAGCGAAGGAATTTTCTGTGCGCTGGGAACATTGAAATATGTAAGTATGCATCTTTCATATCCAATGTTGCCCTGTAGTCCCCTTGTTTCAATAGGGGGATTACCTCCTCCAGGTGAGGGCTGCAGTGGTTGTATTCGGTAGGTGCTGGTGTGTGCCTCCAGGTGAGCGCTGCAGTGGGTGTCTTCTAAAGGGGACGGTGTGTGCCTCCAGGTGAGCACTGCAGAGGGTGCCTTCTAAAGGAGATGGTGTGTGCTTCCAGGTGAGCGCTGCAGTGGTTCCCTTCTAAAGGGGACAGTGTGTGCCTCCAGGTGAGCGCTGCAGTGGTTGCCTTCTAAAGGGGATGGTGTGTGCCTCCAGATGAGCGTCGCAGTGGTTGCCTTCTAAAGGAGATGGTGTGTGCCTCCAGGTGAGCGCTGCAGTGGTTGCCTTCTAAAGGGGATGGTGTGTGCCTCCATGTGAGTGCTGCAGTGGTTGCCTTCTAAAGGGGATGGTGTGTGCCTCCAGGTGAGCACTGCAGAGGGTGCCTTCTAAAGGAGATGGTGTGTGCTTCCAGGTGAGCGCTGCAGTGGTTCCCTTCTAAAGGGGACGGTGTGTGCCTCCAGGTGAGCGCTGCAGTGGTTGCCTTCTAAAGGGGATGGTGTGTGCCTCCAGATGAGCGTCGCAGTGGTTGCCTTCTAAAGGAGATGGTGTGTGCCTCCAGGTGAGCGCTGCAGTGGTTGCCTTCTAAAGGGGATGGTGTGTGCCTCCAGGCGAGTGCTGCAGTGGTTGCCTTCTAAAGGGGACGGTGTGTGCCTCCAGGTGAGGCCTACAGTGGTTGCCTTCGCTAGGTGATGGTGTGTGCATCCAGGTGAGGGCTGCAGTGGTTGCCTTCTGAAGGTGTTTGTATGCCTCCACAGGAGGGCTACAGTAGTTGCCTTCTTAAGATGATGGTGTGTGCTTCCAGTGGGACGCTGCATAAGTTGCCTTCTGAAGGTGATGGGGTGTGCCTCCAGGTGAGGGCTGCAGTGGTTGCCTTTTAAAGGGGAAGGTGTGAGCCTCCAGGTGAGGGCTGCAGTGGTTGCCTTCTGATGGTGATGGTGTGTATCTCCGGATGACGGCTGCAGAGGCTTTCTCCTCCGTGTTTTGGAATGCCTTGATCCAGCAGTAGCATAGTGGTGGCCTCCTCCGGGTGAGGAATACCTGGATCCAGTGGTAGTGGAGTGGTTTCCTCCTCAGAGGAATGGCATGGCTTCATCCAGGAGTAGTGGAGTGGTGGTCTCCTCCGGGTGAGGAATGCCTTCATCCAGCAGTAGTGGAGTGGCTGTCTCCTCCGGGTGAGTAATTCCTTCATCCAGCAGTAGTGGAGTGCTTGTCACCTTAGGGTGATGGAATGGCTTCATCCAGCAGTAGTGGAGTGGTGGTCTCCTCCGGGTGAGTAATTCCTTCATCCAGCAGTAGCAGAATGGTGGTCTCCTCAGAGGAATGGCATGGGTTCATCCAGCAATAGTGGAGTGGTTATCTCCTCAGAGGAATGGCATGGCTTCATCCAGGAGTAGTGGAGTGGTTGACACCTTAGGGTATTGGAATGGCTTCATCCAGCAGTAGTGGAGTGGCGGTCTCCTCCGGGTGAGTAATTCCTTCATCCAGCAGTAGTGGAGTGCTTGTCACCTTAGGGTGATGGAATGGCTTCATCCAGCAGTAGTGGAGTGGTGGTCTCCTCAGGGTGAGGAATGTCTTCTAGCAGCAGTAGTGGAGTGGCGGTTTCCTCTGGGTGAGGAATGTCTTCTACCAGCAGTAGTGGAGTGGCTGTCTCCTCCGGGTGAGTAATTCCTTCATCCAGCAGTAGTGGAGTGCTTGTCACCTCAGGGTGAGGAATGTCTTCTACCAGCAGTAGTGGAGTGGCGGTTTCCTCTGGGTGAGGAATGTCTTCTACCAGCAGTAGTGGAGTGGCTGTCTCCTCCGGGTGAGTAATTCCTTCATCCAGCAGTAGTGGAGTGCTTGTCACCTCAGGGTGAGGAATGTCTTCTACCAGCAGTAGTGGAGTGGCGGTTTCCTCTGGGTGAGGAATGTCTTCTACCAGCAGTAGTGGAGTGGCTGTCTCCTCCGGGTGAGTAATTCCTTCATCCAGCAGTAGTGGAGTGCTTGTCACCTCAGGGTGAGGAATGTCTTCTACCAGCAGTAGTGGAGTGGGGGTTTCCTCTGGGTGAGGAATGTCTTCTACCAGCAGTAGTGGGGTGGTTGTTTCCTCTGGGTGAGGAATGCCTTGGTCTCCTCAGAGTGAGGAATGCCTTCATCCAGCAATAGTGGGTGGAGGGGGGTCTCCTTGGGGTGATCTGGAGCATTCCTCCCATGTGGGTGATGTAGTCACATGTCCCACCCGCCCCCTATATTTATAAAAGGCAGTTTAGGTTTTAGAGCCTCTGGGAGATCAGATAATTATTATTATTATTATTATTATTTATTAATGTGATACAGTTTTAAACAAATGTAAAAAACTTTACACATATTTACATCAAACAACTGAAATTCGATTAATAAAAATAAAATTCCAAACCTTGATAAAATCCTTAATACAGTTAATAGATAATTGATACTATATATGAGTTCAGAACAGAGCATAGTTATTGTATGTATATACGTAAAAGGAGAGAGAAACACCCTCTTCATATTCATATTAACATTAAACATTTCATACTTGCACATACCAGGAAGAAGCCCCCTCGAGTTTGAATTCATGAGAGCAGCGGCCTCACGCCACGCCTGATGGAGTGCAAGATGCAGTTTAGAATTGTAGGTATTAACACACTGCTTCCAGAAATCTGCCTGATCCATATAATCTATATTATGAACAAACTCACTGAGATACTTTATATACTTCGTTCTCATCCTACAGCATCTCGTCAGCACATGGCGAGCCGTCTCCGGCTCGGTAGGGAGATCACAAATCCTACAGTATCTTTCTGCTAATCTCAGACCCAATTCTGGGCCCCGAGTAGTCAGAACCGGTAAGTGGTTGAGGCGCATTAATAGAATAAACCGCCTCAGATGTTCTGATGGGCATACATTTAAATAGGGTTGTGCCTTCCCATAGGTACATAGTACAAATAGGATGAAACTATAGCTTTTCAGGCTACTAAGATGGTTAAAATTATTCTGCCAGTCCCACAAATTGAGGCGATTGCGCATGCTAGTAATCAGGAAATCATTTTCCCTGGCCCATTCCGGTGACCAGCTGATTTCTTCAGTCAGAGACCGAATCTGGCTTTCTAATTTAGCCTGTCTACCCGCCACGCAATCTTCCTTAATAGTCAAAAGTAGCCTATTTGTTGGTTTATTATTGAGCCTGATATAGAATTCCATCCTCTTCCTTAAGACCGTAGAGCTCTAATAGAGAAGATTCCTAGCTCGAGTCTAATGAACGCCATGGGGATACACTGGGGAAGGCCAGGAATTTTTCTCCAAAACTTACCCTCTACCAGTTGTAGCCATCCTAAATTCATCTTTATTAAAGGTTCTAAACCATACGTCACCATGAGGGCCAGGCATTGAATATACAGCTGACGTGCTGCCCAAATTGAAAATCCACACTGATCTCGTGTGAACTTATAAATTAAGGCTGTGAGTTGAGCTGCTTTTGTTCTACGCTCCTGAATGCAAGTGAAATAATTTCCTTTACTGTCAAATTCTACCCCCAGATATCTGTACATATGAGTGTATTCAATTTCGATCAAGCCCATCGTCATTCTCGGTCTAGCCACTCTACCAGCAGTATATAGCAAAGCTTAGTTTTACTATTATTAATAACTAATTCATTGTTTTCTGCATATCGCCATAGCTGATTGGCTGATCTCAGGATACCACTGAAAGTGTGATCCATGATCACCAAATCGTTCGCATAAGCCAGGAGTGGGCAGTGGCAGGAGCCTATTTTAGGGGGACAGTTATTAATCCCCGAGAGGCATTTGGGTACATCTGAAACAAACAAATTATATAGGGTAGGAGCTGTCACACATCCTTGCTTTACCCCTCGACTCTGGGGAATGGGTTTGGTCACTGAACCCAAATTATCCAACCTAACCTGAACAGTGTTATTAGAATGTAGGAGCTCCAGATAATACAATAAAGATTCGGGACAGCCCAAATTCCTCAATTTGTTCCATAGGAGGGAGCGGTTAACCGAATCAAAGTCCGCCTTGAAATCTACATATAGAGCGTATAGTGGAGGGTTAGAACGGGCCAATGCCTTATTTCTCAGAGTATTCATAACAAATGTATTGTTTGAAGTAGAATAGCCTGCTCTAAAACCGCTTTGAAATTGATCTAATATACCAGCGTTCTCTACCCATATTAGCAATTCTTTCAAAATAAGGGCTGCGAACAATTTCCCAGAACAATCCAGCATAGATAAGAGCCGGTAGTTCGTAGGATCGGCCTACTGCCTTTTTTGAAAACGGGTATGATGATGGCTGCCTGCCAAGATGTCGGTATACTACCCTCATATAATACCTTATCAAACAATATTTTCAAAAGGTTTGCCCAGAAAGGGGGGTTGTTTCTCAGCACCATATTAGAGAGGCCATTTGGCCCTGGAGCTCGTGAAGTATTTAATGACTTGATTCTATTTTGCAGATCCTCCACAGAAACAGAGAATGGGGGAATATGGGGTTTGCTAGCAGTAGGAATAACAATCTTACAGCTGCTCCCCACATTTCTCATTCCCAGAAAGGAGATCCATTCATCACACCCTATAGGATTAACCATGCTGGATATAGTTTTCCCTTTCGCTTTCCCTAGTATAGACCAGATTTTACGAGTGTTCTTGCCACATAATGTTCTAACTGTATGTTGCCATCTCTCCACTTTCCTGATATTTTTATGTATTTTTAGCCATACTTGGTAAGCAACCTTCAGCTTTCTTGTTTTGAGAGCTATAACCTTTTTGGGGTCAGGGCCATTTCTGATATGTCTCATGTCTCCTCTAAGCTTGCGCTTCCTATCTCTAATTGCACGGTCATATTTTAACTCGTTTGAGGCCTTACCCACCATCAGCCCTCCCATTTTACAAGAGCCGTGTAAGCCAGAGAATTTGCTAATCCAGCTTTCTATTTCTTCGGGTGACATTTGCATAAACATATTTGATTGTTCAGTCCCCCACTCACCAGACGCCCTTGTGGCCTTTAGAATATTATTCGCTGACCAAGAAATACGATTTAGGGAGTGGTTGATTACGAGATCTCCCAGATTTGCAGTTTCTACATTAAGGTGGCTGTATCCCAGAGATAATATCAAGGGGTCGTGGTCACTCCATTTATATTCCTTCACCCTCATATCTTTAACGATTGATGCAATCTCCACACTAGTGTAGATATAATCGAGGGTGCTCTCGTTACTCCCATTCTTCCGGGTAAATTTACCAGGACTATCGTTTCTAGTTCGACCATTAATTATTTCAAGGTCCCAGCATTCAAAGAAATCCCTCCAGCACATCCCCTCATTATCAGTAAAAGCATGATTCCAAAAACTATTATTCGCTAAGTACTGATTATTGCTTATACCACCACCACTATTGATTCTACAATTTAGATCCCCGGCCACAATAACAAAATATCTGTCATTGGTTAATTTCCAATTGCTTAAAAGATTGTGCAGAGTATCTTGTATGCACTCTCTATACTTCGCACCCGGGGGATTATATACATTTATTAACAATATTTCTTCCCATCTTGCTTTTATTCTGAGGGTCAGGGCAGCAGCACACAAATAGTTACTGTCCACTGGGATCATTCTGCTTTTAATCTTATTAGATATCTCTATAGCTACGCCCCCATAAGGTCGTCCGCGTAAGCCTTTCTTAGCAAGGGTGGGGTATGTAGCGTAACCATCAATGGCTGTCTGCTGCACCAGCCAAGTTTCTTGTAATAAAATGATGGGATATTTGTTTATCAATAGTAGGGAACCCTTATTAGTAAGAAAATGCTGATGACCATGTGTATTCCAACTTAGCAGGGTATAATCTCATGTTTGTTGTAGAACTAAAGGCAGCGAATCTGCCAACCATGTCAAAGTGTTTTGGATATCTGACACCTGTACGTTCTTTCCCGTTATTTGGGTGGGTATACCACTCTTGTCTGGGGCTGCCATTGACTCAGCGCTTGGGAGTGAGGGATCTTCCTTCTCTTTACAGGCATCTACTTCCATCCCCACTTGTAAAAGACATTGTTTATGAGATCGAATCAATTGGGCTGATGCCAGGACACAGCAATGGAGAGCTGGAACATTGGGATTACATACAGTAAGTGGTTCCACAAAGGAGAAGTCTTCCGAGCGGATAAACCGCAATTATGGAATCAGATGCAGTTTATTCAGGACCTCCGTTCTTGTCAACCACTTATCCCTCTTCTTTTGATTTAAGTTTTTAATAATGCATATTTGACTTGCATTAGGATCGTCTATTTCTGTTGCTTCCATTGGGTTGTGTGGCCCCTTGGCATCGACATTATCATCCTCACATTGATTCGAACATTTCGTGTCCTCTTCAGCTAAGCTGGTAGAGATGTCAGAATCCGGATCCTCAAGGATCGTGCTGGTAACTTCCTGTGTTATGTCCGGGATAATCCAGCTTGTTAAGGTCCCTAATCCTTTCTTAGCACATTTCCTAGTTTTCCGCCTCCTGCGTTTTGCTTTTTTAGCACGGGTTGCTGGAACATTAGTAGCAGGTAAGGGGGAAGCTATTTTGACTACCAAGTTTTTAGAGGCTAGACGTCTTTGTTGCCGTCGCTGCTTTTTTGTCAGGGGTGCTTCCAAGCCATTCTCTACGGGCTTGTCTGATTTATCGGGTGCCATCAGTGCAACCGGTCCCCCAGCTCCATTTGGGGGCTGCTGATTTGATAGATCTTGCCCCATAGATGTAACAGAATTAGGAAGCCCCAACTGTATTATCGAATTGGTGTGGATCCTCCCGCATAGTTTTAACAGAATTTTCATGGCAAATTGGAGAGATGCCACTGAGGCTTGCAATTCTACAATGGCTATGTTATTGCAGTCCTCAATGTTTCTGCTATCTCCCCTATCCATGCACTCCGGGTCTTCAGATCCAATATATAGGTTTGGAGAAGTTGATAACCGCTCAACTGTTGGGACCACCGGGGAAATAGAGGTAGGGTGCATAGAGTGGGTACCCGATAAGTTAGAAGTTGAGTTGCCTGGTTGTCTTGGGCTAACAGATCCCCTAAGACTTTGCTGCTCCCCCTGAGCTGCATTTAGAACCTGGGCCTCAACCACAAGTGGACAATCGTTTAATGCAGTGGAGGGTTTGTTTAGAGAGGCCATCGATTTTTGAATTGATAGACATAGGTCTAAAAGAGAGTTATTATCAATGTCATTATAATTGTTATTATCCAGGGTGATACTATTATTATGTTGGAATGGGGGAGGAAAATTACAATCTTCTGCTACTGACCTATCCGCAGTGGTGGTTTCCTTTATGTTGTTTTTCCCAAACACAGCTGGGATAGTCCCTTTAATCACTCTACCCACCTCCTCCCTAGTGTTGATCTGCTTATTTACTTTCTGCAGTGGATTATCCCTGGGCCCTTCTTGGCCTTTAGGCAAGTTATATCGGGTTTTGTTCTGCCTTGTTTTGGCCATGAGGTCAAGCAGACCTTGGCCTCCCTTCTTCTTAGGTGGATGTAGCGATGGAATAAATAAGCACAAACGTGCTAGTATAGTCTCCCTTGAATTATACCGGCTTCCACGGTATGTAAGATCAGAGGTGCACCAAGGCACAATGTAGTTGTAGGTATGCGAGATAAATAACTCACCGCCTCAAATTTCAAGTTGGCGATATCACCTCAGCGCCAAACAGTCGCAAAACAGTCGGCGCCCTTCACCCCTGTCGGGCTTAACGCCGCAAGGGTGGTAGCCTGGTCTTTTTACTGCTCCCGAGGTCACGTGGTCTGGGCACGTGTGGTGTGTGGCCCCGCCTCCTCCAGGAAGCGTGCAGCAGGGATAGTAGCGGCAAGAGTCGAGGAGCAACTCGCAGTGCCGGCTCTTTGATTGTAGGCTCCAGTCAATGTAAAATCACCAGTTCTTGTAAAAAACAAATGATCTGCTGACCTGCACCCCCACTTCCTTGCAAACCACCAACTAGTCCCCCCAAGACCCAAGTTCCTATAGTCAAAGATTCTTAGCCTGCCAGGTCTAGAGGCTTGAACTCTGACCCTGTGCATGGGTGCACCTACACAAGCACACTCCTTTCCTTTCCGGTCGACCCTCCCAGGTCCAAATGGGCTCCTTCCTCTCTGACATCTTTTACTCCACCTGTGGTGTCCCCCAGGGATCCAACCTCTCTCCCTGGCTTTTCAACCAGTATCTGGCACTCCTTGCCCACCGCATCGCCGCTCTCTGCCCCCACTTTCAGTGCTATGCGGACGATACCCAGCTCATTTTCAGGCTACCCTCGGCCTCCTCCTCCCCTTCCCTCATCTCCGACTGTCTGTCTGCTATCCAGGAATGGTGTGCCGCCAATGACCTCTGCCTTAACGCCAGTAAGACTGAGATTCTACTCATCGGCACACCCACTCCCTCCTTTCCTGCAGCTCTCTGGCCGGCCTCCCTTGGCCCCCTTCCTGCCCCTACCTGCAAAGCTAAAAACCTCGGGGTCATCTTCGACTCCACACTCTCCTTCTCTCCTCATATATCTGACATCTCTAAGAAGTCACACTACCAGCTGCACCTCCTCAGAGGTATTCTTCCCTTCCTCTCCTTCCCCCAGAAGCTCACTGTCTCCCGAGCCCTGGTTCTCTCAAGGCTGGACTACTGTAACAGCCTCTATCTTAATCTGCCTGCCTCCACTCTCCGCCCTCTGCAACTTATCCAGAACAGAACTGCGAGACTTGTCCTTGGCCTCAAGCCCAGGGACCGTATCTCTCCAGGACTGAAATCTCTTCACTGGCTCCCAGTGGCTGCGAGGATTAAGTTCAAAACCCTCTGCATTGTCCACAAGGCCTTCTGGGGCCTGGGGCCTAAATACCTTCAACTCTCTCTTCCTAAATATCTGCCTTCACGAGCCCTTCGCTCATCCGTCTCCAACTCCCTCATGGTCAGCCGCTTCTCGAAGCAACGAGCTGGGGGTAGATCTCTCTCCGCAGCAGGGGCCTCCCTCTGGAACAGCCTTCCTGCCTCCCTGAAACTTGAGGAGAACCATCTCCGGTTCCGGAAGCACCTCAAAACCTTCCTCTTCGCTTCTGCCTTCTCTCTCCCTCTCCCTTGCTAAACCTGCTAAACTCCCCACTGAAGTCTGCACTAAACCTGCATCTGGGCCACTCTGTGACCTCGGTCCAGGGCCCAGCCACTCTCCACTTGCACTGCCTCACTGGCTCCTCCTGCACTGTGGGACTGTCACTGCATCCCTACAGCCCCCTTCCCAGTACTTGCTCTGCACTTACCTCGCACTTGCCACCAGCTGGCCCTTTTATTTATTATTTATTATTTATTATTTTATTACGCTACTTACCTTGTACTGCACTTTCCCCCCCCACCTCCTCCCCCTGCACTTCCTCCTTTTCCCCTTACCTCTGCACTTGCGCGATCTGAATGACACCTGGCCTAGTAGGATCGTTTGTCTGTCTTCCCCTTGTTTCCCTCCCTCCCTGCCTCGTCGCGCCTTGAAACACTTGTGTATAGGCGCGTTACAAATACCATATCATATCATATCATATCAATGTAGCCACCTGCTCACCCGCGTATCATAATGCAGCGCTATGGTGTGCGGTCACCAGGCCGCCATCTTACCTTACTGTGCAGGTACCGGTGATCGTACTCCTGAAGGGGCGTCCCATCCAGGAGGATCCTGCCAGCCTGCGGCTCATAGAAGCGCTCCAGGAGAGCCACACAGGATGACTTACCAGCCGAGGAAGGGCCTATGAGGGCTGTTACCATACCCGGTCTCAGCTCAAATGAGACAGCCTAGGGAGAAAAAGAGAGACTGGTGATTAGTAGAGATGAGAGAGTCTCATGGATACTTTACTATATCCATGTTATTTCTCTCTGGTGAGGTGTAAAGTGCTGCCGCCCTAGTGGGGGAATAAGAATCTGCAGTCATTTACGGCACGGCCCTAGCCATGGATGAACCTTCCAGCACCACCTAGTGTTTATCTGCAGAAATGTGAAGAACACAGAGGACTTCCAATGAAGAATTGTATTAGCATAATGCCCCGCTGAAGCTTATGCACACGCAATCTGACCTCAGGGTAAAGGGGCAAATGAGAAGCTTGAAGGCCTGAAGCCATCCAGAGCCCCCTGGGAAGGGGAACGCCTTCTCGTACCTTCAGCACTGGAATGTTCGGCTGGCTGGGGTAGGAGAAAGCCACGTTCTCAAAGGTCACGTGACCATGCAGGGTTGCTGGTGCCAGCGTCCCGGGAGGCGAGATCTGTGGAGTGCGGTTCATGTACTCGAAGATCTTCTCAGAGGCTCCGACGGCTCCTTTCACATCGGGGTACATCCTGAGGAGCACCTGATTCAGGGGAGACAGTGATTAAGAGAGCAGCACACTCAGACACACTAGGGCTGTCAGGCATAGGGCAGCAAGATACCCGGCGTACGTGTAGGCACATAGGATAGCTGATCCTCAGGGGCACAGGAGGCATGTTCTGATGCCAATCCCTGAGGGGCACTGGAGCATGGGACGAAACATACCCCTAATGGGCACTGGAGGCAGGTGGTCATATGTCGTATGGTGAAGCTTGCTCCCAACGGAAAACACTTCACCTGCTCAACTCACCAGAAGAAAGCGAGGGTGACAGAGGAGGAAGATGTACAAGGAGAGTAGCGAGGGTAGAATTACATTCAGAGACAGGGAGAGGAATATCAGGGCATGAGAGGAAGAAGCCAGAGCCTGGTAGAGTGTTACATTCAGAGACAGGGAGAGGAATATCAGGGCACGAGAGGAAGAAGACAGAGCCTGGTAGAGTGTTACATTCAGAGACAGGGAGAGGAATATCAGGACATGAGAGGATGAAGACAGAGCCTGGTAGAGTGTTACATTCAGAGACAGGGAGATCACGGCATGAGAGGAAGAAGACAGAGCCCGGTAGAGTGTGACCTTCAGAGACAGGGAGAGGAATATCAGGGCATGAGAGGGAGAAGCCAGAGCCTGGTAGAGTGTTACATTCAGAGACAGGGAGAGGAATATCAGGACATGAGAGGAAGAAGACAGAGCCTGGGAGGGTGTTACATTCAGAGACAGGGAGAGGAATACCAGGGCATGAGAGGAAGAAGCCAGAGCCTGGTAGAGTGTTACATTCAGAGACAGGGAGAGGAATATCAGGGCATGAGAGGAAGAAGCCAGAGCCTGGTAGAGTGTTACATTCAGAGACAGGGAGAGGAATATCAGGGCACGAGAGGAAGAAGACAGAGCCTGGTAGAGTGTTACATTCAGAGACAGGGAGAGGAATATCAGGACATGAGAGGATGAAGACAGAGCCTGGTAGAGTGTTACATTCAGAGACAGGGAGAGGAATATCAGGGCACGAGAGGAAGAAGACAGAGCCTGGTAGAGTGTTACATTCAGAGACAGGGAGAGGAATATCAGGGCATGAGATGAAGAGACAGAGCCTGGTAGAGTGTTACATTTAGAGACAGGGAGAGGAATATCAGGGCATGAGAGGAAGAAGACAGAGCCTGGTAGAGTGTTACATTCAGAGACAGAGAGATCAGTGCATGAGAGGAAGAAGCCAGAGCCTGGTAGAGTGTTACATTCAGACAGGGAGATCAGGGCATGAGAGGAAGAAGACAGAGCCTGGTAAAGTGGTACATTCAGAGACAGGGAGAGGAATATCAGGGCATGAGAGGAAGAAGACAGAGCCTAGTAGAGTGTTACATTCAGAGACAGGGAGAGGAATATCAGGGCATGAGAGGGAGAAGACAGAGCCTGGTAGAGTGTTGCATTCAGAGACAGGGAGAGGAATATCAGGGCATGAGAGGAAGAAGACACAGCATGGTAGAGTGTAACATTCAGAGACAAGGAGATCAGGGCATGAGAGGAAGAAGACAGAGCCTGGTAGAGTGTTACATTCAGAGACAGTGAGAGAAATATCAGGGCGTGAGAGGAAGAAGACAGAGCCTGCTAGGGTGTTACATTCAGAGACAGGGAGAGGAATATCAGGGCATGAGAGGAAGAAGACAGAGCCTGGTAGAGTGTGACATTCAGAGACAGGGAGAGGAATATCAGGGCATGAGAGGAAGAAGCCAGAGCCTGGTAGAGTGTTACATTCAGAGACAGGGAGAGGAATATCAGGGCATGAGAGGAAGAAGCCAGAGCCTGGTAGAGTGTTACATTCAGAGACAGGGAGAGGAATATCAGGGCATGAGAGGAAGAAGCCAGAGCCTGGTAGAGTGTTACATTCAGAGACAGGGAGAGGAATATCAGGGCATGAGAGGGAGAAGACAGAGCCTGGTAGAGTGTTGCATTCAGAGACAGGGAGAGGAATATCAGGGCATGAGAGGAAGAAGACACAGCATGGTAGAGTGTAACATTCAGAGACAAGGAGATCAGGGCATGAGAGGAAGAAGACAGAGCCTGGTAGAGTGTTACATTCAGAGACAGGGAGAGGAATATCAGGGCATGAGAGAGGGAAGACAGAGCCTGCTAGGGTGTTACATTCAGAGACAGGGAGAGGAATATCAGGGCATGAGAGGAAGAAGACACAGCATGGTAGAGTGTAACATTCAGAGACAAGGAGATCAGGGCATGAGAGGAAGAAGACAGAGCCTGGTAGAGTGTTACATTCAGAGACAGGGAGAGGAATATCAGGGCGTGAGAGGAAGAAGACAGAGCCTGCTAGGGTGTTACATTCAGAGACAGGGAGAGGAATATCAGGGCATGAGAGGAAGAAGACAGAGCCTGGTAGAGTGTTACATTCAGAGACAGGGAGAGGAATATCAGGGCATGAGAGGAAGAAGACAGAGCCTGGTAGAGTGTTACATTCAGAGACAGGGAGAGGAATATCAGGGCATGAGAGGAAGAAGACACAGCATGGTAGAGTGTAACATTCAGAGACAAGGAGATCAGGGCATGAGAGGAAGAAGACAGAGCCTGGTAGAGTGTTACATTCAGAGACAGGGAGAGGAATATCAGGGCGTGAGAGGAAGAAGACAGAGCCTGCTAGGGTGTTACATTCAGAGACAGGGAGAGGAATATCAGGGCATGAGAGGAAGAAGACAGAGCCTGGTAGAGTGTCACATTCAGAGACAGGGAGAGGAATATCAGGGCATGAGAGGGAGAAGACAGGGCCTGGCAGAGTGTGACATTCAGAGACAGGGAGAGGAATATCAGGGCATGAGAGGAAGAAGCCAGAGCCTGGTAGAGTGTTACATTCAGAGACAGGGAGATGAATATCAGGGCAGGACAGGAAGAAGACAGAGCCTGGTAGAGTGTTACAATCAGAGACAGGGAGAGGAATATCAGGGCATGAGAGGAAGAAGCCAGAGCCTGGTGGAGTGTTACATTCAGAGACAGGGAGAGGAATATCAGGGCATGAGAGGAAGAAGACAGAGCCTGGTAGAGTGTTACATTCAGAGACAGAGAGAGGAATATCAGGGCATGAGAGGGAGAAGACAGAGCATGGTAGAGTGTAACAGTCAAAGACAGGGAGATCAGGGCATGAGAGGAAGAAGACAGAGCCTGGTAGAGTGTTACATTCAGACAGGGAGATCAGGGCATAAGAGAAAGAAGACAGAGCATGGTAGAGTGTTACATTCAGAGACAGGGAGAGGAATATCAGTGCATGAGAGGAAGAAGCTAGAGCCTGGTAGAGTGTTCCATTCAGAGACAGGGAGAGGAATATCAGGGCTTGAGAGGAAGCCAGAGCCTGGTAGAGTGTTACATTCAGAGACAGGGAGAGGAATATCAGGGCATGAGAGGAAGAAGACAGAGCCTGGTAGAGTGTTACATTCAGAGACAGGGAGAGGAATATCAGGGCATGAGAGGAAGAAGCCAGAGCCTAGTAGAGTGTTACATTCAGAGACATGGAGATCAGGGCATGAGAGGAAGAAGCCAGAGCCTGGTAGAGTGTTACATTCAGAGACATGGAGAGGAATATCAGGGCATGAGAGGAAGAAGCCAGAGCCTGGTGGAGTGTTACATTCAGAGACAGGGAGAGGAATATCAGGGCATGAGAGGAAGAAGACAGAGCCTGGTAGAGTGTTCCATTCAGAGACAGGGAGAGGAATATCAGGGCATGAGAGGAAGAAGACAGAGCCTGGTAGAGTGTTCCATTCAGAGACAGGGAGAGGAATATCAGGGCATGAGAGGAAGAAGACAGAGCCTAGTAGAGTGTTACATTCAGAGACAGGGAGAGGAATATCAGGGCATGAGAGGGAGAAGACAGAGCCTGGTAGAGTGTTGCATTCAGAGACAGGGAGAGGAATATCAGGGCATGAGAGGAAGAAGACACAGCATGGTAGAGTGTAACATTCAGAGACAAGGAGATCAGGGCATGAGAGGAAGAAGACAGAGCCTGGTAGAGTGTTACATTCAGAGACAGTGAGAGAAATATCAGGGCGTGAGAGGAAGAAGACAGAGCCTGCTAGGGTGTTACATTCAGAGACAGGGAGAGGAATATCAGGGCATGAGAGGAAGAAGACAGAGCCTGGTAGAGTGTGACATTCAGAGACAGGGAGAGGAATATCAGGGCATGAGAGGAAGAAGCCAGAGCCTGGTAGAGTGTTACATTCAGAGACAGGGAGAGGAATATCAGGGCATGAGAGGAAGAAGCCAGAGCCTGGTAGAGTGTTACATTCAGAGACAGGGAGAGGAATATCAGGGCATGAGAGGAAGAAGCCAGAGCCTGGTAGAGTGTTACATTCAGAGACAGGGAGAGGAATATCAGGGCATGAGAGGGAGAAGACAGAGCCTGGTAGAGTGTTGCATTCAGAGACAGGGAGAGGAATATCAGGGCATGAGAGGAAGAAGACACAGCATGGTAGAGTGTAACATTCAGAGACAAGGAGATCAGGGCATGAGAGGAAGAAGACAGAGCCTGGTAGAGTGTTACATTCAGAGACAGGGAGAGGAATATCAGGGCATGAGAGAGGGAAGACAGAGCCTGCTAGGGTGTTACATTCAGAGACAGGGAGAGGAATATCAGGGCATGAGAGGAAGAAGACACAGCATGGTAGAGTGTAACATTCAGAGACAAGGAGATCAGGGCATGAGAGGAAGAAGACAGAGCCTGGTAGAGTGTTACATTCAGAGACAGGGAGAGGAATATCAGGGCGTGAGAGGAAGAAGACAGAGCCTGCTAGGGTGTTACATTCAGAGACAGGGAGAGGAATATCAGGGCATGAGAGGAAGAAGACAGAGCCTGGTAGAGTGTTACATTCAGAGACAGGGAGAGGAATATCAGGGCATGAGAGGAAGAAGACAGAGCCTGGTAGAGTGTTACATTCAGAGACAGGGAGAGGAATATCAGGGCATGAGAGGAAGAAGACACAGCATGGTAGAGTGTAACATTCAGAGACAAGGAGATCAGGGCATGAGAGGAAGAAGACAGAGCCTGGTAGAGTGTTACATTCAGAGACAGGGAGAGGAATATCAGGGCGTGAGAGGAAGAAGACAGAGCCTGCTAGGGTGTTACATTCAGAGACAGGGAGAGGAATATCAGGGCATGAGAGGAAGAAGACAGAGCCTGGTAGAGTGTCACATTCAGAGACAGGGAGAGGAATATCAGGGCATGAGAGGGAGAAGACAGGGCCTGGCAGAGTGTGACATTCAGAGACAGGGAGAGGAATATCAGGGCATGAGAGGAAGAAGCCAGAGCCTGGTAGAGTGTTACATTCAGAGACAGGGAGATGAATATCAGGGCAGGACAGGAAGAAGACAGAGCCTGGTAGAGTGTTACAATCAGAGACAGGGAGAGGAATATCAGGGCATGAGAGGAAGAAGCCAGAGCCTGGTGGAGTGTTACATTCAGAGACAGGGAGAGGAATATCAGGGCATGAGAGGAAGAAGACAGAGCCTGGTAGAGTGTTACATTCAGAGACAGAGAGAGGAATATCAGGGCATGAGAGGGAGAAGACAGAGCATGGTAGAGTGTAACAGTCAAAGACAGGGAGATCAGGGCATGAGAGGAAGAAGACAGAGCCTGGTAGAGTGTTACATTCAGACAGGGAGATCAGGGCATAAGAGAAAGAAGACAGAGCATGGTAGAGTGTTACATTCAGAGACAGGGAGAGGAATATCAGTGCATGAGAGGAAGAAGCTAGAGCCTGGTAGAGTGTTCCATTCAGAGACAGGGAGAGGAATATCAGGGCTTGAGAGGAAGCCAGAGCCTGGTAGAGTGTTACATTCAGAGACAGGGAGAGGAATATCAGGGCATGAGAGGAAGAAGACAGAGCCTGGTAGAGTGTTACATTCAGAGACAGGGAGAGGAATATCAGGGCATGAGAGGAAGAAGCCAGAGCCTAGTAGAGTGTTACATTCAGAGACATGGAGATCAGGGCATGAGAGGAAGAAGCCAGAGCCTGGTAGAGTGTTACATTCAGAGACATGGAGAGGAATATCAGGGCATGAGAGGAAGAAGCCAGAGCCTGGTGGAGTGTTACATTCAGAGACAGGGAGAGGAATATCAGGGCATGAGAGGAAGAAGACAGAGCCTGGTAGAGTGTTCCATTCAGAGACAGGGAGAGGAATATCAGGGCTTGAGAGGAAGAAGCCGAGCCTGGTAGAGTGTTACATTCAGAGACAGGGAGAGGAATATCAGCGCATGAGAGGAAGAAGACAGAGCCTGGTAGAGTGTTCCATTCAGAGACAGGGAGAGGAATATCAGGGCATGAGATGAAGAGACAGAGCCCGGTAGAGTGTTACATTCAGAGACAGGGAGATCAGGGCATGAAAGGAAGAAGACAGAGCCTGGTAGAGTGTTACATTCAGAGACAGGGAGAGGAATATCAGAGCATGAGAGGAAGAAGACAGAGCCTGGTAGAGTGTTACATTCAGAGACAGGGAGATCAGGGCATGAGAGGAAGAAGACAAAGCCTGGTAGAGTGTTACCTTCAGAAACAGGGAGAGGAATATCAGGGCATGAGAGGAAGAAGACAGAGCCTGGGAGGGTGTTACATTCAGAGACAGGGAGAGGAATACCAGGGCATGAGGAAGAAGACAGAGCCTGGTAGAGTGTTACATTCAGAGACAGGGAGAGGAATATCAGGGCATGAGATGAAGAGACAGAGCCTGGTAGAGTGTTACATTCAAAGACAGGGAGAGGAATATCAGGGCGTGAGAGGAAGACATAGTCTGGTAGAGTGTTACATTCAGAGACAGGGAGAGGAATATCAGGGCAGGAGAGGAAGAAGACAGTCTGGCAGAGTGTTACATTCAGAGACAGGGAGAGGAAAATCAGGGCATGAGAGGAAGACGCCAGAGCCTGGTAGAGTGTTACATTCAGAGACAGGGAGAGGAATATCAGGGCATGAGATGAAGAGACAGAGCCTGGTAGAGTGTTACATTCAGAGACAGGGAGAGGAATATCAGGGCATGAGAGGAAGAAGACAGTCTGGCAGAGTGTTACATTCAGAGACAGGGAGAGGAAAATCAGGGCATGAGAGGAAGACGCCAGAGCCTGGTAGAGTGTTACATTCAGAGACAGGGAGAGGAATATCAGGGCATGAGATGAAGAGACAGAGCCTGGTAGAGTGTTACATTCAGAGACAGGGAGAGGAATATCAGGGCATGAGAGGAAGAAGACAGAGCCTGGTAGAGTGTTACATTCAGAGACAGGGAGAGGAATATCAGGGCATGAGAGGGAGAACACAGAGCCTGGTAGAGTGTGACCTCCAGAGACAGGGAGAGGAATATCAGGGCATGAGAGGGAGAAGACAGAGCCTGGTAGAGTGTTACATTCAGAGACAGTGAGATCACGGCATGAGAGGAAGAAGCCAGAGCCTGGTAGAGTGTGACATTCAGAGACAGGGGGAACAGGGCATGAGCGGAAGAAGACAGAACCTGGTAGAGTGTGACATTCAGAGACAGGGGGATCAGGGCATGAGAGGAAGAAGACAGAGCCTGGTAGAGTGTTACATTCAGAGACAGGGAGAGGAATATCAGGGCATGAGAGGGAGAACACAGAGCCTGGTAGAGTGATACATTCAGAGACAGGGAGAGGAATATCAGGGCATGAGAGGAAGAACACAGAGCCTGGTAGAGTGTTACATTCAGAGACAGGGAGAGGAATATCAGGGCATGAGAGGAAGACGACAGCGCCTGGTAGAGTGTTACATTCAGACAGGGAGATCAGGGCATGAGAGAAAGAAGACAGAGCATGGTAGAGTGTTACATTCAGAGACAGGGGGGGTCATGAGAGGAAAAAGCCAGAGCCAGGTAGAGTGTTACATCCAGAGACAGGGAGAGGTATATCAGGGCATGAGATGAAGAGACAGAGCCTGGTAGAGTGTTACATTACATTCAGAGACAGGGAGAGGAATATCAGGGCCTGAGAGGAAGAAGACACAGCCTGGTAGAGTGTTACATTCAGAGACAGGGAGAGGAATATCAGGGCATGAGATGAAGAGACAGAGCCTGGTAGAGTGTTACATTCAGAGACAGGGAGAGGAATATCAGGGTTGAGAGGAAGACAGAGCCTGGTAGAGTGTTACATTCAGAGACAGGGAGAGGAATATCAGGGCATGAGAGGGAGAAGACAGAGCCTGGTAGAGTGTTACATTCAGAGACATGGAGAGGAATATCAGGGCATGAGAGAAAGAAGACAGAGCCTGGTAGAGTGTTACATTCAGAGACAGGGAGATGAATATCAGGGCGTGAGAGAAAGACATAGTCTGGTAGAGTGTTACATTCAGAGACAGGGAGAGGAATATCAGTGCAAGAGAGGAAGAAGACAGAGCCTGGTAGAGTGTCTGGAAGGCACATTCCCAAACCTTGTGTAGTTACTAACAACATTGATAGTGAAGAGCTAGACTAGAAGGTCCAGGAGGGAGTTTAGATATAGACGGCAATTGCCTTTAGGTTCTCATTGACAGCCAAGCTAGATACCCGACTGTATGGGTCAATAGTCTCCATCTACGAGGGGACTGTGAACACCTGGGTTAGTGTGGGAAACACTATATCTAGACAAGAGAATGAGGGACGCCCTAGTGTCATGGCAAACAAATCAATAAAACCCCTTGAACCTTCTCTGGGAGTTGGGGTGTTCCTTTAGCCATCTGTGACATAGGTTGCTATAAGTCTACGCACAAGCATACATCCCCATTCACCTTCCTGACTACACCCAAGGGGGACATGCATTCCACGTCTTTTGTTATACCTTCCTGGAACAGACTGGACACTTATTTCTGTACTACACTTCTCTTCACCAAGGGGACACGTTGTGCTCTGGCCACGGGTGGTTTTGGCCCTCCCTTAAGCTCCGTTTTATGTATCACGCCTTTGAAACATCAAACTTGAGGTTTAAAAACTCTTGGAACCTCCCTTCCTCCGGCACATGTACCTTGTGTTCTCTCATGTCACATTGTCGACACTATTGTGAAGCAAAGCACAGAGGCAGTCTGTAGGTAACTCTGGTAGCTCCTTTTATGTTTAGATCAAGGTAACATGGAGCGGCCCGCTTCCCCCAAAACTCCTGGCTGCCTGGCCAGCCATCATGGCTGGAATCCCCAGTCCGTCACATTCTTGAGCACCTGATACATTCCCAAACTGGTGCCCCCATGGCCACAGTCAGCACAATATCTACTCCCGATGGGTAATGTGATGTCATGGAGGCAGAACCCTAGAGGCACTGGGCAATACCCATCCCTGAGAGACAGAAGAGGCAGGAGGTTAAACCTAACCCCAGGAAGTGCAGGGTGATATCACCATGTGCCTCCAGTGCCGAGCAGGGGCAGCTATCTACCCCCAGGAAGCACAGGAGGTGCAGGGTGATAGCTACCCGTGCTCGGCACTGGAGGCACATGGTGATATCACCCAGCACCTCCTGTGCTTCCTGGGGTAGATGGCTGCCCCTGCTCGGCACTGGAGGCACATCGTGATATCACCCAGCACTTCCTGTGCTTCCCGGGGGTAGATAGCTACACCTGCTCGGCACTGGAGGCACATGGTGCTATCTACCCCCGGGAAGCACAGGAAGTGGTGGGTGATATCACCATGTGCCTCCAGTACCGAGCAGGGGCAGCCATCTACCCCAGGAAGCACAGGAGGTGCTGGGTGATATCACCATGTGCCTCCAGTGCCGAGCACGGGTAGCTATCTACCCCCAGGAAGCACAGGAAGTGCTGGCTGATATCACATGTGCCTCCAGTGCTGAGCAGGGGTAGCCATCTACCCCCAGGAAGCGCTGGCTAATATCACCATGTGCCTCCAGTGCCGAGCAGGGGTAGCCATCTACCCCCGGGAAGCACAGGAAGTGCTCGCTGATATCACCCCGTGCCTCCAGTGCCGAACAGGCGTAGCTATCTAACCCCAGCAAGCGCTGGGTGATATCACCATGTGCCTCCAGTGGCGAGCAGGAGTAGCTATCTACCCCCAGGAAGCACAGGAAGTGCTGGGTGATATCACAATGCGCCTCCAGTGCTGTGCAGGGGTAGCTATCTACCCCTGCACAGCACTGGAGGCAGATGGAGAGATCTATTCACGATGGGCACTGTGAGGAGCCAGGAGTGAGATGCAGACACAGGGGAATCATGGTTTGGACCCAAAACATTTATTAAAATAAAAAGGGGTTGAAAAATACCTCTATGTCCCTATTTTAAGAGCCATTTCCCGACCTACCATTTGCCTGACTAAAAAACTAAGGGTCTGTCAAAGGTCAGAATGTCCAAAGCAAAACGTCCTGTGTCCAAAGTACTATCCTGGCCCTCAAATTCTAAAAATCAACTCCAAGGTGAAAGGGAAAATGTCTTTGGCCTCGAGTAGTGTACAAATGTTCAAAAAGAAAATGTGTAACTTCAACACAAAGGTTCCAGAAGGAGAGAGTTCCTTGTTCCAGAGGGTGGTTCCCTGAACCTGGATTTCTCTTCACTTTGTTTTATACTTCAAAGGATAACAGTTGCTTAAGTTTCTCTCGATCAACAACACAACTGACACACAAAACCGTTTGGCTGTTAGTCTGTATCTTGGTAGGATACCTGGAGTAGTCTCCTGCAAGGTTTTCACTCCTTTTCAATATGCTTTAACACAGCTTTTTGCTAGTCCTGATGGATCCTTCTCTGGCCTTCCTTAGGTGATGCATTTTACACACTGTTCAACATGACCTGTCTGATATGCTTCCTTACCAGGATTTCGACAATGAATACGTTTGCAGCTTGCATCTGCCTGGTAGACTCTCCTGCCAGGGCCTTTCTCTTGTGACTTGAATCTGCATGATATTCTCTCCTGCCAAGGCTTTCCTCATATGTGCACTGTGCACACTTACAGATTTAATAGTCTCTCTTGTTTGTTCTGTTCTATCTTGACTCTGCCTGGTATACTCTCCTGCCAGGGCCTTTCTCTTGTGGCCTGCATCTGCCTGGTATACTCTCTTGCCAGGGCCTTTCTCTTGTGGCCTGCATCTGCCTGGTATACTCTCCTGCCAGGGCCTTTCTCTTGTGGCTTGCATCTGCCTGGTAGACTCTCTTGCCAGGGCCTTTCTCTTGTGGCTTGAATCTGCATGATATTCTCTCCTGCCAAGGCTTTCCTCATATGTGCACTGTGCACACTTACAGATTTAATAGTCTCTCTTGTTTGTTCTGTTCTATCTTGACTCTGCCTGGTACACTATCCTGCCAGGGCATTCCTTATATGTACTATACACTTACAAACTTGACAGTCTCTTTTAGCTCCTTCGTTCTGTCTCTAAGTAATATTGACTGGTTCGCTCTTTCTCATACACTTCATTTCATGTTATTTGCTTTTGGGAGGGTTTCCAACACGCCCCAGTGTCCCTGCTTCCCTTGGGTGGACTCACTGGCTCTTGATGGCGTATATAGGTTCTCCTGCAGTAAGCCTGTGGCTCATCAGCATTTTGTTTCCTCTCACCACCTCTGCTTCACAGCTTCTGTGCCTATCGCGGCTCCCGCTCTTCCGTTCTGCATCTCTCCGGGCTACGGCGGTGTGGAGGTTGTCTTTCGGTACCTGCGAACGCCCTGAAGCTTCTCATCTGCTTCTGGCATCCTCGCAGCGTGCCGTCCTCTGCAGTCAGCACCCCTCGTTTCCTTCGGTGAGCCAGTTGGCGCCACACACCTCACACCAGCACTGCAGTCCCTAAGTCGACAGAGAGGACTAGAGTTCTCCAGCCAGCGTCTCCCTGTCAGCTGGTCTGCCAGTTTAAATCTCCCAGCAGCTTGCCTTTTCCTGCAACAACTAGAGCGCAGCTTGTGCTCTTGGCCTCCATTGATCTTCATTACTCAGCTCATCTATTTCGTCCCAGTATTTTCGTATTTAGGAACAAGGTATTCAAGTTCTTGATGAAGTCTTGGAATGGAAGGGGGTGTCAGGTCTGTGTCCCACCCACCCTGTGCAGGCAGATCTGGGCGTATGGCTCATTTTGGAATGGAGGGAGGGGGTCGTCAGATTTGTGTCCCACCCGCCCTGTGCAGTTAGAACGGGGTGCACGGCTCATTAATGGAATGGAGGAGGGGGGGTGTTGGATCTTTGTATCACCCACCCTGTGCAGTCAGAGCTGGGCGTACAGTACATTTTGGAATGGAGGGGTGGCGTTCCTTAGTAAAACTTTTTCCTGCAGTGAGAATTTAAGCAGACGCATTTATATACGGCCCTCAACATGGATTAGGTTTGCTCCCTGGATCTATTCGTGGGGTCCTCCTCTGCTGCCCTCACGTATGGCTTGCTTAAGTTTGTGTACATATGGGGGAGGGGCTGTCTGAGTTTTAAGAACTGCAATAACTCTAAGCACTCACCTCCACTGCTGTGGTGAACTGCAGCTCGTACAGGATGAAAGCCACAAGGTCCCCTCCACTGACTGCGCCAGATGTCACGAGGCACCCCCGTAGTAGAGGATCCCCACCTTGAGGGCCAAGCCTGAGAACTGAGGGCAGAAATGAAAGGCAGGTCACAGCAGCAAATAAAACATCCTCTTTACAGTGGTTCTGAACCTAAAGTGGGATGGGGGATGTGCAAGCCCTCCCCTCAAACAGGAGGGAAGACATGAGGGATGCACACACACGCCCAGGATGTCCTTGCCTGATATATATCGCACACACACACACGTCCTCCCTGCTCGCCTACCACTGACTTCTTGTAGACCGTTCCCATTTTGCTTTCTCACTTTGCCACTGCCAAACTCTTGCTTTCTACCCCCCGCCCCACCCTCTCTCACACAGATACATTGAACCCCATGTGCAACAAGGATCTGGGAGATGAGCAAAGGGGGTAGCGTGGAAACTCCACTCATTAACATGCTGGGGGATATGGAAGGCATGAACCTTGGGTTCAGAGCTTGGGAAGGGAGGACTCTGGCCCACATTTCACTTTCCTTGGTATGGTGGTTGGCAGGCTGAGAGCTGTTTCAAACCACACTTCAACTTGCTCAAATGCTGTGCTCGGTGGTCAGCTGGGACGTTTGCCTGTCAAGGCAGTGCCGGTCGGGGCAGGCATTGGCGCTCATCATGCGATTGGGCAGGGCCCACAATCCCTGGGTGTTTTTCCCCAGAGTCTCCCACAGGTCTCAAGATCCTTGCACACAGTGCACACAGCCACAGGACAAAATGTAATCCACCACACTGGCCCCCACTCACCAGGAATGTGCACATATCCAAGGTGTCATTAACGTAGACAGGGGGTGCGCTCCTATCCAGGCACCATTCCCTCAAATCTGGGGTTCACAAGGAATACACACACACATCCAGACAATTGCAAAACTGCAGGTGTTGCAAAGGACAGTGCACCCACCCAGAGCTTGCAGTTAGGTCCTACTGGGCGCCTGGGGGGAACTACACGGCATGAGCACGAGGCCAGCATCTGTGAACATCCTACAGCTCATTACACTGCTAGTATATTGCACTGCTAGCATATAAGAAGTTAGCATAAGTGGATATCCTACAGCCCATTACACTGCTAGAATATAAGAAGTCAGCATAAGTGGATATACTACAGCCCATTACACTGCTAGCATATAAGAAGTCAGCATAAGTGGATATACTACAGCCCGTTACACTGCTAGCATATAAGAAGTCAGCATAAGTGGATATACTTCAGCCTGTTACACTGCTAGCATATAAGAGGTCGGCATAAGTGGATATACTACAACCCATTACACTGCTAGCATATCAGAAGTCAGCATAAGTGGATATACTACAGCCCGTTACACTGCTAGCATATAAGAAGTTAGCATAAATGGATATACTACAGCCCGTTACACTGCTAGCATATAAGAAGTCAGCATAAGTGGATATACTACAGCCCGTTACACTGCTAGCATATAAGAAGTCGGCATAAGTGGATATACTACAGCCCGTTACACTGCTAGAATATAAGAAGTCAGCATAAGTGGATATACTACAGCCCATTACACTGCTAGCATATAAGACGTCAGCATAAGTGGATATACTACAGCCCATTACACTGCTAGCATATAAGAAGTCAGCATAAGTGGATATACTACAGCCCGTTACACTGCTAGAATATAAGAAGTCAGCATAAGTGGATATCCTACAGCCCGTTACACTGCTAGCATATAAAAAGTCGGCATAAGTGGATATACTACAGCCCGTTACACTGCTAGCATATAAGAAGTCGGCATAAATGGATATACTACAGCCCGTTACACTGCTAGCATATAAGAAGTCAGCATAAGTGGATCTACTACAGCCCGTTACACTGCTAGCATATAAGAAGTCAGCATAAGTGGATATACTACAGCCCGTTACACTGCTAGCATATAAGAAGTCAACATAAGTGGATATCCTACAGCCCGTTACACTGCTAGCATATAAGAAGTCAGCATAAGTGGATATACTACAGCCCGTTACACTGCTAGCATATAAGAAGTCAGCATAAGTGGATATACTACAGCCCGTTACACTGCTAGCATATAAGAAGTCAGCATAAGTGGATATACTACAGCCCGTTACACTGCTAGCATATAAGAAGTCAGCATAAGTGGATATACTACAGCCCGTTACACTGCTAGCATATAAGAAGTCAGCATAAGTGGATATACTACAGCCCGTTACACTGCTAGCATATAAGAAGTCAGCATAAGTGGATATACTACAGCCAGTTACACTGCTAGCATATAAGAAGTCAGCATAAGTGGATATACTACAGCCCATTACACTGCTAGCATATAAGAGGTCAGCATAAGTGGATATACTACAGCCCATTACGTCTGTGCTCCTTGTGTAGGACATGGGGGAACACCCTACGCCTCATTGCTCTAGTGGTACTGTAGGAGACGGGGAACACCCTACACCTCATTGCTCTAGTGGTGCAGAGGGAACGCTCAGCAGCCACTCACACTGTTGGTCCACATGACTCCTGCGTATGTTGCAGCCTCCATCTTGTTGAGTTGGTACGTCTCGTGCAGCTTCTCCGCATATCGCTCGTCTTCCCCGTCCTCATTGGCAAAGCTCCTCACCGTCTTCATGTTGGAGAATGTCTCCGATGCCACGTGATTGGCCTTCGACAGAGATTCCTGTACCTGCTTTGACAGATTCTGGGAGGGGGAGAGAGAGCATTGCTGAGTAGGGGGTCAATAAGGAGAGGTGCAGTTTTGTTGAGCTAGTACAAGGTTTTCCTGCTGCTTTTCCTATGCCAAAGATCACATCCTTCATGACCAGAACTGTCCCTTCTGACACCATCCAGCTTCCCCTCCCAGCGCACCATATCCCCATTGAGGACCCCTCTTCGACGCACCTTGCTGGTCCAGACCAGTCCTTCATATGACATTGCCCCTTGTGCCCTGTAAAGTCCACATTGCATCCTGAGGGGAATGGCTGAAACTCGTACCCACATCTTCATGAAGGGAGCTCCTCATCCACCAGGCACTTTACTGAGCGTGCTCCACGCGGCACATGCCTCCAAGTGCAATGGCCACACTCAGCTGCACATCACAACAATACACACTGCTGTGGATGCAACACCCTCAACTTCACATCCCCCCATATTCTCCCCTGAACACCACCAACCTCCAAGGAAACATCCTTCTGAAGCTCAGTTCCCTCATCAGTCACCCTGCCCATCCAAGCAGCATCCGCGTCCCAAATTATTTATTTATTTATTTAATGTTTGCTTTTTAGGCGATTATACAATAAGAATATACTGTTTCAAAGCACCCACAGGGCAGGGAGGGAGAGTGGGTAATACATTATAACATTATAAAACAATATTTAAGAGCCGAGGGGGAAGAGGGAGGGGGACACACCTATTATGCCTTGTGAGTATTCATAACATGCAAGTGCAGAGTGGAAGAGGAAAAAGGGGTAAGTGATGGGGAGTCCGAGCCCATGTGAAGTGCGAGGAATGTTGAGTGCTACACGGCCTGGGACCCAGGAAGTGTAAATGCGAGTCTCCAAAGCAGAGGGAGTGCAGATGCAAGTGCTGTGGAAAGACAGGAGCTGGGAAGAATTGGTTTGGGAGTTCAAGGCCCCAAAGATGCATAAGGGGCAAGGACACCGATTCATCAACTGTGGGATTGGCAGAGGAGAGAAGGAGGGAAGGAGGAGGAAAAGAGAAAAGTCTTGAGGAGCTTCCGGAATTTGAGAAGATCCTGCTCAAGGCGCAGGAGGAGGCTATACCAACGGAGGGAGCCCGCAGAGGAAAGTGAGCAGCCCCCTGTCCTCTGTTTAGCAAAACGCTTTACACACAAAGAGTTGGTGCCAGAGGAACATAGTGGTCTAGAGGGAGAGTATTTACTAAGATAGAACTGAAGGTAGTGTGGTCCCCGGGCCCAGACAACCTTGTGGATGATGCAGATGTATTTGAATTTAATCCTTGCAGCAACCAGGAGCCAGTGAAGACTTTAGTTCAGGAGAGATGCGGTCCCTGGGCTTAAGGTCAAGGATAAGTCTCGCTGGCCTATTCTAGATAAGCTGCAGGGGTCGCAGAGTGGAAGAAGGAAGATTCAGGAGAAGGCTGCAAGAGTAGTCAAGTCTCGAGAGAACCAGGGCTCGAGTCACATTGAGCCTCTGTGGGAAAGTGAGAAAAGGTAGAATTCCTTTGAGAAGGAATAGCTGATAGTTGGCCTTCTTGGCAATGTCCTGAGTGTGAGTGAGGAAGGAAAGAGAGGAGTCAAAGATGACTCCAAGATTCCTGGATTCAGTTGAAGGCGCAGGGGTAGTGCCCAAGGAGGCAGGCCAATGATGATTGGAAGAAGGAGGGAGCAGGGGTCCCAATGGGAATGATCTCAGTTTTACATGCGTCGAGACAGAGATCATTGAAGGTGCCCCATGTCTGGATGGCAGATAGGCAGTCAGGGATGATCGAGGGTGCAAGAGGGTCAGCAGGGAGTCTAAAGAAGAGCTGTGTGTCATCTGCATAACACTGGACGTTGGAGGAGAAAGTGGAGATGAGATGTGCAAGGAGAGCAAAGTAGATGTTAAAGAGTCAGGGGGAGAGTATAGAGCTCTGAGGGACACCACAGGTGGAGATTGACGTAGGAGAGGAGAAGGGGCCTAGGATGATTGGGAGGAGCAGTTAGTGAGGAAGGAAGACAGCCAATCCAGTGCCCGTTCCGAGATACCAAGTGCATCATGGAGCCTTTGTATGAGGATGGAATGGTTAACTGTGTCAAATGCAGAGGAGAGATCGAGAAGGATTAGGACAGCTGGGGAGTTGGAGTCCAGAGATGTGAGCTGTTCTTACTGGGTGTTCAGAAGAGCAGTTACCATGCCTCTGGATGCTTGGAATCCAGATTGATAGTCATGGTAGGATAGCTCAGGGGCAACATGATCGCCTTGGAAGCAAGACGACACGAAGCAACACAGGTTTGATCCCCGGGTCCGTGCTTAGAAACCTCTGGGTATTAAGCACGTTATAAATAACCAATCATATCATATCATGGAGGCCACCAACAAGTTGGGACCAGGCCAGCTTCTCAAGTAGCTTGATGGATGCAATAGCTGGCAGGGCAGTTACGGTCAGAGGATGTTTTTTTCAGCAGTGGGCGTACAAGGGAGTGCTTGAGGGGGAAGGGGAAAGATCCAGAGAAGAAAGAATGGTTTCAGAAATCAGCGAGAGCAGGGGGAAGAGAGCCAATGTTATCCTTGATGGTCCTGTATGAGCAAGGGGAGACCTTTTTAGAAGAGACCTTCATGGAGTGTACAACTCTGGTAACTTCATCAGGCGTGAAAGGAGAGGAGGGGGAATGAGGAGGGAGGGGGATCTGGTGGAGGGGTGGAGTGGGATGGGTTGTGAGGGAGTGTAGAAAAGGTGGACAGAATGTCCTTAGTTTTGGTGGTGAGTGGTCAGTGATCAATGTAAACTTCCTTCCCAGCAGATATCTCAGATAGAGGACTGCCCATGTGATGGCAAGGGCCTCTAATTCGAATACAGAATCGTTCCTTTCTCTGGGGAATGGTTTACGACTGGCAAATAGGATGGGATGCTCTAGACCATCATGCACTTGGGATAATACTGCTGCTAATCCTGTCAGGGAGGAATCTGTCTGTAAGATGAATTCCTTGGAGAAGTCTGCCCCTTTTAGTATGGGGTTTTGACATAGGGTCAGCTTTAGGTTATTATAACAGACGTCGTCTTCCTCAGTCCAGCAAACGTTCTGTCATGATGCCTACCTCCAAGGAGCCAGGCCCAGCCCAGCAACCCCAGAGGCAGACATAATTTTCCCCAAGGACGTCTCAGCAGGCCCAAGTTGGGGCCTTTTGGACGCAGTCCTGGCGCCTTTGGTGCCAGGCTCATTCTGGACCCCAGTCCTGGCGCCTTAGGCGCCAGGCTCATAAAGCAAGACATGTGTGTAAGTGTTTTAATGTGCACTTACCTGAAGCAGACCGTGCTGCTACATCCAGGCCCTCTTGAGGACTGAATGGGACTACTTTATCTTTTGGACTACTTTATCACTCGGGTGTGGTCTGAGGAAGAATACATATCTGAGTGGAAGGATACATACCTGGAACTACTTTACAGGCTATTTAAACCACACCCGAAGAGCAGCAATGCTTCACGTTGTTCTGCATCTAGCAGCTGGATGCTCACCGTGTTTGCTCCTGCATTCGGACTTCTGCCACGCCTGCCAGCATCCTGATCACCTACAAAGGAAGTGAAAGAGAGAATAGGAGAAGGAAAAGACTTTACCTGCAAGATCCGCATTCCGGAGTCAGCTCGCCGACGATCCTGCAAAGGAAGACACTTAATTTAAAAGCACATCGCATCGACCGCCGCAGCGCCGCATTCCACTCACCTTCACAGGGCGCCTCCATGTTCAGCAGCGATCACCCGGATTCGCAGCCACGCTTCCACGCCTAGGGAGAAAAAGACAAGAGCAAAGGTGAGAGAGAGAAGGGAATGAGGAAACCTAAACCTCCATGTTAAGACTTACCTGTTGGGTCATTCCCTTTTCATTTCGGGTCCGCGCCGCATCCAGGCGTTTCCGGACCCCGGCCCCTATGGGGAAAAAGACATTAGCGTCAATGAGCGAATGAAAAGACATTACCCAAAAACGCTCATCAAGACTTACCTGATTTCTACAGGGATTGGACCTCGCATCTCGGGTCGGTGCCTTTTCCCCGGCATTCCGTACCCCGGCCCCTATGGGGAAAAAGACATTGACATTAGCATATTGATGCAAGGACAAAAGGGGAACCTTTCAAGGAACTTACCTGGAAGCCAAGCAAGTTTTGTTCTCATAAAACCAAGAATCCAGTGAAGTAACTGGATACCAACGCGCCCCTGCATCAGAAGCAGGAAGGAGAGCTCGCCCTTCAAGACCCTAAGGTGAGACGCCACGGGAAGCACAGAAGGGTTTCGAGGAGGGTGAGAGGGGAAAGGGGGAGGCTGGTAGCATTCCCCGCAGACAGTTAATCCCTTATTCTCGCCTACAGAAGGATACTTTTGCAAGCCGGACAAGCAGGAGTTGGGAGTCTGGTGAAGTCCATCTTCTGAGCCCCGCGCAACACCTTAGAAGAGGTCACAGCAGCACGATCCTGGCCAGCGCCTCCGTGGGAGTCAGGTGAGCGTAACAGAACGCGAAGCCTACCCACAATTTCCCACCCGGGCGCTATGGAGACTTCTGAGACAGACCAGCTGGCCCAGCTGTTGGGGGAATTAATGGCAGAGGTACACTCAGCTCGCCAAGAGACTAATGCCCTCAAAAGAGAACTCATTCTCTCCAAGGAACAAACTGATGACCTGGCCAAACGATTGCTACAGAGTCAGGCTGGACAAATTCCTTTACCTAGTCCCGGGGGAATTTCCACTTCGTTGGGTTCGAGTAACCCTGTTCAGATCAATCTGCCGGGATCCATGCCTTTAGAACCACCTGAACGTTTTGCGGGGGACCCAAAGAAATATGCCATTTTTATGAACCAATGTCGCTTACATTTTATATGCAGACCAGGAGCCTTCCCTGATGATAGGACCAAAGTGGCCTTCGTGTTATCGTACCTAAGTGGCTGTGCTGCCGATTGGTCTGTTCCCTTGGTGAACCAGAACGATCCAATTCTCCAGGATTTTCAGGGCTTTCAGGCCAGCATGGAAAGGTTGTTCGCTCGACACTCGCAGGGACAGGCCCTTGACAACGAACTGCTATCTCTACGACAAGGTAGTCAAGATCTTTTGTCTTATATAGCCTCCTTTAACAGACTGGTGGTGGAAACCGGATGGCCTGAAAATAAAAGGATCACTTTATTTCACCGGGGTCTGCGCGGAGAGCTAAAAGACATTCTGGCCCAAGTAGTGAATCCACCCCAGGGCTGCGCAGAATATATTGACTTTGTGGTACAACTGGATCACAGACTTCAGAATAGGAAAGCAGATCGGTCCAAGTTTGAAACCCGAGTACCGATCAGAACCCTCGTAAACCCCAGGAATACCGAAGCTTCGGAACCTATGCAAATAGGGGGAGTTAAGGGGCCGTTAACTCAGAAGGAATGCGAGAGAAGGCGACAAAAGCAACTATGCCTCTATTGCGGGGCTTCCGGTCACTTTCTTCGTGATTGTCCGGTAAAACCACCTAGGAAGGTGGTTGGTGCCTCTGACAACAACTTAATGGAACCTGTTTCGGGAAACGACCTGGCTCGACAAGCGTAGAGGTCCGCTTGCCGAGCTTGAAAACGAACTCTCTGACCTCGCATTTTGTCTTGCCAATGGTGCTCGTGGATCCAAAAAAGCCCCAACGGTTGCATGCCATCAAAGCATACGTCGACAGCGGAGCTATCGGAAACTACGTGGACCGCGAATTGGCCTCCAGGATGAACCTTCCTCTGCATCCAAAAATAAACCAGGATGTCATTACTACGGTTGATGGTACCGAAATAGCCTCTGGGCCGGTAACGCATTCCACCACAGAAGTGACACTTGTGAGTCAGGATGGACATCGGGAAGCAATAGTGTTTGATATAATCAAGGCTCCACAATTTCAAGTAATCCTCGGAATTCCTTGGTTAGAAACACACAATCCTCGAATAGACTGGCGAGCAAAGAGAATAACTTTTCCAGATTGTGGTCTCACTTGTTATCCTAGAAATCCAGCTATTGGTTTAGCCACAGTAACCCCCGCCACTGTTCAACTACCGGCAGAATACCTTGAATACCAGGACGTTTTTCAGAAAGAACAGGCTAACACGCTACCCCCTCATCGTTCTTACGATTGCCAGATAGATCTAGTTCCCAATGCTCAACCGCCGTGTAGTAGGATTTATGCTCTCACTGAACCTGAAAACCAGCATTTGCGTCAGTATTTGGATCAGTACCTTGCCAATGGCTTTATTCGCCCATCAAAGTCCCCGGTCTCTTCCGCTTTGTTCTTCGTGCCTAAAAAAGAAGGAGATCTTAGAACTTGTATTGACTACCGCGCTTTAAATCAGATAACGATAAAGAATCGTTATCCCCTGCCTCTGATCTCTGAACTTCTTGATCAAGTAAAAGATGCTCGTATATACACCAAGTTAGATCTCCGGGGAGCTTATCACCTAGTGCGAATAAAAGAAGGTGACGAGTGGAAGACAGCTTTCCGCACCAAATACGGGCTCTTCGAATATCAGGTTATGCCCTTCGGTTTGTGCAACGCGCCTGCAGCTTTTCAATTCTTCATGAACGATGTTCTGCGAGAACTTATCAATGTTTGTGTCATCGTATACATCGACGACATCCTGGTGTACTCATCTTCTGAGTCAGATCATCGAAAACATGTTCGAGCAGTTCTAGAGAAATTGCGCCAGCACAAACTATTTGCCAAGCTGGAAAAGTGTGTCTTTGATACCACTGAGGTTGAATTCCTCGGATTTGTTCTGACTCCTAAAGGAATTCGAATGGATTCACGAAAGGTGGACGCCATCCTCAAATGGCCATCTCCCGGTTCAGTGAAAGGGGTTCAGAGTATGCTTGGCTTTGCCAACTTCTATCGAAGATTCATCCCGGAGTTTTCACGAATAGTCCAACCCATTACTGCTCTTTTACGTAAGAATAAACATTTTGAATGGACTCCAGAGGCCGAACAAGCCTTTCAAGACCTAAAGACCAAATTCACTTCCGCACCTGTGTTGAAGCACCCGCGTCCTGATCTCCCGTATATTGTTGAAACTGACACATCCAGTTTAGCCATGGGAGCTGTCCTGTCGCAAAGGGATCCGAAAACTAACCAGCTACACCCTGTAGCCTTTTGGTCCAGGAAATTCTCAGCTCCTGAAATTAATTACGCAATTACCGACAAAGAGTTACTGGCCATTAAATCTGCTTTTAAGGCTTGGCGTCATTACCTCCTCGGTGCAAGACACACCATCACTGTAATTACGGATCACAGAAATTTGCAGTATTTAAAGACGGCCAAAGCCCAATCTTCACGACAACTCCAATGGGCTTTATTCTTTGCAGAATTTGATTTTATAATTACCTATCGCCCTGGCTGCAAGAATGGCAAAGCGGACGCCTTATCCCGGATTGGCATGGAAGAACCCAATTCGTGTTTAGAACCTGTGCCGATAATACCTGAACAAAGAATCTTAGGTTTGACTTCATTGCAAACCATCGAGGACGTTGAAACTCGAGTCAAACTACTTTTTGACCCTTCAGCCTTACTGGAATGGACTCAAAAGGGTCCCCACTTCACCGTTAAGGATAACTTCCCGTATTTCCAAGAGCGGTTATTTCTGCCAAGTAAGGAATTGCAAGAACTAGTTATTGCTCATTATCATGAATCGTTAATGGAAGGACACCCTGGTATCGCTAAAACTGAAGAAAAGATCAAACGCCAATTCTGGTGGCCTTCTTGGAGAAAAGACATAAAGTCTTTTGTGATGTCTTGCGGAGTTTGCGCCCAAAATAAAGGTCAAAGGAACAGGCCAGCCGGCCTACTTCAACCCTTGGAGATTCCACCGGCACCTTGGCACACCTTGTCTATGGACTTCATTACGGACCTGCCTCCGTGTGGTGGTTACAACACTATCCTAGTAATCGTGGATCTGTTCTCCAAAATGGCCCACTTTATCCCTCTAAAAGGATTGCCTTCGGCTTCCATCCTGGCCAAGGAATTCCTGAAGAATATAGTTCGAATACATGGTTTCCCTTCCGTACTAGTCTCAGGTAGATCGTGGAAGTCAATTCATTTCCCATTTTTGGAGGAAGTGTTGCCAACTAGCACAAATAGATGTGCGATTATCCACCAGCCACCACCCCCAGACCGACGGACAAACCGAGAGGACAAATCAGACTCTCGAGCAATATCTTCGGTGCATGTTGCACCAATCCGAGTACAATTGGAAAGACATTCTTTGGATCGCAGAATATGCATACAACAATTCTATGCATTCCGGAACCGGTCAAACTCCTTTTTATACTTTGTATGGTCACCATCCTCTAACCTCTGACCTAGATCCACCTCTGACCGTGGAAATGCCCGCAGTAAATCATCTGCATTCCACAATAACCCGAGCCTTCAAAGAAGCTACAACTCATTTACAGCAAGCCAAGAAAAAGTACAAAGAAAACGCTGATTTGCACCGAAGTAAAACACCTCCTTATCAAGTAGGAGACCAGGTTTGGCTAGCAACTAGACATTTATCTCTCAAGGGCCCACGGACTTTCAATCCCAGATTCATTGGGCCTTACCCCATCAAAGCCATAATCAACCCAGTGGCCTTTAAACTGGATTTGCCTTCCAACATGCGTATTCATCCCGTTTTTCACGCATCACTTTTGAAACCGGTACAACCAGGAACCCGACTGCCCAAGCCTCCAGATCCTATTCACATTGATGGGGAATTAGAATTCGAAGTGAAAGACATTTTAGACTCCAAAATGTTAAAGTCAAAACTCTTCTATCTTGTTGACTGGAAGGATTATGGACCTCATGAGAGATCGTGGGAGCCTAGTAACCATATTCACGCACCTCGATTAATACGAAGGTTCCACCGTAGATTCCCGAACAAGCCAAAACCCCCGGAGGAAACAACCTTGGGAGGGGCCTTGTGGGGGGGTACTGTCATGATGCCTACCTCCAAGGAGCCAGGCCCAGCCCAGCAACCCCAGAGGCAGACATCATTTTCCCCAAGGACGTCTCAGCAGGCCCAAGTTGGGGCCTTTTGGACGCAGTCCTGGCGCCTTTGGTGCCAGGCTCATTCTGGACCCCAGTCCTGGCGCCTTAGGCGCCAGGCTCATAAAGCAAGACATGTGTGTAAGTGTTTTAATGTGCACTTACCTGAAGCAGACCGTGCTGCTACATCCAGGCCCTCTTGAGGACTGAATGGGACTACTTTATCTTTTGGACTACTTTATCACTCGGGTGTGGTCTGAGGAAGAATACATATCTGAGTGGAAGGATACATACCTGGAACTACTTTACAGGCTATTTAAACCACACCCGAAGAGCAGCACATGCTTCGCGTTGTTCTGCATCTAGCAGCTGGACGCTCACCGTGTTTGCTCCTGCATTCGGACTTCTGCCACGCCTGCCAGCATCCTGATCACCTACAAAGGAAGAGAAAGAGAATAGGAGAAGGAAAAGACTTTACCTGCAAGATCCGCATTCCGGAGTCAGCTCGCCGACGATCCTGCAAAGGAAGACACTTAATTTAAAAGCACATCGCATCGACCGCCGCAGCGCCGCATTCCACTCACCTTCACAGGGCGCCTCCATGTTCAGCAGCGATCACCCGGATTCGCAGCCACGCTTCCACGCCTAGGGAGAAAAAGACAAGAGCAAAGGTGAGAGAGAGAAGGGAATGAGGAAACCTAAACCTCCATGTTAAGACTTACCTGTTGGGTCATTCCCTCTTCATTTCGGGTCCGCGCCGCATCCAGGCGTTTCCGGACCCCGGCCCCTATGGGGAAAAAGACATTAGCGTCAATGAGCGAATGAAAAGACATTACCCAAAAACGCTCATCAAGACTTACCTGATTTCTACAGGGATTGCACCTCGCATCTCGGGTCGGTGCCTTTTCCCCGGCATTCCGTACCCCGGCCCCTATGGGGAAAAAGACATTGACATTAGCATATTGATGCAAGGACAAAAGGGGAACCTTTCAAGGAACTTACCTGGAAGCCAAGCAAGTTTGGTTCTCATAAAACCAAGAATCCAGTGAAGTAACTGGATACCAACGCGCCCCTGCATCAGAAGCAGGAAGGAGAGCTCGCCCTTCAAGACCCTAAGGTGAGACGCCACGGGAAGCACAGAAGGGTTTCGAGGAGGGTGAGAGGGGAAAGGGGGAGGCTGGTAGCATTCCCCGCAGACAGTTAATCCCTTATTCTCGCCTACAGAAGGATACTTTTGCAAGCCGGACAAGCAGGAGTTGGGAGTCCGGTCCAGTCCATCTTCTGAGCCCCGCGCAACACCTTAGAAGAGGTCACAGCAGCACGATCCTGGCCAGCGCCTCCGTGGGAGTCAGGTGAGCGTAACACGTTCAGAGTCTTTGCGATTTTTAGCTTATCAGTCAATCTGGATATTTTGTCAGAGAACCTGGGGATAGACTTACGGTAATACCCGATTAACCCCAAGAATGAGGGAATAGCTCTCTGTCTTAAGTGTGGGAGCATCTAGAGCAGTTTTTACCTTTCCTCGCTGTGGCTGTCCACTGCCATTCCCAACAAAGAAGCCTACATATTTCACTGCTGATTGAGTTAATTTGCATTTCTTTGGATTGGCAATCAGTCCGGCTTGTCGGAGTGCCCTCATGATAGTGTAACGATGGGAGAGATGGTCTTCCCAGGTCAGGCTATAAATGACAATGTTGTCAATGTAAGCCCCACAGAAATCAGAGTAGGGTTGGAGTATCTTATCCATAAATCATTGAAAAGTTGCTGGGGCCCCATGTAAGCCGAAAGGAGGACTTTAAACTGGAATAGCCCTATTAGGGTCGAACAAGCCATATTTTCTTTATCAGGTCCATGTACCGGGAACCTGCCAATACCCTTGTTAGGTCCCGGGTTGATAAGAATACCGCAATACCCAGCTTGTCTATCAAATCATCGATTTGAAGCATGGGATAAGCATCAAAGGCGGTGATGCCTTTTACTAGCCTGCAAAATATGCAAAACTGTCAGGTTTGGTTACCAAAACAACAGGGGAGGACCACAGGATTGAAGAGGGTTCAATGACATTGGATTTTAGCATGTTCTTAACCTCCTCAATCACTATTTCCTTTCGAGCCTCTGGAATTCTGTAGGGCGTTAGATGTACTACCTTCCTTTTGGACCCTAACAGGTTTTTCACTAAATACATCATTGAAAGCACAAATGAGATCGTCCAATCTCTCTGCTTATCCTTAGATAAGTCTTGGGGAATGAGGTCTAGGTTATCAATCTCTTCCGATATCAGACAGGATAGCACGGAAGATGTGGAGGCCGCTGTATTTTCGTTCCATTCTTTCAGGAGGTTATTGATACATATGGGTATTTGTTCTTCTATCAGGTTGGGCTACCCTATTGGTACAGGTACCTGTTTGTTCTATTATCTCATAAGGTCCGTGCGATTTGAAAGAAGTTTATTCTCTGAGGTGGGTAAGAGAACGAACACTTTCTGACCCACTGAAAATTAGCAGAGGTTCACTCTCTAACATAGACCTGTTTTTGTTGGGTTTGAACTTTCTCCATATGAGTATGAACTAGAGTTCTAACTAGCTTCTTGTGTTCTCGTAATCGGGTAGCTGTCTGGGACAAGGGTATTGGTGCTTCTCAAGTTTTCCTGAGCATGTCTAAGGCATCACTGGGTTCTCTACCGTACAGTAGTTCAAAGGGAGAGAATCCAGTAAATGCTGGAGGAGTTTTCCTCACTGCAAACAGGGCCCATGGGATCATGCAGTCCCAATCCTTTCCATCCTCATCTAGTAACTTTCACAAGATTGTCTTGAGGGTCTTATTAAATCTCTCCACCAATCCGTCTGTCTAAGGGTTGTAAACTGAAGCTCTCAATGTAGTAATGTGTAGTAATTCCTTTATTTCAGCTTAGCTTCCTTATGAAATTCGTTCCCTGATCAGTTAACGTTTCCTTGGGAAAGCCAACCCTAGAAAAGAAGGGTAACAAATGCTTTAGGATCTGCTGAGTGGTGCTATTTCTCATAGGGAAGGCTTCTGGGTAACGGGTGGCATATTCTACAACTACAAGAATACAGTTATTACCCAACTTAGAGATTTCCAAGGGTCCTATAATGTCCATCCCTATTCTAGAGAAGGGAATTTCTATTATGGGCAGAGGGTTTAACAGGGCAGGTAAAGGAATTTGTGAACTGGTCTTTTGACATATTTCACATGTCTGAACATGCATACCTGGCCAATAGAATTTCCCACTTAACCAGGCCTTCTACAGTCGTTTCTCTCCTATATAGGAGTCCTTGTTTCAGAAAGAAAATAGGGCTACCTTTTCCTTGGCCTTCTCCTTCGGGAATTACTTGCAAGAATGCCTCTATGAGTATTGGATAACTTCACTATACGAAGGCTAAGTCAGGAAGGATGGACGGTTCATCGTTCCTTGTGGAGCTGATGTTAAGCTCCTTGTCAACCTCTCCAAAACCCAAGTCACCCCTCTCAGTTTCCTCCATTTGCTTTTCCTCCTCAAAGCGGGGAACTAGAGCCCTTTCAAGTATTCCCTGGGCGATTTTATCCCCAGGTTGTATTATAAAAGGGTTTTCGCCATGATTTTGTAGAAGAACTTTTATTTCTCCCCTAAAGTCTAGATCTATAACTCCTGCCAGGACATCCAGACCAGATTTCCATGCCAAACCACATTTTGGGGCTAATCTAATACAGCAACCAGATGGGGGTATTAGGACTAAGTCAGTGGGAATTAACCCTCTCTTCCCAGGAGGGATGGTAGTTTCCTTAATGCTACATGTATATCAAAGCCAATGGATTCCTTAGTGGCAACAGAGGTGTCTGAGGCTCAGTAGCTACTCTTCTGATGTTTCAGGGTTCCTCAATTTGTTTCAATGGAGTTGCATCCCACTTCTGACACCACATGTAAGGGAGGCATGGTATCACAAGTGAAGACTGAGAAACCTGAGGGTATTCCCGCAGCAAAACCTTGAAAATCCCAAGTGGTCAGTACACGGCCATTGTTGTTGGATCCAGTTCCTGGAGGTGGACAAGCAGGGGAGTATCACCTGGGTAGGGGAACCCGGGGTTATGCTTGGGGGAATACCCCAGGTGAGACGCGGTACCATCACAGGGAGGATGGTGAGGGGAACCAAGTCCCTGAGGCTTTTATAAGCTATTCCCACTCATCATCTCTTCCACCCATTGAATCTCCCTTACCCAAAAGTTAAAAACAACAACCCATTCACATCCGATACATACCCTAGGAGCACAACCCCAATTAGGATTAAAAATGCCTCTCTCAGAATCCTTGAGTTACTGTTCCCCATCTGCACACTCACAGTCATTCTTCTTCCAGTCCCTCTGACTGCTTTCTTCCACACTCCCAACCTACTTGGGGAAAAATACCACAGCTCCCACAATCCCTCTCGTTTATTTCACAGCCCCAGCTAGTCCCATTTGCCCAACAAACCCTATCAATCCCGTCCCACTGATTGTCATTTTCCGAACAGCCAATACACTATGACAGGACACTAACATTCCCACAATCCCCTCTGTTCTGTTTTCCATCCCGGTCATTCTCGTCCATTTAACAAAACCTACCCTTCCAAGAGCACCCCAGACCCAAATGCGAAGGCTATATTTCCATGCATCACCTCTTGCCCTTCCGACTCTGTAGGATGTTTGGAAACTCTACCAACCGCCTTTTCCGATACTCCAACCCCTTCCTTTTCCGACATGAACACTGGTTTACAGTCTTGTAATGTTAAACCTGTGTACCCGACATGCCCCAACCAGAGGGTCAGGCAACTGACTCAAATCACACACACCTGACGGCTCTTCCTTTTCCCACAGGGATAAAAGGTGAAGCAAGAGAGCGCAGTATGAGCAAGGCAAGCACGACAAGACGGCTAAACAGGCACAGCTATTCAAGAGCAGGAGAAAGGCGTCAGGAATCAAGAGGGTGGCAAGAGGAGAGGTGACCTTGCCCTATTCATACCAGGCCTGTAGAACCTTTGTGGAAGAGAGCCTAAGACCATGAACAATAGCACAAGTATCCTGCAGCAGATGTCAACGGTACACGTGGCAAGTCTATGCCGATAAGCAAGAGCGAGGGACGCTCCCGCGCCCGTTCTACCGACCTTGACTCCAGAGAAGACAAAAAAACAAGCGGTTCATCACAGTTGGTGAGTCGAGGAGAGAACCGATAAGAACTGGTCTGTGTTGAGTGAGAATCACAAAGTGGCAAGTTTTGAAACAAAGCTGATGAACTTTGAATGAACTGTTAAAAGTGTGATTTGGAGACCAGCTGTAGAGGGAAACTGGCACCACGTAGGTGCTAACTCAAGAGACTCTAGTCGAGCCCCAGAGGAGAGAAACTAAAAATACCAGAAGGCTGTAGGAGGGCCTGCAAAATAGGAGGTCAACGTGGTCATACAGAGGGTCAAGCAAAATCCCTGTACAATCGAAAGACTTTGATCTATAAGCAGTGTGAGAGAACGGGAAGTGAATCCCACAGCAAGAGTAAACATTGAGAAATCAAGGGAACTGAATCCCGCTAAAGGCAAGATGGGTCCGAGCCCGACCGAGGGAGATCCAGGGTTGAAGTCATCACCCAAAATTGATTTATATACGAACTATAATATATTTTTGAAGTACGATACTTAAAGGGTCACTACCCAGTAGAGGGGGACCCAGGAGTGAAACAATCACCTTACTTGAATGTGGTTATAAACAATTGAGAAGGGTCAGCATCCAGAAGAGAGTGGCCCAGGGGTGAAGCCAACACCCTACATGAAACTGTGATAAACAATTGAGAATGGTCAACACCCAGAAGAGGGGGGCCCAGGGGTGAACAATGATCACCCCAAGCAAGATAAGGGAACAAACTTGCATTTGGTTAAAGAAACTTTTGTTTTTGTTATTTGAACAAGTCATGCCCGGAGGCAAGAGACTTTCAAAGGAAATGAGACTTGGCATCGACGCGCCCAAGAACCATCTTCGGAACTGTCGTCTCGTGCTGGAGAAGCCAGAGACTGTACTGTGCTCTAAGCTCCAATCTTACCCCGTACACAAAATGTGGGGAAGGGAGACCCAGCCTACTGCATCCTTACATATTCTTTAAGAACACTTCTTTCTTTTCTGGATAACTAGCCCACATCCCTTTTTGTATTAGTTGTGAGGTTTGGCTATAGATTTCTTAGTATTAGGTCCTTTTATTTTTACACAACGGCACCAGGACTGCCTTATATTCATTTGATGGTCGATGCTTGCTCCCATCTTAGATATAGGTTTAGATTAGGCAGCATTCATTGTTCAATAAACACCTATGAACTGTGATTGCTTGCGTCTGTCTTGTTGTCACCGTGAGTTTCTCACAAGACAGACACAAGATATGCACTGTTCAAGGGTGTTTATTGAACAACAGGGGTTGTAGAAACTTCTGTCTGGCTCTATAGCTAAACATTGGAGCACGCTCTACCATCAAATAAAAATAAAACAGTCCCAGTCACGTCAGTCAAAACAAAATGGCCTATACTAAATAAACCTATTGCCTGCCCTTATGCTACTACAGTAAATGGGTGCATGGGAAAAGGTATATGTAAAGAAAAACAGTGTTCAAAATAATATGTTGGGGTGGCTGAGCAACCAAATTCCCTTCAACACGTGTTTTAGCACGGGACACAGTGGCAGCCTCGGGTCTTTAGAACACACTGTGGCTGTTTTGGCACGAGGATGCAGCTCAGGAGACAGACCAGGACCTTCCATGAAAAAGCCTCTTGTTCGCACCAAGTCTCTTATTCGCAGGATGTCTTGGACTTCTTTAACACAAAAGAAAAGCTCCTTCTAAATTCAATACAGTCACATTTCTTCAGGATTTCTCAGGGTTCACAATTCACAATAGTTCTCCCTCGGCCGGGCTCAGACCATCCACTTGCAATTTTATCATCGTTCGTTACAGGCCTCCCTCTGTCAGCCTCGGACCTTCTAGTCATACTTTCAAATGTGCGAGGGGTTTTACAAAAACCTCCGCAGGATCACTTCGATTGCAGTTTATTCTTCCCTTCAACCATTCAGGATTTCAAAGTTAATTACTTGACGAGGTTATTTCCTACTTTCACTTTCCATTTCATTACATTATATGTTAAACAGAGACCTTCGTTTGGGCACTTTCACTATGCCGGACCACTCTGTTATTTTGTATCACTCGTTACTTGCATGCTTGACAGTTCAACAATGCTTTTGATGGTTTAATCATATCTTGCCTTCACTTGTGTCTTTCCAGTAAACGTGCATCCTTCATTCTCATGATAAACTGTTGCCGTTTGCAATCTTAGCTTCAATACAGGCTGGTTTCGCACGGCTTTCTCTAACTCAGCAGCTGTGTTGATTTCTGAGTTTGCGTCTTTGGTTTGGGAGCCAAAGATGATACCATTGTGGCGTTGCCCGCAGTGACGGGCTTACGCGGCGGCGTGACGTAGCACGCCGCCGCCTGATGTATAAATAAAGGGGCGTTCCCGGCCGCGAGCAGAGCGACCGGGAAGCCCGAACCAAAAGGCTGTGTCCGTGTCTCCTTTCGGGGCTGGGGCTTACGGGAACGCAGCGGGGGGGCTCAGGACCGCCCCCCCAACAGTGGCGACGAGCGAGTGCGGATGCCCGGGCCCGGCGGTGCAGGCTTCCGAATTTTTTTCTGCATACACGGAGCGCCTGGATGCTCCGTGTTACGCCGTGGCTGCGGCTCGTACACGCGGCCGACGGCCATTTTGTGTGACAGGCCGCGGATGTTCTCTGAGCTCCGGTTGAAAAGGGGAAGTGAATCCGGGCCTAATTTTTGGCAATTCTGCTTGCAGGCAGCTTGATCTGCACACCCATGGTTGGATTGTGGATTTTTATGTAGTTTTGGTGTAACTACGTCGTGTGAAAGCCAGGAGAAGGGTTAACATGGCTGGACCTGCTTAGCCTACTCCATGCTTATGGCTTAATTTTTGGAACTACCAAGATATTGGTGGATGCCAGTGGATGGAGACTGCAATCTTCTTCGTCCCTTTCATCATCAAGTCGCTGTGGCTTCTTCTTCGTCCTCTTCATCATCGGGGAAGGCTAGGTTTGGGAGCCATTCACACCTGTATGCTGTGGTAGTGGTCTTGGGAGCTGGTGCCCGTCCCAGGTGTGTACTTGACATCGGATGTGACTGTTGAAGGCATTCATACTGTGGGTGGTGAAGCGAGGCTGAGTTGCGGCCCCCAGGGTAACTGGTGGGGGTGCCTGTGCGCTCAGACCTGAGTGACTCTGGAGACTCGGATGACGGGGCAGGGGCTGCGCCAACTCCTCAACTGCTTGGGCAGCCTCCAGTGAGTACATTGCAACAGCCGCCACCGGCTCCACAGTTGCCCCTCCCAGGACCTCCCGCAGTGCTGCCAGCGGCCCAACCTGGAATCCCCATCATGGCTCAGGCGAGAGCTCCTACGGCCCACGCTGCTCTGCAGCCCATTCCCGAGTTTGATGCATCAGGGCCACCGTCGAGCATGGGCCCCCGGTGGAGAAGGTGGGCGAGTCGCCTGGACATGTATTTCAGAGCCTCTCAGGTGACGGATGATGACAGCAGAGTGGCCACCATGCTGTATTCCGCAGGACCTGTGGTCCAGGAGATATTTGAATCCCTCACACCTGCTAATGCCTCCTATGATGCGGCTAAGGCGGCGCTCCTTGCACATTTCCTCCCCCTTGCTAATGTGGACTATGAGAGATTTGTCAAGCTGTCGGCCAAACAGAAGGACGATGAGACACTGGACACCTTTTATGGCCGTTTGCGCCGCCTCTCCCTTGGATGTGCAGGGACGGACGCAGAAGACATGATGCGCACGATGCTTATACAGGCATGCTCATCCGGCAAACTCAGTAGGCAGGTCCTCAGAGAGCCAGGCATCACTCTGCCCCGTATACTGGAGCTCGGCCGGTGCCATGAGGTGGCAGAGGCTCGGGCCAACAAGATGGAGGCAGGGTCCCGGTCAGTGCGGTCGGAGGAGGTGTGTGCTGTGTGGCGAGGCGGCAGAGGCATGAGACGTCCTGGCGGTGGACCCCGTGACAGGGCAGGCAGAGCCGCAGAGTCGTGCCAGAAGTGTGGATACGACCTCCCTCACCCGACAGAGTGTCCGGCGGTTGGAAAAACCTGTGGCAGATGTGGATTGGCCGACCACTTTTCGAGGGTATGCCGTGTAGCCCTGCCCGTGATGGTGCCGAGAGGCCAGCCAAGGACGTGGACTCCACGCCAGAACTCGCTGCCAAATGTGGCCCAGGTGGACCAGGGAGAGGTGGATTCCCAGGTGGAGGGTGCCGAGGAGGAGGACGAGGAGAACATCATCTTCGTCTCGAGTGTGGAGGTTCTGAAAAGGAAGAGCCGGAGACAGCCCAGATGTGTGGTGGAGGTCAACCACTCCCCAGTCCCGGTGCTCGTGGATACGGGAGCCTCCGTGAATGTAATGGCCAGAGGACATTATGACAAGCTTGATCCCCTCCCGGGTCTGGACGCACCGAAAGCTTGCATCTTTACGTTTGGAGGGCTGGAACCGATACCACTGGATGGTGCCTTTGTAGCCCGTGTGGAGCATGACGGCGCACAGATTAAGGCTCGCTTCTATGTTACCCTGGTGAGTGACAACACCCTGCTCAGCTGTGCGGCCGCCGAGGCCTTGGGGATCGTCAGCTTCGCCTATTCAGTATACTTGGAAGACATCAATGATCTCCTGGACAAGTACGCAGCACTCTTCAGTGGGATCGGGAAGATGACCGGCGAACCGGTTAGGCTTCACATTGATGAGTCGGTCCAACCGATCGCCCTGAAACATCGCAGGGTACCGTTTCATCTGAGAGAGCAAGTGGACAAGGAGTTGGCAGTTTGGTAAACCTAGACATTATCGAAAAGGTGGAAGGCCCAACCCCCTGGGTGTCCCCGATCGTGGTGGCCAGAAAGCCGAAGCAGCCTGATTCGGTCCGCATCTGTGTCGACATGAGGCTCCCCAACAAGGCAATAAAGAGGGAGCGGCATCTCACCCCCACGATCGACGACATAATTGCGGAAGTGCAGGGGGCGAGGTTCTTCTCGGAACTGGACCTCCGAGCTGGTTACCACCAGGTCGTTCTTCACCCGGAGTCCAGGTACATAACGACGTTTACCACCCACCGGGGGTTGTACCGGTACAAAAGGCTGAGTTTTGGAGTGTCATCTGCGGCAGAGGTGTTCCAGAATATCATCAGGGGATCCCTGGCAGATCTCGAGGGCGTCATCAACATCAGCGATGACATCCTGGTGTTTGCTAAAACGGAAGTTGCTCACATGAGGAGGCTGGGTAAGACACTGGAACGAGTCCAATCTCTGGGCCTTACCCTGCATAAGGAAAAATGCGAGTTCATGCGTACTTCCATCGAATTCTTTGGGTTCGTGTTTAAGGAAGGAGGGGTATCGCCTGATCCAAGAAAGGTCCAGGACATCAAGTCGGCACAGCCCCCAGAGTCAGTGTCGGATGTGAGGAGTTTTCTGGGGATGGTGACCTACTGTGGACGTTTCATCCAAAACCTCGCCTCCAGGTCGGAACCACTCCGGGCACTGACAAAGAAGGAGTCAGCGTGGCACTGGGGCCCACTTGAGCAGGCCGCTTTCGAGGACATTAAAGCAGCCCTCACAACGGAAGACACCATGGCGTTCTTCGACCCAGCCCTGGAGTCGGAGATCGTTGTTGACGCCAGTCCTTTTGGCGTGGGGGCCGTGCTGACTCAGGTGGACAGCAACGGGGGAGTTCGACCAGTGGCATATGCCAGTAAAGCACTGTCGGAGACTGAGCAGAGGTACTCCCAGATCGAGCGGGAGGCCCTGGCGGTGCTGTGGGGCTGCAGACATTTTCGACTCTATGTCCTGGGTCGTCCGGTGACGGTGGTAACCGATCACAAGCCGCTGCTCCCGATTCTGGTGGGGTCTTCGTCAAAGCCGCCGGCAAGGATTGAGAGATGGATGCTTGCCCTCCTTGAATATTCTGTCACCCTGGTGTACCGGCCTGGAGCCAATAATGCGGCAGACTACCTGTCCCGCCACCCGGGGGTGCGCGGGGGAGTGGGGCACGATGCCTGTGAGGAGGAGGCTGATAGCCATGTGCAGATGGTGGTGGAGGCGGCCACACCAAACGCGATGCCGCTGGAGGAGCTGGAGGCCGCGGCGGCCCAGGATGAGTGCTTTCAAGTATTAAGGCACTCGATGCAACACGGCTCCTGGAAGTCCGTCCTTGAGGCGGTGGCCGGGCGGACACATGAGGCCAAAACAACGCTTGAGCAGCTGTGGAAGGTCAAGGATGAGTTGTCGTTTTCGGAGTCGGGCCTTCTGCTCTGCGTTGACCGGATTGTCGTCCCCCTGTCAAAAGTGAGGGAGGTCATCACGCTGGCACATCATGGACACCAAGGCGTGGCCAAGACCAAGGCGTGACTCCGGCTGAAGGTCTGGTTTCCCGAACTAGAAAGGATGGTTGATGACTTTGTAGCAGCATGCGTGTGGTGCCAGGCAGCCTCTCCTCTGCAACGGGAGCCCGAAATAGAAGTGATGCCTCGAGGTACCCGGCCCTGGGAGGTCGTCCACGCGGATTTTGGATCGACGTCGGTGGGCACCCACTTCCTGGCCATTGTCGACGAATACTCTAGATATCCAGAGGTGGAGTTCGTCGAATCTGTGGTGTTTGAGCATGTGGTGGTGGCGGTGGAGAAGATCTTTGCAGCCCACGGGTTTCCCCACACCCTGTGCTCAGACAATGGGGCTCCTTTTCAAAGTGAGCGGTTCTCCGAGCTAATGGAGAGCTGCGGGGTGCAGCACAGGAAGGTGTCCCCGCTGTGGCCCCGAGCCAATGGCGACGCAGAGAGACTCATGCGGACTCTTAATAAGACATTCCGGATCGCCCAGGGACAGGGTCAACCCCTCCAACGGGTCCTGTACCAATTCCTGCGGGTGTATCGAACCACCCCGCATGCGTCAACTGGAGTGGCTCCCGCGGAAGCGCTGTTCAAAAGATGTCCCCGAGGTCTGCTCCCTGAGGTCGGGGTGAAGGAACCGGGAGTGATTGACGATCAGCGGATTGCGACGGAGAGGAGAATAAGGATTGACCAGGAAAACCTACGACGGGGTCTCCGGTCTCAACGGCTGGAGCCGGGAGACGAAGTTCTGGTCCGCAACCGACACCCCCACGGGAAGCTCTCGCTCCCCTATGAACCCTAGCCTTTGGATGTGGTGGCTGTCAAGGGGTCCATGGTGACGGCCTCGGATGGGCGGTCTGCCGTCACCCGGAATGTGAGCTTTTTCAAGAAACTGGGTGATCCCCGGACTGACACTCCGCCGGAACCTGACCCACCAGAGGACCCCGGCGCCGGAGACTTCTGGGTCGAGGTCCCGGACTCCCCAATCCGGGGAGCCGCAGCTGAGGGACACCACGGGCCGGAGGTAGGCAGGAGGTACCCCCAGAGGGCTGGGCGAGGGAAACCTACTTACCTCAACGAGTATGTTCTTGGACACTTAGCATGTAAATTGTGAAGCAGGGATCCGGGTGGTTGACAATAAAGGGGCGTTGGGTGTGCAGTGGGGTTTTATAGCATAGTTGTGTGTCGAAACGTAATGATTATTAAAAGGACTATTTTGTGGTTCCTCCCGAAAAAGGAGGAGTGTGGCGTTGCCCGCAGTGACGGGCTTACGCGGCGGCGTGACGTAGCACACCGCCGCCTGATGTATAAATAAAGGGGCGTTCCCGGCCGCGAGCAGAGCGACCGGGAAGCCCGAACCGAAAGGCTGTGTCCGTGTCTCCTTTCGGGGCTGGGGCTTACGGGAACGCAGCAGGGGGGCTCAGGACCGCCCCCCAACAACCATGGCGGCTAGTTCACCTCCCTCACTCAGCCATTAATCCGGGAGTGCAGCGTGTATCTTTTACACACAATGCTGAATTCAATATTCTCTGTCGTCGGGTTTGCATATGCAGTTTTCCAGTTTCCTGGGAGGTAACGATCACCTGCCGAGACGCCCAAGGGCTCCACACTTCTTGTTCCTGGCTCTCGGTCTGCTGTCTGTCTCCACCTGCTTTGCTGCTGACCTGGAAGAACAGCTCCTTCGTGTGATGTGCCTCGCTCAGAGTATTTTCCCGTGCTCCACCTTTTATCCATTTTTTTTTTTTTTTAAATCTGTTTTATTATTTTCATTGTGTCATCAACGTGAACATACACAAAAAACAAAGTGCAATCACACCCATCCCACCCTCCCCCCTCCCTATCCCAACTTGTCCGGGCCCAAACGTGTTACACCACCAGTTCATCCACGTGATTGTTGTGGGTCATCTGTGTCATCGCCAGAGGAGCTTCCCATGTTGGGGCTGAACAGCGTAACCGTTAGCTCCACCCATTGTAGTAGGTCGTCTGAGGTGTCCTGCCTTTGTTGGCACTGCGCCATCTCCCAGACCGCTGTCTCTGCGTTCGTCCATTTGCGGAGGTCTTGCCACCAAGTCAACAAGCAGGGGGCCCGCGGGCGCTTCCAATTCATTGCAATGCGTCTCTTCGCCAGTATATACATTAGGTCTTTTAGTTTATTGAGTGGTCTGTTCTTCTTGCTTCTGGGGTATATGCCGAGGATGCATGCTTTTGGCGTATGAACTTCTAGGGTGATGTTCGCCTCGGCCACCTTGGCTTTGACCTGGGCCCAGAAAGACTGAATGGCGGGGCATCCCCAAAACATATGTATCATCGCCGCGTGGGCTTCGTTGCATTTGGGGCACCCAGTGGTCACAGCTCCACTAAATCTGGAGATGACGTCTGGTGTGAGATACGCTCTATTCGTAATGTAGAATTGGATGAGTTGGAACCTGGCGTTCCTGGATACTTTCCTGTGGTATCCCATTATGGCCCCCCATTCATTGTCTTCGAATTGTGATCCTAGTTCCTGTTCCCACGCTGCCTTACACTGGAGGTTTCGTTGGGTGACGCTGTCTAGCAGTGTGTCATATATTCTTGAGGTCTCATGGCCACCCTCGGCCGCCCCGAGCAGGTCCTCAATGTGTTCGTGACCAGTGTTTAACGGATCCGTTGGTGGCCAGCGGGTCACCAGTTTCCTAATCACTGCATTGTGGAGTAAGAACTGTCCCGTGTGGATACCAGAGACTTTTTGTAACTCTGCGAAGGTTAAGATTCCCTGATCATCCGCCAGGTCGCCCAGGGTAGCTACGCCGCAAGGTTCCCAAGTGTCTCTTATTATCCTATGGCTTCCCGGTCTGTTGGCCATGATGGCGGCTATAGGGATCTGAGGAGAGTAGGGGTCAGGGATCAGTGCAGCCTTACAGGCCCTCCGCCAGATTTGGACGCCCAAGAGAATCAGGTATGAGTGAGGTTGTTTAGACTTGGGTTCAGACCATAGCAGGTCCCTGAGGAGCAATTGCGGGACTTGCGGCTGTAGCAAGCGAGTGTCCGTAGTGGCCTCGTCGGCCATCCATTGTATCACGTGCTTCAATTGTCCGGCCAGGTAATACAGTTCGAAGTTGGGTACTCTGAGGCCCCCCTTGTCATACGGTCTCTGCATCGTTTCGAGGGCGACCCTACGCCTGCCATCCCGCCACAAGAATGTTCTGCACAGTCTGTGTAGTTCGTTGAAAAATTGTCGTGGTATGTTGTGTGGTACGTTGGTGAAGAAATATAGCAGTCTGGGAAGCGCCACCATTTTCAGCAGGCCCACCCTGCCCGCTACCGATAGCGGCAGCCTGCTCCAGAACTCCATTGACCTTGCCAGGCCTTCCTTTGCCCTCACTGTGTTCAGTACGTGCTCAGTCTTGGGGTCTCTGTGCACTCTGATGCCCAGGTATTTGAAGGAGGAGGGTTCCCAGTTTAGGGCAAGATCGGGGAGCTGACCGGCCATTTTCCCGCTCAAGGCGGCGAGGGGGAATAGGCATGATTTGTCCCGGTTGATCTGGATCCCCGTGTATCTGTGAAATCTATCTAAGGTTTCCAGTATGTAGGGCAGTATGTGTGTGGGGTTTGTTAGATAGAGGAGCATATCGTCGGCGTACATGGAAATCACATGGTTCACCCCATCTACTAGTATGCCTCCATCCCCGTATTCCTGTCTCACATATGCTGCCACGGGTTCTATAGCTATAATATACAGCATGGGTGATAGGGGGCATCCCTGCCTAGTTCCTCGAGAAAGCTCCCATTTGTGTGAGAAGGTGCTGTTGGTGCGTACTCTGGCCTCTGGATTGGTGTAAAGGAGTGTGACCCATTTTATGTAGCTGAGCCCTATTCCCATCTTAGACATGGTGGCCAGGAGCCATCTCCAGCGCACTGAGTCAAATGCTTTAGAGGCGTCAAGGGATGCTACTGCACATTGTGTCCGTCTGCCTTCAGTGCTGTGGATAACATGGTGCAGTCTGCGTAGGTTTTCCGTAATGGTTCTACCGGGCACATATGCTGTCTGGTCTTGGTGGATCAGGGACGGGATGACTCTGCGTAACCTCATGGCCAGGATTGCTGCGAGAATCTTGCTATCTGTGTTCAGTAGGGATAGCGGCCTGTACGAGCCGCACTCTGCGCCATCTTTATCAGGTTTCAAGAGGGGTATGATGGTTGCCTCCCTCATGGTGCTGGGTAGTCGGCCTGTGTCGTATGCCTCGTTGAAGACTTGGGCAAGTAGTGGGGCTAGTTCGGCTTCATAGGCCTTATAGAACTCGCCCGGGAGCCCATCCGGACCTGGGGTTTTCCCTGCAAGGAGCGTTCTAATGATCACTGCGACCTCGTCGGGGGTTATTGGCCCTTCCAGGGATTCAGCCGCGTGTTCCTCGAGGTGTGGTAAATCAATGATGTCCAATACATCCCCTATTTCAGTGTCTGTTGGCTGTGAGGGGTCGGTGTAGAGGGCCTGATAGTACTTCGTGAATATATGGTTTATGGTTGCTTGTGAGTACGTGTCTACGCCTTCATCATCGCGCATGTGGCAGATAGGTATTCTAGGGGTTTCCCGCTTGCAGAGCCACGCTAGTAGCTTGCCCGGTTTGTCACCGAGGGCGTGGTTTCTTTCGATGTATTTCGTGTAGCTGAGTTTCCCGAGGGCCTCCCAATGTTGTAGACAGGCCTTCTTTAGTTCGATTATGCTATGTACGTGGGCTGGGTCTGAGGAGGCCAAAGATTCTAGTTGCTGCAGCTCGTTTTCAGCAATAGCCAACTTAGCTGTGATAGACTTTTGGGCCCCCCCTATAGTGGCTATCGCCTCCCCCCTAATCACTACTTTGTAAGCTTCCCATGCCGTGCTGACATGTTGGACGCTGTCCTTATTTGTCAGCCAATAGTTCGCCGTGCATTGCCTAATCTGTTCTTGGAAAGCCTTGTCTAACAGTGCTTCGCCTCTGAGTCTCCATGTGGGTATGGGGGGTCGCGGTGCCGTTAATGTCCAGGAGGTTACTATGGGGGAGTGATCAGACAGCACTCTAGCGAGGTATTGCGTGTCTACAAATGTGTCTAAGTGTTCCTCGCTCACCAGTAGGCTGTCGATTCTAGTGTAGACCGCGTGAGGGGGTGAGTAAAAGGAGTAGCCTCTTTCTTCCGGGTGCTGAGTCCTCCAGAGGTCTAGCAGGGCGTATTGATGTAAGAGGGCTTTCAGTATTTTAGCGGGAGGGGAGGGGCGGGTATGTTTGTTATCCGATCTGTCCATACGCGGGTCAAGGGTGCAGTTATGATCGCCACCCCATATGAGCGTGCCGTCTCTGTCCGGGCTAAGCCGGGTGTATAAGGAGCGGAAGAAGACCGTCGCATCATGGTTGGGGGCATAGGTGTTTACTAGGCAGAATTCTCTGCCGTCTATGGTGCCTCTGAGCAAGGCCATCCTACCTTCGTTATCGATGTGGGTGCATGTGAGGTTGACGGGAATGGTGGGGGCAATCCATATCAGGACTCCCCGTGCATAGTTAGAGTACGTGGTGCCTATCAGGGTTCCTCTCCATCTCTTAGCCAGTGCCGCAAGTTTCTGTGGATTCAGGTGGGTTTCCTGCAATAGGGCGATTCCTATCTTGTGGCGTTTGAGGAAGGTGTGGACCCTGTGTTGTTTGATGTAGCTGTTCAGGCCCCTAACGTTCCATGACATGACTTTAACAACGTTAGTCATGGGTGTAGCGTGAGTGTGAGGACGTGGGTGGGCTGCCCTGTGGTGTCGCCCCCCGGCCTATCAGTGTATGGTTCAGTGGCCTGCTCTGGCGGTGGCACTTAACAATACTAGTTTGAAGTGGTGATGTGTGGTGGTCAAGGTGGTTCCGGACTTTCCCATTAACTAACTGGGACGGGATGCTAACGGGCAATTTCCCGACCCTGCAAACAGTGAACTTGGCGTTAGCCAATAACAGAACTAGTCTAACGGGGTTCCCCCCATCCTGACATCCCCGTTTCTGCTCCATTAGACCTACGGTCCTCTGGTGCCCTACGGGCGGGTTAGATACCCAAAGAGATTCGGGGGTGCGGGCCAATCCCCTTGGTAGTGTCCGATACCAAGCGGTGCCATTCGGTCAGCTCCAAGGCACTCGATGGTGCCACAATCTGCAAGGTGAGATTACTTCGCATACGTCCCGATAAAGTGGTTTCATTAGGCTTCCTTGGGGGTGCCGTTTTCTCTTGTTTTCCGTTGCCTTCCTTCTATGTCAGGGATCTGCTCCCTGTCCATCCATTCATTTATATCTGTCGGTGATTCGAAGAGGTGCGTTCGATTGTTATGGATGATCTTAAGTCTGGCCGGGTATAGTAGCATGTATCGCAAGCCCGCATTTTTCAATCTGGCCTTGATGTGGGCGAATTGGGCTCTGCTCCTTTGGACTTGGAGGGTATAGTCCGGGTAGATTGCGATTTTGGCGGAGCCAGACTCAATGTGGCCCCCATTCCGTGAGTGAGCCAGGATAGTCTCTCTGTCTTTGTAATTGAGGACTTTAGCTATTATCGGCCTTGGCGGGTTCCCCGGTGGTGGGCGCTTAGTGAGGGATCTGTGCGCCCTCTCGATGGTGAACCCCTGAGACAATTTGCCGGCACCGACCTCTTGCAGCAGCAGATTTTCGACAAAGTTCGTGGGGTCGTTCCCTTCCGTCCCCTCCGGCAATCCGATAATTCTTATGTTATTGCGGCGTGCCCATCCTTCCGCCTCGTCCGCCCTGTCTTCGAGGTTCTTGACTTTCTGGGCTAGGGCATCTACCTCTCTTAAGAGGCGAGTTTTGGCGTCAGTATTTTCTTTAACCTGGGACTCCAATGCCTCCGTTCTGCCCGCAATGGAGCGCACATCTTGTCTGAGTAGGTTTAAGTCGATGGCCATGGCATCTATCTTGCCCTCCATGGTTTTTTGGAGCGCCGTAATGGCTTCCAGTAGTTGCGAGTTCGTGGGTTCAGAGGGTCCTACCTCCGAGGTCGTCGAGGCGGCATCTGGTTTGAGGGCACCAGTGGCTGCGAACGCCTCCATGGTTGTCTGCTTGTGCTTGTTCCTGGGGCCTTTTGCGGACATCTCTTGTGCGGGCGGGCTTGGAATGGGGGGCGCCGGCGGGTTGGGGTGCTGGGGGGCGAGGATTATGATCTCGGCAAACCCTTGCTTCCGGAGCGCCCCGGCCTCCAATAGGGCCGGTGGTAGAGTGCAACCTCTCTCAGGGATGATGCAGCAGGTTCGGTCGACGAGCCGAATGTCCCCCCAGCCCTGTTCCCACTCCGTACCTCGTAGCGCTGTTACCGGGTCTGAGCCCTTCGTTGTGCGCCTCTACCGCAGGGGAGGCGCACGGGGCAGATGCAGTCTCCGGCCGTCGGTCGACTGGGCCAATTCCCCCTGGTAGCCGGAGTCCGAGGCGAGCCTCCTTTTCCGCTCTGTGTTGGGCGCGATCCGGCGCTCGTCTCTTCCGCGGTCAGCAAGCGGTCGCCATTTTGAGTCGTGCGCTTTCCTCCTACACCACGGCGTTTCTCCTCGGTGAGGCCACGCACCGGCCCCAAAACACAGTCGGAAGGTCAGCCGACTGTACCGAAGCGATCTTCGGGTCGCAGGTGTAGTTTCATTTAAGGTGGATGCAGGTTGTGGGCAAAATGATGAGCGCATCAACGGAGCTGCTACGAAGCGCGGCTTTCTCACATGGCGGTCGGCCACGCCCCCCCTCCACCTTTTATCCATGTGGGGAAAGTCCATATGATTGGATACATGCAGGTGGGGAAGACAACAGCATGTAACTATCTAACCCTGTTGGAAGAACATCCTGTCCCTACGCAAGGGTGCCTATCCCTAGGCAGCGTATGGTACAACGGCCAATCTAATAGGGATAGGATAGGAGAGAAACTGTCCCTCACTTAACCAAATGTATGAATACCCCAGCCTGCATTGATGCTTATTTTACAACATGAAGAGTTTTTTCTAAAATAGAGCAACCAACAAAAACAACACACAACTCTTGCGTTTCCTGGTGCGACAGGACTGGTTATTAGATCACTGTCAGACACAGCTAAATAGCTTGCATGAGCATTTAAATAACCATGTGTTAGGGGGGAAGATGAAAACTCGGAATATCCTAAAGATAGGATGGTATAGAGGTGTTAAGGTGGGTATATCACGTATCACCATTCAGTGTCCCAACCCCACTCCCAAGGACCCCTCACCCAGGTGATCCTCCCGCAGGGGACCACCCCCAGGCTCAGGATCCAATGGCGATGGCTGTGCCCTGGCCAACGGAGTAAGAGATCCTCTGGGACTAGACAGTGAGACACCCTCTGGTTTCTCTCACCTGGGTTGGAAGGGTGAGCAGGGCACCATTTCCCTGGTTTTGGAAGGGTGAGCAGGGCACTATACCACTGGGTGAGGGACCAGGGCACATAATCTCTGGATGTGGAGTAGAGAGCAGGGGTCTGTATCCCTGGGTGTGGAAGGGTGAGCAGGACACTATACCACTGGGAGAGGGACCAGGGTGCATTATCTCTGGGTGTGGACTAGAGAGCAGGGATCTATATCCCTGGGTTAGGAAGGGTGAGCAGGGCACTATACCGCTGGGAGGGGGACCAGGGTGCATTATCTCTGGATGTGGACTAGAGAGCAGGGATCTATATCCTCGAGTGTGGAAGGGTGAGCAGGACCATATACCAATGGGAGAGGGACCAGGGTGCATTATCTCTGGATGTGGACTAGAGAGCAGGGATCTATATCCCTGGGTGTGGAAGGGTGAGCAGGGCACTATACCGCTGGGAGAGGGACCAGGGTGCATTATCTCTGGATGTGAACTAGAGAGCAGGGATCTATAACCCTGGGTGTGGAGTAGAGAGCAGGAATAGATATCCCAGGGTTGGGAAGGGGTGAGCAGGGCCCTATACTGCTGGGAGTGTGACCAGGGTGTATAATCTCTGGGTGTGGACTAGAGAGCAGGGATCTATATCCCTGGGTGTGGAAGGGTGAGCAGGGCACTATACCCCTGGGAGGGAGAGGGACCAGGGTGCATTATCTCTGGATGTGGACTAGAGAGCAGGGATCTATATCCCTGGGTTAGGAAGGGTGAGCAGGGCACTATACCCCTGGGAGGGAGAGGGACCAGGGTGCATTATCTCTGGGTGTGGACTAGAGAGCAGGGGTCTATATCCCTGGGTGTGAAAGGGTGAGCAGGGCACTATACCCCTGGGAGGGAGAGGGACCAGGGTGCATTATCTCTGGATGTGGACTAGAGAGCAGGGATCTATATCCCTGGGTTAGGAAGGGCGAGCAGGGCACTATACCCCTGGGAGGGAGAGGGACCAGGGTGCATTATCTCTGGGTGTGGACTAGAGAGCAGGGGTCTATATCCCTGGGTGTGGAAGGGTGAGCGGGGCACTATACCGCTGGGAGAGGTTCCTGGGTGCATTATCTCTGGATGTGGACTAGAGAGCAGGGATCTATATCCCTGGGTTGGGAAGGGGTGAGCAGGACCCTATACCGCTGGGAGAGGGACCAGGGTGCATTATCTCTGGATGTGGACTAGAGAGCAGGGATCTATAACCCTGGGTGTGGAAGGGTGAGCAGGGCACTCTACCCCTGGGAGGGAGAGGGACCAGGGTGCATTATCTCTGGATGTGGACTAGAGAGCAGGGATCTATATCCCTGGGTTGGGAAGGGGTGAGCAGGACCCTATACCGCTGGGAGAGGGACCAGGGTGCATTATCTCTGGATGTGGACTAGAGAGCAGGGATCTATAACCCTGGGTGTGGAAGGGTGAGCAGGGCACTATACCCCTGGGAGGGAGAGGGACCAGGGTGCATTATCTCTGGGTGTGGACTAGAGAGCAGGGATCTATATCCCTGGGGTGTGGAAGGGTGAGCAGAGCACTATACCCTTGGGAGGGAGAGGGACCAGGGTGCATTATCTCTGGATGTGGACTAGAGAGCAGGGGTCTATATCCCTGGGTGTGGAAGGGTGAGCTGGGCACTATACCCTTGGGAGGGAGAGGGACCAGGGTGCATTATCTCTGGGTGTGGACTAGAGAGCAGGGGTCTATATCCCTGGGTGTGGAAGGGTGAGCAGGGCACTATACCCCTGGGAGGGAGAGGGACCAGGGTGCATTATCTCTGGATGTGGACTAGAGAGCAGGGATCTATATCCCTGGGTTTGGAAGGGTGAGCAGGGCACTATACCCCTGGGTGTGGACTAGTGAGCAGGGCACTATATCCCTGGGTGTGGAAGGGTGAGCAGGGCACTATACCCCTGGGAGAGGGACCAGGGTGCATTATCTCTGGATGTGGACTAGAGAGCAGGGATCTATATCCCTGGGTGTGGAAGGGTGAGCAGGGCACTATACCCCTGGGTGTGGACTAGTGAGCAGGGCACTATATCCCTGGGTGTGGAAGGGTGAGCAGGGCACTATATCGCTGGGAGAGGGACCAGGGTGCATTATCTCTGGATGTGGACTAGAGAGCAGGGATCTATAACCCTGGGTGTGGAAGGGTGAGCAGGGCACTATACCCCTGGGAGGGAGAGGGACCAGGGTGCATTATCTCTGGGTGTGGACTAGAGAGCAGGGGTCTATATCCCTGGGTGTGGAAGGGTGAGCAGGGCACTATACCCCTGGGAGGGAGAGGGACCAGGGTGCATTATCTCTGGGTGTGGACTAGAGAGCAGGGATCTATATCCCTGGGGTGTGGAAGGGTGAGCAGAGCACTATACCCTTGGGAGGGAGAGGGACCAGGGTGCATTATCTCTGGATGTGGACTAGAGAGCAGGGATCTATATCCCTGGGTTGGGAAGGGGTGAGCAGGACCCTATACCGCTGGGAGAGGGACCAGGGTGCATTATCTCTGGATGTGGACTAGAGAGCAGGGATCTATAACCCTGGGTGTGGAATGGTGAGCAGGGCACTATACCCCTGGGAGGGAGAGGGACCAGGGTGCATTATCTCTGGGTGTGGACTAGAGAGCAGGGGTCTATATCCCTGGGTGTGGAAGGGTGAGCAGGGCACTATATCCCTGGGTGTGGACTAGTGAGCAGGGCACTATATCCCTGGGTGTGGAAGGGTGAGCAGGGCACTATATCGCTGGGAGAGGGACCAGGGTGCATTATCTCTGGGTGTGGACTAGAGAGCAGGGATCTATATCCCTGGGGTGTGGAAGGGTGAGCAGACCACTATACCCTTGGGAGGGAGAGGGACCAGGGTGCATCATCTCTGGATGTGGACTAGAGAGCAGGGGTCTATATCCCTGGGGTGTGGAAGGGTGAGCTGGGCACTATACCCTTGGGAGGGAGAGGGACCAGGGTGCATTATCTCTGGGTGTGGACTAGAGAGCAGGGGTCTATATCCCTGGGTGTGGGAGGGTGAGCAGGGCACTATACCCCTGGGAGGGAGAGGGACCAGGGTGCATTATCTCTGGATGTGGACTAGAGAGCAGGGATCTATATCCCTGGGTGTGGAAGGGTGAGCAGGGCACTATACCCCTGGGTGTGGACTAGTGAGCAGGGCACTATATCCCTGGGTGTGGAAGGGTGAGCAGGGCACTATATCGCTGGGAGAGGGACCAGGGTGCATTATCTCTGGATGTGGACTAGAAAGAAGGGATCTATACCCTGGGCGTGGAAGGGTGAGCAGGGCACTATACCCCTGGGAGGGAGAGGGACCAGGGTGCATTATCTCTGGATGTGGACTAGAGAGCAGGGATCTATATCCCTGGGTTTGGAAGGGTGAGCAGGGCACTATACCCCTGGGTGTGGACTAGTGAGCAGGGCACTATATCCCTGGGTGTGGAAGGGTGAGCAGGGCACTATACCCCTGGGAGAGGGACCAGGGTGCATTATCTCTGGATGTAGACTAGAGAGCAGGGATCTATATCCCTGGGTGTGGAAGGGTGAGCAGGGCACTATACCCCTGGGTGTGGACTAGTGAGCAGGGCACTATATCCCTGGGTGTGGACTAGTGAGCAGGGCACTATATCGCTGGGAGAGGGACCAGGGTGCATTATCTCTGGATGTGGACTAGAGAGCAGGGATCTATATCCCTGGGTGTGGAAGGGTGAGCAGGGCACTATACCGCTGGGAGAGGGACCAGGGTGCATTATCTCTGGGTGTGGACTAGAGAGCAGGGGTCTATATCCCTGGGTGTGGAAGGGTGAGCAGGGCACTATACCCCTGGGAGGGAGAGGGACGAGGGTGCATTATCTCTGGATGTGGACTAGAGAGCAGGGGTCTATATCCCTGGGTGTGGAAGGGTGAGCAGGGCACTATACCCCTGGGTGTGGACTAGTGAGCAGGGCACTATATCCCTGGGTGTGGAAGGGTGAGCAGGGCAGTATATCGCTGGGAGAGGGACCAGGGTGCATTATCTCTGGATGTGGACTAGAGAGCAGGGATCTATATCCCTGGGTGTGGAAGGGTGAGCAGGGCACTATACCCCTGGGTGTGGACTAGTGAGCAGGACACTATATCCCTGGGTGTGGAAGGGTGAGCAGGGCACTATATCGCTGGGAGAGGGACCAGGGTGCATTATCTCTGGATGTGGACTAGAGAGCAGGGATCTATATCCCTGGGTGTGGAAGGGTGAGCAGGGCACTATACCTCTGGGAGAGGGACCAGGGTGCATTATCTCTGGGTGTGGACTAGAGAGCAGGGGTCTATATCCCTGGGTGTGGAAGGGTGAGCAGGGCACTATACCCCTGGGAGGGAGAGGGACCAGGGTGCATTATCTCTGGATGTGGACTAGAGAGCAGGGGTCTATGTCCCTGGGTGTGGAAGGGTGAGCAGGGCACTATACCCCTGGGTGTGGACTAGTGAGCAGGGCACTATATCCCTGGGTGTGGAAGGGTGAGCAGGGCAGTATATCGCTGGGAGAGGGACCAGGGTGCATTATCTCTGGATGTGGACTAGAGAGCAGGGATCTATATCCCTGGGTGTGGAAGGGTGAGCAGGGCACTATACCCCTGGGTGTGGACTAGAATGCAGGGGTCTATATCCCTGGGTGTGGAAGGGTGAGCAGGGCACTATACGCCTGGGAGGGAGAGGGACCAGGGTGCATTATCTCTGGGTGTGGACTAGAGAGCAGGGATCTATATCCCTGGGTGTGGAAGGGTGAGCAGGGCACTATACCCCTGGGAGGGAGAGGGACCAGGGTGCATTATCTCTGGGTGTGGACTAGAGAGCAGGGATCTATATCCCTGGGTGTGGAAGGGTGAGCAGGGCACTATACCCCTGGGAGGGAGAGGGACCAGGGTGCATTATCTCTGGGTGTGGACTAGAGAGCAGGGATCTATATCCCTGGGTTAGTAAGGGTGAGCAGGGCACTACACCCCTGGGAGAGGGACCAGGGTGCATTATCTCTGGGTGTGGACTAGAGAGCAGGGATCTATATCCCTGGGTTAGGAAGGGTGAGCAGGGCACTATACCCCTGGGAGAGGGACCAGGGCACATTATCTCTGGATGTGGACTAGAGAGCAGGGGTCTATATCGACTGGGTGTGGAAGGGTGAGCAGGGCCCTATACCCCTGGGAGGGAGAGGGACCAGGGTGCATTATCTCTGGATGTGGACTAGAGAGCAGGGATCTATATACCCGAGTGTGGAAGGGTGAGCAGGACCCTATACCACTGGGAGAGGGACCAGCGTGCATCATCTCTGGATGTGGACTAGAGAGCAGGATCTATATCCCTGGGTGTGGAAGGGTGAGCAGGGCACTATACCGCTGGGAGAGGGACCAGGGTGCATTATCTCTGGATGTGAACTAGAGAGCAGGGATCTATAACCCTGGGCGTGGAGTAGAGAGCATGAATAGATATCCCGGGGTTGGGAAGGGGTGAGCAGGGCCCTATACTGCTGGGAGAGTGACCAGGGTGTATAATCTCTGGGTGTGGACTAGAGAGCAGGGATCTATATCCCTGGGTGTGGAAGGGTGAGCAGGGCACTATACCCCTGGGAGGGAGAGGGACCAGGGTGCATTATCTCTGGATGTGGACTAGAGAGCAGGGGTCTATATCCCTGGGTGTGGACTAGAGAGCAGGGGTCAATATCCCCGGGTGTGGACTAGAGAGCAGGGGTCTATATCCCTGGGTGTGGAAGGGTGAGCAGGGCACTATACCCCTGGGAGGGAGAGGGACCCGGGTGCATTATCTCTGGATGTGGACTAGAGAGCAGGGATCTATATCCCTGGGTTAGGAAGGGTGAGCAGGGCACTATACCCCTGGGAGGGAGAGGGACCAGGGTGCATTATCTCTGGGTGTGGACTAGAGAGCAGGGGTCTATATCCCTGGGTGTGGAAGGGTGAGCAGGGCACTATACCCCTGGGAGGGAGAGGGACCAGGGTGCATTATCTCTGGATGTGGACTAGAGAGCAGGGATCTATATCTCTGGGTTAGGAAGGGTGAGCAGGGCACTATACCCCTGGGAGGGAGAGGGACCAGGGTGCATTATCTCTGGGTGTGGACTAGAGAGCAGGGGTCTATATCCCTGGGTGTGGAAGGGTGAGCGGGGCACTATACCGCTGGGAGAGGTTCCTGGGTGCATTATCTCTGGATGTGGACTAGAGAGCAGGGGTCTATAACCCTGGGTGTGGAAGGGTGAGCAGGGCACTATACCCCTGGGAGGGAGAGGGACCAGGGTGCATTATCTCTGGGTGTGGACTAGAGAGCAGGGGTCTATATCCCTGGGTGAGGAAGGGTGAGCAGGGCACTATACCCCTGGGAGGGAGAGGGACCAGGGTGCATTATCTCTGGGTGTGGACTAGAGAGCAGGGGTCTATATCCCTGGGTGTGGAAGGGTGAGCAGGGCACTATACCCCTGGGAGGGAGAGGGACCAGGGTGCATTATCTCTGGATGTGGACTAGAGAGCAGGGATCTATATCCCTGGGTGTGGAAGGGTGAGCAGGGCACTATACCGCTGGGAGAGGGACCAGGGTGCATTATCTCTGGATGTGGACTAGAGAGCAGGGATCTATATCCCTGGGTGTGGAAGGGTGAGCAGGGCACTATACCCCTGGGAGGGAGAGGGACCAGGGTGCATTATCTCTGGATGTGGACTAGAGAGCAGGGATCTATATCCCTGGGTGTGGAAGGGTTACCAGGGCACTATACCCCTGGGAGGGAGAGGGACCAGGGTGCATTATCTCTGGATGTGGACTAGAGAGCAGGCATCTATATCCCTGGGTGTGGAAGGGTGAGCAGGGCACTATATCGCTGGGAGAGGGACCAGAGTGCATTATCTCTGGATGTGGACTAGAGAGCAGGGATCTATATCCCTGGGTGTGGACGGGTTACCAGGGCACTATACCCCTGGGAGGGAGAGGGACCAGGGTGCATTATCTCTGGATGTGGACTAGAGAGCAGGCATCTATATCCCTGGGTGTGGAAGGGTGAGCAGGGCACTATATCGCTGGGAGAGGGACCAGGGTGCATTATCTCTGGATGTGGACTAGAGAGCAGGGATCTATATCCCTGGGTGTGGAGGGTGAGCAGGGCACTATACCCCTGGAAGGGAGAGGGACCAGGGTGCATTATCTCTGGATGTGGACTAGAGAGCAGGGATCTCTATCCCTGGGTGTGGAAGGGTGAGCAGGGCACTATACCGCTGGGAGAGGGACCAGGGTGCACTATCTCTGGATGTGGACTAGAGAGCAGGGATCTATATCCCTGGGTGTGGAAGGGTGAGCAGGGCACTATACAACTGGGAGGGAGAGGGACCAGGTTGCATTATCTCTGGATGTGGACTAGAGAGCAGGGATCTATATCCCTGGGGTGTGGAAGGGCGAGCAGGGCACTATACCCTTGGGAGGGAGAGGGACCAGGGTGCATTATCTCTGGGTGTGGACTAGAGAGCAGGGATCTATATCCCTGGGGTGTGGAAGGGCGAGCAGGGCACTATACCCTTGGGAGGGAGAGGGACCAGGGTGCATTATCTCTGGGTGTGGACTAGAGAGCAGGGGTCTATATCCCTGGGTGTGGAAGGGTGAGCTGGGCACTATACCCTTGGGAGGGAGAGGGACCAGGGTGCATTATCTCTGGGTGTGGACTAGAGAGCAGGGGTCTATATCCCTGGGTGTGGAAGGGTGAGCAGGGCACTATACCCCTGGGAGGGAGAGGGACCAGGGTGCATTATCTCTGGATGTGGACTAGAGAGCAGGGATCTATATCCCTGGGTGTGGAAGAGTGAGCAGGGCACTATACCCCTGGGTGTGGACTAGTGAGCAGGGCACTATATCCCTGGGTGTGGAAGGGTGAGCAGGGCACTATATGGCTGGGAGAGGGACCAGGGTGCATTATCTCTGGATGTGGACTAGAAAGAAGGGATCTATACCCTGGGCGTGGAAGGGTGAGCAGGGCACTATGCCCCTGGGAGGGAGAGGGACCAGGGTGCATTATCTCTGGATGTGGACTAGAGAGCAGGGATCTATATCCCTGGGTTTGGAGGGGTGAGCAGGGCACTATACCCCTGGGTGTGGACTAGTGAGCAGGGCACTATATCCCTGGGTGTGGAAGGGTGAGCAGGGCACTATACCCCTGGGAGAGGGACCAGGGTGCATTATCTCTGGATGTGGACTAGAGAGCAGGGATCTATATCCCTGGGTGTGGAAGGGTGAGCAGGGCACTATACCCCTGGGTGTGGACTAGTGAGCAGGGCACTATATCCCTGGGTGTGGAAGGGTGAGCAGGGCACTATATCGCTGGGAGAGGGACCAGGGTGCATTATCTCTGGATGTGGACTAGAGAGCAGGGATCTATATCCCTGGGTGTGGAAGGGTGAGCAGGGCACTATACCCCTGGGAGAGGGACCAGGGTGCATTATCTCTGGGTGTGGACTAGAGAGCAGGGGTCTATATCCCTGGGTGTGGAAGGGTGAGCAGGGCACTATACCCCTGGGAGGGAGAGGGACCAGGGTGCATTATCTCTGGATGTGGACTAGAGAGCAGGGATCTATATCCCTGGGTGTGGAAGGGTGAGCAGGGCACTATACCCCTGGGTGTGGACTAGTGAGCAGGACACTATATCCCTGGGTGTGGAAGGGTGAGCAGGGCACTATATCGCTGGGAGAGGGACCAGGGTGCATTATCTCTGGATGTGGACTAGAGAGCAGGGATCTATATCCCTGGGTGTGGAAGGGTGAGCAGGGCACTATACCCCTGGGAGAGGGACCAGGGTGCATTATCTCTGGGTGTGGACTAGAGAGCAGGGGTCTATATCCCTGGGTGTGGAAGGGTGAGCAGGGCACTATACCCCTGGGAGGGAGAGGGACCAGGGTGCATTATCTCTGGGTGTGGACTAGAGAGCACGGGTCTATATCCCTGGGTGTGGAAGGGTGAGCAGGGCACTATACCCCTGGGAGGGAGAGGAACCAGGGTGCATTATCTCTGGATGTGGACTAGAGAGCAGGGGTCTATATCCCTGGGTGTGGAAGGGTGAGCAGAGCACTATACCCCTGGGAGGGAGAGGGACCAGAGTGCATTATCTCTGGATGTGGGCTAGAGAGCAGGGATCTATATCCCTGGGTGTGGAAGGGTAGCAGGGCACTATACCCCTGGGAGGGAGAGGGACCAGGGTGCATTATCTCTGGATGTGGACTAGAGAGCAGGGATCTATATCCCTGGGTGTGGAAGGGTGAGCAGGGCACTATACCCCTGGGAGGGAGAGGGACCAGGGTGCATTATCTCTGGATGTGGACTAGAGAGCAGGGATCTATATCCCTGGGTGTGGAAGGGTTACCAGGGCACTATACCCCTGGGAGGGAGAGGGACCAGGGTGCATTATCTCTGGATGTGGACTAGAGAGCAGGCATCTATATCCCTGGGTGTGGAAGGGTGAGCAGGGCACTATATCGCTGGGAGAGGGACCAGGGTGCATTATCTCTGGATGTGGACTAGAGAGCAGGGATCTATATCCCTGGGTGTGGAAGGGTTACCAGGGCACTATACCCCTGGGAGGGAGAGGGACCAGGGTGCATTATCTCTGGATGTGGACTAGAGAGCAGGCATCTATATCCCTGGGTGTGGAAGGGTGAGCAGGGCACTATATCGCTGGGAGAGGGACCAGGGTGCATTATCTCTGGATGTGGACTAGAGAGCAGGGATCTATATCCCTGGGTGTGGAGGGTGAGCAGGGCACTATACCCCTGGAAGGGAGAGGGACCAGGGTGCATTATCTCTGGATGTGGACTAGAGAGCAGGGATCTCTATCCCAGGGTGTGGAAGGGTGAGCAGGGCACTATACCGCTGGGAGAGGGACCAGGGTGCACTATCTCTGGATGTGGACTAGAGAGCAGGGATCTATATCCCTGGGTGTGGAAGGGTGAGCAGGGCACTATACAACTGGGAGGGAGAGGGACCAGGTTGCATTATCTCTGGATGTGGACTAGAGAGCAGGGATCTATATCCCTGGGGTGTGGAAGGGCGAGCAGGGCACTATACCCTTGGGAGGGAGAGGGACCAGGGTGCATTATCTCTGGGTGTGGACTAGAGAGCAGGGATCTATATCCCTGGGGTGTGGAAGGGCGAGCAGGGCACTATACCCTTGGGAGGGAGAGGGACCAGGGTGCATTATCTCTGGGTGTGGACTAGAGAGCAGGGGTCTATATCCCTGGGTGTGGAAGGGTGAGCTGGGCACTATACCCTTGGGAGGGAGAGGGACCAGGGTGCATTATCTCTGGGTGTGGACTAGAGAGCAGGGGTCTATATCCCTGGGTGTGGAAGGGTGAGCAGGGCACTATACCCCTGGGAGGGAGAGGGACCAGGGTGCATTATCTCTGGATGTGGACTAGAGAGCAGGGATCTATATCCCTGGGTGTGGATGAGTGAGCAGGGCACTATACCCCTGGGTGTGGACTAGTGAGCAGGGCACTATATCCCTGGGTGTGGAAGGGTGAGCAGGGCACTATATCGCTGGGAGAGGGACCAGGGTGCATTATCTCTGGATGTGGACTAGAAAGAAGGGATCTATACCCTGGGCGTGGAAGGGTGAGCAGGGCACTATACCCCTGGGAGGGAGAGGGACCAGGGTGCATTATCTCTGGATGTGGACTAGAGAGCAGGGATCTATATCCCTGGGTTTGGAAGGGTGAGCAGGGCACTATACCCCTGGGTGTGGACTAGTGAGCAGGGCACTATATCCCTGGGTGTGGAAGGGTGAGCAGGGCACTATACCCCTGGGAGAGGGACCAGGGTGCATTATCTCTGGATGTGGACTAGAGAGCAGGGATCTATATCCCTGGGTGTGGAAGGGTGAGCAGGGCACTATACCCCTGGGTGTGGACTAGTGAGCAGGGCACTATATCCCTGGGTGTGGAAGGGTGAGCAGGGCACTATATCGCTGGGAGAGGGACCAGGGTGCATTATCTCTGGATGTGGACTAGAGAGCAGGGATCTATATCCCTGGGTGTGGAAGGGTGAGCAGGGCACTATACCCCTGGGAGAGGGACCAGGGTGCATTATCTCTGGGTGTGGACTAGAGAGCAGGGGTCTATATCCCTGGGTGTGGAAGAGTGAGCAGGGCACTATACCGCTGGGAGGGAGAGGGACCAGGGTGCATTATCTCTGGATGTGGACTAGAGAGCAGGGATCTATATCCCTGGGTGTGGAAGGGTGAGCAGGGCACTATACCCCTGGGTGTGGACTAGTGAGCAGGACACTATATCCCTGGGTGTGGAAGGGTGAGCAGGGCACTATATCGCTGGGAGAGGGACCAGGGTGCATTATCTCTGGATGTGGACTAGAGAGCAGGGATCTATATCCCTGGGTGTGGAAGGGTGAGCAGGGCACTATACCCCTGGGAGAGGGACCAGGGTGCATTATCTCTGGGTGTGGACTAGAGATCAGGGGTCTATATCCCTGGGTGTGGAAGGGTGAGCAGGGCACTATACCCCTGGGAGGGAGAGGGGCCAGGGTGCATTATCTCTGGATGTGGACTAGAGAGCAGGGGGTCTATATCCCTGGGTGTGGAAGGGTGAGCAGGGCACTATACCCCTGGGTGTGGACTAGTGAGCAGGGCACTATATCCCTGGGTGTGGAAGGGTGAGCAGGACAGTATATCGCTGGGAGAGGGACCAGGGTGCATTATCTCTGGATGTGGACTAGAGAGCAGGGATCTATATCCCTGGGTGTGGAAGGGTGAGCAGGGCACTATACCCCTGGGTGTGGACTAGAGAGCAGGGATCTATATCCCTGGGTGTGGAAGGGTGAGCAGGGCACTATACCCCTGGGAGGGAGAGGGACCAGGGTGCATTATCTCTGGGTGTGGACTAGAGAGCAGGGATCTATATCCCTGGGTGTGGAAGGGTGAGCAGGGCACTATACCCCTGGGAGGGAGAGGGACTAGGGTGCATTATCTCTGGGTGTGGACTAGAGAGCAGGGATCTATATCCCTGGGTGTGGAAGGGTGAGCAGGGCACTATACCCCTGGGAGGGAGAGGGACCAGGGTGCATTATCTCTGGGTGTGGACTAGAGAGCAGGGATCTATATCCCTGGGTTAGGAAGGGTGAGCAGGGCACTACACCCCTGGGAGAGGGACCAGGGTGCATTATCTCTGGGTGTGGACTAGAGAGCAGGGATCTATATCCCTGGGTGTGGAAGGGTGAGCAGGGCACTATACCCCTGGGAGGGAGAGGGACCAGGGTGCATTATCTCTGGGTGTGGACTAGAGAGCAGGGATCTATATCCCTGGGTTAGGAAGGGTGAGCAGGGCACTACACCCCTGGTAGAGGGACCAGGGTGCATTATCTCTGGGTGTGGACTAGAGAGCAGGGGTCTATATCCCTGGGTGTGGAAGGGTGAGCAGGGCACTATACCCCTGGGAGGGAGAGGGACCAGGGTGCATTATCTCTGGATGTGGACTAGAGAGCAGGGATCTATATCCCTGGGTGTGGAAGGGTGAGCAGGGCACTATACCCCTGGGAGAGGGACCAGGGTGCATTATCTCTGGGTGTGGACTAGAGAGCAGGGGTCTATATCCCTGGGTGTGGAAGGGTGAGCAGGGCACTATAGCCCTGGGAGGGAGAGGGACCAGGGTGCATTATCTCTGGATGTGGACTAGAGAGCAGGGGTCTATATCCCTGGGTGTGGAAGGGTGAGCAGGGCACTATACCCCTGGGTGTGGACTAGTGAGCAGGACACTATATCCCTGGGTGTGGAAGGGTGAGCAGGGCACTATATCGCTGGGAGAGGGACCAGGGTGCATTATCTCTGGATGTGGACTAGAGAGCAGGGATCTATATCCCTGGGTGTGGAAGGGTGAGCAGGGCACTATACCCCTGGGAGGGGAGAGGGACCAGGGTGCATTATCTCTGGGTGTGGACTAGAGAGCAGGGGTCTATATCCCTGGGTGTGGAAGGGTGAGCAGGGCACTATACCCCTGGGAGGGAGAGGGGCCAGGGTGCATTATCTCTGGATGTGGACTAGAGAGCAGGGGGTCTATATCCCTGGGTGTGGAAGGGTGAGCAGGGCACTATACCCCTGGGTGTGGACTAGTGAGCAGGGCACTATATCCCTGGGTGTGGAAGGGTGAGCAGGACAGTATATCGCTGGGAGAGGGACCAGGGTGCATTATCTCTGGATGTGGACTAGAGAGCAGGGATCTATATCCCTGGGTGTGGAAGGGTGAGCAGGGCACTATACCCCTGGGTGTGGACTAGAGAGCAGGGATCTATATCCCTGGGTGTGGAAGGGTGAGCAGGGCACTATACCCCTGGGAGGGAGAGGGACCAGGGTGCATTATCTCTGGGTGTGGACTAGAGAGCAGGGATCTATATCCCTGGGTGTGGAAGGGTGAGCAGGGCACTATACCCCTGGGAGGGAGAGGGACCAGGGTGCATTATCTCTGGGTGTGGACTAGAGAGCAGGGATCTATATCCCTGGGTTAGGAAGGGTGAGCAGGGCACTATACCCCTGAGAGAGGGACCAGGGCACATTATCTCTGGATGTGGACTAGAGAGCAGGGGTCTATATCGACTGGGTGTGGAAGGGTGAGCAGGGCCCTATACCCCTGGGAGGGAGAGGGACCAGGGTGCATTATCTCTGGATGTGGACTAGAGAGCAGGGATCTATATACCCGAGTGTGGAAGGGTGAGCAGGACCCTATACCACTGGGAGAGGGACCAGCGTGCATTATCTCTGGATGTGGACTAGAGAGCAGGATCTATATCCCTGGGTGTGGAAGGGTGAGCAGGGCACTATACCGCTGGGAGAGGGACCAGGATGCATTATCTCTGGATGTGAACTAGAGAGCAGGGATCTATAACCCTGGGCGTGGAGTAGAGAGCATGAATAGATATCCCGGGGTTGGGAAGGGGTGAGCAGGGCCCTATACTGCTGGGAGAGTGACCAGGGTGTATAATCTCTGGGTGTGGACTAGAGAGCAGGGGTCTATATCCCTGGGTGTGGACTAGAGAGCAGGGGTCAATATCCCCGGGTGTGGACTAGAGAGCAGGGGTCTATATCCCTGGGTGTGGAAGGGTGAGCAGGGCACTATACCCCTGGGAGGGAGAGGGACCAGGGTGCATTATCTCTGGATGTGGACTAGAGAGCAGGGGTCTATATCCCTGGGTGTGGACTAGAGAGCAGGGGTCAATATCCCCGGGTGTGGACTAGAGAGCAGGGGTCTATATCCCTGGGTGTGGAAGGGTGAGCGGGGCACTATACCGCTGGGAGAGGTTCCTGGGTGCATTATCTCTGGATGTGGACTAGAGAGCAGGGATCTATAACCCTGGGTGTGGAAGGGTGAGCAGGGCACTATACCCCTGGGAGGGAGAGGGACCAGGGTGCATTATCTCTGGGTGTGGACTAGAGAGCAGGGGTCTATATCCCTGGGTGTGGAAGGGTGAGCAGGGCACTATACCGCTGGGAGAGGGACCAGGGTGCCTTATCTCTGGGTGTGGACTAGAGAGCAGGGGTCTATATCCCTGGGTGTGGAAGGGTGAGCAGGGCATTATACCGCTGGGAGAGGGACCAGGGTGCATTATCTCTGGATGTGGACTAGAGAGCAGGGATCTATATCCCTGGGTGTGGAAGGGTGAGCAGGGCACTATACCCCTGGGAGGGAGAGGGACCAGGGTGCATTATCTCTGGATGTGGACTAGAGAGCAGGGATCTATATCCCGGGGTGTGGAAGGGTTACCAGGGCACTATACCCCTGGGAGGGAGAGGGACCAGGGTGCATTATCTCTGGATGTGGACTAGAGAGCAGGCATCTATATCCCTGGGTGTGGAAGGGTGAGCAGGGCACTATATCGCTGGGAGAGGGACCAGGGTGCATTATCTCTGGATGTGGACTAGAGAGCAGGGATCTATATCCCTGGGTGTGGAAGGGTGAGCAGGGCACTATACCCCTGGAAGGGAGAGGGACCAGGGTGCATTATCTCTGGATGTGGACTAGAGAGCAGGGATCTCTATCCCTGGGTGTGGAAGGGTGAGCAGGGCACTATACAACTGGGAGAGGGACCAGGGTGCACTATCTCTGGATGTGGACTAGAGAGCAGGGATCTATATCCCTGGGTGTGGAAGGGTGAGCAGGGCACTATACAACTGGGAGGGAGAGGGACCAGGTTGCATTATCTCTGGATGTGGACTAGAGAGCAGGGATCTATATCCCTGGGTGTGGAAGGGTTACCAGGGCACTATACCACTGGGAGAGGGACCAGGGTGCATTATCTCTGGATGTGGACTAGAGAGCAGGGATCTATATCCCTGGGTGTGGAAGGGTGAGCAGGACACTATATCGCTGGGAGAGGGACCAGGGTGCATTATCTCTGGATGTGGACTAGAGAGCAGGGATCGATAACCCTGGGTGAGCAGGGCACTATACCCCTGGGAGGGAGAGGGACCAGGGTGCATTATCTCTGGATGTGGACTAGCGAGCAGGGATCTATATCCCTGGGTGTGGAAGGGTGATATACCGCTGGAGAGGGACCAGGGTGCATTATCTCTGGGTGTGGACTAGAGAGGAGGGGTCTATATCGCTGGGTGTGGAAGGGTGAGCAGGGCACTATACCCCTGGGAGGGAGAGGGACCAGGGTGCATTATCTCTGGATGTGGACTAGAGAGCAGGGATCTATATCCCTGGGTGTGGAAGGGTGAGCAGGGCACTATACCCCTGGGAGAGGGACCAGGGTGCATTATCTCTGGGTGTGGACTAGAGAGCAGGGGTCTATATCCCTGGGTGTGGAAGGGTGAGCAGGGCACTATAGCCCTGGGAGGGAGAGGGACCAGGGTGCATTATCTCTGGATGTGGACTAGAGAGCAGGGATCTATATCCCTGGGTGTGGAAGGGTGAGCAGGGCACTATACCCCTGGGTGTGGACTAGTGAGCAGGACACTATATCCCTGGGTGTGGAAGGGTGAGCAGGGCACTATATCGCTGGGAGAGGGACCAGGGTGCATTATCTCTGGATGTGGACTAGAGAGCAGGGATCTATATCCCTGGGTGTGGAAGGGTGAGCAGGGCACTATACCCCTGGGAGGGGAGAGGGACCAGGGTGCATTATCTCTGGGTGTGGACTAGAGAGCAGGGGTCTATATCCCTGGGTGTGGAAGGGTGAGCAGGGCACTATACCCCTGGGAGGGAGAGGGGCCAGGGTGCATTATCTCTGGATGTGGACTAGAGAGCAGGGGGTCTATATCCCTGGGTGTGGAAGGGTGAGCAGGGCACTATACCCCTGGGTGTGGACTAGTGAGCAGGGCACTATATCCCTGGGTGTGGAAGGGTGAGCAGGACAGTATATCGCTGGGAGAGGGACCAGGGTGCATTATCTCTGGATGTGGACTAGAGAGCAGGGATCTATATCCCTGGGTGTGGAAGGGTGAGCAGGGCACTATACCCCTGGGTGTGGACTAGAGAGCAGGGATCTATATCCCTGGGTGTGGAAGGGTGAGCAGGGCACTATACCCCTGGGAGGGAGAGGGACCAGGGTGCATTATCTCTGGGTGTGGACTAGAGAGCAGGGATCTATATCCCTGGGTGTGGAAGGGTGAGCAGGGCACTATACCCCTGGGAGGGAGAGGGACCAGGGTGCATTATCTCTGAGTGTGGACTAGAGAGCAGGGATCTATATCCCTGGGTTAGGAAGGGTGAGCAGGGCACTATACCCCTGAGAGAGGGACCAGGGCACATTATCTCTGGATGTGGACTAGAGAGCAGGGGTCTATATCGACTGGGTGTGGAAGGGTGAGCAGGGCCCTATACCCCTGGGAGGGAGAGGGACCAGGGTGCATTATCTCTGGATGTGGACTAGAGAGCAGGGATCTATATACCCGAGTGTGGAAGGGTGAGCAGGACCCTATACCACTGGGAGAGGGACCAGCGTGCATTATCTCTGGATGTGGACTAGAGAGCAGGATCTATATCCCTGGGTGTGGAAGGGTGAGCAGGGCACTATACCGCTGGGAGAGGGACCAGGATGCATTATCTCTGGATGTGAACTAGAGAGCAGGGATCTATAACCCTGGGCGTGGAGTAGAGAGCATGAATAGATATCCCGGGGTTGGGAAGGGGTGAGCAGGGCCCTATACTGCTGGGAGAGTGACCAGGGTGTATAATCTCTGGGTGTGGACTAGAGAGCAGGGGTCTATATCCCTGGGTGTGGACTAGAGAGCAGGGGTCAATATCCCCGGGTGTGGACTAGAGAGCAGGGGTCAATATCCCCGGGTGTGGAAGGGTGAGCAGGGCACTATACCCCTGGGAGGGAGAGGGACCAGGGTGCATTATCTCTGGATGTGGACTAGAGAGCAGGGGTCTATATCCCTGGGTGTGGACTAGAGAGCAGGGGTCAATATCCCCGGGTGTGGACTAGAGAGCAGGGGTCTATATCCCTGGGTGTGGAAGGGTGAGCAGGGCACTATACCCCTGGGAGGGAGAGGGACCCGGGTGCATTATCTCTGGATGTGGACTAGAGAGCAGGGATCTATATCCCTGGGTTAGGAAGGGTGAGCAGGGCACTATACCCCTGGGTGTGGACTAGAGAGCAGGGATCTATATCCCTGGGTGTGGAAGGGTGAGCAGGGCACTATACCCCTGGGTGTGGACTAGAGAGCAGGGATCTATATCCCTGGGTGTGGAAGGGTGAGCAGGGCACTATACCCCTGGGAGGGAGAGGGACCAGGGTGCATTATCTCTGGGTGTGGACTAGAGAGCAGGGATCTATATCCCTGGGTGTGGAAGGGTGAGCAGGGCACTATACCCCTGGGAGGGAGAGGGACCAGGGTGCATTATCTCTGAGTGTGGACTAGAGAGCAGGGATCTATATCCCTGGGTTAGGAAGGGTGAGCAGGGCACTATACCCCTGAGAGAGGGACCAGGGCACATTATCTCTGGATGTGGACTAGAGAGCAGGGGTCTATATCGACTGGGTGTGGAAGGGTGAGCAGGGCCCTATACCCCTGGGAGGGAGAGGGACCAGGGTGCATTATCTCTGGATGTGGACTAGAGAGCAGGGATCTATATACCCGAGTGTGGAAGGGTGAGCAGGACCCTATACCACTGGGAGAGGGACCAGCGTGCATTATCTCTGGATGTGGACTAGAGAGCAGGATCTATATCCCTGGGTGTGGAAGGGTGAGCAGGGCACTATACCGCTGGGAGAGGGACCAGGATGCATTATCTCTGGATGTGAACTAGAGAGCAGGGATCTATAACCCTGGGCGTGGAGTAGAGAGCATGAATAGATATCCCGGGGTTGGGAAGGGGTGAGCAGGGCCCTATACTGCTGGGAGAGTGACCAGGGTGTATAATCTCCGGGTGTGGACTAGAGAGCAGGGGTCTATATCCCTGGGTGTGGACTAGAGAGCAGGGGTCAATATCCCCGGGTGTGGACTAGAGAGCAGGGGTCAATATCCCCGGGTGTGGAAGGGTGAGCAGGGCACTATACCCCTGGGAGGGAGAGGGACCAGGGTGCATTATCTCTGGATGTGGACTAGAGAGCAGGGGTCTATATCCCTGGGTGTGGACTAGAGAGCAGGGGTCAATATCCCCGGGTGTGGACTAGAGAGCAGGGGTCTATATCCCTGGGTGTGGAAGGGTGAGCAGGGCACTATACCCCTGGGAGGGAGAGGGACCCGGGTGCATTATCTCTGGATGTGGACTAGAGAGCAGGGATCTATATCCCTGGGTTAGGAAGGGTGAGCAGGGCACTATACCCCTGGGAGGGAGAGGGACCAGGGTGCATTATCTCTGGGTGTGGACTAGAGAGCAGGGGTCTATATCCCTGGGTGTGGAAGGGTGAGCAGGGCACTATACCCCTGGGAGGGAGAGGGACCAGGGTGCATTATCTCTGGATGTGGACTAGAGAGCAGGGATCTATATCTCTGGGTTAGGAAGGGTGAGCAGGGCACTATACCCCTGGGAGGGAGAGGGACCAGGGTGCATTATCTCTGGGTGTGGACTAGAGAGCAGGGGTCTATATCCCTGGGTGTGGAAGGGTGAGCGGGGCACTATACCGCTGGGAGAGGTTCCTGGGTGCATTATCTCTGGATGTGGACTAGAGAGCAGGGATCTATAACCCTGGGTGTGGAAGGGTGAGCAGGGCACTATACCCCTGGGAGGGAGAGGGACCAGGGTGCATTATCTCTGGGTGTGGACTAGAGAGCAGGGGTCTATATCCCTGGGTGTGGAAGGGTGAGCAGGGCACTATACCGCTGGGAGAGGGACCAGGGTGCATTATCTCTGGGTGTGGACTAGAGAGCAGGGGTCTATATCCCTGGGTGTGGAAGGGTGAGCAGGGCACTATACCGCTGGGAGAGGGACCAGGGTGCATTATCTCTGGATGTGGACTAGAGAGCAGGGATCTATATCCCTGGGTGTGGAAGGGTGAGCAGGGCACTATACCCCTGGGAGGGAGAGGGACCAGGGTGCATTATCTCTGGATGTGGACTAGAGAGCAGGGATCTATATCCCGGGGTGTGGAAGGGTTACCAGGGCACTATACCCCTGGGAGGGAGAGGGACCAGGGTGCATTATCTCTGGATGTGGACTAGAGAGCAGGCATCTATATCCCTGGGTGTGGAAGGGTGAGCAGGGCACTATATCGCTGGGAGAGGGACCAGGGTGCATTATCTCTGGATGTGGACTAGAGAGCAGGGATCTATATCCCTGGGTGTGGAAGGGTGAGCAGGGCACTATACCCCTGGAAGGGAGAGGGACCAGGGTGCATTATCTCTGGATGTGGACTAGAGAGCAGGGATCTCTATCCCTGGGTGTGGAAGGGTGAGCAGGGCACTATACCACTGGGAGAGGGACCAGGGTGCACTATCTCTGGATGTGGACTAGAGAGCAGGGATCTATATCCCTGGGTGTGGAAGGGTGAGCAGGGCACTATACAACTGGGAGGGAGAGGGACCAGGTTGCATTATCTCTGGATGTGGACTAGAGAGCAGGGATCTATATCCCTGGGTGTGGAAGGGTTACCAGGGCACTATACCACTGGGAGAGGGACCAGGGTGCATTATCTCTGGATGTGGACTAGAGAGCAGGGATCTATATCCCTGGGTGTGGAAGGGTGAGCAGGACACTATATCGCTGGGAGAGGGACCAGGGTGCATTATCTCTGGATGTGGACTAGAGAGCAGGGATCGATAACCCTGGGTGAGCAGGGCACTATACCCCTGGGAGGGAGAGGGACCAGGGTGCATTATCTCTGGATGTGGACTAGCGAGCAGGGATCTATATCCCTGGGTGTGGAAGGGTGATATACCGCTGGAGAGGGACCAGGGTGCATTATCTCTGGGTGTGGACTAGAGAGGAGGGGTCTATATCGCTGGGTGTGGAAGGGTGAGCAGGGCACTATACCCCTGGGAGGGAGAGGGACCAGGGTGCATTATCTCTGGGTGTGGACTAGAGAGGAGGGGTCTATATCGCTGGGTGTGGAAGGGTGAGCAGGGCACTATACCCCTGGGAGGGAGAGGGACCAGGGTGCATTATCTCTGGATGTGGACTAGAGAGCAGGGATCTATACCCATGGGTTAGGAAGGGTGAGCAGGGCACTATACCCCTGGGAGGGAGAGGGACCAGGGTGCATTATCTCTGGGTGTGGACTAGAGAGCAGGGGTCTATATCCCTGGGTGTGGAAGGGTGAGCAGGGCACTATACCCCTGGGAGGGAGAGGGACCAGGGTGCATTATCTCTGGGTGTGGACTAGAGAGCAGGGGTCTATATCCCTGGGTGTGGAAGGGTGAGCAGGGCACTATACACCCTGGGAGAGGGACCAGGGTGCATTATCTCTGGGTGTGGACTAGAGAGCAGGAGTCTATATCCCTGGGTGTGGAAGGGTGAGCAGGGCACTATACCCCTGGGAGGGAGAGGGACCAGAGTGCATTATCTCTGGATGTGGGCTAGAGAGCAGGGATCTATATCCCTGGGTGTGGAAGGGTGAGCAGGGCACTATACCCCTGGGAGGGAGAGGGACCAGGGTGCATTATCTCTGGATGTGGACTAGAGAGCAGGGATCTATATCCCTGGGTGTGGAAGGGTTACCAGGGCACTATACCCCTGGGAGGGAGAGGGACCAGGGTGCATTATCTCTGGATGTGGACTAGAGAGCAGGGATCTATATCCCTGGGTGTGGAAGGGTGAGCAGGGCACTATATAGCTGGGAGAGGGACCAGGGTGCATTATCTCTGGATGTGGACTAGAGAGCAGGGATCTATATCCCTGGGTGTGGAAGGGTGAGCAGGGCACTATACCCCTGGGAGGGAGAGGGACCAGGGTGCATTATCTCTGGATGTGGACTAGAGAGCAGGGGTGTATATCCCTGGGTGTGGAAGGGTGAGCAGGGCACTATACCACTGGAAGAGGGACCAGGGTGCATTATCTCTGGGTGTGGACTAGGGAGCAGGGGTCTATACCCTGGGTTTGGAAGGGTGAGCAGGGCACTATACCGCTGAGAGAGGGACCAGGGTGCATTATCTCTGGGTGTGGACTAGAGAGCAGGGGTCTATATCCCTGGGTGTGGAAGGGTGAGCAGGGCACTATACCCCTGGGAGGGAGAGGGACCAGGGTGCATTATCTCTGGGTGTGGACTAGAGAGCAGGGATCTATATCCCTGGGTTAGGAAGGGTGAGGAGGGCACTATACCCCTGGGAGAGGGACCAGGGTGCATTATCTCTGGGTGTGGACTAGAGAGCAGGGATCTATATCTCTGGGTGTGGAAGGGTGAGCAGGGCACTATACCCCTGGGAGAGGGACCAGGGCACATTATCTCTGGGTGTGGACTAGAGAGCAGGGATCTATATCCCTGGGTGTGGAAGGGTGAGCAGGGCACTATACCCCTAGGAGGGAGAGGGACCAGGGCACATTATCTCTGGATGTGGACTAAAGAGCAGGGATCTATATTCCTGGGTGTGGAAGGGCAAGCAGGGCACTATACCCCTGGGAGGGAGAGGGACCAGGGTGCATTATCTCTGGATGTGGACTAGAGAGCAGGGATCTATATCTCTGGGTGTGGAAGGGTCAGCAGGGCACTATATCCCTGGGAGAGGGACCAGGGTGCATTATCTCTGGGTGTGGACTAGGGAGCAGGGGTCTATACCCTGGGTTTGGAAGGGTGAGCAGGGCACTATACCGCTGAGAGAGGGACCAGGGTGCATTATCTCTGGGTGTGGACTAGAGAGCAGGGATCTATATCCCTGGGTTAGGAAGTGTGAGCAGGGCACTATACCCCTGGGAGGGAGAGGGACCAGGGTGCATTATCTCTGGGTGTGGACTAGAGAGCAGGGGTCTATAGCCTGGGTTTAGAAGGGTGAGCAGGGCACTATACCCCTGGGAGGCAGAGGGACCAGGGTGCATTATCTCGCGATGTGGACTAGAGAGCAGGGGTCTATATCCCTGGGTGTGGAAGGGTGAGCAGGGCACTATACCCCTGGGAGGGAGAGGGACCAGGGTGCATTATCTCTGGATGTGGACTAGAGAGCAGGGATCTATATCTCTGGGTGTGGAAGGGTGAGCAGGGCACTATACCCCTGGGAGAGGGACCAGGGTGCATTATCTCTGGGTGTGGACTAGAGAGCAGGGATCTATATCCATGGGTGTGGAGTAGAGAGCAGGGATCTATATCCCTGGGTGTGGAAGGGTGAGCAGGGCACTATACCCCATGGGAGGGAGAGGGACCAGGGTGCATTATCTCTGGGTGTGGACTAGAGAGCAGGGGTCAATATCCCCGGGTGTGGAGTAGAGAGCAGGGGTCTATATCCCTGGGTGTGGAAGGGTGAGCAGGGCACTATACCCCTGGGAGGGAGAGGGACCAGGGTGCATTATCTCTGGATGTGGACTAGAGAGCAGGGGTCTATATTCCTGGGTGTGGAAGGGTGAGCAGGGCACTATACCCCTGGGAGGGAGAGGGACCAGGGTGCATTATCTCTGGATGTGGACTAGAGAGCAGGGGTCTATATCCCTGGGTGTGGAGTAGAGAGCAGGGGTCTGTATCCCTGGGTGTGGAAGGGTGAGCAGGGCACCATATGCCTGGGTTTGGAAGGGTGAGCAGGTCACTATACCGCTGGGAGAGGGACCAGGGTGCATTATCTCTGGATGTGGACTAGAGAGCAGGAATCTATAACCCTGGGTGTGGAAGGGTGAGCAGCGCACTATAACGCGCTTAATACCCAGAGGTTTCTGAGCGCAGACCCGGGGATCAAACCTGTGTTGCTCCGTGTCGCCTTGGTTCAAAAGGCGAGAACCTTGCCGCTCAGCTATCCTCCCGGACCGGCAGGGTCATAATGAGGCCCTAGGTCATGGGTGCACAATATACATGCTCTTTTGTCCGGCCCGCGAGGCACAAAGACTTTCCTAATGGAGGGTGGCTAATGGAGGGCGGCCCGCGGCCGCCCTCCATTAGGAAAGCCTTTGTTGTCTTCCGGGCCGGACAAAACACTGGCCCTCATTGGCTCAGCACACACACGCCCTAGGTCTTCTTTCTTTAGCTTAGTTTGCAAGGTAGAGACATCCTCGCTAGGATAGGGAAAGACAGGCGTTTATCCCAACCCTTTTTATTTTAATAAATGGCGAACTTTGAGAAAACTGTACCTTTGTGCCCGTCTCACATTCTGACCCCTCACACACTGTTCTACAATCGACGACACCCGTCCACTGAAGTCCCTGTGACCCATGGTTCTACCATTGACGACACCCCTCCAATGGAAGGCCCTGTGTCCCATGGGACTACCATTGACGAAACCCTTGACTGGAAGGCCCTGTGACCCATGGGTCTACCATTGACGACACCCCTCCAATGGTAGGCCCAGTGACCCATGGGTCTACCATTGACGACACCCCTCCAATGGAAGGCCCTGTGACCCATGGGTCTACCATTGACGACACCCCTCCAATGGAAGGCCCAGTGACCCATGGGTCTACCATTGACGACACCCCTCCAATGGAAGGCCCTGTGACCCATGGTTCTACCATTAATGACACCCTTCCAATGGAAGGCCCAGTGACCCATGGGTCTACCATTGACAAAACCCTTGACTGGAAGGCCCTGTGACCCATGGGTCTACCATTGACGACACCCCTCCAATGGAAGGCCCAGTGACCCATGGGTCTACCATTGACGACACCCCTCCAATGGAAGGCCCTGTGACCCATGGTTCTACCATTAATGACACCCCTCCAATGGAAGGCCCAGTGACCCATGGGTCTACCATTGACTAAACCCTTGACTGGAAGGCCCTGTGACCCATGGGTCTACCATTGAGGACGCCGCTTCTCTGGAAGGCCCTGTGACCCATGGTCCTACCATTGAGGACGCCCCTCCTCTGGAAGGCCCTGTGATCCATGGGTCTACCATCAACAACACCCCTCCAATGGAAGCCACTGTGACCCATGGGTTTACCATTGACGACACCCCTCCAATGGAAGGCCCTGTGACCCATGGGTCTACCATTGAGGACGCCCCTCCTCTGGAAGGCCCTGTGACCCATGGGTCTACCATTGAGGACGCCCCTCCTCTGGAAAGTCCTGTGATCCATGGGTCTACCATTGACAACACCCCTCCAATGGAAGGCTGTTACCCATGGGTCTACCTTAGATAACAATGCTCATCCTGATCTCTCCCATGATCCATCTTCTCACGAAAGATCAAAGCCTCAACTCCTGTCCCCAAAGGGTAACAGTGAAGATTTATCATATGCCATGCCCATTCCATCTCAACCCGATTGATCTCACAGCTTTCACGTCACATGATCAACCTCCCAGCACATACATGTTTAATGTACCATGTCCATTCCAACTAACACCCGAGCCACTTCCGTGCACAAACATACCTCATGTACCATACCACGTCACATGATCAACCTCCCAGCACATACATGTTTAATGTACCATGTCCATTCCAACTAACACCCGAGCCACTTCCGTGCCCATACATGCCTCATGTACCATACCAATTCCATCTCGCACCAGATCAACATCCTAGCTCAAGCAGCTCTGGCATACCATGTTCATTCCATCTCATCCCCGATCGACCATCCCCACCATAAACATGTCTCTGGTACCAGGCCCCTTTCATCTCACATTGCATTGATATCCCAGCTCAAATCTGTCCCATGCACTGTACCCATCTCATCTCACACCAAACCTACCTCCCAGCCTGTACATGTCTTATATGCCATGCCCATCTCACACCTGACCGACTGTCCCATGCACCGTGCCCCTTCCATCCCCACCAAACCTACCTCCCAGCTTGTACATGTCTTATATGCCATGCCCATCTCACCTCACACCTGAACGACTGTCCCATGCACCGTGCCCATTCAATCTCCCACCAAACCTACCTCCCAGCTTGTACATGTCTTATATGCCATGCCCATCTCATACCAAACCTACCTCCCAGCCTGTACATGTCTTATATGCCGTGCCCATCTCATCTCACACCTGAACGACTGTCCCATGCACCATGTCCATTCCATCTCACACCAAACCTACCTCCCAGCCTGTACATGTCTTATATGCCATGCCCATCTCACCTCACACCTGACCGACTGTCCCATGCACCGTGCCCCTTCCATCCCCACCAAACCTACCTCCCAGCTTGACCATGTCTTATATGCCGTGCCCATCTCACCTCACACCTGACCGACTGTCCCATGCACTGTGCCCATCTCATCTCACACCAAACCTACCTCCCAGCTTGTACATGTCTTATATGCCGTGCCCATCTCATCTCACACCTGACCGACTGTCCCATGCACCATGCCCATTCCATCTCACACCAAACCTACCTCCCAGCTTGTACATGTCTTATATGCCATGCCCATCTTATCTCACACCTGAGCGACGGTCTCGGGTACCATGCCCATTGATTGTCTTTGCCAACTGTTACCAGACTGCCCAGAACTCTGCGATTTCTAATGCCCTTCCCTGGGAATGCATCGCCAGCCTTTTCCAAATGCCAATCTGCTCTAACCTGTTGGAAGGTTCCAGACAGTTTAGGGATGACCATAATGATTGGCAGCCCAACAAGCGTGAAGAGAGCCAGTTTCCATGACATCCAGAGCATGAACACGTAGAGGGAGGTCACCCTCATAAAGTACCACATCAGCAGGCTCAGGTTCTGGCTCAGAGACTCGCTCATCGTATTCGTGTCAGTCGTGATCCGTGAAGTGATTTCTCCTGCGAACAAAGGAACGACAGGGCGGTTATCATTACCTAATTGCCAGCCGGAGGCTTGCTTAGAGGTGATCACTGTAGAGAGAAGGCAACAAATCAATGGGCCCGAGGAAGGGACATTCCTTCCAGCTACTAGAGGTGGTCATGCCCTCGTGGAGAGCGAAGGATAGAGTAGTAAAGAGACCAGACTCACATCTCACCCTCAATCCCTGCCCTTAGCCGTATGATAAGCAGCATATGGAGCAGTAGAGACCAGACTCGCATCTCACCCTCAATCCCAGCCCCTGGCTATATGAAGAGCAGCATATGGAGCAGTAGAGACCAGACTCACATCTCACCCTCAATCCCAGCCCTTAGCCGTATGATAAGAAGCATATGGAGCAGTAGAGACCAGACTCACATCTCACACTCAATCCCAGCCCCTGGCTATATGACAAGCAGCCCCCATCTCACCGTCAATCCCAGCCCCTGGCTATATGACAAGCAGCCCCCCCATCTCACCCTCAATCCCAGCCCCTGGCTATGTGACGAGCAGCCCCATCTCACCCTCAATCCCAGCCCCTGGCTATATGAAGAGCAGCATATGGTGCAGTACAAAGACCAGACTCACATCTCACCCTCAATCCCAGCCCTTGGCCGTATGACGAGCACCATATGGAGCAGTACAGAGACAAGACTCACATCTCACCCTCAATCCCAGCCCCTAACTATATGACGAGCGGCATATGGAGCAGTACAGAGACCAGACTAACATCTCACCCTCAATCCCAGCCCCTAACTATATGACGAGCGGCATATGGAGCAGTACAGAGACCAGACTAACATCTCACCCTCAATCCCAGCCCCTAACTATATGACGAGCGGCATATGGAGCAGTACAGAGAACAGACTAACATCTCACCCTCAATCCCAGCCCCTAACTAAACGACGAGTGGCATATGGAGCAGTACAGAGACCAGACTTACATCTCACCCTCAATCCCCGCCCTTAGCCGTATGATAAGCAGCATATGGAGCAGTGCAGAGACCAGACTCGCATCTCACCCTCATTCCCAGCCCCTAACTATACGACAAGCGGCATATGGAGCAGTACAGAGACCCGACTCACATCTCACCCTCAATCCCAGCCCCCGGCTGTATGACGAGCAGCCCCCATCTCAACCTCAATCCCAGCCCCCGGCTATGACTAGCAACATATGGGATTTTAAAGTCTCCTCCCACTGGGATTCCCCAGTCCCAGCAAAGGGAGATTTGTATGCCCCCTCCCACACAGGATTCTAAGGGCCATCTCATGGGGATGGCTAAGTCCCGGTACCTGGGGATTTCTGTGGCAGAGTATTTGGAGTTTTAAAGATACACAATGTTGGAGGATGGGGCGGTGAAAATCAAATAATTTTGGAGAGTTTCAGGATTGAGGACTCTGAGGGAGGATAGGACAAAGGACCCATGGATTTGAACAATTATAATGTTGGGATTTCTTGACAGAGGATATGAGGAAATTAAGACTGAGGACTTAGTTAATTAAGTATGAAAGATGTGAGAATGTAAAGATCCTAAGTCTGTGGGAATTTAAGACCCAGCAGATGTCTGTATACTAGTATCAAGGAAGAGTGCCTGGGCCAATCATATGATTCAGGATGCAGGCAATAACTGGAGATAATGAACTGCATTCCAATCCATACGGTAGGGTCGGTGCACCTCTTTGCTTGGTCCTTTAACTCATTCCGTGTGCCTTTATTGCCCAGTATAGCCCTCATCTGTGGCCATTCTGATTGTATTAAAACCAATGACAAAAGGATATTTTCGACCCAGAACTAGGTTATTTAGAATCCAGGATATGGAGTTCACAACCCACAATTGACGAGTTTTAGGAGCTGTACATGGGATATTCAAGATCCAGAAACAGGGATTTTAAGAACAATCAACTTGTAGATTTCAGAACACTGAATTGCGAGTCTAGGACTCAAGATACGTGATATTGAGGCCTTGGACTGGGGAGTTTATAGCTTTGCCACTTGTAATTTCCAATTCATGGGTTGGAGTGCATATCAGCTTCTTCTGGAGTTAAGGTGTTGTGATGAATCTGACGATGTCATCACTCCTTCCCCAGGGAAAGTCTCTCCCCATGTGTCCAAGGAAAGGCGGAAACTGCCCGACTCTGACCTGGGGGGGAAGGGGGAGGCTACTTAAGGGAGGACCACATGGAGGGATAGGATCCCTGCTTCACAGGAGAGGCATCGCCAGATAAGGCATGGTATTCCCCCACTCCCTTTACACCCAGTGACCCCTCCTGGAAACCCCAAGCCCTAATGGCTTATTTTTAATGAGGCATTTGAACATCCCGGGAAGAAGAATAATGAAGCTCGGGAACACTCTCGCGAGAAAATGCTAAATTGTACTGCAACGAGGAGGAGGGTCTGAGTAAGGGGAGATCACTTGTAGAAACCAAGGAGCTCGCTCTAGCTGTTGGGCTCAGCTGATTGGTAATAGCCCATTTTAACCACGTGGGGAGAGGTAATAGGAACCTGGTGTTTGTAATTGCAGTTAATTGCCTGACCCTGCCTGATCTCATCAGTGGGACATGATGAATGTTCTGCATGGGTGGTAATCTTCTTAGCCTCAGACCTCCTCTTCCTCGGCTCAGTATTTGTATAGGAAAGGGGATGAGGGTTGGGAAGTTGGTATTTCCTATTAAAAAGGATGGGATAGGGGGTTGGGAAAGGGGGATACCACGTTTCGCCAGTGGGTGCTCCCCCCACTCCCCGAAGACCCCCCAGTCAAGCGATCCTCCTGCACTAGTCCAACCCCAGGGTCTGGATCCAAAAGTGATGGCCGTGCCCTGGCCACCTGACTAAGAGATCCTCGGGAACTAGACTGTGTGACACCCCCTGGTTTCTCACAATAACTTCTGTTTGTGAACTATAAAGAAGCTGAGAAACTGGGGGGAATGGACGCCCCCCCTGAGGATTGTGGAGCCCCCACCTGAGGTTTGTGGAACTTGGATTGTTTCTTTGGGCATCTGTTTTGAACTTTGTGTTGGAACTGTGGAAAGAAACACAATTGGCCACTTAAGATACTATATACTTTTTCCCGTTATTATAGGTTTAGAATGTAAGGGTCAGGTTAGGATTTCGGATCCAGGACAGAGCACTCTTTTGCTTCTGGACATTCCGACATAGACATGCTTTAGTTTCGTTGAGGCAGGGAACACCCACATAGTGAGGGGGCAGGATAGGCCTTTCTCCAAACCTCTTAACTTTAATAAAGGTTTATAGCAATCAACACAATGCCCTTGTGTCCGAGTCCTGCTCCCGATTCCTTACAGTGTATTCTGGTCTCTCCTCGAATTCTGGGTTCTGAGCGGTTAGAAGCAGAGGTGGGCAGGGGATTTGTGCTTACCTGTAGACAAGGTGTCGAAGAAGGCAATATCCTGCCCCAGCACAGCTTTAAAGACCTGTCCCTGTATCCTCACATGGACCAGGCCCATCGTCCAGTAGTACAGGTTATCACAGAGGAACTCGGTCACTGCACTGTGGGGGACAGACAGAAGATAGAACACAGGGCCATTACCGCCAATATACAGAGGACTGCTGGGCTGCAAGATTTCCATTCTGGCCAGGCTGGCACAGTGGCATGATGGATACAGCTTCAGAACTGAAAAGAATGTTGGTGCATGCCATGCCAAAGAAAACAGACAGCATGCCTGCCAAGATATTCATGTCTTGTCACGAAGGTACGCTGCAAGCTTCATAAACAGATGTACTGTGAAAGGTACACAGCAAGCTTCATAAACAGATGTACTGTGAAAGGTACGCTGCAAGCTTCATAAACAGATGTACTGTGAAAGGTACACTGCAAGCTTCATACAGAGAGTTACTGTGAAAGATACGCTGCAAGCTTCATAAACAGATGCACTGCGAAAGGTACACTGCAAGCTTCATAAACAGATGTACTGTGACAGGTACGCTGCAAGCTTCATGCAGAGATGTACGGTGAAAGGTATGCAGCAAGCTTCATTCAGAGATGTACTGTGAAAGGTACACTGCAAGCTTCATTGAGTTACGGTGAAAGGTACGCAGCAAGCTTCATACAGAGATGTACTGTGAAAGGTACACTGCAAGCTTCATAAACAGATGCACTGCGAAAGGTACACTGCAAGCTTCATGCAGAGTTGCAGCGAAATGTATGCAGCAAGCTTCATACAGAGAGTTACTGCGAAAGATATGCTGCAAGCTTCATAAACAGATGCACTGCGAAAGGTACACTGCAAGCTTCATGCAGAGAGTTGCAGCGAAAGGTACGCAGCAAGCTTCATACAGAGAGTTATTGCGAAAGATATGCTGCAAGCTTCATAAACAGATGCACTGCGAAAGGTACACTGCAAGCTTCATAAACAGATGCACTGCGAAAGGTACACTGCAAGCTTCATGCAGAGAGTTACAGCGAAAGGTACGCGGCAAGCTTCATGCAGAGAGTTACTGCGAAAGGTATGCTGCAAGCTTCATGAACAGATGCACTGTGAAAGGAACGCTGCAAGCTTCATTCAGAGATGTACTGTGAAAGGTACACTGCAAGCTTCATACAGAGAGTTACTGCGAAAGGTACGCTACAAGCTTCATAAACAGATGCACTGCGAAAGGTACACTGCAAGCTTCATGCAGAGAGTTACAGTGAAAGGTACACAGCAAGCTTCATGCAGAGAGTTACTGCGAAAGGTACACTGCAAGCTTCATACAGAGAGTTACTGCGAAAGGTACGCAGCAAGCTTCATACAGAGAGTTACTGCGAAAGGTATGCAGCAAGCTTCATGCAGAGAGTTACAGCGAAAGGTACGCGGCAAGCTTCACACAGAGTTACTGCGAAAGGTACGCTGCAAGCTTTATACAGAGATGTACTATGAAAGGTATGCTGCAAGCTTTATGCAGAGATGTACTGTGAAAGGTACGCTGCAAGCTTTATACAGAGATGTACTGTGAAAGGTATGCTGCAAGTTTTATGCAGAGATGTACTGTGAAAGGTACGCTGCAAGATTGATGCAGAGATGTACTGTGAAAGGTACGCTGCAAGCTTCCAACAGAGATGTTCGGTGAAAGGTACGCTGCAAGCTTCACACAGAGATGTACTTTGAAAGGTACGCTACTAGCTTCATACAGAGATGCACTGTGAAAGGTACGCTGCAAGTTTTATGCAGAGATGTACTGTGAAAGGTACGCTGCAAGCTTCCAACAGAGATGTACTGTGAAAGGTACGCTGCAAGCTTCATACAGAGATGTACTGTGAAAGGTACGCTGCAAGCTTCATACAGAGATGGAAAGGTACGCTGCAAGCTTTATACAAAGATGTACTGTGAAGGTATGCTGCAAGCTTTATAAGAGATGGACTGTGAAAGGTACGCTGCAAGCTGCATACAGAGATGGAACGTTACGCTGCAAGCTTTATGCAGAGATGTTCGGTGAAAGGTACGCTGCAAGCTTCATACAGAGATGTACTGTGAAAGGTGTGCTGCAAGCTTCCTACAGAGAGTTACTGTACTGCCACCACAGCCTTAAACCCCAAATAATGGGGGAGGGGCACAGGTGATCACATGCTCTCTGCACATGATCTTCAAGAGTTACATTCACAATGTTTAAGGTAGATCCATCTTGCAGCCAAGAGATCGAGTGATCACGGATAAAAGGGAAGTGGTTACCGTGATTTTATACAGTGCTTTTCTGAGATACTCAAAAGCTATTTTGATTACATCTGCCAACCTATCAGAGTTGAGAGCTTGGGACACTCCAGGTCCTAACACTGGACGTATATTGCGTCCATGCCCAACTTGTGCACTTGGCATGCTCCTAAGCGTGGCCAATCAAATCTTTTCTTAAATCCCTTTTATAGCTGGATGATTGGTGGACCTGCTCCGGGGCATCCTTAGCACGACTGATGGCAAGTATAGCGCCTCCTGTAGCGTCATCAATTGACTCTACATGGCGCTATGCAAGAATACAATGTGGGTCCATCTCAGAGGCATACGAGGGAATCCCCCCCCCTTCTGGAGTATTCTAGAATAAGTCTCCCTAACTCTGGGCTTCTGGGACATGAGGGCATGCAAGGAGCAGGGGCTTCTGCAGGGTCTGGTGAGAAGGGAACTAGGGAGCCAATCACAGCTCTTGGTGACCCTAAAAACTGGCCAAAGGTGGCACCAAAAGGTGAACCAACAGTCAATGAAAAGGTGTGTTATGGTGCGTGAGACGGCGAGATGTAACCTAAAGATGGTGATGGGAGAGACAGTGATGATGGGAGGGAGACGGCCAGACGTTACCTAATGGTGGCGATGATGGGTGAGAGAGCTGGCCAGACATTACCTAAAGGTGGAGATGATGGGAGAGACAGTGATGATGGGAGAGAGACGGCCAGACGTTACCTAAAGAAGGTGATGATGTGAGAGATGACCAGATGTTACCTAAAGATGGTGATGAGAGAGACAGTGATGATGGGAGAGAGACGGCCAGACGTTACCTAAAGATGGCGATGATGGGAGAGAGACAGCCAGACGGTACCTAAAGATGGTGATGATGGGAGAGACAGTGATGATGGGAGAGAGACGGCCAGACATTACCAAAAGATGGTGATGATGGGAGAGAGACAATGATGATGTGAGAGAGATGGCCAGACGTTACCTAAAAGGTGGAGATGATGGGAGAGACAGTAATGATGGGAGAGAGACGGCCAGACGTTACCTAAAGAAGGTGATGATGTGAGAGACAGTGATGATGGGAGAGAGACGGCCAGACGTTACCTAAAGATGGTGATGATGGGAGAGAGACGGCCAGACGTTACCTAAAGATGGTGATGATGGGGGAGAGAGACGGCCAGATGTCACCTAAAGATGGTGATGATGGGTGAGAGAGATGGACAGACGTTACCTAAAGGTGGAGATGATGGCAGAGACAGTGATGATGGGAGAGAGACGGCCAGACGTTACCTAAAGATGGTGATGATGGGAGAGACAGTGATGATGGGAGAGAGACGGCCAGACATTACCAAAAGATGGTGATGATGGGAGAGAGACAATGATGATGTGAGAGAGACGGCCAGACGTTACCAAAAGGTGGAGATGATGGGAGAGACAGTAATGATGGGAGAGAGACGGCCAGACGTTACCTAAAGAAGGTGATGATGGGAGAGAGACGGCCAGACGTTACCTAAAGATGGTGATGATGGGAGAGAGAGACAGTGATGATGTGAGAGAGACGGCCAGACGTTACCTAAAGGTGGAGATGATGGGAGAGACAGTGATGATGGGAGAGAGACGGCCAGACGTTACCTAAAGAAGGTGATGATGTGAGAGACAGTGATGATGGGAGAGAGACGGCCAGACGTTACCTAAAGAAGGTGATGTGAGAGAGACGGCCAGAAGTTACCTAAAGATGGTGATGATGAGAGAGACAGTGATGATGGGAGAGAGACAGCCATATGTCACCTAAAGATGGTGATAAAGATGGTGATGATGGGAGAGAGACGGCCAGATGTTACCTAAAGACGGTGATGGAGAGAGACGGTGAGATTTTACCTAAAGATGGTGATGATGGGGGAGAGAGACGACCAGATGTCACCTAAAGATGGTGATGATGGGTGAGAGAGATGGACAGACGTTACCTAAAGATGGCGATGATGGGAGAGACAGTGATGATGGGAGAGAGACAGCCAGACGGTACCTAAAGATGGTGATGATGGGAGAGAGACAATGATGATGTGAGAGAGACGGCCAGACGTTACCTAAAGATGGTGATGATGGGAGAGAGAGACAGTGATGATGTGAGAGAGACGGCCAGACGTTACCTAAAGGTGGAGATGATGGGAGAGACAGTGATGATGGGAGAGAGACGGCCAGACGTTACCTAAAGAAGGTGATATGAGAGAGACGGCCAGACGTTACCTAAAGATGGTGATGATGGGAGAGAGAGACGGCCAGACGTTACCTAAAGAAGGTGATGATGTGAGAGAGACGGCCAGACATTACCTAAAGATGGCGATGATGGGAGAGACAGTGATGATGGGAGAGAGACAGCCAGACGGTACCTAAAGATGGTGATGATGGGAGAGAGACAATGATGATGTGAGAGAGACGGCCAGACGTTACCTAAAGATGGTGATGATGGGAGAGAGACGGCCAGACGTTACCTAAAGATGGTGATGATGGGAGAGAGAGACAGTGATGATGTGAGAGAGACGGCCAGACGTTACCTAAAGGTGGAGATGATGGCAGAGACAGTGATGATGGGAGAGAGACGGCCAGACGTTACCTAAAGATGGCGATGATGGGAGAGACAGTGATGATGGGAGAGAGACAGCCAGACGGTACCTAAAGATGGTGATGATGGGAGAGAGACAATGATGATGTGAGAGAGACGGCCAGACGTTACCTAAAGATGGTGATGATGGGAGAGAGACGGCCAGACGTTACCTAAAGATGGTGATGATGGGAGAGAGAGACAGTGATGATGTGAGAGAGACGGCAAGACGTTACCTAAAGGTGGAGATGATGGGAGAGACAGTGATGATGGGAGAGAGACGGCCAGACGTTACCTAAAGAAGGTGATATGAGAGAGACGGCCAGACGTTACCTAAAGATGGTGATGATGGGAGAGAGAGACGGCCAGACGTTACCTAAAGAAGGTGATGATGTGAGAGAGACGGCCAGACATTACCTAAAGATGGTGATGCGAGAGACAGTGATGATGGGAGAGAGATGGCCAGATGTTACCTAAAGAAGGTGATGATGGGCAAGGGAGACAGTGATGATGGGAGAGAGACGGCCAGACGTTACCTAAAGAAGGTGATGATGAGAGAGACAGTGATGATGGGAGAGAGACGGCCAGACGTTACCTAAAGATGGTGATGATGGGAGAGATAGTGATGATGGGAGAGACACGGCTAGACGTTACCTAAAGATGGTGATGATGGGAGTGACAGTGATGATGTGAGAGAGACGGCCAGACGTTACCTAAAGATGGTGATGATGGGCGAGAGAGACAGTGATGATGTGAGAGAGACGGCCAGACGTTACCTAAAGATGGTGATGATGGGAGAGACAGTGATGATGGGAGAGAGATGACCAGATGTTACCTAAAGATGGTGATGATGGGAGAGACAGTGATGATGGGAGAGAGATGACCAGATGTTACCTAAAGATGGTGATGATGGGAGAGACAGTGATGATGGGAGAGAGATGACCAGATGTTACCTAAAGATGGTGATGATGGGAGAGACAGTGATGATGGCAGAGAGATGACCAGATGCTACCTAAAAGATGGTGATGATGGGCGAGAGAGACAGTGATGATGTGAGAGAGACGGCCAGACGTTACCTAAAGATGGTGATGATGGGAGAGACAGTGATGATGGGAGAGAGATGACCAGATGTTACCTAAAGATGGTGATGATGGGAGAGACAGTGATGATGGCAGAGAGATGACCAGACGTTACCTAAAGATGGTGATGATGGGAGAGACAGTGATGATGGGAGAGAGACGGCCAGATGTTACCTAAAGATGGTGATGAGAGAGACGGCCAGACGTTACCTAAAGATGGTGATGATGGGAGAGAGACGGCCAGATGTTACCTAAAGATGGTGATGATGGAGAGGGGCAGTGATGATGGGAGAGGGATGGCCAGATGTTACCTAAAGATGGTGATGAGAGAGACGGCCAGACGTTACCTAAAGATGGCGATGATGGGAGAGAGACGGCCAGACGTTACCTAATGATGGTGTTGATGGGAGAGACAGTGATGATGTGAGAGAGACGGCCAGACGTTACCTAAAGATGGTGATGATGAGAGAGACGGCCAGACGTTACCTAAAGATGGTGATGACAGTCATAGCTTTAATGGCGCCAACGAAGGCTGAAGGGTCTTCCTCCTCCTTCCCGATCCAGTCCGTCATTCTACCCGTGTAATAGGGCAGCACCATTTCACCTGCAAACAAGGAACAATGGTTTTATTCAATTTATAGAGCACTTTTACCCGGAGGAGGACACAGTTATTACACAGTCTGAAAGCAATTCATGCAATATTAGGAATGCTTTCTGGGGTAGTTACCAAGATGCTTCCATGAGTGAGGAAGATCACCAAAGAGGTATGGGCCGAGGTAAAGCATTTCACAAACCTGGCGCCAGGAGGAATTAAGAGCAAAAGAGGCAGAGTGGGGCGATTATGGGGCAGTCACAAGACAGAGAAGCCAAGAGGAGAGAAACAGGAGTAGAGGCAGAGATAAGAGAGGAGAGATATGGGGTGGGGCAAGGTAGCTTATGCCTGTAAATACTGCAAGAAGCTGAGAGGAGAGAAACAGGAGTAGAAGTAGAGATAAGAGATATGGGGTGGTGCAGAGTATCATATACCTGTAAATACTGAAAGAAGTCCATAGGAGAAAAGTAGAAGTAGAGAGGAGAGATATGGGGTGGGGCAAGGGAGCATATGCCTGTAAATGCTGCAAGAAGAAGCTAAGAGGAGAGAAGCAGGAGTAGAAGTAGAGATAAGAGGGGAGAGATATGGGGTGGTGCAGAGTATCATATACCTGTAAATACTGAAAGAAGTCCATAGGAGAAAAGTAGAAGTAGAGAGGAGAGATATGGGGGTGGGGGCAAGGCAGCATAGGCCTGCTAATACTGCAAGAAGAAGCTGAGAGGAGAGAAACAGGAGCAGAGATAAGAGAGGAGAGGTATGGTGTGGTGCAAGGTAGCGTACGCCTGTAAATACTTCAAGAAGCTGAGAGGGAGAAACAGGAGTAGAGGTAGAGATATGAGGGGAGAGATGGGGTGGTGCAAGGTAGCATATGCCAGTAAATACTGCAAGAAGAAGCTGAGAGGAGGAAACAGGAGTAAAAGTAGAGATAAGAGGGGAGAGATAAGGGGTGGTGCACAGTATCATACCTGTAGGTGAGAGGAGAGAAACAGGAGCAGAGGTAGAGATAAGAGGGGAGAGATGGGGTGGTGCAAGGTAGCGTATGCCAGTTAATACTGCAAGAAGAAGCTGAGAGTGACATATGCACAGGACTGGAGGCCAATTGAGATGATGCGGAAGGGAGGACGTGTGAACAACACCCTCATGGATAGAGAACAGGAACACACGTGTGTAGAATCCACTGGAGAAGAGGCCCCCAGAGGAAGACCATGGGAGGAGAGGCCCCCAGAGGAAGACCATGGGAGTGGAGGCCTCCAGACGAAGACCATGGGAGTGGAGGCCTCCAGACGAAGACCATGGGAGGGGAGGCCCCCAGAAGAAGACCATGGGAGGAGAGGCCCCCAGAAGAAGACCATGGGAGGAGAGGCCCCCAGAGGAAGACCATGGGGGGAGAGGCCCTCAGAGAAAGACCATGGGGGGAGAGGCCCTCAGTGGAAGACCATGGGAGGAGAGGCCCAGAAGTTAACAAGAGAGAGACACAGTTATAAATGTTTAGTTGGAGTAATGTCAACACTAAGAGGCCAGGATAGGCCTACCCACGTGCTATGAAACCCAGAACCCACAGGATACGACCACAGTGTTGAACTTACTCAAACAGGACAGAACCACCAACACAGCAACGAGGAGGAAGCGACCGAGCTCTGGCTTCATGCAGGAGAAGAGCCTGCCCAGCGAGGCAGAGGGCTGCTTCTCCTTGACCTCCATCTGGAAGGGGGATAAGTGATGCCAGACCAGGGCCACCACCAAAGTGACCACATGGGTTGAGGCAAGAACATCCCACCGCCCCCATCCGTAGAGACATTCTGCGGCTGCGGGAAAAGTGGCCGCCATGCTCACAGTCACATAGCAGGGGAGCAGGAGGCTGAGGGTCGCAGTGGACAAGAGGAGTGCCTGCCGCAGTCCCTCAGGAAGGCGCATACTCAGCACATGGACTGCATAAGTCAGGAGTCCCCAACGTGCCAGAGAGGCGACCCAGATGACGAGTACAGGCTCCTGAAGGCCAACAAAAGGACAGAACCACTGAAGAAGGTTCAGCACCAAGACATCCAGGACCGGCAAGAACCACAGCGCAGATGGAAACTCCATGCTCCAGCAAAGTCAAACCTACAGAACGGAAACAAACAGGGGTTCAGTGCAGACACACAAGTGCAGTTTATACACATGCACCTCACACACAGTAACCAGAACATTCAACCCCTCCATCAGTGCCAGGGGAACCCAACAGAGACCAGACACACCAGTGCAGCTCATACACAGGAACCTCACACACAGTAACTGTGACAAAGGATTCTCCTCTGCACGAGTACAAGGATGAGTAGTGGTGAAAATGACAACTCGGCATTCACACTTCTACAAACCAAGAGCCAATGCAATCATAAAGGTAAAACAGGCACAGTTAAGAGATATACCTCCTTCGCCTTTTGTGGCGACGTTGGCCGAGGGAAGGCTATGTTCTTAAGAGGGGTGTTAATGTGAACCAATAGTCACCCAAACAATACAATAATAAAATCCAAAATAAATGGAATGTCCAATCAAGGTTCTATAAAAATATATGTACTATAATCAAACACAGCACCTGCAGTGGAACCATCTAAAAAAAAAACACTGTACGAAACCCAACCCTGTGGAAGAACGGAGAAGATGCTACAGACCGAAGAATGTAGCACTTGGCGTATGAATACAGGGGTGATGGGCAAATTACTAGCCCTAAAACAGATACGTCTTTACATGAAAAAGGTTGCAAAAGTGACGTAACAAGTGTCTAGGGCTCAAATGGACCACAGGGGCAGTTATTGGTTAACAGTACCTCATTTTGGGTCTTTGGCGGGTTAACGTCCTCAAACCCGGCTTCAAGCAGTAATGCCAGTGAAAAAGCTCAATGTGGACACAGTGGATTGTGTGGCCCCAAGCAGCAAGCGGACGGCGAGCTGGTTCAAATACCGTACCTCTGTGCGGCTCGAAGGCGGCATTCAGTGTTGCAGGTTGAGGTGCTCACCAAGATCTCTTCAAGGTCATGTCGGGGTGTAACTGCCGGGAAGGATCGAAGAGTGACACTCGAGCGGTTCGAGATGACAGGCGGTGGTTGTCGAAATGGTGATCCTGTTGCTCTGATGTATGGTTCACCGAAGCAACAGTTTGATGGGTGAGTCATGGTGTAACCCCTGGTCGGGGTCAGCAAGTGACTCTCGTGGTTCATGTCGGGTCCCAGTGGCTAGCAGCTGATTGTGCCTAGCAGGTGATGGGCTCAGCAAGGACACAGGAGGATAGCTCAGAGGCAATGTGCTCGACTTGGAAGCAAGTCGACACGGAGCACCACAGGTTCAATCCCCGGGTCCGCGTTTAGAAACCTCTGGGTATTAAGCACGTTATAAATAACCTATCATATCATATATCAATGCAGCTTCGAGCAGCTCAATGTACAATCAATTATTCAAAGGTTCGGAGGAGTGCCAGAAAGTAGCAACGCTGGGATCGCTCTGCATTGAATTCGCTATGATGGCCGTCCGACTGGTTCTGAAGCAGCGGAATGGGGAGCCTTAGCAGATCTGGTCCTCCGGATGCTGTGAGTCCCAATTCAGGGGCTCGAGGACAGAGTGAGTCCTTTCAGGGTCTGTTCTCCGAGCCCTGGGAGATTTCGGTGCAGCGTGGCAGGTCCTGGTTCACAGCAAAATGTCACACCCAATGTATCCTGGGAGTGGGTAGAGCTCTCCTCTGCCTTGGATTACTCCTTCTTCACCTCAGTGGTTGAGGACTTTGGAAAGCTCTTCTCACTACTCTAACTCTGCCCCTTCCCTTCTCACCAAGATCAAAGGCCCTTAGAAGTACAGCACCCTGATGTGAGGCTACTCCCTTTGAATGGGTGTGCCACTTTCATACCTGGGCCTAGGGCAGCTATGTCAAAGAGATCAAAGAAGAGGCAGAGTCATCCAGGTTCCTGTCCTATCATTTGGCAGGCTCAGTCCGTCTGGCCAGAATACATATCAGCTTCCACAGCTAAGCTGACTCACAGGAGCGGAAACATGTGAAATATCAAATTGGATGTGGCTGTCGCTGCAACTGTCAAATGGACAACTGTGACCACTGAACCTGCTCTGCGCCAGTGGTAGAGCAGGTGCTGCAAATCAGGATACGGGTGCAGCAGGACCCAGATGCACACCATGCTTTAGGCACGGAGCTTATGAAAGGGGAATCTATCTGATCAGGAGATTTCCCTTTCAGAGATCAAATTACCTGCATCATTTCTTTTTTTTTTTTTTATAAAATTGAAAAAGCCAGGGCTTCCATACCCTTGCCAAATGGTAATCTGTCACAGTAACCAGAACATTCAAACTCTTCACCTGTACAATGAGAACCAAGCAAAGCCCAGACACCAGTGCAGCTAATACACACCCAGTAGAGACCAGTGCAGCCAATACACTCCCAGCAGAGAACAGTGCAGCGAAGACACACCCAGCAGTCAGCCCAGTGCAGCGAAGACACACCCAGCAGAGACCAGGGCAGCTAATACACTCCCAGCAGAGACCAGTGCGGCCAATACACTCCCAGCAGTCAGCCCAGTGCAGCGAAGACACACCCAGCAGAGAGCAGTGCAGCGAAGACACACCCAGCAGAGAGCAGTGCAGCGAAGACACACCCAGCAGAGAGCAGTGCAGCGAAGACACACCCAGCAGTCAGCCCAGTACAGCGAATACACATCCAGCAGTCAGCCCAGTGCAGCAAAGACACACCCAGCAGTCAGCCCAGTGCAGCAAAGACACACCCAGCAGTCAGCCCAGTGCAGCAAAGACACACCCAGCAGTCAGCCCAGTGCAGCAAAGACACACCCAGCAGTCAGCCCAGTGCAGCAAAGACACACCCAGCAGTCAGCCCAGTGCAGCAAAGACACACCCAGCAGTCAGCCCAGTGCAGCAAAGACACACCCAGCAGTCAGCCCAGTGCAGCAAAGACACACCCAGCAGTCAGCCCAGTGCAGCAAAGACACACCCAGCAGTCAGCCCAGTGCAGCAAAGACACACCCAGCAGTCAGCCCAGTGCAGCAAAGACACACCCAGCAGTCAGCCCAGTGCAGCAAAGACACACCCAGCAGTCAGCCCAGTGCAGCAAAGACACACCCAGCAGTCAGCCCAGTGCAGCGAATACACACCCAGCAGAGAGCAGTGCAGCCAATACACTCCCAGCAGAGACCAGTGCAGCCAATACACTCCCAGCAGAGACCAGTGCAGCCAATACACTCCCAGCAGAGACCAGTGCAGCCAATACACTCCCAGCCGAGACCAGTGCAGCAAATACACTGCCAGCAGAGACCAGTGCAGCTAAAACACTGCCAGCAGACCAGTGCAGCTAAAACACTGCCAGCAGACACCCGTGCAGCCAATACACTCCCAGCAGACACCCGTGCAGCCAATACACTCCCAGCATTCACCCGTGCAGCCAATACACTCCCGGCAGAGACCAGTGCAGCTAATACAGTCCCAGCAGAGACCAGTGCAGCTAATACACTCCCAGCAGAGACCAGTTCAGCTAATACACTCCCAGCAGAGACCAGTTCAGCTAATACACTCCCAGCAGAGACCAGTGCAGCCAATACACTCCCAGCAGAGACCAGACACACAAGTGCAGCTAATACAGTCCCAGCAGAGACCAGACACACACGTGCAGCTAATAGACAATCAGCAGCGACCAGTGCAGTGAATACACACCCAGCAGAGATCAGTGCAGCTAATACACAGCCAGCAGAGACCAGTGCAGCCAATACACTCCCAGCAGAGACCAGTGCAGCCAATACACTCCCAGCAGAGACCAGACACACAAGCGCTGCTAATACACAGGTACCTCAGGCACAGTCACGATAACATTCAACATCTTCACCATTCATAGCAAAACACAGCAGAGACCAGACACACAGATGCAGCTAATGCACACCCAGCGGAGACCAGTGCAGCCAATACACTCCCAGCACAGACCAGTGCAGCCAATACACTCCCAGCAGAGACCAGTGCAGCTAATACATTCCCAGCAGAGACCAGTGCAGCCAATACACTCCCGGCAGAGACCGGACACACAAGTGCAGCTAATACACAGCCAGCAGAGACCAGACACACAAGTGCAGTAATACGCATGCAGCTCACACACAGTAACCAGAGCATTAAACCCCTCCACTATGCATAGGAGCACCCAGCTCTGTAAGAACAGAATGGGTTCATGAGTCCCTGTCGTCCTGCATTCTGTGCTCTATGAAGGCGCCCCGTCACCCATGCACAGATTTCCTCCTGGAAGGCGCCCCGTCACCCATGCACGGCTTTCCTCCTGGAAGGCGCCCCGTCACCCATGCACGACTTTCCTCCTGGAAGGCGCCCCGTCACCCATGCACGACTTTCCTCCTGGAAGCCGCCCCGTCACCCATGCACGGCTTTCCTCCTGGAAGGCTCCCCGTCACCCATGCACGACTTTCCTCCTGGAAGCCGCCCCGTCACCCATGCACGACTTTCCTCCTGGAAGCCGCCCCGTCACCCATGCACGGCTTTCCTCCTGGAAGCCGCCCCGTCATCCATGCACGGCTTTCCTCCGGAAAGGCGCCCCGTCATCCATGCACGGCTTTCCTCCGGAAAGGCGCCCCGTCATCCATGCACGGCTTTCCTCCGGGAAGGCGCCCTGTCATCCATGCACGACTTTCCTCCTGGAAGCCGCCCCGTCACCCATGCACGGCTTTCCTCCTGGAAGCTGCCCCGTCACCCATGCACGGCTTTCCTCTGGGAAGGCGCCCCGTCATCCATGCACGGCTTTCCTCCGGGAAGGCGACCTGTCATCCATGCACGGCTTTCCTCCTGGACGCAGGTGCAGATTTCCCCCCTCAGCTTGTTAGGGAAGTGCAGGGTTGTGTATGCCAGGATTGCAGCGTGAGTGAGTGTGGCAGAGTGTGCATGTGTTTCTGTGCCCCCAGGGAAGTGTGGTATTGTGTATGCCAGGATTGCAGCGTGAGTGTTTGTGACAGAGTGTGCACCGTGTTTCTGTGCCCCCAGGGAAGTGTGGGATTGTGTATGCCAGGATTGCAGCGTGAGTGATTGTGGCGGAGTGTGGGCCATGTTCCTGTGCCCCCGGGGAAGTGTGGGATTGTGTATGATGCCAGGATTGCAGCGGGAGTGAGTGTGGCAGAGTGTGCACGTGTTTCTGTGCACGCAGGGAAGTGTGGGATTGTGTATGATGCCAGGATTGCAGCGTGAGTGATTGTGGCAGAGTGTGCACGTGTTTCTGTGCGCCCAGGGAAGTGTGGTATTGTGTAAGCCAGGATTGCAGCGTGAGTGATTGTGGCAGAGTGTGGGCTGTGTTTCTGTGCCCCCAGGGAAGTGTGGGATTGTGTATAATGCCAGGATTGCAGCGTGAGTGATTGTGGCAGAGTGTGCACCGTGTTTCTGTACCCCCAGGGAAGTGTGGGATTGTGTATGATGCCACGATTGCAGCGTGAGTGATTGTGGCAGAGTGTGCACGTGTTTCTGTGCCCCCAGGGAAGTGTGGTATTGTGTAAGCCAGGATTGCAGCGTGAGTGATTGTGGCAGAGTGTGGGCCGTGTTTCTGTGCCCCCAGGAAAGTGTGGGATTGTGTATGCCAGGATTGCAGCGTGAGTGATTGTGGCAGAGTGTGCACAGGTTTCTGTGCCCCCAGGAAAGTGTGGGATTGTGTATGATGCCAGGATTGCAGCGCGAGTGAGTGTGGCAGAGTGTGCACGTGTTTCTGTGCCTTCAGGGAAGTGTGGGATTGTGTATGCCAGGATTGCAGCGTGAGTGATTGTGGCAGAGTGTGCACGTGTTTCTGTGCCCCCAGGGAAGTGTGGGATTGTGTATGCCCGGATTGCAGCGTGAGGCATTGTGGCAGAGTGTGCACGTGTTTCTGTGCCCCCAGGGAAGTGTGGGATTGTGTATGCCAGGATTGCAGCGCGAGTGAGTGTGGCAGAGTGTGCACGTGTTTCTGTGCCCCCAGGGAAGTGTGGGGTGGTGTATACCAGGATTGCAGCGCGAGTGAGTGTGGCAGAGTGTGGGCCGTGTTTCTGTGCCCCCAGGGAAGTGTGGGATTGTGTATGCCAGGATTGCAGCGTGAGTGATTGTGGCAGAGTGTGCACGTGTTTCTGTGCCCCCAGGAAAGTGTGGTATTGTGTAAGCCAGGATTGCAGCGTGAGTGATTGTGGCAGAGTGTGCACGTGTTTCTGTGCCCCCAGGAAAGTGTGGTATTGTGTATGCCAGGATTGCAGCGCGAGTGATTGTGGCAGAGTGTGCACAGGTTTCTGTGCCCCCAGGGAAGTGTGGGAGTGTGTATGCCAGGATTGCAGCGTGAGTGATTGTGGCAGAGTGTGCACATGTTTCTGTGCCCCCAGGGAGTGTGGGATTGTGTATGTCAGGATTGCAGCGTGAGTGTTTGTGGCAGAGTGTGCACGTGTTTCTGTGCCCCCAGGGAAGTGTGGGATTATGTATGCCAGGATTGCAGCGCGAGTGAGTGTGGCAGAGTGTGCACCGTGTTTCTGTGCCCCCAGAGCTGCCAGTAGAGACTCATAATGGGGTCCTAGTTGGCACTGCCTGAGCATGTGGGGAGAACGTGCACTGCACACTCACTGCTCTCCCTCTTACACCTCGGCACCCCGTGTGTGGAGAGTTCTGTTACAGGTGACCACCTGCTCTATAAGGCGCAGGCGCAGCAGCGTGGAGGGGTTCACGCCCCCTTGCTCTGGAGGGGCGCCCATATTCCCATCAGATTTAGTATTCATATTATACGTGAGCTGCACTGTGGAGGCAGAGGGGAGGCGTGGGTTCAGGGGCTGCAAGAGGGTGGGAGGGTAGGGGCGAAGTGGGGAGCAAGGTGGGAAGGTTCAGTGGTAAGGAGTGTGGGGGGAGCACGATAGTACCTGGAATGGAGGATTGGGGGAGGGGGGGCGCGATCCTACCTGCTACGAAGAGCGAAATACTGAAGGGGAAGGAGGCGGCTCAGATCATCCATGGGGGCTCCGCTGCTCACCTGTAGCGCTGCGAGGCGGCCCGTGTGTCTGGCCGGACGCGAGGCGCTCTCTGCCCGGCTCCCCCTGGCGCCGTTCCAGGCTCTGATCGGAAAACGAAACTGAAAGGCCCCACCGCCTCCTACCCCCTCCTTCGGTGCCCTAAACCCGGCCCTCCTTGGTTTCTCCCCACCCCTCCTGTAGGCACCGCAGGGCCACGGGTTTCCCCCACCTGCAGCGCACAGAAGCGCGGCTTCTCGGCACAGCCGTCGCCGGTGTTGTATGATATTCTGCATCCCGTGGCAGAATGATGCGCAGGTGTTAGCAGTCTTTAGACCACGCCCATCTGGTAGCTCCGCCCACAGTGCAATGAGAACCCAGCAGAGACCAGACACACCGGTGCAGCTAATACACTCCCAGCAGAGACCAGTGTAGCTAATACACTCCCAGCAGAGACCAGACACACCAGTGCAGCTAATACACTCCCAGCAGAGACCAGTGCAGCTAATACACACCCAGCAAAGACCAGACACACCGGTGCAGCTAATACACTCCCAGCGGAGACCAGTGCAGCTAATACACTCCCAGCAGAGACCAGACACACCAGTGCAGCTAATACACTCCCAGCAGAGACCAGTGCAGCTAATACACACCCAGCAGAGACCAGACACAAGAGTGCAGCTAATACACTCCCAGCAGAGACCAGTGTAGCTAATACACTCCCAGCAGAGACCAGTGCAGCTAATACACACCCAGCAGAGACCAGACACACCGGTGCAGCTAATACACTCCCAGCGGAGACCAGTGCAGCTAATACACTCCCAGCAGAGACCAGACACACCAGTGCAGCTAATACACTCCCAGCAGAGACCAGTGCAGCTAATACACACCCAGCAGAGACCAGACACACCAGTGCAGCTAATACACTCCCAGCAGAGACCAGACACACAAGTGAAGCGAATACACTCCCAGCAGAGACCAGACACACAAGTGAAGCTAATACACTCCCCGCAGAGACCAGACACACCAGTGAAGCTAATACACTCCCAGCAGAGACCAGACACACAAGTGAAGCTAATACATTCCCAGCAGAGACCAGACACACCAGTGAAGCCAATACACTCCCAGCAGATGCCAGACACACCAGTGCAGCTAATACACTCCCAGCAGAGAACAGGCACACCAGTGCAGCTAATACACACCCAGCAGAGACCGGACACACCAGTGCAGCTAATACACACCCAGCAGAGACCAGACCCACCAGTGCAGCTAATACACTCCCAGCAGAGACCAGACCCACCAGTGCAGCTAATACCCTCCCAGCAGAGACCAGACACACCAGTGCAGCTGATACACACCCAGCAGAGACCAGACCCACCAGTGCAGCTAATACACTCCCAGCAGAGACCAGACCCACCAGTGCAGCTAATACCCTCCCAGCAGAGACCAGACCCACCAGTGCAGCTGATACACTCCCAGCAGAGACCAGACCCACCAGTGCAGCTAATACCCTCCCAGCAGAGACCAGACACACCAGTGCAGCTGATACACTCCCAGCAGAGACCAGACCCACCAGTGCAGCTAATACCCTCCCAGCAGAGACCAGACACACCAGTGCAGCTGATACACACCCAGCAGAGACCAGACATACCAGTGCAGCTAATACCCTCCCAGCAGAGACCAGACACACAGGTGCAGCTAATGCACTCCCAGCAGAGACCAGACACACAGGTGCAGCTAATATACACCCAGCAGAGACCAGACACACCAGTGCAGCTAATACACTCCCAGCAGAGACCAGACACACAGGTGCAGCTAATACACTCCCAGCAGAGACCAGACACACCAGTGCAGCAGATACACACCCAGCAGAGACCAGACACACCAGTGCAGCTGATACACTCCCAGCAGAGACCACACACACAGGTGCAGCTAATACACTCCCAGCAGAGACCAGACACACAGGTGCAGCTTATACACACAAGTGCAGCTAATACACTCCCAGCAGAGACCAGACACACAAGTGCAGCTAATACACACCCAGCAGATACCAGACACACCAGTGCTGCTAATACACACCCAGCAGAGACCAGACACACAATTGAAGCTAATACACTCCCAGCAGAGACCAGACACACAAGTGAAGCTAATACACTCCCAGCAGAGACCAGACACACCAGTGCAGCTGATACACACCCATCAGATACCAGACACACCAGTGCTGCTAATACACACCCAGCAGAGACCAGACACACAATTGAAGCTAATACACTCCCAGCAGAGACCAGACACACCAGTGCAGCTAATACACACACAGCAGAGACCAGATACACCAGTGAAGCTGATACACTCCAACCAGACACACCAGTGCAGCTGATACACACCCATCAGATACCAGACACACCAGTGCTGCTAATACACACCCAGCAGAGACCAGACACACAATTGAAGCTAATACACTCCCAGCAGAGACCAGACACACAAGTGAAGCTAATACACTCCCAGCAGAGACCAGACACACCAGTGCAGCTAATACACACACAGCAGAGACCAGATACACCAGTGAAGCTGATACACTCCCACCAGACACACCAGTGCAGCTGATACACACCCATCAGATACCAGACACACCGGTGCAGCTAATACACACCCAGCAGAGACCAGACACACAATTGAAGCTAATACACTCCCAGCAGAGACCAGACACACCAGTGCAGCTGATACACTCCCAGCAGAGACCAGACCCACCAGTGCAGCTAATACCCTCCCAGCAGAGACCAGACACACCAGTGCAGCTGATACACACCCAGCAGAGACCAGACATACCAGTGCAGCTAATACCCTCCCAGCAGAGACCAGACACACAGGTGCAGCTAATGCACTCCCAGCAGAGACCAGACACACAGGTGCAGCTAATATACACCCAGCAGAGACCAGACACACCAGTGCAGCTAATACACTCCCAGCAGAGACCAGACACACAGGTGCAGCTAATACACTCCCAGCAGAGACCAGACACACCGGTGCAGCTAATACACACCCAGCAGATACCAGACACACCAGTGCTGCTAATACACACCCAGCAGAGACCAGACACACAATTGAAGCTAATACACTCCCAGCAGAGACCAGACACACAAGTGAAGCTAATACACTCCCAGCAGAGACCAGACACACCAGTGCAGCTAATACACACACAGCAGAGACCAGATACACCAGTGAAGCTGATACACTCCCACCAGACACACCAGTGCAGCTGATACACTCCCAGCAGAGACCAGACACACCAGTGCAGCTGATACACACCCAGCAGAGACCAGACACACCAGTGCAGCTAATACACTCCCAGCAGAGACCAGACACACAGGTGCAGCTGATACACACCCATCAGATACCAGACACACCGGTGCAGCTAATACACTCCCAGCAGAGACCAGACCCACCAGTGCAGCTAATACCCTCCCAGCAGAGACCAGACCCACCAGTGCAGCTAATACACTCCCAGCAGAGACCAGTGCAGCTAATACACACCCAGCAGAGACCAGACACACCAGTGCAGCTAATACACTCCCAGCAGAGACCAGACACACAAGTGAAGCTAATACACTCCCAGCAGAGACCAGACACACAAGTGAAGCTAATACACTCCCCGCAGAGACCAGACACACCAGTGAAGCTAATACACTCCCAGCAGAGACCAGACACACAAGTGAAGCTAATACATTCCCAGCAGAGACCAGACACACCAGTGAAGCCAATACACTCCCAGCAGATGCCAGACACACCAGTGCAGCTAATACACTCCCAGCAGAGAACAGGCACACCAGTGCAGCTAATACACACCCAGCAGAGACCGGACACACCAGTGCAGCTAATACACACCCAGCAGAGACCAGACCCACCAGTGCAGCTAATACACTCCCAGCAGAGACCAGACCCACCAGTGCAGCTAATACCCTCCCAGCAGAGACCAGACCCACCAGTGCAGCTAATACCCTCCCAGCAGAGACCAGGCACACCAGTGCAGCTGATACACACCCAGCAGAGACCAGACCCACCAGTGCAGCTAATACACTCCCAGCCGAGACCAGACCCACCAGTGCAGCTAATACCCTCCCAGCAGAGATCAGACCCACCAGTGCAGCTGATACACTCCCAGCAGAGACCAGACCCACCAGTGCAGCTAATACCCTCCCAGCAGAGACCAGACACACCAGTGCAGCTGATACACTCCCAGCAGAGACGAGACCCACCAGTGCAGCTAATACCCTCCCAGCAGAGACCAGACACACCAGTGCAGCTGATACACACCCAGCAGAGACCAGACATACCAGTGCAGCTAATACACACCCAGCAGATACCAGACACACCAGTGCTGCTAATACACACCCAGCAGAGACCAGACACACAATTGAAGCTAATACACTCCCAGCAGAGACCAGACACACAAGTGAAGCTAATACACTCCCAGCAGAGACCAGACACACCAGTGCAGCTAATACACACACAGCAGAGACCAGATACACCAGTGAAGCTGATACACTCCCACCAGACACACCAGTGCAGCTGATACACTCCCAGCAGAGACCAGACACACCAGTGCAGCTGATACACACCCATCAGATACCAGACCCACCAGTGCAGCTAATACACTCCCAGCAGAGACCAGACCCACCAGTGCAGCTAATACCCTCCCAGCAGAGACCAGACCCACCAGTGCAGCTGATACACTCCCAGCAGAGACCAGACCCACCAGTGCAGCTAATACCCTCCCAGCAGAGACCAGACACACCAGTGCAGCTAATACACTCCCAGCAGAGACCAGTGCAGCTAATACACACCCAGCAGAGACCAGACACACCAGTGCAGCTAATACACTCCCAGCAGAGACCAGACACACAAGTGAAGCTAATACACTCCCAGCAGAGACCAGACACACAAGTGAAGCTAATACACACCCAGCAGAGACCAGATACACCAGTGAAGCTGATACACTCCCACCAGACACACCAGTGCAGCTGATACACACCCATCAGATACCAGACACACCAGTGCTGCTAATACACACCCAGCAGAGACCAGACACACAATTGAAGCTAATACACTCCCAGCAGAGACCAGACACACAAGTGAAGCTAATACACTCCCAGCAGAGACCAGACACACCAGTGCTGCTAATACACCCCCAGCAGAGACCAGACACACAATTGAAGCTAATACACTCCCAGCAGAGACCAGACCCACCAGTGCAGCTAATACCCTCCCAGCAGAGACCAGACCCACCAGTGCAGCTAATACCCTCCCAGCAGAGACCAGACCCACCAGTGCAGCTGATACACTCCCAGCAGAGACCAGACCCACCAGTGCAGCTAATACCCTCCCAGCAGAGACCAGACACACCAGTGCAGCTGATACACTCCCAGCAGAGACCAGACCCACCAGTGCAGCTAATACCCTCCCAGCAGAGACCAGACACACCAGTGCAGCTAATACCCTCCCAGCAGAGACCAGACACACAGGTGCAGCTAATGCACTCCCAGCAGAGACCAGACACACAGGTGCAGCTAATATACACCCAGCAGAGACCAGACACACCAGTGCAGCTAATACACTCCCAGCAGAGACCAGACACACCAGTGCAGCAGATACACACCCAGCAGAGACCAGACACACCAGTGCAGCTGATACACTCCCAGCAGAGACCACACACACAGGTGCAGCTAATACAATCCCAGCAGAGACCAGACACACAGGTGCAGCTTATACACACAAGTGCAGCTAATACACTCCCAGCAGAGACCAGACACACAAGTGCAGCTAATACACACCCAGCAGATACCAGACACACCAGTGCTGCTAATACACACCCAGCAGAGACCAGACACACAATTGAAGCTAATACACTCCCAGCAGAGACCAGACACACAAGTGAAGCTAATACACTCCCAGCAGAGACCAGACACACCAGTGCAGCTAATACACACACAGCAGAGACCAGATACACCAGTGAAGCTGATACACTCCCACCAGACACACCAGTGCAGCTGATACACTCCCAGCAGAGACCAGACACACCAGTGCAGCTGATACACACCCATCAGATACCGATACCAGACACACCGGTGCAGCTAATACACTCCCAGCAGAGACCAGACACACCAGTGCAGCTGATACACACCCATCAGATACCAGACACACCAGTGCTGCTAATACACACCCAGCAGAGACCAGACATACAATTGAAGCTAATACACTCCCAGCAGAGACCAGACACACAAGTGAAGCTAATACACTCCCAGCAGAGACCAGACACACCAGTGCAGCTAATACACACACAGCAGAGACCAGATACACCAGTGAAGCTGATACACTCCCACCAGACACACCAGTGCAGCTGATACACACCCATCAGATACCAGACACACCGGTGCAGCTAATACACACCCAGCAGAGACCAGACACACAATTGAAGCTAATACACTCCCAGCAGAGACCAGACACACCAGTGCAGCTGATACACTCCCAGCAGAGACCAGACCCACCAGTGCAGCTAATACCCTCCCAGCAGAGACCAGACACACCAGTGCAGCTGATACACACCCAGCAGAGACCAGACATACCAGTGCAGCTAATACCCTCCCAGCAGAGACCAGACACACAGGTGCAGCTAATGCACTCCCAGCAGAGACCAGACACACAGGTGCAGCTAATATACACCCAGCAGAGACCAGACCCACCAGTGCAGCTAATACCCTCCCAGCAGAGACCAGACACACCAGTGCAGCTAATACACTCCCAGCAGAGACCAGTGCAGCTAATACACACCCAGCAGAGACCAGACACACCAGTGCAGCTAATACACTCCCAGCAGAGACCAGACACACAAGTGAAGCTAATACACTCCCAGCAGAGACCAGACACACAAGTGAAGCTAATACACTCCCCGCAGAGACCAGACACACCAGTGAAGCTAATACACTCCCAGCAGAGACCAGACACACAAGTGAAGCTAATACATTCCCAGCAGAGACCAGACACACCAGTGAAGCCAATACACTCCCAGCAGATGCCAGACACACCAGTGCAGCTAATACACTCCCAGCAGAGAACAGGCACACCAGTGCAGCTAATACACACCCAGCAGAGACCGGACACACCAGTGCAGCTAATACACACCCAGCAGAGACCAGACCCACCAGTGCAGCTAATACCCTCCCAGCAGAGACCAGACCCACCAGTGCAGCTAATACCCTCCCAGCAGAGACCAGACCCACCAGTGAAGCTAATACCCTCCCAGCAGAGACCAGACACACCAGTGCAGCTGATACACACCCAGCAGAGACCAGACCCACCAGTGCAGCTAATACACTCCCAGCAGAGACCAGACCCACCAGTGCAGCTGATACACTCCCAGCAGAGACCAGACCCACCAGTGCAGCTGATACACTCCCAGCAGAGACCAGACCCACCAGTGCAGCTGATACACTCCCAGCAGAGACCAGACCCACCAGTGCAGCTAATACCCTCCCAGCAGAGACCAGACACACCAGTGCAGCTGATACACTCCCAGCAGAGACCAGACCCACCAGTGCAGCTAATACCCTCCCAGCAGAGACCAGACACACCAGTGCAGCTGATACACACCCAGCAGAGACCAGACATACCAGTGCAGCTAATACCCTCCCAGCAGAGACCAGACACACAGGTGCAGCTAATGCACTCCCAGCAGAGACCAGACACACAGGTGCAGCTAATATACACCCAGCAGAGACCAGACACCAGTGCAGCTAATACACTCCCAGCAGAGACCAGACACACAGGTGCAGCTAATACACTCCCAGCAGAGACCAGACACACCAGTGCAGCAGATACACACACAGCAGAGACCAGATACACCAGTGAAGCTGATACACTCCCACCAGACACACCAGTGCAGCTGATACACACCCATCAGATACCAGACACACCGGTGCAGCTAATACACACCCAGCAGAGACCAGACACACAATTGAAGCTAATACACTCCCAGCAGAGACCAGACACACCAGTGCAGCTGATACACTCCCAGCAGAGACCAGACCCACCAGTGCAGCTAATACCCTCCCAGCAGAGACCAGACACACCAGTGCAGCTGATACACACCCAGCAGAGACCAGACATACCAGTGCAGCTAATACCCTCCCAGCAGAGACCAGACACACAGGTGCAGCTAATGCACTCCCAGCAGAGACCAGACACACAGGTGCAGCTAATAAACACCCAGCAGAGACCAGACCCACCAGTGCAGCTAATACCCTCCCAGCAGAGACCAGACACACCAGTGCAGCTAATACACTCCCAGCAGAGACCAGTGCAGCTAATACACACCCAGCAGAGACCAGACACACCAGTGCAGCTAATACACTCCCAGCAGAGACCAGTGCAGCTAATACACACCCAGCAGAGACCAGACACACCAGTGCAGCTAATACACTCCCAGCAGAGACCAGACACACAAGTGAAGCTAATACACTCCCAGCAGAGACCAGACACACAAGTGAAGCTAATACACTCCCCGCAGAGACCAGACACACCAGTGAAGCTAATACACTACCAGCAGAGACCAGACACACAAGTGAAGCTAATACATTCCCAGCAGAGACCAGACACACCAGTGAAGCCAATACACTCCCAGCAGATGCCAGACACACCAGTGCAGCTAATACACTCCCAGCAGAGAACAGGCACACCAGTGCAGCTAATACACACCCAGCAGAGACCGGACACACCAGTGCAGCTAATACACACCCAGCAGAGACCAGACCCACCAGTGCAGCTAATACCCTCCCAGCAGAGACCAGACCCACCAGTGCAGCTAATACCCTCCCAGCAGAGACCAGACCCACCAGTGAAGCTAATACCCTCCCAGCAGAGACCAGACACACCAGTGCAGCTGATACACACCCAGCAGAGACCAGACCCACCAGTGCAGCTAATACCCTCCCAGCAGAGACCAGACCCACCAGTGCAGCTAATACCCTCCCAGCAGAGACCAGACCCACCAGTGCAGCTAATACCCTCCCAGCAGAGACCAGACACACCAGTGCAGCTGATACACTCCCAGCAGAGACCAGACCCACCAGTGCAGCTAATACCCTCCCAGCAGAGACCAGACACACCAGTGCAGCTGATACACACCCAGCAGAGACCAGACATACCAGTGCAGCTAATACACACCCAGCAGATACCAGACACACCAGTGCTGCTAATACACACCCAGCAGAGACCAGACACACAATTGAAGCTAATACACTCCCAGCAGAGACCAGACACACAAGTGAAGCTAATACACTCCCAGCAGAGACCAGACACACCAGTGCAGCTAATACACACACAGCGGAGACCAGACACACCAGTGAAGCTGATACACTCCCACCAGACACACCAGTGCAGCTGATACACACCCATCAGATACCAGACACACCAGTGCTGCTAATACACACCCAGCAGAGACCAGACACACAATTGAAGCTAATACACTCCCAGCAGAGACCAGACACACAAGTGAAGCTAATACACTCCCAGCAGAGACCAGACACACCAGTGCAGGTAATACACACACAGCAGAGACCAGATACACCAGTGAAGCTGATACACTCCCACCAGACACACCAGTGCAGCTGATACACACCCATCAGATACCAGACACACCGGTGCAGCTAATACACACCCAGCAGAGACCAGACACACAATTGAAGCTAATACACTCCCAGCAGAGACCAGACACACCAGTGCAGCTGATACACTCCCAGCAGAGACCAGACCCACCAGTGCAGCTAATACCCTCCCAGCAGAGACCAGACACACCAGTGCAGCTGATACACACCCAGCAGAGACCAGACATACCAGTGCAGCTAATACCCTCCCAGCAGAGACCAGACACACAGGTGCAGCTAATGCACTCCCAGCAGAGACCAGACACACAGGTGCAGCTAATATACACCCAGCAGAGACCAGACACACCAGTGCAGCTAATACACTCCCAGCAGAGACCAGACACACAGGTGCAGCTAATACACTCCCAGCAGAGACCAGACACACAGGTGCAGCTGATACACTCCCAGCAGAGACCAGACACACAAGTGCAGCTAATACACACCCAGCAGATACCAGACACACCAGTGCTGCTAATACACACCCAGCAGAGACCAGACACACAATTGAAGCTAATACACTCCCAGCAGAGACCAGACACACAAGTGAAGCTAATACACTCCCAGCAGAGACCAGACACACAAGTGCAGCTAATACACACCCAGCAGATACCAGACACACCAGTGCTGCTAATACACACCCAGCAGAGACCAGACACACAATTGAAGCTAATACACTCCCAGCAGAGACCAGACACACAAGTGAAGCTAATACACTCCCAGCAGAGACCAGACACACCAGTGCAGCTAATACACACACAGCAGAGACCAGATACACCAGTGAAGCTGATACACTCCCACCAGACACACCAGTGCAGCTGATACACTCCCAGCAGAGACCAGACACACCAGTGCAGCTGATACACACCCAGCAGAGACCAGACACACCAGTGCAGCTAATACACTCCCAGCAGAGACCAGACACACACCCATCAGATACCAGACACACCGGTGCAGCTAATACACTCCCAGCAGAGACCAGACACACAATTGAAGCTAATACACTCCCAGCAGAGACCAGACACACAAGTGAAGCTGATACACTCCCAGCAGAGACCAGACACACCAGTGCAGCTGATACACTCCCAGCAGAGACCAGATACACCAGTGCAGCTGATACACTCCCAGCAGAGACCAGACACACCGGTGCAGCTCAGGCACATGCACCTCACAGACAGTAACCAAAACATGAGTGTGACAGAGTGTGCACCGTGTTTCTGTGCCCCCTGAGCTGCCAGTAGAGACTCATAATGGGGTCCTAGTTGGCACTGCCTGTGCATGTGGGGAGAACGTGCGCTGCACACTCACTGCTCTCCCTCTTAGACCTCAGGACCCCGCGTGTGGAGAGTAGTGTTACAGGTCACCCCTGCTCTATAGGGCGCAGGCGCAGCAGCCTGGAGGTTTTCACACCCCCTTGTTTTGGGGGAATTGTAATGTTATTGGATTAATGAGGGGCGCCACATATTCCCAACAGATTAAGTATTCGTAGTATATTTGAGCTGCACGGAGAGGGGGGGCAGCCTAGAAGCACTGGGGAGAGGGGAGTGGGGTAGCAAGAGGGTGGAGGAAGGCGGGAAGGTTCAGTGATAAGGAGTGGGGGGCGGGGTGGGGGGCCACGATACTTGCGACGAAGAGCGAAAGACTGAAGGGGAAGGGGGCGGCTCAGATCATCCATGCGGGCCCCGCTGCTCACCTGTAGCGCTGCGAGGCGGCCCGGGTCTCTGGCCGGACGCGAGGCGCTCTCTGCCCCGGCTCCTCCCCGGGCTCCCCCTGGCACCGGTCCAGGCTCTGACAGGAAAACGAAAGTGAAAGGCGCCTCCGCTCCCTCCCTCCCTTCTTCCCTCTCGGCGCCTTAAGTTCGGCCCCCCGGGTTTCCCCCACCTGCAGCGCACAGAAGCGCTGCTTCTCGGCACAGCCGTCGCCGGTGTTGTATGATGTTCTGCATCCCGTGGCAGAATGATGCGCAGGTGTTAGCAGTCTCTGGGCCACGCCTACCTGGTAGCCCCGCCCACTGGCGGGCGAGGCTGCCCGGTAAGGGCGTTGTAGCCCCGCCTGCTGTGGGCGGGGCTACCCGGTAGGCGTGGCCCAGAGAGTTGCCCCCACCTCCTTCAGGGCTGGGTTAGATTCTGGCTCTTGTGCTCGGGGGCGCGCCCGGCTGCCGTGGGTTCATGGTTTCATATGGAGGTTCAAGGGAACTAGTAGGTGGAATGGATGCGGTGTAAGGGGGGGTTTTTGCGGATGGAGACCATACGCAGCTTTGTTACGGACATCGCTCGGGATGGAGGGGGTAGTGTGCATTTAAGGGGGTGTCGCCGCGGCTTGGTTGCGCCATGGCTAGCAGTGCGTCGCAAGGGAGATAAAGTGGGTCGCAAGGGAGATAAAGTGGCTAGCAGTGCCTCGCAAGGGAGATAAAGTGGCTAGCAGTGCGTGCAAGGGAGATAAAGTGGCTAAAGGAAGGTAGGCGGTCGTTTGCAGTAGCCGGTGTAACGTCACTTTTTGCTATCTGTCAGAAAATCCTATCAGTAGGAAAATCTGACAGGAATTGTAATTTCATTTTTTGCTACCTGTCAAAAAATCCTACTGATAGGAAAAAGTGACGGGGTATGAAAATCTGACAGCCTGACCTGTCATTTTTTCCTACCCGTCAGAAAATCCTATCGAGAGCAGGCATTGGGCAACCCACCCAGGGGTAGGAAAAAGTGACGGGGTAGGAAAATCTGACAGCCTGGCCTGTCATTTTTTCCTACCCGTCAGAAAATCCTATCGAGAGCAGGCATTGGGCAACCCACCCAGGGGTAGGAAAAAGTGACGGGGTAGGAAAATCTGACAGCCTGGCCTGTCATTTTTTCCTACCCGTCAGAAAATCCTACCGAGAGCAGGCATTGGGCAAGCCACCCAGGGGTAGGAAAAAGGGACGGGGTAGGAAAATCTGACAGCCTGGCCTGTCATTTCTTCCTACCCGTCAGAAAATCCTACTGACAGCTAGCATTGGGCAACCCACCCAGGGGTAGGAAAAAGTGACGGGGTAGGAAAATCTGACAGCCTAGCCTGTCATTTATTATCCCCACCAAAAATATCACTGTATAAATGGTTGTTTGTCTTGCCATAGGCGATATTTTTGGGGGGATCATTTGTGGGAGCGGGTGTTGCGGGGGGTGTCCAGTCATTTGGTCGACTGAAAACTGGTCGAATGACATTTGGTCGACGCAATTTGGTCGAAAACCAAATGGTTGAATTTTTTTATTTATATATATATTTATTTTTCGGGTTTTCGTTTTTAAAAAAAAGGGGTTTTTAGAGAAAAAAAGGGGGTTCGGGGGGGACCCCCCCCAAAAAAAGGGGTGAAAATAATAAAAAAAAAAATCCGACCATTTGGTTTTCGACCAAATTGGTTCGACCATTTGTCTGGTCGACCAATTTTTTTCGACCAAATGTCTGGTAACCGTTGCGGGGGTGTCCCCCATACAATTAAAAAGAGTGCTGGGGTTGCGGGGGTGTCCCCCGCAGGGTCCATGGCTGAATATTGCCACAAAAATACTGAGAGCAGGCATTTGCCCGTGTACCGAGAAAGTGGGGTAAGTGGAGTAAGAGGTTATGGAAACAATTTCTCTTTTTTCAGGTTGATGACAAACCCAAGTGGATTAAAACTTTTTGGGTCACCGTACTGCCTGAAAGTGCATTTTTAAGGATGGCAGCTTGCACAATCTCTATATGCCCCACCACTGCTTTACTATTTTGATCATTATTATTGCGAAGACACAATACAAGGACATGATTGTTGACGACTATAAGCTCAAACAATATATGACTTAGAGATTTGCCAACAGGTTGAGCTTTGTCTGCACCTTTTCTGGCAACATGTCACAACAGTACTTTACATATTGAAATGTCCATATCATTGTAAATGTTATGTTATGTTAAAGGTACTTATATAGCGCACCGTTGCCAACGGAATTGGTCCCCAGGCACTCTGGCGGATCTGTAAACAGGATGAGGGCAGGTAGGGTTAGTCGAGGAGGAGGGGAGTAGAAGAGTGGGAGAAGTGGTGTGCTGTTGCAGCTTCAGCTCGGTATACACCGAGTGCTGGGCTTTGGTGCAAGTATCGGATCGGCGAGGCCTTGTGTGCTGTAGGTTCGCTCTATGTGTTGTTGATGCGGTGTGGTAAAGTGCGTGGGGATTGCTGGGATAGAAATGGTTTTCTGAGTGGGTTGAGTATGCAGAAAATTGAGGGTTCTGTTAGTGGGGTCTGTATCCTGGTCCAGGTACTTCTGGTTCCATTTGGAAAAATGCCACGACCTCTGCACACATAGGGTACATATCTGCATGCAGGTGTGTACTCACTTTTTTATAGCTTGCATGTAGCCGTACAAGAGGTTGCAGTAATGGGGTACACTAATATGGATGAGAAGAGAATTCAGGTAAGGACATAGAGAAAGGGGTACAGGGAAGGAAAGCCGACTGCGGCTTCATTGATTTGTTGGTGGCTCTGCAGCTGTGCTCCTGCTGAAGCCATGTTCCTGTGAGGGCAATGCTTCGCTGATGCCATGCTCTGCCGAGGTCAGCGCAAGGTGCACCCACACATGTGAGGTACCTTTTTCATCGGGACACCGGTGGGAATGCGAGAAGGTATGACATCTGTTGTTGGCGACGTGTTTCGGTGAGTGGACACAGGGAAATGCGTCTGAAATTGGCTGGAAATGAAGACAATTCTCAGACATTTCGCTCTGGCCACCCACGAAACACACCGCCAGCAACACATGGCCTACCTTCCTGCCTTCCCACAAGTGTCCTGATGAAAACGGTACCTCACATGTGTGGGTGCACCTACCGGGGGCGCAAAAGGAAAAGGGTACCCCCCTGGGAACCCCAAGCCTTTCGCCACTGCCCATTTTGTTCATGTGGGCAACCTACAGATTTGGGACTAGGGTGTCGAAGCCAGCAAGGGAAACAGGGAACCCCATGCATTTCCCAAAAGAGGACAGGGGCAGATAAGGGGGGGCTGTCCTGCACTCCTCCCTGGGCTCAGGTGTCCGTTCCTAGGAGCAGATATCTGGTCCCAGGGAGGGCTGCATGACATGGCACCCACTCCATTGCGGCTGGGGGGGGGGGGGGGGGTCAATGCCCCATCCCATTAGAAAATTCCCAGACCCTTTGGGGTGCCCCACAGCCCCCCCTAAAAAGCGTTCCACCATTTTCACTTCTTTCCTTTGGTAACCCAACTCCCCTTGGTGCAGAGAGGCACATTGATGTGCCAATCTGCCCCGGGGTGCCCAAACCTTACTGTCACACCCACTGGGGGCCTGTCCCACCATTTTTGGGGGCCCTCTCCTCCCTCAAACAAAATGGGTGGCGGGGGCACCTCATGCAGGCCTCCCTGGGCCTCCTACAAACAGCTGTGTGAGGTACACCCCCCCTCCATTTGGGGTGGGGGGGAGAGGGCCCCCAAAAATGGTGGGACAGGCTCCCCAGTGGGTGGGACAGTAAGGTTTGGGCACTCTGGCGCCAGATTGGCACACCAATGTGCCCCACTGCGCCAAGGCAGGTATAGTAAACAAAACAAAAAATGGAAAAGGTACACTACACTTTAGGGCGGGCTGAGGGGCACCCTAAACCGCCAGGTAATTTTCTAATGTACTGGGGGGTGACCCTCTACCCCCCACACCAAATGCAGGGGGGGCATCTCATTCAGCCCTCCCTGGGGGCAGATAAGAGGGGGGCATCTCATGCAGATGATCAGCCATCTGCCCCCAGGGGGGGGGCTAACCTGCAGGCCCCATCCTTTGGGGGGCCTGCACACTAATTCCTGGTAGCCCTCCCCCCCACCCCGCCATAAATCTGCCCCCAGGGAGGGCTACAAAGGGTGCCCCCCCCTTTCCACTTGGTGTGGGAGGACCACCACCATTTCATGGGGGCAAAAAAATCCCAGGCCCCCCACACCCCATCCCCGTTCTATTTATTATTATTTTTTTCTTTTTGCCCCCCTTCCCTAGGGTCAGATGATCAGCCATCTGCCCCCAGGGTTGTGCACATATGTGCCCCCATGCTTTGGGGGATAGGGGGGATTGAGGGGGGAAGAGGGCTGCTTACTTGAACCAGCCCCCTCCCTCCCACGTCACAAACGTTTCCATGGTGGTCCAGTGAGTTGCTGGTCACGGATCGAGCGCTCTGCGCTGATCTGTGACAAGCAATGCGTCATATACGTGGTGTCTTTGGAAAGGGGAAAACCTCCCTTTCCAAGGACGCCAGTTTTTCCTATATCCCTTTTGGCCTAGTGGGCCCCAGGGCCCCAAACCGCCTCCCACCTCCCCCCTTCCCTCGCCTTTTTATTTTTTTTATTTTTCACCCGTGGGGGCAGTGATCATCTGCCCCCAGGGGTCTCCAGCGCTGTGGCCCCATGCTTTGGGGCCACGGGGAGAAGGGGGCCGCTTATCAAATCAATCAAATGCTCTGCGTTCTATTACTCCATTAGCACCAGAACCTCTTTACAGCTTACCCACCCGATATCAATTAAGATGATGCCAAAACCCCTGTCCACTCAGAGTCAGCCAGTAGATGGGCAATAGTCAGCCTTGCATGTGCCATCCTTAGAAATGTGGGCTTGCAATGTATCTCCACTGGGTGGCACTTCAGGAGGTGGCACAGGGCAGCCCTTTTTTAGGAAGACAGCTCAAGGGCTAGTCGGATTCTTGTAGGGAAAGTGGCATTCATCAATAGGAGGCACTAGTGCATACTCTAGAAAGGGGACAGCAAGAGAGCCTTCTCTGGGAAAGATGACCATAAGCAGAAGACTATCACTGACTACGGAATCCAGGTGCCTGTGGTCCAGGACTGAATAAACCCGCATTCACTTCTGATGAGGCAGGCGTGAGCATGTCCACGCTGCTCCAGAACATTCAACAGTTTCTAGTCAATAGTGAAGTCTCATTTATTGTGCGAGGCATTACAGCATCCAATGCATCTATCCAATTTCTTCACATTTCACTGAAGTTAGTCTCAGAATTGTCCTCACGGATTAGTACCCCACAAAAATGAACTTTGTATCTGTTATTTGGACTGTCAGATGCCTGGAAAATGAAGAGGTCCACAGAGGTGGAGGGGTAAACCCATCCTCAATGATAGGTAGAGGCTATTCTTATCTATAAAGCTTCCCAGTGAAATGCCTTCCATCTCACTGAAGTACCAGGATAAAGTCGTGTTTACAACATCTTCAAATCATCTTGGCTGTAAAAGGTGGGATTTTCTTCTCCATACTTCTCCCTAACATGCTCTGTAATTTGGCATTTGGGGAGGTTCTCTGTCTGTGCAGTGCCCTTAAGAGTCTGCAGTGAAGTGTAAACATGCACAGCAATCACCTTACAATTGTACTTTGAGGCTCCTTTGACATCAGAATGCTGGCCTACCTTTATCTTTGCACTGCACCACGCAGTGATGGGTGCATATTTTTGGGTGTTGGCAGAATGAGAGAGATGCAAACAGTTTCAAGCAACTCAAGTTTCATCCTGTGGACCTGAGTCTTACCCGTTCATATACAGTCCAATTTTGGACACTGCCAGTCCCTCAAATTTTTTCTGTAGTCTCCCACATAGTAATTTTCATTTATTTTACTAAAATGATAACATTTGTCCACAATCATCCTACCTCGCAATATACCTGGACGTGGCATGGCACAGCTGAACTGCCAACACACAGTTCTGTGCCATTCCAAAACCCATGCCCTGTGTACATGGTGGTAAAGGAGCCGACTTATGAATTTCCCGGGGGGGAGGGCCCAAATACAGGAAGTGACATCACTGGCAGTTATAGGACCACAAATTTGCATGTAGTCGCCAACTTGGTGCAACGGCGCGCGGGGGGGTGGAGTCGCGCGCAACGCAGAACAGTGGAAACATTGGCTAGCAGGTACTGCATATATTAAAGTCAAGTAAGAAGGAGATTTAAGCCTTCGAGTTGTATTCCAGTAGGCCATCACTGCCCCTACTCCACCCCTCTATAATCATCCAGGTTGTAGTAGCCCTCAAAAGGCAGAGCAACACAACTAGGATGGGGGAACGAAATGCCGTCCCATCCTGTGAGTGTGTCAAACGTCAGAGCAAAGACTGTGCAGGTGCCTCCTACCTTGGAGCACAATCTCACTAATTTGGTGCAAATCTGGCAAGTGGGAGCATGGGAATCCCCTGCGTGTGTGTGGGCTGCAGACCCCGATCTCATGCTCTCTTCTTCAGTGTGAAACTTCGGCCAAGGCTCTTTGGGCAAGCATTCAGGATGGGTCTCACACCTATAAACAGTGTGATATATTGAGTGGGCACCTCACTCCTTGGAGCATAGTATCACCCGTTGCTGGTAATCTCACAACTGAACGTAGTTTCACTCTTGGTCCTCTCAGTGACCCCATGTATATTAATGGAGTCAGTCTCCCATCTGGGAAGACAATTATATTTCTGTTAAAACACTCTGAATTGTCACTCCAGTTTTCTCGATTTATAGATCCATACCATATTCATTCAGTGTGTGCAGGGGTGATAACTTGTGTCTGAGAGAGCTAATTCTTTCATTCAGGAGAGATAAAGGGGTAACAACTCCCTGTATGTGGGATCAGGCTCATTTTGCCCCATGGCCCCTCCAGAAGGAGTGAGCAGGTTTTAAGACCCTGCTGATTCTGCTATCCGACAGGCTCGAGCCTTCTATCCCTTGCCCCATCATGGCTCCCAACATCCTGAGCGGCAGTTTATGGACAGCAAGCAGCTCCGGACATGCCTGTTGCCAATTGAATGTAGACAGATCTACTATTTACACACTGGGAGAGAGCCATGAATCCACATTGGTGGTGAAGAAGCACTCAACATACAGAACACAATGGAATAGTGTTGCAGTCCTGCTGAGAAATGACAATTATGAGCATGTGAGCAGTAGGTTGGATCAGTGGAGAAGTGGCAGTACTGGCCCAACGGTGAGAAGTGTAGTATTTTCACATTAACTATGCTTAAGAACTTTGGGTTAGTGAATAGTGCTGCTACATTTTGAGTAATTCCATCCCTTTAAATATATGAGCTCTTGTATTACCACAATAGTGTTGAGATATTCTGATGATGACAGTCTTGCTCAATAGTTCTGGTTCTGTATCATTAAATGTACTTCAGATCTTTACAGTATCGGAAGGATAGCTCAGGGGCAACGTGCTCGCCTTGGAAGCAAGACGACACAGAGCAACACAGGTTCGATCCCTCGGTCCGCGCAACACAGATTCACTCCTTCGGTCCGCACAACACAGGTTCGCTCCCTTGGTCCGCGCAACACAGGTTCGCTCCCACAGTCCGCGCTTAGAAACCTCTGGGTAGTACACGCATTATAGATAACCAATTCAAATAAAAAGAAATACATCTGTTGAGAAGTGCTGGGGCCTTGTCAATAAGAGTGTTGCAGCTCAACTGAGAGGTGCTTATGTTGTACCATCAAAAGTATAGCAGCCCCACTAAGATGAACCACTAAGATGAACTAGCATTGCCTCAACAAAAGCATAGTACTATCGCTGAGTAGATTCAACAATTATAGAAGCCCTGTTACAGCAATACTATCCCATCAAGAGTATAGCCAGCTAACTGAGGAGCACCAGCATTGCCCCATTTCAAATGCCCATAGCATTCACCCTCACCACGTGCACACTCAGAGACATGCAAACAGTCTCATTTTCCCTTTCCATTCTCCCTGCCCCCTCCCTCGCTCTGCATCTGTGCCTCCATTTCTAAAAAACCTTCTGGGTTGGTTGTACCTCTGCATCTGTTCACCCTTCTTTCCAAGAGGAGTGCACAGATGTACAAATACACCAAACCCAAAACGATTTTTAGAAATTGAGGGACAGGCTTGTTTTGCATCTGTGCCTCCATTTCAAAAAATCCTTCTGGGTTGGGTGTACCTCTACATCTGTGCACCCCAGTGCACAGATGTAGAAGTATACCCAACCCAAAAGGATTTTTAGAAATTGAGTGACAGATGCAAAGCATAACAGATAACAGAGGGTTGAAACAATAGGCAGAGTACTGGCCCCTACCACTGGACACAGTTCTGTGTGGAGATCCCCCCACCTGGGCAACCTGTAAAATAAAGAGATCTAACACAAGCCCAGTCCATATGTTTTTCAATAGTCTTATTCTCTCCTACAATGTTTTTACCCCCCCAATGTACCTGGTGGAGTCGAGTTCTTCGAGGAGGCGTCGACAGATCCTTTTTGAGCGACCCCCTTTCAAGCGGGAGTCGTGGACCGTCGAGAGGCGTCGAGAAGCGTCGAGGAACTCGGCGTTCGGCGTCGGGGAATCGACGGCCCTTCTTGAATGCCTTCCCTTTCAAGCGGGAGACACGGGGCGTCGAACGTCCGACAACGAACAGGGTAGAACGGCGTCGATGAGGCGGCAGCTTCGATCCAAGCGGTGCTCGTCGACGACGGAGCGTTGACGTCCTGCAAGGCGGAGGCGTGCGGGGCACCTCGATGACAATTGTTCTGGACCGCAAGGATTGTGCAGACGGAGGCCCAGCAAGGGCGTCGAGTCGTTCGAGTCTTTGTGGTCTTCGGGTGGCGGGAAACCCACCGGCAGGTTTCTCCTCGGCGCGTTGGTCGTCCTCGACTTTCTCCGGCAGGATAAAGCAGTCGACGGTGCGGTCGAGGGAGTCCTTCGATTCAAATGTTCTTAGGCAAGGAGCGGACGGCTCCAGTCGTCGGCGGCACGGCGTCAAGCGGTTCCCACGGCTGGGCAACACAACTTCGACGGGCCTCCAGCGGTTCCACAGACCTGCGAACCCTGGTCGACGGCAATGGACTTGGACGGCGTTGATGTCCGGGTGCTTCACTTCGATCTCCTCGGCGGTCCCGTCTCGGGTCGGCAGCCTTTCGAGGGTCTGACTTCCAGGGCGCTTCGGCGAAGATGTAGCGGTGCTCGATGATCCCTCGGAGCACGGGAAGAGGGTGCCTTACCAGGTCCTCTCTCGGGTCAGTCCTCGACGAATTCGGCAAACTTCAGATCTGTCGAAGCAAATACAGCAGCAAGTCTTCTTCTTCCAGCTGGACGTCGAGGATCAGCAGTTCCAGTTACTCTTGAGTGGAGACTCAGCTTCTGAACGCTTCTGAACACAATGGTCGCTTCTCAACCAAAGGTTCCTTCTGAACAATTTCCAGTGGTGAGAGGTCCCCAGATATACTATCCTGTCTCTCATCCACACTGCTGGCACACACTCAGCAGCCAATCATACAGCAGGGCATTCATGCAGTCAGTCAGCCAATCAGGCACACAGTGCATTCAGGCCACACTCCTCCCTTTCAGACACTCACAACAAGGAATGTGGATTGGGACAAGTACCCATCCATTCAACACTACACACTGCATTCAGGCCAGTTTCGGGCAGGGCTGTCTCAGTCTTTGTCTCACATGCCAGAAACCAGACAACCACAACAAGGAGTGTATATTGGTCACACACTCCATTCACCCAGGTCCCACCCACAGGAGGTACCCATAACATACAGTCACCGGGAAGGCTCCAGTCAGTCTAGCTGGGCCTTCACAACAACACCATATATGGAACTTCCACCCAACAGCCAGTCAGGGGGAAGGGACAGAGTCAGGGCTTCCCAGGACTTTGGGAAAAACAAGATAACAGGCAATAGGAAGCAAGAGGCCACAGGGGCCATCTTGTTTTCTATCAGGAATCAACTGATCCCAATGGCAGGGCCTGGGTATCCCAAAATGGAGGACACCCAGAGCACCTGTCAAATTCAGCATGGAGCTGCCACCAGCCCATACCCTGCTCTGTGGGCCACCCACAGGTGCCCAAAAACATACACTAGGGGCACAGGGTTGTACCCCTACCCATGGGTGCCATAAGGGTATCCCATGGGTCTGTTCACCAAACCAAAAGAGAGAGCTGCACTGCCAGGAGTCCCAAATGGACTCCTGGGCAGAAAACATGACAGAACACACGATAAAAGGCAGTAAAGGACAAGGATTCAGAGGCCCTGTCCCTCTGATGCATTTCCAGCATCACAGTCGCCCCCCCCAGACTGAGGTGGAGGGTGTCTAATCTCCCACGGGATAGACACCCTCATCCAGACGGTCAACATACCTTCTGGAAAGGCCATCTGCATTATCGTGACTCTTCCCTGGTCTGTGCTCTATGGTGAAGTCTAGCCCTTGCAGGCTAATGGACCACCTGAGCAATTTCGGATTCTCACCCTTCATCTGCATAAGCCACTTCAGGGGCTTATGATCTGTTTGGACCTTGAAGGTAGACCCCGTAAGGTAGGGCCTAAAACGCCTAAGGCTCCAAACTATGCTAAAACACTCCTTTTCAACAGTAGCCCACCTAAGTTCTCTACCCTTGAGTTGTCTACTGATGAATATGATAGGATGTTCTCTCCCTTTGTCATCTAACTGGGACAAGACAGCTCTAACTCCGGTGTCGCAGGCATCCGTCTGGACGATAAAGGGTCGGCTGTAGTCAGGCGCACACAACACAGGTGCCCTACACAGACTTTCTTTCAAGCCATCAAAGGCCCTCTGACAGTCTTCGGTCCAATTAACCTTCCTAGGCTGTTTGGGTGAAGTTAGAGCTGTCAGGGGTGCAGCTATGGTTCCATAGTCTGCCATGAAATTGCGATAGTACCCAGTGAGGCCCAAAAAGGCTCTCACCTGGGTTTGAGTAGTGGGAGTCTCCCAGTTCTGTACATCCTGTACTTTACTGGAGAGAGGTTGGATTTGACCCCCTCCTACCTCATGACCAAGATAGGTAACTTTCCCCTGAGCTATCTGGCACTTGGTGGCCTTGATAGTGAGGTTAGCCCTTTTCAAGGCCTGCAACACCTTATCCAGATGTGTCAAATGCTCTTCCCAGGTGGAACTGTAGACGGCAATGTCGTCTAAGTAAGCCACACAAAAGGCTTCCAGCCCACTGAGCGCATGGTTGACCAATCTCTGGAAGGTGGCAGGGGCATTCTTCAACCCAAAAGGCATGACCCTAAACTGGTAGAGTCCCTCGGGTGTTGAGAAGGCCGTCTTTTCCTTGGCATGGTCCGTCAGAGCTATTTGCCAATAGCCTGAGGTAAGGTCAAAGGTGCTCACAAATTTGGCAGCACCTATGGTGTCCACGAGCTCATCAGCCCTGGGCAATGGGTGCGCGTCAGTTTTGGTGACGGCATTGACTCCTCGGTAGTCCACACAGAACCTCCAATCCTTGGTACCTGCCTGGGAACTTGCCTTGGGGACAAGGACCACTGGACTGGACCAGGGACTGGTTGAGGGTTCAATAACACCCAGATCCAACATCTTGGCGACCTCAGCCTGGATGTGGTTTTTGACTGTATCTGACATACGATAGCACCTGCTTTTGACAGGCACACTGTCACCAGTGTCAATTTCGTGCTTACACCACGGTGTAAGGCCCGGTGTCAGTGAAAACAGAGAGGCATACTGCTGGAGCAAAGCCCTGCAGGCCCTCTGCTGCTCTGTTGTCAAATCTGGAGAGAGACGTACTCCCTCCACTGAGCCATCCTGAGGGTTGCTATGCAGCAAATCAGGAAGGGGCTCACTCTCATCCTCTTCTTGCCCTGAAGCTAGCAAGAGACATGAGACCTCTGCTCGCCTGTGGAAAGGCTTGAGCCTGTTGACATGGAATACCTGGGGGGCTACCCCAGAGGCTCCCATGTCAACCAGATAATTGACTTCGCCCATCTTGGAGATGATCCTGAAGGGTCCCGTCCACTTGTCTGCCAAAGCTCTAGGCTTGGTAGGCTCCATCACAAGGATTTCCTGTCCCGGAGTCCAATCCACTTGCGAAGCTTTAAGGTCATGCCAGTACTTATTCAATTCCTGGCAGGCCTTGAGATTTGCTGTTGCCTGACCCATCATTTGTGTCATTCTCCGCCTGAGGCCTAACACATAGTCCCCAACTTGCTTGGCGGAACCTGGAGGGGTGGCTTCCAAGCCTTCCCGGATCAAGGCGAGGGGCCCCCTCACGGGATGTCCAAAGAGTAACTCAAAGGGGCTGAAACCAACACCCTCTTGAGGTACCTCTCTGTAAGCAAACAGCAGGCATGGCAGGAGGAGATCCCATTTCCTCCTTAGGGGTTCTTCCAAAGCCCCTAGCATGCCCTTGAGAGTTTTATTAAATCTCTCAACCAGACCATTGGTCTGGGGGTGGTAAAAGGTGGAGAACTTGTAGGTTACCCCGCACTCTTTCCACATGGTTTTCATGTAACTAGACATGAAGTTGGATCCTCTGTCAGAGACAACCTCCTTGGGGAATCCAACACGGGTGAAAATGCCCAGGAGAGCCCTGGCAACCACCTTGGCAGTAACAGTCCGAAGGGGTATTGCCTCAGGGTACCTGGTGGCATGATCTACCAAGACCAGGATGAACCGATGTCCACCTGAAGTGGGAGGGTCAAGGGGACCGACAATGTCGATGCCCACCCTCTCAAAGGGTGTGCCAACCACTGGTAATGGCTGCAGTGGGGCAATGACCCTGCCTCCAGTCTTGCCAGACAACTGACAAGTGCGGCAGGTCCTGCAGTGGGACTCCACCTCTACTCCCATCCGTGGCCAGTAGAAATGGGCCGAGAGCCTCTGCTTAGTCTTCTTAGTCCCAAGATGACCAGCCAAGGGCACCTCATGCGCCAACTGCAGTAGGAAGGGCCTGTAAACCTGGGGTACCACCAACCTCTTGAGGGCACCAGGTTCAGGCTTAGTGGGCTCACTAACAAGGAGCTCACCCTCCCAATAAATCCGGAATGTCCTAGGCACTTCTCCTTGTGCCTGGGACAGGGCCTGTTTCCTCAGACCCTCGAGAGAGTGGCACTCTCTCTGTCCCCTACAGAAGTCTGCCCGGGAGGGTCCCCCTTCAGCTAGCAAGCATTGAAGGTCGGGATGATCCTCCGGGTTGAGAACCTCTCCCACAGGAGAGTCTTCTGTCTCTTCTCCCACAGGAGTTGAGTTTGGGTTTTCCACTGGACCCAGCCCGTCCGGAGCATGGATCCCAATGGGGGCTGTCGGAACAGCAGGAAGAGAAGGTGTTCCCTCCACAGAGGTGGCCTTCTTGGTCTTCCTTCTTCTTGCCTTAGGCCTCGCCTTTGGCTCGGGTACCTGACTCACAGCCAGACCCGGTGTCACCTGTGACCTAGTGACTGCAGCAGCAGTCATGGGAAGACCATCCGAGATCAACCCCAACTCTACTAGATCATTTCCTAACAGAACGTTAGCAGGGACATTGTCCTGAACCAGGACAGGAAGCTTTGCCGTCTTGTCTCCAATCATGAGTGTGACTAGGGCTACAGGCGATAATTTGGGAGGCCCACCAGCAAACCTGGTGGTTCTCAGAGGAGCACCTACATAGTCCTCTGGCTTGAGCAGGGTCCTGTCCACCACTGTCATGCTTGCCCCAGTGTCTCTCAAACCAGTAGAAGGCTGGCCATTCAAGAGGACACTTCTCAAAAACCTACGGGTGTTCTGTGGGATAGTCGCCAGTACTTCCGCATACTGGTCCCAGGCCCCAAGGGACACTAAGGAAATCTCTACCGGAGCACCAAATGTGATTCCTGTAGAGGAGGGGAGGACAGTGGCCTCCACCTCAGACATGGGGTAAGGGTAGCTCATGCTGACAGCCTGTACTCCAAGTGCCTTACCTTTACACCTGGAGTCACCCCTTTTGTGGTCCAGAGCCCCACAATCCCAACAAGTGCCAGGAGTGCGGGGTACGGTACTGGAACCACTGGGAGCCTGCTTTGCAGCAGGTGGACCACTACTCTTATTCCCACCCACAGAGGACTTATCCCCACTAGATTTTTGGGTCTTGGGAGAGGAAGGTTTAGGTTTACCCGACTGTGACTGCTTGTGGGACTCCTCAGCTTTCTGAGAGGCCCCCTTTTCTTTGTCCTTGTCCTTCCCACTGGAGTCCTTAGGGGACACCCGGTGGGAGACCCACTTGTCAGCCAACCTAGCCAGCTTAAAGGGGTCCAAAATGTTCTGGTCAGCCACATACTGACGCAGCTCCGGTGAACAGGCTTCAGAAAAATGCTCAAAAAACAAGAGGTGGGACAACTCAACAAAAGTTTTCACCTTGTAACCATCAATCCACCCCATCATGTTCATGTGCGCAGTACTCACCCAGTCAACCCAAGACACATTCTCTCTTTTCTTAAAATCCCTGAACCTTTTAAGGTATTGGGTAGGTGTTTTGCCAAACTTGGCAATCAAAGCAGCCTTCATACACTCATACTGACCCCTTTCTTCCACACCCAGCTTCAGAATACAGTCATATCCAGTTTGAGGTACTCTGCTTAACAAACACTTAGCCCAATCTCTTTTATCTACATCATGAAATGCACAAGCCATTTCAAACGCTTCAATCCATTGGAGGATATCTGAACCCTCCACAAACACACCAACCAAATCTTTCATAAACTTGGTGGCTGGGGACCTGCCACTCTCAATTGGTCTAGCTGAAGTCTCCACTCTAGCTTTCTCTAGCTGGATTCTCTGACATTCAGTGTCCTTGTCTTTGAGCGCAAGATCCCTATTCTTGAGTTCCACTTGCTGTGCCAGCTCCTCTTTCTTAAGCTCAGCTTCTATTTCCAACTTGCGATATTCAAAGGCCAATTTCATCCTTAATAACTCAAGTTCCATGGAATTGCTGGGGTTTGGAACAGAGGCAGCAGGAATGGTGGCATTCCCAGAAACAGATTCAGCGACAACCCCAGGGGCAGAGTCCTCATTGGTTGCATCCCCCCCTTCATCAAGAGTTTCACCATCAGTCTGGTAGTCCACCAGGGCAGCTATCAGCTCAGCCCTAGACTTATCCACAAAGTCTAGCTCCCTGGCTTCACAAGCACTCTGGAGAGCCTCTAAGCTCATCCGAGTCAATTTACCATTTGCAATGGGCTCCATTGCTTGTAATGCAGTTATTTGGTACACACCCAAACCTTAATCTAATAAAGTGCGGATATTTTGTAAGTGGCACGGTTATACACTGAGTCTTAAAACCATAAGCATCCCACCGCTGCCACCAGCTGTAAAGACTGGTAGGGGGTGTCTGTACCCCTGCTCCCTATATGGTAGAAGAGAGGCACAGAAGACCCCAGCCAAGATTCTCTATTACGGTAGCAATGGACGAGCAATCAAGGCCTAGCTTCTCAGGAGGTGATGCAGGCTGGTTCTTAAGTACAGTGTATTCCCCAAGCCCCCACAAAGGAATGTCCACACACTGTATTACTGAAAACACAGTCTTTATATAATTAATATTCAAGGGTTATGTACACTTATCACAATAACGCACCTTGTGCTCAGGAAAATCAATAATGGTAAATATCTACAATTCTAAAGTGGTACCACTAATATTAGACCTCATTAAAGTGCATCCACAATACTGTCAAAATGTCACACAGATCAATAAGAAGGAAACCAGCAATAGAGAGAGGAGAGATAACAGAGGGTTGAAACAATAGGCAGAGTACTGGCCCCTACCACTGGACACAGTTCTGTGTGGAGATCCCCCCACCTGGGCAACCTGTAAAATAAAGAGATCTAACACAAGCCCAGTCCATATGTTGTTCAATAGTCTTATTCTCTCCTACAATGTTTTTACCCCCCCAATGTACCTGGTGGAGTCGAGTTCTTCGAGGAGGCGTCGACAGATCCTTTTTGAGCGACCCCCTTTCAAGCGGGAGTCACGGACCGTCGAGAGGCGTCGAGAAGCGTCGAGGAACTCGGCGTTCGGCGTCGGGGAATCGACGGCCCTTCTTGAATGCCTTCCCTTTCAAGCGGGAGACACGGGGCGTCGAACGTCCGACAACGAACAGGGTAGAACGGCGTCGATGAGGCGGCAGCTTCGATCCAAGCGGTGCTCGTCGACGACGGAGCGTTGACGTCCTGCAAGGCGGAGGCGTGCGGGGCACCTCGATGACAATTGTTCTGGACCGCAAGGATTGTGCAGACGGAGGCCCAGCAAGGGCGTCGAGTCGTTCGAGTCTTTGTGGTCTTCGGGTGGCGGGAAACCCACCGGCAGGTTTCTCCTCGGCGCGTTGGTCGTCCTCGACTTTCTCCGGCAGGATAAAGCAGTCGACGGTGCGGTCGAGGGAGTCCTTCGATTCAAATGTTCTTAGGCAAGGAGCGGACGGCTCCAGTCGTCGGCGGCACGGCGTCAAGCGGTTCCCACGGCTGGGCAACACAACTTCGACGGGCCTCCAGCGGTTCCACAGACCTGCGAACCCTGGTCGACGGCAATGGACTTCGACGGCGTTGATGTCCGGGTGCTTCACTTCGATCTCCTCGGCGGTCCCGTCTCGGGTCGGCAGCCTTTCGAGGGTCTGACTTCCAGGGCGCTTCGGCGAAGATGTAGCGGTGCTCGATGATCCCTCGGAGCACGGGAAGAGGGCGCCTTACCAGGTCCTCTCTCGGGTCAGTCCTCGACGAATTCGGCAACCTTCAGATCTGTCGAAGCAAATGCAGAAGCAAGTATTCTTCTTCCAGCTGGACGTCGAGGATCAGCAGTTCCAGTTACTCTTGAGTGGAGACTCAGCTTCTGAACGCTTCTGAACACAATGGTCGCTTCTCAACCAAAGGTTCCTTCTGAACAATTTCCAGTGGTGAGAGGTCCCCAGATATACTATCCTGTCTCTCATCCACACTGCTGGCACACACTCAGCAGCCAATCATACAGCAGGGCATTCATGCAGTCAGTCAGCCAATCAGGCACGCAGTGCATTCAGGCCACACTCCTCCCTTTCAGACACTCACAACAAGGAATGTGGATTGGGACAAGTACCCAGCCATTCAACACTACACACTGCATTCAGGCCAGTTTCGGGCAGGGCTGTCTCAGTCTTTGTCTCACATGCCAGAAACCAGACAACCACAACAAGGAGTGTATATTGGTCACACACTCCATTCACCCAGGTCCCACCCACAGGAGGTACCCATAAAATACAGTCACCGGGAAGGCTCCAGTCAGTCTAGCTGGGCCTTCACAACAACACCATATATGGAACTTCCACCCAACAGCCAGTCAGGGGGAAGGGACAGAGTCAGGGCTTCCCAGGACTTTGGGAAAAACAAGATAACAGGCAATAGGAAGCAAGAGGCCACAGGGGCCATCTTGTTTTCTATCAGGAATCAACTGACCCCAATGGCAGGGCCTGGGTATCCCAAAATGGGGGACACCCAGAGCACCTGTCAAATTCAGCATGGAGCTGCCACCAGCCCATACCCTGCTCTGTGGGCCACCCACAGGTGCCCAAAAACATACACTAGGGGCACAGGGTTGTACCCCTACCCATGGGTGCCGTAAGGGTATCCCATGGGTCTGTTCACCAAACCAAAAGAGAGAGCTGCACTGCCAGGAGTCCCAAATGGACTCCTGGGCAGAAAACATGACAGAACACACGATAAAAGGCAGTAAAGGACAAGGATTCAGAGGCCCTGTCCCTCTGATGCATTTCCAGCATCACAGGGTGGGGGGCATGGGCCCCGCAGCCCCCCCACCCCCCTCTGTACTCGGCGCCCCTGCATGGTGGGGTTGTAAAATCCACTGTGTCTTTTCCAGGGCTCTCCAGCCCCCAACAGTCCTGCTGCTCGCAATCGCAATGCAGGAGGACAGCCTGGGTAAGTGGGGGCCAGTCAAGGACGGAGCCCAGCCACCCGCCTTATCTGCAGACAAGCAGGAGGCATGGCTTCATCTGTACAGGACCTGGCTCTCCTTGGCTCTGCGCGGCGATTTTAATCAGTGAATTTCATGACTGTTCTTCAGCCTGGGAGAGCACTTAACTCACTGATCCATGCAGTGTCAACACTTCTCACTGTAACGAGGCTTCATTAAGGGGGTGGGGGGGACAATGTGAACAGATGGCTGAGCGCCCCCCTCCCCTGTCCCCACTGCTTTCATCTGTAGAAAGATGCCTCTTCATTCGGCCCTGCCCCTGTTCTGTAATATTTGGTGTCCCATACCGATCCGGTACCCCCTGTCTTCGGCTGTCTTCGTAGATCGAAAACCAAAGTAGGAAAGTTCCGAGCCTCGGTATGGGGTACCTAATGTTGCACAACACCGTCATAACGCTGAGTTCCATATTGTCCAGTCAGGGGAGTATTCAGCATTGCAAGAGGGAGTGGGGGACAGCCACCGTGAAATCCTGCTACTTTCCCCTCAAATGCAGTGCACGCAATTCCGGGCTGTCTAATTCGTGCCCACAAACCGCCCACCCCTGCCCCAATCTATTTTTTTAGTAACATTACTAGTGGTATCTCGCATTTTAACACAACAAAATAAAATGTCAGAATCATTACAGATGCAGGGAACTCATCTATTAGAGATCTGTCCAGGCGCTCTGGGGCAAAATACATGCACATCAACTAATTTGCATATGGATTGCGTCAACAGACATTACTTCACAGAAAGCACATAGCAAGGAGCATCATCAGTCTTTGATACTTGGAGGCAGAATGCAAGTGACTTTAGAATAAGTTGTCATAAGTAAGCCAAGTGGCAAATCATTTTGTGGTGCAAAATACCTAAATTGCACTGTTATATATGGAGCAAGTCGGGCTTTAAAAAAAAAAATAACAGCATCATATATTAACACATAAGCTTTGAAGTGAATCACTTGCAGAGCTGCAGATAAGACACAGTCTGATTACATGATCTGCCCAGGATCACACACTTTGGTTAATAGTGAAATTCCGGAGACAATTTAAGCAACTGAGCACATCTTCACAGTTTTAGTTTATTTAGATATTTATTAATGTTTCCCTTTGCATTTCGTGTGCTTAAATAATACTTTATTTATATCAATGCCTTGGAAGCAAAGCACATTACATAACACACTTTACACTATACATCATTATAGAAATATGTTGAGCAATAAGAGGATGGGTTTGGTTTTATTCTCCCCGCCCTGCATGCAAAGTCACAATAGCATTGTGCAGATTAATGTGAGCCTAACAAATCCCCTTTGGGTAAAGCCATAGTCATTATTTCATAAAGCCTGCAGCATTATGCAACCTTCTAACACCTGATCACTCCCTGCCATGCACATTTCTAAAGGGACAAAAGTCCCTGCTAATAGTCCACCCTCCCTCCCATCAGTGCCTAATGGCTCACATTGAAATGCTCTGTTGACACAGAGCAACTTGCGAGCCCCTCTGCTGCTGCCTGGAGTTCCTTGGGACATTATCCTGGCAGAGGCTTCGGAAAGGGTAAGGTGTCCTGCTGCCAGGACAATTACTGTGCTGAGCAGGAATTACTCAGCACACATTGTCCTGCCAGCGGGACACCTTTCTCGCTGGGCACCCTCATTGAGGTGCCAAACAGGAGAGGTGGCCCACTGACGAAAGTCCCGGTCAGGTTCTAAAAAAGAGCCTGTGGGGTGGCAGCATGCCCCCCCTCCACCCCTGGCTCAGTACGCCACTGTTACTTGATCAGTCAGCTGAACTGCATTGAGTTAAATGAAACTTAGTTGGTTATATGGTTATTTGTAGCTTAAAAAATCACAGCTGCCAACACTTGGTGGGTTATTTGGTTGTTAGTAGCTGAATAAATCACAGCTGCCAACAGTGATGGAAATGGGTACACAAACTACGCTTGGAAATTGAAAAAATACTCGGAATACTACCTCCTTAGGGAAATTGACCCGATAGATGGGTTCACTGTAGAGGGTGTTGTGTAGCGGTGCAGTCATCATGGCAGGCACGTAAAACACATACAAATAATTTCATTTTACAGGGTTGACATGAAATGCAGATAAATCACACAATAAACGAGACTGACAATATATATATATTACACATCTCATAGCATAGTGGGAGTATTTGTGGTGTTTCCCTTTTAAGAACATGTATTGCCCCTCTAAGGATGTCAAGAGAGGATTAGAGTCAAAGTCTACCCTTTTTCTAGGCCTTTGACTCTAATCCTCTCTTGACATTCCTCTCTACACCCTCTAGAGTCAGGACCCCTCACAAAAAAGAGGGTCTCGCCCCATTTTTCTCACACCCTCTAAGGATGTGTCATGACAGCCTCATACCTGACTGGAAGAAGGAGCCCCCGCATGCACGTGCAATACCACGGTGGTAGACTAAATGTAATGGCACTCTGTCTCTGTGTCTCACTGTGTAGGGCCTGCAGGCCTACCCCTTGTGATCACAGGCCTGCGGCCCTGCTAGTCTGGGTGCGGTCTGGGTGCCCCAGACCAGCATGTGTAACAGGGTGCCTCTAGGTGATCGCAGAACAGCTGCTTGTCCGGGAGCCCACGGCAGCTGCGGTCTTGTTGTGTGACCACGAATGATCAGGGTGATCCCTGCCACATTAATTTTGTGTTGGTATCCCGAGCACCCGTTGGGCTGGCCCAGAGTCACAGTGCACAGAAATTATGTACTCCCATCCCCAATTCAAGGGATAGTTCAAGCAGAGCGTTGTTAAATGTTACCCCTCAAAAACAAGGGGATACCAAATATTAAAACACTATATGAGGGATAATATTTGGTATCCCCTTCGAAAAAACGATGAGGTGGCTTCCAGAAGCTGTCACAGTGAAGGGTTATGATGTGCTCCCCTCCCCAATGCAAGGTATAGTTCAAGCAGTGCGTTGTTAAATGTTACCCCTCAAAACCAAGGGGATACCAAATATTACAACCCTATATTAGCCATTATGTGTTATCCCCTTCAAAAAAGGATGGGATGGCTTCTAGAAGCTGTCACATTGAAGGCTTATGATGTGCTCCCCTCCCCAATGCAAGGGATAGTTCAAGCAGCACGTTGTTAAATGTTACCCCTCAACATCAAGGGGATACCAAATATTACAACCCTATATTAGCCATTATATTTGGTATCCCTTTCAAAAAAAAGGATGAGATTGCTTCCAGAAGTCATTGCCTTCATTTGGCAGTGCTTCCATCTCCTGTTGTGTCTCGGGTGGTGCTCTCTCTGGTCGTGGGTGACTCCTGTCGATGTCTTGCCTCCGATTCGGCCTCCAGTCACCCTCTAGGTTTCTTTCCACCCAGCTCCACGCTTCTCTGGGATCCGTGAAATGCACTGTTGTACCGTTGTGGTATATTTTCAGTTGTGCTCGGAACAGAAGTCTGTATTTTATGTGAAGAGCTTGAAGGCTTTTCTTGAGTGGGTCAAAGGACTTCCTTGCTTTCTGAACCTCCCTGGTGAAGTTTGGGAAAAAGGCGATTCTAGAGCCATTAAATGTTATGGAGCCCTTGGTTCTGGCCATCTGCAGTATGGTGTCCCGATCCCTATAGTTCAGGAGATTTGCTACTACCGTGCGCGGGGGAGCTCTGGGTATTTGCCCATTGGTGAGCACGTTCAACTGAGAAGAATTTTGATAGGGTCTTGGGAGCGAATAGATCCGCAAGCCATCCTCTAGGAATAGCTCCATACTCGGGCCTTCGGAGTTTCAGGCAATCCAAGGATCCAGATGTTGTTCCATCTTTCTCTGCCCTCACCCTCTTCCACTCATACTTCCAGTGCCTTGACGTGTGCCAACGCTCCGGTCATTTGGTGATTTACAGTCCTCAGGCTGTCCTCTGTTTCCGACATGTGGCCCTCTGCTTCCCCGGTACGAGCCGTGAATTTTTGCAGCTCATGGCGCAATAGCGACACCTCAGTACTTATGCCATTCATCTTTTTTTCCATGGAGGTCCTTGAGTTGGTGATAGCATTCATGATGTCTTTAAGGGATATATTGTCATCCTTTGGTCCCAATGCATCACCAGAGTTGCCCTGCTCCTGCGGGGGAACTTGGGTAGTGATTGTGTACTGCTCCATTTTGTTCTGCGTTGTCGCGTTCTTTGCCCTGTCTTTCCCCATGGTGGTCAAGCCAGTGTTGATTTGCAGTTGCTCCCTTCCCTCTCAGCCGATGTTTGTGCAGCTGTTTAGGTCAGTGGGGTGCTCGCTTCAGGTGCAACGATTCGGCAAGGCACCACCCAGTTGTTGCTGTTGGTTCAGGATCTTGTGGATACTGGTCAAGTGGTTCACCAGAGACACTTGTTCCACCTTCGCAGGTGCACTGTCCAGCGTTTATTACCAAATGGTGCTCTCCGTGACCACCCGGCTGCAGTACTCCGAAGACGGCAGAGCCACAAGCCTTGGCTTCTATCTCGCTAGGGAGGTGCCCTTGTAATCTCTAACACCTCTTCCCTCCTTTTGGTTTCTCTTACGGTTTATATGCACTGTCCACTTCGTGGTTTTCTTCCCAGAAGTCCGCTGCGTTATCACCTATGCCCTCTCCCTCCTTTGTTTTGTTGGCCTGAGGATTGGCTTAGCAGGCACCATATCTTTCGGGAAGGAGGCGTTTCTATTAGTCTCAGTTCAAACATGTGTCTTAGACTCGTACAGTGCAGGATTAGGGGCCCTGTTGCTGCTTCACGCCATGGACAAGCAGGCCAGTACTCCAGTTGCCTCCTTTCCTGGGAGACATGCTTGTTTCAGTTGTCCTCAGTAGTAGTCTTTGATCGGGGCCGGTGATAGCAGAAGGTTGTTTTTCTCTCTCAAATCCCTGCAGCTTCTGAAGTGCGTGCTGCCACTTAGGTCGGCGCACCAGTTGTGTACAAGCTCGCCTCCCAGCAGGTGGTCGCTTTTGATAACGGTCTGGGCTCAAAAGCGATTTTAAGTGTGTAAACCACGTTTATTGCTGCGTGTTATGGCGGCTAGGTGATGTATTCAAAGGATATTAGTCTTATTGGGTTCACCTTGGACACTCAGCGCTCAGCCACATCACTACTTTATTGGGAGCTCGGAGCATTGTAGATTCAGTGCGCAGTTCTCATTCACCTTATAACAGCCATGCCCTCAGCGTAGGCAGCTTACCTTCCATTCTCGGTTGCTTTGTGGAACGTGTGTTGCAATCCACATGTCGCGTTCCACTTTCAGGGTCCCACTGTGAGCGGTTGGGGTCCAGGGATAATTCTGCTGCTTATCGTTATTGGTAGGCAGTTTAGCTTCTTCGCACCGTCACTGGGTAGGAGACGTGTTTGATTTGGTTGCCCCCGCTCACTCCTTTTCGCAGGCGCTGCTCGCTTCGCTGTCGGCCTGGCTCTCCTGCAACCGGAGCGCCTTCAGGCAGCCTTCCTCGGTTCGCCTGCTAGCTCGGGTCGCGTCGTTCCCAGGGGCCCACAGCAGCTTCTCGCAGCCTCAGATGGGACTGCCCCATCGACCGCCGGGGCAGCAGGTAGGAGCCGAGCCGAGCTGGCACTTGGAGATCCCATCAGGGGTAGGACCCATAGTGTGGCTCACCTTGTCGCTGCAGTGATCAGGATCGTAACGTCGGCTGGTCCTCTCTGTCGTCCTCAAGCAGGGTTGCTCCATCTCGTATCAGAGCAGGGGATGCCAGTGCCCGCATGCTTTCATGGGCGCGCTCTCCGCCTACTCGCAGTGTTGTTATAGTCGGGATCAGTGTTTAGTCTTCCTGATTTCGGCCTCAGCGATGTAATGGTAGTTGCTGTCGTGGGGCGCTTGGCTCAGTGGAGCCTTTAACGTAATGCGCACCTTCCTCTTAGCTCGCAGTCCCGGTGGCCATCTTGTCTGGCATACGCAGTCAGCCGCTTCTGGATTCCACAGGGCATATCTCCGGAACCACACGTCGGTTCAGGTCCATAGGGCAGCGACCCGTTGCAGAAGAGTTCCGCTGCTTTTGGAAGCTATTTTTGTGATTTTAACAACATGCATTGTCAGGATAAAGGCAGGATCTAGCTGGCGGACTGGAAGCAGCGAGGAATCACGTCCTCATTGCCCGCTTGCTGGCCACACCCCCCTCCAACCTTGGTGATTATTGAAGGTAGGGTTACCCGGTATATTGGGTGCTTTACGTCCGTTTACCGTGCGCAGCCCCCATTCGATGAGCCATAAACACATTTGGAGACCCTTTGCACACACCCGTCCATTCTTCATTGTGGGCAAGGGGATGTTCACTGTCCAGTCCTCCAGCGGATCTAACAGATCCTTTGCAGACCTACACCCATTTTGAGGTTAAAATCTCCTCCCCATATGCATTGCTCATTACGATTCCTCCTGTATAGAAATAACTCATCAATATACGCCTTGACTTTGGCTAACCTGTCTGCCACAAAATACGAAGCACCTGTAGGTAGTCCATGTTAGTCTCCACTACCCTAAACCTACAGGTTAGGGAGGCTTTAATCAAAATCGCCAGAACCCCATAACATCGTACTCTAGCATTTTTTTCACTGAGATCCCCTACGATGTGTAGCCATCTAACAGTGGGGTCTCCAAGGCCCAGGTCTCTTGCAGGAGGATGACATTGTGCTTTTTTTATTTTATTTATTTTTTATTGGTTTTATGAAACAGAGAACCTTTGGAGCAAACATGAAAGGGACTTGTGTCCCTGTAAACCTTATACAAAAAAAATGAGATAATTCCCTGGCGTATACACCCTCCCCTCCCTCCTCCCCCCTACCCCCTTTCAAGGCACAGTCTCTGATCGCTGCTTTCACTTATACTGTTCAATCCGTTGTCGACAGTCCCGACCGGGCACTAGATCGTCGGAAATGGTCCGATTCCTCTGAATTAAAGTCTGCGTTTTCCAAGTTAACTATTTGGTGGGGCCGAGTCACTGTTCTCCGGGAATTTCAACCAGTACTTTCCATGTTACTAAAAGTAAACAATGTGACAGGTGTGGAAGCTTGTCCAACTGCTCATCCTTTCTTTCAAGTCCAAATAATACTAAGATTGGGTCTAGTGGGTGGGATCCTCCGTCCGCCTCTTTGATCCAGCTCAACACTTCTGTCCAATATGTGCGCACTTTGTGACATGTCCACCACATAGGCCAATAATTGGCTTTTTCCCCGCATCCATGCCAGCACCGGGGAATCACCACTGGAAAGATCTCGGAGCGTACTACCCGGTCATATTTCCACCTGTGAATCTGTTTTATGACGTGCATCTTATATTGACACGAAATTGAGGTCTTAAATGCTCTACTATAGAGTCACACCCATAAACCGTCCCCAATTTCACAGCCCAAGTCCCTCTCCCATCTCGTTCTTAGACCCCTGATTGCTCCTTCACGGCGGGACAAAAGCGCTGTATACAGGAGGGAGATGAGACCTTTCATATCTACATGCGTGTCCAAGACCTTCTCTACTGGGGTGAGTGGCCTCTGTATATGCTGCTTCCATTTCCCTGCCATGAATACCCCCTTCAATCTTAGATAGAGGAGTGGGGACAGCCTGCCATTGCCCAATGCTTCCTCCAGTTCCTGGATGCTTATGAATTAATGTATTTTCTTTCACAAACTGACCCACCCTGCAAAGCCCCGCTTCAAACTAGGACTGATAATGTTCGTGGCCAGGGATCGCGTCCCTCACTGGTGGGGACCAAATGTGCCCACATTCACCTTCAATCCTGAAAAATGCCCGAACTTCTCTATCACTCGCAAGGCCACTGGGACACATTGGGCTGGCTGCCTCACGTGGAGCATTATATCATCTGCATAGAGACAGAGTTTAAAGGTTCTGTCTCCCACATCTATACCCATCACATCAGGGGACCCCCTCAGAAATTCCTCCATGGTCATTACAAACAATAGGGGCAAGAGGGGGCAGCCCTGTCGGGTCCCTATCTGAAGATTAAATCTACGTGATAGCCACCCATTTACCGTAACTCTGGCTGATGGTTCTGCGTACAGAGCCTTGATTGCTCGTCGGGCACCCTCACCGAAACCAAATTTCTCTAGTACCCCATGTAGAAACTCCCAGTTGACTCGGTCAAAGGCCTTTTCGGCATCTATGGCCACCAAGACTGGGTTGCCATCCCTGGGTGCTGCCTCCCTCATAAAATGGAGAGTCTTCCTGAGGGTGTCTGCTCCCTGCCTCCCCTGTATGAAGCCCACCTGATCAGAATGGATGAGCCTCGGAAGGAGGCCCTCTAGTCTTGTTGCAATTATTCTGGTGAACAACTTTGCATCCACGTTCAGGAGGGCGATTGGTCTATAGGATTGGCAGTCTGCAAGGTCATTTCCTTCTTTGGGGATGACCGTGATGAATGCTTTCCCAAACGATGGAGGGGCCCTCCCTGTGGACATAATATTCGTGAGCAGATCCGCCAGGAATCCGCCAAATGCCTTCTAGAAGCCTGCCGTGAACCCGTCCTCTCCCGGGGCCTTCCCCAGCTTCAAACCTGATATTGCCCGGAGGACTTCCTCATCTATTATTGGGGCCTCTAGGGTGGAGACTTCTCCTGGTCTAAGGGTCGGGAGGGTCACTCCCTGCAAATAGGATCCTAATGTTTCCCCTCCTATAACTCCTTCCTTCTCGTACAATATCTCATAGAAACTGGCGAATTCTCCCACTATCGCCTCTAGGTCCGATCTTTCCCCCTCTTTCCCATTCTTGATCTTTGCCACCCATCTATCTGGCCGCTGGGCGCGGAGCTTTGCCACCAGCCTGGCACTCTCCAATAGATCTTAGTTTGTGGGCCAAGAGCGTTCTAGTTCTCTTCTTGGCCGCCCCTTCACTAATCAATCTACCTCGCCATGTAGCTTTAGCCGCCTCCCATACTGTCTCCAAGTGAACCTCACCAGTGTTGTTTAACTCAAAGTACTCTCTAATGGCTGGAAACATCATCTCCTCTCAAAAAAACGCATCCCTCAATAGGAGGTTGTTACACCTCCACAATGATTCCCTCGGTTTTAAACCCGATATAATAATGTCTGCCCAAACCAGGTCATGATCTGACCAGCTAACCCGGTGATGGTTAAAGAGTCAGTTCTGCTCATATGCTGGTGTTCCAGAAATATATAATCAATCCTGGTTCTGGAGCCATGGACTGGGGAGCAAAATGTATAGCCTTTCATAATTGGGTGAGTCTCCCTCCAAAGATCTACCAACCTGTGGACTTCCTTGCCCAAATCTAGCGTGAAGAGTTGCTTTATTAAGCCTAGGACTATCCTCCCAACTTCCGCTGCTGTATCCCCTTTTTGTTGGGTCACCCCTAGAATACGCAGGTTATATCGGAGTTCCCTGTTTTCAAGGTCGTCCATCTTCAAAAGCATGTCCTCTTCTCTCATTTCCAGGTTTGTCAGCCTCGCTTCATATTTCATGTCTAGCAGATCAGTCTGAAGGTGGTTATTCTCCATACCTTCCATTTTCTCTTCAAGAGTGTCAACTCTCCCTTTAAAAGCCACTATCGAGGCCTGTGTATCTGTCCTTATGGCCTTGATTTCCTGCAGAATGTATTTAAGATCATCCCTGGTAAGTGGTGCAGGGGGGGGGGCACTTCCTGTGGCCATATTGTAGTGTGTGTCGCCAGGCACAGCTCCTAGTGTTGGTTCAGGCCTACGGAAACGCTCCAGGGATAGGATTGCCTGGGTAAGTGCTTGTTTCTCAGGGGTGCCTATCAATGGTTGCTCCAGGTTTCCGGTCCCCTGGGTTCCAATAGTTTGGTGCAGACCTCCAGGCTTCCCTGTCTGTACCCCTGGGACCTCGTTCCAGACTCCTTTGTTTTGTATGTCTTGAGCCCAGATATGGTTTTGCCCGGGAGGGACCCCACTGCAAGCCCAGAGTTCTTTAGAGATTCCTCAGATGAGGTCTGGAGCCCAGTTTCTGGTGGGGCCTCCCGTGTTGAGCCTTCTGCTTCTGGCCTCATGCTCCCTCCATGTTCTCTGTCTCTCCCTGGTGTGGGTGGGCTGGATTGCGTGGCTCGGAGCTCCACCGAGGACTGGGATGGCGGGGCACCTGCTGCCTGCTTATTTTCTGTGCCTGCTTCAGTCTCCAGAGGGGTTCCCGGGCTCTGCGCTGGAACGGGACAGGGTCCCGTTTGTTGGCACCCCAGGGTTCGATGTGGAAGCCCCCGAGGGCTGCCGTTTTATCCCCCTCCATGCCCCCGGAGTCCATGAGCTGCCCTCCCTCCAACGTTGGGGCACACCGAAAAAGAGGGTCTGGGAGAGTTCTCGGGCCCCCGCTCCCGCCCACGTGTCTCAGAGCGTTTATATATGCCAGGTGTAGGGGGGGGAGCCCGGCTTGTGATTTGGCTTCCTCTGGGCCTCCTCATCCCCCGGCGACCTCCTCACCTCTTCTGGATCCTTCCAAGGCGAGACGGCATTGGGCCGTGTGCTGCGAGGCCCCAGTGTGCTTTGAGGGCCCCCGGCCACCGCCCATCGTCTGTCTCCCCACTCCACGACAAGCTGGTTCCAAGCCCTCTCTCTGCCCCACGGCTCCGAGGGGTCCCCCGGGAAGGCCTCTCTCACCAACAAAGCATGGTGGGCACCTTCGCCTCTGTTCAGGGGGAACTCACTTTCTCCTGTGGTCGGGTTTCGCTCTCGTGGTGTACTTCTCCTCCAGGCACCGGGTTACGTGCGCCTCCGAGGGTCAGCGGAAGGCCTCTGGGCATGCGGGGTACCCTGTTCCACTCTTGGGTCTTCTAGTTGTGGGTTTTTTACATCTCCACAGTGGCTTCCCCTTTGAATTTTTCCCGGCTACCAAAGGGGCTGCTTTAGATAACATTTGTATCCCCCAATCTCAGGACCCGCCCCCCCTCACAAAGCTCCGGGTCGACTGGGCTGGGCCGGTCAGCCGTACGTCAGTCCAGATCTTCACAGGAGGTTAGGGCCTCATACCGATTCGCTAGCTCAACCCCAATAGTACGCACCCCTCCCTTTTGTGGGGTCAATCTTTCTAAATTAGGGTTGGACCTCCAACCCAAGGGTAATCTGTGGCCAAGAGGTGTATACAAAGGCCCCCGTGTGTGGGGTCACTCGGTGCTTCCCTCCTCCTAACAAATTTGCTCAAGCGGTTCCCTGAATCAGCCACCCTCCCTGTACAACCGTAAAACAAATCCTGAGAGGCCAGCCTACTATGGAGACTGTAGCTGTTTGGTTTTAGGCCTCTGGATAAATTAGAGTTGACCAAATAACAAACCATTGTTGCATCTGAGAAGGAAACCACTATGCAGTCCCCCTTCATACATTTGGGGTTTTGGCATACCTTTCCTACCCTTCTTGCCATTAATATAAAGCTTGGGTCAATGCTCGGTCCAATCAGTTTGGTGTTGATCCAATAGCTCGTTTTATTCATCAGTGAAATAGTTGATTCAAATCCACACTTGGGGAGCCCCGGTACACCCATGATAATCCCCATAAGAGGGGCTGCTGCAGGCAGTAAATTCAAAATGCTCTTCTCCATCCCTCCTATATCCATGTTAGCCCCAGTGTCCCCTATGAAAGTCCTAAAGCATAAGTCGGACCTCCGAGTACCCGTAAATTTTGAATTAACAGTTACTGAGCTTAACTGTGTGGTTACTGTCTTATCCTTTGCTGGCATCACCAGCCCGCCAACCTCAGTGACCGGGCCAGGACACTCACCACTCAACCCCCCCCCCGATAGTATCTTACCATTTGGCTTTGCCCCAACCCCAACCGTACTTATTTCTGCCACTCTTTTTGTTAGAACTCTGAGTCATCCAGGATAGCCAGTGTGTTCATTACCCCAGACTTAAACATCTGCAATGACTCTAGGATGGTCTAAAGGGGCTTGAGCTTTACATCTAGAAGTGATTCCAGCCAGAGCGTATCCTCCTCCCCCCTGGAGAAGGAATTTAGATCCTGTCTCAGTTCCCTCTCTGGGCTCCCACCCATAAGGCTATTCACCAATTGATCCGTTACTACAGCCCCTCACTGTTAAGACACATAATGATGGGTCCACACTGCGCAAAGTTATAATTAACTCTTTATTGAGTTAGTAACAGTAACGACCCCCAGCCAGGGGAAATCTTATCAACTGACCTAGTGGAATGTAGCGTCCCTCAGATGCTGAGACTCCACATTCCAGGAGGCGATGTCAATGAACATATTATGACAACAGTAACCAAGTTATGAATGAGATATAATGCACACACAAGCCCATCAATACATAGACATTTAAATATAATAACTTCTAATATGATAAACTGTAACCTCTAACACTCACCATCCGAAGCACCCCGGTGGGAAGCCGGCTGGCGAAATTCGTCAGCATGTGGGAGTCCATCTCCACCGACTGTTGGGAGCTGGACGCGCTGGGCCGCGAGCACACTCTGGAATTCCAAAGAAAGTGTCCCCGTCTACCACCTGTAGCTAAGAAGGAAAACCACGTCCCACAGCTACTTCGGGAGGTACGAGCAATGCTGAAAAAGGGCACGATAGAACTCATCCCGAAGAGGCTCCGGAGCTCCGGAGTGTACTCGCGGTACTTCCTCGTCCGAAAGAAGACCAGCGGTTGGCAACCCATCCTAGACCTTCGTCGTCTAAACAAATACATCAAGTCCCAGAAATTCTGGATGGTCACCCTCCAACACATGCTGGAACAGCTGGAGGAAGGCGACTTCCTATCGTCGCCGGATTCGGAGGATGCCTACTTTCACATCCCCATTCTCAAAGGACATCGAAAGTTCCTACAATTTGTGGTCCTTGGACGACACTATCAGTTCAAGGCCTTTCCCTTCGGATTGAAGTCAGCGCCCAAGGTCTTCACCACGTGCCTGGCACCGGTGGTGGCGCGGCTGCACCTGCAGGGGAAACACGTTTACCCCTACCTGGACGATTGGCTCATCCGAAGCAAAGTCAAGGAAACTCGCCGTCGATCACACAGCGAAGACCGTCCAACTGCTCACGGATCTGGGATTCTCGATCAACTTTGCAAAACCCCACTTGGTACCATCGCAAGACGCCCTGTTCCTGGGAGCCAGACTCGACACAGTGGCGCGATTGGCTTCGCGGTCGGAGGAAAGGACAAAGGTCATCTTGAGCAAGGTACAACGGCTGTTGACCATGGACGTGGCTAGGGTGAGGTCCATCAAGTCCCTACTCGGCATGATGTCATCGTGCATCTACCGCGTGTGCCTCTGCAGGTTGCGGATGCGACCACTGCAGGAGTTCCTCGACGCCTGTTGGATGCAAGCGGCGGGCAGCTTCAAAGACAGGATCTCACTCAGCGAGACTTTCTGCCAAGCGATCCGCTGGTGGGGCACCCGTGCGCATCTAGCGGCGGGCATGGACTTCCAGACCCCGGCACATCAGGAAACGGTGACGACGGACGCCTCCCTGGAAGGATGGGGAGCGCACACCAGAGATCTCCACGCAAGAGGCCTTTGGCTCCCGGAGGAGAGGTCACTACAAACGTCCTGGAGCTCCGAGCTGTGTTCTGGGCCCTCAGGTCGTTCCTTCCGTCCCTCAAGGCCAAGGTGGTAAGGGTCTTCACCGACAACACCACCACAAGGTTCTACATCAGAAAGCAGGATCTGTGGCACTGGGCCGTTGCCCAAGGGATGTTCCTGGTACCTTTCCATCTGGCAGGAATAAAGAAAACCATCGCCGACTCACTCAGCAGGGAGCTGCGCTCGTGCTACGAGTGGGAGCTTCGGCAGGATCAAGTGGATCTCCGATTCCGACGATGGGGCAATCCCCAGATCGACCTATTCACGATGGAGATGAATGCCAAGTGCCGGAGGTTCGCCAGCAGGTTTCCCCAGCCGGGGAGCATGGGCAATGCCTTCTCATTCCCCTGGGACAGCCTGTTCCTGTATGCATTCCCTCCGTTGCCGTTGCTGCTGCGACTCATCAGTCAACTCAGACGGTCCCGGTGCAGGATGATCCTCGTCGCACCAGCGTGGCCAAGGCAGATCTGGTTCCCGGATCTTCTGGACATGTCAGCGTCCCCCCGGTCAAACTACCGACGGACGCGAATCTTCTCGCCAGGGAAGGAGGCGCCATCCTCTATCACGACCCAGGATCGCTGAACCTGCAGGCCTGGCTCCTGCAGCACTAGAGTTCGGAGGGTGCAATAACCTGGCGGACTGCAAGGAGGTGCTTGCAAAGGCCAGGGCGTCCTCAACTCTCAAGTGCTATGGACACAAATGGAAGAAGTTCTCTGTCTGGTGCCGTGCACAGAAGATTAACCCTCTGCGGATTATGGCCCCTCAAGTGCTGCCGCACTTGCTATCGCTGGCCAAGGCGGGGCTGGCACATGCCTCCATCTGGCGGCTATCTCCCGCTACACCAGAACTCCGGGGCGGTCATCTTTATGGTCTCATCGGCTGGTGAAGGAGTTCATGAAAGGACTGTTCCGGTCGTTCCTGCCGGTGAAGGCCCCGGCGTGGGAGTTCAGCGTGGTGCTGACCAGGCTCATGTGGCTGTCATTCGACCCTCTGCATTCGGCACTGTTGAAGTTCCTGTTGTGGAAGACAGCGTTTCTTGTGGCCATCACCTCTGTACAACGAGTGGGAGACATCCAGGCCCTCTCCTGTAAACCTCCATACCTGACATTCCACGAGATGGGGGTAGTGCTGAGGATGCACCCCTCCTTCATGCCCAAGGTGCCGTCGGACTTCCATCTCAACAAGCCTTTGGTGTTACCTGTTTTCTTCCCGTCGCCTTCGTCGCCGGCTGAGAGGACTTTGCACTCGCTGGATGTGGTTAGAGTGCTGAAGTTCTACGTGGACCGCACAAAGAGTCTTCGGAAGACATCGCAGCTGTTTGTGAACTTTGGACCTGTGAACCAAGGGAAGGCTCTCTCGAAGGCTTCCGTTTCCAGATGGCTCTCCGGCTGCATCATGCACTGCATCATGCACTGTCACCGGTTGGCAAACCGACCGTTGCCCGGCCGTCCGAGAGCCCATTCAACCAGAGCGATTGCTGCTACCATGGCTTTCCTGTCTGGTGTGCCCCTGCTGGACATCTGCAGGGCTGATATGTGGAGGTCGATGCACACCTTCACGAGATTCTACTGCGTCGACCGGGATTCCAGGGAGGAGTCCAGAGTCGGCCAGGCAGTGCTGCGCAACCTGTTTGCCTGAAGGTGAACCTGGTGAGGAGGTAAGAGATGCTTAATGTTGAGTTGTTGAAATGCTTAATATTGAGCCTTGCCACCTCCCGTGGTTGTGCATGTGTGTACTGCTATGTATTCTTTATTCATGAGCATGTGAATACATGCCAGACCCCATGCTGGAGAAGGAGCAAGTTACTTACCTGTAACTGTTGTTCTCCAGCATGGGTCTGGCATGGATTCACATGCGAACCCTCCCGCCTACCCCTCTGCGGCTCTTCTCTTGGTCCTACTGCCACTTTACGTGCTACGAAATCTGAAGATGAGTGCCAGAGGAGGGACTTAGGTAGAGGGCAGTCATTGGTTGGGGGCAGTATGACCCAGAGACCAGTGATTGGTTACTAGTAGAAAGACAGTTCAGAAACGAAACTGAAACTGATTTTTTCTTTACCGAGGATTCCCAGCCCGACGACGGGGAATAGTCATGAGCATGTGAATCCATCCCAGACCCATGCTGGAGAACAACAGTTACAGGTAAGTAACTTGTTCCTTACTTCCATTGCTTTCTTATAGTTCTTAGGTCAAAGGCTTTTGACTGTACAGGGATTTTGATTGACCTCCTGTATGACCACTTTGAGCTATCTCGACGGCTCTCTTACGGCCTTCTGGTATCTATAGTTTCGCTCAGGGATATATCAGAGTCGACCAGAGTTTCTCGAATCAGCACCCACGTGGTGCTGGTCCCCTTATGCAGCTGGTCTCCCCTTTACAATTTTTCTTTGAACTTCTTTTACTTTGCCACTTTGCAACTTTCATTCCACACAACCCGGTTCTTATCAATGTTCCCTTCGACTCACTGGCTGTGATGAACCGCTTGGTTTTCTTCGCAACTGGAGTCAAGGCCGGTACCATGGTAGCAGGAGTGTCCCTCGATCCAGTTTATCAGCGTCAATACGCTTGGTGTACCTTTGACATCTGCTGGAGGACACTTGGGCTATTGTCCTCGGTCTTACGATTCCTTTTGCAGAGGTTTCGCTGGGTTTTGTCAAGAAGGGCAAGGTCGTGTCTCTCCTCGTCTTCCTCTCAATGTTTGTCGCCTTTCTCCTCCTCTTGAGCTGCCTGGTCTTGATAGCCGTCTCATTGTGCGGTCTGCCTCGCTCGTACTGTGCTCTCTATTCTCTCTTGCTCCCCTTTTTATCCCTCTGGGGAAGGGCCGTCAGGTGTGTGTGATTCTGATAATTGCCTGACTTTTGCCCGACCCTGGTATTGGGACAAGCCAGATAAACGGCTCTGGTGTTAGTCCATTGTCTTTCATGTTGTGTGAAAGTGTTCGTGTCGGAAAAGGAGGGGCAGTGTTTTTGAATGTCCTACGGAAGAGGATGGAGAAAAGGTGTTGAAGGAAGGGGGATACCACGTCTCACCCATCAGTGTCCCACTCCCACTCCCCGAGGACACCCCATCCAGGTGATCCTCCCTCACTAGTCCACCCACAGGATCCAATAGCGATGGCCATGTCCTGGCCGCCTGGACGACAGATCGCCGGGATTTAGCCAGTGTGACACCTTCACGTTTCTCACAGCGGTTAAACAGGCATAGGGTGCAAGCTTTAATCGGCCACTGAGTGACTACTGTATGTTTTTTATGATGAAGGGAAAGTGTGAAAGGGAATTGTATCTGGGCAATCACAAACAATGGAGGCTCTGCCAAAACTAAGGTGAGTTGGCAGTTAGTTGACAAGTTGTCCCGCTGAGCTTGATCATAGCCCTGGGGAGGGGCTTCCTCTGAGGGTTTGACAACTGAGAACTGGGTCTGCCTCCCATCATAGTCTTCAGCTACAACCCAAACAGACTCGTTTTTGGGACACTGAGAATACTAGGATCCCCTGCTGATTGTTTCAATGTGTCCCTCCTCAGCAAACAAGGGAAGCGGCTACATCCCCCATGCACAGCCCCCACCCACTCACACAAATACTAGAGCAGCGTCTTCTGATTCTAGAATAGGTCTCTGAAGTACAGGCAAGTCCCAGTTCGGTCCAGAACCTTGCTACGACCCACCTCAGCAAGCTCTACCCCATGAGGCAGGCCGGCGGCTGTAAGCCCGGTCTGCCGCAGGGCATCCTTCTGTGTCTGGTGGGTGATAGGGCACCGCTGCCACACTAGCTCAGGGAAGCCTTTCAGAAGCTACCCTGTACTGGTGTAGCAGCAACATCCTATTTAAATGAAAAGCTCCAAGCTGCTGTTTACGAGCGGAGAGCTTATCACTTAAATAGTGCGCCGCTGCCACACCAGCATGGGCAGTCTTTCAAAGGCTGTCCCATTCTGGTGTAGCAGCAGTGCCCAATTTAAATGAAAAAAATCCTGCTCCCGTGCTGGAGCACCCAGAAGAAGGGACATTTGTTTTTATGAGGAGCAAATCGTAATATATTTTTCAGTTTTGCAGGGGCCACAGCTCTTCCATTGTTCTGAATGGTAGGTATGTGCAGTGCATGTAACAGACAAATCAGAGCAGGCATATTAACCCTTTGTGCAATCTAATTGGAAATGGGAAATTCGGAATGTAGGATACAAGTATATCTCTGTAACAGAGACATTAACACCCCTGGCTATATTACAGGGACTCAAACTTACTTTTATCTCTTATTTGATTCATTTTTTAGTTGACTTTTTATTTTAGTAGAATTATTTGAGTACTGATTACATTTGAATTTTTAAGTTTTGGCTCCATGAGGTGGTGGTTTAGTTCCCCTCTGCATGTGAGCCAGGATCTCACTCAGCGAGACTTTCCGCCAAGCGGAACAAGTAGAAAACACGAGGTCACAAGGCAAACTAGCGTTCCGCAATACAAAACAATTGCAATGCGAGAAGCCTTCTGAATTACCTCTATTTATTTCCGGGTATCAAATATTGCCGAGTACGTGAACGCGATGATGTCGCCGCGTGGCAAGAGCGTCTGGGCGCCATCTGGGATTGGGACGCAATTTGAAAGCGTTTCCAAAATGAAACCTTATCAGATAAGCGCCAAGTAGGCAAAAGCACGACATAAGGGTTGGCAGAGGCAGATATAGAGTCTGGCTTTTGTTTGGCTGAACTGTCTTTTGTCTTGGTTATCTGCAGTTAAAATGTTTTGCATTTTGCATTATTCATATTACCAAATGTTTTTTTAGGATCAGACAACAGGCGACCATTGCCAAACACAGTTGGCCATTGCTGACTTTCACCAGCGTCCAAACCAACCACAGTTGCCTATCCCCAAGTCAATCATTGCCAACCATGGCCCACCATCCCCAATAATACCTAACCATTGCCAAGCATCGCCAATCATGGTCAAGTCTTGCTGATCATGGACAGCGATTGTGGACCATGGCCGTCTATAGCTATCTGTGGAGCCAGTAAGGTTGTTCTGTGGGTTGAGTCCCCACCACAGAGATCTGAGGAACACCTCTAGACTGCACCTTTTATACTTTCAGGGTCTATCAAAGACCTTGAAATTATATGAGGTTAATGGTCAAGGTGTATTATTCAAGTTGCAAGAGTGCATTTAGTTTATGCATGGTGTTTTGTCAAAGATTGTGTGAGAGAGACAGGTAGAGCGAGATAAAGACAAACACTTACCATTCCAGCACCCAATATGGCATCCAGAAAATCACCATGGAAGGGATAAACACATGTTATAAATATAATCCCCACCTGTGGAACACCACCAATCACTGGGGCACCCTTGAACGGCATTAATAAGCATGCCAATTAACCTTTTTTACATACTGCCTGTGCCTGCTGTATGTATCTCCTTCTTAACAAATGTATGATATACACAGCCTATAAGATAGTTAGACTGGTAATATTGCTGCGGAGAGGATTAATACACTTGCTACCGTGATCCCCATGTGAGCAGAAGTAGGTAACATTTTCATTTTATTTATTTCAAATATTTTCATGGTGAAACATATTCTAATGAGGCCTCACAGCGTTGACAACATTGACAGCTTCCACGGCCGCGAGGTTGATGAAATAGGAACAGTTCCACTTTCTAAGAGTATCATCTGGTATGGAAGACTTTGCTAAACCAGGGGATTACACCAAGAACTGCACTAGAAGCAGCGAACATGCTTTAACAAGCTTGTGGCAGTGGGCTTTGAAAGGGAAGGCTGTATCAATCCTACTCACTAACAAATAATCCGCAGGGCTTCTGAATTGATCTGCACAAAAGAGGAATACATCAGTACAGTACTCAACTCATGCACATCTTCTGAACTAAGGACGTGAGACCAAAGGACATGCAGGAGAGAAAAGGTGGCACTTTGCAGCAGCGCAACATCTCACTTATCTCCTGACTCAGGGTCTGAGCCCAGGCCATTGTAAAAGGGAGGCAACATAATGCGTGCCTGCTGCACCCATGCACCAAAGCAGTATCCCACTTGTGTTCGGAATTGAGGGCTTCTTACCTGCAGATGCTGTAAGGGGTGAGAAGCACAACATGTATGCCTACTGTGTTGATGTTTCTGCACAGCATACTGTGTTGCCCGCATCGCTCTGCCCCACGCCACAAGGGCACGCCGTTCGTGGTCGAGGAGGCATGTGAGGGTCTCGCAGGGCGCTGCACAGAAAAGCACAGAGCGGCAGGCAGAGCGGTTGCTCCCATGGGGCTCTCCTGCTTGTGCAGTGAACTACACTATGCACACCAGCCGGGTTTGATAGCAGCTGTTACCGGGCCGGCACAGTCGTAAGGACTTGTCCCGGGAGGATAGCTCAGCGGCAGCGTGCGCGTCTTGGAAGCAAGATGACACGAAGCAACAACAGGTTCGATCCCCGGGTCCGCGCTTAGAAACCTCTGGGTGTTTAAGCGCGTTATAAATACATAACTAAGACAAAAAAAAAAGAAAAAACACAATTACGCAACTAAGAAAAACAAACAATTCCTGTAACAGCGCCTCGATGCCTGCGGGCTGTGTGAGCGCTTTATAAATGTAAAATAAATAAATAAATAAAATAAATAAATAAATAAATAAAGTAAGTCAACTTTATGTGTAGAAATGCTCATTTGTACACATATCTCTCAGGCATATTACCTCCATGTTCCTCTTCCTTGTCCCAGTACCTACTTTTAAGTTATCAGCCTCTTTGACAGAAACCCTTCAGGTGTCGGCATATGAGGAGGGTCACACAGCTTGCAGACTTAATTGCTGCTGTAAACACGCTATTGGTGTAATAAAAATGTTGAAGCCAGGTCTGCATTCGGCCACTTAATTTATAAGCACTCTGTGTTTATTTCTTTGAAGTGCTGTTAAGCACACGCATTGGCAAAGCCAACAGTTTTGGCTTGTGTATAATATTAGGAACTTGCCGGGCACTGCTTAGATGCCCAGGTACTGCCACCATTTTGCACCTGCAACTACCAATGGGCAGTTAATACCAATATGACTGTGCCTGACAAGTGCCTTTGCCATGCCTACAAAAAAGCCCAAACTGTTTGCATTGCTAATGCTTGTTGTATCAGTGTGCTCCGTCTTGTCGATGTTCCTGTCGCTGTCTGTCACAGACACACCTTGTACCCACCGACTTTCCTTATGTATTGCTGTTTGTGGTTGTTTCTATTAGTGCCTCTTTGATGGTTGCATTTCTTGATTTATGTAAGGAATCTGTGGCGGTATATGACGAGGATGCATCACTTTGTTGAAATTACTGTTCACGCTCTTTCTTGAATATAACATTTTGACCAAAAAAGTGCACAACCTAATGGAGGAAGTCTTATGTGGTGTGTTAAAGCCCTTCAATCAGGAGGATGGGTGAAATGCACAAGGGTGGTTCATGAACTCATAGATGTGGCACCTGGGACTGTGAAGCTTCATACCTTGATCGGCTGGAGAACACCTGCACACAGTGGCGTACCGAGCGGGGGCTGGGAGGGCACACGGCCACCCCACAGGCTCTTTTGAGAGCCTGACCGGGACTTTCGTCAGTGGGCCACCCTTCCCATTCGGCACCTTAATGAAGGTGCCCAAACGAGAAAGGTGTCCCGCTGGCAGGACAATGTGTGCTGAGTAATTCCTGCTCAGCACAGTAATTGTCCTGGCAGCAGGACACCTTACCCTTTCCGAAGCCTCTGCCAGGATAATGTCCCAAGGAACTCCAGGCAGCAGCAGAGGGGCTCGCAAGTTGCTCTGTGTCAACAGAGCATTTCAATGTGAACCATTAGGCACTGATGGGAGGGAGGGTGTACTATTAGCAGGGACTTTTGTCCCTTTAGAAATGTGCATGGCAGGGAGTGATCAGGTGTGAGACAGTTGCATAATGTTGCAGGCTTTATGAAATAATGAGTATGGCTTTACCCAAGGGGGGTTTGTTAGGCTCACATTAATCTGCCTGATGTGATTGTGACTTTACATGCAGGATGGGGAGAATAAAACTAAATCCAATAAGATCCTCTTATTGTTCACCATATTTCTATAATGATGTATAGTTAAAGTTAATAATGAAAGGGCAGTTTCTTATGTAATGTGCTTTGCTTCCAAGGCATTGCTATAAATAAACTATTATTTAAGTACATGAAATGCAAAGGGAAACATTAATAAATATCTATATAAACTAAAACTGTGTGTGTCTTAAATTGTCCACATCCCAGTCTCACCATTTAACCAAAGTGTGTGATCCTGGGCAGACCAGGTAATCAGACTGTGTCTTATCTGCAGCTCTGTAAGTGATTCACTTCAAAGCTTTAATATATCATGCTGCTATTTAAAAAAAAAAAAAGCCTGACTTGCTCCATCAGTGGAGTAACTTTGCTGAAAATGTTGGGGGGGACATGACATCTGATGAAACGGTGCCCCAGCCAAATGAATGGGGACAAAATGGTGTGCCATGAAAGTTGGGGGGGGGGGGAACACAGCAGCTCCATATATAACAGTGCAATTTAGGTATTTTGCACCACAAAATGATTTGCCACTTGGCTTACTTATGACAACTTATTCTAAAGTCACTTGCATTCTGCCTCCAAGTATCAAAGACTGATGATGCTCCTTGCAATGTGCTTTCTGTGAAGTAATGCCTGTTGGTGCAATCCATATGCAAATTAGTTGATGTGCATGTATTTTGCCCCAGAGCGCCTGGACAGATCTCTAATAGATGAGTTCCCTGCATCTGTAATGATTCTGACATTTTATTTTGTTGTGTTAAAATGCGAGATACCACTAGTAATGTTACTAAAAAAATAGATTGCGGCAGGGGTGGGCGGTTTGTGGGCGCAAATGAGACAACCTGGAATTGCGTGCACTGCATTTGAGTGGAAAGTAGCAGGAGTTTCACCGTGGCTGTCCCCCTCACCAGATCTTGCAATGCTGAATACTCCATTTACAGGATAATATAGGGAGGCTTTTCATAAGATGTAACTGTCTTGTTATTACCACAAAGCGCAGCTCGACATTTCATGAACTGTAAGGAGTCATTAATGGCTTCAGTTGAAGCCTCGTATTTTAATGATAAGTTAAAGTTCATGTAATGCCGAGCTTCGTTCCGTTGTGGGTATAGATTAATCACTGTTTATTATTCTGAGAGAAAGCTTTACATCAGCGACTTCCTTAAAGACAGCCTCGCGCTTTAATGCAAAGTTTTCTCTCAGAATGAACAGTGTTTATATATTACAGCAACGGAGGCCGCTCACGCTCGGTGCTCTGCTGCTTATGTCTGTGACAGCTCGCGCTCGCACGGTGCTCTGCTGCTTATGTCTGTGACAGCTCGCGCTCGCACGGTGCTCTGCTGCTTATGTCTGTGACAGCTCGCGCTCGCACGGTGCTCTGCTGCTTATGTCTGTGACAGCTCGCGCTCGCACGGTGCTCTGCTGCTTATGTCTGTGACAGCTCGGAACAGGGGCTTCTGCTCAGGCTTAATGCAGCCAATCAGCGATCAGCCGAAGGCAGCCGAAGACCAGGGGATACCAAATATTACAGAACATCCCCAATGCTTCACTATAAATCATGACTGAGCATGCGCAGTCAGCCGGATTCATCACGAATATGTACGTGTATGTGAAATAAGTGCATTGTTAACGTGGCAACGATGCACTTACTTCACACACACGTACATATATGTTTGTTATGTATACTTTGATATGTTTTGCACATTTAGTGCTTATTAGAATCCTGGGACTTTGTGAAACACAGTGTCCGCTGCGTTTATCTTTTGGAGTCCGGTGGATTCGTGCTGTTTACGTCCATTTACGAGTAGCTCTTAACAGGGCTTCACCGTGTTCTGTTATTGCAGTGAGCCTGGCTCACATCAAGTTACAGAAACGGCACCCCTGAGACCCCATAAACACAGTGCACACCACATTCCTGCTGTCAAAAAATCCTATCCTTTAAGCAATGACTGAGCATGCACAAGCATGCTCAATCAGCAAGATAGGATTTTGCTGACAGATAGGAAAAAGTGATGTTACACCGGCAAAGCCGCACCTGGGGGCACCTGGGGGCACCAGATGGTGGAGGCTGGCAGAGGCAGGGTACTGTTGGCGGGGTGACTTCCCCTTCCATGCAGGGGCTGCTGGCAGGATTCTGCTGATAGCAGAGGGCGTACAAGCACTTGCAACAGCTGTAATTCTCTCTGCTCTTTCCCTTCTCTTTTCCATTTTCTTCCTTGGCTATCACCCCCACCTGGCCCCAGGGTGGCGCCGACACAGCAGGTGCACACTGGCGTGGGGCCTGCTACTGTGTGGTGAGCGTGGGCAGCCACACACTATCTTTAATGTACACAACATTGCTCCTACCTGGAGCCTGCAGCCAGCACCCTTTCATTTGCAATCAGCTCTGATCCCAGAGCACACACTCCTCTTCAAAGATAGCATAGATGAAATGTCAGGAGAGGCAAGACTAATGGCACTCCGTCAACTAGCGTTGACATTTGATCGTTCCTGACAGCAGCACAAAAGGCACTTGTCACTTTGTTATAGGTGCAATGTGCCCTGCGTGCTGGGAGGAGAGCGAGCTCTTAGTCCATAAGAGTGCCAGACTGTATTCTGAAGTGGTTGCAGCTTCCGAGATAGACTGGTTGCTTACATTGACGCCTTCAGTGGAGGGTCCTTCCATCAGGGAGTCCACGAAACAGGATCTTCATGTCCACAGAGTGCAGGCAGCACCTTTGCCTTTTCCATTTCACCACCAAATAGGCCCAGAATCTTCAGGGAGGGCGGCCTCCAATGCTGCACATGGTTATGGATTAATCTCTCGCATACGCAATGAATAGACGAGACACAGGTCCGCTCGTCCTACTCCCTTTATTACCCTCTTCAAAGACTAACTTCCCTTGTCTTTCTCCTCTCCCTTTCCCTCCCACACCCCCTCCCTTGCTTCCAGGTCCCCTCCTTCTTAAGGGAGCCGCATCCGAAAGTCTACAACATCCCCCACTTGCTTATCACAGGAGTTTGTGGCCTACATCTGTTCGATGAGGCAGGGGGGCTTGCGGATGGTATGCTGGGACCAACCTGGTAGGTGATGGGCCTCCTCATTGGCTACCCTGGCCGGGGGGTCCTTGGGCGGTTCCACCCTGAGCTCTTCTTGTTCTTCTTCGACGTGTGTTTCTTTCTCTGCATCCTCTTGGAACAGCTTGCAAAAGAATGAGGCATTCCGGGTTATCTCTCCATCCTCTCCCATGGCCGTAACCATTGGCCCTTTGATCTCGGTGACCACGAGCGGCTCCGGTCTGTACAGTGCATCTGTTTTCTTTTGTTGTTTTTGCCGGACAAGTAAGACCTCGCCGACTGGGAGCTGTGGTTCTTCGGCCTTTCGCTTGCAATCCGTTCATTCTTTGGCCTTCTTTCTTTTTTCAGCCTCTTGTTCCCTGATCTCCTCATCCTCCGCTGGGGTGTAGTCTTCCAGTTGCAGAAGCCGGGTCCGTGGTTTATATCGTATCATGAGTTTGGTGGGTGTGCGTCCGGTCGTCTTGTGTGGTGTATTCCTGTAACTCCTCAGCATTTGGGAGATGGCTTGAGGCATGGACATCAGGTCCACTGCTGCTTTTGGCATTTCCTTTTAATGGTGGCCATGAATCGCTCCACCATGCGATTGGCCTGTGGGCATAGAGGAGTGATCCTTTGATGATGGAATCCTAGGTGAGATGCACATTTTGTAAATTCTTGGCCTTGGAATGGCGGGCCATTGTCTGTTTTGACTATGTTGGGACACCCCATTTTCTGAATATCTCGTCTACTACTGCATGGTGGAATGCTGTGAACGGGACGTGCTTTACCAGGGGGAAACAAGAGTTTTTATCTATGGTTACCAGTAGGTGGCCTTCTCCTTCTAGTGCCCCATAAAAATCCATTGCCACCCTTTGCCAGGGTCCTTCGGGTAGTGGGACCGTTTGGAGTGGGCATGGGGGCCTGTTTGGTGCGGTTACTTGGCACAGTCTGCAGTGTTTTAGTTTATCTTCCATTGTTGCGCCCATGTATGGGAACCACGCCTGGTTTCGCAGTATCTTCTTTGTATTGCCAATTCCCCTGTGACCTTCGTGCACTATGATGATGAGGGCTTTCCTGAGACTCTTGGGGCCACTAGTCGGTTACCTCTCAGCAGTGTTCCCTGGTCAATTGTGGCCAGTTCACCTTGTATTCTTGCTATTGTCTGTAGGTCTTGTTCTGGAAGAGAGGAATTCACTGACGGGCCCATAGGTCAGCGCTCACCCTCTAGAACTTGGAAGACAAGATAGCTGCACCATGTGGGGACAGGGGGTGCAGGATTCACTTACTCCAACACCACTCAATAATGAGGACTCAGTAAGTTGACAAAGGGAAGTCAGTTTAATGACAAATACATCAAACAGAAAAACAAATGGAAATCAGCAGCATTGCGATCACCTGTCTCGCTCCGACTTCCTCGAACTTCAGTCGAACAGTCATTGTTATAGGCAAAACTCGTCATCACTGACGTCTAATTCTTTAAAAAATCATCATGCAATTTAATTGGTTAGGAAAGGTAACTTAAGTATAGGTGTTATATCTGTATAAAATAATAGGGCATGCGGATTGGATAAATCTTATCGGGTGGCATCTGCACTCATCCCTCTACATCACACGTGATGGACGTCACTACAACTACGACGTCCTATTGGTTACAGTATCTATAGGACTCCAGATAACTTGGTCCATTGTGATTGGGCAGGTTACACCCCTAGACATACATTTCCACTTTTAATTAGCAGCATGCAGAATGGACACCCCTGTGCCTGGTGTCCCAAGTTTCACCCTGCCTCCCTTCCATCAATCAGTGTTTTAAGGCGATGTGTCAATTAGTTGGCTAAGGATGGCCTCGAAACTGTAGTCTCTTATCGGGAAAAGTTATGACATCCTTGGGTCCTGGATGACATCAGGCGATGGTACTTCTTCGCGCCTGGCTGGTCACGTGTTAGTTCACCATGAATCTGCTTCGTTTTCCAGCTTTTAGTGCTTTTAATTTTGTTTCAGCCTCGCCACCTGCATGGGCCCCCCTTATCTTGACCTTCATGAGGCAGGCTGGTATGCTCTGAAGTTTGAGTCTTGTTAGCTGACGCTCTCCTCCCTTTCTCTGGTTGACCGCGATTTCCTAGGCATGAGCCGCTCTTTGTTGAGTTTCGATTCCGCTCCTTCTCTTGCCTTTGGCTGGGTTACGAAACTTGGCCTGTCAGGCCTCTGGCAGCCTGGGTACATTTCTGCTTTTACAAAATGGAGTCGCACTTGTATAATGTGCCTTATTGAGGTAGATATATGGTTGGCGCTTGCCGCTCTATCTTCTACTAAGAATTGCAAGCAGTATCGATTTCTTAGCATCTTGCGTTTCAAGCCTACTTACACACGATTAACAGGTCGGTTGCTTCCATCTTGTCTCATAGCACCGTTTCCTCACGTTTTAACATTGTCTCTTCTCTGTGTCCATTATATTTATTTTCGTAGTTACTCGCACTGGCGTGTTATCTTCGATAGCTGCTTTTGTTCATTCACGAGCCTGTTCAGGCCCTTGTGTCATTTCCACTGGCCTTCCATTAGGGCTCTTTGGGTCTCTTCATGGACTGTCTGTCGGTACTCTTCGTTTCGTATCAGCGGCTGGTACGGCTGTCTAATAGGGTACCGTGCTGCCCAGGGTTGTCTGGTTATGGGTGCTTCAACAGGTATGGGTCTTCTGATGTATAGTGGGCAGAGTCCCAGTGCAGCTCTTTGTAGGTTCATTTGCTCTTCATACATCACACACCTTGGCGAGTACACTCCTGGTACCTCGAAATGAGGGGAACAGGTGCAGGCCATGTCTGGCACCTACTCTACACTCCCCCCTCCGGTCGGTTCATCGACCACTTCTGCAACCTCCTTTGCATTTATTTCCTTTGATTCTTCGGTGTCATGCTCATCCTCTTCAGGGTTTGTACATGATGGTGTGAATGTGTGAGCCTTTGGAGTCCATATTTTTATCACTCCCTTCAAACTCCCTGCTGTTTTCACATGTTCGTCTTTGTTCCATGTCATTAGCTGACATTGTCCATTTTGGCTGCAGTAGATCCATTTTCCTTCATACCTTCTTCGTTTCTTAGAGTATGTGAACCTTGTTCCCTCTGGCGCAAATTTGCTGGCTTTCACAAAGTCTCTTATTTCTTCATCAGTCAGGTCTCTGGGCTTGCACCCTGGCTCGACATCAACCATTATTTTTATCCCTATGGATTTCTTCGCAGTTTTCTGGCACTGTGTAATGATTATCTTGATAACACAGAATCCTAGCAATACCATTGCTAGTAGAGCTCCCAGAAACTTGAATATATCTGCCATCCATTGTGGGACCCACGAGAATAGGTCTCTAAACCAGGTGTCATCGTCCACTTCATCACTTTCATCGATCATCTGGTTTTTCAGGCTTGTCAACATGCTTATGGCCTCTTTTAGGGTTCCGTTTTCTTCATCGTTTGATGGTACAAATGTGCAACATGATTCTCCGATTTTTGCACAAACACCTCCATCCATTGCAGTGATCATGTCAAGCACACATCTGTTTTGGAGGGTCATCAGTCTGATTGCCCTCAGCTCTTTGTTTGTCTGTTTGTTTGTTTATTTATTTATAGCGCGCGCCAGACCCGAGGGTATCCGGGCGCGTGTTCAAGGATACTTTAAGCTTACATGTTACAGTTACACATTTCAGGAAGGTTACAGGGTGCATTAACAGTAAATGATGACAGTATACGTGTTACAGTTACACATTTCAGGAAGGTTACAGGGTGTATCAACAGTGAGTGATGTTAGTATGCGTGGTTACATGCGCAGGTGAGTGTGCACAGTATGCATTGAGTGTCGGGAGCAAGGTGGGTTAAACGGGTGATGAGCGAGGTATGCGTTCGGCTGCAGATTAACAGGTGGGTCAGACGTGAGTAGTCCTAGTCTAGTCGGTTATAGGTAATTTTCTTTGAGCCATTTAATGCAATTAAGTCTGAAGCGTGGATAAGATTGGTCAGACCTTAAGGATAAGGATCACCTTCTTTGATCGCGTTGAATCCTTTTATAGTGGTATTGATGGTCTGCAATAACTCCCATCTGGTTATCTGCAACCATTTATCATTCACTCCAACTTGGATGTGGGGCAGGAGTATTGTTGTGAATACTGTTGAGGTGAGGCTGAACAGCCTGTGTTCGTACGGGATTGCATGGAATGCCTCTTCTGATTTGGGAGACAAGTAATTTTACCTCTTCATCCTGGATACCAGTTCCACAGATCTCCTTCTTCTTAGATGAGCATCTGCTTTCGGGAAACTGTCCAACTTCAGGTCATTCTTAGGGATCACTAGTGTGGGAATGTGGACGTTCACTAGTGTGCATATGCCTCCCCAGTTTTTCGGCAGCCTTATGCATGCCTTGGATCCACACGCCCAGTAATGGTCCATAATAACTGCGGTTCCTTGTGTCACTCCTGGAGCTTCAAAGATTCGTCCGCAGTTTTGATTCTCTCCCATCTTCCTTGTGCCATTGTTTCTGAAACATAGTTTTGGGTTCTCTAGTGGTACTATCTGCAGGGGTCCCCCTCTGTCTTCGACCCATGTGAGTAATCTTGCGAGTTTTGGCCACAGTGGCTTGCATCCGTTCCGCACTATGTTGACGGTAGGTTCGTAATGTCCGGCGACCATCCAGGCTCTGCAGATCACCACTCCTTTTTCCCATCCCTCTGGTGACAGCACTGTTCCCCAAATCTGCATCTGGCCCCTGTTCTTCCAACTTCGGGCTTCGTCTGGAGTTTTTCCTCGGATATTTAGCTTCTGGTTCACTTCCCATCTAATTCCTGCCCCTTTTACATCTGGGTTCTCATACCTGATAACATGGTTCCTAGTATGAGCTCTGTTTCTTGTTTTTATGTCTTGAACATAATCATCCTCATCAGGATCCGTTGCTTCAGTTGCCCATTTCAGGGAGGCGTCACTGCCCATGAACTGGCCTCTGGTTTTGCACATTGCTACATGTGACATACAGTGTGCTGTAGGGACATCAATTTCTATAGCCACAAAGATCTTGGATTTTCCCATGCTGTATGAAAGGAGAGCACAGACGAAGCATTCTCCTTCCGACTGCCTTTGTCCTACTTCCTTCATGTGCTGGTACAATATGTTGTTTCCGAGATGGGCTGTGCTGTCCAGGTAATCATTAAGTTCATTGTTATCTTCGTGTGGGCTTCTCTTGATTCTCAGCGTTCTTCTGTAGTTTGCTATGACTATGTCTCTAAATGCATCTGTGCTGCTTTTCTTCTCTGGGTGTCTCAGTGGAGCAGGCTGCCTCGACTGCATCGCTGTGGTAGGAAAAGGGTTTGTGTTTCCTTTCCTTCCCTTTTGTATGTTGTCATAGACTTCCTCTAACCGCCATTGGCTCTCCAACCTCCCAACGCGTGGTTGTGTTGTAGGCCTGAGGCTTGTTCCTTGCGTTGGAGCAGGTGTGCTTGCTGTTATAGTCTCTATAGTCCTGCCTTTCAGCTCCTCATGCAGTTTCTTTGCTCTGACTATAAAAGGGAACAAATAGTCTATCAGCATTTGTGTTTTCTCTGTGAATTCCTTTGTGGCTACTTCTGTTCTTTTGAGGGATTTTGCTATGCCCTCTCTCTCTGGTGTTTCACTTGGCTCCTCTTGGTGGGTACTTCCACTGTTTTCTGGAACTGATTGTTCGGCAGGCAGTCTCCCCTTCTCTGCTGCCTTCCTTGGAGGCTCTGTAGCCATTGACACATGCCCTTGTCTGTTTGCATCCTGTGTGTGGGTGCGTGCAGTGGTCAGTGCAGCGTTTTCATTAATTCCGTGCTGACCCTGTCTCCAGCTTTTCTCTTCAATTGTTACCTCAAATACGTCTAAATCATTGCTCATTACATTTAAATTTAGTTTGTTACTTTTATCATCACGTTTTCTTGGGACTGGAATGACTATATAGGGTCTGGGAGCTTTCGTAGGCCCCAGATGTTCATTATCTGGTGGGTGCACTGAGATTGGGACACTTCGCACACCAATGAAGAAAGCAGTTCTGATTGTTAATGACAGAAAAACAATAATAATAACTATACATACACACATAATCGTTCAGAACGACAATTTGCAGCATTTTCTTCCAGGGAAATGGGGGCGCCCTTCTGTTGGGGGTAAAACCAAGTTACTGTTCTGGGCCCCCATTTCGAATGAGTTCATAGTCAGTTATTTATTCCTCCTCTTGCTCTGGTCTCGTAGTTCGAGGGTTCATTACTATTATATTGACAAGTGCTTCTCCAAATGTCCCTCCTCATGTGAGTGACGACGGTAGTCTCTGGGTACTCAGTACAGTTCCTGTGCCAGACTATGGAAAAGGGTTAGGCTAGCAACTTTGGTACATCACATTCATTATGCCTATCGATAATAGGTGAGGTCCCAATGCACGCCTCGAATTTGCCTTGGTCCTGAGGACATGCTGGAACTTGCTCAATGCGAAATAATGAAAAGATGGAACTGCTAAAAATCACACAAAAATAAAATGTTGTAAAAATAAAAACAAAAATAAAAATAAAAGTGAACATATGAAAAAATAGGAAAAAATGAGAAAAATGAAGAAAAAGGAAAATACGATTGTGAAGTTCTTGTGTCCGCTCCTTTCGCTCGGTCTCTTGGTGACAAGTTGAAGAACAGTGTCTCTCTCCTCGATCTGCTCCAAGGCGAAAGGATGACGAAAAGGATAATAAGAAAAATAGAAGAAAAAATAAAAATAAACTAGGAACAAGATATCGTAATCCTTGTTTCTGCTCTTCTCGATCTGTCCTCGTGGAAAGTTTATTGGGATCTCCTCTTCACAAGGCTCTCCTCAGTAGTTGATGAACATAATTACTTCTCAGTTGAGCTATGATGGCTCTCAGGAGCTTGTTTAATTGTGCGTTCTTTACTGGGTCTCTGAGGAATGCGGGTACGTCAACATTGTTGGGTCTCCCCACTAACCTAGCAAAGCTCTCAATGATGTGAAAGAAAACATGGTATGCATATTGGCTCTCTTCTGGTGATAATGACATTTGACCTGTTCTTGCTGGATTCTAGGCTACAGTTTTTCCTTTTACGTGAACAGTCTCTGCACTTTCCTGCTGCGTGGATTGCAACCACGTAGTTTAGTTTGTACCACACTCGGTTTAGGAATTTGTTGTTTCTTGGATCTCTGATGAAGGATAAGGTATCTGTGGTTCTCCCGACGAGTCCTGGGCATTCCTCTATGATGCGAAAGAAAAGCGTGTATGTCAGCTCATCAATGATCACTTGTGGTGGAAGCATCTGTACCCTTATCACCGTACTCGGGCAGTACAATGAAGGCTTCCGTGATGACAGTCAGTAGTTGCCAGATTATTTTCTTGTTGGCCGGATCTTGAATAAAGTCTGTGACACTGGCTCCTCTCTCTATGAGTGATGGGTATGATAACACCATGAGTTGGAAATAGGTTAGCACATCCCACTTGAGACTTCTGCTGGAATGTACCATAAATTCTGTGAACAAAGTCTCAATACTGATTGCTTCAGGATACTGTGTTACACTCTCAGGCAATGCCTTATTTGCAGTCTATCACAGTCTTGATTCTTTGTGCTACTTGGGCATGTTGTGCTTTCAAAAGTTCATTTTATCAATGTTGTTGTGGCTTCTGGTGTGCTTCTCTTTACCCTGCAACTGGGATGTGCAGAGTGTTTATGTCCTTATTGCCTTTTGTTTGGGAAACCTGTCCAGTTTTATGCCATAACTTGCATCCAGGTTCTTTGTCTTGGTTCTCCGCTCATGCGTCCTTCTTCCTCGTCATGGATCTTGTCTGCACGTGCTGAGGTTCTTCCCCGTTGTCTGTGGTGTCTTTGCAGTTGGATGCAGCAGGAAGGCTCTCTCCTATATAGGGTTTAATGTCATTTAGGAAGATCCATGCTCTTCTTCCCTGGAGCTTGACGGCGGAGGGGGTGCAGTCCTCTACGATGAAAGGGCCATTAAATCTTGGCTCGTCCCACCTCTTCCTGGTAAAGTTCTTCACAAGCACGCTGTCACCAGGGAAGACGAGGGGCACATGCACACCTTGCTCGGTGTCTGCTTCAGCACTTCCTGATGTGTTTTGTGCTGCGCCGTCCCCTTTTCGCCGTCGCTGCAGCTGGCCTGTAATGACAGAGGCGCTGGATGTCATTCAGTTAAAGTACATTTGCCTCTCTGTTCCCAGAACCTCCCTAGTCGGCTGGGCATCACATCTAGCTCTATCTCGGGGGTTAAGAGGGGTCCTCATCCTTCTGCCGTGACTATCTCGTGCGGCGTGAGATGATGGTCGGGGCCTGGTTGGTTCCGAAGTGCATACAATGCCAATGGTAGACAGTGCAGCCATCCCTTCTTTAATGTGAGCTTCAACTTGGCTATCATCTCCTTAAATACATTTACTAACAGACATTATTATTCTCTAATTTAAAGTTACACTCCTTACATATTGCTTTAATACAAATCAAACAAATGTTTCGCATGTCGTATTTGGATAGCATTATTGTTCTTGTATACTTGTAGGTTAACATTACTAATTCAAGTAATCTCCTGATCCCGAGGTCAACAAAGGACAAGGTCTACATGACCCTAACATGTAGCCTGAAGGCAGGTTGGACATTAACCCTCCTACAGAGGTTGAAGAGGTTAAAGCAAGAACAAGAGCACACGAGACGGCCATTTTAGACTACAGGGTGACTTTGTATAATAAACTAAAATGGTGGTTCTAACCTAAATTGAAGGCTCAATTCACTTGAGGTCACGACCTTGTAATACGGATTTCCTCGCAAAGCGACTGGGCATAGGCCAACATATACAATGAGGATGAAACAATATTATATCAGTTCTAACAAACCCTCCTTTTGGCCTATGCCAAGTGCTAAACTACCTTCAATCACTTTGCAACTAACTCCACACTTCAACATCTATACATCCCGAATCATTGTCTGACATATCTATTGCCATTAGATCTGACACCAGAGTTTCTTTTAATACATACTCTTTGGAAACCTTCTCTGGGGCGTATATTTTATGCCCTAATACACTTGTTGCTTGCGCGCAACATCCCCCTAATACTGAGCATATACCAGGGAGACACTGTATACAAAAACTTCCCAAGATAATCAGCAGGGCCGAAAACAACTTCCATCCCCATGACCGTAGGAGGTCCCAAAACCATGCACTAAGTTCCCAGTTTCCCTCAGGAACATGTACTTCTGAACTAAGAACATGTAGATTTTGGATAGCCCTAAAGATCGTCGGAGAGGAGTCTGGTACGTAAACGCAGCAAGCGGACCCCACTAATTTACATACTCCTCCACGCTTGGCCAGAATGACGTCTAATGCCATCCGGTTCTGAAGAGCCACTAATTTTATTGCTTTCTGTTCTAACGTCATATTATAGAGTATGTCAGTGGTCCGATTGATGGTTCTATCCAATACTCTCGCTAGTCCCCTGATATCTTCTGAATTCGTAATTTGCCCAAAAAATGGCACAAAGGATTTCATGATATCTCCTAGAGTTTGCGCTGGAGTATCCCCTTTCACACCTCGTTGTGGACGAGTTTTCGAAACATCTGCAGTACTAGCAATAAATACCCCAGGTAGTAGAATCCCTAAATAGCAGGTTCCTTGCCAATCCCTGGGCAACCATGGAAATGCCACATTACCGCAAACAAAATAGACAGGTTCGCCTACGTACAGAGGTTTGTTCTTACTAGTCAAATTCGCAACATTGGCGCACTTTCTAAAATTACTCATTGACCGTGTTCCATTTCTCTGTATGCAGAAGGATACTGAATCAGGGCTATGGTTAACAGAATAAGATGGAGGTGTGGCATCCTTATTGCCTATAGGAGCCATTTTGAAAGAGATTAAAGACTGAAAAGGACGAGACAATCTATCAGAGTGCCTAACAGAAGCAACGTTTGGCTTACTTCTATTTGCAAAAAGCGAGCAACCCAGGGGCATCAAAACATCCTTTTCAAAGCTATTTAAATTTGTACCATCAAAGTTCCCTGAGATGCTGTCATTCCATCGGCCAAAAAATAGTGCTCTAAGAGAAGCGTAACAGGCAGTTGTCAAAGGTAAAGGATGAATATACCAACCTAGCCCCTTATTCCCATGTTGCGGTAGATGTGAACAGATCCAACAATTGGTCTTATTTAAAATTGCATGAGTGGCATTCATAATTAACAAAAGGGTATTATTCTGATAGTTCCGTCTATGCAAAGAATCTCTAGGCGATAAAGTATGCAATTGCACGGAAGGAATAGGGATAACAAATACATTTTCAATAGGTAAAAAGTCCTCTAGCGGATATGCTTCCTCCAGATACCATGACCCAAAACCAAAAGTTACTAAAAATCCAGTAATTATCACAAAGAGGCAACAATACACTTTGGGGGTCCCCTTACATGCTTGATCATTGTCTCTGCTAGTCACATATTTATCTAAAAGTTCGGTACGAGCGTGTCAGGACGAGGTGGGGGGGTCTGTACTTCCGCTCTCTATATGGCAGAGGAAAGGCACAGAGGACCCCAGCCGAGATTCTCTGATATGGTAACGCTGGACGAGCAATCAAGGCCTAGCTTCTCAGGAGGTGATGCGGGCTGGTTCTTAAGTACAGTGTATCCCCAAGCCCCCACAAAGGAATGTCCACACACTGTATTACTGAAAACACAGTCTTTATATAATTAATATTCAAAGGTTATGTACACTTATCACAATAATGCACTTTGTGCTCCGGAAAATCAACAATGGTAAATATCTACAATTCTAAAGTGGTACCACTAATATTCGATTAGAGTGCATTCAACAAGGCTGTGAAAATGCCACACGGATCAATAGCAATGAAACCAGCAATAGAGGGAAGAGAGAAAGCAGACGGATGAAACAATAGGCAGACGACTGGTCCTTGCTACTGGACACAGCTCTGAGTGGAGATCCCCCCACCTGGGCAACCTGTAAAATAACGATATATAAAACAAGCCCAGTCCATATATTGTTCAAGAGTCTCGTTCTCTCCTACAATGTTTTACCCCCCCAATGTACCTGGTGGAGTAGAGTTCGTCGGCGAGGCGTCGACCGATCCTTCTGGAGTGACTCCCTTTAAGGCAGGAGCCACGGATCGTCGAGAGGCGTCGCGGACTCGAGGTTCGGTGTCGGGGAATCGGCGGCCCTTCTTGAATGTCGCCCCTTTCAAGCGGGAGACACGGGGCGCCGAACGTCCGACCGTGAACCGGGTAGAACGACGTCGATGAGGCAGCAGGCTTTGATCCGAGCGGTGCTCGTCGACGACAGAGCGTTGGCGTCCTGCAAGGAAGAGGCGTGCGGGGCACCTCGGTGACGATAGTTCTGGACCGCAAAGAGATGAGGAAGAACTGTGGCCCAGCAAGGGCGTCGAGTCGTCGGCGTCTCTGCGGTCTTTGGGTGGCGGGAAACCCACCGGTGGATACTCCTCGGCGCGTCGACGGTCAGGCCTTCTCCCACAGGAGACGGCACGGCGATGCAGACGAGAGCGTCCGTTGATCAAGTTAAAGTTCTTAGGCAAACGGGAGCACGGCGGCTCCGGTCGGCGACGGCGGTCGTCGACAGTGGCGGACAACAGTCCGGGCGCTTCGCTTTGGGATTCCTCAGCAGTCCCCGTATCGGGTCGGCAGCCTGTCGTAGGTCTGTCTACCAGGGAGCGTTGGCAAAGGTCAGCTGTGCACGATGGTCCCTCGTAGCTCGGGAAGAGGGCGCCTTACCAGGTCCTCTCTGGGTCCGTCCTTGGAGACACAGCAGCCTTTAGATCGTGAAGGAGAGCCACGGCAATCCTTCTCTTCCAGCAGGGCCTCAAGGTCAAGCGTCAGTTACTCCAGTTACTCGTCGTAGTGGACTTCAGCTTCTGAACAATTTCCAGTGGTGAGAGGTCCCCAGATATACTATTCGGTCTCTCATCCACACTGCTGGCACACACTCAGCAGCCAATCGTACAGAAGGGCATTCATGCAGTCGGTCAGCCAATCAGGCACGCAGGGCATTCAGGCCACTCTTCTCCCGCTCAGACACTCACAACAAGGAATGTGGATTGAGACAAGTACTCAGCCATTCAACTCTACATACTGCATTCAGTCCAGTTTCGGGCAGGGCTGTCTCAGTCTTTGTCTCTCATGGCAGAAACCAGACAGCCACAACACGGAGTGCATATTGGTCACACTCCCCATTCACCCAGGTCCCACCCACAGGAGGTACCCACAACATACAGTCAGCGGGAAGGCTCCAGTAAGTCTAGCTGGGCCTTCACAACAACACCATATACGGAACTTCCACCCAACAGCCAGTCAGGGGGAAGGGACAGAGTCAGGGCTTCCCGGGACTTCGGGAAAACAAGGTATCAGGCGATAGAAAGCAAGAGGCCACCGGGGCCATCTTGTTTCCTATCAGGAATCAACTGATTCCAATTGCAGGGCCGGGGTACCCCAAAATGGCGGATACCCAGCGCACCTGTCAAATTCAGCATGTAGCTGCCACCAGCCCATACCCTACTCTGTGGGCCACCCACGGGTGCCCAAAAACATACACTAGGGGCACAGGGTTGTACCCCTACCCATGGGTGCCATAAGGGTATCCCATGGGTCTGTTCACCAAACCAAAAGAGAGAGCTGCACCGCCAGGAGTCCCGCATGGACTTCTGCGCGGAAAACACGACAGAACACACGATAAGAACAGAAAAAGGACAAGGATACGGAGGCCCTGTCCCTCCGATGCATTTCCAGCATCACAGTCGCCCCCCCCAGACTGAGGTTAGGGTGCCTAATCTCCCACGGGATAGACACCCTCATCCAGACGGTCAACATACCTTCTGGAAAGGCCATCTGCATTATCGTGACTCTTCCCTGGTCTGTGCTCTATGGTGAAGTCTAGCCCTTGCAGGCTAATGGACCACCTGAGCAGTTTCGGATTTTCACCCTTCATCTGCATAAGCCATTTCAGGGGCTTATGATCTGTTTGGACCTTGAAGGTGGACCCCGTAAGGTAGGGCCTAAAACGCCTAAGGCTCCAAACTATACTAAAACATTCCTTTTCAACAGTAGCCCACCTAAGTTCTCTACCCTTGAGTTGTCTACTGATGAATATGATAGGATGTTCTGTCCCTTTGTCATCTAACTGGGACAAGACAGCTCCAATTCCGGTGTCGCAGGCATCCGTCTGGACGATAAAGGGTCGGCTGTAGTCAGGTGCACACAACACGGGTGCCCTGCACAGACTTTCTTTCAAGCCATCAAAGGCCCTCTGACAGTCTTCAGTCCAGTTAACCTTCCTAGGCTGTTTGGGTGAAGTCAGAGCTGTCAGTGGTGCGGCTATGGTCCCATAGTCCGCCATGAAATTGCGATAATACCCAGTGAGGCCCAAAAAGGCTCTCACCTGGGTTTGAGTAGTGGGAGTCTCCCAGTTCTGTACGTCCTGTACCTTACTGGAAAGAGGCTGGATTTGACCCCCTCCTACCTCATGACCAAGATAGGTAACTTTCCCCTGAGCTATCTGGCACTTGGTAGCCTTGATAGTGAGGTTAGCACTTTTCAAGGCCTGCAACACTTTATCCAGGTGTGTCAAATGCGCTTCCCAGGTGGAACTTTAGACGGCAATGTCGTCTAGATAGGCCACACAAAAGGCCTCCAGCCCACTGAGCGCATGATTGACCAACCTCTGGAAAGTGTCAGGGGCATTCTTCAACCCAAAAGGCATGACCCTAAACTGGTAGAGTCCCTCTGGGGTGGAGAATGCCGTCTTTTCCTTGGCATGGTCCGTCAGAGCTATTTGCCAATAGCCTGAGGTGAGGTCAAAGGTGCTCACAAATTTGGCAGCACCTATGGTGTCCACGAGCTCATCAGCCCTGGGCAATGGGTGCGCGTCAGTTTTGGTGACGGCATTGACTCCTCGGTAGTCCACACAGAACCTCCAATCTTTGGTACCCGCCTGGGAACTTGCCTTGGGGACAAGGACCACTGGACTGGACCAGGGACTGGTTGAGGGTTCAATTACACCCAGATCCAACATCTTGGCGACCTCAGCCTGGATGTGGTTCTTAACGGTATCTGACATACGGTAGCACCTGCTCTTGACAGGCACGCTGTCACCAGTGTCAATTTCATGCCTACACCAAGGTGTAAGGCCCGGTGTCAGCGAAAACAGAGAGGCATACTGCTGGAGCAAAGCCCGGCAGGCCCTCTGCTGCTCTGTTGTCAAATCGGGAGAGAGCTGTACTCCCTCCACTGAGCCGTCCTGAGGGTTGCTATGCAGCAAATCAGGAAGGGGCTCACTCTCATCCTCTTCTTGCCCTGAAGCTAGCAAGAGACATGAGACTTCTGCTCGCCGGTGGAAAGGCTTGAGCCTGTTGACATGGAATACCTGAGGGGCTACCCCGGAGGCACCCAGGTCAACCAGATAATTGACTTCGCCCATCTTGGAGATTATCCTGAAGGGTCCAGTCCATTTGTCTGCCAACGCTCTAGGCTTGGTAGGCTCCATCACGAGGACTTCCTGTCCCGGAGTCCAATCGACCTGCGAAGCTTTAAGGTCATGCCAATACTTATTCAATTCTTGGCTGGCCTTGAGATTTGCTGTTGCCTGACCCATCATCTGTGTCATCCTCCGTCTGAGGCCTAACACATAGTCCCCCACTTGCTTGGCGGGACCTGGAGGGGTGGCCTCCAAGCCTTCTCGGATCAAGGCGAGGGGCCCCCTCACGGGATGTCCAAAGAGTAACTCAAAGGGGCTGAAACCAACACCCTCTTGAGGTACCTCTCTGTAAGCAAACAGCAGGCATGGCAGGAGGAGATCCCATTTCCTCCTTAGGGGCTCTTCCAAAGCACCTAGCATGCCCTTGAGAGTTTTGTTAAATCTCTCAACCAGACCATTGGTCTGGGGGTGGTAAGAGGTGGAGAACTTGTAGGTTACCCCGCACTCTTTCCACATGGTCTTCATGTAACTCGACATGAAGTTGGATCCTCGGTCGGAGACAACTTCCTTGGGGAATCCAACACGGGTAAAAATGCCCAGGAGAGCCCGGGCCACCACCTTGGCAGTAATAGTCCGAAGGGGTATAGCCTCAGGGTACCTGGTGGCATGATCAACCAAGACCAGGATGAACCGATGTCCACCTGAAGTGGGAGGGTCCAGGGGACCGACAATGTCGATGCCCACCCTCTCAAACGGTGTGCCGACCACTGGCAATGGCTGCAGTGGGGCAATGACCCTGCCTCCAGTCTTGCCAGATAACTGACAAGTGGGGCAGGTCCGGCAGTGGGACTCCACTTCCACTCCCATCCGAGGCCAGTAGAAGTGGGCAGAGAGCCTCTGCTTAGTCTTCTTGGTACCAAGATGACCAGCCAAGGGCACCTCATGCGCCAACTGCAGTAGGAAGGGCCTGTAAACCTGGGGTACCACCAACCTCTTGAGGGCACCAGGTTCAGGCTTAGTGGGCTCACTAACAAGGAGCTCACCCTCCCAATAAATCTTGAATGTCCTAGGCACTTCACCTTGTGCCTGGGACAGGGCCTGCGTCCGCAGACCCTCGAGAGAGGGACACTCTCTCTGCCCTTTACAGAAGTCCGCCCGGGAGGGTCCCCCTTCAGCTAACAAGCATTGAAGGTCGGGATGATCCTCCGGGTTGAGAACCTCTCCCACAGGAGAGTCTTCTGTCTCTTCTCCCACAGGAGTTGAGTCCGGGTTTTCCACTGGACCCAGCCCGTCCGGAGCATGGATCCCAATGGGTGCTGTCGGAACAGCAGGAAGAGAAGGTGTTCCTCCCACAGAGGTGGCCTTCTTGGTCTTCCTTCTTCGTGCCTTAGGCCTCGCCTTTGGCTCGGGTACCTGACTCACAGCCAGACCCGGTGTCACCTGTGACCTAGTGACCGCAGCAGCAGTCATGGGAAGACCATCCGAGATCAACCCCAACTCTACTAGATCATTACCTAACAGAATGTTAGCAGGGACATTGTCCTGAACCAGGACAGGAAGCTTTGCTGTCTTGTCTCCAATCATGAGTGTGACTAAGGCTACAGGCGATAATTTGGGAGGCCCACCAGCTAACCTGGTGGTTCTCAGAGGAGCACTTACATAGTCCTCTGGCTTAAGCAGGGTCCTGTCCACCACTGTCATGCTTGCCCCAGTGTCTCTCAAACCAGTAGAAGGCTGGCCATTCACGAGGACACTTCTCAAAAACCTACGGGTGTTCTGCGGGATAGTCGCCAGTACTTCTGCGTACTGGTCCCAGGCCCCAAGGGACACTAAGGAAATCTCTACTGGAGCACCAAATGTGATTCCGGTAGAGGAGGGGAGGACGGTGGCCTCCACCTCAGACACGGGGTAAGGGTAGGTCAGGCTGACAGCCTGTACTCCAAGTGCCTTACCTTTACACTTGGAGTCACCCCTTCGGTGATCCAGAGCCCCACAATCCCAACAAGTGCTAGGAGTGCGAGGTACGGTACTGGAACCACTGGGAGCCTGCTTTGCAGCAGGTGGACCACTACTCTTATTCCCACCCACAGAGGACTTATCCCCACTAGATTTTTGGTTCTTAGGAGAGGAAGGTTTTGTTTTATTCGACTGTGACTGCTTGGGGGACTCCTCAGCTTTCTGAGAGGCCCCCTTCTCTTTATCCTTGTCCTTCCCACTGGAGTCCTTAGGGGACACCCGGTGGGAGACCCACTTGTCAGCCAACCTAGCCAGCTTAAAGGGGTCCAAAATGTTCTGGTCAGCAACATACTGACGCAGCTCTGGCGAACAGGCTTCAGAAAAATGCTCAAAAAACAACAGGTGGGATAATTCAGCAAAAGTTTTCACCTTGTACCCATCAATCCACCCCATCATGTTCATGTGCGCAGCACTCACCCAGTCAACCCAAGACACATTCTCTCGTTTCTTAAAATCCCTGAACCTTTTAAGATATTGGGTAGGTGTCTTGCCAAACTTGGCAATTAAAGCAGACTTCATACACTCATACTGACCCCTTTCTTCCACACTCAGTTTCAGAATACAGTCATATCCAGTTTGAGGTACTCTACTTAACAAACACTTAGCCCAATCTCTTTTATCAACATCATGAATCGCACAAGCCATTTCAAACGCTTCAATCCATTGGAGGATATCTGAACCCTCCAAAAACACACCAACCAAATCTTTCATAAACTTGGTGGCTGGGGACCTGCCACTCTCAATTGGTTTAGCTGAAGTCTCCACTCGAGCTTTCTCTAACTGGATTCTCTGACATTCAGTGTCCTTATCTTTGAGTGCAAGATCCTTATTTTTGAGTTCAAGATCTCTATTCTTGAGCTCCACTTGCATCTATTTCCAACTTGCGATATTCAAAGGCCAACTTCATCCTTAATAACTCAAGTTCCATGGAATTGCTGGGGTTCGGAACAGAGGCAGCAGGAATGGCGGCATTCCCAGAAACAGATTCAGCGACAACCCCAGGGGCAGAGTCCTCACTGGTTGCATCCCCCCCTTCATCAAGAGTTTCACCATCAGTCTGGTAGTCCACCAGGGCAGCTATCAGCTCAGCCCTAGACTTATCCACAAAGTCTAACTCCCTGGCTTCACAAGCACTCTGGAGAGCCTCTAAGCTCATCCGAGTCAATTTACCATTCGCAATGGTCTCCATCGCTTGTAATGCAGTTATTTGGAACACACCTAAACCTTAATTCAATAAAGTGCAGATATTTTGTAAGTGGCACGGTTATACACTGATTCTTAAAACCATAAGCATCCCACCGCTGCCACCAAGCTTGTCAGGACGAGGTGGGGGGGTCTGTACTTCCGCTCTCTATATGGCAGAGGAAAGGCACAGAGGACCCCAGCCGAGATTCTCTGATATGGTAACGCTGGACGAGCAATCAAGGCCTAGCTTCTCAGGAGGTGATGCGGGCTGGTTCTTAAGTACAGTGTATCCCCAAGCCCCCACAAAGGAATGTCCACACACTGTATTACTGAAAACACAGTCTTTATATAATTAATATTCAAAGGTTATGTACACTTATCACAATAATGCACTTTGTGCTCCGGAAAATCAACAATGGTAAATATCTACAATTCTAAAGTGGTACCACTAATATTCGATTAGAGTGCATTCAACAAGGCTGTGAAAATGCCACACGGATCAATAGCAATGAAACCAGCAATAGAGGGAAGAGAGAAAGCAGACGGATGAAACAATAGGCAGACGACTGGTCCTTGCTACTGGACACAGCTCTGAGTGGAGATCCCCCCACCTGGGCAACCTGTAAAATAACGATATATAAAACAAGCCCAGTCCATATATTGTTCAAGAGTCTCGTTCTCTCCTACAATGTTTTACCCCCCCAATGTACCTGGTGGAGTAGAGTTCGTCGGCGAGGCGTCGACCGATCCTTCTGGAGTGACTCCCTTTAAGGCAGGAGCCACGGATCGTCGAGAGGCGTCGCGGACTCGAGGTTCGGTGTCGGGGAATCGGCGGCCCTTCTTGAATGTCGCCCCTTTCAAGCGGGAGACACGGGGCGCCGAACGTCCGACCGTGAACCGGGTAGAACGACGTCGATGAGGCAGCAGGCTTTGATCCGAGCGGTGCTCGTCGACGACAGAGCGTTGGCGTCCTGCAAGGAAGAGGCGTGCGGGGCACCTCGGTGACGATAGTTCTGGACCGCAAAGAGATGAGGAAGAACTGTGGCCCAGCAAGGGCGTCGAGTCGTCGGCGTCTCTGCGGTCTTTGGGTGGCGGGAAACCCACCGGTGGATACTCCTCGGCGCGTCGACGGTCAGGCCTTCTCCCACAGGAGACGGCACAGCGATGCAGACGAGAGCGTCCGTTGATCAAGTTAAAGTTCTTAGGCAAACGGGAGCACGGCGGCTCCGGTCGGCGACGGCGGTCGTCGACAGTGGCGGACAACAGTCCGGGCGCTTCGCTTTGGGATTCCTCAGCAGTCCCCGTATCGGGTCGGCAGCCTGTCGTAGGTCTGTCTACCAGGGAGCGTTGGCAAAGGTCAGCTGTGCACGATGGTCCCTCGTAGCTCGGGAAGAGGGCGCCTTACCAGGTCCTCTCTGGGTCAGTCCTTGGAGACACAGCAGCCTTTAGATCGTGAAGGAGAGCCACGGCAATCCTTCTCTTCCAGCAGGGCCTCAAGGTCAAGCGTCAGTTACTCCAGTTACTCGTCGTAGTGGACTTCAGCTTCTGAACAATTTCCAGTGGTGAGAGGTCCCCAGATATACTATTCGGTCTCTCATCCACACTGCTGGCACACACTCAGCAGCCAATCGTACAGAAGGGCATTCATGCAGTCGGTCAGCCAATCAGGCACGCAGGGCATTCAGGCCACTCTTCTCCCGCTCAGACACTCACAACAAGGAATGTGGATTGAGACAAGTACTCAGCCATTCAACTCTACATACTGCATTCAGTCCAGTTTCGGGCAGGGCTGTCTCAGTCTTTGTCTCTCATGGCAGAAACCAGACAGCCACAACACGGAGTGCATATTGGTCACACTCCCCATTCACCCAGGTCCCACCCACAGGAGGTACCCACAACATACAGTCAGCGGGAAGGCTCCAGTAAGTCTAGCTGGGCCTTCACAACAACACCATATACGGAACTTCCACCCAACAGCCAGTCAGGGGGAAGGGACAGAGTCAGGGCTTCCCGGGACTTCGGGAAAACAAGGTATCAGGCGATAGAAAGCAAGAGGCCACCGGGGCCATCTTGTTTCCTATCAGGAATCAACTGATTCCAATGGCAGGGCCGGGGTACCCCAAAATGGCGGATACCCAGCGCACCTGTCAAATTCAGCATGTAGCTGCCACCAGCCCATACCCTACTCTGTGGGCCACCCACGGGTGCCCAAAAACATACACTAGGGGCACAGGGTTGTACCCCTACCCATGGGTGCCATAAGGGTATCCCATGGGTCTGTTCACCAAACCAAAAGAGAGAGCTGCACCGCCAGGAGTCCCGCATGGACTTCTGCGCGGAAAACACGACAGAACACACGATAAGAACAGAAAAAGGACAAGGATACGGAGGCCCTGTCCCTCCGATGCATTTCCAGCATCACAGAGCGGTAGCGGGTGCAGGCATTGTATTCTTCAACCGAAAAAACACGAATTGTTCGTTTGCTGGTGACTCCAGTCGCGCGTCTTCTTAATGTCTTTCCCACCACCCTTAGCCAACAGAATGTTCCCGTACAGTCGGGCCAAAAGACAAGCCCTCAAATGATTTTATTTCAATCGCACAGTCAGACCATGCTGTACGTTTACTTCCTTGGACGCAAATTATATTTCGCAGTTTCTGGTGAGGACAAAGTGTCGTAACTTCCTCCTGGAAGTGGCGAATGAACGGAAATGGGATCAGAAAAGGATTGATCCAGAAGTTCCACTGTTGGGGAGTGCGGAGACAAGATGGCCTTTTTGTCTGGCCTTGCGGATTCTGGAGCCGTCTCCGATTCTCCCTTGTTGGTTGTTGCTGTTTCAGGCACGCTAGTTACAGCAGTGGGAAGGGATTCTGTATCTTCTGTATCATATGGCATGGGCTGTGGGATCCGTTTGGTGTGCTTCGCATGGATCCAGTTCTTACGACCTGCTACCCGCACAGCAGTCTGGGTGACTAGCAGGACTTGGTAGGGACCCCTCCACCGAGGTGCAAGGCAAGACGACCTCTCAAAAACCTTCGTGAGGCTCCAGTCCCCCGGTTGTAGACTGTGACCGGGACCCTCGTAGCGTACAGGTAATGCCTCTCGCACCTGGTGAGAAATAGAAAACAGATTTTTAGTCAACTGGTTACAGTAATCTGAAAGAAGCACATTCTCTATACCCCGCAACAAGCAACTTTTTGGCATACCCCAAATATTAGCAGGCCTCCCCATCCCCACCTCAAAGGGAGAGAGCCAAGTCTTAGTTTGAGGGGTTGTTCTCATCGATAGCAACACGATCGGTAAGGCGTCTGGCCATTTTAACTTGGTGCCAGCACATGTCTTAGCGCGCTTGTTCTTTATAATGCCGTTATGCCTTTCCACTTATCCGGCACTTTGGGCGTGTCTGGCCAAATGGAACCGTTTATCAATCTGTAATCCTTTGCAAATTTGTAGTATTACAGTAGCGATAAAGTGTGGCCCATTATCCGACCAGATGACTCTCGGCAGCCCGAACCTAGGGAAAAACTCTTTCAACAGAGTTTTTGCCGTGGTTATGGCCATTGCATCTCTAACCGGGAAGGCCTCAACCCACTTACTAAAGGCACAAATGACAACCAACACATATTTAAGATTGTTACAACGTTCCATTTCAATAGAATCAAAGTGAATAACCTCAAACGGAACAGAAGTTGGAGCGAAACTTCCTCTAGGAGTCGAGGAACCTTTTCCTACATTGTGCTGCAAGCAGACCATGCAGCCTTGGACAAAACGCTCCGAGTTTTGGAAATCTTATCATTGGCCCATACACTATGTAGCATTTTAGTCAATTTACACGCACAAACATGTGTCGGACCATGAGCCATAATAACCATCACTGTAATGTAGGCGTCAGGGAGTAACCATTTTCCTTCAATATTGTCCACCCAACACCCATCATCATCCAGTCTCCCTGCACCCTCGATCCATCTCTTAGTGTCCTCTAGGGTAGCATCTGCTTGAATGTTTTTTACAGCATCGATACTTTCACCCAAAGTGCAAACCTTTACAATTTCTCTTACAGCATACATTTCTGAACTGAAATCAGTGGCAGTTTGTTTAGCTATCTGATCGGCGAAAGCATTCCCTTTTCCTACATCATCTGTAACCTTTTGATGTGCTGAACATTTTATAATAGCTAACTGAACAGGGAGTGCGAGTGCTGAAAGTAATCGCACTATTAAAGTGCTGTGCTGAATTTTCGTTCCGTGCGAGGTCAAGAAACCTCGTTCTTTCCAAAGTCTACTGAAATTGTGGACCACCCCAAAAGCATACTGACTATTGGTATATATATTTACTGTAAGCCCTTCAGAAAGTTCACAAGCTCGAGTTAACGCTATAATTTCTGCGGCCTGCGCAGAATTATGCATAATTCTTTTGGTTTCCACAATCGTGTTTAAAGTAGTGACGGCATAAGCAGCCGTGGATGTACCGTCTGGAAGTTTAAAACAAGAGCCATCACAAAATAGCTCTCCTTGTGCGCTATTCAAAGGCGTGTCTTTCAGATCGATTCTGCCTTTAGTCTCCTGTTCTGTCATATAATGGCAATCGTGTGACGTTTCGTCACCATCAACAGTATCTTGCGAGACAGGTAAAAGTTCAGCCGGATTTAATACACAACACCTCTGAATTTGAATGTGGGGGGCAAACAAGATTGGTTCATATCTTGTCAATCGTGCAAAAGTGAGGTGTTGCGTTTGAGTTCTATTCAATAAAATATCTACAGAGTGAGGTACCATTAGGGTTAACGCATGACTCAGGACCATTCTCTCACTCTGTTTTACAGACGCAGCATCAGCAGCAACAGTGCGCAAACATCTTGGCAAAGCGCATGCTACAGGATCAAGGGCGGAGGAATAGTAACCGCACAGCCTATTCTTCCCTCCATGCTCCTGCGTTAATACAGCCAAAGCACATCCATCACGTTCATGCACAAACAATACAAAGGCCTTGTCATAATTCGGAGTTCCTAAAACCGGCGCTGAACACAGCGTGGATTTGAGCAAATCAAATGCTGTCTGGTGTTCCAAAGTCCATGGCAATGGCAAAGAAATGCCCTTCTTTGTCAAAGCCAGCATTGGTCTAATTGTTAACGAAAAGTTAGGGATCCACAATCTACAATAAGAAGCCATACCTATCAGGGCTCTAACTTCCTTCTGCGTATTTGGGACAGACATGCCAGAAATAGTCTTTATTCGTTCAGGTGTCAACCGTCTTCCCTCCTTTGACAGGAGGTAGCCTAAATAGGTGACCTCCTGACAACAATATTGGAATTTCTTAAGTGAAGCTTTGTGGCCATGTTCTGCTAGATGACACAGCAACAACACGGTGCCTTCTTTACAGGCGCTCTCAGAATCAGTAGCCAAGAGGAGGTCATCTACATACTGTAGTAATGTGCAAGTAGTAGGCAACTCGAGAGTATCGAGCTGCTCTTTCAATGCCCTACTATAAATACTTGGACTCTCAGTGTACCCTTGTGGTGCACGAGTGAATGTAAACGAGCGTCCACCTAGGGTAAACGCGAACAAATACCTGCTATCCTTGTGTATGGGAATACTGAAAAACGCGTTTTTAAGATCAACAACGCTAAAATGAGTGGCAGAAGCCGGAATCATGGTTAGTATCGTAGTAACATCAGGTACAATAGGAAATTGAGGAGCCACAATTTTGTTAATAGCACGTAAATCAATTATAAAACTAAAGGGAATCGCATTATCACCTTTTTTGTATACTGGCAAAATGGGGCTGTTACATAGGCTACCCGTGATCTCCTCAATTACTCCACGATGTACAAAATCAGAAACTATACATTTCGAAGCCTGTTCGCCTTCAACTGAGATCTTATATTGCGGGATGCGAGGCAATTTTACTCCATGTTTCAAAATAATTTTAACAGGTTCAATTTGAAGAATGCCCACATCATTATCATCAATTGCCCATAAGCATTCTGGGACATTACTGAATTCTGGCGGTAAAGGTCGAGTCAAAAACTGAGAGGCGAGTGATTGCTGAGGTGAAATTGTTAACCGAACTACGTCCGGAGAACAATGTATTACTGCATGCAATGCCTTCAACAAATTTAGCCCCAGCAAGTTCTCCCCACAGTTTGTGATAAGTAGAAATGGACACTGTTCCGTGAAGGGACCCAGTGTTATCAGTACCGGCAAAGAGACCGGACAAACTACAGGTGTGCCTGAAAACCCTACGGAAACGTTGGACTGCCCTGACAGGGGAATATTTGGAAACTGTGAATGATCAATGGAACATTTCTGTGCTCCCATATCTACTAAAAATAGATGCTTCCTATTTCCCACCGCCATCTCAACGTAGGGGCCTTTCTGATGATCGGGAATAGGCGTAGGTTCCAAATCCTGCTTCGGGCAATCCTAGCGACACAGAATATTATCAAAAGGAAGCTCTTCAGAGAGGTACGCGGTAGAAGGGTGATCAAAAATGTTTCTATTATCCACATTTGAAACTTGCTTATCTTGTGAAGGAGGTTGCTGTGATTCTGGTGTAAACTGACCTCTGCCAGGGCCTTTTTTCAGGAACTATAGCTTTCAATTTCACAATAATTCTATCCGGCAAGGTTAATATCACTTGAGGCGGTCGTTCGCCAGCTGGTCTTTCTCTATCTAGCCTAACCATGTTATCCCATGTATCTCCCAACCCAGGTATGTCATATATAGTCCTAATCTGTTTCCACAAATCGACTGGCAGGAGTACGGGAAATAATAGGTCAATATCACTTAAGGTGAATACCGACGACTGTAAGACCGACTCTATTTCCTTATAGAACCCGGTCGGATTCTTTCTTATATCGGGAATAGATTGCTTTATGGTGTTCACTTCCTGTCTTGAAAACGGGATGTGAACAAACTGTGATACGTAATGTGCAGGAATTTCTCCGGCGACTATTCCTCGTCCAGCATCGGCCGCAATCTCAACTTTCGGGACAAATGTCAGAGGGACCTCTCTCATAGGCAACTGAGAAGTAGGCAGCTCCGAACGCTTACTAAGCCACAGAGCCAAATCAAGCGCTAGGGCAGTCGAAGAAGTATCAATCGAAAAAGCTCTCTTATAAACACTCAACAATTCTGCGGGACAACACATCTTTCTTTTTACACACTCATTCTGCAGGTACTCTACCATCACCTGTATCACTTTCTTTTGCATTTCTAACGTATACTGACTATATGTGTCATATACTTCATCTGGAGTTATCGACATATCCGAAATCCATCTTATAGCATCCTTTATACAAATTCGCGCTTCCTCACCTTTTAATTCACGGCGAGGAGAAAACCGTTTCTGTAAGCACATAATACCTAAACTACCACCATCTGCTTCCTCATTCTGTAACCCTTCCAACTCCTTCCTATACTCAAAAATCCTCTCAACATGCTCATATACCTTCTTGGCAGTATCTCTGGACAACGCTAAGGTGTTCAAATCCCGGAATAGATTGATCTTCATCGTTCAATCTATTCCACATTATACTCAAATGAGTCCCTAATCCTTCAATAAAAATTTTTTTCTCAGGAATACTTTTTACATTTTCGAGTGTGGAAAAAACATTGGCTTGCTCACCCTTCTCTATACAATGTTTAGCCCAAGCAATCAATTCACTCTTTTTGTCTGGGGACACAGTATTACGAGTCACAACCCTTGGTCTCGCTCCCTGGTCTACTACAAGCGATGCAGAATCACTTGGAAGAGGAAGAGTAGGCACATTCTGAATATCAACAGGTGGAGGCAAAGGGGAAGGCAAAGGAGCGACAGCTGGGAGAACAAAGGAAGAACAGCAGGGAGGACCGGAGGAACTATAGGAGGGGGAACAACAACGGGAAGGGGCAAAGCGCCACGAGGAGGGACGTACGGAGGTGGCGCGGAGGCATCGGGCCTTCGTTCATGTAAAAGTTTATTAATCAATTCATCTGACGTATGAAAATCTTTTGAAGGGTAGATTTTCTGAATGCCTAATTGAAACGCCCTGTCCGTGTTCCTAACTGACTCCAATTGTTTATTTTGATCATATAACCGTGCCTTTTCGACACTTGTCATATGTCTACCCATATGTTTCTCTCTACTCTTTTGTTGCTGCAAAGCTTCTGTTTTCCAACTGTGCAATGCATCAAATGCTGCAGGTCTAGCCTTTTTCTTTACTAATACAGACTCTAAATATTCTATACAAGGGATTTCAAAACTACCATTGGTTGGCCACCGAAGATTAGAATTATGTCTGGTCTGTCTGTGCCAAATGTCATTAAATGCTGTACTAACAAAGCCTTTCTTACAGTACATAGTACATGCCGGCGACCCCTCCTGTGGTGCGGGACGGCTGTCTTCCAAAGATTGTCTGTTGCTGCGGAATAATGCCCTAAAGCAGGCAGACAATTTCCCAGGCATATCAAAGTTCTGGTGTTACCTGGTTAAATAATTGTGCTCGCGAGTACAATGCTCCAAATTCGAATTGTCAGGGTTAGATTAAGAATCGGGACATGATTCACCTGACCAAAGGACTGGGAGGCCTGATCGGGTTACTAAGGACAATGCTAAGGACCCACGTGTCTAGTGATTTTCGGTAAATTTACCCACCTCCATACATGGACCCTCGTCAAGAAGTCGACGCGGGCTACAGCACACCGTTCAGGGATCGGATCGTGCAGTTTCGTCGAGGAATTCGCTTCTCGTCTAGAGTGGCCGTTTCTGTTGGCACTGTCCGATCCCAGTCCGATAGCCGAGCCAACCTTCAACGAGACGAAGTCAATCTTGAGGGTCCCTATTCGGGCGCCATCTGTGGAATCAGAAAAATACAATATTAAGGCTGTTACACCAAGCAAAGGAAAATACACCGACACAGGCTTGTTAAGATTCCCAGAATCTTTATTACAAAACTGAACAGTATTGGACAAAGTACACAAATAGCTATTTGGCTGTCAATACATCACAGAGACCACCAGCAGGGTTCAATATGAGCAGTGAGCAGAATTTCCTAGCTGGACATCAGCGTATTTATACAGTTTGTTATAATGATGTCCAGCCTCTTACAAATTAATTATACACTGGGCTAGGGTCGCGCCAGGTTCATTTCCTAATTTACATATCTCGTGCATGCGGTTTACTTTTAAATACATTTACCAACAGACATTATTATTCTCTAATTTAACGTTACACTCCTTACATATTGCTTTAATACAAATCAAACAAATGTTTCGCATGTCGAATTTGGATAGCATTATTGTTCTTGTATACTTGTAGGTTAGCATTGCTAATTCAAGTAATGCCCTGAACCCGAGGTCAACAAAGGACAAGGTCTACATGACCCTAACATGTAGCCTGAAGGCAGGTTGGACATTAGCCCTCCTACAGAGGTGAAGAGGTTAAAGCAAGAACAAGAGCACACGAGACGGCCATTTTAGACTACAGGGTGAGTTTGTATAAAAAAGTAAAATGGCGGTTCTAACCTAAAATGGAGGCTCAATTCACTTGAGGTCACGACCTTGTAATACGGATTTCTCGCAAAGCGACTGGGCATAGGTCAACATATACAATGAGGACGAAACAATATTATATCAGTTCTAACAGGGTTACCCAGGATACTGTTTACACATGTCTATTACTGAGAAGCTAAATCATTTAAAGTTGTGAATTGGGGTTATCTATGATACTGTTTACCCATGTCTATTACTGAGAAGCCAATTCATTTAACGTTTTGGTTTGGGGTTACCCATGATACTGTTTACCCGTTTCTATTACTGAGAAGCCAATTCATTTAAAGTTGTGATTTGGGGTTACCCATGATACTGTTTACCCATTTCTATTACTGAGAAGCCAATTCATTTAAAGCTGTGAATTGGGGTTACCCATGATACTGTTTAACCATTTCTATTGCTGGGAAGCCAATGCATGTTATTTGGGGTTATCCAGGATACTGTTGTTTACCCATTTGTATTGCCTAGAAGCCAATTCATTTAAAGTTGTGAATTGGGGTTACCCATGATACTGTTTACCCATTTGTATTGCTGGGAAGCCAATGCATGTTATTTGGGGTTATCCAGGATACTGTTTACCCATTTGTATTGCCGAGAAGCCAATTCATTTAAAGTTGTGATTTGGGTTATCCATGATACTGTTTACCCATTTCTATTACTGAGAAGCCAATTCATTTTAAAGTTGTGAATTGGGGTTACCCATGATACTGTTTACCCATTTCTATTGCTGGGAAGCCAATGTATGTTATTTGGGGTTATCCAGGATACTGTTTACCCATTAGTATTTCAGAGAAGCCAATTCATTTAAAGTTGTGATTTGGGCTTATCCATGATACTGTTTACCCATTTCTATTACTGAGAAGTCAATTCATTTAAAGTTGTGAATTGGGGTTACCCATGATACTGTTTACCCATTTCTATTACTGGGAAGCCAATGCGTGTTATTTGGGGTTATCCAGGATACTCTTTACCCATTTGTATTGCTGAGAAACCAATTCATTTAAAGTTGTGATTTCGGGTTACCCATGATATTTATTACCCATTTATTTTACTGAGAAGTCAATAAATTTAAAGTTGTGAATTGGGGTTACCCAGGATACTGTTACCCATGTCTATTACTGAGAAGCCAATTCATTTAAAGGTGTGAATTGGGGTTATCCATGATACTGTTTACCCATTTCTATTACTGAGAGGTTAATTCATTTAAAGTTGTGAATTGGGGTTATCCATGATACTATTTACCCATTTCTATTACTGAGAAGCCAATTCATTTAAAGTTGTGATTTGGGGTTACCCATGATACTGTTTACCCATTCATATTACTGGGAAGCCAATTCATGTTATTTGGGGTTATCCAGGATACTGTTTACCCATTAGTATTTCTGAGAAGCCAATTCATTAAAACTTGTGATTTGGGGTTATCCATGATACTGTTTACCCATTTCTATTACTGGGAAGCCAATGCATGTTATTTGGGGTTATCCAGGATACTGTTTACCCATTTGTATTGCTGAGAAGCCAATCAATTTAAAGTTGTGATTTGGGGTTATCCATGATACTGTTTACCCAATTTTATTACTGAGAAGCCAATTCATTTAAATTTGTGAATTGGGGTTACCCATGATATTTTTTACCCATTTATTTTACTGAGAAGCCAATTGATTTAAAGTTGTGAATTGGGGTTACCCAGGATTCTGTTTACCCATTTCTATTACTGAGACGCCAATTCATTTAAAGTTGTGAATTGGGGTTAACCATGACACTGTTTACCCATTTGTATTACTGGGAAGCCAATGCATGTTATTTGGGGTTATCCAGGATACTGTTTACCCATTTTTATTGCCGAGAAGCCAATCAATTTAAAGTTGTCATTTGGGGTTATCCATGATACTGTTTACCCAATTTCATTACTGAGAAGCCAATTCATTTAAATTTGTGAATTGGGGTTACCCAGGATTCTGTTTACCCATTTCTATTACTGAGAAGCCAATGCATGTTATTTGGGGTTATCCAGGATACTGTTTAACCATTTGTATTGCCTAGAAGCCAATTAATTTAAAGTTGTGATTTGGGCTTATCCATGATACTGTTTACCCATTTTTATTACTGAGAAGCCAATTCATTTAAAGCTGTGAATTGGGGTTACCCATGATATTTTGTACCCATTTATTTTACTGAGAAGCCAATTCATTTAAAGTTGTGAATTGGGGTTATCCATGATACTGTTTACCCATTTCTATTACTGAGAAGCCAATTCATTTAAAGCTGTGAATTGGGGTTACCCATGATACTGTTTACCCATTTCTATTGCTGGGAAGCCAATGCATGTTATTTGGGGTTATCCAGGATACTGTTTACCCATTTGTATTGCCTAGAAGCCAATTCATTTAAAGTTGTGAATTGGGGTTACCCATGATACTGTTTACCCATTTGTATTGCTGGGAAGCCAATGCATGTTATTTGGGGTTATCCAGGATACTGTTTACCATTTGTATTGCCGAGAAGCCAATTAATTTAAAGTTGTGATTTGGGTTATCCATGATACTGTTTACCCATTTCTATTACTGAGAAGCCAATTCATTTTAAAGTTGTGAATTGGGGTTACCCATGATACTGTTTACCCATTTCTATTGCTGGGAAGCCAATGTATGTTATTTGGGGTTATCCAGGATACTGTTTACCCATTAGTATTTCAGAGAAGCCAATTCATTTAAAGTTGTGATTTGGGCTTATCCAGGATACTGTTTACCCATTTCTATTACTGAGAAGCCAATTCATTTCAAGTTGTGAATTGGGGTTACCCATGATACTGTTTACCCATTTCTATTACTGGGAAGCCAATGCGTGTTATTTGGGGTTTTCCAGGATACTGTTTACCCATTTGTATTGCTGAGGAGCCAATTCATTTGAAGTTGTGATTTGGGGTTACCCATGATATTTATTACCCATTTATTTTGCTGAGAAGTCAATACATTTAAAGTTGTGAATTAGGGTTACCCAGGATACTGTAACCCATTTCTATTACTGAGAAGCCAATTCATTTAAAGGTGTGAATTGGGGTTATCCATGATACTGTTTACCCATTTCTATTACTGAGAGGTTAATTAATTTAAAGTTGTGGTTTGGTGTTACCCATGATACTGTTTACCCATTTCTATTACTGAGAAGCTAATTCATTTAAAGTTGTGAATTGGGGTTATCCATGATACTATTTACCCATTTCTATTACTGAGAAGCCAATTCATTTAAAGTTGTGATTTGGGGTTACCCATGATACTGTTTACCCATTTTTATTACTGAGAAGCCAATTCATTTAAAGCTGTGAATTGGGGTTACCCATGATACTGTTTACCCATTTATATTACTGGGAAGCCAATTCATGTTATTTGGGGTTATCCAGGATACTGTTTACCCAATTTTATTACTGAGAAGCCAATTCATTTAAATGTATAAATTGGGGTTACCCATGATATTTTTTACCCATTTATTTTACTGAGAAGCCAATTGATTTAAAGTTGTGAATTGGGGTTACCCAGGATTCTGTTTACTCATTTCTATTACTGAGAAGCCAATTCATTTGAAGTTGTGATTTTGGGTTATCCATTCTACTGTTTACCCATTTCTATTACTGGAAAGCCAATGCATGTTATTTGGGGTTATCCAGGATACTGTTTAACTATTAGTATTTCTGAGAAGCCAATTCATTTAAATTTGTGATTTGGGGTAAACCATGATACTGTTTAGCCATTTCTATTACTGGGAAGCCAATGCATGTTATTTGGGGTTATCCAGGATACTGTTTAACCATTTGTATTGCCTAGAAGCCAATTAATTTAAAGTTGTGATTTGGGCTTATCCATGATACTGTTTACCCATTTCTATTACTGAGAAGCCAATTCATTTAAAGTTGTGAATTGGGGTAAACCATGATACTGTTTACCCATTTCTATTACTGGGAAGCCAATGCGTGTTATTTGGGGTTATCCAGGATACTGTTTAACCATTTGTATTGCCTAGAAGCCAATTAATTTAAAGTTGTGATTTGGGCTTATCCATGATACTGTTTACCCATTTTTATTACTGAGAAGCCAATTCATTTAAAGTTGTGAATTGGGATTACCCATGATATTTTGTACCCATTTATTTTACCGAGAAGCCGATTCATTTAAAGTTGTGAATTGGGGTTACACAGGATAGTGTTTACCGATTTCTGTTACTGAGAAGTCAATTCATTTAAAGTTGTGAATTGGGGTTACCCATGATACTGTTTACCCATTTCTATTGCTGGGAAGCAAATGCATGTTATTTGGGGTTATCCAGGATACTGTTTACCCATTTGTATTGCTGAGAAGCTAATTCATTTAAATTTGTGAATTGGGGTTACCCATGATATTTTTTATCCATTTATTTTACTGAGAAGCCAATTGACTTAAAGTTGTGAATTGGGGTTACCCAGGATTCTGTTTACCCATTTCTATTACTGAGAAGCCAATTCATTTGAAGTTGTGATTTTGGGTTATCCATTCTACTGTTTACCCATTTCTGTTACTGGGAGGCCAATGCATGTTATTTGGGGTTATCCAGGATACTGTTTACCCATTTCTATTACTGAGAAGCCAATTCATTTAACATTGTGAATTGGGGTTAACCATGATACTGTTTACCCATTTCTATTACTGGGAAGCCAATGCATGTTATTTGGGCTTATCCATGATACTGTTTACCCATTTTTATTACTGAGAAGCCAATTCATTTAAAGTTGTGAATTGGGGTTACCCATGATATTTTGTACCCATTTATTTTACCGAGAAGCCGATTCATTTAAAGTTGTGAATTGGGGTTACCCAGGATACTGTTTACCCATTTCTATTACTGAGAAGCCAATTCATTTGAAGTTGTGATTTGGGGTTATCCAGGATACTGTTTACCGATTTCTGTTACTGAGAAGTCAATTCATTTAAAGTTGTGAATTGGGGTTACCCATGATACTGTTTACCCATTTCTATTGCTGGGAAGCAAATGCATGTTATTTGGGGTTATCCAGGATACTGTTTACCCATTTGTATTCCTGAGAAGCTAATTCCTTTAAAGTTGTGAATTGGGGTTATCCATGATACTGTTTACCCATTTCTATTACTGAGAAGCCAATTCATTTAAAGTTGTGATTTGGGGTTACCATGATACTGTTTACCGATTTCTATTACTGAGAAGCAAATTCATTTAAAGCTGTCAATTGGGGTTACCCATGATACTGTTTACCCATTTCTATTGCTAGGAAGCAAATGCATGTTATTAGGGGTTATCAAGGATACTGTTTACCGATTTCTGTTACTGAGAAGTCAATTCATTTAAAGTTGTGAATTGGGGTTACACAGGATAGTGTTTACCCATTTCTATTTCTGAGAAGCCAATTCATTTGAAGTTGTGATTTGGGGTTATCCAGGATACTGTTTACCGATTTCTGTTACTGAGAAGTCAATTCATTTAAAGTTGTGAATTGGGGTTACCCATGATACTGTTTACCCATTTCTATTGCTGGGAAGCAAATGCATGTTATTTGGGGTTATCCAGGATACTGTTTACCCATTTGTATTGCTGAGAAGCTAATTCATTTAAATTTGTGAATTGGGGTTACCCGTGATATTTTTTATCCATTTATTTTACTGAGAAGCCAATTGATTTAGGGGCCGATTCATGGAACAAACGTGCGCCGAAAATCTTCGCGCAAGCAGGAGCAAGCAGGCGCAAGCGGAAAAAAACAGGCGCACGCGTGCAATTCATGGAAGTCCCTGCGCGTGTTCACCTCGGGATGTGCACCAAACCCGTGCATGGCGCACAAGTCACTGCAACATCCCGAAAGGCGTGCGCGACGCGCACAGTGAAAGTGAAAACCTCGGCGCATACACCAGAAAGTGGGCGGGACAAGGGGCGTAACGCGCGGAATGGGGAACAACGCGCGAAAATAAGGGCGTAACTGGGGATGTACTGCAGGGAAGCAGACGGAACGCCCACACGCACTCGAACCACACGTATTCATGGAATTGAATAGGGCAAAGCCACGCACAGCCAAAGACATGCACAAGCTGAAACACGTCCGCCACACGAAGGCAGGCGGTAGAGTCCCAGCGCATCACAAAAGTGGCAACATACAGCAATTGGGCCTGTGCGAGCAGGGCACGTGTATTGCGGGGGTGCGCGGGAAGCAACACACGCGATCGAGCGGGGTACGTGTATTTCGGGGGCGCGCGGGAAGTAACACACGCGATTGAGCGGGGTACGTGTATTTCGGGGTGCGCGGGAAGTTACACACGTGATTGAGCGGGGTACGTGTATTTCGGGGGTGCGCGGGAAGTTAAATACGCGATTGAGCGGGGTACGTGTATTTCGGGGGTGCGCAGGAAGTTACACACGCGATTGAGCGAGGTACGTGTATTTCGTGGGGTGCGCGGGAAGTTACACACGCGATTGAGCGGGGTACGTGTATTTCTGGGGTGCGCGGGAAGTTACACACGTGATTGAGCGGGGTACGTGTATTTCGGGGGTGCGCGGGAAGTTACACACGCGATTGAGTGGGGTACGTGTATTTCGGGGGTGCACGGGAAGTTAGATACGCGATTGAGCGGGGTACGTGTATTTCGGGGGTGCGCGGAAAGTTAACCACGCGATTGAGCGAGGTACGTGTATTTCGGGGGTGCGCGGGAAGTTACACACGCGATTGAGAGGGGTACATGTATTTCGGGGATGCGCAGGAAGTTACACACGCGATTGAGCGGGGTACGTGTATTTCGGGGTGCGGGGGAAGTATCCCAAGCAACATCAGCAGGGTACGTGTATTCCAGGGGTGTGCGGGAAGTTCCACACGCAATTCCATCAGGGTACGTGTATTACAGGGGTGCGCGGGAAGTTCCACACGCGATCTCATCAGGGTACGTGTATTACAGGGGTGCGCGGGGAGCAGCACACGTGAATTGCACGTGTGGGTCCTCCCAGGTGTTCCCTCTACACCCTCCACGGCCCCTGCAGGTGGCTCACACCACAGGGGCCTACCCAGCACATGTCCTGCAGGCACCCCATCCACCATGGCCATGCCCACCAGCTAACCCACATGTCAACTTGCACTACTGCCCACCAAGGCATGTCCCCCTGCACCCCAGCCACCAGGGGCACCCTCCACCAGGCCCCCACCCATGTCTCCCACCACCCCCACCCCCCAGCAGTGCAGGGGCAGCCTCCACCAGGCCCCCACCCATGTCTCCCAGCACCCCCACCCCCACCCCCCAGGGGCAGCCTCCACCAGGCCCCCACCCATGTCTCCCACCACCCCCACCCCCCAGCCACCAGGGGCAGCCTCCACCAGGCCCCCACCCATGTCTCCCAGCACCCCCACCCCCCAGCCACCAGGCCCCCACCCATGTCTCCCACCACCCCCACCCCCCAGCCACCAGGGGCACCCACCACCAGGCCCCCACCCATGTCTCCCAGCACCCCCACCCCCCAGCCACCAGGGGCAGCCTCCACCAGGCCCCCACCCATGTCTCCCACCACCCCCACCCCCCAGCAGTGCAGGGGCAGCCTCCACCAGGCCCCCACCCATGTCTCCCAGCACCCCCACCACCCAGCCCCCAGGGGCAGCCTCTACCAGGCCCCCACCCATGTCTCCCACCACCCCCACCCCCAGCACTGTGGGGCACCCTCCACCAGGCCCCCACACATGTCTCCCACCACCCCCACCCCCAGCACTGTGGGGCACCTGCCAGCAGGCCCCCACCCATGTCCAACTCATGTTCCCCACCACCCCCACCCCCCAGCCACCAGGGGCAGCCTCCACCAGGCCCCCACCCATGTCTCCCACCACCCCCACCCCCCAGCAGTGCAGGAGCAGCCTCCACCAGGCCCCCACCCATGTCTCCCACCACCCCACCCCCCAGCACTGTGGGGCAGCCTCCACCAGGCCCCCACACATGTCTCCCACCACCCCCACCCCCCAGCAGTGCAGGGGAAGCCTCCACCAGGCCCCCACCCATGTCTCCCACCACCCCCACCCACCAGTCACCAGGGGCAGCCTCCACCAGGCCCCCACCTATGTCTGCCAGCACCCCCACCCCGCAGCCACCAGGGGCAGCCTCCACCAGGCCCCCACCCATGTCTCCCACCACCCCCACCCCCCAGTCACCAGGGGCAGCCTCCACCAGGCCCCCCATAGCTCTCAACTCACACGCTTTTGGCGGGTGTCACCCGCCTCGTAAAGGGCTGACTCACCCGCCAAGCCTCCTGCACGCCCATTCATTCCAATGGGCCTCTCACCCGCCAAAAACAAAATCGGGTGATTTCACCCGCCTTTGCAAGACAAATGGTTGAGAGCTATGGGCCCCCACCCATGTCTCCCACCACCCCCACCCCCCAGCAGTGCAGGGGCAGCCTCCACCAGGCCCCCACCCATGTCTCCCACCACCCCCACCCCCCAGCAGTGCAGGGGCAGCCTCCACCAGGCCCCCACCCATGTCTCCCAGCACCCCCACCCCCCAGCCACCAGGGGCAGCCTCCACCAGGCCCCCACCCATGTCTCCCACCCCCCCACCCCCCAGCAGTGCAGGGACACCCACCACCAGGCCCCCAACCATGTCTCCCAGCATCCCCACCCCCCAGCCACCAGGGGCACCCACCACCAGGCCCCCACCCATGTCTCCCAGCACCCCCACCCCCCAGCCACCAGGGGCAGCCTCCACCAGGCCCCCACCCATGTCTCCCACCACCCCCACCCCCCAGCAGTGCAGGGGCAGCCTCCACCAGGCCCCCACCCATGTCTCCCAGCACCCCCACCCCCCACCCCCCAAGGGCAGCCTCCACCAGGCCCCCACCCATGTCTCCCACCACCCCCACCCCCCAGCCACCAGGGGCACCCACCACCAGGCCCCCACCCATGTCTCCCAGCACCCCCACCCCCCAGCCACCAGGGGCAGCCTCCACCAGGCCCCCACCCATGTCTCCCACCACCCCCACCCCCCAGCACTGTGGGGCAGCCTCCACCAGGCCCCCACACATGTCTCCCACCACCCCCACCCCCGAGCACTGTGGGGCACCTGCCAGCAGGCCCTCACCCATGTCCAACTCATGTTCCCCACCACCCCCACCCCCCAGCCACCAGGGGCAGCCTCCACCAGGCCCCCACCCATGTCTTCCACCACCCCCACCCCCCAGCAGTGCAGGCAGGAGCAGCCTCCACCAGGCCCCCACCCATGTCTCCCACCACCTCCACCCCCCAGCCACCAGGGGCAGCCTCCACCAGGCCCCCACCCATGTCTCCCACCACCCCCACCCCCCAGCCACCAGGGGCACCCACCACCAGGCCCCCACCCATGTCTCCCAGCACCCCCACCCCCCAGCCACCAGGGGCAGCCTCCACCAGGCCCCCACCCATGTCTCCCACCACCCCCACCCCCCAGCAGTGCAGGGGCAGCCTCCACCAGGCCCCCACCCATGTCTCCCAGCACCCCCACCCCCCACCCCCCAGGGGCAGCCTCCACCGGGCCCCCACCCATGTCTCCCACCACCGCCACCCCCCAGCACTGTGGGGCAGCCTCCACCAGGCCCTGTAACGCTCACCTGATTCCCGTAGAGGCGCCGGTCTTGACTGGGCGTATACCGTATCTTCAAAGGTGATGTGTAACACACGGCTGGCTCTTTGGGCTGGACCTCTGTGCACTGTATGTCTGACTCGAAGGGTAAGATGTCTGCAGATAGAAAATATGGGATTAATGAACTGGGTTATTGAATGTCTCTCTCTTCTTCCCTTTCTCTTCTCCTGTAGAACCCCAAAGGTTAACGCTCTCACCTTAGGTAAGTGAACGCCGTGCTCTCCATCTGCCTCGGGGCAGGGTGCTGTAACCAGTTTCTTCACTGGATAAGGGGAGCAGGCCTCTTGACTTCAGAGGACTGCTGTCCGTCGTTTACTGCACGAACGGTAAGTTTCGAGTAATTCTAATGTCTTTAAAAGTCTTTAGTAATGATGTCTCTTGTTTTGCAGGGTTCCGGCGATGGCGGATGACGGGCTGAAGTGAGTTGAAGATGGAGCCCGTGTGATGAATAGAAGCGCCTGGAAGCACGTAAGTAAGCGCTTGTTGCCTGCTTCACGATGCGCTCTAACTGTCTTTTTATTTTGCAGGTACAAGTTCGGAGCGGCTGCAGGGTGCCGGAATACCCACTGGGTTAGATGTGGAAAGGAGTAATGGCACGTGAGTATTAAAGTTCCCCAATGTCTTTAAACGCACCTTGTTTTGTCTTTCAGATGCGGGATGCAGCGCCGAAGGCCTCCGGAGCGTGCAAAGAGTTGGTAAGCTTTTGTCTTTCAGATGCCGGAATGCAGTGCGAAGACCTCCGGAGCGCACGAAGAGTAGGTAAGCCTTTGTCTTTCAGATGCCGGAATGCAGCGCGAGGCGTTGGTGACAGCCGATGGACCAGGTAAGTGAAGCGCTGTCACTGAAGACCGTAATGCTAACCTGTTCTTTCTTGTCTTTATAGGTGTTGCTGAAGACTGGATTCAGGATGGTAAGCCTTTTTCCTTAGGCCCAGGATCAGATGCAGAAGACACGATGAGCGTTCTGCTGCAGAGGATGCAGAATAACGCAAAGCAAGATTCATCCATCGGGTGTGGTTTAAATAGCCTCCTGTAGTGCTTAGGTATCTCCTTCCACAGCCACGCCTAGGGAAGAAAAGAGTTCCTGCTTTCCAGAAGAGTTCCATTGTTCTGAACCTAGGGAGTGGCTCCTGCCCCACCCAACAGGAAAAGTAGTTCCAAACAGAAGAGGATCAGAGGCTCAACTGGCAGGCAAGTAAGCAGCATGGTCTGCTGCAGGTAAGTCCACCCAAGCATTATGAGCCCGGCGCTTCCAGCGCTGGGACTGGGCATATTTATGAGCCTGGTGCCACTGGCGCCAGGACTGGGTCCAAAAGGTCCCAATTGGGACTGGTTGGCACTCGGAACCTGGGTTATGGATCTGCTTCCAAGGGAGTTGGGAAAACCCTGACCTTTTGGAAGCAGAGATCATGACAGTACCCCCCCTCAAGGCCCCTCCCAAACCGGGCTTCTCCGGGGGTTTTGGCTTGTCAGGAAATGTTCGGTGAAATCTTTTGATTAGGCGAGGAGCGTGGACATATTCAGCAGGTTCCCAGGATCTCTCTTGGGGGCCGTAGCCTTTCCAGTCAATTAGGTAAAATAGTTTAGATTTGGAGATCTTGGAGTCCAGAATGCTTTTGACTTCAAACTCGAGTTCTCCATCAACTAGGATGGGTTTTGGAGATTTAGTTAGTCGGGTTTGAGGTTGCACGGGTTTTAATAGAGAGACGTGGAAGACCAGATGTATCTTCATGTGCGGGGGCAAGTCCAACTTGACCGCTACTGGGTTTACTATGGTAGTGATGGAATAGGGACCAAGGTATCTTGGGTTGAATGTGTGTGGCCCTTTTAGAGGTAGATATTTGGTGGATAACCAGACTTGATCCCCTACTTGATATTGAGGGGCTTCCTTCCGATGTTGATCTGCTCCTTTCTTGTATTGTTCTTTAGCCCTTTGAAGGTGAGAAACAGCTTCCTTAAAGGCTTGGGTGATTGTAGAATGCAGGTAGTCTACTGCTGGTGTTTCAAGATCTTGGAGGGGATCCAACTCCGAGGTTCGAGGGTGACTGCCGTATAAAAGAAAAAACGGGGTTTTCCCAGTTCCCGAATGGACAGAGTTATTGTAGGCATATTCGGCTATCCAAAGGATGTCTTTCCAAGTTTTTTCAGTTTGTTGCAGCATGCAACGTAAATACTGTTCCAGAGTTTGATTGGTCCTCTCAGTTTGTCCGTCGGTCTGAGGGTGGTGACTGGTCGATAGTCTCACATCAATTTGAGCCGACCGACAGCAACTTCGCCAAAAATGAGAAATAAATTGACTACCTCGATCCGAAATTAGAACCGAAGGAAAACCGTGCAGTCGGACGATGTTTTCGAGAAATTCTCAGGCCAGAGTTGCTGCTGTTGGCAAGCCTTTGAGCGGAATGAAATGCGCCATCTTGGAGAATAAGTCCACGATTACTAGAATCGTATTGTATCCGGAGCATGGAGGTAGATCGGTGATGAAGTCCATAGAAAGCGTATGCCAAGGGCGAGGTGGGATGTCAATAGGGCGTAAGAGGCCTGCTGGTCTTTCCTTTTGACTCTTGTTTTGGGCGCATACTCCACAGGACATTATAAAGTCTCTGATATCTTTTTTCCAAGACGGCCACCAGAAGTAGCGCTTGATCTTTTCTGAGGTCTTGGCCATACCGGGATGTCCTTCCATTAAAGAATCGTGATAACAAGAGATTACTTTTTTCTGTAAATCTGTGCTGGGCAGGTATAATCGTTCTTGGAAATACAATAAGTTGTCCTTGACTGCAAAGTCCTTTCCCTGCAGATGCCAATTCTGTATGTCTGCTGGAGTTACAAGTTGCCTGGCTTTATCCTTAACTTCCTCTATGGATTGTGTGGCGATTACACCCAGAGTTCTTTGTTCGGGAATGATTGGTACAGGTTTAGGGTTGATCAAATGTTCTTCCACTCCCATCCGAGAAAGGGCATCAGCTTTACCGTTTTTTGTACCAGGTCGATAGGTAATTATGAAGTCAAACTCGGCAAAGAATAATGCCCAACGGAGTTGTCTAGAGGATTGGGCTTTTGCGGTTTTCAAATATTGCAGGTTTCGGTGATCCGTAATCACAGTAACGGTGTGTCGGGCCCCCAGCAGATAATTCCGCCAAGCCTTAAAGACAGACTTGATAGCCAGAAGTTCCTTGTCTGTAATTGATTTCAGGAGGTGAGAATTTGCGGGACCAAAATGCCACGGGATGCAACTGATTGGTGCAGAGATAAATTTAGTCTTCAAATCCTGGAAAGCTTGTTCCGCCTCGGTAGACCATTCAAAACGTTTGTTTTTGTTTAACAAGGCAGTGATGGGCTGGACTATTCGAGAAAATTCGGGGATAAACCTGCGGTAAAAGTTAGCGAAGCCTAACATGCTTTGCACACCTTTTACGGAGGATGGTGATGGCCATTTGAGAACTGCATCGACCTTCTTTGAATCCATACGCACTCCGCTAGGTGATAATATGAATCCCAAGAATTCAACTTCAGTCACGTTGAAAACACATTTTTCCAACTTAGCGAAAAGTTTGTGTTGACGCAATCTTTCGAGGACCATTTTCACGTGTTTCCGATGTTCAGATTCCGATGAAGAATAAACGAGGATGTCGTCAATGTAAACAACAACACACACATCTATGAGCTCTCTGAGGACATTGTTCATAAAATATTGAAAGGCGACCGGGGCATTGCAAAGTCCGAAGGGCATGACCTGATATTCAAATAGCCCATATTTGGTGCGGAAGGCCGTCTTCCATTCATCGCCCTCTTTTACTCGTACCAAGTGGTAGGCTCCTCTAAGATCCAGCTTTGTATATATGCATGCTTTTCTGACTTGGTCCAGGAGTTCAGGGATCAAAGGTAACGGATATCTATTCTTGACGGTGATCTGGTTCAGGGAGCGATAATCTATACAAGTTCTAAGGTCTCCTTCCTTTTTTGGAACGAAGAACAAAGCTGAAGAAGCAGGGGACTTGGAAGGACGAATAAACCCATTTGCCAGGTATTGATCCAGGTATTGTCGAAGGTGAAGGTTCTCAGGCTTGGTGAGGGCATAAATTCTACTACAAGGAGGAGTAGATCCAGGTATCAGGTCTATCTGGCAGTCATAAGACCTATGAGGAGGTAGAGAGTTAGCCTGATCCTTCCGGAAAACATCTTGGTATTCTAGGTATTCGGGAGGTAACTGGGGAGTTTCTGAAGAAATTGCTGCCAGTGCAACACCAGGTGGAGGGTGACAAGTAGAGACACATTCTGGAAACTGGACCGTTCTTGCTCGCCAATCGATCAGAGGATTGTGTTTCTCTAACCAAGGTATTCCTAGAATAATCTGAAACTGAGGAGCCTTGATCACATCGAACACGATCTTCTCATGGTGTCCATCTTGACTTACTAGCGTCACTTCTTGAGTGGTATGCGTTACTGGTCCGGAGGCTATCTCCGTTCCATCAACCGTAGTAATGACGTCCTTTACAGCCTTGGGACAAAGAGTTAGATTCATCCTCAAAACCATTTCATGATCCACATAATTGCCGATGGCACCGCTGTCGACGTAAGCTTCAATTGCATGTAATCGATCCGTATTATCAGGGCTAATGAGGACCATAGGTATCACGAAATGCGAGGTCACGGAACTGGTTTTCACGCTCGGCAAGAGGACCTCTATTCTTGTCGGGCGAGGTCGTTTCCCTACTCAGAGATTGTAACTTTGGTAACTACAGCTCCTACTGCCTTCTTGGCAGGTTTCACCGGACAGTCTCGAAGAAAGTGCCCTGAGTTTCCGCAATAGAGGCATAATTGCAACTGTTTTCTCCTTTCCCGCTCCTTTTGTGTTAGAGGACCTTTCAGGCCCCCTATTTGCATGGGTTCGCCGGAGTCTACTCCTTTGGAAGGAGTTGGCGGTTTGGAAAATACTCGAGCATCAAACTTGGAACGATCGGCCTTCCTGTTCTGCAGTCTGTGATCTATTTGAACGACTAAGTCTATATAGTCCGAACAATCTTGTGGGGGATTCACTACTTGGGCTAACACATCTTTGAGCTCTCCACGTAGACCTCTATAAAACAGCATAATCCTTTTCTCCTCAGGCCATTGAGTTTCCACTATCAGTCTGTTGAAAGACGCAATATAAGCCAAAAGGTCTTGATTACCTTGTCGCAACGAAAGAAGCTCATTGTCCAAGGCCTGCCCCTGTGAATGTCTTGCGAACAGTTTTTCCATACTGAGCTGAAAAGCTTGAAAATCATGGAGGACCGGATCATCTTGATTTACTAGAGGGATCGACCAGTCTGCCGCATTGCCACTAAGGTACGAAAGCACGAAAGCTACTTTAGCTTGATCAGTTGGAAAGGCTGCTGGCCGGCATAAGAAATGCAACCGGCACTGATTGATAAATACTGCAAACCTCTTTGGGTCACCAGAAAATCGTTCGGGCGGAGCCAGAGGTACATTCCCAGGTAGGTTGATCTGCACTGGATTCATAGAGGATGTAGAAGGAAGATTTCCCCCAGATGCGGGTAACGGGGTCTGTCCGGCTTGTGACTGTAGCAATTGTCTAGCGAGATCATCTGTTCGCTCCTTGGAAATAATCAGTTCCCTTCTTAGAGCGTTCGTTTCCTGACGGGCTGCATGCACTTCTGCCCTTAGTTCCCCAAGTAACTGGGCTAGCTGGTCGGTATCCGAGGTTTCCATAGCGCCTGGACGGGAGTTTTGCGGTAGGCTTTGCGTTCTGTAACGCTCACCTGATTCCCGTAGAGGCGCCGGTCTTGACTGGGCGTATACCGTATCTTCAAAGGTGATGTGTAACACACGGCTGGCTCTTTGGGCTGGACCTCTGTGCACTGTATGTGTGACTCGAAGGGTAAGATGTCTGCAGATAGAAAATATGGGATTAATGAACTGGGTTATTGAATGTCTCTCTCTTCTTCCCTTTCTCTTCACCTGTAGAACCCCAAAGGTTAACGCTCTCACCTTGAACGCCGTGCTCTCCATCTGCCTCGGGGCAGGGTGCTGTAACCAGTTTCTTCACTGGATAAGGGGAGCAGGCCTCTTGACTTCAGAGGACTGCTGTCCGTCGTTTACTGCACGAACGGTAAGTTTCGAGTAATTCTAATGTCTTTAAAAGTCTTTAGTAATGATGTCTCTTGTTTTGCAGGGTTCCGGCGATGGCAGATGACAGGCTGAAGTGAGTTGAAGATGGAGCCCGTGTGATGAATAGAAGCGCCTGGAAGCACGTAAGTAAGCGCTTGTTGCCTGCTTCACGATGCGCTCTAACTGTCTTTTTATTTTGCAGGTACAAGTTCGGAGCGGCTGCAGGGTGCCGGAATACCCACTGGGTTAGATGTGGAAAGGAGTAATGGCACGTGAGTATTAAAGTTCCCCAATGTCTTTAAACGCACCTTGTTTTGTCTTTCAGATGCGGGATGCAGCGCCGAAGGCCTCCGGAGCGTGCAAAGAGTTGGTAAGCTTTTGTCTTTCAGATGCCGGAATGCAGTGCGAAGACCTCCGGAGCGCACGAAGAGTAGGTAAGCCTTTGTCTTTCAGATGCCGGAATGCAGCGCGAGGCGTTGGTGACAGCCGATGGACCAGGTAAGTGAAGCGCTGTCACTGAAGACCGTAATGCTAACCTGTTCTTTCTTGTCTTTATAGGTGTTGCTGAAGACTGGATTCAGGATGGTAAGCCTTTTTCCTTAGGCCCAGGATCAGATGCAGAAGACACGATGAGCGTTCTGCTGCAGAGGATGAAAAATAACGCAAAGCAAGATTCATCCATCGGGTGTGGTTTAAATAGCCTCCTGTAGTGCTTAGGTGTCTCCTTCCACAGCCACGCCTAGGTAAGAAAAGAGTTCCTGCTTTCCAGAAGAGTTCCATTGTTCTGAACCTAGGGAGTGGCTCCTGCCCCACCCAACAGGAAAAGTAGTTCCAAACAGAAGAGGATCAGAGGCTCAACTGGCAGGCAAGTAAGCAGCATGGTCTGCTGCAGGTAAGTCCACCCAAGCATTATGAGCCCGGCGCTTCCAGCGCTGGGACTGGGCATATTTATGAGCCTGGTGCCACTGGCGCCAGGACTGGGTCCAAAAGGTCCCAATTGGGACTGGTTGGCACTCGGAACCTGGGTTATGGATCTGCTTCCAAGGGAGTTGGGAAAACCCTGACCTTTTGGAAGCAGAGATCATGACAGGCCCCCACACATGTCTCCCACCACCCCCACCCCCCAGCACTGTGGGGCACCTGCCAGCAGGCCCACACCCATGTCCAACTCATGTTCCCCACCACCCCCACCCCCCAGCCACCAGGGGCAGCCTCCACCAGGCCCCCACCCATGTCTCCCACCCAGTGCTTTAAGTGGGGTAAGAAATTGAGGGGGGGGCCCTCGTTTGGGGTCGTGGCTTCCATTGTGGGAGTGGCCTAAAAGTGCACAAATCGTAGTAAGGTGCGCAAACAAATATATAAATGTATTTGAGCATTTATATATTTGTTTGCGTACTACTATGGTTTGTGACTTTTCAAGCCTTCTTTTATATACATAGCAATGTTACATATTTCTATGTTTATAAAAGGTGGCTTGTAAGTGCACAAAGCATAGTAAATTACGCACACTTGTGTGCTTACCTTGCTATGGTCTGTGTACTTTTCAAGCTGTCTTTTATAAACATAAACATTTGTAACATATGTCTATGTTTATAAAAGGCGGCTTGAAAAGTAGGCATCTTTTATAAAGCGTTGAGGACGGACAAAACCCAAGGTGGCTTTGTCCGTCGACAAAGCTTTATAAAAGATGCCTTGAATTGTGTACGATTCAAGCAGTCTGTTATAAACATAGAAATATTTCTACGTTTATAAAAGATGGCTTAAACGTACACAGTTGAAGGCATCTTTTATAAAGCCTTGCCAAAGGAGAAAGGTGCCTCGAGCTCAGTGATCTCTGCTCAGATCACAGACCCTGAGGCGTCTTTCACCCTCTGCGAACCCGCGGGCTCCGTGATCTAATCTGCATATTTGATCATGGAGCCCGCGGGTTCGCTGAGGGTCAGTGACCTGGCGAGGGAAAACTAAAGGACTCTAGCTTCCTCTGATGGCCCCTCAGATGAGGGGTCATCAGAGAAAGTTACAGTGACTGACGGAAGTGCCAGCCAGGCACAGCAACGGTGTGCCTGGCTGGCACTTCTGTCAGCTTGCCTGACGTTAAAGTGGTGGGCGCATCTCCCGTCGCGGCTGCGGCCGCGGCGGGATAATGCGTCCTGCCATGGCGTGATGAGGTCGGGGGGCCCCGGCAGGGCCCCGGCTCAGCCCCACTTTTTGGAGACTGCCGGGGCCCGGCCCCGGCAGGCCCCGGCCCACTTAAAGCACTGCTCCCACCACCCCCACCCCCAGCAGTGCAGGAGCAGCCTCCACCAGGCCCCCACCCATGTCTCCCACCACCCCCAGCCACCAGGGGCAGCCTCCACCAGGCCCCCACCCATGTCTCCCACCACCCCCACCCCCCAGCCACCAGGGGCACCCACCACCAGGCCCCCACCCATGTCTCCCAGCACCCCCACCCCCCAGCCACCAGGGGCAGCCTCCACCAGGCCCCCACCCATGTCTCCCACCACCCCACCCCCCAGCAGTGCAGGGGCAGCCTCCACCAGGCCCCCACCCATGTCTCCCAGCACCCCCACCCCCCAGCCACCAGGGGCACCCACCACCAGGCCCCCACCCATGTCTCCCACCACCCCCACCCCCCAGCAGTGCAGGGGAAGCCTCCACCAGGCCCCCACCCATGTCTCCCACCACCCCCACCCCCCAGTCACCAGGGGCAGCCTCCACCAGGCCCCCACCCATGTCTCCCAGCACCCCCACCCCCCAGCCACCAGGGGCAGCCTCCACCAGGCCCCCACCCATGTCTCCCACCACCCCCACCCCCAGCACTGTGGGGCACCTGCCAGCAGGCCCCCACCCATGTCCAACTCATGTTCCCCACCACCCCCACCCCCCAGCCACCAGGGGCAGCCTCCACCAGGACCCCACCCATGTCTCCCACCACCCCCACCCCCCAGCAGTGCAGGAGCAGCCTCCACCAGGCCCCCACCCATGTCTCCCAACACCCCCACCCCCCAGCCACCAGGGGCACCCACCACCAGGCCCCCACCCATGTCTCCCACCACCCCCACCCCCCAGCAGTGCAGGGGCAGCCTCCACCAGGCCCCCACCCATGTCTCCCACCACCCCCACCCCCCAGTCACCAGGGGCAGCCTCCACCAGGCCCCCACCCATGTCTCCCAGCACCCCCACCCCCCGGCCACCAGGGGCAGCCTCCACCAGGCCCCCACCCATGTCTCCCACCCCCCCACCCCCCAGCAGTGCAGGGGCACCCACCACCAGGCCCCCACCCATGTCTCCCAGCACCCCCACCCCCAAGCCACCAGGGGCACCCACCACCAGGCCCCCATCAATGTCTCCCAGCACCCCCACCCCCCACCCACCAGGGGCAGCCTCCACCAGGCCCCACCCATGTCTCCCACCACCCCCACCCCCCCAGCAGTGCAGGGTCAGCCTCCACCAGGCCCCCACCCATGTCTCCCAGCACCCCCACCCCCCAGCCACTAGGGGCAGCCTCCACCAGGCCCCCACCCATGTCTCCCACCACCCCCACCCCCAGCACTGTGGGGCACCTGCCAGCAGGCCCCCACCCATGTCCAACTCATGTTCCCCAGCAGCCCCACCCACCAGCAGTGTGGGGCACCTGCCAGCAGGCCCCCACCCATGTTCAACTCATGTTCCCCACCACCCCCACCCCCCAGCACTGTGGGGCACCTGCCAGCAGGCCCCCACCCATGTCCAACTCATGTTCCCCACCAACCCCACCCCCCAGCACTGTGGGGCCCCCACCCATGTGCAACTCATGTTCCCCCGCCAACATGTCATCACAATCTAGATCCCTGGTCCCTATGGTCAGCCTCCAAATGCAAAACACCCACCCGAGTATTGCATCCACCCACTCATAATTTGCAATTACATCACAGAACACCAATTGCAAGTTCCGAAACAAACACATCTCCCTCACATACACCCAATGGGTGTCAGTGAATCTCAAAACACATATCATGAAATGCATGAAACCAATGAGATACCACACATTGAAGTTCACCAAAAAAATATGTATTAAAGGAAACATAAATAGAATCAAAAATGAAGAAACAGAAATGTGAATGTACAAAAATTAAAAGAAGCATGTCCGTGAAAAAAAGAAAAACCAAAAATAAAATTCCAAAGTAATGTTGTCCAAAGTCAATGTCCACAAAACAAAATCCAATGGGAAATAAAAAAGAAAGCCATTGCTCCATGGTTAAAATGTGAAAAAAGAAATACAATCCAACAGTGAACTATGTACATGGGAACAAGCCAGGGTCCATTATCCCAACAAAAGAAAGGAAACCTATCTAACTACACTAACTAATAAAATAAACTATATACAAAAATGTGGCCAATGTCCGAAAGGTCCAAATAAAATCAAAACAAAAATGAAACCTAACACTACCTACATAACTATGTACAAGGGCAGCGGGCTAGTTTCACGGCTCACTTGTGGATGTCCTGGGCCAGGGCATCATCGAACTCCTCCTCAATGTCCCGGAGGCGGTCCTCCTCCATGGCCCCGAGGGTCCGCAGGGCCGTCGACGTGTCCACCTCCAAACCCCTGCGGATTGCCTCGAGGCACTCGGCCCGCCTCAGGGCCCTCCGCATGGAGTTCTCCGCCCTGACCATTGTGAGCCGTGCCTCTTCCGCCCGCTGCCGCTCCGCATCTATGGCGTGGCCCAACCGCTGCCACACGGAAGACACTCTCTGTCCTGGGTCCTCCTGCCCTCCGGCCGATGCCTGCCCCTCCGATGTTGAAGGCCCCGAGCCTTCATGGCTCCCACCACGTTGCTGCTGCTGCTGTGCCTCTGCCCGTGCACTGCCTCCTGCTGCCTGCACATCCTCCGCCGGCTGGGGTGCAGTCGTAGATGTGGCCACCCCTGCTGGACGTCCGACTCCCGACTGTGGCAGGGATGCTTCCTCCGCCAGCCTGGCCGCACCGTCAGAGGCAGCTCCACAGGGCACCCAGGTGACTGATGGGTGGGAAGATGGCACGGAGGACGACTGGCGCGTAGGTGGTCCAGTTGAGGAGGGGGTCGTAGCAAGCCCCATCAGACGGAGGAATCCGGCCTGGGTGACCTGTCCCAGCAGGCTGACGTGGTCAACGAGCCATTCGAGATGACGTGCAGTCTCCTCATGAAAAGACTGCAGGTCACCTCGTATGGCCCGTTGACGCAACGCCACACCAGCCAGGACAGGCTCAACCCGGACAGCCACGTCCGCAGGCAGAGGAAGGCCAGTTGACGTGAGCTCATCCCCTGCCTGAAAACGGGTCTGGATGTAGGCATCCCTGCTGGTGCAAGATGATGCAGGGACAGGATCAGGGACAGGATTGCACACAGGCACCTACGCGGCGGCCTGTGCTGCCTCCTGTCCCTGGTCCTGCACTGCACCACTAGCACCAGTGGGATCCCCACCTCCAGACCCCGTCTCTGGTGCTTGCACGGCCTCCTCCTCCACCAAACCCCCCACCAACCTGGATGACTCCGTGCCATCTTCCCCTGTTGGGCCCTGTGGGGTCCCAGCTGCCCCTTCTGCTGCCGAGGAGTCCAACTCCAACCTCCACCTCTTGGACCTCCCCCCGGCAGCTGCGGCCTGGGACGCGGCACCGGACTCCTCACTCCCCGACGAGATCACAACATGGGAGGGGAGCCGGGCCTTGCGTCTCCGGCTGGCTGTGGGATCCACGCCGCTGTGCTCCACAGCACCTTCTCCGCCCTCTTCATCAGTTGACGCTGCAGACAGGGAGAAACAAAACACAGGCATCAGGGCACTGTACAATGGAAACATACACACATGACAGTTGTACATGAGTGGCATTGGCAAACCTCAGACATGTCATCACAATCCCCAACACACATGTCATTACAACTCGCACACATGAGCCATACCACAGCCATATCGCAACTGCCACCACCATCCATACACATACAACAGCATGAGCAGCCAAAGGTGAGCCAGACATCACATGCAACACAGGAAGTGCACCACACATGTACACACACCACCACACTTGCATGCATGTGTACACCTCTGCCAAGTGTCGCAGTGTCAGACGGGCATCCATGTCACATCTGCCAATCAGGCTTCCACATACCGCTGTCACATGCATCCATGTTGCATCACTGTTGCACCCTTGTCAAATACACACACATGCACATGTACACAATGCTGATACATGCAGCCGAAAACAACATACATGCGTGACATCACGGACATGTCTACTTACATACACATTCATCCAAACATGTGTGCCCACACAACTGCATTTGGCATGCAAGCCTACACACACAAGCACCATCCATGTCTCACACATTCCAGCCCTCGCATGTGTTAGCCCCACGGCCCTGTACACCCCCACCCATACTCGACCCCATACAAACAGATGTGCAACCTGCACACTACTGAATAATCACCACACGCACTGATCACAATCAGGATGCATGTACACTCACCGCTCGACTCCAGACGGGTCTGCCTCTCAAGGACCTGGACGTGGAGCGCTGGGGATATGCGTTCCAGGACCCTCATCTGTTCTTCCGACAAGTGGCCCCGGCGCCCCTTGGCATCCGCTGCCTTCAAGAGGCGCCGGGCCTTGTTCAGGGTCCTGGACCTGAAGTCCTCCCAGCGCTTCTTGACATGTTGTAAGTCGCGGACTGCCACCCCCTCCGCGTTGATGGCAGTCACTATGTCAGTCCAGATCCGAGTCCGTCCTTCCTTGTTGGCGCGGGAACTTCCGAAGAGGGCATCATACTGCCCCAGGACTTGCTCCTCCAGGACACCAACTTCGGTGGCACTGAAGCTGGTGCCCCTCTGCCTCTCTGACCGGGGGTTGTCAGTGGTCTCAGATGGTGTTTGCCCGGACATGACAACCCCAGAGGCAGGAGTGGGTGGGCAACTGGGTCCTGGGGCTGGGCTGTGGAGCGATGGAATCCCAGTCGGGAGTCTTCGGTTCCAGCAGGGGTGGTCACAGCAACAGCACCCCTGGCTGATGTGCAGGCAGCAAATGGCAGGGCACGTGGGCAGCAGGCAGTCAGGCAGCAGCAGATGGCAGGTGGGAGCATGCTCGGGGCTCTGGGGGGCAGTAGTTCGGCCTTCTGGGCAGGAGCGTGGTCTTCCGTGTGCTTACGCGTGGCCAGCTTGATACGGAGTGATTTGGCACGTGAAAAATCTGCACGTCAGCGTGTGATTCGAGGAAAGGCCCTTAGCGCGTAAGCGCGTCTGCACGCATACGCATTTTCATTGGACAGAAGGCCCCTCAAGCGCAAGCGCCCCTGTGACGTGACGCGTACAGACGTGCATGGGCATTTCAGCGCGCGAAAAAATGCACGTCCGCGTGTAATACGAGGAAAGGGCCCATGCGCGTAAGCGCGCATGGAAAACTGCACGTCCGCATGTAATACGAGGAAAGGCCCTTAGCGCGTATGCACGGCAGCACGCATATGCGATTTCATCGGACCAAAGGCCTTTAGCGCGTGAGCGCGTCTGTGACGTGACGCGCGCGGGTGTTTCCCTCATTGCACGTGATGACAGAACACACATGGATTTCCACCAATCGCGTGTGAAAGTTCTCGGCACCCCGGAACACACGTACCCAGGCTAATTGCGTGTGGAACTTCCCGCGCACCCCGAAACACACGTACCCAGGCCAATCGCGTGTACGCTCACTCCCCTCCGATCACACGCGATGACACTCGGACCTACAGTCTTACCACGTATCCGAATACGGGAAACCCGCGCACGGCAAAAGACGTGCACAGGCGTCAATGCGTCCGCCCACACGAAGGCAGGCGGAGGCGTCCCCGCGCACAGCATAAAAGTGCGTGCAAACAACAAACGCGTATATACAGCTACGATGAATGCCCCATTTGTCGCTGCACTGATCGTGGGACACCGCAGGAGGAGGAGAATAGCCAGGGCATGCATTTTCGCACCACGGACAAGCCTTTTTGGGATGCCTGACGACCAGGTCTACGGCAGGTATAGGTTTCCACCCCATATCATCCTAGACCTGGTCAGTGAGTGGGAAGATGACCTCACATCCCCCACCCTTTGCTCCCAAGCATTGGCCCCTTGGAGAAGCTGCTCAATGTCCCGCATTTTTTGGCCACTGGGTCATTTCAGCGGACCACTGCCATAGTGGGGGGGTCTCACAGGCCACGCAGTCACGCTGCCTACACCAGGTACTGGCAATCATGACAGCGCGCCCCTCAGTCCGCAGGCACATATACATGCCCAGAACACCCGCAGAAAGGCAGGCCATTGTCCTGGATTTTTTCAGGGTGGCACACTTCCCCAAAGTGTTCGGTGCCATAGATTGCACCCATGTGGCCCTACGTCCACCTAGGGCCATTGAGCACATCTACCGAAACCGCAAGCACTGGCATTCCATCAATGTACAGGTGGTATGTGATGCAAAGGGAATCATCACCTCTGTCTATGCAAACTACCCTGGCTCCACCCATGACAGTTTCATATACAGAATGTCCGCCCTGAGCCGGGCCCTGGAAGCTGGGCAGCATGGCAACACATGGCTCCTAGGTCAGTACAAATGCCCTTGCACATGCATGCAAGTCACACACAGACAAATATCCAAACCCTAATAATCTCAACTATTATCACCTCCCCAGGGGACAGTGCCTACCCTCTGAGCAACCACATGATGACGCCAATCCGGAACCCCACCACACAACCCCAGGTAAGATACAACGCCGCCCATATTGCAACCAGGAGCATAGTGGAGCGCACATTCGGAGTGCTCAAGTCACGTTTCCGCTCCCTTGACCGCTCTGGTGGGCAACTACTCTATGCACCACCAGTAGTGTGCAGGATCATTGTGGCAGCATGTGTCCTGCACAATGTTGCAACACGGCAGGGCGTCCCGGTGGACATGGTGGTGCCCCCACATCCCCAACCACAGGCACAGGCGCTGCCCATGGGAGGGGACAGGGCACGTGGCGAGGAAGCCCGGACCCAGCTTGTGGCCACATTTTTCACCTAAACTCCCACCCCTGCGGAGTGCACACAGGCCTGGCACATACCAGGTGACAATCAATGATGACAAAGAGACAGTCAACTGTCACAACCCTACCACCCTGAGATAGTTGCCATGGAAGTGCCACATCGTCTGCATCCCTAGCTACTTAAACACAAGCTATCCTGTGTGACCAAAAGGCACACATATGACATATGACATGATATGGGCCATACACAAGTATTCCAAGGCGCAATGAGGCAGGGAGGGGGGAACAAGGGAACACAGAGAACGGTACTACTAGGCCAGGTGTCATTGAGATCGTGCAAGTGCAGGGGTAGGGGGAAGGGAAAAGTGCAAGGGGAAGGGTGGGGGGGAGTCCAGTACAGGGGAAGTAGCCTAATAAAATAATACATAGGTCGCCTGGTGGCAACTGCAAAGGTAAGTGCAGACAAGTGCTGGGAAGGGAGGGCTGTAGGGATAGAGAGACAGTACTGCAGTGCAGGGGTTGCCAGGGAGGCAGTGCAAGTGGAGAGTGGCTGGGCCAGGGACCGAGGTCAGTGAGAACGGCCCAGTTGCAGCTCCTGTGCAGTTCCAGTGAAGAATTCTGCAAGGGAGAGGCAGAGAGTAAGCAGAAGCAAAGAGGAAGGTCTTGAGGTGCTTCCAGAACTGGAGATGGTTCCCCTCAAGTTCAAGTCAGGCAGGAAGTCTGTTCCAGGGGGAGGGCCCTGCTGCGGAGAGAAATCTTCCCCCAGCTAGTTGCTCTGAGAAGCGGATGACCCGGACATGCAAGGTGTGCATCACACACACCTGCAAAACAGGCCATGGCCATCACTGTCATGTCACTCAAACCCTCCCAAACATCAACATGACATGGCAAGCAATACCCATACACCAACGCAGTAACGATAAGGTACACATTGCCATGTCCTAAATGTACAGTGGCATTGGACAATGATGCCTGACCCGGAATCAGATGAAATGACAGACCAACAAAATCTCCCACCCAAAATAAGTCATTTCCAAATGCATTACAACAGTCGTAGACGTAACATCACAATGAATGCCTGTCTACATGCACATTATGCATTGCAAAATCAACACTGCAGCTCATGTGTGCAGTGTCCTACTCCTGCATCACACTGCTCAGCGCACAGCACAGTGAACAGCCATTGTGTGTGATGCACACCCTGAGCATCACATCTAAGTGACAGACCACATCAAACATCAAATTAGGCATGTACTGGATCCATAATCGGTCACAGAACATGTGCTGCCGGGACACAGTGGGCACCAGAAGGCAAACAGTGTACACATGGATATGCAAGGGTGGGAGTACATGTAGTGCATCCGAGTGCAAGTGTGTGGTTCTGCAAGGACATGCACTCCACATATGCATGTGCACTCAAGTGACCATCAGTGTTCCCTACACATCACATGTGAACATCCACCATGTGTACACCCCAGCATGTCAAACCACAACTATCCCCTCGCACCTGAAAGGAAAACACAACACATGAACAGGCATTGATCAGCAGAACACAACATGTACATAGGATACCACCATTACTATGTCAGAGTTCCCATCACACTGCAGGGCAAGGCAACTATCAACAACAACCCCCCCCCACCTCCCTCACAAATGACCATGACCCACTGAACAACTGCACCTGGGTCATGGAGCCTCCAAACCTGAATACTACCTGGCCACAGGATCACCTTTACCCTTCGTCACCATCTCCCACCTTGTGTGTAAAAAGATGCCTGAACCCTCAGAATCCACACTCATTTCCAAAATCACAAAATCCAAGGCATAAAAACGAACCCGAACACCCTCCAGTAGATGACTTGACGTAGCAGTACCTCACAAAGGCCAAGTACTACCACAATGATGCAACAACCAAGGTAGCACAGCAAAACAATGTCACGACAGGATGTGAGACATGTGTGGTACATGACATAGGATGATGCACCATGAATGGATGTGCACTGTCACAGGTCCCCTGTACAGGCGCGGGAGTGTCACGAAACAACCACCCCCACCATGTCCCGGGTGCCTGCAAGGTCAAATTAACACAGGCCCCTGAGACCCTGGTGGGGAATGAGGTTCAGGGATATGCAGTCGGGACAGGTGTTGACACACTGGATGACTGGAATGAGTGGCAGGAGAGGGGAGGAGGAATGACACATGAAACTAGGAAATGCACGAAAATGTACAACCTGCATGAACACATATACAATCCAAACAAACTTGGACATCATTGTCATGGCCTTCTGTAGTCCAGGCTCAGGAGTGGTACGAACCAACCACCCCCTCTAGGGTTTTGGCGCCTGCAAGTTCGGGGCTTACACAGGCATCCGCAACCCCAGTGGGGAAAGAGGGTCAGGGAACGTTGCTTGGATAGGCACGGGAAGCAGGAACACCGGGTAGAGGGTACAGGTTTCAAAATTGCATAGGATCACGGGTGATTAGGGAGAAAAAACATACCAAATTGAACCACACATACATCCATGCATCAGTACACTCCCCAGCAAGCCTATGCAGAGCAGTTCGAAAGAAAAACAACAAGACACTTAGCTCTGGTTTTGAGTGCTGGCCTCCTGCCTGCGCACTCTCAGGTCCGGTTACAGGAGCACTGCAATGCTGCAAAGAGAGCCACAGTCAACAACCTGTACGTGCCAATTACACAAAAACACATCACCAAACATGCCCCATAGCAACAAACTACTCTACAAACAGACAATCTGTGCTCGATGCTTCGTACCCATATATAACATCACCCCTGTGACGGGTCATACACAGTCAATGCAGTAAGTCAGCCGCTGGTGGGTGCATGGCAAATGGAACACCAATGTGTCACAATTCACACAACATGCAATGTTCCCTGGGTAAGCAGACAGACCCATATAGCAAGCCATGACTACAGAGCAAGTTGCGTACCACCATGACCGAAACAAAGTTGGCAGTGCATTTATCATGAAGTACATGGAAAAGACATGCACTGCACCTGAGTATGTCCCTTGCTGTATGTCCCTGTAAGCTGCCCCTTTCCATGTCTCGGAAGGCTACATGTTTGATACAAGTGCCTCAATGAACCTTGGTGTACCGAAGGGTATGTGCCACTGCCCCTGCATGTGTCCCAGACAACCCTACTATCAACAGCCATCAGTCCACAAACACATCTGAGCTGCATTGTGTGCTTCAACACCAATATTCGTCTAAGCTCACCCTCAGTGTTGTGACTAAGCCTGCATGTGCAACTCGCCTGGTGCAAGCTTTGCTGTGTCGTGGGCCCCCTGTGATGCTCACCTTGCCTGGAGTTCCTTGGAACATGTCAGCAGTTCTAGGATGTGGGTCTGCAATCACTGTGCCTCTGCTTGTGCACACATGTGCATGTGGGCACCAACAAACGGGTCAAGAATTCCGTCGTCCAATGGGCCATGTCTGCTGGCAAAGGTGCTCTGGAGGCTCATCCCCCTGCAGAAAGGGCATGAAACACATGATTAATGCTTCAAAGTCATCTGTGTGTGTCTCATCAGGCATCTCATTACTTGACCATGTCAGAGAGTCACATCACAAATCACACCATCAGTCCGTCTTTCACCTCCAAAGTGTGGAACACTATCTACAGCATGAATTGCAACAAGAACGTGTACAGGAAAGATATGAAACATACTACACAATGCATAGCAATCAATGTCCACATTAATCATGACACACCCCATCTAGCAAAAGCTGAACAGTGGACAATGACACCTAAATCATCCCCACTAGGGGTGTCAAAACAAGTCACACAGCACCAGACATGCCACAGATATGACAGTCCAAAGCCCTTGTGTAATATTCTGTAACACCGAACCATCCTTGCGAGCCCATGGATAAGGGAGGCAGGAGTGGCATATGTGAGTCAAGGACCCCAAGCAGCAAACACATACACAAGACAACCATGAAGGGCCCAGCTGGAACAGACAGTGGATGCCTTCAAAAGCCACAAAGCACCGCACCGTCACATGAAAGCACAATAGACTAGCAATTTTAAACTAACTCAACTATTAACTAATTACACTAACTATGGAAAACCTACATTACCTATTTAAACTATCAAACAGAAACTTAACTAACTAAACTAAAAGAAAAATCAAAAATGGCCACATACGACCCGGGGGGGAGGGTAGGCACCCAGGAGGGGGGAGGTACAGGGTGCTGCTCAACATTCACATGCGATGATGCTGAGCCAAAAAAAAAATCCTCCATGGGCTCAACGCCTGCACAGCACGACCTATGTGGGAGATAGATGGTCGTCCGAGTATGGCTCATCCTGTAAAGGAGGACGTAGCACAGTAGCCTGGCCACGCCTAGCCGCAGCTTGCCCCTCGTCGGCAGCAAGTCTGCCGGACGGGTGAGCCTGGTTCTGTGTGGCGATGTTACATAGGTCTGCATGCAGAACCTCACGTGATACACGTGCTTCCTCTTGCAAGGTAGCACGTGTAACACGGAGTTCCTCCTGCAAGGCCTGGCTGGACAACCGCTGCACCTCCCGGCAAGCCTGTAGCTCAGCCGAGATGGTACGCTCAAGCTGTGCAAACCTCTCCTCTGCCTGCTGCCTCTGGGACATCATAAGGACACCCAGAGTTTATCTGAGGGAAGCATACTCCTCCCTCAGGGCATCCATGTGCGCCTCTGCGTGAGCAGCAATTGCTTGACGCAGAGATGACATTTCAGCCTGGCATGCCCTGTCTGAGGCCGCCATGCCCAGCCTGAGCGAGCGGGCCGTGGACCGTGCCGCCTGCTGCTGGAGAAGCACCTGCCTAGCAGGGGGAGCACAGATTGGGCCACACGCTCCATGCTCTCAGCGATGTTCTCCATTGCTGCCCCCTGCCGTTCGGAATTGGCAGTCATGTCTTGCTCCCACTCAGTATACAGCGGTTGCGCGCGGCGACCGCGTTGCCGGGCTTGACCCCTGCGGGACCCAAGGACCGGGGGTCCTCGCTGTGTTGGCACCGCCTGCGGCTGCACGACTACATGCCCCCGTCGATGTGATGTCCCAGGCACATCAGTGACTGGTGTGGAGGGTGACCCTGCGTCCCGATCCACCACGGGTGGAGGAACCAAGACTGTCTGATCCCTCAGTGCAGGTGTCACAGACAGAGGAGTGTCCACATCAGAATCACTCACCCCTGACACATGGACTTGATGCTCATCCAACTCAACATGGACGTCAGAGTCGTCATCAAGGCTGGACTCATAGGCAGCCAGAGACAAGATGGACTGCAGCACTTGGGGGTTTTCGTGGCCTACCACCCCACGACCCCCACTAGTGCCGGGTTGATGTGGTGTTACCAACCCTGTGTCTGGCATGACAACACCATCCTCCACCTCCATTGCGTCATCACCTGAAAAATAGAGAGAAAAAGGTCACTACACATTTCAGAAGCACACGACACACGACACACCGACAGCAAAGGCATCCGGCAGACATGTGACACACAACATATGACCTGGCATGCATGCTGGGTCTACTTTGAATAGCTTCTGTGATCAGACCTGTTGAAAGGTGGCAGTTGCCATGGAAGTGGGTCTATGCAGTGCAGAAAATGTGTACGCCACTCACTACCTACATGTACAAGCACTCCATGGTGTGTGCCAGGAAATGTGAAGACAGTGCAATGTCAAATTCAGACATCACGTGCATTGTGTATTCAATGTGTACCATGTCTAGAAGCCAATCACCCCTCCACCCCAGTACCAAGGCAGGGATGCCTAGCATGGTATAAAAAGGCTGACCATACACCTGTGTATTGACAGGCAGTGTTGACTGGCATCAACAGCTTAATGTGATACAAATTACAACACTGCAAATGATGCTGGGACAGTGGGCAGGACACATGATGAAAACTCCGGAGGCCGCCCACGTGTGAAGAAGACACAAGAGTTGGACAGAGTCATTGGCCATTGAACAGGCTGAGGCCTGTGAGCCACACAGATTGTCAGGGCCTAAACATGTGTGCAACGCAGGACTGAGCCACAGTTGACATGGGGAGGCCGTTGAGATGGCAGGCAATGTATGTAACCAAGGACTCATATTACAGTGATCATCCAGTCAAGGACACATAGGGGCATGCGTGCAATGCACATGGAGCATGAATGGGCACTCATGTCCCTGCGGGACATCTGACCCATGCACAGTACAAGTGAGATACCCTGCATCGAGTACTAAGGCTGTACCACACGGCATATGTCTGGCAGTTTCTACGCTGGAAGTTAGCATTTACACAGGACACATGAACAAGATACTACACATTGGCAAGATTGAAGCAGACCAGTGCAAAGGTGGAACTGGAGTGCAGAGTGGTGGAGGAGGGGCAAGGGAGCATGCCCACATGGAGTCCCGCATGCAGGCAGAGGAGACATGCATGACGGTAGCATTGCATTACTTACACATCAGAACCATGTACGCGTCACATGTAGCAGCAATCATGCACAACACATCCCACAAGTGAAACACACACGTCCTCAACAAACACGCATCAACACTCACTGGACTGGGCATCAAAGTCCAGCATCTCTCCCACTCCTTCGACCAATTCAGGTGGTATGAACTCCGCAACGAGAGCCTCATGTGGAGTGAGTTCTTCCTCCTCTGGTGCAGGCCCACCGCCAGTCACCAGAGTCAAGTTGTAATTTGAGGCACGCTTGGCCTTAGTGCTGCGCTTGATGTCATTCCAACGCTTTTTGCACTCCTGCGCTGTGCGCACCTCATGGCCGAATTAACTGACATGTTCCGCAACATGCTTCCAGTGGGTGTCACGTTTGGCAGCCGTAGTCTGACTATTGGCACCCACTAGCATGTCACGGCTGTGGCCCCGCACGTAGTCCACGAGGAAGTCCAGTTCCTGCTTACAGAAAGGCTTCTTCCTCGACGTGCAGGAGGTCGTGGCTGTGTGTGGGGTCCCAGCCTGTGCTGCAGGTGCAACCTTCCTCCTCTTGGACTGTGGCGCAGACCCTGGCTGGCTAATGCCGCCCTGACCAGTATGGCCAGTGGGTTCGGCGGATTGAGCCAAGGGAGTGGCAGGTGGAGGGATGACCAAAGGCCTGACTTGTGTCAGTGGCAGCTGGGTGCCCACTAATGGACCCTGCGCAGCAACATCAGCTGTGGCAGGGTCATTGACCGCAACGGTCCTGGTTGGCAGACTCACAACCGGGGTGCTGTTGGGTGCATCTGCCCCTGCACTTGCCAACACCTGGCTGCTCGGGGCAGCAGATGACATGACTGCCACAGGGACACGTGTCTTGGTCTGAGCAGCCCGGCGTGCCCCTATGGTTTCCCCCCTGACCTGTTGGAGATCTACCAAGGGCTCTTCAAGTGCCAACGCAGCCTGCGCTGGCAGACCCTGAGCCTGGGTGGCGGTGTCCACAGCTGCACCTGCAGCTACCACTACCCTTGGGCCCGTGGCAGTCGATGGAACGGACTGCTGGGTCATACGGGTGCCAGTGCCAGATGCAGGAGCTGCATCCCCCGGAACCACAGGGGGTGGTGGCATGGCTGCACCGACACATGGCACAACATTGTGCTCAAGTGGCGCACCCCTGCCTCTTCCCCCTCTGTGGCTGCCCTGGACACCCTGGAGTCCCCCTACTCCCTGGTCACCACGGCCACATCCCCGACCACGCCCGCCACGAGGAGTACGCCCAGCTGAGGCGCCCCTCACCTTTGGTGGCCTCCCAACCATGGCACAGATGTAGTAGTGCTGGCACAGATGGAGTGGTGCCAATGGGAGGTGTACACCACAATTGACCTGGGCAATTGGGGTGAAGGGGGTGGGAAGCAAGATGTTAACAGACCCCCTGCACCTGCAAGGCTGTATGTGACCCCGGTGATGTGGTGACGGGTCACGCAACGCTCAGGCACCCCAAAACTGCAGTAAAACCGTGCACGCAACCCTGCAGCCTACGTGCATGGATTCAACCTCCCACAGTACGCGGTGGCACCCAGTAACACGAATAACGCGTACGCGTGGGACACGCAGGCTACTATGACATCGAAAATGGGTGCGATACACAGGGGCACCCGCAGTGGGAAAAAGAGCGTGTGCGACTCACCGTCTGACTAGCGCGATGCAGAAAAACATGCGTAGCCAATACCCCCGCCAAAAGAACAGATACGTCCTAGATAGCTGTGAAGTTGTGATGGCGCGCGAAACAACAGGAAGCAGCAACACACGTCGGTCTCCACGAAAGGCACGTACAGCGAACTGCTGGGCCCGCTCACCTTTAACCCGTGCTGAGAGAAACGCACGCGCGCGTCACATCACTTACGCGCATGGGCCCTTTCCTCGTATTACACGCGGACGTGCAGTTTTCCACGCGCGCTTACGCGCATGGGCCCTTTCCTCGTATTGCACGCGGACGTGCAGTTTTCCACACGTGCTGAAATGCCCATGCACGTCTGTACGCGTCACGTCACAGGGGCGCTTGCGCTTGAGGGGCCTTCTGTCCAATGAAAATGCGTAGGCCTTTCCTCGAATTACACGCTGACGTGCAGATTTTTCACGTGCCAAATCACTCCGTATCAAGCTGGCCACGCGTAAGCACACGGAAGACCACGCTCCTGCCCAAAAGGCCGAACTACTGCCCCCCAGATCCCCGAGCACGCTCCCACCTGCCATCTGCTGCTGCCTGACTGCCTGCTGCCCACGTGCCCTGCCATTTGCTGCCTGCACATCAGCCAGGGGTGCTGTTGCTGTGACCACCCCTGCTGGAACCGAAGACTCCCGACTGGGATTCCATCGCTCCACAGCCCAGCCCCAGGACCCAGTTGCCCACCCACTCCTGCCTCTGGGGTTGTCATGTCGGGGCAAACACCATCTGAGACCACTGACAACCCCCGGCCAGAGAGGCAGAGGGGCACCAGCTTCAGTGCCACCGAAGCTGGTGTCCTGGTGGAGCAAGTCCAGCGGCAGTATGATGCCCTCTTCGGAAGTTCCCGCGCCGACAAGGAAGGACGGACTCGGATCTGGACTGACATTGTGACTGCCATCAACGCAGAGGGGGTGCTGTCCGCGACTTACAACATGTCAAGAAGCGCTGGGAGGACTTCAGGTCCAGGACCCTGAACAAGGCCCGGCGCCTCTTGAAGGCAGCGGATGCCAAGGGGCGCCGGGGCCACTTGTCGGAAGAACAGATGAGGGTCCTGGAACGCATATCCCCAGCGCTCCACGTCCAGGTCCTTGAGAGGCAGACCCGTCTGGAGTCGAGCGGTGAGTGTACATGCATCCTGATTGTGAGCAGTGCGTGTGGTGATTATTCAGTAGTGTGCAGGTTGCACATCTGTTTGTATGGGGTCGAGTATGGGTGGGGGTGTACAGGGCCGTGGGGCTGACATATGCGAGGGCTGGAATGTGTGAGACATGGATGGTGCTTGTGTGTGTAGGCTTGCATGCCAAATGCAGTTGTGTGGGCACACATGTTTGGATGAATGTGTATGTAAGTAGACATGTCCGTGATGTCACGCATGTATGTTGTTTTTGGCTGCATGTATCAGCACTGTGTACATGAGCATGTGTGTGTATTTGACAAGGGTGCAACAGTGATGCAACATGGATGCATGTGACAGCGGTATGTGGAAGCCTGATTGGCAGATGTGACATGGATGCCCGTCTGAACACTGCGACACTTGGCAGAGGTGTACACATGCATGCAAGTGTGGTGGTGTGTGTACATGTGTGGTGCACTTCCTGTGTTGCATGTGATGTCTGGCTCACCTTTGGCTGATCATGCTGTTCTATGTGTATGGATGGTGGTGGCAGTTGCGATATGGCTGTGGTATGGCTCATGTGTGCGAGTTGTAATGACATGTGTGTTGGGGATTGTGATGACATATCTGAGGTTTGCCAATGCCACTCATGTACAACTGTCATGTGTGTATGTGTCCATTGTACAGTGCCCTGATGCCTGTGTTTTGTTTCTCCCTGTCTGCAGCGTCAACTGATGAAGAGGGCGGAGAAGGTGCTGTGGAGCACAGCGGCGGGGATCCCACCGCCAGCCGGAGACGCAAGGCCCGGCTCCCCTCCCATGTTGTGATCTCGTCGGGGAGTGAGGAGTCCGGTGCCGCGTCCCAGGCCGCAGCTGCCGGGGGAGGTCCAAGAGGCAGAGGTTGGAGTTGGACTCCTCGGCAGCAGAAGGGGCAGCTGGGACCTCACAGGGCCCAACAGGGGAAGATGGCACGGAGTCATCCAGGTTGGTGGGGGGTTTGGTGGAGGAGGAGGCCGTGCAAGCACCAGAGACGGGGTCTGGAGGTGGGGATCCCACTGGTGCTAGTGGTGCAGTGCAGGACCAGGGACAGGAGGCAGCACAGGCCGCCGCGGAGGGGCCTGTGTGCAATCCTGTCCCTGATCCTGTCCCTGCATCATCTTGCACCAGCAGGGATGCCTACGTCCAGACCCGTTTTCAGGCAGGGGATGAGCTCACGTCAACTGGCCTTCCTCTGCCTGCGGACGTGGCTATCCGGGTCCGGGTTGAGCCTGTCCTGGCTGGTGTGGCGTTGCGTCAACGGGACATGCGAAGTGACCTGCAGTCTTTTCATGAAGAGACTGCACATCATCTCGAATGGCTCGTTGACCACGTCAGCCTGCTGGGACAGGTCACCCAGGCCGGATTCCTCCGTCTGATGGGGCTTGCTACGACCCCCTCCTCAACTGGACCCCCTACGCGTCAGTCGTCCTCTGTGCCATCTTCCCACCCATCAGTCACCTGGGTGCCCTGTGGAGCTGCCTCTGACGGTGCGGCCAGGCTGGTGGAGGAGGCATCCCTGCCACAGTCGGGAGTCGGACGTCCAGCAGGGGTGGCCACATCTACGACTGCACCCCAGCCGGCGGAGGATGTGCAGGCAGCAGGAGGCAGTGCACGGGCAGAGGCACAGCAGCAGCAGCAACGTGGTGGGAGCTATGAAGGCTCGGGGCCTTCAACATCGGAGGGGCAGGCATCGGCCGGAGGGCAGGAGGACCCAGGACAGAGAGTGTCTTCCGTGTGGCAGCGGTTGGGCCACGCCATAGATGGGTAGCGGGCGGAAGAGGCACGGCTCACAATGGTCAGGGCGGAGAACTCCATGCGGAGGGCCCTGAGGCGGGCCGAGTGCCTCGAGGCAATCCGCAGGGGTTTGGAGGTGGAGACGTCGACATTGAGGAGGAGTTCGATGATGCCCTGGCCCGGGACATCCACAAGTGAGCCGTGAAACTAGCCCGCTGCCCTTGTACATAGTTATGTAGGTAGTGTTAGGTTTCATTTTTGTTTTGATTTTATTTGGACCTTTCGGACATTGGCCACATTTTTGTATATAGTTTATTTTATTAGTTAGTGTAGTTAGATAGGTTTCCTTTCTATTGTTGGGATAATGGACCCTGGCTTGTTCCCATGTACATAGTTCACTGTTGGATTGTATTTTTTTTTCACTTTTTAACCATGGAGCAATGGCTTTCTTTTTTATTTCCCATTGGATTTTGTTTTGTGGACATTTACTTTGGAATTTTATTTTTGGTTTTGCTTTTTTTCACGGACATGCTTCTTTTAATTTTTGTACATTCACATTTCTGTTTCTTCATTTTTGATTCTATTTATGTTTCCTTTAATACATATTATTTTTGGTGAACTTCAATGTGTGGTATCTCATTGGTTTCATGCATTTCATGATATGTGTTTTGAGATTCACTGACACCCATTGTGTGTATGTGAAGGAGATGTGTTTGTTTCGGAACTTGCAATTGGTGTTCTGTGATGTAATTGCAAATTATGAGTGGGTGGATGCAATACTCGGGTGGGTGTTTTGCTTTTGGAGGCTGACCATAGGGACCAGGGATCTAGATTGTGATGACATGTTGGCTGGGGAACATGAGTTGCACATGGGTGGGGGCCTGCTGGCAGGTGCCCCACAGTGCTGGGGGGTGGGGGTGGTGGGGAACATGAGTTGGACATGGGTGGGGGCCTGCTGGCAGGTGCCCCACAGTGCTGGGGGGTGGGGGTGGTGGGGAACATGAGTTGGACATGGGTGGAGGCCTGCTGGCAGGTGCCCCACAGTGCTGGGGGGTGGGGGTGCTGGGGAACATGAGTTGGACATGGGTGGGGGCCTGGTGGTGGGTGCCCCACAGTGCTGGGGGGTGGGGGTGGTGGGAGACATGGGTGGGGGCCTGGTGGAGGCTGCCCCTGGTGGCTGGGGGGTGGGGGCGGTGGGGGACATGGGTGGGGGCCTGGTGGAGGCTGCCCCTGCACTGCTGGGGGGTGGGGGTGCTGGGAGACATGGGTGGGGGCCTGGTGGAGGCTGCCCCTGGTGGCTGGGGGGTGGGGGTGCTGGGAGACATGGGTGGGGGCCTGGTGGAGGCTGCCCCTGGTGACTGGGGGGGTGGGGATGCTGGGAGACATGGGTGGGGGCCTGGTGGTGGGTGCCCCTGGTGGCTGGGGGGTGGGGGTGGTGGGAGACATGGGTGGGGGCCTGGTGGAGGCTGCCCCTGCACTGCTGGGGGGTGGGGGTGCTGGGAGACATTGGTGGGGGCCTGGTGGAGGCTGCCCCTGGTGGCTGGGGGGTGGGGGTGCTGGGAGACATGGGTGGGGGCCTGGTGGAGGCTGCCCCTGGTGACTGGGGGGGTGGGGGTGCTGGGAGACATGGGTGGGGGCCTGGTGGTGGGTGCCCCTGGTGGCTGGGGGGTGGGGGTGGTGGGAGACATGGGTGGGGGCCTGGTGGTGGGTGCCCCTGCACTGCTGGGGGGTGGGGGTGGTGGGGAACATGAGTTGGACATGGGTGGGGGCCTGCTGGCAGGTGCCCCACAGTGCTGGGGGGTGGGGGTGCTGGGGAACATGAGTTGGACATGGGTGGGGGCCTGCTGGCAGGTGCCCCACAGTGCTGGGGGGTGGGGGTGGTGGGGAACATGAGTTGGACATGGGTGGGGGCCTGCTGGCAGGTGCCCCACAGTGCTCGGGGGTGGGGGTGGTGGGAGACATGGGTGGGGGCCTGGTGGAGGCTGCCCCTGCACTGCTGGGGGGTGGGGGTGGTGGGAGTCATGGGTGGGGGCCTGGTGGAGGCTGCCCCTGCACTGCTGGGGGGTAGGGGTGCTGGGAGACATGGGTGGGGGCCTGGTGGAGGCTGCCCCTGGTGACCGGGGGGGGGTGGGGGTGCTGGGAGACATGGGTGGGGGCCTGGTGGGGGGTGCCCCTGGTGGCTGGGGGGTGGGGGTGGTGGGAGACATGGGTGCGGGCCTGGTGGTGGGTGCCCCTGCACTGCTGGGGGGTGGGGGTGGTGGGGAACATGAGTTGGACATGGGTGGGGGCCTGCTGGCAGGTGCCCCTGGTGGCTGCGGGGTGGGGGTGATGGTAGACATGGGTGGGGGCCTGGTGGTGGGTGCCCCTGCACTGCTGGGGGGTGGGGGTGGTGGGGAACATGAGTTGGACATGGGTGGGGGCCTGCTGGCAGGTGCCCCACAGTGCTGGGGGGTGGGGGTGCTGGAGAACATGAGTTGGACATGGGTGGGGGCCTGCTGGCAGGTGCCCCACAGTGCTGGGGGGTGGGGGTGGTGGGGAACATGAGTTGGACATGGGTGGGGGCCTGCTGGCACGTGTCCCACAGTGCTGGGGGGTGGGGGTGGTGGGAGACATGGGTGGGGTCCTGGTGGAGGCTGTTCTGCACTGCTGGGGGGGTGGGGGTGGTGGGAGACATGGGTGGGGGCCTGGTGGAGGCTGCCCCTGCATTGCTGGGGGGGTGGGGGTGCTGGGAGACATGGGTGGGGGCCTGGTGGAGGCTGCCCCTGGTGGCTGGGGGTGGGGGTGCTGGGAGACATGGGTGGGGGCCTGCTGGCAGGTGCCCCACAGTGCTGGGGGGTGGGGGTGGTGGGGAACATGAGTTGGACATGGGTGGGGGCCTGCTGACAGGTGCCCAACAGTGCTGGGGGGTGGGGGTGGTGGGAGACATGAGTTGGACATGGGTGGGGGCCTGGTGGAGGCTGCCCCTGCACTGCTGGGGGGGTGGGGGTGGTGGGAGACATGGGTGGGGGACTGGTGGAGGCTGCCTCTGGTGGCTGGGGGGTGGGGGTGCTGGGAGACCTGGGTGGGGGCCTGCTGGCAGGTGCCCCACAGTGCTGGGGGGTGGGGGTGGTGGGGAACATGAGTTGGACATGGGTGGGGGCCTGCTGGCAGGTGCCCCACAGTGCTGGGGGGTGGGGGTGGTGGGGAACATGAGTTGGACATGGGTGGGGGCCTGCTGGCAGGTGCCCCACAGTGCTGGGGGGTGGGGGTGCTGGGGAACATGAGTTGGACATGGGTGGGGGCCTGGTGGTGGGTGCCCCACAGTGCTGGGGGTGGGGGTGGTGGGAGACATGGGTGGGGGCCTGGTGGAGGCTGCCCCTGGTGGCTGGGGGTGGGGGTGCTGGGAGACATGGGTGGGGGCCTGGTGGAGGCTGCCCCTGCACTGCTGGGGGGTGGGGGTGGTGGGAGACATGGGTGGGGGCCTGGTGGTGGTTTCCCCTAGTGGCTGGGGGGTGGGGGTGTTGGGAGACATGGGTGGGGGCCTGGTGGTGGGTGACTCTGCACTGCTGGGGGGTGGGGGGGGTGGGGAACATGAGTTGGACATGGGTGGGGGCCTGCTGGCAGGTGCCCCACAGTGCTGGGGGGTGGGGGTGCTGGGGAACATGAGTTGGACATGGGTGGGGGCCTGCTGGCAGGTGCCCCACAGTGCTGGGGGGTGGGGGTGGTGGGGAACATGAGTTGGAAATGGGTGGGGGCCTGCTGGCAGGTGCCCCACAGTGCTGGGGGATGGGGGTGGTGGGAGACATGGGTGGGGGCCTGGTGGAGGCTGCCCCTGCACTGCTGGGGGGTGGGGGTGGTGGGAGACATGGGTGGGGGCCTGGTGGAGGCTGCCCCTGGTGGCTGGGGGGTGGGGGTGGTGGGAGACATGGGTGGGGGCCTGGTGGAGGCTTCCCCTGCACTGCTGGGGGGTGGGGGTGCTGGGAGACATGGGTGGGGGCCTGGTGGAGGCTGCCCCTGGTGGCTGGGGGGTGGGGGTGCTGGGAGACTTGGTTGGGGGCCTGGTGGAGGCTGCCCCTGGTGACTGGGGGGGTGGGTGTGCTGGGAGACATGGGTGGGGGCCTGGTGGTGGGTGCCCCTGGTGGCTGGGGGTTGGGGGTGGTGGGAGACATGGGTGGGGGCCTGGTGGTGGGTGCCCCTGCACTGCTGGGGGGTGGGGGGGGGTGGGAGACATGGGTGGGGGCCTGGTGGAGGCTGACCCTAGTGGCTGGGGGGTGGGGGTGGTGGGAGACATGGGTGGGGGCCTGGTGGAGGCTTCCCCTGCACTGCTGGGGGGTGGGGGTGCTGGGAGACATGGGTGGGGGCCTGGTGGAGGCTGCCCCTGGTGGCTGGGGGGTGGGGGTGCTGGGAGACATGGGTGGGGGCCTGGTAGAGGCTGCCCCTGGTGACTGGGGGGGGGTGGGTGTGCTGGGAGACATGGGTGGGGGCCTGGTGGTGGGTGCCCCTGGTGGCTGGGGGGTGGGGGTGGTGGGAGACATGGGTGGGGGCCTGGTGGTGGGTGCCCCTGCACTGCTGGGGGGTTGGGGTGGTGGGGAACATGAGTTGGACATGGGTGGGGGCCTGCTGGCAGGTGCCCCACAGTTCTGGGGGGTGGGGGTGCTGGGGAACATGAGTTGGACATGGGTGGGGGCCTGCTGGCAGGTGCCCCACAGTGCTGGGGGGTGGGGGTGGTGGGAAACATGGGTGGGGGCCTGGTGGAGGCTGCCCCTGTACTGCTGGGGTGGTGGGGGTGGTGGGAGACATGGGTGGGGGCCTGGTGGAGGCTGCCCCTGCACTGCTGGGGGGTGGGGGTGCTGGGAGACATGGGTGGGGGCCTGGTGGAGGCTGCCCCTGGTGACTGGGGGGTGGGGGTGCTGGGAGACATGGGTGGGGGCCTGGTGGTGGGTGCCCCTGGTGGCTGGGGGGTGGGGGTGGTGGGAGACATGGGTGGGGGCCTGGTGGTGGGTGCCCCTGCACTGCTGGGGGGTGGGGGTGGTGGGGAACATGAGTTGGACATGGGTGGGGGCCTGCTGGCAGGTGCCCCTGGTGGCTGGGGGGTGGGGGTGGTGGGAGACATGGGTGGGGGCCTGGTGGTGGGTGCCCCTGCACTGCTGGGGGGTGGGGATGGTGGGGAACATGAGTTGGACATGGGTGGGGGCCTGCTTGCAGGTGCCCCACAGTGCTGGGGGGTGGGGGTGCTGGGGAACATGAGTTGGACATGGGTGGGGGCCTGCTGGCAGGTGCCCCACAGTGCTGGGGGGTGGGGGTGGTGGGGAACATGAGTTGGACATGGGTGGGGGCCTGCTGGCAGGTGCCCCACAGTGCTGGGGGGTGGGGGTGGTGGGGAACATGAGTTGGACATGGGTGGGGGCCTGCTGGCAGGTGCCCCACAGTGCTGGGGGGTGGGGGTGGTGGGAGACATGGGTGGGGGCCTGGTGGAGGCTGCCCCTGCACTGCTGGGGGGGGTGGGGGTGGTGGGAGACATGGGTGGGGGCCTGGTGGAGGCTGCCCCTGCACTGCTGGGGGGGTGGGGGTGCTGGGAGACATGGGTGGGGGCCTGGTGGAGGCTGCCCCTGGTGGCTGGGGGGGGGGGTGCTGGGAGACATGGGTGGGGCCTGCTGGCAGGTGCCCCACAGTGCTGGGGGGTGGGGGTGGTGGGGAACATGAGTTGGACATGGTTGGGGGCCTGCTGGCAGGTGCCCCACAGTGCTGGGGGGTGGGGTTGGTGGGAGACATGAGTTGGACATGGGTGGGGGCCTGGTGGAGGCTGTCCCTGCACTGCTGGGGGGGTGGGGGTGGTGGGAGACATGGGTGGGGGCCTGGTGGAGGCTGCCCCTGGTGGCTGGGGGGTGGGGGTGCTGGGAGACATGGGTGGGGCCTGCTGGCAGGTGCCCCACAGTGCTGGGGGTGGGGGTGGTGGGGAACATGAGTTGGACATGGGTGGGGGCCTGCTGGCAGGTGCCCCACAGTGCTGGGGGGTGGGGGTGGTGGGAGACATGAGTTGGACATGGGTGGGGGCCTGGTGGAGGCTGTCCCTGCACTGCTGGGGGGGTGGGGGTGGTGGGAGACATGGGTGGGGGCCTGGTGGAGGCTGCCCCTGGTGGCTGGGGGGTGGGGGTGCTGGGAGACATGGGTGGGGGCCTGCTGGCAGGTGCCCCACAGTGCTGGGGGTGGGGGTGGTGGGGAACATGAGTTGGACATGGGTGGGGGCCTGCTGGCAGGTGCCCCACAGTGCTGGGGGGTGGGGGTGGTGGGGAACATGAGCTGGACATGGGTGGGGGCCTGCTGGCAGGTGCCCCACAGTGCTGGGGGGTGGGGGTGCTGGGGAACATGAGTTGGACATGGGTGGGGGCCTGGTGGTGGGTGCCCCACAGTGCTGGGGGGTGGGGGTGGTGGGAGACATGGGTGGGGGCCTGGTGGAGATTGCCCCTGGTGGCTGGGGGGTGGGGTGCTGGGAGACATGGGTGGGGGCCTGGTGGAGGCTGCCCCTGCACTGCTGGGGGGTGGGGGTGGTGGGAGACATGGGTGGGGGCCTGGTGGTGGGTGCCCCTGGTGGCTGGGGGGTGGGGGTGGTGGGAGACATGGGTGGGGGCCTGGTGGTGGGTGCCCCTGGTGGCTGGGGGGTGGGGGTGGTGGGAGACATGGGTGGGGGCCTGGTGGTGGGGGCCCCTGCACTGCTGGGAGGTGGGGGTGGTGGGGAACATGAGTTGGACATGGGTGGGGGCTTGCTGGCAGGTGCCCCACGGTGCTGGGGGGTGGGGGTGCTGGGGAACATGAGTTGGACATGGGTGGGGGCCTGCTGGCAGGTGCCCCACAGTGCTGGGGGGTGGGGGTGGTGGGGAACATGAGTTGGACATGGGTGGGGGCCTGCTGGCAGGTGCCCCACAGTGCTGGGGGGTGGGGGCGATGAGAGACATGGGTGGGGCCCTGGTGGAGGCTGCCCCTGCACTGCTGGGGGGGTGGGGGTGGTGGGAGACATGGGTGGGGGCCTGATGGAGGCTGCCCCTGGTGGCTGGGGGGTGGGGGTGGTGGGAGACATGGGTGGGGGCCTGTTGGAAGCTGCCCCTGCAATGCTGGGGGGTGGGGGTGCTGGGAGACATGGGTGGGGGCCTGGTGGAGGCTGCCCCTGGTGGCTGGGGGTGGGGGTGCTGGGAGACATGGGTGGGGGCCTGGTGGAGGCTGCCCCTGGTGACTGGGGGGTGGGGGTGCTGGGAGACATGGGTGGGGGCCTGGTGGTGGGTGCCCCTGCACTGCTGGGGGGTGGGGGTGCTGGGAGACATGGGTGGGGGCCTGGTGGAGGGTGCCCCTGGTGACTGGGAGTGCAGGGGGACATGCGTTGGTGGGCAGTAGTGCAAGTTGACATGTGGGTTGGCTGGGGGTCATGGCCATGGTGGATGGTGTGCCTGCAGGACATGTGCTGGGTAGGCCCCTGTGGTGTGAGCCACCTGCAGGGGCCGTGGAGGGTGTAGAGGGAACACCTGGGAGGACCCACACGTGCAATTCACGTGTGGTGCTCCCCGCGCACCCCTGTAATACACGTACCCTGATGGAATCGCGTGTGGAACCTTCCGCGCACCCCTAAAATGCGCGTACCCTGCTCGCACGGGCCCAATCGCGTGTGGAACTTCGCGCGCACCCCTGGAATACACGTACTCTGATGGAATCGCGTGTGGAACTTCCCGCGCACCCCTGGAATACACGTACCCTGCTGATGTCGCGTGTGAAACTTCCCCCGCACCACGAAATACACGTACCCTGATGAGATTGCGTGTGGAACTTCCCGCACACCCCTGAAATACACGTGCCCTGCTGATGTCGCGTGTGAAACTTCTCCCGCACCCCAAAATACACGTACCATGATGAAATCGTGTGTGGAATTTCCCGCGCACCCGTGAAATACACGTACCCTGCTGAAATCGCGTGTGGCACTTCCCGCGCACCCCTGAGATACGCGTACCCCAAATCGCGTGCGGAAATTCCCGCGCACCCCTGAAATACACGTACCCTGCTGAAATCCCGTGTGGCACTTCCCGCGCACCCCTGAGATACGCGTGCCCTGCTCGCACGGGCCCAATCGCGTGTGGAAATTCACGCGCACCCCTGAAATACACGTACCCTGCTGAAATCGCGTGTGGCACTTCCCGCGCACCCCTGAGATACGCGTACCCTGCGGAAATCGCTTGTGGAACTTCCGGCGCACCCCTGAAATACGCGTACCCTGCTCGCACGGGGCCAATCGCGTGAGGTACTTCCCGCGCACCCCAGTGATACACGTAGCCCGCTTGCCGTGCTGGTACAGGGTTTGGGTATATTGATGGCTTTTCCCTGCGCGAGAGGCGTTCTTGGGGGCGTAACTGGCGCTGCTGCAGGGTCGCTGCGCCACTGTGCGCCACGGCTGGTTTTGGTGGCTGGAATCCATGAATACGCTGTGCGCGGAAATGTATTTTAGCGCACACGGCTGACTCAGGGATTCGCACGCGCACACTGTGCGCCAGCGGCGTGCGCCACTTGTGCGCTGAATTCTATGAATTACCCCCTTAAAGTTGTGAATTGGGGTTACCCAGGATTCTGTTTACCCATTTCTATTACTGAGAAGCCAATTCATTTGAAGTTGTGATTTTGGGTTATCCATTCTACTGTTTACCCATTTCTATTACTGGGAAGCCAATGCATGTTATTTGGGGTTATCCAGGATACTGTTTACCTATTAGTATTTCCGAGAAGCCAATTCATTTAAACTTGTGATTTGGGGTTACCCATGATACTGTTTACCCATTTCTATTACTGAGAAGCCAATTCATTTAAAGTTGTGAATTGGGGTTAACCATGATACTGTTTACCCATTTCTATTACTGGGAAGCCAATGCATGTTATTTGGGGTTATCCAGGATACTGTTTAACCATTTGTATTGTCTAGAAGCCAATTAATTTAAAGTTGTGATTTGGGCTTATCCATGATACTGTTTACCCATTTTTATTACTGAGAAGCCAATTCATTTAAAGTTGTGAATTGGGGTTACCCATGATATTTTGTACCCATTTATTTTACCGAGAAGCCGATTCATTTAAAGTTGTGATTTGGGGTTATCCATGATACTGTTTACCCATTTCTATTGCTGGGAAGCAAATGCCTGTTATTTGGGGTTATCCAGGATACTGTTTACCCATTTGTATTCCTGAGAAGCTAATTCATTTAAAGTTGTGAATTGGGGTTATCCATGATACTGTTTACCCATTTCTATTACTGAGAAGCCAATTAATTTAAAGTTGTGATTTGGGGTTACCCATGATACTGTTTACCCATTTCTATTACTGAGAAGCCAATTCATTTAAAGCTGTCAATTGGGGTTATCCATGATACTGTTTACCCATTTCTATTGCTGGGAAGCAAATGCCTGTGTTATTTGGGGTTATCCAGGATACTGTTTACCCATTTGTATTCCTGAGAAGCTAATTTATTTAAAGTTGTGAATTGGGGTTATCCATGATACTGTTTACCCATTTCTATTACTGAGAAGCCAATTCATTTAAAGTTGTGATTTGGGGTTACCCATGATACTGTTTACCCATTTCTATTACTGAGAAGCAAATGCATGTTATTTGGGGTTATCCAGGATACTGTTTACCCATTTGTATTGCTGAGAAGCCAGTTCATTTGAAGTTGTGATTTGGGTTTATCAAGGATACTGTTTACCGATTTCTGTTACTGAGAAGTCAATTCATTTAAAGCTGTCAATTGGGGTTATCCATGATACTGTTTACCCATTTCTATTACTGAGAAGCAAATGCATGTTATTTGGGGTTATCCAGGATACTGTTTACCCATTTGTATTGCTGAGAAGCCAGTTCATTTGAAGTTGTGATTTGGGTTTATCAAGGATACTGTTTACCGATTTCTGTTACTGAGAAGTCAATTCATTTAAAGTTGTGAATTGGGGTTACCCATGATACTGTTTACCCATTTCTATTACTGAGAAGCTAATTCATTTAAAGCTGTCGATTGGGGTTATCCATGATACTGTTTACCCATTTCTATTAATGGGAAGCAAATGCATGTTATTTGGGGTTATCCAGAATACTGTTTACCCATTTGTATTGCTGAGAAGCCAATTCATTTAAAGTTGTGAATTGGGGTTATCCATGATACTGTTTACCCATTTCTATTACTGAGAAGCTAATTCATTTAAAGCTGTCGATTGGGGTTATCCATGATACTGTTTTCCCATTTCTGTTGTTGGGAAGCAAATGCATGTTATTTGGGGTTATCCAGGATACTGTTTACCCATTTGTATTGCTGAGAAGCCAATTCATTTGAAGTTGTGATTTGGGTTTATCAAGGATACTGTTTACCGATTTTTGTTACTGAGAAGTCAATTCATTTAAAGTTGTGAATTGGGGTTACCCATGATACTGTTTACCCATTTCTATTGCTGGGAAGCAAATGCATGTTATTTGGGGTTATCCAGGATACTGTTTAACCATTTGTATTGCTGAGAAGCCAATTCATTTAAAGTTGTGAATTGGGGTTATCCATGATACTGTTTACCCATTTCTATTACTGAGAAGCCAATTCATTTAAAGTTGTGAATTGGGGTTATCCATGATACTGTTTACCCATTTCTATTACTGAGAAGCCAATTCATTTAAAGCTGTCAATTGGGGTTATCCATGATACTGTTTTCCCATTTCTATTGCTGGGAAGCAAATGCATGTTATTTGGTGTTATCCAGGATACTGTTTACCCATTTGTATTGCTGAGAAGCCAATTCATTTAAAGTTGTGAATTGGGGTTATCCATGATACTGTTTACCCATTTCTATTACTGAGAAGCCGATTCATTTAAAGTTGTGAATTGGGGTTATCCATGATACTGTTTACCCATTTTTATTACTGAGAAGCCAATTCATTTAAAGTTGTGAATTGGGGTTACCCATGATATTTTGTACCCATTCATTTTACCGAGAAGCCGATTCATTTAAAGTTGTGATTTGGGGTTATCCAGGATACTGTTTACCGATTTCTGTTACTGAGAAGTCAATTCATTTAAAGTTGTGAATTGGGGTTACCCATGATACTGTTTACCCATTTCTATTGCTGGGAAGCAAATGCCTGTTATTTGGGGTTATCCAGGATACTGTTTACCCATTTGTATTCCTGAGAAGCTAATTCATTTAAAGTTGTGAATTGGGGTTATCCATGATACGGTTTACCCATTTCTATTACTGAGAAGCCAATTCATTTAAAGTTGTGATTTGGGGTTACCCATGATACTGTTTACCCATTTCTATTACTGAGAAGCCAATTCATTTAAAGCTGTCAATTGGGGTTATCCATGATACTGTTTACCCATTTCTATTGATGGGAAGCAAATGACTGTTATTTGGGGTTATCCAGGATACTGTTTACCCATTTGTATTCCTGAGAAGCTAATTCATTTAAAGTTGTGATTTGGGGTTACCCATGATACTGTTTACCCATTTCTATTACTGAGAAGCCAATTCATTTGAAGTTGTGATTCGGGGTTATCCAGGATACTGTTTACCGATTTCTGTTACTGAGAAGTCAATTCATTTAAAGTTGTGAATTGGGGTTACCCATGATACTGTTTACCCATTTCTATTGCTGGGAAGCAAATTCCTGTTATTTGGGGTTATCCAGGATACTGTTTACCCATTTGTATTCCTGAGAAGCTAATTCATTTGAAGTTGTGATTTGGGGTTACCCATGATACTGTTTACCGATTTCTGTTACTGAGAAGTCAATTCATTTAAAGTTGTGAATTGGGGTTACCCATGATACTGTTTACCCATTTCTATTAATGGGAAGCAAATGCATGTTATTTGGGGTTATCCAGGATACTGTTTATCCATTTGTATTGCTGAGAAGCTAATTCATTTAAAGTTGTGAATTGGGGTTATCCATGATACTGTTTACCCATTTCTATTACTGAGAAGCCAATTCATTTAAAGCTGTCAATTGGGGTTATCCATGATACTGTTTACCCATTTCTATTGCTGGGAAGCAAATGCATGTTATTTGGGGTTATCCAGGATACTGTTTACCCATTTGTATTGCTGAGAAGCCAATTCATTTGAAGTTGTGATTTGGGTTTATCAAGGATACTGTTTACCGATTTCTGTTACTGAGAAGTCAATTCATTTAAAGTTGTGAATTGGGGTTACCCATGATACTGTTTACCCATTTCTATTAATGGGAAGCAAATGCATGTTATTTGGGGTTATCCAGGATACTGTTTACCCATTTGTATTGCTGAGAAGCTAATTCATTTAAAGTTGTGAATTGGGGTTATCCATGATATTGTTTACCCATTTCTATTACTGAGAAGCCAATTCATTTAAAGCTGTCAATTGGGGTTATCCATGATACTGTTTACCCATTTCTATTGCTGGGAAGCAAATGCATGTTATTTGGGGTTATCCAGGATACTGTTTACCCATTTGTATTGCTGAGAAGCCAATTCATTTGAAGTTGTGATTTGGGTTTATCAAGGATACTGTTTACCGATTTCTGTTACTGAGAAGTCAATTCATTTAAAGTTGTGAATTGGGGTTACCCATGATACTGTTTACCCATTTCTATTAATGGGAAGCAAATGCATGTTATTTGGGGTTATCCAGGATACTGTTTACCCATTAGTATTTCAGAGAAGCCAATTCATTTAAAATTGTGAATTGGGGTTACCCATGATACTGTTTACCCATTTCTATTACTGAGAAGCCAATTCATTTAAAGCTGTGAATTTGGGTTACCCATGATACTGTTTACCCATTTCTATTGCTGGGAAGCCAATGTATGTTATTTGGGGTTATCCAGGATACTGTATACCCATTAGTATTTCAGAGAAGCCAATTCATTTAAAATTGTGAATTGGGGTTACCCATGATACTGTCTACCCATTTCTATTACTGGGAAGCCAATGTGTGTTATTTGGGGTTATCCAGGATACTGTTTACCCATTTGTATTGCTGAGAAGGCAATTCATTTAATGTTGTGAATTGGGGTTACCCATGATACTGTTTACCCATTTATATTACTTGGAAGCCAATGCATGTTATTTGGGGTTATCCAGGATACTGTTTACCCATTTGTATTTCCAAGAAGCCAATTCATTAAAACTTGTAATTTGGGGTTATCCATGATACTGTTTACCCATTTCTATTACTGAGAAGCCAATTCATTTAAAGTTGTGATTTGGGGTTACCCATGATACTGTTTACCCATTTTTATTACTGGATAGCCAATGCATGTTATTTGGGGTTATCCAGGATACTGTTTACCCATTTGTATTGCCGAGAAGCCAATTAATTTAAAGGTGTGAATTGGGGTTACCCATGATACTGTTTACCCATTTATATTACTTGGAAGCCAATGCATGTTATTTGGGGTTATCCAGGATACTGTTTACCCATTTGTATTTCCGAGAAGCCAATTCATTAAAACTTGTAATTTGGGGTTATCCATGATACTGTTTACCCATTTCTATTACTGAGAAGCTAATTCATTTAAAGTTGTGAATTGGGGTTATCCATGATACTGTTTACCTATTTCTATTACTGAGAAGCCAATTCATTTAAAGTTGTGATTTGGGGTTACCCATGATACTGTTTACCCATTTATATTACTTGGAAGCCAATGCATGTTATTTGGGGTTATCCAGGATACTGTTTACCCATTTGTATTTCCGAGAAGCCAATTCATTAAAACTTGTAATTTGGGGTTATCCATGATACTGTTTACCCATTTCTATTACCGAGAAGCCAATTCATTTAAAGTTGTGATTTGGGGTTACCCATGATACTGTTTACCCATTTTTATTACTGGATAGGAAATGCATGTTATTTGGGGTTATCCAGGATACTGTTTACCCATTTTTATTACTGAGAAGCCAATTCATTTAAAGCTGTGAATTGGGGTTACCCATGGTACTGTTTACCCATTTATATTACTGGGAAGCCAATTCATGTTATTTGGGGTTATCCAGGATACTGTTTACCCATTAGTATTTCCGAGAAGCCAATTCATTAACACTTGTGATTTGGGGTTATCCATGATACTGTTTACCCATTTCTATTACTGAGAAGCCAATTCATTTAAAGTTGTGAATTGGGGTTACCCATGATACTGTTTACCCATTTCTATTACTGAGAAGCCAATTCATTAAAACTTGTAATTTGGGGTTATCCATGATACTGTTTACCCATTTCTATTACTGAGAAGCCAATTCATTAACACTTGTGATTTGGGGTTATCCATGATACTGTTTACCCATTTCTATTACTGAGAAGCCAATTCATTTAAAGTTGTGAATTGGGGTTATCCATGATACTGTTTACCCATTTTTTACTGAGAAGCCAATTGATTTAAAGCTGTGAATTGGGGTTACCCATGGTACTGTTTACCCATTTATATTACTGGGAAGCCAAATCATGTTATTTGGGGTTATCCAGGATACTGTTTACCCATTAGTATTTCCGAGAAGCCAATTCATTAACACTTGTGATTTGGGGTTATCCATGATACTGTTTACCCATTTCTATTACTGAGAAGCCAATTCATTTAAAGTTGTGAATTGGGGTTACCCATGATTCTGTTTACCCATTTCTATTACCGGGAAGCAATGCATGTTATTTGGGGTTATCCAGGATACTGTTTAACCATTTGTATTGCTTAGAAGCCAATTAATTTAAAGTTGTGATTTGGGCTTATCCATGATACTGTTTACCCATTTTTATTACTGAGAAGCCAATTCATTTAAAGTTGTGATTTGGGGTTACCCATGATATTTTGTACCCATTTATTTTACTGAGGAGCCAATTCATTTAAAGTTGTGAATTGGGGTTACCCAGGATACTGTTTACCCATTTCTATTACTGAGAAGTCAATTTATTTAAAGTTGTAATTTGGGGTTATCCATGACTGTTTACCCATTTCTATTACTGAGAAGCCAATTCATTTGAAGTTGTGATTTAGGGTTACCCAGGATACTGTTTATCCATTTTTGTTACTGAGAAGCCAATTCATTTAAAGTTGTGATTTGGGCTTATACATGATAATGTTTACCCATTTTTATTACTGAGAAGCCAATTCATTTAAAGTTGTGAATTGGGGTTACCCATGATATTTTGTACCCATTTATTTTACTGAGAAGCCAATTCATTTAAAGTTGTGATTTGGGTTTATCCATGATACTGTTTACCCATTTTTATTACTGAGAAGCCAATTCATTTAAAGTTGTGAATTGGGGTTACCCATGATATTTTGTACCCATTTATTTTACTGAGGAGCCAATTCATTTAAAGTTGTGAATTGGGGTTACCCAGGATACTGTTTACCCATTTCTATTACTGAGAAGTCAATTCATTTAAAGTTGTAATTTGGGGTTATCCATGACTGTTTACCCATTTCTATTACTGAGAAGCCAATTCATTTGAAGTTATGATTTGGGGTTACCCAGGATACTGTTTATCCATTTTTGTTACTGAGAAGCCAATTCATTTAAAGTTGTGAATTGGGGTTACCCAGGATACTGTTTACCCATTTCTATTACTGAGAAGCCAATTCATTTGAAGTTGTGATTTGGGGTCATCCATGATACTGTTCATCCATTTCTTTTACTGAGAAGCCAATTCATTTAAAGTTGTAATTCGAGGGGATTGGGTCGTATGACGTATTCCATATCTATGACAGGTAATCACCACAGCTGTGCTGCTTCGGAAACTTTTTTCGGCGTCTGCTTCCTGCGTCGATGTCGTCGATGCGCTGTCGTCGAGGACCTCCTCCGAAATCCGACGTCATCCGATGTGATAAGTAGGATGCATGACGCCCGTAGCCTCAGTTCCGTTTTTTCCGCGAACGTGTTGCTTCGTGAATCTCGGTTACACCTCGACTCTTTGGAGTTCTGTTCTTCTCGGTTCTTCGAACCTGTTCGTTTTTGTGCGAAAATCCTTCGTAAGACGATGTCTTCTACTTCGTCTTCGACCCCGCGTCCAGGCTTCAAGAACTGCGGGGAGTGTGGGTCCAAGATGTCTGTGACGGACTCGCACGACGCCTGCCTCTTGTGCCTCGGGGAGGCCCATGACACGGATGACTGTATCGACTGCCAGTCGCTCACGTCGAAAGCCTTACGGGAACGTAAGAAGAAGTTGTCGGTAGGTCGGGTGTCCAAGCCCCGGAAGTCGAAGTCTGCGGGGCTTTCGACGGATGATTCAAGAGGTGACTCTCCGCGTCGTCGTCGGAAGTCTTGTGGGTCTCCTTCTAGGAGTCGGTCTCGCCACTCCTCGGCCTCTGTGAGGCATTCTCGGAAGCGCCGACAGCGGTCGTCTTCCAGGTCCTCTTCTGAGGACTCTGCCCGGCACGTCGCTTACCCCACCAGCCGTGTGACGCCGGAGGAATGGGCTTCCTTCGGGAAGAAAATGCTGACGATTCTCGAGTCGCAGGGTACTAAGCCATCCGCGACCCCGAGTGGGGTCGGCCGTGAGAGGTCGAGAGACACCGCTCGCAAGAGTGGTCGGCACGAGTCACGGGAGAGGTCCCGTTCGGACAAGGGGACTCGTTCTCGACGTACCCGTTCCAGGTCCCGGTCCTTGGCGTGTTTGAGACCGTGTGCACCTGTGATGTCTTCGAGGAAGACATCGACGCCTGAGGCGTCGAGGGCGTCGACAGGCTTTCTCGAGGCTCCGGCTCCGAGGAAGTCGTCAAAGCCGTCGACGCTCAGGTCGTCGAAGGACACGCTCGGTGTTCCGTCTTCGAGGACTGTGTCGACGCCGTTGATGCTGGCGGCGCTGCATCTGACATCGACGCCGATTTACTCGACGCCAATCCTCTTGACGCCGGTGCCGATTCACTCGACGCCCTTGACGCCTTTCGAGGCCGGGGTGTCGGAGGTACCCCGTGGCACGGGGGAACCCCCTAGAAAGGCTCTGGTTAAGAGCAAGCACTCTCGGGTGCCTTCTTTTCACCACCTGGAATATATTTCGGAGGTGGATGAGGATTCTGATGGCCTGGTTCCTAGTCAGGTTCCAGATGAGATGGTCTCGGGCCATAGCCAATTTGACGATTTGAGGCAGTCACTGCATGATGCCAGTGGACTGGACACCTCTTCGGAGGTGGAGTTTTGTTGGCCTGAGCCTGGCTCTCATGCCGATTCATCGTACCGGCGCCTTATGGCTAGGGTCTCTGAGTACTTGGGATGGTGTGCTCCCCCAGCGGAGTTTGTGCAGGATGATCTAACGGACATCGTTGATGTTGGTCCCCCAACTGACCCGGTACTGCCGTTTCATATGGCTCTACAGAGAAGGGTGGCGGCGGCTTGGACTGCTCCGGAGAGTCTCCCGGCGGTAGGCAGGTCCTTGTTGCGAAAATACCGTCCAGCCAGTAGCGACACCTGCTACTTGACCAGGCACCCCACTCCGGAGAGTTTGGTGGTGCAGGCGGCCACGGCCCCGGCAAAGCAGGCGTCGTACCCTACCATCCCTCCTGATAGGGACAACAAACGTTTTGACGGCTGGGCGAAGAAAGTGTTTTCTTCTGGGGGTATGGCGCTTCAGGTGGCCAACTCCATATGTGCCTTGTCTCGTTTCACACACACTCTGTGGAACTGTGTTGCGTTAGCGGCTGAACATATTCCCGAAGGGGACGAATGGGATGGTTTCCTTGCTATGGTCCAGGATGGTAAGGATGCCATGTGTGAGTCTGTTCAGTCAGGTTTGGACATGGCTGAATGTGTCAGCAGGTCCATGGCGGCGAGCACCGTGATACGCAGGTTTGCGTGGTTGCGGAAGTCGGGGTTTGCTCCTGATGTGCAGTCCCGGCTCCTCAGCATGCCCTTTGACGGTGAACACCTTTTTGGCAGCAAGGCTGACGAGAGCCTTGAGAGGTTGCAGACCTCCAAAGCTGCAGCAAAGTCGTTGGGCGCTGCAGTTCGCCAACCTCTGCCTTTTCGTCCTAGGGGACAGCAATGGAGGGGTGGTTCCTTTCGCTATTACTCATCCTTCAGTAAAGCGAGAGGAGCTATCAGTCAAAGAGGCCAACGCAGGGGTACCAGAGGTGGACGACAGGGTACACGTGGTGCCAAGGCCGCTCGGGCAGTTGCCTCTTTGCCCTCAGGCAACATGGCAGCCGCTACCACTCAGTCATGAGGCCAGGTCCCATGGTTCGCCGGTTGGGGGAAGGCTGGCGCAGCATCTTGTAGAGTGGCGTGCCATTACTTCAGATGTGTGGGTTCTGGAGATCATAACCCAAGGCTACTGTCTTCCCTTTCGGCAGAGGCCTCATGACAATCCACCAGGGAACCTCTCTTTGAAGAGTCCGGATCCGCTCCTTGCGCAGGAAATTCAAGCCCTGCTGGAGAAAGGCGCCATAGAACTGGTGCCTGTAGCGGAGAGGAACAAGGGATGGTATTCCCCTTATTTTTTGATTTCGAAGAAAGACGGGGGATTGAGACCCATCATGGACTTGCGCGGTTGAACAAACTCCTCAGGAAGGACAAGTTCAAGATGGTTACTCTCTCTGAAGTCCTCCAGGCCCTTCAGCTTCAGGACCGGTTGGTGTCTCTTGACCTCAAGGATGCTTACTTCCATGTGCCGATCCATCCCAAGCACAGGAAGTACCTGAGGTTCGCGGTTGGCGACTCGCACTTTCAGTTTCGGGTCCTGCCGTTCGGATTGACCTCCGCCCCGAGGTTTTTCACCAAGCTCATGGTGGTGGTGGCAGCGCATCTCAGGCAAGGGGGGAATTCACGTCTACCCCTACCTGGACGATTGGTTGATCAGGGGGAGAACTCCCGAGCAAGTTCTGGATCATCTGTCCGTCACCTGCCACTCCCTTCACAGACTGGGCTTCTCCCTCAATTTAAAGAAGTCCCATTTGACGCCAACACAGCGGCTCCAGTACATTGGAGCAGTGCTCGACACTTCCCTGGGGCAGTGTTTTCCTCCCAGGTGAGGGCTCTTCACATTCAGCAGATGGTACACAAGTTTCAGCATGCCAGACGCTCCCAGCGTGCCAGTTCTTGAGGTTGCTCGGCCTCATGGCATCCTGCATTCTTCTGGTGGCAGAGGCTCGCCTGCGGATGAGATCTTTGCAGTGGGCACTCAAGATGCAATGGTCGCAGTCCTCCGGCAGGATGTCGGACCCGATTCAGGTGCCGCCCTCGGTCGCCCAGGACCTTCTGTGGTGGGCCGTCGAAGGCAACTTGATGAAGGGGGCTCCGTTTTGGCTTCCCTGGCTGGAGGTGACGATCGTGACGATGCATCCCTCACGGGATGGGGAGCTCATGCCAACGAGCTGACAGTCAGAGGTCGTTGGTCTCCGTCGGAGTCCAGACTCCATATCAATCTGTTGGAGCTGAGGGCCGTCAGGCTAGCCCTGAAGGCTTTTCTGCCGACTGTGTGAGGAAAGAATGTCCTGATCCTGACGGACAACACAGTGGCCATGCACTACCTCAACAAAAAGGGGGGGCAGGGTCACTTCCTCTGTGCAGGGAGGCGATGCAGCTCGAGTTCTGGGCCATCCAGCAGGAAGTTTCGATCTCGGCAGTTCATCTGGCCGGAGACGAAAACGTGACGGCGGACGCTCTGAGCAGGCAGAGCACGATCTCTCACGAGTGGGAGTTGGCTCAGGAGATTCTCGTGGAGATCTTCGCCCTTTGGGGGACCCCTCAAGTGGATCTCTTCGCCTCCAGTGTCAACCGGAAGTGTGAGAGGTTCTGCTCGCGGGAATTTCCTCCAAAAGGAGCCTTAGGAGACGCGTTTGTGGTGGAGTGGTCATTCCCACTGCTGTACGCATTTCCTCCAGTCCCCGTCATCCCGCAAGTGCTGCGGAGGTTACGGAAGTTGAATTGAGAGGGCTGGCGTGAGCCTTGTTTTGAAGTTGAAGTGATGGGCTGGGGGAGCCCTCGTATTGTAGTTGAAGTAATGGGCTGGCGTAAACCTTTCACTGCAAATTTAAAAATGTATTTAGGAGGCTGGTTGAATTGCAGTCTTTAGCTCTAATTTGTGGAGGTGAGCAATTTGGAGTATGGAGTATTGTTAGGAATATTGCATGTGGTAAATACTGCCTGCCCTGTAATGAACCAGGCATGTGGCTAAACCGGGTAGTAATGCGGGCACAAAGGGAAACAGTTTGCATGCTGGATCTGGACTCTATAAGGAGTCCTTTGACCATAAAGTGGCCAGAACAGTTTCCATTAAGCAACCTTCTCCAGATATTCCCGCCGCCTGCTGAAGAAGGTCACGCTCTGAATCCTGGGAAGAACATTATGCTATAGAGTTCGTACTACAGGAAAGAAAGCTTCATTTCGACGTGTATGTATTTCCTCCCCCATTGGGATTTGGAAAGAAACACATGAACCTGCATACCCTGTCAGTCCAATCTGGTTCTTGACTCTCGTTCCCTGGCCAGACATAGTCAGAAGGAGCACGCGTTCCTGCCACGAAAGCAACCGCTCCACTGGGGGGGTGGGGTGTGAGTCCTGGTGATCCAGCTTTTCAACGCCTAACCTGTAGCCTCCAGTTGGGTTGAAGACAGCTAGAAAGTGTAGGCCATCACCTAAATCTTCCCGGATCTACTTTTCTACAGGAGAAATGCTGAATGTGGTTCCACAAGGCTGCACCGGGTGGTTCCACGAGGCTGCACCGGGTGCGCTTGTGATGGCGACTTCTCCTCTCCTTCTCATTGACACTCAGAACATGCACCTCTGTTGCTGAGAGTAGAAAGGAGGATACCTGCAATGCATCCTTTATACAGAGCATGCTACTACCAGTCATTGGCCCTCATCAGGAGGTTGGAGGTAACCATGCCGCTTTTAGCGGCATGGTTGCCTCCTTACCGCAATCCGGGCCCAGGTCCCTCGAATGAGGAGTTACCGGGCCATCGCAACCTTGGCGGACCCGGTAATTCCCTGTCCGAGGAACCCGGACCCAGTCCATCCCCATTCGAGCCCCCATAGGGCTCAATGGGAATGGGGATGGAGCTAACAACGGGCCTGTTAATGACTGGCCCGTTGTTAGCTCCCTGGTGTCCTCGCGCGACCCGGTATGGACGCCTGGTTTTTCCAGGCGCCCATTGCGGGTCCCGCGAGGAGACCTTGTGGTAGGGCGGAATGGGTTTACCGGCACCGGCACTTTTACCGGTTCCGGTAAACCCATTCCGCCAACCTTATAATGAGGGCCATTGTGGTGGTAATGGGAAAGTTGACTGCAACTCTTGAATACCACCCAAAGACTCAAACGATTTCTAAATTACTGGTTTCATGTGAGAAAAAGGAACTGTGGTTGTGGAAAGGAAAAGTGTAATGACTGAGCAACATTTGGCCATACACCTAACATGGCTCATGCTAAGATAGCAAAGGACTGGGTATTTCAACCAGAACTCCTCACCAATGCGTTGAGACCTCCCATTATTTGCATGACTAGAATCCACCACATATTTCTTTTCTTTTCTGGCACAGACAGCCCCGTACATGACGAAAGAATGGCTTTGTACCGGCACTACAAAAACTGATAGAAAAGAGGTCCGCAGATAGGGAATTTAGGTTACCAAGACCATAACCAAAGGAATATCTGGAGGAAATCTACTGACGGAAACAAGCAGAAGTAAAAACTAGTAGGCCCATGGCTGACTAAACACTAGCCCAGAGGTTGGTGTTCACTTTAGCCCTACACGGAAGCTACTGAGAGTGCATAGCCAGGCCCAAAGGAGGAAGAGTTGACACAGAGAGGTGCATCGATGACAAAAGAAGGACCCCTCCCAGCAGAACACACTGGAGGTTCCAGAGTATTGCATGCAATCCACCCGAGGGTGAGATGTCTTATCATTGACTCCTCAACCTAAGAGCATGTGTATTCTTTATGATTTCAGAAAAGGTTGAAGTTTCTGAAACCATCTGCATGGAGCCCACAAGCTCACACTGTCACTACCACAAGACCTCCATCTGAGGGTCTGACACCATTGGCGAAAGACGTGAAGCAGAAAATAAAGACAAACTGATTTAAGACCAGATTCTGTAAATCCAAGAAATAAAGAAATACAGTGAGCTGTTCCACTCTGGATGCTTCCTGCAGTGCAAGACCAACAAGACCAACTCAAAAGGTGGCTGCAATCCCTGGAAAAGACCCAGAGAAACCTTATTTATAGAAAAGACCAGGAACAAGCTTTGGAAAGAGGGCTTTCACATCCAGAGGCAAGCCAAAAAAGCACAGTAACACAGTAATGCCCAGTAATCTGCAGACTTCCACAATGCTCCAATCTGTCTCCTCTAATCTTCAACCTGTACATAGGACCTCTGTGGGAACTCATCATCAACAAAGACATTAAGGGGGGGCGTGGCCAGCTACGAGACGATGCGAACGTGAATCTGCACCGCTCCGCGAGCCGCCACGTAATCCTGAAACATCCTGCCTGATTTCGACAAGATAGACCAAAAATAAGCAAACGTACGGAATGCGGAGGATCTGCTCTATATCCTGGTAAATTTACATACACGAGGAAGAGAAACATCGACTCTGGTTCGAGGCCACGTTTTTGAAACGCTGCTACAAACAAAATGGCCGCCGCGTATCCCCTAGGCCCTGGCCGGGCCACACAGTGAGCTGCAACCACCCCCGCGGGGTTTGAGAAGACGGCGCTGAAACCGGTGACTCGTACTTGAACGCAAGTTGACCCTCCGCACGCATCGTCAAGCGTGGGGCGGCGTGTATCGACAGCCAGTGTCCGCCGCCGGGGACCGCGAGCCAACACAGCTCGCGGTGCGGACGAGGGAGACTCACCATAGCATACCGCTGGAGACGCCACTGGAAGACGAAGAACCTGGGAGAATACAGTACGTTCCTGGGGCGGAAGCGGTGAGGCAACGGAGCGGACTGCGGCTCCAGCCATAATACGCTTCCTCCGTAATGCGGAGCTGGTGCCTAATAACTGTAAACTACCGTCTCATCCGCTGCTACCTTGTCAGTGCTTTTTGGAAGAGTGGAGTTTGTTGCGGGACTCCCTCTCTCCTGCGCACCCTTTATTTGGTTGTTATTTGAATTAGACCTGCAGCCAGAGTCATAGTTTGTCAAGGAACCAACTCCGAGGTTCCTACTGTCTAGAAGAAGACATCATTGGATGTAAATGTAGTATTCATAGCATGATGATATGTTACACAGCCGACGCGCGTTTCAACCTAAGTCTTTTTCAAGGCCAATTGGGTTTGATGGTTGGGTTTCCAGATGGAATGGACTGGTCCTCCCAAATGTGGGTGCCAGAGGGCTGATTAGCCGTACTTGGCCGGGTTCGGCAATGCTGGTGTGTGGAGTCGTGGATCGGCTATCAAACCCAATTGGCCTTGAAAAAGACTTAGGTTGAAACGCGCGTCGGCTGTGTAACATATCATCATGCTATGAATACTACATTTACATCCAATGATGTCTTTCATTGGTGCTGATTACAACAAGGAATAAACCTAAAAATCTCGTGTTTGACACACCAACAACCTGGACCATTTATTTATTTTTGTACAAACTGCCTACGAACAAACACTGGACTATCAAATCCAACCAGCGCCTTTCGAGTCCAAAAGTTTGTCACTCCCCACAATACCTTGTCAGTGCTACGGGCGGTAGAAGCAGTCTCCCAAACAACGGAACTGAGCAGACGTGGGGCCATACCCCAGTCCGAACATTGCCCACACCAACAGCTCGCCAATAGAAGCAAAGAGCGGGAGAAGAGACTAGCATAAGACTGCCCCGGTTAGCCTGGCAAAACAACCCTGGGCGGCCCGCGAAAACACTGGCACCGAGCGTTCGTCCTGTGAAGCTGTCAAACCGCCTGGGAGCATCTGTACCCTGGCGCAACTGTGCGCCCTATCCAAGTGTGTGCGGCCACTACGCACCTCACTAAACTACTGCAGTGGCCCTGGGACACATCGGAGAAAATGGGGAAAGATAAAGCTAAGAAACTCCCGACACAGAGCAGAATGGAACAATATACAATCCCTTCGACACAGGTCCCCGACTACCATCCGGTCACCCTGGAAGAAGGACAACCGGGTAACGCAATCTCCCTGAGGGACGTCATGGCCGCCATTGCAGACTCCCGCACGTCAATGGAGCAAAAAATGGATGGGATAAGCCTGGACGTGTCCCTCCTCAGACACGATCTCCAAAAGCTGACGGCGCGAACTGGCGAAGTCGAACAGCGCATCTCGACTACAGAAGATGGAGTACGAGACATGCAACACCAGCTCAGAAGCGTTACTTCGAAACTCAAACTGCTGGAAAGCCGAGTTGAAGACGGTGAGGGCCGCTCAAGGCGCAATAACTTGCGCATAATTGGCATACCTGAGAAAGCCGAAGGCCACTGCATGGAGCTCTTCCTTGAACAATGGCTAACAGACCTATATGACCTGAGCTCCTTCTCCAAGTTTTTCTCTATAGAACGAGCACATAGAGTACCCACGGGTAGACCAACGCCTGGGGCGCCACCACGCACAGCAATTGCGAGATTCTTAAATTACAGGGACCGAGGCGCCCTACTGCAACTGGCACGGACCAAAGGCCCGATCACCTTTAACGGCTCCAGGATCGCCTTCTTTCCGGACTACACGAGAGAGGTGCAGAAAGCGAGGCAGTCTTTCCACCAACTTAAAAAGCACCTGCAAACATTGGGGGTCAAATATGGCCTACTTTTCCCAGCACAGCTTAAGATTTACCACAAAGGCACATCAATCCATTTCAGTGATCCGAAGGAAGCATGGCAATGGGCGGAACAACATATAGAGGGGGACTGGTCAACTCCCCGAGCCAGCAGGGGAAGAAACAACAGACCGCCCCCCGACCAACAACATGCACCCCGACCGCCCCGGAACAAGACCTACCACAGGACAGCGATGGATGACCCCTGTCACCACTCCTGGCGACGCCCAGCGGTATACCAGTGAGTACACAATGCACTACCCTAACACAATCCACAAACCGTACCTGCTGACACGAATCAACAGACTCCCTAAAATTGCGGCCGCGGGGTCGACTCACAGCCACACGTTAGAGGGGCCCCCACCCTCTAAGAGACACATCAGAGAGTAGCCCCAGCGGTGCTAACCCCTGATTGCACACCGCCAGGGACTAGCATACATGCACAAGTTGAGTTTATTGCATGACGTGGTTTTCTAGGTTTGGGCGACCGATGCTTCTAGTTGGGAGGAGTATGGGGTGGGGGGTAACGGGTTTGTTAAGTTTCATTACACACGGGACACGTCAGACACGAAACATATCAGGACCAATCAGTATGAGCATAATTTATGGCCACAAGCTCGCGAGACGCGACACATCGTCATCCGCAGCACACGTATCCACTCCCATAAGCAGACATGGCATCACATGACAACACTGCTCATGCCCTCAGAACACTCCGGCTCATGACGTGGAATGTCAATGGCCTTGGCAACGCTATCAAACGGCGCCTGGTTAGGCAATTCCTTAATAGACGGGCACCAGACATAGTGCTTCTGACCGAGACCCATCTTGCGAGCATGGAATGCACCCTGTTCAAACGCACAAACTACAAGCTGACACTCCACTCAGGCTTCACAATGGGATCAAGGGGAGTCATGGTCCTGTTACACAAAAACCTTCCTTTCCAACTCACCACAGTGCGCCTGGACACTGGCGGCAGATGCGTATATGTGACGGGCAGGTTGTGGGATCAATCCATCGCACTGTTAGCCACCTACGCACCACCAACCCAACTGGACCAACTGCTCACAGACATTGCCCCGCTGATCACGAACGACACTTCCAACCTGCTGGTTCTGGGTGGAGACTTCAATGAAGTCATAAACGTAACTTTAGACCGCTCACATTTACGCAACAGGAACCCCAACGCAACTACCCGACTCGCCACATTCACTAATGCACTGGGTCTATGCGACACATGGAGAGAACTCCACCCAGACACTAGGGAATACTCCTTCCATTCAGGGGCACATGCCTCCCTATCTAGGCTGGACTACTTTTTCGTCCCGGCCTCTGATTTACACAAGGTACAGGAAACAGACCTGCTCCCTAGAGGCATATCTGACCACTCCCCGCTCGAACTGAAAATCACAACATCCAGGCCGATTCCCCCGCCGAGGTGGCGACTAAATAACTACTACTTGGGGGACCCCGAGCTAGTGGATAAACTCCCGGAGAGCACAAACACATACTTTGAGCTTAATACACAGTCTGCTTCTAACCCTGAGACACTGTGGGAAGCCTACAAGTCAGTGCTAAGGGGCGAGCTAATATCATGGACGACTGCCCAAAAAAGAAAGCATCTTAGCAAGATACTTGAAGCAGAACAGCAAGTGAAGCAGGCAGAGGAAAAGCACATAAACGAAGACACACCGGACACAAACCGCAGCCTGCTTCGAGCACAAAAGAAGCTCCAAAATACAGCAATGGATAACGCAAGGCACGCACATACTGCGATGCGAGCGAGAATCTATGAAACGGGAGACAAAGCTGGGAAGATGCTGGCATGGCTGGAAAGGAAAGAGCAAGGGCGCAGCCATGTCTTGCGGCTGGAGACAGGAGAGCAACACACTCGTGTAACGGACCAGGACATAACACAAGGCTTTGCAGAGTATTACGCAGAACTCTATGAGGCACCCAGGACTCGAATGGATGCCTCGATCATGGAGGAAATAGCCATCCCTACCTTAAATGCGGCGCAGAAGGAACTACTGGAGAGAGACGTCACAGAGGACGAGATTCTAAGCGCCATATCCAGCCTCCAAACCGGCAAATCCCCAGGTCCCAACGGCTTCCCGATCGAGCTATGGCGGAAGGTGGGGACCAATGTGATCGCTCCGCACCTGTTACGGATGTACCAGTATGCACGTGAGAAGGGCATTCTCTCACCTGACCTACGTGAAGCAACGATAATAGCGATACCCAAACCGGACAAACCCCCCGAAACCTGTAGTTCATACAGGCCTATCTCACTTATCAACAGCGAAACAAAGATACTCGCCAAAATACTAGCAGACCGCCTCCATCAGGTCATTCCCTCTCTGATACACCCGGACCAGTGCGGCTTCATGCCACAGAGATCAACACGCATGAATCTTTATAGAATATATTCAGCCCTGGAAAGAGCCCACAGCATACAAGGCCCCTTGGCCTTACTTGCAATTGACTTTGAGAAGGCCTTCGACTCAGTGAGATGGGAGGCCATCTGGGACATAATGCACCGTATGGGCTTTGGCGAGAACTTCATGAGCTGGGTACGCCTACTATACAACCGCCCAACCGCCATCACCAGGATCAATGGATGGCAATCAGATCCCTTTGGGCTGGGGAGAGGAACGAACCAGGGCTGCCCACTGTCAGCCATGATCTTTGCGATCGCAATAGAACCCCTGGCAATTCTCCTGAGAAACACACCTGCCTGGGAAGGCTTCCGCTGGTCAGCAACCTGGGAGGACAGAGTATCACTCTATGCTGACGACCTGCTCATCTATCTGAAGGACCCAGCCAACTCCTGTCCCAGAGTTACGAGCATACTGGAGCAATATGGGGCATTCAGTGGCCTACGAGTGAATTGGGCCAAATCCATCCTATTCCCTATAGGGGATGCGCCTGCAACCAGTGCAATGAACGGCCCCTACCAGATCGAAATGGAGCAGTTCAAATATCTTGGGATACGTATCACGCAACAACTTGCAGACTATACATCCCTGAACCTTGCCCCACTCGTAACAAGATTCGCAGAAGACACCCGCAACTGGATCTCACTGCCATTGACATTGTTGGGTAGAGCTGCACTATTCAAAATGATTGCTCTCCCCAAATTCTTGTACATCCTGCAAAATGCCCCTCTATACATCCCGCAGCAAGAATTCCATAAGCTGGAATGCATCCTCAGAAAACTGCTATGGGGGGGGGCGCATCCGCGGATCGCTCTTTCCACGCTCCAAAGGTCCGTATGGGAAGGAGGGATTGGACTACCCAGGCTGCAATCATACTACTGGGCCGGCCAGCTGTCAGTGGTCAATGACATGCTGCATGGGCCCCACTTCCGCACATCAAGGCAATTAACCCCCACAACACAACAGCACCATTAGAACATCTCTACGGAAGCCTGGGTCGCCCACCAAAACCAGACATGGCGACACACATTGTGAGAATATGGAAAGAGGTACACCGACACCTAGGATGGGATGGGAAACTGACACTGGCCCAACCCCTATGGAACAATTGCCATCTTCCTGAAATACAAAAGCTACCTAGATGGCCCGAATGGGTCCAACGAGGAATCACCACCGTCGGGGCTGTGCTGCGGGAGGACAAACTTGCACCATTTGAAACATTGCAAGAGGAATTTTCCCTCCCAGCCACAGAAAGATACCACCACACGCAATTGCAACATGCGTGGAGCACCCACCAACAAAATATACGGAACATCCCGGAAAGCTCCCCCCTTGCATGCAATATGGTGTCGGACCAGGTGAAACGGAAAGTCACCTCCACCTTGTACAATGTGATTACATCCTTTGCGACACCAGAATTGACCAGCCTGAAGACCAAATGGGAACGGGACGTGGGACCGCTCCAGCCGGAAGACTGGGTGGAGGCCCTAATGTACCCGCGCAAGGTAACCATCTCTTCAAGACTCAGGCTGGTCCAACTAAAGATCCTGCACCGCTTCTACTACCCAAGAGTCGCCCTTTTCCGCTGGGGGAAGACGACAGACGCACACTGCCTGCGATCCAAGCGTGAGGAGGGCACATTCTTCCATATCCTATGGGAATGCAATAATATCCAACAACTCTGGCAGAAATGCTATGACAAACTATCCAGCGTTATAGGCAAGACAATAGTCAGATGCCCAAAACATCTCCTTCTGGGGATCTCTAATGAAACCGACCTGTCCCGGTATGAAAAGATACTCTGCTCCACTGCAACGGCCGTGCTCAGGCGGAATATAGCACAACTGTGGGGCGCAGAACCCACTCCGGACTACGACCAATGGGTCGTGGATGTGGACATCTGCGCTGACATGGAACATCGGGTATATGCTGCAAGGGGCTGCCCGCAAAAAGCGAACGAAATATGGAGTCGCTGGGAAGACGCTAGCTAGAAGGCAGGTGTGCCACGGCAGACGCTAGGAACGGACAGGGCCGCATGATGCTGAATGAAGCGAGCCAGGAACATACTGATTGTGCCACGAGTAACTCCTGCTTTGGCAAAGTCTGACGGACCACTAGACAGCAGTCCCAGTTATCAAGAGTTTTCTTTTCTTCTCTCTTCTTTCCTCTCTTTTGTTATTTTTAGTTTTTTTACCTGCTTCTCTCTCCTCTCCTGACCCTCCTCCTGAAAATGTTGATTGTATGACTACTCCCTTGCTCCCATCCCTGATACACAGAGAGATGCATGTACTGTTAAGTTGTTTTCCTATGTTTAAAATCAATAAAGTCTTTGATCAAAAAAAAAACAAAGACATTAAGATACACACATTTTCGAATGTCACACAGCTTTACCTAAAGATCAACTGCATCGACAACATCCCTCGACTCAAGCACTGTCAATCCCTCTCCATGCGTGGATGTTAAGTACCTACCTGAAGCTCAGCCGGACAAAGGCTGACATTTTATTCTGAGGAAACCCTAGCAAGCATGCCCAAGTCCAGAATTGGCTGTCTGACATGAAGGTTAATGGACACTCCCTCAGTGCAAAACCTCAAACGACTGTGACCTCTCATTCAAAACACACATCACCAAGAAGATCTAAGCAGCATGGGACCAGCTTGCGCTACTCCACAATTCAACCCTTTCATCCCTGCCCTGAGTTTTACAACAGTTGTAACTGAAAAGTATCCAAATGTATTGCATACTGTGTCCCCTGCAAACCTTAGTGCGGACAAAGTCAGCAGAGATTAGTAGGAAATGTATATGATTTTACGAATATACATAAAGCATCCATTCATTTTTCAGTGAAATTACAATAATTTAAATCCACAGTACATATAATTGTATTGTATTATTGGTTATTTATAACACACTTAATACCGGGAGGTTTTCAGTAGTCCTGTAGATCACATTTTCTTTATGTTTGATATCATCAGCACAACACATTTTGGGATTCAGGCTCTATTGATCAGTTGCAATTCTACAATATAATATGTTAGTTTAGTATATAACTATATTAGTTAAATCTTGTATAAACAAACATATATCCTTAGTGCATTTACAAAATTTATACATGTTTCTGCACACTGAATGTCCAAATTCTAGTTAGCCGTGTGCTGTGCCTTATATAAGACATTTGGCAATGCGAGAAATTGTGATATATCTCTGAGGTACGAGATTACAGATACTCCCATGTGCAAGAGAAAATCATGTCTGTGTGTTTGTGTTTGTTTGTTCTTCAGAGAGAATCTTTGTGCTGCATACATATCCATTGGTGGAGAGCATGCACTAGATACATGCGAGGGTAGACGATTCACAATCTAAGATTCAAGCAAGGCAGTGAAGAAAATAGTAAAAACGACCTCAAATTTGCATCTCTAAAACTCTCTTATTGGTAAGTCTCAAATTGCTAGGGGGTCAAGTCATGAAGAAAACCACTGGGGGTAATCAAAAGAACCAACCATCATTTTCAAAAATGTATATCTTGAAATCCATTTTAGAGCCAAGGTGGAGGGAATAAAAGAAATATAGCTGGATTAAATAAACGTTACCATGGACTTTGTGACCATGTATCAAAGAAATGGACTTGCCGGCTGCAAAGACAATGGAGAGCATATTGTACCCATATTGTATCGCTATATTACATAATTACATGATTATAAAACACAATGTATAGTAGATAAAGGAAAAGTGGTTATCTTACCTGCGTTCAGTATAGAACAATTATTCTGAACAGGTCTGCACATGCAAAAAGTTACCTGTGTCTCGCTGCATGTATATATATATAGTTGCTCTGCATGTTTATGTTGTTGCCGTAGTAACAACACGAGTCATAGAAGACAGACTTGTCTGTATAAACGGAGGTACAGTGTGACCTAGCAAACGTAATCCTAGTTTACATGCAAGGATTCATCCAGCAGGTTTATCAAGAAAATTCAATTTAAGAACTAATTGTTACGAGCACCCTAATCTTATGTTATTGAAATAACCGTAACAAATGGAGTAAAGAACGCCATAGGAAGCAGCAAAACCGTAAAATGCAGTTCTTTCTGCTCTCACTAATCTGTCTCTGAAATGTATCCCCCTTCTATAAGAGATCAAGCAAGGTCTTGGAAACAGATTTTGGAGTAGTGGGGCATAGTGTAGGTATTTTCACCTGTTACTAATTATCCTACGTAGATGTATGCTTTGCCTTGAAAACTCTGAGCTATAGAGAAGAGGAATCCCCTTATCTCTTAGTGTTGGATGTAATAATGTCATCCTGTGAACTGCATCTGCCTTTTGTTTGGCCAATTCCAGAAACTTATAGGGATATCCTCTTGACATGGATTTATTTTTTGTGGTCTGTGTGTTCTATCTGAAGAAATTCTGTATTGGTGATCATACTCTTGATATGTAAGAATTGGCTGTGTGGAATATTTTGCATCATCTGTCTAGGGTGAAAGCTTGCATACTGTAAGAAGTTATTAGCATCTGTAGGCTTATGGTATATGTTGGTTTCTGAGCCAGTCTCTGTTATTTTTAACTTTACATCCAAAAAGTGTAAATAGGGGTCTCTTATTTCCACAGTGAATTTGATACAAGGGTGAATCTCGAGATATTTATAAAAATCCATCATGTGGGATTTGGTACCTGACCATATGCCAAAGATATTGTCAGTGTACCTCTTCCAAATAATTAGGTTATTGGACCAGTTGGTGTTCTCCAGAATATACCGTCTCTCAAAATAGTACATGAAGATATTCACATATGCATGTGCCATCACTAAGCCCATCGATGAACTGTACATTTGGGCATCATTTTTGTTATCATCCTTAAAGTAGCTGTTATGTAGGATAATGCATAACAGTTCAATCATGTCATCATAGGAAACTAATGACAAAATCCTGGCGCCCTCCTCTGTAGAGAAGGGTAGGGTTGCTGCATGTCTGTCTGGAAGGTCATTGATCCTAGAAAAGGACACAGCTGCTAAAAGGGTGCAATGCACCCTTTTGTATCATGCCTAGAAGGGCTCGGAAAACAGTGTGCAGAAAAAGAAGTGTGGGTGCACACCTTCTAAATGGAGCTCATTAAAAAACCATTCAAATATGATCATGAGAATGAATTTGGGGGCACACAAGGTAACTCACCCTTGACATGAGGTTGGAAAGACAACTGCAACTGAAAACTATCCAAACGTGTTCACTTAATGAATTAACTGCAATGCAGTTCACCCATGTGTCCTTTTCTAGGACCAATGACCTTACAGACAGACATGCGGCAACCCTTGCCTTCTCTGCAGAGGAGTTCCACCAGGATTTTGTCATTAATTTCTCAGGTTCAGCATACATCAGACACTACTGGGGATCCGAATAAATGAATCATCATACTTGAGAGACTAATTGGGAGAGAAATTCACAGAAGGGTCATGTATACACGCTAGTGCAATATTACAAAGCCAAACGCATTCCAAGAGAAGTAAGTTTCTACCTGTGCCCTACATTGTGTGAGGATAGTGTTGAGCTTGTGAAAAGAGGGACCAGATCCTAAACAAATGCTCACTCAACCTGATCTTACTGACTATTAAGGAACTGTCCAAGAAACTAACTTCAATCGATAGTGATATCACAGAATTAAAGATCCAATTGAGTCAGTTTAAGGCCTTTGAAGAAATGCATAACATCCTAGATTATATCAACACACAAATCTTTCATCATATCAAAAATATATAGAGTAAAGGAAGATACGTCAATTCAAAAGAGATTCTTATGACTATGTGAGAGACATAGTGTACAATTGGCAGGAGTATTATTCACAACAGTTCGGAGGAGCTAACAATAAAAATTCAAACAGACAAAGTGGAACATATAACTCTAGTGATAAAAGAGAGGACAGTAATTCAAGTGGAAGTTCAGGGACAAGAGGTGACCCTATTCCCACCACATCTACAAACAGTGACATAGAATCAACAACAAACACTATTTCAGTTCCACTAACCACCTAAACCACACCAATCCCAGTGCAGGTTCATTTTTTAAACCAAAAAAGACGACCAGATGAGGGAAAAAGACCACTAAGGTCAAGACAAAAATGAACTCTTAGAATAATCTTGTTGACAACATCTCAAATACATCACTTAGTTAACAACAGCTTAGATAATTGAACATGGGCTTATCTTTTGTGCCACCATTCAACACCACATTATTTGCAGAGTAGGTGAATTTGAGCAAACCATTGAGAAAGAAATGCCTACAAATGGTCTTTGAGTTACAACCTCCAGTTGAGAGTGAATCATTGTCTTTTGACGTATTAGAGCTTTGGCTGAAAAGCAACTTTAATCCCACTTTTAACAACATAGCTCTCAACATATTTGAAAATCAAGTCATTAAACAAATGTCAACTATATGAAAAAGTTTCCTAGTAGCATCAAAATTAATCAACTCAAGTTAATTGAGAATTTGGCAAAAGATGCAAGCTTGATTATCAAACCTGCTGGCAAAGGGGGAGCTATATTTGTAATAACTTTGAGCTTTACCGTTCCAACTGTTTAAGGCTTTTGTCAGATGAGAATATGTATTTGAGACTAGATAAAGACCCCATAATAAACATTGTTGTCCTTAATAAGAATACATTAGAAAGTGCTGAAGAGAGTGGTTGGATTACATCTAAAATAAAGGGATTTCTCATGAATACCTTTCCAATAATTTCAGTTTTATACGCATTGCCAAAGATCCACAAACATGCTACTAAGCAAACCTTCAGACCATTTGTGGCAGGCACCAAGAGTGTTTTTGATGCTCTGGCCCTCTATATAGACAAAGTATTACAACCTCTAGTTTAATCAACAGATACATACTTGAGGGACACAACACACTTTCCGAATCATCTTGAACGTCTGGAGTCTGTTCCAACTGCTCACACACTGTTTTCTTTAGATGTGGGCAGCCTATGCACATTATTACCCCAACATGAGATCTTGGAAGCAGTTGAATGGCTCATCCTCAGAGATGACTCTGTGAGGGAAAACAAACAGTTAACTATTGAACTGTTTTACATCATCCTACATAACAGCTACATCATGTATGATAAATATTAGCCCACATGTCAGGTACATCGATGGGTTCAGTGATGGCACCTGCTTACGCGAACATCTTCAAGTACTATTTTGAGAGAAGATATATTCTGAAGAACACCAACTGGTCCAATAACCTTATTATCTGGAAGAGGTACATTGACGATATCTTTGGCATAGGGTCAGGTACCAAATCCCAGCTGATGGGTTTTTATAACTATCTCAACGAGATTCACCCTCGGAACACATTCACTATGGAGACAGGAGAGCCCAATTTACACTTTTTGGATGTACAGCTAAAAATAACAGAGACTGGCTTAGAAAACCACATATATAATAAGCCGACAGATGCCAAAAAAGTCATACATTATGCATGCGTTCACCCTAGACCGATAATGCAAAATCTTCTTACGTATGATTCTCACAAATACAGAATCTCTTGAGAAAGAATACAGAGACCAGAAAGAAATATTCATGTCAAGAGGATATCCCTCTGGAATTGTGGAATTGAACAAACAGAGGGCAGATCCTGTTGACAGGATGGAATTATTACATCCTACAACAAGTGATAAGAGGATTCCTCTTCTCTACACCTCAGGGTTTTCAAGGCAAAGCATACATTTACATAGAATAATTTGTAACAACTGGAAATACCTACACCATGATCCACTACTACAAAATCTTTTTCCAAGACCTCCCATGAGGTTTTATAGAAGGGGGGTTAACTTCAGAGACAGATTAGTGAGAGCAGAAAGAGCTTGCCCAGATACACAAAGAACTCTATCTATACGGAAGAAAGGGACATTCCTATGTTTGGGGTGCAGTAATTGTAACAATATTATCAAGGGCAACACCATCCCACACCCTCAAAAAGGCCAGAAAGTGGAACTAAGGGATTTCTCAACTTGTAACAGTACTGCAGTTGTATATGCAATGAAGTGCCCATGTGGTTTCCTATATGTGGGTCACACAAGAAGGTCCGTAAGAGAAAGGTGGCTGGAACACAAATCTAATATCCTCACTAACAATTTAAAATCCCCAGTGGCAAGACACTTCAAGGAACATAGGCACAATTTATCCCAAATGAGCTTTATGATCTTAGAAATTGTCCACATATCAGCCAGAGCAGGAGATGAATCTAAATAAGTGATGCAGAGAGAAATGCACTCAATCCATCTTTTTGATATAGTGCATCCAATAGGACTGAACAAGAAGTTCAATTTACATTGTTTTCTATAAATACCTATGAGTCTACTGTTCATATCTTTCAATCCATTGTATGTATGTATATACTGTATGCCATACCTTTTTACATTTCTTTGTTGGAAGCCCTATATAAAATACTGTTGTGGATACATGTGATTGTTTTGCGTTTAACCCTTTTCGAATATGATGTTTTATAGCTCAGTGAGATGTCTGAGTCTTTAGTGTGAATATATATTATGAACATTTAACTATATCGTCTCTCAAGCTAGACTCACAGCAGTAAGCTCTTCCTTCTTTATTGAATGTATGTAGAAATTGGTCACTCTGGTGTTATCCCTTAATTCTTAGCAAAGTGTTTTATTGGGCAAGATTTACACATTACCATACACGATAGACGTTATTCATAAAATCTGTGCACAAGGTGAGCTTTTGTGATATAAGTCCAATATATCTTCCTTTTCACATGTGTAGAGGAGGTGCCAAGCTCGATTCACACTCCTACCGCCCATTTTGAAGTACCAGGAACATTCACGCTGAAATATGTGTGGGATGATGAGCAAATAAACCCGCAGAGAGCCGCGGTTGGGCTCTGTCCAGTACCTATCAGAAGAACAGCACCTGTTGAAGTACCGACACCTACGAAAACCTGGACAGTAAGGTACCCATTGAGAAAACCATATCGACACATGAGACAGAGTGACAATTGTCAGAATACAATACCTGAAGAAGCTAAAAAGATACTAAAGGAATACAAATGATGACATCACAAGAACCCGGACTGACTCACATATAGAAGATATGACGACTTGTGAATGATGAAAAGAGACGAAACACCATGGATAAGTGACATCCTGAGCCTCGTGAAATAATTGATGTCAAGATGTCAGAAATTATGCCATATGCTCAATGAAGGCTTGTTTATGCTTAGTAGTAAGATAGATTGTGGCAAGCGCCACCTATACATATCTACCTCAAAGAAGCACTTTATATAAACATATTTCCACTATGCACAAGGGCATAACCAACCAAAGGTTACTAAAGGTCTCAAGACGAAAGTTTTGCAGCAAGCAAATCGAGAAATAAAGACGGAGAGAAACTCAAATGAAGGTAATCGTGCCAAGAAGCCAAGGTCGTATCGGCTGAAATAGACCAACAGTGGATACAATCAATGAGAATAAGAACAGAGTATCCTGTTCAGAAAGGTCAAGATAAGCCACAGATGACAGACGACTGGCAGAATTAAATCAAATACACAAAATTGCATGAAGAATAAGACAATTTCACGGTGTCGAAATCACATGACCAGACGAGCAAGAAGGGATGAAACTTTCACACCTTTGCATGTACCTTTGCCATGCACAGATGCCTTAACTTTCCCAGACCAAGAAGCAGACTCGAGGCCAATCACAAAGAAATAATTGACACATGACCACTGAAGTGATGAGTGATTGTAGCAATAGTTGGAGGGAAGCTGGGGTTGCAGGCGAACTCCCTGCACCTGGCCGGTTATTCTGCATGCTGCTAAGCAAGTGCAAAAGTATGAGTGGGGTTGATGCCAACCCAATCATAGTGGACCATGTAATCTAGGGTCCTATAGTTAGTAGAACCAATGAGAAGTCGTACTTTTAGTGACCTCCACAGTAGCCATTTTTGAAGGAAGGGCTCAGATGCCCCACCTGACATTGTTTATCCAATCCGCTCTCTCCGTTAACATATACAGATGTAGTACCTATATTAAAGTTACCTTCCTGGACCCAATCAAGTTGCATGCTATGTTGTGTGCGTTACACGTCAGTGATGACGAGTTTTTGGTATAAATTATGTGTTTTTTCTGAAAGGAAGATCGAGTGATTGCTGATATTCATGAACTCCCCGTTTTTTGTACTTGTCATTAAACTTGAGTCGTCATTATTGACTTGGTGCGAGAGTATTAATCTGTGTCCCCATCCATCTCACGGGTGCTGCTGCTCATCTTAAAGTGCTGTTTGGGAAGCCCCCAGTCCTATGGGCCGCTGCGGTCCCTACTGCACACATCGGTGGCTTGATGCTCTCTAGATCATCATTAGGCACCTTTATCCTTTTCTTTATTTTTTTAGCATTGTGTTGGTATCTAATATTTGTATGCAGGTCATCCAATTTATCATCACCTATTATTTCAAATACCACTATGGTACATTTCCATACTTTGCTGGTAAGTCCTCACTATAGGAGCGCTTTAGAATGTATTAAAGTACACTTTGCGATGCTCGTGTAGTTCCAGTGCTTTGCTTTTAGCAATTCAATAAATGGCGCCATTTTTTACATTTTTCACAGCTTCTTATTAAGTTCTTTACTCCAATTGATACTGTTATTTTAAAAACATAATATAAGGGTGCTCGTAGTAATGAGTTCTCAAATTGCACGTTAGGTTACACTGTACCTCTGTTTATACGGACAAGGCCATCTTCTATGACTTGTGCCGTTAGTACGGCAACTACATTAACACATAGCGTAATACAGAGAAGTCCTTCTTCTATGACGCATGCCATTACTACGGAAATTAAGAGCTTCATTAGGAGTAAGCCGATCCTGGAAAAAATGGCAGTATAATGGTCCATACTACCGGATCCAGCATTTTTTTCACACCGGCTCTTTCCGAGTTTGCTGGTAGGGGCATAAACTACCAACAGGCCTGAGCTGTAGTGAGCAGGTGCCTACTGGCAGAGTAATCACTGAATCACATGCACTGTTAGCAACAGTGCCGGTGCGTCAGTAGTTCCCATCCCACAGAGTCCCAAGGGACTCCATGAAATGGGAACTTAGCGCCGTTGCTAGCACTTGTAATAGCCAGGTAACACCAGGATATCGGGCGCCAGTAACAGTACCGCGAGTCTACCGGTAGACTCATAATGAGGGCCTTTATAAATGCATGTGGCAAGACACGAGAAACTGCGCACGCAGACCTGCTCAGAATGATAATTCCATTCTGAACGCGGGTAAGATAACCACTCTTCCTTTATCTATTATACATTGTATTGTATAATAATGTAATTAGGTAATGTAAGGGTACAATACGCTCTCCATTTTCTTTGCAGTGGCAAGTGCATTTCTTTGGTACATGGTCACAAAGTCTATGGTTATGTTTAGGTAACCCAGCTTTGTTTCTTTTATTCCTTCCTCCTTGGGTCTAAAATGGATTTTCAAATATCCATTTTTGTAAATGGTTTTTGGTACTTTTGATTATCCCCAGTGATTGTCCTCACAACTTGACCCCCAAGCAATTTGAGATTTTGCCAATAAGAGAGTTTTACAGATGCAAATTTGGGGTTGTTTTAACTTTTTTTCAATACCTTGCTTGTATCTAAGATTGTGAATGATATACCCTCACATGTATCTAGTCCATGCTCTGCACCAATGGATACGTATGCAGCACATAGATACCATTCTGACTGTGGGATTTTCTTTTTCTCTAAAAAACAAACAAACACACAGACATGATTTTTTCTTGCACATAGGATCATCTGTAATCACAGACCTCAGAGAAATTTCACTATTTCTCACATTGACAAATGTCTAATATAAGGCACAACACACATCCTACTAGAATATGGACATTCTGTGACCAGAAAAGGGTATACAAATTGTAATTGCACTGCAATATATTTTTGTTCATACAAGATTTAAAGAATATGGTTATATATTATACTGATAGACTGCCATGTTATATTGTAGATTGTTGAATTGCACCTGATGAAGTGAGCCTGAATCCTGAAATGTGTCGTGCTGATGATATCAAACATAAAGAAAATGTTATCCATTGGACTACTGTGGAATTGAATTATTGCCATTTCACTGAAATCAGTGGATGTTTTATACATCTGCTACTAATCTTCGCTGATTAGTTCATCACTAAGGTGTGCAGGGGATGGGAGTATCTGATACTTTTGGATACTTTTCAGTTGCAGTTGAATTTCCAACCTTGTGTCAAGGTTAAGTGAACTCCTCTGCACCCAAATTCCCTTGATCATATTTGAATTGTTTTTTAATTAACATCATTTAGAAGGTGTGCACCCACACTTCATCTTCTGTACATTGTTTTTTTAGAACAGTTGTCCAAGCCCTGGTCATCTCTGACCTGGACAATGTCCACACCCATCTTGCAGGAATCCGAGATGTCACCTTGAACCCTCTGCAAGCCATCCAGTCCACTGAAGCCCACCTTAGCACAGGACTAAGAAGATTTGACATCACTCGCATCCTCAAGGATTTGAACTGACTACCCTTTCAAGCATGCATCATGCTCACGACTGCCTGCATCACCTACAAAGCAGCCGCAACCAAAACACCACTCTACTTGGCTGAGAAACCTACAATCGCAGGTGCCATGCACCACCAGAAGCCACAACATCTCCAGGCTGGAAACAACGGATGGCAAGAGTTCAAAAACCATGAAACAGTCCATTTACCTCTATGCACCCTTTCTCTGGAACAAGTTACCAAATCAGGTAAGACTGGCTGCCTCCATCCTTCACTTCAGGAAGGACCTGAGAGACCCAACTCTTCAAAGAACATATCACCAATCATTGATAGCTCGACTGAACCATTTCCCTTTATCTGGCATTCCCCCCAGTGACTCCCCCTTACCCTTCCCAGATCCTCTCCTACCTCTGTATCCTACGTGTAACCCATTGGTGTGTCCTGTTTCTACATCATGTTGCTGCTTCCCAGGTACTAGGTTTGCACTTTTTAAATCCCACACATACACACATACATACATAGAAAGCATGGAAAAGTCACAAAGCATGCATAGACTGTTAATTAGCACAGCTCTGACTCTGAGCAGAAGCACTCGTACCTGCGGAAGGAGAGTCAACAATGGAACACCTGGCCAACATGGAGAAAACGGGGGGGGGGCACACAACCAGGGTGAGAAGAAACTTTACCATCCTGCACCTGGGAAAGTGGTAAAAGGGGCACTGGCAAAGTAAAGCCGTCGAAAATGTGGAGTAAAGTAACGGCGTCAGTTCCGCTTAACAGATGCTGCTCGCCATGCAAGTTGGGTCACAAGAAGAAAAGTGGGAAAGTAAAGGGAAGTAAAGTAAAGTGAAAAGTAACGGCGTCAGTTCCGCTCTACGGATGCTGCTCGCCAAAAAGTGGGGAATGTAAAGGTGTGCTGCTCAGAGTAGAATATTCTGAAGCAGTACTGCCAAATTCGAGTAACGAAGTAACACTTGTGTATGAGCGCGATAGAAATAAAATATCAATCAATCAATCAATCAATCAACTGAACTTGCTGAAGTTGAGAGTGTTGTACTGCAAGAAAAGGGAGATCTGTAAGAAAAGAAGTCCGAGGAAGCAGAGAGAAGTGACTGGACCCATGGACCACAAAGGCCTTATTTGATGGAAATTAAACATGAACAGTCTTACACATAAGAATGACTCAAGTTGATTAAAGATTATTCAGCAACCAAACTTAGGAAGTAGTGACTATCTCATGTTTGCTGGATTTTCTTTCATACATTGTCCATGTCCCTAGTTAAATGTTTTGCTTTCTTGTCCTGTCACACACTGCAGCCCTGATAGATTCTTTTCCTGATCACCCGTTCATGTTTTCACCACACTCATGCTCTTGCCACGAACTAGGGTTGCCCTGCCCTCCTTCTATTTGGATACGGTTCACTAGAGAAAGAAAAAGAAAGCCTGGGGAGGTACTTTTGCTGAAGGGGAAAAGATTAGGGGAGTGTACAGGTCATGCGATCAATAATTCTCACCGTTGTTTCCCCACTGGTTACCCACATTAAGTTGTTTATGTACATGTGGATACAGGAACCTCTATTGAACATGGTAAGGGCGGCTATAAAGCAAATTATATACATTATTTAAAAGCCTATCAATTTAAAAGAGTGTGCCCAACCCAAGATTGACACTGCTGGCGAGGCAATGTGTGTGGCTGACGTGGTGTTACAGCTCAAGGCGATAACAGGAAGTTGAAAGATGATTGACAAATCAAATGAGTGTATTGGAGAGGCTTTTTGTGACCGGTGTGCTTGGAAGGACAACAGGGAGAGTAGACAGTAAGGAGGGTCCGACTAGAATCTGAGGTTCAGAATTGGCCAATGAATAGAACTTAAACGGCTGTGCCCCATTTTCATTGGATATGGTTGTATGAAGTGATCTTTTTTGCCAAAGGCTCGAGGTGGTATGTACCTGGAAGAGATGAAAGTTGCCTGAAATTGAGAAAGTTGAAAGAACCGTCTAGTTTATATCTAGTGTAGAAGGTCACCAACCAATCCAAGAACGTTATAGAGATCCACGTTTGAACAATTTGATAATAAAGGGCTGGAATGTAAGCGCACAGCCCACGTAGATATGATCTTGAAGGTCTCAAAGGACAGTTTACAACCAACAAAAAATTGAAATAATGTGGTTATTAGAACTGATGTTACCCTCCATATACTTAACTATATGTCGCACCATTTGAAGCACAGTGTCATGTGAAACGATTTAGAGGATACAATTTATTCTCCCGAGTTACGTCTTTTATCAAGTCAAGCCAGAGGGTGAAACCTCTCTCTCGGAGATCACAAATAGGCACATTTTGAAAGAAAAGTGGTAACTGCATGGATGGCACCAGCAACATTACCGCTTTAAGGATGTTGCGTCCCCTCCATGCAATTTTAATCATTGCAACATGTAGTTCAAGATGTAAGTGTACATACAGATGGAATCACCTCTACAGCATGTGTTTGCAATCTGTTTTGCAGAAGGTGTAACTGCTGCCTGCCATTTAGTAGTATTTGCAATGGATTTCACAGGATCCAATCCATTGAATGTACAACAGCATGGAATGCCATTCTGGCATGAAGCCATGTCTTATTTGAGAGTGTAGCGGGAATGCACAGCAGGAAAGTACATCCTGTTGCACGCCCCACTCTGCCTCCCAATAGAATGAAAACACCTTATAATGTAAAAGCTTGGTGTAAACCATGCAGCTAGCGCGTGATCTGCCACCTTGCCTTTATGCTCTGTGGACTGACAGAATGACACTTTATGTGCCTTCTGAATTTGTGTAACTCGTGTAATCTGTTGCAGGAGTTTATGACTTGAAAGCGAGAGCCAGGTCTGCTTGCAGGACCATAGCAGACCATGACCACCAGGTACTTTCTGCACTACATCGGATTGGTGGCATGGTTGCCTAGGTAACAGCCTGAAGATGGCAGAGGCCACTTCAGGAAGCACTGTTGCATTGTAGACATGAGAGTACCCAGAAGCCATGTGGTGTCCCAGCCCAGGGCAGGCCTTTGGTGATGGGGGTGTAATTAAGGTGTGATTAGGTTGAGGATTGGAGGTTCCCAGAGGATTCTGGACAGAGAGAGACCACATTGCACCCTTCCTGTGGTTTCCAATTCAGGGGCATTACGCAACCATTGACTGGGAGTTTTCTCATTATGGAATGGCCTACGACCCCCTCTCTGCTAGGCATAGAGGGGTTCCCACACATCCACCATGGAAAGCATAGACCTTGCGTGTTTGAGGAGCCGCCCAATAGAGACACTATCTATCGGGTTAAGTCATGTCCGATCCTCTGGAGGAATCTTCACACTCAGGGGAGGCAGATGACTAACGTTTGGACTAAATATTAGAACCCAACATAATAGTCCTGCTGGCCCACAGGTAAGTGACTCCCCAGAAAGAATACTGAAAAAAGAAAGAGGGGTAAAAGGGAGAAAGTGTAGAAAAATAAGTATCTTTAATTTCTGTTCCCGGGGCCAGTCTATTACACATCACCCACCTTCATCCAAAGGCAGCAAAGTCTTTTCCCTTTGATCAGTTGTACAAGTTTGCTTGAGGCTCTCACAATGGTCCGCATTTGACTGGTTCGCTTTTCTGACTTTAGGGTAAACCTCCCACCTGTCAGGCTAGAATGAATGTCTTCCCCATTAGTGTGTGATGAAAATACAATCTATCATAGAGATCCAAGTAAAATGTAAAAAGGAAGAATAAAGAAAGTTCAATGAAGCCATCTAGGACACCCTCACAGACTGAAGGAGAGGTCGCCTTCAAGTCGTGGAAGGGTCATTATCCTGAGCAGGTACTCAATTACTAATCATCTCTTTGTTGGAGATTTATGAAGATCCACCACCGAGGTGAAAGATACGTTTTTTGTTATTGTATATGTTTTGACATAGTTTCCCCTGAAGAAGGGTTCAGACCCGAAACACATAGAAATGAGAATTACGTTTGACACCATTTGAAATTACAGAATGACAGTATTGTTTAGGTTGGAACATTTTGTTTAATTTAGTAACATATGTAAACAAGTACTTTCAGTTCAGCCTTATGAACCATCAATTTGATAATGTCTACGCTACATTTTTCCTCGTAGCTTTGCAGAGAATATGACCCTTAAAAGCAAACCATTGTTTTCATTTCATGATACGTTTCATCACATGATTACTCTGTTGAAGGCACTTTCATGATTATACCACTTGGTTTTGCTCTTCAGAATTGCTAGAAAGATGACAGGGTTGATTTTTAAACTTGAGAACAATCAGAGGGATTGTCTGGTCATGAGAGGGACACGGCTATGGCAGAGTTCTCTGGGAGACATCATTACGAACCCTCTTGTATAGATTCACATGTGGCCTGAACTACTTAGCGTGTGAGGAAGCTCACTACTCATGTGCAATGTGCACGCCTTGGCATATGAAATAGGCGGGACTAGGTCAGTCCCCACCCCCTTTGGCTCATAATAAAAGAGCTCTAAGGACTGAAGATATTGGCTGAATTGCTGGACGGGCTACTAAAGTGACATTACTTTCATAAAGGTCCTGGATATGCCCAGGGTGATGTCAGTGAATATTTGACAAAATACATGAAAACATAAAAAATAAAATGCTGGTGAGTCCTGTCTGCAGCTATGTCCTTCGTTTTTGTAACAATGAATGGTTGTGAAAACAAATCCAGATGTGTAGATCTGGACACACAGGTGTCATGATTGACCGTACAGTCGCCCCACCCACAACCGCACCCAGAGCTGATGCAGTCCCTTCATGGGACCGGCCTTGTCGCGTGTGGCAGAAGCTTCATTAAAGTTATCATGTCCTGAGGGGAGGCTGGCGGTATGAAAGCTGCTAGTTTTGTCTTGAGGTGTGAGAGATAACCTGCAGTTTACTCCTTGGCATCTATGCATGCCCCACGAGCCCCTCCCACTCTATAAAGACCACCTCAAGAGGGAAGTCATCAAACAATGTATGTTCATTTATAGGCGTTCCCTATGAGACTTTAGCGACTACTTAAAGTCCTGTATATATATCATAGGTATTTACTACATCGACTATACCTTTCAAATCCAATCGGAGCAAAGTTAATGCCAACGCCCGCTATTGTCTGAAAGTGTTGAGGCACATTTGCCATGTTGTATTGGAGAACTCTCCAGCTTCCATTTGAATAGCATTCATCAGCTCAGCACCTTATTACCCATTCTATTTGGAGGATGGAGGATGGAGGAGCAGAGAAGAATCTAATTGGTTGACATTGGGTATCACAGATCTTTCTCTACGCAAGTTCTGACGGGCATTTTCATGAGAGATCACAGAACTCTGACTTTTAGAAGACTCCACTGGTTGCTGGACATTGCAAGGATTTCATTTAAGATCCTAAAATGTGCCCACAAAAGGGTCATTGGTGATGCGCCACTCTATCTCAGAAACACAGATCCCATTAATTATTGGGCGCAGCACGGCAGTTATCTGGGGAAACCGTGCTTGTTGAGTCCATGACTACTCAGGTCAGGGCCGGAAGGGGGGTCTACCCCATGATTAGTCTCTTGTTTGAAACTATGTTCTGGATTTCATAGTGCAAACCTATCTTTGAAACAACTGAGCTCTTTATACCAAGGGTCTTCAGTACCTGAGTACAGTAGTATGGATACAGTTACAAGGACAGACCGTTAAAGGTGTACTTTGAAGGCTCTGGAGATGGAGACACAAAGGGTAACAGGCATGGGATAGATGTTAGGAAGGGCAAGGCAGACCGAGGGATGACTACTTTGTTGGTGGGTCTGCAGCTGCGCACTGGTTGAGCTACACTCCTGAGGGTTTCATCCAATTTGACCTTTCTGGGTGTTTTGTTGAGTCCCTGTTTCTGCACCACTGGTCCCTTCCCTTGCCTTCTTCTGCTATGAGAAAAGCAAGTGTGTTCCATTTAAACACCCAGAGAAAGTCCCCATTAAACAGCTCCTCCCACATTCTTCCAGGCTTTTTCTATGCCGAGATGTACTGCTTTTAGGCAGCAACTCACAATTAAATGTTTCTGTTTTTCTCCCCAGGATTCCACTCTTCTGATTATAGTCACTTACTTTGATTTTCAATACATTTTGGTTGCCAATCATCACAAGAAAAAGGGGTCCAAACAGAGAAGCACTTACTGTGCTCTAATTTCAATGTGATTGTCTTTTTGTAAGGCGCCTCACCCCATGCCTGAGTTTGGTTTCTAAGCACGTATCTGGGATTCAAACCTCTGTTGCTCTGCGTGGTCTTGCTTCCAAGACCAGTGTTGCCCCTGTGCTATCCTCCGTTCACCAATACTGTGTCCAGTGCATAGATGAATAAGTGCAGAGCTGTTATGTTGAACTTGCAAATAGCAGCATTGCTGGGCGAGATGGGTGAGATGAACTCTGAAGAAGACTGTTAAGTAGTCAGCTGGAGACAAACGAGGTTTTCTTTCACAGTGGTTTATTGCACAACAAATACTGGTCACAGATCAATAAATTCAGCCAACTGATGACGGTTCTTTTCACCTCATAGGCACAGGCGTTGTGCCTTACTTTACTTGTAACTTCCGCTGCTGGCCTTAATTAGTTCCAAGATAACAGCCAGGCGATTACGGGCTTTTCACCCTTCAACCTGTCCGCCGGGCATGAAAACGAAATTAACAAAATGTCAATAGTACACACTTCACCACTCCGAATCCTTCTTCTTAGGCAGCCGTTTCTCTCCACTGGAAGGTCTTGAGCCTTGGACCGGGTATGGTGTCAATCTGTGAGCTTTCCGCTTACTACTAGTAAGCTCACTCGTATTCCTGGTTGGTCTCACTCCACTCGGGTGCGGCATCTCTCGCCACGCGCTGCTCCTGAAAAATAAGACGCCTCCTGAGTCTCTTGGAGTTGCATTTAACCCTTTTCCGGCCCCTCCCCCGTAATCAGCCCCATGTGTTCTCAGCAACGGTTTTAACACACCTGATTCAGATTCCCCACCTCCTCCCTGCTCCGTCCACTGTGGGCTAACCCTGTACTTTGTTTGTGTTCGGGCGGTTTTAACATAAGGAAACCCGGTTCTCCCTTTCCTCTTTTTCCTTTCTTTACCCATCGGTGTGCCTCCCCCTTGATGCAGTATTTCGTGGGGCATTTTGGGATCTGTAGTTTGTCTCTTTTCATTGATGGCCAGCACTTGACGGGACTCTTCCCCAACTCCCTCCTTTCTCCCAGTGTCTAGGGCGGCTGCCACTGCTTCCACCTCACATACTTCCCCCAAGGACCCATGCCGTTCGGGCAGGTCCATGGCACGTGACAAGTAATCAGCCACCATCTGATATTTTCCTGGTTTATGCACAGTCACGAACTGGTAAGGCTGTAGCGTCAAAAACCATCTCAGAACTCTATGGTTTGAGTCTTTCTGTGTAGCCAACCCTTTTAGTGGTGCATGATCAGTAAAAATGGTAAACTGTCTACCCAGTAGGTAATATCGAAGAGACTCAACAGCCCATTTTATGGCCAGGCATTCTTTCTCCAGTGTTGAGTACGGAATCTCGTGTGGAAGCAACTTCCTACTGATGAAGGCTATTGGGCAAAGGTTTTGCTCAGTCCTCTGGGACAGCACTGCTCCTAAACCACATCCCGAGGCATCCGCCTGCAAATAGAATTCTTTTGAAAAGTCAGGACAATGGAGAACAGGTTTTGTGGAAATCATCCAGATCAGCTTCTGAAATGCTTGCACTGCCTCCGGGGTGATCCCTAGGGGACGGTTGGTTTTCAGCGCATCTGTAAGCGGTGCAGCTATGGTAGAGAAGTGTGGCAAGAATCTCCTATAGTACCCCACAAACCCCAAGAAGGCTCAAATTTCTTTCTTAGTTTCGGGAGGCCTGAGCTTCTGTAGGGCTTGAATCTTGTCCAAAAGGGGGGTTATCACCCCTTCCCCTACTGCATACCCCAAGTATTTGGTTGTGTGTGCTGCCAGTTTAGTCTTTTTCGGGTTAATGTGCAGACCAGCCTCTTTTAATGCTTGTATTACTTGGGTCAAATGTGCCAGGTGTTCGTTCCACGTATGGCTGAAGATCACTGTGTCATCCAAGTAAGCCGCAGCATATTCTTCGTGTGGTCGCAAGATTATATCCATTAATGCCTGGAATGTGGCCGGTGCCCCATGCAAACCAAAGGGTAGGACAGTGAACTGAAATAAGCCTTGAGGTGTCGAAAAGGCGGTTTTTTCCTGATCTGATTGGTTGAGGGGTATCTGCCAATACCCTTTGGTTAAATCCAGGGTGCTCAGGAATGAGGCTGAACCCAGTTTTTCTATCAGTTCATCAATTCTGGGCAACAGGTAGGCTTCATAGTGGGATATTGCATTCAACTGCCTAAAGTCCATACAAAACCTAGTAGTACCATCAGGTTTGGGTACTAGGACCACTGGTGAGCACCATGCGCTTTTAGATGGCACAATGGTCCCCAATTCGAGCATGTTATCTATTTCCTTGGCCATTTCCCCACGTTTTGACTCCGGAATTCGATAAGGCCTGAGCCTTACAATTTTCCCTTCTTCCGTGGGTATAGAGTGGGTAGCCATATGTGTTCTTCCTGGTATTCCTGAAAAATCCCAGCCACCTGCTTCAAGGTATCCAATAATTCGGTCTTTTGGGATTCACTCAACTGTTCCCCCATTTCCACATCCTGAAGACTACTATGGCTATTAGGGACCATTTGCTCTGAGACTGACATGTCTGAGAGTGTTGAACATAATATGTCCGTTGTTCCTTCTTTCCATAGCTTGAGCAAGTTAATGTGATCATTCTGAAATTTATTTTTCCGTTCGGGTTGTTCCACCTCATAGTTTACAGGTCCCAATGTTATTGTTATCTGATACGGGCCCTTCCACTGAGCCAACATTTTGTTTGTGTGGGTAGGCAGCAAAACCAATACCTTATCTCCTACCTTCAAAGTTCGGGGTCGGCTCCCTTGATCATAATACTTCTCTTGTCTGTCTTGGGCCCTCCCCAGGTTTTCTTGAGCAAAGTCCCTCAGTTTACCTAGATGTTCTTTTAGGTCATTAACATATTCGGTGAGTGAGGTTTCCCCCTGTTGTTCCCAGGTGTCTTTTAGTAAACCCAGTATGGACTTGGGCTGTCTTCCGAATAACAATTCAAAAGGGGAGTATCCGGTTGAGGATTGCGGGGTTTCCCTTAGTACCATCAACACCCAAGGTAGAACCCGATCCCATCCCAACCCTGTGGGGCTGGTGGCTCTTCTTATCATTTGTTTAATAGTTTTGTTATATCGTTCCACCAACCCATCCGTTTGGGGATGGTACACTGAGGTTTTCAAGTGTTGAATTCCTAAGGTCTTACACACCTCCTTCATAACCACTGACATGAAGTTACTCCCCTGCTCTGTCACTATCTCCATGGGAATTCCCACTCGAGCAAAGAACGGCATAAGCACATTGCATACCTGTCTTGCTGAGATTACCCTTAAAGGGAAAGCTTCGGGATAGCGAGTGGCATAGTCCACAATCACTAAGATAAACCGGAACCCTCTACTGGTGGGCTCCAATGGCCCTACAATGTCCATCCCAATTCTCTGGAAGGGTTTCCTAATCAGGGGCATTCTTTGTAGAGGTGCTCTAGCCGGTATATGATGACTAGTTTTTTGACATATGGCACACTCTTGACAATATCTGGCTATTTCCGCATATACTCCAGGCCAGTAGAAATTCTGCAACACCCTTTTCACCGTCATGTTTTCTGCTAAGTGCCCCCCTGTTGTGTGATAATGGGCCAGTTGGATCAGAGTTTTCCGGTATGACTGGGGAACCAGCAATTGCTCCCTCTCCTGATTATCGGAACCTCTGGTCACCCTATATATTAACCCTTGGTTTTCCTTGAAGTATGGAGTAGTAACTGGGGTCCCACTCATTGCTTGGGCTTGTTCCCTGGCCCTTTTTAGGGTTTCATCCAGTCCGGTTTCGGTCCGAAACGAGGGAAGATGGTCTCCCACTCGCCAGTCTATGAGGGCAATTTCCATTCCTTTTCCCCTGTTCTCTTCCATATTTTTTCTCTGGCTTTTTGTGAGTTTACCCCTTCTTATTGGTACCCCAATCTCTGTTTTGGCAAATGGAGCTTCCTTTAACCATTTATCGAATTCTGGAATATCTGTCCCTATTAGTACCTGGGCTGTTATGGCCGGAATAATGGCTACTTTTACTGGTATCTCTTGTCCCTGTAGCCCCAACACAATGTCTTTCGTAGATACCTTTTTACATCCCCATGCACACATTTAATGTCAATGGTTCTCACCTTTCCTGGATCTTGCTCACTCGCATGCAGTTGTATGGCCGTCTGTCTGCTACCGCTGTCCATCATGGCTTGTTGGGGACGTCCATCCACCGTTACCTCTATCACATAGGGCAGTTTCTTCCGATATCCTGGAGCTTGTAGTATTCCAATGTCCATTGGTTCTGCCTTGTTTTTTCTGGCACAGAACCGGGCTATATGGCCCCATTCCCCACATTCGAAGCATTGGGGTGCCTGCCCCTTTAGGACACTGGTTCCGTTGTTGGGCTTAGAGTCTGGCCTATTCCTGAGTTCTTGGATTGCTCCCCTGTAATTGCTGCGCAGTTTCGTTGGGGGGCCTTGCTGGTAGTGTTGTGAATGTGCGGGGTGTTCCGGCTTTTTGATAGGCGGTGGCCACATCTATGGTTTCCGACAGAGTAAGGTGGTGATGTTGCCTTACCCACCTTTGGATGGGACTAGGCAGGGCGTCAACGAATTGTTCCAACATTACCTTTTCCTTAATCTGTCCAATCGTGGCTGTGTTGGGTTGTAGCCATTTTTCCGCTAAATCCTGTACGCAGTAGAACAGTTGCCTGGGGCTCTCTCCGGGTTTCAGTTTGGTTTCACGAAACTGGAGCCTGTAGGATTCCTCATCCATCCCCAGCCTTTCCAACACTGATTTCTTGATGTCCACATATGGGGTGTCCCCTGTGGGGTTGGCAGCCTGATAGGCTCCCTGCATTACCCCAGTAAGCAGGGGCGCCAAAAAGAAAGCCCATCTGTCCTGTGGCCATTGTGCTGCTCGGGCTATTCTTTCAAAGTTTACAAAGAAATAACTAGGGTCATCCCCTGCCTGGTATTTTTGAATTACGGTAGGGGGAATAGCTGGATGTGCCCGTTGGTTAGCCATTGATTCACCCAGAATCCTCAATGCTTCTCTTCCCTGTTCTTGAGCTGCTGTTTGCACTCGTAGAGCCTGTTGTAGGGCCTGCCGGTCCGCCTGGGCTTGATGTCTTTGAACTTGCACCAACTGCTGTAGTTGCTGTTGGGCTTCAGCCAATGCTTTTAACACGGCTACCATGCTGCTGGTGATTTTGCGTTCCTCTGTAATCCCACCGCTGCCACCACTGTTAAATAGTCAGCTGGAGACAACAAGGTTTTCTTTCACAGTGGTTTATTGCACAACAAATACTGGTCACAGATCAATAAATTCAGCCAACTGATGACGGTTCTTTTCACCTCATAGGCACAGGCGTTGTGCCTTACTTTACTTGCAAATTCCGCTGCTGGCCTTAATTAGTTCCAAGATAACAGCCAGGCGATTACTGGCTTTCACCCTTCAACCATTCCGCCGGCCATGAAAACGAAATTAACAAAATGTCATAGTACACACTTCACCACTCCGAATCCTTCTTCTTAGGCGGCCGTTTCTCTCCACTGGAAGGTCTTGAGCCTTGGACCGGGTACGGTGTCAATCTGTGAGCTTTCTGCTTACTACTAGTAAGCCCACTCGTATTCCTGGTTGGTCTCACTCCACTCGCGTGCGGCGTCTCTCGCCACGCACTGCTCCTGAAAAATAAGACGCCTCCTGAGTCTCTTGGAGTTGCATTTAACCCTTGTCCGGCCCCTCCCCCGTAATCAGCCCCATGTGTTCTCAGCAACGGTTTTAACACACCTGATTCAGATTCCCCACCTCCTCCCTGCTCCGTCCACTGTGGGCTAACCCTGTACTTTGTTTGTGTTCGGGCGGTTTTAACATAAGGAAACCCGGTTCTCCCTTTCCTCTTTTTCCTTTCTTTACCCATCGGTGTGCCTCCCCCATGATGCAGTATTTCGTGGGGAATTTTGGGATCTGTAGTTTGTCTCTTTTCATTGATGGCCAGCACTTGACGGGACTCTTCCCCAACTCCCTCCTTTCTCCCAGTATCCAGGGCGGCTGTATCCAGGGCGGCTGCCACTGCTTCCACCTCACAAAGACATTGAAGGTGTGGGAAAGAGAAGGGGTTCAGTATGGAGATTTCAGGGGAGGCAAGGGAAGGGGTTTTGGAGTTTCCCATTGGGACAGAGAAGGAAACAGCCCATCACATCTCATGACATATTAGAAACAAACTCTTATGTTTGTGAGCAACAAATGTAACTGAAACCAATTGAAAACACACGTGGAATAGATCATTGCAGGCATATCTCATAACATGAGAACAGACCCGCTCCCATCGGAGGACAGGCCCCAACAGCATTAGCCACAACCTCACCTTTGCGCGATTAAGCATGAAATATCGCTGAACACAATAGAATGCATAGACAGAGCTGCCCAATGCAGACAGGCCTCAGTGCACGAGGGTAGGTCCTTAAGATTGGAGTAAGCACCAACGACATCAGTAATGGCCTCGGGTTTTTATATCAGGGATTGACTCACTGGTGAGGGACAGAACTCACCCGCAGCAGAATTGTGGAACAGCTGCCCGGTAGTCTTGACTCTAGCCTTTTACTAGTATTTGAGAACCTCACCAGTTAGGCCCGCTCATCTTTTAAGATCTTTTAGAATCTAATCCAGGGGCAGGAATTGCCTAGTTGACAGGTCTCCTAGAGTGCCTGACTCTGCTGCACCATCTTACTTTCTCTCTCTCGCCTGGAGTTGGTCTTTCCTCAATCTCCCTGTAATCTGTGCTCTTCGGGTCCCTTTCTCTCCTCTCCACGCTGATCTCTCCCACAAAGGTGTTGCCCCCCCTTCCCTCTTTCAGCTGTTCCCCAGTTCCACTTCTTCAGTATACTGGTAGCTTCAAACACAGGCAGCACTGCCTACTCTTGATTCACTTAAGTGAATGAGGCCTGCAGTGCCTGCCAGTGCCCCAAGCTCTGCATCCTTACTGGCTGACAGAGCATGACAAATGACAGACACGGTGTATAGAAAATGGCCCTTTAATGTGAGCCTGCCCAGGGCCCCAAAGCATGATTACACTGTGTCTCTACCGCCTCACAAACAATGCCTGATTGTCAACAAATCCATTAAACATCCACTTCCCCTCCTCTAACACTGCACACCATCCAAGGCCTAAGGTCCCACTCCCTGCCCGACCTTAGGTCATCACTGATGACCGAGCGTTTGCTACTCCTGTGCCAGATTGGCTTCTGTATATCCTCCCCTAACCCTACTCGTCACCCTTGACCCAACGTCTCCCACCCTGTATGACCATGTGTCATCACTAATGCCTGAACCTTCAATCCTCCTGGACCTCATGGCCTGTATATATCCTCCCCCAACACTACTAACCGCCCTGGACCTAATGTGCCTCACCCTCGCTGACCATATGTCATCACTGGTGACCAGGTCTTCCGTCCTCCCGAGCCGCATTGGCTCTTGTATCCCCTCCCCTAACACTACTCGCCACCCGGTATCTTACATCTCTCACCCTTTCTGACCACACATCATGCCTGATGACCAGGTCCTTGCTCCTCCTGAACCCCATGGCCCTTGTACAGCACATTGCTAACATGTTGGTGGTCCTGTCATTATCTGCTGTGCCTGTCCAACTTCAAACAAGGTCATTCCTAATGTCAAATGGCCATGTTAGCTATTGTTTTCTGGGGGACCTCTCACATCAACTGTTATGTTATGTTAGCTAAACTTATAAAGCGCTCGTACACCCGGGGGCATCTTAGCACTGAAACACACACAAATGCTAGCCAGCACTTTGACCTAAAAGAGCATGGTTTTCATAAGATGTCTGAATTCCAGGTTGTTTTGGGTTTGTCGAAGGGCGAGAGGCAGCACATTCCACAACTTGCCAGCAGCAATCGAGAATACTTATCGACCTACCCTAGAAAGACGAATCCTAGGAACCAAGACTAAACAGGCATCACCAGAATGGAGGGCTCGGTCTGGAATGTAGGGAGCAAATGTATCACAAAGATAGACTGCCCCCAGATAATAATAGGCCGGATGCAGATAGGGCAGAGGGCTTGGAACTTCACTCGCCAGGACACTGGGAGCCAAAGGAAGGAACCCAGAACAGAGGTAATATGATTACCACAGGGTGAATTGGTGGCCACTCGGGCAGTCAAATTCTGCAGCAGTTGCAACTGATGAATAAGGCCCACAGGTTGGGACTGGAACAGGGAATTGCAGAAATCTATTTTGCTAAGGACTAATTTGGCCACAACCAAAGGACATAGGTGACCTGGTAAAAATGCTAAAACCTAATGCAGTATCCTGGTATGGAAATAACCAGCCTTACAGACCGCACCAACCAGAGAGTCCATTGAAAGAGTCGAGGACAAAAGAACCCCTAAGTTCTTGACCACCGTCACTGGCATAGGAAAATCACAATAGAACAGATGGCCACCACCAAGACCTCTGTCATGTTCCTGTTCAGCGTCAGCCAATGGCTGTTCATCCACCCCGCCATGGCCATCGGGCACTGACACAGGCACATACACTCCTCAGCCTGGTTACGATCGAAGCAAACCAGGATTTGAGTGTCATCGGCATATGAATAGCACCGGAGGATTGAAGGGGCAGACAAGACAAACAAGAGGCTGAATAAAGATGTTAAGATGCATAGGGGACAAGGCAGAGCCCTGAGAAACGCTGCAGAACAGAGAGTGGGAAGGGGAAGAAAAAGGAGGGAGAGAAAAAGATTGACTCTTTATCTGTCAGGAAGGAGGTAAACCACGCTAGGACAGGCCCAGAGAGGCTGCCAGGACCAGACGGGACTGCAGGATAGAGTGGTCGACAGTGTTGAAAGCCGCTGAGAGCTCTAACAATATCAGGACATCCACTCACCCACCGTCCACCAGCCTGGCCATGAAATCAGCAGCAGACACCAGGACACTCTCTGTGCCATGTCCCAGATGGAATCCTGACTGAAAGGGGTCAAGGAGCCCAACGGAATCCAGGAGGGAAAAGAGGAGAGGAGATAGCAGGGCTTCCAAAATGTTCATGAAAAATGGCAAGAGGGAGATAACACAGAAATTGTCAGGGACATAAGGATCCATGATGTTTTCTTTAAAAAGAGGGATAGCAGCGGCCTGTTTAAGCTCTGCTGGAATACATCCAGGTAGGCATGAAAGATAAACTGCTTGCGACACCCAGGGGTCATGCCGGGCATGATGTCTTTAAGGACATCTGGTGGAACAGGGTCAGAGGGAGCGGCGGATTTACGCTGCATGATGGCATTGCTCACTATTTCATTGGAGTCCATATTGGTATCAACCTGATGAGCCAAATGGATTAGTATGGATGTTTGATATTTTAGAAATAAAATATTCGGCCGGTGAATCGCAACGCAATTGCGTAGGTGTAACATTAAGATTAATATTAGCGGTCGAAGACAATGGACCTCATTAGGAAACTGGTGGTGACGGTATGAACAGTGATGGTAAGGGCCGGTTATTGCCCAATCATGGGAGGTGGTGCCGGTAGCGAGCATGCCAGTAGCTGTGGTTGCCATACAGGCACGGCTACCACCATGCTCGTAATGAGGCCCAATGATTTGACCACCGAGAACAGTTCCCTTGGCTGATTTCAAACATTCTAGATTTTATGAGTAAAGAAAGCCTACTTGGCCTGATAGATGACTACATGATAGTTTAAGTGAGCTGATGGTAAACCTACAGAGTTAAGTGAACTTTGAGGGTGTGACTACATCAGCAGCAACCCTTAAGTACTCAGTCAATGAGGACAGGTCAACCATACTACTAGTGTTACACTCTTTTTTAACAAAAGAAGAGCATTCCAATCTGCACAGCGCCAGTTCCGCTGCATAGCTGTAGAGGGTGGATTTTTAATAGGGAGGTACGGGGAACATCAGCACAAAATGCAATAAGTGGTGGTCAGACCAGAGTACTGACTCCGCAGGAAGAACATTGATTCTGGATTTGTCGAAGAATACTAAATCAAGGGTATTTCCTAAAACATGAATGGGCTCAAACACAGACTAATACGGACCCAAATCAGTAAGAGCGTAAAAAGACGGGGATACAATAGGGGCATGTGGGAGATTAAACTTAATAATGAAATCTCCCAAAATCACCAGTTGAGATGAGGAACCAGTATCTGAGATGGAAGGGGATGCAGATCTTACTCATGCATCAGTAATCAGAACGACTTAGGAAGTTGGCAAAATCAAGGATGTTTTAATAATAAGTCTTTACAACAGGGAGTACAACAGACATCAACGGATGCTGCACAGCTTGCTCAATGAGTTCTCAAAAACATATCATAAAAAACATTATTTTATACTAAATATTCATCATAAGTGACGTCATGCTACCTGGCAAAATATGAAAACTAACTAGGGATTGTGGTTGGTCTACGGGGAACATCTACATATACTTTCTATGGGATACAGGGTCGTTATTGGGTCTCTAAAATCAGGTGGACAATTAAGCCTACCCCCAGTGCAAGACATCATCCTTGTCAGACTAATATACGATGGACTATTGGCTTCTCAAACTAAAGGGCTCTTTACTACGTGGCCCTCTATAATTGGTTGGCACGCTTTTACCCTTCTGGAATATTCCACCCGCTAGCAGCACAGAAGCTGGGACCCCAGGTGCTGGGGGGTTGGCCTGGTCAGGCCTCCCCACCCAATTAGCCCAACGTCCATCATCGCTCCTGTGGTTTGTTATTCAATTAAATCTGTTTGAACTTGGCCTTGTAGAGGCTCACTATGCCTGAGAATAAAAGGAAGTGTGAACATGGCCTTATCTTCTGGTCTCGGTGTAACTCACCCCAAAGTCTATTTTTATCTGACCATGTGAGTGGAGACCACGTTTTTGAGCTCCTTCGTAGTATTTAACCTCATTTGTGCCAAGGACGAGGTATCTCATCCTTGGAATTCCCTCCCTGTTGCCAAGGACGAGATAGCTTGTCCTTTTCGGCACTCTGTTCAAAAATGTAATCCAACCCCTGGGCTATGTGAGGAGAGGTCCTCCCTCACTGCCAGGGGGCTGGGTTACTTTCAGTTTCACGTTGGCGTGCGTTAAGCACGCCTACGTGAAAGTGAAAGTAATGTTCACCGCAGCAGCCATTTCGGGCTGCTACTGTGAAAATAGAAGGTGAGTCTTCACCTTTCTCCCCCTCGATCTCCGGCTGTATTTCAAGCCAGAGATCGAGGGAGGTGTCATTGGAAAGGGGAGATTCTCCCCTTTCCAACGACACCCTTTGTGACAGCATTGCTGGGCGCGGATCGGGCGCAGAGCGCTCGATCTGCGCCCATCAATGCCACTAGACTAAGATGGATAAGTTTGTGACGTGGGGGGAGAGAGAGGCTGCTTACAGTAAGCAGCCCTCTACCCCCTTCTCCCCCAGAGCATGGGTGCACATATGTGCACAACCCTGGGGGCAGATGGCTGATCATCTGCCCCAGGGAAGGGGGCAAAATAAAAAAATAAAATAAAAAGAAACAACTGTGATGGGGTGTGGGTGGGATTTTTATTGCCCCCATGAAAGGGTGGTGCCCCCCCCTCCCACACAAAGTGAAAAGGGGGCCACCCCTTGTAGCCCTCCCTGGGGGCAGATATATGCCCCCAGGCACGAGTTCATGAGGTGGACCCCCACCCAAATGGGTGGGGGAGGGCCACCATGAATAAGTGTGCAGGCCCCCCAAAGGAAGGGGCCTGCAGATTAGGCCCCCCCTGGGGGCAGATGGCTGATCATCTTCCCCCAGGGAAGGGGGCAAAATAAAAAATAAATAATAAAAAAACAAAAGGGAATTTTGGGTGGGAGTTGGAGGGCCACTAGCCACCAGGGATTTATTTTACTGAAAAGGGGGGTGGCCCTCTCCCCCTCATCCCAAGGGGAAATGGGGATACCCCTTGTAGCCCTCCCTCGGGGGAAAATATCTGCTCCAAGGAAGGGGCATCTGCCCCCAGGGAGGGTTGAATGAGATGCCCCGATGAATTTGGTGTGGGGAGGAGAGGGTCAACCCCCATTACATTAGAAAATTACCTGGTGGTTTAGGGTGCCCCTCAGCCCGCCCTAAAGTGTAGTGTATAATTTTCCATTGTATTCTTTGTTTATGAAACTTGCCTTGGCGTAGAGGGGCACATTGGTGTGCCAATCTGGCGCTAGGGTGCCCAAACCTTACTGCCCCACTCACTGGGGGGCTTGTCCTACACATTTCTGGTGGCCCTCATGCCCCAACCCAAAATTGGGTGGGGTGTACCTCACGCAGCCGTTTGTAGGAGGCCCAGGGAGGCCTGCTTCAGGTGTCCCCGCCACCCATTTGGGGGGTGGGGGGAGAGGGCCATCAGAAATTGTGGGGCAGGCCTCCCAGTGGGTGTGGCTGTATGGGTTGGGCACCCTGGGGCCAGTTTAGCACACCAATGTGCCCCTCTGCGTCAAGACAAGTTTTGTAAACAAAGAAAAAAAGTGAAAATGGTGGAACGCATTTTAGGGGGGCTGTGGGGCAGCCCAAAGGGACGGGGAATTTTCTAATGGGATGGGGCATTGAACTCCCTGCCCCCCACCCACAATGGAGTTGGGTGCCATGCCATGCAGCCCTCCCTGGGACCAGATATCTGCTCCTAGGAATGGACGCCTGAGCCCAGGAAGGAGTGCAGGACAGCCCCCCCTTATCTGCCCCCAGGGAGGGCTACATGAGATGTGCCGCCCCTCCAATTGGGTTGGGGATGGAGAGGTGCTGCCCCCTTCACATTAGAAAATTCCCGATGGTGTAGGGTGCCCCTCAGCCCCCGCTAAAGGGCAGCCTGCCATTTTGAATTATTTTCTTTGTTTATGTCATGATGCCCGCTCCCGGGGAGCCGGTTCAAGCCCGGCGTCCCCGAAAGCGGACATCCAGTCCCCAAGGAAGGACCCAGCAACCCCATATAGGGGCCCTTTGGACAGTGTCCTGGTGCCTATGGCGCCAGGCTCATAAAAGACATCAGTCCTGGCGCCATAGGTGCCAGGCTCATTATGGAAGTGCTTGGGTGCACTTACCTGATGCAGACCATGCTGCAGGATCCCGGCCTCCTTGAGGCCTGAAAGGAAGTACTTTACCTGTGGGACTAATTTACCATCCGGGCGTGGTCGGGGAAGGATACATACCTGATTGGAGGAAGGATACATACCTGGAACTTCTTCCAAGGCTATTTAAACCCCACCCGAACAGCCACACGTGCTTCGCGTTGTTCTGCATCTAGCAGCTGGACGCTCACCATGTCTGCTCCTGCATCCTGACTTCTGCCACGCCTGCCAGCATCCTGGATCACCTGCAAAGGAAGAGAAGAAGAGAACAGAAGAAGGAAAAGTCCATACCTGCTAAATCTGCATCCCGGAGACATCTCGCCGACAATCCTGAAAAGGAAGACTTTAATTTAAAAGCTCATCGCGTCGATCGCTGCAGCGCCACATTCCACTCACCTTTACAGGGCGCCTCCATGTTCAGCAGCGATCATCCGGATTCGTAGTCACGCCCCAGCGTCTAGGGAGAAAAACACCAGAACAAAAGGTGAGAGAGAGAAGGGAATAAGGAAAGCTAAATCTCCATGTTAAGACTTACCTGTTGATTCATTCCCTCTTCATTTCGGGTCCGCGCCGCATCCTTGCATTTCCGGACCCCGGCCCCTAAGGGGAAAAAGAGACATCAGCGTTAATGAGCGAATGAAAAGACATTACCAAAAAATGCTCATTAAAGACTTACCTGATTTCTACAAGGATTTCACCTCTCATCTCGGGTCGGTGCCTGTTCCCCGGCATTCCGTACTCCGGCCCCTATGGGGAAAAAGACACTAGCATTAGTATATTAATGCATGGACACAAGGGGAACCTCTTATCAAAAAAACTTACCTGGAAGCCAAGCAAGTTTGGTTCTCACCAATCCGAAAATCCAGTGAAGTAACTGGATACCAACGCTCCCCTGCATCAGAAGCAGGATGGAGAGCTCATCCTTCCAGACCCTAAGGTGTGACGCTACGAGAAATCACAGAAGGGTTTCAAGGAGGGTGAGAGGGGAAAGTGGGAGGCCGAATGCATTACCCCGCAGACAGTTAATCCCCTATTTTCGCCTACAGAAGGATACTTCTGCGAGCCAGACAAGCCAGATTTGGGGGCCCGGTCCAGTCCGTCTTCCGAACCCTGCGCATCACCTTAGAAGAGGTCACAGCAGCGCGAACCAGGCCAGCGCCTCCGTGGGAGTCAGGTGAGCGTAACAGAACGCGAAGCCTTCCTACAAATTCCCACCCAGGCGCTATGGAAAGTTCTGAGACTGATCAGTTGGCCCAATTACTGGGGGAATTACGGGCGGAAGTACATGCCACTTGTCAAGAGACTAATGCCCTCAGGAGGGAATTAATAATATCAAAGGAAAGAACTGATGACCTGGCAAGACAGCTTTTGCAAGGTCAAGCTGGGCAAACTCCTCTACCCGGTTCCGGAGGGAACCCCGCTCCTGTGGTTTCCAGTAACCCTGTGCAGATTAATCTACCTGGAAACAGGCCTCCCAGTGGGTGTGGCTGTATGGGTTGGGCACCCTGGGGCCAGTTTAGCACACCAATGTGCCCCTCTGCGTCAAGACAAGTTTTGTAAACAAAGAAAAAAAGTGAAAATGGTGGAACGCATTTTAGGGGGGCTGTGGGGCAGCCCAAAGGGACGGGGAATTTTCTAATGGGATGGGGCATTGAACTCCCTGCCCCCCACCCACAATGGAGTTGGGTGCCATGCCATGCAGCCCTCCCTGGGACCAGATATCTGCTCCTAGGAATGGACGCCTGAGCCCAGGAAGGAGTGCAGGACAGCCCCCCCTTATCTGCCCCCAGGGAGGGCTACATGAGATGTGCCGCCCCTCCAATTGGGTTGGGGATGGAGAGGTGCTGCCCCCTTCACATTAGAAAATTCCCGATGGTGTAGGGTGCCCCTCAGCCCCCGCTAAAGGGCAGCCTGCCATTTTGAATTATTTTCTTTGTTTATGTCATGATGCCCGCTCCCGGGGAGCCGGTTCAAGCCCGGCGTCCCCGAAAGCGGACATCCAGTCCCCAAGGAAGGACCCAGCAACCCCATATAGGGGCCCTTTGGACAGTGTCCTGGTGCCTATGGCGCCAGGCTCATAAAAGACATCAGTCCTGGCGCCATAGGTGCCAGGCTCATTATGGAAGTGCTTGGGTGCACTTACCTGATGCAGACCATGCTGCAGGATCCCGGCCTCCTTGAGGCCTGAAAGGAAGTACTTTACCTGTGGGACTAATTTACCATCCGGGCGTGGTCGGGGAAGGATACATACCTGATTGGAGGAAGGATACATACCTGGAACTTCTTCCAAGGCTATTTAAACCCCACCCGAACAGCCACACGTGCTTCGCGTTGTTCTGCATCTAGCAGCTGGACGCTCACCATGTCTGCTCCTGCATCCTGACTTCTGCCACGCCTGCCAGCATCCTGGATCACCTGCAAAGGAAGAGAAGAAGAGAACAGAAGAAGGAAAAGTCCATACCTGCTAAATCTGCATCCCGGAGACATCTCGCCGACAATCCTGAAAAGGAAGACTTTAATTTAAAAGCTCATCGCGTCGATCGCTGCAGCGCCACATTCCACTCACCTTTACAGGGCGCCTCCATGTTCAGCAGCGATCATCCGGATTCGTAGTCACGCCCCAGCGTCTAGGGAGAAAAACACCAGAACAAAAGGTGAGAGAGAGAAGGGAATAAGGAAAGCTAAATCTCCATGTTAAGACTTACCTGTTGATTCATTCCCTCTTCATTTCGGGTCCGCGCCGCATCCTTGCATTTCCGGACCCCGGCCCCTAAGGGGAAAAAGAGACATCAGCGTTAATGAGCGAATGAAAAGACATTACCAAAAAATGCTCATTAAAGACTTACCTGATTTCTACAAGGATTTCACCTCTCATCTCGGGTCGGTGCCTGTTCCCCGGCATTCCGTACTCCGGCCCCTATGGGGAAGAAGACACTAGCATTAGTATATTAATGCATGGACACAAGGGGAACCTCTTATCAAAAAAACTTACCTGGAAGCCAAGCAAGTTTGGTTCTCACCAATCCGAAAATCCAGTGAAGTAACTGGATACCAACGCTCCCCTGCATCAGAAGCAGGATGGAGAGCTCATCCTTCCAGACCCTAAGGTGTGACGCTACGAGAAATCACAGAAGGGTTTCAAGGAGGGTGAGAGGGGAAAGTGGGAGGCCGAATGCATTACCCCGCAGACAGTTAATCCCCTATTTTCGCCTACAGAAGGATACTTCTGCGAGCCAGACAAGCCAGATTTGGGGGCCCGGTCCAGTCCGTCTTCCGAACCCTGCGCATCACCTTAGAAGAGGTCACAGCAGCGCGAACCAGGCCAGCGCCTCCGTGGGAGTCAGGTGAGCGTAACAGAACGCGAAGCCTTCCTACAAATTCCCACCCAGGCGCTATGGAAAGTTCTGAGACTGATCAGTTGGCCCAATTACTGGGGGAATTACGGGCGGAAGTACATGCCACTTGTCAAGAGACTAATGCCCTCAGGAGGGAATTAATAATATCAAAGGAAAGAACTGATGACCTGGCAAGACAGCTTTTGCAAGGTCAAGCTGGGCAAACTCCTCTACCCGGTTCCGGAGGGAACCCCGCTCCTGTGGTTTCCAGTAACCCTGTGCAGATTAATCTACCTGGAAACATGCCGCTGGCCCCACCCGAACGCTTTGCTGGGGACCCCAAACGATTCGCCGTATTCATGGATCAGTGTTGTTTGCACTTCCTATGCAGACCTGGGGCCTTCCCTAATGATCAAACCAAGTAGCCTTTGTATTGTCATATCTCAGCAGCTGTGCTGCCGATTGGTCAGTTCCACTGGTTACTCAAGATGACCCGATTCTCTGTGATTTTCAAAGGTTTCAAGCAAGCATGGAAAGGTTATTTGCTCGACACTCTCAGGGGCAGGCTCTGGATGACGAACTTCTATCCCTGCGACAGGGCAATCAGGACCTCCTATCCTATATTGCAACCTTTAATAGACTAATTGTGGAAACGGGATGGACAGAGGATAAAAGAGTCACGTTGTTTTATCGAGGCCTTTGCGGAGAACTTAAACATGTCTTGGCCCAAGTTGTAAATCCGCCCCAAGAATGCACAGAGTATATAGACTTAGTGATCCAATTGGATCACAGACTTCAAAACAGAAAAGCAGATCGGTCCAGGTTTGAGACTCGGGTGTTGGTCAAGACCTGTGCTAATCCCAAGGGAGTTGATGTCTCTGAGACTATGCAAATTGGAGGGGTTAAAGGACCCTTAACTCAAAAGGAACGTGAAAGGAGGCGGCAGTTAAAATTATGTCTTTATTGTGGGAATTCTGGACACTTTCTACGAGATTGCCCGGCAAAACCGCCCCGAAAGACGGTAGGAGCCGCTGATAAAAACCATGAAGACTCTGTTTCGGGAAACGACTCCGCCCGACAAGTGTAGGGGTCCGCTTGCCGAGCTTGAAAACTAACTCTCAGACCTCGCATTTCATTGTGCCAATGGTTCTCGTAGATCCAGAACAGCCTAAGCGGTTGCATGCAATAAAGGCATACATCGATAGTGGGGCTATTGGAAACTATGTGGATCGTGAATTGGTCTCTAGGATTAACCTCCCTCTCCGTCCTAAAACCAGCAAAGATGTCATCACCACAGTCGATGGAACTGAAATTGCCTCTGGACCGGTAACACATTCCACTACTGAGGTGACTCTTATTGGTCCCGACGGTCATCGGGAGGGTGTTGTTTTTGATGTTATCAAGGCTCCACAGTTTCAGGTTATTCTTGGAATCCCTTGGTTAGAGACACATAATCCTCGAATTGATTGGCGAGCTAAGAGAATAACCTTCCCGGATTGTACACAAACCTGCTACCCAGAAAACCTGAAGATTAATCTAGCATCTGTAACCTCTGCCTCCATGCAACTACCTCCGGAATACCAAGACTTTCAGGACGTCTTCCAAAAGGAACAGGCCAACACGTTACCTCCTCACAGATCGTACGATTGCCAAATCGATCTGGTGCCCGGTGCACAACCCCCTTGTAGCAGGATTTATGCTGTTACCGAACCTGAGAATCTGCATTTGAGACAATATTTGGATCAATACCTAGCTAATGGTTTTATTCGCCCGTCAAAGTCCCCGGCATCCTCGGCTTTGTTCTTCGTGCCCAAAAAAGAGGGCGACCTTAGAACTTGTATCGATTACCGCGCATTGAACCAGATAACGGTTAAAAACCGTTATCCTCTGCCTCTGATCCCTGAACTCCTTGACCAGGTGAAGGACGCTTGCATATACACTAAGCTAGATCTCCGGGGGGCTTATCATCTGGTACGAGTTAAAGAAGGCGAAGAATGGAAAACTGCCTTCCGTACTAAATACGGATTATTCGAGTACCAGGTGATGCCTTTCGGATTGTGTAACGCGCCGGCTGCCTTCTAATACTTCATGAATGATGTCCTTCGGGAACTCATCGATGTTTGTGTTGTCGTATATATTGATGACATTCTGGTGTACTCCTCTTCGGAATCTGATCACAGAAAACACGTCAGGGCAGTACTTGAAAAACTGCACCAACACAAAACTATTTGCTAAATTGGAGAAATGTGTTTTCCATACCACAGAAGTCGAGTTTCTAGGTTTCATCCTGACACCCAAAGGAGTCCGAATGGACTCAAGAAAAGTGGATGCCATCCTCAAATGGCCATCACCTAGCTCTGTAAAAGGGGTTCAAAGCATGCTCGGCTTTGCCAATTTCTATCGCAGGTTTATGCCGGAATTTTCACGCGTGGTACAACCCATTACTGCACTCTTGAGGAAAAATAAACGTTTTGAATGGTCTGAAGAAGCCGAGCAGGCCTTTCAGGATTTAAAAGCTAAGTTTACCTCCGCACCTATATTGAAACACCTGCGTCCAGATCTCCCTTATGTCATCGAGACTGACGCATCTAGCCTAGCCATGGGAGCTGTCCTGTCCCAAAGAGATCCCGAAACCAACCAACTGCACCCCGTAGCATTTTGGTTCAGAAAATTCTCGGCACCCGAGGTTAATTATGCAATCACAGACAAAGAACTGTTAGCCATTAAGTCCGCTTTTAAAGCCTGGCGGCATTATCTGCTTGGCGCTCGACATACCATCACAGTGATCACTGATCACCGGAATTTACAGTATTTGAAAACCGCCAAGGCTCAGTCATCATGGCAGCTCCGATGGGCTTTGTTTTTCGCTGAATTTGATTTCGTGATTACCTATCGACCTGGCTGTAAGAATGGCAAAGCAGACGCCTTATCCCGAATTGGAATGGGAGAATCTGATACAAACTCAGAACCAGTACCAATAATTCCCGAACAGAGGAATCTAGGCATGACTTCGTTACAGACGCTTGAAGACATTCAAGCCAGAGTGAAACAACTCCTGGACCCTACAACCTTACAGGAATGGATACAAAAGGGATCAGATTTTACCATAGATAATGGTTTACCTTATTTCCAAGGACGCTTATTCCTGCCACATAAGGAATTACACGAACTAGTTATTTCCGGTTATCATGATACATTAATAGAGGGACATCCCGGTATTGCCAAGAAAAGGTGAAACGACAATTTTGGTGGCCCTCTTGGCGAAAAGATGTTAAATCTTTTGTGATGTCCTGTGGTGTTTGCGCCCAAAATAAAAGTCAAAAGAAAAGACCAGCCGGAATCCTTCAACCTCTAGACATACCACCAGCACCCTGGCACACCCTATCAATGGATTTTATTACAGACCTGTCTCCTTGTTCGGGGTACAATACTATTCTGGTAATTGTGGATTTGTTTTCCAAAATGGCCCACTTTATTTCTTTGAAAGGTTTACCTTCAGCTTCTGTCCTAGCCAAAGAATTCCTCGAAAATATTGTTCAGCTACATGGATTCCCATCTATACTAATCTCTGACCGGGGAAGCCAATTCATTTCCCACTTCTGGCGCAAATGTTGTCAAATGGCGCAGATCGACGTAAGATTATCGACCAGTCACCACCCTCAGACCGATGGTCAGACCGAGAGGACAAATCAGACCCTTGAACAGTACTTACGGTGTATGTTACAGCAATCTGAAAGCAACTGGAAAGACATTCTTTGGATAGCCGAATACGCATATAATAATTCGGTACACTCTGGAACTGGCCACAGTCTTTTTTATACTTTGTTTGGGCATCACCCTCAAACCTCAAACCTTGACTCACCTCAGAACCTCAGAATGCCTGCAGTAGAACATCTGCATTCTACAATTACCCAAGCCTTCAAAGAGGCAACTACGCATTTACAACAAGCCAAGAGAAAATACAAGGAGATTGCTGATCTACATCGGAGTGAAGCACCTCTGTATCAGATTGGGGATCAAGTGTGGTTAGCTACCAGACATTTACCACTCAAAGGGCCTCGAACTTTTAACCCAAAATATCTGGGACCTTATTCTATTACGGCAATAATGAACCCAGTGGCTGTTAAACTTGATTTACCAGCTAGTATGCAAATTCACCCTGTTTTTCATGTGTCACTTCTGAAACCAGTGGTACCCGGAACCCGACTACTCAAACCTCCAGAACCTATTCTAATAGATGGGGAGCCCGAATTCGAAGTGAAGAACATTTTAGACTCAAAAATGTTTAGGTCAAAACTGTTCTACCTAATTGATTGGAAGGGGTATGGACCTCAGGAGAGGTCGTGGGAACCCAGCGACCATGTGCATGCACCTCGATTAGTCAGGAAATGCCACCGACTCTTCCCAGACAAACCAAAACCCCCGGAGGGAACAACCTTGGGAGGGGCCTTGGGGGGGAGTGCTGTCATGAAGCCCGCTCCCGGTGAGCCGGTTCAAGCCCTTTGTCACACACCCCTTTAATTTCCCAAATGTGCCCTATATTTAGTCGCTGCTTTAGGCACCATACACTTTTGTAACCTGCACAAGTCACCTACCCTTGAAAAGGTCTTCTTGTGCTCTTTCAAAAAATGTATGTTTGCCCTTCCTCACCACATTGGTTTTCCTGATTTACACATGCTAAGTACGTCTTTTCAGGCCGTAAGCATAAAACTCCTGTGTACCATGGCTCAGTGTTTGGCTTGTGGTATTGCTTGTTTTGTAAAACACTACAAAAAATGTGTGCTTTCCTAACTGCAGGAGTTGGGGGAACATAGCAGAGCATTGCTTTTCTCAAAATTCATACAAGCCATTGCCGTACCAAGCCAACCATGTCCACCACATACCTTTTTTTTCGGGTCATTTTACCGCTTTTCCCTCAATCTATGGCCTTTTCCCCTACCTAGTTGTGGCTCGACCTATGCAAATCACCCCTTCCTAAACTTGGAATTTTGTCTACTTTCCAGAAATGTATGCCTTTCTGTCCTCCAATTCGGCTTTCCTACACTTTTCATCCATTCCGTCCATGCATGTCCAATTGGCAAAATGGCCAAAATCGCCTACCTCTCACAAAACGGTTGATAACCACATCAAAATCATTTCTTTTCGTTTCCACTCAACCTGTTCTTGAAAGCCAGGAAATTGGAAAATTCAACACAGCAAACCATTTGTTCCTAGCTCTCACAAGGAAAAAAAACACTGGCTTCTTTGTACATCATTTTATTGTCATTTTTTGAAAAAACAGAACATTTTCGCCCTTTTTGCTTATTTTCTCTCACCCCCCTACAGCAACCTAGGATTCCTGGGTGGCGTTACGACCGCCTACATTTGGGAAAAAAGGGGCCAAATTTGGTTGAGATATCTCATGTAACAATAAAGTTACAAGGCATTGAAGGGCGACATACCAAAATCACCAAAAAGGGCCTTTGCACTGGGTGGAAAAACTCATGGCAGTTAAAGGGTTAATACTATTAAATGAAGAAATCTTGGCACTTGCAGGGGTTTTCCATTACACCTCAAACAGGAGCTCAGCCTGCATCTCACGCTCATGTATCTTCTCGAGTAGATAACTAGGCTCTCGGCGCCCAGACTCTTGACACTGGGCCAGGCAAGCTTTCAGTGTGCCACACTTCCAGCCCTTTCATTCACGGGGTCCTGAAGAGTCATCAGTCGTATGGCTCTCAGCTATTCCTTTATAGCATTCAATCCTTTTATGGTAGTATTGATCGTCTGCAGGTGCTCTCATCTGGTTATCTGTAACCATTTGGCATTTGCCATCGTCTCGATCCCTGGCATAAAGATTGTAGGCAAGCACTGCTGAAGTATGGCTGAACAACCTGTGTTCATACGGAATCAAATTGAAGGCTTCTATTGATTTACCTGGGAAGTAATTCTCTCTCTTTATTTGATTGAGAAATCCAATAGATGTCATCTTCCTCAGGTGAGCATCTGCTTTTGGAAACTCACCAATGTTCAAATCACTCTTTGGAATTACTAATGCTGGAACATGGACAATCTCCATAGAACATAGTCCTCCCCAATCTCTGTGCAGCTTCATGTATGTTCTGGATCCGCAGGCCCAGTAGTAGTCCATTATCAATACTGTCCCATCCTTCATTCCTGGTACATCGAAGATTCGACCACACTGCTGATTTTCTCCACCTTTTCGTGTGCCATTGTTTCTAAAGCATAGTTCTGTACTAACCAGAGGCACTATCGACAACGGGCCTCCTCTGTCTTTGACCCCTGTCAGCAACTTTGCAAGCCTCGGCCAGAGAGGTTTGCATCCCTTTTCCACACAAACTATAACTGGTTTATGATGTCCAGTTACTGCAACAGCTCTGCATATGACTATGCCTTCTTCCCAGCCATATGGAGAAAGTACTTTTCCCCAGAGCTGCATCTGGTATCTTTCCTTGCATCTTCATATTTCTTCATCAGTCTTTCTTTGGCAATTGAGCTTTCGATTTATTTCCCATTGGATTCCGGCTTCCTTCATGCCAGGCTGTTCATATCTTATCACATGATCTCTGGTGTGCGGTCTCTCTCTTGTCTTTAAATCTTGAATGTAATCATCTTCTTCTGGTGCTGTCCGTTCAGTTGCCCCTACTGCCCATACCAAAGATGATGTTCGACCCTGAAATTGACCTCTTGTATGGCAGAGTGCAAGGTGAGTCAAGCAATGAGCTGTCTCGACATCTATCTCGAAAGCTATGAATATCTAGGACTTCCCCATAATATAAGGTAGGAGAGCACACACATAGCAATTTTCCTCAGAGGTTCTCTTTCCTACCTCCTTTCCCAAATGCGCTGTTCTATCTAGATAATCGTTTCACTCATAATCATCTTCCCTTGCAATTCTCTTGGGCCTTTTTCTTGCCAATTTAGCTCTCATAAGAAACTCATGAAATACATCCGTATACATCCTTCCTACAGGGGGAATCATAGGAACACTTGTCAGAGAAATAAGTGACTTCACATGTGTCACTGGTGTAGGGAAAATCACATAAGGCCTCAGCCTCCTTACAACATCTAACTCTGCATAGGTCACTGGAGTGGGAAGAATCAAAGGGACTTCTACCTTTTTTGGAACCAACAAGGTAAGCAGCATTATTTAGCAGAAATAGAAAAACAATGACAGATGTTGTGCACATATATATTATGCACCAATACATGAAACACGCCATTGGTGTCTTTCGACACGTGAGTCTGCTCACTTTCTGGAACTGCATTATGCTCAATAGACCACATTGTGCCTGGTGCACTATTTCTAAGGAAGGAAAACACCTTTTTAATCAGACAGCCTGTTTAAATGCTCAGGTAGCTGTTGAATTTGCTCAATTATCGCTGCCAATAATCTTCTAATCATAGGGCTTTTTTTAGGATCCTGCACAAAAGTGTGAACATCAGTGCTATACCTAACAAGAGCAGGGTAAGCTCTGAGTATAAAAACAAAGACAGCACGAAGGAGTATATGGACATCGACATCAGACAGGACCACATGTCTGACCAAAGAGAAATTCAGTGATAGATGAATCAGGTAAGTGCTCACTTTTCCAATTGTCCAAAATAAAGTCAAGAGCTGGCATTTTTCGTCACATCAGTACTTTCCAAAGTCCAATTTGACACAATCCCTGTGGTTTGAGAACAGTTACTTTTTGCACCCCAGCTAAAATATCTATAAAGAGTGTCCGGGAAAAGCCACATTCCAAATGCACACTTGCATCTTTTGAATCAGCAATCTTAGCATCCTTCTTCCTCGTCATCGATCGAGTCTGCACGTGCTGAACTGCTTCTTCATGACTTGCTACCGAATCAGGTGGGTGTGTTCTGGTCTCACCTACATACAGCTTCACGTCGCCCAAGTAGATCTAGGCGTGCCTTTCTTGAACTTTTACTGCAGATAGAGTAATATTCTCCACAATGAACGGCCCACTAAATCGGGGCTCATGTCACTTCCTAGTGAAGTTGCGAATTAGAATAGAATCACCAATAAATCACCAATAAATTGTTTGGGTACAGATAGTTCTGTGTATCTGGTTGCTGAATGGTCTTCATCTGTGTCCTGAGACCGACAACCCTTATGCTTGAGTTGATCTGAAATGACTGAAATACTAGCGGTGATACATATTAAATACGCACATAGCTCATTTCCTAACAATTCTGCAGTCATCTGGGCATCAATTCTACTCCTCATTGGAGGTGACAGGGGTATCTCATTCGCCTTCCTGTGACTAGCTCATGGGGTGTAAGGTGGTGGTCCGACCCCGGCTGATTCCTTAATGCATATAATGAAAGGGGCAGGCAATACAGCCACTCCTTCTTCAGTGTCAGTTTAAGTTTGACAATTATTTCTTTCAGAAGACCGTTGAGTATATCACATAACCTGTTTGATTGCGGGTGATAAGCAGAAGAAAACGTGTGTTTAATACTAAGCAATAAGCACCAGGGTGTGGACATGGAGCAGTTTTAATCCATCTCAAAAAGGGGCACACCACCACTATCATATACCTATATCCACTATATACTTTGAGCATATCAACATAGTCGATATGTAAATGCTGAAAAGGACCATTATGATGATGGTGGAAGCTTTGGTGGGCTCGGAGGCACAGGTAAGCTACTGGCAGAAAAATATTGCCGATTATCTACGTCTTCTGAAAGCAGTAAGACCCTTCATTAATGAAATCAATGCCTCAACAATTGCCAGAGCAATCATCCTGTTGCGGCTTGATTATGGCAACGCTCTCTTGTTAGGAGCCACTAAAAGAGAAATTCAAAAGTGCCAAGTCATTCAAGTCATTCAAAACGACGCAGTTCGGATAGTCAAGAGTATAAAAAAACAGAGAACATGTGTCAACAGGGAGAAGAGCTCTACATTGGTTAAGAGTGGAGGATAGAGTTAAGTTCAAGGCCATGACAATAATTCATAGATGCATATAGGGAGAAGCCCCGAGCTATTTTAAAAAACACTTCTCCTTCTATTCACCTGGAAGATGTATAAGATCAGCCGACAGGGGCACTCTGAATACTTCTGGGGCAAAGTATGTATCTAGGCAAGGTAATTCCTTCCCGGTGAAAGCAGTAGACATCTGGAACAAGCTGCCGATGGCATTACGGTTAGAAGCAAACTATCAGAGTTTCAGGAAACAGCTTAAAACCTTGTTGTTTCAATGAGTAATAGAGTCCCTCCCTCGAGGTTCTTAACCTTACTCAATGAGGAGAGTGACGTGTTTTTTTTTTTACTTCCTTGGTTCCCACGCCATGATGCCTGCGGGCTACCGTCGCAAAATAAGCAAGCACATAACATAACATAACATTAGGTCGAGGAATCTCTCCTCTAATTGTTTGCAATGTGTGTCCAGTGGTAAACATTTGACATACGATGCAATTTACTACATAAAAAGCAACGTGTTCTAACAGGTTTGGTACAAACCAATCCTCCACAATAGTTACTGCGAGGCTTCCCCTAGTTACATGCACAGGGTAGTGTAGTTGTTCTAAAGCTACCCTTAATAAGGCTAGAGGCATCACCGGTTTACCAGTGCTGTCCTGTCACCATAATGCTTCAGAGGGGGATAAAGAACAGCCCATCTGTCTCTATAGCTCCTTTTCTTCCTGTGGGGCACTGCCTTGAACCTCCACGGTCTCGGGAGGATAGCTCCAGAGCAACGCGCTTGCCTTGGAAGCAGACGACGTGGAGCAACACAGGTTCGATCCCCGGGTCCGCGCTTAGAAACCTCTGGGTATTAAGCGCATTATAAATAAGCAATCATATCAAATCATATCATCAACTGCATTCCATATAAATGATTAAATCCTTCATTTACAATCATAATCATAACAATTGTTTTGTTTACATTAGGAGTATCAAAACTAGAAATATCATGTGAATATGCAACCCTTTTGGCCTCTTCGTCTGCGGCTTTGTTCCCGCGTGAGATAAAATTAGTTCTCTTAGTATGTGCTGCACATTTAACTATTGCAATGGCTCCTGGGAGTTGTAGTACTTTAATAAGCCTGTCCAATAATGCAGCATGTTGCACTGGAGTGCTGTCCGCTCGGAGGTAGCCCCTCCTTTTCCAATGTGTTAGCCCTGTGTGCACGGTTGACATCACATAGGTGGAGTCACTATACACGGTCACTACCTGTCCTCCGTGTTTCTCAAGCACGACAATAAGCACCACCAATTCTGCAGCCTGTACCGAAAAGTGAGACGGTAGTCTTGCACTTGCTACCACTTCAAATTCCCATTAGCTCTGGGTCTTACCACAGCTGAACTTGAATGCCTTTCCCCATCAGTTTCATCAATTTTTATGACCCATCAATAAAGAGAACCTCCCCCACCCTCCCTACTAGAGTATTCTCCTTTACCCCTGGGATCTTGTCATAATACTCCTCATAGTTAGAGCAATAATGCAATTGCTCATCTGCTGCCAAAGGCTCAGCTACAAATGTGGCAGGATTCACTATTTTACACCTGACTATTTTGATTGCTGGATTTCATATAACTACCCTATATGCAGAAGCCCTCGGATATGTCAGTGTACCCTTAGGTTTCTAAAGAACAGCAAACAAAGCATGCTCAACAAATAAAGTCATTGAACACCCCATCACAATACTTGCAGACTTCTCAATAGCGAACGTGGCTGCTGCCAGCGATTGTTCGCAAGGAAAGTGTCCTCTCATAACTGGATCTAGAATTCCACTATAATATGCCAGAGGTTTATACCCAAGTGTTGTCCTCAGTGTAAGCAGTGCTGTCATAACTGTTCCATTCGTGTATGAAATAGGAAGAGCTCCTCAGAATAATTGGGAATTCCTAAAACTGGAGCTGTACAAATTGCATTCTTCAACTCCTTTAAACCTTCCTCCATTTCTTCAGTCCATTCTATTTTCTCATTGTTCACTTGGGCTTTCTTTGAAGCCTGCAAAAGGAGTCTTGTGTATAAACTGTAATCAAATACCCATGCTCTAACATAGTTACACAATCCCAAGAATTGCTGCATTTGATTTATCGTGTGCGGCTTTGGTGTTTTCATGATCACCTCAGCTCGTTCAGGTGCAACCTTATTTCCCTCATGCAAGATTAATTGGCCTACGTAAAACACCTCCTCCTGGCAATATTGCAATTTCTCCTTGTCTATCTTGTATCCCTTGTCTGCTAGGATAGTCATTAGCCGAATCAAATATTGTCGGCACTCATCTTCTGTCATATTACAAACTAACATGTCATCTACTTACTGCAGCACAAAGCTTGGCAAATCAATATTGCTTAGGTCCATCTGTAGGACCCTATTAAAGATTGACGGAGACTCATATTACCCTTGGGGCAAACAAGTGCTTTTCAACTTAGTCTGACGAAACATAAATGATGTGAGGTCTTGAGAGTCCTTATGCAACGGGATTGAGAAAAAGGCATTTTTCAAGACAATAACTGTGAAATATTGGACCTCTGTGGGAATACTACATAAAATCATCAATGGATTCGTAACTAGAGGAAACTCTGCCTCTACAATCTGGGTAATTGGTCTCATGTCCTGAATTAATCACCATGACCCTCCTTTTGATTTTTTCACAGGGTACACAGCAGTATTACAAAGTGACTCTGACGTCACCAAAATACCTTGTTCCATCATAGCTGATATAGGGGGTCATTATGAGTTGGGCGGTAAGGGATACCGGGCACCGGTAAGGAGACCAGTGCCAGTAATCCCTTACTGCCCAATTCCGAGGTCCCTTAGTGGGAACTGTAAAGGACATGTGGTCTGACCACACGTCCTTTACGGGTCCTGCTAAGGGACCAGGGCGCTAATAACGGGCCTGCTATTCGCGGGCCCGTTATTAGCGCCTTCCCCATTCCCATTGAGCCCTATGGGAGCTCAAATGGGAATGGGGAATGATTGGTTGAATCGGGACTTACCGGGTCCGCACAGGTTGGAATGTCCCGGCAAGTCCCCATTCAACCAGACCAATGCCGGACACGGCATTGGAGGCAGCCATGGCACAAATATCGCCATGGCTACCTCCAATCTCGGAATGAGGGCCATAGTCTTAAAAATACCCTCATCCGCCTCTTGAGACATTGGGTACTGCCTTGCTCAAGGTAAAATTGCTCCTGGTTTTAGTAAATCTTAACTTCTCCCACCCCCCTCAATAGGCCTACATCAAATGGGCCTGTAGTCCATAAAGAGGCAGGCACTTTTTCCATGTCTTCATCAAAGAATGCGGTGTGCTGCTGCACTATCATCATTCGCGGTATCATTTCCCTTCTCTCTATTCTGATCCAATATGTAATACTCAATTTGAATATTAATTAATCGTCTGACTGGTCAGCCTTAAACATATCTTCACCTGTAACGTCAGTCAATCTATACCCTTCCCCAATGGCAATTACTGTTCTCCATGGCCTGCCCTCATCATCAAATCCTTTGAGCATGGCAAATTCTCCTCGCACTTTGGCTGCCTTCAGCTGTAAGGGACAAATCTGTCCCCCCTCTTCGTCCATAGGTATCTGTGGCCTGAACAAAAATTCATCAGGTATCCTCATAGTCTTCCCCACTAAGCCAGGTAGTGACATCAACAAACTGCGTACCCCATAAAGAAAGACTTCTGCCTCTAATGGCATTCCTCACAGAGCTATCTGCCCTGTAAATGGCATGATACATTCACCCACATTTATATAATATATCCCTGGAGTTGAACACACTATGCCTTCATTAGTAAAAGAAATGGTCATATTTAGCTTTGTCATTAAGTCCCGGCCCGAATATTAACTGGTGTCTGCCTTGAATACAATAAAGGTACATACATATCACATTCTCCTATAGAGACTGGTCATTCAACGGTAAAAGGAACTCTACTTGTAGCTCCAGAGAAGCCTTGCACATTCGTGGCATTTCCTGATAACAAAAACGTTCCCTCTCCTTTACATGAGCGAGTTGCCCCAGTGTTTCCTAAAAAAGAAAAAGATTTGCCTCCTATGGTAACATCAACCCTTGGTTCCCCTTGAGGATTCATTGTCACCGATAGTACTGAACACATCAAGTTGCCCTGTGAGCTGTCCTATTGTGGATACATGCATATTTCCGTGCCTGTAAAAGGTCTTCCTCCCACGACAGCGACACCCCCTACTCAAGGAGTCAATAACTGTCCAGGGGTCGCACTCTGCTGTATCTGCATGGCTGCATGCTGTGAATACCCTTGCATCAGATTCAATGGTGCTTGCTGTGGTTGTAAAGCATGTTGCGTTTGCGGCGCTTGTGCTTGATATATTGTCTGATGTTGAGCAAATCTGCCCCTATTTTGTGAGCTAAATGCTGGAGGTTAAGCTGCCCAGACTCTTGAAAATTGCCCATTCTGTATATACCCTTGGTTTCCACATGTTAGCACAATGTGCATTGTCACACCACATGTCCAAAGTATAAGAGGAAGTCTTCTCATTTGCCCTCCTTGCATATTTTGATTGTCATCCTGCATATTCTGAAACCCGCCTTGATCATTTTGAACACCACCCTGATTATTCTGGAAACCACCTCTTCCTCTAAAACCCGATCCTCTGCCTCTCGGCAAAAACCCATTTCCTCCTTGACCCAACTGGCATTGATTATTCACCTGTGGCATACCCACTGCTTGCTGCATTCCCAGCCCTGCTCTGCTTGTCAGTACCACCCCTTCTATGGCGTACTTTGACAATTTCTTCTGCACTAACTTAGCCTCCTCAAGCTTCCTACCATCCTCCTCCTTCTTATTTTTCTCTTGCAGCAATCGGCAATGATGCACAATAGTCAACTGTATTTCAGCCCATGGCTCTGCTTCCATTACACTAGCTTCTTGATCTGTCTCTGTACCTATTATGGCAATCCCTGACACAAAATGTGGTAAAATACTGGCACTGATTTCCCCTTGGCTCTCGAGTTTCCAAGGACTACCGTTCCTGAATGCTTTGAATGTAAGCAAGCAGACCCTCGTTATCCTTCATCTTACGTGCCATAATTGCACCCATATCTGACATATCAGGATACTGTACCCTGGGCACTTTCCAAACAGCCGCCCTGCAATTATTAAATGGCGCTCAATCATGAGCTCTGCTATGTGTCGTGACACTGCTCTTGTACAAATGTCATCAACTCTTTCCCCAAGAATGGCTGCTAGGAGACCCTTAATGTCCCCTCTAGCTAATGTATTTCCTCCTGTCATCTTTTCTAACTCAAAAATCAATTTTCCCACACCCACTGTTAAACTAGAGACTTTGCATCTTAAATTATCCTTATCCATTTGGGGCCAAGGGATATACTGTGGTCTGGCCCCTCCTTTCTCCAATAAGGGGAATTGTATGAACCCAAATCTGCAATCGGCTCCCATTGTCTGCCTAACCATTGTGGGGACAATGGCTCCTGATTGCCTTCTACCTGGCAATGACCTCAGCCTGTTCACATATGGTGGCGATTCCCCCCTCTTACTATGCTATCGTCCTTTAGGTCACTCTGGGTATGCCATGGGGTCTGGCGTTCTATCTTTAGGTTGCTCTAGATCTGACCATCTCACTTCCTTGTCTGTCTGCAAAGATCCCTCTGGACTGCATGCACTTTCTCCCTCTTCCCCACGGAAGGTTTCTCTGTCTTTATCTGACATATCTAGTCCCCAACTAGTATGGCTTTCATATTTCTCATGTCTGTTTAAAGTCAGCCTGTCTATAGACAAGGTTCTATGCTCAGGACTAAACAGGCTTTCTCCTTTGCCTCGTGATTGGACACCCATGGCTCGATATTCTTTTCCCTTGCTTCTCGATTCACTTTTTGTCCTCATCTCTTGATAAGCTTTATTGATCCTATCTCTGATGCTTCCTATCTCCATTTTCTCATCTAGATTTACTCTAGACAATCTTGGCATTGCTCCTTGTGACAGGAGAAACTACTCTATGTCACCCCATGATATTACTGGACTCGGTTCCATCAGCTCTTTCTGAATGCGATTAATGTTGCGTGACCTCTGTCTCCTTTTTCGCTCCATTTCTTTGTCTAATTCCCTTTGCTTCTTCGCTTCCCATCTAATTCTATCCTCCTCCTGTATTTTCTCTTCCCTTCTTTCGTTTACTCTACGCACTTCTTTGTCTCTTCGTCTTTGCATTTTTTATCTCGTAATTTCTGTTCTTCTTCCCCTTTCTCTTCTTTTCTAGCCTGTCCCGTTGTTCGATTGCTCTCTGCCTGTTGTCATACTTTCTCTGTTTCTCTGCCCTTTATTCCTTTCTTAGTTGCTCCTCCTGATACATCTGCTCTCGTCATTGTCTACTCTTCCTTTTATGCTCATCCTCTTTCAATCGTTTCTCTCGATCCCTGTCTTTTCTATCCTGTTTGGTTTGATCTTCCCCTTGCCTCACTTCCTTGATAATTTTCCCATCGAGTTTCAGCAATATCTGTCCACCCAACCATTCGTTCTTTAGGAGCGTAACCGCGCCAGCTTCATCCTTTTCTCAGTTCCATCTCTTAATCTCCCGTTCTATATCTAAAGACACATTCAGTTGTTAGCTTTTCTCCTCTTTGTCTTGTAAGACCTTAAAGATCTCCTCCTTATCTTAGGTCCTTTCCCTTTCTGGGCTCTCGTCACTGCTATAAGCAGGCGGTTCATGTGTCGGATTACAATATCCTGTTGCTGCTTTCAATTCTCTTAATGGATACAATCCTTCATCTTTTGTACTATCGCCATTTACTTCAGGTGCGGTAGGGGGAGCAGAAGGCTCAACACCTCCCTGTACTGATTAAGCAACCAATCCTCAGGAGGCGTATCTTCCTGTTCCTCCTGGTACGTCTTCCAAAGCTCTAAGCTAGCTAACCTTTTCTCCAATTTCTTCCCTGTGTACGCAGCGTGCAGGGATGTGATCATATGTTGCAAAACCACTTTTGACAGTGATCCCCCTTGTGGCCATTGCATAAACATTTTGTCTGTGGTACCCTAACCCATTCCGCACTATACTGTCTGAGCGTGGGTGCGTGTTTTGGCAGTTAGTAGCAAAGATGCATCAGTGGAGTAACATCCCCCATTGCAACAAGTCTTAATTGACTGTCGATACTTAGCATTGCTTTACACAAAATACATTTCAGAAAAATAACAAATATGAGCGTGCACCAACAGTCTCAGCTCAAAGCCTCTACTTCACAATTTACTCTAATCTACCTTTTTCAGCCGGCGCCGACAATGACTGAACAAATATATAATAACTTTCGATCTGTACTCAGCACAACCTATCCTTGTCACTCTTCGACACTTCACTTTTTTCAATACATAAAATACACAGACAAACTAGTTGACTTCAACATGTACTTCCTCAGCCCCTAAACTACTGTGATAGGAGTTTGAGTTATTCCCTCTCACAGACCTTGTCCGTGTGCCACCTAAGTACACACTTTGGGTTCTTGAATAACCCATTCTTGATGCTCCTTGAGCGGAGGACTCTGGGCTTATCTAGACGCTCCTCCCCTCAACGTTCCTCATCATATATTTACTCAAACAACCCACTGTTACTCTTCACTATTACCACAATCCCCTGTTCCCACATTATTTGCCATTCCCCTCAAACCACTCACCATTCGCCTTTTGGCTCTTGACACTCGGGATCGTCTCCTCCTCCAACCAGCCACGGTTGCCTTCGGTCCGCTCAGCGCCTGTAGAAAGCAGGAGGGATTTTGTGAAAAAGGGGCCTATCCCACCTTTATCTTCCTTACTTGCAAGATTTCTATGTCGGCCGCTCTCCACAGGAAGCCCCGCGATCCTACAGCTAAATAGCAGAGGACGCACGATAATCTGAACTTCTAAAAGACTACTGGGTTGATGGGTCTTTCAGAAACCATCCTCCCTCTGCTTCCAAGTGAACCCCGGGACGGGTCCTTTAAGACGAGGTAACAGTATCTGAGATGGATGGGGGGTGCAGATCTTACTCATACATCAATAATCAGACCGACTCAGGAAGTTGGCAAAATCAAAGCTGTTTTAATAGCAAGTCTTTAAAACAGGGAGTACAACGGACATCAAAGCACGCTGCACAGCTCACTCAACGAGTTATCAAAAAAACATTTCATAAAAACATTCTTTTATGCTAAAAAATCATCATAAGTGATGTCATGCTATGTGGCAAAATAAGACAACCTACAAGGGATTGTGGTTGGTCTACGGGGAACATCTACATATACTTTCTATGGATACAGGGTCGTGATTGGGTCTATAAGATCAGGTGGACAATTAAGCCCACCCCAAGGGCAAGTCATCTTCTGTGTCAGACTAATAAACAATGTACTATTTGCTTCTCAAACTATAGGTCTCTTTGCTACGTGGCCCTCTATAATTGGTTGGCACACTTGTAGACTTCTGGAATATTCCACTCATTAGCAGCACACGCGCTGGTACCCCGGGTGCTGGAGGGTGGCCTGGTCAGGCCTCCACACCCAATTAGCCCAACATCCATCATCACTCCTGCGGTCTGCCATTCAATTAAATCTGTTTGAACTCGGCCTTGCAGAGGCTCATTATGCCTGAGAATAAAAGGGAGTGTGAGCATGGCCTTATCTTCTGGTCTCGGTGTAGCTCACCCCAAAGTCTATTTTCATCTAACCATGTGACTGGAGACCAAGTTTTTGAGCTCCTTTGTTTTATTTAGTACTATTAAATGAAGAAATATTGGCGCTTACAGTGGTTTTCCATCACACGTCACACAGGAGCTCTGCTTGCATCTCACGCTCGTGTATCTTCTCGAGTAGATAACTAGGCTCTCAGCAGCCTGACTCTTGACACTGGGCCAGGCAATCTTTCTCGAATCTTCCTTCGTCGTCAGCTATTCCTCTTCTTCTGTGACACACTGCCATCCCTTTCATTCACGGGGTCCAAGTTTGCTAAAATGCGTTGCGGAACATCCAGATTCTACACATTCCTATATATATATATTGGTGCATCACCTGCAATATATTCACTACGTAGCCAGCCTTATGATTACTTCGTCTACTCGCATTACTGTGTCTGCACATTTTTAAAATGGTTTTGCATTTTCTTCAGTGCTTCTCCGCACCTGCAATCTTCATCTTGATCCCGAAATGTTGCTCACTTCGTTACTTCATCATCAGATTCTAGGAGTTCTATATTCTTTCTTCATTCGCATCTCTTTTAGGTGTGTCACTTCTGCTTTATGTGACGTCACCATTCTTCTCTTCATTCATTTTCACACTTCTTCTGGAAATTCCTTCAGGAGACCGTCATTTCTTTGCGAATACATATAGGGTTTTCTCAATGAATACCTTGTTTCAAGGATTTTTCGCGAGATAGGCTCCATTATTGGCTTTGCACATGTCACAATTTCCGGTTGCCAACATATAGGCAGGATATGGGCGGTACTTGAGGGACTTGGCTCCTCCTCTACAACTTCACCAGAAGTTCTGCCACCAAATCCAGCGAAGGGTTCAAGAACCCTACATGGGGGCCAGGTGGCCTGTGCAATATCAAGAAATGCACAGAAAAGGTTGCTGATACAGCCAAACAAATAAAGCTTCAATGTTCTCCACATGTGGTAATGGAATACGTGATCATTGAAATCTAGATTTAAAAACAATAGCAGCACCTCCTCCCAGATGGGGCGACATCCAATCAAGGGGAATTATTTTATATTCCCCGGAAAGCACCTATACCAGCATGGATGCAGATGCCTCCCTGAGCCACGTCTCGGTTAGGCACATACAATCAAGGGATTTGCCACACAAAACATCATAAACAGATGCTGTGTGAGCTACTAATCGACTAATCTATTGTGCGTTAGATAACATCACTTTAAAAGAAGATTCCCACCTCCTTTCTGCGGGTTAGACAGCCAACCAATGTATCTTTCCAGTTCACAGGGAACAAAGCATCACAGGGAGACAAATACTATATATATTCATTGGTGAGCCTAGCATCAGTAGCGACACCACTTCCGCCCGCAGCACGGATGAGCACAGATGGGCTTGCCTTTGGCGTGCATAAGACATGCCCACTGCACTCACCCACTGCACTGTCTGGCCTGCCAGCACATTTACGCTGTGCTGAAATGTCAGGTGACCGCTGCAGAGCAGAAAGTGAAAGCATACTCTAGCCAGCAGGACGCGAGTGTCCGGTGGCTAAGATAAACTAATGTCCCCACAGAGAATAAACAATCAACATCAAGGGAGGTTTTAGGGAAGGGAAATAAACACAATTGGCCTCATTATGAGTGTGCCGGTCCGGAAACAACGCTGCTGGTAAGCCTACCGGCACCGTTGTTTCCGGACTGGCGCACTACGACTCTGCAGGCAGGTGCTGTCCCACCTGCCAGGGTCAGAACTGGCGGGCGGAACAGCACCCACCCGCAGAGTATCACGGAAGCACAGGCAGTGTTGTTAACAGTGCCAGTGCTTCCCTGACTACCGGACTCCATGGGAATGGGGATTTACAAAATTACCGGCGCCTGACTTCCTGGCCGCCGGCGTCGGAATGCCCTAGTGTAACCGGGAAGTCTTGCGCTGGTAATTCATTACGAGTCTGGCATGCGAAAGGACATACCATGTACCACTTCCCTTTAGGCTTCCATGAGTGGATGGACAATACTCAGTGGCAGTGAGACGGGGTCATGGCTCCTATAGGGACTATTCTATGGTTACGTGGCTTATGTTGGGGAATCACAGGACTTCCGGCTGATAATTGTACAGCTTCATTATTTCATGGGGGACTTCCATGTTGATATATGATGTATTTTAAGGGTGGTAGTTGGAATTTCTGCCTTGCTTTCTGCAGCGCCAAAAGGAATATTTCACACGTATGTGCTGTTCTGATGACCTCTGGGCATTGTTGGATGGCAAAGTGTTGAATTTTCATGGATTATCATGTTGTTTTTGTGAAGCTGTTTTCAGTGTGTGACAGTCTGCTACTTTTCATGCATCTTAGTATTTTCTTCTATTAAGAGATGGAACTGAGAAAAGAATAAATCATGTGCCTGAAATGTATTTTAAAAATACCATTTCGCCCCGTTTTATGGGAATCCCTTGTGAATGTAAGTGCTAAATTCTTGTAGAAAAGACCTCTTCAGCGTGTTGCCTGCTTTGTGCAAGTGATAAGGAACGATTCTCCAGACCCTGCATAGACAGTGGGACAATTCTCTAAAAGACACGGAAAAGCGCACTGCCCTTCACTGAAACTGCGCGCACCTACACTTCCCAGAAATCCCTGGGCATGGTCTGGTTTTAAAAAGATGGACTGCGTGCTCTCGATAGCCTAATCCTACTCTCTCCATTCCACCATACAACATCCTTTTCTTTTCCCCTTCCTGCTCCTTTGATATAAATAAACCAGCCCGGACAAATCGCCTCCTTTCTGTGCACAAGAACAAGACTTGCCAACCACCTGCTGGTATGTAGCGCTCGCAAGAAATACCTGCCGGAGATTTTGCAGAACGTCCAAAACGTATCAAGATTACAGCAAGGGAGGTTTGTGCATGTGGCGTGACTTCGATCTAAGGGCCTCATCACGAGTTGGGCGGTATCTCTTTTGGGATACCAGCCAATTTTATTTGCATTAGTGCCCATCTGTCTAATACCGCCGGATCACGGGTTGGGTGCTAAACGTTACTCCACATTGCCCATTGGGTCCATTGGACCATTGGACCCAATGGGGAATTTTCAGCGCAATTACCGCCGGCGGAATTACAGCAGGATAATTGCACCGAAAATGGGTGGAGCAGTAAATGCGCAGTAACCCTGTTACCGTCGCATATAAGGGTTGCCGCCCAAATTGTGATAAGCCCCAAAGTAGGGTACATGTTCTTTAGGTTTATGTTAGACCTGAACAAGTTTTGAGGAGGGGCAGGAGGCTGCTGTGAGGGTTTGAGTTACTGTAAATATGGGAACTTGCATTTGAAATACATTTGAATTGGATACATTTAATATTACAATGGGGCTCTTTTTATTACTATTAAAATAGGTTTTACATTGCAATTCAAATACGGCTTTGCTTGAATAGGTTTTGAATTGCAAGTAGAGTAGAAATACCAAAGGGCTTTTTCATTAGTCAGCATTTCCTGAGGACATGTGGCATGTGCAAAACACACATGCACAGGAGGGGAAAATCCCAGTGACTGGCCTCAGTGATACATTGAGCATGTAATGTTGCTGTGATAGACTAGAGAGTCACTGAATGGCTTGAGAATCACAACATATGGCTTCTGATGGAGAAAGCCTGACAATGACTGGGTTACGAGAGGCAAATGCGCTTTTCCTCACGGGGTAAGAAAAATAAAGCATTGTCTAGAGCGGGGGCACCCAGAGCCATTGCAGGAGCAGACCCCCACATTGGGACCCATTATTTTATTATTTTTATTGTATTTTTATTGGTATGGCTGAAATAAAAATTCAACCTTTCAATACAAAATTTAAAAATAAACATTTCAACACACATTATACTGTTTATACAAAACCGTTCTGTTAAAAGCAAATTGATAATGCATAATCACATAAAATATCCACAGTTATTGCAATTAGAAAAGTTCCAGGGAAAAGAAATCCTTTACCACTGCTAAAATGATTATAATATGATAGCCATTACAAATCTTTTTCCATAAAATGTCTGCACTTAAGCATCCTTAATCACGCCCTCTACACCTTTCTCTCACCAAATACTCTCCATCAAGATTTCTCCGATCTTCTGGCTCCAACTCTCTGCTTGTCAAGCGCGTCTCTAAGCAGCTAGCGGGTGGCTGATCTATTTAATTGGCTGGCTCCCTCCGCTAGCCTCCCCCTTCCTCTTCGTCTTCAGCCGTATCTCCTCAAATTCCACAAGCTTCCCACGACTTTCCTCTTCTCCTCCTCCTCCCCCCTCTCTCTCCTCTGCTAATCTCCTCAGTCGCTGAGATTGGTGCTAGGGGCCCTTATGTGTTCTTATGGGTCCTGCCTTCTGCCCAATCGCCCGCAGCCTCCTCCCTTCCCCTGCACTTACCTTTGGGCACTCACCGGCCTGTGTTGTCTCACAGTCCTGCACTGATTGTATTTACAGGTGACCACTCTTCTACCAAGTGGTCACTGCCTGGCATTTACCAGTTGCCCTTCAACTGGCTCTCTGATGCTACCCCCTCTCAGGAACCTCTAGCACTTGCCCCCTCCGCTGTCCCGTCTGTCCCTTCTCCCCCTCTCTCTCTGAACTTGCACGTTCCAAATGTTCACAAGGCCTAGTAGGGCTGCCTCTGCCTTTTGCTCATCATTGTTTTTTATTCCATTGTCTTTTTTTTCCATTCTTCCCTCCCCTTTGCTCTGTGGGTGCTTTGAAACACAATTTCTTGATGTATAAGCGCCTTACAAATGCACAGTTAATAAATAAATAAATCCTTAATATAATTCTGTCAAAACAATTTATGTTGTGACATCAAATTAGGGCACACAACCACTATGTGCTTCAAAGTTTCAATCTAATTTTCATTTTTACAAAACTGACACTCTCGCTGAGTAATAGGCCACTTCAATCTAGATCCTAAAACATCCCTAGTCTGCCAAAAGTTAATACGGAGTCTCAAAAACAATAAGTTGCATTTTAGACATGGGAACTTCAGAAGGTATGACTGCATTTGATGAAGAGGTTTCATTTGGAAGTGCCCCACCCTGAATATCTGATATTCAGTGCATTGCCCCCACGTTATTCTCCAATCGTATTGCCATACATTACATTTAGCCCATTCAGGGTTATTTAAAAGTAGATCTACAGTAATATCAGCCTCTGTCATAGTACTTAGACATGTTTTCTTCCACGTCTGCATAGAAATGTCTGAGTTTGGACCTAGTAATGAGGCTATGAAAGGGATAATTGTAATTGCTTTATTCTGGTTCAAACTGTATTTTCTAAACATAGACAAGAGCCGCCATTTGTACATAACACTTTGTGATAAAAGCCCTAACTCATGACGTATTATTTGATTTGGGAGACTTAAGGAAAGGCCTAGCACTTTCTTCCAAAAGAACCCCCTATGATATTCCAATCTGGCGTCTCTGCCTCATACATTAAAATTGATACCACCTTTTGTTTATAAATAGGAACGGCAGTGGAACATACAAATGTTCCCTATTACCTTTGAATAATTCACCCCTGCATTACGGCAATTTGGATCTTATGCATAATTTCATCTCTATATACGGCTTTCTGAATGTTATTCTTGGTGGTCATGCTCACGTAGTGGCATTCATCCAATACTAGCAGAGGCTTTTTGTATAGCGACCATTTCAAAGAGATCCTCTTATGCAACTTATTTGGTGTTAGCGTAATAATATTCGATTTTTCAATATCAATGAGCAGATGATTTCTATTAGCATATTTTTCTAGGGCCAATAAAGATATTTGAAGGCCAAATTCTCATCTACATATAGTAGCCATGGTAATTGAATAGCTCCTATTTTCGGCAGGTATGAAACCACTGCTTCCAAATATTGACCAATGTCCACTATAAATAGATTAAAAAGTGCCAGGGCCAAAAATGCACCCTTGCTTAAGACCTCTGCTAGTAAAAATTTGATTGGGCAAGAGACCTTGCTGATTTAGTTGAACCTGAATTGAGGTGTCTGAATACAACTGAGAGACAAACAATATGCACCGGCAGGCCACCCGTTTCCTTTTTTTAAACAGAAGTTCTCTTGGGATAGAGCCAAATGCTTGCTTAAAGTTAATGAAGGCCATATAGACAAACTGTTTTGATTGAATAACTCTTTTCTTCACCAGGGTTATTGCCAAACGATTTACAGAGGTACCTAGCCTCACTTTATTTCCCTTAGTAACAATTGGGCAAAGATTTTCCCGGGGCATCTAAAAGGGCTATTTGCTGATAATTCTCCAGCAATTCCCGGTCTCCCTTTTTAAAAATTGGAATAATTACAGACTTTTTCCAAACTCGCAGAATTGTCTTTGTGTTTATGACCTGATCAAAAATAGTAAAAAGGATCATAGACCAAGCTTCCTTGTGGGCTTTCTACATTGAATTTGTGAGGCCAACTGGACCTGGAGCTCTAGATGTACTCAATTTGTTTATAAGGCACAAAATGTAATCAAGATCAAAACGCAAGGTGTCCACCGAATTCCAGTTGTAAATTCCCTTAAAAACCAACAGGGTTAGAGAGGCATATAATTTTGAAAAATAATGGTTTCAAACTTGCTCTTGAATTGGGTTAGTGCAGCGGGAGCTGAGGTTGGTTAGACCCCAGCCTTAATAAAGACCATATTTGAGCACTGTTTTTTGATGCCATAGCTCTAAGCATGTTCTCACCATCTTGCTTATACATTGCTGCCCAAAGACATTTTAGCCAATTCATATACGTTAACTTTAGTTTTTGTAGCATTAGCCTTTTAGGAATCTGATGGTTTCATGTCAATTATTTGAATGTCAAAGACATGCCTGTGGTTAAAAATGGGTTTAAACCCCAATTGCTTGTGTTCACTAAATAAGCTAAGTACCGAGACATGCTGCTCTTGATCATCATCCATCATCACTCAAGCTGTCTGCCATGAGACTAGTCTTTGAACTCGGCCTTGCAAAGTATCACTGCTCCTGAGAATAAAAGGGAGTGTGAGCAGGACCTTATCTTCTGGTCTCGGTGTACCCTGCCAAAATTCTATTTTCATCTGATCATGTGACTGGAGACAATGTTTTGAGCTTCCTTGTATTTATTAATATTAAATGAATAAAACTTGGCAATCAATGTCCTTCCGTCGAACATTAATAGGAGCTTGGCTCTTGCCTTCTTGTCCATTGTATCTTTTCATTATAATTAACTAGTTTCTTGGCTGCCTCACCCTTGACATGGGGCCAGGCAGGCCTCTTTGATTCTTCTTCCATCCACAGCCAGGCTTTTCCAGCCCTTCTATTCATGGGCTCCAGTTTACCCAAATATGATTGTGGAACTTTCAGATTCCTATGCAAATATATACCTTAGCGCTTCGCTACAATCTATTCACTACATGGCCAGCCTTATGATTACTTTGTCTACTTGTGTAACTGCATTTGTACAATTATAAAATGGTTGCCTGTTTCTTGCATTCTCTTCACATGTGTCATGCACCAGCACTGGAAGGTCTGGTACCGATGGAAGCACACTTAACAAGGCAGTCAGGAACCTCTTTTGGTGGTCTATGCCTCATCCAATATGGCCGCCAGCATGTATTTACGTACGACGCACCAGTGCCCCGATGCATTGTATCAAAGTACTTTTGTTTTTCTTCACAGCGCTGTTTACTGAGCTCTTAGCTTGTTCTAATTATCTCTCCAGCTTATTGTTCTATTACTCTTCCTCGTCTTCCTTGTCACCGCGCGTTTGCTTACTTACGGGTATCTTTCTTTATTGAGGTTTGTATTCTCTGTTAATCGTACATTGAGGTTTTTCTAGTACTCCTCAGTCTCTTTTCCTATCGTTCTTTCGCTTGCTTACCTTTTACCCTGTCTTCGTTTCCTTACCTATTTTTACCCTGTTCTATTTACTCAGCCTTCCTACTATCTCTTTTCTTCCTATTCTGCAGACCGGCTGGGTTATTCGGTTCACCATTCTCGGCGTTCCTCTACCTTCCGGTTTTTGCTACCCAGATTCCCGTGTGGATCTTACCGTTTACTGCTACTTACCTGCTGTGTAAGTGCCTTCCATCCTTCGGCGCCTCTTCCTGGTGGAATCTAACTTTTGCACTTTCTCTCATTGTTTATCACTACCGGCTCCTGCTGTCTGAACCTTCCTGCTGCAACATTCGAGGAGGTTTCTCAGAATGCACATTTGAATGCAGAGTTCATACTACACTGAAATATTGGTCTGCATTGTTTACACTCTGCATCTCTACAAGGAAGCAACACCATCTTACAGGGTTTTTTCAGCCGTATGGCTTTTTCCCTGGATTTGGGGACTGACTCCTGGGAGGCACCTGGATTTGGTTCCCATCTGGTCACGGTGGCCTCCGGGGAGTCACGTTTGTATTAACATCAAAAGAAGAATAAAGAGTCCAGAAAGACTAGAAGAAAGAAGAAGGCAGAAACTCAAGAAGACCCTGCCGAAGACTCAGGAGAGGAGAAGTTGGAAAGGAGGGGACCTACAGTTGCAAGTCCTGACAGTATACAACGTCAAAAGACCAAGACAATGGCCACTCCAGAGCAGATACAAGAGATGTGCAATGCTATTCAAGCACTACAAGTTGACATGCAGAAATTACAAGCAGAGAATCAGTCCCTTTGTCAGCAAGTAGCTACCAGAGACGAAGGAACAGGTGAATTACCTCCGATGCCCCTCTCAATGAACAAATATGATGGAAACCCAAAAGGAATGAAGGAATTCCTAGGCGCTTGTGCTGCATATTTTTCTTTCAGAAGGAGAAATTTTGAGACCGGAAGGGCCCGGGTTGGGTAGTGCCTTCAAATGGGCGACACCTCTAGTTACTTCGGAAGACCCTTCTGTAAATGATTACGACTTGTTTGTCCGCAATTTCAAGACTAGGTTCGAAAGACCAGAGGTCCAGTACTCAACATATGATGCCCTACTGGACATCAAACAAGGGAACCAAGATGTCCATCTTATATATCCCAATTTCAATGATTGGTGACTTTATCAGGATGGCCAGACACAGCCCAGCAGACCATATTTCGTACAGGACTGCACGAGGATATAAAGGATGAACTGGCACGGGTAGAAAGACCCGAGACATTCTCCGATTTGGTATCCTTAGTTCTCCGTATTGAATTCAGATTGAACGAGAGACACCATGAGAAGAGAAGAGGCTGAGGACCCTAATGGAATTACCAAGCAGTAACACACCCTAAGGATCGCACTCCCATTGAAGAACCGATGCAGATCGATTCTACAAGATGACCCCTGTCTTCTAATGAAAGAAGGCGCAGAAGGGAACTAAATTTGTGCATGTATTGTGGGTCTTCGGAGAATCAGTTGAAGGACTGTACAGAGATTCCATCACGGCGTTCAGGAAACGCGCAACCCCGTGTCTATGCAAGGGAGACTACGGGGAAGGTGGCACAAACCCTTGCAACTCCACTAGCTCAGGAGAGGACATCCGACTGATGATTTTCTAGGTATCATTAACCCTTGCGACTGGAATCTCAATTTCAGTAGTAGCCATGTTGGACTGCGGAGCAGCAGGCAACTTTATAGACATCTCATGGGCACAGGACAAGGGGATTCCGCTTAAACAGAAGGGGAAGTCCATTTCTGTAGAAGGCGGTAATGGACGTCCACTGTCGTCGGGACCTATAACTACGGAGACTATGGGCCTCATTACACAGTAGGCGGTAAAAAATGCGATTTACCGGCATGGCGCTATTAGCGTGTCCGCCCTCGCAGGAGACCGCTAATAGTGTTCCATTACGAGTAAGCGGACACGCGCATAGGGCCATGCCGGTAAATGACCCTACCGCCCTGGCGCAAAAGCACCTTTCCGGCTCCGACCAAAGTGCTGATAGCACCTCCGCCCTCATGCAGCATGCTATTAGCGGTCACCGCTATTAGCGGTCACTGCTATTAGCGGTCACCGTAAAACACCGGAACCGGAAATAGCGTCATCGCACAGGAACGGGAAAGAGCCCGGCGGCCGTCTTTAAAAACACAATCCATTGCCATCCCCTGCACTCAGGACCTGCAGCAACACCACAACTGGCAAAACCACTTCCCACAATAACAAACAATGCCCAAGGCCCTAAAGAAAGCTGATGTGCGCCAGCGCAAAGAACGCTTTTCAAACGACGAATTGAAAATGCTGGCAGACACCTTGGCTGCAAATGCAGACGTAGTGTTTGCTAGCGACATGCGGCGCCCTGCACTACTGAGAAAAAAGGAGATCTGGGCTGAGGTGGCGCAGAAAGTCAGTGCAGTGGGCTCCACCCCCCGCACCGTAAAGGACGTGCGCAAGCGGTGGGATGATCTGCGCCTCCGTGTACGCAGCATATTATCGGCCAACAGGAATCTGGCCATGGGCACAGGAGGCGGAGGAGGATCCCCGATGAAGATGCAGGAGTGGGAGGAGACATGTGCCAGCACCATTGGCATTGAATCCATCGAGGGAGTGGGCCGAATGGAGTGCGGTGTGGCAACAACGTCAGACGGAGGTGAGTGTCCACGCAAAACACTGCAATGCAAAGCATGAGTTCCTCCCCCAAATGTGAAATGGGAATTAGCTAATGGATGGGGTCATCACACACACATGTACACAACCCTGCATATATGCTGTGCATATTCCCACACAACCACATGCATGCAGCACCTCACACACGTGTCACCCTGACTCATGTCCGGATGACCCACCCATCTGGCCAACAACCTGCATGTCCAAACTAGATGTCCAAATCCAAAGGACTGCAGCAACAACAACATATGCATGATGCACCTTGACCCATCACTGATGCTATCCCTGTCTTGCTCCCCCACAGGGTCACATTCTGACAGTGAGGAGCTGGACTCTGCAACGCAGGCCCCACCACCCAAAAAGCAGGCCAAGGGAAAGGATGCAGGCACCAGGCCCAGTACATCGAGGGGCACTGGGAAATCTGGAGTGGCCCAGCGTTCACAAGCCACACACGCACCGACCACACCAAGGGTCGAAATGCCATCCGACACTGTGGTAGCACCCACACCACCCACCCCCACCACTCAGGAGCCAGTGCCAGAAGGCACGCCGTCCGCAGCCAATAGCCCCGTCGGGGAAGCAGCAGCCACGGCACCCATTAGTGATGTGGACGACCCATGTCTGACACCGGAAGGGCAGCGTACACCCAGCACCCAGCTGTCCCCACACCACAGCCCATGCAACACATCCAATGGCAGCATCCATGAGGTGCATGCCGGAGATTCAATGGATGGGTCATTCAGTCCCGTGGCAAGCTCATCTGATGTTGGCCACATGCAGCAAGCTGCGCCGAGGAGTAACAGGGGCAGGGCCGCAGACGACAGCATGAGCCTGATACGACAGCGCCAGGAGGAGCTCAATGCCCTGGATGCCCGGCAAGTGAGCGAGGCTGCCTCGACCAGGGAGGAGATCCGGGGGTTATCAAGGGACATGAAAGCTCCCTTGGACAGCAACACGACGCGCCTATGTGACGAGATGGCCGCTGTGAGGCAGGTCCTAACGCGCATTGCTGAGGCGATGGAGAGCATGCGTCACACACAGGGAGCAGATCAACCTGCCACCCCCTCGTCTACTAGCTCCTACCAAACAACCATCCTGCGCAGGTCCAGCCGGTCCTTGCGGCGGTCAGACTCACAACCCCCCAATGGTGGTGGTGGAGAAGAGAAGTAGGGCCAGCCTGTCACTGTTGACACTTGGAGACTAATGCAGCACTGATGTGCACACCATGTTTGGTGGAGTTGTGGGGGGAGGGGGGTGAGGGTGTTTGGTGGAGTTGTGGGGGGAGGGGGGTGAGGGTGTTTGGTGGAGTTGTGGGGGGAGGGGGGTGAGGGTGTTTGGTGGAGTTGTGGGGGGAGGGGGGTGAGGGTGTTTGGTGGAGTTGTGGGGGGAGGGGGGGAGGGTGTTTGGTGGAGTTGTGGGGGAGGGGCGTGAGGGTGTTTGGTGGAGTTGTGGGGGGAGGGGGGTGAGGGTGTTTGGTGGAGTTGTGGGGGGAGGGGGGTGAGGGTGTTTGGTGGAGTTGTGGGGGGAGGGGGATGAGGGTGTTTGGGGTGGAGGGTACATGCACGTTTGAATGACATAATGCTCAATACACACGTAATGGCATGGATAATCACATGACTGGACATTGATTATTGTGTATGTGTGCTTTATTGTTGAAGGGTGCACTGTGTTAATATCCTCCATACACCCCATGCCCTGAGCTCCACATCAATTGCACCCTCCTAATCCATGTGCATCAGAAACAATGGTCTATCAGGTGCTGCCGCACAGCACGTCCCTCATGGGCATCGCCACCTGCATGACCTGCAACCCCCTCTCCTCCATCCTCATCCCCGTCATCATCCTCAGACGGTGGTTGCAGTTCAATGTCAGGGGGCATTGGCACATTCCGTCTGATACACATATTGTGCAGCATGACACATGCCATGGTGATCTTGGCCACCTTCTCATGCCCGTACAGGAGTGCCCCGCCTGACCTGCTGAGGAACCGGAAGCGTTCCTTCAATAGGCCGAATGTCTGCTCGATCACCACGCGGGTACGGGTGTGTGCATGATTGTAGTCCTCTTCGTGCCTGTTCTGTGGGTTCCGCAGAGGGGTAAGGAGCCACCTCTTCAGGGGATAACCTGCATCACCTGCATGGGTGCAACAATGGTTATGTGTAAGTGTCTACATAAAGTGGAGCCTGCACATATCACACAAACAAACATAGCATTTTCAACGACATCCACTGATCCAAGGACGCATGGCAATCAGGGTAACTGCAATGTGGGAAGGTGAGGTGGTCCTTGCAAGTGGACATGTACCATGCATGCATACGTCAGGGATTGCCATGTCCCGCCTGAGTTTAAGTAATTTGTGTTTCCTGGCCCTGGCAACGTTAGTGCCACACTGCTAGTACACTGCCATTCCTTAGTTGATGTCCCCATGCTGTTCAATGGCAATTCAGTGGTGGGGTACGGGTGTGGCTCACTACAATGGCTACAGGAGATCCATTTGTATGCACTCATGTGCGCGGATAATTTCTGATGTTGTTCAGCGTACATTTCAGATGTGATTTTTATATGCATGTTGCTGATTTGTGTAATGGGGGAATGGTGTGTTGTGCGGTGTGCATGTTGTTTGGAATGGCCTCTTTGGCGTAATGGATAGATACGTTTGTCGTGGCACTCACTTCTAGCATGTGGTTTTGTGTCTGGTCCATTGTGGGCTGCCTCACTGTACAGTGATACAAATACGTATGTCCATTCTTCTCCTGACGCCAGTTCACGCCCAGTTGGAGTATGCATCTCCCCCCCCCCAATCACGCCCAGTTGGAGTATGCATCTCCCCCCCCCAATCACGCCCAGTTGGAGTATGCATCTCCCCCCCCCCCAATCACGCCCAGTTGGAGTATGCATCTACCCCCCCCACTCACAATCACATCACACTGCCATGTGGTTGGCCTGCTACTCACCAAGTAGCCACGAACGTTGTCCAGCATGTCGCTCCATGTATCGTGGTATTGTCGAATTCCGCAGGACCATTGCATCATGGGTTGAACCGGGATATCGGGCACAGCAATGTGTGATGATCTTATTGGAGTCACATACCATTTGGACGTTGATGGAGTGGTATTGCTTTCTGTTACGGTACACTACCTCATTGGCATGTGGGACCACCAGTTCAACATGGGTACAGTCGATGGCCCCGATGCAACTTGGGATGCCTGCCAGTGAATGGAAGCCAACTTTGGTGTTGGAGATCTCCTGGGCAGTCCGTGGCATGTATATGTGTTGACTTGTGTGCTTCAGGAGGGCATCGAGCACCTAGTTCAGTGTGCGTGAGAATACTGGTCGTGATATGCCATGCATCTGACCTACCGTATGCTGGTAGGTGCCTGTGGCCAAGAAGTGGAGCACAGTTACCACCTTCAGTAGAGCGGGGATGGCAGTACGGATGTCAATGAGACTCACAATGTCGTTGTATATCATGTCTACAATGGTGGTGATGGTATCCCGGTCCAGACGGTACAGGGTGTGTATCTGCTCAGGGGTTAGGTTGACTGGACTGGCCCTGATCCTGGGAATTGGTGGCTGCCTCTGTGGTATCACTAGGTGCACTGGTGGTGCTTGCTGCGCCTGTCTTGCCCTCCTCCTCCTCCTCCTCCTGCGTCTCCTCTGTGCTGCCTGTTGTTGTAGCTGCTGCACTGCAATCATGTCCTCTAGCCCATGTAATGCTGCTAGTATTGCATCCATCTTGGTGTGGGAATGGGTGTGGGAAGGGGTGTGGTGTGCTCTTTTGTGCTGCCAGTCTCCATTGCCTCCACCTGTGCTGATTTTGTCAACCTGTGGCAGGTAGGAACACTGCTGTGCTCTTTTAACGTGTGGTTCGCGATGGCGGTATTAGCGCCTTGCCAGTAAGGGGTTTTTGGGTCTACTACATGCCGGTATTGCCATGTCCGCATGGCTCGTGATGGCGTGATATTAGCGCTATGCCGCTATTTCCGGACTGAGGGGGCGCGTGCTCACAGACTTGCCGCTAATAGTGCCACCATACTTAGCGGTGCCGCTAATAGCGGTATGTCCGGGTCGTAATTGGGGAGGGGATTTACCGATACCGGTAATCCCTTACCGGTAACGGTAAATCCCTACCGCCTAACGTGTAATGAGGCCCTATGCCTTTACTGGTCTCCATGGAAAACCATACAGTAGAAATAACCTTTGATGTTATCAGGGCTGCATACTTCCCTATAATACTCTGAATTTCTTGGTTGAGACTCCACAACCCCTCCATTGACTGGAGTTCTAATCGACTGAGTTTCGATTCAGATTACTGCGGCAAGAATTGCATCAAGGAACAACAGGTTGAAATTCCTGTTTACCCTACCGCCCAGCCGACCATTTCTATTTCAGCTATTCCCATACAGTATAAGGAATACGAAGGGGTTTTTGAAGATGTGGTTCACAAACTCCTCCCGCCTCACTGCCCTGAGGATTGCAGGATAGACTTAAAGGAAGACGCCTCCCTACCTTTTGGGCGGATGTATCCTTTGTCCCAGCAGGAACTGATGGCCTTGAAAGAATACCTGGATTCAAATCTTCAGAACGGATTGATAAGGAAGTCACGATCTTCCGGTGGAGCTTCGCTTTTCTTTGTGGCCAAGAAGGGAACCAAGGAGCTACGCCCTTGTATAGACTACCGAGAATTAAACAGAATCACAATTCGGGATCGGTATCCCATGCCCCTTATAAGGGACATCCTCAAAGCAGTCAAGGACTCTCAGATCTTCACAAAGATCGATCTATACGGAGCATATCACTTACTTGCAGGCGATGAATGGAAGACTGCTTTTCGAACACCGTTGGGGTTGTATGAATACTGTGTCATGCCTTGTGGACTGGTCAATGCCCCATCGGTGTTCCAGAGGTTCATGAACCACATTTTTGCTGATTTGCTAGGTACATCCGTTGTAGTGTATTCAGACGATATTTTGGTCTACTCCTCCACACTACAGGAATATCAGAACCAAGTGAAGGAAGTACTACAGAGGCTTAAAGAAAACCACCTGTATGCTAAGGCTGAGAAGTGTACATTTGAGGCTGCCGAGGTACCCTACCTCGGTTTTATCTTATCCTCAAGTGGCATACGGATGGACCAAGACAAAGTTATAGCCATTCTCAGATGGCCAGAACCTTCTTCCAATAAGGATGTACAATGTTTTCTTGGGTTGGCAAATTTTTACCGCCGCTTCATTCCTCACTTCTCGGAGATGGTACTTCCTCTGACTATGCTTCTTAAGAAGGGTAGTATTTTTGACTGGAATCCTGCTGCGCAATCAGCCTTTTCTACCCTCAAGAAGTTGTTCACCTCAGCTCCGGTGCTTATTCAACCAAACCAGTCTAAACCTTTTATTGTGGAAACAGATGCTTCTGGCAGAGCCAACGGAGCTGTCTTATTACAAGAAGACAGTGAAGGTGTAGAACACCCTATAGCCTACTACTCACGTACTCTTACTTTCAGCAAACGGAACTATTCTGTGCTTGAGCGAGAGTTACTAGCAATGAGAAGAGAATGCGAGGAGTGGAGACACTTGTTACAAGGGGCTATGAAACCATTTTTAATTTGCACTGATCATAGAAATGTGCGAGTCCTCCAACAGATGGAATGCCGCAATTCACGCCATGCCAGGTGGGCCTACTATTTCTCTAACTTCAATTTTCAGATTACGTACACACCCGGTACACAGAACGGAGTTGCAGACGCTCTTTCTAGAAGCTAGTCCAATGAATTGGAGGCGGAAACTACGCCCACCGAGAAGGAAAGAATGTTGCCCAACCTAAGAATTATAACTCCAATTAACAGCTTTCTTCATAACGTGCAGGAAGATTATAAGACCTGGACTAGACTGAGACTATTGTCTAGGGGTCTTCAAGAAAGAGATGGACTATGGTTTTTTAAATCGGCTCTCTTTCTCCCTTCTCTGGAACTCCAAGAACAAGCACTTCACCTTTGCCATGATCTCCCCTTGACTGGACATAGGAGACAAAAGGCCACATATGAACTATTGACCAGAAGCTTTTGGTGGCCTTCGGTACGAGCAGATGTACACTCATATGTTAATTCCTGTTCGGTGTGTGGCAGTTCCAAGATCTCAAGGCAGGGACCTCTAGGTCTCATACAACAATCTGACTTGCCCTCTCGTTCTTGGGAGAATCTATCTATGGACTTCATCGTGGAGTTGCCTCCATCTCAAGGAAAGACAGCTATAATGGTTACTGTTGATTCATTCTCCAAACAAGCCCATTTTTCCTCCCTTACAGGAGTACCTTCTGCTGCTGAAACAGCTTCTGTATTCCTGAGAGACATTGTAAGAATACACGGATTACCTCGAGTCATTATCTCTGACAGAGGGGTACAATTTACCTCCAAATTCTGGTCCATATTGTGCAAGGAACTGGGAATCCATAGGTCATTGTCATCTGGGTACCACCCTCAGTCTAATGGGCAGACTGAGAGACTAAACACCACCCTTGAAGAATACCTTCAGTGTTTCTGTAATAAGGAACAAGATAATTGGGCATCCCTGTTGCCTATGGCAGAGTTCACATACAACAACACCATACATACAACTATTGGAATGAGTCCTTTTCTGTGCACCTATGGGTACCATACACATTTTCTACCCACTACAGTCATCAGTAGTACCAAGGCTCCTGCTGTGGATGAGGTTGTGTCCAGGATCCAGCGAACTCACCAATCGGCCTTGCAGACGTTGGAAGAAAGCCGAAGGAATTACAAGAAATACGCTGATGCCAAGAGAAGACCGAATCCTCTATGGGTTCCTGGTACAATGGTTTGGTTATCTACCAGATATTTACCTCGTTGGACACGGATGGGAAAATGTTCCCCAAGATACATCGGTCCATACAAGATAGAGGCAATGATCAATCCTGTCGCCTACAAGTTGAAGCTGCCACCTCGCCTTAAGAGGATACACCGGGTATTTCATACCTCCCTACTAAAGGCACACGTTGAGGATCCATATCATAGGAGTATTAAGAAGACGAGTGTAGCAGATTCCAACGAAACCAAGGAGTATGAAGTAGCCAGGCTGGTGGACTCTCGTTATCGACAAGAACTCCTACAGTACCTGGTACACTGGAAGGGATATCCCAGATCTGAGAGAACCTGGGAGCCCAAAACACATATAAGTGCACCAAGGCTTGTACAGAAGTTCCACAAGTTGTACCCGAGTAAACCAGGTGGAGACCGACATAGAAGGGGGCATACTGTCATGAACCAGTCCTGGAATGTCTGGTACCGATGGAAGCACACTTAACATGGCGGTCAGGAACCTCTTTTGGCAGTCTATGCCTCATCCAATATGTCCGCCAGCACGTATTTACGTACGACGCACCAGTGTCCCGATGCGTTGTATCGAAGTACTCTCGTTTTTCTTCCCAGCTCTGTTTACTGAGCTCTTAGCTTGTTCTAATTATCTCTCCAGCTTATTGTTCTATTACTCTTCCTCGTCTTCCTTGTCACCGCGCGTTTGCTTACTTACGGGTATCTTTCTTTATTGAGGTTTGTATTCTCTGTTAATCGTACATTGAGGTTTTTCTAGTACTCCTCAGTCTCTGTTCCTATCGTTCTTTCGCTTGCTCACCTTTTACCATGTCTTTGTTTCCTTACCTATTTTTACCCTGTTCTATTTACTCAGCCTTCCTACTATCTGTTTTCTTCCTATTCTGTGGACTGACTGGGTTATTCGGTTCGCCGTTCTTGGCGTTCCTCTACCTTCCGGTTCTTGCTACCCAGATTCCCGTGTGGATCTTACTGTTTACAGTTACTTACCTGCTGTGTAAGCACCTTCCATCATTCGGCGCCTCTTCCTGGTGGAATCTAACTTTTGGACTTTCTCTCATTGTTTATCACTACCGGCTCCTGCTGTCTGAACCCTCCTGCTGCAACATTCAAGGAGGTTTCTCAGAATGGACATTTGAATTCAGAGTTTTTACTACACTGAAATATTGGTCTGCATCGTTTACATTCTGCATCTCTACAAAGAAGCAAGACCATCTTACAGGGTTTTTTCAGCCGTACGGCTTTTTCCCTGGATTTGGGGACTGACTCCTGGGAGGCACCTGGATTTGGTTCTCATCCGGTCATGGTGGCTTCTGGGGTGTCGCGTCCGTATTTACATCAAAAGAAGAGTAAAGAGTCCAGAAAGACTAGAAGAAATTAGAATACGGAAACTCAAGAAGACCCCGCCGAAGACTCATGTGAGGAGGAGATGGAAAGGAGGGGACCTACAGTTGCAAGTCCTGACAACATGTGTGATCATCATCCCATATATGAAAGTTTACTCGATTCTTACTTCGTCTTCAGATTCTATATGGTCTATTCATCTTCTTTTCTGTCATCTCCTCTGAGGTGTATCACTTTGCTTCATGTGACATCACCAGTCTCGTATTTCATCCGTCTTCACATGCACTTCTGGGATCTTTCCCAAGAGGCTGTCAGTTCTCCATAAAGAATGGTTTCCTTAATGAATACTTTGCTTCAAAGGCTGCTCATGTTATAGGCATCATTACAGGTGTCTTGCTTGTCACTATTTCCGGTTCCCAACATATAGGCAATTTAGGGGTGGGACTTCCTGTAGAGGCTTTTGGCTCCTCCTCTACACTGTTAAAATGCCAGCTGCAGGCCGCCCTCTTGCCGCTTTAGTTGCTTCACCAGGGAAATCATATAGCCATTCCAAACAGGGAGGTTCAGGAGCCATTTCTCCTGAAGCACGATAATGTCTAGTCCCATCAGTGGATTATCTTTTTCCAAGAGGAGGTGTTTAAAGCCTCTAGTATTCCAAACTACAATTATTAGACTTCTTTTATAACTGTGAGTTATTCTAAAAAACTCTGACTCTTCCCTTCTAATGCCGCAGGGAGCCAGGACAAATCAGAATCCTTTTTATTCTGGATTCCCTGGGATGGGTGTTCTGACTTGAGTGTTGTGTAGACCGTTGATACCTCCGTCCCCAAGTGACACACAGGGGTTCCTGAAGAACCCCCTGTGCGACCTTTGAGGCCACAGGTGGGAGATGTCTCTTCCCGGATCCACGGAGCCTCAAGAACACCGATGTTGCTCCAAAAAGAACGGGGTTAAGCACCAGGCAATGACAGTATAACACGAATCACAGAATCTGAGAGGTCTTACCTATCCGGTGGTAGGAAGGCACGGGAGACCAAAGTGCAGGAGGTTCGAGACTCAGATGAAAGGTAGTCCCCAGAAGAACAGGGACCAGAGTCGTACGGGGAAGCAGGACGGGCCACCTGAGCCAAGGACTGGGTGCGTGACGTGGGAATCGGGAGACAGTTGTGGCTACTTGGGTTTCTTCTCCCCTTGCAGGTTTCTCAAACTTAGGTGGCCTCTCCACTGGGTGTACCTAATACGCATTTACTGTTGTTCTCTAAAATGTGGTAAACTAGGGTTTTTCTCCCCTCGCAGGTTTCTCAAACTTAGGTGGCCTCTCCACTTGGTTTACCTAATACGCATTTACTGTTGTTCTCTAAAATGTGGTAAACTAGGGTTTTTCTCCCCTCGCAGGTTTCTCAAACTTAGGTGGCCTCTCCACTGGGTGTACCTAATACGCATTTACAGTTGTTTTTCTGAAAAGTGGTAAACTTGGTCTTGCCGCTCACTTCCTGTCTTCGTGCTTTCATATCGTCTGTCTTCCCCCCCACTCCCTCCTACTCCATGGTGCTCTCTATCTCGCCTATCTTCTCTAACTGCTTCTCTATTGACTATCCTGCTCTCCTCACTAAATCTGGTAGGAAAAAGTTTAAAAAGGACATCCTGGTCTCCAACCCAGGCCTCCCTATCGCTGACACCTACACCAGTGCCTGCTCCAAGGAAACTCTTACTGACATCCTCTTTTTTGTGCCTTTGCCTGACCTATGGACCCTTCATATGGTCTCTGTGCTCACTCCTTTCTCCTCTTCTCCCATTAATGGTGGCACCCGTTGGGATGTCCTCTTGGCCCCCTTCCGCTCCTCTAAGGCCATCATAATGTCTACGCTAATGGGACCGTCTTGGTCCAAGGCCCTCAGGCCAACCTTCACCTCTTTGATAGATGCTTCCCACGCCTCATTAACTTCCTTTCCTCTCCTGCTGTCCCCCCTCCTCTGTCCTCGGCTACCTTGACTCTACCCCCCCCTCCCTGCCCCCTCTCTTGCTCCTTCTTCACCTCCTTCTTCTACACCTCTGCAGGGCGTACCTCTGATCTGTACCCCTCCCCGGAAGTCCTTCAAGGATGGCAACCTTCTCCACATTGCCACTCTTAACTCTCGCTCTGCCATCAAACATTCCCCTGATATCTGTCACCTTCTTGAGGAACTGGACCTGGATGTCCTCGGTCTCACTGAGACATGGTTCACGGCGAGCTCTGTCACCAGCATTGACACACTCCTACCTGATGGTTACAAGATCCTCTCCGTGCCCAGGCCCAACGGTGCAGAGGGGGGTGTGGCCCTTATCTTCCCTGAGTGGATTCCTGCCACTGTCACTCCTACGCAGACCTACTCCTCTTTTGAGTGTCTTGTCTGCCGACTTTCTCTCTCTCCTAGCCATTCCCTTACAGTGGCTACTATCTATCGGCCACCTGGTCAAATTTCCTCCTTCCTCTCTGAGTGGGCTGACCTCTCCTCCTCACTCCTGGCCTCAACCACTCAACTCCTCTTCCTTGGTGACTTCAACATCCACCTGGATGCCTCCTGTCCCCCCTCTGGACTCTTTCATGACCTCTGCGATTCTCTCTCACTCTCTATTCTCCCGTCTGGGCCTACCCATTCTGCAGGGCACACTCTTGATGCTCTGATCTCTTCTGACCTTCCCCTCTCCGTCCCTCTCTCCACTCCTCTCTCCTGGAGTGATCACTTTCTCCTATCCTCCCACCTCACCCTCCCTACCCCACAGGCAAAGCCACCCTCATCACTGCCACCCACCTTCTCGGTCATTCGACCCATGAAGCGCGTGTCAATTGAGGCTTTTGCTGCCATCTTCTTGCCCCCCCCTCCCCATTCGGCTGACTCCCACCATGACACAGCCCTCTCCACACTCCACTCTGCTATATCTGATAGTCTTGATATCCTTGCCCCTGTCATGAGAATCCACCTGAAGCCCAAAGCCAAATGCAACTCCTGGTATGACTCGGATCTCGTCACCCTAAAACGCAAGTGCAGGGTGGTAGAGAGGAAAGGGCGTGCTTCATGTACATCCTCTGACAAACTGGCCTGCCGCCTGCTCCAAAGGCAATACCGTCTCTCCGTTCTCACCAAGAAGAGAGCCCTTATCCAAGCCTGCATCTCTGCTGCATCTAACAACTCGGCCGAACTCTTTAAAATCTGCAAGGAGCTTGCCAACCCTGCTGCAGTCTCTACCTCTCCTATCCCCTCCCAGGCCCTCTGCACTGCACTGGCCTCTCACTTCATCTCTAAAACTCAGGACATCCTGTCCACACTCTCCTCCTATCACATCCCTCCATCTCTTCCTGGCTCTTCCTCTGGCCCTTCTGCAGCCACCCCTCCTCCCTCCTTCTCTGCCTTTCCCCTTTTTTCTGCTGACGAGGTTTCCAGACAAGTCCGATCTATGAACGTCACGTCTAAACAGGTTTACCCCTGCTCCTCCAAAACTATCAAGGACCACATCGACACCCTGGCCCCTGCCCTGGCTGACTTTTGCAACCACTCCTTCGCCTCTGGAGTCTTCCCATCCCCCCTTAAGCACTCCCTTGTGCACCCTCTTCTTAAGAAACCCTCTTCCGACCCCGCCTGCCCGGCTAACTATCGCCCAATCTCCATCACTCCCTTCCTGAGCAAGCTCCAGGAGAAACTGGCCATCTCCCAGCTCAACCTCCATGCTGAATCTATTGGTAGTCTTCATGACCATCAATCTGGCTTCAGAGCTGCCAGAAGCACGGAAACTGCTCTCCTGAACATCCGTGAGGACCTGCTCTCGAACTTCGACTCCAACACTCCGTGTGTTCTCATTCTGCTCGATCTCTCTTCTGCCTTTGACACTGTCAACCATGCCATCCTGCTCAACCGTCTCCGTGATAACCTGGGTATCACTGGTCAGGCTCTGGCGTGGCTGACCTCTTTCCTTTCCAATCAACCCTCCCAGGTCCAACTGGGGTCCTTCCTCTCTGACATCTTCTTCTCTACCTGTGGTGTCCCCCAGGGATCTAATCTCTCTCCCTGGCTGTTCAACCAGTATCTGGCACTCCTTGCCCACCGCATCGCCACTCTCTGCCCCAACTTTCAGTGCTATGCGGATGATACCCAGCTCATTTTCAGGCTACACTCGGCCTCCTCCTCTCCTTCCCTCATCTCTGACTGTCTGTATGCTATCCAGGAATGGTGTGCCGCCAATGACCTTTGCCTTAATGCCAGTAAGACTGAGATTCTACTCATTGGCACACCCACTGCCTCCTTCCCTGCAGCGCTCTGGCCAGCCTCTCTTGGCCCGCTTCCTGCTCCTACTTGCAAGGCAAAAAACCTCGGGGTCATCTTCGACTCCACACTCTCCTTCTCTCCTCATATATCTGACGTCTCTAAGAAGTCACACTACCAGCTCCACCTCCTCAGAGGTATTCTTCCCTTCCTCTCCTTCCCCCAGAAGCTCACGGTCTCCAGAGCCCTGGTTCTCTCGAAGCTGGACTACTGTAACAGCCTCTATCTTAATCTGCCTGCCTCCACTCTCCGCCCTCTGCAACTCATCCAGAACAGGACTGCGAGACTTGTCCTTGGCCTCAAGCCCAGGACTGAAATCTCTACACTGGCTCCCTGTGGCTGCGAGGATTAAGTTCAAAACCCTCTGCATTGTCCACAAGGCCTTCTGGGGCCTGGGGCCTAAATACCTTCAACTCTCTCTTCCTAAATATCTTCCTTCCCGAGCCCTTCGCTCATCTGTCTCCAACTCCCTCAAGGTCAGCCGCTTCTCGAAGCAACGAGCTGGGGGTAGATCTCTCTCTGCGGCAGGGGCCTCCCTCTGGAACAGCCTTCCTGCCTCCCTGAAACTTGAGGAGAACCATCTTCGGTTCCGGAAGCACCTCAAAACCTTCCTCTTTGCTTCTGCTTTCTCTCTCCCTCTCCCCTGCTAAATTCTTCATTGAAACTGCACTGAACCTGCACCTGGGCCACTCTCACCGACCTCGGTCCTTGGCCCAGCACCTCTACACTTGCAATGCCTCCCTGGCAACCCCTGCACTGCGGAACGGTCTCTGCATCCCTACAGCCCCCCCCCTCCCAGCACTTGTCTGCACTTAACTTGCACTTGCCACCAGCTGGCCCTATTTATTTATTTATTTTTTATTCTACTTACCCTGTTCAGCACTTCCCCCTCTCCCCTTGCACTTTTTCCCTTCCCCCTACCCCTGCACTTGCGCGATCTGAATGACACCTGGCCTAGTATGATCGTTGTCTGTCTTCCCCCCCTGTTAATCCCTCCCTGCCTCGTCGCGCATTGAAACACTTGTGTATAGGTGCCTTACAAATGCCATATCATATCATAACAAATCCGATTGCAAGTGAAGGATGGTCCGGAGTTCAGCGACGAGTAAACAGTTCCAAGCAGAGGGGCAGAAGGGCAATCCAAGCGATTCCAGGTGAGAGTTCCGAAGTCAAGGTATACCAACAAGAGCAAGGTCCAAACGTAGCGCCAAACAGGGTCCAAGAGACAGCTGAGAAGTGGTGACTGTTTTGCTCATCAAGCGTTTTGTAACGGTCGCCTGACAGTCACGTGACGCGATCTGCCACCACGTGATGGACGCTGCGCTGGGTGACGTGATCGGACAGTTACGCGATGCGGGAGCGTTCTGTCGATCCTTCTGGCGTGTGTTCTCCATGGCAACTGCCAGTGCAGGAAAGGCTGCAACCGGGTACGAACATGACACCTGGTGCGGCGTAACCGGTCCTGTGGGACAACCAAATCATGTGAGTCTCGTAACCGGGGAGTAGTGTGCAAACAGGAGGGAGGTGTTGTGGGAACGCTAGCTAAGTTCTGGTGTTCGCGTGGATGCCTAACAAAGGGTCAATATGGCAAGAGATGTTAAGTGGTTGCTGGAATCGAGCAGCCCTTGGGGCTTGAGCTATGTGTGTGTTGGAATAAGAAAGGTCTTCCCTCCTCCGACTTTGGGGGGACATAGGTGCTTTTTACTTCTTACAGCTCTCTGACCCCATGAGCTTGATATATAGCTTCTAGATTTGTTACAAGTGATCAGAGCTTTACCGATTGAATTGTTTCTGTGTTTTCATTGTAGCCCCTAGAATACTTGTCAGTTTGTAGAAATCACCTGCCAAATTCATCTTCAAGGCTTACAAGCCAGGACCCTTTCTGTGTTATATAGGTAAGAATTCATATTCATTATGGTATACATCTTACAATCCCTTTTCCTTATGGGGTGCAATGCTTGCTAAAACACCCATTTGAGGGCTCTCCACTCTCCTGTATGGCTTATTTTTTGTGAGGTTCAATCAAACTGAACTACCTGATTACTTATGTCTTTATTGTGTTTGGCAATCTATCCCAGAATGCACATGTATTCAGGATGAACGCACATGAACTAGACTATTCTAAGGCATTGCTTGGAAGCTTCATCAACACATGTTAAAATAGTGCCTCTACTTATTGGTTTTGACTCTCCTTTTTTATGCCATCATTAATTTAATTTTGCTAATAACAATTAGCCAATATTTCAATTCATGATATAAGCAATAGACAGTAATTGTGCTACAATACATGATTCTGATGGTGTGTTGTTTTTTTTCTCTTTTTTGTTTTTTGTCATATGTCTTTTGTTTATCTTTTTCATTATCCATCATTCTGTTTCGCTCTCTCCCTTGACACTCTTTCCTCACTAATGTGATGGAACATATGGAATGTGATATTTTGTGTTGTGTTATATTCGCTTCATGTTGATTGTGCTCATGAACAATTGCTATTGTCATTTTCTTTTTTGCATTGAATCTAACGGAACATTTTATTGTGTCTTGAAAAGGACCTATTAGGTTAAAACACATGTTGGGACTGCGGGTCTGTTCAACTACCACAATTAAAACAATACTTTGGTTTTCTGATCTTCGATCAATTTCTAAATCTTTATTGTCAGATGTCAGCGCATGTATAGGGATGCATTTTGTTTTCTTTCCTACTTGCTTTACAATATTTTGCACAGCATTGCATAATGCCTGCTCAGCAACTACAAGGACAGAGAGACACAGGAGGGGTGCAGTTATGGACATCGAGAATCCTATTGGGGTCTTGCCCTTCCAAAAATGAGGACACACCCAAATGGTATTCAGAGAAACTGGGACAGCTGCAAGCTGCCTACCCAGTAGTTACACCTCGACAAAGATACAGGGCTTTAGCCATGTTTCTTCCCTCTGGCTGCACACCCCCTTTAGTAAGCTGGGACAGCTGGATTTCGATCTATGGCTAGCTGTACTTGTAAGACTAAGAAGGATAGTAAGCCAGACAAAGAGGCACTCTCTCCATCGCATCCATACTGTCAATGTTGGCAGACATAATAGGAACACAGGGTGCTGCTGCAACCATGAATCTAGGTGTGCCCATAGCATGTACTAATTATCAAATGGTTGAAAGCATAATTCTACCTTTATTGAAAGCAGAGCTTGCAAGATTAGAAGTTCATCGGAAGCTGTCCCTACGAAATGAGCAAGGAAAAAGGAAGAAATGTGGGGACATAGTGATGTCCACTTATCGGCCACTCATCAGAGATCAGCTAGGCAGGTAGCATGCAGAGGCGCAGAAAAAGGCTAGCAAAGGATAGTAAGCCAGACAGAAGGACATCAATGACAGAGACTCTCAAGAGGTAGGTGATCCTTTCATGGGGGAAGGGGTGGTAGAACACTCGCCCTCAGCTTCCTCCAACAGAAGAGGAAAAATACCCAGAGCATGAACCAAAGAATGAGAAAACTGCAGGAGACAGGAATTCCCCTCAGGCGTAAGGCACTTACAGGGGTAGAAGGTATTGGGGTAAAACTAGATGGCAGCCCCACTTTATGCTAACAGACTATGATTTCATAGAGAGAATACAAATGAAAAGTCCACTGAAAAATGGTACTGCTAATTGTAATTTTGCTACCCCACCGGCAAAGACATTAGACCATTCTAAGCTGAGGAAAAGAGGTGAAAGTTGAAAGGAAGCATACTACAGCCCTTCAAGTGCAACACAATGCAGCATCTGCACACTCATGGCATCTTTCTCAAGACAAAGCATCACACTGACTGGATAGAAGTCCTTTTAGATTCTGGGTCTGATATTTCTATTTTTGAATGAAGCCACAATGCACTGTTGGAGCTCACCAAGGCAAATACAAATGCAGGAATAACTACACCCCCTGGGCAATGATAGCAAATAATAAAGTGTATTGTGTAGCCATTCAGCTGGAAGGTGAAAATCCCAAAGAGAATGAGGCACTGTTTCGCCCACAGTCACATATTCAACATAAAGGTCTATTGGCACACTGAGATTTGCCACCATTGTATATGAGACAAACACCTAGAGGTGAAGAAGTAGTGATACCCGCCTTTTCAAAGGAAGTGAGTGGGGCCGTAGAACGAAAGTATGCAAAGAAAGGGCCGTCCTGGGAGCAGTGCAACTATTTAGAAATACATGTAGGACTTGGTCTAGAATATCCAGCAGATTTAATCCCCGTGCTGACACCCCTCCACTGCATAAACAGTATCCCATTATGCCACAAGCAATGGTACACATTAAAGACCATAGTCTACCAAGTAATGCCCCAAAGGGTAATTATGAAGCAAGCAAGCCCACATAATACTCTGATTTTTGCCTATTTTGAAATTGGATGGTACTTATAGTATGTTCTTAGATTACCGAGTTTTAAATGCACATTCCAAAACAGAGACAGTCCAAAATCAGCATAGCACATGGCTTTTAGCCATCCTGCACAGATGCAAATACAAAACAAATCTTTATCTAAGTAATGGATATTTTACACAGCCTTTAGTGAGGAAAGCGGAAATACATCACATTCACTTTTAAGGGGACCCATTTTGTGTTCAAAAGATTAATGCAGGGGTATACAAATTGACCCAGCACCTTTTCAACTAGAATAAAGAGTTTGTTAGTAGACATTCCTAACTGCTGCCAATATGGTGATGATATTTACGTCACGCATGAGGACTGACTTGAACCCTAGCACCAAGTGGATTTAGTCATTTGCACGCTGATTGCCAAAGGGTATTTGTTTAACTTCAAGAAATCTAAAATAGCTCACAGTGATGTCACCTTCCAGGGATTCACTCTCACGGAGGAGGGCAAGCATTGTCGGCTGATTTCTTTGAGAAGTGTGCCATAATATGCCATCCTAACACACATGCACAATTGCACGCCATTCTGAGTCTCTTAAATGTTGGCATATCATACGTGGCTAATTTCACGGAGCCAGTGAAACATTGTATGCTTTGATAAAACCAAATTTCAGAGTTGCTCATTGTTTGCCAGAGCCCACTGACATTGTGCAACATGTGTACTCGTTGAAGACACAAACCGGTCCTTTGCAAGTCAGAAGCACAGATAACAATCTAGATATATACCTGATGACGGGTGATCATGCATTCATGTATCTTGTTTGCAATTTAGGGAAAACTAAACCAAATGCTTGTAAATCACATGTATTGTCTACTCCTGAATTGAAAAAAATCCTCATGGCAGTCCAGATCATTATTCAGAAAGAGTTCCCCTAGCCATGAATAGCACTATGCACATAAACACACTTTTAGTTCAAATTAAGTCTGCCACACAAGCCAGTGTGCCAAATGCAAAAGCATTACACTCTAGATGGGTCCAGCATGCCACAATACCTGAAATCCCATTATTTGTCTTTCAGCAAGTCATTTATTGTAATGGATCTGCAATTGCAGCTGTTGGTACATGTTCCAAGTGTGCAGCTGCATGTGCAACTATCACAGGGCATTTTACACATGATAAACATTTTATACATTCTGAAATTGCAACAAAACACCTAGAAGACATGTCAGCCCAGTAAATTGTCTGGGTTTATAACACTCAATTACAGTGGTGGATTCAGAATGATTTCAGAGACAACAGACATAAGGCAGTCTCATCCAGACAGCTTTGGAAACAAGTCTGGGACCTTAAAGAGGCTCACCCTTTACTATGGGTGATTCACACAAGAACACATACACAAGGGCACATTCATAGCATTGGCAATCCATTGCAGAAAACTATGCCAAAGAGTACACAGTGTGAAAAACAGTAGCAGCCATAACTTGCTCAGCTATTGCAATTCATGAGGCAATTAAAGGAAGCATGTTTCAGTATCGTACCCAGGCCAAAAGGCTTTCCATGTCATTATATTTATGACATAAAGCAGGTTTGAGGCAACAAAATAAGGTATACATAGCAAACAATGACACATGTCTGAAGATGACGGTAGATCACAGTAAAAATGAAAAATAAAAGGAGGGTCCTCTAAGGAAGGCAAACTCTCCTTTTGAGATTCAATACTTGGATAACATAGACCCACTAACAGCAGTAAATAAGTACACATATATACTAGTAATAGTGGATTCTTGAACAAGGTTCACTTGCATGATCCCTTAGAAGAGAGCAGACTGCACATCAGTCATACGGGCACTTCGGGGTGTTGTATCCATGACAGCAACTCAGGCATTCCATTGTCCAGCTTTCACACAAAGGCCAATGGGGTCAAACAAAGGCAAAATCACTTCATAAAGTTGTGCCTGAATACATCCTTTCAATGGGGTCGGACGGCAATTGGGTGGACCATGGGACGCTTGTATTTAGACGCTTAAATAGGTTACCATGCCAGTCTTTCTGCAGGGGTAAGGCACCATTTGAGCTCTTGTTTGGGAGACAAATGTTTATCCCTGATCTACACACTATCCCCAGTCCTTTCTCAGACCAGGAAAAACTGCAGGAAACAACGTTGCTGAGGAAATCCCTCCAGGTGGAAGCTGCCAGAGACTACTCCTGATGCCGCCCTTAAGGCTGCAGACTGTGTCCTGGAAAAGATCCATGGCAAGACACCATCTGGCCTTTCCTGCAGACTGGCAGTGCAAGTAATCAGACTGAAGGGTTCCAGAACCGCTGTACTACCCAAGCGAGGCACCAGACACCTTTATGTGGATCACCTCAAACCTGCTCCAAATGATTACTGTGTTGTTTCCACCCAATCCTCCTCTTCCAGTTGATGAGCCTAAAGAATAAGACAAGATGAAGATTGGACAGAGGATGATGGTTGGCATCCAAGATGACGCAGAATATGCCACACTTGGCTACAACGCCTCAACTAAGTTAAGTACAGAGGCTCTGCCCATTTGGGAGCAGAAAGCTACAAAGGATTTTGTTTTGACAGACTTTCTTAAATACGTTTATACAATGTTGGTAGTGCACTTCATTCTGTTATGGTTGAGTCTCACTATATTTTTCATCTCACTGACTTCTGGGCATTTATTTGAGCATGGTTTCCACTCCACCTGTAAGCAAAGGAGTTGTTCAATGTTCTTCACACATGTTAGAGAAGAGAGGGTTCCAGAAGCCAGGCACTCCAGCCTTCATACAGATATTTCCTCTAAGCATGGGTCATGTGTGGAAGCCATTGTTTAAAACAAGTAAAGGCCCAGCCAAGCAGCTGCAGGTGCACACTATTCCTGTTATTGATGAATCCTGACTGTTTGCACCCAGTACTCCTGTGTCCAGAACATATAGAAAACTGTTAAGACCTAGGATCCAGACATTTGCACAGAATGCTTTGTTTGATCCTTTTGATGATATGGAAGACCTCCATGATATGGGGTCCCATGTGTTATGTGAGATGTTACAATGCCTTTTGGTTTGCCAAGCATGAGCCCATCCTATGGCCAAAATGCACTTTGTGGGAGAACTGTGCAGTGCTATTCCAAACAGATATTCCTGAATACCAAGCACAGTTCCCATATATTTCACTAACTCCATACCGAGCAGGGGATTACAAGTTTGAAAATTACCGCCAGAGGTTACACAGCACATGTACGTTGCAGATTCAGTTATTTTTGACAGAGAATTCCTTTCATACTTGACTGAACAGACATGTTGGGAAACTGTGCCTCTTTGGTCTACAAGGGGTGAGCAAAAAGGGCAAAACAAAGCTGTTCAGTTGTTGGACATGGCATGTAGATTCCCACATTTGATGTATTTCTTAAATTATACGTGTGCTTCTACTCTGAGTGGAAGAGGTAAGAAGGTGAGCTACAGAGTGTGGAAGAAAAGGAACACAATATCACCAAGCATATTACCTATGTGTCGGGACAACCTGTATTGCCAGTTGCACAAGCAAACAAATGCAATCAAAGGAAATCAGGGTCCATTTTGGTCCCATAACATCCCGGGAACTCCAGCAACACTTCCCTGTCTCAAGCCATAGCCACATGTAAACCAAGTCAGAGAATGCTTTCACAATCTCACCAGAATGAGGTGATACAATCCTTAGATTATTTTATAAAAGAAAAGAATTGGACAGCTATCATGCAGGCAGCTACTAATCTGCTGTGCATACAGAGTGAGCATGTCAGGAGGTCAGCTACCTGCACCACCTCTGACCCTATAATACCTTGAGAGAAGGGGCATGTGTCCATAACAGGTCAAAGTTACACTTGCTCACAAGCAATAATGCAAATCCTGCAGACTGAGAGTGGGGCAGTGCAGCGGGAATTCCATGCATCAGCCTCTAATGATCAAGTGCTAGTGCAGGGCTTCTATGCACTAGGGAATGTCATTACAGATGTAGTGGGATTGGTACAGAACTACCTGTCTATTATTATAAGCGATCGAGAAGCAGCCGTAAGTCTTTCTGTTGTAACAGATTTTCTGGACACCGAGCAGAAGAGTTCCTGATTGGAATGTCATGTCATGGTCAGGACAGATAGGTGCACTTTACTTGTCCCTGGTTGCAACGAGCCATGCCATGCCAGGTTCTACATTCCTTTTGCTCCGTGTGCTTAAAGGATGTTTTCTGCAACATATGCCCGGGGAACTGAAGTATCCACTTTGATTGTGCATGGTGTTTTAAATAAACCCCATTTAAACGGCACCTTCTATGGTTTGTCATGAACTTCATTCCTGGAGACATATGTACTTAATTAATAACACTTTGGTTAGGGAAAACTATGTTGTGCCATACTCACATGTATGTATTTCACCTTCAAGTCCTGAACTAACACTGTACTCGTTACATAATTGTGAGGGTCCTACTCAAATAATGTGTGCACATGCTGTGCAGGTGAGTTGTTTGGAGAATAGCACTGAATGCGCACTCCATGTTACACCTATTGCAACATGTCACAGTCAGGTATGTAGCTTATCAACTGGTTTCTATCCAGTGCATTTCAGTTTCTCGTTGTCAGCTTGAAGTTTGGCCGCCGCCCCGTATCACTGTAGTGCACAAGTTACACATTGTGGATTGATACTAAATACACCTATGCAATCACAGTTAATAATCCTACCCTTGCCAGCCCTCCATGTAAGGCCTTTACAATTTCCAAAACTAAGTTTGTATTTTCCACGCTTACAGAACCTTCACATAACAGTGTGCAGCATGAGGACACTCCAAAGCGGTCAAGCAGAATGTATCTCTCCTGGCCTGTCAAGACCCAATGGAAGGGGCCAGTCACGTCTTAACTGACACTTCACGGCTAACAGTCATATGTTTAGCCTTCACTGCAGTTGATTTGTTGACTTATAAAGCCCTAAAAAGGGCAGGGAAGCGTTTGATGCATGTATTAGAACATTGACATTACGCCAACCATTTGGCTGATTATGATATTTGCAAAACTTGGAATTCCCTTACAGTGCCATGCTAAACACTGAATCATGGGTGATCACCGCATGCAGTACCTTCAAGATGATCCATTTCCTTTCAGAGCTGATCTCTGCAGATGTCTTGGCTTTGAGCAGTGTTCCTCAATTAGCAACACATCAACAGTCAAAGCCATTGCCAGATGTGTGACCAAGAACTTGGGTGCAGAGTCACACATGACACAGTTCCGTCTTGGCAAGATCAATTCTCTAAAACTCTGTCCGAGCACAGAGACATGTTTGGGATCCAGAGGTTTTTTCCTCCATTTTTTTACTGTGACTTTATAGACATTCCACCAGACACTCAGGCTCGCTATGGTAGCATGTCTGGGGACAACAAATCGCCCACAGGAAGAAAATGAAGAACAGGTCCAGGTGGCTCCGTCTGCACCATTGCAAAACCATGTGAAACCGATGCCCAGTGCGCAAAGCTTGATTCAAGCCGAACACAGGAACACATCTGCTTCCTTTCTAACCCTTCGACTTTTGAGCCAACAGTTTCATTGGAGAATACAGTTATGTCTGGTTCCATGAATACATGGGGTAACCAACTAATGTCCCCCATCAAACGCAGAAGAGGAGGACGCGGCTATCCCATTAGCTTGCAGAAACCTGAAACTCATATTTTGTTTGCATCACCACTGTGTTTTTTGGCACCTCAAACAAACATTTCCAGCTAATACTGAGGTCAGAGAGCCTGAGGTATTGCTGAATCCACCTGTATTTGGGCAACAATAAGCTTCTAGGGAACTGCAATTGTGCTGCACTTTACCTCAAGTCCCCAGTGTGAGCACAAATCAAACATACGCGCTGGAGGATCTTAAACTGCACATCATGGTGGGTGACAAAGGAACTCACATATTGGTCCACCTAAAAGACCACCAGTTTAAACTTTGGATGATTTACAAGTGCAATCAAAGGGTTAGGATCACTATGTCCAAGGTTCATTGGATCAGGAAATCAGGGGCCACTTTGTGCTGGATACTGAATAGGAATGGGTTTTCCAAATCTCTGCCTTTATATATTGGGCCATGACCAGTGGTAGGACTTCATCTGAATGCTTCTTATTAAATGCATGTATTCATTTAGGTTTGTCTTAGCACATACACGTACAATTCTAGGTGCTTAAGTATGTATGGTGAAAAACATTTACATAATTGTATATGCAGTAATTACTTATGACACAGGTGCTCAAAAGGTTCATGCTTTATTTTTGCCAGCAATATAGGCAACTTGTCTAACACATGTAGTTTCAACATTGTCAATAGTGGTTTCTGAGTGTTACAGCTCAAATCTGGTTTTTACCTTAAGGAAAATTATTTGTATTGCAGAATTCATGGTCTATTACAACTGCCTGGTGGGGGGTGACCTGATACCTGCCCTTATGGTTATGACCTCATCCATAATGATGTCATCTATGCAAAGCAATGTGTTTAAGGCAGCTGTAACAGACTGCAGAATGTGCATGTTACATGGTTTATAAAATTGACATCAGAGCAACGTATTACAATGGACATGGCCCACCACTGAAGTACAACATCTCTGTTATCACAATGTACAGCTCCATGTAGGCTTTCTGGGAAGTGAAAATATGCATTTCTTAACTGCTGCAGGAACACAGTTCAAAAGCTTAATGCACTAGTTTCTAACCTTTAACAATTCAATGTTCTACCGCTAAACAAACAGAGGTGGACATACAAACTGCTTCCTGAACAGAACAGAAGTCTGCAACAGTCCCTTTCCTGATTTGGAGTCTTTCTCAGACAACAGACATTGGGTTTTGACAACATGAGTTGCAATATTAGTAACTGACTTTTTTTGGCTATGGAGCTCCCAGGGTGAAGTTCCAGAAGTCTGGAATAATAAAACTGAGCAGAAGAGCTGGAATTCTAAAACTTCCCTGTGTAACAGGACTTTACGGATGGCATCACGTGAGACTTGATTGGAAGTTAAAAACACCTTAACTCTAATACAGAGTGGAACATTTGGCCTAATGACTTCTAAGGATGGACATTTAGATATTCTAACTTACTGGCTGCCATTTTATGTTAGCAAATTTAATATATAGGGCCTCATCACGACTTTGGCGGTAACCCTTCAATCCTGCGGTAGCGCTACTACCGCCGGATTTAAGGGTCCGCCAAATCAGGGCTTTGGCAGATTTCGCCCCAGCTCTGAGCTGGGGGGAAATCTGCTGAAAATTTGCACTCATACCGCCGGCGGGAAATCCGCCGGCGGTATGAGCGTGAAATTTCCCCATTGAGCCCAATGGGGAATGGGGCATTCCCGAATGGGCTCAATGGGGAATACCATTACTGCCAAACTCGTGATCCGGCGCTATTACCACCGGGGGGTTCGGCGGTAGGGCAGATAGCGCCGGCGCTGATAGCGCCGATGTTACCACCCAAGTCGTGATGAGACCCATAGGCAAGGCCAAAAGAGTCACACACACACACACAAGGTCAGCCGTCTTGGTCGGCCGGATTAGCGGTATTGTAGTCGGAAGGGCTGGAAAGAGGGAAACAGATTGCAGCAGAGCAGGGCTCATAGGAGAGAAAGCTGTTTATCATGGAACTGTTTGTCTTTCTTCCAACTTGAGTACAATGGGTCTTGGCTGTGTATAGACTGGTCGTGGAGGACAGGGAGAGATGTGTTTTCCATGCCTTTTACTTCTTCATTGTTGTTGCCCAAAATGTTCATCGCTTTTACAATAGTTTTTCTGGTAGGATTTAGGGCTTTTTATGTTATATTTGCGATTTCTATCGCTTGCCTATTTAACGTACATGCTTTTAGAAATAATGTGTTACATTAAAATACATTAAATATAGCTCAGTGTCATTATACAAATATGCAACAATTCAGAGCTGCCATCTCCAAGTGGGTTTTGAACCAAGTTTGTGTTTGATGATCATGCCAAAGGCACAGTAAACTAGGCCCCAAGATGCAAAGCACTGGCATCAGCTTGGCTTGCTTTAGGCATGAATGACTTATGACCAGAAACTATTCATCACAGCCTTGTGAGGAGGTGGAGATGAATGACTTCTGGTCGTTCATTATCTAGGAAATCAAGACTGTGTGCTTGCTATAGGGGTGCCTGCTCACTACATGATCACCAGATGTGGGCCACCTGGAGGCATGCGCAGGGATCTTGGCGCTTGATTTCCAGTGCTGTGGATCTGATGTGTTCTTACAGCTCCTACACCATCTTCACCATTTTCCTTGTCCATAAACACCTTTCCGTGAGAAGAAGTTCCAACAGCTGAACTCTTTTGCTAGTGATCACTCAAATCCCTTTGATAGTTATTTTTCCAAATGCCTCCACTTTCTTCTGTTGTCATGATGTGTGCTCAGCTTCACACAATGCACCACTTTTCAAGACCGTGTGTAGATGGCAATGTGGTCATTGTTCGAATCAATGATGAAAAAAGCCCCGATCTGACGTGTGGCATTATTCACAGTAGCAAAGTCAGTAAAGGAGCGTCTTATTTTGGGCTGGTGCTGGCCGTTTCGCTGGACATAGAATAACCATGGGCCTCTAGCGCTGGTAGGCCATGCAGAAACCTTTATTTGTGGGTGGTACCATTTCTCACTTGCATTTGAACTCAAATATTGAGTGCTAATAGCTGTACCATTATCATCATAATCACTAGAGTCTGCAATACATTCTATAATCTACCTCTCGCTGGGGCCTACAGTGGCCCATAGCGAGTTGCTGGCGTTATTGCCTGAAATGAATGGTGGTGAGGAATAGCCGCCCTTGACTTTTTTTTCATCTTCACAACCATTCCCACCTTCATCTGAAGAATTTTCCATGCATGCAACCACAACTAGATCGTCTTGCTTTTTTCAAGCACTTGCTCCTCCTTTTGTAACGGTACCTCAACACCTGAGCTCCCCTCGATCACTTTAGCATGACAAAAGAGATGACATCTTTCCCCATGATTCAAATTGGATGAGGTGTTGGGCTCAAGAGCACTTTGACCATGTTCACTGCTGGGTCCAATAGTAGTGGTTGAACGATGTACACCAGATGGTGACTGATGCGGTATACTACTCTTAAAGAACTTGGATACCTTGATCCCAAACTAAGCCACAATTCTTGTTTTCTTAGATGTGCACACCTACTTGCTTGCTTCATCTTGTTTTTTAGGTATCATGCTTCAGTTAAGCATCTCAGCACATTTCATCTTTATTGATTTGTTGAACTGCATAGAAGAGAAAGAAATAATTATGCATGCACAATAAGGTATTCAGGGTTCATTAGGAAATACTAATTTTGAGGAACAAATTCAGATTGCCATTTGTGTTTATACATGTGTTACATCTGACTGCATTCAAATCCCACTGAGATGCTGGACATTGCTAGTTTAAAGGTTGTGTGGGAGATGAAGAAGGACACAATACGGAGAGTACGAAATTCCTGCAAATGTGCAGTCAAAAATTGCCACACATTCTCACTTTGGATTTATCATTCTATAATCGATAGCCGTTCTCCTCTGCCATCCTCCCTTTTAATTCCTTTTACTATGTCTTGTCAAGTCCACAAATTGTAACCATAAATAAAAAAAGCAATACATACAAATAAAATATGAAAACAAAATAACACGTTTGTTAAAATTACTGGTAAACATAGTAAAAATCAATGGAAAATACAATATTAACACAAGATAAAATGTACAATGAATTGAAGTAATAATAAATGTTAAGAAAACAACATAAATACGTGAAAACTAAAAAGTAATACAAAATAAATGATCAATTGAATTATGCAAGATTAATAAAAACAAATTAAAAATAGTAAAAATTACACGTACGATTACAATACAAAATAAACATTGATATTAATCAAAAGTAGTAATTGAATTTAATAAAACAATTAACAATTAAACAAATTACTAACACATTAAAATAAAAATCTTGAGTCAAATTATTAATACATTTATTAATTTAAAAAATGATTAGCTAAAATCCATACTCAACAATTACAAATTAACAAAGCTGTTGTAATTAATGTTATGATATACATAAATTGTTCATTCTAAGCAATACAAATCTGAAATAATAACAGTACACTAATAGTTATGATAATGCTACTAAAAAAAGTCACGTTTGGATACAGATGTGAACTTATCAAGTGGTAGCAAGGAAATGTTAATCCCCATTTTTTTAGTCCATAAATCTCTGTGGGGAGTTTTTAGGCTTTGCCTCGAGCAATAATTCTGCCACATAGAATCTGCTATTTTTTTAGGCAAAGTGAGGAGTTTACATCTAGCTATATGCCAGAGGTAAATCCTTCAATTCACCTCCAAAACATGTAGTACAGCGGTGAGGGAAACTGGTCGTAAAGGGGCAGCAATTCCTTTACTTCTATTGTACAGCTGTTTTTCCCTTGCCACTGTACCCGTAATGTGGTCCTTAGTTATGGCATTAAATTACACTGAAAAATATCTATCAATGAACAACATCTGTTAAGATTGAGAATGCCCAATCAAGTGCGAGGTTCTGTTCGGTGTAAGGACACAATTCAAGGTTTGCGATCTCTGGTACCTGTGCAGATGAATCAGAACTTATTAGCGGAGAGTTGGTTGATGCTCTAGGCTGGCATTAAGGTTTTGGGTTTACAAATTGGAAGCCGGTGAACTTTATGGGCTCAATGATGAGAGCTAATATTATGTCTGTATACCCTGCTTTAAACAAAAATTAGAATTACAGATAGGTAGTACAGTACCATTCTTTGAGCTCTCTGCCTTTATTTCTTGACATCTCTCTTATCATATGTCTACCCAGTGGAGGCTGAGCCCTAACAACATCCATTATAATACTTGGGTTTTTCAACCCATCCAAGCAAAGCGTTCAGAAATCAGCAGTTGTGTACTGAAGGCAAGAACACCTACTACTGAAACCCACATGAAGAACTACCAGTACTTACTAAGCTGCAAGGATGCTTGCCAACCCATCTTGAATGAACATTGGAAAGAAAGGAAGAATGCACGAGGCAAATGTATTTTAAGAAGAAGGTGCAGAGTGTGTAAGATGTTACAACTACATCTTGACACTTTGCATTGGCAATGAAATAAGTTCATTACATCTAGCTATGGGCATCCTAGCAGAAGACTCTCCCAACAATGGCTAGTGGTGCACACACTGACAACACTTCACACAGCATTTGATATTGTACAGAGCAAGGAGATATGGCTCAGCCTCCAAGATTTGTGAGGTCCGACAAACTTGATCATAGCAATAGATATTCTTTACACTGACAATTATGCCCTGGTGAGATATGGAATTAGAGGCAACGGTACCCCAACCTTTCTTGTACCAAGGGGCATTAGACAGGTCTGTGCACTGGCTCCACTTCTATTGTGTTAATATATCAACAGAATAGCCAATATCCTTAAAGATTTAGACATGGTTGCACCACATCTCGGAGGGCGGCTAGTTGGTATGCTGATTTTCGTGGATAACACAGTACTAATCAGTAAAACCACCAACAGGCCTCTAGAAAGGCCTGCTAACCTTTGAACCCTTTTGTAACAGGCTGGGATTAGAACTAAATATCTCCCAAACCAAGTTTGTAATATGGTCCAAATGTAAGCTCTAGAAAATCAATATTATCAATATTCAACTTAGAGTGAGGAGGCTAGATAGAGCCGATCACTCTGAATATATTGGGGTGTGAATTGACGAGAAAAGCCTTTGGAACAAGCACATCTCCAAAAGTGAGACAACCCTTTCAAGATATGGAGGAGACACTTAATACGTTCTCCAAACTCTATGGAGGTAAAACGGCAATATAGACTTGGATCATGCCAACGCTCAATCTGCTGCACTTTTATGGGGCAGAGCGATGGGATCATAACAACATCCATTCTTTAGAAAGAAAATAATTAAATTGTTGAAAACATTGTTAACTCTCTCAGTGAGTACGCCCAGCTTACCTCTCTGACCCGAACTCGGGGTTAATGCAATAGCACACGATGCTAAACTGCGCCCATTGCTCCTCTGGCACAAGGCATGGGCGAGAGATTGTTTAAGACCATTCCGGAAAGCTTGCCATGATCTGTTGACACAATACGGTTCTTTGAACCTCCCTTGGTTTAAGTATATTCACAATTTAACAATAGATCTTGATATGAATAGTTTTTGGGAATGTGCACGTACCAGCAGATGTTTTTGGTTGCCATCTAGAATGGCCTTGAAGGAAGCCTGCAGAGCTTATAGCGTGCCCGTTGGTGGCAGTCTCTAATGCAGGTCTTATTAGTCGGTATATCGATGGGTCAAGAATTGAACCTATCCTTAATAGAGGATGGTGAAACAAGATTACTCTATCGTAGGTTTTGTCAAGGGATTCTGCTCTTGGAGGCTTTTGTGAGTAGTTGGAAAAGTGATGAGAAGAGCAAGCACACCGTTTTTTTCAACATGTTGAAGAACATGTGTGCATTTCCTCTTCTTCTGCCCTCTTTATAGTCCATTCTGGACCAAATATCTCTTTCCAATGTTTATATCTAATATCATTAGAACAATTGAGCAAGCGCTGAGGTACTGTTATCAATCTAACTCTGAACTATCACTATGGGGTGTAACACAATTCCTAAAGAGCGCCTGGATAAAAATCTAAAAGAACTAACAGCCCTGGATAAGCTTAATGGGAATGTTCCATGTAGATGGTTACATGTCTTAAGGAATCCATTAATAATGAATACATCTATAACTAAATAAAAATAACAACAACACATAACACATTTTTGTTTCTTTTTTTTTTAGGGGTCCCCACCAAACCTCCATTTACCCTGGCTAAAAACCCACCCCAGCTGCTTCCCTGCATGATTTAAACCTTTACCCCACCCCCACATATATTTTCGTAATTTATTTCGTTATTTATTTTTATTTATAATTTCCATTTATTTACTTTTCGTTATAAAGACTGTATACACATGTTATGAACCCAAAACCTTGATTTTAACTTTATATATAGGTTTTTGAGCGTTTAATGAGATGCAATGTGATGTTAAGGTAGTGTTATCAATTGGAATGCACCATCAGCTGGGCACTTATTATTTTTGATGATTGAATTTTTGGTTTGATTTTATGGTAACAGTCTTTTACCAAAATAAATCTGAGGACTGACTGACTGAAAATCGATGCTGGCTATGCAGGACTTTAGGCAGAACTCTGCAAAGCAAAAACAAACCTTAAAATCTGCTATGAGTAGTGGGAGTCTTGGAACACTGATAGGCGGTGCTGAAGGCGGGTTTATACTATTTCTCCAGTTTTATTTACAGGGCATAATATCACTCATCACCTAATGTTTCACCTTTACAAAAGTTATAGTTTCCACTGATTTTAGTTAACCTGTGCAGTCTCACCTTTATGATCAATGCAATCTGTGACGTCATTGTAATGATATTTTATGCTATAAACACAAGGCTTATTCATCAGAAGGTCTGGGACTTGATGCAGAAATGTTATGTTAAGTTGCGTGTCACATTGGCTGCACTCATCTTCCATTGGTCTCGGGAAGCCTGGGAGTACCAGGCAATGGGCCTCATTACGACCGTGGCGTTAAGGGTTTAACGGCGCCTTAAAAGGTGTCGGCGCCGTTAAACCCTTAACGCCTGATTACGAGGTCCCTATGCGGGACCCGACCTTAACGGCTGGTTTTTCCAGCCGTTAAAGTTGGGACCCGCAAAGGGACTTTGGTGCTAAAACGGTACCGCAATTTGCGGTACCGTTATTAGCGCCTTCCCCATTCCCATTGAGCCCTATGGGGCAAAAATGGGAATGGGGAAGGGCCATGGCGGCATGGGGAATTACCGCCCCACCAACCTCAGAATGGGGTGGTAATCCCCCATTCCGCCATGGCGGACACCGGCATGGACCATGGTGCTAATAGCGCCATGGTCCCCCGCCTGGGTCGTAATGAGGCCCAATGTATTCAGCGGATTGATGTCTGACATTGCACAATAAATGCCATTGCACAAGACATTGCAAAATAGCTTAACAAATTGGCAGAGCATAGTAGAATATCATGTATTGCTCCCTGTTTGCAAGACAATGCTAGGTTATGATGAGTGAGGTTGACGTGCAGAGTGAGGTTGGCTAAGTCAGTTACTAGTGCATGTTGTTTGTCAGACTGTATTGTTTGATGTGAGCTGTCATTTGGCAGTCAGAGGGAAGTCCTTGCAAATTACCATCAAATAGCAGGTCCGCGTCTGTGCCCTGTCATAGTGTAACCTAACATACCATGACATAGCTAAATAATTGCATAAAATAGCCCAAGAAAATATAAAATGGACAAGACTGCAATCCAGGGATCTATAAATATCACAAGAGGTCTATAAGTATCGCAATAAATAGCAGGACATGCCAAGACATCACAGGGTGTTGAAAGGAAGCAAAGTCATTAAAAGGAAGGTATTGAAAGGAATAATCAGACATCACAAGACATCACAGCATCAATAGGGATCCCAGGGCGCCAACAGGCATCTACAGAAATAACATGGCATCACGTGGGACAGCAAGGCATAGAAATGCACAGCACAGAACGTCATAATGTACCTTCAGCAGGAGTGTGTATCGATAGCATGACTATTGGCGACATAAAACTGAGAAAGGCAGCCATCTTTGATTAGCAATCGGGGTGTCAGCGAGAGCCAAACAGCTTGCTCTTCACAGCTGAATCCCACGACCCAAGCCTGCATTCCAAGCAACCTGGTAGCTGAGAGTGCCCACCCCACCCCTGCATCAGCACGGGCATAGCAGGGACCCTCGCAGCCCCCATGCTGTGCGGTGCCCTGCCGTCACATGTCCTGGAAGGGGGCCCGGTCGGACATCGAAAAGAAATCGTTTATTTTTGAAGTCACTCTGCATTCATAAATACATTATATCCGTTAAGGTTTGGTCCTGTAACGGAAATAATTTCTTTATGAAGTCAGAGTAACTTCAAAACCGAACTATTTCTCATTGAAGTCATAGGAGCTCTCCTCCACCCCATGGCATGGATGCCACCAGACCCTCTGCACATGACAGGAGCAAGTGTTCCTGCCTGCTGCAGGTAGATGAGGCCTCCTTCCCTGGACCAACATATTCAAAAAGGTCAGAACATGTATGTTGTTTAAATGTCTGCGTGTATGTAAATGATATCATGTGTGTGAGTCTATGATGTATGGGTGTGTGAGTGTATGTTGAAAGGGTGCACATGGAAACATGTGGGGGTGTGTGTGCGTGTATGGGGAATGCTGTGTGTGCTTGTGTTTAATGTCTGGATTACTTATCTGTAATCTTCATTACTCCTAGCCCTACTCTTTCTCGTCCCAGAAGTTCTGTATGATGCACGTTGGCTCATACACAAGTACTGGGATGAGGTAGAGGGACATCTAGGTAATGCCTGGCTTAGTTTCCCGTAATCCTCTTTGCTCCTAGTCCCACTCTTCCTCGTCCCATTACTGACCTATGAGGCCAAGTGCCTCATACGTAAGCACAGGGATGAGGAAGAGTGACAGGGAGGTCATTTTGGGCAGAGGAGATGTATTGTGGTGGGGCAGGAGTTGTGTGCTAAATCCTAATGGTCATCCATGTCCAGGCTAAGCAGGCATGATATGTGTTATTATTGGGTAGACAGACATTTTGGTGAAGCCAGTCTAGTAATTTCTTACTTTGGTTTGACTTTTTGTTGACTGGCCATCTTTGATAAAGCAGTCCTTCTAAGTATTTGGGTGCTGCCAGTCTAGCCGCTTCTTACTATGCCATTGTATATTTTTCTGTCCCTCTGTGATAACATAACATGATAAGTGTAATAGCTTAAACTGGCACTTTGATGCAACCAGTTTATGCATGTCTTAATGTGGCATGGCATGTTTTACTGTAATACGTTATTACGTTTCTAGACTGGTCTACATTGTGCAGCCAGCTGGACATGTTTTCATTGTGGCATGGCATTTTTAATAGCAAAGCATTACATTAATTAAAACATTAATGTTCCTGTGCACTGTTGATAACTTGTATATATTGGATTTTTGGATTGGTGTTATCCTACAAAACAATTTCAAACACTTTGGGTTTTTAGTCAATTTTTTAAAAAGTGTGGTGTTTAATGCATTAAAACACATATGTATATATTTCTCCTATTGCACTGTGGCGCATGCCCCTGCAGCATGATCCTTTATATTGCGCAAGGATGGTAGTCTAGCCCGCCCAGGGTGTGACGTGACCTGGGCGGTGGGCTCAGCATGGCTCGGGTGGAGGGGCCCAGATTTTGTGCTACACCACTGTTTATCAGGTACATATTCCATCCTTCCTTCCCACCCCATCCCACTTTCTTGATTTCTCCTGCATCCTGGACCACCATAGCAGGATGTCCCGCCTTCCATTGCCATGGTGGCCATCTTAGGGGAGTATTTGTCTGAATGAATGGGACATCGTGACAGTGCAACCCGTTCATTCTAACAGATTGCTATCAGCACGCCAGATTAAGAACCTGGGATGCTAATACAATAGTACTCGAGCCGGTGGGATGGATGGGGTCGTAGAGGGTATCAGGTAATATTTTCGCCAGCAAAAATATCGCCGAACATATGGTCGTCGGGAACGGCCATAGGCGATATTTTTGGTGGCGAAAATATTAGGTGCAGGGGTTGCGGGGGTGTCCCCCGCACATAAAAAAAAGATGCGGGGGTGCGGGGGTGTCCCCCGCAGGGTCCATGTGTTATTTTCGCCTAAAAAATATGGCGATATTTTTGCATTGCGATATTTTTGCGGCGAAAATATCACATGGAACCGTGGTAGAGGCACTGCCCCATCGTTAGGGCCTTGCTTCGCTCTTGCCTTTAGCTTGGTCCTCAGGTCTATACCACCCAGTCCAGCCCGCCTTCTTGGGTATTATTGCTATCTTAATATGTTGCCACTTTTCCTCATTCCGGAAGGTCAGAGGGACTCGATTTCCTGTGATAGAAGTCGAGTAAAACTATACCATCCCTGTCCCCTGGGCTCCAGAGCTCCTCAGAGGAGAGATGATTTTGGCAAGTGGGTAGGGGGATTGTGCAACAAAGGCATTTTTTAAATGCCTTTGTTGTACAACTCTCCTTCCCCTCTCTGCCCCCTATCACCAAAATCAGCTCAATAGACCAAAACAAACACACACAGACACACACGCACATTCACACAGCAATCACTCTATCATTCACACGAGCACCAATCATCATAACCCCACTCATAACACAAGCATACAAGCATCCATACACATATTTAAATAAAAATAAATGAACATAAACATACCATGAGTGTGGGCGCTGAAACGCCCCGCTCCAGGCTGCTCTGTCCGTATGTGCGAGGAGGCGCAAGAGCTCCCCCGCGCACATACTGACATGCAATGCCCCAGCCCGCATTTCCAATGAGCTTTGCAAGGCTGGCAAAGCAAAACACTCCCAGCCTTGCATGGCCCAGTGAGCATGTGCACCTGGGGAACTGAACTGAACTGTCAAAGGGAAACAGGGTTTCCCTTTGACGGTTCAGCCAGCCCAGGAGCACTCCCTCAGCTGGAAAAAGCAGCTGAGGGAGTGCTCAGTGTTTCCAAGAGCTGGCTCCTTGGCTCCTCTATAATGGGTGAGGGGTCCACTGCGTGGATGCCCCTCACCCATTATGGAAGAGCCACTAGGCTCGGACTGACCCTTAGGGCCATAGGGCAATGCCCGTACCAATAATGCAAAATGCTTGTGTGGGCCAGTCAAAATGGGCCACTTTTCTGGCCAAGATGGGCCATTTTGATGAGTTACTTCACTATGCAGCTAGTAGTTTTGACCATCGTTGCTGAATAAATATTCTTTAAATATCACAATTTGCTAACATTTGAAAAAAAACAAAAAACCCTTGGGTATGATTCAAACAGTCTGTGACTAAAGGAATGAATTTCCATTTGCAACTGGGGGCCACTTTTTCATTGGTGCCTGAGGCAGTTGTATGCTCCACTCTGACCATGTGAGCCGCCCCTGCCCATTTCCTCCAATCTAAAAAGAAAAATGTATGAAGACCTCTGCGTTAGGTGCAGAATATAACGCTATTAGAGAGTTTGCAGAAGTTAAAAAGTGAAACCCTACCTGGGGCTACCCATCACAGAGGTGGTCCATGTTACTGGCACATGGACTTCCTGCCCAAGTCAGAGCATCGGCACAGAATAACCAAGATCGCCACATGGTACATGGAAAACTAGACCACTACGGAACATCATGGTGCCTATGTTGGGTAAAAAAGATGAAACGGAGAGGGAGCCAGCACAGGGATGGAGACATAGGGCCTCATTACACGGATGGCGGTAAGGGTTTACCGGTACCAGTATTTTACCGGTACCGGTAAATCCTTACCGCCTTACTACGAGGTCCCTTTGCGGGTTGGGGAATTTAACGCCTGCTTTTTGCAGGCGTTAAAAACCAACCCACAAAGGGACCCAGGGAGCTAATTACGGTACCGCATTTTGCGGTACCGTAATTAGCGCCTTCCCCATTCCCATTATGCCCTATGGGGCAAAAATGGGAATGGGGAAGGGCAATGGTGGAAGGGGGAATTACCGCCCCGCCAACCTTGGAATGGGGCGGTAATTCCCCTTTCCGCCAAGGCGGTGCCGGTATTTTACCGCCATGAACCATGCCGCTAATAGCGCCATGGTTCTCCGCCATCCGTGTAATGAGGCCCATAGATGGAAATTCAGAGGAGTTTCAAACCGCAGTGCCCAATCCGAAAGAGGACACAAGTAAGGACTACAAAGGTAGAATAATGGGATGGAGGAGAGGAGCACAGTGAACAAAGGGAAGCTTGGATTACAGGGTTTCACGGGTGGTGAAAGCCCTCATTCCAAGTTGCCTGATTGGCTGAGATGGAGCTCTAATTCTCCAACACTCTGGGCCTCATTACGAGTTTGGAGGTAGCCATGCCGTTTTAGCGGCATGGCTACCCCCAAACTGGGTACCAGGTCCCGAAAATAGGGAATTACCGGGCCATGCCGACTTTGGCTGCCCAGTAATTCCCATTCTCGGGACCAGGACCCGGTACATCCCCATTCCCATTTGAGCCCCATAGGACTCAATGGCAATGGGGAGGATGCTAACAACGGGCCCGTTAATGAAGGGCCAGTTAGCATCCTGGTCTGCTCGCGGGTGCCGCTAAGGACGTCTGGTCTGACCAGACATCCTTAGCTGCACCCGCGAGGAGACCTCGTAATATGGCGGCCCCGGAATAAACGGTGCTGGTCCTTTACCGGCACCTTTCATTCCGCGGCCGCACTCGTTGTAATGAGGCCCTCTGGCCCTTATCTGCACCAGTAAAATATAATCTGCATATCCATTCTTTGCTTATTTCTTCTATTTTTTTAATGCAACCTAATTTGCATTATTTGCATTCATATAATTTAATGTTACTGTTCTTGATAGTTTCTAAAACTAAAATAGTTTCTAGAACGCACTAGTTTAAGTAAACTGTGATTAAGAATGTATTCCACATAAAGGTGCTTGGCTACTTTATTTGAAAAAGAACAAGCTGCCAGCGGTCTCCAACAACTTTGGATGGCCTGAAAGTTGTTAAGATGTCTTATTTTGAAAAGCAATCACTTTTGAATATTACTTGTCTTCCCTTGGATCCATCATTTGCTGAAATTCTGTTTCAAAACATTTCTGCCTGGATGAACCTCGCGTCTTACAAAAATAATAACTATCACTGTTGTAGGAGCCAAAGCAATCCCCACGTTTATATGAAAAAGCAACCTAACATGATCCAGTAGACTGCATTTAATTCCAATTGATCTTTTCAGAGCAGCCGCGGTAAAGTAAATTGGTTATTATTTTTTTTTATTTTTTTTTTTATTTGATTGGCTGAAGAATTCAACCTTTCAAAAGGAAACTTTGTTACATCATATTTTGAGCAATAACAAACAGACTAACAAAAGAAAAACAATAACAAATTCTCTACACAAATTAAATCAGGTGTCTACACTTATTCAAAAACATCATTGTTATACAAAAGAGGTTTTTAAAACCAAAACTATGCCTAAAATTCATAAAATAGTTAGCAAAACATATAACATTTAACAAGTCATACATAAAAGGAACTTGAAGAAAGAAATTGTGAAATACTCTTATAAGAAAGACTCACGGGGCAGAATTGTTTTTATAAACTGCGTAAGTGCAATGTGAATAGCAGTTCGATTGCTCGTGATTAGTATAGTCCAGATTTCAAATGAGGGACGATTGCAAAATAGTTGCAATAAATTGCGAAAGTAAAGTTCTCGTAAGCCAGAGAGTGCAGGGCAATCAACTACTAAGTGAGATAGTGTTTCCACTTGTTTGCAATTTTTACAAAAACGGCAAAATTGTTGATTTTTTGGAATTAATCCACATCTCGCTAGGATTTGATTAGTCGGAAGTAGATTCAGACGTAATCTTAGCATTTCCACACGGACGTAATGTGATGGGCACTTTATGAGGTAGTGGGCCATTTGTTTAAACTTTTTCGGAGGGAAGAGATTGAAATCAAAATCCACATAGTTTGTACACAGTTGCTACGTCAAAGCCCAATCATGCCAATAGATTTTCTTCTTGGCTTTGTCAGGATTAGTAATTAACAAATCAATTGATATGTCAGCATCAGCCAGGAACCTCAAAATAAATTTGACCCACTGTTTTGGAAACACATCATGAGAAGAACAAATGTACATTGCCACTGACCCCAAAATATTCCTGGTGTTAATTCCCAGCAAACATTTACGGAAAAAGTTACACAACTTCCAAAAGACCAATGCGGACAGCAAAATCAAGCCCAGTTCGTACCTTAATAAACAAATCGGGGTACACATCGGTAAGCCAAAGACTGTTTTCCAAAATTTGCCTTCCAGGTGATCCCAAAAGGTTCTCGGTCGAGGTATGAAAGTGTCAGCTCCGTACGACAGAATAGGGACAACTTTCTGGTTGAAGAAGGTGGCGACATGAGTTGATGTGAATTTACCGTACTTATGCAAAATTATCTTAGCTTGAGATATTAAAGTCATGTTTTTGCCACTAACGTGTCTTCATGAATTTGATTTTTCACTGAGCCTGAAAAGGGAAGTCCTAGATATTTATAATTGGGAACAATTTTTAGAGGTGATTTCTGCAGAAACCACTGAAAATTAGACATTTTTGTGTTCTTTTTTTTTTGACAGATCACTATCTGCGTTTTGCTCACATTGATGGTTAAATTATTATTACCAACATACGCGTCTAGTTTATTTAGGAGTTCTTGCAGTCCTTTTGGCGTTTGCGAAATTAAAACTAGATCATCGGCATAAAGAAGCCATATGATCTTTTGGGACCCTAACTTTGGTGCATCAGAGATTGCTTCTTCAAACGAAGTTCCTATATCCAATAAGAAAAGATTAAATAATGTTAATGCTAAAATGCACCCTTGTTTTAGACCTCTCAATGTCTCAGTTTTCGCAGATAGTAGTCCCTCAAGAGATAGTCTAACTTGCATAGTTGTATTGGTATGTAGTTTTTTAATTATGGTTAGGACTGAGGGCGGACAGCCATAATTTTGCAACTTCTGAAAGAGCAACATTCTATCAACCGAATCAAACGCTAAGCGAAAGTCTACGAATGCCATATAAAATGGTTGGTTGATCTCGGCATATTTCGACTTTAGCATATTTAGCGTGATTAAATTCACTGAGGTCCCTAGACCCGCCACAAAACCAGTTTGAAACGGGTCTCGTTTGAGATCGGCTAAGGTCCATCTATTCAGTTCTTGTAATAAGATGCGACTATATAATTTCCCGGGAGCATCTAATAAGGCAATTGGTCTGTAGTTCTCAGGCAGACACCGATCACCTTTTTTGTGAATTAGAACAATTAAGGAGTGTTTCCACGAGGCAGGAATCTCTTGCGTATCATTAATGTGCTCAAAAATTTGATACAGGATCGATGACCATAGTTCAGGATGCTGTTTGAAGATTTTGTTAGACAAACCATCAGGACCCGGGGCTCTGGACTGACTTATTTTATTAATTTAGTATAATATATCGGATTTAGAGATATTAATATGAAATGGTTTGTGAGAGGATGTACTAGAAATTGGCACTGAGTTAGGCGGGGGAGCATAGATTTTAGAAAAGTAACTAATCCAACTCGCTTCTGGAACACTCTGAATTTGGGACAATGTTTACATCGGCGATAGGGCATCACTTAGGACTTTCCAGATTTGTGCCGTGTTCCGGTCACGAGTGATTGTTAGCATTAACTCACCATCTTGCTGGAGTAGTTTACTGCGGTGATGTCGCCGCCAATTATGATATGAGGTTTTAATTTTAGTTAGTGCTTCAAATCTAATGCACAATGGGAGCTTCAAAGCCTCTCTTTTTTGGAGTCGAAATTCTGTTTTTTTGTTTTTAGCTTCCAAGTCAAACATATGAATACGCCTAGGGGCCAGAGTTTTACGAGCCCTATTGTCTGGAAAGTATTGCATGAGATCATAATAAGGAGTATCAATGGATGATGGACCATCCCGCGAGTGGCAGAAGGCTGCTCGCAAAGAATTGTCAAAATTGCCGAGACTGGTTTTGTTCCAGAGTATGCGATTAAGCTGATTGGAGACAGACAGTTGACTTGACACCGCCATGGTGCTACATTTGGTATGGGTAACATTTACCAACCATTTGATGGAGAGAATACGATGGTCACTGTTTGCATTTGACTCAATATTGAAGACTTGTATTTTAGAAAATAACCTGTCATCTGCATAAATATAATCAATTGTAGCTTTTAAGGAACCATGTTGCCAAATGTGAGCAGAATCACCAATGTTTGACATAAGTTGTTTCCACATTCTTTGTCTCGAATTATCCATCACATACCTTTCATGGAGGCAGTGCAGATTGAGATCACTGGCAATAATAGTATGTTGAATATTGGGGACTAGTACAATAAAGTCCAACATAGTAGACAGATCAACCAGAAACCTCCGATTTTCAATGCCTTTGGGATTCCAGTAAAGGTTTACTATCGCGTACAAGATTTTCTCAATTGACATAACCGTTAATTGAGCAAAGGAATTTGGGGCATGAGTGAATATTATGCTGGTATTAGAAGTCAATTTGGAGCCTGTCAGGAGACCAGACATCGGCCGACCTTTCACTCCCTTCATTGCTGGCAAAAAATGTATGCCGTGATTATCCCAAGAGGGGACGGTCGTAAGCCAGGTTTCTTGAAAAAGGATCACATCATGGTTAATGAAAGTATCTTGAGTGTTGTTGAGCAGATGGCGAAATCGACACGTGTTCCATGAAGCAAGAGATACAACCCCCCTTTTTAACCTTGTACGGAAGTTAACTTTTGGAGTCGCAATTACAACAGCATTTGGAGGGTGCATCAACAGCTGTATTAACTTCAGTTGAACCTATAGAGTTCATAAGCTCCTTAGAAGCAGATTCAATCCAGGCTTCTGTTCTGTGGGGACCATTTGAAGAGTTTGTGGGGCCCAGTAAAAGTATGAACCCTAACGCTAGTAGTTGATCTTTGGCTTCCCATATCAGATTTCTGACAACTCGAGACATCAGCCATATACATGCCATACTCACTAGGTTATTATTAAAGAACTCCACCTGAGCTATGTCTGCTGAACCTATATCCTGTAAAAGTGGGATATCAGAGAACACCTCTAAAATGCTATGGCGATTTAACACATATTGAGGATGGAGCGCTGGCAGACAGCCCAACACTAAAGCAATGTGTTGCTCTTTTCCCACTTTTGTTTTCAAGATGGACTTTGTAACAGGAGTCTTAGGAGAATGAGGCCTTAGGAGAGTCAGAGTTAATTGGCACTGGACGTAAAGAATTTAACAAAGTGGCAATTTCTGAATTGTGATTTGGCGAGGAAGGTAAGGAAACTACCACTTTCTTGTCATAGCCACACTTAAAGGAGACCGAGCGTCTAGGCACAGGAGACTGGGCTGTTGGAGTTTTACACCTGACTGGCTCTAGCGTTGGGGCTTTACGTAACGGCAGAGATACAAAGTCACTCATGTATGAGTCGACTTCCTTTCTAATTTCTGATCTGCGGGTCGCCAGCACCTCTTGCTCGTAGACAGAGAGTGTGTTGGGTTGGGAAGTCGACGCTTGTCTCGCTTTTGGACTCTTAGTAGTTCTATTATCGGTTCCCCTCAGAGCAGTCTTCTTAGAATTGGGACCAGCCGCCTGCAGGGAGGGCTGTATCTCTGAACAGGCTTTCTGTTTTTCAAGAGTTTCATAATTTTGGACTGCTTGGACTAAATTGTCCAAAGGAGCATAAGGAACAGCTGAAGCGAGGTTTTTGTTAAAACAGTCAAGCTTCCATTAACGCATTTGATTCAATTGCATGTACTTTTTTGTGATAGTACATGAAGCTATCTGGCTATGCTTTTTGGGAAGAGTAAGGGCCTCATTAGGACCCAGGCGGAGTGGGTTTCCGCCAGCGCTAATCGCGGCGGACCCGTCCGCCGTACTACGAGTTCCCGTAGCGCCATGGCGCAGTTCTCCGCCTGGTTTTACCAGGCGGAGAAAACCATGGCGCTACGGGACCTCGTTGTTAATTACGCCACCGTATTTTACGGTGGCGTAATTAACTCCTTCCCCACTCCCATTATACCCTATGGGGCAAGAATGGGAATGGGGAAGGGCAGAATGGGGATTGGGGATTTACCGCTCCGCCAAGGTCGGAATGGGGCGGTAAATCCGCCAACCCCCATGGCGCTATCGACGGCTTTCCGCCGTGCTTCGCGGTGCATTTAGCACCGCGAAATCCGCCTGGGTCGTAATGAGGCCCTAAGGGCCTCATTAGGACCCAGGCGGAGTGGGTTTCCGCCAGCGCTAATCGCGGCGGACCCGTCCGCCGTACTACGAGTTCCCGTAGCGCCATGGCGCAGTTCTCCGCCTGGTTTTACCAGGCGGAGAAAACCATGGCGCTACGGGACCTCGTTGTTAATTACGCCACCGTATTTTACGGTGGCGTAATTAACTCCTTCCCCACTCCCATTATACCCTATGGGGCAAGAATGGGAATGGGGAAGGGCAGAATGGGGATTGGGGATTTACCGCTCCGCCAAGGTCGGAATGGGGCGGTAAATCCGCCAACCCCCATGGCGCTATCGACGGCTTTCCGCCGTGCTTCGCGGTGCATTTAGCACCGCGAAATCCGCCTGGGTCGTAATGAGGCCCTAAGTGTGTTAAAGAAAGGTTTGGAGCTTGCTGGCGCAATTACATCAGATTTCTTAACATTTTTAGATTTTTTGCAGACAGCAGGTACCTTTTTTTTGTTTGGATTTCCCAAATGAGACAGATTTTGTTTCTGACAAAGGGGGATTTTTACAAAAGATTGCATAAGGCTCTTGTGGAGGAACATTGTTATTCCTACCAGCTGACCACTTGTTATTGTCAGGAGTCACTTCTCTGATGACTTGGCCAATATAGGGAAGGGAGCGCAAGATGCCTGAATTGTCTACAGTAATTGGAGACAAAGGGCTCCCAGCATATTGATGCAAGGTTGAATTAACCACCGAGTTTGGCGGTACATTGGAAGGGGAAGAATTAGGAGCTGAGGTTAAATCGACAGCAGGAACAGATTTGATAGGTGATAAGCACTGATCAACTGTTGTCTTTGGGGGCATGGACATTTCGTTTGTAAGGGGTCGCTGCTGAGCCCAGAGTATTTCTTGTTTAGCCTGCCAGGCTAAAACAGATAATAATTGAGCGCTTTGTACGTCCAGTTTGGTATTCAACGTGTTAAACAGTGTGGATATGGTTTGCATAGTTAAATTCATAGCTCCCAAAGTTAATTCAACCACCTTTGACACATTTTGTGGTAACTGATGTTTTTCTACAGGAGAGCATTTCCGCGGAGTAGGGTGTAAAAAAGATGTGATGTTTGATTGTGTACAGCCTCCATTTGAGAACAGCTTTGGCGAAAACGATAGATTACCAAAAGTTTGTTGTAACATAAACTCGGAGTCAGGGGAAGGCAGGTCAATAACAGCTACATCTTCAGGAATTTTTGCTGCCGATGAGCTGTGTTTGGACTCTGAGTTTGGAGCCATTGAATCCCCTCTTAGAACTGTGCTGTCAGATAATGAGACATGCATGGTTGTACAACACTCCGCCTGGTTGTTTGTAGCTGTATTCAAAGCAACCTGAGGGCTGTCTTTGGGAGTCTGCAGAGTAGGATTTTGAGTTACACAATCCGGGTAAAAAAACATATATCCTGTGTGCAAACGGATTGTTTCTTAGAGTTAGTAGTGTGAGATGTAACTTGCTTTTTTAATTTCGAGGTGGAGAGAGCTTTTGCTCCTGAACCTACAGCACGGGGAGTTGAAACACAGGGAACTGCGCTCACTTGCATACCGCTTAAGTTCGTATTCATAGTAGCCAAAGGGGGCATTCCCGTGCGTAATGTATGTAAGTTACGCTTCATGGTTCCTCCATAAATCGAAGGAAGCAGCCACTTGACCTGGAAAGACCAGATCCTGGACACTTTAGAGCAGCAGCAAACAGAAAGTGAGCGGGCGGGGGCACACAACTAGCGAATTATCCCAGAGACTCGCTTTGCTCGCGACGCCGCGGCGAAGCGACAAAGCGGGACTTCACGGGACTTCGCTGGAGTCCTCTTAAAAAGGAATGCCCACACAAGGAAGCACAAAGCCTATGAGCAAGTAAACACAAAATAAATATATGTGTAAACATATACTTAAAGAGTAGGAGATGGGTCTTCAGAGTGCTTCACCTTGTGGATTTTCGAGTCCGTAGTAAAGAACGGTGAACAAATGCAGAAAGCGTCTTCGTTCAAATGTCAGTTGCAAAGAGCAGCGGGCAAAGCGGGACTTCACGGGACTTCACCGGTGATTAGTGATCCGATCCAGACAGCAATCCTGGAAAAAGTGCCTTAAAATGAGCCTCCACATTCGGTCCTCAAGAGCTGCAATCATGCCAGGCCTTGGGGTAACCCCCGACTATTCAGATTCTCTGTATTCAAATTGATTTTGTGTTGATACTATGAAAGCAGGGAGTGAACTTGACTCTTTAGGAGGAGAGCCGTAGTCCGCAGCCATCTATACCTTGCATCTCCTTATACGATAACTCATTCCGTAGAAACTAAACAATTGAGAGAGAGTTTCCAGCAGTCAAATGTATTTATTTGGGCTGAGTAACTTGCCATACAAAATAATATAACAATCCACCATCACAAAGGATGATTACATAAAATAGTCAGTTTCATGAATGTGCACATTAAAGGTTTTATTCATTGTTGTACTCGATGGAAGACCTTAGCTTTACATCTCCAAAGCATTGCAAAGTGTGAATTCCATTTGTCGACCATCTCCAGGTTTCGCAGTTTGACAACAATCCCGGGCATTCACAGCTAGTGGGAACTATAGAGGGCGAGTGGTGCGGTCTCTCTATGTTCTGCAAGGGAATCACGGTGCCTAACTGGTGATGCCAGACTAGCTGCAATCATTGCTGGGCCCTTTGGCTTTACTTGGTCCGGTGTTAGTTGACATTTCAGACAGCAAATATTGGTTCAATAACCTTTCGCGGTCAATGAGGCAATAATCAATAACCGTGCCAGCGGCTGAGGATTAATTTCAACCAACCCCTAGCTGTCCACCCAACTTTTTATGAGAGGGTTTCTTAGGTTAATATACACTCTTCAGGCTGTAAACTGGGTTTTGCAGAGCGTAAATATGTTTGTCACCATTAATGGAGATTTCAGAAATACTTTACCTTTGACGCCACCAAACTGATGAGTAACCTCATAAATGTCATTGCATACCTTCCTATTCATGTGAACATGGCATGGCGCAAGGTGAAAGGTATGTTTGATTTTGGAGCGGCTCTTAACCTAGTTGAGTCAATTCTTTCAGAGACATATGGACTCATTATTTACCATCACTTTTACAGCACTGCCAAAAAGCAACCTTTAGTGAAAGAAGGCCTGCGCCACTTTAATTCTAAAAAATGGATGATTTACCACTGGCCGAACTATCACCAAATCCCCCATGGAGTGCAATGGACTCCAAGAATGAGGACTAAATCCTCAGCACAGCTACTCATAATCTGAAAGACCTCCTCAGATAATGATGACCCAAATGTCACCAAACTCATAGTGAGGCCCATTGCCCTATTGAGGGGTATTCCACTCGCTTGGAGGCAAAGGGCCTATTTATTTATTTATTTATTGCATTTGCTATACGCCACAGACCGATAGGTCTCACGGCGTAGTTACAGGCATCTTCAGTATGATTTGGACATTATTCAAAAGGCTCATGCACAGTACAATAATTACAATGCTAACGGTACTTCAGTACTCTACTAAATTGCAGGCTCTACTCTGCTAAATACAAGCATACATAATTCACAATTTACAAAATATTCAGGCTAAGGAACAGTGGGCCTCATTACAAATCAGGCGGTCCGGAAATAACGGTGGCGGTAAACCCGCCGCCACCGTTGTTTCCGGACCGTCTGATCCCGACTCCTGCAGGCGGGAGGTGATGTTCCCGCCAGGTTTGACCTGGTGGGTTTAACACCGCCCGCCTGCAGGCGGACGAGGAAACACCGGCAGCATTACGAGATGCTGCCGGTGTTTCCATGATCCCCATAGGACTCTATGGGAATGGGGATTAACACCATTCCGCCTCCGTGATTCCCGGAAAACCGGGGTTGTAATGCCCCGGTAATTCCGGGAATCACGGAGGCGGAATGGTAATACGAGTCCGGCGGTAACAGGGCAGTTTTACCGCCTCGGTTACCGCCGGACTCGTAATGAGGCCCAGTTTCTTGTATTAGTAGTTTCTTGTCTAGCTTTGATTAAACAGCCAGGTTTTTAGGCATTTTTGAAAGCACTGGAATGATTCTACATTTTTGATACTTAAAGGTAGGGCATTCCAGTGTTTGGGGGCCATGACTAAGAAGCTGCTTCTGCCAGCTCTGGAGCTTTTGAAGCAGGGGACAGCTAATAGCGTTTTTGTTTTTATTTTTTTTATCTAAGCATTCTGTTGGATGTTTCTTTCATTATTGAATTGTTGATATATAAATAGGGGCTTTTTTGGCCAGTGCTTTGTCTGTGATGCACAGAGATTTGAAAATGATTCTAGATTTGATAGGTAGCCAGTGGTTTTCTCTTCAGATATTGGAAATGTGGTCTGATTTTCTTACTCCTAGAGCAGCTCGTAGGGCTTTATTTTGCATGAGTTGCAGTTTGTCTAAGTTGGCCTTGGATGTCCCTAGTAGGAGTATATTACAGTAGTCCAACTTAGAAAGTATCAGAGCCCTGGCTAGGGTGATAAAGTTGGTAGGTGAGAGAAACTGATGACTGAGGGCAATTAACTTGGATGTATAAGAGGTAGATGAAGATAAGGCATTCATATGTTTTCATCATGGTGAGATTGGCATCTAAGTAAACTCCTAAGGTTTTTACTTGTTTAGAGATAGGAATCAAGGAACCATCAATGTTAATAGCTGTTTAGTGTGCGTGTAGGGAATTGATTTTACATTTCGGTTTTCTCATCATTGAGACCTGGGGCCTCATTAGGACTCGGCGCTAAACCATGGTGCTTTTAGCACCATGGTCCATGCCGGAGTCCGCCATGGCGGAATAGGGAATTACCACCCCATTCCTAGGTTGGCGGGGCGGTAATTCCCCATGCCGCCATGGCCCTTCCCCATTCCCATTTTTGCCCCATAGGGTTCAATGGGAATGGGGAAGGCGCTAATTACGGTACCGCAAATTGCGGTACCGTAATTAGCACAAAGGTCCCTTTGCGGGTCCCTACTTTAACGGGTGATAAAACCAGCTGTTAAGGTCGGGTCCCGCAAAGGGACCTTGTAATTAGGCGCTAAGTGTTTAACGGCGCCGCAGCCTTTTAGGGCGCTGTTAAACACTTAGCGCCTGGGTCATAATGAGGCCCATAGGCTGTTTAGAGCCATCCAGTTTTCAGTAAGCCTGTATATTTTATTTATTATCATAGTGTCTTGGTCATAGTTCCCTGTAAAAGGGATGAGGATCTGAGTGTCATCTGCAAAATTAGTGTAGATGACACCCAGCGCATCCAAGGCAGAAAAGAGTAGCTTAGTGTATGCGTTGTACAGAGTGGGTGAGACGCATCATCCCTGGGGAACCCCAATTGGGAATGGGGTGGGATCAGCTGCCTCTTTACCAATAGACACTCTGGATGTGCGATCAGCTAGAAAGGATTTCACCCACAGAGTGGCATCTTTAAGGAAGCTGAAGTCACTGGCTAATGTTGCGCAGAGTTTATCATGGTTCACCAGACCGAATGCTGCTGAGACATCTAACAATAGCAGAATGCATAGTTTGCCAGTGTCGCTGATGGTGTCCATCTGGATTTTCAGATCCAAGAGTACTGTTTCAGTGCTATGATTAGGCCTAAAATCAGATTGTCTAGCACCTAAGAGTTGGTTTTACTGTAGATGGTTTTGAAATTGGGTGTATGCTATTTTATCTATGACCTTGAGCAGGAATGGGTCTGTGGTTATTGGTCGATAGTTTGTGGGTATTGTGGGGTCCAGCAGGGTTTTTTAGCAGAAGGGTCACCCAGGCTGCTTTTATACTAGCTGGTACTGTGTTCGTTTTGAATGAAGCATTCAGGAAGTTGGTGATAATAGGGGTGAGGGTAGAGGCGCATAGTTTGACTAGGTGTGCTGGAAAGTTGTCCACTTTGCAGACTGTCCTTCTGCCTGAATATCGTTTGCAACTGACGATAAGTCGCACACTCAGATGTTAATTTGGCACATTAGATTTTACACAATAGAGGTGACATTTGTATGCAAGCACCTTTTAAAGTATTGGCTTTTATGTTTTAGTGACACCTAGTGGAACACAAATGATTAGTATTGATAGTGGTAGATAGCAAGTGGGTGCAAAAACACATCTCCCTTAGGGATGTGCCACGATCTGCCAGTCTGATATGGTGATAAGTGAACATTCTGTGTATGCCTTTGCCATGGGGTTCCATGCTGTTATTTAAGCAAGCCGTTGATCCGTTCACATATCCCATTCCCCTCAGGATGATACGCGACGAGAACTTGTGCTTTATTCCAAGCAACAAGCTAATCTGTTCGAAAACTGAATTAACAAAGTGAGCCCCGTTATCTGATCTCATTACTTCGCACACCCTCCATCTAGGGAACACTTCCCTCACTAGGAACTTGGCAGCACAGGTAGCGTCGGGGTGTGTACAGGGACCTGCTTCTATCCATCTAGAGAATGGACACACCACAACAATTAAATACCTGTACCCGTTGCACACTTGAATCATGTAGACATAGTCGATATGCAAGTGCTGGAATGGTCCATCCGGTCTGGGAATGATTCCTCTCACTACTTTTAATGTGTGCCCAGCAGTGGACTGTTGGCAGATAATGCAGTTCACCATAAAAAATGCAACATGCGCTGCTAAATTCGGTGTGAACCAGTCTTCTGCGAGTGTTGCAGCAAGATTTTCTTTTGACATATCGATGGGGTAGTGTAGTTGTTCTAATGCTACCTTTAGCAGGGCGACATGCATCACTGGTTTACCAGTGCTGTCTTGCCTCCACAACCCGTCAGAGGGGTTTAAAGAACACCCTCAACTCTTCCACAAATTTTTCTCCTCCTGAGGTGCCTCCCCCTGGAGCTCCATTAGCTGAGTCTGCCCCATATTACTATTGGCTTCTGGTGTGGCTCGCGCTACCATCATCCGATCATGGGTACGTGCCACCTCCATGTCCATGATTGTTTCAGTTTTGGATGCCATGCGCTTGGCTTCCGTGTCCGCTTAATGATTTCTATGTGACACAAAATCTGTCCCCTTGGTGTGGGCGGCGCATTTCACGACCGCTTTGCCCACTGGGAGCTGTAGTGCTTTTATCAGCCTGTCCAATAAGGCTGCGTGTTGCACTGGCGTGCCGTCTGCTCAGAGGTAGCCCCTCCTTTTCCAGCGCGCTAAACCTGCATGTACTGTGGACGTCACATAGGCTGAGTCACTGTATACAGTTACTTCCTGGTCTGCATGATTCTCAATGGCGAGTATCAGTGCCAGCAGTTCTGCACCTTGCGCAAAATAGTGAGAGGGTATTCGCGCACTGACGAGTACTCGAAACTCTCCATTCGCTAGGTGTTTTACCACAGCCACGCCTGTATACCTTTGTCCGTCTTCTTGGTTGATTCTCGAAGACCCGTCAATAAAGACAATCTCTCCACTTGCCAGGGCATTTTCCTTTACCCTGGGGAACTCATCATAGAATTCCTCATAGTTCGCACAGTTGTGTACTGGTTCTCCCTCTGCGACTGGCTCCGCTATGAATGTAGCAGGGTTCACAGTTTTACATTGAACTATTTTGATTGATGGGTTAGAGATAATCACCTCATAGGCGGATTCTCACTGAGATGTCGTGTGCCCTTTGGCTTCTCTAGTATGGGGAACAGCGAATGTTCAACATACAATGGGCCTCATTACGACCCAGGCGGTAAGTTACCGCCTGGGCCGTGACTTTACCACCATGGCGTAAACTACGTTTACGCCATGGTGGTTGGCGGACTTACCGCCCCATTCCGACCTTGGCGGGGCGGTAAGTCCCCAATCCCCATTTACCCTTCCCCATTCCCATTTTTGCCCCATAGGGCATAATGGGAGTGGGGAAGGTGTTAATTACGCCACCGTAAATTACGGTGGTGTAATTAACTCCATGGTCCCTTAGCGCCATGGATTTTAACACCTGCTAAAAGCAGGTGTTAAGTCCGCCATGGCGCTAAACGACCTCGTACTCAGGCGGTAAGGGTCGGCGCTGTTTACGCCGCCGTAAAACCCTTACCGCCTGGGTCGTAATGAGGCCCAATGTCATGGAGCACCCCATCACAATGGATGATGCCTTTTCGATCGCGAATGTGGCAGCAGCTAGATTTTGTTTGCGTGGGAAGCGGCCCTTCATAACCGGGTCCAGACTCCCGCTGTAATATGCTAGGGGCTTGTACCCCAGCGAGGTTCGCTGCGCGAGCACTGCCATCATAAAATTACCATCAGAGTGTGAGAACAGGTAGAATTCCTCCGCATAATTGCAAACCCTTTCTCCATTGCCTCAGTCCATTCAATTTCTCCTTTTGTTGCCTGGGCTTTCTTCAAAGTCTGAAGCAAGGGCTTGGTATACGAGCTGTAGCCAAAGACCCATGCTCTGACATAATTGCACAGGCCTAAGAAGCTCTGCATTTGTTTTATCGTGCCCGGTTTGGCCGTGTTCATGATAGCTTCAGCCCTTCCTGGGGTTCCCTTTTTCCCCTCATGAGAGATCAGTTGCCCTATGTTCAACACCTCCTGTTGACAGTACTGCCACTTTTCCTTATCAACCTTGTATCCCTTCTCAGCCAGTATAGTCAATAGCTGGACAGAGTCGCACCTGCATTGCTCTTCAGTGGTGCTGCAGATCAGAATGTCATCTACATACTGCAAAACAACGCTGTCCACCGCAATATTGCTTTTGTCCATTTGCAGGACTCTGTTGAAAATAGACGGGGACTCGCAATACCACTGTGGCAACCTCGTACTTTTCAGGCGCATTTGTCTGAAAGTGAATGACGTCAGGTCTTGTGAGTCACGGTGCAGTGGAATTGAGAAAAACACGTTTTTCAAATCGATCACCATGAAATATTTTGCCTCAGTGGGTATGTTACACAGTATTGTGGATGGATTAGGGACTAGAGGGAACTCGGCTTCAACTATATCGTTTAAGTCTCGTAAATCTTGGATTAAACGCCAAGACCCTCCCTTTGATTTTTTGACAGGGTAAATCACTGTGTTGCAAAGTGATTCTGACGTCACTAAGATGCCCTGCTCCATCATGGCGGAAATTGTCTTCGCGATCCCTTCATCTGCCTCTCTGGACATGGTTTATTGTCGCACTCATGGTAAAATTGCTGCTGGTTTCAGTTTAATTTTCACTTCACCTGCCCCCTTCAGGAGACCTACGTCATAGGGCCCTGTAGTCCATACTGTGGCAGGCACTTGGGCCATGTCGTCATCAAAGTATTCTGGACGTACCAGCGCCAACATAATTCTCTGTGGCACCTCTCGTTTGATCATTTTGACCCACAATGTGAGACTTACTTCCACTCTTGTCTCCTCTAGGTCTGGGTGCTCTTCGAACAGATCGTCATCGGTGACGTCAGTCACTCGATACCCTTCTTCGATGGCGATAATCGCACACCATTGTCTGCCTTCGTCATCATATCCTTCGACCAATACCACTTTCCCGCCCATTGCGGCAGATTGTATTACCAAAGGAAATACTTGTCCCTCCTCTTCGTGCATGGGTATTCTTGGTCTGAACAGAAACTCATCAGGGGTTCTCATAGTTTTGTCTGCGAGGCCTGGCAGTCCCACCATAAGCACCCGCACGCCATATGCAAAGATTTCTGGCTCCAATGGTATAGCTCTCATGGCTATACGTCCTGAGTATGCTCTGATCATTTTGCACACGTTTGAATAATGCATTCATGGAGTGGAGCACACTAGACCATTCTCGGTAAACAAGATGGTCATGTTTAATTTAGTCATCAGGTCTCGGCCCAGAATATTTACTGGGGTCTGATGTGAATATAATAGGGGTACATTCATCTTGCGCTCTCCCACTGAGACTGGGAGAGCGTCTGTAAAGGGATCTCTACTATGAGGTCCAGTGAATCGCTGAGTATCTATAGCCTCGCCGGACATGGAAAATGTGCCCTCTCGTATGCACAAGCGCGTTGCACCGGTGTCGACTAAGAAGGAATATTCTTTACCCCCTATGGAGACATTCACCCTGGGTTCCCTGTTAGGGTCTGGTGTCACTGATAGGATAGAGCACATCAGAGTCCCCCGTGAGCTGTCCTATTTCATATATAAGTTTGGCCCACTGTATACTTGTTGATTTCCTCCAGCCCCAGGGTTAACTCCCCCTCCGGAGCTAGTGCCCTGTGACATTTGCGGTGGTGCCTGCTGGGATTGTCCCTGTAGCAAGTTCCCCATGTTCGGTGGTTGAACCACTTGCTGTGCACCTTGCTGCACGCCTGACGCCTGCTGCTGCACTGTGTAATTGTGTGCAGTGCCCTGCTGCGGGACGGCAGGCTGATTCACCATGCCTGCCCCCATCCCTTGGCTATTTTGCCACATGCCTTGGCTTCTGCACATGGGCGCCACATGTCCTGACATTCCACAAAGCCAACACACTGGCAGTGGTTGGGCCATCTGTCCATCTGGCATAGCTGGCCCACCCATCTGCGTGTTCTGAAAGCCATTTTGATTATTCTGAAAGCCTCCCTGGTTACCTCGAAACCCTCCTTGATTACTCTGCCATCCTCTTCCTCCAAAACCCCTTCCTCTTGGGTAAAATCCTGTGTTACCCTGATTATTCTGCGATGGGTTGGTCGCTTGTTGTGTGCTTGGTTCGGCAGGGTTGGTGAGCATGGCTCCCTCGAGAGCATACTTCGAGAGCTTCTTTTACACCAGCTTCGCCTCCTCGCCCTTACGAGTTGCCTCCTTTTTCTGGTTCTTTTCTTGCAACAATCTACAGTAGTGTGCAATTGTCAACTGTATTTCGGCCCATGGTTTTGCTTCTACTCCTACCAATTTTTTGAGCTGCTTCTGCACCGGTTCAGGCAACCCCTGGCATGATATGTGGTAGAATACAGGGATAGATTTTGTCCAAGACTCATGCGTTTTGAGCACCCACACGTCTTGAAAATTCTTGATATAAATCAACGGATACTCTGACTCTTTAATTTTACGAGTCATTATAGCCCCCATATCAGAAGTGTCTGGATATAGCATTTGCAGCGCTTTCCACACTGCTGCCCTACAGTTATTAAATGGCGCTCCGTCATGGGAGGTGTTAGTTAGGGTTACCCTAGGATAGCCTGCCCGTTTCCATACATCATCTGCTCTTTCACCAAGTATGGCAATTAGGAGGCCCTTAATGTCCCCTATAGCTAAGGTGACCCCACCGTCATTTTCTCTAACTCATGTATCCACTTTCCGGCTCCCGATGTCAGCATTGGAAGCTTATTTTTAAGGTTCCCTCGGTCCATGTGTGGCCATGGAATATATTGTGGTCTTGCTCCCCCCTTTTCTAGCAATGGGATTGGAATGTGCAGTCCTCCTTCTCTTTCCCCATAGCTCTCCGGACTATCGCCGGGGTGGCATTCCCGCCTTGCCGTCTACCTGGCAATGCCCTTAGTCTGTCTGCATAGGCTGGTGCTGACTCCCCCCTCTGACCGTGGGGTGTTTCTCCAATGCTGACTGTCCAGTAGACTTTGGTGTCCTTGTTACGGACCCACTAGCGTCTGACCATTGTACCCCTCGGTCCCCTGGCAGCCGGTTTTCGCACCGTCTCCCTTCTTCATTTGCCACATCCTCTGTTTCCCCACCAGAGTCAGATCCTGAATACTCCCAGTTTACACAACTCCTTGCACCTTCTTCGTTCTGCCCAATCTCCAGCCTGTCTAGATACAGTCCCCTGCTCCCACTGCTTCGGGTGACATCCTCAGTGTCATATAGCTGAGTGCTCTCTAAGTGCTCATCTTCCCTTCCCCCATCGGATATCTGCTCTAGCCCTATCTCATTGTATAATTTATCAATCGTTTCCCAGATGCTTCTGGTGTCGAAGTCATATTCAATATTTGTCCTGCTTGTACCTGGTACCGCATCGCTTGCAGGCAAGAATTCTTCTACGTCTTCCCATTCTACTGTAGGATTGGGTTTAATCACTTCCCGCTACAAATATTCAAGATCTTGTGCCCTCTGTCTGCGCTTACGTTCCATTTCCTCAGCTATTTCTTTTCGCTTCTTTGCTTCTTCTCTAGCCTTATCTACTTCCCTCATCCGTTCATTTCTACGTTCCTTTGGCCTTCTACTTTCCTCGTCGTCCTGCTTTTTTGCCTTCCTTACGTGCACTCTCCTTTCTTCCTCTAACTTTAACATGTTCTGCCTGTACTTTTCATAGGCTGCGTATTGTGTGCGACTGAGTGGTATTCCTTGCTCTTCGTGATATAGTTGTTCTCGCCTTAGCCTACCCTTCTTTCTTGTCCTTCCATCCCTTACTTCTATCCCTTCCTCTCTCTCTCTCCCATGCGTCTCATCAGACCTCTCCCTTGGTCTCAAATCATCACTTCCTTTTCCATCTTACTTCAGTAATATCTGACCTCCCAACCATTTGTCTTTCTCGAATGCTATCTCATCACCTCTACCTTCATTTCCTTTATGTTTATTTCCCTCGTTCTCCTTGGCCCTCATTATGACCCTGGCGGAAATCGCGGTGCTAAATGCACCGCGGAGCACGGCGGAAAGCTGCCGATAGCGCCATGGAGGTTGGCGGATTTTCCGCCCCATGCCGACCTTGGCGGGGCGGTAAATCCCCATTCCCCATTTTACCCTTCCCCATTCCCATTTTTGCCCCATAGGGTATAATGGGAGTGGGGAAGGCGTTAATTGCGCCACCGTAAAATACGGTGGCGTAATTAACAACATGGTCCCGTAGCGCCATGGATTTCTCCGCCCGAAAAACCAGGCGGAAAACGGCTCCATGGCGCTACGGGAACTCGTAGTAGGGCGGACGGGTCCGCCGCGAATAACGCTGGCGTAAACCCACTCCGCCAGGGTCGTAATGAGGCCCCTTGTCTGGAGGTGCACAACTCCGTGCCCAATCTTTCCCTTCATCTTCACATCTCTCTTTGTCCCTTGAGACCACAGAGGCGATATTGTTTTCCTGTTCTTTTCCCTTATTATCGTCACTACTGTACGTAGGCGACTCATATGCGCGGTTGCTATACCCCGTGGCTGACTTAAGTTCTCTTAGTGGGTAAAGACCCTCTGTTTTACTCCCTTCAATGACTGGCTCAGGCGGGGCTGGTGACGTGGTAGGCGTCTCTCCCCCCTCCGTACATACATTTAGTGTCCAGTCTGTGGGTGGTTCTTCCACCTTCGTTTCTTCAAACGTCTTCCACAATTCTAGAACAGCAAGATGTTTTTCTAACTTCTTGCCTGTATATGTAGCGTGTAGGAAGGTCGTCATATGCTGTAAAACAGCCTTAGAAAGTGACCCGTTCTGGGGCCAAGGCATAAACATCTTATTGGCGGTACCCTTAACCCACTCCGTGCTGTATTTCTTTAGTTTTGGTGCATGCTTGGGTAGCTGCTTGCACAAATGCGCAAGCGGGGTAACTTCCTCCATTTTTAATTTCGTCACTAACATTATTTATACAGTTCTTTAACCTTCCAATAGTATGAGCGAGCACCACATACACAAGCTCCAATCCAATCTTTTCCCGCCAAACTTTATACCAACAATTTACTCAAAACCTATCAATTCAATGGCGATTCCCTCTTAGTTACAGAATCGCGTAAAGCCACAATGCATTTCAAACAATCATTAATACAATTATGTTACATTTGACATACAACAAGACACGTATTACAGACACTTGACAGACTAGACGAACACCAGCTGGACACATGTATACCAGCCTTCTAATCAATACCCCGACATGGGGTGTAAATAAACCCCTTTGAAGCTGTCTTTACTCGTCACCGTAGCCTAATTGTTACCCCACTGTGGGCCCTGAGTTCACGTTTCTTCCGACCGCTGTTTTAAAGCGCAGGAATAAGGTGAATCCTTACGTTTTTATCTCAGGTGCTCCCCTGGTAATCCTTACGTTTTTATCTCAGGTGCCCCCCTGATAATCCTTACATTTTTATCTTAGGTGCCCCCCTGATACTCCTTACGTTTTTATCTCAGGGGCCCCCTTGATAATCCGTACGTTTTCATCTCAGGTGCCCCCCTGATAATCCACTCTTTATTTCTTATGCTCGAGTCATTAACCCGCTACATATATATATATATACAGTCTTCTCTACTTCTAATTGCTTTATTTTGTCTCCGCCACCTTCCATTACCTTTCCCTTACTTGCTCTAATGCCTACAAGACATTTGCCAAAGTAACGAGTTTACTGTTTCACTCACCGATCGGATCTTTTCCTCTCTGGAACTTCGGGATCACCGCCCCTTCCTCTTCCAGCTTTTAAGGTTTTCGTCCGATTGGCTGCCCGTGGAAATGAGAAGGGTTATGCTTGGAAAGGCCGGTTCCTTCAGACCCACTGAAGATTTTTGAAATTTTACTCTATCATTGTCCATGGGGAACTTCTCAGTCTACTCAGCCGGAATGGCGAAAGGACTAATGATCTTGCCGGAGGCCCGGAGTTACTTTGTGCCATCGGTCTAAGGTGTCTTAGTATTATATAATCAATAATTAATGGCCGAAACCGTCCTCACTCTACCCAGTGTTCCGGAGGAGAGGAATTCACTGATGGGCCCATAGGTCAGCGCTCACCCTCTAGAACTTGTAAGACAAGATAGCTGCACCATGTGGGGACAGGGGGTGCAGGATTCACTTACTCCAACACGACTCAATAATGAGGACTCAGTAAGTTGGCAAAGGGAAGTCCGTTTAATGAAAAGTACATCAAACAGAGAAACAAATGGAAATCAGCAGCATTGCCATCACTTGTCTCACTCCGACTTCCTCGAACTTCAGTCGAACAGTTATTGTTATTGGCAAAACTCGTCATCAATGACGTCTAATTTTATAAAAAATCAACATGCAATGTAATTGGTTAGGAAAGGTAACTTAAATATAGGTGCTATATCTGTATATGATAATAGGGCATGCGGATTGGATAACTCTTATCAGGTGGGCGTCTACACCCATCCCTCTACATCACGCGTGATGGACGTCACTACAACTACGACGTCCTATTGGTTACAGTATCTACAGGACTCCAGATAACTTGGTCCATTGTGATTGGGCAGGTTACACCCCTAGACATACATTTCCACTTTTAATTAGCAGCATGCAGAATGGACACCCCTGTGCCTGGTGTCCCAAGTTTCACCCTGCCTCCCTTCCATCAATCAGTGTTTTAGGGCGATGTGTCAATTAGTTGGCTAAGAATGGCCTCGAAACTGTAGTCTCTTATCGGGAAAAGTTATGACATCCTCGGGTCCTGGATGACATCAGGCGATGGTACTTCTTCGCGTCTGGCTGGTCATGTGTTAGTTCACCATGAATCTGCTTAAGTTTCCAGCTTTTAGTGCATTTTATTCTGTTTCAGCCTTGCCACCTGCATGGGCCCCCCTTATCTTGACCTTCATGAGGCAGTCTGGTATACTCTGAAGTTTGAGTCTTGTTAGCTGACGCTCACCTCCCTTTGTCTGGTTGACCTCGATTTCCTAGGCATGAGCCGCTCTTTGTTGAGTTTCGATTCCGCTCCTTCTCTTGCCTGGGTTACGAAACTTGGCCTTTCAGGCCTCTGGCAGCCTGGGTACATTTCTGCTTTTACAAAATGGAGTGGCACTTGTATAATGTGCCTTATTGAGGTAGATATATGGTTGGCGCTTGCCACTCTATCTTCTACTAAGCATTGCAAGCAGTATTGATTTCTTAGCATCTTGCGTTTCAAGCCTACATAGACACGTTTAACAGGTCGGTTGCTTCCATCTTGTCTCGTAGCACCGTTTCCTCACGTTTTAACATTGTCTCTTCTCTGTGTCCATTATATTTATTTTCATAGTTACTCGCACTGGCGTGTTATCTTCGATAGCTGCTTTTGTTCATTCACGAGTCTGGTCATGTCCTTGTGTCATTTCCACTGGCCTTGCATTAGGGCTCTTTGGGTCTCTTCATGGACTGTCTGTAGGTACTCTTCGTTTCTTATCAGCGGCTGGTACGGCTGTCTGATAGGGTACTGTGCTGCCCAGGGTTGTCTGGTTATGGGTGCTTCAACAGGTATGGATCTTCTGATGTATACTGGACAGAGTCCCAATGCAGCTCTTTGTAGGATCATTTGCTCTTCATACGTCACATACCTTGGCGAGTACGCTCCTGGTACCTCAAAATGTGGGGAAGGGGTGCAGGCCATGTCTGGGACCTCCTCTACACTCTCTCTTGTCCACCTCCCCATTTTCAAAGCCTTCCGTGGTTAGGTGTCGCCATCTGTTGGTGTTTGTGAGCTGGATGGCCACTTGGATGGTGGGGTCGGCCTTGCACCTCTCGGCAAATAGGTCTGTTGTGATGGCTGGGGGAATGGCGTTGAGGGACAAGTATGCAATGTATGCTTCAGCCTCAAGTTGCATGCCATTTTCCGGTGCGCTGTCAGGGTATCGTGAAAAATAGTCTTCTGGATTGGCCTCACCTCCAGGTTTGTGAACGATGGTGTAGTTGTATTCTTGCAATTGAATACCCCACCGTTCTATTTGTGGTGGCATCTTGAATGCCAAAACCGCGGCAAGGCTTTCCGGTACGGCCTGGGACTAGACCTGCTCTATGGTGGCGAGTGCTCTGCTGGCATATGCTACTATGTGTCTGTCAGATTTTCCGCCCAGGTCTGTTTGGTTTTGGATGGCGCCCAGCTGGACTGGCATCAACCATGTTTCCCAGTCGGGGTTGAAGTACGCCAGCTGGCAGTCATTTGCCAGTTCACGCTTGATCGCTTTGAAAGCCACTTGACAGTTCATGTCCCATGCGAAGGTGAGGTCTTTCTTGAGGAGCTGCCTGAGTGGGCTGGTTAGCATTGCGTTGTGTGGCAGGTAGCAGGCACAGTAGCCTGCCATTCCAAGGAAGGATTGCAGTTCAGTCACATCCTTCGGGGCCTCCAGATTTACAATGGCGTTGATTTTGTCGGGGTCTGCTCTTATCCCCTGAGCAGAGAATATGTGTCCAAAGGGCGAGAGGCTGCGCTTATTGACTGTGCATTTTGGGCCATTGAGGGTAAGGCCACTTTTGTACAGGATGGTGCAGACCTGTCGTGCTGCGTCATTCTGTTGATCTTGGGTGATGTCAAATACCAAGATATCATCGCTGTAATTGAAAGCATTTGTGGCTCGTGCTATGAGCCGGCTTATTTGCTCCTGGAATATCTCGGCTGCCGAGGATATGCCAAAGTTAAGTCGCTTGTACTGCAACAGGCCTTCGTGTGTAAGGTGGTGATAGGTCTTGAGGCCGGGTCGATGACCAGTTGATGGTAGCCTTGGTTCAGCTCTAACTTCGAGAACCGGGTGGCCTGGTTAAGTCTGACCAGCATGTCCTCGATATTGGGCTCCGATGACTCTCCCTCTGAATAGCGGTGTTGAGAATCCACATATCGACACACAGGCCTAGGCACCCATCCGAATTGGGTACTACCACCAAGGGCTATACGCATGGGGTGGGCCCATCAACTCTTACGATGATGTCATTTTCAAGCAATAGTTGTAGCTCATGTGTCACTTTGCTTGCAGATGGAACCCTATCCTCCAGGGGTGTTGTGGTACAGGGCATACAGTGGGATCAATGTGGAGTCGGATAACAGTGTCCTTTAGCATGCCAACGCCTTTGAATAGGTCAGGGAACATGTCTTCACATCTCTGACATATCTAGTTCTTTCCGAGATAGGGTCTGTATGGTCTGGCTGAGTGGAGGGAGACACTGTATTGTCTCGGATTGGTCATATTGGATGTTGATAAGTTGTAGAGCAGTGGCCGTTTCGTAGCTCTGGAGACATCTGCCAGTCACAGGGCTGTTTATGACATGGACGTGACAGGAATGAGTTGCACTCTGTACATTAGTTCACACCAGAATTGTCCTGTAGATTGTCGGGTCGCTCTCCACTGTAAGAGGCAAACTTGTGACAGTTGTTGAGGGTATATGCACGCCATGGTCTTGTATGTTTTCTCATTCACCACGTTCACAGTGACCCCCATATCGATGAGGAACGGAGTATGAAGGCCTCCTATGTGCACTGTCACTTTTGGGGCGGCGCTATCGTCGGAGGTATCGTATATGAGTCGGACTTATTCCCTGCTGTGTCTGTCCTACTCATAATACGGCTCCGTGTTTGGTGGCTCTTCTTCTACTGGGGGGTTCTCATACAGGTCATCCGTGGCAACCTCCCTCCTGAGTCTTTGACCTTCCTCCTGGTATTGTTGTGCATGGAGGAGGTGTTCCAATGTTTCGAAGGGTCCACCCGGTGTGTCAACTTGTAGGTTTTCCACGGCTCATATGCATCCCGGCTGTGTCGGATAGGTCACTGTGTTTCTGTTGAGGTTGGCCCTCATGCCCTCCCTCTCTGGATACTGCCGTGGGTTGGGTCGTATCTCCTGGTTGGGCGCGACTGTGGCGACGGTCTGTATGCCGGCAGTAGCAGAGCCTTCTCCCTGCACATGATTTGGAAATGGTTCTCCTGGCCGCACCTCATGCACATTTGACCAAGGGCTGGGAATTGGCCCTTGTGAGGGAATTCAAACCCACGCCTGTAGCATTGTCTTTCCGGCAGGGCTCTGCGATTGGAGTTCGATGTGTCTTGACGGGCTGTTGTACTCGAATATCGGGTTTTCCCTTGTGGGTTGGAGATGATGGCAGCTATTGCGTCTGTTTTTTTTAGGCTTTCAATGTTGGCTGCTTGCGTTTCAACTCTTTCGTATATCCTTGCCAAGTCTGCGACTTCCTTCAGTGGGAGGGGTTTCTTTGATAGATGTTTCATGAATTGTGATGATATGCACCCTTCTAACACCCTTAGCCTAATGGCTTCGTCATCATTAAAGTTTGCAAAGTCACAGTAGCTAATCTTCCTCTGGAGGCGCAGGATGAATTGACCAATTGTTTCATGGGGTGCTTGCGCACATTGGTTGAACGTAAATCGCTCGTAGTCTCTGTTGGAAGGACTACCAGTCGTCCGTTGATAGCGGCGGTAAAGAGTTGATAGGTAGATGTTTCTTGGGCAGGTATGGTTTTAATTATGCCTTTCACTTCTTTCCCTACTAAATTCGTGAAAATGTCCCGTTTGTTGGGTGCGTCCTGATTCCCTACTGCTCTCATTAACTCCTCGAATTCCTCCTTCATCCCTTGCCATCTTTGGCCTTGATCTTCCTGTGGCTCTAGGGTGAAGGGGTTTGGGCGGCGTAAGAAAGTTACTGGGTTTGTGGGGACTACTCCTGCCGCATTCTGCGCTGGTGCAGCTGCTGATCCTCCTCCTCGAAATGGTGGCGGTGACAGAGCAAACATCCCGCGTAAGCTGGTCAGCCCACTGGTTGGCCCAGGGACAATTCCGAGGAGGCTTACTTGCAGGGTTTGATGAAGGTGCCGAGAATAGTTGGTCCCACTATTCCAAAGGGTCGAAGCATCTTTGCAGACCTTCTAGGACGATCAGATGCAGAGGGGTCCCACAGGACGACAGCGGGCTCAGGGTGCCAAACCTTCCAGCGGGTCACCAGCGGTTCCTCGACTCGGCTTCTTGTTGCAGGATACTTGGCTCCTTATCTTTTGTTCGTGTGAACTCAGGAGATCGACATGGTAGTGGTGTTTTCAGCCTCCTCTTATCCAAAGTTCCCTTCGCACCAAAATGGAGAGGACCCAATGGGAGATCTGCTCACAAACACTCACTCTATACGTGGACCAATCACGGAGCACAGTGGTCCCAGGCATTAGGACACTCTAGACTCTCTGGCACCCAGGATGTGTATTGGGAACTGACATCCCACCCCACATCCTCGAGGCAAACACCACAAGGCATGCAGAAGCCCGCGAAAGCATTGGGTTTCGTGGGAAAGTGCATGACCAAATAAGGACTGGCCTGGGTCGACTTGACCTGGGGAAGGTGAAGGGGCAAGATGGCCAAAGGACAGGACAAAGAACCTTGTGGCATGGCCATTTTGGAGCCAGGCCACCTATTCGTGCCAAGCGCAGTTAACGCGGTTAACATGGCAGAAAGGGTTACAAATATATGTAAAGGATAGCTGCCACCAGTCCTGTCCGTGACACATCTGCACAGTTCATAAAAAGTCCAGCGAGAGTTTCTAGGGCCTTTGGAAAGACTAGAGACCCAAGTGTACTGTAAGGTAAGTTACATTGTACACTTGTTACATGTTGCACAAAAGTTGCAACATGAGGAAAGGACTAAGGGAAACAAAGTCTCCCAGTACTGACTGTCTTAAGGGCATGTCAGTTTCCCCATAAAAAGTGAGCAAAAGCCCGGAGGAGTGCAGTTGAGGGCTGTGCTTCTCTGGCAAAGTCTAGTTCAGGGTGTAAAACAGCAGCAAAAAGTTTGGGGGTTGAAACATGGAGGGAAAATTACATTCAAATATGAAATCTTTCCTAACACTCGCCCTCCCCAGACTAAGGACAGGTGGAACCAATCCACCCCTGGATGAGTTTCTTGTTCAGGTCGGTTAAACATTCTGGACAACCCATCAGCATTGCTATGTTGGACACCTGGCCTATGCTCAATAGTGAAGTCAAAGCCTTGCAGACTTATTGTCACAGGTTTCCCCCCTTCTCACCTGTCTGTATTGTTTATTAGAGTTCTTCGATGGAGTCTTCTTGCGCACAATGCGGGTCTTGTATAACCCTGTGCGTATGTCCTCGGGTTTGAGTGTGCGTTCAACGTCCCGATTCCTGGATCGTTCAGAATGTCTGGGAAGTCCTGGAAACAGCAAAGCATGTACTCGGGAAGCGATTACACGGAGATCTGGGATGCAAGTGAGGACAAAAAGGGAAGGAATGAATGAGGAGGAAGTAATAGGGGGACCAGGAACAAGGAATCAAAGAAGTTAGCAAGAGCGAACTACGGCAGCACATGTCTAGCCACTGCAAGCGGTAGCGTTGAGACACACAGAGCCGCGGGGGTGTGTCTGCTTTATAGAACCTGATGCGTCCGATGCGGAATCTGGTAAACAGCGTTCCGTGTTTGACGGCCATGTTGGGAGTACTGCTGAGTGCAAGCCCCTATGTGTCAGGGACCAGGAAGTCCAGAAGGGACGCGTCCGATGGTTCATGACAGCATGCCTCCTCCGAAGGCCTGTTCCTCCGGGTTTGCCTGGGTGTATAAGATGATACCTTTTGAGTAATCTGGGGGCATTTAGGTTTGAGATTGGTTCCCAGGTGTGTTCACTGGGAGGGTACCCTTTCCACTCAACCAGACACTGTAGCTCACCACGTGTGTACCTGGAGTCACATATTCTGGACACTTCGTATTCTAGCTGGTCATTGACAATTACAGGGGTAGAACCCAGAGCAGTCCGGGAGGACTGGATGTAGAGTTTCATTTGAGACATGTGAAATAATGGGTGGATCCTGTTCCAGGAGTCTGGTAGTTTGAGTCGGAAGGCCACTGGGTTAATTATTTCCTTTATGGAAAAGGGGCCATAGTGCCGGGGAGCCAGCTTATTCGGTGGTAAGTTTCAAGGCAGTAGTTTCAATGATAGCCAGACCTTATCACCTTCTGCATAGGAAGGCCCTGGTCTTCTTTTGGAGTCTGCGTAATGCTTGGTGTTAGTTCGGGCCCTTTCTAGGTGTTCTTTGGCTTCCTTGTGTACGGTGATGAGGGTTCCAATCCAGGAGTCAACTGTAGGTACTGGTGTAGGATGTGGGAGAATGGATGATAGAACCGAAGGGAGAATCCTTTGCTGCAAAAAAAAAGGGCTGGTCTTGACGGCCGAGTGATCTGAATTGTTGTAGGCAAATTCAGCCACAGGTATTAAGAGTGACCAATCGTCCTGGACCTTGGTGGTGAAACAACAAAGATATTGCTCTAGGGTTTGGTTCACACGTTCAGTAGCTCCATTAGTCTGTGGATGATAACCTGAGGAGAGGGCACGTTGGATTCCTAGTATACGGCATAAGTGTTTCCAGAATTGAGATATGTATTGAGGTCCTCTGTCTGATATGATCTTGGAAGGGAGTCTATGAAGTCATAATATGTGTTCCAGGAAGATTCCAGCGAGTTCTGAGGAAGATGGTAGTTTATACAATGGTGTAAAATGAGCCATGTGAGTGAATAAATCAATGGTGACAATGATAGTCGTGTATCCCCTGGAGGGTGGTAATTCCACAATAAAGTCTGTAGTGATGTATTCCCAGGGCCTTGTTGGTAGTGTTGGTTGAAGCAGGAGACCCGCCGGTCTCTTGTTATCATGCTTGTTTTGATTGCAGACTGCACAGTCTTGGATGTACAGTTGGACGTCAATCTTCATTTTTGGCCACCAAAATTGTCTTTGTATTAAACGGAGAGTGTTGGTGATGCCACGATGTCCTGAGTGAAGGGTATCGTGACAGAGGTTTATAATCCTTTGTCGCAGTCTCTGTGTGGGGATGGCCAGGCCATTATCCTTGAACAAATACCCATCCTTTGTTCGAAGATTCCATCGATTCTTCCCTGCAAATTCTTTCCAGATCTCAGAGGACTGGGTTTGAATCCGAATGTCTTCCAGGAGGCTGATTGCTTGGGCTACAAAAATTGTGTGGGGAAACATCTTTGGGAAGGACCGATCTCCAAGAGTTTCGTAGTCGGGACGTCGGGATAAGGCGTCAGCAATTATGTTGTGTGTTCCAGGGACATGATGGATCTGGAACTGGTACTGGGCGAAGAAGAAGGCCCAACGGGCTTGACGACTATTCCTACATTCCAGAGATTGTAAAACTTGAAGATTCCGATGGTCCGTACGGACCTGAATAAGATGTTCTGCTCCCAGGAGTAGATGACGTCACTCTGTGAAGGCTTGACGGATGGCTAACAGTTCCTTTTCCAAGACAGAATAATGAGTCTCGCTGGGAGTTAGGGTTCGCGAGAGATAAGCGATTGGGTGTTCTAAGTTGTCCTCGAATTCCTGCTTTAGAACTACTTCGATGGCGTAGTTGGAGGCATCCTTCTCCACTAGGAAAGGTCGATCGATGTCAGGTTGAGCCAGGATGGGGGCTTGTGTAAACTCCGTCTTCAATCGTTGGAACGCTTCATCTTGGGCTGCTGCCCAGAGAAAGGGAGTATCCTTTTTCAACAATGTAATAATCGGTTGAACTATCTCAGAAAAGGTAAAAGTTGGCAAGCCCCAGGAAGGATTGAAGTTTCATGGTAGTTGGAACAGGCCAGGATAGTATGGCTTTTACTTTTGAGTGGTCCATACCAATTCCTTCTGGACTAAGAACAAATCCTAGATAGTAAACAGTCGAGACATGGAAAAGGCACTTCTCGGGTTTAGCCAGGAACTTATGTTCACGTAGCCGCTGTAAGACTGCCTTAACATGCTCTTCATGCTTAAGATGGTCCTTGGAATATATCAGTATATTGTCCAGGTAAACTATGATGAAGAGGAACAGCATATCGGAGAACACCCGGTCCATGAAACGTTGGAAGACCTCTGGGGCAATGGCGAGTCCGAAGGGCATGACCAGGTATTCAAAGTGACCAAAGGGTGTTCTAAAGGCTGTTTTCCATTTGTCACCCTCCTTTATACGGATCAGATGGTAGGCACCTCTGAGATCCAACTTTGTGAAGATTACAGCTCCTCTCACCGCTTCCAGGATATCCGAGATTAAGGGCAATGGGGGTGCGGTCCTTGAAGGTGCATTGATTTAGACCATGATAATCAAGACGAGGCCTAAGTTCCTTAGTATCTTTCTTTGGAACAAAGAACAACAAAGCTCCCACTGGAGATTTGGATGGTCGTATGGTGCCCTTTTCAAGGTTGGTATCCAAGTATTCTCGGAGGGCCCTTTTCTCAGGTTCGGATAGAATGAACATCCTTCCAAAAGGAATCACCGCTGAGGGTTCAGTATCAATAGCGCAATCTTCAGGTCTGTGAGGAGGTAGGGCCTGAACAATGGCAGTTGAAAACACATCAGTGTACTCCTTATAGGCCCTGGGGACCTGGATAATATTTGAGACCGTGAATGGGCCCTGCTGGTCTGTCAGCGTACCTTCAGAGGATGTTGACGAGGAATCCAGGGATAGACAGTGAGACATACAGTGCTTGGAACTAAGAAACAAGGATCCTGCTGCCCAGTTGATGTATGGGTTGTGCTTCTGTAACCAGGCATACCCAGTACCATTGGATAATGGGCAGACTTTATGATGTCAAATTTGATCACCTCTCGATGATGGTTTATCGAGAGTTGGATCTCTTTGGTTTGTAGGGTTATGGGTCCTGAAGAGAGAGGTCTTCCATCGATAGCCTCTACAGGTTGCATGATGCCTCGAATTTCATATGGAATGTGGTGGGTAGTGACCCAATCTTGATCTATAAATATCCCCATGGCCCCACAATCCACCAATGCCAAAATGCGGTAAGTTTCTTTCTTAGATGGCGATAGAAAGGCCTGCAAAATCACAAGATTGTTTTGTCCAGGAGAGTTCAAGGATGGAATAGATGTGGAGCAAACATCTCTCTCCCGAAGCTGCGCTCCATCTAGGATAGGGAGCTGGCGTTTCCCGAACGCCGTGGAGGGGCTAAGGGACATTCTGTTACAAGATGTTTATCTGAGGCACAATACATACACAGCCCAGTGTGAATCCGTCGCATTCTTTCTTGCGGGGATATGGGTCCGCGGAAGGCCCCCAGTTGCATGGGTTCTGGGTCTGTACTGAGGGCAGGAGTGGGCTCATGTTTAGAGGAAGGTTCTATGAAGGTCTTTTGGTAAGGCACTTTAGTCTTCTTCTTTTCCGCCTTCCTTTCCTGAATACAGAAGTCTATTTGTAGAGAGAGGTCCATAAGAGCCTGGAAGGAACCGGGGCGCGCTACCCTAGCTAGCTCATCTTTTATTTCTTCATTCAGTCCTCTTCGAAAAATGGTAAAGCAGGCCTCCCAGGACCAATCTGCTTCCTTGGCCAGTTGCTTAAAGCGTGTCACATAGGTAAGCATATCCTGGGAACCTTGTTGGAAATCCAGTAGGCGTTCCTGGGCACTGTAGACCTGTTCTGGGCGGTCAAACATGGTCTTTAGAGCCTGTACGAACCCATCATAGTCATCCAGGAGGGCATCTCCAGAATTAACCAAGGGCGTAGTCCAAGTTAATGCATTCTCGGAAAGATGCAAGATCATAAAGCCCACCTTTGCCCTGGGGGTAGAGAAGTAGTAGGGCTTAAAGGTAAAGTGGACTAAACACGAATCAAGGAATCCGCGAAGGTTTTTTGATGAACCATCATATTTATCCACTACTCCGCCCAGCAATACACTTTCCTTGGTTGCGGAATCACGTGACATGACTAATTGTTTTAATGCGGCATTCTCGGCTTTGAGATTCTGAACTTCTGTTGTTAACTCCTGCATGCCGCGCATGAGGTCTTGGACTGCTGTCTCCATGTCCGTATCAGTTTCGGTTTGTTGGTGTCTCAATCTGTCACAGTTTTCCCCCCTTCTCACCTCTCTGTGTTGTTTATTAGAGTTCTTCGAAAGAGTCTTCTTGCGCACAGTGCGGGTCTTGTATAACCCTGTGCGTATGTCCTCGGGTTCCAGCGTGCGTTCAGCGTCCCGATTCCTGGATCATTCAGAATGACCGGGAAGTCCAGAAAACAGCGAAGCATGTACTCGGGAAGTGAGTACATGGAGATCTGGGATGCAAGTGAGGACAAAAAGGGAAGGAATGAATGAGGAGGAAGTAATAGGGGGACCAGGAATCAAAGAAGTTAGCAAGAGCGAACTACGGCAGCACACGTCTAGCCACTGCAAACGGTAGCGTTGAGACGCGCAGGGCCGCTGGGGCGTGTCTGCTTTATAGAACGTGATGCGTCCGACGTGGAATCTGGTAAACAGCGTTGCGTGTTTGACGGCCATGTTAGGAGTACTGCTGATTGCAAGGCCCTATGTGTCAGGGACCAGGAAGTCCAGAAGGGAAGCGTCCGATGGTTCATGACACTTATGGACCACCTAAGCAACTTTGGATTCTCTCCCTTCATGTTCATAAGCCACTTTAAGGGCTTATGGTCAGTTTGCACAGTGAAGTGGGTCCCATAGAGGTAGGGCCTCAACTTCCGTAGGGCCCACACAACAGAGAAACATTCTTTCTCCACTGTGGACCATCTGAGCTCTCTGTCCTTAAGCTGGCGACTAATAAAACCAATAGGGTGTTCCTTACCCTTCTCATCTACAGCTCCTATCCCAGTGTCAGAGGTGTCCGTCTGCACAATAAAAGGTCTTTGATAATCAGGGGCCCTGAGGACAGGGGCCTGGCACAAGGAGTCTTTTAAGCCATTGAAGGCCTTCTCACACTCGTCGGTCCAAGTTACCTTTTAATGAAAAAAGACAAGAACGTCCTCAAAGCAAGGTTGACATAATTGCACCAGTACCCATTGCTCCACCTCAGTTGCCAGCCCCCATTCCTGTTGTTCCAACTGCATCATTTCCCCCTGCACACGTGATCCCATTTCCCCCTCCACCGACAGAGCATGAATTATCAGCTGCGGAGAAGGCAGCTCTGCAGAGGCAGGGCCTGCACAGAGAGTAAGCACCAGAGTAACCCGTAGTACGGTTAGCAGGATGAGGAGAGAAGAACTTAAAGATTGGGCAGAAACGTATATTGAAGGAAATGACGAGGGATCCAACTGAGTGCAATGTATGACTATAAGAAGCTCGGTGAAAAACAGTTATTGTTAGAATGCATTGGGGAGTATCTCATAGATAGATGGCAGAAATTGACCGATACGATAGCACCGCAAAAGTTACAGGATTTGAATGCTTTTTCACGTATGAGGGAAAGTGGGCAGATAGACAGGCTAATTGAGTTTAAAGATGAACTTGATGAAATGCATGCAGAGATGCTTTCTATTCTGGGGTTTCGGCACAAAGAGATGAAGAAAGGGAAACAACAGGTGGTACCATATGTCGTGCAGCGATTTTTTCCGCTGTCAAAACCTGTTAGTGAAGAAATGAAAATATGTACACGAGAGGCGCTTAGATGGATTATGGATGCTAGCATTTCTATAATGGAGGTGCATGATACGTTTGATCAGTATACGATAGAGATGCAAAGGAAGGTATTGCAGGTGATGGTTTAGTATTTGCAAGATAAATTTGTTGAGAAAAATGATTGTTGTACTTCTGAATTAATGACTATATACAAGAGAGCGTTTTCACCTGAATATGCAAAGACTGCCCTTTTCCTTGATCTAGCTATAGTGCTCAATAAGAGAATTAATGAGGAAACGGCCAGTTCGATATTTCCCATGAGAAAAGTCCCTCCCACTTTTGTGCCAAAAGTAGTAGTTCCTGGCATTGATGGAGCTCCAGCGCAGGTAACAGAAGCCCATTATACAGCCCAGTAGGTGCATGTCCCTTTTTCTAGACAAGAGGTAAATAATATAAAACGAACAATCCCTGATCTGAGAAAGAATCTGTCAGGATTCTATACAGAGATTGAATCTTATTTGAAATCGTCCATTTTTACAATGAGTGATATTGACCTATTATTTCCTGTGATTCTCCCAGTAGACATATGGAAACAAATTAGGATTGTAGATGACAATGAAATGTTGGGTGATACATGGGAGCATTAGATAAAAAGCGGATACAGACAGAAAAGCTGTCGAGAAGCCATTGCCAGCTCTGTTAGCATTACCAGCGTCAATAGTACAGAAATTAAAGATTTTGGTACCCGAAAGGAGAATTATCTGGGACTAATTAACTGCATGCGTGCAAGGCAAAGATGAATTGGCTACCGATTGTTTTAATAGATTTGAAGAAGTATTTGCAGACTTTAGTGGCCAAAATTGAAGTACTGAACCCGGGAAGATACTATTTGTGACAAAAATGTGAGAGGGTTGTTACCGAAAATTCAAAATGTAATAATGATGTCTGAAAGTGCGTGGCAAGCAAAATCACAAAGTGAAGTCTTACACATGGCACAATATTATGAGAATAGAGTACATTCAGAGAAAGAGAAAGAGGTGAGGGATAGGGTGAATCTAAAAACAAGAGTATTACTGCAACAGGTAGCGAATAATAATAGGGGCTGAGGAAATGCACAAACAAGAGGGAATTTCTCCAACATGCACAGAGGTCCAATTGGACTGAATCAATGTGCATATTGTAGGGAAGAAGGCCATTGCCGAGCACAGTGCCCACATTTACAGAATAGGAATGGTAATGCCCCAAGAAGACAGAACAGGGGTCGCCCGGGAACACAAGGGCAAAATAGAAACACTAGAATGCCACAAAATCAGAATGTCCAAGGAAATAACAACCCGAATCAGAACCAAAATCAACACCAGCAGAATGGTGCAGGAGAAGGGAATGCCTTTGATACTCAGTCCAATACATACTATTCTGGTGATTTTACATTGGATGATGTATTGTTCAACTAGGACAGCCCAAGACAGGGATTGGAACCAGTGTCTATTCCCGTTGATCAGAAAGGACCCTACGTAGAAATGAAAATTGGGAATAAGGAGCACATTTCTCTTGTGGAGACAGGTGCACAGAAGTGCTCAATAGACCATCACTTGGTTCCAGAGATACCACTGTCAGGGCAAAAGAACATTTCAGTAGGGTTCGCAGGCACACCAGTAATTAGTCCAGTGTCACAGTCGGTACCTATAACACTAGGTCCATTCACAGAGTCTTGCCCGTTCCTCTTGACACAAAATTGCGGCTAGAATTTATTGGGTTTAAATTTGTTGAAAAAATTAAGTGTGGTTATTCATTGTTCTCCTGATGGAGTGTTCTTGACAATTTCACCACAAAAGATGCCAGTATCACAATTTTTGTCTAAACCATTACCAACTGAATTAAGTAAGGTACCAACTTTTATATGGGCGATGAATGATAACGATGTTGGTTGTTTGAAAATAGAGTCAGTGAGAATTGTTTTGAAAGAGGGAGTCACATTGCCGCGAATCCCACAGTATAAAATTTTGGTGGAAGGTGAAAGAGTATTAAAATGCATGGTTTCTGATTTAATTAAACAGAACGTGATAGAAGAAATTACTGGTAGCACTTGTAATAGTCCCATTCTTCCAGTTTATATGAAAGGAGGTAATGAAATACCATATAGTTTTATGATTGATTTGCGCGGATTGAATAAAGTGGTTGATCCCCAATTTCCATTGGTCCCAGATGTCACTAACATTTTGACAATGATTCCAGCCTCTGCTTCACATTTTAGTGTCGTAGACCTTAAGAATGCATTTTTTAGCATCCCAGTACATCCAGATAGCAGATATTTATTTGCCTTCACATTAGGAGGACGTTCTTTCACATTCATAGGAATTCCACAAGGTTACACTGAGAGCCCGAGTATTTATAGAAGAGCATTAAAAGAAAAGCTAGACATGTTAGAACTGCCAACGGGTTGTGTACTATTGCAGTACATCGATGACCTATTGATTGCTGCCGACACAGAAAACATTTGCAAAGAAAGTACTGTTAAATTGTTGACACATTTGGCAGCACATGGACATAAAGCTTCATTAAAAAAATTCCAGTATTGTCGAAAGGAAGTGGCCTATTTGGGGAAGAGGGAAGGAGACTGACACCAGAAAGGATAGAAAGCATCTCTGATATGTCTATTCCAAAGACACAGAAGGAAGTCAGAGCCATATTAGGCATGGCTTCATATTGCAGGCAGTGGATTGCCAATTTTACTATGATTGGCAAACCAATGGTGGCATTGACAAAGAAGGGTGTTGCTTTGCCTTTACCATGGAGTGAGCAATGTCAGAATGCATTTGATCTGCTCAAAGTTGCATTGTGCTCAGCTCCAGTTTTGGGCCACCAAATTATGAAAAGGATTTAAAGTTATTTGTGCATGAAAATGATGGCTGTGCGCTGGCTGTTTTGACTCAGGAACAAGGAGGAAGAAATAGACCATGCAGTTATTTTTCTTCCGCGCTGGATACTGTTGCATGCGCTTTGCCGCGCTGTTTGCGAGCTGTTTCTGTGGCTGCTGCGTCAGTAAAACAAACCGAGGTAATGGTTTAGGTCACGCCTTAACTTTGATGGTGCCCCACACAGTGGACGTTCTTTTAAATAGAACGCAGATGCAACATTTTACATCAGCTAGACTGACTAGATACAAAATTGTCCTCTTTGCACCACATATTCAGATTCAGAGATGTTGCGCTTTGAATCCTGCAGAGTTAATGCCCCCTCCCAATGAAGAAACGGGAGAGAAGAAATCACCACCCCATGATTGTATAATGGTTACTGAACAAGAAACGAAAGGGAGAATTGACCTAACAGACACCCCACAGAAAGAGCCAGACAGAGAACTGTTTTGTGACGGTTCCTGTTTTAAATTGCCCGATGGCACATCAACTGCTGCATATGCCATCAGGACACTGAAGAGTATTGTAGAGAGCAAAAGGATCCCATACAATTCAGCACAGGCTGCAGAGATAATAGCATTGACAAGAGCATGAGAAATTTCTAAAAATTTGAATGTAAACATATATACTGACAGTCAGTACACATTTGGGGTGGTACAAAATTTTGGTCGACTCTGGACTGAGAGGGGTTTTCTAACGTCACATGGAACCAAGATCCAACATGGTGCTTTAATAGCAAGATTGTTGTGTGCACTCACGTGTCCAAAGCAACTAGCAATAATAAAATCCGAGGCGCATAAGAAAGTAACATGTAACGTTGGAAAAGGAAACGCATTTGCAGACAAAACTGAGAAACAAACTGACACTGATCCACATACAAAAATGTTTATAGCACAGTCAGAAGGAGTGCCCTGCATGATAGAAAATGGGATTGCCACAGTCAAAGAAATGCAGGCGGAAGCAACTGCAGACGAAATAAAAGGGTGGGCTGAGGGTTCAGCAGAATTAGACGTAGAAGGTTGCTGGGTAGACAACGAAAGTAGAAAGTGGATGCTGCCTATCTCCTATGTAACTGCGATGGTCATCATGGCCCATAGTCCCACACACATATGTGCAGTAAAAATGATTCAGCATCTGGCCACAGTATGGCAGAATCCACACATTAGAAAAACTGCTGAAATGCTAGTCCAGAATTGTATGACTTGTTTGCAACATAACAATGGAAAAGGAACAACTACTCCAGTAGGTAGTTTTGGTCCCCCTCTATGCCCTTTGAAGTCATCCATTTTGATTTCATAGAAATAGAAAGATGTCAGAATCTTAAATACATCCTGGTGGTAGTCTGGGCATTCAGTAAATGGGTGGAAGCATGCCCGCTTAAGGACTGCACAGCAATGAGCACAGAAAAAATTATGCTAAAGGAATATTTCTCTAGATTCAGCCTGCCACGGGTCATATGGTCAGACAACGGCCCGCATTTTGTTGCCACCGTGATATTACAGATTTGTGTGTGCCTTCAGATTGATAAACGATTCCATTCCGCCAGGCACCCGATGAGTGCCGGTCTTGTTGAGCGCCAAAACGGCATCATAAAAAACAAAATAAGTAAAATCTGTTCAGGGAGTCAATTGAAATGGCCGGACGCGCTGCCCTTAGCTTTGTTGTGCATGCGCATGTCTGTGCAAGCAAGGACTGGACTCTCCCCATGTGAGATTGTCATGAGGAGTACTGCAAATGTTTGGTGCGCCCCGCAGCCTAGGCGCCTGTGTGAAGTAGAATACCCTTTGCTTAGTATCTATTGTGACGTGTTAATGCAGAAACTTTGTTTGATTAATCAGCAGGTGCAAGAGGCTCTTCCTGTCAGATACACAGGCCCGGGGCATTGTCTGCAGCCGGGTGAGGGGGTCCTGATCAAGAACTTTGAGAGGAAGCCCTCGCTCGCACCCAGGTGGAGGGGCCTGTATCAAATTCTCCTGGCAACACAGACTGCAGTCCGTGTGGATGGTCATAAGGCGTGGATCCATGCCACCCACACGAAAAGAATTGCATTTCCATTGAAAGAACTGCCTGGTCCAGATGACAAGAAAGAAACAGCTGCCCTTGACTCAAAAGACACCATTGCCAGTTATCTGCCACAAATACTGCCTGAGCCTGAGAAAAAGCCTGAAAAGATTTCTAAAGAGGAGAAAGGGCTAAATGTGCCCCAGCTTTGCCCAGCTGAACGTGCGTCATCACAGGCTGACATAAAGCCTGCTTCATCACTTATTGCATCACAGGCGACACTGAGCCTGCATCTGGAAGTGCATCTGCACTGTTCATTGATCACATAGTACCTGGAGCGATAAGGTACAACCTACAATCTCAAAATCGAAAGGGATATGATCTACGTGTTTTGTTTTTGCCTCTATTCCCACCACGGATGAATTGGGAATCGGAGGCCTAGGGAAGTGGAGCATGGGGGCGGTACCAATCTGCATCAATTTGGGAGCTCTGGAACGTGGCTTCCAGGTGCTATCTTTGGGAAAGTGAAAGACCTATGTTGATCACCCCTTGGGGACGAATGGGGCACATATGGTGAAAAAACTATTGATGCCTGCTTTAAAGTCTTTGGAGCACATTGAAGTGGCACAATAATCTCGCCACACGTTGAACAATTTGGGCTGCCAAAAACTGGCCTAGATGTTTGCTGACCTCTTTGAACACTTACTGTTTTAACGGGTGCTGATGTAAGAATTATTCATGACGAACATTATTGGAGAAGAAGCATTGCACACAATGCCCATACTCACTCTGTTCCCTCCTTCACCAATGCTGATGATGTAATAGATATAGAGACTAAAAAAACATCTAGAAGGAGTTGCTGTAAGAAATCAATGCTTATGATTACAACACTTCTGTGTATTGTGAGTACACTTATCCCAGTAGTATGTATCCGAGTATTATGGTATTTGGAGAACGTGCATCCATTAAGTTCTCTTTTACCTACTACTAATGCCTCTGTCACAGACAGTCCAGTCCATGTACTCTCTTATACTCTCCCTCCATTAGAAAAAAGACACAGGGAAGCTTATGGTAATAACACGTTGCTTTTGATTATGAATATGACTTACTCCATCCTGAACAGAACAAACTGCTGGGTCTGCTCCCATTTACCCCAGCATGGCGGGAAAGGAATGGGTTGGTATGTACAGCCCTTACCCCTTAATAAAGCATGCTATGCATCACTAAGTGCACTATTTTATGGAAAGTGGAATAAGAGTGATACGGATCAGTTAGATACAACAAACATAGACGAGTTTGAAAGAGTGGTAATGGAACCTGTATGTTGTTCCATATTTAACAGAGCCAGAGTGATAAAACAAGTGGAAAGACCAGTAGACAGACTGTATGTGCCTTATAAGTCATCTGTAATCAAGTTTCACATGAACCCAGTAGGGAATAAGGACATAGTGACCCCCTCGTATACAATAATTTACAATACTCGCACTGTCCCATTTTGCCTACGGAAAAAAGGTTCCTATTCAGTAGGGACATTCAATAGATTCATGAATATTGCAGTACTTGAGAGAGAAGAAGAACCAATATATGTAGGTGATCCCGTTTATTTTATATGTGGAGAAAAAGCTTATCCCTGGTTTCCTAGAAATTGGGGAGGGACCTCTTACTTAGGGATCCTTTTCCCAGGTGTATTCCTTTCCAAAACATCAGACATATCGAAATTATCTAGATCCAGGCCCCGGCGGGATGAAACAGGATTAATTGCAGAAGACATAGCAAAATCATTTATGCCATTTTGGGGCCAAGCAATAAACTCCTGGAATATACAAAGACTGTCCAGAATTTTAGAAAAAACAATAAATGGAACAACCAACATATTGTATAATATGACCCTAGAAGAAAAGGCAGTTAGATAAATGAAACTTCAAAATAGAATGGCTCTTGCTATAATTTTGGCCGACCGTGGAGGTGTTTGCAAAATTGTGGGGTCAGCGTGCTGCGTATTTGTAAGTGACTCCTCCCCTACAATTTTTGTGGCAATAAAGAAATTACACATTCTGAGCTCTGATCTTCGTGCCCCAACAGGTGGTTGGGAACTGAATATAAGTTCCTGGTTTTGGGAGTTACTGCGCTCATGGGGATGGAAACTAATTGCAATCTTAATAACGTTATTCGGAATCCTCATGACATGTTGTTGTTGCATACACTGCCTGCCAATTATTTGCTCTGAAAAACTGATGAATGCGTACACATGACAACAGAGAAAAGAACTCCCAAAGTGGATACGAATGCAAACCACGAAACAGAAATGATGAAAGAGTTTATGTCGATTAATATTGATGATGACAATTACAGTAGCATGCATAGTACAAAACTAGATACGTGGTTAGATGAAGATGCGATGTATGGTTGATGCTCTTGGCTTACGGCCAAAAGGAGGGTTTGTGAGTCTAGAAATTACCCTACCAAATCATAGATGGTATATTATGCTGGCTGAAAACCAATCGCATCATATGCCCTACATAAGAATCGTCAGCATAACCATAGAGTGTCCATTTTGTGCTCGCAAGATCCGCCATTTGCTTTTCCTTGCCTTTCTGTTCAAAACGCTTTGCAAAATGTATTTCATTTCGTTCTGCTCTTACATGAAGCAAGGCCACAAGTTACATGTTGAGAGACCGGCCCAGACAGAAATGCCAAGCAGTACAGAAATACATTGTTTTCCTCCCACACAAGTCCTTGAAGGCGAGCAGAGAGGCATTTAATCACCAAGCCAGGTGCCAGCCGGCTTGCTGAAACTGTAGAAACAGGCCTTTAAAGGCATGAATAATACTTTCCTAGCGGCCTCCCTTTCGGGGCCCTCTTAGATCAGACTGACCCCTAGTTCACGAATTGAAACTAGATGATAGCATGCTTTGGAATGTGTCTCTCCTACGAACACAGTTTGCTCGCTAAAAAAGTGCTTTATGTTCTGCATTACAAAGAACCATGTCCGCTTACTGCAAATTGCAACTGTTGCTAAACCAAGTAATATAGATTAAGAAAGAAACGTGTCCTAATGTGTCATATTTGTCATAATTGTCAAATACCGAACCCTAGATCAAGACGATACATTAGGGGCGGTTCTGATGTGTCACAAAAAGATTATATGATTGGCTTTTTGTATATATGATACTGTTGTAGAATACTCACTCTCTTGCATCTCACGAGGTCTTGGTGACACACGTTGCGAAACGTGAGACCCAGTCGGCCGACTGAGAATATTTGCTTTGCAATAAACACTAGCTTTTGGGAATCGAATCTCGTGTCTGTTGTATCACTTGGTGTATGGTGGTTGTGCCTTGTTTCCATACGCAAGGGTCTTCAGGGCCTAGCAGGTGGACGGGCACTTCTCTTCAGGTTCCTTGGCGGTCCTCACCTATGGTCGACAGTCTTTCGAAGGCTGACTTCCAGGGAGCCTTGGTGAAGGTTAGCTGATGCACGATGGTCCCTCGTAGCTTGGGAAGAGGTCTCATAGCCAGGTCCTCTCTTGTATCAGGTTCTTGAAGGCACAGCAGCTTTCAGATTGCGTCAAAGTGAAACAGCGGTTCACCTTCTTCTTCCAGCTCGACTTTGAGAATAAGCATCAAGTTTCAACTTCAGCTTCTGAACAATTTCCATCTGTGAGAGGTCCCCAGATATACTGTTTGATCTCTCATTCACTCACACACTCAGGCAACCAATCATTCAGAAGGGTATTCAGGCAGGCAGGCAGCCAATCAGGCTCACAGTGCATGGAGGCCATTCTTCTCCTTCCAGACACTCACAACAAGGAATGTGTATTGGGACAAGTACCCGGCCTTTCAGCACTCCACACTGCATTCATACTAGTTCCGGCAGGGCTGTCTCAGCCATTGTGTTAGATACCAGAAACCAGACACCCATAACATGAAATGCATATTGGTCACACACTCCATTTCACCCATACCCCACCCCAAAGGGGTACCCACAACATACAGTCACCGGGAAGGCTCCAGCCAGTCCGGCCTGGACTTCCCCACAATACCATATATTGAACTTCCACCCAACAGCCAGTCAGGGGAAGGGACAGAGTCAGGGCTTCCCAAGACTGTCGGAAAACAAGGTAACAGGTAATAGAAAGCAAGAGGCCACAGGGTCCATCTTGTCTCCTGTCAGGAATCAACTGATTTCAATGGCAGGGCGTGGGTATCCCAAAATGAAGGATACTCAGAGCACCTGTCAAATTCAGCATGGAGCTGCCACTAGCCCATACCCTGCTCTGTGGACCACCCACAGTTGCCCAAAAACATACACTAGGGGTACAGGGTTGTACCCCCCACCCATAGGTGCCATAAGGGTATCCCAAGGGTCTATTCACCACAACCAAAAAGAGAAAGAGCTGCACTGCCAGGAGTCCCGCAAGGACTCCTGTGCAGAAAATAACACAGAACACACATTATAAAAGGACTACAGGACAAGGACATGGAGGCCCTGTCCCTCCAATGCATTTCGAGCATCACACCCGAGAATACACTGGGTTGCGCGGGCAGCCTCATAATGCATTTTCTCCTGCTCCGACATGGAGCATTTTACTTTTCTCACCGCCGGTCGGCTACGGGATCGCTCTGGGGGTCCAGAAGCACAGTGATTGTCATATCAACACTGCCAAATTCCTGTGGCCGAGCCAGGCACTCAAATGTAGTGCAAAGACACAGCGCAACATCCTCTACCTTCTGACCTCCAAAACATAAACGCCACACACGGAGCACAATGCAGACCCCTTGCAAGGCCCAGCAGACAGCTGGGCAGCCACAGCAGTCGCGCGGGCTCCACTTCCACACAGCGGCAGATGCTGCATTCACACTAGTTAGGGCACGGGAGGCTGAACTCATTGCAAATCTAGTGTCCTGGGCTCAGGGCATAGGGTTCAGGACACCATTGCTGGGGGTACCCTGCTGGCTCATCTCTGGTGGACATGCCGGGTTGGCTCCCAAGCACACTTGCCAACTAGTAGGGTAGTGGGGGCACCCACCACACACAGTTGCAAAGGGTCACCCTGATGGGTCGTGATCACACAGACCCAGACGATGGCCTGAGGGTACCCAGGCCGTTGGAGCTGGAGGTGCCCAGCAGGGGCTCCGGGGCACAGCTGCAGAGTTGCCCGGCAGGGGCTCTGCTGAATACCAGTGGAGGGGGACAGTGTTGCCTTACAGGTGCATTGTCACGGTGGAGGGCCCTGCAGGCAGGCTCTCTGCCTGCTACGCAGTGCCAGAATCACACTACAGCAAAAATCACACTGCAGCCATGACTCCATTGGTATCGACTGCAAGCCGGAAATGGCTCGTCCCTTTCATTCAGTAAGTCACAAGGTCACAGACATGTGACATTAGCACGAGCCCTGGGAGGGACTCGTTCTCTCAAAAGGGGTGGAACACCACAAATCTGACTGATTCTGTTTGGTTTTTGTTGTTGTGTGTTGTAAATCAAAGAGTTGCACCCACATCTCTAAAGTACGGAACAAATTCACACCTACAAGCTGGTTTTAAACCTGCAACAGGTGCTGAGCCGCTGGTTGGAGCTGCTTTTGTTGAGTTAGATCTCTATGTGGCATTTGATACCGTCAATCATAAAATCGTGATTGAGGAGACTCATTCTTGGATGGGAGGACTCCATTTGAACTCACCCCTGCTTTTTTCTCAGGGCAGTTTCCAGTGGAGTGCTCTGCTCTTTCACCCGTCCCTTTTAATCTACGCCCCTGGCTGCTCTAATAAGACACTTTGAGTCTCATTACTAGTACGGCGGTAAGTGGTAAAAGTGGCGGTAATTCTGTTGCCGCCACTTTTACCACTCTGCCGAATGAAGCGTTCCAGGAAATGGGTGCTAATTTCACTGTCAGAATTAGCAGCAGCTGAATTACCAATGAAACCTGCCGGGATTAGCCTCGGCACATGTTCCACAGGGGGAATTACCACTGAAACCTGCCGGGATTAGCCTCGGCACATGTTCCACAGGGGAAATTACCGCTGAAATCTAGCGGAATTAGCCTCGGCACATGTTCCACAACTGAATTACCGCTGAAACCTGGCGGGATTAGCCTCAGCACATGTTCCACAGGTGGAATTACCGCTGAAATCTAGCGGGATTAGCCTCGGCACATGTTCCACAGGTGGAATTACTTCTGAAACCTGGCGGGATTAGCCTCGGCACATGTTCCACAGGTGGAATTACCGCTGAAACCTGGCGGGATTAGCCTCGGCAGATGTTCCACAGGGGGAATTACTGCTGAAACCTGGCGGGATTAGCCTCGGCACATGTTCCACAACTGAATTACCGCTGAAACCTGCCGGGATTAGCCTCGGCACATGTTCCACAGGGGGAATTACCGCTGAAATCTAGCGGAATTAGCCTCGGCACATGTTCCACAGGTGGAATTACCACTGAAACCTGGCGGGATTAGCCTCGGCCCATGTTCCACAGGGGGAATTACCGCTGAAATCTAGCGGAATTAGCCTCGGCACATGTTCCACAGGGGGAATTACAGCTGAAACCTGGCGGAATTAGCCTCGGCACATGTTCCACGGGGGGAATTACCGCTGAAACCTGGCGGGATTAGCCTCGCCACATGTTCCACAGGTGGAATTACTGCTGAAACCTGGCGGGATTAGCCTTGGCACATGTTCCACAGGGGGAATTACCGCTGAAACCTGGCGGGATTAGCCTCGGCACATGTTCCACAGGGGGAATTACCGCTGAAACCTGGCGGGATTAGCCTTCGGCACATGTTCCACAGGTGGAATTACCGCTGAAACCTGGCGGGATTAGCCTCGGCACATGTTCCACAGTGGGAATTACCGCTGAAATCTGGCGGAATTAACTTCGGCACATGCTCTGCAGGTGGAATTACTGCCAGGAATAAAAATGGTAATATTACAAGTGGAACTACTGCCGAAAATCTGCCAAAAATGGGCGGTAATTCTACCTAAAAATTGCTGCAGTTACCTCCACCAAATAGGTGAAGAAAATGAAGCCACAGGTGCACCCAACTGACTCAAACAGGGCATGTCAGGGACACACCTTCCCTAAACTCACTGGCAAGCACCAGGCAGCCCATGGCAGGGGCCAACTATGATATCCAGCGACTCCCACTATACCTACAGAGGATGGCACACGAGCAGCAACAATAGAACCCACAAGGGCCCAGGCGGAGTCGAAAGAGGGTGCCCCTACACAGTCAGACCATCGCTGAAATAAGCACAGTTGATAACAAAGTATTGCCTCAACCTCCAAACCATTGCAGACCTCCTCCCCCTTATCCAGCCAGACATTGCGAGTGCCATCAATATACGAACAGTCATACCACTGCTACTGAGGCTTGTATCAGTACTGCACTTCTGTGCCGCAGGCACACATCAGCACACCGTCGGCCTGCTGCATGGCATGTCACAACCAACATTTTCCAAAGTGGTGGGAAAACTGCTGGCTGCACCAGCACATCTCTCTGCCCAGCACCCCTGCAGAGGTGCATGCCACGAAGGCCAGGTTATAGGCCACTGCCCACTTCCCCAATGGAATAGCAGCTCTGGGCTGCACGCATGTGGCATTGGTGCCCCTCCCCCCCAAGATATCAGAGCATGTGTTGCAGAACAGGAAACAGTATCATTCCCTGAATGTGCAAAGTACATGCAACACAGACCTCACTGTGACCCACTGCTGCACCCACTTCCTGGGTTCAAGTCATGACGCCCTGGTTCTACGAAGCAGCACCCTTCCTGCATACATGGAGACCCACAGAGGACAGCACATGTGGATCCAAAGGTGAATGGGGAAGTGAAAAGGGGGGTGGAGGGGGTTAAAGATCCACCATGCACATGCAGCACAAATAATCCTGGGACATGATGTATATGGCCTTGCCAACACCCCATGCCATTCCCCACTCCATACTGAAGCAGTCGGCCTGAAGGGACCACAAGTCCCACAATGCATAGGACACCATAACTGAAAATGTATTTTTGGGGTAGAGCATCCCCTCCCTTACCCCTGCATAATGATGCCAGGCCCAGGTTGTCACCCATGGTAGCAGAAAGGAAAGCACCCAACCATCCGTTGTGGCAAACACACGGCCACAGGCACACATCAAATACACTGCAATGGCCAAGAAAAAAGCAGCACAGGCTGCAACATACAAAGTAACCATTGGGATGTGCTGGAATGATTGGGGGATCGGGACTATGAAGGGTACATACATATGCTGCAGGGCAGGATGGTCCCAAGTCATTGTACATTGTCAAATGCAAGGGAAACACACACCAGTGGCACCAGAGTGTACTCAAATAACTGCATGGAAGTAAAAAGCAGGCACCACTTAGTCAGGACAGGGAATTATTTGATAGTAACACAGTTTCATTCCACTTGCAGGTGACTCTGGCTACCATGGCCCCCGGCCCCAATAAGGAACCCTCGGACACCACATGAAATTGCCTAAAACGAGGCACACACAAGGACCAGGGTATGCATAGAACGCATATTTGGACCTCTGAAAGGTAGATTCTGGTGTCTCCTCTGGATGGGATTGCCACTTATGTACAGTCCCGAGAAGGTTGGGAAGATAGTCCTTGTGTGTGTGACGCCGCATAATGTCTGCATCAGGACTAATGCACCATTGCCTACTGAGGAGGGAGTGGCACAGGCAGCCTCAGGGGAAGAGGGTGACGAGGGATGGGCTGGCAGACCAGCACAGGATGGCCACGCAGAAGGAAGGGATGGGCGCATGCCGCATCTGAAAACAATATCCACAATACACAATGTAAATAGTTTATCACTGCATTAAAATATGTGATACAACCCTAAAGACTAACAGTCTTTACTTGTGATGCAAACTTCATTTGTTAAGTCTGTGAAACCCATTCCCTCACATCTCCCTCAATCCCCAACACCCATGCACTCCTACCTCCCTCAATCCTCAACACCAATGCCCTCCCATCTCGATCAATCCTCAATGTTATCTTGGTGTCAGGCAATAATTTTCTACAGTGCTTCTCTTGGCTAGAGGATGCATTTGATGAGTGAGTGGCAGTGCGCAAGAACCTCCTATGGGGACTCCTTACTTGTGACCCTTCTGTGGGTGTAACGGGGAAAGAGCGACTAACTCCAGGCCACGCATGTGTTGCCTCGTGAGGAGAAGTTCCCTCTGCATATTTTCCAGGCCAGATGACAGTGCCTCGGCAAGCTCCCACACCCTCTGGTCCACCACAGTATTCGCCACTGGACACTCAGATAGGTGTCGTCATTGACGTGCCATTTCTCTGACTATTCTCCTCATGGCCTCTTGCACTGCATCCCACATTGCTTGAGCATGCTGCAGGTGGAGCTCTGTGAGCTCTTCCATCCTCTCCTGCTGCTCCTCCATTCTTGTCAGCCTCTCCCAGATGTCAGATGATGGTGTGTGTGACATCACTCTCAAAGACTGCTGAATCGCCAGAGTGACTGCAGGTCTACAGCAACAGGGGATTAGGGATGTCCTCTGTGAAGTCCAAGACTGATGAGGTAAAAATTGACGTCCATCTGTTACGGCAAGATGCACGCTCCCTTGCAGAAAGATGGAGTGCCACGGAAACCAACCTCTCTGAAAATATGACTGCCACAAAAGAACGCCAGGCACTGGTACAAGATCTAACTATGAATTTGAGAATGCTGGAGTACACTTAAGAGAGGTCCTGTGGAAACAACATTAGGATTCTAGGTCTGCCGGAAGGATCGGAAGGACAAGACCTGACTAACTATTGTTACGGAGGCCGGCTATTGGCATCAAGCCAGCCCCCATGGGTGCTAATGTACACCAGCAGCCTGGAGGACCAGTGCCTCAGAGGTTGCCGGGGGACACCTGGTCTTAGGTGGGGCAAGGGCGGGCCATACACTGACCATGCAGACCCTTGCCACCTTGCTGGCACGAGGGCCCCACACCATCATGGCCTGCAGGCCCGTGCTCACACGGTGTGGGCCTGTAGGCCTAAATGAGAGACTCAGTCGTTCCTCTTTGGGAGTCTTCAGCTGGTCTGATGCACGTGCATGCAGGGGCTCCTTTTATTAGCTTGAGGCATGACATAGTCATGGCCCATTTTAAAAGGGCAATAGACATGGGAGGGACACATCAAATTACAAGGGCAACACACTTGCGAGGGCCACACACCACAACTATGTGGAAAATGTACTGCTGCAGGAAATTGGTCCATCTGCATTGACTCAATGATTTACAATTGGTAGGGCCCACAGACCCCTAATGCGGAAACCACAGCCAGGGGCCCCTCTGAGACCGATTATCGCAAGGGTCCTGAACTTCAGGGACAAGCACCGGACCTTAAAATTCTCCAGGGAAGGGGGCCTGGTTAAGAGGGTGTCTTCTAAACTGGGTATTTATCCAGACTACGCTATGCAAGTCCAGAGTCCGGCTAAAGGGAGGCTTTGCCAACAAGGGTTGAAATACATGCTGATATACCCTGCTAAGCTGAAGGTGCTACATAAGGGTAAATCACCCTTCTACGATTCTCAGGATGATCTGCACCACTAGATAGATGAGACCAGCACGGGTGCACTCCAAGACAAGAATAATAGCAAGCGCTGAAAGGCATGATTGAATTCCCCTCCTCTATGACTCCCAGAAATCGAGGTTGCTGACGCTGAACCTTAGTCCCTCATGGATGAAGACTCCAAGCACGGTTCCTGATTTTCTGCTGCCTCCATTAGACGCTCTTCTGCTAAAGCTCCTTTGTTGCATCACACCATGGGCCTCATTATAAGGTTGGCAGTAAACAGCTGATGCTACCGGCGGGTTGCCGCTGACCCCGTACCACTGAGTCTGCCACCTGATATCCCTGTGCCACCAGGATATCACAAGTGGTGGCGGAACGGTAAGGACTCTGTGGGAATGGGGATACTGAAGCACTGGCACCGTTGCTAACTGTACCGGTGCTTCAATGAAAACAATGCTGGTAGGGGCCCTAGTTCCTTTAATTTTCACCTCTAGCCAATTGTCAAAACCTTTCTAGTGGCTTCTGGTCTAGGCGCAGTTGTCAGACCACGCGGTCCACCCATTACAGGTCATGCAACCAGAGGCCAACTGTTGTGCTTGTAACTTGAGTCTTGATGTTAATAAAGTTGACACAAGGAAACCCACTGGTTTTAGGCACAGTTTTCAGACCATACTGTCCACCCATCACAGGTCACGCATCCATGAGTTCCCTCCAGCTGATGTTCAATGGCTCAACAGTTCAAATCACTCTTGAGGTGTCTCGTTGGAAACATTAACAATATGCAGTTTCTGTTGGTTTGTTCCCAGACAGCCCCTCTTGCCCAAAGTGAATAAAGAATTTATTGGTCTCACCTTGCGGGCTCAAAAGCCTATTTTCATGTTTCTATTCAGTTCAATGTTCAATACATGTTCAATTGGGCATTATTACTCACTAGGAGTTCGTCAGCAGCTTTCCGACACTAAAGCTTCCCTCCGACACTCACCAACCTTGTATCAGTTGCTCTGGTGCTTCCCATGGCTTCCCTTCTTTCTGGAAGCAGCGGACACCCACCAGTGTGAGCTCCGCTCGCTCGCCGCACAGCTTCTATCTCTCTGCACAGCTTTTCCTTATCTTGAACCTCCAGCGCTGGTGCTCACACACGGACCGCAGCTTCAGGGTTCTGCGTCTCCCAGCTGCTCCTGCTGCTGGTTCAATACTTTGGAGGCTCCCGTGCTTGAGGGAATAACTCTGCCTCTCTACTTCGGGGTTCCCACAAGTTCTCTTGCCAGTGTCTTGGTTTCTCCCACTAGACCACCACGGCTGCCTGCATATATAGGTCTCCTGCTGCTCCTCAGCTCTCAGGTCTCCCTGTTGCTCACACCTGCATTTCCTCTTCCACCTTTTATACGCTCTCTGAATGTCAAGGGGCTGCAGGTGTTTTGAGTCACTCCTAATTGCCTGACCTTGCATACACCCATTAGAGTGAGCTGCCTGATCTTGATGACTACAGACCTCTAAACCTCTCTTCTTCGTCACAGTAAAAAGGTTTTACATTGGGTGATCTGCATTGCTCCTAGTTGCCTCTTCTTCTTCACAGTACTCCAAGGAGAGTTACAGGGGGTAAGGGATTAGGACTGACAATAGCCCATAAAGGGTAAGGGAGGGGAGGTTACTATCAGGAAAGGTGGGATACCATGTCTCACCCTCAGGTACCCTCTCTCCAACCCCCAAGCAATCCCCAAGGACCCTCCACTTGGGTGATCCTCCCCCACTTGTCCACCCCCAGGGTCGGGATCCAAAAGCAGTGGCCCTTCCCATGCCACCTGAACAGAGCATCCTGGGGAGTAGATGTGAGAGTACCCTCAGGTTCCACACACCTGTGCTTGGGTACACTGACGCCTTTTGTGATCATGTTTCGAGCATGGTGGAATAAGCGTGTTCGCTCGAGTAGCATTGTATTATTGCGCTTTGGTTATGGTTTTGTGGTACATTTGTTGTATTGTATATGCTTGCTTGTATGCTGCTACCTTTATTTTTCAAAGGCACTGAGTTCATTCACCCGTGTTCTGGGCTTTAGGTAATCTACTGCTGAGCTGGGTTAAGTAGTTGACCCCCGACCTCACATAGAGAATCTTTGGTAATGGCGGTATTCCACCTGGCGCCGTATCCCTGGATTCTCATTATGTGCTTCTGGATGGTTGGATGGGAGGTGCTGGGGTGGGGATGTGGCTGCTCTGTGTATTCCACCCGGGGCCGGATCGCTGTATTCTCATTATGTGCTTCCGGATGGTTGGATGGGAGGTGCTGGGGTAGGATGTGGCTGCACTGTGTATTCCACCTGGGGCCGGATCGCTGTATTCTCATTATGTGCTTCCGGATGGTTGGGTGGGAGGTGCTGGGGTGGGGATGTGGCTGCTCTGTGTATTCCACCTGGGGCAGGATCGTTGTATTCTCATTATGTGCTTCCGGATGGTTGGATGGCAGATGCTGGGGTAGGGATGTGGCTGCTCTGTGTATGCCACCTGGGGCCGGATCGCTGGATTCTCATTATGTGCTTCTGGATGGTTGGATGCGAGATGCTGGGGTGGGGATGTGGCTGCTCTGTGTATTCCACCTGGGGCCGTATCCCTGGATTCTCATTATGTGCTTCTGGATGGTTGGATGGGAGATGCTGCGGTGGGGATGTGGCTGTTCTGTGTATTCCACCTGGGGCCGGATCGCTGGATTCTCATTATGTGCTTCCGGATGTTTGGATGGGAGATGCTGGGGTAGGGATGTGGCTGCTCTGTGTATTCCACCTGGGGCCGGATCGCTGGATTCTCATTATGTGCTTCTGGATGGTTGGATGGGAGATGCTGGGATAGGGCTGTGGCTGTTCTGTGTATTCCACCTGGGGCCGGATCACTGTATTCTCATTATGTGCTTCTGGGTGGTTGGATGCGAGATGCTGGGGTGGGGATGTGGCTGCTCTGTGTATTCCACCTGGGGCCGTATCCCTGGATTCTCATTATGTGCTTCTGGATGGTTGGATGCGAGATGCTGGGGTGGGGATGTGGCTGCTCTGTGTATTCCACCTGGGGCCGTATCCCTGGATTCTCATTATGTGCTTCTGGATGGTTGGATGGGAGATGCTGGGGTAGGGATGTGGCTGCACTGTGTATTCCACCTGGGGCCGGATCGCTGGATTCTCATTATGTGCTTCCGGATGTTTGGATGGGAGATGCTGGGGTAGGGATGTGGCTGCTCTGTGTATTCCACCTGGGGCCGGATCGCTGGATTCTCATTATGTGCTTCTGGATGGTTGGATGGGAGATGCTGGGATAGGGCTGTGGCTGCTCTGTGTATTCCACCTGGGGCCGTATCCCTGGATTCTCATTATGTGCTTCCGGATGGTTGGATGGGAGATGCTGGGGTGGGGATGTGGCTGCTCTGTGTATTCCACCTGCAGCCTGATCGCTGGATTCTCATTATGTGCTTCTGGGTGGTTGGATGGGAGATGCTGGGGTAGGGATGTGGCTGCTCTGTGTATTCCACCTGGGGCCGGATCGCTGGATTCTCATTATATGCTTCCGGATGGTTGGGTGGGAGATGCTGGGGTGGGGATGTGGCTGCTCTGTGTGTTCCACCTGGGGCTGGATTGCTGGATTCTCATTATGTGCTTCCGGATGCTTGGGTGGGAGGTGCTGGGGTAGGGATGTGGCTGCACTGTGTATTCCACCTGGGGCCGGATCTCTGTATTCTCATTATACGCTTCCGGATGGTTGGATGGGAGGTGCTGGGGTGGGGATGTGGCTGCTCTGTGTATTCCACCTGGGGCCGGATCGCTGTATTCTCATTATACGCTTCCGGATGGTTGGATGGGAGGTGCTGGGGTAGGGATGTGGCTGCTCTGTGTATTCCACCCGGGGCCGGATCGCTGTATTCTCATTATACGCTTCCGGATGGTTGGATGGGAGGTGCTGGGGTAGGGATGTGGCTGCTCTGTGTATTCCACCTGGGGCCGGATCGCTGTATTCTCATTATGTGCTTCCGGATGGTTGGATGGGAGGTGCTGGGGTGGGGATGTGGCTGCTCTGTGTATTCCACCCGGGGCCGGATCGCTGTATTCTCATTATGTGCTTCCGGGTGGTTAGATGGCTGCTCTGTGTATTGCATGATGGAATGTCTGGGGACTGATTAGTTATATTAAACAGAATAGAGTGGGGGGTCATATCTCTGCAGGAAATGATTGACAATAGCACTCTTACAGGAGACTCATCTCACAGCTGCTAGACATGCTGAACTCATAAGCAGATGTGGTATGGAGCCAAGTTCTCCACATATGCCAGGTGTTTTATTATTTGGGGAGCGGCCTCAGTGCCCTTTAGACTACTAGAGGCCCATACTGACAATGAGGGTAGAATGGTGATGGCCCATGGATATGTGGAACATGGGGAGGTGGGTATAATTACCACGTATGCCCTAAACCATGATGCCTCTGGATTTTTCCATTTTTCATATAGGAGTTTGGCCCCATTCAGGGACGGTTTGTGGATTTAGGGCGAGGAGGTTTAACTGTACCCTAGACCCAGTGATGAATAGGTTGGATGATAAATGTACACGACCGCCCCCATGTTTTGTCCCTTGTGGATTTCCACTTGGCTGCTATGCAGAGGCCACACCCCATCTCAACATGGAAATTGAGGGCTGAGCCATTAACTGATTTGCTGTTTAGGGCCTGTTTGTGGTACAACATATTGGACATTTTTAAGTTGAATAAGGGCAGTGTGGTAAGCTATGACACATTATGGGAGTCCTTCAAGGTGGTGATTAGAGGGGAGGTGATTCTATGGCTAGGAGTGTCCGGAAGACGTTGTTGGCCGACCTGACTAGGATTGAAGCTTATATTCATGGTATCGAGAACGCTCCAGTTTTGGGTAGCGCTATGGAAAGGGGCCTGATCATTCGGGCGAGACTGGGCATTGGCGCTCAGCCGAGACTGGGCAACTTTGATTTTGAGACATATATCGAGAAGCTTCACAAGCAGGGCAATAACCCAGGTAGACCGTGCGCTTGACTATGCCGCTAGGAGAACCCACAGTTCACTATATGCTCAATAGTGGATGAATGCAGGGAGCCATGGCAATCTCAGACTGAGATTAATAGGATTTCCAGAGGTATTACAATGAAATGTATGGAGATGAAGGGAACTCGGATTTGGAGGAAATAGACTATACACTGTCTTAGATCACATTACCTAGACTGACACGGGAGCAGAGAGAGTTGCTGGATGCTCCCTTGTCAGAGCAGGAATTACGGGTGGTGTTTTCCCCCCTTGAGTCTGGAAAAACACCGGGAAGGAATGGCCTCCAGGCTGAATTCTCCAGAGTATACAGCGGGAATGTAACCCCTAAGTTACTACTGACCTATCAAATGGCATTTGACAGTGGGATAGTTCCGCTGAGTATGTGGGAATCTTTGATTTATAAACAAGGCTAAGCGCAGCATCGGTGCGAATCCTATAGGCCTCTCTCCATGCTGAATCAGGATTTCCAGATCCTCACCGCTATGCTTGCCGGCAGATTGCGGCAGGTCCTCACCGCTATGCTCGCCGGCAGATTGTGGCAGGTCCTCACTGCTATGCTCGCCGGCAGATTGCAGCAGGGAATGACCTTGCTTATGCATAAAGACCAGACGGGTTCTGTGCCAGGCAGGAACACTTCACTAAACTTGAGGAGGCTACAATATGTTATAGACAGGCGTAGGGTGAGGGAAGAACACTATGTGGGGGCCACATTGGATGCCATCAAGGCATTTGAATCGGTACCTTGGGAGTTGATGTATGCTGCACTCCGACACTTTGGCATTGGGGAAGGTTTCCTACGCTGGGTGAGGCTGATTTACACTATGCCTAAGGCTAGGGTGAAAACCGGGAAGATTGTTTCGGACTCGTGGGATCTTTAAAAAGTAACGAAAGGGGGTGAGGAGGAGGCTCTGTCCCTTATGTTGTTTATCCTGGCTCTGGAACTACTAGAGGAATTTCTTAGACCGAATTTGACATGGCTGGCATACTGGTAGATGGCTCCAGACACCGTATTTGCTTTCTTGCACACTGTATGCTTTGTATATCCAGAATCCTCAACATAATTGGAAGTACTGGATACCTTTGCTAGACTCTCGGGCATAACTATTGGCCACAGTAAATCCTGTCTTTTCCCACTGTGGAAGCTGGCCACTCGGGAGTGTACCCAACTCCCTGACTTTGGGCTGCGAGGGGCTATTTGTTGATTTAAATACCTGGGTGGTTGTAATTTGCTTTGGTGCCCAGGAATCGCATGAGCAGAACACTATGCAAGCAGTGGTCGAAGAGTACGAAAAGAAGTAGTGGAATTATGTTACCTGTTGGCCTGCCCCCATTCTCCACAAACCCCATTGCTGCACCCCCTCCCACACACAATCCAAACCCCCAAATACACCCGCTATTTAAGGGAATGTTCAGGGCAGTGCACTGAACTGCAAGCTTCAACTTCTTCCTACACTTTTATTTTAAAACAAAATCATTCCAGAACGGTTTATTTTTAAGATTAAAGTGTAGGAACAGTGAAACTTAAAAATAAAAAGTATAGGAGCACCGCTCCCAACCGCTCCCGCCCACTTTGACCTCTGTATGCAAGCACTAGCAGTCATATCTAGATCAATGGGATTCTGGAAGAAGCTGCCCCTTATCTCTGATGGGACGGGCTGTGCTGGTCAAGATGATCCCTCCCCCGCCTATTGTATCATTTTACGAATGTTCCATTCTATATACTGTAAGGGTGCAGAAGTACGAGACTGACACAAAGGTGGCATGGCGATTGCTAAAGGCTTTTATTCAAAACAAAATAAAGAGAACGCCTATGTGCTCCCATTACTAAGAGGGGTTTCCCTTCCTCAACCAAAACACTAAGGAGTCTGACAGAACATCCAGGAATCAATAGTCTGCCATCTTGTGTCAAAATCTGTTTCTGTCTCTTACACTCCTAAGCTAAGGATAAGATTGGCCTTCTTGCTACAGATAAATGACTCCCTTCTTCTGGAATGAAGGTTAATGTCCACCCCCTGGTGAGGAAATGTAGTCTCCACAATGTGCAAAACATAAGTTCCAACAGTTCTCTTGTGTGGTTTCTTTATCAACAAGAAAATCGAAAAGAAAAGTCACTTTTCCAGTTCACACAATACCAGGAGGATGACTCCCTCCCCTCTGGTCCTTCGCAGGCTTCATTTGACAGTCAGCAGGAATGGCTCCCTTCCCCTGACTTCCCCCGGGATGGTCTCCCCCAATTCACAGTGCCCGGGGGAATGGCTCCCTTCCCCTGACTTCCTCTGGGATGGTCTCTCTCAATTGACAGTACCAGGGGGAATGTCTCCTCCCCCTGACTTCCTCTGTGATGGTCTCTCCCGATAGACAGTACCAGGGGGAATGTCTCCTCCCCCTGACTTCCTCTGGGATGGTCTCTCCCAATTGACAGTACCAGTGGGAATGTCTCCCTCCCTGTTTCCCTCCGGGATGGTCTCTCTCAATTGACAGTACCAGGGGGAATGACTCCTCCCCCTGACTTCCTCTGGGATGTTCTCTCTCAACTGACAGTACCAGGGGAATGTCTCCTTCCCCTGGCCTTCCTTAGGCCTACAATTCACAATGTCAGGGGGATAACTCCCTATCCCTAATGCAGGGGTGGACTGGCCTACAGGGAATAGTGGACATTTCCCAGTAGGCCTTTGTACCCTGGGCCTCTTTTGTGTGATAACCTATTTTAAATCCAAATGTTCCCATGGGGAAAGGGTTGGGCATGCTGAAAATGTGTAATATGGGGCCACTTTGACAATTATTTCCAGGGCCTCTTTTGGTTCCCAGTCCCTCCTGCCCTAACCTTCTTCAGGTTTACTTCTCATGGTTCTTACCGCCAGAGTGAATGTCTCCCTTCCCCTGGCCTTTCTCAGGCTTAACACAGCAGTTCCCAATGCCATAGAGAATGTCTCCCTTCCCCTGGCCTTTACCAGGCTTAACATGGCAGTCCACAGTACCAGGGGGAATGTCTCCCTTCCCCTGGCCTTTCTCAGGCTTAACACGGCAGTTTCCAATGCCAGGGGGAATATCTCCCTTCCCCTGGCCTTTCTCAGACTTAACACTGTAGTTCCCAATGCCAGGGGGAATGTCTCCCTTCCCCTGGCCTTTCTCAGACTTAACACTATAGTTTCCAATGCCAGGGGGAATGTCTCCCTTCCCCTGGCCTTTCTCAGGCTTAACACGGCAGTTCCCAATGCCAGAGAGAATGTCTCCCTTCCCCTGGCCTTTATCAGGCTTAACACTGTAGTTTCCAATACCAGGGGGAATGTCTCCCTTCCCCTGGCCTTTCTCAGACTTAACACTGTAGTTTCCAATGCCAGGGGGAATGTCTCCCTTCCCCTGGCCTTTCTCAGGCTTAACACGGCAGTTCCCAATGCCAGAGAAAATGTCTCCCTTCCCCTGGCATTTATCAGGCTTAACATAGCAGTTCACAGTACCAGGGAGAATGTCTCCCTTCCCCTGGCCTTTCTCAGACTTAACACTGTAGTTTCCAATACCAGGGAGAATGTCTCCCTTCCCCTGGCCTTTCTCAGGCTTAACACGGCAGTTCCCAATGCCAGGTGGAATGTCTCCCTTACCCTGGCCTTCACAGGCTTAACACGGCAGTTCCCAATGCCAGGTGGAATGTCTCCCTTCCCCTGGCCTTCACAGGCTTAACACGGCAGTTCCCAATGCCAGGTGGAATGTCTCCCTTCCCCTGGCCTTCACAGGCTTAACACGGCAGTTCCCAATGCCAGAGAGAATGTCTCCCTTCCCCTGGCCTTTATGAGGCTTAACATGGCAGTTCACAGTACCAGGGGGAATTACTCCCTTCCCTCGCCTTTCACAGGCTTAACACGCCAGTTCTCACTGCCAGGGGTAATGACTCCCTTCCCTTGGCCTTTATCAAGTTTGCAATACCAGGGGGAATTACTCCCCTCCCCTGGCCTTTCACAGGCTTAACACGGCAGTTCCCAATGTCAGGGGGAATTACTCCCTTCCCCTTGACTTTCACAGGCTTAACACAGCAGTTTGCAATGCCAGGGGGAATGACTCGCTTCCCCTGGCCTTTCACAGGCTTAACACAGCAGTTCCCACTGCCAGGGGTAATGACTCCCTTCCCCTGGCCTTTATCAAGTTTGCAATGCCAGGGGGAATTACTCCCTTCCCCCGGCCTTTCTGAGGATTTTCAAGGCAGATCGCAATACCAGGGGGAATACTCCCCTCCCCTGGCCTTTCTCAGGCTTAACACGGCAGTTCCCAATGCCAGGGGGAATGACTCCCTTCCCCTGGCCTTTCTGAGGCTTTACAAGGCAGATCGCAATACCAGGGGGAATGACTCCCTTCCCCTGGCCTTTGTCAGGCTTAACACGGCAGTTCCCAATGCCAGGTGGAATGATTCCCGTCCCCTGGCCTTTCACAGGCTTAACACTGTAGTTCCCAATGCCAGGGGGAATGACTCCCTTCCCCTGGCCTTTCACAGTTTTAATACAACAGTTTGTAATACCAGGGGGAATGACTCCCTTCCCCTGCCCTTTCTCAGCCTTTATAAGGCAGATCGCAATGCCAGGGGGAATGACTCCCTTTATCTGGCCTTTCTCAAGCTTTATAAGGCAGATCGCAATACCAGGGGGAATAACTCCCTTCCCCTGCCCTTTCTCAGGCTTTATAAGGCAGATCGCAATGCCAGGGGGAATGACTCCCTTTCTCTGGCCTTTCTCAGGCTTTACAAGGCAGATTGCAATGCCAAGGAGAATGTCCCTCTTTCCCCGGCCTTTCTCAGGCTTTATAAGGCAGATCTCAATGCCAGGGGGATGACTCCCTTCCCCTGGCCTTTATCAGGCTTAGTAAGGCAGATCCCAATTCCAGGGGGAATAACTCACTTCCCCTGGCCTTTATCAGGCTTAGTAAGGCAGATCCCAATACCAGAGGGAATGACACCCTTCCCCTGGCCTTTATCAGGCTTAGTAAGGCAGATCGCAATGCCAGGGGGAATGACTCCATTTATCTGGCCTTTCTCAAGCTTTATAAGGCAGATCGCAATGCCAGGGGGAATAACTCCCTTCCCCTGCCCTTTCTCAGGCTTTATAAGGCAGATCGCAATGCCAGGGGGAATGACTCCCTTTCTCTGGCCTTTCTCAGGCTTTACAAGGCAGATTGCAATGCCAAGGAGAATGTCCCTCTTTCCCCGGCCTTTCTCAGGCTTTATAAGGCAGATCTCAATGCCAGGGGGATGACTCCCTTCCCCTGGCCTTTATCAGGCTTGGTAAGGTAGTTTGCAATGCCAGGCGGAATGACTCCCTTCCCCTGGCCTTTATCAGGCTTAGTAAGGCAGATCCCAATTCCAGGGGGAATGACTCCCTTCCCCTGGCCTTTATCAGGCTTAGTAAGGCAGATCCCAATTCCAGGGGGAATAACTCACTTCCCCTGGCCTTTATCAGGCTTAGTAAGGCAGATCCCAATTCCAGGGGGAATAACTCACTTCCCCTGGCCTTTATCAGGCTTAGTAAGGCAGATCCCAATACCAGGGAGAATGTCCCCCTTCCCCTGGCCTTTCTCAGGCTTTATAAGGCAGATCCCAATACCAGAGGGAATGACTCCCTTCCCCTGGCCTTTATCAGGCTTAGTAAGGCAGATCCCAATACCAGAGGGAATGACTCACTTCCCCTGGCCTTTATCAGGCTTAGTAAGGCAGATCCCAATACCAGAGGGAATGACTCCCTTCCTCTGGCCTTTTCATAAACTTTGTTAGAAGCGGGTCCCAGGCCCTCCTTTCCTGTCTGTATTTTATTGCGGATGGACCTGGTTCACTAACCTGCCAGGTACTACCATGAGACAGATTACTTAAGTTAGTCCTATACGTTTCATATGGGTCCCCGACCCTGGTGACAGGGTTTCTCTGTTCCCCTTTAAGATCCCGGCAACCCCTGTGTTGGGATAGTTCCCCGGTATGCCAGAGGTCGTCTGTGGGTCCGTCCGACTCCCAAGGGCCCAACACCCTTCCACAGAATAAAAGGAGGACTCAGCCAACAGCAAGTTAGAACTGTGGATCTAACCAGGGATCATACAAGACAATCAGGATTCTCCAGTACATATCAACCGTACAATGCGTGCTCCCCAGTTTTGTTGTGATATGACATCATCACCTGGGCCCTTCCCCAAAAACCTATCCCCCCTGCTGATTGGGTACCAAGAGTAGTAACCCCTATGAGTATCCCCGATAGCGGTTATTCTACTGGTCCTCGCATGCCAGGTGGCAGACCTGCTCCGTCCCCAAGAAACTATGACATTGTTGCAGAGTAGTGGGCTTACCATTGGCTCTTGCCCCTTGTTATCCACCCCTGGATTTCTGATTCGTGATTGGCTAGAGTTGGTCTCCCCAGCCTGGGACCCGACTCGGTGCTCAGCCCTCCGTGCACCTCTTCAAGGTCTGAATTGTATCTGGTAGTTTACCACCTTTGCCTCTGGGAGTGCATCTCCACGTTGCAACTCTTGTTTCCCTTTCCTATCTGGGCAGCTGAGATCAGCTTGCTTTCCCACCACGGGTGAATGCCCATTGTCACGTTCGATTGCATCACGTGCTTGTGGACCACAAAATAGAGCTCTTGGGTCTCCAACTATGAGGATTTATATCCTTTTTCTGAAGCTGGTCCCCTGTCGTCTAGAGTTTGGAATGCGACCGTGTATCTTTGACCTTGGCTGGGAGCCTGCCTTGCGCTCCGTGCAGCCTGAGTCAGCGCCTCTTGTCTCGTGCTCTGTGGCTTGAAGCCTTCTGTGATTTTCCTTAGAGTTATAATATGATTTCTACATGCTCGTGTTATGCTAGGTAACATATAAGTTAGTCACGCATGGTCCTATCAGGCTCCATATGTACTCCTGTAGTCCCATAGGATCTATTGCTATAAGCATCTGCAAGCGTGCTCAGGATCTATTGTTGCCTTGCGTTTCCACGTTACTGCACTTGGCTAATGAGAAAAATAATAAAAGTTTTGACAGTATGTATATGTATCCGTTCTCTATCTATAGAAATGTGTAACCATGTTCTTCATGGCTGTGCAGTTCGTGTAATGCGGTGCAGGGCTGCAAGTGTGCTTCATGACTAACGTTGCTAAGTCGTGGTGCCACTAGTGACATCAGCACAATGGTTGCGTGGTGCTTAATTGAGGCTGTCAATTAGGGTATTCACATCCACAATTTCTGTTGAGTCCCCTGTTCCTGAAAGGATATGCACGGGATTAGGTCTGAATGGCTGGCTGAGGAGTTACCTTTCTGTGTACAAGTCAGCCATTGGTGCACTTGGTGTTAGTCTGAAATAAGATGGGTGACTTTGAGCATTCCTGGCTCTTTGTCCCGTCATGTTCATGGGGGTGAGGAGGGGCATTCCTGGGAAAAGTAGTGGTTGTTGTTTTGGCTTGTTATTTTAGTTTGTTTTGTTGGTGTATTTTAAAGTGTAAGGTGGAGGCCCAGATGTGGTGCGGATGGTGTGTGTGGGCGCATCAGAAGAGTGTGTAGTGAGTGTGTGAAGAAGCTCTATTGGGGAATAGCGGGAGGGGGGAAAAGTGAACTGATGTTTTTTCTGTAAGTTCATTGACAGTATTAACATGTACTAAAGACAAGACTAAACTGTACATGCTTTAACTGCTTAAAATTAATTCCTGTTTCGACTGTGGCGCAGTAGAGTAGGCGTAGACCCAGTACGAGATGCACGCCAAACACGACCATGGGGGTAGATACACCCTTAGAGCACATATGTAAGGCCTTGCTCTTGTATTGTGAATACATTTAGAAATATCACAATCAATGGGTGACTGGGACTAAAGGGGGGAATGTCCCACTCCTGGCCAGATAAGGGATCTTTTGACATATATGCACTGGAACACATGTCCACTTTCCTGACGGCAAAGTATAAGGGGAGACCATTACAAAATAGAAGGGAAGTATTGAACCTCTGGAAAATGTTTGAAGAAACAGAGGATTCGAAGGGAGATGGGGCGACACCTGACAGTAGCAAGGAGACAAGTGCAGATGAGGACAACAAGAATGTGGAGGGTGACAAGAATGTGCCCCACCCCCACCATACGTCTCACCTCCGGAGGTCACTGGCAACACCAGAGTGAGTGCGAGTGACGTAGAAATAGCACTGGCATCAACACGCACTGAACTAGCCAGACTTCATGCAGCTTGCGATACCACTCAGGCAGCCGAGACTCCTGTGCCGCGCGCAAGGTCGCCCCCACACCCACCTGTAGATGAGTGGAAGTCAGGGGACTTCCTCTTCAGAATAGACAGTGCACTGGAAAGAACCATTCATGTAGAGCGTTATGGGTTATGAGAATGTGGGATCCCTAAGAGGGGATAAGGACTATTGGAGTGACTTCGATGACACTGAGGAAGAAGGGGAGGGAGCGGCCAAGCAAGTCCCCGAGGGGAGAAGGTTTATGGGACGGGAGATTAAGAGAAAGGTTTGTAATGATAGGTTTAGCACGAAAAAAGGGAGGTGCCACTAACAGAGGGAAAACGAGAATGAAAATGCAAATGCCCCTAATACACAAGGGTGCAGGGCGACCACAATATGTACCCTGGGCACAAATGGACAAAAATAACCTCCTTAAATCGCTTCCCCAGCTAATGGTGGGGTCTGGGAAGTGGATCTATGCATTCAAAAAGGATACAGCAGGGGTGCCTTTAGCAATAGGGTATATCAAAAGGTTGCTGGTAGCTGCAGTTGGGGATCAGGTGGAACTGTGTAGATTAGAGCAGGGTACCCAGGAGTAACATTGAGTAATGATGCCCATGATGGAGCATCGTTCACCAAGATTAGAGCACATTGTGGGACGCATTGTGGTGAACGTTCCCAGACACCCCAGATTTACAATCAATAATGCAGTGCACAATGGGGGACAAGGAAGTCGTGGCGCAATACATTCTTAGGGTCCAAGAGAGGTGGAGAACAGAAACGGCAGTGCCTGGGACCAGTCAACATCGCTCTTCTATTTTATAGTAAAAAGGGTTCTTACCAAAGAAGTACAGAAAGCACTTGACAAGACGGCGGAAGCCGGCCCTCCTCTGGAAAGGCCCACGAGGAAAAGGCCTGTTCTGCGCCCCCCCTGTTCACTACAAGTCCGACCCTCGGAGTGGGCAGGAGCCCCTCCCAAGCACCTCCCTTCGGATCAGCTCTGTAGCATCTCCTCAACTCGATGACCAGGAGGTCAGGAACCCACCAGCAAATACAAATAGCTGCTTTGGAAGCCAAAGGGTGGCCCGAAATTCAAGCGACGGGCAGAGGAAGTGAAACTGGCCCAAAAATAAACTAATGAAAGTGGCTGCGGTTGTCACAACTCGCCGGCCGTGGAGACTATACCTAAGATGGAGACTGAAAAGGAGGTAGAAGAAGGACTCCTTCCCTGGACTCGCTGTGCGCATTCTAGTCTTTTGACTTTATATTCCCGGAAGTTGCTAATGCACTTTGGTTAGTGTTTCCCAGCACTCGCGTGTAATTTTCCTTTTTCCCTCTTGGCCGCTTTTCGAACGGCTTCCCCTTTCCGTTTCCGTTTTCCCCTTTCCGTTTCTGCCGTTCCCGGACGGCTGTTCCTCTGTATGCTCTCTACTGCTTACCTTCTTGGAAACTCCCTCTTTCCTTGCTCGCAGTTCTTGCGAGGTGCCTGCTACTCTTCTGCAACCTAGCCCCTCCGGACTCCCTGCATCCAGCTGCTGCTCTCTGGAGTATTTATTTGGAGCTATTGTGAACATTGCCTACTCCTTCAGTTTCTCAGTGCATTCTGGGATCAGTAGTCCCAGCAAGATATCACAACCTACCAGGGTTTTTTCGGCAAGGCTTTTTCCCTGGTCTGGGGTGGGCTCCCTGGGGTCCCCACTGCTAGGCAAATTGCATCTCAGGCAAAGTGGCCTCTAGTGGAGCCCATAACCATCGCACCAAACCAGGCGTAAGGACGTACAAGAAGCCCAGCGACTTTTGGAGACAGAGAAGAAAGGAGATACCAACGGATGAATCCTGGGACTCTGATTCAGACGGTACCTCAGCCTTAAAGACTTCAGGTGAGGAGGGGTTGGTGGAGATAACAAGGATCAGACTGAATCTGAGAGATTGCAACGCCCAGAGATAATGGCCTCCCTAGAACAATACCAAGAAATGGTAAATGCCATCCAGGCCCTGACGGCTGAAGTACAGTCCCTAAGAGCTGACAATACGGCATTACAGCAACAGGTTCAACAGGTGGGACAACAGGCACCTGAACGGGATGATAACAGAGGAGAACTACCTCCTCTTCCCTTGTCGTGTGGGAAATATGATGGGGACCCAAAGAAATTAAAAGAATTCTTGGATGCCTGCACAATCCAATTCACCTTTCGTCCCAGAACCTACGAGTTAGACAGAACCAAGGTTGGGTTCTTAATATCCAATCTGACAGGCAATGCTCTGGCATGGGCTACGCCTTTTGTTACTACTTCAGATCCGGTTCTCATCGATTACGGCCTATTCACACAAAGACTAAAAGAAAGGTTCGAGAGACCGGAGGTCTTGTATTCCGCCTTTGAAAATCTACTCGACATACGACAAGGGTCATCTGATGTCCAAACGTACCTTGTGAGATTTCAAAAGATAGCTGCAGAAGCAGGATGGCCCGAAACTGTCCAACAGACTATATTCCGAAGAGGACTCCACGAAGACATTAAAGACGAACTGGCGAGAGTTGCCAGACCTAATTCTTTCCAAGACCTGGTCTCCTTAGTCTTACAAGTAGAGTTCCGTATGGCAGAAAGGAAGGCAGAAAGAAGAAGACCATGCAATTTTGTATCAGGACCAAACCCCTCTTCGATACCTGAAAAGAGATCCACGGAAGAACCTATGCAAATTGGAACCACACGAGGACCTCTATCTACCGGCGAACGCAAGAGAAGAAGGGACCTCGGCTTGTGTATTTATTGTGGGTCAAACAGCCATCTATTAAGAGATTGCCCTGAAGTACCCCCCAGAAGACAGGGAAACGAAGGACCCCAACCTTAAACAGGGAAAGGGAAGGGGTGAACACCATAAATCCCTGTCACTTAGCACAGCCTTCGGCTTTGGACTGTTGCAGTCTTATGGTGATCAAGGTACTAATAGAATGGGAACCGACAGGGTCCGTGGAGTGCATAGCCATGTTAGACTGTGGAGCGGCTGGCAACTTTGTGGACGACAAGTGGGCCAAGGAACATCTCTTACCCAGACGACCGAAGATCAGATCTATACCGGTGGAAGGAGTCGATGGTACCCCACTAACATCAGGCCCCATTAGTCACGAAACACAGGAGTTGAAGATAAAGATGGCTAATCATCAGGAATACCTCTCATTCGATCTGATCAGGGTGGCACATTTTCCGGTAATACTGGGAATTCCCTGGTTGAGAAAGCACAATCCCCACATTGATTGGAGTTTGAACACAGTAGACTTCAAATCACAGTACTGCGATCAACATTGCTTAACAACAGAAATCACCCCGGTCATTCAAGCAACACTGCATCCTTCCTTAAGTGTCAACATGATACCAGCTCCATATCAGGAATTCATTGATGTGTTCACAGACACACAGCCCCGTCTTCTGCCACCACATCGCAGAGAAGATTGCAAGATCGATCTGACACCGGAAGCAGTTGTGCCTTTCGGGAGAATGTTCCCGTTGTCACTACCTGAAAAGGAAGCTCTGAAAGAGTACCTTGCCACCAACCTAGAGAACGGCCTTATTAGAGAGTCATCTTCCTCAGCAGGGGCTTCTCTCTTTTTTATTCCCAAAAAAGGAACAACAGAACTACGTCCCTGTATAGATTACAGAGGTCTGAATAGTCTTACGGTGCGAGATAGATACCCTATGCCATTGATGAAGGACATCATTGAAGCCGTCCAGGGTGCCCGGGTCTTCACCAAGCTGGATTTGAGAGGAGCTTATCACCTTTTAAGACTCTGCGAAGGGGATGAGTGGAAGACGGCTTTCCGGACACCTCTAGGACATTGCGAATATAGAGTAATGCCTTTTGGACTGGTCAATGCACCGGCACAATTCCAACGATTCATGGACAATGTGTTTTCAGATATGCTCTACTCCTCAGTGGTCGTTTACCTAGACGACATTCTTGTCTTTTCTGCCACTCTGGCTGAACATCGTGTCTTGGTAACAGAAGTCTTACAACGTTTAAGGAGAAACAGTCTACTAGCTAAACCCGAAAAAAGCATATTTGAGGCATCCACAGTACCATATTTGGGTTTTATATTATCTGCAGATAACATACAGATGGATCCAGCCAAGACGGACGCCATTACAAATTGGCCTGTACCCTCTAATGTCAAAGGAATCCAACGATTCTTAGGACTAGCGAACTTCTATAGAAAGTTTATCCCCAATTTCTCTGAGATTATTCTTCCTATCACCAATCTTCTGAAAAAGGGGGTGAAATTCCTCTGGGATTCCGACACTGAACAAGCCTTCCAACTTTTGAAAAGATCCTTTGTAACAGCTCCTATCCTCAGACAACCAGATCAAACACGCCCGTTCATAGTGGAAACTGATGCTTCCCTCGGTGCTATCGGGGCAGCATTACTACAGAAGGAGGAAGACGGCTTAGAACATCCTGTCTCTTATTTTTCACGCACGTTGACCACTAGTGAACGCAACTATTCCGTGTTAGAAAAGGAACTCCTGGCCATCCGACAAGCGTGCGAGGAATGGAGACATCTTCTACAAGGCTCTGTAGTCCCGTTTTTGGTCCGTACGGATCATAAAAACCTTAAAGTGCTTCAAAAGATGGAATGCCGCAACTCACGACATGCCAGGTGGGCGTATTTCTTCTCACAATTTGACTTTGTGATCACCTATCTCCCAGGAAAAGGACAACACTCTGGCAGATGCCCTTTCTCGGAGTATGGGTGAAGATTCGGGAGATCTACCAGAACAGGAACTCATGTTAGCAGGAAAGACATTCATCGCCACCATAAACACATTTTTGCGACGGGTAAAGGCGGAACAACAGAACAATAGGAGCTCAGAAATGGATTTGAAAGGGAAGGGCAACTTTCTCTTTAGAAAGGAAGCTTTGTATGTACCAACCCGAGAACTCCAAGTACAAGCAATGTCCTGGTGTCATGATATTCCTTCCGCTGGACACAAGGGCCAAAGAGCCACACTAGAGTTAACATCCCGTCAATTTTGGTGGCCTTCCCTGGCTAAGGATGTGAAGGAGTATGTAAAGGCCTGCCCTGTGTGTGCTCAAAACAAGTACGATTACCACAAACCCCTAGGACTCCTACAACAAGAAAAACAGCCCGAAGGACCTTGGCAGCAGATATCCACGGATTTCATAGTGGAGCTGCCGGAATCCTGTGGACACACCGCCATAATGGTCACAATCGATTCCTTTAGTAAACTGGCTCACTTTTCTCCTATTAAAGGACTCCCTACTGCCAGCACGACTGCAGAAGTCTTTCTGAAGGACATAGTCAGGCTTCATGGGATTCCCACCAATATAGTCTCAGATAGAGGCGTTCAATTCACGTCCAAATTCTGGACCGTTCTGTGCAGAACATTAGGAATCAGGAGATCTCTTTCCTCAGGGTTCCACCCGGAAAGCAATGGGCAAACTGAACGTTTGAACGCCACTCTCGAAAAGTACATACAGTGTTTTTGTAACCAAGAACAAGACGACTGGTTCCATCTTCTGCCCATGGCCGAGTTCTCTTATAACAACACAAGACATACCTCCCTAGGTATGAGTCCTTTCAAGTGCACCTATGGTTATGACCCAAAGCATATACCTCTCTCTGGTATCCCTCCTACAAACACACCTTCAGTGGATCATCTACTGGATACCATACAGAGGATGCACCGAGTATCAGAATCCAATCTCGCAAAAGCTCGACAAGACTGTAAAAGATGGGCAGATCAAAAGAGAAGCCCAAATCCTCAGTGGGAAGTAGGAAGGCAGGTGTGGTTATCCACCAAGTATTTACCCAGATGGGTTCATCCAGGAAGGTTTGCACCCAGGTATCTTGGGCCCTTTCGTATCTCAGCCAAGATCAATCCTGTGGCTTATAGACTGGACCTTCCCCCGATTCTCAAAAGAATTCATCCTGTCTTTCATACCTCACTCCTTAAACCATATATTGAGGACCCTCATTCCCGAAAGACAAAAAAATCCCCTCAAAAGACCACAAAGACCACTGAGGAATATGAAGTTTCCGACATTATGGATTCCAGATACAAAAGAGGTGTACTGCAAAACCTGGTTTTTTGGAAGGGATACCCAAAGTCAGAATGCACATGGGAACCTGTTAAGAACATTTCTGCTCCTCGTCTACTACGGAGATTCCATCGCCTTCATCCCGGAAAACCAGGGGGTGGAGGCCTGAGAAGGGGTCATACTGTCACAACTCGCCGGCCGTGGAGACTATACCTAAGATGGAGACTGAAAAGGAGGTAGAAGAAGGACTCCTTCCCTGGACTCGCTGTGCGCATTCTAGTCTTTTGACTTTATATTCCCGGAAGTTGCTAACGCACTCGCGTTGCAACTTCCAGTACTTTGGAAAGTGTTTCCCAGCGCTCGCGTGTAATTTTCCTTTTTCCCTCTTGGCCGCTTTTCGAACGGCTTCCCCTTTCGGTTTCTGCCGTTCCCGGACGGCTGTTCCTCTGTATGCTCTCTACTGCTTACCTTCTTGGAAACTCCCTCTTTCCTTGCTCGCAGTTCTTGCGAGGTACCTGCTACTCTTCTGCAACCTAGCCCCTCCAGACTCCCTGCATCCAGCTGCTGCTCTCTGGAGTATTTATTTGGAGCTATTGTGAACATTGCCTACTCCTTCAGTTTCTCAGTGCATTCTGGGATCAGTAGTCCCAGCAAGATATCACAACCTACCAGGGTTTTTTCGGCAAGGCTTTTTCCCTGGTCTGGGGTGGGCTCCCTGGGGTCCCCACTGCCAGGCAAATTGCATCTCAGGCAAAGTGGCCTCTAGTGGAGCCCATACCCATCGCACCAAACCAGGGGTAAGGACGCACAAGAAGCCCAGCGACTTTTGGAGACAGAGAAGAAAGGAGATACCAACGGATGAATCCTGGGACTCTGATTCAGACGGTACCTCAGCCTTAAAGACTTCAGGTGAGGAGAGGGTTGGTGGAGATAACAAGGATCAGACTGAATCTGAGAGCGGTATCAACAGGGCCTGCGACAGAGCAAGTGGGAGAGGAAGCGTGCACCACTATTGCAACACAGGCAAGAATAGTGGCAGTTTGGGCTGAAGGAGGACAAAGGTAGTGTGGAGGAAACCAGCAATTTGCAGGACTACAGTGTCACAGTGTCAAGGAGGACAGCAATGGGGAAGAGGTGGGTTTCAAGGGCAAAGTGGGGGGGGCAGATTTGGAGGTCCGGGAGCCAGAGGTGGGGGGCCAGGACAATGCTGGACATGCGGTAGGTGGGGTCACTTTTCGAGAGAGTGTCCCAGCAGGCAAAGAGGGAATTACAACTACAACCAGCAGGGTTATGACTGCCCCCATCCAGGTAGCCCACAAGGGCCGCCCCCAGAATTACTTCAATACCATACGAAATACATCAGGCATAAACGCAGCTACCTCCACAACTGCCTGGCCCCTATCACCCACGGCACCAGCAGCAAGCAGTGCAGCAATACCAGCCCGGCCTAACCCACAGCCAGCAGAGAACAGACACGTTTTCGTACTGCACCCAATGGTGCAGCAGCCCCATTTCAAGGTGCTACATTTGTGGGGGGAACCCTTTCTTGTTCCCTGGAACGGACACATACCCAGACAAGGACAGCCCACAGAGAGCACTTGCATGTCCACTCCTGTCAATGACCCTAAATCCAGAAGAGGAACCTTTGGTAGGGGCAGAGATAGGGAACAAACAATTAATCTTTATGGCAGACTCAGGGGCGGAGAAGTCGTGCATCAGCGAAGGTGACTTCCTGCTATCAGGAAAGACTCTCTACATGCAGGGATTCACTGGGGCTGTTTTAACGGTTTCATACACAACGGATCTAGATGTCAAAGTGGGAGGGAAGGTTGTAAAGGCTACACTCCTACACTGTGAGATTTCTCCTGTCAACTTCATCAGTAGGGATCTGCTAAGCAAGTTGAACATGGCAATCTCATTTACAGACAGAGGTATTGTCTGTACCACACCTGGCATGTGCTCCCTAAAAGCAATGCTGGTAGTACATGGCATGGCAAGTGAGGTTGCAGTGCCAGGTATCCCCGCCAACCCTGACATGTTCATCTATGGCATCAAAGTGCTTGCACTAGCAGTCCCTTAGATCACAAGAAGCAACTGGAGAGTGCCCACTGATTTCATTTTCCGACCTGTAGTACTCCTTGAGCGGTTTGCTGGCACAATACTATCATTGGACTTAGAAGGTTTACTAGCATCCACCAAAAGGATAGTAGTACTGGGTACTGACCCCCACAGGTGCCAATGGCGCACTGTATTATGTGTGGACCCCAGTGTGCTCCTAAGAGTATTAACGGATGAAGACCTTTTTGAGGATGACAACAATGATACGGAAATCATCCTCGAGATTTACATACCCTGCAAGATTATGGTACAGTATCGGAGGGTACAGAGCTCCCTCATGCTGTTGTCAGACCACCCCATTCAGTGAGGCCGACTTGTGGCAGGTTCACCGACAACTATGGACAACAAACTCACATGATATAGGAATGTTACAGGAAGTGACCCCAGTGAGAATCACCCTAAATCTTGGAGCAGTGTTACCCTGGGTGGATCAATACCCATTGTCCAAAGAAGCAGAGCAGGGAATAAGAGAAACACTACAGGCCCTAGTACAACAAAGGATCAAAGTACCTTCCACCTCACCATGCAATACAGCGGCATACCCCATTAAAAAGGCAACAGGGGCAATTGGAGGGTGATCCGGATCTCCGCCCCCTTAATGACGTAGTACAGAAGGAGTTTCCTCTTGTCCCCAACCCAGCATTCATTGTGTGAAGCCTCCCCAAGGAAGCGACCCATTTCATTGTAGTAGATTTGAAAAACGCCTTCTTCTCAGTTCCTCTGCATCCAGACTCACACTACCTCACAGCATTTACCCTGGGTGGAAAGCGCTACAAACACACTTGTTTGCCCCAATGGTACTGCGAGAACCCTGGCAATTTCAATAAAATACTGCACAAAGACTTAGGTAACATTCAGGTGCCAAGCACAATCATTTAATACGTAGATGACCTACTAGTTTGCAGCAACAGTGAGCAGTACTGTCAAAGGGACTCTATCGCATTGTTACAATTTCTAGCACAGAAGGGGTACAAGGTAGCAAAGGAAAACTCCAATACTGCCAACTGAAATGTTGTACCTAGGACAATTTATATCAAAAGACAGGAAAAGAATCATCACCGACAGGGCAGCGGTGACAGTGCGGGCCACTCCTAAGCCGCTTACAGTAAAAAAACATGCAAACATTTTTAGGATTATGCAACTATTGCAGGGCATGGATTCTGGATTCTGCAGCATATACAAGGTCGCTCCTACAGGGCCTCAAAGAAACAAAGAAAGAAAGCAACAAGGTAGAGTGGACCCCAGAAATGGTTAAGAGTTTCAATGACTTAAATGAGGTGATTTCAACAGCACCGGTCCTTGCCACACCAGACTACACCCAGGAGTTTTATATTTTCTCCCGCTCAAATGGCACACTGAAGGCAGCAGTACTCACTCAAAAAAGCATGATGGGCCATAAGCCACTGGCCTATAACAGCGGCACGCTCGATTCTGTCATGCAATGACAGTTCGCTTGCAAACAAGCTCTTGCAGCTGCAGCCTTTGCAAATGAAAAAAAGCTCCACAATTGTCAATGGGTGCTCAGTAATCTTCTACATGGAGCACTCACTTTTTGCGATCTTGGATTGCTCAAAGTTCACTCTCACTACCCAGCGGGCTTCAGCATATGAGATCATATTATCAAGTGCACACATTCACGTTGTGAGGTGCAAAACAGTAAACCCAGCTACATTTCTCACACAACCATGTATAGCCAAAGATTTGCAACAGCATGACTGTGCATCCTGTGAAGGGGAAGATGATGATATTCCCAAAGCAAAAGACAGCCCCTTTAACAAGGAGAAAACCTCTTTGTTGACGGGTCACCATCAATTGATCAAGCAATCGGTGAAAGACATGTTGGGGTACCAGTGGTATGCCTAGAAGAAGGCGAATATGAAATGCTTGTAATGAAGCATTTCAGTACAGGCAGCTGAACTGGTAGCACTCATTGAAGCCCAACCAGCATCAAAGAGGTGCTATGTCACCATATCTTCAGACTCTGCCTATGTCACCACAATGGTACATGCCGGTCATCACGCTGGAGTAGGAGGGGGTTAGGAGAACAGACGGCTCTCCAGTACAGCATGCCACCCTGCTTAAAACACTGATTTCGGAGGCCACCAGGGGGCGCAGGCAGGATGGTCGCCTGAGCTTCGAGCTCCGTACCCAGCCCCGGGAGAACGACGGTGCTAGCACGGAACGAGGGTCCCATGACCTGCGAAACCCCCACCATACACTGTGGGAGCCTGTGGCTGCCCGCTACACCCAACTCCGGCCCCAATCCGACACCCCTGAGCAGAGTTCTACGGCCCTGAAAGTTCCCGCAGCTCCTCCCCCGCGGCTCGGCGCGGCGCACTGGAGGAGGCCGCATCTGCCGCGCATACGCGGCCTCGGTTGGAGTGGGGAAGCCACGGGCGAGGAGGAGGCGGCGCCGCACGGAGGAAGAACCCAAGGCCGTACACCCGCAGCGTATCGGGGCTTCCCGCCCCGGCCCTAGATACTGGCCACGGTTCTGGTAGAGCGCGACTGACGCGGCCCAACGCAGGAGAGGCCTGAATCAGAGAGGGAAACAGCCTACGGCCGATGGAACGGCAACGCCGCCGGGGGGCCGACGCGGGCCGTGTCCCAGAGTGATCCCAGAACCCCGGAGCCAAGTGAAAAGAGAGGGCCACCGGCCCACAGGGCAGCAACATCGCCATGGGGCCGACGCGGGAGCGCGCCCCCCCGACCTCCTCTCTTCTGATCCCACCGGGCGGCAACCGAGGGTGATCCCGGGACCCCGGAGCCGAGTAAAAAAGAGCAGTGTCGGGGCCCTGGAAATTGGATGCCCGACACGCCTCTCCACATTGAGCGGACCTACAGGCCAGCAGGAGGCCACTGCCGCACGGTCACTAGAGGGGGGCATCCAGGGGCACTTGTGATCCAGAGCCCCCTAGCCGCAAAACCACCACCACAGGGGGAACTGATAGGTCCGGACAGGCCAGACACGCACTGGGACGACCGCGGAAAACATGCTACCCCCCGCCTCGCCAATAGCAGGTGGCCAAAACAAGCCTCCCATGAGTTGAAAAGAAAACCTGTCGAAATACCAATTTGTGGCCGCGAGAACGTCATGGCGACCGGGGGCCCCTCCACCCCATCCCCAGACCTGGGTGCTATCCAGAATAATATTCAGACGATTCTGGAGGAGATCCGCGGGATAAGGACGGACATGGGAGCCAAATTGGCGGACCTCACGACTAAAGTCACCACCTTGGAAGATCGAATGGAGGGAGTCGAAAACAATCAGCTCTCCACTACTCTCCTTGAGACCCAAATGGAAATCAGATTCCGGGACATGGAAAGACGCGAAGAGGAACTCCGGCTCAAGGTGGACGATATGGAGAACAGGGAGAGAAGGAATAACCTGCGTATTTTTGGTTTAGTGGAGGCCGAGGGAGAAACCATGCAAGGCCTTGAGGGCAAAGTACATGACATCGTAAGGATTGTCTTGGGGGCGGACGCTGAAGGTGCGATTCAGTTTGACAGGGTCCACCGGGCAGGAAGAGGGGGCAGAGGCCCGCGTTCGGTCCTGGCACGCTACACTATTACAAGGACAAAGCTAAAATTCTGGAGAAAGCGAGGAACCTTGGCAATATTCAATACGGTGACTCCAGGGTGTCCATTTTTCAGGACCTGTCGGCTCTCACCCTGTCAATGAGAAGGAAATGTGGAAACCTCACAAGATGGCTTCAGGGAAAGGGGGTCCGATACCGCTGGGGACACCCCTTCTGTTTGGAATTTGAACGGCTGGGGGAGAAACATCGCCTGGTATCTGAGGAAGACATTCAAAGAGACACGGACGACCTGGTCGGCGACCAGGCAGGCCACTCAAGCGGCCAAGATGGAAGAGCCCCGAGGGGCCCCGACAGACTGGGACAGTTGAGTGGCAAATGTAAAGTCAAGGGGGCCCGGAAATTTCAGAAAACCAGGCACCGGTCAACGACCTCCGAGGATCACCCGAAGCCATAACAGCACCGCCCTTCCGGAGGTCGAGGAAATCCTATGATGAGCATCGGTCCCAGGATCTGGCAGTAAGGGGTCCTGGGGCCCGGGGGGGCCACGCCTGGGCGACGCGTTGGTGCGACATGCGGCCCGCTGGTTTGGAGGGTGGACAGAACTTTATTAAATGTTAGCTGTTTTGTTGTGGTGACCCACGTAGAAAGTCTGAGTTTGGAGTTTACAGGCTGAAGCGGTGGTTCACGGTTCCAGAATTCCACCTTGGTCATTTGCACCGAGGATTTGGTGGGGTAGACCTATATTGATTCCAAGACTTGAGATTCCCTAATACAAAAAATCCCGGTGCTGGGGTTAGAGTCCTTGGTGGTTCGTTGACCAACCCGACACTTGTTGGGGGACGTGGACGAACGCCCTACATTACAAGGGAAAGGGGGTGGGGGGAGGGGACAGAAGGGGAGGCTTGGACTTGGGGGGGCGGGGGTGGAATGATTAGCGAAAGAGATGGGGAGGAAGGGGGGGAAACCAGTTCAAATCACAGATACTTGCTTGGCTGCGGGCTCTGAAACGCAGATGTTACGAGGGGTTCAAGGTGCACAACCCAAAAGACGATAATGATTGAAAGAAGGGTAGGCACGCTGAACGTCAAGGGTCTTAACTCCCAAAACAAGAGGTCCCTCACGAGCAACATGTTCCGCAAACAACATCTAACAGTCCTCTTTCTACAAGAAACACACTACAAACGGGGAAGGGAATCCAGAATTAAGGGGAAGGACATTGGTTCCAATTACTGGGCCTCACATGTGAACTCCAAGAAGGAGGGGGTAGGTATTCTCCTGGGGAGGGCGTTCCATCTCACGGGGGTAGAAACTAAGAGAGGTTTTGGGGGCCGATTCTTAGGCGTCAAGGGGTTCTGCGAGGGACAACGCATCACCCTGGCCACCTTATACGCGCCCAATTCAGGGCAAGTGCAGTTCCTCACTCGGATCTTTAATGTCATGGATGAATGGGCAGAAGGGGCCATGATACTGGGCCGGGATTTCAACCTGGTAGCTGACCCCCGTCTGGACTGGTGGTCTGCTATGGGAGGGGGGCCCAAGGGGATTTCCAAGGATAACCTGGCCCTGCAGGCCCTCTTGAGAGACCATTATTGGGTGGACGTCTGGCGCAGGGCATATCCGGGTCAGGGAGGTTACACCTTTTTCTCTCCCCCACACTGTACCTGCACTAGAATTGACCTCATGCTAATCTCCGAGGAGGGGAACGGGGTGGTTCAACAGCCAAGGGTGGAGGCCATAACGTGGTCGGACCATGAATTGCTTGTGGCTGACTGGTCACTGCCTGTCGCCCCAAGATCCTCCCGTTGGCGGTGCAACGACACGCTTCTTAGGGACCCTGTATTCCAGGATTTTATGAAACAAGAAATGTCGGCCTATTTTGAGACGAATGATAATGGCGAGACCGCCATGTCCACAGTATGGGAAGCCGGAAAAGCCACTTTTGGGGTCTCCTCATAGCAGAGGGCTTAAGGCGTAAACGGGAGAGGGGCCTGATTGAGGGCAAACTCTGTGCGGAGTTGGGGGTCTTGCGGGCTACACTGGGTGTTCCCGGAATAGACAGAGAAGCACTCCTAGAGGAAATGCAGGGCAAAAGGCAAGAGCTACACACGGTTCTTATAGGGGAGGTTATTAAGAAAATGCGGTACACCAAGCAAAGATACTAGGAACGGGGAGACAGGGTGGGGTCTCTTTTGGCACAAAGATCCCGGGGCTGCAGGGTGGAAAGGGGGTTGCCCAGCTTAGCGATGGGGAAGGCAGGATTCACAGGGGCTGAGAGGAAATAGCGGACTGCTTCGCCGACTATTACAGCAAACTTTATTCCAGGCAAGCAGGCGAATCACTGGAAGATATCTCAGCCTACTTGACGGAGCACCCACTCCCCAAGCTATCCGACGAAGACATGGGGGCCCTTGAGGGGGAGATTTCAGAGGAAGAGGTGGAGAGCGCCATTAAGAGACTGAAGGCATTAAAGGCACCGGGTGGGGACGGCTACACGGCTGATTTCTATAAACAGACCCAATCGATCTTGGTGAAGCCCTTAGCCAAACTGTTCAATCAGATTAGGAGCCGAGACTCAATTCCACCGACATTTCTGCAAGCCCTCATCACCGTCATACCCAAGTCCGGTAAAGACCAGACTGAATGTGGATCCTATAGACCCATCTCACTCCTTAACCTAGATGCCAAGATTTTTACCAGAATCTTGGCCTCCAGACTTGAGATCTGCCTTCCACGCCTGATACACCCTGACCAAGCGGGATTCATCCTCAACAGGCAGGGCTCTGATAACGTACGGAAGACACTCCATATACTTGCCACAGTGGGGGTCTGGGACGAGGGGGCTCTCCTACTGGCTCTCGATGCGGAGAAAGCCTTCGTCAGGGTTAGCTGGGCTTTCATGGGGGAGGTTTTCGCATCTCTGGGGATGGGTCCTAGGTGGCTGGGGTGGATGGCCGCGCTTTACTCCTCCCCCTCAGCTAGAGTGGTGGCAAACGGGACAGAATCGAGAGAGTTCCCCCTCCAACGTGGTACAAGGCAGGGATGTCCCCTGTCCCCGCTAATTTACGCACTAGTAATGGAACCATGGGCAATCTCGGTCCGCAATGACGAGGCTATTAGGGGAGTACAGATGGGAGACATGCAATGCAAAATCTGCCTCTTCGCGGACGACGCCCTACTCTACGTCACCAGACCGTCCCAAACAGTCCCCCGGTTACTACAGGGTCTCACGCGCTATGGAGAGTTATCGGGTTATAAAGTCAATCTGGATAAGTCAGTGGCGTTTATGGGTGGGAACCTGTCAGATCCGGAGATGGCCTTTGTGAAAGGGCTCCCCTTTAGATGGACCGAAGAGGGATTCTGGTATTTGGGAGTACAGATTACGCGTGACCTTGAGGAACTGTACACAGCCAACTCCCCCCCCCCTCTGGTCTGCAATCAGAAGAGATGTAGAGAGGTGGGCGGGATCGGGGCTCTCCTGGATGGCGCGCCTTAACCTCATAAAAATGGTTCCCCTCCCAAAGTTTTTATTTCTCTTCCAAATGCTCCCGGTGATAATCCCCAAGACCTTCTTTATAGAAACAAAGCGAGTCCTGCTCCACTTCCTCTGGTCGGGCAAAAAGCATAGGATCTCCTATGAAGTGTTGACTAGGGCTAAGGAAGATGGGGGAGTGGGGTATCCTGACCTGGAAACGTACCACAGAGCTTCTCAGCTGAGGGTTTTGGTTGATCACTTCTACCCAGATATGAAAAAACAATGGGTTGCCATGGATAACAGGCCCCTTGCCCCTGTCACAATAGAGGAATGGCATTGGGTCCCGAGGAAGAATATCCCCAGAAGCGTCCTGAATCATCCAATCTTGAAGGTGCTGTGGTCCCTGTAGGGAGAGGGAGGTTACTATCGGTGGCTCACGACGTGGCCATCCCAGTTGAGCTGCATTTGGGCCCCTCCCTTCCTGGCCAAAATAGCAGAACCAGCGGCGTATCAGTCGTGGTTCGAGGCAGGCCTTAGCAGGACCGGCCATCTTTGGGTGAAGGGTTCTTTTCTGCCCTTAAGTGACCTCGAGGAGGCCCTGGGAATTGGTACCCTGTCCCCCTTTCGCTACCTCAGCTTACGATTTTTTTTTTTTGTTAACTCATGCTTACACATGCTATGTACTGTCGTACTACATGGATAAAACTTAATAAAAATTGATTAAAAAAAAAAACACTGATTTCTGCCTTTGCAGAACCTTCTCTGGTGACGGTCATTAAATACGCGGCACAAGAACACAATACAGACTAAATATCATTGGGAAATGCAGCCGCCGATGTGGCAACAAAAACGGCAGCATATCTGCCAGTGCCCAAGGCTGCTCAATATGTTGTAGCCACAGTAAATGCCAGACCAGACACAGATGCATACACAGCTCTCCCCATCGCACAGATAATGGAGCTACAGTGCAGGGTACCCCCAGAAGAACAGAATCAATGGCTCAAACGTGGGTGCATGCAATCACCCACTGACCTCTTATGGAGACAACAGAGCACAGGAAAAATAGTTATGTGTGTGGAGTTACTACACACGGCCCATGTGCCGACCCAGATGCCAAGTGTGCTGCAAAATTCCTCATCAGAGATGTTTCCCCCACGGGTAGTGTGTGACAATTTGAGATCAGATAATGGCATTGTCAGAACTAAAGGGATGAAAGGGTGCCAACCCCCTCTCCCGAACCACAGGAGCCAAAACGTTTGACCCTTCCACCGTGGTTGGCATGGGCACCTGGATATTGATAACACAAGTAACCACGTGGCAGCCAATGGGGGGAAGAAGGAGTTTAGGGAAAGGGTGTGGACAGATAAGGGAAAGGTGGGGGAGAGAGATCATGCATATACATAATAATCAAAGCCTACTACAAACCCTGTACTCCTAAGCCTAACCTCCAAAGCCTGTTAGTTCCTACTCCTGCCTCACTCCTGCCGCTCTGCATAACCCATGTATCCTAGTACATGCTTAGTCAACTCAATCAACATAAGTGCACATATAACAAGGTTTTTGACTAACATGAAACATGATGTAACATAGCACCCAACATAAAGCTTATGAGGACCACACTGCAAGACATGGGTTTGACATCAAGCTGTATGGCACAAACAAGGGAATCTCCCTGTGGTGAAGAAACAAGACACATGGCCCTTTGGGCTAGCAACAGCACATATAAACATTACATTTAGCAGCGCTCTTCCTAACTTGCCTAGAAGAGCCACCCCTATTCAGCATGTAATATTTTGAATCACGTGTCTGCAATGTTCTGTAACAGCACTAACAGCGTGCTGCTAATCTCATGAATGTGTGTGCCACGAAAATGTTGACAAACAGGAAACGTAAGGAACATGTCCGTAATACCCTTCGTTTACACTTTAAACTTGTTTATAAACCCAAGAAGACATGAGCCCTATGAGAAGAACTCGCCAGCATATTATTTGAAAGCAAGTGTCGTAACGCTTTTCAAATTGCTCATCACAGTCTGCAAAAGATAGTCAATACCCAACACGTGTTCACATTTTGCATGTTTAGCATGTCGAGAAGACAGCAACACGTGTACTTCCCACAAGGTAAGAAATGCTCAGCGAGGCCACCCGGACTCTGTGGAATGAAGCAAGGTCACTGCCGGGGCCGTCGCTGCTCACCGCTGCGGTCCGGGCTACTGCATCAGCATTCCTCCAGATTCCTGTGTCCTCCAGATCTCTTCACTCTCGATCCCTGTGACCGCCCATGCTGCACATCGTTAATTATCTGCCCCAGTACACGGGCGGCCGGTGGTTTAATAGCCACATAATCACTCCCAGCTGGCTGGCTCGCTGAGCGAACACACACAAAACTACACATTGGCCCACAGGATGCTGGGAAGTGTAGTTAAAAACCTATTTTCTACAATGTACTTGTCTTCTTTTGCCCCAAACCCAATTCCTGACAGGCACCCATTTTTTCAATGAGCTCTTCATCCAAATAACAGCCCTTTTGGGGATCAAACATTGCATGTGTTTGATTTACCACCCACAAGCTAATGGAGTGGTGGAATGATTAAACAGCCGCCTTAAAAGCAGACTGTACAAGCTATATAATACCCTAAAAAAGAACTTGGTGTATTTCCTGCCCCTTTTCCATCTGCGCACACAGCCCAGTAAGGACCACCACCTGTCTCCCCACAAAATAGTGACTGGCAGACATATGCAGACACAACTATCTCCTGTGAGAAGGACATCAGATGCTCATAGAGCAGCAGCAGTTCTGGGGGAAGAATTTAAACAGTATCTGTCCCAACTGACACATGCAATAAGATATATCACAAAACAAATGGCTCCGCCAAACACAGAAAATGCACAAACATCAACTGCCCACAAACTGATGCCGCACCCGGTCAACCACTGTTGCCGGGGGAACTGGTCTATGTCAGAAGCTTTGTGCGAAAATGGAACATCTGTTGGTTCCATGGGCCCTACGAGGTTGTGTTTTCCACCCCCCTCGCAGTAAAGGTGAAGGGGCTTAGATACTGGATATACCTCTCATACATTCGCAGGGCCCCCACCTGACCCGACACCAAGTGTCCAAACTGAATAAAACACAACTACCTCCGTTTGCATAGCTTCATGCTTACCATATGAGTGCATGTGGAAAGGTTTAAAGTACATGCATTGCTGCTAGAGCACAAGCTACGTAAATTAAAACTGTCTCTCTCTCTATCCCTCTCCCACATCCCTTACCATTTCCCCTCCCTTCCCTGTTTTTTCCAAACAACAGGTATTACTACAATGGAGATGACAACACCAAGATGTTCTTCTACCGTAGATAGAAATAGTATTATCAGTACTAGAATGTATAGTTATGATTGTGGCCTCCATTTTGTGGCTATTTTGTTCACAATAATGATGTTTTTATAAGGGATTTATTGGGGAACGTCTTTTATCTGGGCTGGCCATCTAAAAGAAGGGGGTAGGGGACCATGGCGACCTGGACCATGAGGCTACCTTTCCATGTCACTGAATTACCTCCCAATGGCACTAATTAACTGCCTTACCTTGGACCTGGAACACCATTGTATCTCCCAATGTAATTGAATTGACTCCTATACCCTCCAACGTAACTGAATTTACCTCTACTCCTATATCCTCAATTGTAGCCACCCTGAGTTCCAGCCCGTACCTGAATGAAAGGATGAATGAAAGTGTATTATTTAGTTCCACAGACTCAAACAGCATAACGAAAACCGTATACAATGTAACCCCTGCAAACATTAGCAGCTCCCATGCAATTGTATGCACCAGCAAAATGTTCCAAATACTAATGCCAAATGTACGAAACTATTTGTGCAATTGTAGCAGTAACATAAATATGACCAGCAACAGAAGTAAGGTAGTGAAAAGGCACATGCTACTTTGTAACAGAATGAAAAGACAAGCACGGAAGCCTGAATATGATGTATACCATGGTTCAGGCCTAGATGCAGTAGAAGATTTTCGCCATCCAGAGCACTCGAACAGTTGGTACTCCAACATGAGTTCAGTGGGAAGACGACCTGTCAATGGGAGTTGCTACGTCTGTTCCTTAATACTGCACGCATCTGGGGCACCCAGGGGTTTGATACCGCAAGAGGTACCAATGATAGAGGCACAATGCCTTATGCCACAGTGCCGTATGCCACAATGCCGTATGTCGGTCCGATAGCACAGCGAGTAGAGCGCTCGCTTTGACATCTGTGCAGAGCCTGCTGACGCAGGTTCAAATCCCGGCAGGGCCAAACTCAGCCTTTCATCCTTCCGAGGTCAATAAATGAGCACCACACACTGTGGGTAATAATAAGCAGCGCTCAGATACCCAAGGGTTTGTCGCGCTATATAAATGCTAAATTATTATTATTATTATTAATGCCTAATAATTCATCTTGAGCTATGTAGGATCGAGGCACTTTCCAGGCACGCAATGTTCACCTCGAACGTATTGATCTAGGCACCCAGAAATGTTGAACGAGTTCACATAAGTCCCAACTGTCTAAAACAACTCTACCTGGTAATCGAAGGAGCAAAATGCACTAGCAACAATTGGCAGGAAACGACTCTGACGTGTAAAGCCGAAGGACTTATAGGGTTCCCAGAGAAAACAATGGCTCTCACAGAACAAGCCTGTGCACAAGTATGGACAGAACACATCTCCGAATTGATGTGGATTGCAGCCCTGGAAAAGCCAGTAATAGTGCACCAAGAAGAAAGCTATGACCACTGTTTTCACAGTGAAGGAGCTATTTCTGTCAGCTCTAACGAAAAATGTAACAGAACAGTGCTGATGACAGACCTCAAGAAAGGAACAGCAGCGCTGATGGACTATTACTGGGTCTGCAGGCAACAAGCCTACTTGCACCTCCCCCCTTCTTGGAGGGGCTATTGTTTGCTAGCCACATTGCACTCCGCCCTGTTAGCAGTCCCAGAAGAACACCTGAGAGGGAGGTGTAAAGACTGGAGGGGGGTCAGTGCTTCCGCTCTCTATATGGCAGAGGAGAGGCACAGAGGACCCCAGCCAAGATTCTCTATTATTGGTGCGTGGTCAAGCAATCGAGGCCTAGCTTCTCAGGAGGTGATGCAGGCTGGTTCTTAAATACAGTGTAGTCCCCAAACACCCACAAAGGAATGTCCGCACACTGTATTAGTTAAAACACAGTCTTTATATAATTACTATTCAAGGTTATGTACAATATCCCAATAACTCACTTTGTACTTGGTTATCTATCATGGCAAATATACAGTTTACGTTATACCACAATTACTATTAGATCTCTTTAGAGTGCATCAACTGTACGGTTAAATGTCACCCAAATCAGTTTGTAAAGGAAACCAACAATAGAGATAAGAGGAAAGCAGTTGGTTAGAATAATTGGCAGAATACTGGCCCGATACCTAGACACAGTTCTGTGTGGTGATCCCCACCTGGGCAACCTGTAGAATAAAGATATATCACAAGCGCAGTCCATATATTGTTCACAAGAGACTTTCCAATAGTTCTGCAACCCCAAAGTACCTGGCACTGTAGCATTCCTCGTCGGTGAATCGACGGCCCTTCTTGCGTGCCCTCCCTTTAAGGCAGGAGTCACGGGTCGTCAAACGTCCGACGGAGAACAGGGTGAACTACGGTGGTGAAGTGGCAGCTTCTTTCCTAGCGGTGCTCGTCAACGGGGAAGCGTAAATGTCCTGCAAAGAAAAGGCGTGCAGGGCACCTCGATGTCGATAGTTATGGACCGCAAAGAGTTTGAAGAACTGTGGCCCAGCACGGGTGTCGAGTCGTCAGTGTCTCTGTGGTCTTTGGGTGGCGGGAAACCCACCAGCGGATACTCCTTGGCGCGTCGACGGTCTGCCCTTCTCTAGCGGGATAAAGTGGCGACGATGCGGACGAGAGAAGAGTTCTTAGGCAAAACGGGAGCACAGCGGCTCTGGTCTGCGGCGGCGGTCGTCGACAGTGGTGGACAACAGTCCGGGCGCTTCTCCTTGGGATTCCGCGGCAGTCCCTGTCTCGGGTCAGCAGCCTGTTGTAGGTCTTTCTACCAGGGAGCTTTGGCAAAGATCAGCTGGTGCACGATGGTCCCTCGTAGCTCAGGAAGACAGTGCTTTACCAGGTCCTCTCTGGTTCAGTCCTTGGAGACACAGCAGCTTTTAGATTGGTGAATGAGAGCAACAGCAATTCTTCTCTTCCAGCAGGGCTTCAAGGTCAAGCGTCAGTTCCACTCCAGTTACTCTTCGTAGGTTGAACTTCAGCTCTGAACACTTCTGAACACGATTCCCAGCAGTGAGAGGTCCCCAGATATACTGTTGATCTCCCATTCATTCCCCTGGGTCACACTCGAGCATCCAATCACTACGAAGGGCATTCAGCAGTCTGTTAGCCAATCAGGCGCACAGTGCATTCAGACCATTCTTCTCCATCCAGACACTCACAACACAGAATGTGGATTCGGACAAGTACCACGCCATTCAACACTACACACTGCATTCATACCAGTTTCGGGCAGGGCTGTCTCATTGTGTCAAACACCAGAAACCAGACATGCACAACAAGAAGTGCATATTTGTCACACACTCCATTCACCCAGGTGCCACCGTTTGGTAGCCGAACATCTAGGCTGAACAGGCACAGATATTTTCTAAGATGGATGCCAAATACAAAATAGCATCTTGGGAGCAGGTGTCAAAGTCCTTACAGGATTTGAAAGATAAATAATTATGTTTAGCTGAGTCTGGAATTGGCTTATCAGTCTATGTGTTAGTCAGACGAAGTGTGCCAAAAATGAGCTAGTGTGGCTTGGTGAGTGGCAGATAAACCAACCAATCAAAGACAAGAAGGGGTTTATTTTTGGCTGAAAGGACCAATCAGATATGCATTCTGAAATTGTATGAAGTATTGCATCATTCTCAAAAGCCTATAAAAGGAAAGCTGATTGTAGGAGCTCTGTGTGTGCTTTCAGTGTCTCTTTCTGAACTTATTAAAGATGACTGTGAACTCGCATCTAGGCATCCATCTTCCTTTGTTCTTGTTCCAGTGCCAGAGTCCACAGATAGTCAGGCTGATGAGGGGATGCAGAGGGTCCTCCTTTACAGTGTTTATCTTGGTGATCTTCTGCACATGCCAATTGGGTCTCCGGTGTTGTGCCAAAGCAGTGCCTAGTAGGGCAATGATGATGGTTTCAATTGCCAATAGTAAGGTACCTTATGATACAAAGGAAATAGAAGTACAAACTGACCACCCTGTCCACCACATGTTCCCACTCCCTGTTGGAGATATAGTAGACAACCTATACCACACAACCATTCTCCCTCCCTCTGACCCCAAAAACTACAAAGGAGTATGGGTAGATATGGCTGTAGTTGGGGGATGCATATAGATGACATGTACACCTGAGCAATATGCGCAAGCATTGGAGAGCTTAAGACATGTGTGTCGGGCCTGAATGCCAATAAAAGCAACACCCGCATGGTAGGAAGCAGTGAGGAGGGCGAATGAGCGTAAATATGGGGGAAGAGAATTTGTTGCTGTAGAGGAAACGAAAAGGGGGAATGTTGGGATGGAAATTAGTATATCCCACTCCTCTAAGCACTTTCAGGTGAGACAAATCCCCTATGAAATAGTGTAGTGTGCAAGGGGGAGAGAACCACACTCTGAAACTCGGTGCAGAGATAATATGGCGCGAACAGTAGTTGCGTGGCATTAGAAGGATCATAAAAAGAAACGCCATTTTGAAGTTATGTCCAAAACACAGGCTTGTATGATCACGCGGCACCAGCCAGGCCCTGTGGAAAGCTTGCACTAGGCCCAACATCATTAAGGCAGAATGAATCTGCACTGCCAGTTCTTACGGAAGTTCACTTCACCCATGTCCCTTCACTGTTGCAAACATTTAGTATCTTTTGAAGGAGTCCGCCCTGCAAGAGCGTGAGACAACAACAGGCTCTGTGCATTGCTCATTCATCACCACTAAGCTGCCGCCGTGCTTCTAACCCTCACCCAGCGAGTCCAGACCCAGGCCCACACCACTGACCCAACCCCCACATCACTGCATGTCAGGACAAGCGAGCACCCCCAGTCCTAGCAAAAGCCAAAGCGACCATAACAGATCAAAGCATGCGCGACTGTTTCACCCCCAGCATAAAATACATCCTTTGTAACATGAGGTACAGGGAGGGATACATTATAGCTTAAAAAAGGGTGGAGATCTTGAGTGCGAGAGGAGCGGTATCAATGAAGCCCAGAATTTGTGGGTCAGTACGACTGTATTTCATCCTCCATTCTAGATCCCAGCCTGAAAATTATAGGCCAATTGTGTTGTTGGACATTGAAAGCAAGATTTTTATGCAGATCCTCTTGTTAGAGCTAGAGGACTGGGCCAAATAAAAAAACATCTTTTCTAAGTTCCAAACAGGATTCAGACGAGGGATGTCGACCACATTAAATGGCATTAAATGGCATCACCCTGAGTCTCTTAACAGAACACTCCAAAAAATATGGAGAGGGCCAAATATATGGAGCTTGGGTAGACCTAACCAGAGCTTTCGACCTGGTAAATAGGGAGAAACTATGGGCTAAATTGAGGAGGTGTGGTCTTCCAAGCAAGCTCCTGTCCATATTAATCGAGCTTCATAAAAACACCTCACTTATTGTTAGACTAGATGAGGCTGGTCATCTCTCAAATAAAATCAGTGTAGAGCAAGGAGTGCAACAGGGGTGCATGGGAGCCCCATTTTTGTCAATCTTTTCCTGTCGGATCTGGGTGAATTTCTTCAGAATTGGACCATGGCAAGTCCCAAATTCAACTCTACCAAGGTTTATTGGCTCACCTATGCAGATGACATCGTCCTGATTGACAGGACAGCAATAGGCGTGCAGCACTTACTGAATGGCCTAAGTGAATACACCAAACTTAACGGTCTACAAGTAAATCCGAGGAAGTCCAAAATTATGGTGTTGAAAAATCCGAAAAAGCAAATCAACTTTGGCAAATAGTTTTTCGAAGGTGAGGCGATTACAAGGGTAGATGAATTAGTCTACTTGGGCTACACGTTGTTTGCTTCGCCCTCAATCAGCAAAGGTGGAACGAGAAATAAGATCTAAGGTTGAGAAAACAATACCCCAGATGAAAAAGATCTTCCTCGAGCTGTGCGAATTCACAATCAAACCATTAATAAAGTACCATAGCGCCAAAGTAGTACCAGTGATATTGCACGGACTGAGGCCCAACCAAAGCTTTGGGACATAGACTGGCTAAAAGTGGAAGGTCAGATTTGGAAGAGGTCCCTGGGACTGCCTAGTTGTCTTCCTATGCAGGTCCTTAGGTTTGAACTCGGCCTGAAATCATTGCAGCAATAAGTAGCCTGGAGATTGATATCTTTGTACAGGCTAATGATAATCCCGGAAAAAAATTTCCTCTATGAAGACTTCAAGTGTCATCTCCAAATAGACAGCTCCAAGATTCTCCAGCAGTTGGATACGAAAGCTAAAAGCAACCTGGCAGGAGCAGATTCATCTGTAGAAACCCTGAAAGAGAATCCCACGAAAGTAAAGAAAGAACTGGAAATAATGGACTGGATCAAAACAGGGCTGAAAATGAGGCTTGTAAAACCAAAGAACAGTTTCCTAGTAGTGGAAAAAAAACTGGAAGACCTGCCTAAATATCTGCTAAAACATCCAAGCAGCGAATCAAGATCTGTTTATCTAAGGGTGCGCCTAAATTTAATTCATACAGGGAAGATTTTATATATCAGAAGGCAAAGCCAGAATTTAATACCGTTTTGTAAAATCTGTGCAAATCAAAATAAGCAAAATCTGCACCATTTGCTCTTAGAATGTGAAGGAACTTGGGAAACCAGAATTCTGTACTTTGGGAAATTTGTCCATAGTTTGAAATGTCTGCACTCAGAGAACTTTTTGTAACAATACTAGATAGTTTGAAGTTACTCACGTAGCTTCTGACGATATGAAGTTTGCAGTTGTTTGAAGAAAAAGGTATGTCTCCCTCAAGTCTCTAAAGAGGCCAATGATTGGACTCACAGAGACCGGAGAGCGGCATCCACGGGAAACCCTCAGGGGAAGAAAGCCCGTCGTAGTGATGCCTTCACGGTGTCCAATGTTTTCCGGCGGAGATGAAGGTAAGATGAATTCCTTTAGTAGGTAATCCGCAGCGGCTGCAACGGCAACAAAGAAGAGGAGCCGAAATCCTTCCGAGAGAAATCCACAGCGGCTGCAATGGCAACAAGGAAGAGGAGCTGAAATCCTTCCGAGAGAAATCTGCAGCGACTGAAATGGCAACAAGGAAGAGGAGCTGAAATCCTTCTGTGAGAATTCCGCAGCAGCAGAACAGCAACAAAGGTGAAGGAGAAGGACTCCTTCCGTAATGATAATCCGCAAGAAGTAAGCGGAAGGTAGAAAGAGCAAGACAGGAACGGAACGGCACCGGAGTACCGAGGAGGTAAGAAGCAGGGAGTGCTGCGAGGAGTGCTAAGGAAAGAAAGGATGAAAGGATGATGTAACTGAGAAGGCTAGGTAGGAAGAGAAGGACAATTCAGGAGCGTAGCATAGTAGCAAGCAAAGTAGCAAGTAGCGGCGCACCTACCCGAAGTTCAGAAGGAACTAAGTAGATTCGGGTAGGTGGCAGTCGCCATTTTGAATAGAACTAGACCGCAGCGCTGGAGTTGGAAGAACGGAACAAAAAAGGCGCCATCATGGTTTCTTCTGAGTGTAAGTGGGGTGATGCTTTTTCCAATGCATCCATAAAGATCTCCTTGTGGTTCTGACACTTTTGGAATCGCTTGATCTCAGGGCAAAACACTGCCTTGACGATTGCAGTGGGTCAGGTTCTTTTCAAACTTGGCCTGACTCAGACAGGCGTTTGGCAGACTGGAACAAATGTTTCTTAAAGAAAAGTGGTGAAATTTAATGGTAGAATTCAAAAACTGAGGAGGAGGTGAAGGTTTTTTCTTTTTTTCTCTTTCATTGTTTTTATTGGGGAAATTTAAGCTTTCCTTTCTTGTTCACTTGTTTGCTTCTTCCTTTTCTCTTTAAAGGCATGTCTTCTGTTGGTAGAATTGTATAAAAGAATTGCAAATTCAATGTTGATCTTAAATTGGCAATAGGTTGGTTTTTATTATTTTGTAAAGATCTAATTTTATCAAAACAAATTTTTAAAAAAATTATTTAAAAATAATCCTCCCTTCCCCTGGCACCGATCCTCAAGCCTCCCAGGTGCATGCCACAGTGATGTAGTATTGGACTTAGTATGCCAGCTAGATTAAGCACTGTATCTCCTGAGCGATCCAACCTTCACTAGACAACAGGATGAGCCCAGCTGATCCACATGGAGCTTGACCGACGGCAGAGGAACTAACCAATTGTAACCTGGCATCCCCTATGGATCAGGCCATGTATATGGTCTCGCCAATCAGTGGTGCTAATTATTCAGCCTTTTAAGCTCCAGCTTGCACTATGATTAACCAGAACCTTCTCGAGCAGCAGAGCCCTTTGCTGATATTTTGTATTCTGTACAATTAAACCTTGTTATCCTTGCAAGCTATCTCTTGGCCTGTTTCCCTAGAGCGTTGTATTCATTCTGGAGTAGGTGTAAACAGGGACTTGCCTTCACTATTCTTACAAAAAGCCTGCCCTACCACCTCAACCACCTGCCTGGTAGCCTATAAGAAGAAGGGAGTGGAAATGTTTTCCCTTTTATCTTGTGGAAGTGATATCAAATTTGCTCTTCTTAATTTCGCTCCAACTCCCAAAGTAATTCATTGGGGTGAAATCATGGAGACCCTTATATATGACCACCTATGGAACCCTCCCTCTAAAAAGACCACTCAAAATCCAGGTGGGTCTGATGAGCTTCCAATCGACCATCCCTCACTTTCCCCCAAAGCCCCCAAATCCTACTACACTGGAAGTAGAACCATTAATAGATTATCACCGCTCTTGGCAACGGAAGTACAAAATCCCGTCACTAGAGAATTTACTCACAACGTCATTTCAGGTGACAGAGACCCAGAGGTGAACCATTATCACCCTAACAAACTTTCATTTGGTTAAAGGAACTTTTGTTTTGGTTGTTTTTGGAACACGTCAGGCCCTCGAAGGTAAGAGACTTTCAAAAGAAACAAGACCTGACCATCGACACATGGGTGTAGGACATGAGGGCGACAAATCCCCCCACAATTTTAAGCGGGGGATACATTAGCAACCATCCCCCCCCCACAATCTCTTGCCCAAACCGAGCCGGACCGAACATTGTGTTTGTATTCACTACTGCTTGCTTGCAGTTGTGTCACTCAGCAAATAGTACAGCGCTAGCTAATTCTACTTCAACTAAGTTTGGTCCGACTCTGGGGTGGTGTGGTGGTGACGTGCTCCTGTGTGTAACTCACGTGATGTGCCCATGCCAACCGTTACATGATGCATGCGGCGGGCTTGCGCATTGTACTTGGGGCACCGCCCTGGAAAACACTACAGATGCGGCCTGCTCGCATCATGCGCGTCCATCGAAAAAACAGCGAGCAGGCAGCGATGCGTGCTAGACTGTGGGTGGCTTCCACTGGGTGATGTTTTGCTATTGCACCCATCGTATGTGCAGAAGGCCGCCTGGCCCTGCTGCTGCACCCCTAATCAGCCGGGCGCAGCCATCATCCATTACACAGGTACGCTTCGCGTGGATGGAATAAAAGGCTTACTTTGAGTTTAACAGCCCTCTCCATGTGTTATCTGTGTGTCTGCGGGCTATATACACTGCCCCGTTTCATTTTATTTATGCTATGTGTGCAGAGCGGAGAAGGGGCAATAGAGCGCTTCCTGTGGCACTCGGGGTCACCGATCAAGTAATTTTAGGATGGAAAATACTTGCCGTGTTATGCATCATCACCCCTCTTGGTTTAAATAGGTGGCGGGTAAAAGGCGAGAAGCCTGGTAGTTAGTTTGCATCGCATAGGCCAAAGAGTAAAAGAGAGCAAGCCACCGACTGACAGGATCAAGGACTAAAATCAACAATCCTTTAAAAGAGCTACTTTTGGGGCGGGGGGAGGAATCTTTGCGTAAGTTACTTTACCAGGCTCCACTGCATACATTTAATGGACCTTTGAAGGAAGAAACACTGAGCCGGCCTGCCTAGAGTCAAACAGAGTGACCACAGGTCTATGCAGCAGGTGCATAAACCCAATGAGCTGTCATCCCAACATAATGACCAACACCTTTGCTGTGATTTGCCTCCTTGCGCTTTATGTAACGCTAATATTCTTCTTTAAGCCGTTTTCAAACATTTTATAACCCTGCAGTCTGCAGCGCCTGAAGTCAAGGTAAAACAAAGCACTCGCCCCAAAGCTCTGTGCTGCTGGGGCCACAAGGGCAAGCCCTCTAGAAAGTCCAAAGTGCGTGACACTGGGCTCCGGCTTCACCTGTGCCGTCAGGGTGCCCCCCCCGGGTCTGGCGTTCTCAGCCCCCGTCCTCAGAGGCCAATTCTCAGGGGAACTGTAGGTGGGCCCTGCCATGGCCCCCCACTATCACAGGAACCGTCTGGCATCCACGATCCAGCTCTGCTGTGCTCTAGGAAAACCCAACTCGCCATCCCTCATTGCCACGCCGTGCCCGGCCCCCACCAGACTTCTTACTCTATCCCCACACTGTTTCTACTCCCCTTTTCACAGGATTTGCCCATGGTCGGGGCAGCGCATGTGGGCGTCCTATGCGTGCCCCTTTGGGTTTGCACCCCTGGTGTAATTTTGCCCATTGGAGGAGCCACGCAATGCTGTATTTTACCTCCTTCATATTTCATGTTCCTAGGCACTTTAAATTCCCTGGTGACGTCGACACATCTGGACACCCTCAGTGCACCCTGAATTCTTTTCGGGTCAACAGTGATTGTGAGCCCAAGGAAACTAGCTCCCACAGGAGGGTCCCCTTGAGCGTATCTGCCAGAGCACTGATAGTCATATGAGATTATCACTGGAAAATGCCTCAAGAAAACGCGCTTACAAATAGCGACCCAATATATGTATTTTCTTTTATTGTTCATTTATAAGCGCTTAATACCAGCGAGCGGTCCCTAAGCGCGGGACCAGGATTCAAACCTGTGTTGCGCCGCGTAGTCGTGCTTCCAAGACATGCGCGCTGCCCTTGAGTTATCCTTCCTCCCCTATTATAACGCACCTTCCTAGCGCTTTACTCCATCCATGCGTTGCTACCAACACTCCAGAAACAACCCCCGTTCCTAGGTCTCCTCGCAATATCCCCAAAGCTCTCAGTGCCCCACAGACTATGTTCTGGGCACCCCTGTTGGGGCCACAAAATCCCACCCACCAGACAAACATAGGCACTGGGTACACAGAAGAGCCACTCCTTAAATCATATGGATCTGCAGGCTCGGCAGAGCTATGCTACCCCTGACATTATAAAGGCCAGCTGAGCCATCCCTCAAGCTTTAAACATCTACAGACTCAGCAGACCTATGCTACCCCTTACATTATAGAGGCCAGCTGAGCCATCCCTCAAGCTTTAAATATCTACAGGCTCAGCAGAGCTATGCTACCCCTTACATTATAGAGGCCAGCTAAGCCATCCCTCAAGCTTTGAACATCTACAGGCTCAGCAGAGCTATGCTACCCCTTACATTATAGAGGCCAGCTCAGCCATCGCTCAAGCTTTGAACATATACAGGCTCGGCATAGCTATGCTACCCCTTACATTATAGAGGCCAGCTGAGCCATCCCTCAAGCTTTGAACATCTACAGGCTCGGCAGAGCTATGCTACCCCTTACATTATAAAGGCCAGCTGAGCCATCCCTCAAGCTTTAAACATCTACAGGCTCGGCAGAGCTATGCTACCCCTTACATTATAAAGGCCAGCTGAGCCATCCCTCAAGCTTTAAACATCTACAGGCTCGGCAGAGCTATTCTACCCTTTACATTATAGAGGCCAGCTGAGCCATCCCTCAAGCTTTGAACATCTACAGGCTCGGCAGAGCTATGCTACCCCTTACATTATAGAGGCCAGCTGAGCCATCTCTCAAGCTTTGAACATCTACAGGCTCGGCAGAGCTATTCTACCCCTTACATTATAGAGGCCAGCTGAGCCATCGCTCAAGCTTTGAACATCTACAGGCTCAGCAGAGCTATGCTACCCCTTACATTATAAAGGCCAGCTGAACCATCCCTCAAGCTTTGAACATCTACAGGCTCGGCATAGCTATGCTACCCCTTACATTATAGAGGCCAGCTGAGCCATCCCTCAAGCTTTGAACATCTACAGGCTCGGCAGAGCTATGCTACCCCTTACATTATAAAGGCCAGCTGAGCCATCCCTCAAGCTTTGAACATCTACAGGCTCGGCAGAGCTATGCTACCCCTTACATTATAAAGGCCAGCTGAGCCATCCCTCAAGCTTTAAACATCTACAGGCTCGGCAGAGCTATGCTACCCCTTACATTATAAAGGCCAGCTGAGCCATCCCTCAAGCTTTGAACATCTACAGGCTCGGCAGAGCTATTCTACCCTTTACATTATAGAGGCCAGCTGAGCCATCCCTCAAGCTTTGAACATCTACAGGCTCGGCAGAGCTATGCTACCCCTTACATTATAGAGGCCAGCTGAGCCATCTCTCAAGCTTTGAACATCTACAGGCTCGGCAGAGCTATTCTACCCCTTACATTATAGAGGCCAGCTGAGCCATCTCTCAAGCTTTGAACATCTACAGGCTCGGCAGAGCTATGCTACCCCTTACATTATAGAGGCCAGCTGAGCCATCCCTCAAGCTTTGAACATCTACAGGCTCGGCAAAGCTATTCTACCCCTTACATTATAGAGGCCAGCTGAGCCATCTCTGAAGCTTTGAACATCTACAGGCTCGGCAGAGCTATGCTACCCCTTACATTATAGAGGCCAGCTGAGCCATCGCTCAAGCTTTGAACATATACGGTCTCGGCAGAGCTATTCTACCCCTTACATTATTGAGGCCAGCTGAGCCATCGCTCAAGCTTTGAACATATACGGTCTCGGCAGAGCTATTCTACCCCTTACATTATAGAGGCCAGCTAAGCCATCGCTCAAGCTTTGAACATATACAGGCTTGGCAGAGCTATGCTACCCCTTACATTATAAAGGCCAGCTGAACCATCCCTCAAGCTTTGAACATCTACAGCCTCAGCAGAGCTATTCTACCCCTTACATTATAGAGGCCAGCTGAGCCATCGCTCAAGCTTTTAACATCTACTGGTGTGGCAGAGCTAGCCCTTACACTATAGAGATACACAGGCCAACAGAGCTATCTCTCAAGCTTTTAACATCTACAGGCTCGGCAGAGCTATGCTACCCCTTACATTATAAAGGCCAGCTGAGCCATCCCTCAAGCTTTGAACATCTACAGGCTCAGCAGAGCTATTCTACCCCTTACATTATAGAGGCCAGCTGAGCCATCGCTCAAGCTTTTAACATCTACTGGTGTGGCAGAGCTAGCCCTTACACTATAGAGATACACAGGCCAACAGAGCTATCTCTCAAGCTTTGAACATCTACAGGCTCGGCAGAGCTATGCTACCCCTTACATTATAAAGGCCAGCTGAGCCATCCCTCAAGCTTTGAACATCTACAGGCTCAGCAGAGCTATTCTACCCCTTACATTATAAAGGCCAGCTGAGCCATCGCTCAAGCTTTGAACATCTACAGGCTCAGCAGAGCTATTCTACCCCTTACATTATAAAGGCCAGCTGAGCCATCCCTCAAGCTTTTAACATCTACTGGTGTGACAGAGCTAGCCCTTACACTATAGAGATATACAGGCCAACAGAGCTATCTCTCAAGCTTTTAACATCTACAGGATCGGCAGAGCTATGCTACCCCTTACATTATAGAGGCCAGCTGAGCCATTGCTCAAGCTTTGAACATTTACAGGCTCAGCAGAGCTATTCTACCCCTTACATTATAGAGGCCAGCTGAGCCATCGCTCAAGCTTTTAACATCTACTGGTGTGGCAGAGCTAGCCCTTACACTATAGAGATATACAGGCCAACAGAGCTATCTCTCAAGCTTTGAACATCTACAGGTGCAGCAGAGCTAGCCCTTAGACTATAGAGATATACAGGCCACAGCTCTGTCTCACAAGCTTTTAACATCTACAGGCTCGGCAGAGCTATGCTACCCCTTACATTATAGAGGCCAGCTGAGCCATCGCTCAAGCTTTGAACATCTACAGGCTCGGCAGAGCTATGCTACCCCTTACATTATAAAGGCCAGCTGAGCCATCCCTCAAGCTTTGAACATCTACAGGCTCGGCAGAGCTATGCTACCCCTTACATTATAGAGGCCAGCTGAGCCATCCCTCAAGCTTTGAACATCTACAGGTTCGGCAGAGCTATGCTACCCCTTACATTATAGAGGCCAGCTGAGCCATCCCTCAAGCTTAGAACATCTACAGGCTCGGCAGAGCTAGCCCTTACACTATAGAGATATACAGGCCAACAGAGCTATCTCTCAAGCTTTGAGCATCTACAGGCTCAGCTGAGCTAACCCTTACACAATAGAGATATACAGGCCAACAGAGCTATCTCTCAAGCTTTGAGCATCTACAGGCTCAGCGGAGCTAACCCTTACACTATAGAGATATACAGGCTGAACTGCCACACCAAGTCCCAAATACGAGATCTGTAACACAATAGTCTGTAAAAGTTTATGCTCAAACAACCTTTACATGTAATTGCATTAAACTTGCGTGTGCAGCTCTCTAATTGCTGTCAGGTGTGGCCTGAACAAAAGAACCAAGGACTTTACTACACAAGATGGAGAGGCCAAGCATCGTGTGACCAACAGGTTTTTCAGAAATCTGTCACTTTTAGGACAGACATCTCAAGTTGTGCTCCATAAACAGAGCCCTGCGCCTTTTCTGTGATTCACAATGAGCCCAGCCCAATCAGACACAATTCCAAGAGTGAAACTCTTAATTTGCATGGCAGTGGTCACCATTCCACCAGGATGTGGAACCAGAGAGGAAGATGCAGGCTGGTGGCCTTCCACTATATAGTGTAGTCTTCGCTATTCAACCAAGGAACTTTGGTAGGGGAAACAGAGGGTCCCACGGGCTAGGGGCAGAGCCATGGAACACCTGCACATTTTAGAGGATGCTTGGAGTTCCTATGAGGGATGCAAACATGATCACCTGTGTGGGATCCATCGAGCAAGTGGTTAGTGTGAGCTGGTGTGCGTCAGGGCTGGGGACCGGGTCTATTTTGCAGCACAGTACTTATTAGCTCAATGCCATATTCATGACAGAATCTGCTTTTTGCATTTTCTTGCCGAACTTTACTCAATTCGTTTTATGTTCAATGTCAGTGAGAATCTGTGTGCGTGTGTGTGGTCGCTGCTGTAGCACAGAAGTGTTTTATAACATGCTCTGTGAATTAGGCTCCAAGGCTCTGGTTGATTGTTATTCATTTTATAAAACTCATGCCCGGGGTAGCACTATGGCATGAGAGGTGTTGGCACGAATCGTTCATTTTCTATGAATGCATTGATGATGGCAGCGTCCATGCTGGCCACGATCGCATGCTGCCACAGCCACACAGCCACACTGCATCAGTCATCTTGCTGTTGTAGCGCAGTTGCTATTTTAAAACCACCAGCACCCAGGCAGGGGTGCTGTATGCATGCACCATGGCGCAGGCAGAATTAGTGCTGCCTTTAGTTCAGTGTGCAGTGCCTCAGGAAGCCCTTTCTCTTCCCCAATCCCCGGCATGCTGGGGGCGAAATCTTGCCAGAGCACAGGCTCAATGACTGTTAAACATACCTCAGCATGTGCCTGCATTCACACAGCTGACACCATTTGCAGCCCCGTGTGGAGAGAGGAAAAGGCTGCAGAACCTTTACTTTAGTGGACGTCTTTTTCTCCTCTCCTTTACATGCCCTATGTTTGCTGCAGCTACTTTTCTAGGTTTGGCCCGGGTGCCCATTTGGTAGATGGTTTGTCTTAGTATTGCCTATCCAGAGTGCTGAGCTGTGGTTTACATAGACCGGAATGTCACATCCTGGCGAGGCAGCACACCTACTGGCATACTATATATGAGGAGGGGAAACATTGCCCACCCATTAACTGCCCATGGCCATGCTAATCCCGATGGCCATCCATTCCTACCCAGTTCCTGCCCCTGCCTGCCCACCACACCATCTCATGGGAACTCTTGTACTCGCTTTAAACAAGCCTTACCCTCAAACTTTGCACTCAATTGCCTGTCAGTGTTTTTTCAAAGCAGCTGCAAACCCGCTACTGGTGTAACAGAAATGGTGTAACCTGGTATGCCTTGTGCCGCTCGATGTATAAGCACTATGTGCATCCTTTACTGAAGTCCTGTTAAAAACAAGCATTGTCAAAGCCAACAGTTTAAACTTGTGTATTAATATATTAGGCATTCACAGGTAGTGCTATTATATGCCCAGGTGGTACTCCCACCATTCTGCAGCTGCCAGTTGCTACAATCTACTTAATACCACCACTGCAGATGGCAGTGTCTGGCAAATGCCTTTCCTGTGCCTACACAAAAGCCCAAACTGTTGACATTGCCAATGCCCATTTAACCCCTCAGTGTTTTTTGGCGAGTGGATGTTTTTATTGTATTTCTGCTTCTAATAGGCAGAAGCTCAGAAAATATTGTGAAGTACCCAGAAATTGAATATTTCCTCCTTTCTGCTCAATTAAAAACGTTATCGAGCATCCATAAGTATTCCTCCATCTCAGAATCGGTAGACATCTTTCGACAGATGCCTCCCGCAGCTTCCTAACTGTTCCAGCATCTTCCTGTAAGGCTAAGAGGAGCTTTAGTGATTTCTGACAACTGAAAACGGGGCTGCGTACAACTATGATGCAAAAAAGACTCAATCATGTTTGTGTGAGCAATATACATAAAGAGAAAATGGATCTGGTTGACATAGAAACAATAGCAACAGATTTTGTCATGCGTACCGAACGCCGCAAAAAATATTAGATTTTTTAAACAAATCTGCATGATCATCACTGACTACAAAAACATTGGCCGATTTTACTCTGTGGTTTGTGTCTGTAGCAAAGTCCCCAAGCTGCCACCTGTCCCCCCAGATTTTATGGGTCTCCTGCGCCCCTGCATCGGCGGTCCTGAGAACTGCCATTGGAACTGTTGTCTTGTGCTGGAGAAGCCTGAGAATGTACTGTCCTCCAAGCTCCCATCTTACCCCAGGCTACAGCATCCTGACATATTATTTGAGAACACTTCTTTTTTTTCTCAAAAACTATCGCACACCCGTTTTGTATTAGTTGTATTAGTTGTAAGTTGCAATAGGTTTTTCTTAGCATAGGCCCTTTTATTTCACACAACACCACTAGGACTCCCTTATTTTTCATTTGATGGTCGACGCTTGCTCCCATCTTAGATTTAGGTCTAGATTCTGCGCTTTTCTAACCTGCATTCATTGTTCAATAAACACCCTTGAAATGTGATAACTTGTGTCTGTTTTACTTGTTGCCACCATGAGTTCCTTATAGTTCCTTCAGTCTCTGGTGACCTCAGGGAGTGCAGTGTGAGTGCTGGGGTGGGAGGGATAGGTGTGAATGACTCCATGTCACCTGCCATCCCCTGGGAGGTTCCATCAGTCTCTGGTGACCTCAGGGAGTGAAGTGTGGGGGCTGGGGTGGGGGAATACGTCTGAATGACTCCATGTCACCTGCACATCCCCTAGGAGGTTCCAGTCTCTGGTGACCAGAGGGAGAGCAGTGTGAGGGCTGGGGTGGCGGGGATAGGTGTGAATGGCTCCATGTCACCTGCACATACCCTAGGAGGTTCCATCAGTCTCTGGTGACCAGAGGGAGTGCAGTGTGAGTGCTGGGGTGGGGGAATAGGTGTGAATGACTCCATGTCACCTGCACATCTCCTAGGAGGTTCCTTCAGTCTCTGGTGGACCAGAGGGGGAGAAGTGTGGGGGCTGGGGTGGGGGATAGTTGTGAATGTCTCCATGTCACCTGCACATCCCCTAGGAGGTTCCTTCAGCCTCTGGTGACCAGAAGACATGCAGTCTGAGGGCTGGGGTGGGGGAATAGGTGTGAATGACTCCATGTCACCTGCACATCCCCTAGGAGGTTCCTTCATTCTCTGGTGACCTCGGGGAATGCAGTGTGGGGGCTGGGGTGGGGGGATAGGTGTGAATGACTCCATGTCACCTGCACATCCCCAAGGAGGTTCCTTCAGTCTCAGGTGACCAGAGGGAGAGCATTGTGAGGGCTGGGGTGGGGGGGATAGGTGCGCTTGACTCCATGTCACCTGTTCATCCCCTAGGAGGTTCCTTCAGTCTCTAGTGACCAGAGGGAGTGCAGTGTGAGTGCTGGGGTGGGGGGGATAGGTGTGAATGACTCCATGTCACCTGCACATCCCCTAGGAGGTTCCAGTCTCTGGTGACCAGAGGGAGAGCAGTGTGAGGGCTGGGGTGGGGGGATAGGTGCGAGTGAGTCCATGTCACCTGTTCATCCCCTAGGAGGTTCCTGCAGTCTCTGCTGACCAGAGGGAGTGCAGTGTGAGTGCTGGGGTGGGAGGGATAGGTGTGAATGACTCCATGTCACCTCCACATACCCTAGGAGGTTCCTTCAGTCTCTGGTGACCAGAGGGAGTGCAGTGTGAGTGCTGGGGTGGGAGGGATAGGTGTGAATGACTCCATGTCACCTGCACATACCCTAGGAGGTTCCTTCAGTCTCTGGTGACCTCAGGGAGTGCAGTCTGAGGGCTGGGGTGGGGGAATAGGTCGAATGACTCCATGTCACCTGCAAATCCCCTAGGAGGTTCCTTCAGTCTCTGGTGACCAGAAGGGGTGCAGTCTGCATGCTGGTGTGGGGAAGGGGATAGGTGTGAATGACTCCATGTCACCTACACATCCCCTAGGAGGTTCCGTCAGCCTCTGGTGACCAGAGGGCGTGCAGTCTGAGGGCTGGGGTGGGGAATAGGTGTGAATGACTCCATGTCACCTGCACATCCCCTAGGCGGTTACTTCAGTCTCTGGTGACCAGAGGGAGTGCAGTGTGAGGGTTGGGGTGGGGGGATAGAAGTGAATGACTCCATGTCACCTGCACATCCCCTAGGAGGTTCCTTCAGTCTCTGGTGACCTCGGGAGTGCAGTGTGAGGGCTGGGGTGGGGGGATAGGTGTGAATGACTCCATGTCACCTGCCATACCCTAGGAGGTTCCTTCAGTCTCTGGTGACCAGAGGGAGTGCAGTGTGAGTGCTAGGGTGGGGGGATAGGTTTGAATGACTCCATGTCACCTGCACATCCCCTAGGAGGTTCCTTCAGTCTCTGATGACCTCAGGGAGTGCAGTGTGGGGACTGGGGTGGGGGGATAGGTGTGAATAACTCAATGTCACATGCACATCGCCTGGGAGGTTCCTTCAGTCTCTGGTGACCTCAGGGTGTGCAGTGTGAGGGTTGGGGTGGGGGGGATAGGTGTGAATGACTCCAAGTCACCTGCCATCCCCTAGGAGGTTCCTTCAGTCTCTGGTGACCAGAGGGAGTGCAGTGTGAGTGCTGGGGTGGGGGGATAGGTGTGAATGACTCCATGTCACCTGCACATCCCCTAGGAGGTTCCTTCAGTCTCTGGTGACCAGATGGAGTGCATTGTGAGTGTTGGGGTGGGGGGGATAGGTGTGAATGACTCCATGTCACCTGCACATCCCCTAGGAGGCTCCTTCAGTCTCTGTTGACCTCAGGGCGTGCAGTGTGGGGGCTGGGGTGGGGGAATAGGTGTGAATGACTCCATGTCACCTGCACATCGCCTGGGATGTTCCTTCAGTCTCTGGTGACCTCAGGGCGTGAAGTGTGAGGGATGGGTGGGGGTATAGGTGCAGGTGAGACCATGTCACCTGCCATCCCCTAGGAGGTTCCTTCAGTCTCTGGTGACCTCAGGGAGTGCAGTCTGAGGGCTGGAGTGGGGGAGGGGATAGGTGTGAATGACTCCATGTCACCTACACATCCCCTAGGAGGTTCCTTCAGCCTCTGGTGACCAGAGGGCGTGCATTCTGAGGGCTGGGGTGGGGGAATAGGTGTGAATGACTCCATGTCACCTGCACATCCCCTAGGAGGTTCCTTCAGTCTGTGGTGACCAGAGGGCGTGCAGTGTCAGGGGTGGGGTGGGGGTATATGTGCAGGTGACTCCATGACACCTGCACATCCCCTAGGCGGTTCCTTCAGTCTCTGGTGACCAGAGGGAGTGCAGTGTGAGGGTTGGGGTGGGGGGATAGAAGTGAATGACTCCATGTCACCTGCACATCCCCTAGGAGGTTCCTTCAGTCTCTGGTGACCTCGGGGCGTGCAGTGTGAGGCATGGAGTGGGGGATAGGTGTGAATGACTCCAAGTCACCTGCCATACCCTAGGAGGTTCCTTCAGTCTCTGGTGACCAGAGGGAGTGCACTGTGAGTGCTGGGGTGGGGGGATAGGTGTGAATGACTCCATGTCAGCTGCACATCCCCTAGGAGGTACCTTCAGTCTCTGGTGACCAGATGGAGTGCATTGTGAGTGTTGAGGTGGGGGGATAGGTGTGAATGACTCCATGTCACCTGCACATCCCCTAGGAGGTTCCTTCAGTCTCTGGTGACCTCAGGGCGTGCAGTGTGGGGGCTGGGGTGGGGGAATAGGTGTGAAGGACTCCATGTCACCTGCACATCGCCTGGGATGTTCCTTCAGTCTCTGGTGACCTCAGGGCGTGAAGTGTGAGGGCTAGGTGGGGGTATAGGTGCAGCTGAGACCATGTCACCTGCCATCCCCTAGGAGGTTCTTCCAGTCTCTGGTGACCAGAGGGAGTGCAGCGTGAGTGCTGGGGTGGGGGGGTAGGTGTGAATGACTCCATGTCTCCTGCACATCCCCTAGGAGGTTCCTTCAGTCTCCTGTGACCAGAGGTAGTGCAGTGTGAGGGCTGGGGTGGGGGATACGTGTGAATGACTCCATGTCACCTGCACATCCCCTAGGAGGTTCCAGTCTCTGGTGACCAGAAGGAGAGCAGTGTGAGGGCTGGGGTGGGGGGATAGATGTGAATGACTCCATGTCACCTGCACATCCCCTAGGAGGTTCCTTCAGTCTCTGGTGACCAGAGGGAGTGCAGTGTGAGGGCAGTGGTGGGGGGATAGGTGTGAATGACTCAATTTTAGCTGCGCATCCCCTAGGAGGTCCTTCAGCCGCTGGTGACCAGAGGGCGTGCAGTCTGAGGGCTGGGGTGGGGGAATAGGTGTGAATGACTCCATGTCACCTGTTCATCCCCTAGGAGGTTCCTTACGTCTCTGGTGACCAGAGGGAGTGCAGTGTGAGTGCTGGGGTGGGGGGGGGATAGGTGTGAATGACTCCATGTCACCTGCACATCCCCTAGGAGGTTCCTTCAGTCTCTGGTGACCAGAAGGAGTGCAGTCTGCATGCTGGTGTGGGGGAGGGGATAGGTGTGAATGACTCCATGTCACCTACACATCCCCAGGAGGTGCCTTCAGTCAGTCTCTGGTGACCAGAGGGAGTGCAGTGTGAGGGCTGGGGTGGGGTATGGGTGTGAATAACTCAATATCACCCGGCATCCCCTAGGAGGTTCCTTCAGTCTCTGGTGACCAGAGGGAGTGCAATGTGAGTACTGGGGTTGGGGGAATAGGTGTGAATGACTCCATGTCACCTGCACATCCCCTAGGAGGTTCCAGTCTCTAGTGACCAGAGGGAGAGCAGTGTGAGGGCTGGGGTGGGGGGGATAGGTGCGAGTGACTCCATTTCACCTGTTCATCCCGTAGGAGGTTCCTTTAGTCTCTGGTGACCAGAGGGAGAGCAGTGTGAGGGTTGGGATGGGGGGATAGGTGTGAATGACTCCATGTCACCTGCACATCCCCTAGGAGGTTCCTTCAGTCTCTGGTGACCTTAGGGAGTGCAGTGTGAGGGCTGGGGTGGGGGGATAGGCGTGAATGACTCCATGTCACCTGCCATCACCTAGGAGGTTCCTTCAGTCTCTGGTGACCAGAGGGAGTGCAGTGTGAGTGCTGGGGTGGGGGGGGGATAGGTGTGAATGACTCCATGTCACCTGCACATCCCCTAGGAGGTTCCTTCAGTCTATGGTGACCTCAGGGAGTGCAGTGTGGGGACTGGGGTGGGGGGATAGGTGTGAATGACTCCATGTCACCTGCACATCCCCCAGGAGGTTCCTTCAGTCTCTGTTGACCTCAGGGGGTACAGTCTGAGGGCTGGGGTGGGGTATAGGTGTGAATAACTCAATGTCACATGTACATCGCCTGGGAGGTTCCTTCAGTCTCTGGTGACCTCAGGGCGTTGAGTGTGAGGGCTGGGGTGAGGGCATAGGTGCAGGTGACTCCATGTCACCTACCATCCCCTAGGAGGTTCCTTCAGTCTCTGGTGACCAGAGGGAGTGCAGTGTGGGGGCTGGGGTGCGGGGATAGGTGTGAATGACTCCATGTCACCTGCCATCCCCTAGGAGGTTCCTTCAGTCTCTGGTGACCAGAGGGAGTGCAGTGTGAGGGGTGGGGGTATATGTGCAGGTGACTCCATGACACCTGCACATCCCCAAGGCGGTTCCTTCAGTCTCTGGTGACCAGAGGGAGTGCAGTGTGAGGGTTGGGGTGGGGGGATAGAAGTGAATGACTCCATGTCACCTGCACATCCCCTAGGAGGTTCCTTCAGTCTCTGGTGACCTCAGGGAGTGCAGTGTGGGGGCTGGGGTGGGGGAATAGGTGTGAATGACTCCATGTCACCTGCACATCTCCTAGGAGGTTCCTTCAGTCTCTGGTGACCAGAGGGAGTGCAGTGTGAGCGCTGGGGTGGGGGGATATGTGTGAATGACTCCATGTCACCTGCACATTCCCTAGGAGGTTCCAGTCTCTAGTGACCAGAGGGAGAGCAGTGTGAGGGCTGGGGTGGGGGGCATAGGTGCGAGTGACTCCATTTCACCTGTTCATCCCCTAGGAGGTTCCTTTAGTCTCTGGTGACCAGAGGGAGAGCAGTGTGAGGGTTGGGATGGGGGGATAGGTGTGAATGACTCCATGTCACCTGCACATCCCCTGGGAGGTTCCTTCAGTCTCTGGTGACCTTAGGGAGTGCAGTGTGAGGGCTGGGGTGGGGGGATAGGCGTGAATGACTCCATGTCACCTGCCATCACCTAGGAGGTTCCTTCAGTCTCTGGTGACCAGAGGGAGTGCAGTGTGAGTGCTGGGGTGGGGGGGGGGGATAGGTGTGAATGACTCCATGTCACCTGCACATCCCCTAGGAGGTTCCTTCAGTCTATGGTGACCTCAGGGAGTGCAGTGTGGGGACTGGGGTGGGGGGATAGGTGTGAATGACTCCATGTCACCTGCACATCCCCCAGGAGGTTCCTTCAGTCTCTGTTGACCTCAGGGGGTACAGTCTGAGGGCTGGGGTGGGGTATAGGTGTGAATAACTCAATGTCACATGCACATCGCCTGGGAGGTTCCTTCAGTCTCTGGTGACCTCAGGGCGTTGAGTGTGAGGGCTGGGGTGAGGGCATAGGTGCAGGTGACTCCATGTCACCTACCATCCCCTAGGAGGTTCCTTCAGTCTCTGATGACCAGAGGGAGTGCACTGTGAGTGCTGGGGTGGGGGGATAGGTGTGAATGACTCCATGTCAGCTGCACATCCCCTAGGAGGTTCCTTCAGTCTCTGGTGACCAGATGGAGTGCATTGTGAGTGTTGAGGTGGGGGGATAGGTGTGAATGACTCCATGTCACCTGCACATCCCCTAGGAGGTTCCTTCAGTCTCTGGTGACCTCAGGGCGTGCAGTGTGGGGGCTGGGGTGGGGGAATAGGTGTGAAGGACTCCATGTCACCTGCACACATCGCCTGGGATGTTCCTTCAGTCTCTGGTGACCTCAGGGCGTGAAGTGTGAGGGCTAGGTGGGGGTATAGGTGCAGCTGAGACCATGTCACCTGCCATCCCCTAGGAGGTTCTTCCAGTTTCTGGTGACCAGAGGGAGTGCAGTGTGAGTGCTGGGGTGGGGGGGTAGGTGTGAATGACTCCATGTCTCCTGCACATCCCCTAGGAGGTTCCTTCAGTCTCCTGTGACCAGAGGTAGTGCAGTGTGAGGGCTGGGGTGGGGGATACGTGTGAATGACTCCATGTCACCTGCACATCCCCTAGGAGGTTCCAGTCTCTGGTGACCAGAAGGAGAGCAGTGTGAGGGCTGGGGTGGGGGGATAGATGTGAATGACTCCATGTCACCTGCACATCCCCTAGGAGGTTCCTTCAGTCTCTGGTGACGAGAGGGAGTGCAGTGTGAGGGCAGTGGTGGGGGGATAGGTGTGAATGACTCAATTTTAGCTGCGCATCCCCTAGGAGGTCCTTCAGCCGCTGGTGACCAGAGGGCGTGCAGTCTGAGGGCTGGGGTGGGGGAATAGGTGTGAATGACTCCATGTCACCTGTTCATCCCCTAGGAGGTTCCTTACATCTCTGGTGACCAGAGGGAGTGCAGTGTGAGTGCTGGGGTGGGGGGGATAGGTGTGAATGACTCCATGTCACCTGCACATCCCCTAGGAGGTTCCTTCAGTCTCTGGTGACCAGAAGGAGTGCAGTCTGCATGCTGGTGTGGGGGAGGGGATAGGTGTGAATGACTCCATGTCACCTACACATCCCCAGGAGGTGCCTTCAGTCAGTCTCTGGTGACCAGAGGGAGTGCAGTGTGAGGGCTGGGGTGGGGTATGGGTGTGAATAACTCAATATCACCCGCCATCCCCTAGGAGGTTCCTTCAGTCTCTGGTGACCAGAGGGAGTGCAATGTGAGTACTGGGGTTGGGGGAATAGGTGTGACTGACTCCATGCCACCTGCACATCCCCTAGGAGGTTCCTTCAGTCTCTGGTGACCTCAGGGAGTGCAGTGTGGGGGCTGGGGTGGGGGAATAGGTGTGAATGACTCCATGTCACCTGCACATCCCCTAGGAGGTTCCAGTCTCTAGTGACCAGAGGGAGAGCAGTGTGAGGGCTGGGGTGGGGGGGATAGGTGCGAGTGACTCCATTTCACCTGTTCATCCCGTAGGAGGTTCCTTTAGTCTCTGGTGACCAGAGGGAGAGCAGTGTGAGGGTTGGGATGGGGGGATAGGTGTGAATGACTCCATGTCACCTGCACATCCCCTAGGAGGTTCCTTCAGTCTCTGGTGACCTTAGGGAGTGCAGTGTGAGGGCTGGGGTGGGGGGATAGGCGTGAATGACTCCATGTCACCTGCCATCACCTAGGAGGTTCCTTCAGTCTCTGGTGACCAGAGGGAGTGCAGTGTGAGTGCTGGGGTGGGGGGGGGATAGGTGTGAATGACTCCATGTCACCTGCACATCCCCTAGGAGGTTCCTTCAGTCTATGGTGACCTCAGGGAGTGCAGTGTGGGGACTGGGGTGGGGGGATAGGTGTGAATGACTCCATGTCACCTGCACATCCCCCAGGAGGTTCCTTCAGTCTCTGTTGACCTCAGGGGGTACAGTCTGAGGGCTGGGGTGGGGTATAGGTGTGAATAACTCAATGTCACATGTACATCGCCTGGGAGGTTCCTTCAGTCTCTGGTGACCTCAGGGCGTTGAGTGTGAGGGCTGGGGTGAGGGCATAGGTGCAGGTGACTCCATGTCACCTACCATCCCCTAGGAGGTTCCTTCAGTCTCTGGTGACCAGAGGGAGTGCAGTGTGGGGGCTGGGGTGCGGGGATAGGTGTGAATGACTCCATGTCACCTGCCATCCCCTAGGAGGTTCCTTCAGTCTCTGGTGACCAGAGGGAGTGCAGTGTGAGGGGTGGGGGTATATGTGCAGGTGACTCCATGACACCTGCACATCCCCAAGGCGGTTCCTTCAGTCTCTGGTGACCAGAGGGAGTGCAGTGTGAGGGTTGGGGTGGGGGGATAGAAGTGAATGACTCCATGTCACCTGCACATCCCCTAGGAGGTTCCTTCAGTCTCTGGTGACCTCAGGGAGTGCAGTGTGGGGGCTGGGGTGGGGGAATAGGTGTGAATGACTCCATGTCACCTGCACATCTCCTAGGAGGTTCCTTCAGTCTCTGGTGACCAGAGGGAGTGCAGTGTGAGCGCTGGGGTGGGGGGATATGTGTGAATGACTCCATGTCACCTGCACATTCCCTAGGAGGTTCCAGTCTCTAGTGACCAGAGGGAGAGCAGTGTGAGGGCTGGGGTGGGGGGCATAGGTGCGAGTGACTCCATTTCACCTGTTCATCCCCTAGGAGGTTCCTTTAGTCTCTGGTGACCAGAGGGAGAGCAGTGTGAGGGTTGGGATGGGGGGATAGGTGTGAATGACTCCATGTCACCTGCACATCCCCTGGGAGGTTCCTTCAGTCTCTGGTGACCTTAGGGAGTGCAGTGTGAGGGCTGGGGTGGGGGGATAGGCGTGAATGACTCCATGTCACCTGCCATCACCTAGGAGGTTCCTTCAGTCTCTGGTGACCAGAGGGAGTGCAGTGTGAGTGCTGGGGTGGGGGGGGGGGATAGGTGTGAATGACTCCATGTCACCTGCACATCCCCTAGGAGGTTCCTTCAGTCTATGGTGACCTCAGGGAGTGCAGTGTGGGGACTGGGGTGGGGGGATAGGTGTGAATGACTCCATGTCACCTGCACATCCCCCAGGAGGTTCCTTCAGTCTCTGTTGACCTCAGGGGGTACAGTCTGAGGGCTGGGGTGGGGTATAGGTGTGAATAACTCAATGTCACATGCACATCGCCTGGGAGGTTCCTTCAGTCTCTGGTGACCTCAGGGCGTTGAGTGTGAGGGCTGGGGTGAGGGCATAGGTGCAGGTGACTCCATGTCACCTACCATCCCCTAGGAGGTTCCTTCAGTCTCTGATGACCAGAGGGAGTGCACTGTGAGTGCTGGGGTGGGGGGATAGGTGTGAATGACTCCATGTCAGCTGCACATCCCCTAGGAGGTTCCTTCAGTCTCTGGTGACCAGATGGAGTGCATTGTGAGTGTTGAGGTGGGGGGATAGGTGTGAATGACTCCATGTCACCTGCACATCCCCTAGGAGGTTCCTTCAGTCTCTGGTGACCTCAGGGCGTGCAGTGTGGGGGCTGGGGTGGGGGAATAGGTGTGAAGGACTCCATGTCACCTGCACACATCGCCTGGGATGTTCCTTCAGTCTCTGGTGACCTCAGGGCGTGAAGTGTGAGGGCTAGGTGGGGGTATAGGTGCAGCTGAGACCATGTCACCTGCCATCCCCTAGGAGGTTCTTCCAGTTTCTGGTGACCAGAGGGAGTGCAGTGTGAGTGCTGGGGTGGGGGGGTAGGTGTGAATGACTCCATGTCTCCTGCACATCCCCTAGGAGGTTCCTTCAGTCTCCTGTGACCAGAGGTAGTGCAGTGTGAGGGCTGGGGTGGGGGATACGTGTGAATGACTCCATGTCACCTGCACATCCCCTAGGAGGTTCCAGTCTCTGGTGACCAGAAGGAGAGCAGTGTGAGGGCTGGGGTGGGGGGATAGATGTGAATGACTCCATGTCACCTGCACATCCCCTAGGAGGTTCCTTCAGTCTCTGGTGACCAGAGGGAGTGCAGTGTGAGGGCAGTGGTGGGGGGATAGGTGTGAATGACTCAATTTTAGCTGCGCATCCCCTAGGAGGTCCTTCAGCCGCTGGTGACCAGAGGGCGTGCAGTCTGAGGGCTGGGGTGGGGGAATAGGTGTGAATGACTCCATGTCACCTGTTCATCCCCTAGGAGGTTCCTTACATCTCTGGTGACCAGAGGGAGTGCAGTGTGAGTGCTGGGGTGGGGGGGATAGGTGTGAATGACTCCATGTCACCTGCACATCCCCTAGGAGGTTCCGTCAGTCTCTGGTGACCAGAAGGAGTGCAGTCTGCATGCTGGTGTGGGGGAGGGGATAGGTGTGAATGACTCCATGTCACCTACACATCCCCAGGAGGTGCCTTCAGTCAGTCTCTGGTGACCAGAGGGAGTGCAGTGTGAGGGCTGGGGTGGGGTATGGGTTTGAATAACTCAATATCACCCGCCATCCCCTAGGAGGTTCCTTCAGTCTCTGGTGACCAGAGGGAGTGCAATGTGAGTACTGGGGTTGGGGGAATAGGTGTGACTGACTCCATGCCACCTGCACATCCCCTAGGAGGTTCCTTCAGTCTCTGGTGACCTCAGGGAGTGCAGTGTGGGGGCTGGGGTGGGGGAATAGGTGTGAATGACTCCATGTCACCTGCACATCTCCTAGGAGGTTCCTTCAGTCTCTGGTGACCAGAGGGAGTGCAGTGTGAGCGCTGGGGTGGGGGGATATGTGTGAATGACTCCATGTCACCTGCACATCCCCTAGGAGGTTCAGTCTCTAGTGACCACAGGGAGAGCAGTGTGAGGGCTGGGGTGGGGGGGATAGGTGCGAGTGACTCCATTTCACCTGTTCATCCCCTAGGAGGTTCCTTTAGTCTCTGGTGACCAGAGGGAGAGAAGTGTGAGGGTTGGGATTGGGGGATAGGTGTGAATGACTCCATGTCACCTGCACATCCCCTAGGAGGTTCCTTCAGTCTCTGGTGACCTTAGGGAGTGCAGTGTGAGGGCTGGGGTGGGGGGATAGGCGTGAATGACTCCATGTCACCTGCCATCACCTAGGAGGTTCCTTCAGTCTCTGGTGACCAGAGGGAGTGCAGTGTGAGTGCTGGGGTGGGGGGGGATAGGTGTGAATGACTCCATGTCACCTGCACATCCCCTAGGAGGTTCCTTCAGTCTATGGTGACCTCAGGGAGTGCAGTGTGGGGACTGGGGTGGGGGGATAGGTGTGAATGACTCCATGTCACCTGCACATCCCCCAGGAGGTTCCTTCAGTCTCTGTTGACCTCAGGGGGTACAGTCTGAGGGCTGGGGTGGGGTATAGGTGTGAATAACTCAATGTCACATGCACATCGCCTGGGAGGTTCCTTCAGTCTCTGGTGACCTCAGGGCGTTAAGTGTGTGAGGGCTGGGGTGAGGGCATAGGTGCAGGTGACTCCATGTCACCTACCATCCCCTAGGAGGTTCCTTCAGTCTCTGGTGACCAGAGGGAGTGCAGTGTGGGGGCTGGGGTGCGGGGATAGGTGTGAATGACTCCATGTCACCTGCCATCCCCTAGGAGGTTCCTTCAGTCTCTGATGACCAGAGGGAGTGCAGTGTGAGTGCTGGGGTGGGGGGATAGGTGTGAATGACTCCATGTCACCTGCACATCCCCTAGGAGGTTCCATCAGTCTCTGGTGACCTCAGGGAGTGCAGTGTGGGGGCTGGGGTGGGTGAATATGTGTGAATGACTCCATGTCACCTGCACATCCCCTAGGAGGTTCCTTCAGTCTCTGGTGACAAGAGGGAGTGCAGTGTGAGGGCTGGGGGGGATACGTATGAATGACTCCATGTCACCTGCACATCCCCTAGGAGGTTCCAGTCTCTGGTGACCAGAGGGAGAGCAGTGGGAGGGCTGGGGTGGGGGGGATAGGTGCGAGTGACTCCATGTCACATGTTCATCCCCTAGGAGGTTCCTTCAATCTCTGGTGACCAGAGGGAGTGCAGTGAGAGTGCTGGGGGGGGGGGGATAGGTGTGAATGAATCCATGTCACCTGCATATACCGTAGGAGGTTCCTTCAGTCTCTGGTGACCTCAGGGCGTGCAGTGTGAGGGCTGGGGTGGGGGCATAGGTGCAGGTGACTCCAAGTCACCTGCCACCCCCTAGGAGGTTCATTCAGTCTCTGGTGACCAGAGGGAGTGCAGTGTGAGTGCTGGGGTGGGGGTTGTAGGTACAGGTGACCCCATGTCACCTGCCATCCCCTAGGAAGTTCCTTCAGTCTGTGGTGACCAGAGGGAGTGCAGTATGAGGGTTGGGGTGCGGGGATAGGTGTGAATGACTCCATGTCACCTGCACATCCCCTAGGTGGTTCCTTCAGTCTCTGGTGACCTCGGGGAGTGCAGTGTGAGGGCAGGGGAGGGGGGATAGGTGTGAATGACTCCATGTCACCTGCCATCCCCTAGGAGGTTCCTTCAGTCTCTGGTGACCATAGGGAGTGCAGTGTGAGTGCTGGGGTGGGGGGGATAGAAGTGAATGACTCCATGTCACCTGCACATCCCCTAGGAGGTTCCTTCAGTCTCTGGTGACCTCAGGGCATGCAGTGTGAGGGCTGGGGTGGGGGGTATAGGTGCAGGTGACTCCATGTCACCTGCCATCCCCTAGGAGGTTCCTTCAGTCTCTGGTGACCAGAGGGAGTGCAGTGTGAGTGCTGGGTGGGGGGATAGGTGTGAATGACTCCATGTCACCTGCACATCCCCTAGGAGGTTCCTTCAGTCTCTGGTGACCTCAGGGAGTGCAGTGTGGGGGCTGGGGTGGGGGAATATGTGTGAATGACTCCATGTCACCTGCACATCCCCTAGGAGGTTCCTTCAGTCTCTGGTGACCTCAGGGAGTGCAGTGTGGGGCTGGGGTGGGGGGGATACGTGTGAATGACTCCATGTCACCTGCACATCCCCTAGGAGGTTCCTTCAGTCTCTGGTGGACCATAGGGAGTGCAGTGTGAGTGCTGGGGTGGGGGGGATAGGTGTGAATGACTCCATGTCACCTGCACATCCCCTAGGAGGTTCCTTCAGTCTCTGGTGACCAGAGGGAGTGCAGTGTGAGTGCTGGGTGGGGGGATAGGTGTGAATGACTCCATGTCACCTGCACATCCCCTAGGAGGTTCCTTCAGTCTCTGGTGACCTCAGGGAGTGCAGTGTGGGGGCTGGGGTGGGGGAATATGTGTGAATGACTCCATGTCACCTGCACATCCCCTAGGAGGTTCCTTCAGTCTCTGGTGACCTCAGGGAGTGCAGTGTGGGGGCTGGGGTGGGGGGGATACGTGTGAATGACTCCATGTCACCTGCACATCCCCTAGGAGGTTCCTTCAGTCTCTGGTGACCAGAGGGAGAGCAGTGTGAGTGCTGGGGTGGGGGTTGTAGGTACAGGTGACCCCATGTCACCTGCCATCCCCTAGGAAGTTCCTTCAGTCTCTGGTGACCAGAGGGAGTGCAGTGTGAGGGTGGGGGAGGGGGGATAGGTGTGAATGACTCCATGTCACCTGCCATCCCCTAGGAGGTTCCTTCAGTCTCTGGTGACCATAGGGAGTGCAGTGTGAGTGCTGGGGTGGGGGGGATAGAAGTGAATGACTCCATGTCACCTGCACATCCCCTAGGAGGTTCCTTCAGTCTCTGGTGACCTCAGGGCATGCAGTGTGAGGGCTGGGGTGGGGGGTATAGGTGCAGGTGACTCCATGTCACCTGCCATCCCCTAGGAGGTTCCTTCAGTCTCTGGTGACCAGAGGGAGTGCAGTGTGAGTGCTGGGTGGGGGGATAGGTGTGAATGACTCCATGTCACCTGCACATTCCCTAGGAGGTTCCTTCAGTCTCTGGTGACCTCAGGGAGTGCAGTGTGGGGGCTGGGGTGGGGGAATATGTGTGAATGACTCCATGTCACCTGCACATCCCCTAGGAGGTTCCTTCAGTCTCTGGTGACCTCAGGGAGTGCAGTGTGGGGGCTGGGGTGGGGGGGATACGTGTGAATGACTCCATGTCACCTGCACATCCCCTAGGAGGTTCCTTCAGTCTCTGGTGGACCATAGGGAGTGCAGTGTGAGTGCTGGGGTGGGGGGGATAGGTGTCAATGACTCCATGTCACCTGCACATCCCCTAGGAGGTTCCTTCAGTCTCTGGTGACCAGAGGGAGTGCAGTGTGAGTGCTGGGTGGGGGGATAGGTGTGAATGACTCCATGTCACCTGCACATCCAATAGGAGGTTCCTTCAGTCTCTGGTGACCTCAGGGAGTGCAGTGTGGGGGCTGGGGTGGGGGAATATGTGTGAATGACTCCATGTCACCTGCACATCCCCTAGGAGGTTCCTTCAGTCTCTGGTGACCTCAGGGAGTGCAGTGTGGGGGCTGGGGTGGGGGGGATACGTGTGAATGACTCCATGTCACCTGCACATCCCCTAGGAGGTTCCTTCAGTCTCTGGTGACCAGAGGGAGAGCAGTGTGAGGGCTGGGGTGGGGTGATAGGTGTGAATGACTCCATGTCACCTGGACATCCCCCAGGAGGTTCCTTCAGTCTCTGGTGACCGCAAGAGGTGCAGTCTGAGGGCTGGGGTGGGGTATTGGTGTGAATAACTCAATGTCACATGCACATCGCCTGGGAGGTTCCTTCAGTCTCTGGTGACCTCAGGGCGTGCAGTGTGAGGGCTGGGGTGGGGGCATAGTTGCAGGTGACTCCAAGTCACCTGCCATCCCCTAGGAGGTTCCTTCAGTCTCTGGTGACCAGAGGGAGTGCAGTGTGAGTGCTGTGGTGGGGGGTGTCGGTACAGGTGACCCCATGTCACCTGCCATCCCCTAGGAGGTTCCTTCAGTCTCTGGTGACCAGAGGGAGTGCAGTGTGAGGGTTGGGGTGCGGGGATAGGTGTGAATGACTACATGTCACCTGCACATCCCCTAGGAGGTTCCTTCAGTCTCTGGTGACCTCGGGGAGTGCAGTGTGAGGGCGGGGGAGGGGGGATAGGTGTGAATGACTCCATGTCACCTGCCATCCCCTAGGAGGTTCCTTCAGTCTCTGGTGACCATAGGGAGTGCAGTGTGAGTGCTGGGGTGGGTGGGATAGGTGTGAATGACTCCATGTCACCTACACATCCCCTAGGAGGTTCAATCATTCTCTGGTGACCTCAGGGAGTGCAGTGTGGGGACTGGGATGGGAGGACAGGTGAGAATGACTCCATGTCACCTGCCATCCCCTAGGAGGTTCCTTCAGTCTCTGGTGACCAGAGGGAGTGCAGTGTGGGGGCTGGGGTGGGGGGATAGGTGTGAATGACTCCATGTCACCTGCACATCCCCTAGGAGGTTCCTTCAGTCTCTGGTGACCTCAGGGCATGCAGTGTGAGGGCTGGGGTGGGGGGTATAGGTGCAGGTGACTCCATGTCACCTGCCATCCCCTAGGAGGTTCCTTCAGTCTCTGGTGACCAGAGGGAGTGCAGTGTGAGTGCTGGGTGGGGGGATAGGTGTGAATGACTCCATGTCACCTGCACATCCCCTAGGAGGTTCCTTCAGTCTCTGGTGACCTCAGGGAGTGCAGTGTGGGGGCTGGGGTGGGGGAATATGTGTGAATGACTCCATGTCACCTGCACATCCCCTAGGAGGTTCCTTCAGTCTCTGGTGACCAGAGGGAGTACAGTGTGAGGGCTGGGGTGGGGGGGGTGCGTGTGAATGACTCCATGTCACCTGCACATCCCCTAGGAGGTTCCAGTCTCTGGTGACCAGAGGGAGAGCAGTGTGAGGGCTGGGGTGGGGGGATAGGTGCGAGTGACTCCATGTCACCCATTCATCCCCTAGGAGGTTTCTTCAGTCTCTGGTGACTAGAGGTAGTGCAGTGTGAGTGCTGGGGTGGGGGGGATAGGTGTGAATGACTCCATGTCACCTGCCATCCCCTAGGAGGTTCCTTCAGTCTCTGGTGACGAGAGGGGGTGCAGTGTGGGGGCTGGGGTGGGGGGATAGGTGTGAATGACTCCATGTCACCTGCACATCCCCTAGGAGGTTCCTTCAGTCTCTGGTGACCTCAGGGCATGCAGTGTGAGGGCTGGGGTGGGGGGTATAGGTGCAGGTGATTCCATGTCACCTGCCATCCCCTAGGAGGTTCCTTCAGTCTCTGGTGACCAGAGGGAGTGCAGTGTGAGTGCTGGGTGGGGGGATAGGTGTGAATGACTCCATGTCACCTGCACATCCCCTAGGAGGTTCCTTCAGTCTCTGGTGACCTCAGGGAGTGCAGTGTGGGGGCTGGGGTCGGGGAATATGTGTGAATGACTCCATGTCACCTAGACATCCCCTAGGAGGTTCCTTCAGTCTCTGGTGACCAGAGGGAGTGCAGTGTGAGGGCTGGGGTGGGGGGGATACGTGTGAATGGCTCCATGTCACCTGCACATCCCCTAGGAGGTTCCAGTCTCTGATGACCAGAGGGAGAGCATTGTGAGGGCTGGGGTGGGGGGATAGGTGCGAGTGACTCCATGTCACCTGTTCATCCCCTAGGAGGTTCCTTCAGTCTCTGGTTTACAAGAGGGAGTGCAGTGTGAGTGCTGGGGTGGGGGGGGTAGGTGTGAATGACTCCATGTCACCTGCACATACCCTAGGAGGTTCCTTCAGTCTGGTGATCTCAGGGAGTGCAGTCTGAGGGCTGGGGTGGGGGAATAGGCGTGAATGACTCCATGTCACCTGCCATCACCTAGGAGGTTCCTTCAGTCTCTGGTGACCAGAGGGAGAGCAGTGTGAGGGTTGGGATGGGGGGATAGGTGTGAATGACTCCATGTCACCTGCACATCCCCTGGGAGGTTCCTTCAGTCTCTGGTGACCTTAGGGAGTGCAGTGTGAGGGCTGGGGTGGGGGGATAGGCATGAATGACTCCATGTCACCTGCCATCACCTAGGAGGTTCCTTCAGTCTCTGGTGACCAGAGGGAGTGCAGTGTGAGTGCTGGGGTGGGGGGGGGGGGATAGGTGTGAATGACTCCATGTCACCTGCACATCCCCTAGGAGGTTCCTTCAGTCTATGGTGACCTCAGGGAGTGCAGTGTGGGGACTGGGGTGGGGGGATAGGTGTGAATGACTCCATGTCACCTGCACATCCCCCAGGAGGTTCCTTCAGTCTCTGTTGACCTCAGGGGGTACAGTCTGAGGGCTGGGGTGGGGTATAGGTGTGAATAACTCAATGTCACATGCACATCGCCTGGGAGGTTCCTTCAGTCTCTGGTGACCTCAGGGCGTTGAGTGTGAGGGCTGGGGTGAGGGCATAGGTGCAGGTGACTCCATGTCACCTACCATCCCCTAGGAGGTTCCTTCAGTCTCTGATGACCAGAGGGAGTGCACTGTGAGTGCTGGGGTGGGGGGATAGGTGTGAATGACTCCATGTCAGCTGCACATCCCCTAGGAGGTTCCTTCAGTCTCTGGTGACCAGATGGAGTGCATTGTGAGTGTTGAGGTGGGGGGATAGGTGTGAATGACTCCATGTCACCTGCACATCCCCTAGGAGGTTCCTTCAGTCTCTGGTGACCTCAGGGCGTGCAGTGTGGGGGCTGGGGTGGGGGAATAGGTGTGAAGGACTCCATGTCACCTGCACACATCGCCTGGGATGTTCCTTCAGTCTCTGGTGACCTCAGGGCGTGAAGTGTGAGGGCTAGGTGGGGGTATAGGTGCAGCTGAGACCATGTCACCTGCCATCCCCTAGGAGGTTCTTCCAGTTTCTGGTGACCAGAGGGAGTGCAGTGTGAGTGCTGGGGTGGGGGGGTAGGTGTGAATGACTCCATGTCTCCTGCACATCCCCTAGGAGGTTCCTTCAGTCTCCTGTGACCAGAGGTAGTGCAGTGTGAGGGCTGGGGTGGGGGATACGTGTGAATGACTCCATGTCACCTGCACATCCCCTAGGAGGTTCCAGTCTCTGGTGACCAGAAGGAGAGCAGTGTGAGGGCTGGGGTGGGGGGATAGATGTGAATGACTCCATGTCACCTGCACATCCCCTAGGAGGTTCCTTCAGTCTCTGGTGACCAGAGGGAGTGCAGTGTGAGGGCAGTGGTGGGGGGATAGGTGTGAATGACTCAATTTTAGCTGCGCATCCCCTAGGAGGTCCTTCAGCCGCTGGTGACCAGAGGGCGTGCAGTCTGAGGGCTGGGGTGGGGGAATAGGTGTGAATGACTCCATGTCACCTGTTCATCCCCTAGGAGGTTCCTTACATCTCTGGTGACCAGAGGGAGTGCAGTGTGAGTGCTGGGGTGGGGGGGATAGGTGTGAATGACTCCATGTCACCTGCACATCCCCTAGGAGGTTCCTTCAGTCTCTGGTGACCAGAAGGAGTGCAGTCTGCATGCTGGTGTGGGGGAGGGGATAGGTGTGAATGACTCCATGTCACCTACACATCCCCAGGAGGTGCCTTCAGTCAGTCTCTGGTGACCAGAGGGAGTGCAGTGTGAGGGCTGGGGTGGGGTATGGGTGTGAATAACTCAATATCACCCGCCATCCCCTAGGAGGTTCCTTCAGTCTCTGGTGACCAGAGGGAGTGCAATGTGAGTACTGGGGTTGGGGGAATAGGTGTGACTGACTCCATGCCACCTGCACATCCCCTAGGAGGTTCCTTCAGTCTCTGGTGACCTCAGGGAGTGCAGTGTGGGGGCTGGGGTGGGGGAATAGGTGTGAATGACTCCATGTCACCTGCACATCTCCTAGGAGGTTCCTTCAGTCTCTGGTGACCAGAGGGAGTGCAGTGTGAGCGCTGGGGTGGGGGGATATGTGTGAATGACTCCATGTCACCTGCACATCCCCTAGGAGGTTCAGTCTCTAGTGACCACAGGGAGAGCAGTGTGAGGGCTGGGGTGGGGGGGATAGGTGCGAGTGACTCCATTTCACCTGTTCATCCCCTAGGAGGTTCCTTTAGTCTCTGGTGACCAGAGGGAGAGAAGTGTGAGGGTTGGGATTGGGGGATAGGTGTGAATGACTCCATGTCACCTGCACATCCCCTAGGAGGTTCCTTCAGTCTCTGGTGACCTTAGGGAGTGCAGTGTGAGGGCTGGGGTGGGGGGATAGGCGTGAATGACTCCATGTCACCTGCCATCACCTAGGAGGTTCCTTCAGTCTCTGGTGACCAGAGGGAGTGCAGTGTGAGTGCTGGGGTGGGGGGGGATAGGTGTGAATGACTCCATGTCACCTGCACATCCCCTAGGAGGTTCCTTCAGTCTATGGTGACCTCAGGGAGTGCAGTGTGGGGACTGGGGTGGGGGGATAGGTGTGAATGACTCCATGTCACCTGCACATCCCCCAGGAGGTTCCTTCAGTCTCTGTTGACCTCAGGGGGTACAGTCTGAGGGCTGGGGTGGGGTATAGGTGTGAATAACTCAATGTCACATGCACATCGCCTGGGAGGTTCCTTCAGTCTCTGGTGACCTCAGGGCGTTAAGTGTGTGAGGGCTGGGGTGAGGGCATAGGTGCAGGTGACTCCATGTCACCTACCATCCCCTAGGAGGTTCCTTCAGTCTCTGGTGACCAGAGGGAGTGCAGTGTGGGGGCTGGGGTGCGGGGATAGGTGTGAATGACTCCATGTCACCTGCCATCCCCTAGGAGGTTCCTTCAGTCTCTGATGACCAGAGGGAGTGCAGTGTGAGTGCTGGGGTGGGGGGATAGGTGTGAATGACTCCATGTCACCTGCACATCCCCTAGGAGGTTCCATCAGTCTCTGGTGACCTCAGGGAGTGCAGTGTGGGGGCTGGGGTGGGTGAATATGTGTGAATGACTCCATGTCACCTGCACATCCCCTAGGAGGTTCCTTCAGTCTCTGGTGACAAGAGGGAGTGCAGTGTGAGGGCTGGGGGGGATACGTATGAATGACTCCATGTCACCTGCACATCCCCTAGGAGGTTCCAGTCTCTGGTGACCAGAGGGAGAGCAGTGGGAGGGCTGGGGTGGGGGGGATAGGTGCGAGTGACTCCATGTCACATGTTCATCCCCTAGGAGGTTCCTTCAATCTCTGGTGACCAGAGGGAGTGCAGTGAGAGTGCTGGGGGGGGGGGGATAGGTGTGAATGAATCCATGTCACCTGCATATACCGTAGGAGGTTCCTTCAGTCTCTGGTGACCTCAGGGCGTGCAGTGTGAGGGCTGGGGTGGGGGCATAGGTGCAGGTGACTCCAAGTCACCTGCCACCCCCTAGGAGGTTCATTCAGTCTCTGGTGACCAGAGGGAGTGCAGTGTGAGTGCTGGGGTGGGGGTTGTAGGTACAGGTGACCCCATGTCACCTGCCATCCCCTAGGAAGTTCCTTCAGTCTGTGGTGACCAGAGGGAGTGCAGTATGAGGGTTGGGGTGCGGGGATAGGTGTGAATGACTCCATGTCACCTGCACATCCCCTAGGTGGTTCCTTCAGTCTCTGGTGACCTCGGGGAGTGCAGTGTGAGGGCAGGGGAGGGGGGATAGGTGTGAATGACTCCATGTCACCTGCCATCCCCTAGGAGGTTCCTTCAGTCTCTGGTGACCATAGGGAGTGCAGTGTGAGTGCTGGGGTGGGGGGGATAGAAGTGAATGACTCCATGTCACCTGCACATCCCCTAGGAGGTTCCTTCAGTCTCTGGTGACCTCAGGGCATGCAGTGTGAGGGCTGGGGTGGGGGGTATAGGTGCAGGTGACTCCATGTCACCTGCCATCCCCTAGGAGGTTCCTTCAGTCTCTGGTGACCAGAGGGAGTGCAGTGTGAGTGCTGGGTGGGGGGATAGGTGTGAATGACTCCATGTCACCTGCACATCCCCTAGGAGGTTCCTTCAGTCTCTGGTGACCTCAGGGAGTGCAGTGTGGGGGCTGGGGTGGGGGAATATGTGTGAATGACTCCATGTCACCTGCACATCCCCTAGGAGGTTCCTTCAGTCTCTGGTGACCTCAGGGAGTGCAGTGTGGGGCTGGGGTGGGGGGGATACGTGTGAATGACTCCATGTCACCTGCACATCCCCTAGGAGGTTCCTTCAGTCTCTGGTGGACCATAGGGAGTGCAGTGTGAGTGCTGGGGTGGGGGGGATAGGTGTGAATGACTCCATGTCACCTGCACATCCCCTAGGAGGTTCCTTCAGTCTCTGGTGACCAGAGGGAGTGCAGTGTGAGTGCTGGGTGGGGGGATAGGTGTGAATGACTCCATGTCACCTGCACATCCCCTAGGAGGTTCCTTCAGTCTCTGGTGACCTCAGGGAGTGCAGTGTGGGGGCTGGGGTGGGGGAATATGTGTGAATGACTCCATGTCACCTGCACATCCCCTAGGAGGTTCCTTCAGTCTCTGGTGACCTCAGGGAGTGCAGTGTGGGGGCTGGGGTGGGGGGGATACGTGTGAATGACTCCATGTCACCTGCACATCCCCTAGGAGGTTCCTTCAGTCTCTGGTGACCAGAGGGAGAGCAGTGTGAGTGCTGGGGTGGGGGTTGTAGGTACAGGTGACCCCATGTCACCTGCCATCCCCTAGGAAGTTCCTTCAGTCTCTGGTGACCAGAGGGAGTGCAGTGTGAGGGTGGGGGAGGGGGGATAGGTGTGAATGACTCCATGTCACCTGCCATCCCCTAGGAGGTTCCTTCAGTCTCTGGTGACCATAGGGAGTGCAGTGTGAGTGCTGGGGTGGGGGGGATAGAAGTGAATGACTCCATGTCACCTGCACATCCCCTAGGAGGTTCCTTCAGTCTCTGGTGACCTCAGGGCATGCAGTGTGAGGGCTGGGGTGGGGGGTATAGGTGCAGGTGACTCCATGTCACCTGCCATCCCCTAGGAGGTTCCTTCAGTCTCTGGTGACCAGAGGGAGTGCAGTGTGAGTGCTGGGTGGGGGGATAGGTGTGAATGACTCCATGTCACCTGCACATTCCCTAGGAGGTTCCTTCAGTCTCTGGTGACCTCAGGGAGTGCAGTGTGGGGGCTGGGGTGGGGGAATATGTGTGAATGACTCCATGTCACCTGCACATCCCCTAGGAGGTTCCTTCAGTCTCTGGTGCCCTCAGGGAGTGCAGTGTGGGGGCTGGGGTGGGGGGGATACGTGTGAATGACTCCATGTCACCTGCACATCCCCTAGGAGGTTCCTTCAGTCTCTGGTGGACCATAGGGAGTGCAGTGTGAGTGCTGGGGTGGGGGGGATAGGTGTCAATGACTCCATGTCACCTGCACATCCCCTAGGAGGTTCCTTCAGTCTCTGGTGACCAGAGGGAGTGCAGTGTGAGTGCTGGGTGGGGGGATAGGTGTGAATGACTCCATGTCACCTGCACATCCAATAGGAGGTTCCTTCAGTCTCTGGTGACCTCAGGGAGTGCAGTGTGGGGGCTGGGGTGGGGGAATATGTGTGAATGACTCCATGTCACCTGCACATCCCCTAGGAGGTTCCTTCAGTCTCTGGTGACCTCAGGGAGTGCAGTGTGGGGGCTGGGGTGGGGGGGATACGTGTGAATGACTCCATGTCACCTGCACATCCCCTAGGAGGTTCCTTCAGTCTCTGGTGACCAGAGGGAGAGCAGTGTGAGGGCTGGGGTGGGGTGATAGGTGTGAATGACTCCATGTCACCTGGACATCCCCCAGGAGGTTCCTTCAGTCTCTGGTGACCTCAAGAGGTGCAGTCTGAGGGCTGGGGTGGGGTATTGGTGTGAATAACTCAATGTCACATGCACATCGCCTGGGAGGTTCCTTCAGTCTCTGGTGACCTCAGGGCGTGCAGTGTGAGGGCTGGGGTGAGGGCATAGTTGCAGGTGACTCCAAGTCACCTGCCATCCCCTAGGAGGTTCCTTCAGTCTCTGGTGACCAGAGGGAGTGCAGTGTGAGTGCTGTGGTGGGGGGTGTCGGTACAGGTGACCCCATGTCACCTGCCATCCCCTAGGAGGTTCCTTCAGTCTCTGGTGACCAGAGGGAGTGCAGTGTGAGGGTTGGGGTGCGGGGATAGGTGTGAATGACTACATGTCACCTGCACATCCCCTAGGAGGTTCCTTCAGTCTCTGGTGACCTCGGGGAGTGCAGTGTGAGGGCGGGGGAGGGGGGATAGGTGTGAATGACTCCATGTCACCTGCCATCCCCTAGGAGGTTCCTTCAGTCTCTGGTGACCATAGGGAGTGCAGTGTGAGTGCTGGGGTGGGTGGGATAGGTGTGAATGACTCCATGTCACCTACACATCCCCTAGGAGGTTCAATCATTCTCTGGTGACCTCAGGGAGTGCAGTGTGGGGACTGGGATGGGAGGACAGGTGAGAATGACTCCATGTCACCTGCCATCCCCTAGGAGGTTCCTTCAGTCTCTGGTGACCAGAGGGAGTGCAGTGTGGGGGCTGGGGTGGGGGGATAGGTGTGAATGACTCCATGTCACCTGCACATCCCCTAGGAGGTTCCTTCAGTCTCTGGTGACCTCAGGGCATGCAGTGTGAGGGCTGGGGTGGGGGGTATAGGTGCAGGTGACTCCATGTCACCTGCCATCCCCTAGGAGGTTCCTTCAGTCTCTGGTGACCAGAGGGAGTGCAGTGTGAGTGCTGGGTGGGGGGATAGGTGTGAATGACTCCATGTCACCTGCACATCCCCTAGGAGGTTCCTTCAGTCTCTGGTGACCTCAGGGAGTGCAGTGTGGGGGCTGGGGTGGGGGAATATGTGTGAATGACTCCATGTCACCTGCACATCCCCTAGGAGGTTCCTTCAGTCTCTGGTGACCAGAGGGAGTACAGTGTGAGGGCTGGGGTGGGGGGGATGCGTGTGAATGACTCCATGTCACCTGCACATCCCCTAGGAGGTTCCAGTCTCTGGTGACCAGAGGGAGAGCAGTGTGAGGGCTGGGGTGGGGGGATAGGTGCGAGTGACTCCATGTCACCCATTCATCCCCTAGGAGGTTTCTTCAGTCTCTGGTGACTAGAGGAAGTGCAGTGTGAGTGCTGGGGTGGGGGGGATAGGTGTGAATGACTCCATGTCACCTGCCATCCCCTAGGAGGTTCCTTCAGTCTCTGGTGACGAGAGGGGGTGCAGTGTGGGGGCTGGGGTGGGGGGATAGGTGTGAATGACTCCATGTCACCTGCACATCCCCTAGGAGGTTCCTTCAGTCTCTGGTGACCTCAGGGCATGCAGTGTGAGGGCTGGGGTGGGGGGTATAGGTGCAGGTGATTCCATGTCACCTGCCATCCCCTAGGAGGTTCCTTCAGTCTCTGGTGACCAGAGGGAGTGCAGTGTGAGTGCTGGGTGGGGGGATAGGTGTGAATGACTCCATGTCACCTGCACATCCCCTAGGAGGTTCCTTCAGTCTCTGGTGACCTCAGGGAGTGCAGTGTGGGGGCTGGGGTCGGGGAATATGTGTGAATGACTCCATGTCACCTAGACATCCCCTAGGAGGTTCCTTCAGTCTCTGGTGACCAGAGGGAGTGCAGTGTGAGGGCTGGGGTGGGGGGGATACGTGTGAATGGCTCCATGTCACCTGCACATCCCCTAGGAGGTTCCAGTCTCTGATGACCAGAGGGAGAGCATTGTGAGGGCTGGGGTGGGGGGATAGGTGCGAGTGACTCCATGTCACCTGTTCATCCCCTAGGAGGTTCCTTCAGTCTCTGGTTTACAAGAGGGAGTGCAGTGTGAGTGCTGGGGTGGGGGGGGTAGGTGTGAATGACTCCATGTCACCTGCACATACCCTAGGAGGTTCCTTCAGTCTCTGGTGATCTCAGGGAGTGCAGTCTGAGGGCTGGGGTGGGGGAATAGGTGTGAATGACTCCATGTCACCTGCACATCCCCTAGTAGGTTCCTTCAGTCTCTGGTGACCAGAGGGAGTGCAGTGTGAGTGCTGGGGTTGGGGATAGGTGTGAATGACTCCATGTCACCTGCACATCCCCTAGGAGGTTCCTTCAGTCTCTGGTGACCTCAGGGAGTGCAGTGTGGGGGCTGGGGTTGGGGATAGGTGTGAATGACTCCATGTCACCTGCACATCTCCTAGGAGGTTTCTTCAGTCTCTGGTGACCAGAGGGAGTGCAGTGTGAGGGCTGGTGTGGGAGGGAGCACTGTGAGGGTTAGTGTAGGGGCAGGGGGTAGGTGCGGATGACTCCATGCCACCTGCACATCCCCTAGGAGGTGCCTTCAGTCTCTGGTGACCAGGGGGGGTTCAGTGTGAGGGCTGGGGTGGGGTATAGGTGTGAATAACTCAATGTCACCCGCCATCCCCTAGGAGGTTCCTTCAGTCTCTGGTGACCAGAGGGAGTGCAGTGTGAGTGCTGGGGTTGGGGATAGGTGTGAATGACTCCATGTCACCTGCACATCCCCTAGGAGGTTCCTTCAGTCTCTGGTGACCTCAGGGAGTGCAGTGTGGGGGCTGGGATTGGGGATAGGTGTGAATGGCTCCATGTCACCTGCACATCCCCTATTAGGTTCCAGTCTCTGATGACCAGAGGGAGAGCATTGTGAGGGCTGGGGTGGGGGGATAGGTGCGAGTGACTCCATGTCACCTGTTCATCCCCTAGGAGGTTCCTTCAGTCTCTGGTTTACAAGAGGGAGTGCAGTGTGAGTGCTGGGGTGGGGGGGGGGTAGGTGCGGATGACTCCATGCCACCTGCACATCCCCAGGAGGTGCCTTCAGTCAGTCTCTGGTGACCAGAGGGAGTGCAGTGTGAGGGCTGGGGTGGGGTATAGGTGTGAATAACTCAATGTCACCCGCCATCCCCTAGGAGGTTCCTTCAGTCTCTGGTGACCAGAGGGAGTGCAGTGTGAGTGCTGGGGTTGGGGATAGGTGTGAATGACTCCATGTCACCTGCACATCCCCTAGGAGGTTCCTTCAGTCTCTGGTGACCTCAGGGAGTGCAGTGTGGGGGCTGGGGTTGGGGATAGGTGTGAATGACTCCATGTCACCTGCACATCTCCTAGGAGGTTTCTTCAGTCTCTGGTGACCAGGGGGGGTTCAGTGTGAGGGCTGGGGTTGGGGGATAGGTGTGAATGACTCCATGTCACCTGCACATCCCCTAGGAGGTTCCTTCGGTCTCTGGTGACCTCAGGGGTTGCAGTCTGAGGGCTGGGGTGGTTGGATAGGTGTGAATGACTCCATGTCACCTGCCACCCCCTAGGAGGTTCCTTCAGCCTCTGGTGACCAGAGGGAGTGCAGTCTGAGTGCTGGGGTGGGGGGATAGGTGTGAATGTCTCCATGTCACCTGCACATCCCCTAGGAGGTTCCAGTCTCTGGTGACCAGAGGGAGTGCAGTGTGAGGGCTAGGGTGGGAGGATAGGTGCAGGTGACTCCATGTCACCTGCCATCCCCTAGGAGGTTCCTTCAGTCTCTGGTGACCAGAGGGAGTGCAGTGTGAGGGCTGGGGTCGGAGAATAGGTGTGAATGACTCCATGTCACCTGCACATCCCCTAGGAGGTTCCAGTCTCTGGTGACCAGAGGGAGAGCAGTGTGAGGGCTGGGGCAGGGGAGGTAGGTGGGAATGACTCCATGTCACCTGTTCATCCCCTAGGAGGTTCCTTCAGTCTCTGTTGACCTCAGCGAGTGCAGTGTGAGGGCTGGTGTCGGGGGATAGGTGTGAATAGCTCCATGTCACCTGCACATCCTCAGGAGGTTCCTGCATTGATGGGGCCCCAACAGGCAGAAGCCGTCACCTGAATACAAAGTGCTGTGAGGACCTTCTCCATTCCCGCCTCCCTAAGAGGCCCTGACAACTTCCCCCCACTCCCTGAGAGGCCCTGGCAACTCCCCCTTACACTCCCTGAGAGGCCCTGACAACTTCCCCCACTCCCTGAGAGGCCCTGGCAACTCCCCCTTACACTCCCTGAGAGGCCCTGACAACTTCCCCCACTCCCTGAGAGGCCCTGGCAACTCCCCCCGAACACTCTCTGAGAGGCCCTGACAACTTTCCCCACTCGCTGAGAGGCCCTGGCAACTCCCCCTTACACTCCCTGAGAGGCCCTGACAACTTCCTCCCACTCCCTGAGAGGCCCTGGCAACTTCCCCCACTCCCTGAGAGGCACTGGCAACTTCCCCCCACTCCCTGAGAGGCCCTGGCAACTTCCCCCCACTCCCTGAGAGGCCCTGGCAACTCCCCCAACAGTCCCTGAAAGGCCTTGGCACCCCCCCCATCCCCCAACACTCCCTGAGAGACCCTGAAAACTTCCCCCACTCCCTGAGAGCCCTGGCAACTTCCCCCACTCCCTGAGAGGCCCTGGCAACTCCCCCCCAACACTCCCTGAGAGGCCCTGACAACTTCCCCCACTTCCCGAGAGCCCTGGCAACTTCCCCCACTCCCTGAGAGGCCCTGGCAACTTCCCCCACTCCCTGGCAACATCCCCCACTCCGTGTGATGCCCTGGAGAAAATAGCTCTCTACTCCACCTACCCCTGCCCCACCCATTGCCCCCCACATACTACCAGCAGAATTTACACTGCAGGCCCCTCTTGGGCATCATCGTAGATACTTAACAATCTCTTTGTTATGGAAAGAACATTTAAAGGGGACACTGTGGACTCATTGGAGTAACTGCTGTTTCCGGCAAGACCCAATTACGTTTCAACACATGCGACAAGAAGTGCCTGATGGGCGCAGGTTTCCTTGTTTAAAAAAAGCATGCCAAGCTCCATTTAGCTTCCCCAACCTGTGCCTTCACTCAAAGACTATTGAAATTGGTCACAAAAAAACATATTCTCCCTTAATTTCATGCATCCTTATTTAAGACGCCAAACGCATTTGCTTTCTAGTGGAACTTCACATGTTCTTCACATCATGTATGTAGCATGTCTCTATCGAACACAACTGCAACCAGGTCACCTTGTGACACAGCATGTTTTGCTGTATCGCTTTAAGTCTTGAAAGTACATTTGCAAACTACCAGTACCATGGTTTTCAACTAAGGCCACTTTGCATTCTGGGGCTTGTAGTCTTCCATTGAAGAAAACATATCTATATTGGCCAGAGGGGTTTATTTCATTTGTGGATTTGTGAAGGCATGACTTGAGAAGATATGTGGTCAAGTGTCTAAGTTGCCGACTGGTCTTAAATCCTAGCTTCACCCCCTACAAGTCTGACCCTGGGCAAACCATTCTATTTAACCTTGCAGTACTTGCAAAAGTGACTAGAAGTGATTGCGTTGACACTGTGCACTGTTCACAAAGCACCACTGGTGATATTGCTCCATAAATAGGAACAGTGACTGCTTATATCCTGCACATCACACAGTGTTTCTCTTTGCTTAATCATGGCAGCTTCTTGTGATGCTACTTCCCATGAACCCCTTGAGTCTGAACGACTCATGTTACTCCCTGTGACATCATTTCCTATGATGTCATGATGATCTGTTTGGGGACGTAGGTCTTTGGCTGCACGTGGCCTTGCAAATCCTAGGACCGGCCCTGTAACGCACCTGACAAGTATCTGTGTATTGCGAGCCCAGGACAGGCGATGTAGCGCCTCCTGACATGGAGTCAGCTGATCCCGCCTCCTTTTAGGTTGAGGGGTCACGGGTCATGTTCCTCAAAGTGTTAATTGCACTGAGGGGAGCCTCAATTTGCGTTTCTAGGCTCCTCTTTGCAGTGTGCCTAATTTCCATCACATAGTGGAAATGGTAAGAGTAAAACAGATTAAATAGCGCTTACTCTGCACTTTTCCACTCTACGTTGATAGAAAAGCTTAAATGCCTACCGCAATCTCACGATTGCAGGCGGCATTTAAAGTGGTTTCCAATGGAATCCACCTACTTATACCAGGTGGTAATTTCAGGCAGAGTCCAGGAAAATCCATTGCATTACTGTCAGCTTGAAAATACATGCAGACGGTAATGCAGGTGCATTTGCCTTGCAGAGTTGGTGCAGAAAGTGTCCGCAGAATTTCTCTTTCCCCAACTGAGGGCCCGATTCTGAGCCCATGATGAAAAGAGTGTGGATATCCAACATTCTCCCCTGCAGTTTCCAGCACGATCATTCTGAGGTGGGACAGCCAACATTCTCCCCTGCAATTTCCAGCACCATAATTCTGAGGTGGGTGATGAAAGAGTGTGGACATCTGACATTCTCCCCTGCAGTTTCCAGCACCATCATTATGAGGTGGGCGATGAAAGAGTGTGGATATCCGACATTCTCCCCTGCAGTTTCCAGCACCATCATTCTGAGGTGGGACAGCCAACATTCTCCCCTGCAGTTTCCAGCACCATCATTCTGAGGTGGGTGATGAAGAGTGCGGACATCCAACATTCTCCCCTACAGTTTCCAGCACCATCATTCTGAGGTGGGTGATGAAGAGTGTGGAAATACGACATTCTCCCCTGCAGCTTCCAGCACCATCATTCTGAGGTGGGTGATGAAAAGAGTGTGGACATCCGACATTCTCCCCTGCAGTTTCCAGCATCATCATTCTGAGGTTGGACATCCGACATTCTCCCCTGCAGTTTCCAGCACCATCATTCTGAGGTGGGTGATGAAAAGAGTGTGGACATCCGACATTCTCCCCTGCAGTTTCCAGCATCATCATTCTGAGGTTGGACATCCGACATTCTCCCCTGCAGTTTCCAGCACCATCATTCTGAGGTGGGACAGCCAACATTCTCCCCTGCAGTTTCCAGCACCATCATTCTGAGGTGGGTGATGAAAGAGTGTGGATATCCGACATTCTCCCCTGCAGTCTCCAGCACCATCATTCTGAGGTGGGTGATGAAGAATGTGGACATCCGACATTCTCCCCTGCAGTTTCCAGCACCATCATTCTGAGGTGGGTGATGAAAGAGTGTGGATATCCGACATTCTCCCCTGCAGTTTCCAGCACCATCATTCTGAGGTGGGCGATGAAAAGAGTGTGGAAATAAGACATTCTCCCTGCAGTTTCCAGCACCATCATTCTGAGATGGGTGGAAATATTGGAGGAGATGTCATGCCTTCCTGCAGCAAAAGCTGCTCAAATCTCTCCTTGTGGGGGAAACATGTGCTCCAGTGGCAGTGCGAGCATTTCTTGAAATACTGCCACTTTTCTAATTTAAGAAAATGTTCTTAAACTTTAAATACACTAGAATAGTTGATCTGCCGCATAGGCAATGCTACTTTTATAAGGGGGAAAAGTGTGCAGTGCAGTTTAACGGCACACCTCAAAGGTGCAGTATTTTAACTCCTTTTTGTCATGCTAAACCAGTGCAGCTTGGAGGAGAAGCCCCTCCATCTGGCTGCTCTACTCTGCACTCCTGATGGTTGCTAGGGCTGCCCTGCACTCCTGATGGTTGCTAGGGCTGCTCTGCACTCCTGATGGTTGCTACGGCTGCCCTGCACTCCTGATGGTTGCTAGGGCTGCTCTGCATTCCTGATGGTTGCTAGGGCTGCTCTGCACTCCTGATGGTTGCTAGGGCTGCCCTGCACTCCTGATGGTTGCTAGGGCTGCTCTGCATTCCTAATGGTTGCTAGGGCTGCTCTGCACTCCTGATGGTTGCTATGGCTGCCCTGCACTCCTGATGGTTGCTAGGGCTGCCCTGCACTCTTGATGGTTGCTAGGGCTTCTCTGCACTCCTGATGGTTGCTAGGGTTGCTCTGCACTCCTGATGGTTGCTAGGGCTGCTCTGCATTCCTGATGGTTGCTAGGGCTGCCCTGCACTCCTGATGGTTGCTAGGGCTGCCCTGCACTCCTGATGGTTGCTAGGGCTGCCCTGCACTCCTGATGGTTGCTAGGGCTGTTGTCAAGCTATAAATCAGGCACATACAAAAGCGGAGCCTTTCATGTCTGGACCCTGCACAATAGTCTTACTTTTTCAGAATATGCTGTTTGTATGGAAAGTGTTCCTCCTTCATGGAAGAACGCTTTCCCACGTTTGCACGCACCTCAGAATCTGGCCCTCTGCCTGACAAAGTTTGGAAAATCTTCCTGCTCATGAAACATGCCAGTAAGAGCGCGCTGCCACTTGTAACATCCGTGGGTCTGTGCTGTCAGATGGGGGCGCGGAGGGTGTGGGGCTGATCCTGCCCTGTTGTCTTTATGGCAGCATCTCTAGGAAGTCTTGCAACACAAAAGCCACACTAGTGCTTATAACTAAAGTGGACTGTCAGGTGCCCCCGCCCAGCCCCCACTTGCTTCTAGCAGATTCTGCCTGTGCTGTCAATCATGGAACAGCGCTTCCCACAATGCTTTGCAGCGGGAGTGAAACTGGAAGCAGTCATTATGAAACAGAAACAGGGGCACGCTTTGCATTTCCTAGCAGGAACCGTGCACTAAACTCTGATGATGCACCGTAACTCCCACGTGACTGGAAAGCCCCCACCCGCCCCAAGCGCCTCCCCCCACTGCAGCACCTCGGGGCGCCCTTTCTGGGAAATCAGCCGATCTCCCGGCAGAGATGCGCGTCCTGTCCAGCAGAGGGCAGCAGAGCCCTGCAGATGGGGCACAGGGGGCGCTGTGCCAGCAGCAGGGGCGGGCACAGGGACTTTCCAAGCACCACAGACAGTGCACAATGACCAACAACACAGGAGTCAAGAGCAGCACCAGAGAGGGTGGGGGAGGGGAGAGGGCCTGGAGATGTGCAGCCTGCACTGTAGAGCCGCAGCAGTGAGAGCAAGCATTGCCAAAGCCAACGCAGGAGCCAAGAGCAGCACCAGAGAGGGTGGAGGAGGGGAGAGGGGCTGGAGATGTGCAGCCTGCACCTAGAGCCGCAGCAGTGAGAGCAAGCATTGCCAAAGCCAACGCAGGAGCCAAGAGCAGCACCAGAGAGGGTGGGGGAGGGGAGAGGGCGCTGGAGATGTGCAGCCTGCACTGTAGAGCCGCAGCAGTGAGAGCAAGCATTGCCAAAGCCAACGCAGGAGCCAAGAGCAGCACCAGAGAGGGTGGAGGAGGGGAGAGGGGCTGGAGATGTGCAGCCTGAACCTAGAGCCACAGCAGTGAGAGCAAGCATTGCCAAAGCCAACACAGGAGCCAAGAGCAGCGCCAGAGAGGGTGGGGGAGGGGCGAGGGTGCTGGAGATGTGCAGCCTGCACTATAGAGCCGCAGCAGTGAGAGCAAGCATTGCCAAAGCCAACACAGGAGCCAAGAGCAGCACCAGAGAGGGTGGGGCAGGGGCGAGGGGCTGGAGATGTGCAGCCTGCACCTAGAGCCACAGCAGTGAGAGCAAGCATTGCCAAAGCCAGCACAGGAGCCAAGAGCAGCACCAGAGAGGGTGGGGGAGGGCAGAGGGCCTGGAGATGTGCAGCCTGCACTGTAGAGCCGCAGCAGTGAGAGCAAGCATTGCCAAAGCCAACGTAGGAGCCAAGAGCAGCACCAGAGAGGGTGGGGGATGGCAGAGGGGCTGGAGATGTGCAGCCTGCACTGTAGAGCCGCAGCAGTGAGAGCAAGCATTGCCAAAGCCAACACAGGAGCCAAGAGCAGCACCAGAGAGGATGGGGGAGGGCGCTGGAGATGTGCAGCCTGCACCTAGAGCCGCAGCAGTGAGAGCAAGCATTGCCAAAGCCAACGCAGGAGCCAAGAGCAGCACCAGAGAGGGTGGGGGAGGGGAGGGGAGAGGGCGCTGGAGATGTGCAGCCTGCACTGTAGAGCCGCAGCAGTGAGAGCAAGCATTGCCAAAGCCAACGCAGGAGCCAAGAGCAGCACCAGAGAGGGTGGGGGAGGGCAGAGGGGCTGGAGATGTGCAGCCTGCACTGTAGAGCCGCAGCAGTGAGAGCAAGCATTGCCAAAGCCAACGCAGGAGCCAAGAGCAGCACCAGAGAGGGTGGGGGAGGGGAGAGGGCGCCAGAGATGTGCAGCCTGCACCTAGAGCCGCAGCAGTGAGAGCAAGCATTGCCAAAGCCAACGCAGGAGCCAAGAGCAACACCAGAGAGGGTGGGGGAGGGCAGAGGGGCTGGAGATGTGCAGCCTGCATCAGAGCCGCAGCAGTGAAAGCAAGCATTGGCAAAGCCAACGCAGGAGCCAAGAGCAACACCAGAGAGGGTGGGGGAGGGGAGAGGGCGCTGGAGATGTGCAGCCTGCACTGTAGAGCCGCAGCAGTGAGAGCAAGAATTGGCAAAGACAATCATTCTGGTTTTTGTATAGGCAGGGGCAGTGGATTAAGGATGCTAAATCGAGGGGGACGGGGTCCCTCATTAGGGGCGTGGCCTTAGTATGTGTGTACTTAATGTGGTGTCACGTGACCTGACGTGTGGCCAAGAATAAAGAGGCCAATTTCACGCCCGGAACCGGGACAGTCAACCACCAACATCGTGTCTGTGTCCCATTGCCCATCATGCTGCGCCACGTGCCCAGGCCGCACAGAGCCCCATACCACTTAGGCCACGCCCCCCTGATCAATGGGGGAGGGGGCCTGGTGAAAGCTGGGGCGCACTGGCATTATTACCTTTGCTACGCCCTGGTCGCTTAATTGAAAGGACTGCTTGCTGCATGATGACTCTGTACGCCGAAACAGGAGGAGGTCTGAAGGGCCCAGTCTCTCCTTTTGTTTCTGAATAAAGAGTCGTGAAACCTCGTTTAAAAGGCTGCCTAATGACTCTTCAGCACTCCAGCCCTTCTCCTGTTGTGGCGTTCAGAGGCATCTGGCAGCCGTGTGGCCGAAACCACGGTTACACTGGCTGTCTGCAGATTTCAGTACTTCCAAAGTGCTGACACCTGCAGGCAGCCTGTGTAACTGTGTGTGTCGGCATGGCTGGATTAGTCGGGGTGGGCCCCGGCTCAGGAGCCCTTTCTAGAGACTTCCAGGATTGGGCCCTGCTTAGCCCCAGCCAACTTAAAGCCCTTGGCATGGGATGGACATTTTCCATGTACTGACATAATGGTAGTAAATGGCCACAACATAGCGCAGCAGCAACTGGCAAATGGTGTGAGAACCTGGGCATCTAATGGCAGTGCCTGGCAAACCCCGATCTAAAGCCCATAAAAGAAGCAGAACTGTTAGTATGTCAGGAATTCAGTGCAAGGAATAGATGTGAGCAGTGGTTTAAATGGGCCAGCTCTAACCGGTCCTCAGTACCTGCACTTCTTCTATTTGGCTTCATTGAGGTCTGGGACCTCTTCAAGCATGAGGAGAGTACTGGTACTCAATAACGTCACCAAACGTTCCACACATGGCAGCTGTCCAGGGCCTTCCCAGCTCAGCGTTCACACTTTGCCCTATGAAATATCAAAGCGCAGGAAACCACAGCTGCTCCCCTGCTTTACAATAAGGGTGATGATAAATGGGGGGGGGCATAACACAACATGCTGTGTGAAGTGTGTGAAGTCAAGACTCCAGCAGATGGATTACATTGCATTTTCTCTCCCTCAGAATACAGTTTTAAAAACATACACACATGTGTAAGCATTTATTATGATCTAGTCAAGATGGTTAAAATAGAGTTATAATCTTATTTTTGCTCAAAATGATTTATTTAATATCAGGTTAGTGTTTTATGGAATTTGTGTACCTTTTAATGCATTGCTATACAAGTATTATTGAATCTTTTCAAACCCAATCTTTAACAAATACTTATATTAACTATAGATGTGATGCATATGTGTCTAATTGTTTAAACCACTAACCAGGTTCAAATCCCGGGTTCAGCACTTAAGCAAATTGTGTGATCCTGGGCAAATCATTTATTCTTGCTGTGCCTTTTCTGCAACAATTCAGAGTCTTGAGTCAAGGAATTGTCAAGGTTTTGACTGGCTCCATGGGTACGCAGAGCAAGACTTACATGCCCACCACCCCATCCGTCTAAAGCGAATGCATATCTGCCAGCACCTGATTCTGGTCATGGCTGATATGCTTTAGATTCCTATGGAATCCGCCAGCTTTTAGCAATGAATGAATATCCGCCAGCACCTGATTCTGATCATGGCTGATACGCCTTAGATTCCTATGGAATCCGCCAGCGTTTAGCAATGAATGAATATCCGCCAGCACCTGTTTCTGATCATGGCTGATACGCCTTAGATTCCTATGGAATCCGCCAGCTTTTAGCAATGAATGCAAATCCGTCAGCACCTGATTCTGATCATGGCTGATATGCTTTAGATTCCTAAGGAATCCGCCAGCTTTTAGCAATGAATGCACATCCGGCAGAACCTGATTCTGATCATGGCTGATATGCTTTAGATTCCTATGGAATCTGCCAGCTTTTAGCAATGAATGAATATCCGCCAGCACCTGATTCTGGTCATGGCTGATACGCTTTAGATTCCTACGGAATCTGCCAGCTTTTAGCAATGAATGCACATCCGTCAGCACCTGATTCTGATCATGGCTGATATGATTTAGATTCCTACGGAATCTGCCAGCTTTTAGCAATGAATGCACATCCGTCAGCACCTGATTCAGGTCATGGCTGATATGCTTTAGATTCCTACGGAATCCGACAGCTTTTAGCAATGAATGCATACCTGCCAGCACCTGATTCTGATCATGGCTGATATGCTTTTGATTCCTATGGAATCCGCCAGCCTTTAGCAATGAATGCATATCTGCCAGCACCTGATTCTGATCATGGCTGATATGCTTTAGATTCCTACGGAATCCGCCAGCTTTTAGCAATGAATGCATATCCGCCAGCACCTGATTCTGATCATGGCTGATATGCTTTAGATTCCTATGGAATCCGCCAGCTTTTAGCAATGAATGAATATCCGCCAGCACCTGATTCTGATCATGGCTGATATGCTTTTGATTCCTATGGAATCCGCCAGCCTTTAGCAATGAATGCATATCCGTCAGTACCTGATTCTGATCATGGCTGATATGCTTTTGATTCCTATGGAATCCACCAGCTTTTAGCAATGAATGCATATCCGTCAAAACCTGATTCTGATCATGGTTGATACGCTTTAGATTCCTATGGAATCCACCAGCTTTTAGCAATGAATGAATATCCGCCAGCACCTGTTTCTGATCATGGCTAATACGCTTTAGATTCCTACGGAATCTGCCAGCTTTTAGCAATTAATGCACATCCTTCAGCACCTGATTCAGGTCATGGCTGATATGCTTTAGATTCCTACGGAATCCGCCAGCTTTTAGCAATGAATGCATATCTGCCAGCACCTGATTCTGATCATGGCTGATACGCGTTAGATTCCTACGGAATCCACCAGCTTTTAGCAATGAATGAATATCCGCCAGCACCTGATTCTGATCATGGCTGATATGCTTTTGATTCCTATGGAATCAGCCAGCCTTTAGCAATGAATGCATATCCGCCAGCACCTGATTCTGATCATGGCTGATACGCTTTAGATTCCTACGGAATCCGCCAGCTTTTAGCAATGAATGCATATCTGCCAGCACCTGATTCTGATCATGGCTGATACGCGTTAGATTCCTACGGAATCCGCCAGCTTTTAGCAATGAATGAATATCCGCCAGCACCTGATTCTGATCATGGCTGATATGCTTTTGATTCCTATGGAATCCGCCAGCCTTTAGCAATGAATGCATATCTGCCAGTACCTGATTCTGATCATGGCTGATACGCTTTAGATTCCTACGGAATCCGCCAGCTTTTAGCAATGAATGCATATCCGCCAGCACCTGATTCTGATCATGGCTGATATGCTTTAGATTCCTATGGAATCCGCCAGCTTTTAGCAATGAATGAATATCCGCCAGCACCTGATTCTGATCATGGCTGATACCTTTTAGATTCCTACGGAATCCGCCAGCCTTTAGCAATGAATGCATATCCGCCAGCACCTGATTCTGATCATGGCTGATACGCTTTAGATTCCTACGGAATCCGACAGCTTTTAGCAATGAATGAATATCCGCCAGCACCTGTTTCTGATAATGGCTGATATGCTTTAGAATTCTACGGAATCCGCCAGCTTTTAGCAATGAATGCATATCCGCCAGCACCTGATTCTGATCATGGCTGATACGCTTTAGATTCTGACGGAATCTGCCAACTTTTAGCAATGAATGAATATCCGCCAGCACCTGATTCTGATCATGGTTGATACGCTTTAGATTCCTATGGAATTCTTCAGCTTTTAGCAATGAATGCATATACGGCAGTACCAGATTCTGATCATGGCTGATGCGCTTTAGATTCCTATGGAATCCGCCAGCTTTTAGCAATGAATGCATATCTGCCAGCACCTGATTCTGATCATGGCTGATATGCTTTAGATTCCTACAGAATCCGCCAGCTTTTAGCAACTGGTACAAGTGGAGGATTCAATAGGAATTCCCTGGAAATGCCTCGTGCCATGCACATAGAATGCAGGCAGCAATTATGATTGCACTACAAAGTTCAAAGAATGCACTGAAACTCTGGTGCAAGCAATACAAACAGAATTGCAGAAAATTACCCCCTTCACACCAAGGAGAAGGTATGGTATGCTGCCCTCAGTAAAATCTGCAGATCTACTTTCAGATTATCAAGTTTGATGCAAGTTAGGAAGCAAAGCTATGCATCTAAAAGTCTACAGAGCAGCTCATGAGGATGATCGGACTTGAAGCCAAGCTATGCATCTAAAAGTCTGCAGAGTAGCTCATTAGGATGATCAGACTTGAAGCCAAGCTACACATCTAAAAGTCTGCAGAGCAGCTCATTAGGATGATCAGACTTGAGGCCAAGCTACGCATCTAAATGTCTGCAGAGCAGCTCATTAGGATGATCAGACTTGAGGCCAAGCTACGCATCTAAATGTCTGCAGAGCAGCTCATTAGGATGATCAGATTTGAAACCACGCTACGCATTTAAAAGACTGCAAAGCAGCTCATTAGGATGAACAGACTTGAAGCCAAGCTACGCATCTAAAAGACTGCAGAGCAGCTCATTAGGATGATCAGACTTGAAGCCAAGCAACGCATATAAAAGTCTGCAGAGCAGCTCATTAGGGTGATCACACTTGAAGCCAAGCTAGACATCTAAAAGTCTGCAGAGCAGCTCATTAGGATGATCAGACTTGACGCCAAGCTACATATCTAAACGTCTGCAGAGCACCTCATTAGGGTGATCAGACTTGAAGCCAAGCTACGCATCTAAAAGTCTGCAGAGCAGCTCATTAGGATGATCAGACTTGACGCCAAGCTACACATCTGAAGGTCTGCAGAGCAGCTCATTAGGGCGATCACACTTGAAACCAAGCTACGCATCTAAAAGTCTGCAGAGCAGCTCATTAGGATGATCAGACTTGAAACCATGCTACGCATATAAAAGTCTGCAGAGCAGCTCATTAGGGTGATCACACTTGAAGCCAAGCTACATATCTAAACGTCTGCAGAGCACCTCATTAGGATGATCAGATTTGACGCCAAGCTACGCATCTAAAAGTCTGCAGAGCAGCTCATTAGGATGATCAGACTTGACGCCAAGCTACACATTTAAAGGTCTGCAGAGCAGCTCATTAGGGCGATCACACTTGAAACCAAGCTACGCATCTAAAAGTCTGCAGAGCAGCTCATTAGGATGATCAGACTTGAAACCATGCTACGCATCTAAACGTCTGCAGAGCAGCTCATTAGGATGATCAGACTTGAAGCCAATCTACACATCTAGACGTCAGACTTGAAGCCAAGCTACACATCTAAAAGTCTGCAGAGCAGCTCATTAGGATGATCAGACTTGAAGCCAAGCTACACATCTAAAAGTCTGCAGAGCAGCTCATTAGGATGATTAGACTTGAAGCCAAGCTATACATCTAGACGTCAGACTTGAAGCCAAGCTACACATCTAAAAGTCTGCAGAGCAGCTCATTAGGATGATCAGACTTGAAGCCTAGCTACACATCTAAAAGCCTGCAGAGCAGCTAATGAGGATGATCAGACTTGAAGCCAAGCTACACATCTAAAAGTCTGCAGAGCAGCTCATTAGGATGATTAGACTTGAAGCCAAGCTATACATCTAGACGTCAGACTTGAAGCCAAGCTACACATTTAAAAGTCTGCAGAGCAGCTTATTAGGATGATCAGACTTGAAGCCTAGCTACGCATCTAAAAGTCTGCACAGCAACTCATAAGGATGATCAGACTTGAAGCCAAGCTATGCATCTAAAAGTCTGCAGAGCAGCTCATTAGGATGAGCAGACTAGAAGCCAAGGTACACATCTAAAGGTCTGCAGAGCAGCTCATTAGGGCGATCACACTTGAAGCCAAGCTACACATCTAAAAGTCTGCAGAGCAGCTCATTAGGATGATCAGACTTCAAGCCAAGCTACACATCTAAACATATGGAGAGCAGCTCATTAGGATGATCAGAAATGAAGCCAAGCTATGTATCTAAAAGTCTGCAGAGCAGCTCATTAGGATGATCAGACTTGAAACCACGTTACGCATCTAAAAGTTTCCAAAGCAGTTTATCAGGATAATCAGACTTGAGGCCAAGCTCAGTCGAAGTGTACGAAAAGAAGTAGTGGAACTATGTTTCCTGCTAGCCTACACCCCCTCCCCACAAACCCCATTACCACAACGCCTCCCACGCACAATACACACCCCCAAACACATGCCCCTGCTGTTTAAGGCAGGCAGCAATTATGATTGCACTACAAAGTTCAAAGAATGCACTGAAACTCTGGTGCAAGCAATACAAACAGAATTGCGGAAAATACCCCCTTCAAACCAAGGAGAAGGTATGGTATGCTGCCCTCAGTAATATCTGCAGATCTACTTTCAGATTATCAAGTTTGATGCAAGTTAGGAAGCAAAGCTATGCATCTAAAAGTCTACAGAGCAGCTCATGAGGATGATCGGACTTGAAGCCAAGCTATGCATCTAAAAGTCTGCAGAGTAGCTCATTAGGATGATCAGACTTGAAGCCACACTACACATCTAAAAGTCTGCAGAGCAGCTCATTAGGATGATCAGACTTGAGGCCAAGCTACACATCTAAAATTCTGCAGAGCAGCTCATCTAAAAGTCTGCAGAGCAGCTCATGAGGATGATCCTAGTAGAAGCCAAGCTACACATCTAAAGGTCTGCAGAGCAGCTCATTAGGGCGATCACACTTGAAGCCAAGCTACACATCTAAAAGTCTGCAGAGCAGCTCATTAGGATGATCAGACTTCAAGCCAAGCTACGCATCTAAAAGTCTGCAGAGCAGCTCATTAGGATGATCAGATTTGAAACCACGCTACCCATCTAAAAGACTGCAAAGCAGCTCATTAGGATGAACAGACTTGAAGCCAAGCTACGCATCTAAAAGACTGCAGAGCAGCTCATTAGGATGATCAGACTTGAAGCCAAGCAACGCATCTAAAAGACTGCAGAGCAGCTCATTAGGGTGATCACACTTGAAGCCAAGCTACATATCTAAACGTCTGCAGAGCACCTCATTAGGGTGATCAGACTTGAAGCCAAGCTACGCATCTAGACGTCTGCAGAGCAGCTCATTAGAATGATCAGATTTGACGCGAAGCTACGCATCTAAAAGTCTGCAGAGCAGCTCATTAGGATGATCAGACTTGAAGCCATGCTACACATCTAAAAGTCTGCAAAGCAGCTCATTAGGATGATCAGACTTCAAGCCAAGCTACACATCTAAAAGTCTGCAGAGCAGCTCATTAGGATGATCAGACTTGAAACCATGCTACGCATCTAAAAGTCTGCAAAGCAGCTCATTAGGATGATCAGACTTGAAGCCAAGCTACACATCTAGATGTCAGACTTGAAGCCAAGCTACACATCTAAAAGTCTGCAGAGCAGCTCATTAGGATGATCAGACTTGAAGACTAGCTACGCATCTAAAAGTCTGCAGAGCAGCTAATGAGGATGATCAGACTTGAAGCCAAGCTACACATCTAAAAGCCTGCAGAGCAGCTCATTAGGATGATTAGACTTGAAGCCAAGCTACACATCTAGACGTCAGACTTGAAGCCAAGCTACACATTTAAAAGTCTGCAGAGCAGCTTATTAGGATGATCAGACTTGAAGCCTAGCTACGCATCTAAAAGTCTGCAGAGCAACTCATAAGGATGATCAGACTTGAAGCCAATCTATGCATCTAAAAGTCTGCAGAGCAGCTCATTAGGATGAGCAGACTAGAAGCCAATGTACACATCTAAAGGTCTGCAGAGCAGCTCATTAGGGCGATCACACTTGAAGCCAAGCTACACATCTAAAAGTCTGCAGAGCAGCTCATTAGGATGATCAGACTTCAAGCCAAGCTACACATCTAAACATATGGAGAGCAGCTCATTAGGACAATCAGAATTGAAGCCAAGCTAGGCATCTAAAAGTCTGCAGAGCAGCTCATTAGGATGATCAGACTTGAAGCCACGCTACGCATCTAAAAGTTTCCAAAGCAGCTTATCAGGATAATCAGACTTGAGGCTAAGCTCAGTCGAAGTGTACGAAAAGAAGTAGTGGAACTATGTTCCCTGCTAGCCTACACCCCCTCCCCACAAACCCCATTACCACAACGCCTCCCACGCACAATACACACCCCCAAACACATGCCCCTGCTGTTTAAGGGAACGTTCAGTTCAGCGCACTGAAAGTGCAAGTTTCAACCGCTTCCTACACTTTTATTTTAAAACGAAACCATTCCGGAATGGTTTTAAAAAAAAATAAAAGTATAGGAGCAGCAAAACTTAATTTAAAAAAGTAGAGAAGCACCGCTCCCAACCGCTCCCACTCACTTCGACCACTGGCCAAGCTACACATGTAAAAGCCTGCAGAGCAGCTCATGAGGATGATCCGAGTAGAAGACAAGCTACGCGTCCAAAAATCTGCAGAGCAGCTCATAAGGATGATCCGAGTAGAAGCCAAGCTACGCATCTAAAAGTCTGGAGAGCAACTCATTAGGATGATCACACTTGAAGCCAAGCTACGCATCTAAAAGTCTGCTGAGCAGCTCATGAGGATGATCCGAGTAGAAGACAAGCTACGCGCCCAAAAATCTGCAGAGCAGCTCATAAGGACGATCCGAGTAGAAGCCAAGCTACGCGTCTAAAAGCCTGCAGAGCAGCTCATGAGGATGATCCGAGTAGAAGCCAAGCTACGCGTCTAAAAGCCTGCAGAGCAGCTCATGAGGATGATCCGAGTAGAAGCCAAGCTACGCGTCTAAAAGTCTGCAGAGCAGCTCATTAGGGTGATCAGACTTGAAGCCAAGCTACACATATAAAAGTCTGCAGAGCAGCTCATTAGGGTGATCACACTTGAAGCCAAGCTACATATCTAAACGTCTGCAGAGCACCTCATTAGGGTGATCAGACTTGAAGCCAAGCTACGCATCTAGACGTCTGCAGAGCAGCTCATTAGGATGATCAGATTTGACGCCAAGCTACGCATCTAAAAGTCTGCAGAGCAGCTCATTAGGATGATCAGACTTGAAGCCATGCTACACATCTAAAAGTCTGCAAAGAAGCTCATTAGGATGATCAGACTTGAAGCCAAGCTACACATCTAAAAGTCTGCAGAGCAGCTCATTAGGATGATCAGACTTGAAACCATGCTACGCATCTAAAAGTCTGCAGAGCAGCTCATTAGGATGATCAGACTTGAAGCCAAGCTACATATCTAGACGTCAGACTTGAAGCCAAGCTACACATCTAAAAGTCTGCAGAGCAGCTCATTAGGATGATCAGACTTGAAGCCTAGCTACACATCTAAAAGTCTGCAGAGCAGCTAATGAGGATGATCAGACTTGAAGCCAAGCTACACATCTAAAAGTCTGCAGAGCAGCTCATTAGGATGATTAGACTTGAAGCCAAGCTACACATCTAGACGTCAGACTTGAAGCCAAGCTACACATTTAAAAGTCTGCAGAGCAGCTTATTAGGATGATCAGACTTGAAGCCTAGCTACGCATCTAAAAGTCTGCAGAGCAACTCATAAGGATGATCAGACTTGAAGCCAATCTATGCATTTAAAAGTCTGCAGAGCAGCTCATTAGGATGAGCAGACTAGAAGCCAAGGTACACATCTAAAGGTCTGCAGAGCAGCTCATTAGGGTGATCACACTTGAAGCCAAGCTACATATCTAAACGTCTGCAGAGCACCTCATTAGGGTGATCAGACTTGAAGCCAATCTATGCATCTAAAAGTCTGCAGAGCAGCTCATTAGGGTGATCAGACTTGAAGCCAAGCTACACATATAAAAGTCTGCAGAGCAGCTCATTAGGGTGATCACACTTGAAGCCAAGCTACGCATATAGACGTCTGCAGAGCAGCTCATTAGGATGATCAGATTTGACGCCAAGCTACGCATCTAAAAGTCTGCAGAGCAGCTCATTAGGATGATCAGACTTGAAGCCATGCTACACATCTAAAAGTCTGCAAAGAAGCTCATTAGGATGATCAGACTTGAAGCCAAGCTACACATCTAAAAGTCTGCAGAGCAGCTCATTAGGATGATCAGACTTGAAACCATGCTACACATCTAAAAGTCTGCAGAGCAGCTCATTAGGATGATCAGACTTGAAGCCAAGCTACATATCTAGACGTCAGACTTGAAGCCAAGCTACACATTTAAAAGTCTGCAGAGCAGCTTATTAGGATGATCAGACTTGAAGCCTAGCTACGCATCTAAAAGTCTGCAGAGCAACTCATAAGGATGATCAGACTTGAAGCCAATCTATGCATCTAAAAGTCTGCAGAGCAGCTCATTAGGATGAGCAGACTAGAAGCCAATCTACACATCTAAAAGTCTGCAGAGCAGCTCATTAGGATGATCAGACTTGAAGCCAAGCTACATATCTAGACGTCAGACTTGAAGCCAAGCTACACATTTAAAAGTCTGCAGAGCAGCTTATTAGGATGATCAGACTTGAAGCCTAGCTACGCATCTAAAAGTCTGCAGAGCAACTCATAAGGATGATCAGACTTGAAGCCAATCTATGCATCTAAAAGTCTGCAGAGCAGCTCATTAGGATGAGCAGACTAGAAGCCAATCTACACATATAAAAGTCTGCAGAGCAGCTCATTAGGGTGATCACACTTGAAGCCAAGCTACATATCTAAACGTCTGCAGAGCACCTCATTAGGGTGATCAGACCTGAAGCCAAGCTACGCATCTAGACGTCTGCAGAGCAGCTCATTAGGATGATCAGATTTGACGCCAAGCTACGCATCTAAAAGTCTGCAGAGCAGCTCATTAGGATGATCAGACTTGAAGCCAAGCTACACATCTAAAAGTCTGCAGAGCAGCTCATTAGGATGATCAGACTTGAAGCCAAGCTACACATCTAAAAGTCTGCAGAGCAGCTCATTAGGATGATCAGACTTGAAGCCTAGCTACACATCTAAAAGTCTGCAGAGCAGCTAATGAGGATGATCAGACTTGAAGCCAAGCTACACATCTAAAAGTCTGCAGAGCAGCTCATTAGGATGATTAGACTTGAAGCCAAGCTACACATCTAGACGTCAGACTTGAAGCCAAGCTACACATTTAAAAGTCTGCAGAGCAGCTTATTAGGATGATCAGACTTGAAGCCTAGCTACGCATCTAAAAGTCTGCAGAGCAACTCATAAGGATGATCAGACTTGAAGCCAATCTATGCATCTAAAAGTCTGCAGAGCAGCTCATTAGGATGAGCAGACTAGAAGCCAATCTACACATCTAAAGGTCTGCAGAGCAGCTCATTAGGGCGATCACACTTGAAGCCAAGCTACACATCTAAAAGTCTGCAGAGCAGCTCATTAGGATGATCAGACTTCAAGCCAAGCTACACATCTAAACATATGGAGAGCAGCTCATTAGGATGATCAGACTTGAAGCCACGCTACGCATCTAAAAGTTTCCAAAGCAGCTTATCAGGATAATCAGACTTGAGGCCAAGCTCAGTCGAAGTGTACGAAAAGAAAGAGTGGAACTATGTTCCCTGCTAGCCTACACCCCCTCCCCACAAACCCCATTACCACAACGCCTCCCACGCACAATACACACCCCCAAACACATGCCCCTGCTGTTTAAGGGAACGTTCAGTTCAGCGCACTGAAAGTGCAAGTTTCAACCGCTTCCTACACTTTTATTTTAAAACGAAACCATTCCGGAATGGTTTTAAAAAAAAATAAAAGTATAGGAGCAGCAAAACATAATTTAAAAAAGTAGAGAAACACCGCTCCCAACCGCTCCCACTCACTTCGACCACTGGCCAAGCTACACATGTAAAAGCCTGCAGAGCAGCTCATGAGGATGATCCGAGTACAAGCCAAGCTACGCGTCTAAAAGTCTGCAGAGCAGCTCATGAGGATGATCCGAGTAGAAGACAAGCTACGCGTCCAAAAATCTGCAGAGCAGCTCACAAGGATGATCCGAGTAGAAGCCAAGCTACGCGTCTAAAAGTCTGCAGAGCAGCTCATGAGGATGATCCGAGTAGAAGCCAAGCTACGCATCTAAAAGTCTGGAGAGCAACTCATTAGGATGATCACACTTGAAGCCAAGCTACGCATCTAAAAGTCTGCTGAGCAGCTCATGAGGATGATCCGAGTAGAAGACAGGCTACGCGTCCAAAAATCTGCAGAGCAGCTCATAAGGACGATCCGAGTAGAAGCCAAGCTACGCGTCTAAAAGCCTGCAGAGCAGCTCATGAGGATGATCCGAGTAGAAGCCAAGCTACGCGTCTAAAAGTCTACAGAGCAGCTCATTAGGATGATCAGACTTGAAGCCAAGCTACGCATCTAAAAGTCCGCAGAGCAGCTCATTAGGATGATCAGATTTGACGCCAAGCTACGCATCTAAAAGTCTGCAGAGCAGCTCATTAGGATGATCAGACTTGACGCCAAGCTACACATCTAAAGGTCTGCAGAGCAGCTCATTAGGGCGATCACACTTGAAACCAAGCTACGCATCTAAAAGTCTGCAGAGCAGCTCATTAGGATGATCAGACTTGAAACCATGCTACGCATCTAAAAGTCTGCAGAGCAGCTCATTAGGATGATCAGACTTGAAGCCAAGCTACACATCTAGACGTCAGACTTGAAGCCAAGCTACACATCTAAAAGTCTGCAGAGCAGCTCATTAGGATGAGCAGACTAGAAGCCAATCTACACATCTAAAGGTCTGCAGAGCAGCTCATTAGGGCGATCACACTTGAAGCCAAGCTACACATCTAAAAGTCTGCAGAGCAGCTCATTAGGATGATCAGACTTCAAGCCAAGCTACACATCTAAACATATGGAGAGCAGCTCATTAGGATGATCAGAATTGAAGCCAAGCTAGGCATCTAAAAGTCTGCAGAGCAGCTCATTAGGATGATCAGACTTGAAGCCACGCTACGCATCTAAAAGTTTCCAAAGCAGCTTATCAGGATAATCAGACTTGAGGCCAAGCTCAGTCGAAGTGTACGAAAAGAAAGAGTGGAACTATGGTCCCTGCTAGCCTACACCCCCTCCCCACAAACCCCATTACCACAACGCCTCCCACGCACAATACACACCCCCAAACACATGCCCCTGCTGTTTAAGGGAACGTTCAGTTCAGCGCACTGAAAGTGCAAGTTTCAACCGCTTCCTACACTTTTATTTTAAAACGAAACCATTCCGGAATGGTTTTAAAAAAAAATAAAAGTATAGGAGCAGCAAAACATAATTTAAAAAAGTAGAGAAACACCGCTCCCAACCGCTCCCACTCACTTCTACCACTGGCCAAGCTACACATGTAAAAGCCTGCAGAGCAGCTCATGAGGATGATCCGAGTACAAGCCAAGCTACGCGTCTAAAAGTCTGCAGAGCAGCTCATGAGGATGATCCGAGTAGAAGACAAGCTACGCGTCCAAAAATCTGCAGAGCAGCTCATAAGGATGATCCGAGTAGAAGCCAAGCTACGCGTCTAAAAGTCTGCAGAGCAGCTCATGAGGATGATCCGAGTAGAAGCCAAGCTACGCATCTAAAAGTCTGGAGAGCAACTCATTAGGATGATCACACTTGAAGCCAAGCTACGCATCTAAAAGTCTGCTGAGCAGCTCATGAGGATGATCCGAGTAGAAGACAGGCTACGCGTCCAAAAATCTGCAGAGCAGCTCATAAGGACGATCCGAGTAGAAGCCAAGCTACGCGTCTAAAAGCCTGCAGAGCAGCTCATGAGGATGATCCGAGTAGAAGCCAAGCTACGCGTCTAAAAGTCTACAGAGCAGCTCATTAGGATGATCAGACTTGAAGCCAAGCTACGCATCTAAAAGTCCGCAGAGCAGCTCATTAGGATGATCAGATTTGACGCCAAGCTACGCATCTAAAAGTCTGCAGAGCAGCTCGTTAGGATGATCAGACTTGACGCCAAGCTACACATCTAAAGGTCTGCAGAGCAGCTCATTAGGGCGATCACACTTGAAACCAAGCTACGCATCTAAAAGTCTGCAGAGCAGCTCATTAGGATGATCAGACTTGAAACCATGCTACGCATCTCAAAGTCTGCAGAGCAGCTCATTAGGATGATCAGACTTGAAGCCAAGCTACACATCTAGACGTCAGACTTGAAGCCAAGCTACACATCTAAAAGTCTGCAGAGCAGCTCATTAGGATGATCAGACTTGAAGCCTAGCTACACATCTAAAAGTCTGCAGAGCAGCTAATGAGGATGATCAGACTTGAAGCCAAGCTACACATCTAAAAGTCTGCAGAGCAGCTCATTAGGATGATTAGACTTGAAGCCAAGCTATACATCTAGACGTCAGACTTGAAGCCAAGCTACACATTTAAAAGTCTGCAGAGCAGCTTATTAGGATGATCAGACTTGAAGCCTAGCTACGCATCTAAAAGTCTGCAGAGCAACTCATAAGGATGATCAGACGTGAAGCCAAGCTATGCATCTAAAAGTCTGCAGAGCAGCTCATTAGGATGAGCAGACTAGAAGCCAAGGTACACATCTAAAGGTCTGCAGAGCAGCTCATTAGGGCAATCACACTTGAAGCCAAGCTACACATCTAAAAGTCTGCAGAGCAGCTCATTAGGATGATCAGACTTCAAGCCAAGCTACACATCTAAACATATGGAGAGCAGCTCATTAGGATGATCAGAAATGAAGCCAAGCTATGTATCTAAAAGTCTGCAGAGCAGCTCATTAGGATGATCAGACTTGAAACCACGTTACGCATCTAAAGGTTTCCAAAGCAGCTTATCAGGATAATCAGACTTGAGGCCAAGCTCAGTCGAAGTGTACGAAAAGAAGTAGTGGAACTATGTTTCCTGCTAGCCTACACCCCCTCCCCACAAACCCCATTACCACAACGCCTCCCACGCACAATACACACCCCCAAACACATGCCCCTGCTGTTTAAGGCAGGCAGCAATTATGATTGCACTACAAAGTTCAAAGAATGCACTGAAACTCTGGTGCAAGCAATACAAACAGAATTGCCGAAAATGACCCCCTTCAAACCAAGGAGAAGGTATGGTATGCTGCCCTCAGTAAAATCTGCAGATCTACTTTCAGATTATCAAGTTTGATGCAAGTTAGGAAGCAAAGCTATGCATCTAAAAGTCTACAGAGCAGCTCATGAGGGTGATCAGACTTAAAGCCAAGCTATGCATCTAAAAGTCTGCAGAGTAGCTCATTAGGATGATCAGACTTGAGGCCAAGCTACACATCTAAAATTCTGCAGAGCAGCTCATCTAAAAGTCTGCAGAGCAGCTCATGAGGATGATCCTAGTAGAAGCCAAGCTACACATCTAAAGGTCTGCAGAGCAGCTCATTAGGGCGATCACACTTGAAGCCAAGCTACACATCTAAAAGTCTGCAGAGCACCTCATTAGGGTGATCAGACTTTGAAGCCAAGCTACACATCTAGACGTCTGCAGGGCAGCTCATTAGGATGATCAGATTTGAAACCACGCTACGCATCTAAAAGACTGCAAAGCAGCTCATTAGGGTGATCAGACTTGAAGCCAAGCTACACATCTAAACGTCTGCAGAGCACCTCATTAGGGTGATCAGACTTGAAGCCAAGCTACGCATCTAGACGTCTGCAGGGCAGCTCATTAGGATGATCAGATTTGACGCCAAGCTACGCATTTAAAAGTCTGCAGAGCAGCTCATTAGGATGATCAGACTTGAAGCCATGCTACACATCTAAAAGTCTGCAAAGCAGCTCATTAGGATGATCAGACTTGAAGCCAAGCTACACATCTAAAAGTCTGCAGAGCAGCTCATTAGGATGATCAGACTTGAAACCATGCTACGCATCTAAAAGTCTGCAGAGCAGCTAATGAGGATGATCAGACTTGAAGCCAAGCTACACATCTAAAAGTCTGCAGAGCAGCTCATTAGGATGATTAGACTTGAAGCCAAGCTACACATCTAGACGTCAGACTTGAAGCCAAGCTACACATCTAAAAGTCTGCAGAGGAGCTCATTAGGATGATCAGACTTGAAGCCTAGCTACGCATCTAAAAGTCTCCAGAGCAGCTAATGAGGATGATCAGACTTGAAGCCAAGCTACACATCTAAAAGTCTGCAGAGCAGCTCATTAGGATGATTAGACTTGAAGCCAAGCTACACATCTAGACGTCAGACTTGAAGCCAAGCTACACATTTAAAAGTCTGCAGAGCAGCTTATTAGGATGATCAGACTTGAAGCCTAGCTACGCATCTAAAAGTCTGCAGAGCAACTCATAAGGATGATCAGACTTGAAGCCAATCTATGCATCTAAAAGTCTGCAGAGCAGCTCATTAGGATGAGCAGACTAGAAGCCAATGTACACATCTAAAGGTCTGCAGAGCAGCTCATTAGGGCGATCACACTTGAAGCCAAGCTACACATCTAAAAGTCTGCAGAGCAGCTCATTAGGATGATCAGACTTCAAGCCAAGCTACACATCTAAACATATGGAGAGCAGCTCATTAGGATGATCAGAATTGAAGCCAAGCTAGGCATCTAAAAGTCTGCAGAGCAGCTCATTAGGATGATCAGACTTGAAGCCACGCTACGCATCTAAAAGTTTCCAAAGCAGCTTATCAGGATAATCAGACTTGAGGCCAAGCTCGTCGAAGTGTACGAAAAGAAGTAGTGGAACTATGTTCCCTGCTAGCCTACACCCCCTCCCCACAAACCCCATTACCACAACGCCTCCCACGCACAATACACACCCCCAAACACATGCCCCTGCTGTTTAAGGGAACGTTCAGTTCAGCGCACTGAAAGTGCAAGTTTCAACCGCTTCCTACACTTTTATTTTAAAACGAAACCATTCCGGAATGGTTTTAAAAAAAAATAAAAGTATAGGAGCAGCAAAACTTAATTTAAAAAAGTAGAGAAGCACCGCTCCCAACCGCTCCCACTCACTTCGACCACTGGCCAAGCTTCACATGTAAAAGCCTGCAGAGCAGCTCATGAGGATGATCCGAGTAGAAGACAAGCTACGCGTCCAAAAATCTGCAGAGCAGCTCATAAGGATGATCCGAGTAGAAGCCAAGCTACGCGTCTTAAAGTCTGCAGAGCAGCTCATGAGGATGATCCGAGTAGAAGCCAAGCTACGCATCTAAAAGTCTGGAGAGCAACTCATTAGGATGATCACACTTGAAGCCAAGCTACGCATCTAAAAGTCTGCTGAGCAGCTCATGAGGATGATCCGAGTAGAAGACAAGCTACGCGTCCAAAAATCTGCAGAGCAGCTCATAAGGATGATCCGAGTAGAAGCCAAGATACGCGTCTAAAAGTCTGCAGAGCAGGTCATTAGGATGTTCAGATTTGACGCCAAGCTACGCATCCAAAAATCTGCAGAGCAGCTCATAAGGACGATCCGAGTAGAAGCCAAGCTACGCGTCTAAAAGCCTGCAGAGCAGCTCATGAGGATGATCCGAGTAGAAGCCAAGCTACGCGTCTAAAAGTCTACAGAGCAGCTCATTAGGATGATCAGACTTGAAGCCAAGCTACGCATCTAAAAGTCCGCAGAGCAGCTCATTAGGATGATCAGATTTGACGCCAAGCTACGCATCTAAAAGTCTGCAGAGCAGCTCATTAGGATGATCAGACTTGACGCCAAGCTACACATCTAAAGGTCTGCAGAGCAGCTCATTAGGGCGATCACACTTGAAACCAAGCTACGCATCTAAAAGTCTGCAGAGCAGCTCATTAGGATGATCAGACTTGAAACCATGCTACGCATCTAAAAGTCTGCAGAGCAGCTCATTAGGATGATCAGACTTGAAGCCAAGCTACACATCTAGACGTCAGACTTGAAGCCAAGCTACACATCTAAAAGTCTGCAGAGCAGCTCATTAGGATGAGCAGACTAGAAGCCAATCTACACATCTAAAGGTCTGCAGAGCAGCTCATTAGGGCGATCACACTTGAAGCCAAGCTACACATCTAAAAGTCTGCAGAGCAGCTCATTAGGATGATCAGACTTCAAGCCAAGCTACACATCTAAACATATGGAGAGCAGCTCATTAGGATGATCAGAATTGAAGCCAAGCTAGGCATCTAAAAGTCTGCAGAGCAGCTCATTAGGATGATCAGACTTGAAGCCACGCTACGCATCTAAAAGTTTCCAAAGCAGCTTATCAGGATAATCAGACTTGAGGCCAAGCTCAGTCGAAGTGTACGAAAAGAAAGAGTGGAACTATGGTCCCTGCTAGCCTACACCCCCTCCCCACAAACCCCATTACCACAACGCCTCCCACGCACAATACACACCCCCAAACACATGCCCCTGCTGTTTAAGGGAACGTTCAGTTCAGCGCACTGAAAGTGCAAGTTTCAACCGCTTCCTACACTTTTATTTTAAAACGAAACCATTCCGGAATGGTTTTAAAAAAAAATAAAAGTATAGGAGCAGCAAAACATAATTTAAAAAAGTAGAGAAACACCGCTCCCAACCGCTCCCACTCACTTCTACCACTGGCCAAGCTACACATGTAAAAGCCTGCAGAGCAGCTCATGAGGATGATCCGAGTACAAGCCAAGCTACGCGTCTAAAAGTCTGCAGAGCAGCTCATGAGGATGATCCGAGTAGAAGACAAGCTACGCGTCCAAAAATCTGCAGAGCAGCTCATAAGGATGATCCGAGTAGAAGCCAAGCTACGCGTCTAAAAGTCTGCAGAGCAGCTCATGAGGATGATCCGAGTAGAAGCCAAGCTACGCATCTAAAAGTCTGGAGAGCAACTCATTAGGATGATCACACTTGAAGCCAAGCTACGCATCTAAAAGTCTGCTGAGCAGCTCATGAGGATGATCCGAGTAGAAGACAGGCTACGCGTCCAAAAATCTGCAGAGCAGCTCATAAGGACGATCCGAGTAGAAGCCAAGCTACGCGTCTAAAAGCCTGCAGAGCAGCTCATGAGGATGATCCGAGTAGAAGCCAAGCTACGCGTCTAAAAGTCTACAGAGCAGCTCATTAGGATGATCAGACTTGAAGCCAAGCTACGCATCTAAAAGTCCGCAGAGCAGCTCATTAGGATGATCAGATTTGACGCCAAGCTACGCATCTAAAAGTCTGCAGAGCAGCTCGTTAGGATGATCAGACTTGACGCCAAGCTACACATCTAAAGGTCTGCAGAGCAGCTCATTAGGGCGATCACACTTGAAACCAAGCTACGCATCTAAAAGTCTGCAGAGCAGCTCATTAGGATGATCAGACTTGAAACCATGCTACGCATCTCAAAGTCTGCAGAGCAGCTCATTAGGATGATCAGACTTGAAGCCAAGCTACACATCTAGACGTCAGACTTGAAGCCAAGCTACACATCTAAAAGTCTGCAAAGCAGCTCATTAGGATGATCAGACTTGAAGCCTAGCTACACATCTAAAAGTCTGCAGAGCAGCTAATGAGGATGATCAGACTTGAAGCCAAGCTACACATCTAAAAGTCTGCAGAGCAGCTCATTAGGATGATTAGACTTGAAGCCAAGCTATACATCTAGACGTCAGACTTGAAGCCAAGCTACACATTTAAAAGTCTGCAGAGCAGCTTATTAGGATGATCAGACTTGAAGCCTAGCTACGCATCTAAAAGGCTGCAGAGCAACTCATAAGGATGATCAGACGTGAAGCCAAGCTATGCATCTAAAAGTCTGCAGAGCAGCTCATTAGGATGAGCAGACTAGAAGCCAAGGTACACATCTAAAGGTCTGCAGAGCAGCTCATTAGGGCAATCACACTTGAAGCCAAGCTACACATCTAAAAGTCTGCAGAGCAGCTCATTAGGATGATCAGACTTCAAGCCAAGCTACACATCTAAACATATGGAGAGCAGCTCATTAGGATGATCAGAAATGAAGCCAAGCTATGTATCTAAAAGTCTGCAGAGCAGCTCATTAGGATGATCAGACTTGAAACCACGTTACGCATCTAAAGGTTTCCAAAGCAGCTTATCAGGATAATCAGACTTGAGGCCAAGCTCAGTCGAAGTGTACGAAAAGAAGTAGTGGAACTATGTTTCCTGCTAGCCTACACCCCCTCCCCACAAACCCCATTACCACAACGCCTCCCACGCACAATACACACCCCCAAACACATGCCCCTGCTGTTTAAGGCAGGCAGCAATTATGATTGCACTACAAAGTTCAAAGAATGCACTGAAACTCTGGTGCAAGCAATACAAACAGAATTGCCGAAAATGACCCCCTTCAAACCAAGGAGAAGGTATGGTATGCTGCCCTCAGTAAAATCTGCAGATCTACTTTCAGATTATCAAGTTTGATGCAAGTTAGGAAGCAAAGCTATGCATCTAAAAGTCTACAGAGCAGCTCATGAGGGTGATCAGACTTAAAGCCAAGCTATGCATCTAAAAGTCTGCAGAGTAGCTCATTAGGATGATCAGACTTGAGGCCAAGCTACACATCTAAAATTCTGCAGAGCAGCTCATCTAAAAGTCTGCAGAGCAGCTCATGAGGATGATCCTAGTAGAAGCCAAGCTACACATCTAAAGGTCTGCAGAGCAGCTTATTAGGGCGATCACACTTGAAGCCAAGCTACACATCTAAAAGTCTGCAGAGCACCTCATTAGGGTGATCAGACTTTGAAGCCAAGCTACACATCTAGACGTCTGCAGGGCAGCTCATTAGGATGATCAGATTTGAAACCACGCTACGCATCTAAAAGACTGCAAAGCAGCTCATTAGGGTGATCAGACTTGAAGCCAAGCTACACATCTAAACGTCTGCAGAGCACCTCATTAGGGTGATCAGACTTGAAGCCAAGCTACGCATCTAGACGTCTGCAGGGCAGCTCATTAGGATGATCAGATTTGACGCCAAGCTACGCATTTAAAAGTCTGCAGAGCAGCTCATTAGGATGATCAGACTTGAAGCCATGCTACACATCTAAAAGTCTGCAAAGCAGCTCATTAGGATGATCAGACTTGAAGCCAAGCTACACATCTAAAAGTCTGCAGAGCAGCTCATTAGGATGATCAGACTTGAAACCATGCTACGCATCTAAAAGTCTGCAGAGCAGCTAATGAGGATGATCAGACTTGAAGCCAAGCTACACATCTAAAAGTCTGCAGAGCAGCTCATTAGGATGATTAGACTTGAAGCCAAGCTACACATCTAGACGTCAGACTTGAAGCCAAGCTACACATCTAAAAGTCTGCAGAGGAGCTCATTAGGATGATCAGACTTGAAGCCTAGCTACGCATCTAAAAGTCTCCAGAGCAGCTAATGAGGATGATCAGACTTGAAGCCAAGCTACACATCTAAAAGTCTGCAGAGCAGCTCATTAGGATGATTAGACTTGAAGCCAAGCTACACATCTAGACGTCAGACTTGAAGCCAAGCTACACATTTAAAAGTCTGCAGAGCAGCTTATTAGGATGATCAGACTTGAAGCCTAGCTACGCATCTAAAAGTCTGCAGAGCAACTCATAAGGATGATCAGACTTGAAGCCAATCTATGCATCTAAAAGTCTGCAGAGCAGCTCATTAGGATGAGCAGACTAGAAGCCAATGTACACATCTAAAGGTCTGCAGAGCAGCTCATTAGGGCGATCACACTTGAAGCCAAGCTACACATCTAAAAGTCTGCAGAGCAGCTCATTAGGATGATCAGACTTCAAGCCAAGCTACACATCTAAACATATGGAGAGCAGCTCATTAGGATGATCAGAATTGAAGCCAAGCTAGGCATCTAAAAGTCTGCAGAGCAGCTCATTAGGATGATCAGACTTGAAGCCACGCTACGCATCTAAAAGTTTCCAAAGCAGCTTATCAGGATAATCAGACTTGAGGCCAAGCTCGTCGAAGTGTACGAAAAGAAGTAGTGGAACTATGTTCCCTGCTAGCCTACACCCCCTCCCCACAAACCCCATTACCACAACGCCTCCCACGCACAATACACACCCCCAAACACATGCCCCTGCTGTTTAAGGGAACGTTCAGTTCAGCGCACTGAAAGTGCAAGTTTCAACCGCTTCCTACACTTTTATTTTAAAACGAAACCATTCCGGAATGGTTTTAAAAAAAAATAAAAGTATAGGAGCAGCAAAACTTAATTTAAAAAAGTAGAGAAGCACCGCTCCCAACCGCTCCCACTCACTTCGACCACTGGCCAAGCTTCACATGTAAAAGCCTGCAGAGCAGCTCATGAGGATGATCCGAGTAGAAGACAAGCTACGCGTCCAAAAATCTGCAGAGCAGCTCATAAGGATGATCCGAGTAGAAGCCAAGCTACGCGTCTTAAAGTCTGCAGAGCAGCTCATGAGGATGATCCGAGTAGAAGCCAAGCTACGCATCTAAAAGTCTGGAGAGCAACTCATTAGGATGATCACACTTGAAGCCAAGCTACGCATCTAAAAGTCTGCTGAGCAGCTCATGAGGATGATCCGAGTAGAAGACAAGCTACGCGTCCAAAAATCTGCAGAGCAGCTCATAAGGATGATCCGAGTAGAAGCCAAGATACGCGTCTAAAAGTCTGCAGAGCAGGTCATTAGGATGTTCAGATTTGACGCCAAGCTACGCATCTAAAAGTCTGCAGAGCAGCTCATTAGGATGATCAGACTTGACGCCAAGCTACACATCTAAAGGTCTGCAGAGCAGCTCATTAGGGCGATCACACTTGAAACCAAGCTACGCATCTAAAAGTCTGCAGAGCAGCTCATTAGGATGATCAGACTTGAAACCATGCTACGCATCTGAAGGTCTGCAGGGCAGCTCATTAGGATGATCAGACTTGAAGCCAAGCTACACATCTAGACATCAGACTTGAAGCCAAGCTACACATCTAAAAGTCTGCAGAGCAGCTCATTAGGATGATCAGACTTGAAGCCTAGCTACACATCTAAAAGTCTGCAGAGCAGCTAATGAGGATGATCAGACTTGAAGCCAAGCTACACATCTAAAAGTCTGCAGAGCAGCTCATTAGGATGATTAGACTTGAAGCCAAGCTATACATCTAGACGTCAGACTTGAAGCCAAGCTACACATTTAAAAGTCTGCAGAGCAGCTTATTAGGATGATCAGACTTGAAGCCTAGCTACGCATCTAAAAGTCTGCAGAGCAACTCATAAGGATGATCAGACTTGAAGCCAAGCTATGCATCTAAAAGTCTGCAGAGCAGCTCATTAGGATGAGCAGACTAGAAGCCAAGGTACACATCTAAAGGTCTGCAGAGCAGCTCATTAGGGCGATCACACTTGAAGCCAAGCTACACATCTAAAAGTCTGCAGAGCAGCTCATTAGGATGATCAGACTTCAAGCCAAGCTACACATCTAAACATATGGAGAGCAGCTCATTAGGATGATCAGAAATGAAGCCAAGCTATGCATCTAAAAGTCTGCAGAGCAACTCATAAGGATGATCAGACTTGAAGCCAAGCTATGCATCTAAAAGTCTGCAGAGCAGCTCATTAGGATGATCAGACTTGAAACCACGTTACGCATCTAAAAGTTTCCAAAGCAGCTTATCAGGATAATCAGACTTGAGGCCAAGCTCAGTCGAAGTGTACGAAAAGAAGTAGTGGAACTATGTTTCCTGCTAGCCTACACCCCCTCCCCACAAACCCCATTACCACAACGCCTCCCACGCACAATACACACCCCCAAACACATGCCCCTGCTGTTTAAGGCAGGCAGCAATTATGATTGCACTACAAAGTTCAAAGAATGCACTGAAACTCTGGTGCAAGCAATACAAACAGAATTGCAGAAAATGACCCCCTTCAAACCAAGGAGAAGGTATGGTATGCTGCCCTCAGTAAAATCTGCAGATCTACTTTCAGATTATCAAGTTTGATGCAAGTTAGGAAGCAAAGCTATGCATCTAAAAGTCTACAGAGCAGCTCATGAGGATGATCGGACTTGAAGCCAAGCTATGCATCTAAAAGTCTGCAGAGTAGCTCATTAGGATGATCAGACTTGAAGCCACGCTACACATCTAAAAGTCTGCAGAGCAGCTCATTAGGATGATCAGACTTGAGGCCAAGCTACACATCTAAAATTCTGCAGAGCAGCTCATCTAAAAGTCTGCAGAGCAGCTCATGAGGATGATCCTAGTAGAAGCCAAGCTACACATCTAAAGGTCTGCAGAGCAGCTCATTAGGGCGATCACACTTGAAGCCAAGCTACACATCTAAAAGTCTGCAGAGCAGCCCATTAGGATGATCAGACTTCAAGCCAAGCTACGCATCTAAAAGTCTGCAGAGCAGCTCATTAGGATGATCAGATTTGAAACCACACTACGCATCTAAAAGACTGCAAAGCAGCTCATTAGGATGAACAGACTTGAAGCCAAGCTACGCATCTAAAAGACTGCACAGCAGCTCATTAGGATGATCAGAATTGAAGCCAAGCAACGCATCTAAAAGACTGCAGAGCAGCTCATTAGGGTGATCAGACTTGAAGCCAAGCTACACATATAAAAGTCTGCAGAGCAGCTCATTAGGGTGATCACACTTGAAGCCAAGCTACATATCTAAACGTCTGCAGAACACCTCATTAGGGTGATCAGACTTGAAGCCAAGCTACGCATCTAGACGTCTGCAGAGCAGCTCATTAGGATGATCAGATTTGACGCCAAGCTACGCATCTAAAAGTCTGCAGAGCAGCTCATTAGGATGATCAGACTTGAAGCCATGCTACACATCTAAAAGTCTGCAAAGCAGCTCATTAGGATGATCAGACTTGAAGCCAAGCTACACATCTAAAAGTCTGCAGAGCAGCTCATTAGGATGATCAGACTTGAAACCATGCTACGCATCTAAAAGTCTGCAGAGCAGCTCATTAGGATGATCAGACTTGAAGCCAAGCTACACATCTAGACGTCAGACTTGAAGCCAAGCTACACATCTAGAAGTCTGCAGAGCAGCTCATTAGGATGATCAGACTTGAAGCCTAGCTACGCATCTAAAGTCTGCAGAGCAGCTAATGAGGATGATCAGACTTGAAGCCAAGCTACACATCTAAAAGTCTGCAGAGCAGCTCATTAGGATGATTAGACTTGAAGCCAAGCTACACATCTAGACGTCAGACTTGAAGCCAAGCTACACATTTAAAAGTCTGCAGAGCAGCTTATTAGGATGATCAGACTTGAAGCCTAGCTACGCATCTAAAAGTCTGCAGAGCAACTCATAAGGATGATCAGACTTGAAGCCAATCTATGCATCTAAAAGTCTGCAGAGCAGCTCATTAGGATGAGCAGACTAGAAGCCAATGTACACATCTAAAGGTCTGCAGAGCAGCTCATTAGGGCGATCACACTTGAAGCCAAGCTACACATCTAAAAGTCTGCAGAGCAGCTCATTAGGATGATCAGACTTCAAGCCAAGCTACACATCTAAACATATGGAGAGCAGCTCATTAGGATGATCAGAATTGAAGCCAAGCTAGGCATCTAAAAGTCTGCAGAGCAGCTCATTAGGATGATCAGACTTGAAGCCACGCTACGCATCTAAAAGTTTCCAAAGCAGTTTATCAGGATAATCAGACTTGAGGCCAAGCTCAGTCGAAGTGTACGAAAAGAAGTAGTGGAACTATGTTCCCTGCTAGCCTACACCCCCCCCCCCGACAAACCCCATTACCACAACGCCTCCCACGCACAATATACACCCCCAAACACATGCCTCTGCTGTTTAAGGGAACGTTCAGTTCAGCGCACTGAAAGTGCAAGTTTCAACCGCTTCCTACACTTTTATTTTAAAACGAAACCATTCTGGAATGGTTTTAAAAAAAAATAAAAGTATAGGAGCAGCAAAACTTAATTTAAAAAAGTAGAGAAGCACCGCTCCCAACCGCTCCCACTCACTTCGACCACTGGCCAAGCTACACATGTAAAAGCCTGCAGAGCAGCTCATGAGGATGATCCGAGTAGAAGACAAGCTACGCGTCCAAAAATCTGCAGAGCAGCTCATAAGGATGATCCGAGTACAAGCCAAGCTACGCGTCTAAAAGTCTGCAGAGCAGCTCATGAGGATGATCCGAGTAGAAGACAAGCTACGCTTCCAAAAATCTGCAGAGCAGCTCATAAGGATGATCCGAGTAGAAGCCAAGCTACGCGTCTAAAAGTCTGCAGAGCAGCTCATGAGGATGATCCTAGTAGAAGCAAAGCTACCCATCTAAAAGTCTGGAGAGCAACTCATTAGGATGATCACACTTGAAGCCAAGCTATGCATCTAAAAGTCTGCAGAGCAGCTCATTAGGATGATCCGAGTAGAAGCCAAGCTCCGCATCTAAAAGTCTGCAGAGCAGCTCATTAGGACGATCAGACTTGAAGCCAAGCTACACATCTAAAAGTCTGCAGAGCAGCTCATTAGGATGATCAGACTTGAAGCCAAGCTAAATATCTAAAATTCTGCAGAGCAGCTCATCTAAACGTCTGCAGAGCAGCTCATGAGGATGATCCTAGTAGAAGCCAAGCTACGCATCTAAAAGTCTGCAGAGCAGCTCATTAGGATGATCAGACTTGAGGCCAAGCTACGCATCTTAAAGTCTGCAGAGCAACTCATTAGGATGATCAGACTTGAGGCCAAGCTACACATCTAAAAGTCTGCAGAGCAGCTCATTAGGATGATCAGACATGAAGCCTAGCTACACATCTAAAAGTCTGCAGAGCAGCTAATGAGGATGATCAGACTTGAAGCCAAGCTACACATCTAAAAGTCTGCAGAGCAGCTCATTAGGATGATTAGACTTGAAGCCAAGCTATACATCTAGACGTCAGACTTGAAGCCAAGCTACACATTTAAAAGTCTGCAGAGCAGCTTATTAGGATGATCAGACTTGAAGCCTATCTACGCATCTAAAAGTCTGCCAGCAACTCATAAGGATGATCAGACTTGAAGCCAAGCTATGCATCTAAAAGTCTGCAGAGCAGCTCATTAGGATGAGCAGACTAGAAGCCAAGGTACACATCTAAAGGTCTGCAGAGCAGCTCATTAGGGCGATCACACTTGAAGCCAAGCTACACATCTAAAAGTCTGCAGAGCAGCTCATTAGGATGATCAGACTTCAAGCCAAGCTACACATCTAAACATATGGAGAGCAGCTCATTAGGATGATCAGAAATGAAGCCAAGCTATGTATCTAAAAGTCTGCAGAGCAGCTCATTAGGATGATCAGACTTGAAACCACGTTACGCATCTAAAAGTTTCCAAAGCAGTTTATCAGGATAATCAGACTTGAGGCCAAGCTCAGTCGAAGTGTACGAAAAGAAGTAGTGGAAGTATGTTTCCTGCTAGCCTACACCCCCTCCCCACAAACCCCATTACCACAACGCCTCCCACGCACAATACACACCCCCAAACACATGCCCCTGTTGTTTAAGGCAGGCAGCAATTATGATTGCACTACAAAGTTCAAAGAATGCACTGAAACTCTGGTGCAAGCAATACAAACAGAATTGCGGAAAATGACCCCCTTCACACCAAGGAGAAGGTATGGTATGCTGCCCTCAGTAAAATCTGCAGATCTACTTTCAGATTATCAAGTTTGATGCAAGTTAGGAAGCAAAGCTATGCATCTAAAAGTCTACAGAGCAGCTCATGAGGATGATCGGACTTGAAGCCAAGCTATGCATCTAAAAGTCTGCAGAGTAGCTCATTAGGATGATTAGACTTGAAGCCACGCTACACATCTAAAAGTCTGCAGAGCAGCTCATTAGGATGATCAGACTTGAGGCCAAGCTACACATCTAAAATTCTGCAGAGCAGCTCATCTAAAAGTCTGCAGAGCAGCTCATGAGGATGATCCTAGTAGAAGCCAAGCTACACATCTAAAGGTCTGCAGAGCAGCTCATTAGGGCGATCACACTTGAAGCCAAGCTACACATCTAAAAGTCTGCAGAGCAGCTCATTAGGATGATCAGACTTCAAGCCAAGCTACGCATCTAAAAGTCTGCAGAGCAGCTCATTAGGATGATCAGATTTGAAACCATGCTACGCATCTAAAAGACTGCAAAGCAGCTCATTAGGATGAACAGACTTGAAGCCAAGCTACGCATCTAAAAGACTGCAGAGCAGCTCATTAGGGTGATCAGACTTGAAGCCAAGCTACACATATAAAAGTCTGCAGAGCAGCTCATTAGGGTGATCACACTTGAAGCCAAGCTACATATCTAAACGTCTGCAGAGCACCTCATTAGGGTGATCAGACTTGAAGCCAAGCTACGCATCTAGACGTCTGCAGAGCAGCTCATTAGGATGATCAGATTTGACGCCAAGCTACGCATCTAAAAGTCTGCAGAGCAGCTCATTAGGATGATCAGACTTGAAGCCATGCTACACATCTAAAAGTCTGCAAAGCAGCTCATTAGGATGATCAGACTTGAAGCCAAGCTACACATCTAAAAGTCTGCAGAGCAGCTCATTAGGATGATCAGACTTGAAACCATGCTACGCATCTAAAAGTCTGCAGTGCAGCTCATTAGGATGATCAGACTTGAAGCCAAGCTACACATCTAGACGTCAGACTTGAAGCCAAGCTACACATCTAAAAGTCTGCAGAGCAGCTCATTAGGATGATCAGACTTGAAGCCTAGCTACGCATCTAAAAGTCTGCCGAGCAGCTAATGAGGATGATCAGACTTGAAGCCAAGCTACACATCTAAAAGTCTGCAGAGCAGCTCATTAGGATGATTAGACTTGAAGCCAAGCTACACATCTAGACGTCAGACTTGAAGCCAAGCTACACATTTAAAAGTCTGCAGAGCAGCTTATTAGGATGATCAGACTTGAAGCCTAGCAACACATCTAAAAGACTGCAGAGCACTCATTAGGGTGATCAGACTTGAAGCCAAGCTACACATATAAAAGTCTGCAGAGCAGCTCATTAGGGTGATCACACTTGAAGCCAAGCTACATATCTAAACGTCTGCAGAGCACCTCATTAGGGTGATCAGACTTGAAGCCAAGCTACGCATCTAGACGTCTGCAGAGCAGCTCATTAGGATGATCAGATTTGACGCCAAGCTACGCATCTAAAAGTCTGCAGAGCAGCTCATTAGGATGATCAGACTTGAAGCCATGCTACACATCTAAAAGTCTGCAAAGCAGCTCATTAGGATGATCAGATTTGAAGCCAAGCTACACATATAAAAGTCTGCAGAGCAGCTCATTAGGATGATCAGACTTGAAACCATGCTACGCATCTAAAAGTCTGCAGAGCAGCTCATTAGGATGATCAGACTTGAAGCCAAGCTACACATCTAGACGTCAGACTTGAAGCCAAGCTACACATCTAAATGTCTGCAGAGCAGCTCATTAGGATGATCAGACTTGAAGCCTAGCTACGCATTTAAAAGTCTGCAGAGCAGCTAATGAGGATGATCAGACTTGAAGCCAAGCTACACATCTAAAAGTCTGCAGAGCAGCTCATTAGGATGATTAGACTTGAAGCCAAGCTACACATCTAGACGTCAGACTTGAAGCCAAGCTACACATTTAAAAGTCTGCAGAGCAGCTTATTAGGATGATCAGACTTGAAGCCTAGCTACGCATCTAAAAGTCTACAGAGCAACTCATAAGGATGATCAGACTTGCAGCCAATCTATGCATCTAAAAGTCTGCAGAGCAGCTCATTAGGATGTGCAGACTAGAAGCCAATGTACACATCTAAAGGTCTGCAGAGCAGCTCATTAGGGCGATCACACTTGAAGCCAAGCTACACATCTAAAAGTCTGCAGAGCAGCTCATTAGGATGATCAGACTTCAAGCCAAGCTACACATCTAAACATATGGAGAGCAGCTCATTAGGATGATCAGAATTGAAGCCAAGCTAGGCATCTAAAAGTCTGCAGAGCAGCTCATTAGGATGATCAGACTTGAAGCCACGCTACGCATCTAAAAGTTTCCAAAGCAGCTTATCAGGATAATCAGACTTGAGGCCAAGCTCAGTCGAAGTGTACGAAAAGAAGTAGTGGAACTATGTTCCCTGCTAGCCTACACCCCCTCCCCACAAACCCCATTACCACAACGCCTCCCACGCACAATACACACCCCCAAACACATGCCCCTGCTGTTTAAGGGAACGTTCAGTTCAGCGCACTGAAAGTGCAAGTTTCAACCGCTTCCTACACTTTTATTTTAAAACGAAACCATTCTGGAAAGGTTTTAAAAAAAAATAAAAGTATAGGAGCAGCAAAACTTAATTTAAAAAAGTAGAGAAGCACCGCTCCCAACCGCTCCCACTCACTTCGACCACTGGCCAAGCTACACATGCAAAAGCCTGCAGAGCAGCTCATGAGGATGATCCGAGTAGAAGACAAGCTACGCGTCCAAAAATCTGCAGAGCAGCTCATAAGGATGATCCGAGTAGAAGCCAAGCTACGCGTCTAAAAGTCTGCAGAGCAGCTCATTAGGATGATCAGACTTGAAGCCAAGCTACACATCTAGACGTCAGACTTGAAGCCAAGCTACACATCTAAAAGTCTGCAGAGCAGCTCATTAGGATGAGCAGACTAGAAGCCAATCTACACATCTAAAGGTCTGCAGAGCAGCTCATTAGGGCGATCACACTTGAAGCCAAGCTACACATCTAAAAGTCTGCAGAGCAGCTCATTAGGATGATCAGACTTCAAGCCAAGCTACACATCTAAACATATGGAGAGCAGCTCATTAGGATGATCAGAATTGAAGCCAAGCTAGGCATCAAAAAGTCTGCAGAGCAGCTCATTAGGATGATCAGACTTGAAGCCACGCTACGCATCTAAAAGTTTCCAAAGCAGCTTATCAGGATAATCAGACTTGAGGCCAAGCTCAGTCGAAGTGTACGAAAAGAAAGAGTGGAACTATGTTCCCTGCTAGCCTACACCCCCTCCCCACAAACCCCATTACCACAACGCCTCCCACGCACAATACACACCCCCAAACACATGCCCCTGCTGTTTAAGGGAACGTTCAGTTCAGCGCACTGAAAGTGCAAGTTTCAACCGCTTCCTACACTTTTATTTTAAAACGAAACCATTCCGGAATGGTTTTAAAAAAAAATAAAAGTATAGGAGCAGCAAAACATAATTTAAAAAAGTAGAGAAACACCGCTCCCAACCGCTCCCACTCACTTCGACCACTGGCCAAGCTACACATGTAAAAGCCTGCAGAGCAGCTCATGAGGATGATCCGAGTACAAGCCAAGCTACGCGTCTAAAAGTCTGCAGAGCAGCTCATGAGGATGATCCGAGTAGAAGACAAGCTACGCGTCCAAAAATCTGCAGAGCAGCTCATAAGGATGATCCGAGTAGAAGCCAAGCTACGCGTCTAAAAGTCTGCAGAGCAGCTCATGAGGATGATCCGAGTAGAAGCCAAGCTACGCATCTAAAAGTCTGGAGAGCAACTCATTAGGATGATCACACTTGAAGCCAAGCTACGCATCTAAAAGTCTGCTGAGCAGCTCATGAGGATGATCCGAGTAGAAGACAGGCTACGCGTCCAAAAATCTGCAGAGCAGCTCATAAGGACGATCCGAGTAGAAGCCAAGCTACGCGTCTAAAAGCCTGCAGAGCAGCTCATGAGGATGATCCGAGTAGAAGCCAAGCTACGCGTCTAAAAGTCTACAGAGCAGCTCATTAGGATGATCAGACTTGAAGCCAAGCTACGCATCTAAAAGTCCGCAGAGCAGCTCATTAGGATGATCAGATTTGACGCCAAGCTACGCATCTAAAAGTCTGCAGAGCAGCTCATTAGGATGATCAGACTTGACGCCAAGCTACACATCTAAAGGTCTGCAGAGCAGCTCATTAGGGCGATCACACTTGAAACCAAGCTATGCATCTAAAAGTCTGCAGAGCAGCTCATTAGGATGATCAGACTTGAAACCATGCTATGCATCTCAAAGTCTGCAGAGCAGCTCATTAGGATGATCAGACTTGAAGCCAAGCTACACATCTAGACGTCAGACTTGAAGCCAAGCTACACATCTAAAAGTCTGCAGAGCAGCTCATTAGGATGATCAGACTTGAAGCCTAGCTACACATCTAAAAGTCTGCAGAGCAGCTAATGAGGATGATCAGACTTGAAGCCAAGCTACACATCTAAAAGTCTGCAGAGCAGCTCATTAGGATGATTAGACTTGAAGCCAAGCTATACATCTAGACGTCAGACTTGAAGCCAAGCTACACATTTAAACGTCTGCAGAGCAGCTTATTAGGATGATCAGACTTGAAGCCTAGCTACGCATCTAAAAGTCTGCAGAGCAACTCATAAGGATGATCAGACGTGAAGCCAAGCTATGCATCTAAAAGTCTGCAGAGCAGCTCATTAGGATGAGCAGACTAGAAGCCAAGGTACACATCTAAAGGTCTGCAGAGCAGCTCATTAGGGCAATCACACTTGAAGCCAAGCTACACATCTAAAAGTCTGCAGAGCAGCTCATTAGGATGATCAGACTTCAAGCCAAGCTACACATCTAAACATATGGAGAGCAGCTCATTAGGATGATCAGAAATGAAGCCAAGCTATGTATCTAAAAGTCTGCAGAGCAGCTCATTAGGATGATCAGACTTGAAACCACGTTACGCATCTAAAGGTTTCCAAAGCAGCTTATCAGGATAATCAGACTTGAGGCCAAGCTCAGTCGAAGTGTACGAAAAGAAGTAGTGGAACTATGTTTCCTGCTAGCCTACACCCCCTCCCCACAAACCCCATTACCACAACGCCTCCCACGCACAATACACCCCCCCAAACACATGCCCCTTCTGTTTAAGGCAGGCAGCAATTATGATTGCACTACAAAGTTCAAAGAATGCACTGAAACTCTGGTGCAAGCAATACAAACAGAATTGCCGAAAATGACCCCCTTCAAACCAAGGAGAAGGTATGGTATGCTGCCCTCAGTAAAATCTGCAGATCTACTTTCAGATTATCAAGTTTGATGCAAGTTAGGAAGCAAAGCTATGCATCTAAAAGTCTACAGAGCAGCTCATGAGGATGATCGGACTTGAAGCCAAGCTATGCATCTAAAAGTCTGCAGAGTAGCTCATTAGGATGATCAGACTTGAAGCCACGCTACACATCTAAAAGTCTGCAGAGCAGCTCATTAGGATGATCAGACTTGAGGCCAAGCTACACATCTAAAATTCTGCAGAGCAGCTCATCTAAAAGTCTGCAGAGCAGCTCATGAGGATGATCCTAGTAGAAGCCAAGCTACACATCTAAAGGTCTGCAGAGCAGCTCATTAGGGCGATCACACTTGAAGCCAAGCTACACATCTAAAAGTCTGCAGAGCAGCCCATTAGGATGATCAGACTTCAAGCCAAGCTACGCATCTAAAAGTCTGCAGAGCAGCTCATTAGGATGATCAGATTTGAAACCACACTACGCATCTAAAAGACTGCAAAGCAGCTCATTAGGATGAACAGACTTGAAGCCAAGCTACGCATCTAAAAGACTGCACAGCAGCTCATTAGGATGATCAGAATTGAAGCCAAGCAACGCATCTAAAAGACTGCAGAGCAGCTCATTAGGGTGATCAGACTTGAAGCCAAGCTACACATATAAAAGTCTGCAGAGCAGCTCATTAGGGTGATCACACTTGAAGCCAAGCTACATATCTAAACGTCTGCAGAACACCTCATTAGGGTGATCAGACTTGAAGCCAAGCTACGCATCTAGACGTCTGCAGAGCAGCTCATTAGGATGATCAGATTTGACGCCAAGCTACGCATCTAAAAGTCTGCAGAGCAGCTCATTAGGATGATCAGACTTGAAGCCATGCTACACATCTAAAAGTCTGCAAAGCAGCTCATTAGGATGATCAGACTTGAAGCCAAGCTACACATCTAAAAGTCTGCAGAGCAGCTCATTAGGATGATCAGACTTGAAACCATGCTACGCATCTAAAAGTCTGCAGAGCAGCTCATTAGGATGATCAGACTTGAAGCCAAGCTACACAGCTAGACGTCAGACTTGAAGCCAAGCTACACATCTAAAAGTCTGCAGAGCAGCTCATTAGGATGATCAGACTTGAAGCCTAGCTACGCATCTAAAGTCTGCAGAGCAGCTAATGAGGATGATCAGACTTGAAGCCAAGCTACACATCTAAAAGTCTGCAGAGCAGCTCATTAGGATGATTAGACTTGAAGCCAAGCTACACATCTAGACGTCAGACTTGAAGCCAAGCTACACATTTAAAAGTCTGCAGAGCAGCTTATTAGGATGATCAGACTTGAAGCCTAGCTACGCATCTAAAAGTCTGCAGAGCAACTCATAAGGATGATCAGACTTGAAGCCAATCTATGCATCTAAAAGTCTGCAGAGCAGCTCATTAGGATGAGCAGACTAGAAGCCAATGTACACATCTAAAGGTCTGCAGAGCAGCTCATTAGGGCGATCACACTTGAAGCCAAGCTACACATCTAAAAGTCTGCAGAGCAGCTCATTAGGATGATCAGACTTCAAGCCAAGCTACACATCTAAACATATGGAGAGCAGCTCATTAGGATGATCAGAATTGAAGCCAAGCTAGGCATCTAAAAGTCTGCAGAGCAGCTCATTAGGATGATCAGACTTGAAGCCACGCTACGCATCTAAAAGTTTCCAAAGCAGTTTATCAGGATAATCAGACTTGAGGCCAAGCTCAGTCGAAGTGTACGAAAAGAAGTAGTGGAACTATGTTCCCTGCTAGCCTACACCCCCCCCCCGACAAACCCCATTACCACAACGCCTCCCACGCACAATATACACCCCCAAACACATGCCTCTGCTGTTTAAGGGAACGTTCAGTTCAGCGCACTGAAAGTGCAAGTTTCAACCGCTTCCTACACTTTTATTTTAAAACGAAACCATTCTGGAATGGTTTTAAAAAAAAATAAAAGTATAGGAGCAGCAAAACTTAATTTAAAAAAGTAGAGAAGCACCGCTCCCAACCGCTCCCACTCACTTCGACCACTGGCCAAGCTACACATGTAAAAGCCTGCAGAGCAGCTCATGAGGATGATCCGAGTAGAAGACAAGCTACGCGTCCAAAAATCTGCAGAGCAGCTCATAAGGATGATCCGAGTACAAGCCAAGCTACGCGTCTAAAAGTCTGCAGAGCAGCTCATGAGGATGATCCGAGTAGAAGACAAGCTACGCTTCCAAAAATCTGCAGAGCAGCTCATAAGGATGATCCGAGTAGAAGCCAAGCTACGCGTCTAAAAGTCTGCAGAGCAGCTCATGAGGATGATCCTAGTAGAAGCAAAGCTACCCATCTAAAAGTCTGGAGAGCAACTCATTAGGATGATCACACTTGAAGCCAAGCTATGCATCTAAAAGTCTGCAGAGCAGCTCATTAGGATGATCCGAGTAGAAGCCAAGCTCTGCATCTAAAAGTCTGCAGAGCAGCTCATTAGGACGATCAGACTTGAAGCCAAGCTACACATCTAAAAGTCTGCAGAGCAGCTCATTAGGATGATCAGACTTGAAGCCAAGCTAAATATCTAAAATTCTGCAGAGCAGCTCATCTAAACGTCTGCAGAGCAGCTCATGAGGATGATCCTAGTAGAAGCCAAGCTACGCATCTAAAAGTCTGCAGAGCAGCTCATTAGGATGATCAGACTTGAGGCCAAGCTACGCATCTTAAAGTCTGCAGAGCAACTCATTAGGATGATCAGACTTGAGGCCAAGCTACACATCTAAAAGTCTGCAGAGCAGCTCATTAGGATGATCAGACATGAAGCCTAGCTACACATCTAAAAGTCTGCAGAGCAGCTAATGAGGATGATCAGACTTGAAGCCAAGCTACACATCTAAAAGTCTGCAGAGCAGCTCATTAGGATGATTAGACTTGAAGCCAAGCTATACATCTAGACGTCAGACTTGAAGCCAAGCTACACATTTAAAAGTCTGCAGAGCAGCTTATTAGGATGATCAGACTTGAAGCCTAGCTACGCATCTAAAAGTCTGCACAGCAACTCATAAGGATGATCAGACTTGAAGCCAAGCTATGCATCTAAAAGTCTGCAGAGCAGCTCATTAGGATGAGCAGACTAGAAGCCAAGGTACACATCTAAAGGTCTGTAGAGCAGCTCATTAGGGCGATCACACTTGAAGCCAAGCTACACATCTAAAAGTCTGCAGAGCAGCTCATTAGGATGATCAGACTTCAAGCCAAGCTACACATCTAAACATATGGAGAGCAGCTCATTAGGATGATCAGAAATGAAGCCAAGCTATGTATCTAAAAGTCTGCAGAGCAGCTCATTAGGATGATCAGACTTGAAACCACGTTACGCATCTAAAAGTTTCCAAAGCAGTTTATCAGGATAATCAGACTTGAGGCCAAGCTCAGTCGAAGTGTACGAAAAGAAGTAGTGGAAGTATGTTTCCTGCTAGCCTACACCCCCTCCCCACAAACCCCATTACCACAACGCCTCCCACGCACAATACACACCCCCAAACACATGCCCCTGTTGTTTAAGGCAGGCAGCAATTATGATTGCACTACAAAGTTCAAAGAATGCACTGAAACTCTGGTGCAAGCAATACAAACAGAATTGCGGAAAATGACCCCCTTCACACCAAGGAGAAGGTATGGTATGCTGCCCTCAGTAAAATCTGCAGATCTACTTTCAGATTATCAAGTTTGATGCAAGTTAGGAAGCAAAGCTATGCATCTAAAAGTCTACAGAGCAGCTCATGAGGATGATCGGACTTGAAGCCAAGCTATGCATCTAAAAGTCTGCAGAGTAGCTCATTAGGATGATTAGACTTGAAGCCACGCTACACATCTAAAAGTCTGCAGAGCAGCTCATTAGGATGATCAGACTTGAGGCCAAGCTACACATCTAAAATTCTGCAGAGCAGCTCATCTAAAAGTCTGCAGAGCAGCTCATGAGGATGATCCTAGTAGAAGCCAAGCTACACATCTAAAGGTCTGCAGAGCAGCTCATTAGGGCGATCACACTTGAAGCCAAGCTACACATCTAAAAGTCTGCAGAGCAGCTCATTAGGATGATCAGACTTCAAGCCAAGCTACGCATCTAAAAGTCTGCAGAGCAGCTCATTAGGATGATCAGATTTGAAACCACGCTACGCATCTAAAAGACTGCAAAGCAGCTCATTAGGATGAACAGACTTGAAGCCAAGCTACACATATAAAAGTCTGCAGAGCAGCTCATTAGGGTGATCACACTTGAAGCCAAGCTACATATCTAAACGTCTGCAGAGCACCTCATTAGGGTGATCAGACTTGAAGCCAAGCTACGCATCTAGACGTCTGCAGAGCAGCTCATTAGGATGATCAGATTTGACGCCAAGCTACGCATCTAAAAGTCTGCAGAGCAGCTCATTAGGATGATCAGACTTGAAGCCATGCTACACATCTAAAAGTCTGCAAAGCAGCTCATTAGGATGATCAGACTTGAAGCCAAGCTACACATCTAAAAGTCTGCAGAGCAGCTCATTAGGATGATCAGACTTGAAACCCTGCTACGCATCTAAAAGTCTGCAGTGCAGCTCATTAGGATGATCAGACTTGAAGCCAAGCTACACATCTAGACGTCAGACTTGAAGCCAAGCTACACATCTAAAAGTCTGCAGAGCAGCTCATTAGGATGATCAGACTTGAAGCCTAGCTACGCATCTAAAAGTCTGCCGAGCAGCTAATGAGGATGATCAGACTTGAAGCCAAGCTACACATCTAAAAGTCTGCAGAGCAGCTCATTAGGATGATCAGACTTGAAACCATGCTACGCATCTAAAAGTCTGCAGAGCAGCTCATTAGGATGATCAGACTTGAAGCCTAGCTACGCATTTAAAAGTCTGCAGAGCAGCTAATGAGGATGATCAGACTTGAAGCCAAGCTACACATCTAAAAGTCTGCAGAGCAGCTCATTAGGATGATTAGACTTGAAGCCAAGCTACACATCTAGACGTCAGACTTGAAGCCAAGCTACACATTTAAAAGTCTGCAGAGCAGCTTATTAGGATGATCAGACTTGAAGCCTAGCTACGCATCTAAAAGTCTACAGAGCAACTCATAAGGATGATCAGACTTGCAGCCAATCTATGCATCTAAAAGTCTGCAGAGCAGCTCATTAGGATGTGCAGACTAGAAGCCAATGTACACATCTAAAGGTCTGCAGAGCAGCTCATTAGGGCGATCACACTTGAAGCCAAGCTACACATCTAAAAGTCTGCAGAGCAGCTCATTAGGATGATCAGACTTCAAGCCAAGCTACACATCTAAACATATGGAGAGCAGCTCATTAGGATGATCAGAATTGAAGCCAAGCTAGGCATCTAAAAGTCTGCAGAGCAGCTCATTAGGATGATCAGACTTGAAGCCACGCTACGCATCTAAAAGTTTCCAAAGCAGCTTATCAGGATAATCAGACTTGAGGCCAAGCTCAGTCGAAGTGTACGAAAAGAAGTAGTGGAACTATGTTCCCTGCTAGCCTACACCCCCTCCCCACAAACCCCATTACCACAACGCCTCCCACGCACAATACACACCCCCAAACACATGCCCCTGCTGTTTAAGGGAACGTTCAGTTCAGCGCACTGAAAGTGCAAGTTTCAACCGCTTCCTACACTTTTATTTTAAAACGAAACCATTCTGGAATGGTTTTAAAAAAAAATAAAAGTATAGGAGCAGCAAAACTTAATTTAAAAAAGTAGAGAAGCACCGCTCCCAACCGCTCCCACTCACTTCGACCACTGGCCAAGCTACACATGCAAAAGCCTGCAGAGCAGCTCATGAGGATGATCCGAGTAGAAGACAAGCTACGCGTCCAAAAATCTGCAGAGCAGCTCATAAGGATGATCCGAGTAGAAGCCAAGCTACGCGTCTAAAAGTCTGCAGAGCAGCTCATTAGGATGATCAGACTTGAAGCCAAGCTACACATCTAGACGTCAGACTTGAAGCCAAGCTACACATCTAAAAGTCTGCAGAGCAGCTCATTAGGATGAGCAGACTAGAAGCCAATCTACACATCTAAAGGTCTGCAGAGCAGCTCATTAGGGCGATCACACTTGAAGCCAAGCTACACATCTAAAAGTCTGCAGAGCAGCTCATTAGGATGATCAGACTTCAAGCCAAGCTACACATCTAAACATATGGAGAGCAGCTCATTAGGATGATCAGAATTGAAGCCAAGCTAGGCATCTAAAAGTCTGCAGAGCAGCTCATTAGGATGATCAGACTTGAAGCCACGCTACGCATCTAAAAGTTTCCAAAGCAGCTTATCAGGATAATCAGACTTGAGGCCAAGCTCAGTCGAAGTGTACGAAAAGAAAGAGTGGAACTATGTTCCCTGCTAGCCTACACCCCCTCCCCACAAACCCCATTACCACAACGCCTCCCACGCACAATACACACCCCCAAACACATGCCCCTGCTGTTTAAGGGAACGTTCAGTTCAGCGCACTGAAAGTGCAAGTTTCAACCGCTTCCTACACTTTTATTTTAAAACGAAACCATTCCGGAATGGTTTTAAAAAAAAATAAAAGTATAGGAGCAGCAAAACATAATTTAAAAAAGTAGAGAAACACCGCTCCCAACCGCTCCCACTCACTTCGACCACTGGCCAAGCTACACATGTAAAAGCCTGCAGAGCAGCTCATGAGGATGATCCGAGTACAAGCCAAGCTACGCGTCTAAAAGTCTGCAGAGCAGCTCATGAGGATGATCCGAGTAGAAGACAAGCTACGCGTCCAAAAATCTGCAGAGCAGCTCATAAGGATGATCCGAGTAGAAGCCAAGCTACGCGTCTAAAAGTCTGCAGAGCAGCTCATGAGGATGATCCGAGTAGAAGCCAAGCTACGCATCTAAAAGTCTGGAGAGCAACTCATTAGGATGATCACACTTGAAGCCAAGCTACGCATCTAAAAGTCTGCTGAGCAGCTCATGAGGATGATCCGAGTAGAAGACAGGCTACGCGTCCAAAAATCTGCAGAGCAGCTCATAAGGACGATCCGAGTAGAAGCCAAGCTACGCGTCTAAAAGCCTGCAGAGCAGCTCATGAGGATGATCCGAGTAGAAGCCAAGCTACGCGTCTAAAAGTCTACAGAGCAGCTCATTAGGATGATCAGACTTGAAGCCAAGCTACGCATCTAAAAGTCCGCAGAGCAGCTCATTAGGATGATCAGATTTGACGCCAAGCTACGCATCTAAAAGTCTGCAGAGCAGCTCATTAGGATGATCAGACTTGACGCCAAGCTACACATCTAAAGGTCTGCAGAGCAGCTCATTAGGGCGATCACACTTGAAACCAAGCTATGCATCTAAAAGTCTGCAGAGCAGCTCATTAGGATGATCAGACTTGAAACCATGCTATGCATCTCAAAGTCTGCAGAGCAGCTCATTAGGATGATCAGACTTGAAGCCAAGCTACACATCTAGACGTCAGACTTGAAGCCAAGCTACACATCTAAAAGTCTGCAGAGCAGCTCATTAGGATGATCAGACTTGAAGCCTAGCTACACATCTAAAAGTCTGCAGAGCAGCTAATGAGGATGATCAGACTTGAAGCCAAGCTACACATCTAAAAGTCTGCAGAGCAGCTCATTAGGATGATTAGACTTGAAGCCAAGCTATACATCTAGACGTCAGACTTGAAGCCAAGCTACACATTTAAACGTCTGCAGAGCAGCTTATTAGGATGATCAGACTTGAAGCCTAGCTACGCATCTAAAAGTCTGCAGAGCAACTCATAAGGATGATCAGACGTGAAGCCAAGCTATGCATCTAAAAGTCTGCAGAGCAGCTCATTAGGATGAGCAGACTAGAAGCCAAGGTACACATCTAAAGGTCTGCAGAGCAGCTCATTAGGGCAATCACACTTGAAGCCAAGCTACACATCTAAAAGTCTGCAGAGCAGCTCATTAGGATGATCAGACTTCAAGCCAAGCTACACATCTAAACATATGGAGAGCAGCTCATTAGGATGATCAGAAATGAAGCCAAGCTATGTATCTAAAAGTCTGCAGAGCAGCTCATTAGGATGATCAGACTTGAAACCACGTTACGCATCTAAAGGTTTCCAAAGCAGCTTATCAGGATAATCAGACTTGAGGCCAAGCTCAGTCGAAGTGTACGAAAAGAAGTAGTGGAACTATGTTTCCTGCTAGCCTACACCCCCTCCCCACAAACCCCATTACCACAACGCCTCCCACGCACAATACACCCCCCCAAACACATGCCCCTGCTGTTTAAGGCAGGCAGCAATTATGATTGCACTACAAAGTTCAAAGAATGCACTGAAACTCTGGTGCAAGCAATACAAACAGAATTGCCGAAAATGACCCCCTTCAAACCAAGGAGAAGGTATGGTATGCTGCCCTCAGTAAAATCTGCAGATCTACTTTCAGATTATCAAGTTTGATGCAAGTTAGGAAGCAAAGCTATGCATCTAAAAGTCTACAGAGCAGCTCATGAGGATGATCGGACTTGAAGCCAAGCTATGCATCTAAAAGTCTGCAGAGTAGCTCATTAGGATGATCAGACTTGAAGCCACGCTACACATCTAAAAGTCTGCAGAGCAGCCCATTAGGATGATCAGACTTCAAGCCAAGCTACGCATCTAAAAGTCTGCAGAGCAGCTCATTAGGATGATCAGATTTGAAACCACACTACACATCTAAAAGACTGCAAAGCAGCTCATTAGGATGAACAGACTTGAAGCCAAGCTACGCATCTAAAAGACTGCACAGCAGCTCATTAGGATGATCAGAATTGAAGCCAAGCAACGCATCTAAAAGACTGCAGAGCAGCTCATTAGGGTGATCAGACTTGAAGCCAAGCTACACATATAAAAGTCTGCAGAGCAGCTCATTAGGGTGATCACACTTGAAGCCAAGCTACATATCTAAACGTCTGCAGAACACCTCATTAGGGTGATCAGACTTGAAGCCAAGCTACGCATCTAGACGTCTGCAGAGCAGCTCATTAGGATGATCAGATTTGACGCCAAGCTACGCATCTAAAAGTCTGCAGAGCAGCTCATTAGGATGATCAGACTTGAAGCCATGCTACACATCTAAAAGTCTGCAAAGCAGCTCATTAGGATGATCAGACTTGAAGCCAAGCTACACATCTAAAAGTCTGCAGAGCAGCTCATTAGGATGATCAGACTTGAAACCATGCTACGCATCTAAAAGTCTGCAGAGCAGCTCATTAGGATGATCAGACTTGAAGCCAAGCTACACAGCTAGACGTCAGACTTGAAGCCAAGCTACACATCTAAAAGTCTGCAGAGCAGCTCATTAGGATGATCAGACTTGAAGCCTAGCTACGCATCTAAAGTCTGCAGAGCAGCTAATGAGGATGATCAGACTTGAAGCCAAGCTACACATCTAAAAGTCTGCAGAGCAGCTCATTAGGATGATTAGACTTGAAGCCAAGCTACACATCTAGACGTCAGACTTGAAGCCAAGCTACACATTTAAAAGTCTGCAGAGCAGCTTATTAGGATGATCAGACTTGAAGCCTAGCTACGCATCTAAAAGTCTGCAGAGCAACTCATAAGGATGATCAGACTTGAAGCCAATCTATGCATCTAAAAGTCTGCAGAGCAGCTCATTAGGATGAGCAGACTAGAAGCCAATGTACACATCTAAAGGTCTGCAGAGCAGCTCATTAGGGCGATCACACTTGAAGCCAAGCTACACATCTAAAAGTCTGCAGAGCAGCTCATTAGGATGATCAGACTTCAAGCCAAGCTACACATCTAAACATATGGAGAGCAGCTCATTAGGATGATCAGAATTGAAGCCAAGCTAGGCATCTAAAAGTCTGCAGAGCAGCTCATTAGGATGATCAGACTTGAAGCCACGCTACGCATCTAAAAGTTTCCAAAGCAGTTTATCAGGATAATCAGACTTGAGGCCAAGCTCAGTCGAAGTGTACGAAAAGAAGTAGTGGAACTATGTTCCCTGCTAGCCTACACCCCCCCCCGACAAACCCCATTACCACAACGCCTCCCACGCACAATATACACCCCCAAACACATGCCTCTGCTGTTTAAGGGAACGTTCAGTTCAGCGCACTGAAAGTGCAAGTTTCAACCGCTTCCTACACTTTTATTTTAAAACGAAACCATTCTGGAATGGTTTTAAAAAAAAATAAAAGTATAGGAGCAGCAAAACTTAATTTAAAAAAGTAGAGAAGCACCGCTCCCAACCGCTCCCACTCACTTCGACCACTGGCCAAGCTACACATGTAAAAGCCTGCAGAGCAGCTCATGAGGATGATCCGAGTAGAAGACAAGCTACGCGTCCAAAAATCTGCAGAGCAGCTCATAAGGATGATCCGAGTACAAGCCAAGCTACGCGTCTAAAAGTCTGCAGAGCAGCTCATGAGGATGATCCGAGTAGAAGACAAGCTACGCTTCCAAAAATCTGCAGAGCAGCTCATAAGGATGATCCGAGTAGAAGCCAAGCTACGCGTCTAAAAGTCTGCAGAGCAGCTCATGAGGATGATCCTAGTAGAAGCAAAGCTACCCATCTAAAAGTCTGGAGAGCAACTCATTAGGATGATCACACTTGAAGCCAAGCTATGCATCTAAAAGTCTGCAGAGCAGCTCATTAGGATGATCCGAGTAGAAGCCAAGCTCCGCATCTAAAAGTCTGCAGAGCAGCTCATTAGGACGATCAGACTTGAAGCCAAGCTACACATCTAAAAGTCTGCAGAGCAGCTCATTAGGATGATCAGACTTGAAGCCAAGCTAAATATCTAAAATTCTGCAGAGCAGCTCATCTAAACGTCTGCAGAGCAGCTCATGAGGATGATCCTAGTAGAAGCCAAGCTACGCATCTAAAAGTCTGCAGAGCAGCTCATTAGGATGATCAGACTTGAGGCCAAGCTACGCATCTTAAAGTCTGCAGAGCAACTCATTAGGATGATCAGACTTGAGGCCAAGCTACACATCTAAAAGTCTGCAGAGCAGCTCATTAGGATGATCAGACATGAAGCCTAGCTACACATCTAAAAGTCTGCAGAGCAGCTAATGAGGATGATCAGACTTGAAGCCAAGCTACACATCTAAAAGTCTGCAGAGCAGCTCATTAGGATGATTAGACTTGAAGCCAAGCTATACATCTAGACGTCAGACTTGAAGCCAAGCTACACATTTAAAAGTCTGCAGAGCAGCTTATTAGGATGATCAGACTTGAAGCCTAGCTACGCATCTAAAAGTCTGCACAGCAACTCATAAGGATGATCAGACTTGAAGCCAAGCTATGCATCTAAAAGTCTGCAGAGCAGCTCATTAGGATGAGCAGACTAGAAGCCAAGGTACACATCTAAAGGTCTGTAGAGCAGCTCATTAGGGCGATCACACTTGAAGCCAAGCTACACATCTAAAAGTCTGCAGAGCAGCTCATTAGGATGATCAGACTTCAAGCCAAGCTACACATCTAAACATATGGAGAGCAGCTCATTAGGATGATCAGAAATGAAGCCAAGCTATGTATCTAAAAGTCTGCAGAGCAGCTCATTAGGATGATCAGACTTGAAACCACGTTACGCATCTAAAAGTTTCCAAAGCAGTTTATCAGGATAATCAGACTTGAGGCCAAGCTCAGTCGAAGTGTACGAAAAGAAGTAGTGGAAGTATGTTTCCTGCTAGCCTACACCCCCTCCCCACAAACCCCATTACCACAACGCCTCCCACGCACAATACACACCCCCAAACACATGCCCCTGTTGTTTAAGGCAGGCAGCAATTATGATTGCACTACAAAGTTCAAAGAATGCACTGAAACTCTGGTGCAAGCAATACAAACAGAATTGCGGAAAATGACCCCCTTCACACCAAGGAGAAGGTATGGTATGCTGCCCTCAGTAAAATCTGCAGATCTACTTTCAGATTATCAAGTTTGATGCAAGTTAGGAAGCAAAGCTATGCATCTAAAAGTCTACAGAGCAGCTCATGAGGATGATCGGACTTGAAGCCAAGCTATGCATCTAAAAGTCTGCAGAGTAGCTCATTAGGATGATTAGACTTGAAGCCACGCTACACATCTAAAAGTCTGCAGAGCAGCTCATTAGGATGATCAGACTTGAGGCCAAGCTACACATCTAAAATTCTGCAGAGCAGCTCATCTAAAAGTCTGCAGAGCAGCTCATGAGGATGATCCTAGTAGAAGCCAAGCTACACATCTAAAGGTCTGCAGAGCAGCTCATTAGGGCGATCACACTTGAAGCCAAGCTACACATCTAAAAGTCTGCAGAGCAGCTCATTAGGATGATCAGACTTCAAGCCAAGCTACGCATCTAAAAGTCTGCAGAGCAGCTCATTAGGATGATCAGATTTGAAACCACGCTACGCATCTAAAAGACTGCAAAGCAGCTCATTAGGATGAACAGACTTGAAGCCAAGCTACACATATAAAAGTCTGCAGAGCAGCTCATTAGGGTGATCACACTTGAAGCCAAGCTACATATCTAAACGTCTGCAGAGCACCTCATTAGGGTGATCAGACTTGAAGCCAAGCTACGCATCTAGACGTCTGCAGAGCAGCTCATTAGGATGATCAGATTTGACGCCAAGCTACGCATCTAAAAGTCTGCAGAGCAGCTCATTAGGATGATCAGACTTGAAGCCATGCTACACATCTAAAAGTCTGCAAAGCAGCTCATTAGGATGATCAGACTTGAAGCCAAGCTACACATCTAAAAGTCTGCAGAGCAGCTCATTAGGATGATCAGACTTGAAACCCTGCTACGCATCTAAAAGTCTGCAGTGCAGCTCATTAGGATGATCAGACTTGAAGCCAAGCTACACATCTAGACGTCAGACTTGAAGCCAAGCTACACATCTAAAAGTCTGCAGAGCAGCTCATTAGGATGATCAGACTTGAAGCCTAGCTACGCATCTAAAAGTCTGCCGAGCAGCTAATGAGGATGATCAGACTTGAAGCCAAGCTACACATCTAAAAGTCTGCAGAGCAGCTCATTAGGATGATTAGACTTGAAGCCAAGCTACACATCTAGACGTCATACTTGAAGCCAAGCTACACATTTAAAAGTCTGCAGAGCAGCTTATTAGGATGATCAGACTTGAAGCCTAGCAACACATCTAAAAGACTGCAGAGCAGCTCATTAGGGTGATCAGACTTGAAGCCAAGCTACACATATAAAAGTCTGCAGAGCAGCTCATTAGGGTGATCACACTTGAAGCCAAGCTACATATCTAAACGTCTGCAGAGCACCTCATTAGGGTGATCAGACTTGAAGCCAAGCTACGCATCTAGACGTCTGCAGAGCAGCTCATTAGGATGATCAGATTTGACGCCAAGCTACGCATCTAAAAGTCTGCAGAGCAGCTCATTAGGATGATCAGACTTGAAGCCATGCTAAACATCTAAAAGTCTGCAAAGCAGCTCATTAGGATGATCAGATTTGAAGCCAAGCTACACATATAAAAGTCTGCAGAGCAGCTCATTAGGATGATCAGACTTGAAACCATGCTACGCATCTAAAAGTCTGCAGAGCAGCTCATTAGGATGATCAGACTTGAAGCCAAGCTACACATCTAGACGTCAGACTTGAAGCCAAGCTACACATCTAAATGTCTGCAGAGCAGCTCATTAGGATGATCAGACTTGAAGCCTAGCTACGCATTTAAAAGTCTGCAGAGCAGCTAATGAGGATGATCAGACTTGAAGCCAAGCTACACATCTAAAAGTCTGCAGAGCAGCTCATTAGGATGATTAGACTTGAAGCCAAGCTACACATCTAGACGTCAGACTTGAAGCCAAGCTACACATTTAAAAGTCTGCAGAGCAGCTTATTAGGATGATCAGACTTGAAGCCTAGCTACGCATCTAAAAGTCTACAGAGCAACTCATAAGGATGATCAGACTTGCAGCCAATCTATGCATCTAAAAGTCTGCAGAGCAGCTCATTAGGATGTGCAGACTAGAAGCCAATGTACACATCTAAAGGTCTGCAGAGCAGCTCATTAGGGCGATCACACTTGAAGCCAAGCTACACATCTAAAAGTCTGCAGAGCAGCTCATTAGGATGATCAGACTTCAAGCCAAGCTACACATCTAAACATATGGAGAGCAGCTCATTAGGATGATCAGAATTGAAGCCAAGCTAGGCATCTAAAAGTCTGCAGAGCAGCTCATTAGGATGATCAGACTTGAAGCCACGCTACGCATCTAAAAGTTTCCAAAGCAGCTTATCAGGATAATCAGACTTGAGGCCAAGCTCAGTCGAAGTGTACGAAAAGAAGTAGTGGAACTATGTTCCCTGCTAGCCTACACCCCCTCCCCACAAACCCCATTACCACAACGCCTCCCACGCACAATACACACCCCCAAACACATGCCCCTGCTGTTTAAGGGAACGTTCAGTTCAGCGCACTGAAAGTGCAAGTTTCAACCGCTTCCTACACTTTTATTTTAAAACGAAACCATTCTGGAATGGTTTTAAAAAAAAATAAAAGTATAGGAGCAGCAAAACTTAATTTAAAAAAGTAGAGAAGCACCGCTCCCAACCGCTCCCACTCACTTCGACCACTGGCCAAGCTACACATGCAAAAGCCTGCAGAGCAGCTCATGAGGATGATCCGAGTAGAAGACAAGCTACGCGTCCAAAAATCTGCAGAGCAGCTCATAAGGATGATCCGAGTAGAAGCCAAGCTACGCGTCTAAAAGTCTGCAGAGCAGCTCATGAGGATGATCCGAGTAGAAGCCAAGCTACGCATCTAAAAGTCTGGAGAGCAACTCATTAGGATGATCACACTTGAAGCCAAGCTACGCATCTAAAAGTCTGCTGAGCAGCTCATGAGGATGATCCGAGTAGAAGACAAGCTGCGCGTCCAAAAATCTGCAGAGCAGCTCATAAGGACGATCCGAGTAGAAGCCAAGCTACGCGTCTAAAAGCCTGCAGAGCAGCTCATGAGGATGATCCGAGTAGAAGCCAAGCTACGCGTCTAAAAGTCTACAGAGCAGCTCATTAGGATGATCAGACTTGAAGCCAAGCAACGCATCTAAAAGACTGCAGAGCAGCTCATTAGGGTGATCAGACTTGAAGCCAAGCTACACATATAAAAGTCTGCAGAGCAGCTCATCGGGGTGATCACACTTGAAGCCAAGCTACATATCTAAACGTCTGCAGAGCACCTCATTAGGGTGATCAGACTTGATGCCAAGCTACACATCTAAAAGTCTGCAGAGCAGCTCATTAGGATGATCAGATTTGACGCCAAGCTACGCATCTAAAAGTCTGCAGAGCAGCTCATTAGGATGATCAGACTTGACGCCAAGCTACACATCTAAAGGTCTGCAGAGCAGCTCATTAGGGCGATCACACTTGAAACCAAGCTACACATCTAAAAGTCTGCAGAGCACCTCATTAGGATGATCAGACTTGAAACCATGCTACGCATCTAAAAGTCTGCAGAGCAGCTCATTAGGATGATCAGACTTGAAGCCAAGCTACACATCTAGACGTCACACTTGAAGCCAAGCTACACATCTAAAAGTCTGCAGAGCAGCTCATTAGGATGATCAGACTTGAAGCCTAGCTACACATCTAAAAGTCTGCAGAGCAGCTAATGAGGATGATCAGACTTGAAGCCAAGCTACACATCTAAAAGTCTGCAGAGCAGCTCATTCGGATGATTAGACTTGAAGCCAAGCTATACATCTAGACGTCAGACTTGAAGCCAAGCTACACATTTAAAAGTCTGCAGAGCAGCTTATTAGGATGATCAGACTTGAAGCCTAGCTACGCATCTAAAAGTCTGCAGAGCAACTCATAAGGATGATCAGACGTGAAGCCAAGCTATGCATCTAAAAGTCTGCAGAGCAGCTCATCAGGATGAGCAGACTAGAAGCCAAGGTACACATCTAAAGGTCTGCAGAGCAGCTCATTAGGGCGATCACACTTGAAGCCAAGCTACACATCTAAAAGTCTGCAGAGCAGCTCATTAGGATGATCAGACTTCAAGCCAAGCTACACATCTAAACATATGGAGAGCAGCTCATTAGGATGATCAGAAATGAAGCCAAGCTATGTATCTAAAAGTCTGCAGAGCAGCTCATTAGGATGATCAGACTTGAAACCACGTTACGCATCTAAAGGTTTCCAAAGCAGCTTATCAGGATAATCAGACTTGAGGCCAAGCTCAGTCGAAGTGTACGAAAAGAAGGAGTGGAACTATGTTTCCTGCTAGCCTACACCCCCTCCCCACAAACCCCATTACCACAACACCTCCCACGCACAATACACACCCCCAAACACATGCCCCTGCTGTTTAAGGCAGGCAGCAATTATGATTTAACTACAAAGTTCAAAGAATGCACTGAAACTCTGGTGCAAGCAATACAAACAGAATTGCGGAAAATGACCCCCTTCAAACCAAGGAGAAGGTATGGTATGCTGCCCTCAGTAAAATCTGCAGATCTACTTTCAGATTATCAAGTTTGATGCAAGTTAGGAAGCAAAGCTATGCATCTAAAAGTCTACAGAGCAGCTCATGAGGATGATCAGACTTGAAGCCAAGCTATGCATCTAAAAGTCTGCAGAGTAGCTCATTAGGATGATCAGACTTGAGGCCAAGCTACACATCTAAAATTCTGCAGAGCAGCTCATCTAAAAGTCTGCAGAGCAGCTCATGAGGATGATCCTAGTAGAAGCCAAGCTACACATCTAAAGGTCTGCAGAGCAGCCCATTAGGGCGATCACACTTGAAGCCAAGCTACACATCTAAAAGTCTGCAGAGCAGCTCATTAGGATGATCAGACTTCAAGCCAAGCTACGCATCTAAAAGTCTGCAGAGCAGCTCATTAGGATGATCAGATTTGAAACCACGCTACGCATCTAAAAGACTGCAAAGCAGCTCATTAGGATGAACAGACTTGAAGCCAAGCTACGCATCTAAAAGACTGCAGAGCAGCTCATTAGGGTGATCAGACTTGAAGCCAAGCTACACATATAAAAGTCTGCAGAGCAGCTCATTAGGGTGATCACACTTGAAGCCAAGCTACATATCTAAACGTCTGCAGAGCACCTCATTAGGGTGATCAGACTTGAAGCCAAGCTACGCATCTAGACGTCTGCAGAGCAGCTCATTAGGATGATCAGATTTGATGCCAAGCTACGCATTTAAAAGACTGCAGAGCAGCTCATTAGGATGATCAGACTTGAAGCCATGCTACACATCTAAAAGTCTGCAAAGCAGCTCATTAGGATGATCAGACTTGAAGCCAAGCTACACATCTAAAAGTCTGCAGAGCAGCTCATTAGGATGATCAGACTTGAAACCATGCTACGCATCTAAAAGTCTGCAGAGCAGCTAATGAGGATGATCAGACTTGAAGCCAAGCTACACATCTAAAAGTCTGCAGAGCAGCTTATTAGGATGATTAGACTTGAAGCCAAGCTACACATCTAGACGTCAGACTTGAAGCCAAGCTACACATCTAAAAGTCTGCAGAGGAGCTCATTAGGATGATCAGACTTGAAGCCTAGCTACGCATCTAAAAGTCTGCAGAGCAGCTAATGAGGATGATCAGACTTGAAGACAAGCTACACATCTAAAAGTCTGCAGAGCAGCTCATTAGGATGATTAGACTTGAAGCCAAGCTACACATCTAGACGTCAGACTTGAAGCCAAGCTACACATTTAAAAGTCTGCAGAGCAGCTTATTAGGATGATCAGACTTGAAGCCTAGCTACGCATCTAAAAGTCTGCAGAGCAACTCATAAGGATGATCAGACTTGAAGCCAATCTATGCATCTAAAAGTCTGCAGAGCAGCTCATTAGGATGAGCAGACTAGAAGCCAATGTACACATCTAAAGGTCTGCAGAGCAGCTCATTAGGGCGATCACACTTGAAGCCAAGCTACACATCTAAAAGTCTGCAGAGCAGCTCATTAGGATGATCAGACTTCAAGCCAAGCTACACATCTAAACATATGGAGAGCAGCTCATTAGGATGATCAGAATTGAAGCCAAGCTAGGCATCTAAAAGTCTGCAGAGCAGCTCATTAGGATGATCAGACTTGAAGCCACGCTACGCATCTAAAAGTTTCCAAAGCAGCTTATCAGGATAATCAGACTTGAGGCCAAGCTCAGTCGAAGTGTACGAAAAGAAGTAGTGGAACTATGTTCCCTGCTAGCCTACACCCCCTCCCCACAAACCCCATTACCACAACGCCTCCCACGCACAATACACACCCCCAAACACATGCCCCTGCTGTTTAAGGGAACGTTCAGTTCAGCGCACTGAAAGTGCAAGTTTCAACCGCTTCCTACACTTTTATTTTAAAACGAAACCATTCCGGAATGGTTTTAAAAAAAATAAAAGTATAGGAGCAGCAAAACTTAATTTAAAAAAGTAGAGAAGCACCGCTCCCAACCGCTGCCACTCACTTCGACCACTGGCGAAGCTACACATGTAAAAGCCTGCAGAGCAGCTCATGAGGATGATCCGAGTAGAAGACAAGCTACGCGTCCAAAAATCTGCAGAGCAGCTCATAAGGATGATCCGAGTAGAAGCCAAGCTACGCGTCTTAAAGTCTGCAGAGCAGCTCATGAGGATGATCCGAGTAGAAGCCAAGCTACGCATCTAAAAGTCTGGAGAGCAACTCATTAGGATGATCACACTTGAAGCCAAGCTACGCATCTAAAAGTCTGCTGAGCAGCTCATGAGGATGATCCGAGTAGAAGACAAGCTACGCGTCCAGAAATCTGCAGAGCAGCTCATAAGGATGATCCGAGTAGAAGCCAAGCTACGCGTCTAAAAGCCTGCAGAGCAGCTCATGAGGATGATCCGAGTAGAAGCCAAGCTACGCGTCTAAAAGTCTGCATAGCAGCTCATTAGGATGATCAGACTTGAAGCCAAGCAACGCATCTAAAAGACTGCAGAGCAGCTCATTAGGGTGATCAGACTTGAAGCCAAGCTACATATCTAAACGTCTGCAGAGCACCTCATTAGGGTGATCAGACTCGAAGCCAAGCTACGCATCTAAAAGTCTGCAGAGCAGCTCATTAGGATGATCAGATTTGACGCCAAGCTACGCATCTAAAAGTCTGCAGGTCAGCTCATTAGGATGATCAGACTTGACGCCAAGCTACACATCTAAAGGTCTGCAGAGCAGCTCATTAGGGCGATCACACTTGAAACCAAGCTACGCATCTAAAAGTCTGCAGAGCAGCTCATTAGGATGATCAGACTTGAAACCATGCTACGCATCTAAAGGTCTGCAGAGCAGCTCATTAGGATGATCAGACTTGAAGCCAAGCTACACATCTAGACGTCAGACTTGAAGCCAAGCTACACATCTAAAAGTCTGCAGAGCAGCTCATTAGGATGATCAGACTTGAAGCCTAGCTACACATCTAAAAGTCTGCAGAGCAGCTAATGAGGATGATCAGACTTGAAGCCAAGCTACACATCTAAAAGTCTGCAGAGCAGCTCATTAGGATGATTAGACTTGAAGCCAAGCTATACATCTAGACGTCAGACTTGAAGCCAAGCTACACATTTAAAAGTCTGCAGAGCAGCTTATTAGGATGATCAGACTTGAAGCCTAGCTACGCATCTAAAAGTCTGCAGAGCAACTCATAAGGATGATCAGACTTGAAGCCAAGCTATGCATCTAAAAGTCTGCAGAGCAGCTCATTAGGATGAGCAGACTAGAAGCCAAGGTACACATCTAAAGGTCTGCAGAGCAGCTCATTAGGGCGATCACACTTGAAGCCAAGCTACACATCTAAAAGTATGCAGAGCAGCTCATTAGGATGATCAGACTTCAAGCCAAGCTACACATCTAAACATATGGAGAGCAGCTCATTAGGATGATCAGAAATGAAGCCAAGCTATGCATCTAAAAGTCTGCAGAGCAGCTCATTAGGATGATCAGACTTGAAACCACGTTACGCATCTTAAAGTTTACAAAGCAGCTTATCAGGATAATCAGACTTGAGGCCAAGCTCAGTCGAAGTGTACGAAAAGAAGTAGTGGAACTATGTTTCCTGCTAGCCTACACCCCCTCCCCACAAACCCCATTACCACAACGCCTCCCACGCACAATACACACCCCCAAACACATGCCCCTGCTGTTTAAGGCAGGCAGCAATTATGATTGCACTACAAAGTTCAAAGAATGCACTGAAACTCTGGTGCAAGCAATACAAACAGAATTGCGGAAAATACCCCCTTCAAACCAAGGAGAAGGTATGGTATGCTGCCCTCAGTAAAATCTGCAGATCTACTTTCAGATTATCAAGTTTGATGCAAGTTAGGAAGCAAAGCTATGCATCTAAAAGTCTACAGAGCAGCTCATGAGGATGATCGGACTTGAAGCCAAGCTATGCATCTAAAAGTCTGCAGAGTGGCTCATTAGGATGATCAGACTTGAAGCCACGCTACACATCTAAAAGTCTGCAGAGCAGCTCATTAGGATGATCAGACTTGAGGCCAAGCTACACATCTAAAATTCTGCAGAGCATCTCATCTAAAAGTCTGCAGAGCAGCTCATGAGGATGATCCTAGTAGAAGCCAAGCTACACATCTAAAGGTCTGCAGAGCAGCTCATTAGGGCGATCACACTTGAAGCCAAGCTACACATTTAAAAGTCTGCAGAGCAGCTTATTAGGATGATCAGACTTGAAGCCTAGCTACGCATCTAAAAGTCTGCAGAGTAACTCATAAGGACGATCAGACTTGAAGCCAAGCTATGCATCTAAAAGTCTGCAGAGCAGCTCATTAGGATGAGCAGACTTGAAGCCAAGGTACACATCTAAAGGTCTGCAGAGCAGCTCATTAGGGCGATCACACTTGAAGCCAAGCTACACATCTAAAAGTCTGCAGAGCAGCTCATTAGGATGATCAGACTTCAAGCCAAGCTACACATCTAAACATATGGAGAGCAGCTCATTAGGATGATCAGAAATGAAGCCAAGCTATGCATCTAAAAGTCTGCAGAGCAGCTCATTAGGATGATCAGACTTGAAACCACGTTACGCATCTAAAAGTTTCCAAAGCAGCTTATCAGGATAATCAGACTTGAGGCCAAGCTCAGTCGAAGTGTACGAAAAGAAGTAGTGGAACTATGTTTCCTGATAGCCTACACCCCCTCCCCACAAACCCCATTACCACAATGACTCCCACGCACAATACACACCCCCAAACACATGCCCCTGCTGTTTAAGGCAGGCAGCAATTATGATTGCACTACAAAGTTCAAAGAATGCACTGAAACTCTGGTGCAAGCAATACAAACAGAATTGCAGAAAATGACCCCCTTCAAACCAAGGAGAAGGTATGGTATGCTGCCCTCAGTAAAATCTGCAGATCTACTTTCAGATGATCAAGTTTGATGCAAGTTAGGAAGCAAAGCTATGCATCTAAAAGTCTACAGAGCAGCTCATGAGGATGATCAGACTTGAAGCCAAGCTATGCATCTAAAAGTCTACAGAGCAGCTCATGAGGATGATCGGACTTGAAGCCAAGCTATGCATCTAAACGTTTCCAGAGTAGCTCATTAGGATGATCAGACTTGAAGCCACGCTACACATCTAAAAGTCTGCAGAGCAGCTCATTAGGATGATCAGACTTGAGGCCAAGCTACACATCTAAAATTCTGCAGAGCAGCTCATCTAAAAGTCTGCAGAGCAGCTCATGAGGATGATCCTAGTAGAAGCCAAGCTACACATCTAAAGGTCTGCAGAGCAGCTCATTAGGGCGATCACACTTGAAGCCAAGCTACACATCTAAAAGTCTGCAGAGCAGCCCATTAGGATGATCAGACTTCAAGCCAAGCTACGCATCTAAAAGTCTGCAGAGCAGCTCATTAGGATGATCAGACTTGAAACCATGCTACGCATCTAAAAGTCTGCAGAGCAGCTCATTAGGATGATCAGACTTGAAGCCAAGCTACACATCTAGACGTCAGACTTGAAGCCAAGCTACACATCTAAATGTCTGCAGAGCAGCTCATTAGGATGATCAGACTTGAAGCCTAGCTACGCATCTAAAAGTCTGCAGAGCAACTCATAAGGATGATCAGACTTGAAGCCAAGCTATGCATCTAAAAGTCTGCAGAGCAGCTCATTAGGATGTGCAGACTAGAAGCCAAGGTACACATCTAAAGGTCTGCAGAGCAGCTCATTAGGGCGATCACACTTGAAGCCAAGCTACACATCTAAAAGTCTGCAGAGCAGCTCATTAGGATGATCAGACTTCAAGCCAAGCTACACATCTAAACATATGGAGAGCAGCTCATTAGGATGATCAGAAATGAAGCCAAGCTATGCATCTAAAAGTCTGCAGAGCAGCTCATTAGGATGATCAGACTTGAAACCACGTTACGCATCTAAAAGTTTCCAAAGCAGCTTATCAGGATAATCAGACTTGAGGCCAAGCTCAGTCGAAGTGTACGAAAAGAAGTAGTGGAACTATGTTTCCTGCTAGCCTACACCCCCTCCCCACAAACCCCATTACCACAATGCCTCCCACGAACAATACACACCCCCAAACACATGCCCCTGCTGTTTAAGGCAGGCAGCAATTATGATTGCACTACAAAGTTCAAAGAATGCACTGAAACTCTGGTGCAAGCAATACAAACAGAATTGCGGAAAATACCCCCTTCAAACCAAGGAGAAGGTATGGTATGCTGCCCTCAGTAAAATCTGCAGATCTACTTTCAGATTATCAAGTTTGATGCAAGTTAGGAAGCAAAGCTATGCATCTAAAAGTCTACAGAGCAGCTCATGAGGATGATCGGACTTGAAGCCAAGCTATGCATCTAAAAGTCTGCAGAGTAGCTCATTAGGATGATCAGACTTGAAGCCACGCTACACATCTAAAAGTCTGCAGAGCAGCTCATTAGGATGATCAGACTTGAGGCCAAGCTACACATCTAAAATTCTGCAGAGCAGCTCATCTAAAAGTTTGCAGAGCAGCTCATGAGGATGATCCTAGTAGAAGCCAAGCTACACATCTAAAGGTCTGCAGAGCAGCTCATTAGGGCGATCACACTTGAAGCCAAGCTACACATCTAAAAGTCTGCAGAGCAGCCCATTAGGATGATCAGACTTCAAGCCAAGCTACGCATCTAAAAGTCTGCAGAGCAGCTCATTAGGATGATCAGATTTGAAACCACGCCACGCATCTAAAAGACTGCAAAGCAGCTCATTAGGATGAACAGACTTGAAGCCAAGCTACGCATCTAAAAGACTGCAGAGCAGCTCATTAGGATGATCAGACTTGAAGCCAAGCTACACATATAAAAGTCTGCAGAGCAGCTCATTAGGGTGATCACACTTGAAGCCAAGCTACATATCTAAACGTCTGCAGAACACCTCATTAGGGTGATCAGACTTGAAGCCAAGCTACGCATCTAGACGTCTGCAGAGCAGCTCATTAGGATGATCAGATTTGACGCCAAGCTACGCATCTAAAAGTCTGCAGAGCAGCTCATTAGGATGATCAGACTTGAAGCCATGCTACACATCTAAAAGTCTGCAAAGCAGCTCATTAGGATGATCAGACTTGAAGCCAAGCTACACATTTAAAAGTCTGCAGAGCAGCTCATTAGGATGATCAGACTTGAAACCATGCTACGCATCTAAAAGTCTGCAGAGCAGCTCATTAGGATGATCAGACTTGAAGCCAAGCTACACATCTAGACGTCAGACTTGAAGCCAAGCTACACATCTAAATGTCTGCAGAGCAGCTCATTAGGATGATCAGACTTGAAGCCTAGCTACGCATCTAAAAGTCTGCAGAGCAGCTAATGAGGATGATCAGACTTGAAGCCAAGCTACACATCTAAAAGTCTGCAGAGCAGCTCATTAGGATGATCAGACTTCAAGCCAAGCTACACATCTAAACATATGGAGAGCAGCTCATTAGGATGATCAGAAATGAAGCCAAGCTATGCATCTAAAAGTCTGCAGAGCAGCTCATTAGGATGATCAGACTTGAAACCATGTTACGCATCTAAAAGTTTCCAAAGCAGCTTATCAGGATAATCAGACTTGAGGCCAAGCTCAGTCGAAGTGTACGAAAAGAAGTAGTGGAACTATGTTTCCTGCTAGCCTACACCCCCTCCCCACAAACCCCATTACCAAAATGCCTCCCACGCACAATACACACCCCCAAACACATGCCCCTGCTGTTTAAGGCAGGCAGCAATTATGATTGCACTACAAAGTTCAAAGAATGCACTGAAACTCTGGTGCAAGCAATACAAACAGAATTGCGGAAAATACCCCCTTCAAACCAAGGAGAAGGTATGGTATGCTGCCCTCAGTAAAATCTGCAGATCTACTTTCAGATTATCAAGTTTGATGTAAGTTAGGAAGCAAAGCTATGCATCTAAAAGTCTACAGAGCAGCTCATGAGGATGATCGGACTTGAAGCCAAGCTATGCATCTAAAAGTCTGGAGAGTAGCTCATTAGGATGATCAGACTTGAAGCCACGCTACACATCTAAAAGTCTGCAGAGCAGCTCATTAGGATGATCAGACTTGAGGCCAAGCTACACATCTAAAATTCTGCAGAGCAGCTCATCTAAAAGTCTGCAGAGCAGCTCATGAGGATGATCCTAGTAGAAGCCAAGCTACACATCTAAAGGTCTGCAGAGCAGCTCATTAGGGCGATCACACTTGAAGCCAAGCTACACATCTAAAAGTCTGCAGAGCAGCCCATTAGGATGATCAGACTTCAAGCCAAGCTACGCATCTAAAAGTCTGCAGAGCAGCTCATTAGGATGATCAGATTTGAAACCACGCCACGCATCTAAAAGACTGCAAAGCAGCTCATTAGGATGAACAGACTTGAAGCCAAGCTACGCATCTAAAAGACTGCAGAGCAGCTCATTAGGATGATCAGACTTGAAGCCAAGCAACGCATCTAAAAGACTGCAGAGCAGCTCATAAGGGTGATCAGACTTGAAGCCAAGCTACACATATAAAAGTCTGCAGAGCAGCTCATTAGGGTGATCACACTTGAAGCCAAGCTACATATCTAAACGTCTGCAGAACACCTCATTAGGGTGATCAAACTTGAAGCCAAGCTACGCATCTAGACGTCTGCAGAGCAGCTCATTAGGATGATCAGATTTGACGCCAAGCTACGCATCTAAAAGTCTGCAGAGCAGCTCATTAGGATGATCAGACTTGAAGCCATGCTACACATCTAAAAGTCTGCAAAGCAGCTCATTAGGATGATCAGACTTGAAGCCAAGCTACACATCTAAAGGTCTGCAGAGCAGCTCATTAGGATGATCAGACTTGAAACCATGCTACGCATCTAAAAGTCTGCAGAGCAGCTCATTAGGATGATCAGACTTGAAGCCAAGCTACACATCTAGACGTCAGACTTGAAGTCAAGCTACACATCTAAATGTCTGCAGAGCAGCTCATTAGGATGATCAGACTTGAAGCCTAGCTACGCATCTAAAAGTCAGCAGAGCAGCTAATGAGGATGATCAGACTTGAAGCCAAGCTACACATCTAAAAGTCTGCAGAGCAGCTCATTAGGATGATTAGACTTGAAGCCAAGCTACACATCTAGACGTCAGACTTGAAGCCAAGCTACACATTTAAAAGTCTGCAGAGCAGCTTATTAGGATGATCAGACTTGAAGCCTAGCTACGCATCTAAAAGTCTGCAGAGCAACTCATAAGGATGATCAGACTTGAAGCCAATCTATGCATCTAAAAGTCTGCAGAGCAGCTCATTAGGATGAGCAGACTAGAAGCCAATGTACACATCTAAAGGTCTGCAGAGCAGCTCATTAGGGCGATCACACTTGAAGCCAAGCTACACATCTAAAAGTCTGCAGAGCAGCTCATTAGGATGATCAGACTTCAAGCCAAGCTACACATCTAAACATATGGAGAGCAGCTCATTAGGATGATCAGAATTGAAGCCAAGCTAGGCATCTAAAAGTCTGCAGAGCAGCTCATTAGGATGATCAGACTTGAAGCCACGCTACGCATCTAAAAGTTTCCAAAGCAGCTTATCAGGATAATCAGACTTGAGGCCAAGCTCAGTCGAAGTGTACGAAAAGAAGTAGTGGAACTATGTTCCCTGCTAGCCTACACCCCCTCCCCACAAACCCCATTACCACAACGCCTCCCACGCACAATATACACCCCCAAACACATGCCCCTGCTGTTTAAGGGAACGTTCAGTTCAACGGACTGAAAGTGCAAGTTTCAACCGCTTCCTACACTTTTATTTTAAAACGAAACCATTCTGGAATGGTTTTAAAAAAAAATAAAAGTATAGGAGCAGCAAAACTTAATTTAAAAAAGTAGAGAAGCACCGCTCCCAACCGCTCCCACTCACTTCGACCACTGGCCAAGCTACACATGTAAAAGCCTGCAGAGCAGCTCATGAGGATGATCCGAGTAGAAGACAAGCTACGCATCTAAAAGTCTGCAGAGCAGCTCATGAGGATGATCAGACTTGAAGCCAAGCTACGCATCTAAAAGTCTGCAGAGCAGCTGATTAGGATGATCCGAGTACAAGCCAAGCTACGCGTCTAAAAGTCTGCAGAGCAGCTCATGAGGATGATCCGAGTAGAAGCCAAGCTACGCATCTAAAAGTCTGGAGTGCAACTCATTAGGATGATCACACTTGAAGCCAAGCTACGCATCTAAAAGTCTGCTGAGCAGCTCATGAGGATGATCCGAGTAGAAGACAAGCTACGCGTCCAAAAATCTGCAGAGCAGCTCATAAGGATGATCCGAATAGAAGCCAAGCTACGCGTCTAAAAGCCTGCAGAGCAGCTCATGAGGATGATCCGAGTAGAAGCCAAGGTACGCGTCTAAAAGTCTGCAGAGCAGCTCATGAGGATGATCCTAGTAGAAGCCAAGCTACGCATCTAAAAGTCTGGAGAGCAACTCATTAGGATGATCACACTTGAAGCCAAGCTATGCATCTAAAAGTCTGCAGAGCAGCTCATTAGGATGATCCGAGTAGAAGCCAAGCTCCGCATCTAAAAGTCTGCAGAGCAGCTCATTAGGATGATCAGACTTGAATCCAAGCTACACATCTAAAAGTCTGCAGAGCAGCTCATTAGGATGATCAGACTTGAAGCCAAGCTACACATCTAAAATTCTGCAGAGCAGCTCATCTAAACGTCTGCAGAGCAGCTCATGAGGATGATCCTAGTAGAAGCCAAGCTACGCATCTAAAAGTCTGCAGAGCAGCTCATTAGGATGATCAGACTTGAGGCCAAGCTACGCATCTTAAAGTCTGCAGAGCAACTCATTAGGATGATCAGACTTGAGGCCAAGCTACACATCTAAAAGTCTGCAGAGCAGCTCATGAGGATGATCCGAGTAGAAGCCAAGCTACATGTCTAAAAGTCTGCAGAGCAGCTCATGAGGATGATCAAACTTGAAGCCTTCCAGCTACACATCTAAAAGTCTGCAGAGCAGCTCAAGAGGATGATCCGATTAGAAGCCAAGCTACACGTCTAAAAGTCTGCAGAGCAGCTCATGAGGATGATCAGACTTGTGTCATGACCTACAGAACACTCTCCCTTTGGACTTCCTGGTCCTTGTCCCAACGGGGCTTACACTCCCTTGTACTCCCAATATGGCCGTCCACTGTGAAACACCTTCCTCGCTCTACACGTTGGACGTAGCATGTTCTATTAATAGACCACGCCTCCCGCGGCTCCGCACGTCTCAATGCTATTGTGAAGTAGCGACCAGACGTGTGCTCCATAGCTCGCGATATTGTTTTCCTTGGTTCTTTCCAGCCAACCCCATTCCTAGTCCCTTTCCTTCCTTTCTTGATTCCTGGACTTGTCTGCTAGTAGCGCACTCTGTATATTTCCGGGATTCCTGGATCTTTGCATCCCGGAACTTTGAACACACGCTGGAGTCGGAAGAGACTCGTGCAGCCTTATTCAAGACTTGATCCGTCCGCAAGAAGGCATCGACCAAGAAATCCAGCAAAGATCGAACTCAGGTGAGAAGGGGGGAACTCCTTGACAGTTTGAGACGCCACCCGACCAAACTCGATATGGACATGGAAGCGGCCACCCAGGACCTGATGCGTGGCATGCAAGAGCTATCAACCGTGGTGCAGAATCTAAAGGTGGAAAACACTGCTCTCAAACAATTAGTTCTATCCCGTGATTCTGCCACAAAAGAAAGTGTGTTGCTGGGCGGCCTAGTGGACAAATACGATGGGTCGGCAACAACCCTTCGCGGATTCCTGGATTCATGTTTGTTCCATTTTACTTTTAAGCCCTACTACTTTTCAACTCCCAGGGCTAAGGTGGGGTTCATAATTTCCCACCTTTCAGGAAATGCCTTAACCTGGGCTACGCCCCTCGTTAATTCCGGCGATGCTCTCCTAGATGACTATGATGGCTTCATACAAGCCCTTAAGACCATGTTTGACCGTCCAGAGCAGGTCTATAGTGCCCAGGATCACCTGGGAGACTTTCAGCAAGGATCCCAGGATATGCTCACCTATGTTACCCGATTCAAGCAATTAGTCAAGGAAGCTGATTGGTCCCCTGAGGCGAGTTTTACCCTTTTCAGGAGAGGACTGAATGAGGAGATGAAGGATGAGTTGGCCAGAGTGGCTTGCCCAAACTCATTCCAGGCACTAATGGACATTGCCATGCAAATAGATTTCTGTATCCAGGAAAGGAAGGCAGAGAAGAAGAAATCCAGAGGTAATCCTCCGAAAGTGTCCTTTGAGAGTACCACCAAGACGGACACAAACCCAGGCTCAGTCTCTGAACTAGAACCCATGCAGATAGGAGCCTTCCGTGGACCTATATCCCCGAAAGAAAGGATGAGAAGGATTCATACGAGGTTGTGCATGTATTGTGCCTCAGACAAACACTTGGTTAGGGAGTGTCCTCTAGCCCCTCCTCGGCGTTCCGGAAACGCCAGCTCCCGATCCTACATGGAGCAGAGCTTCGGTAGAGAGATGTTTGCTCCACATCAATTCCATCCTTGAACTCTCCTGGACAAAACAATCTGGTGATACTACAGGCCTTCCTGTCGCCCTCCAAGAATAAGACCTATCCCATTCTGGCCTTGGTAGACTTCAGAGCTACGCGATTTTCATTGATCAAGACTAGGTTGTTAGTCATCATATTCCATACGAGACACGAAGCACCATGCAGCCGGTGGAAGCAATCGACGGAAGACCCCTCACTTCAGGACCCATAAGCCTGCAGACCAAAGAGATCCAGCTTTCTATAAACCATCACCAAGAGCGGATTACATTCGACATCATTAAGTCAGCTCATTACCCCATGGTATTGGGTATGCCCTGGTTACAGAAGCACAATCCGTATATCAATTGGTCAGCAGGATCACTATTCCTAGGCTCAGAGTTTTGTATGTCTCACTGTCTATTCCTGGATCCCTCCTCGACACCCCCTAAAGAACCACTAAGAGACCAGCAAACACCACTCATGGTTTCCAATATCATACAAGTCCCAGAGGCCTATCAGGGATATGCTGATGTATTTTCAACTGCTATAGTCCAGGCCTTACCCCCTCACAGACCTGAAGACTGTGCCATAGATACAGATCCCTCAGCAGTGATTCCCTTCGGCAGAATGTTCATCCTTTCTGAACCAGTGAAAAAGGCCCTCCGAGAATACCTTGATACCAACTTTGAAAACGGCACCATAAGACCCTCAAAATCTCCAGCGGGTGCTTTGTTGTTCTTTGTTCCGCAAGAAGGACACCGAGGAACTCAGACCTTGCCTCGACTATCGTGGCTTAAATCAATGCACCCTCAAAGATCGGTACCCACTGCCCCTGATGTCGGATATCCTGGAAGCTGTGAGAGGTGCCGTAATATTCACAAAGTTGGATCTCCGGGGTGCCTACCATTTGATCCGTGTCCGGGAAGGAGATGAATGGAAAACAGCCTTTAGAAGACCCTTTGGTCATATGAATATCTAGTCATGCCCTTTGGACTAGCTAATCCACCCGCAGTTTTTCATCGTTTTATGGATAGGGTCTTTTCTGACATGTTATTCCTCTTCGTCATTGTCTATCTGGATGACATATTGATTTTTTCCAAAGATCCTTTAAAACATGAAGAACACGTAAAGGCAGTACTACAACGACTCCGTGAACACAAACTTTTAGCCAAACACGAAAAATGTTTGTTTCACGTTACTTCTGTTCATTACCTAGGATTCATCCTTAGCCCAGAAGGAATTGGTATGGACCCTTCAAAGGTAAAGGCCATACTGACATGGCCCGCTCCCACGTCCCTGAAACAAGTTCAATCCTTCCTGGGGCTTGCCAACTTCTACCGGAAGTTCATTTCTACCTTTTCCGAGATCGTTCAGCCGATCGTTGCCCTCTTGAAGAAAGACACCCCCTTTATCTGGTCTACACCGCAAGATAAGGCATTCCAACGTTTAAAGACAGAGTTCACGCAAGCCCCCATCTTGGCCCAACCCGACATAAATCGGCCATTCCTAGTGGAAACGGATGCCTCTAACTACGCCATAGGAGCGGTCTTGAAGCAGGAACTTGAGGATAAACTGGAACACCCCATTGCTTACTTCTCACGAACCCTGGCTCCCAGTGAGACACATTACTCCATCCTGGAAAAGGAACTGTTAGCCATCCGCCAAGCCTTCACTAAATGGCGACATCTACTTCTGGGTGCTAGATATCCAGTTCAGGTCCGCATGGACCATCGGAATCTTCAAATTCTACAGTCATTGGAGTGCAGGAACAGTCGTCAGGCGCGTTGGGCCTACTTCTTTGCCCAGTACCAGTTCCACATCACTCATGTTCCCGGATCACAAAACCTGATTGCTGACGCCTTGTCTCGACGTCCTGACTATGTAGCTGCTGAAGACAGGGCCTATCCTAAGATGTTTCCCCACACGATCTTTGTAGCTCAAGCAGTCAACCTCCTGGAAGAAATTTTAGTGCAAACCCAATCCTCAGACCTCTGGAAGGATATTTCAAGGAAGAATCCATGGAACCTAAGAGTGAAGGAAGGATATTTATTCAAGAACAATGCACTGGTCATTCCTACACAGAAATTACAACAAAGAATAATAAACCTCTGTCATGATACCCTTCACTTCGGACATCGTGGCATAACCAACACCCTCCGTCTCATACAAAGACAGTTTTGGTGGCCTGGAATGAAGACCAACCTACAGCAGTACATCAAAGCTTGTACTATATGTAGTCAAAATAAACATGATAACAAGAGACCGGCGGGTCTTCTACTGCAACCTACACTGCCAACAAGGCCATGGGAATTCATTGCTACAGACTTCATTGTGGAATTACCACCTTCCCGAGGATACACGACCATCATGGTTACCATAGACTTGTTCACTCATATGGCTCATTTTACACCCCTGTATAAACTACCATCCTCGTCCGAGCTTGCTGGAATCTTCCTGGAACACATATTCCGTCTGCATGGACTTCCTTCCAAGATCATGTCTGATCGAGGATGTCAAGTTTAATAAGGAGATAGGGTTTCAACCCCCTCTCCCGAACCACAGAAGCGGAATAGATCGACCCTCCCGCCGTGGTTGGCACGGGTCTCTGAATGGAAATACACAGATAACCACGTGGCAGCCAATGGGGGGAAGACGGAGTTAGGGAAAGGGGGTGGAATGACAAAGGAAAGGTAGGGAACAGACAACATGCATTTGCAATACAATTCTTAATCCTGAACCAAAAAATATAGTCTAGTACTTCCTACTTTATACTACCTGTCTTACTAGCCTCCTAAGCGCTTAGGGTTCTTAATTACCCTATACCATGACCATACTTATGACCGTGTAATATAACATGTAGCTAACACATAGCGGACAAGAGCGATACGAACTACATGGCACATACAAGAGAAACTCCCTTACATGAAGTCAACATACACATTGCCCCAAGGGCTGACAATGAACATGAGCAAACAGAAGCAGTAACATAACCCAAGTTTTCCCTTCAGAATCGAAATGAACAGTTTTGCCCTTAATCTCTCAGGAGAAATGTTCCTGCGGTAAGTATTGCCTCATACTTTTCCAGGAGATAATGTTACAAACAACTTGTGGACTTGCCAAACTTAATTGAGTATTTTAACGTATCAAGTAAACATAATTCTTGCCAATATAAACAAACACTTATCAGGATACTTATCTTCGAGTCCGGGTGACTCACAAGTACACCCGGACGATCTGATATGACGCCGTGAAAACGCCGCCACCCCGTGGAGCAGCTGCCGCGTATAGAAGCGAAGGCAGCAGTCTGACAGGAAGGAATTGTTCACCGCTGCGTCCCGAGAGGTATGGGGAGAGCTGCGCAAATGCTCGCGTTGCCTCCCAAATTAACCAGCAAGGTTAACCATGCTCGGACCAGACGCTCTCCTTACTGCCGAACGCCTTCGTCCGCCTTCCTGGACATAAATCATTCGCTCTTCCTCCTGCGTTCCTCTCACACGCCAACGTGGCCGCCCGTGCTGCACAACATTAATTATCAGCACCTGTGCCAGGGCGGTTAACGGCTAAATACACCAGTAATGAACTCCAGCTGTCCCTTAGCGCAAATCCAGGACTACATTGCGCCTCTAAGCATGCTGGGAATCGTAGTCTTTTCCCTATTTCCTACAATATTGTCGTCTAGGCTTGCCCCAGACCCTATTCCTGACAGTAACTCCTCTCCCAGGGCTCTTCCCTGGGCCTGCCTTTTCCGGGTGACGTAAATGGAACTGTCTTACCAATCTGGGTGCATGCACAGAACTGGCTGGTTCCCAAGAACAATCCTCCACTCCGTAACCAGCCCATTCAATTAAATACCACAGGTTCCGCTGTCTGCGCCTTGAATCCAATATCTTCTTGACCTCATACTCCGTTTGTCCTTCCTTGGTGATGGCTGGCGGTCTCTGTACGCGTGTTCCCGGAACTGCGGGTTTAAGGAGAGACACATGAAATACAGGATGTATTTTCAATGTTTCAGGCAATTTTAATTTAACAGCCATTGGTGATATACATGTTATCACTTCATACGGACCAATGAATTTAGGAGCAAATTTACGATATCCTGCCAATGGTAAATTACGTGTGGATAACCATACTTTGTCGTCTATTTGATATTTAGGGGCTTCCCGTCTCCTTTTGTCTGCCTGTGTCTTATAATCCTTCTTGGTTTTCTCCAAATTCACTCTAGCCTTTTGTCTTATGGCCAAAAGATATTCTTTCCTCTCCTGTAATGCTGGCAAGATTTCCACTGATGGTAACTGTTCTGGTAACATGTTCAGTTCTTGTCCATACAAACATTCATTAGGTGACATCCCTAGTGAAACATGTTCAGTGTTGTTGTACGTAAATTCTGCTAGCCATAAAGCCTGAACCCATGATTCCATACCATCATGCAAATAACATCGTAAATACTGCTCCAAAGTCTGATTGACACGCTCTGTTTGTCCATCAGTCTGTGGATGATAACTGGTGGATAATGCGCATTCAATACCCAGCATTGTACAGAAAGCACGCCAAAACTTCGAAGTAAACTGTGGGCCCCTATCCGACACAATACTTTGTGGCAAACCATGCAACCGAACAATGTTTTGTAGGAATAATTCTGCCAGTTTCCCTGCACTAGGAATACCTTGACAAGGCACAAAATGAGCTTGTTTGGACAGATAATCCACTACCACCCAAATAGTGTCATAATGCTTATCCTGAGGCAAGTCAGTTATGACATCCATTGAAATATGAGTCCACACCTTCTTCGGGGTGGGCAAAGGCTGCAACAGTCCTGCTTTCCTTACATGATCTGCCTTACACCGTGTGCATGTTTCACATTTTTTAACATAATCAATTGTATCCTGTCTTAAAGTTGGCCACCAAAAGTACCTAGTCAACATTGCTTGTGCCTTTTTCCTTCCTGCGTGCCCTGCCAAAGGAGAGTTATGACACCAATGCAGTGCTTTATTTTGTAAACCGTGAGTAGGTAAATATAACTTCCCTGCATAGTACGGCAGACCTTCTCTAACCGTCTCCAAAGGGTCCTTAGTGCCCCATGCCACATTCATGTTTTTCTTCATTTCTTTTTTCACCTGTCTTAATAGACTATTCATTATCGCTCCCACCACCTTTTCCACTGGAAGTATAGTCTTCACCTCTGGCACCACATTTTCCAAGTTTTGTTGCCTAGATAGTGCATCAGCCTTACCATTTTTCTTTCCTGGTCTGAAAGTTACCAAGAAGTCAAATTCATTGAAATATTGCGACCACCGCAACTGTCTGGGGCTTAAAGTGTGTGCGGTCTTGAAGTATTGAAGATTCTTATGGTCAGTTACTACCATCACTTGATGTCTCGCTCCCATAAGATAATGTCTCCACTCCAGAAATGCTGCCCGTATAGCCAATAATTCCTTGTCCGTAATGGAGTAATTCTGCTCACAACTCGTAAGTTTCCGGGAATAGAAAGCCACTGGATGCCACTTCCCTTTTCCATCTTTTTGGGACAACACTGCCCCCACCGCTGTATTTGAGGCATCAGTTTCTACTTGAAAAGGTTTTTCAGGATTTGGGTGTCTCAGCACAGGAGCAGAGGTAAAGGGCAATTTTAGTGTGACAAATGCATTCTCTGCTTCTTGGTCCCAACTAAACCCAGAAGACTTTCTTAACAACTTAGTTATGGGCGTAACAATTTGTGAAAAATTCGAAATGAATCTTCTGTAAAAGTTAGCAAATCCCAAAAAGGACTGAATGTCTTTAATACATTGAGGCACTGGCCAGTCAATGACTGCCTGTACATTCTTCTGATCCATTACAATACCTGTGTGGGTGAGTATGAACCCGAGAAATTCCACCTTTGTAGTGTGGAATTCACATTTTTCCAACTACACACATAATTCATGCTCCTGTAATTTTTTTAACACCAGACGTACATGCTCAATGTGTTGTTCTTCTGAGGCAGAATAAATCAAGATATCATCAATATATACAATGACGAATATGTCCAGAAACTCTCTCAGTACCTCTTGCATAAAATATTGAAATGCGGCAGGTGCATTACACAAGCCAAATGGCATAACTAAATATTCAAACAGTCCAAATTTAGTTCTGAAGGCCGTTTTCCACTCATCTCCACTCTTTACTCGAATCAAATGGTATGCCCCTCTGAAGTCCAACTTAGTATAAATCACTGCTGATTTTACCTGATCCAACAGAACTGAAATTAAAGGCAATGGATACCTGTTTTTTATCGTTAACTTGTTCAATGCTCTATAGTCAATACAGGTTCTAAGTGTTCCCTCTTTTTTAGGCACAAAAAACAAAGGAGATGACACTGGTGAGGTAGAATGTCTAATGAACCCTTTTTGTAACATCTCATCCAGATACTCCTTCAAATGTTGATTTTCTTTTTCTGTTAGTGCATAAATACGACTGCATGGTAACTTCGCCCCAGCCTCTAATTCAATCACACAGTCATAAGAGCGATGTGGAGGTAACGTCTCAGCTCCCTTTTTGTCAAACACTTCTGCGAACTCCACATACTGCCTAGGAATGCCAATCCCCACAGCCCCCACCACTTGTGAGTCACCTGTTTGATCCGCCAGAAATAGAGCCGGCCCTACCCCTTCCTTCAAATGTTCTTCTCACTCTGACCCAGTGAAAGATACCTCTCTGGTGACCCAATCAATACGAGGATTGTGTAAGATCAGCCATGGCATACCCAAAATAAGACCAAAATGCGGAGCTGCAATCAAATCAAACACAATCTCCTACACATGTCCTGATTCACATCTCATCTGAATTGGATGTGTTTGTTGGCAAATAGGACCAGAGATCAAGGGGGAACCATCCACCGACTGTACCCCTTCCACCTGTACTTTATCCCTCAATGGTAATCCCAACTTCCTTGCCAAACCAATATCAATAAAGTTGCCTGTCGCACCTGAATCCACCGTAGCTGACACCATTTGTTTGGTGCATGCAAAAAATAATGTTACCAACAGATACACATGAGAGTTCTTGTGATCCATCGTATTAGCTGCCCAACTTGGGAACCTCTTCAAACTGGGGCCTGACCCTTGAGTTCCCACTAAGGTCGGCCCAATCCTTTTCCCGCCTCCACCTTACTCCCATCGCTCCTCCCGACCTTCTTTGGCGTATTAGGGCATGTTTTTATGTAATGGCCTGATTGTCCACAATACAAACATAAGTTGTTCACCTTGCGCTGTTCTTTCTCGGTTGCTGACAAGGGTCCCCTTACACCCCCAATTTGCATGGGCTCTCCATCGCTACTCTTTCCTCCCCTACCCGTATCCAATTTTACAAAAGGTACCATCTCCGGTTTCTTCTTGTCACCCTTCCTTTCATTCATACGATGGTCTAACCTCAAAGCTAGATCAATCATCGCTATACAGGAACTCGGTTGTGGTTCCACCTGGGCCATCGCATCTTTCAATTCCTCCCTGAGTCCCTGATAAAACAGAACTGCCTGTTTATTTTCTGGCCAATCTGTCTCTATCACCAACCGATTGAATTGCGTAACATAGGATACTAAATCACGTGACCCTTGTTTTAAGGCTAACAATTCCTTATCCTGAGCTAATGAAACTTCTCTTCGATCAAATAAACGTCCAAATTCTGTCAAAAACTGATCCCAATTGTGTAGCAAGGGGTCATCCTTTTGCACCAATGGCATAGCCCATGCTGCTGCATCCCCTGTTAGATAAGATATCACAAACGCTGTCCTAGCTTGTATAGTTTCGAACGCAGCGGGTTTACACAGAAAGTGCAATCTACATTGCGTCAAAAAGGTCATATACTTCCTCGGATCCCCAGTAAATCTTTCTGGTGATGCTAATGGCACACTGCTGGGTGTTTATACAACAACAGTAGAGGTCCTTCCTGTGACACCCCCTGTGGACGTTCCCGCTCCCTCCAAGGGGGTACCCTGGGCCACTAAACCTTGAACTTGAGCCTTAAGAGCATTAGATTCCTGTCTGGCATGTGCTAATTCTGCTTGAATTGCTTGTAATGTCGTTAGCACGTCTGCTAACGAAGGAGGATTCGAATCCATTTGGCTTGGGTGGTTTAAATACCCCTAAAATCGGGGGCTGATAATTCTGTCAAGTTTAATAAGGAGATAGGGTTTCAACCCCCTCTCCCGAACCACAGAAGCCGAATAGATCGACCCTCCCGCCGTGGTTGGCACGGGCCTCTGAATGGAAATACACAGATAACCACGTGGCAGCCAATGAGGGGAAGACGGAGTTAGGGAAAGGGGGTGGAATGACAAAGGAAAGGTAGAGAACAGACAACATGCATTTGCAATACAATACTTAATCCTGAACCAAAAAATATAGTCTAGTACTTCCTACTTGATACTACCTGTCTTACTAGCCTCCTAAGCGCTTAGGGTTCTTAATTACCCTATACCATGACCATACTTATGACCGTGTAATATAACATGTAGCTAACACATAGCGGACAAGAGCGATACGAACTACATGGCACATACAAGAGAAACTCCCTTACATGAAGTCAACATACACATGGCCCCAAGGGCTGACAATGAACATGAGCAAACAGAAGCAGTAACATAACCCAAGTTTTCCCTTCAGAATCGAAATGAACAGTTTTGCCCTTAATCTCTCAGGAGAAATGTTCCTGCGGTAAGTATTGCCTCATACTTTTCCAGGAGATAATGTTACAAACAACTTGTGGACTTGCCAAACTTAATTGAGTATTTTAACGTATCAAGTAAACATAATTCTTGCCAATATAAACAAACACTTATCAGGATACTTATCTTCGAGTCCGGGTGACTCACAAGTACACCCGGACGATCTGATATGACGCCGTGAAAACGCCGCCACCCTGTGGAGCATCTGCCGCGTATAGAAGCGAAGGCAGCAGTCTGACAGGAAGGAATTGTTCACCGCTGCGTCCCGAGAGGTATGGGGAGAGCTGCGCAAATGCTCGCGTTGCCTCCCAAATTAACCAGCAAGGTTAACCATGCTCGGACCAGACGCTCTCCTTACTGCCGAACGCCTTCGTCCGCCTTCCTGGACATAAATCATTCGCTCTTCCTCCTGCGTTCCTCTCACACGCCAACGTGGCCGCCCGTGCTGCACAACATTAATTATCGGCACCTGTGCCAGGGCGGTTAACGGCTAAATACACCAGTAATGAACTCCAGCTGTCCCTTAGCACGAATCCAGGACTACATTGCGCCTCTAAGCATGCTGGGAATCTTTTCCCTATTTCCTAGAATATTGTCGTCTAGGCTTGCCCCAGACCCTATTCCTGACAGAGGACCTCAATACGTCTCTCAATTCTGGACACATCTCTGTCGCATTTTGGGAATCCAACGCGCCCTTTCATCTGGTTATCATTCCCAAACCAATGGGGCCACAGAACGTGCTAATCAGACCCTGGAGCAGTATTTTTGATATTTCGCCACCAAGGTTTAGGATGACTGGTCGCTCCTGATACCCGTGGCTGAATTCGCCTACAACAATTCCGATCATTCAGCACTTAAGACCAGTCCCTTTTATTGTAGCCAAGGTTTCCATCCATCGGTTCTACCCTCTGTTCTCCCTACACCAGTACCTACTGTCGACTCCTGGATAGAAACCCTCATCAACGTACACCAGGAGGCCAAAGAAAACTTAGAGAAGGCTAGAACACAGACTAAGAGGTATGGGGATTCCAAAAGAAGACCAGGTCCTTCTTATGCAATTGGTTATCAAGTCTGGTTGTCCTCGCAATTACTACCCCGACATCTACGGCCAAACAAGTTGGCCCCTCGGTACTATGGTCCATTTCCCATCAAGGAAATTATCAATCCAGTTTCATACCAGATCAGACTACCAGACTCCTGGAAGAAAATCCGCCCAGTATTTCACACATCCTTATTAAAACCCTACACCCAATCCTCCCGGAAATCCTGCCGGCCTCCTCCTCTGCTGGTCGACAACCAATTGGAATATGAAGTATCCCGAATATGTGACTCCAGGTATACAAAGGATCAGCTTCAATACCTGGTTGAATGGAAAGGATATCCTCCTAGTGAAAGAACCTGGGAACCACTTTCTAATCTCAAGGCCCCTCGACTGCTCAGAAGATTTCACTTTATACACCTGGGCAAACCCAGAGGAACGGGTCTTCGGAGGAGGCATGCTGTCATGACCTACAGAACACGCCCCTTTTGGACTTCCTGGTCCTTGTCTCAACGGCGCTTACACTCCCTTGTACTCCCAACATGGCCATCCACTGTGAAACACCTTCCTCGCTCTACACGTTGGACGTAGCGTGTTCTATTAATAGACCACGCCTCCCGCGGCTCCACGCGTCTCAATGCTATTGCGAAGTAGCGACCAGACGTGTGCTCAGTAGCTCGCGGTATTGTTTTCCTTGGTTCTTTCCAGCCAACCCCATTCCTAGTCCCTTTCCTTCCTTTCTTGATTCCTGGACTCGTGTGCTAGTAGCGCACTCTGTGAAATTTCCGGATTCCTGGATCTTTGCATCCCGGAACTTTGAACGCGCGCTAGTGTCGGAAGAGACTCGTGCAGCCTTATTCAAGACCCGATCCGTCCGCAAGAAGGCATCGACCAAGAAATCCAGCAAAGATCGAAGTCAGGTGAGAAGGGGGGAACTCCTTGACAACTTGAAGCCAAGCTACGCATCTAAAAGTCTGCAGAGCAGCTCATGAAGATGATCCGAGTAGAAGCCAAGCTACACGTCTAAACGTCTGCAGAGCAGCTCATTAGGATGATCAGACTTGAGGCCAAGCTACATGTCTAAATGTTTGCAGCGCAACTTATTAGGATGATCAGACTTGAGGCCAAGCTACATGTCTAAATGTCTGCAGCACAACACATTAGGATGATCAGACTTGAAGCCATGCTACACATCTAAAAGTCTATGAGCAGCTCATGAGGATGATCCGAGTAGAAGCCAAGCTACACATCTAAAAGTCTGCAGAGCAGCTTATGAGGATGATCCGAGTAGAAGTCGAGCTACACATCTAAAAGTCTGCAGAGCAGCTCTTTAGGATGATCAGACTTGAGGCCAAGCTACATGTCTAAATGTCTGCAGCGCAACTCATTAGGATGATCAGACTTGAAGCCAAGCTACACATCTAAAAGGCTGCAGAGCAGCTCATGAGGATGATCCGAGTAGAAGCCAAGCTACGCATCTAAAGGTCTGCAGGGCAGCTCATGAGGATGATCCGAGTAGAAGCTACATTGTACACTTCACTGTGTCATGTATGCAGCCACCCTGTGTCCCTGTTAGGCAGAAACCTGTGCAGTTCCCTTGGGGACCACTGCAAAAGATTTAGGACTACAGGTGTTGGCAGTAAACCAACTTGGTAGCAGTCTGTACCACCCAGATTTACCTGGTAGCTATGGCTGAGCAGTCAGACTTCCCTCAAGAAGATAGTTTTACAAAGGTAGCGGGCGCCCCTCTCTCGCAAGAACAGACATGATAACCTGTTCAGTGGTTATTAACCACTTGAGAGTTGTATTTCGGTGCTGGACTGCCCCTGGGCAGGACAAAGACTGATATGCAAATGGATATTTCCCATCTGTGAAAGGCACAGTGAGTAAAAGCAGTGGCTGCGAACTCTCAAGTGGTTAATAACCACTGAACAGGTTATCATGTCTGTTCTTGCGAGAGAGGGGCGCCCGCTACCTTTGTAAAACTATTTGTTAAGGAACCTGGGATTGGTAACCCTAGGTCTCCTGGGGGCAACCAGACGTGGTCTCCCTCTCACTGTGCTTAGAGAGGCATCAGCTTCACCTCACTGATGATCCCCAACAAGGGTGAAACACGTGTATGGGGTTGCTGGTGGTACTCTCGTTCAGATTGGAATTGCCATTGTATTTCGGTGCTGGACTGCCCCTGGGCAGGACAAAGACTGATATGCAAATGGATATTTCCCATCTGTGAAAGGCACAGTGAGTAAAAGCAGTGGCTGCGAACTCTCAAGTGGTTAATAACCACTGAACAGGTTATCATGTCTGTTCTTGCGAGAGAGGGGCGCCCGCTACCTTTGTAAAACAATTCCCTCAAGAAGAGTTAGGCAGTATGTAAAGTATACACAATAGGCACTCAGATACAATAGCACATGCAAACACTGACCAGAGCTTTGGTATCAAGGTATATAATTATTTATTTAAAAACACACTTATTGAAACACTCCAGAACTAAGATTGTAAATCACTCTAAACACAATATATACATCCCTTATTCCTTATCAGACAAGTCTTAGTTAACACCACTTATTTCCAGACAGAGGTGAGCGCTTAACTATAGATGGCACTCCAATAAGTTAACGAAAAAGGGAGGGAAAACGGCAGAATGTAGGAAAATACACCACACTAATACGTAGGAACTCTTAAGCAAGGCAGGAAAGTCAAAAGTTACTTGTGAGCCAAAGTCCATAGGCCGGGCCCACTCTTGGAGAGAGCAGGGCACAAATGTACCCAAGATCACACAATGACCACAGGCTTAAAAAGTCTTGCAGGGAGTTCAGAGAGGTTTTAGTTAGGCTCAGAAAAGTTTAGCCAGGGTGTCCCATGCTAACCCAGGGTCGAAAGTCGGGGGCTAAATCTACCCCGTACAGTCGGTTGCAAGGGAAGCCAGGTGGAACACGGTACCTTAGGTGGAAAGGATCCTCCAGCGGGGGCAGTTCTTCCTGGCAGCGGGTGCAAGTCGCGGCGTCGTCCAGAGGAAGAGAAGATCTCGACGTGGAGGAAAGATGAAGGTCGTTTCACTGCCAGGGAAGAAACCAGCCGCGGAGTTTTCCGGTTAAAGGTACTACCCTTTAATTCGCGGTAGTGGTAAAACGTGGTATCCCGGTTGCCGGGGTGCTTGGCACAGGCAAGGCGACCATGAGTTGTTCCAGGAAGCGAAAAAAGGAAGCAGACTGGTTATCCCCACCAGTCGAAGGAAGAAGACTCTCCAGGCTGGAGATCTCCTCTGTCGTTGGGAAAAGTGGTGAGACGGTTCAGCAGGGCTCCACCGGTGGTGTCGTCGTAGCAGGTCAGCTCAGCTTCTCCCTCATCGGATTCTTAGGTCCTGTGGTGACTTCTAAAGTTCCAGTCCCCAAAGCCCTGCTTTTATGCAGAAAACCCCCATTCACTCAGCCTAGCTGTCACTCAAACATGCTAAGTGGTGAGCCGGCCGGCTCACCACTTGGGCCAGTCAGGACGGAGTGTGACTTGAGTTGCCTAGGCAACTCAGTCCAGGGTGCCTAAATCCCCCTCCACCCCTCCTAAGTACCCCAGACAGAGTGGCACCACTTTGGAGGGCTTCTGTGGAGAAGCCCGCCAAAAAGTGGAACAAAGGGCTCAACTTGGGTTGGAGTCACAGAAGCGAACACAAACGCCATTTTAGAACCGAGTTCTGGCAAAAAATACCAACCGGAGAATTAATATTAAGTAAATAAACCGGCGGTATGTTCGAGGCTGTAGGAATTAAATAATTGAAGTTGGTAGCCTCGAACAATGGGAAATCCCATAGGGATATAATCGCGGTCGAATATAAAAAGTAGTATCCACTGCCACCAGCCAAAACTCGATCAGGGGGGACGGAGACGTGCCCCCTCGACTAACAGACCCCGGGGCAATCGAATTGCCCCGGCCAGTACGTCCACAATATGATGGTTTGTACTGGTTCTGTTCAGAATTTGAGACTAGTAAAGTCAATGGTGACTTTACATGCCCTGGGAGACAGTAGTCAGTCCCAGGGTATGGAGTCTATACTGGGGGGTCACTATGACACCCCTGTGTTACGGCACTGAGGGTGCGGTGTAACACACATCACAAAAACACATGAAGCCCTATGGAGTAAAAGACCCCATAGCCCATTAAACACATCTAGAGTCAAAGAAACACACTCAAATCATGTCCAAGAGTAAGGGTAAAAGAGTCTCACTCTTGGCAGGAGAAAAAAATAAACCCCAGAAATCCAGCAAAGCTGCTGGGGGACTCACTAGGTTAGGAAATTCAGCCTAAACAGAGAATTCTCCCTAACACTCGCCAGCCCCCAGACTAAGGGACAGGAGGATTTAATCCACTCCTGGATGAACCTCATACCTCTAGTCGATGACATACATCCTAGAGAGTCCATAAGCATTTTGATGGGGACACCCTGACCTGTGCTCAATGGTGAAACCAAACCCTTGAAGGCAGATTGACCATCTCAATAGTTTTGGATTTTCCCCTTTCATTTGCATCAACCATCTCAATGGTTGGTGGTCAGTCTGAATGACAAAAGTAGAACCATACAAGTATGGCCTAAACTTCTTCAGTGCCCACACAATAGCAAAGCATTCTCTTTCGATTGTTGCCCACCTTGTCTCAGGATCCTTCAGCTTACGGCTGATGAAGCAAATGGGGTGCTCCCTACCCTTCTCATCCAGTTGGCTAAGGACTGCACCTATACCTACATTGGAAGCATCAGTCTGTACAATGAAAGTTTGGTGGTAGTCAGGGGCTCTTAGTACTGGTGCTTGGCACAGAGCTTTCTTCAGGTTTTCAAATGCCTGATTGCACTCCTCATTCCATTTTACCTTTTTAGGGAATTTAGGAGAGGAGATTACATTCAGTGGAGAAGCTATGGTCCCATAGTTCTCTATGAAATTCCTGTAATACCCAGTGAGGCCTAGGAAGGCTCTCACTTGTGTTTGAGTAGTAGGTGTTGTCCAATTCTGCACAGCTTCAATCTTGCTGAGCAGAGGCCTTATTTCTCCACCTCCTACCTCATGCCCAAGGTAGACCACTTTACTCTGTCCAATTTGGCATTTACTTGCCTTTATGGTCAGATGGGCCTGCTCAAGAGCCTGCAAAACATGTCCCAAGTGGTTCACATGTTCCTCCCAGGAGTGGCTGAAGACTTCATCCAAGTATGCCATGCAGAAGTCCTCCATCCCAGCTAGAACTTGGTTTACCATCCTTTGAAATGTAGCAGGTGCATTTTTCAGTCCAAAAGGCATAACCTAGAATTGGTATAAGCCAACTGGGGTAGAAAATGCAGTTTTCTCCTTGGCATGGTCTGTCAGGGCTATTTGCCAATAGCCTGACGTAAGGTCAAATGTGCTGAGGTACTTGGCTCCGCCAAGCCTATCCACCAACTCATCTGTCCTTGGCAAAGGGTGGGCATCAGTCTTGGTGACTGCATTAAGAACTCTATAGTCCACACAGAATCTCAACTCTTTGGATCCTGCCTTTGGTACTAACACAACTGGGCTAGACCATGGACTAGTAGAGGGCTCTATTACCCCGAGATCAAGCATCTTCTTGACCTCACCTTTGATGTGGGTTCTGACATGTTCTGACATTCTGTACCCTCTGCTTTTGACTGGCAGACAGTCACCAGTGAGAATATCATGCTGGCCCAAAAGGGTCAAGCCTGGTGAAAATGAGAACAGGGAGGCAAACTGATTTAACATAGATTTGCACTCCTCTTGTTGCTCAGGTGTCAGATCTGAAGAGAGATTGGGCCTCATTACGACCCTGGCAGAACGGGTTAAACGGCGCCGTAAAAGGCTGTGGCGCCGTTCAACCCGTTCCGCCACATTACGAGGTCCCCTCGCGGGACACGTTAAGCACGCCTGGGAAAACCAGGCGTGCATACCGGGTCCCGCGAGGGGAAGAGGGAGCAAACAACGGGCCATCTCGTAATGGCCCGTTGTTTACTCCCTCTCCCATTCCCATTCAGCCCTATGGGGGCTGAAATGGGAATGGGGATGAACCGTGTCCGTGTCCTCGAGTGAGGAATTACCGGGCCATCCGAACTCGGAATGGTCCGGTAAGTCCTCATTCTGAGGACACGGACACGGATGCGGTTTTGCCGGCAGCCATGCCGCAAGTAGCGGCATGGCTACCGGCATACCTCGTAATGAGGCCCATTGACTCCTTCAACCTTTTCGTCCAAAGGTAAGCCTCTAAGGAGGTCAGGTAGAGCTTCACTCTCCTCCTCCTCTTCCGATGAAGCTAGAAGCAAGGCTCCTAATTCAGGTCTAGAGACATAGGCTTTGAGGCGGTTGGTGTGGAAGACTCTGGGAGCTTCCCTGGGTCTGCCCAGATTAACCAGATAGTTGACCTCTCCAAGTTTTCCCACAACCTTGAAGGGTCCCATCCATTTGTCTTGCAAGGCCCTCTGCCTTGTTGGGAGCATAACGAGAACTAGCTGGTCTTGGGTGAACTCAACCATGTTAGCCTTCTGATCATGCCAATGCTTGACCAGAGCTTGTCCAGCTTTCAAGTTGTCACTTGCTTCTGCCATCATGTGTGACATTCTCCGTCGGAGACGTATCACATAGTCAGTCACTCTGACTGGCTTGGGGGAAGGAGCACTCTCCAACCCCTCCTTGATCAGGGCCAATGGACCTCTGACCGGATGGCCATAAAGAAGCTCAAAGGGAGAATAACCTACTCCCTCCTGAGGGACTTCTCTATAAGCAAAGAGAAGGCATGGCAGTAGAAGGTCCCACTTTCGTTTAAGGGGTTCCTCTAAAGCACCTATCATGCGCTTCATGGTTCTGTTAAACCTTTCTACCAACCCATTTGTCTGAGGGTGGTATGCGGTTGAGAACTTGTAAGTAACTCCACAGGTTTTCCACATGGCTTTCATGTAGTGGGACCTAAAATTTGACCCCCTGTCAGAGATTACTTCCTTAGGAAACCCAACCCTGGTAAAAATACCAAGGAGGGCCTTAGCCACAGCCGGAGCTGTAACAGTCCTCATAGGAATTGCCTCAGGGTACCTAGTAGCATGGTCTACTACAACAAGGATAAACCTGTTGCCTGAGGAGGTTGGGGGATCAAGGGGACCAACAATGTCAATCCCTACCCTCTCAAATGGAACTCCCACAACTGGGAGAGGCACTAAAGGTGCCACATTCTTGGAACCAACCTTACCAGAAGTCTGGCAGGTATGGCAGCTCTTACAGTACTTATCTACTTCAGCCCCCATTTTTGGCCAATAAAAGTAGAGAGAGAGCCTTTCCTTGGTCTCCTTGAAACTCAAGTGACCAGCCAAAGGTATCTCATGGGCTAGTTGTAAGAACTGTTGTCTGTTTTCTTGAGGTACTACAAGGCGCTTGTAGTCTCCAGGTTCAGACTCAGTTGGTTCACTGTAGGAGAGGCCATCTTCCCAGTGTAACCTGTACTTCCCAGGCTCTTGCCCATCAGCCTGAGAAGTTGCCTGTTGGCGGAGACCTTCCAGAGTTGGACATTTTCTTTGCCCCTTACGGAAAGCTGATCTGCTGGGTCCACCTTCTGCCAGTAAAGACTGCAGTTCAGGATGGTCAGCTGGATCTAAATCTCCAATAAGGTCTTGGCCTCTTACTAGCTCTTCTTCAGAGTCTAGTTCAACCACACAGGGTTCAACCACCCTCTCAGCCTCCGCTGGAGGGGGAGTTACTGGTGTAACTTTGGACAACCTAGGGGAAGTCCTTGTTGGAAGCACTGGAGTGCTTGCTGCTGGCTTTTTCCTTGGAGTCTTGGGTTGCCCCTTGGCTCCTGATCTGGTTGAGACTGCAGTAGTTTGCTCCAGTGGAGGAGGAGTGATATCTTTTTTCATCATCTCCTGAGAAGAACCTCTCAAGGTTTTCTCTCTTGCAGGTTTGGTGAGCTCCTGTAACCTTTTACTAGGAGGTCTGGGGGTATGTGACACAACTCCAAGAGCTTTCAGGTCATTACCCAACAGAACCCTTCCTGGCACCTCGCATTGTACACTGACAGGTATCTTTACAGTCATACCATTGCACTGGATGAGAACTGGTAACTGGGGACACATCTGCACAGGCCCTCCGCTAACTTGGTGAGGCATTTGGATGCCTTAGCAACATCCTCTGCCTTGAAAAATGATTCATCCATCACAGTTTTGCTGGCCCCAGTGTCCCTAATGGCAGGAGTCTCCTGACCATTCACTTGCACACTGTCCTTATAATACTCTTTAGTATTATCCGGGATAGAATTATATACATCTAAATTCTGTTGTTCCCACAACCCCAGAGAGACTAAAGAAACACTGGCTGAGACTCCCATGGGTTCATCAGCCAGAAGTAGAAAGTTTCCACTTGCCATTCGGACTTCCTCTTCTGGAGAGAAGGCTAAGGAGGCAAGTTGGATCCCTGAAGGTTTACCCTTACATCTGGTATCTCCTTTCACATGGTCAGTGGCCTTACAAACATAACAAGAGCCAAAGGCTCTCTGGAATGGAGGCTTGTTCTGACCCCCTTCTGGTCTGGGACCAGAAGGTATACTAGCCTGATTTGGTTTCCCTTGTGGCTTACCCTTATGGTTTTATTTGGGGCCCTCTTTGGAATTTGCAGTATTAGAATTCTCTTTGGAGTCCTTTTTTGGCTGTTTCCCCTCATCCTTTTTCTGAGTTACCCCAGAATCCTTGTGAGTGGCCCTGTTGGCAACCCACAAGTCAGCAGCCTTAGCTAGTTTTCTGGAATCTAATTCCTTTGAATCAGCCAAGTGCTGTCTGAGCTCAGGAGAGCAGGCATCATAAATTGACTCCAACATAAACACATTTCTCATACCTTCATAAGTGTTCACTTTGTAACCCTTAATCCATCCCTCTAAGTTTTTCAACCCTTCACTCACCCAGGTAGCCCAAGGGGTACCATCATGCTTTTTGAGGCTCCTAAACCTCTTAAGATACTGGGAAGGGGTCTTCCCAAATCTAGATATCAAAGCTAGTTTCACACATTCGTAATCCTTCTTATCCTCCTCCCCCATTTCCATTACCACATCAGTTGCAACAGGGGGAAGCCTAGAGAACAACCAGGTGAGTAAGTCATTTCCTGTGATGTTCTGGAGCCCATGATTATATTCAAACAGAGACAACCAATCCAACACATCCAACTTAGGCTCATACATACCAATCAATTTCTTAGGCATCCAGGTCTTTTAGGACTGGAACTTCTAGAGGAGTCAGAGAGAGAAGCATTGTCTACAGATAATTTCTTCATTTCTAGCTCATGCTTGAGCTCCATTTCCCTTAGTCTGAGTTCTTAATTCAGTTCCTGGTGTCTTTGTTCAGCCTGAGTGTTTAGTCTCTTGAATTCTAATTCAAGTTTCATTTTCTCTAGATCAAGATATTGAGAACTAAGTGTGGGACCTGGCAAAGGTACAGCTGGCAGAGCAGGCAGAGGCCCAGGGGGGACAGTCACAGCAGCCTCACCCTCCTCTTCCGACTCTTCCTCAAGCTTATCAACATTTTGATCAACATCAATCTCTATACTGTTATCTACTGTTTCTGGCATGGTAGGTTCCTCTGAACCATCATCCAGACTTTGGTTAGCTAACAACCTTTCTATTAATTCCATTTTCTTGCCTTTAGTCAGGAGATTCTTATGCTTACAGAGAACTCTTAAACAATCAGCAGTTTTTGGAGCAAGGGACTCTTGACTATAATTTTCCATAGTTGACATGTTAGGAAGATTACTTTTTCAGTGCTAAGCTTTGTGGTTAGTTGCACTAAGGTATCCTAAAGCACTCTAAAGTGTATACTTAATACAGATCCCACCGCTGTACACCAGTGCTAGGCAGAAACCTGTGCAGTTCCCTTGGGGACCACTGCAAAAGATTTAGGACTACAGGTGTTGGCAGTAAACCCACTTGGTAGCAGTCTGTACCACCCAGATTTACCTGGTAGATGTGGCTGAGCAGTCAGACTTCCCTCAAGAAGAGTTAGGCAGTATGTAAAGTATACACAATAGGCACTCAGATACAATAGCACAAGCAAACACTGACCAGAGCTTTGGCATCAAGGTATATAATTATTTATTTAAAAACACACTTATTGAAACACTCCAGCACTAAGATTGTAAATCACTCTAAACACAATATATTCATCCCTTATTCCTTATCAGACAAGTCTTAGTTAACACCACTTATTTCCAGACAGAGGTGAGCGCTTAACTATAGATGGCACTCCAATAAGTTAACGAAAAAGGGAGGGAAAAAGGCAAAATGTAGGAAAATACACCACACTAATACGTAGGAACTCTTAAGCAAGGCAGGAAATTCAAAAGTTACTTGTGAGCCAAAGTCCATAGGCCGGGCCCACTCTTGGAGAGAGCAGGGCACAAATGTACCCAAGATCACACAATGACCACAGGCTTAAAAAGTCTTGCAGGGAGTTCAGAGAGGTTTTAGTTAGGCTCAGAAAGGTTTAGCCAGGATGTCCCAGGCTAACCCAGGTTCGAAAGCCGGGGGCTAAATCTACCCCGTACAGTCGGTTGCAAGGGAAGTCAGGCGGAACACGGTACCTTAGGTGGAAAGGATCCTGCAGCGGGGGCAGTTGTTCCTGGCAGCGGGTGCAAGTCACGGCGTCTTCCAGAAGAAGAGAAGATCTCGACGTGGAGGAAAGATGAAGGTCGTTGCACTGCCAGGGAAGAAACCAGCCGCAGAGTTTTCCGGTTAAAGGTACTACTCTTTGATTCGCGGTAGTGGTAAAACGTGGTATCCCAGTTGCTGGGGTGCTTGGCAGAGGTGAGGCAGCCACGAGTTGTTCCAGGAAGCGAAAAAAGGAAGCAGACTGGTTATCCCCACGAGTCGAAGGAAGAAGACTCTCCGGGCTGCAGATCTCCTCTGTCGTTGGGAAAAGTGGTAAGACGGTTCAGCAGGGCTCCACCAGTGGTGTCGTCGTAGCAGGTCGGCTCAGCTTCTCCCTCGTCGGATTCTTAGGTCCTGTGGCGACTTCTAAAGTTCCAGTCCCCAAAGCCCTGCTTCTATGCAGAAAACCCCCATTCACTCAGCCTAGCTGTCACTCAAACATGCTAAGTGGTGAGCACTGCCACCAGCCAAAACTCGATCAGGGGGGACTGAGACCTGCCCCCTCGACTAACAGACCCCGGGGCAATCGAATTGTCCCGGCCAGTACGTCCACAATATGATGGTTTGTACTGGTTCTGTTCAGAATTTGAGACTAGTAAAGTCAATGGTGACTTTACATGCCCTGGGAGACAGTAGTCAGTCCCAGGGTATGGAGTCTATACTGGGGGGTCACTATGACACCCCTGTGTTACGGCACTGAGGGTGTGGTGTAACACACATCACAAAAACACATGAAGCCCTATGGAGTAAAAGACCCCATAGCCCATTAAACACATCTAGAGTCAAAGAAACACACTCAAATCATGTCCAAGAGTGAGGGTAAAAGAGTCTCACTCTTGGCAGGAGAAAAAAATAAACCCCAAAAATCCAGCAAAGCTGCTGGGGGACTCACTAGGTTAGGGAATTCAGCCTAAACAGAGAATTCTCCCTAACAGTCCCTCCGCAGTTTCCATGGGGATTGTCAGAGTTTATTGGTAACGTTTCTCTTTAAGCACCCTTATTTATCCATACACCATAGTCATTCATGCAGTACTAGTTGTCTTTCTGCCAAGTTTTATACATCACAATACTGGTGCCATAAATGGCGCAAAATCAGTCTGTGATTGATGGATGTGTTTGAGAAGAAAATATCGTACATGGGTTATTAGGATGATCAGACTTGAAGCCACGCTACGCATCTAAAACTTTCCAAAGCAGCTTATTAGGATAATCAGACTTGAAGCCAAGCTACGCATCTAGACGTCTGCAGAGCAGCTCATTAGGGTGATCAAACTTGAAGCCAAGCTACACATCTAAAAGTCTGCAGAGCAGCTCATTAGGATGATCAGACTTCAAGTCAAGCTAGACATCTAAACATATGCAGAGCAGCTCATTAGGATGATCAGAATTGAAGCCAAGCTATGCATCTAAAAGTCTGCAGAGCAGCTCATTAGGATGATCAGACTTGAAGCCACGCTACGCATCTAAATGTTTCCAAAGCAGCTTATTAGGATAATCAGACTTGAGGCCAAGCTAAGTTACACATGTAAAAGTCTGCAGAGCAGCTCATGAGGATGATCCGAGTAGAAGCCAAGCTACGCATCTAAAAGTTTCGAAAGCAACTCATTAGGATGATCAGACTTGAAGCCAAGCTACACCTCTAAAAGTCTGCAGAGCAGCTCATGAGGATGATTCGAGTAGGAGCCAAGCTAGGGATCTAAAAGTCTGCAGAGCAGCTCATTAAGATGATCAGACTTGAGGCCAAGCTACGCATCTAAAAGTCTGCAGAGCAGCTCATGAGGATGATCAGACTTGAAGCCAAGCTACGCATCTAAAAGTCTGCAGAGCAGCCCATGAGGATGATCCGAGTAGAAGCCAAGCTACACATCTAAAAGTCTGCAGAGCAGCTCATGAGGATCATCAGAGTAGAAGCCAAGCTATGCATCTAAAAGTCTGCAGAGCAGCTCATGAGTATGATAGAAGCCAAGCTACACGTCTAAATGTCTGCAGAGCAGCTCATGAGGATGATCCGAGTAGAAGCCAAGCTACACATCTAATAGTCTCCAGAGCAGCTCATGAGGATGATCTGAGTAGAAGCCGAGCTACACATCTAAAAGTCTGCAGAGCAGCTCATTAGGATGATCAGACTTGAAGCCAAGCTACGAATCTAAAAGTCTGCAGCGCAGCTCATGAGGTTGATCTGAGTAGAAGCCGAGCTACACATCTAAAAGTCTGCAGAGCAGCTCATTAGGATGATCAGACTTGAAGCCAAGCTACACATCTAAAAGTCTGCAGAGCAGCTCATAAGGATGATTCGAGTAGAAGCCAAGCTACGCATCTAAAAGTCTGCAGAACAGCTCATTAGGATGAACAGACTTGAGGCCAAGCTAAATGTCTAAATGTCTGCAGTGGAACTCATTAGGATGATCAGACTTGAAGCCAAGCTACACATCTAAAAGTCTGCAGAGCAGCTCATTAGGATGATCAGACCTGAGGCCAAGCTACATGTCTAAATGTCTGCAGTGCAACTCAGTAGGATGATCAGACTTGAAACCAAGCTACACGTCTAAAAGTCTGCAGAGCAGCTGATTAGGATGATCAGACTTGAAGCCAAGCTACACATCTAAAAGTCTGCAGAGCAGCTCATGAGGATGATCTCAGTAGAAACCGAGCTACACATCTAAAAGTCTGCAGAGCAGCTCACGAGGATGATCCGAGTAGAAGCCAAACTACGCATCTAAAATTCTGCAGAGCAGCTCATGAGGATGATCCGAGTAGAAGCCGAGCTACACATCGAAAAGTCTGCAGAGCAGCTCATGAGGATGATCCGAGCAGAAGCCGAGCTACACATCTAAAAGTCTGCAGAGCAGCTCATTAGGACGATCAGACTTGAAGCCAAGCTATACATCTAAAAGTCTGCAGAGCCGCTCATAAGGATGATTTGAGTAGAAGCCAAGCTATGCATCTAAACGTCTGCAGAGCAGCTCATTAGGATGATCAGACTTGAGGCCAAGCTACATGTCTAAATGTCTGTAGCGCAACTCATTAGGATGATCAGACTTGAAGCAAAGCTTCACATCTAAAAGTCTGCAGAACAGCTCATGAGGATGATCCGAGTAAAAGCTAAGCTACGCATCTAAAAGTCTGCAGAGCAGCTCATTAGGATGATCAGACTTGAGGCCAAGCTACACATCTAAAAGTCTGCAGAGCAGCTCATGAGGATGATCCGAGTAGAAGCCAAGCTACACGTCTAAAAGTCTGCAGAGCAGCTCATGAGGATGATCAGACTTGAAGCCGCCCAGCTACGCATCTAAAAGTCTGCAGAGCAGCCCATGAGGATGATCCGAGTAGAAGGCAAGCTAAACATCTAAAAGTCTGCAGAGCAGCTCATGAGGATGATCCGAGTAGAAGCCAAGCTACACGTCTAAATGTATGCAGATCAGCTCATGAGGATGATCCGAGTAGAAGCCAAGCTACACATCTACAAGTCTGCAGAGCAGCTCATGAGGTTGATCCGAGTAGAATCCGAGCTACATATCTAAAAGTCTGCAGAGCAGCTCATTAGGATTATAAGACTTGAAGCCAATCTATGCATCTGAAAGTCTGCAGAGCAGCTCATGAGGATGATCAGACTTGAAGCCAAGCTACGGATCTAAAAGTCTGCAGAACAGCTCATTAGGATGAACAGACTTGAGGCCAAGCTACATGTCTAAATGTCTGCAGCACAACTCATCAGGATGATCAGACTTGAAGCCAAGCTACACGTCTAAAAGTCTGCAGAGCAGCTGATTAGGATGATCAGACTTGAAGCCAAGCTACACATCTAAAAGTCTGCAGAGCAGCTCATGAGGATGATCTGAGTCGAAACCTAGCTACACATCTAAAAGTCTGCAGAGCAGCTCATGAGGATGATCCGAGTAGAAGCCAAGGTACGCATCTAAAAGTCTGCAGAGCAGCTCATGAGGATGATCCGAGTGGAAGCCGAGCTACACATCTAAAAGTCTGCAGAGCAGCTCATGAGGGTGATCAGAGCAGAAGCCGAGCTACACATCTAAAAGTCTGCAGAGCAGCTCATTAGGACGATCAGACTTGAAGCCAAGCTACGAATCTAAAAGTCTGCAGAGCAGCTCGTGAGGATGATCCGAGTAGAAGCCGAGCAACACATCTAAAAGTCTGCAGAGCAGCTCATTAGGATGATAAGACTTGAAGCCAAGCTATGCATCTAAAAGTCTGCAGAGCAGCTCATGAGGATGATCAGACTTGAAGCCAAGCTACATGTCTAAAAGTCTGCAGAGCAGCTGATTAGGATGATCAGACTTGAAGCCAAGCAACACATCTAAAAGTCTGCAGAGCAGCTCATAAGGATGATTCGAGTAGAAGCCATGCTACGCATCTAAACGTCTGCAGAGCAGCTCATTAGGATGATCAGACTTGAGGCCAAGCTACATGTCTAAATGTCTGCAGCGCAACTCATTAGGACGATCAGACTTGAAGCAAAGCTACACATCTAAAAGTCTGCAGAACAGCTCATGAGGATGATCCGAGTAGAAGCCAAGCTACGCATCTAAAAGTCTGCAGAGCAGTTCATTAGGCTGATCCGACTTGAGGCCAAGCTACATGTCTAAATGTCTGCAGAGCAACTCATAAGGATGATCAGACTTGAAGCCAAGCTATGCATCTAAAAGTCTGCAGAGCAGCTCATTAGGGGGATCAAACTTGAAGCCAAGCTACACATCTAAAAGTCTGCAGAGCAGCTCATGAGGATGATCCGAGTAGAAGCCAAGCTACGCGTCTAAAAGTCTGCTGAGCAGCTCATGAGGATGATCCGAGTAGAACCCAAGCTACGCATCTAAAAGTCTGGAGAGCAACTCATTAGGATGATCAGACTTGAAGCCAAGCTACACGTCTAAAAGTCTGCAGAGCAGCTCATAAGGATGATTCGAGTAGAAGCCAAGCTACGCATCTAAAAGTCTGCAGAGCAGCTCATCTAAAAGTCTGCAGAGCAGCTCATGAGGATGATCCGAGTAGAAGCCAAGCTACGCATCTAAAAGTCTGCAGAGCAGCTCATTAGGATGATCAGACTTGATGCCAAGCTACGCTTCTTAAAGTCTGCAGAGCAACTCATTAGGATGATCAGACTTGAGGCCAAGCCTCACATCTAAAAGTCTGCAGAGCAGCTCAAGAGGATGATCCGAGTAGAAGCCAAGCTAGGCATCTAAAAGTCTGCAGAGCAGCTCATTAGGATGATCAGACTTGATGCCAAGCTACAGATCTAAAAGTCTGCAGAGTAGATCATTAGGATGATCAGACTTGAGGCCAAGCTACGCATCTTAAAGTCTGCAGAGCAACTCATTAGGATGATCAGACTTGAGGCCAAGCTACGCATCTTAAAGTCTGCAGAGCAACTCATTAGGATGATCAGACTTGAAACCACGCTACGCATCTAAAAGTCTGCAGAACAGCTCATGAGGATGATCCTAGTAGAAGCCAAGCTACACGTCTACAAGTCTACAGAGCAGCTCATGAGGATGATCAGACTTGAAGCCGCCCAGCTACGCATCTAAAAGTCTGCAGAGCAGCCCATGAGGATGATCTGAGTAGAAGCCAAGCTACACATCTAAAAGTCTGCAGAGCAGCTCATGAGGATGATCCGAGTAGAAGCCAAGCTACGCATCTAAAAGTCTGCAGAGCAGCTCATGAGGATGATCTGAGTAGAAGCCAAGCTACACGTCTAATTGTCTGCAGAGCAGCTCATGAGGATGATCCGAGTAGAAGCCAAGCTACACATCTAAAAGTCTGCAGAGCAGCTCATGAGGATGATCTGAGTAGAAGCCGAGCTACACATCTAAAAGTCTGCAGAGCAGCTCATTAGGATGATCAGACTTGAAGCCAAGCTATGCATCTAAAAGTCTGCAGCGCAGCTCATGAGGATGATCCGAGTAGAAGCCGAGCTACACATCTAAAAGTCTGCAGAGCAGCTCATTTGGATGATCAGACTTGAAGCCAAGCTATGCATCTAAAAGTCTGCAGCGCAGCTCATGAGGATGATCCGAGTAGAAGCCGAGCTACACATCTAAAAGTCAGCAGGCAGAGCAGCACATTAGGATAAGACTTGAAGCCAAGCTACGCATCTAAAAGTCTGCAGAGCAACTCATGAGGATGATTCGAGTAGAAGCCAAGCTACACGTCTACAAGTCTGCAGAGCAGCTCATGAGGATGATCAGACTTGAAGCCGCCCAGCTACGCATCTAAAAGTCTGCAGAGCAGCCCATGAGGATGATCCGAGTAGAAGCCAAGCTACACATCTAAATGTCTGCAGAGCAGCTCATGAGGATGATCCGAGTAGAAGCCAAGCTACGCATCTAAAAGTCGGCAGAGCAGCTCATGAGGATGATCCGAGTAGAAGACAAGCTACACGTCTAAATGTCTGCAGAGCAGCTCATGAGGATGATCCGAGTAGAAGCCAAGTTACACATCTAAAAGTCTGCAGAGCAGCTCATGAGGATGATCTGAGTAGAAGCCGAGCTACACATCTAAAAGTCTGCAGAGCAGGTCATTAGGATGATCAGACTTGAAGCCAAGCTATGCATCTAAAAGTCTGAAGAGCAGCACATTAGGATAAGACTTGAAGCCAAGCTACGCATCTAAAAGTCTGCAGAGCAGCTCATGAGGATGATCAGACTTGAAGACAACCTACACGTCTAAAAGTCTGCAGAGCAGCTGATTAGGATGATCAGACTTGAAGCCAAGGTACACATCTAAAAGTTTGCAGAGCACCTCATGAGGATGATCCGAGTAGAAGCCAAGTTACACGTCTACAAGTCTGCAGAGCAGCTCATGAGGATGATCAGACTTGAAGCCGCCCAGCTACGCATCTAAAAGTCTGCAGAGCAGCCCATGAGGATGATCCGAGTAGAAGCCAAGCTACACATCTAAAAGTCTGCAGATCAGCTCATGAGGATGATCCGAGTAGAAGCCAAGCTACGCATCTAAAAGTCTGCAGAGCAGCTCATGAGGATGATCCAAGCAGAAGCCAAGCTACACGTCTAAATGTCTGCAGAGCAGCTCATGAGGATGATCCGAGTAGAAGCCAAGCTACACATCTAAAAGTCTGCAGAGCAGCTCATGAGGATGATCTGAGTAGAAGCCGAGCTACACATCTAAAAGTCTGCAGCGCAGCTCATGAGGATGATCCGAGTAGAAGCGGAGCTACACATCTAAAAGTCTGCAGAGCAGCTCATTAGGATGACCAGACTTGAAGCCAAGCTATGCATCTAAAAGTCTGCAGAGCAGCACATTAGGATAAGACTTGAAGCCAAGCTACGCATCTAAAAGTCTGCAGAGCAGCTCATGAGGATGATCAGACTTGAAGACAACCTACACGTCTAAAAGTCTGCAGAGCAGCTAATTAGGATGATCAGACTTGAAGCCAAGGTACACATCTAAAAGTCTGCAGAGCACCTCATGAGGATGATCCGAGTAGAAGCCAAGCTACACGTCTACAAGTCTGCAGAGCAGCTCATGAGGATGATCAGACTTGAAGCCGCCCAGCTACGCATCTAAAAGTCTGCAGAGCAGCCCATGAGGATGATCCGAGTAGAAGCCAAGCTACACATCTAAAAGTCTGCAGAGCAGCTCATGAGGATGATCCGAGTAGAAGCCAAGCTACGCATCTAAAAGTCTGCAGAGCAGCTCATGAGGATGATCCGAGTAGAAGCCAAGCTACACGTCTAAAAGTCTGCAGAGCAGCTCATGAGGATGATCAGACTTGAAGCCGCCCAGCTATGCATCTAAAAGTCTGCAGAGCAGCCCATGAGGATGATCCGAGTAGAAGCCAAGCTACACATCTAAAAGTCTGCAGAGCAGCTCATGAGGATGATCTGAGTAGAAGCCGAGCTACACATCTAAAAGTCTGCAGCGCAGCTCATGAGGATGATCCGAGTAGAAGCCGAGCTACACATCTAAAAGTCAGCAGAGCAGCACATTAGGATAAGACTTGAAGCCAAGCTACGCATCTAAAAGTCTGCAGAGCAGCTCATGAGGTTGATCAGACTTGAAGACAACCTACACGTCTAAAAGTCTGCAGAGCAGCTGATTAGGATGATCAGACTTGAAGCCAAGGTACACATCTAAAAGTCTGCAGAGCAGCTCATAAGGATGATTCGTGTAGAAGCCAAGCTACGCATCTAAACGTCTGCAGCGCAACTCATTAGGATGATCAGACTTGAAGCCAAGCTACACATCTAAAAGTCTGCAGAGCAGCTCATTAGGATGATCCGAGTAGAAGCCAAGCTACGCATCTAAATGTCTGCAGAGCAGCTCATTAGGATGATCAGACTTGAGGCCAAGCTACATGTCTAAATGTCTGCAGTGCAACTCATTAGGATGATCAGACTTGAAACCAAGCTACACGTCTAAAAGTCTGCAGAGTAGCTGATTAGGATGATCAGACTTGAAGCCAAGCTACACATCTAAAAGTCTGCAGAGCAGCTCATGAGGATGATCCGAGTAGAAGCCAAGCTACACATCTAAAAGTCTGCAGAGCAGCTCATTAGGATGATCAGACTTGAGGCCAAGCTACATGTCTAAATGTCTGCAGCGCAACTCATTAGGATGATCAGACTTGAAGCCAAGCTACGCATCTAAAAGTTTGCAGAGCAGCTCATTAGGATGATCAGACTTGAAGCCAAGCTACGCATCTAAAAGTCTGCAGAGCAGCTCATGAGGATGATCCGAGTAGAATCCAATCTGCACGTCTAAAAGTCTGCAGAGCAGCTCATGAGGATGATCCGAGTAGAAGCTAAGTTGTACACTTCACTGTGTCATGTATGCAGCCACCCGGTGTCCTTCAGCAGGTTTCCATGGGGATTGTCAGAGTTTATTGGTAACTTTTCTCTTTAAGCACCCTTATTTATCCATACACCATAGTCATTCATGCAGTACTAGTTGTCTTTCTGCCAAGTTTTATACATCACAATACTGGTGCCAAAAATGGCGCAAAATCAGTCTGTGATTGATGGATGTGTTTGAGAAGAAAATATCGTGTATGGGTTCCGAAGCATATCCGTGCCCTAGTGACCACTCCTATTGATAATCTGACTCCTGAACAGGCAGTGTGCACCCATCCAGGGTTTAGGGAGGGTAAGACTCGTCATGACTCTTGAATGGGTGACTCGCGCTCCAATTTATAGTAGTATCGATTAGCTTGTGTTCTCAAAATTTGAGGAAATAATGGAATTAGCAGGAAAAAGTTGCAGAAATCCAATTTATTCGTGCTATGGACAGCTGACATGTTACAACCTCGTGGTCGTTTTCAAGGCCTCTCCTAATGATTGGTGTGTGTACCGTAAACGTCTCTTATCTTTTTTTGAGATGGCCAGAAATCGTTTCAATACTGGATGACAGTGAATAATATGGAAGCACCTCACACTTGACCCATCTGGGTACAAGCATGAAATTGCATCTGCTTGGCGCTAACATGAGTATGTCCAATTGACTGTAAAATAACAATTCGTTTGATATGTTATATTAGTGCCTCAAATGGCAGGCCCACAAAAGAATCTTATTACAACCACTATTTTAATGAGTATTCAGCCTAGTGGCATTTCCATTCTAAAACATAAAGTTCCAAGGTTTGGCCGAAATCCTACTCTTTATCAGTCCACCCCTAGGCTATGATACAGCAGGTTCTAATTCCCTACTCTTTATCAGTCCGCCCCTAGGCTATGATATAGCAGGTTCTAATTCCCTACTCTTTATCAGTCCACCCCTAGGCTATGATACAGCAGGTTCTAATTCCCTACTCTTTATCAGTCCGCCCCTAGGCTATGATATAGCAGGTTCTAATTCCCTACTCTTTATCAGTCCACCCCTAGGCTATGATACAGCAGGTTCTAATTCCCTACACTTTATCGCTCCGCCCCTAGGCTATGATACAGCAGGTTCTAATTCCCTACGCTTTATCACTCCACCCCTAGTCTATGATACAGCAGGTTCTAATTCCCTACTCTTTATCATTCCGCCCCTAGGCTATGATACAGCAGGTTCTGATTCCCTACTCTTCATCACTCCGCCCCTACGCTATGATACAGCGGGTTCTAATTCCTTACTCTTCATCAGTCCGCCCCTAGGCTATGATACAGCAGGTTCTAATTTCCTACTCTTCATGACTCCGCCCCTACGCTATGATACAGCAGGTTCTAATTCCCTACTCTTTATCACTCCGCCCCTAGGCTATGATACAGCAGGTTTTAATTCCCTACTCTTTATCAGTCCATCCCCTAGGCTATGATACAGCAGGTTCTAATTCCCTACTCTTCATCACTCCACCCCTAGGCTATGATACAGCAGGTTCTAATTTCCTACTCTTCATCACTCCGCCCCTACGCTATGATATAGCAGGTTCTAATTCCCTACTCTTTATCAGTCTGCTCCTAGGCTACGATGCAGCAGGTTCTAATTCCCTACTCTTTATCAGTCCGCCCCAGGCTATGATACAGCAGGTTCTAATTCCCTACTCTTTATCGCTCCGCCCCTAGGCTATGATACAGCAGGTTCTAATTCCCTACTCTTCATCGCTCCGCCCCTAGGCTATGATATAGCAGGTTCTAATTCCCTACTCTTTATCGCTCCACTCCTAGGCTACGATGCAGCAGGTTCTAATTCCCTACTCTTTATCAGTCGCCCCTAGGCAATGATACAGCAGGTTCTAATTCCCTACTCTTTATCAGTCCACCCCTAGACTATGATACAGCAGGTTCTAATTCCCTACTCTTTGTCGCTCCGCCCCTAGGCTATGATACAGCAGGTTCTAATTCCTTACTCTTTATCACTCTGCCCCTAGGCTATGTCACAGGAGGTTCTAATTCCCTACTCTTCATCACTCCGCCCCTAGGCTATGATGCAGCAGTTCCTAATTCCCTACTCTTTATCACTCCTCCCCTAGGCTATGTCACAGTAGGTTCTAATTCCCTACTCTTCATCACTCCGCCCCTAGGCTATGATACAGCAGGTTCTAATTCCCTACTCTTTATCCCTCCGCCCCTAGGCTATGATACAGCAGGTTCTATTTCCCTACTCTTTATCACTCCACCCCTAGGCTATGATACAGCAGGTTCTAATTCCCTACTCTTTATCAGTCCGCCCCTATACTATGATACAGCAGGTTCTAATTCCCTACTCTTTATCAGTCCGCCCCTAGGCTATGATACTGCAGATTCTAATTCCCTACTCTTTATTACTCCGCCCCAACGCTATGCTACAGCAGGTTCTAATTCCCTACTCTTCATCACTCCGCCCCTAGGCTATGATACAGCAGGTTCTAATTCCCTACTCTTTATCAGTGCACCCCTAGGCTATGATACAGCAGGTTCTAATTCCCTACTCTTCATCACTCAGCCCCTAGGCTATGATACAGCAGGTTCTAATTCCCTACTCTTTATCACTCCGCCCCTAAGCTATGCTACAGCAGGTTCTAATTCCCTACTCTTCATCACTCCGCCCCTAGGCTATGATACAGCAGGTTCTAATTCCCTACTCTTTATCACTCCGCCCCTAGGCTATGCTACAGCAGGTTCTAATTCCCTACTCTTTATCCCTCCGCCCCAGGAAATGATACAGCAGGTTCTAATTCCCTACTCTTTATCCCTCCGCCCCTACACTATGATACAGAAGGTTCTAATTCCCTACTCTTCATCACTCCGCCCCTAGGCTATGATACAGCAGGTTCTAATTCCCTACTCTTTATCCCTCCGCCCCAGGCAATGATACAGCAGGTTCTAATTCCCTACTCTTTATCCCTCCGCCCCTAGGCTATGATACAGCAGGTTCTAATTCCCTACTCTTCATCACTCCGCCCCTAGGCTATGATACAGCAGGTTCTTGTATGGATTACTCAGGGTCTAGCTTCCTCCTCACATACATACCAACTCTCCCATTTTAGGTGGGAGACTCCCTATTTTTCTGTCAAAATGCAGCTATGTTTTACTTTCTCCTTCCTAAAATACCCTTAATCTCGGTGCAATTCAAGAGCAAAATTCAATTCCCCTTCTTTCCGTAAAGAAATCTCTCTCCCGGAGATCCAGCATGTTGGCATGTATGTCCTGAGCCCCTCTGCTTTCCCCTGCCGCCTCCTCTTGGGGACACCTGGTTGCCACTAGTGGGGTGCTGCCCGCTGCTCCCTTCTCATGGCATTGGCTCGGTTTCACGCCTCCAGCAGGCGTGGTGGTCCTTGACATGCCGCTGGTATCAGGACTGCAGGGATTCACTCCCTGCTGTTACTCTCAGCCACTAGTCTCACTTCCTTCTCTCAGGCTCAGCTTCTCTCTAGACACCCCCTGGTCCTTCATTATGCAGGTAGATATTTACCCCCCCTTCTGTGAGTTCTTTCCAGGCAGTCAATATTCTTTTCTTTTGCCCTCCTTCCACAGGCATGCCTCAAGCCTTTGGTTTGCAGGTGGAGGCTTGGTGATAGGGTGCCTGTGTTTCCAGGAAGGTTTGCAGCTAGGCTTGAGCATGGTCTGGTCATTCTCTACACCCAAGTCTCCAAGCCCATAGCAGTCGCTCCCACAGCCTGATAAAGCTGCACTTGGCCACAGTCTTCCATGTCTTGGCTTCCTCACAGGCTCCGCTTGTTTCAAGGGATGAGGGCAGAACACCTTTGTATCCCCACCTCAACTGTTGTTTCCAAGCCTCTCCTTGGAGCTGTGCCCCGCTCTCCACCCCACATTGGTTCTGGAACTCCTCCCTGTTCCCAGTGTGAATCAGGATGACTGATTAGTTGATTAAGTAATGTTCCTGAGCTTCTATAATGAGGGTTAGAGACATTTTAAAGGGCAGTGAGAACGTCGCTGCCATCTTGATTCTTACCAGTTTGTGGAATGCGTCTTCTCGCGGTTCTGCATTTTCTCTGCCTCGCTTGTTCTGGCATTCCTCAGTAGCCATATTCTTGCTTCGTCGATATAGTTCTGCGTCCTCTTCGCTCTACAAGAAGAACAAGCTTGTACTTGTGACTTTGCAGTGCGACCTGAGCCGTGTCTTTGTAAGCGGTTTGGGACATGGTGGGCGGTCGCTGTTTTCAGGGTCACTGGCTTCCTTACCGTTCCCACTCTGTAGGGGCTTCCGGGAATCTGTAGTGCCTTGGGTATTCCTTTCCTATTCATGTACTTTGTAGGGAATACTGGTAGCGGGCCCATGGAGATGCATCAAGCAGTGGAACGGCCAACCCTGGCCAAAATGGCCGCCTAACCTGGCATTTATGTTTCAGATGTTCATAAAACTCAGGACACTAGGAGGTGATTTAACAAGCTCCACCGGCTGCCTCTCCAACCCACTCAAAAAATGTGTACTGTTAAAAAATAAGCACGCTCCTAATGTGCCGGCCGCACTTACAGGAGCGCGCCCACCTGGTTTCCTGTCCGGGCCACCTGACTTCCAGTCCCACCTCAGCCACTGATTGATTGGTTGGGACTGGACAGGAGCACTTACAGGAGCGCGCCCACCTGTTTTCCTGTCCGGGCCACCTGGCTTCCAGTCCCACCTCAGCCACTGATTGATTGGCTGGGACTGGACAGGAGCACTTACAGGAGCACGCCAACCTGTTTTCCTGTCCCGGCCACCTGACTTCCAGTCCCACCTCAGCCACTGATTGATTGGCTGGGACTGGACAGGAGCTCTTACTGGAGCGCCCACCTGGTTTCCTGTCCGGGCCACCTGACTTCCAGTCCCACCTCAGCCACTGCTTGATTGGCTGGGACTGGACAGGAGCACTTACTGGTGGGGCTGTGCAGCAGCTGGCAGTGAATTTAAAGGTAAGTGTGCCCCTTTGTTGCTCCCAGTTCACTTCCTCGCCCACCAGCCCACTTTAGCCTCTTTGTTGACCCAACCCATTTAGCCCCTTTTGTTGCCCAACTCTTTTATTCCCTTTGGTTGCCCCCAGTCTCGTTTAGGCCCTTTGTGCCCCAACCCCTTTAGTCTCTTTTGTTGCCCCAGTCTGATTTAGCCCCTTTTCTTGCCCACAGCCCTTGTTCTTGCCCCTGCTAGTCCATGTTTTCACACAAGCCTCTATTAGACCCTTTTCCTGACCCTTTAGCCCTGGCTCGGCCCACCCATGCATTTCCTGACTCTCCCAGGTCTAACCCCAGTCGCTATGGCTGGTCGGCCATTGGTCCTGTAGTCTGTCAAGATGGTCTCCAGCTTGGATGGATCTGGGCTCTAGGCGCTTTTGGTGTACCCAGACTGAGGCAGACGAGGAGTAGGGCCCGACTCTTGACTACTTTCCCCTTGAGAAGCCGCCTTGGTTCTTGATTCTGGACCCACTCTCCTGCCCCCCTTCTCCTCCCTTACTATTTGCTATGCTACCTGTTGTAACTCCTCCGCTGATGGAGCACCGTGAGCCCCTCCCCCAGAAGACAGACACACACAGACACACGTCCTGCTGGTGCGGGCTCCCCTTTTATTTATAGTGCACGCAGTGGAGTGCAACGTCACTCCGCCGCGTGCGTGTGCCCTAAAAGCACCACACTCCTCCTTTTTCATAACACAACAAACAACAAAGGATAGCTACCTACCAAACATAAGAACACACTGCACACAGCTTAATGGACCCCTTTAATCACAGCCACCCCCGGCCCACATATTACTTCCATTTCACGGGGTGATCCCACCAGTTCAGGGGTCCAAAACATAGTCCTTCAGGTGGGCAGGCTTCCCCCTCCCTGCCCTCTGGGGATACCTCCTGCCCAACTCCCGGATCGGGCCCTCCTCACCTGAGCTCCCCCGAGCTGGGTAGATTGGTGGATGGACCAGGCCACCGCCCTTGTCCAGTATATCAGCCATGTCCCTTCTCTGCATTGTTTCCGGCCTGGATTCACCCAGCTTCTTAAAGAAGCTAGCGTTGCGAGTCACCGAAGAAGTCCCATCTGAAGCTGTTATCATCGAGCCATGCACCGCTACGACATCCAGTGGAGTGGGCTCATACGTCAGCGACAGTTTGCCCTGTGGATGACGAATGGCTGGGGCCGAAGTGCTCTTCGGATGTTCTCCTGCTCAGTCCTTACTTTCCTCTCCTTTTCCACCTGCTCATCATCGATGACTGCCGGCTCACGCTCGCCCACTTCAGGGATGAGACCCCTCGGACATCGCCTGAACAGTGCTTCAGCAGGCGCAACCCCCGGGGATGTATGTGGGGTAGAGCAGTACTCTCATAGAAATTTGTAGAGAGTCCTCTGCAGACTGTGACCCTGCCCTTGAGCAATGCGAAATACCTTGTTCACAGTCTTCATCAGGCACTCCGCCTCGCCATTTGCCCTGGGCCAGACCAGGGTGATCTTCCGATGGTTGACCCCATATTCGTCCATCATGTTGGCAAAACCTTCCTCTTGGAAGGGCGGGCCATTGTCCGAACACAGCACCTGTGACAGTCCATGTGTGCCAAAGGTCTTCTCCAGTGCTATGGCAGCATTTTCAAAAGCCACCGACTCCACAAACTCTACCTCCGGGTATCTGGACCACATTTCCACGACCACAAGAAAGAGTGTGTCCCGACCAGTGGACCCAAAGTCAGCGTGAACAACTTCCCATGGTCTGGTGCCTCGCTGCATGGTCTCTATGATGGGTTCCTTTTGCGCAGGGGATGCCGCCAGACACCACACACATGCTGCCACAAACTCCTTGACCCGCCTTTCCATATCCGGAAACCACACTTTTTCTCAAAGACGGGCCTTAGTCTTGGCGGTGCCCTGATGTCCCTGGTGTGCCAGCTCAATCACCTGCAAGAGCTTCGCTTGCGGGATCACAATCCGGTCACCCCTGAGCAGAAGTCCCGACTCGGATGACGTTAGCTCAACTCTAACCCTCCACAACTGCTGCAGTGCTGCTTTCGCCTCCTGGGTCCTCACCGCCAATGTGTCTGCCACAGACCTCCACGAGCCCTGTTGCAGAGCCACTCTCAGGATGACAAAGCACTCCAACTCACAGATTGGCACCGCATTTGGAGTGGCAGCCTCCACCACCAAAAGGACGTGCTCATCTGCCTCCTCTGCACAGATGTTTGGGTGCCCCTCCAGTTGTCCCTTCCTTTGCCTAGACAGGTAGTTGGCTGCGTTGTTGGTGCCAGGCCGATACACGAGGGACACTCCGTACTTTAGAAGGGCCAGCATCCACTGCTGAATTCTTGCCGGCGGCTTGGAGGGCAACCCCGCCAGTATGGGCAGCAGGGGCTTGTGATCAGTGACCACCGTTACGGGCCTCCCCAAAACATACAGCCGGAAGTGCCGACAGCCCCACAGGACCGCCAAGACCTCTCTCTTGATCTGTGAGTACCTCTGCTCCGTTTCAGACAGGGCCTTGCTGTCATACGCGACAGGCCAGACCTTCGAGTTAGCGTCGATCTGAGTGAGCACCGGCCAAGGCCAAACAGCTGGCGTCAACCACGATCTCAGATTGGAGGGATGGATCGAAGAACGCCATTGTGTCTTCCGCCATCAGGGATCCTTTTATGTCCTTGAAACCAGCTTGTTCCAGTGGCCCCCACTGCCAGGCGACTTCCTTCTTCGTCAGGGCTCGCAGCGGCCCCGACCGAGACGCGAGGTTCTGGATGAACCTGCCACAATACGTGACCATTCCTAGAAAACTTCGAACTTCAGATACGTTCTCTGGAGGTCGCGCTTCAACAATGTAGTTCACCTTCCGGGGGTCCGGTGACACACCCCCTACTTTGAAGACACAACCGAAGAACTCTATCTTGGTGTTTAGGAACTCACATTTGTCCCGGTGTAGGGTCAGACCAAGAGATTGTAGTCACTCAAATGTCTTCCTCCAGATCAGCAAGGGCCCAGCGGATGATGTTCTGGAACACCTCAGCCGCTGACGACATCCCGAAGCTCAGTCTCTTGTAGCGGTAGAGACCACAGTGAGTTGTAAACGTGGTGATGTACCTGATGATATCCAGCCCTTAAGTCCAGTTTTGAAAAGAACCGGGCTCCTTGCAGCTCGGCAATGATGTAATCTAAGGTGAGGGTAAGATGGCATTCCCTCTTGATGGCCTTGTTTGTCAGCCACATGTTCACACATATTTGTACCGAATCTGGCTGCTTCGGCTTATAGGAGAGATCCAAGGCGTCGGGACTTGCACCTTCTCAATGATGTCCAGTTTGACAAAATTGTCCAGCTCTTTGTCAACCAAGTCCCTCAGATGGAACGGACCTGGCGATGTTTCAACGCAATCAGTTGGACAGAATCATCGATATGTAGCCTCACCGGATCACCTGCCATGCGCCCAATGCCGTCTGTACTTCGCCAACAGCTCCTGGACATCCTCTACATATACTGAGTAGGCGAAACTGACAATGCCAAGCGCCTCTGCCGCCGCACAACTCAGCAAGGTATTGCTGCTGACAGTAGTCACGTAGAAACGGGATCTGATTGCTGGCTAACCGTGTCCTACATTGGCTATGAATGCCCAATTGAGCGGGATAGGTCGTGTCCCACTGAATGCAATAATGCATGCTTTGGGAGTCATCAGCTTTTGGCGGGCCTTCCATGGCGTCAGAGGGTTCCCACGCCATGACATTCACTGACGCCCCTGTGTTCACCAGCACCGGGACCGACGACCCATTCACCTGCACCAGGCACCGTGGCTGCCTCCTATTCTTGGACTGAAAGATGCCCACACTTGACACGAAGAAAATGTTCTCCTCCTCCTCCTTGTCATCGTCATCCAGGGGGGCGCCTTCCTCTCCTTGCTCAACTTGGGCGACGTTGGGCGGGCGTTGCTGACGGAAGAATCCCACTCTCACAGGAACCCTTGGGACGACAACTGGCAGTGGAGCTCTGTACATTCAGGCGTAAGGGTCTGACGCCCCACAGTGGCCACATGACTTCCCTTGCACAGGACACTCCCTTGGTGTGGGAGGTCATACCCTTAGTAGAGTTGTAAGAATAGTGAGACATTGTTCGCACACAAAACGAATAGTTCCACAAAAGCAATTGGACATTAGTATTACTGTGGGACTTTCCCGACTCTGTAACTGAAGTAGAGTCAAAATAACTAATGAGACACTGTTCTCAAATGAATGAATTATTATCTTGATGGAATTTGATGCTTCGTTTAGAAATAAATAGACTTGAAGGAGCCAGCGGGTAGCAAGCTTTATGTAGGAATATCTTGACCCGCAGGGAGTCTCCATGTCGATTACTGCCCTTTTTCTTTCTTCTGTTTGATTGTTGTTATCAATTATTACTTTTGGATTCCGTATAACTATGATTTTTTTAATGAAATATTTGTAAATTTGAGTTTGTGAAAAAAATGATATTTTTTGTAATAAATTGTGTAAACTGTTTTTCTATTATCAGGTCTTATGTCTAATGAATTTGATAACATGGCAAGAATGGTTTACTTAAATGTATATCTGTAGTTAACTTGTATGTGATATTGTGTTGAACAAGTAGCTTAGGATAGGACACTATCTGAGATAGTGATTAGAGCATACAGCCAGTAGTGATCCTTGTTCTTTCCTTATATTTTTATTTTTATTTTTTCTTCCTTGAAGCAAGCAAGGTTGCAGTAAATTGCTATAATGTTTAATCTATAGATCATTCACCTGTGGGGACAGTTTCTGTTGCTTTTGGATTACCTTTCCCAGTCTCGCACAGAGTAGGCAATTCCCCTTCAGAATATTCACTATTCATAGTCACATGAGTCCATTTGTCTTGTGCCCAGGTCACGTTGGTTCCCACCTGTGATGCTGGAAATGCATCAGAGGGACAGGGCCTCCGTATCCTTGTCCTTTATTGTTTTTTTATCGTGTGTTCTGTCGTGTTTTCCGCGCAGGAGTTCATGTGGGACTCCTGGCGGTGCAGCTCTTTCCTTTGGTTTTGATGAACGGACCCATGGGATACCCTTATGGCACCCATGGGTGGGGTACAACCCTGTGCCCCTAGTGTATGTTTATGGGCACCTGTGTGTGGCTCACAGAGCAGTGTACGGGCTGGTGGCAGCTGAGTGCTGAAATGACTGGTGCCCTGAGCGTCCTCCATTTTGGGATGCCCAGGCCCTGTCATTGGAATCGGTAGATTCCTGATGGAGACAAGATGACCCCCGTCGCCTCTTGCCTTCCATCACCTGTTACCTTATTTATTTATTTATTTATTTATTTATTTATTCGCATTTGTTTAGCGCACAGGGAGCCCAAAGGGCATCGTGGTTTTCAGCTTTTTTCGGAAGGCAGTGAGAGAGGTTTCTGCTCTGAGCGTGCTAGGTAGTGTGTTCCATAGCTTAGGGGCAATGTAAGGGAAACTTATTCCACCTGCGCTAGCTCGTTTGATGGGTGGGACCCTAAGCTGGTTGGAGTGGCATTGCCTAGTTGGTCTGGTGGAGAGAGAGCTGGCTTGCGTATCAGACAGGTATGAGGGTGCAGACAGGTTGATACATTTGTGTGCGGTGGTAAGTATTTTGAATGTAATGCGCTCTTTGACAGGTAGCCAGTGTGCTGCCTTTCTGGCTTGCGCAATGTGGTCCCTTTTTGGTATATTGAGAGCTGCTCTTAGAGCATTATTCTGTGTTGTTTGGAGTTTATTGAGATTGGAGTTGGAGGTGCCAGCCAGTAGCGCATTACAATAATCTAGTTTGGCTCCAATGGTGGCTCTGGCAATAGAACGGCAATTATCTTTGGTTAGGAAAGGTTTGATGGCATTAATGAGCTTAGTGCTCAGGGCGGAGGCAGAAACAATGGACTTAACTTGTTTGTCCATGGAGAGTGAGGCGTCAATGTGGACTCCTAGTGTTTTTACAGAAGGTAGAACTGGGATGACACAATTGTCTATGCAGAAGTTGGTGTAAAGTGGGTCGAGGTTCGTGAGGGTGGATTTTTGACCAAGGATGAGAATTTCGGTCTTATCTCCGTTAAGACATAGGCCGTTTGTGGCCATCCATGCTTGGATGGTGGCGTATATGTTCTGGATGGTGGCTGCGTCCTGATGGTAGAGTCCTGTGAGCGGGAGGAGTACTTGGCTATCGTCAGCGTAGTTGGTGTATGTGATCCCAAGTGCGTCCAGTTTATCAAAGAGAGGTTTGGTAAACAAGTTATAAAGGGTAGGCGCCGTGCATGAGCCCTGAGGGACTCCATACTTGATGGTGGTAGGCTCTGCATTAGCTATATTGGAGAACACTTTCATTACTCTTCCTTCGAGGAAGGAGGTGATCCAGTTTGTGGCTTGTTTGGAGAAATGTGCGGCCTGAGTGAGATGGTTCGTGAGGATGGCATGATCGACTAAATCAAATGCTGCCGAGAGGTCTAGGAGGAGCAAAAGGGCCGGCTTGCCTTTGTCTAGTATTAGGGTGATTTGGTTCTTCAGATCTAGTAGAGCCGTTTCAGTGCCATGACCTTCGTGGAATCCGGACTGCCTTTTACTAGGACAGAGTTGTTTTCCAGGTAGGACTGTATCTGCATGTGTGCCGCTTTATCTAAGATTTTCAGAAGAAATGGGACCGTTGTAATGGGTCGGTAGTTGTTAGGTTGGGCAGGATCCAGGGTTGGTTTCTTTAAGAGCGGACGCACCCATGCCTCTTTAAGGCTGTCAGGGACTATGCCCGTCTTGAATGAGGCGTTGATGAATGCTGTGATGATCGGTGTGAGGGGTGCCGCACACTCTTTAATGATGTTGGGGGGCATATATCGCCTTTGCATTGAGATGGTTTCAGCTGTTTGAGGATGTGGAGAGCATCTGCTTCGGTGATTGGAGAAAAATTGAATTTGGAGGCGTGCTGGTCTTTAGCGGTATTGGCGGCGAGGGTCTGTTGGGGGTGCAGAGCCTTGAAATGTTCTGCTATTTTATTTTGAAGAAGGTCTATTTTATTTAACATCGCTGTTGGATGCTATTGCACCAGGCTTCACCCTTAACAATCTCATCTGTACAGAATGGGGGGACGGTGAGCTCTTTAAAGATGGTGAAAAGCTCTTTTGAGTGGGAGTTGGCTTCCAGGATACGTTTATTGTAGGTTTCTGACTTTGCCTGAAATATGGCACTTTTGTATTTTTTAGAAATACAAAGAAAGTCTACTTTGGTGGCATCACAGGGATGGCCTGCCATGTTTTGAGGGCTTGGCGCTTGCATTGGCGTAGATTTAATAAGTCCTCCGTGAACCATGAGTTGGAGTGAAACGATTTTTTTTCTTTTTTGTTTTCAAGAGGAGCTCCGGTGTTGATGGCATGGGTGAGGGTGTCTTTGAAGATCTGTGCTAGAATGTTGGGGTCAGAGGAGAAGGGGGGTGCTAGGCAGGGGTTGTTGAGAAAGGGACGTATATTGTCAGCTGTAAGTTTTTTGGCACTTCTGGCTATCTTGGCCGGTGCGGGTATAAGTGGTTTGGAGTATAAGGATATGGGGATGCAGAATTGAAGGCAGTTGTGATCAGACCATGGAAGGGCTGTGTTAGAGTTGAGGGTCGAGCCACAGTTGTGATCTGCCACCCAGTCTAAGATACGGCCTTTGTTATGGGTTGGGGCAGTAACTATCTGTGTGAATCCTAGATCTGTGAGGTTACTGGCGAGAGTGGTAGCTGCTTTGTCAAGTTTATCATTGTATCCAAGGTTTAGGTCTCCTAGAAGCAGTGTTCTGGAGGTTTGTATGATGTTTTTTCCGAGGAGATGGTTGACTATCCCTGTGAAGTTATTGACAGGGCCTGGAGGTCTATATATGATATGAATGTTTACTGTATCTTTAGGGGAGAGGGTGAGTTTGGCTGAGAGGATGTCAGTAGTGTCTTCCCCGGTGGTGGGAGTCTGTCTTAAGGCTAGGGGATCTTTAAAAATTAGTGCGACCCCCCTCCCGTTTTAGCTGATCTGTCCTGTCTTAAGATCGAGTAACCTGGCGGTACAGGTAGGCTGATAGTAGGGCCAGATGCAAAATGCAACCATGTTTCTGTTAAGGCCAACAGAAAAATGGCTGGTAATAATATAATTGACTTCTAAAGCATGGGCGTTGAGTGAGCGAACATTTAATAGAGGACATTTAAGGTGTTGGAGCTTTTTTGATTGTGGTGGTTTGAGGTCGGTAGTTGGAATGAGCTTTTTGGTAGTGTGAGTAGGCTTATTGGTCATGTGAAGTCTAGGAGGAGCGAGCGTCGGAGCCTTGTTAAGGCGCTTGTGGGTAATGGTGTATGGCAGGCAGAGGGTCTTAGCATGGGTGCGCGAACCTAGGCGTGAGTTCTTAAGTGTTACCTGCATGGGTGTGGAGAGGAATGCTATGGGGAATGTGCGTGTTCTGAGTCTGTGCTGCCTGAGTAGGATCTCTGGCATTTTGGGGGGAGTAGCGTGTGTGGTGGAGTGCCTTAGTTCCATGATATGGTTGTGGGATAGGACGGTGAGAGCTGGGATGCTATATATGTTAGACAGCACAATAGCACAGTGGTCTCTAGGCGACCATAAGGCACAACACAGTAGCACAGTGGTCTCTAGCGACCATAAGGCACAACACAATAGCACAGTGGTCTCTAAGCGACCATAAGGCACAACACAGTAGCACAGTGGTCTCTAGGCGACCATGAGGCACAACACAGTAGCACAGTGGTCTCTAGCGACCATAAGGCCTAACACAATAGCACAGTGGTCTCTAAGCGACCATGAGGCACCACACAATGGCACAGTGGTCTCTAAGCGACCATAAGGCACAACACAATAGCACAGTGGTCTCTAAGCGTCCATAAGGCACAACACAATAGCACAGTGGTCTCTAGGCGACCATGAGGCACAACACAGTAGCACAGTGGTCTCTAGCGACCATAAGGCACAACCCAGTACCGCAGTCGTCTCTAGCGATCATAAGGCACAACACAATAGCACAGTGGTCTCTAAGCGACCATAAGGCACAACACAATAGCACAGTGGTCTCTAAGCGACCATAAGGCACAACCCAGTAGCACAGTGGTCTCTAAGCGACCATGAGGCACAACCCAGTTGCATAGTAGATTCTGGCGACCTAGGTTTGAATATTGCAATAGGGCCAGGGAACAGCAGTTCAAAAATGCATACACTGTGGGACACCTAGATATGAATATTGCAATAGGGCCAGATAATAGCAGTTAAAAAATGCATACACTGTGGGACACCTAGATTTGAATATTGCAATAGGGCCAGAGAACAGCAGTTCAAAAGTGCATACACTGTGGGACACCTAGATTTGAATATTGCAATAGGGCCAGAGAACAGCAGTTCAAAAATGCATACACTGTGAGACACCTAGATTTGAATATTGCAATTGGGCCAGGGAAACAGCTATATATACTGAATGTGGTAGTTAGAGGCACACATGAAGACTAGACAGAGGGTGTGTGTCTATCAATATTACGGGTAGTGGGAGGCATTAAACAGGCAGAGAGCACAATAGCAGGAAATGCAACGATCCTGTCTGGTATTGATTGAATGTAACGAATAGTCTATGTCTGTGTTGATAAAGAGTCTTACTGTTGCGAGGCAGGTAACCGCCTCTGCGGTGTGGGTCGGCGTCAGCGTGTGCAGGCTGAATCATCCAGCGAGTTCCCCCACTATAGCTGTGGTGTATGCAGCGGGCATAGATTATGGGCGAACGGCGATGCCGACCATTGCGCATGTGGGATAATTTCAAGGGAAAGAGACTGTGCGCTGTAAGTTCGGGATAGGCTTACCGAAATGGGGCCAGGGTCCGGGGCCCAGGCCTTGGACGCCTCCGGACAGTCTCCAGACAGGAAGCCTTGGTGTGTGGCCTTAGTGGGTGTGCCGGCTTGACGCCTGCCGGCGACAGGATTGGTTGAAGAGCGGGAAGGGAGCCAATCAGGCCGGGTTCACACTGAGGTGGGATGTGTGACCTGGCGAATGTAGGCGGGCGGCCATCTTGGAGTTGGTTCTTTGATCTTGATCTTCCCGAAGTCCTGGGAAGCCTTGACTCTGTCCCTTCCCCCTGACTGGCTGTTGGGTGGAAGTTCCATATAGGTTAGTGTGGGGAGGTGCCGACTAGACTGGCTGGAGCCTTCCCAATGACCGTATGTTGTGGGTACACCCACCTGTGGGTGGGACCCGGGTGAATGGAGTGTGTGACGAATATGCACTTCTTGTTGTGGATGTCTGGTTTCTGGTGTTTGACACAATGACTGAGACAGCCCTGCCCGAAACTCATATGAATGCAGTGTGTAGTGTTGAATGGCGTGGTACTTGTCCCAATACAAATAACCTGTTGTGAGTGTCTGGGGAGAAGTGAATGGCCTGAATGCACTTTGCGCCTTATTGGCTGACAGACTGCTGAATGCCCTTTGTAGTGATTGGATGCTCTGAATGCCCTTTGTAGTGATTGGATGCTTTTTGCCTTCAGAGAAGTCTCGGAGACGGAAGTCAATGACCTCCTTAAAAAAATCAAACCCTCCACTTGCAAAGGGGATATCTGCCCACCCTCCGTAATCAAAGAGAGCGCAGAATACCTCACCCCCATCATCACGGCCTTTATCAATGCCTCTTTCACATCTGGAAGTGTACCACAATGCCTAAAAGAAGCTTGGGTCCGCCCGCTCCTAAAAAAACCCTCCCTTGATCCTTCCTCCCCTAACAACTACCGCCCCATCACCACCGTCCCCTTTCTCCTTAAAATCTTGGACAAAGCTGCACACAATCAAATCCAACACTACCTGGAAACAAACACCATCCTAGGCAAAAGACAGTCAGGTTTCCGCAAAGGCCATGGGACTGAAACTGCTCTTCTAGATTTAAAAAATCAGATTACTAAAATAATGGACACAGGCAAACCTGCCCTCCTCCTCCTACTCGACCTTTCTGCAGCATTCGATTTGGTCGACCACAGCATTCTCACAACGCACCTCTCCAATGCTGCACACTTCTCTCACAAGGCTACCACTTGGATCACATCCTTCCTTGAAGGCAGGGCCATGAAAGTGTACTCTGACCAGGATAGCGCCCCCCCCACCACTATCAATTGTGGAGTCCCACAAGGGTCCTGCACCGCACCGACCCTCTACAACCTATTCACCAAACCCCTCTTTGACCTACTGGACTCCCTCAACATAGCGTACACCAACTACGCTGATGACACGCAGGTCCTCCTCCCCCTCTCTGGAGACTACGACCTTGACTCAGAAGCCCTCCTCAAAATCTACTCAACTATCCAAACATGGATGGCTATCAATGGCCTCTGCCTAAACGGAGACAAAACCGAAATCATCATCCTAGCCCCTAACGAAACTCTAACCAAACTCAGCCCCAATTACTCGCACTTGATCATCGACAGTATTAGCATACCTGTCTCCTCTGCCGTCAAGACCTTAGGAGTCTACATTGACGCGACACTCTCAATGACAAGACAAACCAGCGCCATTGCCTCAGCTTCTGCTCTGACTACCAAACTCATCTACGCCATAAAACCCTACCTCACCACGCCCAACTGCCTCTCCATAGCCAGAGCTACTATAGGAGCCAGACTGGACTACTGTAACGCCCTCCTGGCAGGCACCTCATCAAAAAACCTAAACAAGCTCCAAATAGTGCAAAACAATGCCCTCCGTGCTGCACTACACATGCCCAAAACTGACCATATCTCACAGGCCAGAAGACGCGTCCATTGGCTCCCAGTCAAAGAAAGGATCAACTTTAAAATCCTCACCCTCACACACAAATGCATTAACCACACAGCACCCCCCTACCTATCTGAGACTATAACCAAGAACTCCTCCATCCGCCCCAGAAGAAGTCACCATGCCAACCAACTCCAAGTACCCACTGTAAAAAGAGCCAAAGCCGGCGGCATTGGCTTCCCTCACATAGCACCTAAGCTATGGAATGCCCTCCCCAACGCGCTTAGAGCAGAACCATCTCTGTATCTCTTTCGCAAATCCCTCAAAACCACGCTATTCAACTAACTCCACCTTCCCTTCACCCACCTCAGCTCGCACACATCTGATACGAAAAGTGTTCGATACGAAATGCTTCCTGTAATGAAAATTGCTTTGTAAGCATCTTCCTTCCATTGTAACCAGACTATGTATGTATTCATGTAACAGCGCCACGATGCCCCCGGGCTGATGTGCGCTTTAAATAAATCTGAATAAATAAATAAATAAATAAATAAATGCTCGAGTGTGACCCAGCGGAATGAATGGGAGATCAACAGTATATCTGGGGACCTCTCACTGCTAGGAATCGTGTTCAGAAGTGTTCAGAGCTGAAGTCCAACCTACGAAGAGTAACTGGGCGGAAACTGACGCTTGACCTTGAAGCTCTGCTGGAAGAGAAGAATTGCTGTTGCTCTTCTTCACCAATCTAAAAGCTGCTGTGTCTCCAAGGACTGACCCAGAGAGGACCTGGTAAGGTGCCCTCTTCCCGAGCTATGAGGGACCATCGTGCAGCAGCTGATCTTTGCCAAAGCTCCCTGGTAGACAGACCTACGACAGGCTGCCGACCCGAGACAGGGACTGCCGGGGAATCCCAAGGAGAAGCGCCCGGACTGTTGTCCACCAACGTCGCCGACCGCCGTCTCCGACCGGAGCCGCCGTGCTCCAATTTGCCTAAGAAGAACTCTTGAACCAAGGACGTTCTCATACGCATCGTCGCCCTCTTTATCCCAGTGGAGAAAGCCAGACCGTCGACGCGCCGAGGAGTATCCGCCGGTGGGTTTCCCGCCACCCAAAGACCAAAGACACGCTGACGACTCGACGACCCTTGCTGGGCCACAGTTCTTCAAACTCTTTGCGGTCCAGAACTATCGACATCGAGTTGCCCCGCACGCCTCTTCCTTGCAGGACGTTTACGCTTCCCAGTCGACGAGCACCGCTAGGAAAGAAGCTGCAGCTTCACCGCCGTAGTTCACCCTGTTCTCCATCGGACGTTCGATGACCCGTGACACCTGCCTTAAAGGGAGGGCACTCAAGAAGGGCCGTCGATTTCTCGACGAGGAACGCTACAACACCGGGTACTTTGGGCATGCAGAACTATTGGAAAGTCTCTTGTGAACAATATATGGACTGGGCTTGTGATATATCTTTATTCTACAGGTTGTCCAGGTGGGGGTATCTCCACACAGGACTGTGTCTAGGCATCGGGGCCAGTATTCTGCCAATTGTTCTAACCAACTGCTTTCCTCTTATCTCTATTGTTGGTTTCCTTTACGAACTGATTTGTGTGACATTTAACCGTACAGTTGATGTACTTTAAAGAGATCTAATAGTAATTGTGGTACCACGTAGAACTGTATATTTGCCATTACATACAAAGTGAGTTATTGTGATATTGTACATAACCTTGAATACTAATTATATAAAGACTGTGTTTTAACCGATACAGTGTGTGGACATTCCTTTGTGGGTGCTTCGGAACTACACTGTACTTAAGAACCAGCCTGCATCACCTCCTGAGAAGCTAGGCCTTGATTGCTCATCCATTGCTACCAACAATAGAGAATCTTGGCTGGGGTCCTCTGTGCCTCTCCTCTAGCACATAGAGAGCAGGGGTACAGACCCCCCCTCCAGTCTTTACACTGGTGGCAGCGGTGGGATGCTTATAGTTTTAAGAATCAGTGTATACCCGTGCCACTTACATGGATATCTGCACTTTGTTAAATTGAGGTTTAGTTGTGTACAAGATAACTGCATTACAAGCAAGGGAATCTATTGCAAATTGTAAATTGACTCGGACAAGCTTAGAGGCTCTCCAAGATGCTTGTGAAGCCAGGGAGTTAGACTTTGTGGATAAATCTAGGGCTGAGCTGATAGCTGCCCTGGTGGACTTCCAGACTGATGCTGAAACTCTTGAAGGGGGGGATGCAACCAATGAGGACTCTACCCTGGCGGTTGTCGCTGAATCTGTTTCTGGGAATGCCACCATTCCTGCTGCCTCTGTTCCGAACCCCAGCAATTCCTTGGAACTTGAGTTATTGAGGATGAAATTGGCCTTTGAATACCGCAGGTTGGAAATAGATGCTGAGCTTAAGAAAGAGGAGTTGGCACAACAAGTGGAGCTCAAGAATAGGGATTGTGAACTCAAAGATAAGGATCTCGAACTCAAGAACCGGGACACTGAATGTCAGCGAATCCAGTTAGAGAAAGCTTGAGTGGAGACTTCATCTAAACCAGTTGAGAGTGTCAGGTCTCCAGCAACCAAGTTTATGAAAGATTTGGTTGGTGTGTATGGGGAGGGTTCTGATATCCTCCAATGGATTGAAGCGTTTGAGATGGCTTGTGCAATTCATGATGTAGATAAAAGAGATTGGGCTAAGTGTTTGTTAAGCAGAGTGCCTCAAACTGGATATGACTGTATTCTGAAACTGATTGTGGAAGAAAGTGTTCAGTATGAGTGCATGAAGACTGCTTTGATTGCCGAGTTTGGCAAGACGCCTACCCAATACGTTAAAAGGTTCAGGGATTTTAAGAAACAAGAGAATGTGTCTTGGGTTGACTGGGTGAGTGCTGCGCACATGAACATGATGGGGTGGATTGATGGTTGCAAAGTGAAAACGTTTGTTGAATTGCCCCACCTTTTGTTTTTTGAGCATTTTTCGGAAGCCTGTTCACCAGAGCTGCGTCAGTATGTTGCTGACCAGAACATTTTGGACCCCTTTAAGCTGGCTAGGTTGGCTGACAAGTGGGTCTCCCACCGGGTGTCCCCTAAGGACTCCAGTGGGAAGGACAAGGACAAAGAAAAGGGGGCCTCTCAGAAAGCTGAGGAGTCCCAAAAGCAGTCACAGTCGGGTAAATCAAAACCTTCCTCTCCGAAGACCCAAGAACCTAGTGGGGATAAGTCTGTTGTGGGTGGGAGTAAGAGTAGTGGTCCGCCTGCTGCAAAGCAGGGTCCCAGTGGCTCCAGTACCGTACCCCGCACTCCCGGCACTTGTTGGGATTGTGGGGCTCTGGACCACCGAAGGGGTGACCTCAAGTGTAAGGGTAAGGCACTTGGAGTCCAGGCTGTCTGCCTGACCTACCCCTACTCCGTACCTGAGGTGGTGGCCACCATCCTCCCCTCCTCTACTGGGATCACCTTTGGTGCTCCCGTAGAGATTTCCTTACTGTCCCTTGGGGCCTGGGACCAGTACGCCGAAGTACTGGCAACTATCAAACAGAACACTTGTAGGTTTTTGAGAAGTGTCCTCTTGAATGGCCAGCCTTCTACTGGTTTGAGAGACACTGGGGCAGGAATGACAGTGGTGGACAGGACCCTGCTCAAGCCAGAGGACTATGTAGGTGCTCCTCTGAGAACCACCAGGTTAGCTGGAGGGCCTCCCAAATTATCGCCTGTAGCCTTAGTCAACATTACGATTGGAGAAAAGACAGCGAAGTTTCCTTTCCTGGTTCAGGACAATGTGCCTGTGAACATTTTGTTAGGAAACGATTTGGTCGAGTTGGGGATGATCACGGATGGTCTACCCATGGCTGCTGTGGCAGTCACCCGATCGCAGGTCATACAGTGTCCGGCTGCGAGCCCGGGACCTTCGCCGACGGGGAAACCCAAGGCGTGAAGGAAACGGAAGAGTAAGAAGGCCACCTCTCTGGACGGGACTCCTGTTCTTCCTGCTGTTCTGACAGCACCCATTGGGATCCATGCTCTGGACGGGCTGGATCCAGTGGTACACCCCGTCTCAACTCCTGTGAGAGAAGAGCCAGAAGACTTTCCTGGGGGAGAGGTACTCAACTCGGAGGACCACCCCGACCTTCAATGCTTGTTAGCTGAAGGGGACCCTTCCGGGCTGACTTCTATCAGGGTCAGAGAGAGTGCCACTCTCTCGAGGGTCTGAGGAAACAGGCCCTGTCCCAGGCACAAGGAGAGGTGCCTAGGACATTCCGGATCTATTGGGAGGGTGAGCTCCTTGTAAGTGAGCCCACTAAGCCTGAACCTGGTGCCTTCAAGAGGTTGGTGGTACCCCAGGTTTACAAGCCCTTCCTGCTGCAGTTGGCGCATGAGGTGCCCTTGGCTGGTCATCTTGGTACCAAGAAGACTAAGCAGAGGCTCTCTGCCCATTTCTACTGGCCATGGATGGGAGTAGAAGTGGAGTTCCACTGCAGGACCTGCCCAACTTGTCAGTTGTCTGGCAAGACTGGAGGCAGTGTCATTGCCCCACTGCAGCCATTGCCAGTGGTTGGCACACCATTTGAGAGGGTGGGCATCGACATTGTCAGTCCCCTTGACCCTCCCACTTCAGGTGGACATCGGTTGATCCTGGTCTTGGTTGATCATGCCACCAGGTACCCTGAGGCTGTACCCCTTCGGACTGTTAGTGCGAAGGTGGTTGCCAGGGCTCTCCTGGGCATTTTCACCCCTGTTGGATTCCCTAAGGAGGTTGTCTCTGACAGAGGATCCAACTTCATGTCTAGTTACATGAAAACCATGTGGAAAGAGTGCGGGGTAACTTAAAAGTTCTCCACCTCTTACCATCCCAAAGCAATGGTCTGGTTGAGAGGTTTAATAAAACTCTCAAGGGCATGCTAGGTGCTTTGAAAGAGCCCCTAAGGAGGAAATGGGATCTCCTCCTGCCATGCCTGCTGTTTGCTTACAGAGATGTACCACAAGAGGGGTTGGTATCAGCCCCTTTGAGTTACTCTTTGGACATCCTTTGAGGGGGCCCCTTGCCTTGATCAGAGAAGGTTTGGAAGCCACCCCTCCATGTCCCACCAAGCAAGTGGGGGACTATGGGTTAGGCCTCAGACGAAGGATGACACAGATGATCGGTCAAGCAACAGCAAATCTCAAGGCCAGCCAGGAACTGAATAAATACTGGCATGACCTTAAAGCATCGCGAGTGGATTGGACTCCGGGACAGGAAATCCTTGTGATGGAGCCTACCAAGCCTAGAGCTTTGGCAGACAAATAGACTGGACCCTTCAGGATCATCTCCAAGATGGGTGAAGTCAATTATCTGGTTGACATGGGAATCCCAGGGGTAGCCCCTCAGATATTCCATGTTAACAGGCTCAAGCCTTTCCACTGGCGAGCAGAAGTCTCATGTCTCTTGCTAGCTTCAGAGCAAGAAGAGGATGAGAGTGAGCCCCTTCCTGATTTGCTGCATATCAACCCTCAGGATGGCTCAGTGGAGGGAGTACATCTCTCTCCCAATCTGACAGCAGAGCAACAAAAGGCCTGCAGGACTTTGCTCCGGCAGTATGCCTCTCTGTTTTCACTGACACCAGGCCTTACACTGTGGTGTAGGCACGAAATTGACACTGGTGACAGTTTGCCTGTCAGAAGCCGGTGCTACCGTATGTCAGATACCGTTAAGAACCACATCCAGGCTGAGGTCGCCAAGATGTTGGATCTGGGTGTTGGTGAACCCTCAACCAGTCCCTGGTCCAGTCCTGTGTTCCTTGTCCCCAAGGCATGTTCGCAGGCCGGTACCAAGGATTGAAGGTTCTGTGTGGACTACCGAGGAGTCAATGCCGTCACCAAAACTGACGCACACCCATTTCCCAGGGCTGATGAGCTCGTGGACACCATAGGTGCTGCCAAATTTGTGAGCACATTTGGCTTATCTCAGGCTATTGGCAAATAGCTCTGACGGACCATGCCAAGGAAAAGACGGTGTTCTCAACACCTGAGGGAATCTACCAGTTTAGGGTCATGCCTTTTGGGTTGAAGAATGACCCTGCCACCTTCCAGAGATTGGTCAATCATGCGCTCAGTGGGCTGGAGGCATTTTGTTTGGCCTACTTAGACGACATTGCCGTCTACAGTTCCACCTGGGAAGAGCATTTGACACATCTCGATAAGGTGTTGCAGGACTTGAAAAGGGCTAACTTCACTATCAAGGCCACCAAGTGCCAGATAGTTCAGGGGAAAGTCATGTATCTTGGTCATGAGGTAGGCGGGGTTCAAATCCAACCTCTCCCCAGTAAAGTACAGGATGTACATGACTGGGAGACTCCCACTACTCAAACCCAGGTGAGAGCCTTTTTGGGCCTCACTGGGTATTATCGCAATTTCATGGCAGTCTATAGAACCATAGCTGCACCACTGACAGCTCTGACTTCACCCAAACAACCACGGAAGGTTAATTGGACAGAAGACTGTCAGCGGGCCTTTGATAGCTTGAAAGAAAGTCTGTGTAGGGCAGGCACCCGTGTTGTATGCACCTGATTATAGCAAGTCCTTTATCTTTCAAAGTGACACCTGCAACACCGGAATTGGAGCTGTCTTGTCCCAGTTAGATGACAAAGGAAGAGAAAATCCGATCACATTCATCAGTAGACAACTTAAGGGTAGAGAACTTAGGTGGGCTACGGTTCAAAAGGAATGTTTTAGCATAGTTTGGAGCCTTAGGTGTTTTAGACCGTACCTTACCGGGTCTACCTTCAAGGTCCAAACATATTATATGCCCCTGAAGTGGCTTATGCAGATGAAGGGTGAGAACCCGAAACTGCTCAGGTGGTCCATTAGCCTGCAAGGGCTAGACTTCACCATAGAGCATAGACCAGGGAAGAGTCACGATAATGCAGATGGCCTTTCCAGAACGTATGTTGACCGTCTGGATGAGGGTGTCTATCCCGTGGGAGATTAGGCACACTAACCTCAGTCTGGGGGGGGCGACTGTGAAGCTGGATATGCATCGAAGGGACAGGGCCTCCGTATCATTGTCCTTTACTGTTTTTTTATCATATGTTCTGTCATGTTTTCTACGCAGGAGTTAATGTGGGACTCCTGGCGGTGCAGCTCTCTCCTTTAGTTTTGGTGAACGGACCCATGGGATACCCTTATGGCACCCATGGGTGGGGGTACAACCCTGTGCCCCTAGTGTATGTTTATGGGCACCTGTGTGTGGCCCACAGAGCAGGGTACTGGCTGGTGGCAGCTCCGTGCTGAAATGACTGGTGCCCTGAGCCTCCTCCATTTTCGATGCCCAGACCCTGTCATTGGAATCGGTAGATTCCTGATGGAGACAAGATGACCCCCGTGGCCTCTTGCCTTCCATCACCTGTTACCATGATCTTCCCGAAGTCCCGGGAAACCCTGACTCTGTCCCTTCCCCCTGACTGGCTGTTGGGTGGAAGTTACATATAGGTTAGTGTGTGCCGACCAGACTGGCTGGAGCCTTCCCAACGACCGTTTGTTGTGGGTACACCTGTGGGTGGGACCTGGGTGAATGGAGTGTGTGACGAATATGCATTTCTTGTTGTGGATGTCTGGTTTCTGGTGTTTGACACAATGACTGAGATAGCCCTGCCCGAAACTGGTATGAATGCAGTGTGTAGTGTTGAATGGCTGGGTACTTGTCCCAATACACAGAACTTGTTGTGAATGTGTTAGGGAGAATTCTCATTTATGACTAATTTCCCTCACCTAGTGAGCCCCCCAGCAGCTTTGCTGGACTTCTGGAGTCAATTTTTTTCCACCTGGTAAGAGTGAGAGCTTTTCCCCCACTCTTACCTGTGTTTTGCTATGTGTTTCCATCTGTTTTTGTGATTGTGGACTCTGAAGTACACCACTTCAGTAGCCCCCTTCTTTGTGTGTGTCACACAGCGCCTTCAGTGCCGTGGCACAGGGTTGTCTTTGAGACTTCCCTCGACTCCATTTCTGAGGCGACTACTGCCCCCCAGAAAAGGGTAAAGTTACCATTAACTTTACTTAGTCAATCTACCACAGATCCAGTACACCCCATCTTCCATGGAGTACTGGAAAGGGTTAACTCGTATCCCTTTTTATCTGTACCTCCTAGAGCATTGTTTCGCTCTTTTAACAATTAGACGTGGCTGGTGGCAGTGGTATCTACCCTAACTTTTCTACCGCGATTATATTAGATAAACGTGGTACTGTTCTTGGCTATTATATTAGCCTCGAACATAAACCCGCTTGACCAAATCATCTTTCTTTTGGCTCCGGTTGGGTTTATTCACCATTTCTTTTTGTTAAAGTCCTTCTTGTGTTTTACTTTGTGCGGCAAACTATGTCTGTCTTCTTTTTCACTGTCTTTTGGCGGGCTTCTGCCCAGAAGGCCTCCACAAGGCGCCTGGGTGTCTAGGTGGGCTGAATGTGAGGGAGGGGTGTAGTCACCCCCTGCACAGGGTATCCTAGGAAACCCAAGTCGCACTTTGTCATGATTGGCCAGGGTAGTTGTCCGGGCTGGACAACCCCCCTGCTGGGTGATTGACAGCCAGGCTGCGTGAATGTTTTTTGTGTGCATAAAAGGCAAGTCTCTTGGGCTAGAAGTCAGAGAGTCACCACTGGAACTACAAGGAACCAAAGAGAAGCGGCGAGAACGACGGCTGCTGCAACTACCCTGTCCCGGTGAAGCCCTGCTGCAGTCCTGAGCTATATGCCCTTCAATGACTCAGAGAAGATCCAGTCCGGAGTCTTCTTCCCTTGATCTTGGTGGGGATAACCAGCTCATCTTCTACAGCCAGAGGATCCTCTTCTGTGGTCGAAATCGCTGCACACTGCTGTAGTGGTCCGGATTGCCACCTGAAGAGCCTCTCCTGTTTTTAAGGAGCGCACCATGGAGACAGTAATGTCATTGGCTGTTTACCAGCCAATGACAACCCTTGCATTGGCTAGCAAACAGCCAATGACATTACTGTAGCTATGCAGATCTCTGGTGATGGTGCGGGGTGTGTGGGTGCGCCTGCGCCACTTTCACACTCTCCCTGGCCTTAATTCTTTAGACGACAGCAGGAATTACGAGTCGACGCAAGCTCAGCTGTCCGGCCCTGAAGACCACCATTAGCCCAGCAGAGACGGCCTGGACCCTGGTCCACAAGTCCGCGACACGAGTTGCCGGCGGGTAAGTAGGTGGTCCCAGCAGATGTTGTTTCTTGTTTGTGATTTGGGCCCAGGGACGTGGTCCACGAGCCCCAGTCAGCAACACTGAAAGACGTGTAGGCCAGGGCCTAAGTCTTTCAGTGTTGCTGACTAGACTGCCGTCAACTTAATGGGGCCTTGTGTCTCACTCGAGTGAGTCTCCAGCGGGCCTTGGTGGTAGAGGGCCCGGGCCCGCCTACCACCAAGGCGGGGGCCGCTTGGCCTGGGCCCATAGCTCTCAACTCACCCGCTTTTGGCGGGTGTCACCCGCTTTGCAAAGGGCTGACTCACCCGCCAGGCCTCCTGCACGCCCATTCATTCCAATGGGCGTCTCACCCGCCAGTAACAAAATCGGGTGATTTCACCCGCCTTTGCAAGACAAATGGTTGAGAGCTATGCCTGGGCCTTTACCCCCGGTCCGTGGGCCAAGGCCCAAGCACCTTGGGCCACGCGGAAAGCAAGGCCCAGGCAGGCGTGCTGCTGCTGCATAGTACGGGCCGCGTAGAATCTCCATCCAAAATGTGCCGTTTTATATTTTCGGCATTTTTCGACAAGGGAGAGCGCTGGCAGCGTGAGGGAGAGGCCTGGCAGCGTGAGGGAGAGGCCTGGCAGCGCGAGGGAGAGGCCTGGCAGCGCGAGGGAGAGGCCTGGCAGCGCGAGGGAGAGGCCTGGCAGCGCGAGGGAGAGGCCTGGCAGCGCGAGGGAGAGGCCTTGCAGCGCGAGGGAGAGGCCTGGCAGCTTGAGGGAGAGGCCTGGCAGCGTGAGGGAGAGGCCTGGCAGCGTGAGGGAGAGGCCTGGCAGCATGAGGGAGAGCGCTGGCAGCGTAAGGGAGAGGCCTGGCAGCGTGAGGGAGAGGCCTGGCCGCCTTGCACAGTGGCACCACCACTACGGCTGGTGCGGTGCCTGGTGGCCAGGCCTAGCAGCATGATGCGGGACGGGTCGCAGATTCAGCTCCACAGCGATGAGGGCCCTTCTCAAGCTGGGCGCGGTCCTAAGTACCATGGCCATGACTTCCAACTGGATGGCCCAGACTCTGCCTTCTCTGGTGGGGCTGAACGCCGACCCTCTGGTAAGTCCGGCCTCGTCTCTTCCATCGCCACCAGTGCTGAACCCGTTGCAGCTTTGCTGGCACTCAGCGGTGCCGGTTTGTTCCTGAGGCACGCACGTGTGCAAACTTTCCGATTGCATGTTTCCCTTTTAACAATGATGCTGCTCACTGCCAGGATGCAGATGCCGGGGAGTGGAGCAGAGCTGTAGGATGCACCCGGGGCAGATGTTCAGGAGCTTAGAGAAATACTCAATATATGTTGCTGACAGGCACATTGCTTTGGAAAGTTTGTCTTCGCCTGATGACGGTGCATTTAATTGACGTTATTGCTGTTTTCTTCTACAACATCAACTGCGTGTAAAACTTTGGGATGTGGTACCCGTAATTGCCAGGTGTGTGTGTGTTCACGTTGGCCTTGCTACACACGTGACGTCGGGCAACTTCGGGTCGCATTTTAAGAATGTCTTTGGTTTTCCCACTAATTGCTGTGCTTAATGAATGCGCTCATGTATGTGTTTACTTATTTATTGAGGTGGTTGTTTAACACTGCGTGCACATGTCAATGCCATCCTGTGGGCAGAGGCCAGCTTTGCAACTACCCAGCGTGCATGCTACATTTTGTATAGCATACCACTTCACGAGCAGACACATTTTTTGTGAATGCAGAGGCGTTTCTCATATTCTAATGATTGTATTTGGTTACCTGTGTTTTTGGTCAGCAAATAACGCTCTTTGGAACAATGGCATCCCCTTTCTCCTCACTAGAAAGACTGAGCAGCACGGTCCTGCGTGAATTGGAGCAGCCCTGCAGAATCCACTTTGGACAATGCACACTTCCAAAGCTGTTAATGTTAAAGGGTACTTGTACCGTGCACTATCACCATCTGAATGGTCCCCTGGCGCTCTGGTGGATCTGAAAAATGAGTGTGGCGGGAGGAGAAGGAGGGGGTTGGTAGGGTATAGTGACAATAGGTAGAGCTGTGGTCTTCAAACTGTGGAGCGCACCCCCCCCTTCCCATGCATGGAAAAGACACCTGCCAGGCACAGCTGTAGCAGAATTAACTAGGCGTTGTTGTAGAAGCAGAAACATGGTGCAAGTTCCTGGGTATCTAATAGCAGTGCCTGGCAGAAGCTTATACCGTATGCACAAGGCCAAATGTTGGCTTTGTCAATGCTTGTGTTTGAACAGGATCTCAGTGCCTTTGCCAATGCTGTTTTTAACAGACTTCACAGAAGGACACGCAGAGTGCTTATAAATTGGGTGCTTGAAGGGCTGCAGCAAATTAATGTTGTAATGTGAGCTCCGCAAAGCGCACTTTTAAAGCCCCAGAACGAAAACATTACAAAAATGTATATATTGCAGCGTTATACAACTGGTGACTTGCACATGGTGGTAGTTGCTGGTACTTTCTTTACACATTGTACTAATGATTATTCTGGTGCAGCTTCAATGTTACAGGCAGTTAACTCTCTCTCCTTCATGTGTGAAAACCATTGTAATACTGCTCTGAGCCTATGCTGCCCTATCTCAGATCAGTCTCTCGCTTTCTCTTTACAGACCATCAGCAACACCTTACATGAACAAATCCAACCAGTCCAGGGTAATTGTGAAACTAAAAACATCGGAGTTCAACCTCCACAGTGCACCTTGCGGGATTTTGGATTTTCCATAGCCTGCGAAGGAGTTCATTGCAGTGACCATTCTCCAGAACGAGGTGAGCTAGCGTGAGTCTTTTGTAGGGTTTGGTGCTCAGGGCACTCCAACTCTGTCTGTGTTCATCTGTAGTAAAGAAGGCACACAACTATCTTGTTTACATTTTTTTAAAAAGAAGCCCATGTTTGTGGGGATGAATGAGGTGGGGGAAAATCTGATGAACAGTACAGACTACAGAATGGCAACTATGACTAGCTGAGAGGGTGGCATGTGAAAATGGAAAGTCATACATATAATGCAAAAAGGCCTGCTTATGGTTCAACGGAAGCAAACCTGTCCATTTGGAAACTGTTTTTCGGAGGATAGGATTGGGTGGTGGTTCCCATTTACCTCATGATGTCCTGGTATCTTCCAGTTGAATGGTAAACAGTAATTTGTTTTACCGCTGAAAAAACCCACAGTCTTTCAAACATCAGAATACCTTCTTTCTACTCTTCACCATTGTTCCCACAGTGCTTGGGAGGGGTTGGGGTTGTGTACAATGTTTTTTTTCAGAATAGTATTAACCGAACAAACTTGCCTCATTTCTTCCATAAGTACTCATTTGCCAAACAAGCTGCAATACGTACTGTGTGGCTGGTGTCACATTTGCTAATGGGCGTGTGTGTTAACGCATGCATAGATAACATCGGCAATTATACTCAACTCTACTGGTCGATGATACGTACAGCAGAGTTGTGTATAATTGCAGATGTTATCTGTGTCTAGTACAGACTAATTATACTTATGTGTTATTGAAGAGCATACCTAACAATGACTACATGATCCCATGTACATATACATGTACATAATCATTTTGCTTATTAACAGGTGTCACTGTTGCTGCCGAAAATGAATTCAGTGGACCAATTACTCTCAAAACCATTTTCCGGACTTGCACACAGTGAAAAACTGGAGGTGAAAAGACTAGGGCCTGATCAGCCAGATGTAAAAATTGAACAGTCTGCAAAAGATAGGGGAAAGGCTTACACGCGCACATTTTCCATGATGTGGTATGAAAAGAAGACATGGCTCACTGGTAGCATTGCTAAGCAGTCTTTGTTCTGCTTCCCTTGCCTGCTGTTTGGAGGTGAAACGGCCTGCACAAAAACAGGAGTCACTAACTTAAAGCATTTGTCAGAAAAAAGTAAGAGACATGAATCGTGCAAATCTCATATTGAGAATATATTACAGCTGCACATGTTGGGAAGTGTAAAAATTGCAACACAGTTGGATGATGCCTATCGCCGGAGCGTGGTGAAGCATAATGAGGATGTGGATAAAAACAGATACATCTTGTCAAAGTTAATAGACTGTGTGCGTTTTTGTGGTGCGTTTGAATTTGTTTTACATGGCCATGATGAAACTGAAGACTCTTTATATCCTGGTGTATTTAGAGGCCTGGTGGATTTTGTATGCAGCATAGACAGTGCAATGGAACTGCACTTAAAAAATGCAACAGTATTCAAGGGCACTTCAAAAACAATTCAGAATGAACTGCTAGACTGCATGCTCACGGTCACCAGAGAGATCATTGTAGAGCAGTTAAAATGCACAGATTATGTGGCTATTCAGGCAGGCGATACAACTGATGTTTCCACTAAGACTCAGTCTGTGCTAGCCTATTGCTACATTGATGAACGATACAGAATTGTTGAAAGGTATTATGGATTCTCTCATCTGAAAGACTCTAGTGCGCTTACCATTGCTACTGCCATAATGGAAAAATTGGACAAAGTATTCCCTGAAGATTTACACAAAAAAAGTAATTGTGCAAACATATGATTGTGCGAGGGTAATGAGGGGGGTGTCTGGTGGAGTCCAAAAGAAAGTAGCTGGAGTGTATCCAAATGCACATTATGTACATTGCTATGCACACCAGCTTAACCTCATCATTTAACAGGCTGTTTAAAAAATCTGAGAAGCTCGAGTTTTCTTTTGTGATATCTCTGGCTTCTGTAAAAACATTTCTCGTTCCCCAAAAAGAATCGCAGTTCTAGATGAGGTATCAGATCAAAGACTTCCAAAAACCATCTTGCACTCGCTGGAGCTACCATATTCGGGTAGTGGAAGCCATATATCAGCACAGGGAAGCACTCTGTACATGCTTTGAGCTCATTATTGAAAGACGGACTGATTTTGAGGGGGTTACTGTGCATGAGGCCAAGGGATTCATTCAAACTCTGAAAGAGAAGGAGTTCCTTTACTTCCTTTTTTTGTTCAATGACATAATGCCCCATGTCGACATTCGATATAACCAGCTTCAGAAGCGAGACATTGACTCTGTGTATGTGCAGAAAGCTACTGCAACTTTTATCAAGTGCATTGGCAGGGTTGCCAGACATTTCGTCGAAAAAAATTCATCAACAGGACATTTGGTCGAAACCATTTGGTCGAAAACCAAATGGTCGAATTTGTTATTATTTTTATTTTCACTTTTTTTTTTTGGGGGGGGGGCCCCAAACCCCTTTTTTTTCTAAAAAACCCTTTTTTCCCTAAACTAGAACCTAAAAAATATATATATAAATTAAAAAAAAATTCGACCATTTGGTTTTCGACCAAATTACGTCGACCAAATAGCTTTCGACGAAATGTCTTTCGACGAAATGTCCGGACAGCCATTGGCAGAGTACGTGAAAGCACTGACAATCTGGAAGCTAAACTTCCATCAGAGGCAACTTTTTCAGGTCACAATGTAAATATGAACACTTTGAATCGTTTGGCTAAAGAAGTATGTGTTATTATAGTTACACAAGCCCAAGAACGCTTTGCATTTACTAACCACTTGGAGGGGGCCAAATTGTTGCAGAGTAACCTATTTCAAACACATGGACAGTCTTTTCCCAATGATGCACTGAATGCACTGTCCAAGCGTACCCCATGCTAAACAAGGAAAGACTGCGCACTGAGCTTTCAATTGTTTATGAGAGACCAGAATTCTGTAGTTCAAGTGGGGCAATTTCATCATTAAAATTGTTCGTTGAAAACAGTCTCGAAGAAGCATTTAGTGAGACAATGCAGTTATTAAAAATTCTGATTACTACACCCATGGCAACAGCTGAGTTTGAGCACTGTTTCTCCACCCTGAAGCGAATTAAAACATTCTTGTGAAACACAATGATTGAGGATCGTCTGAATGCTTTGGCCATGCTGTCCATGGAAAAACAACTAATTCAAGAGATCCCTGACTTCAATACACAGACTATTGATAAATTTGCCTCTCTGAAAAATAGATGTGCACAATTTGTGTCCAAACTTTCAAAATGATTGACCAGTGAATATTCTGTTACAAACAAGCTATTTGCAGTTATTTTGTGGGTTACCTTTAATTCTTTGTTTCAATGGCCTTATATATGTTAGGATTTTGTGAAAGGTTGCAGTGATCTATTTGACAGAACAGTGAGAAATGTGAAGTATGTTTTGATGTTCTGGTTGTTGGTTGATAATGAAGCACTCAACATAATAAACTTAGTAAACTGTTTCTGTTGCATTTTTCTCCATGCAATATGTATGTGCTATTTCTGAGACCTGTGCATTCCACGTGTTGCAACTTAGAGAAACTGAAGCAAAGGCAACTCAGCGAGGCAGACATCCATTAGAGGTAGGACAAATGTCGCATTAATTAAGTGGTTAAAAACTAAAGTAATATTTTAGTTTAGTTTCCTCCTTTCAGAAAATGCCTGAAATCCCACCTTAGTAAGAGGATGAACGCATGTGAATGCCAGTAACAGCATGACAAACATATGCACACGTAAGAAAAACCCAATGCTTTTTTCATATTTCAGTGGGTTTTTTGGACAGTAAATTGCACATTTTGTCGGCCATTTTTCCTAAAATTTTGAGGGGGGAGAACCCCCCTGCACTCCCCTTGGGGGGTTGGGCACGCACACTAGGCATGCTCGCTACTAAATTCGCCCTGGGAAATTTACTCCCCACCAGCTTTCAAACTCACCATCTGCCTCTGCCCCTGACTGGCTGTTGGTTGGAAGTTCCATATATGGTAGTGTGGGGAAGTGGCGAACAGACTGGCTGGAGCCTTCCCAACGACTGTATGTTGTGGGTACACCTGTGGGTGGGACCCGGGTGAATGGAGTGTGTGACGAATATGCACTTCTTGTTGTGGATGTCTGGTTTCTGGTGTTTGACACAATGACTGAGACAGCCCTGCCAGAAACTGGTATGAATGCAGTGTGGAGTGTTGAATGGCGTGGTACTTGTCCCAATACACATAACTTGTTGTGAGTGTCTGGAGAGAAGTGAATGGCCTGAATGCACCGTGCGCCTGATTGGCTGACAGACTGCTGAATGCCCTTCATAGTGATTGGATGCTTGAGTGTGACCCAGCGGAATGAATGGGAGATCAGCAGTATATCTGAGGACCTCTCACTGCTAGGAATCGTGTTCAGAAGTGTTCACAGCTGAAGTCCAACCTACGAAGAGTAACTGGACGGAAACTGACGCTTGCCCTTGAAGCCCTGCTGGAAGAGAATAATTGCTGTTGCTCTCCTTCACCAATCTAAAAGCCGCTGTGTCTCCAAGGACTGACCCAGAGAGGACCTGGGAAGGTGCCCTCTTCCCGAGCTACAAGGGACCATCGTGCACCAGCTGATCTTTGCCAAAGCTGTCACAACTGAACTTAGGGAGGAGGATTTCAATCCCCTCTCCCGAACCACAGAAGCCGAATGGATCGACCCCTCCCATCGTGGTTGGCACGGGCGCCTGGATGTTCGAATTACAGGTAGCCACGTGGCAGCCAATGGGGGGAAGAAGGAGTTAGGGAAAGGGGATGGACAAATAAAGGGAAGTAGGGGAACAAGACATAAACAGCAAAAGACCTCTACAATTCCTGACTCGATAATGTAATACTCCTGCAACCTGACCTGACTCTACCTTCAGCAATTCGTAGAACATAACATAACCTTCATACCATACATAACCTTTTACACATGACCTCCAGTGTGTTAGCAATCATGACTTTAAAGCCACAGTACTTAGATCGTGAGCAGAGAACATAGAGACATGCATATAACATGGATTAACATAACACACTGCACATAGACAGAAGCTTTTCTCAATGTGGAAAAGCCAAATAATAGGAAATTCAAATTAGTCGGGATGTTTTTCCCTTGTTTTTAGAACGTGAAGAAAACAATGCGCCTGCAACCAGACTGACGTTTATCTTTCCCAAAACCTAGTTGTCACATTAGACCTAGAAGGGTAAAAGCACCCATATATGTTTCTTTTATGAGAGTTCACTTAACTCATGGTCCGGACGTTTTCCTTGTTACATCCGGACAGAAATGCATGAAGCGTCTGTACACTCCGTATCACCACCACAACCCGGCAAAACAAACAAACACAGAAGCACTTAACTGAGGGTCCGGGAGCCTCCTGCGGCTGACCCAGACCTGTAGAACTGAGGCAGATTAAGAGCGTTCACCGCTGCAGCTCGGGGAAAGAAGATGCTTGGAGGCATAGCCGGCGTGTCTCCTTCACGCCGCCAGATTACCCTTCTAGCGTTCCCGTTCCCGCTTCGCTCCTGCCGCCGCCGCCCGTGCTCTCCAACGTAATCAACTGCAACTGAGCACGGGCGAGTGGCCGTTAAGAGCCCACTCCCTAATTACAAAGTTTTGGCAGCTGAGTACCGGCGGGCCGAAGGAACTGAACATTCCCCATGCCTACTGGGAAATGTAGTTTTCAAATACGTCGTACCTGTTTTCTCCTGCACCACAGGCCCTTATTCCTGACATTACCTCCCCTTCCAGGGCTCTTACCAGGACCTGCTTTTTCCGGATACTTTGCATGGAACATTCTTACCAGGCGAGGTGCATGCACTGCACTAGCAGGTTCCCAGGAGCAGTCTTCCAGTCCATATCCAGTCCACCGGATCAGATACCACAACACTTGTCTCTTCCTTTTTGAGTCCAAAATCTGCTTTACTTCATATTCCACCTGACCCTCTTTGTGGATGGCTGGAGGTCTCTGCACGTGTGTTCCAGGCGCTGCGGGTTTAAGCAGACACAAATGGAATACCAGGTGGATTCTCAAAGACTTAGGTAAACACAATTTCACAGCAACTTCTGACACAATTTTTACAATTTCATAGGGTCCAATAAATTTAGGAGCACATTTTCGAGATCCAATTAGAGGCAAATTACGTGTGCATAGCCACACCTTATCCCCCACCTTGTACTGAGGAGCCTCCCGTCTCTTTTTATCTGCATACATCTTATATTGAGTTTTGGCATATTCAAGATTATCTCGCGCCTTCTGTCTGATGGTTTGAAGCAACTGTTTTCTGTTTTGGAGTATTGGAAGGTTTTCAACATTTGGTAGCTGTTCCGGTAACATTTCCTGTTCCTGTCCGTACAAGCACTCGTTGGGACACATTCCCAGGGAAGCATGTTCAGCATTATTATAGGTGAATTCAGCTAACCATAATGCTTGAACCCACGACTCCATTCCTTCATGTAAATAACAGCGCAAGTATTGCTCAAGCGTCTGGTTAACTCTTTCAGTGTGTCCATCGGTCTGGGGATGATAACTAGTGGACAGGGCACAATTGATTCCTAACATCTGACAGAAAGCGCGCCAAAACTTTGATGTAAACTGCGGTCCCCTATCAGAAACAATAGTATGTGGTAGTCCATGAAGGCGAACCACATGCTGCAAAAACAATTTCGCCAATTCCTCTGCATCTGGAATGCCTGTACAAGGCACAAAGTGAGCCTGTTTGGATAAGTAATCCACTATCACCCATATCGTATCATACTGATTATCTGGTGGTAAATCTGTGATAAAGTCCATTGATATGTGTGTGCATATTTTGGTGGGAGTTTGGTGGGAGTTGGCAATGGTTTAAGTAAACCTGCCTTCTTGGTGTGATCAGCTTTACTTCGCACACATGTTTCACATTCCTGCACGTACCTGGTTACCTCTTGTCTCAAATGGGGCCACCAAAAGTACTTTTCCACTAGAGTCTGTGTCTTTTTACTCCCTGAATGTCCAGCCAAAGGGGAATTATGGCACCAATGCATAGCCTTCTTTTGAAGTTCCACAGTAGGCAAATATAATCTTCCATCATAATAAGGGAGATTCTCTTTAAATGTTTCCAAAGGGTTATTCACTCCCCAACTCTGATTCTTTTGATTCCTCATTGCCAGTTTCACCTGTTTCATCAACTTAGAGACTACTCCCCCTACAACCCTCTCTGCCGGGATTATAGATTTTGTTTCAGATACCATGTTGTCCATTTTTTGTTGGCGTGATAAGGCATCCGCCTTTCCATTTCTTTTTCCCGGGCGGAAAGTCACCACAAAATCAAACTCGTTGAAGAATTGAGACCACCGTAGTTGTCTAGGACTCAATGTGTGAGCCGTCTTAAAGTACTGTAGGTTTTTATGGTCTGTTACTACCAACACCTGATGTTTAGCCCCCAGTAAATAATGTCTCCATTCCAGGAATGCTGCCCTGATAGCTAACAATTCTTTATCAGTGATGGAATAATTTTTTTCACATGGAGTGAGCTTTCGTGAATAGTATGCTACTGGATGCCAAATCCCTTCTGGATCCTTCTGAGATAACACCGCCCTTATGACTATGACCACATTAGATGCATCCGTTTCTACTTGAAACATCCTATCCGAGTCTGGATGACGTAATACTGGAGCTGAGGTAAATGCCATTTTTAATTCTAGAAAACTTTTTCGCCCCCACATCCCAACAAAAACTTGTTGCCTTTCTTAGTAATCTTGTTATAGGTGCCACAATCTGAGAAAAATTAGTAACGAATCCTCTATAGAAATTGGCAAAACCCAAAAAAGATTGAATATCTTGAACACACTGGGGTTTGGGCCAATCCAGGACTGCTTGCACCTTGCTTTTGTCCATAATTATCCCTTCCGGGGTCAATATGAAGCCCAAAAACTCTTCTCTTTTCACATGAAAGGCACATTTTTCCAATTTCACATATAACTGATGTTCATGTAATTTCTTTAACACTACCCTTACATGGCTCACATGCTGCTCTTGTGAATTGGAATAAATTAGAATGTCATCAATATATACAAAAACAAAGATGTGTCATGCCCGCGCCGCTGGCACACGCATTGGCAACTATCATGGACTACTTGGTACTCATTTATCCTCCTAATACTCCTTGAACAACTCCTTTTCACGCCTTGGTCTTTTATTTCCATTTGCTCAACTTTGGTTCTTTCTTATTTTATTCAATTAACTACATTTACCATAATGCACCTGGCTACAGTCCTCAATTCCTGGCTATTCTCATTCATCGTTATTGGGACCACAATCCCCAGAAGCCCTAGCGCCAAGTGCTGCTTCCACCTGCTCAGGACCAGAGAGGGAGGAGGCAGATTGTCATCAGGTGTGCTGCCCCAGGTGCTGTCAATTAGCCTGCCTCAGAACAGGGCAGGGCTGTATATAAGCAGCTGCCTGCAGGAGCACAGTGTCTTGCATCTTGAGATCTCCCCGCTCCTGTTTGCCTTGACCCGCTACTTTGTATGCTGTTCCTGTTGCTGCATTATCCTGTTTTGATCCAGTGTCCTTTCCGGGCTCCCTGCCTTGCAGCCGATCACGCTCCGCTGCCTTCTATCTACAGCCCTTGTCCTCTGGGCTTCCTGCCTTACAGCCTACTACAGTCCTCTGCAGCCCTCTACAGCCAGCGGCCCGGCTCCTCTGGGCTCGCTCCTTGCTGCCCTGCTCTTCTGGGCTCCTTGCCTTGCAGCCTGCCTCACTCCGGCTGCCTACAGTTCTTGTCCTCTGGGCTTCCTGCCCTGCAGCCTGCCTCACTCCAGCTGCCTACAGTCCTTGTCCTCTGGCCTCCCTGCCCTACAGCCTGCAACCCTCTGCTGTCTCCAAGCCCTTGTCCTCTAGGCTTCCTGCCCTGCAGCCTGCCTCACTCCGGCTTCCTACAGTCCTTGTCCTCTGGGCTCCCTGCCCTACAGCCTGCAACCCTCTGCTGTCTCCAAGCCCTTGTCCTCTGGGCTCCCTACCTTGCAGCCTGCACCTCTTCGCTGCCTACAGCCCTTGTCCTCTGGACTCCTTCCTTGCAGCCTGCTCCCTCCGCTGCCTACAGCCCGTGTCCTCTGGACTCCCTGCCTTGCGGCTTGCTACACTCCTCTGAAGTACAGCCTGTTTTACACTTAGCTACCTACAGCCCTGCTCCTCTGGGCTCCCTACCTCGCGGCCCTATTCTTTGGGGCTCTCTGTCTGTCGCCTCCTACTAATCTCTCTCTGTCCTGTTCTTCTGGACTCCCTGCCTTGCAGCCTACTACAGTCCTCCGCAGTCCACTACAGTTTGCCTGCACCTAGTCCCACTCTTGACTGCAGACCTGCTTCCTACTTTGCAGCCCTTCTGTTTTCCTGACTGCTGCTCCCTTGTTCTCTTCCTTGAGTCCTCTGTACTCCACCTTAGGTTATCTACTTCAGTCTAACTGCCTTTCCTTCATTTCCTCCTGCTAGAATGCTCATTGACTTCCTTTTCGCTGGATATATCTGTTCTTGTCTTCTCATGTGTCTTATGTAATCCCTTTGTACAGAGCTTGCCTGTTGGTTTCCGGCAGGCAACCTCTGCCCCTTCCCTTGTCGCGTTTTCAGTGTTACAGACACCCACTGCTGTTGTTCCCAGCCATGAGCATACAGCGTGGGCCTCTGTTATAGCAATCTGTGCAGAAGGCTGGAGTTTCCTAAGGTTCGTGGAACACTCTTTCCCATTTCAGCATACACCCCAAGAGGGAATCCAGTTTGTTTGTACCTTTGTATCTTTTGCCCCTTTTGGCTCACAGCTACAGTTTCCTACTCTTCTTTCTTGTTTAACTCCCTGCTGTGTGTGCTTATCTGCTACCTTACTTCGGCACAGCCACCCAAAATCTACCTGGGTACCCTGTGCCACTCTTGACAGAGTGCCATTCCTGACAGAATGCAAGACCAAAAAGATTCTTGTTCCATAGGCAGGAAAGGCACACACAGACCAAAGATGCCTTCTTTTCGGTTCAAGAAACCTCTACAAAAATCTAAAGTTTTCCCAAGGACAGCAAACAAAAACCCTAGTCTAAAGGACAGACTCGCCCTAGTAAACAAAGGTTTACAAGCACAGTACTACACTCACTGGCTCTCTGACCCTTCTATGTATAACTACTATGACATTTGCAACTATGATCCACAGTCTCTATCTGTAGAAGAACTACAGCAAGATAACGAATTCTTGCAGATTTTGTTAGCCCTACCAGTGGATAACACTCATGCGCTTTCTGGCATTACTTTTGACACTGCTTCAACCAAAGATGTTGCACTCATTGTGGCAAACTCTCAACCAGAGTATGTTATTGCCAAAGGGACATCCTCAAGATCAGCTTGGCAAGCTACACAACCTCCCCAGACTACCGATACCACTCATTTAACAGGACAAGACATTCAGTATCCTGAAGTTAGAGCAGCTGGTCCTGGGTACAAAGGACCAATACTGACCCTCGGTTGTCTTAATGCTTCCCCAGTAACTACTAACCATGATAACTCTAAGGTCAGTCTGCCTATTGCAACACCCGAATTTTCTGCTACACCAGATTCTGAAGCTGTAGAACAGGCTAATGGAACATACCTGTTACAAGAACAACTCTTAAGCCTTAAAAGACAAAGTGAAGACCTCTATGATGAATTTGTCTATCTGTATTATAAGAATCTAGCTAAGGGACACAATCTACCAGACCATCTGACACTATGTCCAACACCCGACATTCTGTCTTTAGAGTTTAACAGATTAAGGCCTGTACTGGTAACACAGAAGAGGATACAGACTTATACAGAGCAGTTGGAAGACCTGAACTTGGCATATACATACCAGTTAAAGGTTGACACCGCTCATTCACTTACTAGCCACAGTAACACAGGCTGTCGTTCAGATAGTGAAGAATGGACTCCTCCAGTGGGCCAGATCGCTCACACGGCCATTACACCAAAGATCAAGTGTAATCATCTGACTGGACATTCCGCTGAGTCAAAGGATTGTTCCGTTCTTGCCCTTGATGTCAGTCCTTTACTCCCACTTACAGCCTCTACTGAAGTGACCAGATCTGAGATGTACTCTGCTTCTATGAACATTGGCACTCCTGACCATGAGTCAGATCCTGAAACATACCCAGTACCTGTCTGGAATCCAACTTTGCCTACTGTCAATACCCCAGATCCATGTATCAACTTGGGCACACAAGACTTTGCAGGCCAGCCTTCGGAAGGCTTACCCTTTCCTGGTCCTACATCCACCATGCTACTTGTTACAAGATCTGCAAGCCCAATCTCTGCTGCTCCCCCTGCTAGTACTCCTGAATCTGCTACTGATGCCTCATCTCAGATCACTCCCACTGCAGTCGAAGCACCCCCTTCCTCTCTGCCTGCAAGGACAGTACCTGTTGCAAAGCCAGTTAAAAGTTCTCCTATTAAGGCAACAGCTCCGGTAGATCCTGTTGGTGCCTCTGCAGCACCTAAGCTACCAGTCACGACGCCATCAGTCTCAGTTGCGTTCCTGTCGGCTGGTGCTTCTGTGACACCTATACTTCCAGCTGTTACAGCATCTGAACTTCCTACTGCCATTCCTGATCTTCCTGCAACTCATGGTGTTCCTGCAACTTTTGTTACTCCTGAAGTCTCCGTCGCAAATCTTCATGTTGCCTTTGCTGCTTCTGACAATTTGGACGACCGTCCTAGAGCAACCAATTCAGCTGAATCTCTGGTTCCACCTTTCAGCACTGTACCATTGCCAGTCCTTAGGAAGACCACTTCTTTCAAAGCAATATATGCCATGGAGCCTGCAGCACATCTCCACAGTTCCTCAGTTCATGAACGCACTGTTGGATTTTGGGTCCCTAAGAAGTTGTCTTTTCTGAATTCCACCTCCAAGGTTCGAAACATTGGTAATGTCTCCTCCCTTCAAGACTCTCACCTTGCAGTATTAAACAGTTTTTGGTGCTTCGTGATGTGCCTTTTCGGTATAAGACTCTCTCGTGGTGTGACAGGCCTTGGACGTGCTCTTCTTGTTGGTCAGTCTTCAGGGGGCCTGGAGAGGGGCATGGAGAGGGGCATACTGTCATGCCCGCGCCGCTGGCACACGCATTGGCAACCAGCATGGACTACTTGGTACTCATTTATCCTCCTAATACTCCTTGAACGACTCCTTTTCACGCCTTGGTCTTTTATTTCCATTTGCTCAACGTTGGTTCTTTCTTATTTTATTCAATTAACTACATTTACCATAATGCACCTGGCTACAGTCCTCAATTCCTGGCTATTCTGATTCATCGTTATTGGGACCACAATCCCCAGAAACCCTAGCGGCCAGTGCTACGTCCACCTGCTCAGGACCAGAGAGGGAGGAGGCAGATTGTCATCAGATGTGCTGCCCCAGGTGCTGTCAATTAGCCTGCCTCAGAACAGGGAAGGGCTGTATATAAGCAGCTGCCTGCAGGAGCACAGTGTCTTGCATCTTGAGATCTCCCCGCTCCTGTTTGCCTTGACCCGCTACTTTGTATGCTGATCCTGTTTTGATCCAGTGCCCTTTCCGGGCTCCCTGCCTTGCAGCCGATCACGCTCCACTGCCTTCTACCTACAGCCCTTGTTCTCTGGGCTTCCTGCCTTGCAGCCTACTACAGTCCTCTGCAGCCCTCTACAGCCAGCGGCCCTGCTCCTCTGGGCTCACTCCTTGCTGCCCTGCTCTTCTGGGCTCCTTGCCTTGCAGCCTGCCTCACTCGGGCTGCCTACAGTCCTTGTCCTCTGGGCTCCCTGCCCTACAGCCTGCAACCCTCTGCTGTCTCCAAGCCCTTGTCCTCTGGGCTTCCTGCCCTGCAGCCTGCCTCACTCCGGCTGCCTACAGTCCTTGTCCTCTGGGCTCCCTGCCCTACAGCCTGCAACCCTCTGCTGTCTCCAAGCCCTTGTCCTCTGGGCTCCCTACCTTGCAGCCTGCACCTCTTCGCTGCCTACAGCCCTTGTCCTCTGTGCTCCTTCCTTGCAGCCTGCTCCCTCCGCTGCCTACAGCCCGTGTCCTCTGGAGTCCCTGCCTTGCGGCTTGCTACACCTCTGAAGTACAGCCTGTTTTACACTTAGCTACCTACAGCCCTGCTCCTCTGGGCTCCCTACCTCGCGGCCCTATTCTTTGGGGCTCTCTGTCTGTCGCCTCCTACTAATCTCTCTCTGTCCTGTTCTTCTGGACTCCCTGCCTTGCAGCCTACTACAGTCCTCCGCAGTCCACTACAGTTTGCCTGCACCTAGTCCCACTCTAGACTTCAGACCTGCTTCCTACTTTGCAGCCCTTCTGTTTTCCTGACTTCTGCTCGCTTGTTCTCTTCCTTGAGTCCTCTGTACTCCCCCTTAGGTTATCTACTTCAGTCTAACTGCCTTTCCTGCATTTCCTTCTGCTAGAATGCTCATTGACTTCCTTTTCGCTGGATATATCTGTTCTTGTCTTCTCATGTGTCTTATGTAATCCCTTTGTACAGAGCTTGCCTGTTGGTTTCCGGCAGGCAACCTCTGCCCCTTCCCTTGTCGCGTTTTCAGTGTTACAGACACCCACTGCTGTTGTTCCCAGCCATGAGCATACAGCGTGGGCCTCTGTTATAGCAATCTGTGCAGAAGGCTGGAGTTTCCTAAGGTTCGTGGAACACTCTTTCCCATTTCAGCATACACCCCAAGAGGGAATCCAGTTTGTTTGTACCTTTGTATCTTTTGCCCCTTTTGGCTCACAGCTACAATTTCCTACTCTTCTTTCTTGTTTAACTCCCTGCTGTGTGTGCTTATCTGCTACCTTACTTCGGCACAGCCACCCAAAATCTACCTGGGTACCCTGTGCCACTCTTGACAGAGTGCCATTCCTGACAAGATGTCCAAAAACTCACTCAGAACCTCCTGCATAAAAAATTGAAATGCCGCAGGAGCATTACATAAACCAAAAGGCATAACCAAATATTCAAATAATCCAAACTTAGTTCTAAATGCAGTTTTCCACTCATCACCCTCCTTAACACGAATCAAATGATAAGCTCCACGTAAATCAAGTTTTGTGTACACCACTGCTGTCTTCACTTGATCCAGCAGGCCAGAAATTAAAGGGAGTGGATATCTGTTCTTTACTGTCACTTTGTTCAATGCACGATAATCAATACATGTTCTCAACGCACCTTCTTTTTTAGGCACAAAAAACAATGGAGATGAGACTGGTGATGTGGAATGTCGAATGAATCCTTTCTTTAACATCTCATCCAAATACTCTCTCAGATGTTGGTTTTCAGTTTCCGTTAATACATAGATTCTGCTACATGGCAATTTAGCCCCGTGTTCTAACTCTATGACACAGTCATATGGTCTATGGGGAGGCAATTGTTCCGCTCCTCCTTTGTCAAACACATTTACAAACTCTAGATATTGAGCTGGAACCTGTAACCCCACAGCCCCTACCACTTGCACTGCCCGTGGCTGATCAGCCAAAAACAATGCAGGGCTCACCTCCTCCTCAATGTGACCAATGCATTCTGGATTCTCAAAAAAAATCTCTCTAGCCACCCAATCAATTCTTGGATTATGCTGAGTCAACCAAGGAATTCCTAAAATACGACCAAACTGGGGAGCTGCAATTAGATCCAGTACAATGTCCTCCACATGTCCAGACTGACACCTCATTTCTATGGGTTCAGTTTGCTGACAAATGGGTCCTGAAATTAAAGGCGACCCATCCACCGACTGCACCCCTTCCACCTGAGTCTTTTCTCTCAATGGCAACCCCAGTCTTTTGGCCAAATCAATGTCAATAAAGTTTCCAGTTGCCCCTGAATCTATCATGGCTGACACCATCTATTTTGTACAAGCAAAAAATAAAGTTACCAGAATATACAAATGAGAATTACCTTTTCGTGAAGTATTTGCTACCCAAGTGGGGAACTTTTCAACCACTGAGCCTGACACCTGTGTTCCCCCTAAGGCCGGCCCAAGCCTTTTCCCGACTCGCCTTTGCTCTTGTCTCCCCCCCATCTTCTTGGGAGTATTTGGACAAGAACGAATATAATGTCCAGGTTGACCACAGTACAAACACAAATTATTAGCATTCCTCTGCTCCTTTTCGTTATCCGATAAAGGTCCCCTCACCCCTCCAATCTGCATAGGTTCCCCTTCACCGTTTCTGTTCACCCTTCCTCTATCCAATCGTACAAAAGGTACCACCTCTGGTTTCTTCCTATCTCCCTTTCGTTCATTCATCCGATGATCCAACCTTAATGCCAAATCAATCATAGCTGTACATATGTCGGGCTGCGCCTCCACCTGCGCCATAGCGTCTTTTAATTCTTCTTTCAATCCCTGATAGAATAAAACTGTCTGTTTATTCTCTGGCCAATCTGTTTCAATTACCAGTCTATTGAAATGTGTTACATAAGAAACCAAATCTCTGGTACCCTGTTTTAGTGCCAATAACTCCTTGTCTTGTGCCAATGACACTTCCCTTTGGTCAAACAATCAACCAAATTCTGCCAGAAAGTTATCCCAATTGTACAATAGCGGGTCATCTTTCTGTACCAATGGCATTGCCCAAGTGGCTGCATCTCCTGTTAGGTATGAAATTACAAAGGCAGTTCTTGCTTGAATAGTCTCAAAGGCCGATGGTTTACACAAAAAATGTAACCTACACTGAGTCAAGAACGTCATGTATTTTTTTGGTCCCCAGAAAACCTTTCGGGCGCTGCCAAGGGCACACTACTGGGAGCTTGAACCACAACAGTGGGCGTTTTTGTTCCTGTTCTACCGGTAGAAGACCCTGCTTCCTCCAATGGAGTCCCTTGTGCTACCAATCCTTGCACTTGATTCTTCAGAGTACTAGATTCCTGTCTTACATGTATCAATTCCACCTGAATCTCCTGTAGTGCCTTTAGCACTTCCGCCAATGAGGGAGGGTTATCCATTTGGCCTGGGTGGTTCAGTAATCCCGAAATCGGGGGCTGTTGATTCTGTCACAACTGAAGTTAGGGAGGAGGATTTCAATCCACTCTCCCGAACCACAGAAGCGAATGGATCAACCCCTCCCACCGTGGTTGGCACGGGCGCCTGGATGTTCGAATTACAGGTAGCCACGTGGCAGCCAATGGGGGGAAGAAGGAGTTAGGGAAAGGGGATGGACAAATAAAGGGAAGTAGGGGAACAAGACATAAACAGCAAAAGACCTCTACAATTCCTGACTCGATAATGTAATACTCCTGCAACCTGACCTGACTCGACCTTCAGCAATTCGTAGAACATAACATGACCTTCATACCATACATAACCTATTACACATGACCTCCGGTGTGTTAGCAATCATGACTTTAAAGCCACAGTACTTAGATCGTGAGCAGAGAACAAAGAGACATACATATAACATGGATTAACATAACACACTGCACATAGACAGAAGCTTTTCTTAATGTGGAAAAGCCAAATAATTGGAAATGCAAATTAGTCGGGATGTTTTTCCCTTGTTTTTAGAACGTGAAGAAAACAATGCGCCTGCAACCAGACTGACGTTTATCTTGCCCAAAACCTAGTTGTCACATTAGACCTAGAAGGGTAAAAGCACCCATATACGTTTCTTTTATGAGAGTTCACTTAACTCATGGTCCGGACGTTTTCCTTGTTACATCCGGACAGAAATGCATGAAGCGTCTGTACACTCCGTATCACCGCCACAACCCGGCAAAACAAACAAACACAGAAGCACTTAACTGAGGGTCCGGGAGCCTCCTGCGGCTGACCCGGACCTGTAGAACTGAGGCAGAGTGTTCACCGCTGCAGCTCGCGGAAAGAAGATGCTTGGAGGCATAGACGGCGTGACGTGAAGAGATTACCCTTCTAGCGTTCGCGTTGCTGCTTCGCTCCTGCCGCCGCCGCCCGTGCTCTCCAACATTAATCAACAGCAACTGAGTACGTGCGAGCGGCCGTTAAGAGCCCACTCCCTAATTACAAAGTGCCGGCGGCTGAGTACCGGCGGGCCCAAGGAACTACACATTCCCCATGCCTACTGGGAATTGTAGTTTTCAAATACGCCATACCTGTTTTCTCCTGCACCACAGGCCCTTATTCCTTACAAAAGCTCCCTGGTAGACAGAACTACGACAGGCTGCCGACCCAAGATGTGGACTGCCGAGGAATCCCAAGGAGAAGCGCCCGGACTGTTGTCCACCACCGTCGGCGGCCAGCCGTCGCTGACCAGAGCTGCCGTGCTCCCGTTTGCCTAAGAACTCTTGAACCAAGGACGCTCTCGTCCGCATCGTCGCCTGCTTTATCCCGCTGGAGAAGGCCAGACCGTCGACGTGCCGAGGCGTATCCGCCGGTGGGTTCCCCGCCACCCAAAGACCACAGAGACGCCGACGACTCGACACCCTTGCTGGGCCACAGTTCTTCAAATTCTTTGCGGTCCAGAACAATCGACATCGAGGTGCCCCGCACGCCTCTTCCTTGCAGCATGTTTAGGTTTCCCTGTCACCGAGCACCGCTAGGAAAGAAGCGGCCACTTCACTGCCGTAGTTCACCCTGTTCTCCGTCGGACGTTCGATGACCTGTGACTCCTGCCTTAAAGAGAGGGCACTCAAGAAGGGCCGTCGATTCCCCGACAAGGAACGCTACAATGCCAGGTAATTTGGGGTTGCAGAACAATTGGAAAGTCTCTTGTGAACATTATATGGACTGGGCTTGTGATATAACTTTATTCTACAGGTTGCCCAGGTGGGGGGATCTCCACACAGAACTGTGTCTAGGCATCGGGGCAGTATTCTGCCACTTGTTCTAACCAACTGCTTTCCTCTTATCTCTATTGTTGGTTTCCTTTACGAACTGATTTGTGTGACATTTAACCGTACAGTTGATGCACTTAAAAGAGATCTAATAGTAATTGTGGTACCACGTACAACTGTATATTTGCCATTTTAGATAACCGAGTACAAAGTGAGTTATCGTGATATTGTACATAACCTTGAATATTAATTATATAAAGACTGTGTTTTAAATGATACAGTGTGCGGACATTCATTTGTGGGTACTTGGGGACTACACTGTACTTAAGAACCAGCCTGCATCACCTCCTGAGAAGCTAGGCCTTGATTGCTCGTCCATTGCTACCAACAATAGAGAATCTTGGCTGGGGTCCTCTGTGGCTCTCCTCTACCACATAGAGAGCAGGAGTACAGACCCCTCCTCCAGTCTTTACACCACCTTGACATCTAGCACCTCTGCCACCCTGGCCATGGCCAACTGCATAGACTTCTTCCGACTTCCTCGGGCGCAGCCCCACCTCCATCTGGGACACTCTCACTTCGGACACTTCCTGGCACCGTCCTAGCTCCAGGATGCGGGGCAGTGTGATGCCTGGTTCATGCAGCACCTGCCTGCACGGCTTCCCTGACGCACATCCTTGGATTAGCTGGTTCCGTATCATCGTGTCTGTATTGTCCCACACGCACGGCAGAGCAAGCCGGAGCAACCTGCCATAGAACATGTCCAAGGTCTCGTCGTCTTTCTGGCGAGCAGAGGTCATGACAAAACGTTCATAGCCTGTGTTTGCAAGGGGCAGGAAGTAGTCTCTCAGAGCAGTCTTCGCTGCATCATAGGATGCGTTGGAAGTTGTAGGGACTGGAATACCTCGTGTACCGCATGCCCGGCAGAATACAGCAGCATTGCCACCTTGCTGTCATCATTGTTCTCCCCCGCAGCTCTGAAATACATATCCAGCCTGTCAATCCATATTTTCCAGCGTGACCCCAGAATGGAGGGGGCGCTGAGATGTCGAATTCGGGCATTAGTTGGAGTGCCCCTTGCTGTCTCATTACAAGCGGCGCTGAAGGCGCCGGAGCGAGGGGCAGTGGAAGTGGCGCCACTGCTTGATCGCTCATGATGGCGAGCGCACAGGGCACCCCACCCACAATAAAATGGGGACGATGTAGCACACCGGATGAGTGTGACACTGTTGGTGAGCCTCTGCTCCCGAGATCTTCTGATGACTCTTCACCACCTTGCAATCAGCAGGCCTGCACTCCCTTCATGCCCCCAAAAGTGTCCAAAACTGAAAAAATAGGGGTACCAGGCATGCATCCAGTGCAGCAGTGCACAGATGGGGCACATGTAGTTGACCAGGGCCCACCCAGCCACTCCAGTGGCTCCACAAATTGAGTAGGGTAAGGCCGGGGGAACAAAGGAAATTACAGGCCTCCCCCAGCTCCTCACCTCAACCTTGACATAGAAATTGAAGAAAATGACTTCAAAGGCACCATATGTGCATAATCAGCTGTCCCGCTAATGGGATTTCCAAATATTAAGCCCAGATGGTGCACAGGCACTCTAGAAACAAGCCGCAACCATCACAAGTGTATAAACCGAAATGGTGGCCGAACCATGTGGCTCTCCCCCTCTCCGCGGCATTCGGAACGTTGAGGTTAAGATCCGATCAGCAAACAATGAAAAATAACCCCCCATTCTCACTGCCGTACCCGGGTCAAAGAGGCCTGCTTCGTCGCCACTGTTGTAACTTCTCTGCTCACAGAGCACCGTGAGCCCCTCCACCAGAAGACAGACACACACGGACACATGTCCTGCTGGTTCGGGCTCCCCGGTCGCACTGACACGGCCAGGAACACCCCTTTTATTTATATGCACGCGGCGGAATGCAACGTCACTTCGCCGCGTGCGTTTGCCCTAAAAGGGGCAGCACCACACTCCCCTTTCTCTCTGGACTTCATGACACTTCCAGAAACCACCTTCGGAACCCTCTATTTATTTGTCCATCCACGACCTACTCCTCACTCTATCCCTCTCTGTCCCTCCACCGCTCTAGGCCCCCCGTCCTCCCTGTCTTGTGCTCTCGGTGTGTTCCTCTGAGCAAGAACCTCCTCCTCCTCCTATCTCTACTCTATCATGTCTTTGCTCCTTCAAGCACCACCCTCCTGTCTTCACTCTCGTACTGCCCTCCTCAAAGTACTTTTATCCTCTAATAACCTCCAGATTGTTTCCTTTGCGTAGCTGACCTTACTCAACAATATTTTGCTATCTAACCCTTAAACTCTTCTACCTCCTCTGTAACCTCTTCCACCTTCCCTTTAATCTCGACAACCTCCTCCGTAACTTCTTCCACCTTTCCTTTAAACTCTACAACCACCCTGTGACCTCCTCCACCTGCTCCTTGAACTCTGTAACTTCATCCTTACACTTTACAACCTCCTCCTTATCTGCCTACACCTCCTTCTTAATCTCTTCAAACTCCTTCAAAAAATCTCCTTTTGCCAATATATTCTCCCCCTCCAGCTCCTTGCCCTTTCTCCACCTTACCCTGCTCCTCCAGTGACCCCCTCGAGCTCCTCGCCCTTCCTCCACCTTACCCTGCTCCTCCAGTCTCCCCCTCCAGCTCCACACCCTTACTCCACCTTACCCTGCTCCTCCAGTCTCCCCCTCCAGCTCCTCGCTCTTCCTCCATCTTACCCTTCTCCTCCAGTCTCCCCCCCAACTCCTCGCCCTTCCTCCATCTTACCCTGCTCCTCCTGTCTCCCCCTCCAGCTCATCACCCTTCCTCCACCTCCCCCTGCTCCTCCAGTCTCCCCCTCCAGCTCCTCGCCCTTGCTCCACCTTACCCTGCTCTTCCAGTTTCCTCCTACAGCTCCTGTACTCCTTCCCCTTGCTGTTCTCCAGCTCTCTTCAGACTCCTTCCTTATGCTCCTGCTTCAGCCACCATCCTCTGTTCTCCAAGCACCAATGCTGACCGACTGGGAGACTGAGTTTAGTAGGGCCTTGGCCCTGCTGTCTAGCGTCTTTTGAGAAAAGGGTACTCGAGTCGGGCGTGCAGACTTTCTATTGGGGTACTTGGGAAGTGTCGTTCTCTGGGCCTGGGCGAGTCTCCCGGCTCTGCTGGACCGCAGCCTCGGGAACTACATCTGCCATCTTGGAGTTCCCAACATCCACTTTAGGTTGCTGGTATGGCTGTTGCTAGGCACGTCCTCAGCCTAACTCTTGTCCCCCTCATTGGATTTGGGAGTGATTCCAGCACGTGCGCAAGGGGAGCAGAGCGGGTAGGTGCTGCCTCTCAGATTCCCTTAAGGGTGCACTTTTATTTGTCCCATTAGTTCTACAAGGGCCTGTGTGGTCGCCGTTGGTATATTTTGTCTACCCCCTAAAGGGGCCAGGTCCTATTTCTACATGGGGAGGTTGTAGTGAAAAAGGAGAACCCGCACCTCCCTGGAACCAGCCCTTAGTGCAATAAAATCACTCCTAATCACCTTCCCACACAAGTAAGTTTATGCAAAAGCACGATGAACTCAGTCTGGAAGAAAGCCAATCACACAGAATATATGATGCTTGCATTTATTTTCTACAGTGTCTAATGAGAACTAAGCAGCATTTTACAATAATATGGGAATGAAAGTGCAAGCAGTATAATGCCAATTGTCAGTCACAGATGAATATGCAATTATTTTGTCTTACGCTCCTAGATAATGTAGATGAAGGTACGATCAGATCACACCCGGGACCCTCGCCACTACAGGTGCCCAGCACTCCTCAGAGAGGAGGGGAGGACTGGCCAAGCCCCCCACAGTCCTACACCAGAGCGGGGATGTGATGCTAGGAGTCTCAGCTCAGATAGTGCACGGCTGGTCGTCCAGGCACTGTTCCTCTTCGTGCGCGTGTTTCACCAAACAGCTGTCAGGAAAAAGGGCTGGTGCAAGAAAGGAATGTGCAAAAGACGATAGAGGTCTGTGGAATTCACGAGTTCAACTCTAACTACATTTCCCAGCATGCTTTAGGGAGAATTGTAGTTGCTGTCGTGCGGCCGTTGACACAGCTGGTAAGGATTAACAAACGTTTATAAGGAGTTACAGAGCCACGGCAGGTGTGGCTTATTTTGTGTATCGAAGCAGGAGCAGGCGAAGCTATGACACCGGCAGCAGCATGTGAAAACTCTCTACAGGAACACGGACTACAGGCGGCTGCGGAACCCATTTTAGAAGCTGAAGACTGCTACGTCCGGGAAGGCTTGCGGGTTTCCCGAACTTGAGTTAAGTACAGGGCGAGTGGCGGCTGGCAGAATCACGCTCTTATGGGTGTTATTTGCTGTGTGTGGAAACGGCGCGCTTATCGCTCGGACATAAAGTAGTTTGTCTTTGTTTCTAGTATTCTGCTGCCTTGAAAATCCTGTGTTAGAAGTTTGTTTGCTCGCAAGGTTCATTGATCAATGCGGGTGGAACAGCCATTACTGCATTTTATAACAACAAATCACGTTCTAAAATTATAAGGGGCATATGTTATTTGTTATTTATGTTGCTGCAAAAAAGTTCCATGTTTCATGTTATGTGCTCATATTCATTGTTTTCTGTAAGCCCACGAGCCATGTGTTTGTTGAATTCATTGTGGGATTTTCTCCCAAGTATGACATGTGCAGAGTATCATCTATGTTTCTGTGTTTATGAGGTCGTAGGGTCAGGTCTAAGACTATGTTAGATGCACGTATTAAGGTGTTTCAAAGCTCAGGTCTATATTCTGTGTATGGTATGCTGGATACAGGTGTAAAGTGTTCAGAGGAAAGTAGGTAGGGTTCTTTCCCGTTGCTTCCCTAGTCCTATCTAACATAGGTTTTTCCTAATCCTCTTACCGGTGTTCCTAATTTTCCCCCACCCTATCCACAACCTCTTCCTAACTCCTCTTCCCCCCATTGGCTGCCACGTGGTGTCCTGTTTATTCTATCAGGTGCCTGTGCCAACCACGGGTGGAGGGTCGACTTCATTCGGCTTCTGTGGTTCGGGAGAGAGTGTCGAATTCTCTTCCCTTGTACGGAGTATTATTGACATAATAAGCCACCCCCATATTGGGATACTTACAACCACCCAAGCCAAATGGACGTGACACTTCCGCCTTTAGCCGATGTGCTAAAGGCTCTTCAGGATATTCAGTTGGAGTTGGCACATGCCAGACAAGAGTCAAATAATCTAAAAACACAAGTTCAGAGTTTGGTAGCTCAGGGAATTCCTTTGGAAGGCAACAGAACTCAGGGAGCGTCCACAAGTCAAAATCCAACAATCATTGTGAAACCTCCGAGCAGTGTTCCTCTAGCAGCGCCGGAGCGGTTTGCGGGAGATCCTCGCAAATACATGACGTTCCTCACGCAATGCAGATTACATTTTTTGTGTAAACCCACAGCTTTTGAGAGTATACAGGCGAGAACAGCTTTTTTAATCTCCTATTTAACTGGAGATGCAGCAGCTTGGGCCATGCCTTTGGTACAAAAGGATGATCCATTGCTATATAATTGGGATGGTTTTTTGGCAGAATTTGGCAGACTATTTGATAGAAGAGAAGTGTCCTTAGCACAGGACAAAGAGTTGTTGGGATTGAAGCAAGGAACAAGGGATTTGGTCACTTATGTCACACAATTTAATAGGCTGGTAATCGAAACAGAGTGGCCAGTGGCTAAGCAAACAGTGTTATTTTACCAGGGGTTACGCGAAGAACTCAAGGATGCTATTGCTCAAGTAGAGCCGCAACCAAGTACTTGTACGGCAATGATTGACTTGGGATTACGATTGGATCATAGGATGAATGAGCGAAAAGGGGATAAGAAAAGACCGGAAGTATTACCATTTGCGAGGCTGGATAGAGGTAGAGGAGGAAAACTGAGTGAAGCGGAACCTATGCAAATTGGCAGTATTAGAGGACCATTATCAGCCTTAGAAAAGGAACAACGTAAAATGAATAAATTGTGTCTTTATTGTGGGCAGGCGGGACACTTTATACGTACCTGTCCCAACACCCCGCAAAAGAAGGTGGGTGGAGAAAAGAGTACTAAGGAGTCGGGAAAAGAGTTGGGCCGACCTTAGGGGGAACACAGGTGTCAGGCCCGAACGAAGTCAGGTTCCCAAGATTGGTGGCAAATACGATGGGAAGTAAAACTTCTCATTTATACATTCTGGTAACATTATATTTTGCGTGTACTAAACAAGAAGTGATGGCCTTGGTAGATTCTGGGGCTACAGGCAAATTTGTGGATATTTCATTTGCTGAAAGGTTGGGATTACCCTTGGTTGATAAACAAAAGATGGAGGGAGTGCAATCTGTGGATGGTTCACCACTAATATCAGGGCCCATCCGGACACAGACACAAGTCATGGAGATGATTTGTACATCTGGGCATAAGGAGGAAATCACGTTTGATTTAATTGCCGCCCCACAGTTCGGATTGATTTTGGGTATGCCATGGTTGGTGCTACATAATCCTCGGATTGATTGGGTAAGACAAGTCTTGTGGTTTGAGGAGGAAAGTTGTCAGGAACATATGGTACCAGAAGTAGGATCTGTCCAATTTATGGTAGAGAAAGGATTGGACAATCAGGTGGTGGGGGCCATGAGTGGAGAGATTCCGTCACAGTATCAAGAATTTGTCCAGGTATTTGACAAAAGGGTAGCAGAGCAGTTACCACCTCATAGGCCATATGATTGCGTGATTGATCTTGAGGAAGGAGCAAAATTACCGTGCAGCAGGATTTACGCTCTTACTGAAAAAGAAAATAAGTATTTACGTGACTATTTGGATGAGATGTTGGCTAAGGGGTTTATAAGACACTCTACGTCCCCGGTCTCCTCACCATTGTTTTTTGTTCCAAAAAAAGAAGGCACTTTACAAACTTGCATAGATTACCGTGCATTAAATAAGGTGACAATTAAGAACAGGTTCCCATTGCCTCTGATTGCAGTCCTTTTAGATCAAGTAAGGACAGCCAAGATTTATACTAAATTGGACTTGAGAGGAGCTTATCATCTGATAAGAGTGAAAGAAGGTGATGAGTGGAAAAGAGCTTTCCGGACAAAGTTTGGGTTATTTGAATATTTGGTTATGCTTTTGGTCTATGTAATGCCCCAGCGGCTTTTCAGTTTTTCATGCAAAAGGTATTGCATGACTTTCTTGATGTTTTTGTTATTGTGTACATAGACGACATTTTGATTTATTCTGAGTCTCTAGAACAGCATGTGCAGCATGTGAAAGCTGTGTTGCACAGGTTGCAAGCTTATCAACTGTGTGTTAAGCTAGAGAAATGTGCCTTCCACGTGACACAGGTGGAGTTTTTGGGCTTCATTCTGTCGGCAACAGGAATTGTGATGGATCCTAAAAAAGTGCAGGCCGTCAGGGATTGGCCATCTCCACAATGCATAAAAGATATTCAGTCTTTTATGGGTTTTGCTAATTTTTATAGGAGGTTTATTAGTAATTTCGCAAACATTGTTACCCCTATTACACAATTACTCAAAAAGGCAGTGAAATTTCATTGGAGTACTGAAGCAGAAAAAGCGTTTCACGAATTGAAGATAGCCTTTACCACTGCTCCAGTATTAAGACATCCAAACACGGAGAGGGTCTTTCAGGTGGAGACAGATGCCAGCAATGTGGCCATAGGAGCTATTCTTTCCCAAAAGGATGAGAATGGAGTTTTGCATCCGGTGGCATTTTTCTCTAGGAAATTGTCTGGATGCGAACAAAACTATTCCATCACTGATAAAGAACTATTGGCTATCCGATCAGCATTCCTTGAGTGGAGGCATTACTTACTGGGAGCAAAACATCAGGTTGTGGTAGTAACAGATCATAAAATTTTACAATACTTTAAGACAGCTCAATCTTTGAGTCCACGACAATTAAGATGGTCTCAATATTTCAATGAATTTGATTTTGTGGTGACTTTTAGGCCGGGAAAGAAAAACGGTAAAGCTGATGCTTTGTCCCGGCAACAGAATTTAGACAATACAATAAGTGAAACAAAGACGATCATTGCACCCGATAGGATTATTGGGACTATTACCACGAAGTTGATTGAACAGGTAAAGAAAGCAGTATCATCTAGACAACTGCAAGAGTGGCAAAGGAGTCATTCGACTAGGACAGTACGGAATGGCTTACCATATCATCAGGGTCGGTTGTATTTACCAACCAAGATGTTGCAAGAAAAGGCTTTGTTTTGGTGTCATAACTCTCTCTTGGCGGGACATGCAGGTCAGAAAAAAATGAAAGTGATGTTGGAAAAGTATTTTTGGTGGCCCACATTAAGACAAGACATTATGACTTATTTGGTACGATGTGAAAATTGTTTAAGAAATAAGGCAGATCATGTTAAGAAAAGAGGCTTGTTGCAGCCATTACCGACGCCTGAGAGACCCTGGACTCACATTTCGATGGATTTCATCACAGATTTGCCCCCTAACAATCACTTTGATACAATATTGGATGTAGTGGATTTCTTGTCAAAACAGGCACATTTTGTGCCGTGTGTTGGAATACCGGGAGCAGGCGAATTGGCTGAGTTATTTCTACAACACATAGTGAGATTACATGGTCTACCTAAAAGCATTGTTTCAGACAGAGGTTCTCAGTTTACTTCCAGGTTTTGGCGTGCTTTTTGTCGACTATTAGGAATCAACTGTGCTCTATCCACCAGCTATCACCCTGAAACAGATGGTCAAAAGGAAAGAATGAATCAAACACTTGAACAATATTTGCGAGGGTATTTGGGGGATGGAAGAGGATCCTGGGTGCAATCTCTTTGGTTAGCAGAATTCACATACAATAACACCTTTCACAGTTCTTTGGAAATGGCTCCTAATGGGTGCCTGTATGGTCAGGAGCAGAATATGTTACCTGAACATTTGCCCGAAATAGAAAGTATACCAGCATTGCAGGAGCGCAAACAGTTGCTTTTGGAAGTCAGACAAAAAGCACGAACCAATTTGGAACATGCCAAAAGTATGTATAAAACACAAGCTGATAAGCATAGACAGGAAAGTCCTAAATATCAAGTGGGAAATAGAGTGTGGCTCTCAACTCGAAACCTCTCCATGATAGGATCATGAAAATGTATGCCTAGGTTCATTGGGACGTATACCATTATTCAATGTATTTCTGAAACTGCTATGAAATTACGTTTGCCTAAGAATTTAGCGATACACCGAGTATTCCATGTATCTCTTCTTAAACCCGCAGCTCCTGGGATGACAACTAAATGACCACCAGCAATCATGAAAGAAGGACAGGTGGAATATGAAGTGAAACGAATTTTGGATGTCAAGAAACGGGGCCAGAAGATGTGGTATTTAATTCAATGGAAAGGCTATGGACCGGAGGATTGTTCTTGGGAGCCAGCAGGAGCAGTGCATGCTCCTATGTTGGTGAAACAATTTCACTTGCGCCACATGTCCAAGGCTGGTTTAGGAAGGCCTGTGAGAGGGGAGGTAATGTCAGGAAAAAGGGCTGGTGCAAGAAAGGAGTGTGCAAAAGGCGATAGAGGTCTGTGGAATTCACGAGTTCAACTCTAACTACATTTCCCAGCATGCTTTAGGGAGAATTGTAGTTGCGGTCGTGCGGCCGTTGACACAGCTGGTAAGGATTAACAAACGTTTATAAGGAGTTACAGAGCCACGGCAGGTGTGGCTTATTTTGTGTATCGAAGCAGGAGCAGGCGAAGCTATGACACCGGCAGCAGCATGTGAAAACTCTCTACGGGAACACGGACTACAGGCGGCTGCGGAACCCATTTTAGAAGCTGAAGACTGCTACGTCCGGGAAGGCTTGCGGGTTTCCCGGACTTGAGTTAAGTACAGGGCGAGTGGCGGCTGGCAGAATCACGCTCTTATGGGTGTTATTTGCTGTGTGTGGAAACGGCGCACTTATCGCTCGGACATAAAGTAGTTTGTCCTTGTTTCTAGTATCCTGCCGCCTTGAAAATCCCGTGTTAGAAGTTTGTTTGCTCGCAAGGTTCATTGATCAATGCGGGTGGAAAAGCCATTACTGCATTGTATAACAACAAATCACGTTCTAAAATTATAAGGGGCATATGTTATTTGTTATTTATGTTGCTGCAAAAACGTTCCATGTTTCATGTTATGTGCTCATATTCATTGTTTTCTGTAAGACCACGGGCCATGTGTTTGTTGAATTCATTGTGGGATTTTCTCCCAAGTATGACATGTGCAGAGTATCATCTATGTTTCTGTGTTTATGAGGTCGTAGGGACAGGTCTAAGACTATGTTAGATGCACGCATTAAGGTGTTTCAAAGCTCAGGTCTATATTCTGTGTATGGTATGCTGGATACAGGTGTAAAGTGTTCAGAGGAAAGTAGGTAGGGTTCTTTCCCGTTGCTTCCCTAGTCCTATCCAACATAGGTTTTTCCTAATCCTCTTACCGGTGTTCCTAATTTTCCCCCACCCTATCCACAACCTCTTCCTAACTCCTCTTCCCCCCATTGGCTGCCATGTGGTGTCCTGTTTATTGTATCAGGTGCCTGTGCCAACCACGGGTGGAGGGTCGACTTCATTCGGCTTCTGTGGTTCGGGAAAGAGTGTCAAATTCTCTTCCCTTGTACGGAGTATTATTGACAACAGCACAGGATGAGTCCCTCCCTCACTGGCCCAGGTATAGTTCTCTTATTAGGGGCTGCACGTCAATCACTATGACGCACCAGCTCTTCGAGAAGCTTCTAGGCTCACCCTTCCGGGCAGTAAACATGTTTTCACCTGGAAAGTTACAAGACCGTAAACAGCCAGTCTTGGGCCCCAGGCTTGGTGCACGTTGTTTTGGGAAGGCCTGACATTCCTGTGTTATCAATGCACCTGACTCGCAGAGCGAAGACGAGCAAGGCTGTGCAAAGCTGTGCCTGGCTCCCAAGGGCTGCGCAGAGCCTCTTACAAAATCTAGATGTTTATGTCTTCAAGAAGGGCCTTTGCAGTTAACCCCTTACAAGTGTGCGAGCTCACCCAGTTCGAGAGGCCTGGCTGATTTCAGCATTTTCCTCCATGCTTCGAAAGGGCTCTAATACACACAAGATAGCTCAGTAGGTTAGTGCAAGTACAGGTTACTGGAAGTGCCTAGAAGCTTATCACGACAGAGGTCCAGGCATCCAGGTACTCTATTCCCCTTTGGGTTATCCCTGAAGGGGCCAGGTCCTATTTATACATGGGGGGGAGGTCCAGGCCTCCAGGTACTCTATTCCCCTTAGGGTGGTCCCTGAAGGGGCCAGGTCCTATTTCTACATGGGGCGGTCCAGGCCTCCAGGTACTCTATTCCCCTTAGGATGGTCCCTGAAAGGGCCAGGTCCAATTTCTACATGGGGCGGTCCAGGCCTCCAGGTACTCTATTGCCCTTAGGGTGGTTCCTGAAGGGGCCAAGTCCTATTTCTAAATGAGGCGGTCCAGGCCTCCAGGTACTCTATTGCCCTTAGGGCGATCCCTGAAGGGGCCAGGTCCTATTTGTACATGGGGCGGTCCAGGCCTCCAGGTACTCTATTGCCCTTAGGGTGGTCCCTGAAGGGGCCAGGTCCTATTTCTACATGGGGGGCTCAGGCCTCCAGGTACTCTATTCCCCTTGGGGTGGTCCCTGAAGGGGCAAGGTCCTATTTCTACATGGGGGGAGATTCAGGCCTCCAGGTACTCTATTCCCCTTAGGGTGGTCCCTGAAGGGGCCAGGTCCTATTTCTACATGGGGGGAGGTTCAGGCCTCCATGTACTCTATTGCCTTTAGGGTGGGGCCTGAAGTGGCCAGGCCCTATTTCTACATTGGGGGGTCTAGACCCCCAGGTACTCTATTCCCCATAAGGTGGTCCCTGAAGGTGCTGCCTTGGGTGGGGAGCCTGGCCAGGAAGGGTAGAGGTTGTGTTCATGGGTGTTGTACTTTTCCTTTGGCTGGCCCCTGCTACGGCGTGTCCCCTCAGCCCGGCGCTCCAGGAAATTACTTGAACGCTTACCCTAAGATTGCTATCCTGAAGCATAAGGGTTTCCCCAGCACATAGGTCCACCACACTGCTAGTGCCCAGACTTTGTCACACGCCCAATAGTCATAACTAATCAGGGCCTAGGACCAGCACTGGAGCAGTAAACCAGTAACACTACTCCCAGGCTGTCCTTCCTATCCACGGCAGTCACACAGCCTTTTTCCTCCCCACTAGACCAATGTTGCAATCTAGAAACTCCTTGTCCTCGCTTCCTAGTGTGGTTGTCTCTTGTTCTGTCCCCAGCCTAAAATGGACCACTTTTAACACCCCCTCTATAGCTTTTGTCACAGATGGCACAAGAATACCTCCCACTCTCAAGAGACGATTCAAGAATCTTTATTGGAATGTTGTGGGCCCCTAGTGTCATCCCTCTCTCTCTGCCCTTTTTGCTAGGCCCTGAAGACCCCCCCACCCGCATATGGAAACTAAGGCACAATCACCATATACTAGTCATACGACAGACACGAGGTTCGATTTTCCAAGTACTATGGTTTATTGCAAAAAATATGCTCAGTCGGGCGACTGGGTCTAACGTCTCGCAGTGTGTGTCACCCAGACCTCGTGAGACGCAAGAGAGCGAACATCATTCAAACAGTTACATATATAGAAATAACAAGCCTTCAAGGTACATCAGCAACGCCCATAGTGTATCTTCTTCAGCTAGGGTTCAGTGATTGACAATTATGACAAATGTGACACATTATGACACGTTTCTTACCCAATCTATTATACTTAGCAACAGTTGCAGACATAGTTCTTTGTTATACAGAACAAAAAGCACTTATTCAGCAAGGATATCGTGTTCGTGAGAGAGACACATTCCAAAGCACGTTATCTACCAGTTTCTATTCGTGAACTAAGGGTCAGTCTGTTCTAAGGAAGATCCGTGGAGCAGGACCGCTAGAAAAGTCTAAATCATGCTTTAACTGCCTGTTTCTACAGCTGTAGTGAGACAGGCCGGCACCTGGGCTGCTGATTAAATGCCGTTTCTGCTTGCTTTCAAGGACTCGGTGAGGGAGGAAAAAAATGTATTTCTGTACTGTTTTGGCAATCCAGTCTGGGCTGATCTTTCAACAAGCAAGCTATGGCCTCGTACCGTGTATGAGCTTTCAGAATATAATACGATTTGCAAAGCATTTTTACAGAAAGGAAAAAAGCAAATGGTGGATGTTACACAAGATGGACACCTTATGGTTATACTGACGATTCTGTGTTTGCGATGTTGGTCATACAATGCTATTGGCTTTCGGCCAACTTATATACCTTCTATACTTGGTTAGGGTCGTTTCTGGACTTACAATTTCACCATACTCCGTAGCTCAGACCTCCTTAGCCCCAGGTTACTACTACCGACTGTTTCTCCCTTGGTGCGGTGCTGTAGTGAGGACCTAAAGGCACTTGGCCATATCTACCTAAACTCCCTCATGGACTTCCTTACTGTCCCTGTGTGTGGGGCTGTGGGCCATAGTGACCATCGCTGTTACATAGGCATTGGGCAACATCAATTTTTTACATGTTTTGTCCACCCAGCAACCCTCTATGTCTAGTTCTGCTGTACCCTTAGACCAAGCTTTTATTTCATCTGCAGTTGCTTCTGTCTGCATTTCTTTAACTGTGGCAGTTCCATTTTCTATCATGCAGGGCACCTCTTTTGACTTCTCAATACACATTCTCGTATGTAAATCAGTGGCAGTTTGTTTCGCAATTTTGTCTGCAAATGCGTTTCCTTTTCCAACGTTACATGTTACTTTTTTATGCACTTCGCATTTCATATTGCTAATCATTTAGGAAGTGCAAGAGCAGACAACAGTCTTACTATCAGAGTGCCATGTTGAATCTTGGTTCCATGTGATGTCTTGAAACCCCTCTCAGCCCATAATCGACCAAAATTGTGTACCACCCCAAATGCGTACTGACTGTCAGTATATATGTTTACATTTAGGTTTTCAGAAATTTCACATGCTCTGGTTAACGCTATTATCTCTGCAGCCTGTGCTCAATTGTATGGGATTCTTTTGCTCTCTACAATACTCTTCAGTGTCGTGATAGCATATGCAGCAGTTGATGTACCATCGGGTAATTTGAAACAAGAACCATCGCAAAACAGTTCTCCATCTGGCTCTTTCTGTGGGGTATCTGTTAGATCAATTCTTCCTTTAGTTTCTTTCTCAGTAATCATTAAACAATCATGGGGGAATTCTTTTTCACCCGTTCTTTCATTGGGAGGGGGCATTAACTCAGCCGGATTCAAAGCGCAACATCTCATAATTTGAATATGTTGTGTAAATAGAACTATTTCATATCTCATCAGCCTGGCTGATGTAAAGTGTTGCATCTGTGTTCTATTTAAAAGAACGTCTACTGTGTCAGGCACCATTATGGTTAAAGCGTGACCCAAAACCATCCCCTTGGTTTGTTTTACTGACGCGGCAGCCGCAGCAACAGCTCGCAAAGAGCGGGTTAAAGCACATGCAACAGGATCCAGCGCGGAAGAAAAATAACTGCATGTTCTATTTCTCCCTCCTTGTTCCTGGATCAAGAAAGCCAAAGCACAATCATCATTCTTATGCACAAATAACTTAAAATTCTTTTCATAATTTGGTGTGCCCAAAACTGGAGCTGAACATAATGCAGCTTTGAGCAAATCAACTGCTTCTTGACATTCCATGCTCCATGGCAAAGGTAAAACAACATCCTTCCTTGTCAATGCCACTATTGGTTTCACAATCATGGCGAAGTTCGCGATCCACTGCCTACAATATGAAGCCATGCCTATTATAGCTCTAACGTCCTTCTGTGTTTTTGGAATAGGCATACCATAAATGCTTTCTATCCTTCCTGGTGTCAGTTTCCTTCTGTCCTTTGAAAGTAGGTAGCCCAAAAAGGCCACCTCCTTTCGACAATACTGGAATTATTTTAATGAAGCTTTGTGCCCATGTGCTTTGTGCCCATGTGCTGCTATTGTCCTTTCGACAATACTGGAATTATTTCAATGAAGCTTTGTGCCCATGTGCTGCTAAATGTGTCAACAATGTAACTGTACTCTCCTTGCATATGTCTTCTGTGTCTGCAGCAATTAGTAAGTCATCAATGTACTGTAATAATACACAGCCTGTTGGTAGATCTAGCATGTCTAGTATTTCGTTTACTGCTCTACTGTAAATACTCGGGCTTTCAGTGTAACCATGTGGAATTCGTGTGAATGTAAATGAACGTCCTCCTAGAGTAAAATCAAATAAATATCTGCTATCTGGATGTACCGGAATGCTAAAAAACGCATTCTTCAGATCTACAACACTAAAATACGATGCAGATGCTGGAATCATAGTTAAAATGGTAGTCACATCTGGGACCAATGAAAATTGGGGATCAACTACTTTATTCAATCCACGCAAATCAATTTGAAACGGTACGGTATATCATTCCCTCCTTTCTAATATACTGAAAGAATTGTACTGTTGCAAGTGCCATCTGAAAACTCTTCTATTACGTTCCGTTTAATCAAATCAGAAACAATGCATTTCAATGCTTTTTCTCCTTCCACCGAGAGCTTATATTGTGTAATGCGTGGTAATGTAATTCCTTCCTTTAACATTTTTTTACCAGCTCTACCTTTAAGCAGCCAACATCGTTATCATTCATTGCCCATATACAAATTGGTACTCTACTCAATTCAGTCGGTAATGGTTTAGACAAGAATTGAGATACTGGAGCTTTTTGTGGTGATATTGTCAGATACACTCCATCAGGAGAACAGTGAATAACCGCTCTCAACTTCTTCAACAAATTTAAACCCAATACATTTTCGCCACAATTTTGTGTCAAAAGAAATGGGAAAGACTCAGTGAATAGACCTAGTGTTATAGGTACTGACTGTGATACTGGACTAATTACTGGTGTACCTGCGAACCCTACTGAGACATTATTTTGCCCTGACAGGGGTATATCTGGAACCAAGTGATGGTCAATTGAACATTTCTGTGCACCTGTGTCCACTAGAAAAGTGTGCTCCCTGTTCCCAACCTTCATTTCTATGCAGGGCCCTTTTCTCGTCTACGGGAATAGATACTGGTTCCAACCCCTGTCTTCGGCTGTCCTAGTAAAACAATACATCATCAGATGTAAAGTCGCCAGAGTAGTATGCATTTGCCTGATTATCGAAAACATTTCCATCCCCCGTACTATTCTGCTGCTGCTGGTTTTGGTTCGGATTCCCCTGGTTGTTCTGACTTTGTGGTGCTCTTGGGTTCCTATTCTGTCCTTGTGTTCCCGGGCGACCTCTATTCTGTCTTCTCGGGAAATTCCCATTCTGATTCTGTATCTGCGGGCACTGTGCTCGTCAATGGCCTTTTTGTCTACAATAGGCACATTCATTGAGTCTAATTGGACCACCATGCATGTTGGAAAAATTAGATCTGGTTTGTGCGTTCCTGCCACCTCTGTTATTGTTTGCTACTTGTTGCATCAATACCCTTGTTTTTAAATTCCCTTTTTCCCTTATTTCTTTCTCCTTCTCTGCATTTACTCTATTCTCATAATATTGGGCCATGTGCAACACCTCACTCTGTGATTTTGCTTGCCATGCACTTTCAGATGTCATTAAATTTTGAATTTTCGGTAATAACCCTCGTACATACTTATCAACAAACAACCTCTTCCCTGGTTCAGTACTCAAATCTTGGCCACTGAAATCTGCAAATACTTAAAATAATCTGTCGCAACTTCATCTTTACCCTGTACGCAAGCCGTTAACTTGTCCCAAACAATTCTTCTCTCAGGTACAAAAATGTTCAATTTCTGTACTATTCGCGCCGGTAAGGCCAACATGACCGGCGACGGTTTCTCGCCAGTTTTTCTGTTTGCATCACCTATAATCAGATTTTGCCATGTGTCACCCAGAATATCAATGTCATCTGTATTTCTAATCTGTTTCCATATGTCTACAGGAAGAAGCACGGGAAATAATAAATCAATATCACTCATTGTAAAAATAAGACGAATTCAAAACAAAAAAAATCGCTGCTGGACATATGGCACTACCTGCTGTTTCCCTCTTTTCATCTCTTCAGTCAATTTATCAAGCTCACTTTTAAACACAAATAGCTGGCCTACATGTTCTTGTATTTCCGACACACTATACCGCATACGAGAAAAACATTTAGATCCTGCAACTCCTGTGGTGCCAATGTACCAGTCAATTTTTTCCATTCCTCCACAAAATACTCCTCCATGCATTCTAACAATACCTGTTGTTCGCCAAGCCTCTTATAGTCAAACATGGAACTTTGCAGGGATCCCTCATCAGTGCCTTCAATGTACGTTTCTGCCCATTCTTTCAGCTGCTCTTTTCTCTCTTTGCTAACCGTATTTCGAGTTACTCTAGTGCTTCCTTTCAGTGCAGGCCCCACCTCTCGTGAACTGCCTCCTCCAGCGGCTGCTAACTCACGCTCTGTCGGCAGTGGAGGAAATGGTGTCACGTGCACAGCGGGAGATGGCGCAGATGGAAGGAACAGCAGGAGTGGGGGTGGCAACTGAGGTGGGGGAGCAACGGGAAGAGGTGCAATAGGGTCAATACTATTTTGAGGACATTCATTTCTTCGGTCATTCAAAATTTCGTTAATTAGCTCATCTGATGTATGCAAATATTGTTGTGGATATATTTTTTGTATACCTTTTTGAAAGGCCCTGTCCATTCTTCTTAGATCCTCTGTCACTTTAAGCTCATCAAGTTCTAGCGCTTTCTCTGTGTTTGATTTGTGTCTACATGCATGTTTCTCCCTGCTTCTCAGACGGAGATTCGCTTCTTTCCTCCAGTCTCTCACGACATCGAATGCCGCTGGGCGGCGCGCTTTCTTGCATAGCAATACTGATTCTAAGTGTTGTATACGTGCCAATTCAAAAGTCCCATCATTAGGCCACTTCAAGTCTACTACATGTCTGGTCTGCTTATGCCAAATTGTGTTAAAAATTATTGCCCCTATTCCATACTTCACATACATTTCAAACGCTGGCGAACCTACGGGTGGCACAACCTGGCCAGTTTCCAAAGATTGTCTACCACAGTGGAAAAATCCCACTAGACAGGAAGACAATTTCCCAGGCATAATTGGTCTTTACTCGTACCTTACCCTGGGCGTTTGATCTTGCAAGAGCAACACTCAATCAATATCAGGGCGATTAGGAATCGGGTCACGACTCACCTGATCAATCAGTTTGTCACTTTAGACGCAATTCGTCCATATGCAGACGCAACCAAGAATCGTTGGGACTGCATATCTGGCTCAATCTGCCTCGTTTCGGGACCCTCGCCTCGATGCTCTCTGGACGCTGCTAATCGATCAGGGACCGGCTGTGTACAGATCTGCAGAGGAGTCTCTCATCACTTTTACAGGGGCGCCCCGAACACCTTTTGATCCCAGCTCGACGGCCTCGTCCTCGACTCGTTTTCGGGAGGGTCCCTATTCAGGCGCCATTTTTGCTAGGCCCTGAAGACCCTCTGCATATGGAAACTAAGGCACAATCACCATATACTAGTGATATGACAGACACGAGGTTCGATTTTCCAAGTACTATGGTTTATTGCAAAAATATGCTCAGTCGGCCGACTGGGTCTAATATCTCGCAACGTGTGTCACCCAGACCTCGTGAGACACAAGTTACATATATAGCAAAAACAAGCCTTCAAGGTACATCAGTGTAGCATACTCGGTCTCATGACGAGTCAAGCACAGCTAGACAGAAACGTCACCTGATAACTTTCTGTACTTCATGTTAGCGAGCCTGCTGCGCTGTATTGCATCAAGCTGGAAGAGTTCGGCTGGAAGGTGGAACGTGAGTTGAAATAAAAACAGCTACTGGAGCTGACTCGACCAGCTGACACAAGCTCCCTCCTACTTCCAGCTTACTTTATATTAATAATAAATATATGTTACATTTAACCCCTATATTTCTGCCCCAATTATTTATCTACATCTATTGCCTGCCAGACACTACAAATTGGCGACAAGGACGTTTTGCTCAACCCACCTGTTTGACGGATGCCGTGCACAAGGACCATTGATATTGTGACATTGAGGCCGCTCTGCTCATGCCAGAGCATTGTAGCTGCCCCTGGGATCTACATATCAGTGTGAGGTAACAATCTTTCTGTACGCGCAGTATCCTTTCAAGCCAGCGCAGCCCATGTTATTAATTTCCTTTCCGGATAGCTATTGCGCGCATGCGCGTTTAATCTCCAGCCCTGCAAAACATTTCCGCACGTCGGTGTGCGCGACGAAGAAATGAACTGTATTCCTCTTAAAGCAGTATACACGTTGTTATTGTAGTTTGCAAACTACATTAAACTGTGAACTGTAGTCATGGCCACGTTAATGGTGCACGTGAATTAGTTGTAGAAAGTGCACACATTTTGGTGGGATTTCCAGTCCATTTACATTGACTCTGCAATAAGTGTATATACAGAGAATAGCATACAAGAACTACCGTGTCATATGATAATTGAAATTCGGGAAACCTGTGTTTCATAAAGAAGCATACAGAAGAAATGGCATTCAGCAGTGTTCCCCAACCTATGTTTTTTATGCCTGATGCAAGTGAACCCGCATACCATGGAAGAGGTGGATCAGGTCATTTGAACATTATGCAGGGGTTGTTTGTGGCCAAAATTGTAGTGCTGAGAAAAGGAAATCATTGCTCCTACATTGTTTAGGCCCGGCTGGTCAAGAAAAGTATGAGACATTGCCAGAACTTCCAGCCGATGAAGATGTGGATCTTAATGAATATGAACGCACAGTTAAAAAGATTGATAAGCATTATGAAAAGAAGTTGAGCATCATATTGGAGAGATACAAATTTGGGAAGAGAACACGAGAGGAGGGAGAAAGTGTCGAAAAGTTTATCACTGCACTTAGAAAACTTGCCAAGACATGCAACTTTAACGAGCAGTTGGATGAAAGATTGAGGGATCAATTTATGTCGGAGTGCAGAAGTACTAAAGTAAGGGAAAAATGATGGTCAGAAAATGATCCGCCCTTAGATACTGTGTTGCGAGTGGCAAAAGAAGTAGAACACACTGAAGAATGTGTGAAAGAATTAGAAAACAGAGTAAAGTCCATTCAAACTGATTCTAATATAGTGAGATCCACTAACATTCCATGTAATGTCACTGAGAACAATGAATAAATATCCATGGTGAACAATACCTCTGTCAGACGGAAAACATTTGGCAAACCTTATAGGTCATTACAATTTGAAGAAGGGAAGAACAAGACAACTCAAAAAGGAAAGTTTAGTAGCCAAGTAAGGAGAAACAGTCCGGACAGACAAAAGGTCAATTCAAGAAAGAAGCGACAAGGCAAGTGCTATAGGTGTGATAGTAGTAGCCATTGGGCAGATGACCCGGAATGCCCTGCATTGAAAATAATATGCAGCAAAATGCAAAGGAAGGGGACATTACTCCAGGTGCTGCAGATTTCACAATACATCCACTAATTAACTAAGGGGGCAACACCGACAGTGGTCACAGTGATGATGAAGAAGGAGAAGAATGTGTATTTGTTATAAGGAATGACGAGGATGAAGAAGTCATGGAAAGCCCTAAAGCCACAGTTTGCGTTGATGGTGTAGAGATGAGCATGATGATAGACTCTGGCTCTAAATACACATTAATACCTCAGAATTTATGGGATAGGAAGAGGCACGAATATTTACATGAAACGGATATTAACCCCAGAGCATATGGTGGTGTAAAAATTGACACAATTGGATGGTTTTGGGGCACTTTGAAATTCAAAAATAGGAAAGCCAAATGATCAATTCAGACAAGACCAGTGATGCATTGGGAGACAAGACAAGTGATGTCATGAGAACAGTATTCCGAGAAGGTATTGGATGTCTCTGCGGATATGTGCACGAAATCCAATTGAAACATGATCATGTTCCAGTAGCACAAAAGGTGAGAAATTTACCCCTGTCCATGCGAGATGAGGTGAGGAAGGAAATCAAAATACTAGAAGATCAAGGAATTATTGAGACCATTGATGCCAGCGAGTGGGTCTCACTGTTGGTAGTGTTTAGGAAGAAATCGGGCAAGCTCCGAATATGTGTGGACATGCGTGAGTTGAACAAGTGTGTTGTCCCAGTCCTCATCCCAACACTCAAGAGCTTATTTCCACGATTGGGCCATCGAGTATTTTTTCAACACTGGATTTAACATCGGCATATCACCAAGTGAGACTATACAAAAACTCTAAACATCTTATAGCTTTTATCACTCCGGATGGCCTATATCAGTATAAGAGGATTCCTTTCGGACTGGTGCCCGCTGCATCTGTGTTCCAAAACATAATGCATAAACTTTTCGAGAGAGTACCAGGTATATAATATGTTTTCAAGACGACATCCTGATATATGCCAATAATCAAAAAATGCATGATGAAAGATTGAAGTATGTATGTAAGAAATTACATGAGGCAGGCATGACTCTAAGCAAGGACAAGTGCAATATAAATTGTTCAGAAATCGAACATTTAGGGCACAAAATCTCTGCAGATGGTATATTACCGAAGACGTAGTTAGTTGACACCATAAAAAGAATGCCTAGACCATGTAATGAAGAAAAGGTACGCACGTTCATTGGGATGGCAGAGTACTACTCTAAATTTGTTCGTGATTTTGCAATACACACTGTTCCGATGCGAGAATTACTCAAAAGAAAAATGATTCAATGGAACGACGAATGTGAAGAAGAATTTGAATTCATAAAATCTGCATTAGATAATGACCTGCGTTAAAAAAATTCAGAAGCGACGGGAAATCCATCATTACTACAGACGCAAGCAATGAAGGCCTAGAAGCCGTTGTTACTCAGGAAACTGAAGGCAAAGAAGTATTGATTGCATTCGCCTCACGGCTACTTAAGGGGCAGAAAAATCATATGCTGCCATTGAGAAGGAGGCATTAGCCATAAAGTGGGCAGCAGAAAAATTCAGGAGTTTCATCTGGGGTGTTGAGGTAGAGTTCCGTACAGATCATAAACCACTGGCTCATGTCATCATGTCTAAAGGTTTAGACAAAGGGCCTCATTACACGGTAGGCGGTAGCTATGGCGCTATTAGTGCCATGGCTACCCCTTACCGCATTCCGGATCCGTGTTCCCGGAATAGGGACTTACCGGTCATTCCGACCTTGGAGGACCCGGTAAGTCCCCATTCCGGGAACCATTCCCCATTCCCATTTGAGCCCCTATAGGGGAATGGGGATTAGCTCTGAAGTCCCTCAACGGGTCCCTTCCATAACACCTGGTAAAACCAGGTGTTAGGGACGGGATCCGCTTAGGGACCTCATAGTAGGGCGCTAAGGGATTACCGGCACTGGTGCCCTTACTGGTGCCGGTAATCCCTTACCGCCTACCGTGTAATGAGGCCCAAAGTATCTAATTGCACCAGGAGATGGGTGATGCTCCTACAAGAATTTAATTGTACTGTACGATATGTCCAGGAATCAAAAATATTACTGCTGACTGTCTTTCCCGTCTTACCAATGTATCTGAGGTGGGAGATGATAAAGATGATGACATGGAAGTTGTTTTGAACATAGAGGCAACATCCATTTCGCAAAAGGAATGGAACGATGCTGAAAAAGAGGATAAGATAATGAAACACTTGAAAGAACTTGTTAATGGTCAAAGTTCATGGACAAAAGCAAGATTTGAAGAATCTGATCTCAAAAGCTATTGGTCCATTGCAGATGAACTACATGTTCATAACAACATCATCATGAGAGGTGATAAAATAATCCGACCTTCAGGAATACGCCAAAGAGTGATCGAGCTGGGTCATGAAGGTCACCAGGGAATAGTAAAAACTAAACAGAGGATACGAAAAGATTTTTGGTGGCCCGGATGTGACCTTCAAATAGAGCGTTCCATCCGAGATTGTATCCTTTGCAATAGTAGTGAGAAAAGTCGTGTGGGAGTGAAACAGCCCATGGTGGTGACGGAGATTCCAAGAAAAGTGTGGGCGGATTTGGGCATGGATGTGTTAGGCCCTGTGAACAGTAACGGAATACAAACATTTTGTTTGGTTGTGATTGATCTTCTGACTAGATGGGTGGAGGTATTAATTGTACCGTGTATCACGGCAAGAACTGTCATTGATTTTCTGTCGGAAATCTGTGCGAGAGAGGGATTTCCAAGGAGCATCATGACCGACAATGGCACACAATTTTGGTCTAAAGATATGATGGATTTCTGTAGTAAGAATTCCATAATACACAAAAAGAGTGCAATTTATCATCCACAAACCAATGGGATAGTGGAACGATATAACAAAGTGCTGAAGGAGACCATTAGGTGGGCATGGTCGAATGGTTTAAGTTGGGAAGAAGCTGTTAAGGAGAAAATTGTGGCACACCGTTTCACTCCACATTCCACTACAGGTTTGTCTCCGTTTGAATTAAGCAGAGAGAGGAAGGCAAACACTAAATTAGTACCATCATGGTTGGATAAAAGCAATGAGGTGGAGAAGGATTTTGTATCTGTATGTGAAAAGATCAGAAAAGTTCAATTAAAAAACAAATCTGTTTATGACAAATGACTGTCTGTGAATAGGAATGACAGAGAATTTGTAGTAGGAAACATGGTGAGAATCAAACTTCCTCCTGCTCTAAGGAAGGGTCTGTGTAAATGGTCCAAACCAGTCAGAGTTATTGAAGCATTTAAGCATGCTGTCAGAACAGAGGATGGAAGGATATGGAATGCTGAGAGAGTGTGGGTTGTAGTATCACAGAATAAAATTGCCAAGAGTGACAGCAGATTTTCAGATGACAGTGGTGGTGAGAGTGCAGGTGGACATTTGAGTGATGCCAATGTGAGAGCAAGTTATTTGAGAAAGTTACCAAGCGAGAAGAGAGTGCAAGGAGTATGTCCAAATAAAACAAAAGGTATTTCCTTGCCAGTTTCCATCAGAGATTCTCCTCGCAAGTCCAAATGGGGAAGAGCCTGCCGCAAACCACGACACATGGAGGACTATGTGTGAACTCATATTTATTCTCACAATAAGTTTTGGAGTTGTGACTTTTGTTTTGTGTTATTATAAAGGAGGGGAGATGTGTAGCATACACAATCTCATGACGAGTCAAGCACAGCTAGACAGAAACGTCACCTGATAACTTTCTGTACTTCACGTGAGCGAGCCTGCTGCGCAGTATTGCATCATGCTGGAAGAGTTCAGATGGAAGGTGGAACGCGAGTTGAATAAGAACAGCTACTGGAGCCGACTCGACCAGCTGACACTAGCTCCCTCCTACTTCCGGCTTACTTTATATTAATAATAAACATATGTTACATTTAACCCCTATATTTCTGCCCCAATTATTTATCTACATCTATTGCCTGCCAGACACTACGAAACCCAGACCTCGTGAGACGCAAGAGAGCGAACATCATTCAAACAGTTACATATATAGCAATAACAAGCCTTCAAGGTACATCAGCAACGCCCATAGTGTATCTTCTTCAGCTAGGATTCGGTGATTGACAATTATGACAAATATGACACATTATGACAAGTTTCTTACCCAATCTATTATACTTAGCAACAGTTGCAGACATAGTTCTTTGTTATACAGAACATAAAGCACTTATTCAGCAAGGGTATCGTGTTCGAGAGAGAGACACATTCCAAAGCACGTTATCTACCAGTTTCTATTCGTGAACTAAGGGTCAGCTTGTTCTAAGGAAGATCCGCTGAGGAGGACCGCTAGAAAAGTCTAAATCATGCTTTAACTGCCTGTTTCTACAGCTGTAGTGAGACAGGCCAGCACCTGGGCCGCTGATTAAATGCCGTTTCTGCTTGCTTTCAAGGACTCAGTGAGGGAGGAAAACAATGTTTTTCTGTACTGTTTTGGCATTCCTGTCTGGGCTGATCTTTCAACATGCAAGCTATGGCCTCGTACCGTGTATGAGCTTTCAGAATATAATACGGTTTGCAAAGCATTTTTACAGAAAGGAAAAAAGCAAATGGTGGATGTTACACAAGATGGACACCCTAAGGTTATAATGACGATTCTGTGTTTGTGATGTTGGTCATACGATGCTATTGGCTTTCGGCCAACTTATATACCTTCTATACTTGGTTAGGGTCGTTTCTGGACTTACATTTTCACCATACTCCCTAGCTCAGACCTCCTTAGCCCCAGGTTACTACTACCGACTGTTTCTCCTTTGGTGCGGTGCTGTAGTGAGGACCTGAAGGCACTTGGCCGTATCTACCTAAACTCCCTCATGGACTTCCTTACTGTCCCTACCCTAACGAGTTGTTGGTAATTTACTAGGAGTGGGAATGTGCCTTTCAGGCACTCTGTAAAATCCATGCTCACTCTCTCCTTTCCCTTGTTCTTTTCTTCTCTACACGTCTCCTTCTCCTTACACCTGTACTTTCTCCACTTTACTGTCTCTCTGCTATCTTCTTGCATCCACTCTTTGATATAACTCCTCCCTCCTCCTTACTGCACCTACTCCTCTGCACTGTGGCTCCCCGCTCCTCCGCACTATGACTCCCTGCTCCTCTGCACTAGGGCTCCCTGCTCCTCTGCACTATGGCTCCCTGCTCCTCTGCACTATGACTCCCTGCTCCTCTGCACTATGACTCCCTGCTCCTCCGCACTATGACTCCCTGCTCCTCTGCACTAGGGCTCCCTGCTCCTCCACACTATGGCCCTCATTACGACCCTGGCGGAAATCAACCGACCGGACCGCCACAGCGTAAATAGCGTTTCCGCCATTGCACGACGGAGCAAAGTGCGGCTCATTCCGACCCATCGGGCACGAGCACCACGCCATGGCGGAAGTGCAAAGTCCGCGATGGCGGAAATGACCCCAAAACGGCCCACACCGCCGCCGTACGGCGCCCTAGGTGCAATTCCGCCACCCCTCTTAGCGGTCACCGCAATGAGCGGCAATCGCAAAGTACGGTGACCGTAAATATACGGAAACGGAAGTAAAAACATGGTCCCGGAACGGGAAACATCACGCCGTACACCTATAAAACCACTATTTCCACACAACCATTAAAAATACTACCCTGAGACACATCCCAACCCGAAATCCACCCCAGTGAAACCAAGAAAAATGGGAAAAGTAGCGAAGAAAGCGTGCGACCGCAAGCGGCAGGTCCACTTCTCCCGTGAGGAACTCACCGTGCTCACAGAGACACTCCAGGAGAATGGCGCCGTCGTCTTCTCCACGCAAATGACCAGGACGGCACTTGCGAACAAGAAGGCCATATGGGCCCTGGTGGCACAGCGGGTAAGTGCGGTGGGGACCGCACCCCGCAACCCACAGCAATGCAGAAAGCGATGGGACGACCTGCGGATCCGCGTCCGTAGCATACTTTCTGCCAACCGCAACATTGCCACAGCTACCGGGGGAGGATCGGAATCACCCATCAAGCTGACCCCCTGGGAAGAAATCTGTGCCTCCACCATTGGAATGGAGAGTATCGAGGGAGTCGGAGGGATGGAGAAAGGAGTGCAGACAACCGAAGAATCAGGTAGGTGTCCCAAATAAAACAATGCCAAAACCACAATGTCCAATCATGTGAAGTACCACGTGTCCACATAGTGCAACAGTAACACATGTCCAGGAGAACGGACACATACATAGGCCCGATAGCACACTTTAAAACTCACATTAAATACATAAATAATTAAAAATCCTAAAAACACCCTCTACACCTGCAGCAGGCACACCCTAACTGCAGGCTGCAAAACAACTGCACCCTCACTCCACACAAAAAAGAAACCACCTCCAAGGCCCCAACCCAAATCACCCTCAGGTACCACCCCAATGCATGTGATACATTGCCATTCCAATTCCCACAGACCCATCAATAACACTCGCCCTCTTCTACTCCACCACAGGGTCCGATTCAAACGACGAGCTCCAGGACACCCCTACCAGCACACCTGCAAAGAGGGCCAAGACCAACGGCCAAAGACCCTCCACCTCAGCTGCACCCATCAAGACACGGCAGCAGCACAAATCAAGTGGCAGCACACAGGAGGGCACTTCAACAGGCACCCCAGCAGCCAGCATGCCCACAACAGCACCACCACAGGTCCCCCCAATGGATGCCACAGAAGGCACTGCTCCTGGTGGCAGCAGCACCATAGGTGACACTGCATTAATGGCAGCATGCTCCGACACAGAAAACGGGGATGTCGAAGTCAGATCCATCCATGACCTGTCCCAATCCCCCTGTCTGTTCCATCCCGTACACCATGAGGATACCACGCAGGGGCACCCACAAGACGACGACTGGCCATCCCCCCCAAGCCCTGTGGCAAGCCAACATGAGGTGACCAGCCCCTCTGTGACACCACCGCAAATGGCCATGGCCCAGCAGAGGCAACAGTCCCTCGACCAGGTAATCGTGCAACAGCAGCAACTGGCCACGCTCCTCAAGGACCATGCCGATCAATGTGGGGGCACTAAGGCAGACATAGAAACATCAACTGAGACACTTAGGGCAGAAATGGAGAGAAGTACAGAGACACTAAGGGCACAAATGGAGAGTAGCACCGAGAGCCTGAGAGTACAAATGGAAAGAAGCACCGAGAGCCTGAGGGGGGAACTGCATGCGACGTCCAAAGACGTATGTGCCGAACTTGCCGCTGTGCGCCGTGTGCTCACTGAGCTCTCACAAACCCTTAGGGACATGCATGGACGTGAGCAGGCAGAGACATCATCCGTTGCAAGTTCCGTCCAGGGCAGCCCCCAACGTAGATCAGGGAGGAACCTGCGCTCCAAAGCCAGGGGTGCCCCTGATACCCGGAGAGGGGGCTTGCAATAGCGACTGCCCACTGGCAATGAGCATCTATGGACACTGGTGTTCGGGGGGGAGGTAGGAGGGTGGAGGGGGTGTGTTGGGCTCACTTGGGTGGCGGGTCGATGGGGTGTGCAACATGATTTCACATATGCCATAAAATGCACGATTATCCAATGAGATGTGTGGACATGGATCTTTGTGTACGAGGCCATTATAGGCGTACAGTCCCTATTGTGCATGTTCCGGACACACACAGTGCCACAAGTCCCGTGTCCATGTATCAGCCACCAGGCGTGAGTGCTAGAAGCATGCATCTATGATATGCTGACGAATGTCACGGCCCTCCTGTGCCTCGGGGACTCCTTGAGGTGCTGCCACATCCCCACCCTCATCATGACCATCTTCAGGTGCTTGCAGTTCTGCGTCAGGGGGCATGGGCACATTTCTACGGACGCACATGTTGTGTAGCATGACACATGCCATGACCATCTTTGCAACCTTCTCATGGCGGTACAGGAGTGCCCCGCCAGACCTGCTGAGGCAGCGGAAACGACCCTTCAGTGGGCCGAATGCCTGTTCAATGACTACACGGGTACGTGAGTGGGCATGGTTGTAGTCCTCCTCATGCTGGTCCCGTGGGTTGCGGACTGGTGTAAGGAGCCATCTCTTCAGTGGATACCCGGCATCACCTGTATGTGGACAATAAAGGTTGTTTGAGGAATGGCATTGCTACGTACGCACCCCCCCCCCCTTCCTGCCAGGTCATTGCCGCATCACATACCCCACATTATCATGCTTGAAATGAGACTCACCGAGTAGCCAGGATCCGTTCCCTACGTGTCGCTCCATGTAGCGTGGTATTGTAGAGTTCCTCAAGACCATAGAATCATGGGTTGATCCTGGGAATCGGGCACAACAATGTGTAATGATCCTGTTGGAGTCACACACCATCTGTACATTCAGAGAATGAAATTGTTTTCGGTTGCGGTACTGGGCCTCCATGGCATGTGGGACGACCAATTCCACATGGGTGCAGTCGATGGCACCAATGCAACCCGGTATGCCGGCAAGTGCATGGAATCCCACTTTTGTGTTGGTGATTTCCTGCTCCGAGCGTGGTAGGGAGATGTAGTCGTCTGCGTGCTGCAGGAGGGCATCGAGCACTTGCAATAGTGTCCGTGAGAACAGTGGCTGTGAAATGCCATGCAACTGTCCGACTGTGTGCTGGTAGGTGCCTGTGGCCAGGAAGTGGAGTACAGACACCACCTTCAGTAGGGGTGGGATGGCGGTTGGGCTGTCTATCATGCTGACAAGGTCAGCCTGTGTCATGTCCACAATGGCGGCTATGGTGTCCCGGTCCAAACGGTAGAGGGTGTGGATCTGCTCATCAGTGAGGTCGAACGGATGTGCTCGGAGGCGTGGGATTGCGGGCTGCCTGCGTGGTGGTAGTGGCTGTGCTGGCGGCCCTTGCTGGCCCTGCCTTGCCCTCCTCCTCCTCCTCCTGCGTCTCGTCCGTGCGGCCGGTTGTAGTCGGTGTTCGTCTTCTTCTTGAAGTTGGAGTACTTGCAGTGCTATCAGGTCCCCCAGGGCCAACATGGCTAGTCCTGCCGGTAGCATTTCGGAGTGGGTGTGGTTGTGGGAGGGGGTTGGGTGGGCAATTTATGTGTTTCCAGGCTGTATAGCCTCCACCTGTGGTGATTCATTCCACCTGTGCAAGCTGCTCTCCCCTTTGGGCGAGCACGTCCCGCACACGACGCTGCAATTCGACGAATGGCATCTTGCCATTGCAATCATGTATTTGTACCCGATGGCAGTGTAACATTGGTTGATATGTTCATTCTGCTTAGGTCCCATTGTTCCACATACTATCTTTGCAGTCGCGTACAGACTTGTGAAGGGTCAGTGGAACGTAGTACTCGAGTAACGGTGGACCCTCATGCAGGACTGCACCGAGGTTCACCGACGGGCGGGCCGCCCCATTTGTGAGTGAAGGCAGTTGCCATTTTCACACACAGCCGCACTAGATGGTTGAATTTGTGATTTCATGCGGCCACAGATGCCTTTTCGACGTGATGTTGCAAATGAGGAATTCGAAGGATGGCGCTTTCGGTTTTCAGCTAGCGGCGAGGAGATGCCCACAGGTCTGACTGCAAATATAACGTTCTATTGTTCAATGTCCTTGGGACAGGGGCCATGGCGAGGATGCAATGGTTGATATGAATAGTATGGGATGCGCAATTGCGAAGTGGGCCATAAGGCCGGACGTTCCCAATTACATGTTGCTTCACAACACTGGAATTACGGGCTGGGGCACAGTGGATTTTGCAGGCTGCATTACGCACAGACTCAATGGAAGTTTCACATGTCATGTGAGTATGGATGCAGGCGTTTGTGATGGTGTTTTCACCTCGATATAGATAGTTATGATTCGCTAGTGGTTTTTGGTTGGTGATGATCCTTTGGAGTGGGTTAGCATGCATATGGCTGTGGATTTGGTGTGATCAGTGAAGTGAGTAATTCAAATGTAGTTCTGATGGCCATTCTATTCTTTTTCATTTCGTTTGGGTGACAGGTATCTCCTCCCCTTTTGCCACTGCCATCTGTATGCCACTCCTGCAGATGGATTTTACTCCCGACACCTGCTGCTTCGTGTTAATCAGTGGAGCAGCATTACGATCTTATGGGACGATCGCCAATGGGCCACATGCCCTTACGCAGTACTGGTGGCTAGGAGCAACATTTCGGCCTTTCAGCTGGACTAGTGCCTCCCTATTGGGACGGCCCTGCGGGTCGAGGCGCTTGCATGTTGCCTTTTCGTACTGGTCATTTCTTGCGGTTGCAGCCCACAATGGTGCAATGTGATTTGGAGTTCATGGCCTAATGGCTGTATGGCCTTGGTGTATTTGTTGTGCATTAAATTCCTATTCTGATATGAACCGTGTAGCGTTCTTCTTTGCAGGTGATGTGTCATATTCCTATTTGGGGGGCGATGTATTGTGAGGAGATCTGCATTGGGTTCCAGCTTCGGAGTATAGTTGCGTGGTACTGTGCTGGGCGCGTTTGCCTTCGAAGCCCAGTGAGGTCAGGGATGAGGCCTGCCAATGTGACTGTTTTGATGATGTGATGCTCAGGGGCGGGGGAATGGCTTTTGTGTAACAGATGCCGGTCAGCCAGTTGGATTGGTGGAATGATGTGATTATCAGAATATGGCTGGTCACAGGTGCCTGTGTTTGCGTGCGTTTCTTGGAGGGGGACTGAGGTCATGTCCATTTGTGTGGCTTATGTATTCGTGCCATCTGTGCCCTGCGGCTCCCATTGGCCCCTCTTGGGATTCATTTGTTCGTTGGCAGGCATGGGTGACTTGTACATTTCACTGGTTGCATTGTGTGGCTTCATTGCACCTACGGGGAGTTGTGCAATGTGGCCAGGGAGCGGTGTACAGGCACTCAGTAGGGCCGTTTACGGTTGGTTCGCGATGCCGTACTTCTCGCCATGGCGGAATGGTACTTTCCGCCGTGCTTGATGGCGTTAGGTGCATGTCCGCTGGGGTCAGAATTCGCGTACCGTTGCGCCATGGTGGTATTTGCGGTTTGGCATGGCGCGCGCGCGTACTTGGTGCAGTTTGCGTTGGCGTTCACTGCGGTGTCGCTATTGGCATCGTACTTTGCGGTGACGGGTCATAGTCGCACCGAGCGCTATTCGATGGCGGTGTTGCATTTCCGCCATTGTTTTTCGGTCTCCGCCAGGGTCGTAATGAGGGCCTATGACTCCCTGCTCCTCTGCACTAGGGCTCCCTGCTGCTCTGCACTATGGCTCCCTGCTCCTCTGCACTATGACTCCCTGCTCCTCCGCACTATGACTCCCTGCTCCTCTGCACTAGGGCTTCCTGCTCCTCTGCACTATGACTCCCTGCTCCTCTGCACTATGACTCCCTGCTCCTCCGCACTATGACTCCCTGCTCCTCTGCACTAGGGCTCCCTGCTCCTCCGCACTATGACTCCCTGCTCCTCTGCACTAGGGCTCCCTGCTCCTCCACACTATGACTCCCTGCTCCTCTGCACTAGGGCTCCCTGCTCCTCTGCACTATGGCTCCCTGCTCCTCTGCACTATGACTCCCTGCTCCTCCGCACTATGACTCCCTGCTCCTCTGCACTAGGGCTCCCTGCTCCTCTGCACTATGACTCCCTGCTCCTCTGCACTATGACTCCCTGCTCCTCTGCACTATGACTCCCTGCTCCTCTGCACTAGGGCTCCCTGCTCCTCTGCACTATGGCTCCCTGCTCCTCTCCACTATGACTCCCTGCTCCTCCGCACTGTGACTCCCTGCTCCTCCACACTATGACTCCCTGCTCCTCCGCAATGGGGCTCCCTGCTCCTCTACTATGGCTCCCTGCTCCTCTGCACTATGACTCCCTACTCCTCTACTATGACTCCCTGCTCCTCTTCTATGGCTCCCTGCGCCTCCACACTATGACTCCCTGCTCCTCCACTATGACTCCCTGCTCCTCTACTATGACTCCCTACTCCTCTGCAATATGACTCCCTGCACCTCTACTATGGCTCCTTGCTCCTCTACTATGGCTCCCTGCTCCTCCGCTCTGTGACTCCCTACTCCTCTGCACTATGACTCCCTGCTCCTCCGCACTATGACTCCCGGCTCCTCCACACTATGACTCCCTGCTCCTCTACTATGGCTCCCTGCGCCTCCACACTATGACTCCCTGCTCCTCCACTATGACTCCCTGCTCCTCTACTATGACTCCCTACTCCTCTGCACTATGACTCCCTGCTCCTCTACTATGGCTCCTTGCTCCTCTACTATGGCTCCCTGCTCCTCTACTATGACTCCCTGCTCCTCTGCACTATGACTCCCTACTCCTCTACTATGACTCCCTGCTCCTCTACTATGACTCCCTGCTCCTCTACTATGGCTCCCTGCTCCTCTACTATGGCTCCCTGTGCCTCCACACTATGACTCCCTGCTCCTCCACTATGACTCCCTGCTCCTCTACTATGACTCCCTACTCCTCTGCACTATGACTCCCTGCTCCTCTACTATGGCTCCTTGCTCCTCTACTATGGCTCCCTGCTCCTCTACTATGACTCCCTACTCCTCTGCACTATGACTCCCTGCTCCTCTACTATGGCTCCTTGCTCCTCTACTGTGGCTCCCTGCTCCTCTACTATGGCTCCCTGCGCCTCCACACTATGACTCCCTGCTCCTCCACTATGACTCCCTGCTCCTCTACTATGACTCCCTACTCCTCTGCACTATGACTCCCTGCTCCTCTACTATGGCTCCTTGCTCCTCTACTATGGCTCCCTGCTCCTCCGCACTACGACTCCCTGCTCCTCCACACTATGACTCCCTGCTCCTCCGCATTATGACTCCCGGCTCCTCCACACTATGACTCCCTGCTCCTCTACTATGACTCCCTGCTCCACCCCACTATGACTCCCTGCTCCTCCACACTATGACTCCCTGCTCCTCTACTATGGCTCCCTGCGCCTCCACACTATGACTCCCTGCTCCTCCACTATGACTCCCTGCTCTTCTACTATGACTCCCTACTCCTCTGCACTATGACTCCCTGCTCCTCTACTATGGCTCCTTGCTCCTCTACTATGGCTCCCTGCTCCTCCGCACTATGACTCCCTGCTCTTCCACACTATGACTCCCTGCTCCTCTGCACTATGACTCCCTACTCCTCTACTATGACTCCCTGCTCCTCTACTATGACTCTCTGCTCCTCTACTATGGCTCCCTGCTCCTCTACTATGGCTCCCTGTGCCTCCACACTATGACTCCCTGCTCCTCCACTATGACTCCCTGCTCCTCTACTATGACTCCCTACTCCTCTGCACTATGACTCCCTGCTCCTCTACTATGGCTCCTTGCTCCTCTACTATGGCTCCCTGCTCCTCTACTATGACTCCCTACTCCTCTGCACTATGACTCCCTGCTCCTCTACTATGGCTCCTTGCTCCTCTACTATGGCTCCCTGCTCCTCTACTATGGCTCCCTGCGCCTCCACACTATGACTCCCTGCTCCTCCACTATTACTCCCTGCTCCTCTACTATGACTCCCTACTCCTCTGCACTATGACTCCCTGCTCCTCTACTATGGCTCCTTGCTCCTCTACTATGGCTCCCTGCTCCTCCGCACTATGACTCCCTGCTCCTCCACACTATGACTCCCTGCTCCTCTGCACTATGACTCCCTGCTCCTCCGCATTATGACTCCCGGCTCCTCCACACTATGACTCCCTGCTCCTCTACTATGACTCCCTGCTCCACCCCACTATGACTCCCTGCTCCTCCGCAATAGGGCTCCCTGCTCCTCTACTATAGCACCCTGCTCCTCTGCACTATGACTCCCTACTCCTCTACTATGACTCCCTGCTCCTCTACTATGGCTCCCTGTGCCTCCACACTATGACTCCCTGCTCCTCCACTATGACTCCCTGCTCCTCTACTATGACTCCCTACTCCTCTGCACTATGACTCCCTGCTCCTCTACTATGGCTCCTTGCGCCTCTACTATGGCTCCCTGCTCCTCTGCACTATGACTCCCTACTCCTCTGCACTATGACTCCCTGCTCCTCTACTATGGCTCCTTGCTCCTCTGCACTATGGCTTCCCTGCTTCTCTACACTATGACTCCCTGCTCCTCTGCACTATGACTCCCGGCTCCTCTACTATGGCTCCTTGCTCCTCTGCACTATGGCTCCCTACTCATCCGCACTATGACTCCCTAATCCTCTGCACTATGACTCCCGGCTCCTCTACTATGGCTCCTTGCTCCTCTGCACTATGGCTCCCTACTCCTCCGCACTATGACTCCCTACTCCTCTGCACTATGGCTCCCTGCTCCTCTGCACTATGACTCCCTGCTCCTCTCCTATGACTCCCTGCTCCTCTGCACTGTGGCTCCCCTGCTCCTCCGCACTATGACTCCCTGCTCCTCTGCACTATGACTCCCTACTCCTCTACTATGGCTTCCTGCTCCTCCGCACTATGGCTCCCTGCTCCTCTGCACTATGACTCCCTGCTCCTCTGCACTATGGCTTCCTGCTCCTCTGCACTATGACTCCCTGCTCCTCTACTATGGCTCCCTGCTCCTCCGCACTATGACTCACTGCTCCTCTACTATGACTCCCTGCTCCTCCACACTATGACTCCCTGCTCCTCTACTATGGCTCCCTGCTCCTCTACTATGACTCCCTGCTCCTCCGCACTATGACTCCCTGCTCCTATACTATGGATCACCTGCTCCTCCGCACTATGACTCCCTGCTCCTCTACTATGGCTCCCTGCTCCTCCGCACTATGACTCCCTGCTCCTCTGCATTATGACTCCCTGCTCCTCTGCACTATGGCTCCCTGCTCCTCTGCACTATGACTCCCTGCTCCTCCGCACTATGACTCCCTGCTCCTCTGCACTATGACTCCCTGCTCCTCTACTATGACTCCCTGCTCCTCTGCACTATGGCTTCCCTGCTCCTCTGGACTATGACTCCCTGCTCCTCTGCACTATGACTCCCTACTCCTCTGCACTATGACTCCCTGCTCCTCTACTATGACTTCCTGCTCCTCTGCACTATGGCTCCCCTGCTCCTCCACACTATGACTCCCTGCTCCTCCGCACTATGACTCCCTGCTCCTCTACTATGACTTCCTGCTCCTCTGCACTATGGCTCCCCTGCTCCTCTACTATGGCTCCCTACTCCTCCGCACTATGGCTCCCTGCTCCTCCACTCTATGACTCCCTGCTCCTCCGCACTATGACGCCCTGCTCCTCCGCACTATGGCTCCCTGCTCCTCCACACTATGGCTCCCTGCTCCTCTCCACTATGACTCCCTGCTCCTCTACTATGGCTTCCTGCTCCTCTGCACTATGACGCCCTGCTCCTCCGCACTATGGCTCCCTGCTCCTCCACACTATGGCTCCCTGCTCCTCTCCACTATGACTCCCTGGTCCTCTACTATGGCTTCCTGCTCCTCTGCACTATGACTCCCTGCTCCTCCGCACTATGGCTTCCTGCTCCTCTGCACTATGACTCCCTACTCCTACGCACTATGACTCCCTGCTCCTCTGCAGTATGACTCCCGGCTCCTCTACTATGGCTCCTTGCTCCTCTGCACTATGGCTCCCTACTCCTCCGCACTATGACTCCCTACTCCTCTGCACTATGGCTCCCTGCTCCTCTACTATGGCTCCCTACTCCTCTGCACTATGACTAACTGCTCCTCTACTAGGGCTCCCTGCTCCTCTGCACTATGGCTTCCTGCTCCTCTGCACTATGACTCCCTGCTCCTCTACTATGGCTCCCTGCTCCTCTGCACTATGACTCCCTGCTCCTCTCCTATGACTCCCTGCTCCTCTGCACTGTGGCTCCCCTGCTCCTCCGCACTATGACTCCCTGCTCCTCTGCACTATGACTCCCTACTCCTCTACTATGGCTTGCTGCTCCTCCGCACTATGGCTCCCTGCTCCTCTGCACTATGACTCCCTGCTCCTCTGCACTATGGCTTCCTGCTCCTCTGCACTATGACTTCCTGCTCCTCTACTATGGCTCCCTGCTCCTCCGCACTATGACTCACTGCTCCTCTACTATGACTCCCTGCTCCTCCGCACTATGACTCCCTGCTCCTCTACTATGGCTCCCTGCTCCTCTACTATGACCCCCTGCTCCTCCGCACTATGACTCCCTGCTCCTATACTATGGATCCCCTGCTCCTCCGCACTATGACTCCCTGCTCCTCTACTATGGCTCCCTGCTCCTCTGCACTATGACTCCCTGCTCCTCTGCACTATGGCTCCCTGCTCCTCTGCACTATGACTCCCTGCTCCTCTGCACTATGACTCCCTGCTCCTCTGCACTATGACTCCCTGCTCCTCTACTATGACTCCCTGCTCCTCTGCACTATGGCTTCCCTGCTCCTCCGCACTATGACTCCCTGCTCCTCTGCACTATGACTCCCTACTCCTCTGCACTATGACTCCCTGCTCCTCTACTATGACTTCCTGCTCCTCTGCACTATGGCTCCCCTGCTCCTCCACACTATGACTCCTTGCTCCTCCGCACTATGACTCCCTGCTCCTCTACTATGACTTCCTGCTCCTCTGCACTATGGCTCCCCTGCTCCTCTACTATGGCTCCCTACTCCTCCGCACTATGGCTCCCTGCTCCTCCACTCTATGACTCCCTGCTCATCTGCACTATGACGCCCTGCTCCTCCGCACTATGGCTCCCTGCTCCTCCACACTATGGCTCCCTGCTCCTCTCCACTATGACTCCCTGCTCCTCTACTATGGCTTCCTGCTCCTCTGCACTATGACTCCCTGCTCCTCCGCACTATGGCTTCCTGCTCCTCTGCACTATGACTCCCTACTCCTACGCACTATGACTCCCTGCTCCTCCACACTATGACTCCCTGCTCCTCTACTATGACTCCCTGCTCCTCTACTATGGCTTCCTGCTCCTCTACTATGGCTCCCTACTCCTCCGCACTATGACTCCCTACTCCTCTACTATGGCTCCTCCTCCTACCACCTCTACTACTGCTCCCCTTTCCCACTACTGCAACTCAAACACCCTCCTTTTACTCAGCAACATTCGTTCACACTCACTCCTTACACTAGCTAGTCTATACACTTGCCACACAAACGCACACACTCGCACTGCAGTGCCACTTCTCGTCTCCAGCCACCTTCTCCAGCAATCGCCTCCACAGTCCGCCGCTCCTTGTTAGGCAGAATCCTGTGCAGTGCCCTTATGGACCACTACACACAATTAAGACTACAGATGGCAATACAAGTTTTACCTTTGGTACAAGCCTGTACTACTATGTCAGAGTGGTAGCAGTGGCGGAACAGCCAGGCTTATCTCAAGAGTATATGAGCAGTAGCAGAGATTACACAAAGGGACCACAATTACTGTGACTCAAGCAAACACTGACTCAAGGTTTCAGGTAGAAAAATATAAGTACATTTATTTTTAAACCATTCGTTATAAACACAACACTTCTATTAAAGTTAAACACAAACCATACGTCAAATATACTACAACTAACCAATTCAGTATGTCTCAAGGTAAGTACCCTGTGTTTGAATGAACCGGTGTTAGGAACAAAACACGTTAACATGAATACAATTGCAATCACTTTTTGACAGTTCGGTCTACTAAATAAAGGCGTATTCGTGACATGAAATGCTACCGGGGCAAAAACACACTTAGCACCTGAGATACCCAGAGGGAGTTGGAGGGAAAAATCACAGCCAATATTTTGGTTAGGCAGACAGAATCGAGAAACACTCATAGACAAGAGTTCAAAAGTCAAAGGGCCAGAGCCAGGGTCAAGTGACACCAGCGGACTGTTGCCGAAGATCACACGGTCAGATAGTTCATGATTCAACGTAGCCAAGAGTACTTCGATATTGTCAAGGTTCGGAAGCAAACGTTATAAGAAGGAGGGAAGACAAGGGCAAGCCTTGAAATTAAGAAAAGTTGTTCACCCAGTTTCCTCAAACAGAACACAGTACCTTATTCCAATGGTGCAGCTTGTGCCCTGGCAGTTGTTCCTGTTAGTTTCCCGCAGACCCACGATTCCTGGAGCTTCGTTGTGAAGGAGGACGTCTGAAGGGGGTCTGCACCACACAGGGATGAAGCCGTCAGCAGCGACAACGAATAAAAGGTGCGCTCCTTAAAAACAGGAGAGGCTCTTTAGGTGGCTATCCGGACCACTACAGCTGTGTGCAGCGATTTCGACCACCAAGGAAATCCTCTGGCTGTAGAAGTTGAGCTGGTTATCCCCACCAGGCTCAAGGGAAGAAGACTCCGGACTGGATCTCCTCTTAGTTGTTGAAGGGTAGATAGCTCAGGACTGCAGCAGGGCTTCACCGGGATGGGGAGTTTCAGCAGCCGTCGTTCTCTCCGCTTCTCTTCGGTTCCTTGTGGTTCCAGTGGCGACTCTCTGACTTCTAGCCCAAGAGACCTGCCTTTTATGCGAAAACCCCCCATTCACCCAGCCTGGCTGTTAATCACCCAGCAGGGGAGTTGTCCAGCTCGGACAACCACCCTGGCCAATTATGACAAAGTGTGACTTGGGTTTCCTAGGATACCCTGTGCAGGGGGTGACTACACCCCTCCCTCACATTCAGCCCACCTAGACACCCAGGCGCCTTGAGGAGGGCTTCTAGGTAGAAGCCCGCCAAAAGACAGTGAACAAATAAGGCAAACCTAGTTTGCCACGCAAAGTAAAACACAAGAAGGAATTTAACAATAAGAAATGGTGAATAAACCGCACCGGAGCCAAACGAAAAAGGATTTGGTCAAGCGGGTTTAAGTTTGAGGCTAACACAATAGCCTACAATATTACCACGGTTATATAAGATAACCGCGGTAGAAATTTAGGGTAGATACCACTGCCACCAGCCATGTCTAAATGTTAAAAGAGCGAAAAAATGCTCTAGGAGGTACAGATAAAAAGAGTTAAGAGTTAACCCTTCCACTAATCCATGTAAGATGGGGTGTACTGGATCTGTGGTTAGTTTTGACTAAGTAAAGTTAATGGTAACTTTACCCTTTTCTGGGGGACAGTAGTCACCTCAGAAATGGTGTCGGTGGGAAGTCTGAACGACAACCCAGTGCCACTGCACGCTGCACAGAAGGTGCTGTGTGACACACACAAAGAAGGGGGCTACTGAAGTAGTGTACTCCAGAGCCCACAATCACAAAAACAGGTAAAAACACATATCAAAATACAAGTAAGAGTGGTGAAAAGCTCGCACTCTTACCAAGTGGAAAAGAAACAACTCCAGAGATCCAGCAAAGCTGCTGAGGGACTCACTAGGTAAGGGAAATTAGCCATGAAATGAGAATTCCCCCTAACACTCGCCCCCTCCAGACTAAGGGACAGGAGGATTTAATCCACTCCTGGATGGTTCTGATACCTCTAGTCGGTTACAAACATCCTAGAGAGACCATCAGCATTTTGGTGGTGACTTCCTGTTCTGTGCACAATGGAAAAATCAAATCCTTGGAGACAGATTGACCATCTGAGTAACTTTGGGTTTTCCTCTTTCATTTGCATCAGCCATCTCAAGGGTTGATGGTCAGTCTGAATAGTGAAGGTAGATCCATACAAGTATGGTCTAAACCTCTTCAGTGCCCACACTATAGCAAAGCATTCACGTTCTATTGTTGCCCACCTTGTTTCAGGATCCTTTAACTTCCTGCTGATTAAACAAATGGGGTGTTCCCTACCTTTCTCATCCAGTTGACTAAGGACTGCACCTATACCTACATTTGAAGCATCAGTTTGTACAATGAAGTGTTGGTGATAGTCAGGAGCTCTTAGGACTGGAGCTTGACAAAGGGCTTTCTTCCGACCTTCAAAGGCTTGATTGCACTCCTCATTCCACCTGACCTTCTTAGGAAATTTGGGAGAGGAGATGACATTCAAGGGAGAAGCTATGGTCCCATAGTTCTCTATGAAGTTCGTGTAATACCCAGTAAGACCTAAGAAGGCTCTCACTTGGGTTTGAGTAGTAGGGGTTGCCCAGTTTTGCACAGCTTGCACTTTGCTAGGCAACGGCCTTATTTCACCTCCTCCTACCTCATGTCCAAGGTAGACCACTGAACTCTGACCAATTTGACATTTGCTTGCCTTTATGGTCAGATGGGCCTGTTCCAGAGCCTGCAATACATAACCTAGGTGTTCAACATGTTCATTCCATGTAGGGATGAACACCGCAATGTCATCCAAGTATGCCATGCAGAAGTCCTCCATCCCATTCAGAACTTGATTGACCATCCGCTGAAATGTAGCAGGTGCATTCTTTAATCCAAAAGGAATTACCTTGAATTGGTAGAGGCCAGCTGGGGTAGAAAATGCAGTTTTCTCCTTGGCATGGTCTATCAGGGTTATTTGCCAATAGCCTGACGTTAGGTCAAATGTGCTGAGGTACTTGGCTGAACCAAGTTTGTCCACCAGCTTATCTGTCCTAGGCAAAGGATGGGCATCAGTCGTGGTGACTGCATTTAGAGCTCTATAGTCCACGCAGAATCTCAACTCCTTGGATCTTGCCTTTGGTACAAGCACAACTGGGCTAGACCATGGGCTAGTAGAGGGCTCTATAACCCCGAGTTCAAGCATCTTGTTGACCTCATTCCTTATGTGGGATCGGATATTGTCTGACATTCTGTACCCCCTGCTTTTGACAGGCAAACAGTCACCAGTGTGTATGTCATGCTGGCCCCAAAGGGTCAAGCCTGGTGAAAGTGAGAACAGGGAGGCAAACTGATTTAACAGTCACTTGCACTCATCCTGTTAGTCAGATGTGAGACTGGAAGAGAGATTAACTCCTTCCACTTGCTCATCTAAAGGTAAGCCTCTGAGGAGGTCAGGCAGAGGTTCACTCTCCTCTTCCTCCTGAGCTGAAGCTAGAAGCAGAGCTCCTATGTCAGGTCTAGAGACATAAGCCTTGAAACGGTTGGTGTGAAAGACTCTGTGAGCCTCCTTAGGATTGCCTAAGTCCACCAGATAGTTCACTTCTCCAGGTTTACCCACAACCTTGAAGGGTCCTATCCATTTGTCGTGCAAGGCCCTCTGCCTTGTGGGGACCATAACAAGAACAAGCTGGTCTTGAGTGAACTCAACCATGTTAGCCTTCTGGTCATGCCAATGTTTGACCAGAGCTCCTCCGGAGACCTATCACATAGTCAGTCACTCTGACTGGCTTGGGGGAAGGAGCACTCTCCAACCCCTCCTCAATCAGGGCCAATGGACTCTGGCTGGATGGCCATAGAGAAGTTTGAAGGGACTGGATCCTACTCCCTCCTGAGGGACTTCTCTATAAGCAAAGAGAAGGCATGGCAGTAGAAGGTCCCACTTTCTTCTAAGGGGTTCTTCTAAAGCACCTATCATGCTCTTCATAGTCCTGTTAAACCTCTCTACCAGTCCATTGGTTTGGTGGTGGTAGGCAGTTGAGAACGTGTAGGTAACTCCACAGGTTTTCCACATGGTTTGCATGTAGTGGGACATAAAATTGGATCCCCTGTCAGATATCACCTCCTTAGGAAAACCTACTCTGGTAAAAATACCAAGTAGGGCCTTAGCCACAGCCGGAGCCGTACCAGTCCTCATAGGTATGGCTTCAGGAAATCTAGTGGCATGGTACACTACAACCTGGATGAACCTGTTGCCTGAAGATGTGGGAGGGTCAAGAGGACCAACAATGTCAATCCCATCCCTCTCAAAAGGAATTCCCACCACTGGGAGAGGCACTAAGGGTGCCACATTCGTGGACCCACTCTTGCCAGAGGTTTGGCAAGTGTGGCAGCGTCTGCAGAATTTGTCTACTTCTGTACCCATCTTAGGCTAGTAGAAGTGCAGAGATAACCTTTCTTTGGTCTTCTTAAAACTAAAGTGACCAGCCAGAGGTACCTCATGGGCTAACTGCAGAAACTGGAGTCGGTTCACTAGAGGTACTACAAGTCTTTTGTAGTCTCCAGGGGTTGACTCAGTTGGCTCACTGTAGAAGAGGCCATCCTCCCAGTGTAACCTATACTTCCCAGGCTCAGTCCCATTGAGCTGAGAAGTGGCCTGTTGGCGAAGACCTTCCAAGATAGGACACTCTCTGTGTCCCTTACTTAAATCTTCCCTGTTGGGTCCACCTTCTGCCAGTAAAGACTGCAGCTCAGGATGGTCAACAGGGTCAAGATCTCCTACCAAGGTAAGACCCTCTTCTAGATCTGATTCCTCAGTATCTAGTTTGACCATACAGGGTTGAACCTCGCACTCAGCCTCAGCTGATGTGGGAGTCACAGGTGTGACTTTGCACAGTCTCGCAGATGTCCTTCTGGGCACAGGAGTGCTTGCTGGTTTCTTGCTAGCAGATTTAGGTTTCCCCTTTGTCTTTTCTTGTCCTGCAATGGCAGTAAGTAAGTCCTGTAGACTTGGGGTGATAGTTTCCTCTATAATGTCCCCAGGAGAGCCTCTCAAGGTTCTCTCCCTTGCAGACATTGTGAACTCCTGCTTCCTTCTGCTGGGGGGTCTGGGGGTACTAGACACAACTCCAAGAGTTTTAAGGTCATTACCCAGCAGGACCCTCCCAGGTAAATTATTTTGCACACTTACAGGTATCCTGACAGTCATGTCATTACACTGGATGAGAGCTGGTAACTGGGGAACCATTTGCACAGTGTAATGACATGACTGTGATAGTTTCCTCTATCATGTCCCCAGGAGAGCCTCTCAAGGTTCTCTCCCTTGCAGACATTGTGAACTCCTGAAACTAGCTAAGTCTGCTGACTTGTGGGTTGCCAACAGCTAACTTGGTTAAGTGTTTGGGTGCCTTAGCAACATCCTCCACCTTGAAAAAACATTCATCAACCACAGTTATGCTGGCTCCCGTGTCTCTGATGGCAGGGGTCCCCTGACCATTTACAAGAACACTATCTTTGTAATACTCTTTAGTATTATCAGGGATTGAGTTATAGACATCTAAGTTCTGTTGTTCCCAAGGACCCAAGGACACTAAAGAAACACTAGCTGAGACTCTCATGGGTTCATCAGCTAGTAGCTGAAAGTTTCCACTGGTCATAGGTACTTCAGCCACCTGGGAGAAGGCTAAGGTGACAGTGTTGATCCCTGAAGGTTTACCCTTACACTTGGGATCTCCTTTCACATGGCCAGGCAACCCACAAACAAAGCATTTCCCAAATGCTCTCTGGAATGGGGGTTTGCTCTGACCTCCATCTGGTGTGGAACCAGGTGGTACACTAGCCTGATTCGGTTTCCTTGTGGCTTACCCTGGTTATGTTTGGGGCCCTCTTTTGGATTGGAATTATTGGAATTCTCTTTGTTGTCTTTCTTTGGCTGCTTTCCCTCATCCTTTTTCAGAGTTGCCCCAGAATCCTTGTGAGTGGCCCTGTTGGCAACCCACAAGTCAGCAGACTTAGCTAGTTTCTTAAGATCTATCTCCTTTGAATCAGCAAAGTGCTGTCTAAGCTCAGGGGAACCGACATCAAAAATAGACTCCAACATTACAAGATTCCTCAAACCTTCATGAGTGTTCACTTTGTAACCCTTAACCCAACCATCTAAGTTTTTCAAACATTCACACACCCAGGTAGCCCAAGGGGTACCATCATGCTTTTTGAGGGTTCTAAACCTCTTAAGATACTGGGAAGGGGTCTTCCCAAATCTAGCTATTAATGCTAGCTTCACACACTCATAATCCTGTTTATCCACCTCCCCCAACTCCATTACAGCATCACTTGCAACAGGGGGGAGCCTCGAGAAAAGCCAAGGAATCAACTGATTCCCTGAGATACCTTGAATCCCATGATTGTACTCAAACATTGCTAACCAATCCAAAACATCAAGTTTAGTCTCATACATACCAATCATCTCCTTTGGCATACGGAGTCTCTTAGGGCTGGAAGACCTAGAGCACTCTGGGAGAGAAGCATTTTCTAGAGACAGTTTCTTCATTTCTAGTTCATGGTTCAGCTCCATTTCTCTGAGCCTTAACTCTTGATGTTTCATGGCAGTTTGTGCATCAATACGTTTCACTTCCAATTCAAGTCTCATTTTCTCAAGTGAAATAAATTCAGGAGTAAGTGTAGGACCTGTGGGGGTCCCTGTGGACAGAGGTTGTGCATTCTGAGCAGGCAAAGGAGTTGTAGGGTTTCCTAACAAGGACTGATCTACTTCTTCTAAAGTAACACTCTCAGAATCAGAAATATCAAAATCCACATTTGCTGCAGTGGCAGGTCCTTCGGACCCACTCTCCAGACTTTTTCCCATTAACTTTTCAACCAGTTCAGATTTCTTTCCTTTACCAGAGAGATTCTTATCCCTACATTGGTTCTCAGAACCTCAGCAGTATAGAGAAAAAGACTCTCTTCGGTGTAGCTTTCCATATTTGACATGATTTCTTAGTTAAAATAGAATTAGTGGTGTTAACCTTGTGGTTAGCAGCACTCTAAGTGTAATCACTCTACTTCCAAATCCTCACCGCTGTACACCAGTGTTAGGAAGAAGCCTGTGCAGTGCCCTTAGGGACCACTACACACAATTAAGACTACAGGTGGCAATACAAGCTTTACCTTTGGTACAAGCCTGTACTACTATGTCAGAGTGGTAGCAGTGGCGGAGCAGCCAGGCTTATCTCAAGAGTATATGAGCAGTAGCAGAGGTTACACAAAAGGACCACAATTACTGTGACTCAAGCAAACACTGACTCAAGGTTTCAGGTAGAAAAATATAAGTACATTTATTTTCAAACCATTCGTTATAAACACAACACTTCTATAAAAGTTATACACAAACCAAATGTCAAATATACTACAACTAACCAATTCACTTTGTACAGTATGTCTAAAGGTAAGTACCCTGTGTTTGAATGAACCGGTGTTAGGAACAAAACACCTTACCGTGAATACGATTGCGATCACTTTTTGACAGTTCGGTCTACTAAATAAACGCGTATCCGTGACATGAAATGCTACCGGCGCAAAAACACACTTAGCACCTGAGATACCCAGAGGGAGTTGGAGGCAAACATCACAGGCAATATTTTGGTTAGGCAGACAGAATCGAGATACACTCATAGACAAGAGTTCAAAAGTCAAAGGGCCGGAGCCAGGGTCAAGTGACATCGGGGGCCTGTTGCCGAAGATCACACGGTCAGATAGTTCACGATTCAATGTAGCCAAGAGTACTTCGATATTGTCAATAATCCGCAATATTTCGATATTGTCAATGTTCGGAAGCAAAAGTTATAAGAAGGAGGGAAGACAAGGGCAATCATTGGAAATGAAGAAAAGGGGTTCACCCAGTTTCCTCAAACAGAACACAGTACCTTATTCCAATGGTGCAGCTGGTGCCCTGGCAGTTGTTCCTGTTGGTTTCCCGCAGACCCACGATTCCTGGAGCTTCGATGTGAAGGAGGACTTCTGAAGGGGGTCTGTACCACACAGGGATGAACGCCGGCAGCAGCGACAACAAATAAAAGGTGCGCTCCTTAAAAAACGGAGAGGCTCTTCAAATGGCTATCCGGACCACTACAGCTGTGTGCAGAGATTTCGACCAAGGAAGAGGATCCTCTGGCTGTGGAAGATGAGCTGGTTATCCCCACCATGCTCAAGGGAAGAAGACTCTGGACTGGATCTTCTCTTAGTCGTTGAAGGGTAGATAGCTCAGGACTGCAGCAGGCCTTCACCGGGACGGGGAGTTTCAGCAGCCGTTGTTCTCTCCGCTTCTCTTCGGTTCCTTGTAGTTCCAGTGATGACTCTCTGACTTCTAGCCCAAGAGACCTGCCTTTTATGCGAAAAACCCCCATTCACCCAGCCTGCTGTCAATCACCCAGCAGAGGGGTTGTCCAGCCCGGACAACCACCCTGGCCAATCATGACAAAGTGCGACTTGGGTTTCCTAGGATACCATGTGCAGGGGGTGACTACACCCCTCCCTCACATTCAGCCCACCTAGACACCCAGGTGCCTTGAGGAGGGCTTCTAGGTAGAAGCCCGCCAAAAGACAGTGAACACAGAAGGCAAACCTAGTTTGCCGCGCAAAGTAAAACACAAGAAGGAGTTTAACAAAAAGAAATGGTGAATAAACCGCACCGGAGCCAAACGAAAAAGGATTTGGTCAAGCGGGTTTAAGTTTGAGGCTAACACAATAGCCTACAATATTACCACGGTTATATAAGATAACCACGGTAGAAATTTAGGGTAGATACCACTGCCACCAGCCATGTCTAAATGTTAAAAGAGCGAAACAATGCTCTAGGAGGTACAGATAAAAAGAGTTAAGAGTTAGCCCTTCCAGCACTCCATGTAAGATGGGGTGTACTGGATCTGTGGTTATATTTGACTAAGTAAAGTTAATGGTAACTTTACCCTTTTCTGGGGGACAGTAGTGGCCTCAGAAATGGAGTCGGTGGGAAGTCTGAACGACAACCCTGTGCCACTGCACAGAAGGTGCTGTGTGACACACACAAAGAAGGGGGCTACTGAAGTGGTGTACTCCAGAGCCACAATCACAAAAACAGGTAAAAACACATAGCAAAATACAAGTAAGAGTGGTGAAAAGCTCACACTCTTACCAAGTGGAAAAGAAACAACTCCCGAGATCCAGCAAAGCTGCTGAGGGACTCACTAGGTAAGGGAAATTAGCCATGACATGAGAATTCTCCCTAACACTCCTTCCTCCCTCCTGCTGGCCTCTTGGTCCACTTCTACCTCCACGTTTGACCTCACTGATGATGATTTGTATCACCCCTACCCCTAGAGACTTGCCTCCACCCCCAGGGGAGTGTCCATGGCCCACCCCAGGGGGCTGTGGTAGGTGTAGGGGTAAGGAAAAACATGCACATGTCACTGTGCAACAGAGATGAGAGCAGGCAATAACACCTGCAGTAGGCAGCTGATCACAATTGCCAACACAGGAGAGGTTTACAATGTCACATATATTTATATTGACAGTCCATCGCTCACACCATCTATTAACCCCTGGTGTGCATTAAAAGACATGTACCTGGTATAACACATCTATACAGAGTAGTTCAAATAGATGCTCCACACTTACTATTCATGTTGAAAGTCATCTGATATCACTCAGTAATGAACACTCAATGAATGTGTCTTATACTCTCAAGTAAAAATAAATCTTTTACTTATGAGAAATATGTAGTAAAGAAACATCATCACTATTATAATCACTATACACAACACACTTAAAATGCAATAACACACTTAAAATGCAATAAACTATTATTGCAAAAGCGGAACCATTGTCATTTGCTTCAACCTCAAATCAAGACAAAGACTGATCAGCCTTCTCCAAGAAATCAAAATCACCTTAAAAACCAACTACCTGCCTCACCAGGTCGCCATAGGCAACCTCACAGAACATGCTAGGCAATCTAGCACCTGCCTCAGCAAATCATGATAGGACATCTCATAGAACATGCCAGGCATTCTAGCACCTGCCCCAGCAAATCATGATAGGAAATCTCATAGAACATGCTGGGCAATCTAGCACCTGCATCACCAAATCATGATAGGCAACCTCACAGAACATGCTAGGCAATCTAGCACCTGCCTCAGCAAATCATGATAGGACATCTCATAGAACATGCCAGGCATTCTAGCACCTGCCTCAGCAAATCATGATAGGAAATCTCACAGAACATGCTGGGCAATCTAGCACCTGCCCCAGCAAATCATGATAGGAAATCTCATAGAACATGCTAGGCAATCTAGCACCTGCCTCACCAAATCATGATAGGACATCTCATAGAACATGCTAGGCAATCTAGCACCTGCATCAGCAAATCATGATAGTAAATCTCATATAACATGCCAGGCAATCTAGCATCTGCATCACCAAATCATGATAGGAAACCTCACAGAACATGCTAGGCAATCTATCACCTGCCTCAGCAAATCATGATAGGAAATCTCATCAAACATGCTGGGCAATCTAGCACCTGCATCACCAAATCATGATAGGACATCTCATAGAACATGCCAGGCAATCTAGCACCTGCATCAGCAAATCATGATAGTAAATCTCATATAACATGCCAGGCAATCTAGCATCTGCATCACCAAATCATGATAGGAAACCTCACAGAACATGCCAGGCAATCTAGCACCTGCATCACCAAATCATGATAGGACATCTCATAGAACATGCTGGGCAATCTAGCATCTGCATCACCAAATCATGATAGCAAATCTCATAGAACATTCTGGGCAATCTAGCTCCTGCCTCACCAAATCATGATAGGACATCTCAAAGAACATGCCAGGCAATCTAGCATCTGCATCACCAAATCATGATAGGAAACCTCACAGAACATGCTAGGCAATCTAGCACCTGCATCACCAAATCATGATAGGACATCTCAAAGAACATGCCAGGCAATCTAGCACCTGCCTTAGCAAATCATGATAGGAAATCTCATAGAATATGCTAGGCAATCTAGCACCTGCATCACCAAATCATGATAGGCAACCTCACAGATCATGCTAGGCAATCTAGCACCTGCATCACCAAATCATGATAGGCAACCTCACAGATCATGCTAGGCAATCTAGCACCTGCATCACCAAATCATGATAGGCAATCTCACAGAACATGCTAGGCAATCTAGCACCTGCCTCAGCAAATCATGATAGGAAATCTCATAGAACATGCTGGGCAATCTAGCACCTGCATCACCAAATCATGATAGGCAACCTCACAGAACATGCTAGGCAATTTAGCACCTGTCTCAGCAAATCATAACAGGAAATCTCATAGAACATGCTGGGCAATCTAGCACCTGCCTCACGAAATCATGATAGGAAATTTCACAGAACATGCTAGGCAATCTAGCACCTGCATCACCAAATCATGATAGGCAACCTCACAGAACATGCTAGGCAATCTAGCACCTGCCTCAGCAAATCATGATAGGAAATATCAGGGAACATGCTAGGCAATCTAGCATCTGCACCACCAAATCATGATAGGACATCTCATAGAACATGCTACGCAATCTAGCACCTGCCTCAGCAAATCATGGTAGGGTAGGAAATATCATAGAACATGCTAGGCAATCTATCACTTGCCTCAGCAAATCATGATAGGAAACCTCATAGAACATGCCAGGCAATCTAGCACCTGCATCACCAAATCATGATAGGAAATCTCATAGAATATGCTAAACAATCTAGCACCTGCCTCACCAAAACATGATAGGAAATCTCACAGAACATGCTAAACAATCTAGCACCTGCCTCACCAAAACATGATAGGAAATCTCACAGAACATGCTAGGCAATCTAGCACCTGCCTCAGCAAATCATGATAGGAAACCTCATAGAACATGCTAGGCAATCTAGCACCTGCATCAGCAAATCATGATAGGAAACCTCATAGAACATGCTAGGCAATCTAGCACCTGCCTCACCAAAACATGATAGGAAATCTCACAGAACATGCTAAACAATCTAGCACCTGCCTCAGCAAATCATGATAGGAAATCTCACAGACCATGGTAGGCAATCTAGCGCCTAGCTCACCAAATCATGATAGAAAATCTCATAGAACATGCTAGGCAATCTAGCACCTGCATCACCAAATCATGATAGAAAATATCACAGAACATCCTAGGCAATCTAGCACCTGCATCAGCAAATCATGATAGGAAATCTTACGTAACATGCGGCGCAATCTAGCACCTGCCTCACCAGGTCATGATAGGACATTTTATAGAATATGCTAATCAATCTAGCACCTGCATCAGCAAATCATGCTAGGAAATCTCATAGAACATGCTAGGCAATCTAGCACCTGCATCACCAAATCATGATAGGCAACCTCACAGAACATGCTAGGCAATTTAGCACCTGTCTCAGCAAATCATGCTAGGAAATCTCATAGAACATGCTAGGCAATCTAGCACCTGCATCACCAAATCATGATAGGCAACCTCACAGAACATGCCAGGCAATCTAGCACCTGCCTCAGCAAATCATGATAGGATATCTCATAGAATATGCTAGGGAATCTAGCACCTGCAACACCAAGTCATGATAGGAAATCTCATAGAACATGCAAGGCCATCTAGCACCTGCCTCAGCAAATCATGATAGGACATCTCATAGAATATGCTAGGCAATCTAGCACCTGCGTCACCATATCATGTTATGCAATCTAGCACCTGCCTCACCAAATCATGCTAGGAAATCTCACAGAACATGCTAGGGAATCTAGCACCTGCATCACCAAAACATGATAGTAAATCTCATAGAATATGCTAGGCAATCTAGCACCTGCCTCAGCAAATCATGATAGGATATCTCATAGAATATGCTAGGGAATCTAGCACCTGCAACACCAAGTCATGATAGGAAATCTCATGGAACATGCTAGGCAATCTAGCGCCTGCATCACCAGGTCGCAATAGGCAACCTCACAGAACATGTTAGGCAATCTAGCACCTGCACCACCAAATCATGATAGGACATCTCATAGAATATGTTGAGAATCTAGCACCTGCCTCACCAAATCATGACAGGAAATCTCATAAAACATGCTAGGCTATCTAGCACCTGCCTCACCAGGTCATGATGGGTAATCTCACAGAACATGCTAGGCAATCAAGTATCTGCCTCACAAAATCATGGCTGCACTTATGAGTACCTGCACTTGCCACCCGCAGGATGCACTCTTGTTTTTCTCCTATGTCCTGCACTTCTCCACCCTCCCCCTACCCTCAGCACTTCTCCCCTCCCCCCTTGGCTGCTCTTGCATGATCTGAATGACACAAGGCCTATTAAGATAATTGTTTTGTCCTCCCTTTGACCCCCCTCCTTGTCTTGTTGCTTCTAGAAACACTTGTGTGCAGGTGTGTTATAAATGCCGTATCATATCAGATCATATCATGATAGGAAATCTCATAGAACATGCTAGGCAATCTAGCATCTGCCTCAGCAAATCATGAGAAATCTCATAGAACATGCTAGGCAATCTAGCACTTGCCTCAGCAAATCATGATAGGAAACCTCATAGAACATGCTAGGCAATCTAGCACCTGCCTCCGCAAATCATGATAGGAAATCTCATAGAATATGCTAGGCAATCTAGCACCTGCCTCACCATATCATGTTATGCAATCTAGCACCTGCCTCACCAAATCATGATAGGAAACCTCATAGAACATGCTAGGCAATCTAGCACCTGCCTCCGCAAATCATGATAGGAAATCTCATAGAATATGCTAGGCAATCTAGCACCTGCCTCACCATATCATGTTATGCAATCTAGCACCTGCCTCACCAAATCATGATAGGAAATCTCACAGAACATGCTAAACAATCTAGCACCTGCCTCAGCAAATCATGATAGGAAATCTTACGTAACATGCGGCGCAATCTAGCACTTGCCTCACCAAATCATGATAGGAAATCTCATAGAACATGCTAGGCAATCTAGCACCTGCCTCACCAAATCATGATAGGAAATCTTACGTAACATGCGGCGCAATCTAGCACTTGCCTCACCAGGTCATGATAAGAAATCTCATATAACATGCAAGGCCATCTAGCACCTGCCTCAGCAAATCATGATAGGACATTTTATAGAATATGCTAATCAATCTAGCACCTGCATCAGCAAATCATGCTAGGAAATCTCATAGAACATGCTAGGCAATCTAGCACCTGCATCACCAAATCATGATAGAAAATATCACAGAACATCCTAGGCAATCTAGCACCTGCCTCAGCAAATCATGATAGGAAACCTCATAGAACATGCTAGGCAATCTAGCATCTGCATCACCAAATCATGATAGGAAATCTCACAGAACATGCTAGGCAATCTAGCACCTGCCTCAGCAAATCATGATAGGAAACCTCATAGAACATGCTAGGCAATCTAGCACCTGCCTCAGCAAATCATGATAGGAAACCTCATAGAACATGCTAGGCAATCTAGCATCTGCATCACCAAATCATGATAGGAAATCTCACAGAACATGCTAGTCAATCTAGCACCTGCCTCAGCAAATCATGATAGGACATCTCATAGAACATGCTAGGCAATCTAGCACCTGCCTCACCGGATCATTATAGGAAATCTCATAGAATATGCTAGGGAATCTAGCACCTGCAACACCAGGTCGCAATAGGCAACCTCACAGAACATGTTAGGCAATCTAGCACCTGCACCACCAAATCATGATAGGACATCTCATAGAATATGTTGAGAATCTAGCACCTGCCTCACCAAATCATGACAGGAAATCTCATAAAACATGCTAGGCTATCTAGCACCTGCCTCACCAGGTCATGATGGGTAATCTCACAGAACATGCTAGGCAATCAAGTATCTGCCTCACAAAATCATGGCTGCACTTATGAGTACCTGCACTTGCCACCCGCAGGATGCACTCTTGTTTTTCTCCTATGTCCTGCACTTCTCCACCCTCCCCCTACCCTCAGCACTTCTCCCCTCCCCCCTTGGCTGCTCTTGCGCAATCTGAATGACACAAGGCCTATTAAGATAATTGTTTTGTCCTCCCTTTGACCCCCCTCCTTGTCTTGTTGCTTCTAGAAACACTTGTGTGCAGGTGTGTTATATATGCCATATCATATCACATCATATCATGATAGGAAATCTCATAGAACATGCTAGGCAATCTAGCATCTGCCTCAGCAAATCATGAGAAATCTCATAGAACATGCTAGGTAATCTAGCGCCTGCATCACCAAATCATGATACGAAATCTCACAGCGCTTGCCAGACAATCTAGCACCTGCCCCAGCAAATCATGATTGGACATCTCATAGAACATGCTAGGCAATCTAGCACCTGCATCACCAGATCATCAAAGGAAATCCCACAGAACATGTTAGGCATTCTAGCACCTGCCTCAGCAAATCATGCTAAGATATCTCATAGAACATGCTAGGCAATCTAGTGCCTGCCTCACCAAATCATGCTAGGAAATCTCATAGAACATGCTAGACAATCTAGCACCTGCCTCAGCAAATCATGATAGGAAATCTCATAGAACATGCTAGACAATCTAGCACCTGCCTCAGCAAATCATGATAGGAAATCTCATAGAACATGCTAGACAATCTAGCACCTGCCTCAGCAAATCATGATAGGAAATCTCATAGAACATGCTATGCAATCGAGCACCTGCCTCAGCAAATCATGGTAGGGTAGGAAATATAGAACATGCTAGGCAATCTAGCACCTGCCTCATCAAAGCATGATAGGAAATCTCATAGAGGCATCTGCCTCAATCAATAATCATTACCTCAATACCTTTCTCAATTTTATATCAAATGCAGGGTAGAGAAAGCCTCATCATACTCACTAACTTGTAGAAGGTATGGATGTGAAGAGGGCTGGAAAAATACTGATGCCTGGAAAAACCCACAATTCAAAACAAAAATGAAACATTGAAAAAATGCAAAAAGACACCTACTCATTTTTTTTATTTTTTATGTTTTATTTGTTATGGTTGTTTATCACAACCTTTCAAATTTACATAAATGTGTTTTATAGAATTTTTATAGAATACATATCACATGTCATCGAAAACGTGCATAAAATTCAATAATACATGTAAAAATCATTTGGTATACATTTTTCTACTAAAACTTTCAATCAAAAACCAGTTATTTTACTAAGATTCTTTAAAAGAGAAACCAAACATTTACACAATTTATATCAAATAACAGACAATAATATATAAAATTCAGTAATACAAGGAGAATTCATTTGCTATGCTTTTCCCTACCCTTACTTTCAATCCAAAACCATTATTTTAGGCCAATGAAGTAATGGTCATGGATTTTTAGTGCAAGAAGAAACATAACAATGGCAATAATCAATGCTATAGAATTTGCATTAAAAATCATGGTCCACATTTCATCTTCATCTAGGATCAGGAATTGATTTCAACATTTAGAAAAAAGATTCTCTCCTTAGTTCACCCAAACTCTGGCATTCCACCAAGAGATGTTTTAAAGTTTCATGTTTACTTCGACCGTTACAAAATCTACAATTTATGATAACATCTTTTTTCTTATAACGCATTGCCATTTGTACTCTCGTTGGCCACAAGTTTAGCCTCAGTCGCATTAGGATTCTAGCATAGCCTACATCAGTTAATTTTTGCAAATAACCTGGCACTGTGTGTAAAGGTTTTGGTACACATTTTCCTGTATTAAATATTTAATATGTATTACATTTGTGTCACAACCGCGGGCGACTGGCGTGTGTGGAGGAGGTGGAAACATGGACGCCATTAGACAGTGCGCCACGTTTCCTTGTCAACGTGGTTAACGGTCTAGTTCTTCCCAACATGGCCGCTGCGAGTGTATTTACCATTTCGGACTCGGCTGCTCGGCGCGTTGCAAATGTTCTTTCCTCGTTGCTTGCGCTCCGTGATTTGCTTCCTGGCGGAGTTTATTTCCGCCCGCTCCAGTTTCCGCTCTCCCAACCCGGTCCTGGCTTCGCCTCCTCTCTTGCTTCCCATCAGCCTCCTCTCGCTGTTGCCAGTGCTAATTTGTTCTCCTTTCTCTTCTCCTGTTACCCTTCCTCCTGGACCTAGAGTCGCAGTGGCTTCCTTTCGAGGCAGACCCCATCTGCTCAAGAAAAAGAAGCCCAACGCTCGACACACCCGAAGCAAGAAGTTGGACTATTCAACTACCTCAGGTGAGGAGGAGGGGGAATCAGGAGATCTCCATTATTTAAGTGAAGAGGAAGATATTACTGACAAGTCTGCCAATATTACTGATCAGCCTGATAGTCTTGGTAATTTGTCCCATGTAGCACACCAATCCCAGCGCCATCATTTAAGCTTTACATTGTCTGGGAACTCTAACAACAATTGTTGTGATATGTCTGCCTTCTTCAAGATTTCTTTACATTTTAAGTTCCAAGCATCGATGGGGGTATTATTGTTTACAAAGGCTGTATGTAATAATGGAATTAGGGCCTGCATATTCTCCTGCGGCAAAATGCATTTCCTCCATAAACTCAGGATTTGCCGAGCTACTATAGCATCCAAGCATAATAGTCCAAGTTCAAAGCCCAAAATTACCTTAGGTGCCGACTGGGGAAGGTATAGCATTTTCTTTCCAAAATAAACCTTCTATTTGGAACCTGTTTGGATGACTTGCTTGGGCTCCATAGACAACGACTGGAACAACCTTTTTGTTTAGAGAACTGAATAAGCACCTCATCAGTAAACTTGCCAAATTTGGCCTGTATGATTCTGCCTTGTGAGGCCAAAGTTTGCATTTTCATTTTTAGTTCCAGTTTATATTGATCATCAGTTATCTTATTGTTAATATTTTGACCTAGATATCTGTACTCATTCACTAAGGTGAGTGGTAAGGTGTTCAGTGTCCATAAACATTTGGAAGTGAGAGACCTCATTTTATGATGTAGTATCATGATGTTAGATTTTTGGGAGTTTACCATCAGACCATTGTTAGCAGCATACTCATCCAATGCTCTAAGTTTCCTCTGCAGTCCTATGTGTGTCTGGTCAATTATAATGAGATCATCTGCATATAAGAGCAATGATACTGTGCTATGGCCAACCTTCTGTGGAAATGACCATGGATGATCAAGATGGGTATTTATATCTTTAATATAAAAATTAAATAGTATTGATGCTAAACTACAGCCTTGTTTCAGTCCAGTGTTAGTTGGGATTGAATTAGTGAGTAAGCACCCTCGATTGAGTTTTATTTTTATTGAAGAATCTGAATAAAATTGACATATCCAGTATACAATGTATAAAGGGCAACCTGCATCTAACAATTTTTCCCATAATCTATTTCTTGACTCTGAGTCGAATACTTGTTTAAAATCAATAAAAGCTATAAATATCGGCTGTTTACTTAAAATTGCTTGTTGTTTTAAAATAGATAATATAAATAAGTTTATTGATGTTCCTAATCCTTTAATAAAACCAGATTGATGGATATCCAGCATTCTAGCTTTATTCAACCACTGGATTAAATCTCTCACTAATAACCTCGCAAAGATCTTGCCAGGGATGTCTAGAAGGGCTATTGGATGATAATTTGTCAGATCATTCCTAATACCTTTTTTGAATATCGGTATTATTATCGATTCTTTCCAAGAATGGGGGATCCGTCCTATCTTTATTATTAGAAGAAATATATTTTCTAGGATTTTAGCCCATTGCTCAGGATGTTCTTTAATTATTGCATTCGACAAGCCATCTGGTCCAGGGGTTCGTGAAGGACTCAACTTCTTAATAACCATTAGGATATCAATTTGATCAAAATGCAAATTCCTAATCTCTTTTTGTGCAACCATTGGTATTTTAGTTTTGGTCGTTTTTTTACAAAACCGTTTTGAATAGTGATCAGTCCATGTCTGTTCATTTACCGTATTTACTAATACTGAATTTGAGGCATTTGAGAAGTTATTTATCAGGTTCCATGTTTGGGCACTTCATTTGTAAGCTATTGCTAACAGCATCCTCTCTCCAGCTATTTGTTTTTGCATTAACTTACATTGTTTTAGTGCATTTTTATATTGCGTGTGCAATCAGGTTTTTTCATGCTGCCTTTCACATATTGGCATATTCTTAATTCTTTTCTGCATTTTACAGAATTTTGTCTTTAGGCTGTGAATATCAGGGTTGTACACTTGTTTGTATTTGAAATTTGTACGCCTGTTCATTTTTTTTGCTTCTCTGAAATCAATAGAAGTGAATCTGTGTATTCATAGTTCTCCATTGATGCAGTTTTTTTGCTGATCTAATTGCATAATTAATAAATTAATTTTTTTCCCGTCCATTTTGTTCTGTTTCTGCTATGATTCAACGAAATTGGTTCTTTGAAATAAATTTGAGTTGATGACTTTTGTCTTTTAAATATCATTTTCAGGATGTTATGGTCAATTGCCTGAGTCTGGATGACGGTAAAGGATTGGATGATATTTAAAGCATGTTCTGATGTAAAGACATAGGGCCTCATTATGACCCTGGCGGAATGGGTTTAACGGCTCTGGTAAGGGTGCCCGCGCCGTTAAACCCATTCCGCCCTATTATGAGGATCCCTTGCGGGACCCGCTCTGGACGTCTGGTCAGACCAGACGTACTTTGCGGGTCCCGCGAGGGGACCAGGGAGCTAACAACGGGCCCGTTATTAACGGGCCCGTTGTTAGCTCCCTCCCCATTCCCACTGAGCCCTATGGGGGCTCGAATGGGAATGGGGATGGGTACATTGAATGAGGAATTACTGGGTCCTGCGAGGTTGGAATGGCCCAGTAATTCCTCATTCAAGGTACCCGGACCCGAGTTTGGAGCAGCCATGCCCAAGGGGCATGGCTACCTCCAAACTCGTAATGAGGCCCATGATCTATAATTGAGTTGGTTGTCCCCCTTTCCCATGTGGGTGACGGAGGAATAACATCCAAGATTTTGCTCTCTTTGAAAGGACTTGTGAATCTTTTGGTATACATCTCATATTCAAATCTCCTACCACCATCACTGTGTACATTTGATCTTGTTCTGCGATGAAATCTAACATTTGAATTATAAGTTCCATGAACTTTTCATCCCCAATAGCTATCGGGTTCCAATAGATATTCAAAATGGCCAGTCTCATGCCGAGTAGCGGCTGCGGAATCCCTGATGTTGCTTTAGTTAGCTGGATTCTAGGATGCGGAGACGCCCATGATTCCAAGGTAAAACTTGAACCAAGCTCTACAGCTGTTAATAATCCAACCCATGGGCGCCCTTTTAATTTTTATACTGCAGGTATCCAGGTTACTTTGAAATTTGGCCATATAGGTTGCATGCTTATCCATGTTTCTTGGAGGATCACAATGTCAGAAGAGGATAAAGGACTGTTCTCTTCTAAATTCAGTAAATGCAAAAAAAACCTTGTGTTCCATACAGTTACCGTTAAAGTGTGAGAGGATATCGAGGTTTGGCATTAATGGTTGTTATCAGGATTTTGTCTCTTGACTAGCTTTTGTTAGCCATGTCCAATTTCTGTGCCTGGGTTGAATTGGCTCATTATTATAATAGACCTCTCGTGATAATTTCCCTCTCTCACCATCACACGTAATGTATAGAGGTTCGAATGGCTCTTCAGTTGAATATTTATCTTTTGTTACGTCCACTAGTCTAGGTTTTGTGCTAGGTGAAGTGTGCTGTGTTTGTTTGGTTATTTCCCCCTTGGAATTAGGTGTATATGAAACATGTTTAGTTTTAGTTCTTGATCTATCAGAATCAACAAACATGTCAAATCCCAAGTACCTCATTTTATCTCTTGTTTGCCATATCAATTCCTTTATGATCTGAGATGGTATACCTAGCTCCACTGTATCAAGTTTGGAGCTTTTAACAAATCGTATCGATTTTATATCATGGGATTGAATGTATTTTAGTTCTGCAATGCCTTTAAAGGCGGTAAGCAAGATCGATCTATTTGGAAATGGGTCTGAAGCTTGCCTATGCATCATTATTACCCGTATATTATCTGAGTATTTTAAATTTTCATTGGCTTGGTTGCTTTTATTACTCACCAAATTTGGTTTATCACCTTCTCTTGAGTCACAATGTGGATGTCTACTAGAGGTATTTCTATTAGAATTTTCATCCAACTCCAGAGTTGTGGATGTATTCCTACCCCCAGTAGCTGCCATTCTCTTCTGTTGTAGCGTAAGAAAATGTGGGTACTCGTTTTCACCTTCTGGGGATATATCTTTATTACGAGATTCACTATGCAATGTCGATACATATGGTAGGGACGTTTTAGTACTTTGTGTTGAGGAAGCAGTAGAATAAGTTGAAAGATTCAAAAGCTCATCTTCTATGTCATTGGGGATCATTACGACCCTGGCGGTAGGGGGTTAGTGGGGCTGGTAGAGCTGCCGGCCCTGTTAACCCCCCTACCGCCAAATTATGAGGTTTGCTCGCTGGACCCGATAAGGATGCCTGGTAAAACCAGGCGTCTTTAGAGAGTCCCGCGAGCAGCCCAGCATGCTAACAACGGGCCCGTCATTAACTGGCCCGTTGTTAGCATGCTCCCCATTCCCATTGAGCCCTATGAGGGCTCAAATGGGAATGGGGATAGACCGGGTCTGGGTTCCTCTGTGATTGCCCGGTGAAACCTCTCAAGAAAATGGTTGAAGCAACAAATAAAAACGAAGAAGAAGAAGAAGAAGAAGCACCGGATTCGGGAAACTCCAATGACCGGCAAGCGTAGGGGTCCAGTTGTCGAGCGAGAAAAAGGAATGCGTACAGACCTCACATCTAGTCCTTCTGGTACTTTTGGCAAATCACAAGCAGCCATCAAAGATACATGTCTTGGAGGCACACATTGACAGTGGGGCAGTAGGGAACTACATTGACCAAGATCTGGCAACATGGATAGGCCTTCCTCTTCAACAAAAGCAGAAATCGAAAAATGTCACTGCAGTGGATGGATCACAGTTATCATCCTGCCCGGTGACACAATGTACCGAGAAAGTCAAGCTTCTGTTACAGGACGGGCATCAAGAAGACATCACCTTTGATCTCATTGCTGCTCCTCAGTTCCAGATGATATTGGGAATGCCCTGGCTACAGACCCATAATCCTAAAATCGATTGTGAAAACGAGTTCTGACCTTTTCTCAAGACTGCGCCGACACCTGTTACAACCAAGACATCATCAACCAAAAACTAAAGAAAAGAATCGTGCGGGCCTCACTGGCACCTTACCACCTGAATATCACTGTTACCAGGATGTCTTCCAAAAAGAACAAGCTAACGTTTTGCCCCCGCATAGACCCTATGATTGCCAAATAGACCTCATGCCCGGAGCCCAAATTCCCTGCAGCCGGATTTATGCCCTAACGGAGCAAGAAAGCCAACATCTTAAAACTTACCTCGATCAGTATCTGGCAAATGGTTTTATCCGCCCATCCAAGTCTCCTGCCTCCTCGCCCCTCTTCTTCGTGCCTAAGAAGGAGGGGGACTTAAGGAGCTGTATTGATTACAGAGCCATCAACCAGATTACTGTAAAAAAACGATACCCTTTGCCACTTATACCCGAGCTCCTGGATCAAGTGAAACATGCTCAGATTTAAACCAAGTTGAATTTGCGAGGGACCTATCACCTGATGAGAGTAAAAAAAGGAGACGATAGGAAGACGGCCTTTCGCACGAAGTATGGTCTCTTCGAATACCAAGTCATGCCTTTTGGGTTATGTAACGCCCCTGCAGCGTTTCAATTCTTTAGGAATGATGAACTTCGTGAGTTGTTGGACGTTTGCGCACTCGTCAACATAGATGACATTCTCATCTACTCCAATTCCAAGGAAGAACATATCGGTCATGTCCGAGCAGTTTTGGAAAAACTTCGACAACAACAATTATATGCCAAGCTGGAAAAATGTTTCTTCCATATGACCGAAGTCGAATTTCTCGGTTTCATGCTCACACCACAGGGAGTGCATATGGACAGAGGGAAAGTTGACGCAATCCTCCAGTGGCCCTCACCAACCTCCACGAAAGGAGTACAAAGTGTGCTTGGCTTCGCTAATTTCTACCGCCGATTCATTCCTGGGTTCTCACAAATTGTTCACCCAATCACTTATTTGCTGAGGAAGAACAAAAAATTCCATTGTACCACTGAAGCTGAAGAAGCCTTCCAGAAACTGAAACTAGCATTTACCACAGCACCGGTTCTTCGACATTTCCGTCCAGACCTACCATACATAGTGGAAATAGATGCTTCAAACATAGCCATGGGAGCGGTGTTATGCCAAAGAGACCCGGAAACTGGACAGTTACATTCCGTCGCATTCTGGTCCCGCAAATTCTCTGCCTCCGAACTGAATTACGTGATCACGGATAAGGAACTACTGGCAATCAAGGCTGCATTTAAGGCATGGAGACATTATCTTCGTGGAGCACAACACACGGTCACCGTCATCACAGATCATTGTAACTTACAGTACTTAAAGACCGCCAAAGCGCAATCCTCACGCCAACTTCGTTGGGCGCTCTTTTTCGCAGAATACGACTTTATTAGTACCTATAGACCTGGAGTGCGGAATGGTAAAGCAGACACATTATCACGCATGAGTGAGGAAAAAGAAGCCTTTACAGTATCCGATCCCGTGGCCATCATTCCTGAAGAACAAATTCAAACCACAATTACTGCTACCGCGTGTTTAGATGACTTAAAAACCAGTTTACAGTCCCAGATGAATCAAGTAAACAACAGGAATGGCTTTTAAAGGGAGACCGATACACCATCGAAAACAACCTACCATATTTCCAAGGACGGTTATTTATCCAGTACAAGAAACTGCAAACTCAAATCATCACCAACTACCATGATTCATTAGTAGAAGGGCACCCTGGAATAGCTAAGACACAGGCCAAGGTAAAACAAAACTTTTGGTGGCCCACTCTGAGGAAAGACATTGCCCGATTTGTTACGACCTGTGGTGTCTGTGCACAGCACAAATCTCAGAAGCAAAACCCTGCTGGATTAATACGTCCTTTAATGGTTCCACCAGCACCTTTGCATACACTATCGATGGACTTCATCACGGATCTTCCTCCCTGCAATGGTTACAACACCATCTTAGTCATTGTGGATTTATTCTCCAAAATGGCCCATTTCATCCCTCTGAAAGGACTTCCAGCTGCATCAACTCTCGCCACTGTGTTCTTGGAACAAATTGTCTGGTTACATGGATTTCTATCGATATTGATATCGGATCGTGGAACTCAATTTGTTTCCGCCTTTTGGAGAAGGTATTGTGCAATTGCCAAAATTGACCTGCGGTTGTCCACTAGCCACCATCCTCAAACCGATGGACAAACCGAATGAACCAATCAGACACTAGAACAGTATCTAAGTTGTATGCTTCAACACTCTGAAGACTCCTGGAAAAACATACTTTGGGTAGCCGAGTATGCATTTAACAATTCGGATCATACAAGCACTTGACAAATTCCATTCTATACTCTACATGGAAGACAACCACGGACATCAGTGTTTGATCCACCTGATAATTTGTAAATGCCAGCAATAAAAACCTTGCTTAAATCCATCACTCAAGTTCTTGAGGAAGCAACTGAGCACTTGAACAAGGCCAAAGAAAGACAAAAGCTGTTTGCTGACCGGCACCGAAAAGAAGCTCCCGATTACCAGATTGCGGATAAAGTCTGGTTAGCATCTAGACACATACCTTTGAAAGGACCACAGGCATTCTGCTCCAGATATTTGGGCCCCTATACTATCAAGGCAATAATCAACCCTGCCGCCATGAAGTTGGAGTTACCAGCGCACATGAAACTTCACCCGGTATTTCATGTCTCTCTCCTCAAGCCCATGAAACCAAATACACAGATTGATTCTCCATCAGAGCCCGAATTACTAAATGGGAACCCGAATATCAAGTTAAATCTATCTTGGATTCCAAGGTGGTTTCGGTCCAAACTGTACTATCTAATTGACTGGAAAGGATACAGACCTCAAGACCAAACCTGGGAACCCAGCGAATATGTTCATGCCCCTCGATTGATTAGACAATTCCATCGTAATAACCCCACAAACCAGGGCCAGGAGGAGGATCACCCTTGAGAGAGGCCTTAAGGGGGAGTGCTGTCATGGCCACTTGCCCAGGATCACAAGGTCAGCAACATCACATGGAGGGAGCAGGGGGCATCATGGTTCACGCACGTCCCTTTGGGACGTTTATACATGGCGGGCCTGGTTGGATGGAGTCCTGGCGCCTTTGGTGCCAGCTCATGGAGGAACTTAAACAAGACATTTTCATTATGGGCAGAAGTGCTTGGAATGAAACAGAACTCTTTTATTATGGGCAGGAACACTCTCAAGAAGTTCACTTGTGTGTAATTAGTCCGGGTGTGGCCTCCATCTGCATCTGCATGTGCAACTTCTAGGAGTGGCAGGGTGTGGCAAGCAGGATTGAGCTAAGGGGGCATGGCCTTAAGAGCTCAGCTATAAAAGCCAGCCCAACCCCGAGGCACACGCTTCACGTTATTCTTCACCTCCGTGCAGTGTAACGCTCACCTTCGCCTGTGATTCATTTTACCTGGAGAGATCCTGCCAGCTACTGTCATACTTACCATCCGGAGGATCCAGCTCTCACCTGTACACTTCTTCCTGGCACCGCGGTTCACCTGCAAACATCTCAGAGCGCAGACATCTTCTTCCTGGCACTGCGGCTCACCTGCAAACATCTTGGAGCACAGACATCTTCTTCCTGGCAACCCGGCTCACCTGCAAACATCTCAGAGTGCAGACATCTTCTTCCTGGCACTGCGGCTCACCTGCAAACATCTTGGAGCACAGACATCTTCTTCCTGGCAACGCGGCTCACCTGCAAACATCTCGGAACGCAGGCAGTATCATCTGGGCACCGCGGCACCATGCACTCCATCCGAACCCGTAGCACCTGCAAAAGACAAGGTTAGACACTTAACAGACATTCCGTTAAGGGCGCGCTGCCATTAAACCTCATGCCTTCTCTAAAACCATCACTCACCTGCTGCCGGATGTTGCGGTCGCATGCATCTTCTGCTCAGCCGCGTTCCGCGCCTCCACAGCCGTAGTTAAGCTGCATTACCATCTATTTGGGAGAAAACAGAGAGGAACGTTATTCAGGGAAAAACAACAACATTGGGAACAATAACATCAAGACATTGAGAGAGCGCAGAAAGAGGGGAACAGACAAGAGACATTGAGAGAAAGCAGAAAGAGGGGAAAAGACAAGAGACATTGAGAGAAACCAGAAAGAGGAGCTTAGTCGCCGCTGGACTGGACTATTACTCAGGAATCAGTGAAGGAACTCGATTCCATCAACAAGCGCCCTGCCAGAAGTAGCAGGACGGAGAGCTCATCATTCACACTTACCAGGAGCAGTGCCACCGATTGTCATCGGCCACAGTGGATCCACAGGGGACGAAACCAGAAGGGGGAGATCTAACTCCAGGGAGGGCTGCAACTGCGCCCTAATACCTCTGCAGAGACCAAGTGAGTGTAACAAATACCTTCTGATTCATTGCTTATACCAACAACCAGCTTGATAAAGCTGGAACTAGCCTGTTAGACTCCATCAGCTCCATAGGTTTGAAACAATGGGTTAACACGCCCACACAAAAAAGTGGATACACACTCAACTGGCTTATCTCACAAAATACAGACATTTCCCAATTTACAGTGGTTCCATGTATCTGGTCGGATCATGCTCTTATTCAGGCAAAGATCACTATGCCTAACCCTCCCCCTAAACTCAATTCGTACCCGCGTATTCGCAAACTGACGAGGAACTTAAAAAACATCACTGCTACCAAGTTCTCCACCTTGCTATCATCCAACCTGCAGTCATTGGCTAATTTTGGCGACTCCTCTGTTCTAGTTGATCACCTTACACTTGCCATTAAGCAAGTTATTAATGAACTAGCCCCTCTGAAAATGAAAGTAATCAAATCTGAAACCATCAAAAACACTTGGTTTTCAGAAGAAATCGTCTCTGCCAGACAATCCAAATGGGCCTTGGAAAGTTCCTGGCCAAAGAACCCTAATGCTAACACTTTATCTGCTTATAAAACATCCATACAGGAATTTAAAGAACTTATTACTACTGCTAAAGTTACTCACTACAACAAAAGAATTAAAAACGCTCAGTCTAATGTCGGAAAACTGTTTAAGATCTTGGCAGAATTTCAAGACCGGCCCGCGCCATCTAATAATCTTACAAAGGACTCAGAATGGTGTCAAGACATCCACAATGGGTTTCTGTCCAAATTTACCTCCCATAAGGAAAAGATTAATAAATCCCTTAACAACATGGATCCTTTGCTATCCGTACATATCGCAAAGCCACCTACTAACACCTTAGACAAACTCCAGCAGTTCTCATTCTCTCATTATTCAGAGGAACAAGTGCTTAAGCTGATACAAGACTTAAAAGCCACGTCTTGTCCCACCAGTATCTTCAAAGAATCATCAGATCTTCTCGTCCCCTGGTTCACCAAACTGATAAACTTATCATTTGACGAAGGTACAGTACCCGATGCTCTTAAATCTGCTTGGATAACCCTATTGCTGAAAAAAGGAGACCTAGACCCCACCAACAAAGACAACTATAGGCCTATAACCAATGTACTTTTCATCCTGAAGATTCTAGATAAATTTGCATATATCCAACTTCAAGCTCATGTCGAAGAGCATAACATCTTAGGCACTCGACAATCGGGTTACAGGGCTTGTCCTGGCACGGAGACTGCTATGCTCAATCTTACGTCCACCCTAGCGGGCATAGCAGACAAAAATCAAGCTGCTCTGCTGATGCTGCTCAACCTCTCTGCAGCTTTCGATCTTGTTCATCATACTCTGCTAGTGACAAGGCTCAGAGAGGTTGCAAACTGTTCCACACTGGCATCCAAATGGATAGCCTCCTTTCTAGGTCCATTAATAGTGAGGGTCTGTGTTAGCAACAATCACTCTACCCCCATCTCTCAAACATGTGGTGTACCACAAGGCTCTTGCCTGTCGCCGCTGCTCTTTAATCTGTACATTCGACCATTACTGGATCTTCTTAATAGTCTGGGGGTCCAATATACAAACTACGCAGACGACACACAGGTTGTTATTCAGTTTAGCGGCCACTATAAAAAGGATGTCTAATCCATTAATAACATCTACAAAGCCATCCAGAATTGGATGGCCTGTAATTATCTGGCTCTGAAACAAAACAGAGCTTATGATAGTGTCCACCAAGAACATCCGGAGCAAGTTAACCACAGACTATGCCAACTTCACAATAGCGGACAACGTCATAACCGTCCTAAAGAAATTAAAAACAGTAGGCGTTATTCTGGATGACGAACTATCCATGAAGCCTCATGTTTCCATTATCCGGTCATGTCGTGGACTCATTAACAAGTGAATACAATATATTTGTCTGTTCATAACAACCGAAAACTGCGCTCTCTTGTCCACAGCACTGATAAACTACAGACTGGATTACTGTAATAGTCTGTTGTCCAGCACCACTACCGCTAATATACAATCCCTCCAAGTCACTAAAAATAATGCTGTACGCACCATCTTCGAGCAATCGCACCACACCCACAGCTCCAGCTTCAGAAAGAAGCTACACTGGCTTCCGGTAAAACACAGAATAACACATAAGGTGTTGTCAATGGCGCACAAATGTGTGTCCCTACGTAGCCCCACACATCTACCAAAGCGCATTAAGACCAAGCCAACCAGCAAGTACCTTCACTCTTCCATTGCCACAGTACTTGTTCAACCGAGATCCATACTTGTTAAGTTTGGAGGCACTAGGTTTGATTCTTAGGGCCCTTTGCTCTGCAACATACTCCCGGCTATTATACGCCTAATACAGAGATATCCTCTTTTTAAAAAGGCCATAAACACTCACCTTTTCAACATTGACTAGTGCTTCTGCATCCCCCCCTTTCTCTGGCCTGCTTCATGTATGTTTCTGTCCTGTTCCTGTTTTGTGTGCGCCCTGAGGCCTACGGGCATGCGGCGCGTTACTAAAATTTAAATAAATAAATAAATACCACCCCTGGCACATATATACGACTGGCACCCAAGTCAGTACTCTCTTGGAAGTTTGGGCTAGGTGTCCTGGCTGTGGAGATTGACCCAGTCTATCGGGGAGACATAAAGGTATTGTTACAGAGCCATGGGAAAGATGATTTCAGATCCAACCAGGGGATACGATCGCCCAAGGGATACTGGAGAGAGCAGTGTTTCCCAAATGTAAAGAAGAGACCGGGAGAGAGGAGGCCAACAGGGGCACTTTAGGTTTTGGGGAGGCTAATGAAACCCCTACATCTCATTACTTCTAAACTATGTGAACAAGAAACCGACACCCTGCCTGATTTAGCTTTCGCCCAGAGAAACTACCCTCTTTTGGCCGAAGCCTTTCTGCAGGTAAAACCTGAATCTGAAGGTTGAGGAAAAGGAGGGCCCTTCTTTTTTCTAAAATATTTGTTGCTGTATAGAGGGGACACTACCACTGAAGTTTTAACCAAAACCCATCTGGTGATCTCCAGGAGCCACAAGCAAGTAGTTCTCGAAATAGCCCATTCTCACCTAACAGGAGGATACCTAGGACAGACCAAAACACAAGCACACGTAAGCAATGCATTTTACTGGCCAGGGATTCATGCAGACATTAATACCTTTGTCCAAGCCTGTAATATTTGTCAGAGAAGCAGTACGCACATACAACCACCAGCTCCATTGAATCCCTTACCCATTATTGAAGTCTCTTTTTCAAAGATCGGAATGGATATAACTGGTCCCCTCAAACCTTCCAAAATGGGTAACAAATATTTACTAGTGATAGTAGATTATGCTACCCAATACCCTGATGCTTTCCCCCTGAGAACTAAGACAACACAGCACATTTGAAAACATCTGCTCCCTTTTTTTTCCCGGGTTGGTTTCCCAAGGGAAATACTGACAGACCTTGGCCCTAAATTCATGAGCAGGCTTATGGGAGAAGTTAAAGAACTATTACACATAACTACTTTGCACACATCTGTTTACCATCCTCAAACAGATGGTCTCATGGAACGGTTTAATAAGACTCTGTAACGCTCACCTGGTTCCCACGGAGGCGCGGCGTCGAAGGCGCAGAACTCTGAAGATGGACAGGAAGGGCCCCTCTATTCTGGCTTCCCTGGCTCGTTGGATACCCTCCTGTGCGTGAAAAGGGAGTATTACCAACTGTGGAACAATGCTCAAGCCTCCCACTCCCTTCCAACCCTCCACGATACCTCCTCCACGATTCCCCGTGAAGCCTCACCTTAGGGTTTGGAAGGATGAGCTCTCCATCCTGCTTCTGATGCAGGGGCGCGTTGAAACCCAGTTACTTCACTGGATTGAGGATTGATGGGAGTTCAGGTAAGCTTGACTGTTCAGGTAAGGCGCTGTAAAAGTTCTGTTCAAAAGTTCAAGCTTAATAATAATGTTCGTTGTCTGATTGCAGCAAGCGCTAATGCTTATGTCTTTTTCCCCTTAGGGGCCGGGGTTCGGAATGCCGGAGATATGGCGCCGACCCGAAGTGAAACAGTTCTGGATGAGCGCTCAGGTAATGTCTTTGCATTCACTCATGCAATGTCTTTGTCTTTTTTCCCCATAGGGGCCGGGGTCCGGAGATGCCAGGAAGCGGCAGGACCCGAAATGCAGTGGGAATAATCCAACAGGTAAGACTTAAAAGGAAACTGAGCTTTCCTTATTCCTTTTCTCCCTCTCACCTTTGTTCTTGTCTTTTTTCCTCTAGGCGCCGGGGCGTAGCTGAATCCGGAAGATCGCTGCTGAAGATGGAAGCGCCTTGCAAAGGTGAGTAAAATGCAGCGCTGCAGCGATCGAAACGAAATGCCTTTAAAATGATGTCTTCCTTTTCAGGGCCGTTGGAGAAATGACTCCGGGATGCAGATTTAGCAGGTAAGGGCTTTTCTTCTCCTATTCTCTTCCTTTCTCCCCTTGCAGGTGTTCCAGGGTGCTGGCAGGCGTGGCTGAAGTCAGGATGCAGGAGCTGACACAGTGAGCGTCCAGCTGCTAGGTGCAGAACAACGCGAAGCATGTGTGGCTGTTCGGGTGGGGTTTAAATAGCCTTGGAAGAAGTTCCTGGTATGTATCCTTCCACCAATCAGGTATGTATCCTTCCCCGACCACACCCGGGTGGTGAAGTAGTCCTACAGGTTAAGTAGTCCCATTCAGGCCTCAAGAGGGCCTGGATGAAGCAGCAAGGTCTGCATCAGGTAAGTGTGCACCCAAGCACTTAAACACATATCCTCTTCTATGAGCCTGGCGCCTAAGGCGCCAGGACTGGGGTCCGCTATGAGCCTGGCGCCTAAGGCGCCAGGACTGAGTCCAAAGGGCCCCGACTTGGGCCCGCTGAGACTTCCCTGGGGAAAATTATGTCTGCCTCTGTGGTTGCTGGGCCCGGCCTGGCTCCTTAGAGGTAGGCATCATGACAGACTCTTAAAACCATTCTATGGAAATTAGTAGACTAGGATGGGAAGAACTGGGACCAGATGGGGCTCTGTTTGCAATCAGGAAATCCCCTTGGGCCTCCACTGGGTTTTCTACATTTGAACTGCTTTATGGACGGGAACCCCGGTACGTCTTGGACATGCTAAGGGACACCTGGGAGAAGAGGGAAGAGACTCCAATACCACTCTCACAGACAGCGACCTGACTTAAAGAACACATGGCCGCTGTCAGGTCCTTAGTACAAACTCATATGATCACTGCTTAGGAGCACCAGAATACTTCTTATAATCAAAAACTGTCCCTTAAATCCTTTTCTATCGAACAAAAGGTCTTGGTACTTCTACCCACATCCGATAATAAATTTGTCTCTAAGTGGCATGGGCCATATGAGGTAGTGGAGCAGATGGGCCATCCAATTATACGATCCCCCAGCCCAACCACCGCTTAAAAACATAGGTCTTTCATATAAACCTTCTCAAGGAGTGGAAGGAGAATCCCTCTGAGACCAATGCTACCATACTGTCCTGTTTGGTCCCGGAAGAAGTGGAGAATACCACCTTAATTCCTTCTGACATTTCAAACAATCAGAAACAAGACCTTATTGACCTAGTGAGCCATTTTCCTAATGTGTTTTGTGTAGAGCTGGGGCAAGTGCCAGATATATACCACAACATTCGCCCTCCCCCAGGCAAGGTAGTACATTTCAAACCCTATCAACTCCCTGAATCACGAAAGAATGTCATCATTCAGGAAATAGAACAGATGCTCAAAGCCAATACAATAGAGCCTTCAAACAGTCCCTGGTCCTCGCCCATCGTGTTGGTGGCAAAACCTGATGGTAGCTGGAGATTCTGCATAGATTTTAGGAGAGTGAATATGATCTCAGCTTTTGAAGCTTACCCAATGTCACGTATTGAGGATCTTATAGATAAATTAGGTAATGCTATATACTTGTTAACCCTAGATCTTACCAAAGGGTATTGGCAAGTTCCATTATTTGAAACTGACAAAGAAAAAACTGCCTTTGCCACCCCCATAGGACTATTTCATTTTAAGGCCTGGTCCTTTGGTTTGCATGGTGTCCCTGCGACATTCCAGAGATTAATGGACCGCATCTTACAGCCTTACTCAGAATTTTGCGGGGCATACATTGATGACATCGTAATCCACAGTAAAACATGGGAAGACCACCTGTACCATCTATATACAGTTATGAGTGCTCTAAGGAAAGCTGGTTTAACTGCCAACCCAAAAAAGTGTAAACTGGCCCAGTCTGCTGTTAAGTATCTTGGGTTTTTCATAGGTAATGGTAGTGTACAACCCCAACAAGAAAACGTAAAAACTGTCCTTGTGACCCCTACTTCAAAAACTAAAAGGGATTTAAGAGCTTTCCTGGGATATTACTGTAGGTTTATCCCAAATGTTTCTAATAAGACCGCGAGACTTACAGATAAGCTGAAGAGTGCAGAGCCCCAAAAGGTTAAATGGGATCAGGAAGATGAAAACTGTTACAATATCTACAAACAATCCCTGTGCCAGAGCCCCATTTTAAAAGTGGCTGACTTTTTCCATGGAGTTCATTCTACAGACCAACGCTTCCCTGACAGGACTAGGTGCTGTCTTATACCAAAATCATGATGGTCCAGAGCATCCGATTCTGCTCATCAGTCGGAAACTATTCCTCAGGAAGAATAACAATTCGGTCATTGAACTAGAAGCCTTGGCCATAAAGTGGTCCATATTACATCTTAAATACTATCTATTGGGGCACACATTCAGAGTAATCATGGACCATTCTCTGTTGTTCTGGATTAGCCAAAGGAAGGAATCAAACCCCAGAGTTTTGCGATGCTTCCTGGACCTACAACCATACTGCTTCTCTGTGGAACATCGGAAAGGAAGAGCGCAAAGGAATGTGGACTTCCTCTCCAGTTTCCCCTGTGAAGCATCACGGTCCAACTCGCATAGGAGAAGGGTATGTGAGAAACCAGAGGGCACTGTAACAGCCACTCCCTGGGGATCCTTTACTCAGGTGGCCAGGGAAGGGCCATCCCTTTTAGATCCCGACACGGGGGGTGGACAAGCGAGGGAGGATCACCTGGGTGGAGGATCCTTGGGGATTGGTGAGAGGATATCCTTAGGCGAAACATGGTATCCCCCTTTCCTAATGTAGACTTTGTTTGCATCAAGTGAGGGTGCTGGAGCCATCCTGGCAAGCCTTGTGGCTTGGAGTCTGCCCCCACTGCTCCCCATGGCATTACTGCCCTACAGGTAAGCCCAGATGGGCTTTGATTGAATTTGGAGGCCAAAATCGACATGAATGTTTTTGAAAAAAATAGTTTTCAAAATTACCCAGAATTGAGGCCCGTTGGCTTTGTCTTTGGGATGTTACCTTTTCGTGCCTTTAACATCGTGTCAGCCCTGGTGAGCTGTTGTATTGCCTCGTGTGGCCGCCTATTCCATCACGGCCAACATGATTCTCCTTGGGCCAGTACCTCATCAGCTTGCTCTGCATCCACAGTGATTGGCCAGCCTCGGCTTTTCACTTCCAATCAACGAGCCGGCAGGCTGTGCCGGCCGCCCAAAGAAGGCCCAGTATTGATCGTGTGGCCACCTATTCCATCATGGCTGACATGATTCTCCTTGGACCAGTGCCTCACCAGCTTGCCCTGCATCCACAGTGATTGACCAGCCTGGGCTTTTCACTTCCAATCAGCGAGCCGACAGGCTATGCCACCCCCCACCCCAACGAAGGCCCCTGTCTGAGCCTGTCCGGGCCTGCAAGGGCTCGGGGGACCCCATCTCCTCCCCCACAGCAACTCACACTCCACCACCTCCCACCTCAGGCTCATGATACAGTTTCCCAGCATGCATATGGCTACTCCAAGTACTTATGACTTTCCTGGAACCCTATCCTCCCATTGCAGAGCACCTGTGAGTTATGTTTGGACTGCATGATGTCTTAGCACTAACTCACTAATGTTGCCAAAGTCATTTATTTTTTTCCTCTGTTTCACCTATGCCTTCTATACCTTCTTTATCTTACTGCATTTGTGTGCTGTTTGGGCAATTTCGAATTTAGTGCAGTGATTTAAACAAATAAAAAACAGAGAAAAACTTTAAGAAAGAAACAACAATAACGAAAAATATTGAATTCTGGTTACAAATGTATATGGGGTGGGGGAGCGTGGCTAAGCAGAACCCAAGATGGCGGCATAGTTTGGAAGCTCCCAGAGCAGGAATAACTTTGGAAAATATGTGCACTTCCTCTTAATTATAGACAATTCTAAACCTTTAATTGGCATTAGCTTGCAAAAGAGTTTCGTATAGCTGGGCTTCCGAAAACCAACGCCTCCGAATTACTCTTACCAGGTGATATGAGCCCTCACGTGTGAAGAGACGCGACATCTGTTCCGTTTGATGTGGGCCCTCTTCAGTTAGCTTGCAGCCCTCCAGGGTACTGTGGTCTGTCAGGGGAGTATGAGGAGACTTGGAAGCCTCCCTTAGCATACCAGAGAGCGGAGAAACAACAGAGCACCGGCAAGTACCGCCCAAACGAGCTGCTGTCCCTCACTGAGGTAAATCTCTGTTTTATCAGCTGTTGCTATTATACATCACTCCCCGGCTTCCTTGTTGACCCAGAGGCCTACTCAAAAATGAAACCCGGTGGCCAAACAAATTATTAAGCTCTACCCTTTTTAATCTGCTGATTCACAAGAATCTATTCACAACTCATCACATATTTTACTAAAATATGGCTGAAATAACTAAAAACGTCAGTACACCGGAAAATTACTCCTTTATTTCCTGTTTGGAAAAAATCCTAGAAGAACTCAGCAGCATTCGCTCTTCCATTTGCACATTAGACTCAAGTTCTTCCAATATTCAAGACGAAATAAAAGGCTTCAAACAAGAAATTAAAATGTTTTCTGGAAGATTGGATGAAACGTAGGAAAGGATTTCTTTTGTTGAAGATAGGGTGGAAGGCCTTGAATGTATGCAACAAAAAATCCTACAACTTGAACGTGACAATATAGATTTGGAAGATAGAAATCGAAGAGACAATCTTCGCTTTTATGGGATCCCGGAGAACATGGAAGCTGATGACCATATACTTTTTCTAACCAAATGGATCCCTTCTGCATTAGGAATTACTTTCTCACCCCCACTGGAAAACGTGCACACCGAATAAGGCCACGTTCTGCTACTAAAAGGTTTACGCCCAGACATCTCATTGCTTGCTTTTTAAGACATTAGCAAGCGCGCCAAACGTTGCAAGCTGCAAGGAAAAACTCTCCTCTTCTTTTCCAAGGACATAAGATCTTCATTTCCCCAGATGTCTCCAAATCTACCCAAATCAAAAGGAAAAAACCCTCGATATGAGGCCTCTGATGAAGACCCTTGGTATTAGATACGGCCTGCTTAAACCGGCGAAAATGATCATTACCATACCAGATGGATGAACCACAGAATTCACGGAACCCAGTGATCTCTACAACCTGCTCCAATCTCTCCAATCCATCCTGATGGAGACCACTTCATCAGAATCATCTTCGTACTCGGCTAAAACAGACCCCCATGCTCAAATATCTCCTTACAGAAGATCTAAAAATCAGCATACCAAGTTTATCTCGAAACGTAGCAGGTCTGTTTCACACTTCCCCAAGATTCTTCAAATCCTCCGTGCCCCAGAGCCAAATCAAGATCACCCATTAAACCTTTATTCTGTGCTCTTTCTTCTTTAAAAACTTTATCATACTTTCACTCCAGCTATCTTTTGCCTATGGTTATTCTTATAAACAAATTGTCTAATGCTCACTAATCTTATAGCATCATTTTTATTACTGTGTCATTCTAAATATCGCCAATTTTGCCCCTCTTACCATTTCACTGGTTATCATCTTTATCTCCTACTCGGTAGCTCTTCTTCGCTCTCGCCTCACTTTTTGTTGTGCTCTTGTATCCCCCATGATACTTATTATATTTTCTGTAGCTCTAGATGAACTTTTTCCATGCTTATTGCTTTTACTCTCTCACGTTTGTATTTCATCCTTAACATATTCCTCACTATCTTTTACCTACATTCTTCCCTCGTGTTTTGGACCCACCCTTATGTCCTTCCCCTTATACCTTACTGATGCTTTACTACAAATATGTCGCAATGTCACTTGCTCTTCACTCATTTTAATACCATATATAATGTATATTCTCTCCACTGCTTCCTATTTATATTATGTGCCTTGGTCATTTAATCAATAATTCTATGCTTACTAATGTCTATTAATTTGGTTACTTGGAATGTTAAGGTTCTCAATCACCCCATCCAAACGTAAAAAGATCATTACCCTGCTTACAAAATTCAAAGCGGATATTGTTTGCCTTCAAGAAACCAATCTAGACTCTGACAGTGAAAATCTCAAAATCAAAGCACCATGGATTAGTCACACTTTCTTCTTGAATGCTTTGGACAAGAAAGGAGGAGTCTCCATCCTGATCAACAAACACTTAATCTTCTCCTTAACTACTGAAGAAAAAGACCCTGATGGCCGCTGGATCATTATTGAAGGTTTTATTAATAACTTACCAGTGATTATGATCAATGTTTATTGCCCGACTGCTTCTGAACCCTGTTCTGGTCTAACCTCCAGAACATACTTGTACGGGAGACTCCAGATAGACTTCTTTTATGTGGCGATCTTAACCAAGTACTTGATTTCTCCCTCGACCGTAAATCTATGTCCAATTTTATTAATTCCAAATCCTGCAACAATTTTCTCAATCTAATACATAACCTCAATTTGATTGACTCTTGGCTCTTCTGCCATTCTGACATTATAGGCTTCACGTTCTATTCTCACCCTCACCACTTTTTCTCTCGATTAGACTACATCTTTACAAACCCTTCACTTGCTCCAGCCATTTTAGAATCTAATATTGGACCCTTAACTATCTCTGATCATGCCACTGTCTCTACTGTCCTTGAATGGGCACCTATTGCTACATTTTCCCCAAGATGGAAATTTAACTCATTCCTCCTCAAGGATACAACTTTAATTGAAAAAAACAAAACGCTTTTATTGATGATTTCTTCATTCTTAACCGACCTGAACATACCTCTATCCACAATAATTGGGATGCCTTCGAAGCCACCCTTAGGGGCTTTGTTATTAAATTCTCAGCAACCAAAAAACAACAATCCGAAACTATTTACAACACATTAGTAACCTCCATCAAAGACCTTGAAAGATCATACTATGGCAATCTGTATCCCATTATTGTGAAAAACATTATGAAGAAGCGTATTGAATTCAATAAATTGTGCACTGACAAGGCTTCCAACTCATTCTGCAGTATGAATCCAAATTTTATAGTGAATGTAACAAAACCGGGAAAATGTTGGCATCATATTTAAAAAGGAAAAAAGAAAAATCACTCATCACATACATTACTTCCTCTGATGGCAATAGACTAACTAACTGTCAGGGATGGCACTCTATTAAGAGTGGCACAGGACACCCAGGAAGGGTTTGGGTGGTTGTGCCAAAGTAAAGTGGACAGATAAGTACACACACAGCTGAAAGGAAAGAGAACGAAGAGTAGGCAAGAGTAGCAAGGAAAAAGGTACAGAATGAATTCCCTCTTGGGGTGTATACAGATATAGGAAAAGAGTATTCCACAAACCTTAGGAAAACTCTAGCCTTCTGCACAGTTTGCTATAACAGAGGCCCACGCTGTTTGCTCATAGCTTGGAACAACAGCTAAGGGTGTCTGTAACGCAGAAACGAGACAAGGGAAGGGGCAGAGGTTGCCTGACGGAAACCAACAGACAAGCTCTGTACAAGGGGTTTACAAACAGTACAAGAGAAGACACTAACAGATAAATCCAGGGAAAAGGAAGTTGAATAGCAAACTAGCAGAAGGAAATGAAGGGAAAGCCGTATAACAAGATTGGATAGGGAGAAAGAACTGAGGGTTGAAAACAAGGAAGAAAGCAAGGGAGCAGCAGTCAGGAAACAGAGGAACTGTAATAACTGAAAGTAAATAATGAAGGTAAACTGATGTGGATAGCAGAGGACGGTAGGGTACAAGGTAGAAAGCTCAGGAAAGCAGGGAAGCAATGGGCAAGTCCAAAAGGAGAAGGGCTGTAAGGAAGGAAGCCCTGAGGGATAGGGCTTAGGGCAGCAGAGTGAAGCAGGCTGCACGGCAAGGAGCCCAGAAGGGCCGGGCAGCAAGGAGTGAGCCCAGAGGAGTAGGGCCACTGACTGTAGAAGGCTGCAGGAGGACTGTAGAAGGCTGCTAGACTGGAAGCCCAGCGGATGAAGACTGTAGGTTGAAGGCAGCGGAGAGTGATCGGCTGCAAGGTAGGAGCCTGGAAGGCAAGGGCGGAAGGTAGCAGCGGAGCGTGATCGGCTGCAAGGCAGGAGCCTTGAAGGCAAGGGCGGAAGGTAGCAGCGGAGCGTGATCGGCTGCAAGGCAGGAGCCTGGAAGGCAATGGCGGAAGGTAGCAGCGGAGCGTGATCGGCTGCAAGGCAGGAGCCTGGAAGAGCAGGGCTGAGGCAGGGAGCCCAAAAGGCTAGGGCTGTAGGCAGCAGGGTGTAGCAGGCTGCAAGGCAGGACGCCCAGAGGAGCAGGGCTGAGGCAGGGAGCCCAAAAGGCCCAGGGCGGAAGGTAGAAGGCAGCAGAGCGTGATCGGCTGCAAGGCTGGAGCCCGCCAGGGCACTGGAACAAAAGCAGGTATAAGCAGGAAACAGCATACAAAGTTTGTAGCTCGAAGCAAAAAGGTGCCGGAAGGACTCTCAATGCAAGAGACTGAGCTCCTGCAGGCAGCAGCTTTTATACCGCCCAGCCCAGCACAGAGGCAGGCTAATTGGTTGCACCTGGCTCAGCACACCTGCAGACAATCGGCCACCTCTCCCTGAGCTGGTGGAAGCAGAGCAAATCCCTAGGGATTCTGGGGATTGTAGTTCTGATGAAGAAAAATAGGAATAGCCAGGAATAGATGGTTATAGCCAAGTGCATTGTGGTAAGTGTAGTTTTTTGGGAAAAATAAAAAAGCACCAAAGTCTCGCAAATGAGAAATAAGGTCCAAAAAGTGAATAGCGGTTGATCCAAGAGTTTTCTGTAGATAAATGAATAACAATTTGTCCATATTGATCGCCAATGTATGCGCCCATGGCGCAGGCATGACACTAACCCAAAAGATGTAGATTGTGCATTTCTGGACTTCTACTCTACTCTATATTCCTCGGATACCCGTATTAATGATTCTGAAATTCACTCTTTTCTCAAGAAAAATAAGAAAACCCTTTCGGATCCTATAGATCTCTCTCCTCTTGATTCACCCATATTCTGATCCTATAGATCTATCTCCTCTTGTTGATTCACCCATATCCTTAGCAGAAATCAAACACGCTATCTTAGACCTCAAACCTAATAAAGCCCCTGGTCTGAATGATTTTTCCATTGACTTTTATAAAGCATTTATTGATTCCATCGCTCCAAAACCTTTACAACTACATTATCATTTTGTTAAAATTAGCCAGAGGCCAGGCTCCTTTGGAGAAGCCCTCCTTGTTCTATTTCCTAAACCTAACAAAGACCCCTCTCTAGTTTAAAAACCATAGACCTATTTCTCTTAAGTCCGACTCTAAAATACTCGCCAAACTTATAGCCAAACGGCTAGAAAAATATCTTCCTAAACTCATACACATCGATCAGTCAGCCTTCATGAAAGGTAGACATGCATCCTCCAACACCAGACTACTTTTTAATATTCTATCCTACTCTCACAAATCTAATGACCCCTGGGCCCTTCTCGCTCATGATGCGGAAAAAGCTTTTGATCGTGTATCCTGCCCATTTATGTTTCACTCTTTAAAATGGCATGGCTTTTCCTCTTACTTTATCAATCTTATCCAAATTCTTTACTCCTCCCTCTCCACCCGGATTCTTATCAATAATTCTCTTTCTCCCGCCTTGCAAGTTAAAAGAGGCACCCACCAAGGATGCCCCCTCTCGCCCTTATTATTTAACCTTGCTTTAGAGCCCTTTTTGCAGAGTATAAGAACTAATCCCAATATCAAAGGTATTACCATGGAAAACACAGAAGTTACATCATCTGCATATGATGATGTTTTACTTTATTTTTCCGACCCTGCCTACTCCATGTAGCATGTGATATCCTCCATTAATAACTTCTCTATCATTTTTGGATATAAATTAAATCTCGATAAATCACAACTGATGCCACTTACTAACACATGCACTTTAAATAATAACCAACTATTTGGTATGACTTGGCAATCTTCTCATATTATATATCTAGGACTTCATATTTCTAAAGACATTAACACTACAATTACTCTTAACACTAGCCAGTTAATAGACAAAGTTACAAAAATTATATCGGGATGGTCACCTCTCTTCTTATCCTGGGGGTGACGCTTGAATTCTATAAAAATTATGATTCTGTTACGTCTCCCACTACCCCACACTCTTACCTGGGTCCACGTAACCCATTGACCCTCAACCATCCTGTTAGATCACTGCATGGCAGACCCGGCGTTTATCGCCCCTCCCGTTCTTGGCAGCTGAACTGGAGATTGACATCTCGCTACAACGCAAAGCGTTGCCCACGGAGACCCGCGCGTCACGGATCACGTGATTGCCCTTCACGCAGCAACGCTCCCGTGTCACGTATCACGTGACCCCTGAAATGATATAAAAGACATCCGGAAGCAAGGAGCGTTGCTTCACAGCTGTTTTCCTCCTGGATCACGTGACGCTACTTCTACGCTTTTGAAACCTACGGATTGTTCTTTACTCGACCACGCTTTGTTTCACGGATTGCCTCGCCTTCTACTAACCGAACTTTTGGATCTTCAGTTGCCGAACTACGCTTTGCTCTACGGACTGTTTTTGCCTCACCCTCCTGTTCGAACTTTGGTCCTCTTGTTTACTTGACTTCGGCTTCGTCTCTGGATACTCTACGGATCACGTCTGTCTGCTTGGTAACCTGGCCTCCGGCCTCCACTCTAGGTGTTTACCTATCCATATTCCTCGCCTCCAGCAACTCCCGCTCCGGGGCTCAGCCTTTTCTCACATCTCTGGGCCACCTCTTGTACAGATAGGTAAGCAGCACCAACTTACCTGTGTCTTTAGTTGTCCTTCCTGTTCTGTGCATAACTGCCTAACCTTTTGCTTTACAGCGTTCAAGGGGTTCTTCCGGCTGTTCCCAAATCGGCTCGACGGACTTCCACCTGTGGCCTCAAAGACCGCACAGGCAGTATTTCTGGTGTTGTCTGTGTGGTACTTGGGGACGGAGGTATTTATACTCTGCACGACCATCAAGTCCATAACAGACTGTGAAGCCTTTGGCCGTTCAGAGTATGAATCCCTCCGCCGGGGACCCAGTGACCGCTCTAATGCAGGCCGTAGCGGCCCTTAGGACCGACATGGCGGCAGCTACGACCGCCATTCACCATCGCTTAGACGCCTTGCAAAGCACACGTTATCCTTTGCCTGCAGACGTCGAGTTCGGAGACCCTGCCCCTCCAGTACAGCCTGTCCCGGCCCCGGCCTCCGCACCCACACCTGTTTTGCTCCCAACCTCTTTCCCACTTGCCGCTCCAGAACGCTATCAGGGTGACCCGCGGAAATACCGCACCTTCATAAACCAATGCAAACTCCACTTCTTGTGCAGACCCCAAGCCTTCCCCGATTCTATCACAAAAGCTGCATTCCTTTTGTCCCATCTTTCTGGTGTAGCGGCTACCTGGGCAAACCCAATGTTAGAAAATGACCATCCTGCTTTATATGACTTTGAGCTCCTAATAACGGAAATGGCTAAAGTGTTTGACACCCGCTACAAGGCCCAGTCAAGGGACCTGGAATTACTAGATCTCTCACAGGGAAAGCAAACACTTATCGAGTACATCACCCGTTATAATCAACTCGCCGCTGAAACCTCCTGGCCAGAGGAGAAAAAGGCGATCGTGTTCTACCGTGGGTTATGCAACTCCTTGAAGGACGCTCTATCAGTGGTTCCTGCTCTTCCCTCTGTGTTTACGGATCTTGTAGACCTTGCACTACAGGTGGACGCCCGGAGGTCCGAACGGAAGGCAGAAACCACGTTTGCTGGCCAGTCAACCCCTGTTCCTTCCCCCGCCAGTTCTGAACCCATGCAAATAGGTGGGATCCGAAGCCCAATAACGCAGTCTGAACGGGAACGTCGGAGAACCGACAACGCCTGTTTTTACTGCGGGTTAAATGGACACTACGTAAGGGAATGCCCCCGACGACCAAAGAACAAGGCGCCGGGTTTTCAGAAGGCTCGCCCATGATACAGGGGGCACCGGCGAGCCTATCCACGACCCCCACTGAACCCGCCTTCGGTCCTATCAGACCGGTTGTGGTCCAGGCCCTGTTGAAACCTACCCAGGAGATCGTCCATGCCGTTCAGATCGTGATCGACTCCGGGGCCACGGGTTGCTTTATAGATATCACATTAGCCCATCGTCTCAATCTGCCTTTGATAAAAAAGGAACACCCGGAACCAGTGCAAGCGGTCGATGGCACGTCCTTGGCCTCTGGTCCGATTAAGCACCAAACTGCACCTTTGGAAGTAGTGATACAGAGCACTCATAAGGAGAGCCTGTCATTTGACCTCATCACCACGCCACAGTTCGGGGTTATTTTGGGTATCCCCTGGTTAAGGCACCACAACCCTTTGATTAATTGGGGAACGGGACAGGTAACGTTCGAGTCAGAAGAATGCCAGCACTTCTGCCTAGCAGAACCAGAATCACTCTCCTCTCCCGCCAGAATCCTCGGCGCCTTGGCTTCCTCCAGTATCAGGGAAATAGCCACTGACACCACGTCAACACACACTGTGGGAGCCGTTATGGCAGGTATTCCCGTGGACTACCATGATTATCATATGGTCTTTGACAAAGTCATAGCGGAAGGTCTACCTCCACACAGACCTTATGACTGTCCTATTGATCTTCTCCCGGATGCTCCTATACCAAGGGGTAGGATCTACTCGTTATCACAGTCTGAAGAACGGGCTTTGAAAGAATACATTCAGCAAGCCTTGCGTTTGGGTCATATCCGTCCTTCCTGTTCTCCAGCTGCCAGCCCTATTTTTTTTGTCCCGAAAAAGGAAGGTGATCTGCGCCCATGCGTAGACTATAGACGGTTAAACGCTATCACCGTGAAGAACAGGTACCCCATTCCGCTCATCTCCACGCTACTGGACCGGTTGACAAAGGCGTCCCTGTTTACCAAATTAGACCTGAGAGGGGCATACAACCTAATCCGCATGCGGCGTGGAGACGAATGGAAAACGGCATTTTGCTCCAGACAGGGTTTATTTGAATACACAGTGATGCCTTTCGGGCTCTGTAATGCACCTGCAACGTTCCAGCGTTTCATCAACGATGTATTCTCGGACATCTTGGATACGTACGTGGTGGTCTATCTGGACGACATTTTGATCTATTCATCCTCCCTGAAAGAACATATTGCTCATGTTAGAGAGGTACTCTCCCGTCTCAAGAAGAACGCCCTGTTCGCCAAACCCGAGAAATGTCTGTTTCATACAAGGGAGGTGGAGTTTCTGGGGTTTCACATCACCCCTGGAGGGTTGTCTATGAATGAGTCAAAAGTCCGTGCTGTCACGGAATGGCCAGTCCCTGTCAACCTCAAACAGCTCCAGTCTTTTCTCGGCTTTGCTAATTTTTATCGGCGTTTCATTGCCGGTTTTTCTTCCATTGTATCTCCCCTGACTGCGCTGACTAGCCCTCTTGTCCCTTTCATCTGGTCCTCCGTACACCAGGAGGCTTTTGAAGCACTTAAATCCAGGTTTGTTTCTGCCCCCGTATTGCAGCACCCTGACCCGGACCTTGCGTTTGTGATAGAGGCTGACGCTTCCTCGTTTGCTCTGGGTGCCATACTGTCACAACCATGTCCAACTACGGGTAGTCTGCATCCGGTAGCTTATCACTCACGGAAGTTCACTGTAGCCGAGTCACACTATACAGTGACCGAGAAAGAGCTGTTGGCCATCAAGGACGCCCTCCAATCATGGCGTCACCACCTCATGGGGGCGAGACACCAAACCATAGTATACACGGATCACAAGAATCTACAGGATCTGGCCTCTCTTAAATGCGTGAACAGCAGACAAGTGCGTTGGCATTTGTTCTTCGCTGCTTTTGATTTTGTGGTTAAGCACAGGCCAGGTCTGGTTCATGGTAAGGCTGATGCCCTATCCCGTTCACCTGGGGGGGAACCGCTGTCTTCATTTCCAGACACGTTGTTGGGGAAGGGTCATGTTGTTTGTTTGTGTACACCGTCCCAGCCACTGCTTACCGCCATTAGACAATGGGTCTCCCAACATCCGCATGCACTCACAGAATGGGACATTGTACTACGAGAGGGGTTGCCGTTTGTTCAGGGCAAGTTGTTCCTTCCCACATGCGATATGCGCAACCAAGCGCTGGCCTGGTCTCACGATGCTGCCATAAACGGTCACCCAGGGCAGCAACGCACCCTGGATCTGTTACACCGGTGGTGCTGGTGGCCGTCCATGAGAAGGGATGTAGAGAACTACGTGAACACCTGTTCGATATGTGCCCAATGCAAGTCACGTAGAGGACGCCCCCTAGGCCTACTCCATCCATTGCCCATACCCCCCCGACCGTGGCATACTATCTCCATGGACCTTGTCACGGATCTGCCACGCAGACGAGGTTATGATACCATCTGGGTTATCGTGGACTCCTACACTAAGATGGCACGCTTCATTCCCTGTACCGGCATACCTTCGGCCCCAACGCTAGCCCGCCTGTTCTTCAGGACAGTCTTTTGTCTTTTTGGTCTTCCACAGGTCATCGTATCGGACCGCGGGTCGCAGTTTACTTCCTGTTTCTGGCGCGCCCTTACCAAACTACTGGGAATTGAGGCTCGTTTCTCCTCTGCCTATCACCCAGAAAGTGATGGGCAGACTGAGAGAGTAAATCAAGCCATGGAACAATATTTGCGGTGCCTGACCCTTCAATACCAAGACTCCTGGTACAATCTGCTCCACCTCGCTGAATTCGCATATAACAACTCACGACACTCAGCTACTGGTTTCTCTCCTTTCTATTCTATGTATGGTCAACATCCGCGCACCCTTCCGCTCCCGGATCTCTCCTCCGACACCCCTGCTGCCAACGCCTGTGTTCGCGACCTTACGAACGTCCATGCTCGGACCCTTGTCCATCTCCGTGAGGCCCAAACATTGATGAAATCAAAGGCTGACCGGAGACGGTCGGTGGCCCCTGCTTATCGCGTAGGGGACCGGGTGTGGTTGTCAACCCGACACTTGCGTATACCTGGGTGTCGCAAACTGTTGCCCCGTTTTGTGGGTCCCTATAAAATCACTGGGATCTTGAACCCTGTGGCCTTCCGCCTTGCTGTCCCTCCTTCTTGGCGAGTCCACCCGGTTTTTCATACCTCTCTCCTCAAGCCTTGCCTGGCCCCTACCCGTGTAACTGCTCCACCACCCTCTGTCTCGGTGTCCTCTCCGGATGTTTTCGAGGTCAGTGCTATCTTGGGTTCCCGTTTTCACAGGGGTCGCCTTCAATATCTCGTCGACTGGGTGGGTTACGGTCCCGAGGACCGCTCTTGGGTTTCCTCCAATGATGTCCATGCCCCGCTTCTTGTTGCCCGTTTTCATAGGGACTGCCCTGCCTGCCCACGGGGTCGTGGGCCTTTGAGGGGGGACTCTGTTACGTCTCCCACTACCCCACACTCTTACCTGGGTCCACGTAACCCATTGACCCTCAACCATCCTGTTAGATCACTGCATGGCAGACCCGGCGTTTATCGCCCCTCCCGTTCTTGGCAGCTGAACTGGAGATTGACATCTCGCTACAACGCAAAGCGTTGCCCACGGAGACCCGCGCGTCACGGATCACGTGATTGCCCTTCACGCAGCAACGCTCCCGTGTCACGTATCACGTGACCCCTGAAATGATATAAAAGACATCCGGAAGCAAGGAGCGTTGCTTCACAGCTGTTTTCCTCCTGGATCACGTGACGCTACTTCTACGCTTTTGAAACCTACGGATTGTTCTTTACTCGACCACGCTTTGTTTCACGGATTGCCTCGCCTTCTACTAACCGAACTTTTGGATCTTCAGTTGCCGAACTACGCTTTGCTCTACGGACTGTTTTTGCCTCACCCTCCTGTTCGAACTTTGGTCCTCTTGTTTACTTGACTTCGGCTTCGTCTCTGGATACTCTACGGATCACGTCTGTCTGCTTGGTAACCTGGCCTCCGGCCTCCACTCTAGGTGTTTACCTATCCATATTCCTCGCCTCCAGCAACTCCCGCTCCGGGGCTCAGCCTTTTCTCACATCTCTGGGCCACCTCTTGTACAGATAGGTAAGCAGCACCAACTTACCTGTGTCTTTAGTTGTCCTTCCTGTTCTGTGCATAACTGCCTAACCTTTTGCTTTACAGCGTTCAAGGGGTTCTTCCGGCTGTTCCCAAATCGGCTCGACGGACTTCCACCTGTGGCCTCAAAGACCGCACAGGCAGTATTTCTGGTGTTGTCTGTGTGGTACTTGGGGACGGAGGTATTTATACTCTGCACGACCATCAAGTCCATAACAGATTAGCCCCATAATTCTTTACCCTCTATCCATGATTCCCGTAGCAATTCCAAACAAATTATTTTTAAAAATTGATTCTCTACTCCTTAAATTATTATGGAATCAGAAAACTCCTAGAATTGCCACTGATACATTAAAATTCCCCAACTTCCAAATATATCATAAAGCCTTTATTCTCAAGCAACTAATTGTTTTTAAACAATATGAAAATTATCTTAATGAAGTCCCTATTTGGATCAACATAGAAGCAAATATCATCGCCCCATTCTCTGCCTCTCTTGCATTTCTTAACCACATCCTCATGGCCTAATATTACCACGTTCCCAACTCTACATCGCTTCAAAACCATCTGGAATAAACTTCCTTCCAACTCTTCCATCGAAACTGAACTGGGAGATATATTTCTTTGGTTCAATAAATACTGCCCTAACTGATTCAAACCTGATATCATACATGGCTGGTACGCTTCAGGTATCAAACTAGTTAGACACATAATTCATAACTTTGCACCAATCCCTTTTGCACAACTTCAACTACAATTTAATATTCCTACGTCTGATCTACCCCTTCATACCTCAAATTATTAACCAAATCAGCAGCTACCCTTACTCAAAAATCCCCCTTCTCTCTACTAACATTTCTAATCAATAGTCCCTCTATGAAAGCTGCCAAGTTATATACATTCTTAAATGTTCCTCCTTCTCCTAATTTGCTAAATTCTAGTATTACTACACAATGGGAACTTGATTGGAATTTCCAACCCACCCCTCAGATGTGGAATAAAATATGGAAACTTTACTACTCAACATCTATTGCCGCAAATCTAACTCAACCTCGTTTCTTCTTCCTACATTGTGCATTCCTCACGCCCATGAGAATTGCAAAAATTGCTCCTAACGTATCTAATAACTGTCGGTCATGTCTTTCATCAAACGCTGACTTTCTCCACGGAATTTTTGATTGTAAATTTGTACATTCATTTTGGGGAAAAATGTGGATTTGTCTAAAAAAAATTCTTTTTATTGAACCTATGTCTTTATGTAACATTATGATTGGCACTATTGTTAATTCCTACATGCAACTGATTGAATCGCCTACCTTATTTAATGTATTCATTAGCATTGCTTACCATAATTTTACTTTTAATTGGAAAAATGCCTTTAATTTGTCCTTCAATACATGGTGGAACTCCATTTGCTCCATCCACCGTATTGATACATGTCCCACCTTTACAGTAGATCGTTTACATAAATTCAACAAAAAATTGAATGTTTTTATTCAATACCTCGATAATAGTGAATAATGATGTTCAACCTTGTAGCATCAAAATTGCTATGCTTAAAGATTATCAACCCCCTATATGTATCTCCCTGATCGTATCTTGTCCATTCTGTACCCCCTGTACGTCTTACTATCAACTTGCAATTTAACTATTTTAGCTTATTGTTGTATTAAACCTGTTACACCATTGTTAACTGATTTAACTGTCTTTCAAACCTACTAAATATAAAATGTTCTTCATTTTATGCCTGTTTCAAATGTAAATCAACATGCTTAATAAATATTATTAAACAAAAAAAATGTATGTGGGGTAAGGGGTTAAAACAGGTGTGGAGGGGGTTGGGTGGGTTTAAAATCATAGGGAAACAGGGAGATTAGGGTGGACCCCCTCAAAATAAAAAAAATAAAAAATGTGTTCTTTTTTCGTTATCAAAGTTTTGTTATTGAAGCATTCTATATAATTTAATTTGTTATAATCACATGGAACCGGGCTGATTTCTCCTCTGCTCTCCTGACATCTAAATTCCTTCTACCGGATGACTTCAACATCCATCTTGACCCCTCATGCATGGATTCCACTCTCTTCTGTGACCTGTGCATCTCGCTTACCCTCTCCATTCTCCCCTCTGGTCCTACCCACTCGACCGGACACACTATGGATGCCTTTATCCACACAGATCTTTCACTCTACTCCCCACTCGCCACCCCACTCTCCTGGTGTGACCGCTCCCTCCTCTCCTCCCACCTGGAACCTCTCAACCCTCTGACCGCACCTCCCCCAGCTCTGCCAACCTCGTTCACGGACATCCGCCCGATGAAACGAGTGTACGTTTCTGCCTTTGCATCCACCTTCACCCCACCCTCCCCTCCCACCGCAGACTCAACCTCTGACTCTGCTCTCAGGAACCTCCATCACTCCATCTAAAACACTCTCGACATTCTTGCCCCAGTTGTGAGGATCCGCCTGGAACATGCCACCAAGCATAACACTTGGTACGACTGATCTAGCAGACCTGAAGCGCAAATGCAGAGCTGCAGAACTGAAGTCGCAGACAACAGGCTCATCCTCTGACAAAATGGCCTGTTGCCTTCAACAAAGGCAATATTGTCTCACCATTCGCTCTAAGAAGAGGGCCCACATCCAGACCTGTGTCTCCGGAGTGTTCAACAACACAGCAGAACTCTTTAAAATCTGCAAGAAACTAGCCAATCCTTCTGCAGTCTCCACCTTACATCTTCCCTCTCAGGCCCTCTGCACTGCACTGGCCACCCACTTCACTGCAAATACTCAGGGCATCCTGAGCACTCTTTCTTCCTCATCTCCCCCCTCCACCCATCCCCCTGCTACCCCTAGCCTCGCAACCTCCTTCAGCCTTTCGCGCCTCCTTCTCTCCTATCACATCGGACGAGGTCAATAGGGTTGTCCGCTCTATGAAGGTCTTCTCCAAACAGGTCTCTCCCTGTTCTTCCAGAACTATTAAGGACAGCATTGGCTCCCTTGCCCCTGCACTAGCAGATTTTTGCAACCACTCTTTGATACTGGACCTTTCCTCTCTTCCCTCAAGCACTCTCTTATGCACCCCCTCCTGAAAAAGCCTTCCACAGACCCCTCCTGTCTGGCTAACTACCACCCCATCTCCATCACTCCCTTCCTTTGGAAACTCCTGGAGAAGCTAGCCTACCCACACTGAGCTCATTGGTTGCCTACAGGGCCATCAATCTGCATTCAAAGCATCCAGAGGCACAGATACTGCTCTTCTGAACACCCGTGAAGAACTGCTCACATCTCTCGAAACTAACTCTCTCGCTGTTCTCATTCTACTTGATCTTTCCTCTGCATTTGATATGGACAACCACTCCATCCTCATAAAACGGCCCCATGATATCCTTGGTATCTTGGAGCGGGAACTGGAATGGCTGACCTCCTTCCTCACTGACCATCCCTCTCAGGTCATTCTGGGTTATTTCTCCTCGACTACCTCTATCTCCACCTGCGACGTTCCCCAGGGTCCTAACCTCTCAACCTGGCTCTTTAATGTCTACCTCGCTCACCCTTATCTCGACTTTCTCCCCTCACTTCCAATGCTAAGCAGATGACACCTAACTCCTATTCAAACTTCCCTCTGATGCTCTCCCTACTTCCTCTACCATTCCCGACTGCCTATCTGCTATCAAGTCCTGGTGTGCCTCGAATGATCTCTGCCTTAATGCCAGCAAGACTGAGATCCTTCCTATTGGGACGCCCACTCCCTCCTTCCTCCCTTCACTCTGGCCACCCTCTATGGGCACCCCTCCTTCTCCTGAAGCCAGAAACCTTGGAGTCATCTTCGACTCCTCTCTCTCTTTCCTCTCCTCTGTGGAACTCCTAGCACTTACCCCCTTCCCTGTCCCTTCTCTCTATCCCTGCACTTGCACGGTCTGAATACTCACAAGGCCTATGCCACGTGCCACACCCCATGGAAGATATGGGAAAGGTAGAGGAGCCGCCATTAAAGTTCCCTTCACGTTTTCACTGCAATGCACAATGACGGTCTAGTGTTTCAATTGACATTGCCGATAGCATTTAATAATTTCCTCCAACGCAGATCTTTGCATTGCAACCCTCCTGGCTTTGTCCATGGGTAAGATGCTAAGACCCTTGCTCGCCCTTTTTGCCTGCTTTGTTAGTGTTTTTTCCTTGGCACGCTCCTTTCACTCCTCGCGCTTGCTCTTCAGCACTTGGTTCCTCCTAACTGCCCCCTCCTTCCGCTGCTCTCTCACGGCTGCTCTCCAATACTCTGTGCTCCTGCTGTCCTCCCCTTTGCTGGAACTCACGCAGCCTGCATTTCTCTTCTCCTCCGACAGTCCATGGCCCTGCTTGTCTGACATCCCTTCTACCTTCAGTTATATATTAGCTCTGGATTTTATCTTCTGCTACATTAAAGCTACGGATCACTCCTCGTGCTTACTCTATTGCATTGTGGGATATTAACTCCTTCGGTGACCTTTTCCTGCAGCGCTATAATTCACAAGGTCCTGCTGAGAGGACTTACTGTGTAGCCCGGACCACAGGGTTTTTTCAGCCAGCAGGCTTTTTCCCCGTGTTGGGCTACCTCCGAGGAGAGGCCCCTTGCCTCTACTGGGTTTTCTTAGTGGGACATAGTGGGGTCCCAGGGTAGACCCTTTCTCTAGTAGGGGTGGGCATCTTCACGGAAAAAGAAGACTGCTAGTACACCAGTACATCCTGCATCCACCCCCAGTACCAGGGATTCAGGTGAGGAGGATTCTGATAAATTTGAGAGTTTACAACGTCAGGAAAGAAGAATGGCTACTGCAGAACAGATCCAGGAATTTGTTTCCACCGTCCAGACGCTCTCAATGGAGGTTCAAGGATTAAAAGCTGAAAACGCTGTAGTAAGGCAGTTAGTCACTACAATCGATACACAGCATACAGACCTTCTATCATTTCCACTTGCCTCAAGCAAGTTTGATGGATCCCCGAAGAAAATGCACAAATTTCTCGATGCTTGTGTGGTGTATTTTGCATTTCGTTCTACTCTATTCGCATCTGACCGCGCACGTGTAGGGTTCATGATCTCCAATATGGTGGGAAATGCCCTAGCATGGCCCACTCCATTGGTCACAGCTGCTAATCCTGTTCTCCTTGATTACAAAGCATTTGTAGCCCTCCTGAAGAATACATTAGAGAGATCAGAGGTAGTCTATACCGGTTGGTTCTACGACGTAGTTCTTCTGACCTGTTGTCTTACATAACCACCTTTAAACGAACCGCCACAGAAGCAGGGGGGCCAGAATCAGCATAATATGCGGTTTTCAGATGCGGATTACACGAAGATATAAAGGACGAGCAGACCTGCAACCCTGGCAGACTTAATAAGTATGGCTCTTCAGATTGACTATCGCTGTCTGACAGAAAAGCGGAATGCAGGAACACCAGAGTTCCACAAGCACCTCTGGCTCCTACTGATGGCCCTCGACCTTCTGCTGAAGGAACAGGAAGGGATGAACCTATGCAGATAGGAGCAGCCCGAGGACCACTCAGTGCCGCAGAAAGAAGAAGCAGAAGAGACCTAGGGTTGTGTCTTTATTGTGGATCTAGTGCACACTTACTCCCGGATCTGCCCAGACGTTCCCCCCCTTCAGGTCGGGATACGACAGACCCCAGTCCTAGGAGAGACCACTAACTGGGGTTCTCCGAAAGGTTCCATTGTGCCTACTTCCATGGAAACCGATAATCGATTGATGGTAGTACAGATTCACCTCTGGGGTCTTGGAGGGAAGATCTGGGAAGTTCCCGCCTTGATTGACAGTGGGGCAGTGGGCAAATTCATGGACATAGTGCGGGCGAGCAAGGAGGGAACCCCCAGGAAAGAACGCAGAATGGATCAGGCTGTGGAAGGAGTCGACGTCAACCACTGTGTTCTGGTCCCATCTCTCACCTCTCTGTACCCATATCCGTGACCATGTTTAAACACCAGGAGTGCATAGCTCTCAACTCACACGCTTTTGGCAGGTGTCACCCGCCTTGTAAACAGCTGACTCACCCGCCAAGCCTCCAGCACGCCCATTTGTTTCAATGGGCCTCTCTGTCATGCGCGAGAGGAATTCCAAACAGGTCACACAACCCAATACCAGGAGTACAATCACCTCTCACACTCATGATACCTCCTCGACCAGTAATAGCGCTAAGTTTCCAAAGTCACAATTAGTTCAGGGTTCTAGGCTACCTGTGGTGCGAGGGAAGCGTGGGCGGTCCTTGTTGCAAGGCCGGGGTGGCGCCCGCCTTCACTACGTTCCTCGCTTCCATTGGCAGCTTCCTTGGAGGTTGCGAGCAGGCAGACGCCGCTGACCGCATTCGCTTCCTGGTTACGGGACGCTTTCCCGATCACGTGACTTGTCATCCGCTCACGTGATCGGCAGTCACACATAAAGCCGGGTTATTCTAATAGCTCGTTGCTTCACAGCTGTTTCCCGTAACACTGTTCAGCGTCTCGTCTCAGGATTCAAGTTTCACAGTACTCGACCTTGGCTCACGGATCACGGACTGCTTCCTCATTCAACCTTTGGCACCACTACTTGTTCGGCACGGATACACGGAATACTGACCTTTGGATTACGAACTTTGGACTGCCTTTGGATCTTCCTCTTGCTTTGTTCGCCTTTCATGAACACTCGGAATAGAACCTCGGACTACATATTGGATTTGCCTTTGCCTAGCCCCATCTGTTAAAGTCACGCTCAAGCATCGTTTCATACCAAGTGCCACAAGACATCCAGGTGTTGACAGCCAGCATTACCAGGCTTCAGGGACTGTCTGCGCGCACCCTTGCACCACCACTCCCGATCCCAGCCAATCCCTTATCGGGTTTAGGTAAGATCTTTGGGTATTTAGAGTGTGCCTGTTTTCATACTTATACTGTAACTGTTTGTGTTAATACTTGGCTTCCTTCCCACAGCCTTGGGGTCTGCGGTTGCGCCTGGTTCCTGTTGAACAACACCAACACCTGTGGCTTCAAGGCTCGCACAGAGAGTATATTGTTACCTCTGTGTGGGGAACTTGGGGACAGAGGCCCTATCACTCTTCACGACACAGCAAGTATGACAGACTATGAAGCCAGTGTGTTTGTGATGAGTCTAGAGGCTGCAGCCGACGACCCCGTGGCTGCATTGGTACAAGCAATTACAGTATTAAGAGCAGACATGGCGGCCGCCAATACGGTTATACACCAGCGCCTAGATTCCATCCAAAGTGGCCAGCACCCACTACCCGCTGATGCAGGGTTTGGGGATGCCGTGGCCCAAACCCCGGTGATTCAGCCTGTAGCCCCAGCCGCTTCACCACAGGTCCCCGTAATCATGCCCACTCCTTTTCCACTAGCAGCCCCGGAAAGATTTCATGGAGACCCCAGGAGGTTTCGCATGTTTCTAAATCAATGTAAGTTACATTTCCTCTGTAGACCACAGGCCTTTCCTGATTCCACCACCAAGGCTGCATTCACCCTGTCTCATTTAGCTGGCACTGCTGCAGCATGGGCCAACCCACTACTCGAAAGCAACAGTCCGGCCCTTTATGATTTCGAGTTGCTTGTGACTGAAATGTCTCATGTATTTGACACACGACATAGGCCCAGTCTCGGGATCTCGAGTTACTAGACCTAATCCAGGGGAAAGGTACACTAATTGAATACATCACCAAATTCAATCAGTAGGCTGTTGAGACCTCATGGCCCGATACAAAGAAGGCAGTGGTGTTCTACAGGGGTTTAAGTAATTCCACGAAGGATGCTATGGCGGTTGTTCCCTCTTTACCCACTCAACATACTTAGCTAGTAGACCTCGCCCTACAGATTGATGCAAGACGTTCCGAACACCGATCTGAGACTGGGTTTTCTAACACGGTTCCTGTGTCCCCTTCCCCAGAAACAGGTGGGGAGCCTATGCAGATAGGGGGTATTCGGAGCCCAATTTCACCATTAGAAAGGGAGCGACGAAGAACCGACAATGCATGCTATTACTGTGGATTAAATGGACATTTTGTAAAAACCTGTCCACGACGTCCGAAGCTAAAGAACCCGGTTTTTCGGATTGCTCGAACCTAGATCCGAGGGCTGGGTCGAGCATTTCTCCTGCACTCTCGGAAACCGTACCTGCCTTTGGTCGTGTCAGACCAGTGGTTGTACAGGCTACATTAACAACCACACCGGGAATTGTCCACTCAGTATCCATCATTATAGATTCAGGTGCCACGGGCAATTATGTGGATATCAAGCTAGCCGAGTCTCTGAATCTGCCCCTGGTCAACAAACATCATCCTGAACCCGTGCAGGCAGTAGATGGCACTGCACTGATTTCTGGCCTAATCAGGCAACAGACAGCTCCACTCACGTTAAACATACACAACGTCCACCAGGAAACAATCACGTTTGATCTAATTGCAATGCCACAGTTTGGTTTGATATTAGGCATAACATGGCTGAAAGAACACAACCCCTTGATTAACTGGAAGACAGGGCAAGTCCATTTCGAGTCAGAGTTGTGTCAGAATTATTGCCTCACCGCACCTGAGGGGATTGAATCTCCACCGATGGCTTTGGGGGCCATCGCTCAACTGACCTTGAGTGATGACGCCCCATCTCCCACCGATTCACACTTAGTGGGGGCAGTTACAACTGGTGTTCCTGTTGAATACCAGGACTTTCAGTCTGTTTTTGACCAGGGATCTTCCGAAGTTCTTCCCCCACATCGGCCCTATGACTGTCCTATTGATTTAGTCCCCGATTCCATTATTCCCTCAGGTCGTATCTACTCTTTGTCCCCCTCAGAAGAGAATGCTCTAAAGGAATATATTCAGAAGGCCCTGAAGATCGGTCACATTCGCCCTTCCACTTCCCCGGCGGCGAGTCCCATTTTCTTTGTTCCCAAAAAAGAAGGCGACTTGCACCCTTGTGTGGATTACCGCCACTTAAACTCCATCACCATAAAGAATCGGTACCCGATACCATTGATCACTCCGTTATTGGATCATCTAAGCCATGCTACGGTTTTTACCAAGCTTGATCTACGGGGTGCATATAATTTGATCAGGATTCGTCCCGGGGACGAATGGAAAACGGCCTTCTGTACACGATACGGCCTGTTTGAATATGTGGTCATGCCATTCGGGCTGTGCAACGCCCCTGCCACATTCCAGCGCTTTATGAATGAGGTTTTTCATGACCTACTAGATGTCTGTGTCGCAGTCTACCTCGACAACATTCTAATTTTTTCTCATTCTATGAAGGAACATGTGACACAGGTTCGCGAGGTATTGTCTCGCCTTCGCCGTTTCTCTCTTTTTGCTAAGCCCGAGAAGTGTCAATTCCATACTGACAACGTGGAATTTCTAGGATTCTTTATCACTCCATGGGGGCTAGCCATGAACCAGTCCAAAGTTCGAGCTGTGTTAGAGTGGCCAAGACCCAGGACCCTTAAGGCTCTACAGTCATTCCTGGGTTTCTCGAACTTCTATCGACGGTTTATTCAGGATTTTTCTACTCTTGTAGCACCACTTACAGCCTTGACTAGCCCTAGTGCACCTTTTTTGTGGTTGGCAGACCATCAAGCAGCTTTTGATGCATTGAAATCAGCATTTACTACTGCCCCTGTTCTGAAGCATCCAGACCCGGAACTCCCTTTCATTGTGGAGGCAGATGCGTCTTCGTTTGCCTTGGGCGCCGTGTTGTCCCAACATTGTCCTTCTTCTGGTCAACTCCATCCGGTGGCTTTTCATTCCCCGGAAATTCTCCCCTGCAGAATAAAGCCACTACACTGTGACCGAGAAGGAACTGTTGGCCATCAAGGATGCCTTTCAAGTCTGGCGGCATCATTTATTGGGGGCAAAACATCAAGTCACGGTGTTCACAGATCATAGGAACCTCCAGGACTTGGCTTCGCTCAAGTGCCTCAATAGTCATCAGGTGCGGTGGCATTTATTCTTTACGGCCTATGACTTCCAGATCAGACATTGATCGGGCCTGTCCCACGGGAAGGCGGATGCTCTCTCTCGTTCTCCTGGGGGGGGTTTCCTTATCTGTGTTCCCCGGGACCTTGTTAGAGCAACATGTCATATGTCTCTGTACACCACCAGTTTCCCTTCTCTCCTCCATCCGCACTTGGGTATCACAACACCCCGAGCAAGTCTCCGAATGGGATCCAGTGATTCATGAGGGCTTGCCCTTTATTCAGCACAAACTACTGTTGCCTACCACGGACACCCGCAACCTCGCTCTGGAGTGGTCCCACGACAGTGCCATTAATGGTCACCCTGGCCAGAAACGGACGCTGGCACTCCTTAAGCGATGGTGTTGGTGGCCGTCCATGAAACGGGACGTGGAATGTTATGTTAACACGTGTGCAATCTGCGCCCAGTGTAAGCATCGCCACGGTCGCCCGGTCGGGTTGTTATGCCCATTGCCTGTACCCCCTAGACCTTGGCACATGATTACAATGGACTTTGTAACAGACCTTCCTCGAATCAAGGGGTTCGATACAATATGGGTAGTGGTGGATTCATTCTCCAAATTGGCTTGCTTTGTTCCCTGTTCTGGCATTCCCTCGGCTCCCGTATTGGCTAATCTCTTTTTCAAGTCTGTCTTTTGTCTTTTTGGGTTGCCCACTGTGATCATCTCGGACAGAGGGCCTCAGTTCACCTCTCGGTTCTGGCGGGCACTTACCGGTCTCCTGGGGATTGATTCCCGATTTTCGTCCGCATATCATCCGGAGACGGATGGCCAAACCGAGAGGGTGAATCAGTCCATGGAACAATATTTACTCTGTCTCATTTTACAACACCAACAATCATGGTACAATGTCTTACACCTAGCGGAGTTCGCATATAACAATGCTCCACACTCATCTACTGGCTCCTCTCCTTTTTACGTCCTGTACGGTCAGCACCCCCGTACTCTCCCCATCCCCGATTATTCCTGCTCTGCCAATCCCGCTGCTGTGGCCTGTGCTTGTGACTTATCGGCCCTCCATGCTCAGACGCTTGCGCATCTTCGAGAGGCTCAGGTGTCCGCTAAGTCTGCGGCTGACACTCGGAGGGTGGAGGGCCCTTCCTACTCTGTGGGTGATAGGGTTTGGCTTTCGTCTCAACATATCAGGAATGGCACTCTGTCAAGAGTGGCACAGGGTACCCAGGTAGATTTTGGGTGGCTGTGCCGAAGTAAGGTAGCAGATAAGCACACACAGCAGGGAGTTAAACAAGAAAGAAGAGTAGGAAACTGTAGCTGTGAGCCAAAAGGGGCAAAAGATACAAAAGGTACAAACAAACTGGATTCCCTCTTGGGGTGTATGCTGAAATGGGAAAGAGGGAAAGAGTGTTCCACGAACCTTAGGAAACTCCAGCCTTCTGCACAGATTGCTATAACAGAGGCCCACGCTGTATGCTCATGGCTGGGAACAACAGCAGTGGGTGTCTGTAACACTGAAAACGCCACAAGGGAAGGGGCAGAGGTTACCTGCCGGAAACCAACAGGCAAGCTCTTTACAAAGGGATTACATAAGACACATGAGAAGACAAGAACAGATATATCCAGCGAAAAGGAAGTCAATGAGCAATCTAGCAGAAGGAAATGAAGGAAAGGCAGTTAGACTGAAGTCGATAACCTAAGGTGGAGTACAGAGGACTCAAGGAAGAGAACAAGGTAGCAGCAGTCAGGAAAACAGAAGGGCTGCAAAGTAGGAAGCAGGTCTGCAGTCAAGAGTGGGACTAGGTGCAGGCAAACTGTAGTGGACTGCGGAGGACTGTAGTAGGCTGCAAGACAGGGAGTCCAGAAGAACAGGACAGAGAGAGATTAGTAGGAGGCGACAGACGGAGAGCCCAAAAGAATAGGGCCGCGAGGTAGGGAGCCCAGAGGAGCAGGGCTGTAGGCAGCTAAGTGTAAAACAGGCTGTACTGCAGAGGAGTGTAGCAAGCCGCAAGGCAGGGAGTCCAGAGGACACGGGCTGTAGGCAGCGGAGGGAGCAGGCTGCAAGGAAGGAGCCCAGAGGACAAGGGCTGTAGGCAGCGAAGAGGTGCAGGCTGCAAGGTAGGGAGCCCAGAGGACAAGGGCTTGGAGACAGCAGAGGGTTGCAGGCTGTAGGGCAGGGAGCCCAGAGGACAAAGACTGTAGGCAGCCGGAGTGAGGCAGGCTGCAGGGCAGGAAGCCCAGAGGACAAGGGCTTGGAGACAGCAGAGGGTTGCAGGCTATAGGGCAGGGAGCCCAGAGGACAAGGACTGTAGGCAGCCGGAGTGAGGCAGGCTGCAGGGCAGGAAGCCCAGAGGACAAGGACTGTAGGCAGCCGGAGTGAGGCAGGCTGCAAGGCAAATAGCCCAGAAGAGCAGGGCAGCAAGGAGTGAGCCCAGAGGAGCAGGGCTGCTGGCTGTAGAGGTCTGTAGTAGGCTGCAAGGCAGGAAGCCCAGAGGACAAGGGCTGTAGGTAGAAGGCAGCGGAGCATGATCGGCTGCAAGGCAGGGAGCCCGGAAAGGGCACTGGATCAAAACAGGATAATGCAGCAACAGGAACAGCATACAAAGTAGCGGGTCAAGGCAAACAGGAGCGGGGAGATCTCAAGATGCAAGACCCTGTGCTCCTGCAGGCAGCTGCTTATATACAGCCCTGCCCTGTTCTGAGGCAGGCTAATTCACAGCACCTGGGGCAGCACACCTGATGACAATCTGCCTCCTCCCTCTCTGGTCCTGAGCAGGTGGAAGCAGCACTGGCCGCTAGGGCTTCTGGGGATTGTGGTCCCAATAACGATGAATGAGAATAGCCAGGAATTGAGGACTGTAGGCAGGTGCATTATGGTAAATGTAGTTAATTGAATAAAATAAGAAAGAACCAAAGTTGAGCAAATGGAAATAAAAGACCAAGGTGTGAAAAAGAGTTGTTCAAGGAGTATTAGGAGGATAAATGAGTACCAAGTAGTCCATGATGGTTGCCAATGCGTGTGCCAGCGGCGCAGGCATGACACAACATCTCCGATTGCCTGGGTGTCGGAAATTGCTGCCCCGCTTCGTGGGTCCCTATAAGGTCAGCAAGGTGATCAACCCGGTGGCTTTCCGCCTGGCAGTCCCCATCTCTTGGCACATACACCCCGTTTTTCATACTTCCCTCTTGAAGCCATGTCCTGCTCCTACCCGTTTTAGGGGTTCCCCTGGTCCTGTTTCTGTGGGTGGTTCTGAGGAGTTTGGGGTAGCTGACATTTTGGGTTCTCTTGTGGTCAGGGGTGGTCTCCAGTACTTGGTGGATTGGGTGGGTTGTGGCCCAGAGGAGAGGTGTTGGGTTCCTGAGGCTGATGTCCATGCCCCAATCCTTGTCTCCTGTTTTCACTTGTCACATCCCTCTTGCCCCGTGGTCGTGGGCCATTAGGGGGGGGCTCTGTCATGCGCGAGAGGAATTCCAAACAGGTCACACAACCCAATACCAGGAGTAAAATCACCTCTCACACTCACGATACCTCCTCGACCACTAATAGCGCTAAGTTTACAAAGTCACAATTAGTTCAGGGTTCTACGCTACCTGTGGTGCGAGGGAAGCGTGGGCGGTCCTTGTTGCAAGGCCGGGGTGGTGCCCGCCTTCACTATGTTCCTCTCTTCCATTGGCAGCTTCCTTGGAGGTTGCGAGCAGGCAGACGCCGCTGACCGCGTTCGCTTCCTGGTTACGGGACGCTTTCCCGATCACGTGACTTGTCATCCGCTCACGTAATCGGCAGCCACACATAAAGCTGGGTTATTCGAATAGCTTGTTGCTTCACAGCTGTTTCCCGTAACACTGTTCAGCGTCTTGTCTCAGGATTCAAGTTTCACGGTACTCGACCTCGGCTCACGGATCACGGACTGCTTACTCATTCAACCTTTGGCACCACTACTTGTTTGGCACGGATACACGGAATACTGACCTTCGGATTACGAACTTTGGACTGCCTTTGGATCTTCCTCTTGCTTTGTTCGCCTTTCATGAACACTCGGAGGAATCGAACCTCGGACTGCATATTGGATTTGTCTTCGCCTCGCCCCATCTGTTAAAGTCACGCTCAATCATCGTTTCATACCAAGTGCCACGAGACATCCAGGTGTTGACAGCCAGCATTACCAGGCTTCAGGGACTGTCTGCGCGCACCCTTGCACCACCACTTCCGATCCCAGCCAATCCCTTATCGGGTTTAGGTAAGATCTTTGGGTATTTAGAGTGTGCCTGTTTTCATACTTATACTGTAACTGTTTGTGTTAATACTTGGCTTCCTTCCCACAGCCTTGGGGTCTGCGGTTGCGCCTGGTTCCTGATGAACAACACCAACACCTGTGGCTTCAAGGCTCGCACAGAGAGTATATTGTTACCTCTCTGTGGGGAACTTGGGGACAGAGGCCCTATTACTCTTCACGACACAGCAAGTCTGACACTCTCACCCGCCAAAAATAAAATCGGGTGTTTTCACCCGCCTTTGCGACACAAATGGTTGAGAGCTATGGGAGTGTGACAAATCAACTACCGGCTCTTCTAGTGTACATGGCTCTTCCCCCTCTTTCAATCCCCTCCCCCAGCTCTTCTACTGTACAGGGTTCTTCTCCCTCTTTCAATCCCCTCCCCCAGCTCTTCTACTGTACAGGGCTCTTCCACCTCTTTCAATCCCCTCCCCCATTTCTTCTACTGTACAGGGGTCTTCTCCCTCTTTCAATCCCCTCCCTCAGGTCTTCTAGTGTACAGGGCTCTTCTCCCTCTTTCAATCCCCACCCCCAGCTCGTCTAGTGTACAGGGCTCTTCCCCCTCTTTCAATCTCCTCTCCCAGATCTTCTAGTGTACAGGGCTCTTCTCCCTCTTTCAATCCACTCCACCATGTCTTCTACTGTACAGGGCTCTTCTCCCTCTTTCAATCCCCTCCCTCAGGTCTTTTAGTGTACAGGGCTCTTCCCCCTCTTTCAATCCCCTCCCGCAGCTCTTCTAGTGTACAGGGCTCTTCTCCCTCTTTCAATCCCGCCCCAGCTCTTCTAGTGTCCAGGGCTCTTCCCCCTCTTTCAATCCCCTCCCTCAGGTCTTCTAATGTACAGGGCTCTTCCCCCTCTTTCAATCTCCTCTCCCAGCTCTTCTAGTGTACAGGGCTCTTCTCCCTCTTTCAATCCCCTCCACCATGTCTTCTACTGTACAGGGCTCTTCTCACTCTTTCAACCCCCTCCCTCAGGTCTTTTAGTGTACAGGGCTCTTCCCCCTCTTTTAATCCCCTCCCCCAGCTCTTCTAGTGTACAGGGCTCTTCTCCCTCTTTCAATCGCCTCCCCCAGCTCTTCTAGTGTCCAGGGCTCTTCCCCCTCTTTCAATCCCCTCCCCCAGCTCGTCTAGTGTACATGGCTCTTCTCCCTCTTTCAATCCCCTCTCCCAGCTCTTCTAGTGTACAGGGCTCTTCTCCCTCTTTCAATCCCCTCCTCAGCTCTTCTAGTGTACAGGGCTCTTCCCCCTCTTTCAATCCCCTCCCCCATCTCTTCTACTCTACTGTACAGGGGTCTTCTCCCTCTTTCAATCCCCTCCCTCAGGTCTTCTAGAGTACAGGGCTCTTCTCCCTCTTTCAATCCCCACCCCCAGCTCGTCTAGTGTACATGGCTCTTCTCCCTCTTTCAATCCCCTCTCCCAGCTCTTCTAGTGTACAGGGCTCTTCTCCCTCTTTCAATCCCCTCCCTCAGCTCTTCTAATGTCCATGGCTCTTCCCCCTCTTTCAATCCCCTCCATCAGATCTTCTAGTGTACAGGGCTCTTCCCCCTCTTCAATATCCTCTCCCAGCTCTTCTAGTGTGCAGGGCTCTTCTCCCTCTTTCAATCCCCTCCCTCAGCTCTTCTAGTGTCCAGGGCTCTTCCCCCTCTTTCAATCCCCTCCCCCAGCTCTTTTAGTGTACGGGGCTCTTCCACCTCTTTCAATCTCCTCCCCCAGCTCTTCTAGTGTACAGGGCTCTTCCCCCTCTTGCAATCTCCTCCCCCAGCTCTTCTAGTGTACAGGGCTCTTCCCCCTCTTTCAATCTCCTCTCCCAGCTCTTCTAGTGTACAGGGCTCTTCTCCCTCTTTCAGTCCCCTCCCCCAGCTCTTCTACTGTACAGGGGTCTTCTCCCTCTTTCAATCCCCTCCCTCAGGTCTTCTAGTGTACAGGGCTCTTCTCCCTCTTTCAATCCCCTCCCTCAGCTCTTCTAGTGTCCATGGCTCTTCCCCCTCTTTCAATCCCCTCCCCCAGCTCTTCTAGTGTACAGGGCTCTTCCCCCTCTTTCAATCCCCTCTCCCAGCTCGTCTAGTGTACAGGGCTATTCCCCCTCTTTCCATCCCCCTTCCCCAGAACTTCTAGTGTACAGGGCTATTCTCCCTATTTCAACCCCCTCCCCCAGCTCTTCTAGTGTACAGGGCTCTTCCCCCTCTTTCAATCCCCTCCTCCAGCTCTTCTAGTGTACAGGGCTCTTCCCCCTCTTTCAATCTCCTCCCCCAGCACTTCAAGTGTACAGGGATCTTCTCCCTCTATCTCCTCTCCCAGCTCTTCTACTGTACAGGGCTCTTCTCCCTCTTGCAATCCCCTCCCCCAGCTCTTCTAGTGTACAGGGCTCTTCTCCCTCTTTCATTCCCCTCCCCCAGCTCTTCTAGCGTACAGGGCTCTTGTCCCTCTATCCCCTCCCCCCAGCTCTTCTAGTGTACAGGGCTCTTCTCTCTCTTTCAATCCCCTCCCCCAGCTCTTCTCCCTCTTTGAATCCCCATCCCCCAGCTCTTCTAGTGTACAGGGCTCTTCTCCCTCTTTGAATCCCCTCCCCCAGCTCTTCTAGTATATAGGGCCCTTCCACCTCTTTCAATCCCCTCCCCAGCTCTTCTAGCGTACAGGGCTCTTGTCCCTCTATCCCCTCCCCCCAGCTCTTCTAGTGTACAGGGCTCTTCTCCCTCTTTCAATCCCCTCCCCCAGCTCCCTAGTGTACAGGGCTCTTCTCCCTCTTTCAATCCCCTCCACCAGCTCTTCTAGTCTACAGGGCTCTTCCCCCTCTTTCAATCCCCTCCCCCAGCTCTTCTAGTGTACAGGGCTTTTCTCCCTCTTTCAATCCCCTCCCAGCAACTGTTCTAGTGTACAGGGCTCTTCTCCCTCTATCCCCTCCCCCAGCTCTTCTAGTGTACAGGGCTCTTCTCCCTCTTTCAATCCCCTCCCCCAGCTCTTCTAGTGTACAGGGTTCTTCTCCCTCTATCCCCTCCCCCTGCTCTTCTAGTGTACAGGGCTCTTCTCCCTCTTTCCATCTCCTCTCCCAGATCTTATACTGTACAGGGCTCTTCTCCCTCTTGCAATCTCCTCCCCCAGCTCTTCTAGTGTACAGGGCTCTTGTCCCTCTATCCCCTCCCCCCAGCTCTTCTAGTGTACAGGGCTCTTCTCTCTCTTTCAATCCCCTCCCCCAGCTCTTCTCCCTCTTTGAATCCCCATCCCCCAGCTCTTCTAGTGTACAGGGCTCTTCTCCCTCTTTGAATCCCCTCCCCCAGCTCTTCTAGTGTACATGGCTCTTCTCCCTCTATCCCCTCCCCCTGCACTTCTAGTGTGCATGGCTCTTCTCCCTCTTTCAATCCCCTCCCCCAGCTCTTCTAGTGTACAGGGCTCTTCCCCCTCTTTCATTCTCCTCCCCCAGCTCTTCTAGTGTACATGGCTCTTCTCCCTCTATCCCCTCCCCCTGCACTTTTAGTGTAGAGGGCTCTTCTCCCTCTTTCAATCCCCTCCCCCAGCTCTTCTAGTGTACAGGGCTCTTCTCCCTCTATCCCCTCCCCCAGCTCTTCTAGTGTACAGGGCTCTTCTCCCTCTTTCAATCCCCTCCCCCAGCTTTCCTAGTGTACAGGGCTCTTCTCCCTCTTTCAATACCCTCCCCCAGCTCTTCTAGTGTACAGGGCTCTTCTCCCTCTATCCCCTCCCCCAGCTCTTCTAGTGTACAGTGCTCTTCTCCCTCTTTCCATCTCCTCTCCCAGCTCTTCTACTGTACAGGGCTCTTCTCCCTCTTGCAATCTCCTCCCCCAGCTCTTCTAGTGTACCGGGCTCTCCCCCCTCTTTCAATCCCCTCCCCCCAGCTCTTCTAGTGTACAGGGCTCTTCTCCTTCTTTCAATCCCCTCCCCCAGCTCTTCTAGCGTACAGGGCTCTTGTCCCTCTATCCCCTCCCCCCAGCTCTTCTAGTGTACAGGGCTCTTCTCTCTCTTTCAATCCCCTCCCCCAGCTCTTCTAGGGTACAGGGCTCTTCTCTCTCTTCCAATCCCCTCCCCCAGCTCTTCTAGTGTATAGGGCTCTTCTCCCTCTTTGAATCACCATCCCCCAGCTCTTCTAGTGTACAGGGCTCTTCTCCCTCTTTGAATCCCCTCCCCCAGCTCTTCTAGTATATAGGGCTCTTCCCCCTCTTTCAATCCGCTCCCCCAGCTCTTCTAGTGTACAGGGCTCTTCCCCCTCTTTCATTCTCCTCCCCAGCTCTTCTAGTGTACATGTCCCTTCTCCCTCTATCCCCTCCCCCAGCACTTTTAGTGTAGAGGGCTCTTCTCCCTCTTTCAATCCCCTCCCCCAGCTCTTCTAGTATACAGGGCTCTTCTCCCTCTATCCCCTCCCCCCAGCTCTTCTAGTGTACAGGGCTCTTCTCCTTCTTTCAATCCCCTCCCCCAGCTCTTCTAGCGTACAGGGCTCTTGTCCCTCTATCCCCTCCCCCCAGCTCTTCTAGTGTACAGGGCTCTTCTCTCTCTTTCAATCCCCTCCCCCAGCTCTTCTAGGGTACAGGGCTCTTCTCACTCTTCCAATCCCCTCCCCCAGCTCTTCTAGTGTACAGGGCTCTTCTCCCTCTTTGAATCCCCATCCCCCAGCTCTTCTAGTGTACAGGGCTCTTCTCCCTCTTTCAATCCCCTCCCCCAGCTCTTCTAGTATATAGGGCTCTTCCCCCTCTTTCAATCCCCTTCCCCAGCTCTTCTAGTGTACAGGGCTCTTCCCCCTCTTTCATTCTCCTCCCCAGCTCTTCTAGTGTACATGTCCCTTCTCCCTCTATCCCCTCCCCCAGCACTTTTAGTGTAGAGGGCTCTTCTCCCTCTTTCAATCCCCTCCCCCAGCTCTTCTAGTGTACAGGGCTCTTCTCCCTCTATCCCCTCCCCCAGCTCTTCTAGTGTACAGAGCTCTTCTCCCTCTTTCAATCCCCTCCCCAGCTCTTCTAGTGTACAGGGCTCTTCCCCCTCTTTCATTCTCCTCCCCAGCTCTTCTAGTGTACATGTCCCTTCTCCCTCTATTCCCTCCCCCAGCACTTTTAGTGTAGAGGGCTCTTCTCCCTCTTTCAATCCCCTCCCCCAGCTCTTCTAGTGTACAGGGCTCTTCTCCCTCTATCCCCTCCCCCAGCTCTTCTAGTGTACAGGGCTCTTCTCCCTCTTTCAATCCCCTCCCCCAGCTCTTCTAGTGTACAGGGCTCTTCCCCCTCTTTCATTCTCCTCCGCAGCTCTTCTAGTGTACATGTCTCTTCTCCCTCTATCCCCTCCCCCAGCACTTTTAGTGTAGAGGGCTCTTCTCCCTCTTTCAATCCCCTCTCCCAGCTCTTCTAGTGTACAGGGCTCTTCTCCCTATATCCCCTCCCCCAGCTCTTCTAGTGTGTAGGGCTCTTCTCCCTCTTTCAATCCCCTCCCCCAGCTCTTCTAGTGTTCAGGGCTCTTCTCCCTCTTTCAATCCCCTCCCCCAGCTCCTCTAGTGTACAGGGCTCTTCCCCCTCTTTCATTCTCCTCCCCAGCTCTTCTAGTGTACATGTCCCTTCTCCCTCTATCCCCTCCCCCAGCACTTTTAGTGTAGAGGGCTCTTCTCCCTCTTTCAATCCCCTCCCCCAGCTCTTCTAGTGTACAGGGCTCTTCTCCCTCTATCCCCTCCCCCAGCTCTTCTAGTGTACAGGGCTCTTCTCCCTCTTTCAATCCCCTCCCCCATGTCTCCTAGTGTACAGGGCTCTTCTCGCTCTTTCAATCCCCTCCCCCAGCTCTTCTAGTCTACAGGGCTCTTCCCCCTCTTTCAATCCCCTCCACCAGCTCTTCTAGTGTGTAGGGCTCTTCTCCCTCTTTCAACCCTCCCCCAGCTCTTCTAGTGTACAGGGCTCTTCTCCCTCTATCCCCTCCCCCAGCTCTTCTAGTGTTCAGGGCTCTTCTCCCTCTTTCAATCCCCTCCCCCAGCTCTTCTAGTGTACAGGGCTCTTCCCCCTCTTTCATTCTCCTCCCCCAGCTCTTCTAGTGTACATGGCTCTTCTCCCTCTATCCCCTCCCACAGCTCTTCTACTGTACAGGGCTCTTCTCCCTCTTGCAATCTCCTCCCCCAGCTCTTCTAGTGTACAGCGCTCTTCCCCTCTTTCAATCCCCTCCCCCAGCTCTTCTAGTGTGTAGGGCTCTTCTCCCTCTTTCAATCCCCTCCCCCAGCTCTTCTAGTGTTCAGGGCTCTTCTCCCTCTTTCAATCCACTCCCCCAGCTCTTCTAGTGTTCAGGGCTCTTCTCCCTCTATCCCCTCCCCCAGCACTGTTAGTGTAGAGGGCTCTTCTCCCTCTTTCAATCCCCTCCCCCAGCTCTTCTAGTGTACAGGGCTCTTCTCCCTCTATCCCCTCCCCCAGCTCTTCTAGTGTTCAGGGCTCTTCTCCCTCTTTCAATCCCCTCCCCCAGCTCTTCTAGTGTACAGGGCTCTTCCCCCTCTTTCATTCTCCTCCCCCAGCTCTTCTAGTGTACATGGCTCTTCTCCCTCTATCCCCCCCCCCAGCACTTTTAGTGTAGAGGGCTCTCCTCCCTCTTTCAATCCCCTCCCCCAGCTCTTCTAGTGTACATGGCTCTTCTCCCTCTATCCCCTCCCCCAGCTCTTCTAGTGTACAGGGCTCTTCTCCCTCTTTCAATCCCCTCCCCCAGCTCTTCTAGTGTACAGGGCTCTTCTCCCTCTATCCCCTCCCCCAGCTCTTCTAGTGTTCAGGGCTCTTCTCCCTCTTTCAATCCCCTCCCCCAGCTCTTCTAGTGTACAGGGCTCTTCCCCCTCTTTCATTCTCCTCCCCCAGCTCTTCTAGTGTACATGGCTCTTCTCCCTCTATCCCCTCCCCCAGCTCTTCTACTGTACAGGGCTCTTCTCCCTCTTGCAATCTCCTCCCCCAGCTCTTCTAGTGTACAGGGCTCTTCACCCTCTTTCAATCCCCTCCCCCAGCTCTTCTAGCGTACAGGGCTCTTGTCCCTCTATCCCCTCCCCCCAGCTCTTCTAGTGTACAGGGCTCTTCTCTCTCTTTCAATCCCCTCCCCCAGCTCTTTTCCCTCTTTGAATCCCCATCCCCCAGCTCTTCTAGTGTACAGGGCTCGTCTCCCTCGTTGAATCCCCTCCCCCAGCTCTTCTAGTATATAGGGCCCTTCCACCTCTTTCAATCCCCTCCCCCAGCTCTTCTAGTGTGTAGGGCTCTTCTCCCTCTTTCAATCCCCTCCCCCAGCTCTTCTAGTGTGCATGGCTCTTCTCCCTCTTTCAATCCCCTCCCCCAGCTCTTCTAGTGTACATGGCTCTTCTCCCTCTATCCCCTCCCCCAGCACTTTTAGTGTAGAGGGCTCTTCTCCCTCTTTCAATCCCCTCCCCCAGCTCGTCTAGTGTAGAGGGCTCTTCTCCCTCTATCCCCTCCCCCAGCTCTTCTAGTGTACAGGGCTCTTCTCCCTCTTTCAATCCCCTCCCCCAGCTTTCCTAGTGTACAGGGCTCTTCTCCCTCTTTCAATCCCCTCCCCCAGCTCTTCTAGTGTACAGGGCTCTTCTCCCTCTATCCCCTCCCCCAGCTCTTCTAGTGTACAGTGCTCTTCTCCCTCTTTCCATCTCCTCTCCCAGCTCTTCTACTGTACAGGGCTCTTCTCCCTCTTGCAATCTCCTCCCCCAGCTCTTCTAGTGTACCGGGCTCTCCCCCCTCTTTCAATCCCCTCCCCCCAGCTCTTCTAGTGTACAGGGCTCTTCTCCTTCTTTCAATCCCCTCCCCCAGCTCTTCTAGCATACAGGGCTCTTGTCCCTCTATCCCCTCCCCCCAGCTCTTCTAGTGTACAGGGCTCTTCTCTCTCTTTCAATCCCCTCCCCCAGCTCTTCTAGGGTACAGGGCTCTTCTCTCTCTTCCAATCCCCTCCCCCAGCTCTTCTAGTGTACAGGGCTCTTCTCCCTCTTTGAATCCCCATCCCCCAGCTCTTCTAGTGTACAGGGCTCTTCTCCCTCTTTGAATCCCCTCCCCCAGCTCTTCTAGTATATAGGGCTCTTCCCCCTCTTTCAATCCCCTCCCCCAGCTCTTCTAGTGTACAGGGCTCTTCCCCCTCTTTCATTCTCCTCCCCAGCTTTTCTAGTGTACATGTCCCTTCTCCCTCTATCCCCTCCCCCAGCACTTTTAGTGTAGAGGGCTCTTCTCCCTCTTTCAATCCCCTCCCCCAGCTCTTCTAGTGTACAGGGCTCTTCTCCCTCTATCCCCTCCCCCCAGCTCTTCTAGTGTACAGGGCTCTTCTCCTTCTTTCAATCCCCTCCCCCAGCTCTTCTAGCGTACAGGGCTCTTGTCCCTCTATCCCCTCCCCCCAGCTCTTCTAGTGTACAGTGCTCTTCTCTCTCTTTCAATCCCCTCCCCCAGCTCTTCTAGGGTACAGGACTCTTCTCACTCTTCCAATCCCCTCCCCCAGCTCTTCTAGTGTACAGGGCTCTTCTCCCTCTTTGAATCCCCATCCCCCAGCTCTTCTAGTGTACAGGGCTCTTCTCCCTCTTTGAATCCCCTCCCCCAGCTCTTCTAGTATATAGGGCTCTTCCCCCTCTTTCAATCCCCTCCCCCAGCTCTTCTAGTGTACAGGGCTCTTCCCCCTCTTTCATTCTCCTCCCCAGCTCTTCTAGTGTACATGTCCCTTCTCCCTCTATCCCCTCCCCCAGCACTTTTAGTGTAGAGGGCTCTTCTCCCTCTTTCAATCCCCTCCCCCAGCTCTTCTAGTGTACAGGGCTCTTCTCCCTCTATCCCCTCCCCCAGCTCTTCTAGTGTACAGAGCTCTTCTCCCTCTTTCAATCCCCTCCCCAGCTCTTCTAGTGTACAGGGCTCTTCCCCCTCTTTCATTCTCCTCCCCAGCTCTTCTAGTGTACATGTCCCTTCTCCCTCTATTCCCTCCCCCAGCACTTTTAGTGTAGAGGGCTCTTCTCCCTCTTTCAATCCCCTCCCCCAGCTCTTCTAGTGTACAGGGCTCTTCTCCCTCTATCCCCTCCCCCAGCTCTTCTAGTGTACAGGGCTCTTCTCCCTCTTTCAATCCCCTCCCCCAGCTCTTCTAGTGTACAGGGCTCTTCCCCCTCTTTCATTCTCCTTCGCAGCTCTTCTAGTGTACATGTCTCTTCTCCCTCTATCCCCTCCCCCAGCACTTTTAGTGTAGAGGGCTCTTCTCCCTCTTTCAATCCCCTCCCCCAGCTCTTCTAGTGTACAGGGCTCTTCTCCCTATATCCCCTCCCCCAGCTCTTCTAGTGTGTAGGGCTCTTCTCCCTCTTTCAATCCCCTCCCCCAGCTCTTCTAGTGTTCAGGGCTCTTCTCCCTCTTTCAATCCCCTCCCCCAGCTCCTCTAGTGTACAGGGCTCTTCCCCCTCTTTCATTCTCCTCCCCAGCTCTTCTAGTGTACATGTCCCTTCTCCCTCTATCCCCTCCCCCAGCACTTTTAGTGTAGAGGGCTCTTCTCCCTCTTTCAATCCCCTCCCCCAGCTCTTCTAGTGTACAGGGCTCTTCTCCCTCTATCCCCTCCCCCAGCTCTTCTAGTGTACAGGGCTCTTCTCCCTCTTTCAATCCCCTCCCCCATGTCTCCTAGTGTACAGGGCTCTTCTCGCTCTTTCAATCCCCTCCCCCAGCTCTTCTAGTCTACAGGGCTCTTCCCCCTCTTTCAATCCCCTCCACCAGCTCTTCTAGTGTGTAGGGCTCTTCTCCCTCTTTCAATCCCCTCCCCCAGCTCTTCTAGTGTTCAGGGCTCTTCTCCCTCTTTCAATCCCCTCCCCCAGCTCTTCTAGTGTTCAGGGCTCTTCTCCCTCTATCCCCTCCCCCAGCACTTTTAGTGTAGAGGGCTCTTCTCCCTCTTTCAATCCCCTCCCCCAGCTCTTCTAGTGTACAGGGCTCTTCTCCCTCTATCCCCTCCCCCAGCTCTTCTAGTGTTCAGGGCTCTTCTCCCTCTTTCAATCCCCTCCCCCAGCTCTTCTAGTGTACAGGGCTCTTCCCCCTCTTTCATTCTCCTCCCCCAGCTCTTCTAGTGTACATGGCTCTTCTCCCTCTATCCCCTCCCACAGCTCTTCTACTGTACAGGGCTCTTCTCCCTCTTGCAATCTCCTCCCCCAGCTCTTCTAGTGTACAGCGCTCTTCCCCTCTTTCAATCCCCTCCCCCAGCTCTTCTAGTGTGTAGGGCTCTTCTCCCTCTTTCAATCCCCTCCCCCAGCTCTTCTAGTGTTCAGGGCTCTTCTCCCTCTTTCAATCCACTCCCCCAGCTCTTCTAGTGTTCAGGGCTCTTCTCCCTCTATCCCCTCCCCCAGCACTGTTAGTGTAGAGGGCTCTTCTCCCTCTTTCAATCCCCTCCCCCAGCTCTTCTAGTGTACAGGGCTCTTCTCCCTCTATCCCCTCCCCCAGCTCTTCTAGTGTTCAGGGCTCTTCTCCCTCTTTCAATCCCCTCCCCCAGCTCTTCTAGTGTACAGGGCTCTTCCCCCTCTTTCATTCTCCTCCCCCAGCTCTTCTAGTGTACATGGCTCTTCTCCCTCTATCCCCCCCCCAGCACTTTTAGTGTAGAGGGCTCTCCTCCCTCTTTCAATCCCCTCCCCCAGCTCTTCTAGTGTACATGGCTCTTCTCCCTCTATCCCCTCCCCCAGCTCTTCTAGTGTACAGGGCTCTTCTCCCTCTTTCAATCCCCTCCCCCAGCTCTTCTAGTGTACAGGGCTCTTCTCCCTCTATCCCCTCCCCCAGCTCTTCTAGTGTTCAGGGCTCTTCTCCCTCTTTCAATCCCCTCCCCCAGCTCTTCTAGTGTACAGGGCTCTTCCCCCTCTTTCATTCTCCTCCCCCAGCTCTTCTAGTGTACATGGCTCTTCTCCCTCTATCCCCTCCCCCAGCTCTTCTACTGTACAGGGCTCTTCTCCCTCTTGCAATCTCCTCCCCCAGCTCTTCTAGTGTACAGGGCTCTTCACCCTCTTTCAATCCCCTCCCCCAGCTCTTCTAGCGTACAGGGCTCTTGTCCCTCTATCCCCTCCCCCCAGCTCTTCTAGTGTACAGGGCTCTTCTCTCTCTTTCAATCCCCTCCCCCAGCTCTTCTCCCTCTTTGAATCCCCATCCCCCAGCTCTTCTAGTGTACAGGGCTCGTCTCCCTCGTTGAATCCCCTCCCCCATCTCTTCTAGTATATAGGGCCCTTCCACCTCTTTCAATCCCCTCCCCCAGCTCTTCTAGTGTGTAGGGCTCTTCTCCCTCTTTCAATCCCCTCCCCCAGCTCTTCTAGTGTGCATGGCTCTTCTCCCTCTTTCAATCCCCTCCCCCAGCTCTTCTAGTGTACAGGGCTCTTCCCCCTCTTTCATTCTCCTCCCCCAGCTCTTCTAGTGTACATGGCTCTTCTCCCTCTATCCCCTCCCCCAGCACTTTTAGTGTAGAGGGCTCTTCTCCCTCTTTCAATCCCCTCCCCCAGCTCTTCTAGTGTACAGGGCTCTTCTCCCTCTATCCCCTCCCCCAGCTCTTCTAGTGTACAGGGCTCTTCTCCCTCTTTCAATCCCCTCCCCCAGCTTTCCTAGTGTACAGGGCTCTTCTCCCTCTTTCAATCCCCTCCCCCAGCTCTTCTAGTGTACAGGGCTCTTCTCCCTCTATCCCCTCCCCCAGCTCTTCTAGTGTACAGTGCTCTTCTCCCTCTTTCCATCTCCTCTCCCAGCTCTTCTACTGTACAGGGCTCTTCTCCCTCTTGCAATCTCCTCCCCCAGTTCTTCTAGTGTACCGGGCTCTCCCCCCTCTTTCAATCCCCTCCCCCCCAGCTCTTCTAGTGTACAGGGCTCTTCTCCTTCTTTCAATCCCCTCCCCCAGCTCTTCTAGCGTACAGGGCTCTTGTCCCTCTATCCCCTCCCCCCAGCTCTTCTAGTGTACAGGGCTCTTCTCTCTCTTTCAATCCCCTCCCCCAGCTCTTCTAGGGTACAGGGCTCTTCTCTCTCTTCCAATCCCCTCCCCCAGCTTTTCTAGTGTACAGGGCTCTTCTCCCTCTTTGAATCCCCATCCCCCAGCTCTTCTAGTGTACAGGGCTCTTCTCCCTCTTTGAATCCCCTCCCCCAGCTCTTCTAGTATATAGGGCTCTTCCCCCTCTTTCAATCCCCTCCCCCAGCTCTTCTAGTGTACAGGGCTCTTCCCCCTCTTTCATTCTCCTCCCCAGCTTTTCTAGTGTACATGTCCCTTCTCCCTCTATCCCCTCCCCCAGCACTTTTAGTGTAGAGGGCTCTTCTCCCTCTTTCAATCCCCTCCCCCAGCTCTTCTAGTGTACAGGGCTCTTCTCCCTCTATCCCCTCCCCCCAGCTCTTCTAGTGTACAGGGCTCTTCTCCTTCTTTCAATCCCCTCCCCCAGCTCTTCTAGCGAACAGGGCTCTTGTCCCTCTATCCCCTCCCCCCAGCTCTTCTAGTGTACAGTGCTCTTCTCTCTCTTTCAATCCCCTCCCCCAGCTCTTCTAGTGTACAGGACTCTTCTCACTCTTCCAATCCCCTCCCCCAGCTCTTCTAGTGTACAGGGCTCTTCTCCCTCTTTGAATCCCCATCCCCCAGCTCTTCTAGTGTACAGGGCTCTTCTCCCTCTTTGAATCCCCTCCCCCAGCTCTTCTAGTATATAGGGCTCTTCCCCCTCTTTCAATCCCCTCCCCCAGCTCTTCTAGTGTACAGGGCTCTTCCCCCTCTTTCATTCTCCTCCCCAGCTCTTCTAGTGTACATGTCCCTTCTCCCTCTATCCCCTCCCCCAGCACTTTTAGTGTAGAGGGCTCTTCTCCCTCTTTCAATCCCCTCCCCCAGCTCTTCTAGTGTACAGGGCTCTTCTCACTCTATCCCCTCCCCCAGCTCTTCTAGTGTACAGAGCTCTTCTCCCTCTTTCAATCCCCTCCCCCAGCTCTTCTAGTGTACAGGGCTCTTCCCCCTCTTTCATTCTCCTCCCCAGCTCTTCTAGTGTACATGTCCCTTCTCCCTCTATTCCCTCCCCCAGCACTTTTAGTGTAGAGGGCTCTTCTCCCTCTTTCAATCCCCTCCCCCAGCTCTTCTAGTGTACAGGGCTCTTCTCCCTCTATCCCCTCCCCCAGCTCTTCTAGTGTACAGGGCTCTTCTCCCTCTTTCAATCCCCTCCCCCAGCTCTTCTAGTGTACAGGGCTCTTCTCCCTCTTTCATTCTCCTCCGCAGCTCTTCTAGTGTACATGTCCCTTCTCCCTCTATCCCCTCCCCCAGCACTTTTAGTGTAGAGGGCTCTTCTCCCTCTTTCAATCCCCTCCCCCAGCTCTTCTAGTGTACAGGGCTCTTCTCCCTATATCCCCTCCCCCAGCTCTTCTAGTGTGTAGGGCTCTTCTCCCTCTTTCAATCCCCTCCCCCAGCTCTTCTAGTGTTCAGGGCTCTTCTCCCTCTTTCAATCCCCTGCCCCAGCTCTTCTAGTGTACAGGGCTCTTCCCCCTCTTTCATTCTCCTCCCCAGCTCTTCTAGTGTACATGTCCCTTCTCCCTCTATCCCCTCCCCCAGCACTTTTAGTGTAGAGGGCTCTTCTCCCTCTTTCAATCCCCTCCCCCAGCTCTTCTAGTGTACAGGGCTCTTCTCCCTCTATCCCCTCCCCCAGCTCTTCTAGTGTACAGGGCTCTTCTCCCTCTTTCAATCCCCTCCCCCATGTCTCCTAGTGTACAGGGCTCTTCTCGCTCTTTCAATCCCCTCCCCCAGCTCTTCTAGTCTACAGGGCTCTTCCCCCTCTTTCAATCCCCTCCCCCAGCTCTTCTAGTGTGTAGGGCTCTTCTCCCTCTTTCAATCCCCTCCCCCAGCTCTTCTAGTGTTCAGGGCTCTTCTCCCTCTTTCAATCCCCTCCCCCAGCTCTTCTAGTGTTCAGGGCTCTTCTCCCTCTATCCCCTCCCCCAGCACTTTTAGTGTAGAGGGCTCTTCTCCCTCTTTCAATCCCCTCCCCCAGCTCTTCTAGTGTACAGGGCTCTTCTCCCTCTATCCCCTCCCCCAGCTCTTCTAGTGTTCAGGGCTCTTCTCCCTCTTTCAATCCCCTCCCCCAGCTCTTCTAGTGTACAGGGCTCTTCCCCCTCTTTCATTCTCCTCCCCCAGCTCTTCTAGTGTACATGGCTCTTCTCCCTCTATCCCCCCCCCCCAGCACTTTTAGTGTAGAGGGCTCTTCTCCCTCTTTCAATCCCCTCCCCCAGCTCTTCTAGTGTACATGGCTCTTCTCCCTCTATCCCCTCCCCCAGCTCTTCTAGTGTACAGTGCTCTTCTCCCTCTTTCCATCTCCTCTCCCAGCTCTTCTACTGTACAGGGCTCTTCTCCCTCTTGCAATCTCCTCCCCCAGCTCTTCTAGTGTACCGGGCTCTCCCCCCTCTTTCAATCCCCTCCCCCCAGCTCTTCTAGTGTACAGGGCTCTTCTCCTTCTTTCAATCCCCTCCCCCAGCTCTTCTAGCGTACAGGGCTCTTGTCCCTCTATCCCCTCCCCCCAGCTCTTCTAGTGTACAGGGCTCTTCTCTCTCTTTCAATCCCCTCCCCCAGCTCTTCTAGGGTACAGGGCTCTTCTCTCTCTTCCAATCCCCTCCCCCAGCTCTTCTAGTGTACAGGGCTCTTCTCCCTCTTTGAATCCCCATCCCCCAGCTCTTCTAGTGTACAGGGCTCTTCTCTCTCTTTGAATCCCCTCCCCCAGCTCTTCTAGTATATAGGGCTCTTCCCCCTCTTTCAATCCCCTCCCCCAGCTCTTCTAGTGTACAGGGCTCTTCCCCCTCTTTCATTCTCCTCCCCAGCTCTTCTAGTGTACATGTCCCTTCTCCCTCTATCCCCTCCCCCAGCACTTTTAGTGTAGAGGGCTCTTCTCCCTCTTTCAATCCCCTCCCCCAGCTCTTCTAGTGTACAGGGCTCTTCTCCCTCTATCCCCTCCCCCCAGCTCTTCTAGTGTACAGGGCTCTTCTCCTTCTTTCAATCCCCTCCCCCAGCTCTTCTAGCGTACAGGGCTCTTGTCCCTCTATCCCCTCCCCCCAGCTCTTCTAGTGTACAGGGCTCTTCTCTCTCTTTCAATCCCCTCCCCCAGCTCTTCTAGGGTACAGGGCTCTTCTCACTCTTCCAATCCCCTCCCCCAGCTCTTCTAGTGTACAGGGCTCTTCTCCCTCTTTGAATCCCCATCCCCCAGCTCTTCTAGTGTACAGGGCTCTTCTCCCTCTTTGAATCCCCTCCCCAGCTCTTCTAGTGTACATGTCCCTTCTCCCTCTATCCCCTCCCCCAGCACTTTTAGTGTAGAGGGCTCTTCTCCCTCTTTCAATCCCCTCCCCCAGCTCTTCTAGTGTACAGGGCTCTTCCCCCTCTTTCATTCTCCTCCCCAGCTCTTCTAGTGTACATGTCCCTTCTCCCTCTATCCCCTCCCCCAGCACTTTTAGTGTAGAGGGCTCTTCTCCCTCTTTCAATCCCCTCCCCCAGCTCTTCTAGTGTACAGGGCTCTTCTCCCTCTATCCCCTCCCCCAGCTCTTCTAGTGTACAGAGCTCTTCTCCCTCTTTCAATCCCCTCCCCCAGCTCTTCTAGTGTACAGGGCTCTTCCCCCTCTTTCATTCTCCTCCCCAGCTCTTCTAGTGTACATGTCCCTTCTCCCTCTATTCCCTCCCCCAGCACTTTTAGTGTAGAGGGCTCTTCTCCCTCTTTCAATCCCCTCCCCCAGCTCTTCTAGTGTACAGGGCTCTTCTCCCTCTATCCCCTCCCCCAGCTCTTCTAGTGTACAGGGCTCTTCTCCCTCTTTCAATCCCCTCCCCCAGCTCTTCTAGTGTACAGTGCTCTTCTCCCTCTTTCCATCTCCTCTCCCAGCTCTTCTACTGTACAGGGCTCTTCTCCCTCTTGCAATCTCCTCCCCCAGCTCTTCTAGTGTACCGGGCTCTCCCCCCTCTTTCAATCCCCTCCCCCCAGCTCTTCTAGTGTACAGGGCTCTTCTCCTTCTTTCAATCCCCTCCCCCAGCTCTTCTAGCGTACAGGGCTCTTGTCCCTCTATCCCCTCCCCCCAGCTCTTCTAGTGTACAGGGCTCTTCTCTCTCTTTCAATCCCCTCCCCCAGCTCTTCTAGGGTACAGGGCTCTTCTCTCTCTTCCAATCCCCTCCCCCAGCTCTTCTAGTGTACAGGGCTCTTCTCCCTCTTTGAATCCCCATCCCCCAGCTCTTCTAGTGTACAGGGCTCTTCTCTCTCTTTGAATCCCCTCCCCCAGCTCTTCTAGTATATAGGGCTCTTCCCCCTCTTTCAATCCCCTCCCCCAGCTCTTCTAGTGTACAGGGCTCTTCCCCCTCTTTCATTCTCCTCCCCAGCTCTTCTAGTGTACATGTCCCTTCTCCCTCTATCCCCTCCCCCAGCACTTTTAGTGTAGAGGGCTCTTCTCCCTCTTTCAATCCCCTCCCCCAGCTCTTCTAGTGTACAGGGCTCTTCTCCCTCTATCCCCTCCCCCCAGCTCTTCTAGTGTACAGGGCTCTTCTCCTTCTTTCAATCCCCTCCCCCAGCTCTTCTAGCGTACAGGGCTCTTGTCCCTCTATCCCCTCCCCCCAGCTCTTCTAGTGTACAGGGCTCTTCTCTCTCTTTCAATCCCCTCCCCCAGCTCTTCTAGGGTACAGGGCTCTTCTCACTCTTCCAATCCCCTCCCCCAGCTCTTCTAGTGTACAGGGCTCTTCTCCCTCTTTGAATCCCCATCCCCCAGCTCTTCTAGTGTACAGGGCTCTTCTCCCTCTTTGAATCCCCTCCCCAGCTCTTCTAGTGTACATGTCCCTTCTCCCTCTATCCCCTCCCCCAGCACTTTTAGTGTAGAGGGCTCTTCTCCCTCTTTCAATCCCCTCCCCCAGCTCTTCTAGTGTACAGGGCTCTTCCCCCTCTTTCATTCTCCTCCCCAGCTCTTCTAGTGTACATGTCCCTTCTCCCTCTATCCCCTCCCCCAGCACTTTTAGTGTAGAGGGCTCTTCTCCCTCTTTCAATCCCCTCCCCCAGCTCTTCTAGTGTACAGGGCTCTTCTCCCTCTATCCCCTCCCCCAGCTCTTCTAGTGTACAGAGCTCTTCTCCCTCTTTCAATCCCCTCCCCCAGCTCTTCTAGTGTACAGGGCTCTTCCCCCTCTTTCATTCTCCTCCCCAGCTCTTCTAGTGTACATGTCCCTTCTCCCTCTATTCCCTCCCCCAGCACTTTTAGTGTAGAGGGCTCTTCTCCCTCTTTCAATCCCCTCCCCCAGCTCTTCTAGTGTACAGGGCTCTTCTCCCTCTATCCCCTCCCCCAGCTCTTCTAGTGTACAGGGCTCTTCTCCCTCTTTCAATCCCCTCCCCCAGCTCTTCTAGTGTACAGGGCTCTTCCCCCTCTTTCATTCTCCTCCCCAGCTCTTCTAGTGTACATGTCCCTTCTCCCTCTATCCCCTCCCCCAGCACTTTTAGTGTAGAGGGCTCTTCTCCCTCTTTCAATCCCCTCCCCCAGCTCTTCTAGTGTACGGGGCTCTTCTCCCTATATCCCCTCCCCCAGCTCTTCTAGTGTGTAGGGCTCTTCTCCCTCTTTCAATCCCCTCCCCCAGCTCTTCTAGTGTTCAGGGCTCTTCTCCCTCTTTCAATCCCCTCCCCCAGCTCTTCTAGTGTACAGGGCTCTTCCCCCTCTTTCATTCTCCTCCCCAGCTCTCCTAGTGTACATGTCCCTTCTCCCTCTATCCCCTCCCCAGCACTTTTAGTGTAGAGGGCTCTTCTCCCTCTTTCAATCCCCTCCCCCAGCTCTTCTAGTGTACAGGGCTCTTCTCCCTCTATCCCCTCCCCCAGCTCTTCTAGTGTACAGGGCTCTTCTCCCTCTTTCAATCCCCTCCCCCATGTCTCCTAGTGTACAGGGCTCTTCTCGCTCTTTCAATCCCCTCCCCCAGCTCTTCTAGTCTACAGGGCTCTTCCCCCTCTTTCAATCCCCTCCCCCAGCTCTTCTAGTGTGTAGGGCTCTTCTCCCTCTTTCAATCCCCTCCCCCAGCTCTTCTAGTGTTCAGGGCTCCTCTCCCTCTTTCAATCCCCTCCCCCAGCTCTTCTAGTGTTCAGGGCTCTTCTCCCTCTATCCCCTCCCCCAGCACTTTTAGTGTAGAGGGCTCTTCTCCCTCTTTCAATCCCCTCCCCCAGCTCTTCTAGTGTACAGGGCTCTTCTCCCTCTATCCCCTCCCCCAGCTCTTCTAGTGTTCAGGGCTCTTCTCCCTCTTTCAATCCCCTCTCCCAGCTCTTCTAGTGTACAGGGCTCTTCCCCCTCTTTCATTCTCCTCCCCCAGCTCTTCTAGTGTACATGGCTCTTCTCCCTCTATCCCCCCAGCACTTTTAGTGTAGAGGGCTCTTCTCCCTCTTTCAATCCCCTCCCCCAGCTCTTCTAGTGTACATGGCTCTTCTCCCTCTATCCCCTCCCCCAGCTCTTCTAGTGTACAGGGCTCTTCTCCCTCTTTCAATCCCCTCCCCCAGCTTTCCTAGTGTACAGGGCTCTTCTCCCTCTTTCAATCCCCTCCCCCAGCTCTTCTAGTCTACAGGGCTCTTCCCCCTCTTTCAATCCCCTCTCCCAGCTCTTCTAGTGTACACGGCTCATCTCCCTCTTTCAATCCCCTCGCAGCAACTGTTCTAGTGTACAGGGCTCTTCTCCCTCTTTCAATCCCCTCCCCCAGCTCTTCTAGTGTACAGGGCTCTTCTCCCTCTTTGAATCTTCATCCCCCAGCTCTTCTAGTGTACAGGGCTCTTCTCCCTCTTTGAATCCAATCCCCCAGCTCTTCTAGTGTATAGGGCTCTTCCCCCTCTTTCAATCCCCTCCCCCAGCTCTTCTAGTGTGTAGGGCTCTTCTCCCTCTTTCAATCCCCTCCCCCAGCTCTTCTAGTGTTCAGCATAGCTCGCAACCATTTGTGTTGCAAAGGCGGGTGAAATCACCCGATTTTGTTTTTGGCGGGTGAGGCGCCCATTGGAATGAATGGGCGTGCAGGAGGCTTGGCGGGTGAGTCAGCCCTTTACAAGGCGGGTGACACCCGCCATAAGAGTGTGAGTTGAGAGCTATGGTGTTGAGGGCTCTTCTCCCTCTTACAATCCCCTCCCCCAGCTCTTCTAGTGTACAGGGCTCTTCCACCTCTTTCATTCTCCTCCCCCAGCTCTTCTAGTGTACAGGGCTCTTCTCCCTCTATCCCCTCCCCCAGCACTTTTAGTGTAGAGGGCTCTTCTCCCTCTTTGAATCCCCTCCCCCAGCTCTTCTAGTGTACAGGGCTCTTCTCCCTCTTTCAATCCCCTCCCCCAGCTCTTCTAGTGTACAGGGCTCTTCTCCCTCTATCCAATCCCCCAGCTCTTCTAGTGTACAGGGCTCTTCTCCCTCTTTCAATCCCCTCTCCCAGCTCTTCTAGTGTACAGGGCTCTTCTCCCTCTTTCAATCCCCTCCCCCAGCTCTTCTAGTGTACAGGGCTCTTCTCCCTCTATCCCCTCCCCCAGCTCTTCTAGTGTCCATGGCTCTTCCCCCTCTTTCAATCCCCTCCCCCAGCTCTTCTAGTGTACAGGGCTCTTCCCCCTCTTTCAATCCCCTCTCCCAGCTCTTCTAGTGTACAGGGCTATTCCCCCTCTTTCCATCCCCCTTCCCCAGAACTTCTAGTGTACAGGGCTATTCTCCCTATTTCAACCCCCTCCCCCCAGCTCTTCTAGTGTACAGGGCTCTTCCCCCTCTTTCAATCCCCTCCCCCAGCTCTTCTAGTGTAGAGGGCTCTTCCCCCTCTTTCAATCTCCTCCCCCAGCACTTCTAGTGTACAGGGCTCTTCTCCCTCTATCTCCTCTCCCAGCTCTTCTACTGTACAGGGCTCTTCTCCCTCTTGCAATCTCCTCCCCCAGCTCTTCTAGTGTACAGGGCTCTTCCCCCTCTTTCAATCCCCTCCCCCCAGCTCTTCTAGTGTACAGGGCTCTTCTCCCTCTTTCAATCCCCTCCCCAGCTCTTCTAGCGTACAGGGCTCTTGTCCCTCTATCCCCTCCCCCCAGCTCTTCTAGTGTACAGGGCTCTTCTCCCTCTTTCAATCCCCTCCCCCAGCTCTCCTAGTGTACAGGGCTCTTCTCCCTCTTTCAATCCCCTCCACCAGCTCTTCTAGTCTACAGGGCTCTTCCCCCTCTTTCAATCCCCTCCCCCAGCTCTTCTAGTGTACAGGACTCTTCTCCCTCTTTCAATCCCCTCCCAGCAACTGTTCTAGTGTACAGGGCTCTTCTCCCTCTATCCCCTCCCCCAGCTCTTCTAGTGTACAGGGCTCTTCTCCCTCTTTCAATCCCCTCCCCCAGCTCTTCTAGTGTACAGGGTTCTTCTCCCTCTATCCCCTCCCCCAGCTCTTCTAGTGTACAGGGCTCTTCTCCCTCTTTATATCTCCTCTCCCAGATATTCTACTGTACAGGGCTCTTCTCCCTCTTGCAATCTCCTCCCCCAGCTCTTCTAGTGTACAGGGCTCTTCCCCCTCTTTCAATCCCCTCCCCCCAGCTCTTCTAGTGTACAGGGCTCTTCTCCCTCTTTCAATCCCCTCCCCCAGCTCTTCTAGCGTACAGGGCTCTTATCCCTCTATCCCCTCCCCCAAGCTCTTCTAGTGTACAGGGCTCTTCTCTCTCTTTCAATCCCCTCCCCCAGCTCTTCTAGGGTACAAGGCTCTTCTCTCTCTTCCAATCCCCTCCCCCAGCTCTTCTAGTGTACAGGGCTCTTCTCCCTCTTTGAATCCCCATCCCCCAGCTCTTCTAGTGTACAGGGCTCTTCTCCCTCTTTGAATCCCCTCCCCCAGCTCTTCTAGTATATAGGGCCCTTCCACCTCTTTCAATCCCCTCCCCCAGCTCTTCTAGTGTGTAGGGCTCTTCTCCCTCTTTCAATCCCCTCCCCCAGCTCTTCTAGTGTGCAGGGCTCTTCTCCCTCTTTCAATCCCCTCCCCCAGCTCTTCTAGTGTACAGGGCTCTTCCCCCTCTTTCATTCCCCTCCCCCAACTCTTCTAGTGTGTAGGGCTCTTCTCCCTCTTTCAATCCCCTCCCCCAGCTCTTCTAGTGTTCAGGGCTCTTCTCCCTCTTTCAATCCCCTCCCCCATCTCTTCTAGTGTTCAGGGCTCTTCTCCCTCTATCCCCTCCCCCAGCACTTTTAGTGTAGAGGGCTCTTCTCCCTCTTTCAATCCCCTCCCCCAGCTCTTCTAGTGTACAGGGCTCTTCTCCCTCTATCCCCTCCCCCAGCTCTTCTAGTGTTCAGGGCTCTTCTCCCTCTTTCAATCCCCACCCCCAGCTCTTCTAGTGTACAGCGCTCTTCCCCCTCTTTCATTCTCCTCCCCCAGCTCTTCTAGAGTACATGGCTCTTCTCCCTCTATCCCCTCCCCCAGCACTTTTAGTGTAGAGGGCTCTTCTCCCTCTTTCAATCCCCTCCCCCAGCTCTTCTAGTGTACATGGCTCTTCTCCCTCTATCCCCTCCCCCAGCTCTTCTAGTGTACAGGGCTCTTCTCCCTCTTTCAATCCCCTCCCCCAGCTCTCCTAGTGTACAGGGCTCTTCTCCCTCTTTCAATCCCCTCCCCCAGCTCTTCTAGTCTACAGGGCTCTTCCCCCTCTTTCAATCCCCTCCCCCAGCTCTTCTAGTGTACACGGCTCTTCTCCCTCTTTCAATCCCCTCCCCCATCTCTTCTAGTGTACAGGGCTCTTCTCCCTCTTTGAATCTCCATCCCCCAGCTCTTCTAGTGTACAGGGCTCTTCTCCCTCTTTGAATCCCCTCCCCCAGCTCTTCTAGTGTATAGGGCTCTTCCCCCTCTTTCAATCCCCTCCCCCAGCTCTTCTAGTGTGTAGGGCTCTTCTCCCTCTTTCAATCCCCTCCCCCAGCTCTTCTAGTGTTCAGCATAGCTCGCAACCATTTGTGTTGCAAAGGCGGGTGAAATCACCCGATTTTGTTTTTGGCGGGTGAGACGCCCATTGGAATGAATGGGCGTGCCGGAGGCTTGGCAGGTGAGTCAGCCCTTTACAAGGCGGGTGACACCCGCCATAAGAGTGTGAGTTGAGAGCTATGGTGTTGAGGGCTCTTCTCCCTCTTTCAATCCCCTCCCCCAGCTCTTCTAGTGTACAGGGCTCTTCCACCTCTTTCATTCTCCTCCCCCAGCTCTTCTAGTGTACAGGGCTCTTCTCCCTCTATCCCCTCCCCCAGCACTTTTAGTGTAGAGGGCTCTTCTCCCTCTTTCAATCCCCTCCCCCAGCTCTTCTAGTGTACAGGGCTCTTCTCCCTCTATCCCCTCCCCCAGCTCTTCTAGTGTACAGGGCTCTTCTCCCTCTTTCAATCCACTCCCCCAGCTCTTCTAGTGTACAGGGCTCTTCTCCCTCTATCCCCTCCCCCAGCTCTTCTAGTGTACAGGGCTCTTCTCTCTCTTTCAATCCCCTCTCCCAGCTCTTCTAGTGTACAAGGCTCTTCTCCCTCTTTCAATCCCCTCCCCCAGCTCTTCTAGTGTACAGGGATCTTCTCCCTCTATCCCCTCCCCCAGCCCTTCTAGTGTCCATGGCTCTTCCCCCTCTTTCAATCCCCTCCCCCAGCTCTTCTAGTGTACAGGGCTCTTCCCCCTCTTTCAATCCCCTCTCCCAGCTCTTCAAGTGTACAGGGCTATTCCCCCTCTTTCCATCCCCCTTCCCCAGAACTTCTAGTGTACAGGGCTATTCTCCCTATTTCAACCCCCTCCCCCCCAGCTCTTCTAGTGTACAGGGCTCTTCCCCTTCTTTCAATCCCCTCCCTCAGCTCTTCTAGTGTAGAGGGCTCTTCCCCCTCTTTCAATCTCCTCCCCCAGCACTTCTAGTGTACAGGGCTCTTCTCCCTCTATCTCCTCTCCCAGCTCTTCTACTGTACAGGGCTCTTCTCCCTCTTGCAATCTCCTCCCCCAGCTCTTCTAGTGTACAGGGCTCTTCCCCCTCTTTCAATCCCCTCCCCCCAGCTCTTCTAGTGTACAGGGCTCTTCTCCCTCTTTCAATCCCCTCCCCCAGCTCTTCTAGCGTACAGGGCTCTTGTCCCTCTATCCCCTCCCCCCAGCTCTTCTAGTGTACAGGGCTCTTCTCCCTCTTTCAATCCCCTCCCCCAGCTCTCCTAGTGTACAGGGCTCTTCTCCCTCTTTCAATCCCCTCCACCAGCTCTTCTAGTCTACAGGGCTTTTCCCCCTCTTTCAATCCCCTCCCCCAGCTCTTCTAGTGTACAGGGCTCTTCTCCCTCTTTCAATCCCCTCCCAGCAACTGTTCTAGTGTACAGGGCTCTTCTCCCTCTATCCCCTCCCCCAGCTCTTCTAGTGTACAGGGCTCTTCTCCCTCTTTCAATCCCCTCCCCCAGCTCTTCTAGTGTACAGGGTTCTTCTCCCTCTATCCCCTCCCCCAGCTCTTCTAGTGTACAGGGCTCTTCTCCCACTTTCCATCTCCTCTCCCAGATCTTCTACTGTACAGGGCTCTTCTCCATCTTGCAATCCCCTCCCCCAGCTCTTCTAGCGTACAGGGCTCTTGTCCCTCTATCCCCTCCCCCCAGCTCTTCTAGTGTACAGGGCTCTTCTCCCTCTTTCAATCCCCTCCCCCAGCTCTCCTAGTGTACAGGGCTCTTCTCCCTCTTTCAATCCCCTCCCCCAGCTCTTCTAGCGTACAGGGCTCTTGTCCCTCTATCCCCTCCCCCCAGCTCTTCTAGTGTACAGGGCTCTTCTCTCTCTTTCAATCCCCTCCCCCAGCTCTTCTAGGGTGCAGGGCTCTTCTCTCTCTTCCAATCCCCTCCCCCAGCTCTTCTAGTGTACAGGGCTCTTCTCCCTCTTTGAATCCCCATCCCCCAGCTCTTCTAGTGTACAGGGCTCTTCTCCCTCTTTGAATCCCCTCCCCCAGCTCTTCTAGTATATAGGGCCCTTCCACCTCTTTCAATCCCCTCCCCCAGCTCTTCTAGTGTGTAGGGCTCTTCTCCCTCTTTCAATCCCCTCCCCCAGCTCTTCTAGTGTGCAGGGCTCTTCTCCCTCTTTCAATCCCCTCCCCCAGCTCTTCTAGTGTACAGGGCTCTTCCCCCTCTTTCATTCTCCTCCCCCAGCTCTTCTAGTGTACATGGCTCTTCTCCCTCTATCCCCTCCCCCAGCACTTTTAGTGTAGAGGGCTCTTCTCCCTCTTTCAATCCCTTCCCCGAGCTCTTCTAGTGTACAGGGCTTTTCTCCCTCTTTCAATCCCCTCCCCCAGCTCTTCTAGTGTACAGGGCTCTTCCCCCTCTTTCAATCCCCTCCCCCAGCTCTTCTAGTGTACAGGGCTCTTCCCCCTCTTTCAATCCCCTCCCCCAGGTCTCCTAGTGTACAGGGCTGTTCTCACTCTTTCAATCCCCTCCCCCAGCTCTTCTATTCTACAGTGCTCTTCCCCCTCTTTCAATCCCCTCCCCCAGCTCTTCTAGTGTGTAGGGCTCCTCTCCCTCTTTCAATCCCCTCCCCCAGCTCTTATAGTGTTCAGGGCTCTTCTCCCTTATCAATCCCCTCCCCCAGCTCTTCTAGTGTTCAGGGCTCTTCTCCCTCTATCCCCTCCCCCAGCACTTTTAGTGTAGAGGGCTCTTCTCCCTCTTTCAATCCCCTCCCCCAGCTCTTCTAGTGTACAGGGCTCTTCTCCCTCTATCCCCTCCCCCAGCTCTTCTAGTGTTCAGGGCTCTTCTCCCTCTTTCAATCCCCTCCCCCAGCTCTTCTAGTGTACAGAGCTCTTCCCCCTCATTCATTCTCCTCCCCCAGCTCTTCTAGTGTACATGGCTCTTCTTCCTCTATCCCCTCCCCCAGCACTTATAGTGTAGAGGGCTCTTCTCCCTCTTTCAATCCCCTCCCCCAGCTCTCCTAGTGTACAGGGCTCTTCTCCCTCTTTCAATCCCCCCCCCCAGCTCTTCTAGTCTACAGGGCTCTTCCCCCTCTTTCAATCCCCTCCCCCAGCTCTTCTAGTGTACAGGGCTCTTCTCCCTCTTTCAATCCCCTCCCCCAGCTCTTCTAGTGTACAGGGCTCTTCTCCCTCTTTGAATCTCCATCCCCCAGCTCTTCTAGTGTACAGGGCTCTTCTCCCTCTTTGAATCCCCTCCCCCAGCTCTTCTAGTGTATAGGGCTCTTCCCCCTCTTTCAATCCCCTCCCCCAGCTCTTCTAGTGTGTAGGGCTCTTCTCCCTCTTTCAATCCCCTCCCCCAGCTCTTCTAGTGTTCAGCATAGCTCGCAACCATTTGTGTTGCAAAGGCGGGTGAAATCACCCGATTTTGTTTTTGGCGGGTGAGACGCCCATTGGAATGAATGGGCGTGCCGGAGGCTTGGCGGGTGAGTCAGCCCTTTACAAGGCGGGTGACACCCGCCATAAGAGTGTGAGTTGAGAGCTATGGTGTTGAGGGCTCTTCTCCCTCTTTCAATCCCCTCCCCCAGCTCTTCTAGTGTACAGGGCTCTTCCACCTCTTTCATTCTCCTCCCCCAGCTCTTCTAGTGTACAGGGCTCTTCTCCCTCTATCCCCTCCCCCAGCACTTTTAGTGTAGAGGGCTCTTCTCCCTCTTTCAATCCCCTCCCCCAGCTCTTCTAGTGTACAGGGCTCTTCTCCCTCTATCCCCTCCCCCAGCTCTTCTAGTGTACAGGGCTCTTCTCCCTCTTTCAATCCCCTCCCCCAGCTCTTCTAGTGTACAGGGCTCTTCTCCCTCTATCCCCTCCCCCAGCTCTTCTAGTGTACAGGGCTCTTCTCCCTCTTTCAATCCCCTCTCCCAGCTCTTCTAGTGTACAGGGCTCTTCTCCCTCTTTCAATCCCCTCCCCCAGCTCTTCTAGTGTACAGGGCCCTTCTCCCTCTATCCCCTCCCCCAGCCCTTCGAGTGTCCATGGCTCTTCCCCCTCTTTCAATCCCCTCCCCCAGCTCTTCTAGTGTACAGGGCTCTTCCCCCTCTTTCAATCCCCTCTCCCAGCTATTCTAGTGTACAGGGCTATTCGCCCTCTTTCCATCCCCCTTCCCCAGAACTTCTAGTGTACAGGGCTATTCTCCCTATTTCAACCCCCTCCCCCTCAGCTCTTCTAGTGTACAGGGCTCTTCCCCCTCTTTCAATCCCCTCCCTCAGCTCTTCTAGTGTAGAGGGCTCTTCCCCCTCTTTCAATCTCCTCCCCCAGCACTTCTAGTGTACAGGGCTCTTCTCCCTCTATCTCCTCTCCCAGCTCTTCTACTGTACAGGGCTCTTCTCCCTCTTGCAATCTCCTCCCCCATCTCTTCTAGTGTACAGGGCTCTTCCCCCTCTTTCAATCCCCTCCCCCCAGCTCTTCTAGTGTACAGGGCTCTTCTCCCTCTTTCAATCCCCTCCCCCAGCTCTTCTAGCGTACAGGGCTCTTGTCCCTCTATCCCCTCCCCCCAGCTCTTCTAGTGTACAGGGCTCTTCTCCCTCTTTCAATCCCCTCCCCCAGCTCTCCTAGTGTACAGGGCTCTTCTCCCTCTTTCAATCCCCTCCACCAGCTCTTCTAGTCTACAGGGCTCTTCCCCCTCTTTCAATCCCCTCCCCCAGCTCTTCTAGTGTACAGGGCCCTTCTCCCTCTTTCAATCCCCTCCCAGCAACTGTTCTAGTGTACAGGGCTCTTCTCCCTCTATCCCCTCCCCCAGCTCTTCTAGTGTACAGGGCTCTTCTCCCTCTTTCAATCCCCTCCACCAGCTCTTCTAGTGTACAGGGTTCTTCTCCCTCTATCCCCTCCCCCAGCTCTTCTAGTGTACAGGGCTCTTCTCCCTCTTTCCATCTCCTCTCCCAGATCTTCTACTGTACAGGGCTCTTCTCCATCTTGCAATCTCCTCCCCCAGCTCTTCTAGTGTACAGGGCTCTTCCCCCTCTTTCAATCCCCTCCCCCAGCTCTTCTAGTGTACAGGGCTCTTCTCCCACTTTCAATCCCCCCTCCAGCTCTTCTAGCGTACAGGGCTCTTGTCCCTCTATCCCCTCCCCCCAGCTCTTCTAGTGTACAGGGCTCTTCTCTCTCTTTCAATCCCCTCCCCCAGCTCTTCTAGGGTACAGGGCTCTTCTCTCTCTTCCAATCCCCTCCCCCAGCTCTTCTAGTGTACAGGGCTCTTCTCCCTCTTTGAATCCCCATCCCCCAGCTCTTCTAGTGTACAGGGCTCTTCTCCCTCCTTGAATCCCCTCCCCCAGCTCTTCTAGTATATAGGGCCCTTCCACCTCTTTCAATCCCCTCCTCCAGCTCTTCTAGTGTGTAGGGCTCTTCTCCCTCTTTCAATCCCCTCCCCCAGCTCTTCTAGTGTGCAGGGCTCTTCTCCCTCTTTCAATCCCCTCCCCCAGCTCTTCTAGTGTACAGGGCTCTTCCCCCTCTTTCATTCTCCTCCCCCAGCTCTTGTAGTGTACATGGCTCTTCTCCCTCTATCCCCTCCCCCAGCACTTTTAGTGTAGAGGGCTCTTCTCCCTCTTTCAATCCCCTCCCCAAGCTCTTCTAGTGTACAGGGCTTTTCTCCCTCTTTCAATCCCCTCCCCCAGCTCTTCTAGTGTACAGGGCTCTTCCCCCTCTTTCAATCCCCTCCCCCAGCTCTTCTAGTGTACAGGGCTCTTCCCCCTCTTTCAATCCCCTCCCCCAGGTCTCCTAGTGTACAGGGCTCTTCTCGCTCTTTCAGTCCCCTCCCCCAGCTCTTCTATTCTACAGGGCTCTTCCCCCTCTTTCAATCCCCTCCCCCAGCTCTTCTAGTGTGTAGGGCTCTTCTCCCTCTATCCCCTCCCCCAGCTCTTCTAGTGTTCAGGGCTCTTCTCCCTCTTTCAATCCCCTCCCCCAGCTCTTCTAGTGTTCAGGGCTCTTCTCCCTCTATCCCCTCCCCCAGCACTTTTAGTGTACAGGGCTCTTCTCCCTATTTCAATCCCCTCCCCCAGCTCTTCTAGTGTACAGGGCTCTTCTCCCTCTATCTCCTCCCCCAGCTCTTCTAGTGTTCAGGGCTCTTCTCCCTCTTTCAATCCCCTCCCCCAGCTCTTCTAGTGTACAGAGCTCTTCCCCCTCTTTCATTCTCCTCCCCCAGCTCTTCTAGTGTACATGGCTCTTCTTCCTCTATCCCCTCCCCCAGCACTTTTAGTGTAGAGGGCTCTTCTCCCTCTTTCAATCCCCTCCCCCAGCTCTCCTAGTGTACAGGGCTCTTCTCCCTCTTTCAATCCCCTCCCCAAGCTCTTCTAGTCTACAGGGCTCTTCCCCCTCTTTCAATCCCCTCCCCCAGCTCTTCTAGTGTACACGTCTCTTCTCCCTCTTTTAATCCCCTCGCAGCAACTGTTCTAGTGTACAGGGCTCTTCTCCCTCTTTCAATCCCCTCCCCCAGCTCTTCTAGTGTACAGGGCTCTTCTCCCTCTTTGAATCTCCATCCCCCAGCTCTTCTAGTGTACAGGGCTCTTCTCCCTCTTTGAATCCCCTCCCCCAGCTCTTCTAGTGTATACGGCTCTTCCCCCTCTTTCAATCCCCTCCCCCAGCTCTTCTAGTGTGTAGGGCTCTTCTCCCTCTTTCAATCCCCTCCCCCAGCTCTTCTAGTGTTCAGCATAGCTCGCAACCACTTGTGTTGCAAAGGCGGGTGAAATCACCCGATTTTGTTTTTGGCGGGTGAGACGCCCATTGGAATGAATGGGCGTGCAGGAGGCTTGGCGGGTGAGTCAGCCCTTTACAAGGCGGGTGACACCCGCCATAAGAGTGTGAGTTGAGAGCTATGGTGTTGAGGGCTCTTCTCCCTCTTTCAATCCCCTCCCCCAGCTCTTCTAGTGTACAGGGCTCTTCCACCTCTTTCATTCTCCTCCCCCAGCTCTTCTAGTGTACAGGGCTCTTCTCCCTCTATCCCCTCCCCCAGCACTTTTAGTGTAGAGGGCTCTTCTCCCTCTTTCAATCCCCTCCCCCAGCTCTTCTAGTGTAAAGGGCTCTTCTTCCTCTATCCCCTCCCCCAGCTCTTCTAGTGTACAGGACTCTTCTCCCTCTTTCAATCCCCTCCCCCAGCTCTTCTAGTGTACAGGGCTCTTCTCCCTCTATCCCCTCCCCCAGCTCTTCTAGTGTACAGGGCTCTTCTCCCTCTTTCAATCCCCTCTCCCAGCACTTCTAGTGTACAGGGCTCTTCTCCCTCTTTCAATCCCCTCCCCCAGCTCTTCTAGTGTACAGGGCTCTTCTCCCTCTATCCCCTCCCCCAGCTCTTCTAGTCTACAGGGCTCTTCTCCCTCTTTCAATCCCCTCCCCCAGCTCTTCTAGTGCACAGGGCTCTTCTCCCTCTATCCCCTCCCCCAGCTCTTCTAATGTACAGGGCTGTTCCCCCTCTTTCATTCTCCTCCCCCAGCTCTTCTAGTGTACAGGGCTCTTCTCCCTCTATCCCCTCCCCCAGCACTTTTAGTGTAGAGGGCTCTTCCCCCTCTTTCAATCCCCTCCCCCAGCTCTTCTAGTGTGTAGGGCTCTTCTCCCTCTTTCAATCCCCTCCCCCAGCTCTTCTAGTGTGCAGGGCTCTTCTCCCTCTTTCAATCCCCTCCCCCAGCTCTTCTAGTGTACAGGGCTCTTCCCCCTCTTTCATTCTCCTCCCCCAGCTCTTCTAGTGTACATGGCTCTTCTCCCTCTATCCCCTCCCCCAGCACTTTTAGTGTAGAGGGCTATTCTCCCTCTTTCAATCCCCTCCCCGAGCTCTTCTAGTGTACAGGGCTTTTCTCCCTCTTTCAATCCCCTCCCCCAGCTCTTCTAGTGTACAGGGCTCTTCCCCCTCTTTCAGTCCCCTCCCCAGCTCTTCTAGTGTACAGGGCTCTTCCCCCTCTTTCAATCCCCTCCCCCAGGTCTCCTAGTGTACAGGGCTCTTCTCGCTCTTTCAGTCCCCTCCCCCAGCTCTTCTATTCTACAGGGCTCTTCCCCCTCTTTCAATCCCCTCCCCCAGCTCTTCTAGTGTGTAGGGCTCTTCTCCCTCTATCCCCTCCCCCAGCTCTTCTAGTGTTCAGGGCTCTTCTCCCTCTTTCAATCCCCTCCCCCAGCTCTTCTAGTGTTCAGGGCTCTTCTCCCTCTATCCCCTCCCCCAGAACTTTTAGTGTAGAGGGCTCTTCTCCCTATTTCAATCCCCTCTCCCAGCTCTTCTAGTGTACAGGGCTCTTCTCCCTCTATCTCCTCCCCCAGCTCTTCTAGTGTTCAGGGCTCTTCTCCCTCTTTCAATCCCCTCCCCCAGCTCTTCTAGTGTACAGAGCTCTTGCCCCTCTTTCATTCTCCTCCCCCAGCTCTTCTAGTGTACATGGCTCTTCTTCCTCTATCCCCTCCCCCAGCACTTTTAGTGTAGAGGGCTCTTCTCCCTCTTTCAATCCCCTCCCCCAGCTCTCCTAGTGTACAGGGCTCTTCTCCCTCTTTCAATCCCCTCCCCAAGCTCTTCTAGTCTACAGGGCTCTTCCCCCTCTTTCAATCCCCTCCCCCAGCTCTTCTAGTGTACACGGCTCTTCTCCCTCTTTCAATCCCCTCGCAGCAACTGTTCTAGTGTACAGGGCTCTTCTCCCTCTTTCAATCCCCTCCCCCAGCTCTTCTAGTGTACAGGGCTCTTCTCCCTCTTTGAATCTCCATCCCCCAGCTCTTCTAGTGTACAGTGCTCTTCTCCCTCTTTGAATCCCCTCCCCCAGCTCTTCTAGTGTACACGGCTCTTCCCCCTCTTTCAATCCCCTCCCCCAGCTCTTCTAGTGTGTAGGGCTCTTCTCCCTCTTTCAATCCCCTCCCCCAGCTCTTCTAGTGTACAGGGCTCTTCCACCTCTTTCATTCTCCTCCCCCAGCTCTTCTAGTGTACAGGGCTCTTCTCCCTCTATCCCCTCCCCCACCACTTTTAGTGTAGAGGGCTCTTCTCCCTCTTTCAATCCCCTCCCCCAGCTCTTCTAGTGTACAGGGCTCTTCTCCCTCTATCCCCTCCCCCAGCTCTTCTAGTGTACAGGACTCTTCTCCCTCTTTCAATCCCCTCCCCCAGCTCTTCTAGTGTACAGGGCTCTTCTCCCTCTAGCCCCTCCCCCAGCTCTTCTAGTGTACAGGGCTCTTCTTCCTCTTTCAATCCCCTCTCCCAGCTCTTCTAGTGTGCAGGGCTCTTCTCCCTCTTTCAATCCCCTCCCCCAGCTCTTCTAGTGTACAGGGCTCTTCTCCCTCTATCCCCTCCCCCAGCTCTTCTAGTCTACAGGGCTTTTCTCCCTCTTTCAATCCCCTCCCCCAGCTCTTCTAGTGCACAGGGCTCTTCTCCCTCTATCCCCTCCCCCAGCTCTTCTAGTGTACAGGGCTCTTCCCCCTCTTTCATTCTCCTCCCCCATCTCTTCTAGTGTACATGGCTCTTCTCCCTCTATCCCCTCCCCCAGCACTTTTAGTGTAGAGGGCTCTTCCCCCTCTTTCAATCCCCTCCCCCAGCTCTTCTAGTGTACAGGGCTCTTCCCCCTCTTTCAATCTCCTCCCCCAGCTCTTCTAGTGTACAGGGCTCTTCTCCCTCTATCCCCTCCCCCAGCTCTTCTAGTGTACAGGGCTCTTCTCCCTCTTTTCATCTCCTCTCCCAGCACTTCTACTGTACAGGGCTCTTCTCCCTCTTGCAATCTCCTCCCCCAGCTCTTCTAGTGTACAGGGCTCTTCCCCCTCTTTCAATCCCCTCCCCCCAGCTCGTCTAGTGTACAGGGCTCTTCTCCCTCTTTCAATCCCCTCCCCCAGCTCTTCTAGCGTACAGGGCTCTTGTCCCTCTATCCCCTCCCCCCAGCTCTTCTAGTGTACAGGGCTCTTCTCTCTCTTCCAATCCCCTCCCCCAGCTCTTCTAGGGTACATGGCTCTTCTCTCTCTTCCAATCCCCTCCCCCAGCTCTTCTAGTGTACAGGGCTCTTCTCCCTCTTTTAATCCCCATCCCCCAGCTCTTCTAGTGTACAAGGCTCTTCTCCCTCTTTGAATCCCCTCCCCCAGCTCTTCTAGTATATAGGGCTCTTCCCCCTCTTTCAATCCCCTCCCCCAGCTCTTCTAGTGTGTAGGGCTCTTCTCCCTCTATCCCCTCCCCCAGCTCTTCTAGTGTTCAGGGCTCTTCTCCCTCTTTCAATCCCCTCCCCCAGCTCTTCTAGTGTTCAGGGCTCTTCTCCCTCTATCCCCTCCCCCAGCACTTTTAGTGTACAGGGCTCTTCTCCCTATTTCAATCCCCTCCCCCAGCTCTTCTAGTGTACAGGGCTCTTCTCCCTCTATCTCCTCCCCCAGCTCTTCTAGTGTTCAGGGCTCTTCTCCCTCTTTCAATCCCCTCCCCCAGCTCTTCTAGTGTACAGAGCTCTTCCCCCTCTTTCATTCTCCTCCCCCAGCTCTTCTAGTGTACATGGCTCTTCTTCCTCTATCCCCTCCCCCAGCACTTTTAGTGTAGAGGGCTCTTCTCCCTCTTTCAATCCCCTCCCCCAGCTCTCCTAGTGTACAGGGCTCTTCTCCCTCTTTCAATCCCCTCCCCAAGCTCTTCTAGTCTACAGGGCTCTTCCCCCTCTTTCAATCCCCTCCCCCAGCTCTTCTAGTGTACACGTCTCTTCTCCCTCTTTTAATCCCCTCGCAGCAACTGTTCTAGTGTACAGGGCTCTTCTCCCTCTTTCAATCCCCTCCCCCAGCTCTTCTAGTGTACAGGGCTCTTCTCCCTCTTTGAATCTCCATCCCCCAGCTCTTCTAGTGTACAGGGCTCTTCTCCCTCTTTGAATCCCCTCCCCCAGCTCTTCTAGTGTATACGGCTCTTCCCCCTCTTTCAATCCCCTCCCCCAGCTCTTCTAGTGTGTAGGGCTCTTCTCCCTCTTTCAATCCCCTCCCCCAGCTCTTCTAGTGTTCAGCATAGCTCGCAACCACTTGTGTTGCAAAGGCGGGTGAAATCACCCGATTTTGTTTTTGGCGGGTGAGACGCCCATTGGAATGAATGGGCGTGCAGGAGGCTTGGCGGGTGAGTCAGCCCTTTACAAGGCGGGTGACACCCGCCATAAGAGTGTGAGTTGAGAGCTATGGTGTTGAGGGCTCTTCTCCCTCTTTCAATCCCCTCCCCCAGCTCTTCTAGTGTACAGGGCTCTTCCACCTCTTTCATTCTCCTCCCCCAGCTCTTCTAGTGTACAGGGCTCTTCTCCCTCTATCCCCTCCCCCAGCACTTTTAGTGTAGAGGGCTCTTCTCCCTCTTTCAATCCCCTCCCCCAGCTCTTCTAGTGTAAAGGGCTCTTCTTCCTCTATCCCCTCCCCCAGCTCTTCTAGTGTACAGGACTCTTCTCCCTCTTTCAATCCCCTCCCCCAGCTCTTCTAGTGTACAGGGCTCTTCTCCCTCTATCCCCTCCCCCAGCTCTTCTAGTGTACAGGGCTCTTCTCCCTCTTTCAATCCCCTCTCCCAGCACTTCTAGTGTACAGGGCTCTTCTCCCTCTTTCAATCCCCTCCCCCAGCTCTTCTAGTGTACAGGGCTCTTCTCCCTCTATCCCCTCCCCCAGCTCTTCTAGTCTACAGGGCTCTTCTCCCTCTTTCAATCCCCTCCCCCAGCTCTTCTAGTGCACAGGGCTCTTCTCCCTCTATCCCCTCCCCCAGCTCTTCTAATGTACAGGGCTGTTCCCCCTCTTTCATTCTCCTCCCCCAGCTCTTCTAGTGTACAGGGCTCTTCTCCCTCTATCCCCTCCCCCAGCACTTTTAGTGTAGAGGGCTCTTCCCCCTCTTTCAATCCCCTCCCCCAGCTCTTCTAGTGTGTAGGGCTCTTCTCCCTCTTTCAATCCCCTCCCCCAGCTCTTCTAGTGTGCAGGGCTCTTCTCCCTCTTTCAATCCCCTCCCCCAGCTCTTCTAGTGTACAGGGCTCTTCCCCCTCTTTCATTCTCCTCCCCCAGCTCTTCTAGTGTACATGGCTCTTCTCCCTCTATCCCCTCCCCCAGCACTTTTAGTGTAGAGGGCTATTCTCCCTCTTTCAATCCCCTCCCCGAGCTCTTCTAGTGTACAGGGCTTTTCTCCCTCTTTCAATCCCCTCCCCCAGCTCTTCTAGTGTACAGGGCTCTTCCCCCTCTTTCAGTCCCCTCCCCAGCTCTTCTAGTGTACAGGGCTCTTCCCCCTCTTTCAATCCCCTCCCCCAGGTCTCCTAGTGTACAGGGCTCTTCTCGCTCTTTCAGTCCCCTCCCCCAGCTCTTCTATTCTACAGGGCTCTTCCCCCTCTTTCAATCCCCTCCCCCAGCTCTTCTAGTGTGTAGGGCTCCTCTCCCTCTATCCCCTCCCCCAGCTCTTCTAGTGTTCAGGGCTCTTCTCCCTCTTTCAATCCCCTCCCCCAGCTCTTCTAGTGTTCAGGGCTCTTCTCCCTCTATCCCCTCCCCCAGAACTTTTAGTGTAGAGGGCTCTTCTCCCTATTTCAATCCCCTCCCCCAGCTCTTCTAGTGTACAGGGCTCTTCTCCCTCTATCTCCTCCCCCAGCTCTTCTAGTGTTCAGGGCTCTTCTCCCTCTTTCAATCCCCTCCCCCAGCTCTTCTAGTGTACAGAGCTCTTGCCCCTCTTTCATTCTCCTCCCCCAGCTCTTCTAGTGTACATGGCTCTTCTTCCTCTATCCCCTCCCCCAGCACTTTTAGTGTAGAGGGCTCTTCTCCCTCTTTCAATCCCCTCCCCCAGCTCTCCTAGTGTACAGGGCTCTTCTCCCTCTTTCAATCCCCTCCCCAAGCTCTTCTAGTCTACAGGGCTCTTCCCCCTCTTTCAATCCCCTCCCCCAGCTCTTCTAGTGTACACGGCTCTTCTCCCTCTTTCAATCCCCTCGCAGCAACTGTTCTAGTGTACAGGGCTCTTCTCCCTCTTTCAATCCCCTCCCCCAGCTCTTCTAGTGTACAGGGCTCTTCTCCCTCTTTGAATCTCCATCCCCCAGCTCTTCTAGTGTACAGTGCTCTTCTCCCTCTTTGAATCCCCTCCCCCAGCTCTTCTAGTGTACACGGCTCTTCCCCCTCTTTCAATCCCCTCCCCCAGCTCTTCTAGTGTGTAGGGCTCTTCTCCCTCTTTCAATCCCCTCCCCCAGCTCTTCTAGTGTACAGGGCTCTTCCACCTCTTTCATTCTCCTCCCCCAGCTCTTCTAGTGTACAGGGCTCTTCTCCCTCTATCCCCTCCCCCACCACTTTTAGTGTAGAGGGCTCTTCTCCCTCTTTCAATCCCCTCCCCCAGCTCTTCTAGTGTACAGGGCTCTTCTCCCTCTATCCCCTCCCCCAGCTCTTCTAGTGTACAGGACTCTTCTCCCTCTTTCAATCCCCTCCCCCAGCTCTTCTAGTGTACAGGGCTCTTCTCCCTCTAGCCCCTCCCCCAGCTCTTCTAGTGTACAGGGCTCTTCTTCCTCTTTCAATCCCCTCTCCCAGCTCTTCTAGTGTACAGGGCTCTTCTCCCTCTTTCAATCCCCTCCCCCAGCTCTTCTAGTGTACAGGGCTCTTCTCCCTCTATCCCCTCCCCCAGCTCTTCTAGTCTACAGGGCTCTTCTCCCTCTTTCAATCCCCTCCCCCAGCTCTTCTAGTGCACAGGGCTCTTCTCCCTCTATCCCCTCCCCCAGCTCTTCTAGTGTACAGGGCTCTTCCCCCTCTTTCATTCTCCTCCCCCATCTCTTCTAGTGTACATGGCTCTTCTCCCTCTATCCCCTCCCCCAGCACTTTTAGTGTAGAGGGCTCTTCCCCCTCTTTCAATCCCCTCCCCCAGCTCTTCTAGTGTACAGGGCTCTTCCCCCTCTTTCAATCTCCTCCCCCAGCTCTTCTAGTGTACAGGGCTCTTCTCCCTCTATCCCCTCCCCCAGCTCTTCTAGTGTACAGGGCTCTTCTCCCTCTTTTCATCTCCTCTCCCAGCACTTCTACTGTACAGGGCTCTTCTCCCTCTTGCAATCTCCTCCCCCAGCTCTTCTAGTGTACAGGGCTCTTCCCCCTCTTTCAATCCCCTCCCCCCAGCTCGTCTAGTGTACAGGGCTCTTCTCCCTCTTTCAATCCCCTCCCCCAGCTCTTCTAGCGTACAGGGCTCTTGTCCCTCTATCCCCTCCCCCCAGCTCTTCTAGTGTACAGGGCTCTTCTCTCTCTTCCAATCCCCTCCCCCAGCTCTTCTAGGGTACATGGCTCTTCTCTCTCTTCCAATCCCCTCCCCCAGCTCTTCTAGTGTACAAGGCTCTTCTCCCTCTTTTAATCCCCATCCCCCAGCTCTTCTAGTGTACAAGGCTCTTCTCCCTCTTTGAATCCCCTCCCCCAGCTCTTCTAGTATATAGGGCTCTTCCCCCTCTTTCAATCCCCTGCCCCAGCTCTTCTAGTGTGTAGGGCTCTTCTCCCTCTTTCAATCCCCTTCCCCAGCTCTTCTAGTGCTCAGGGCTCTTCTCCCTCTTTCAATCCCCTCCCCCAGCTCTTCTAGTGTACAGGGCTCCTCCCCCTCTTTCATTCTCCTCCCCCAGCTCTTCTAGTGTACATGGCTCTTTTCCCTCTATCCCCTCCCCCAGCACTTTAGTGTAGAGGGCTCGTCTCCCTCTTTCAATCCCCTCCCCCAGCTCCTTCTAGTGTACAGGGCTCTTCTCCCTCTATCCCCTCACCCAGCTCTTCTAGTGTACAGGGCTCTTCTCCCTCTTTCAATCCCCTCCCCCAGCTCTCCTAGTGTACAGGGCTCTTCTCCCTCTTTCAATCCCCTCCCCCAGCTCTTCTAGTCTACAGGGCTCTTCCCCCTCTTTCAATCCCCTCCCCCAGCTCTTCTAGTGTACAGGGCTCTTCTCCCTCTTTCAATCCCCTCCCAGCAACTGTTCTAGTGTACAGGGCTCTTCTCCCTCTATCCCCTCCCCCAGCTCTTCTAGTGTACAGGGCTCTTCTCCCTCTTTCAATCCCCTCCCCCAGCTCTTCTAGTGTACAGGGTTCTTCTCCCTCTATCCCCTCCCCCAGCTCTTCTAGTGTACTGGGCTCTTCTCCCTCTTTCCATCTCCTCTCCCAGCTCTTCTACTGTACAGGGCTCTTCTCCCTCTTGCAATCTCCTCCCCCAGCTCTTCTAGTGTACAGGGCTCTTCCCCCTCTTTCAATCCCCTCCCCCCAGCTCTTCTAGTGTTCAGGGCTCTTCTCCCTCTTTCAATCCCTTCCCCAAGCTATTCTAGCGTACAGGACTCTTGTCCCTCTATCCCCTCCCCCCAGCTCTTCTAGTGTACAGGGCTCTTCTCTCTCTTTCAATCCCCTCCCCCAGCTCTTCTAGGGTACAGGGCTCTTCTCTCTCTTCCAATCCCCTCCCAGCAACTGTTCTAGTGTACAGGGCTCTTATCCCTCTATCCCCTCCCCCAGCTCTTCTAGTGTACAGGGCTCTTCTCCCTCTTTCAATCCCCTCCCCCAGCTCTTCTAGTGTACAGGGTTCTTCTCCCTCTATCCCCTCCCCCAGCTCTTCTAGTGTACTGGGCTCTTCTCCCTCTTTCCATCTCCTCTCCCAGCTCTTCTACTGTACAGGGCTCATCTCCCTCTTGCAATCTCCTCCCCCAGCTCTTCTAGTGTACAGGGCTCTTCCCCCTCTTTCAATCCCCTCCCCCCAGCTCTTCTAGTGTACAGGGCTCTTCTCCCTCTTTCAATCCCCTCGCAGCAACTGTTCTAGTGTACAGGGCTCTTCTCCCTCTTTCAATCCCCTCCCCCAGCTCTTCTAGTGTACACGGCTCTTCTCCCTCTTTCAATCCCCTCGCAGCAACTGTTCTAGTGTACAGGGCTCTTCTCCCTCTTTCAATCCCCTCCCCCAGCTCTTCTAGTGTACAGGGCTCTTCTCCCTCTTTGAATCTCCATCCCCCAGCTCTTCTAGTGTACAGGGCTCTTCTCCCTCTTTGAATCCCCTCCCCGAGCTCTTCTAGTGTACACGGCTCTTCCCCCTCTTTCAATCCCCTCCCCCAGCTCTTCTAGTGTGTAGGGCTCTTCTCCCTCTTTCAATCCCCTCCCCCAGCTCTTCTAGTGTACAGGGCTCTTCCACCTCTTTCATTCTCCTCCCCCAGCTCTTCTAGTGTACAGGGCTCTTCTCCCTCTATCCCCTCCCCCACCACTTTTAGTGTAGAGGGCTCTTCTCCCTCTTTCAATCCCCTCCCCCAGCTCTTCTAGTGTACAGGGCTCTTCTCCCTCTATCCCCTCCCCCAGCTCTTCTAGTGTACAGGGCTCTTCTCCCTCTTTCAATCCCCTCCCCCAGCTCTTCTAGTGTACAGGGCTCTTCTCCCTCTAGCCCCTCCCCCAGCTCTTCTAGTGTACAGGGCTCTTCTTCCTCTTTCAATCCCCTCTCCCAGCTCTTCTAGTGTACAGGGCTCTTCTCCCTCTTTCAATCCCCTCCCCCAGCTCTTCTAGTGTACAGGGCTCTTCTCCCTCTATCCCCTCCCCCAGCTCTTCTAGTCTACAGGGCTCTTCTCCCTCTTTCAATCCCCTCCCCCAGCTCTTCTAGTGCACAGGGCTCTTCTCCCTCTATCCCCTCCCCCAGCTCTTCTAGTGTACAGGGCTCTTCCCCCTCTTTCATTCTCCTCCCCCATCTCTTCTAGTGTACATGGCTCTTCTCCCTCTATCCCCTCCCCCAGCACTTTTAGTGTAGAGGGCTCTTCCCCCTCTTTCAATCCCCTCCCCCAGCTCTTCTAGTGTACAGGGCTCTTCCCCCTCTTTCAATCTCCTCCCCCAGCTCTTCTAGTGTACAGGGCTCTTCTCCCTCTATCCCCTCCCCCAGCTCTTCTAGTGTACAGGGCTCTTCTCCCTCTTTTCATCTCCTCTCCCAGCACTTCTACTGTTCAGGGCTCTTCTCCCTCTTGCAATCTCCTCCCCCAGCTCTTCTAGTGTACAGGGCTCTTCCCCCTCTTTCAATCCCCTCCCCCCAGCTCGTCTAGTGTACAGGGCTCTTCTCCCTCTTTCAATCCCCTCCCCCAGCTCTTCTAGCGTACAGGGCTCTTGTCCCTCTATCCCCTCCCCCCAGCTCTTCTAGTGTACAGGGCTCTTCTCTCTCTTCCAATCCCCTCCCCCAGCTCTTCTAGGGTACATGGCTCTTCTCTCTCTTCCAATCCCCTCCCCCAGCTCTTCTAGTGTACAGGGCTCTTCTCCCTCTTTTAATCCCCATCCCCCAGCTCTTCTAGTGTACAAGGCTCTTCTCCCTCTTTGAATCCCCTCCCCCAGCTCTTCTAGTATATAGGGCTCTTCCCCCTCTTTCAATCCCCTGCCCCAGCTCTTCTAGTGTGTAGGGCTCTTCTCCCTCTTTCAATCCCCTTCCCCAGCTCTTCTAGTGCTCAGGGCTCTTCTCCCTCTTTCAATCCCCTCCCCCAGCTCTTCTAGTGTACAGGGCTCCTCCCCCTCTTTCATTCTCCTCCCCCAGCTCTTCTAGTGTACATGGCTCTTTTCCCTCTATCCCCTCCCCCAGCACTTTAGTGTAGAGGGCTCGTCTCACTCTTTCAATCCCCTCCCCCAGCTCCTTCTAGTGTACAGGGCTCTTCTCCCTCTATCCCCTCCCCCAGCTCTTCTAGTGTACAGGGCTCTTCTCCCTCTTTCAATCCCCTCCCCCAGCTCTCCTAGTGTACAGGGCTCTTCTCCCTCTTTCAATCCCCTCCCCCAGCTCTTCTAGTCTACAGGGCTCTTCCCCCTCTTTCAATCCCCTCCCCCAGCTCTTCTAGTGTACAGGGCTCTTCTCCCTCTTTCAATCCCCTCCCAGCAACTGTTCTAGTGTACAGGGCTCTTCTCCCTCTATCCCCTCCCCCAGCTCTTCTAGTGTACAGGGCTCTTCTCCCTCTTTCAATCCCCTCCCCCAGCTCTTCTAGTGTACAGGGTTCTTCTCCCTCTATCCCCTCCCCCAGCTCTTCTAGCGTACTGGGCTATTCTCCCTCTTTCCATCTCCTCTCCCAGCTCTTCTACTGTACAGGGCTCTTCTCCCTCTTGCAATCTCCTCCCCCAGCTCTTCTAGTGTACAGGGCTCTTCCCCCTCTTTCAATCCCCTCCCCCCAGCTCTTCTAGTGTACAGGGCTCTTCTCCCTCTTTCAATCCCTTCCCCAAGCTCTTCTAGCGTACAGGACTCTTCTCTCTCTTCCAATCCCCTCCCAGCAACTGTTCTAGTGTACAGGGCTCTTATCCCTCTATCCCCTCCCCCAGCTCTTCTAGTGTACAGGGCTCTTCTCCCTCTTTCAATCCCCTCCCCCAGCTCTTCTAGTGTACAGGGTTCTTCTCCCTCTATCCCCTCCCCCAGCTCTTCTAGTGTACTGGGCTCTTCTCCCTCTTTCCATCTCCTCTCCCAGCTCTTCTACTGTACAGGGCTCATCTCCCTCTTTCAATCCCCTCCCCGAGCTCTTCTAGTGTACAGGGCTTTTCTCCCTCTTTCAATCCCCTCCCCCAGCTCTTCTAGTGTACAGGGCTCTTCCCCCTCTTTCAATCCCCTCCCCCAGCTCTTCTAGTGTACAGGGCTCTTCCCCCTCTTTCAATCCCCTCCCCCAGGTCTCCTAGTGTACAGGGCTCTTCTCGCTCTTTCAGTCCCCTCCCCCAGCTCTTCTATTCTACAGGGCTCTTCCCCCTCTTTCAATCCCCTCCCCCAGCTCTTCTAGTGTGTAGGGCTCTTCTCCCTCTATCCCCTCCCCCAGCTCTTCTAGTGTTCAGGGCTCTTCTCCCTCTTTCAATCCCCTCCCCCAGCTCTTCTAGTGTTCAGGGCTCTTCTCCCTCTATCCCCTCCCCCAGCACTTTTAGTGTACAGGGCTCTTCTCCCTATTTCAATCCCCTCCCCCAGCTCTTCTAGTGTACAGGGCTCTTCTCCCTCTATCTCCTCCCCCAGCTCTTCTAGTGTTCAGGGCTCTTCTCCCTCTTTCAATCCCCTCCCCCAGCTCTTCTAGTGTACAGAGCTCTTCCCCCTCTTTCAATCCCCTCCCCCAGCTCTTCTAGTGTACAGGGCTCTTCTCCCTCTTTCAATCCCCTCCCAGCAACTGTTCTAGTGTACAGGGCTCTTCTCCCTCTATCCCCTCCCCCAGCTCTTCTAGTGTACAGGGCTCTTCTCCCTCTTTCAATCCCCTCCCCCAGCTCTTCTAGTGTACAGGGTTCTTCTCCCTCTATCCCCTCCCCCAGCTCTTCTAGCGTACTGGGCTCTTCTCCCTCTTTCCATCTCCTCTCCCAGCTCTTCTACTGTACAGGGCTCTTCTCCCTCTTGCAATCTCCTCCCCCAGCTCTTCTAGTGTACAGGGCTCTTCCCCCTCTTTCAATCCCCTCCCCCCAGCTCTTCTAGTGTTCAGGGCTCTTCTCCCTCTTTCAATCCCTTCCCCAAGCTATTCTAGCGTACAGGACTCTTGTCCCTCTATCCCCTCCCCCCAGCTCTTCTAGTGTACAGGGCTCTTCTCTCTCTTTCAATCCCCTCCCCCAGCTCTTCTAGGGTACAGGGCTCTTCTCTCTCTTCCAATCCCCTCCCAGCAACTGTTCTAGTGTACAGGGCTCTTATCCCTCTATCCCCTCCCCCAGCTCTTCTAGTGTACAGGGCTCTTCTCCCTCTTTCAATCCCCTCCCCCAGCTCTTCTAGTGTACAGGGTTCTTCTCCCTCTATCCCCTCCCCCAGCTCTTCTAGTGTACTGGGCTCTTCTCCCTCTTTCCATCTCCTCTCCCAGCTCTTCTACTGTACAGGGCTCATCTCCCTCTTGCAATCTCCTCCCCCAGCTCTTCTAGTGTACAGGGCTCTTCCCCCTCTTTCAATCCCCTCCCCCCAGCTCTTCTAGTGTACAGGGCTCTTCTCCCTCTTTCAATCCCCTCGCAGCAACTGTTCTAGTGTACAGGGCTCTTCTCCCTCTTTCAATCCCCTCCCCCAGCTCTTCTAGTGTACACGGCTCTTCTCCCTCTTTCAATCCCCTCGCAGCAACTGTTCTAGTGTACAGGGCTCTTCTCCCTCTTTCAATCCCCTCCCCCAGCTCTTCTAGTGTACAGGGCTCTTCTCCCTCTTTGAATCTCCATCCCCCAGCTCTTCTAGTGTACAGGGCTCTTCTCCCTCTTTGAATCCCCTCCCCGAGCTCTTCTAGTGTACACGGCTCTTCCCCCTCTTTCAATCCCCTCCCCCAGCTCTTCTAGTGTGTAGGGCTCTTCTCCCTCTTTCAATCCCCTCCCCCAGCTCTTCTAGTGTACAGGGCTCTTCCACCTCTTTCATTCTCCTCCCCCAGCTCTTCTAGTGTACAGGGCTCTTCTCCCTCTATCCCCTCCCCCACCACTTTTAGTGTAGAGGGCTCTTCTCCCTCTTTCAATCCCCTCCCCCAGCTCTTCTAGTGTACAGGGCTCTTCTCCCTCTATCCCCTCCCCCAGCTCTTCTAGTGTACAGGGCTCTTCTCCCTCTTTCAATCCCCTCCCCCAGCTCTTCTAGTGTACAGGGCTCTTCTCCCTCTAGCCCCTCCCCCAGCTCTTCTAGTGTACAGGGCTCTTCTTCCTCTTTCAATCCCCTCTCCCAGCTCTTCTAGTGTACAGGGCTCTTCTCCCTCTTTCAATCCCCTCCCCCAGCTCTTCTAGTGTACAGGGCTCTTCTCCCTCTATCCCCTCCCCCAGCTCTTCTAGTCTACAGGGCTCTTCTCCCTCTTTCAATCCCCTCCCCCAGCTCTTCTAGTGCACAGGGCTCTTCTCCCTCTATCCCCTCCCCCAGCTCTTCTAGTGTACAGGGCTCTTCCCCCTCTTTCATTCTCCTCCCCCATCTCTTCTAGTGTACATGGCTCTTCTCCCTCTATCCCCTCCCCCAGCACTTTTAGTGTAGAGGGCTCTTCCCCCTCTTTCAATCCCCTCCCCCAGCTCTTCTAGTGTACAGGGCTCTTCCCCCTCTTTCAATCTCCTCCCCCAGCTCTTCTAGTGTACAGGGCTCTTCTCCCTCTATCCCCTCCCCCAGCTCTTCTAGTGTACAGGGCTCTTCTCCCTCTTTTCATCTCCTCTCCCAGCACTTCTACTGTTCAGGGCTCTTCTCCCTCTTGCAATCTCCTCCCCCAGCTCTTCTAGTGTACAGGGCTCTTCCCCCTCTTTCAATCCCCTCCCCCCAGCTCGTCTAGTGTACAGGGCTCTTCTCCCTCTTTCAATCCCCTCCCCCAGCTCTTCTAGCGTACAGGGCTCTTGTCCCTCTATCCCCTCCCCCCAGCTCTTCTAGTGTACAGGGCTCTTCTCTCTCTTCCAATCCCCTCCCCCAGCTCTTCTAGGGTACATGGCTCTTCTCTCTCTTCCAATCCCCTCCCCCAGCTCTTCTAGTGTACAGGGCTCTTCTCCCTCTTTTAATCCCCATCCCCCAGCTCTTCTAGTGTACAAGGCTCTTCTCCCTCTTTGAATCCCCTCCCCCAGCTCTTCTAGTATATAGGGCTCTTCCCCCTCTTTCAATCCCCTGCCCCAGCTCTTCTAGTGTGTAGGGCTCTTCTCCCTCTTTCAATCCCCTTCCCCAGCTCTTCTAGTGCTCAGGGCTCTTCTCCCTCTTTCAATCCCCTCCCCCAGCTCTTCTAGTGTACAGGGCTCCTCCCCCTCTTTCATTCTCCTCCCCCAGCTCTTCTAGTGTACATGGCTCTTTTCCCTCTATCCCCTCCCCCAGCACTTTAGTGTAGAGGGCTCGTCTCACTCTTTCAATCCCCTCCCCCAGCTCCTTCTAGTGTACAGGGCTCTTCTCCCTCTATCCCCTCCCCCAGCTCTTCTAGTGTACAGGGCTCTTCTCCCTCTTTCAATCCCCTCCCCCAGCTCTCCTAGTGTACAGGGCTCTTCTCCCTCTTTCAATCCCCTCCCCCAGCTCTTCTAGTCTACAGGGCTCTTCCCCCTCTTTCAATCCCCTCCCCCAGCTCTTCTAGTGTACAGGGCTCTTCTCCCTCTTTCAATCCCCTCCCAGCAACTGTTCTAGTGTACAGGGCTCTTCTCCCTCTATCCCCTCCCCCAGCTCTTCTAGTGTACAGGGCTCTTCTCCCTCTTTCAATCCCCTCCCCCAGCTCTTCTAGTGTACAGGGTTCTTCTCCCTCTATCCCCTCCCCCAGCTCTTCTAGCGTACTGGGCTCTTCTCCCTCTTTCCATCTCCTCTCCCAGCTCTTCTACTGTACAGGGCTCTTCTCCCTCTTGCAATCTCCTCCCCCAGCTCTTCTAGTGTACAGGGCTCTTCCCCCTCTTTCAATCCCCTCCCCCCAGCTCTTCTAGTGTACAGGGCTCTTCTCCCTCTTTCAATCCCTTCCCCAAGCTCTTCTAGCGTACAGGACTCTTGTCCCTCTATCCCCTCCCCCCAGCTCTTCTAGTGTACAGGGCTCTTCTCTCTCTTTCAATCCCCTCCCCCAGCTCTTCTAGGGTACAGGGCTCTTCTCTCTCTTCCAATCCCCTCCCAGCAACTGTTCTAGTGTACAGGGCTCTTATCCCTCTATCCCCTCCCCCAGCTCTTCTAGTGTACAGGGCTCTTCTCCCTCTTTCAATCCCCTCCCCCAGCTCTTCTAGTGTACAGGGTTCTTCTCCCTCTATCCCCTCCCCCAGCTCTTCTAGTGTACTGGGCTCTTCTCCCTCTTTCCATCTCCTCTCCCAGCTCTTCTACTGTACAGGGCTCATCTCCCTCTTTCAATCCCCTCCCCGAGCTCTTCTAGTGTACAGGGCTTTTCTCCCTCTTTCAATCCCCTCCCCCAGCTCTTCTAGTGTACAGGGCTCTTCCCCCTCTTTCAATCCCCTCCCCCAGCTCTTCTAGTGTACAGGGCTCTTCCCCCTCTTTCAATCCCCTCCCCCAGGTCTCCTAGTGTACAGGGCTCTTCTCGCTCTTTCAGTCCCCTCCCCCAGCTCTTCTATTCTACAGGGCTCTTCCCCCTCTTTCAATCCCCTCCCCCAGCTCTTCTAGTGTGTAGGGCTCTTCTCCCTCTATCCCCTCCCCCAGCTCTTCTAGTGTTCAGGGCTCTTCTCCCTCTTTCAATCCCCTCCCCCAGCTCTTCTAGTGTTCAGGGCTCTTCTCCCTCTATCCCCTCCCCCAGCACTTTTAGTGTACAGGGCTCTTCTCCCTATTTCAATCCCCTCCCCCAGCTCTTCTAGTGTACAGGGCTCTTCTCCCTCTATCTCCTCCCCCAGCTCTTCTAGTGTTCAGGGCTCTTCTCCCTCTTTCAATCCCCTCCCCCAGCTCTTCTAGTGTACAGAGCTCTTCCCCCTCTTTCATTCTCCTCCCCCAGCTCTTCTAGTGTACATGGCTCTTCTTCCTCTATCCCCTCCCCCAGCACTTTTAGTGTAGAGGGCTCTTCTCCCTCTTTCAATCCCCTCCCCCAGCTCTCCTAGTGTACAGGGCTCTTCTCCCTCTTTCAATCCCCTCCCCAAGCTCTTCTAGTCTACAGGGCTCTTCCCCCTCTTTCAATCCCCTCCCCCAGCTCTTCTAGTGTACACGTCTCTTCTCCCTCTTTTAATCCCCTCGCAGCAACTGTTCTAGTGTACAGGGCTCTTCTCCCTCTTTCAATCCCCTCCCCCAGCTCTTCTAGTGTACAGGGCTCTTCTCCCTCTTTGAATCTCCATCCCCCAGCTCTTCTAGTGTACAGGGCTCTTCTCCCTCTTTGAATCCCCTCCCCCAGCTCTTCTAGTGTATACGGCTCTTCCCCCTCTTTCAATCCCCTCCCCCAGCTCTTCTAGTGTGTAGGGCTCTTCTCCCTCTTTCAATCCCCTCCCCCAGCTCTTCTAGTGTTCAGCATAGCTCGCAACCACTTGTGTTGCAAAGGCGGGTGAAATCACCCGATTTTGTTTTTGGCGGGTGAGACGCCCATTGGAATGAATGGGCGTGCAGGAGGCTTGGCGGGTGAGTCAGCCCTTTACAAGGCGGGTGACACCCGCCATAAGAGTGTGAGTTGAGAGCTATGGTGTTGAGGGCTCTTCTCCCTCTTTCAATCCCCTCCCCCAGCTCTTCTAGTGTACAGGGCTCTTCCACCTCTTTCATTCTCCTCCCCCAGCTCTTCTAGTGTACAGGGCTCTTCTCCCTCTATCCCCTCCCCCAGCACTTTTAGTGTAGAGGGCTCTTCTCCCTCTTTCAATCCCCTCCCCCAGCTCTTCTAGTGTAAAGGGCTCTTCTTCCTCTATCCCCTCCCCCAGCTCTTCTAGTGTACAGGACTCTTCTCCCTCTTTCAATCCCCTCCCCCAGCTCTTCTAGTGTACAGGGCTCTTCTCCCTCTATCCCCTCCCCCAGCTCTTCTAGTGTACAGGGCTCTTCTCCCTCTTTCAATCCCCTCTCCCAGCACTTCTAGTGTACAGGGCTCTTCTCCCTCTTTCAATCCCCTCCCCCAGCTCTTCTAGTGTACAGGGCTCTTCTCCCTCTATCCCCTCCCCCTGCTCTTCTAGTCTACAGGGCTCTTCTCCCTCTTTCAATCCCCTCCCCCAGCTCTTCTAGTGCACAGGGCTCTTCTCCCTCTATCCCCTCCCCCAGCTCTTCTAATGTACAGGGCTGTTCCCCCTCTTTCATTCTCCTCCCCCAGCTCTTCTAGTGTACAGGGCTCTTCTCCCTCTATCCCCTCCCCCAGCACTTTTAGTGTAGAGGGCTCTTCCCCCTCTTTCAATCCCCTCCCCCAGCTCTTCTAGTGTGTAGGGCTCTTCTCCCTCTTTCAATCCCCTCCCCCAGCTCTTCTAGTGTGCAGGGCTCTTCTCCCTCTTTCAATCCCCTCCCCCAGCTCTTCTAGTGTACAGGGCTCTTCCCCCTCTTTCATTCTCCTCCCCCAGCTCTTCTAGTGTACATGGCTCTTCTCCCTCTATCCCCTCCCCCAGCACTTTTAGTGTAGAGGGCTCTTCTCCCTCTTTCAATCCCCTCCCCGAGCTCTTCTAGTGTACAGGGCTTTTCTCCCTCTTTCAATCCCCTCCCCCAGCTCTTCTAGTGTACAGGGCTCTTCCCCCTCTTTCAGTCCCCTCCCCAGCTCTTCTAGTGTACAGGGCTCTTCCCCCTCTTTCAATCCCCTCCCCCAGGTCTCCTAGTGTACAGGGCTCTTCTCGCTCTTTCAGTCCCCTCCCCCAGCTCTTCTATTCTACAGGGCTCTTCCCCCTCTTTCAATCCCCTCCCCCAGCTCTTCTAGTGTGTAGGGCTCTTCTCCCTCTATCCCCTCCCCCAGCTCTTCTAGTGTTCAGGGCTCTTCTCCCTCTTTCAATCCCCTCCCCCAGCTCTTCTAGTGTTCAGGGCTCTTCTCCCTCTATCCCCTCCCCCAGAACTTTTAGTGTAGAGGGCTCTTCTCCCTATTTCAATCCCCTCCCCCAGCTCTTCTTGTGTACAGGGCTCTTCTCCCTCTATCTCCTCCCCCAGCTCTTCTAGTGTTCAGGGCTCTTCTCCCTCTTTCAATCCCCTCCCCCAGCTCTTCTAGTGTACAGAGCTCTTGCCCCTCTTTCATTCTCCTCCCCCAGCTCTTCTAGTGTACATGGCTCTTCTTCCTCTATCCCCTCCCCCAGCACTTTTAGTGTAGAGGGCTCTTCTCCCTCTTTCAATCCCCTCCCCCAGCTCTCCTAGTGTACAGGGCTCTTCTCCCTCTTTCAATCCCCTCCCCAAGCTCTTCTAGTCTACAGGGCTCTTCCCCCTCTTTCAATCCCCTCCCCCAGCTCTTCTAGTGTACACGGCTCTTCTCCCTCTTTCAATCCCCTCGCAGCAACTGTTCTAGTGTACAGGGCTCTTCTCCCTCTTTCAATCCCCTCCCCCAGCTCTTCTAGTGTACAGGGCTCTTCTCCCTCTTTGAATCTCCATCCCCCAGCTCTTCTAGTGTACAGGGCTCTTCTCCCTCTTTGAATCCCCTCCCCCAGCTCTTCTAGTGTACACGGCTCTTCCCCCTCTTTCAATCCCCTCCCCCAGCTCTTCTAGTGTGTAGGGCTCTTCTCCCTCTTTCAATCCCCTCCCCCAGCTCTTCTAGTGTACAGGGCTCTTCCACCTCTTTCATTCTCCTCCCCCAGCTCTTCTAGTGTACAGGGCTCTTCTCCCTCTATCCCCTCCCCCACCACTTTTAGTGTAGAGGGCTCTTCTCCCTCTTTCAATCCCCTCCCCCAGCTCTTCTAGTGTACAGGGCTCTTCTCCCTCTATCCCCTCCCCCAGCTCTTCTAGTGTACAGGGCTCTTCTCCCTCTTTCAATCCCCTCCCCCAGCTCTTCTAGTGTACAGGGCTCTTCTCCCTCTAGCCCCTCCCCCAGCTCTTCTAGTGTACAGGGCTCTTCTTCCTCTTTCAATCCCCTCTCCCAGCTCTTCTAGTGTACAGGGCTCTTCTCCCTCTTTCAATCCCCTCCCCCAGCTCTTCTAGTGTACAGGGCTCTTCTCCCTCTATCCCCTCCCCCAGCTCTTCTAGTCTACAGGGCTCTTCTCCCTCTTTCAATCCCCTCCCCCAGCTCTTCTAGTGCACAGGGCTCTTCTCCCTCTATCCCCTCCCCCAGCTCTTCTAGTGTACAGGGCTCTTCCCCCTCTTTCATTCTCCTCCCCCATCTCTTCTAGTGTACATGGCTCTTCTCCCTCTATCCCCTCCCCCAGCACTTTTAGTGTAGAGGGCTCTTCCCCCTCTTTCAATCCCCTCCCCCAGCTCTTCTAGTGTACAGGGCTCTTCCCCCTCTTTCAATCTCCTCCCCCAGCTCTTCTAGTGTACAGGGCTCTTCTCCCTCTATCCCCTCCCCCAGCTCTTCTAGTGTACAGGGCTCTTCTCCCTCTTTTCATCTCCTCTCCCAGCACTTCTACTGTACAGGGCTCTTCTCCCTCTTGCAATCTCCTCCCCCAGCTCTTCTAGTGTACAGGGCTCTTCCCCCTCTTTCAATCCCCTCCCCCCAGCTCGTCTAGTGTACAGGGCTCTTCTCCCTCTTTCAATCCCCTCCCCCAGCTCTTCTAGCGTACAGGGCTCTTGTCCCTCTATCCCCTCCCCCCAGCTCTTCTAGTGTACAGGGCTCTTCTCTCTCTTCCAATCCCCTCCCCCAGCTCTTCTAGGGTACATGGCTCTTCTCTCTCTTCCAATCCCCTCCCCCAGCTCTTCTAGTGTACAGGGCTCTTCTCCCTCTTTTAATCCCCATCCCCCAGCTCTTCTAGTGTACAAGGCTCTTCTCCCTCTTTGAATCCCCTCCCCCAGCTCTTCTAGTATATAGGGCTCTTCCCCCTCTTTCAATCCCCTGCCCCAGCTCTTCTAGTGTGTAGGGCTCTTCTCCCTCTTTCAATCCCCTTCCCCAGCTCTTCTAGTGCTCAGGGCTCTTCTCCCTCTTTCAATCCCCTCCCCCAGCTCTTCTAGTGTACAGGGCTCCTCCCCCTCTTTCATTCTCCTCCCCCAGCTCTTCTAGTGTACATGGCTCTTTTCCCTCTATCCCCTCCCCCAGCACTTTAGTGTAGAGGGCTCGTCTCCCTCTTTCAATCCCCTCCCCCAGCTCCTTCTAGTGTACAGGGCTCTTCTCCCTCTATCCCCTCACCCAGCTCTTCTAGTGTACAGGGCTCTTCTCCCTCTTTCAATCCCCTCCCCCAGCTCTCCTAGTGTACAGGGCTCTTTTCCCTCTTTCAATCCCCTCCCCCAGCTCTTCTAGTCTACAGGGCTCTTCCCCCTCTTTCAATCCCCTCCCCCAGCTCTTCTAGTGTACAGGGCTCTTCTCCCTCTTTCAATCCCCTCCCAGCAACTGTTCTAGTGTACAGGGCTCTTCTCCCTCTATCCCCTCCCCCAGCTCTTCTAGTGTACAGGGCTCTTCTCCCTCTTTCAATCCCCTCCCCCAGCTCTTCTAGTGTACAGGGTTCTTCTCCCTCTATCCCCTCCCCCAGCTCTTCTAGTGTACTGGGCTCTTCTCCCTCTTTCCATCTCCTCTCCCAGCTCTTCTACTGTACAGGGCTCTTCTCCCTCTTGCAATCTCCTCCCCCAGCTCTTCTAGTGTACAGGGCTCTTCCCCCTCTTTCAATCCCCTCCCCCCAGCTCTTCTAGTGTACAGGGCTCTTCTCCCTCTTTCAATCCCTTCCCCAAGCTATTCTAGCGTACAGGACTCTTGTCCCTCTATCCCCTCCCCCCAGCTCTTCTAGTGTACAGGGCTCTTCTCTCTCTTTCAATCCCCTCCCCCAGCTCTTCTAGGGTACAGGGCTCTTCTCTCTCTTCCAATCCCCTCCCAGCAACTGTTCTAGTGTACAGGGCTCTTATCCCTCTATCCCCTCCCCCAGCTCTTCTAGTGTACAGGGCTCTTCTCCCTCTTTCAATCCCCTCCCCCAGCTCTTCTAGTGTACAGGGTTCTTCTCCCTCTATCCCCTCCCCCAGCTCTTCTAGTGTACTGGGCTCTTCTCCCTCTTTCCATCTCCTCTCCCAGCTCTTCTACTGTACAGGGCTCATCTCCCTCTTGCAATCTCCTCCCCCAGCTCTTCTAGTGTACAGGGCTCTTCCCCCTCTTTCAATCCCCTCCCCCCAGCTCTTCTAGTGTACAGGGCTCTTCTCCCTCTTTCAATCCCCTCGCAGCAACTGTTCTAGTGTACAGGGCTCTTCTCCCTCTTTCAATCCCCTCCCCCAGCTCTTCTAGTGTACACGGCTCTTCTCCCTCTTTCAATCCCCTCGCAGCAACTGTTCTAGTGTACAGGGCTCTTCTCCCTCTTTCAATCCCCTCCCCCAGCTCTTCTAGTGTACAGGGCTCTTCTCCCTCTTTGAATCTCCATCCCCCAGCTCTTCTAGTGTACAGGGCTCTTCTCCCTCTTTGAATCCCCTCCCCGAGCTCTTCTAGTGTACACGGCTCTTCCCCCTCTTTCAATCCCCTCCCCCAGCTCTTCTAGTGTGTAGGGCTCTTCTCCCTCTTTCAATCCCCTCCCCCAGCTCTTCTAGTGTACAGGGCTCTTCCACCTCTTTCATTCTCCTCCCCCAGCTCTTCTAGTGTACAGGGCTCTTCTCCCTCTATCCCCTCCCCCACCACTTTTAGTGTAGAGGGCTCTTCTCCCTCTTTCAATCCCCTCCCCCAGCTCTTCTAGTGTACAGGGCTCTTCTCCCTCTATCCCCTCCCCCAGCTCTTCTAGTGTACAGGGCTCTTCTCCCTCTTTCAATCCCCCCCCCCAGCTCTTCTAGTGTACAGGGCTCTTCTCCCTCTAGCCCCTCCCCCAGCTCTTCTAGTGTACAGGGCTCTTCTTCCTCTTTCAATCCCCTCTCCCAGCTCTTCTAGTGTACAGGGCTCTTCTTCCTCTTTCAATCCCCTCCCCCAGCTCTTCTAGTGTACAGGGCTCTTCTCCCTCTATCCCCTCCCCCAGCTCTTCTAGTCTACAGGGCTCTTCTCCCTCTTTCAATCCCCTCCCCCAGCTCTTCTAGTGCACAGGGCTCTTCTCCCTCTATCCCCTCCCCCAGCTCTTCTAGTGTACAGGGCTCTTCCCCCTCTTTCATTCTCCTCCCCCATCTCTTCTAGTGTACATGGCTCTTCTCCCTCTATCCCCTCCCCCAGCACTTTTAGTGTAGAGGGCTCTTCCCCCTCTTTCAATCCCCTCCCCCAGCTCTTCTAGTGTACAGGGCTCTTCCCCCTCTTTCAATCTCCTCCCCCAGCTCTTCTAGTGTACAGGGCTCTTCTCCCTCTATCCCCTCCCCCAGCTCTTCTAGTGTACAGGGCTCTTCTCCCTCTTTTCATCTCCTCTCCCAGCACTTCTACTGTACAGGGCTCTTCTCCCTCTTGCAATCTCCTCCCCCAGCTCTTCTAGTGTACAGGGCTCTTCCCCCTCTTTCAATCCCCTCCCCCCAGCTCGTCTAGTGTACAGGGCTCTTCTCCCTCTTTCAATCCCCTCCCCCAGCTCTTCTAGCGTACAGGGCTCTTGTCCCTCTATCCCCTCCCCCCAGCTCTTCTAGTGTACAGGGCTCTTCTCTCTCTTCCAATCCCCTCCCCCAGCTCTTCTAGGGTACATGGCTCTTCTCTCTCTTCCAATCCCCTCCCCCAGCTCTTCTAGTGTACAGGGCTCTTCTCCCTCTTTTAATCCCCATCCCCCAGCTCTTCTAGTGTACAAGGCTCTTCTCCCTCTTTGAATCCCCTCCCCCAGCTCTTCTAGTATATAGGGCTCTTCCCCCTCTTTCAATCCCCTGCCCCAGCTCTTCTAGTGTGTAGGGCTCTTCTCCCTCTTTCAATCCCCTTCCCCAGCTCTTCTAGTGCTCAGGGCTCTTCTCCCTCTTTCAATCCCCTCCCCCAGCTCTTCTAGTGTACAGGGCTCCTCCCCCTCTTTCATTCTCCTCCCCCAGCTCTTCTAGTGTACATGGCTCTTTTCCCTCTATCCCCTCCCCCAGCACTTTAGTGTAGAGGGCTCCTCTCACTCTTTCAATCCCCTCCCCCAGCTCCTTCTAGTGTACATGGCTCTTCTCCCTCTATCCCCTCCCCCAGTTCTTCTAGTGTACAGGGCTCTTCTCCCTCTTTCAATCCCCTCCCCCAGCTCTCCTAGTGTACAGGGCTCTTCTCCCTCTTTCAATCCCCTCCCCCAGCTCTTCTAGTCTACAGGGCTCTTCCCCCTCTTTCTTTCAATCCCCTCCCCCAGCTCTTCTAGTGTACAGGGCTCTTCTCCCTCTTTCAATCCCCTCCCAGCAACTGTTCTAGTGTACAGGGCTCTTCTCCCTCTATCCCCTCCCCCAGCTCTTCTAGTGTACAGGGCTCTTCTCCCTCTTTTAATCCCCATCCCCCAGCTCTTCTAGTGTACAAGGCTCTTCTCCCTCTTTGAATCCCCTCCCCCAGCTCTTCTAGTATATAGGGCTCTTCCCCCTCTTTCAATCCCCTGCCCCAGCTCTTCTAGTGTGTAGGGCTCTTCTCCCTCTTTCAATCCCCTTCCCCAGCTCTTCTAGTGCTCAGGGCTCTTCTCCCTCTTTCAATCCCCTCCCCCAGCTCTTCTAGTGTACAGGGCTCCTCCCCCTCTTTCATTCTCCTCCCCCAGCTCTTCTAGTGTACATGGCTCTTTTCCCTCTATCCCCTCCCCCAGCACTTTAGTGTAGAGGGCTCCTCTCACTCTTTCAATCCCCTCCCCCAGCTCCTTCTAGTGTACATGGCTCTTCTCCCTCTATCCCCTCCCCCAGTTCTTCTAGTGTACAGGGCTCTTCTCCCTCTTTCAATCCCCTCCCCCAGCTCTCCTAGTGTACAGGGCTCTTCTCCCTCTTTCAATCCCCTCCCCCAGCTCTTCTAGTCTACAGGGCTCTTCCCCCTCTTTCTTTCAATCCCCTCCCCCAGCTCTTCTAGTGTACAGGGCTCTTCTCCCTCTTTCAATCCCCTCCCAGCAACTGTTCTAGTGTACAGGGCTCTTCTCCCTCTATCCCCTCCCCCAGCTCTTCTAGTGTACAGGGCTCTTCTCCCTCTTTCAATCCCCTCCCCCAGCTCTTCTAGTGTACAGGGTTCTTCTCCCTCTATCCCCTCCCCCAGCTCTTCTAGCGTACTGGGCTCTTCTCCCTCTTTCCATCTCCTCTCCCAGCTCTTCTACTGTACAGGGCTCTTCTCCCTCTTGCAATCTCCTCCCCCAGCTCTTCTAGTGTACAGGGCTCTTCCCCCTCTTTCAATCCCCTCCCCCCAGCTCTTCTAGTGTACAGGGCTCTTCTCCCTCTTTCAATCCCTTCCCCAAGCTCTTCTAGCGTACAGGACTCTTGTCCCTCTATCCCCTCCCCCCAGCTCTTCTAGTGTACAGGGCTCTTCTCTCTCTTTCAATCCCCTCCCCCAGCTCTTCTAGGGTACAGGGCTCTTCTCTCTCTTCCAATCCCCTCCCAGCAACTGTTCTAGTGTACAGGGCTCTTCTCCCTCTATCCCCTCCCCCACCACTTTTAGTGTAGAGGGCTCTTCTCCCTCTTTCAATCCCCTCCCCCAGCTCTTCTAGTGTACAGGGCTCTTCTCCCTCTATCCCCTCCCCCAGCTCTTCTAGTGTACAGGGCTCTTCTCCCTCTTTCAATCCCCTCCCCCAGCTCTTCTAGTGTACAGGGCTCTTCTCCCTCTAGCCCCTCCCCCAGCTCTTCTAGTGTACAGGGCTCTTCTTCCTCTTTCAATCCCCTCTCCCAGCTCTTCTAGTGTACAGGGCTCTTCTTCCTCTTTCAATCCCCTCCCCCAGCTCTTCTAGTGTACAGGGCTCTTCTCCCTCTATCCCCTCCCCCAGCTCTTCTAGTCTACAGGGCTCTTCTCCCTCTTTCAATCCCCTCCCCCAGCTCTTCTAGTGCACAGGGCTCTTCTCCCTCTATCCCCTCCCCCAGCTCTTCTAGTGTACAGGGCTCTTCCCCCTCTTTCATTCTCCTCCCCCATCTCTTCTAGTGTACATGGCTCTTCTCCCTCTATCCCCTCCCCCAGCACTTTTAGTGTAGAGGGCTCTTCCCCCTCTTTCAATCCCCTCCCCCCAGCTCTTCTAGTGTACAGGGCTCTTCTCCCTCTTTCAATCCCTTCCCCAAGCTATTCTAGCGTACAGGACTCTTGTCCCTCTATCCCCTCCCCCCAGCTCTTCTAGTGTACAGGGCTCTTCTCTCTCTTTCAATCCCCTCCCCCAGCTCTTCTAGGGTACAGGGCTCTTCTCTCTCTTCCAATCCCCTCCCAGCAACTGTTCTAGTGTACAGGGCTCTTATCCCTCTATCCCCTCCCCCAGCTCTTCTAGTGTACAGGGCTCTTCTCCCTCTTTCAATCCCCTCCCCCAGCTCTTCTAGTGTACAGGGTTCTTCTCCCTCTATCCCCTCCCCCAGCTCTTCTAGTGTACTGGGCTCTTCTCCCTCTTTCCATCTCCTCTCCCAGCTCTTCTACTGTACAGGGCTCATCTCCCTCTTGCAATCTCCTCCCCCAGCTCTTCTAGTGCTCAGGGCTCTTCTCCCTCTTTCAATCCCCTCCCCCAGCTCTTCTAGTGTGCAGGGCTCCTCCCCCTCTTTCATTCTCCTCCCCCAGCTCTTCTAGTGTACATGGCTCTTTTCCCTCTATCCCCTCCCCCAGCACTTTAGTGTAGAGGGCTCGTCTCCCTCTTTCAATCCCCTCCCCCAGCTCCTTCTAGTGTACAGGGCTCTTCTCCCTCTATCCCCTCACCCAGCTCTTCTAGTGTACAGGGCTCTTCTCCCTCTTTCAATCCCCTCCCCCAGCTCTCCTAGTGTACAGGGCTCTTTTCCCTCTTTCAATCCCCTCCCCCAGCTCTTCTAGTCTACAGGGCTCTTCCCCCTCTTTCAATCCCCTCCCCCAGCTCTTCTAGTGTACAGGGCTCTTCTCCCTCTTTCAATCCCCTCCCAGCAACTGTTCTAGTGTACAGGGCTCTTCTCCCTCTATCCCCTCCCCCAGCTCTTCTAGTGTACAGGGCTCTTCTCCCTCTTTCAATCCCCTCCCCCAGCTCTTCTAGTGTACAGGGTTCTTCTCCCTCTATCCCCTCCCCCAGCTCTTCTAGTGTACTGGGCTCTTCTCCCTCTTTCCATCTCCTCTCCCAGCTCTTCTACTGTACAGGGCTCTTCTCCCTCTTGCAATCTCCTCCCCCAGCTCTTCTAGTGTACAGGGCTCTTCCCCCTCTTTCAATCCCCTCCCCCCAGCTCTTCTAGTGTACAGGGCTCTTCTCCCTCTTTCAATCCCTTCCCCAAGCTATTCTAGCGTACAGGACTCTTGTCCCTCTATCCCCTCCCCCCAGCTCTTCTAGTGTACAGGGCTCTTCTCTCTCTTTCAATCCCCTCCCCCAGCTCTTCTAGGGTACAGGGCTCTTCTCTCTCTTCCAATCCCCTCCCAGCAACTGTTCTAGTGTACAGGGCTCTTATCCCTCTATCCCCTCCCCCAGCTCTTCTAGTGTACAGGGCTCTTCTCCCTCTTTCAATCCCCTCCCCCAGCTCTTCTAGTGTACAGGGTTCTTCTCCCTCTATCCCCTCCCCCAGCTCTTCTAGTGTACTGGGCTCTTCTCCCTCTTTCCATCTCCTCTCCCAGCTCTTCTACTGTACAGGGCTCATCTCCCTCTTGCAATCTCCTCCCCCAGCTCTTCTAGTGTACAGGGCTCTTCCCCCTCTTTCAATCCCCTCCCCCCAGCTCTTCTAGTGTACAGGGCTCTTCTCCCTCTTTCAATCCCCTCGCAGCAACTGTTCTAGTGTACAGGGCTCTTCTCCCTCTTTCAATCCCCTCCCCCAGCTCTTCTAGTGTACACGGCTCTTCTCCCTCTTTCAATCCCCTCGCAGCAACTGTTCTAGTGTACAGGGCTCTTCTCCCTCTTTCAATCCCCTCCCCCAGCTCTTCTAGTGTACAGGGCTCTTCTCCCTCTTTGAATCTCCATCCCCCAGCTCTTCTAGTGTACAGGGCTCTTCTCCCTCTTTGAATCCCCTCCCCGAGCTCTTCTAGTGTACACGGCTCTTCCCCCTCTTTCAATCCCCTCCCCCAGCTCTTCTAGTGTGTAGGGCTCTTCTCCCTCTTTCAATCCCCTCCCCCAGCTCTTCTAGTGTACAGGGCTCTTCCACCTCTTTCATTCTCCTCCCCCAGCTCTTCTAGTGTACAGGGCTCTTCTCCCTCTATCCCCTCCCCCACCACTTTTAGTGTAGAGGGCTCTTCTCCCTCTTTCAATCCCCTCCCCCAGCTCTTCTAGTGTACAGGGCTCTTCTCCCTCTATCCCCTCCCCCAGCTCTTCTAGTGTACAGGGCTCTTCTCCCTCTTTCAATCCCCCCCCCCAGCTCTTCTAGTGTACAGGGCTCTTCTCCCTCTAGCCCCTCCCCCAGCTCTTCTAGTGTACAGGGCTCTTCTTCCTCTTTCAATCCCCTCTCCCAGCTCTTCTAGTGTACAGGGCTCTTCTTCCTCTTTCAATCCCCTCCCCCAGCTCTTCTAGTGTACAGGGCTCTTCTCCCTCTATCCCCTCCCCCAGCTCTTCTAGTCTACAGGGCTCTTCTCCCTCTTTCAATCCCCTCCCCCAGCTCTTCTAGTGCACAGGGCTCTTCTCCCTCTATCCCCTCCCCCAGCTCTTCTAGTGTACAGGGCTCTTCCCCCTCTTTCATTCTCCTCCCCCATCTCTTCTAGTGTACATGGCTCTTCTCCCTCTATCCCCTCCCCCAGCACTTTTAGTGTAGAGGGCTCTTCCCCCTCTTTCAATCCCCTCCCCCAGCTCTTCTAGTGTACAGGGCTCTTCCCCCTCTTTCAATCTCCTCCCCCAGCTCTTCTAGTGTACAGGGCTCTTCTCCCTCTATCCCCTCCCCCAGCTCTTCTAGTGTACAGGGCTCTTCTCCCTCTTTTCATCTCCTCTCCCAGCACTTCTACTGTACAGGGCTCTTCTCCCTCTTGCAATCTCCTCCCCCAGCTCTTCTAGTGTACAGGGCTCTTCCCCCTCTTTCAATCCCCTCCCCCCAGCTCGTCTAGTGTACAGGGCTCTTCTCCCTCTTTCAATCCCCTCCCCCAGCTCTTCTAGCGTACAGGGCTCTTGTCCCTCTATCCCCTCCCCCCAGCTCTTCTAGTGTACAGGGCTCTTCTCTCTCTTCCAATCCCCTCCCCCAGCTCTTCTAGGGTACATGGCTCTTCTCTCTCTTCCAATCCCCTCCCCCAGCTCTTCTAGTGTACAGGGCTCTTCTCCCTCTTTTAATCCCCATCCCCCAGCTCTTCTAGTGTACAAGGCTCTTCTCCCTCTTTGAATCCCCTCCCCCAGCTCTTCTAGTATATAGGGCTCTTCCCCCTCTTTCAATCCCCTGCCCCAGCTCTTCTAGTGTGTAGGGCTCTTCTCCCTCTTTCAATCCCCTTCCCCAGCTCTTCTAGTGCTCAGGGCTCTTCTCCCTCTTTCAATCCCCTCCCCCAGCTCTTCTAGTGTACAGGGCTCCTCCCCCTCTTTCATTCTCCTCCCCCAGCTCTTCTAGTGTACATGGCTCTTTTCCCTCTATCCCCTCCCCCAGCACTTTAGTGTAGAGGGCTCCTCTCACTCTTTCAATCCCCTCCCCCAGCTCCTTCTAGTGTACAGGGCTCTTCTCCCTCTATCCCCTCCCCCAGTTCTTCTAGTGTACAGGGCTCTTCTCCCTCTTTCAATCCCCTCCCCCAGCTCTCCTAGTGTACAGGGCTCTTCTCCCTCTTTCAATCCCCTCCCCCAGCTCTTCTAGTCTACAGGGCTCTTCCCCCTCTTTCTTTCAATCCCCTCCCCCAGCTCTTCTAGTGTACAGGGCTCTTCTCCCTCTTTCAATCCCCTCCCAGCAACTATTCTAGTGTACAGGGCTCTTCTCCCTCTATCCCCTCCCCCAGCTCTTCTAGTGTACAGGGCTCTTCTCCCTCTTTCAATCCCCTCCCCCAGCTCTTCTAGTGTACAGGGTTCTTCTCCCTCTATCCCCTCCCCCAGCTCTTCTAGCGTACTGGGCTCTTCTCCCTCTTTCCATCTCCTCTCCCAGCTCTTCTACTGTACAGGGCTCTTCTCCCTCTTGCAATCTCCTCCCCCAGCTCTTCTAGTGTACAGGGCTCTTCCCCCTCTTTCAATCCCCTCCCCCCAGCTCTTCTAGTGTACAGGGCTCTTCTCCCTCTTTCAATCCCTTCCCCAAGCTCTTCTAGCGTACAGGACTCTTGTCCCTCTATCCCCTCCCCCCAGCTCTTCTAGTGTACAGGGCTCTTCTCTCTCTTTCAATCCCCTCCCCCAGCTCTTCTAGGGTACAGGGCTCTTCTCTCTCTTCCAATCCCCTCCCAGCAACTGTTCTAGTGTACAGGGCTCTTCTCCCTCTATCCCCTCCCCCACCACTTTTAGTGTAGAGGGCTCTTCTCCCTCTTTCAATCCCCTCCCCCAGCTCTTCTAGTGTACAGGGCTCTTCTCCCTCTATCCCCTCCCCCAGCTCTTCTAGTGTACAGGGCTCTTCTCCCTCTTTCAATCCCCTCCCCCAGCTCTTCTAGTGTACAGGGCTCTTCTCCCTCTAGCCCCTCCCCCAGCTCTTCTAGTGTACAGGGCTCTTCTTCCTCTTTCAATCCCCTCTCCCAGCTCTTCTAGTGTACAGGGCTCTTCTTCCTCTTTCAATCCCCTCCCCCAGCTCTTCTAGTGTACAGGGCTCTTCTCCCTCTATCCCCTCCCCCAGCTCTTCTAGTCTACAGGGCTCTTCTCCCTCTTTCAATCCCCTCCCCCAGCTCTTCTAGTGCACAGGGCTCTTCTCCCTCTATCCCCTCCCCCAGCTCTTCTAGTGTACAGGGCTCTTCCCCCTCTTTCATTCTCCTCCCCCATCTCTTCTAGTGTACATGGCTCTTCTCCCTCTATCCCCTCCCCCAGCACTTTTAGTGTAGAGGGCTCTTCCCCCTCTTTCAATCCCCTCCCCCAGCTCTTCTAGTGTACAGGGCTCTTCCCCCTCTTTCAATCTCCTCCCCCAGCTCTTCTAGTGTACAGGGCTCTTCTCCCTCTATCCCCTCCCCCAGCTCTTCTAGTGTACAGGGCTCTTCTCCCTCTTTTCATCTCCTCTCCCAGCACTTCTACTGTACAGGGCTCTTCTCCCTCTTGCAATCTCCTCCCCCAGCTCTTCTAGTGTACAGGGCTCTTCCCCCTCTTTCAATCCCCTCCCCCCAGCTCGTCTAGTGTACAGGGCTCTTCTCCCTCTTTCAATCCCCTCCCCCAGCTCTTCTAGCGTACAGGGCTCTTGTCCCTCTATCCCCTCCCCCCAGCTCTTCTAGTGTACAGGGCTCTTCTCTCTCTTCCAATCCCCTCCCCCAGCTCTTCTAGGGTACATGGCTCTTCTCTCTCTTCCAATCCCCTCCCCCAGCTCTTCTAGTGTACAGGGCTCTTCTCCCTCTTTTAATCCCCATCCCCCAGCTCTTCTAGTGTACAGGGCTCTTCTCCCTCTTTGAATCCCCTCCCCCAGCTCTTCTAGTATATAGGGCTCTTCCCCCTCTTTCAATCCCCTGCCCCAGCTCTTCTAGTGTGTAGGGCTCTTCTCCCTCTTTCAATCCCCTTCCCCAGCTCTTCTAGTGCTCAGGGCTCTTCTCCCTCTTTCAATCCCCTCCCCCAGCTCTTCTAGTGTACAGGGCTCCTCCCCCTCTTTCATTCTCCTCCCCCAGCTCTTCTAGTGTACATGGCTCTTTTCCCTCTATCCCCTCCCCCAGCACTTTAGTGTAGAGGGCTCCTCTCACTCTTTCAATCCCCTCCCCCAGCTCCTTCTAGTGTACAGGGCTCTTCTCCCTCTATCCCCTCCCCCAGTTCTTCTAGTGTACAGGGCTCTTCTCCCTCTTTCAATCCCCTCCCCCAGCTCTCCTAGTGTACAGGGCTCTTCTCCCTCTTTCAATCCCCTCCCCCAGCTCTTCTAGTCTACAGGGCTCTTCCCCCTCTTTCTTTCAATCCCCTCCCCCAGCTCTTCTAGTGTACAGGGCTCTTCTCCCTCTTTCAATCCCCTCCCAGCAACTGTTCTAGTGTACAGGGCTCTTCTCCCTCTATCCCCTCCCCCAGCTCTTCTAGTGTACAGGGCTCTTCTCCCTCTTTCAATCCCCTCCCCCAGCTCTTCTAGTGTACAGGGTTCTTCTCCCTCTATCCCCTCCCCCAGCTCTTCTAGCGTACTGGGCTCTTCTCCCTCTTTCCATCTCCTCTCCCAGCTCTTCTACTGTACAGGGCTCTTCTCCCTCTTGCAATCTCCTCCCCCAGCTCTTCTAGTGTACAGGGCTCTTCCCCCTCTTTCAATCCCCTCCCCCCAGCTCTTCTAGTGTACAGGGCTCTTCTCCCTCTTTCAATCCCTTCCCCAAGCTCTTCTAGCGTACAGGACTCTTGTCCCTCTATCCCCTCCCCCCAGCTCTTCTAGTGTACAGGGCTCTTCTCTCTCTTTCAATCCCCTCCCCCAGCTCTTCTAGGGTACAGGGCTCTTCTCTCTCTTCCAATCCCCTCCCAGCAACTGTTCTAGTGTACAGGGCTCTTATCCCTCTATCCCCTCCCCCAGCTCTTCTAGTGTACAGGGCTCTTCTCCCTCTTTCAATCCCCTCCCCCAGCTCTTCTAGTGTACAGGGTTCTTCTCCCTCTATCCCCTCCCCCAGCTCTTCTAGTGTACTGGGCTCTTCTCCCTCTTTCCATCTCCTCTCCCAGCTCTTCTACTGTACAGGGCTCATCTCCCTCTTGCAATCTCCTCCCCCAGCTCTTCTAGTGTACAGGGCTCTTCCCCCTCTTTCAATCCCCTCCCCCCAGCTCTTCTAGTGTACAGGGCTCTTCTCCCTCTTTCAATCCCCTCCCCAAGCTCTTCTAGCGTACAGGACTCTTGTCCCTCTATCCCCTCCCCCCAGCTCTTCTAGTGTACAGGGCTCTTCTCTCTCTTTCAATCCCCTCCCCCAGCTCTTCTAGGGTACAGGGCTCTTCTCTCTCTTCCAATCCCCTCCCCCAGCTCTTCTAGTGTACAGGGCTCTTCTCCCTCTTTGAATCCCCCAGCTCTTCTAGTGTACAGGGCTCTTCTCCCTCTTCGAATCCCCTCCCCCAGCTCTTCTAGTATATAGGGCTCTTCCCCCTCTTTCAATCCCCTCCCCCATCTCTTCTAGTGTGTAGGGCTCTTCTCCCTCTTTCAGTCCCCTCCCCCAGCTCTTCTAGTGTGCAGGGCTCTTCTCCCTCTTTCAATCCCCTCCCCCAGCTCTTCTAGTGTACAGGGCTCTTCCCCCTCTTTCATTCTCCTCCCCCAGCTCTTCTAGTGTACATGGCTCTTCTCCCTCTATCCCCTCCCCCAGCACTTTTAGTGTAGAGGGCTCTTCTCCCTCTTTCAATCCCCTCACCCAGCTCTTCTAGTGTACAGGGCTCTTCTCCCTATATCACCTCCCCCAGCTCTTCTAGTGTACAGGGCTCTTATCCCTCTTTCAATCCCCTCCCCCAGCTCTCCTAGTGTACAGGGCTCTTCTCCCTCTTTCAATCCCCTCCCCAGGGGAGTTGCTAGGTCTGGAAAAGACCCGGGGCTAAGCTGATGTCGGAACTGTTGGGACTGGGGGCTAGCTAGTCTTTTGGCTGTAGCTCCTGAGGTTCTATCCCGGGCTACAACCAAAAGATCAGGGGCTATAGCCCCCTTAGCCCCCCCCTAGCAACGCCCCTGCCCCTCCCCCAGCTCTTCTAGTGTACAGGGCTCTTCTCCCTCTATCCCCTCCCCCAGCTCTTCTAGTGCACAGGGCTCTTCTCCCTCTTTCCATCTCCTCTCCCAGCTCTTCTACTGTACAGGGCTCTTCTCCCTCTTGCAATCTGCTCCCTAGCTCTTCTAGTGTACAGGGCTCTCCCCCCTCTTTCAATCCCCTCCCCCCAGCTCTTCTAGTGTACAGGGCTCTTCTCCCTCTTTCAATCCCCTCCCCCAGCTCTTCTAGCGTACAGGGCTCTTGTCCCTCTATCCCCTCCCCCCAGCTCTTCTAGTGTACAGGGCTCTTCTCTCTCTTTCAATCCCCTCCCCCAGCTCTTCTAGGGTACAGGACTCTTCTCTCTCTTCCAATCCCCTCCCCCAGCTCTTCTAGTGTACAGGGCTCTTCTCCCTCTTTGAATCCCCATCCCCCAGCTCTTCTAGTGTACAGGGTTCTTCTCCCTCTTTGAATCCCCTCCCCCAGCTCTTCTAGTATATAGGGCTCTTCCCCCTCTTTCAATCCCCTCCCCCAGCTCTTCTAGTGTGTAGGGCTCTTCTCCCCCTTTCAATCCCCTCCCCCAGCTATTCTAGTGTTCAGGGCTCTTCTCCCTCTTTCAATCCCCTCCCCCAGCTCTTCTAGTGTACAGGGCTCTTCCCACTCTTTCATTCTCCTCCCCCACCTCTTCTAGTGTACATGTCTCTTCTCCCTCTATCCCCTCCCCCAGCACTTTTAGTGTAGAGGGCTCTTCTCCCTCTTTCAATCCCCTCCCCCAGCTCTTCTAGTGTACAGGGCTCTTCTCCCTCTATCCCCTCCCCCAGCACTTTTAGTGTAGAGGGCTCTTCTCCCTCTTTCAATCCCCTCCCCCAGCTCTTCTAGTGTACAGGGCTCTTCTCCCTCTATCCCCTCCCCCAGCTCTTCTAGTGTACAGGGCTCTTCTCCCTCTTTCAATCCCCTCCCCCAGCTCTTCTAGTGTACAGGGCTCTTCTCCCTCTATCCCCCCCCAGCTCTTCTAGTGTACAGGGCTCTTCTCCCTCTTTCAATCCCCTCCCCCAGCTCTTCTAGTGTACAGGGCTCTTCTCCCTCTATCCCCTCCCCCAGCTCTTCTAGTGTACAGGGCTCTTCTCCCTCTTTCAATCCCCTCCCCCAGCTCTTCTAGTGTACAGGGCTCCTCCACCTCTATCCCCTCCCCCAGCTCTTCTAGTGTACAGGGCTCTTCTCCCTCGATCCCCTCCCCCAGCTCTTCTAGTGTACAGGGCTCTTCTCCCTCTATCCCCCCCAGCTCTTCTAGTGTACAGGGCTCTTCTCCCTCTTTCAATCCCCTCCCCCAGCTCTTCTAGTGTACAGGGCTCTTCTCCCTGTATCCCCTCCCCCAGCTCTTCTAGTGTACAGAGCTCTTCTCCCTCTTTCAATCCCCTCCCCCAGCTCTTCTAGTGTACAGGTCTCTTCTCCCTCGATCCCCTCCCCCAGCTCTTCTAGTGTACAGGGCTCTCCCCCCTCTTTCAATCCCCTCCCCCCAGCTCTTCTAGTGTACAGGGCTCTTCTCCCTCTTTCAATCCCCTCCCCCAGCTCTTCTAGCGTACAGGGCTCTTGTCCCTCTATCCCCTCCCCCCAGCTCTTCTAGTGTACAGGGCTCTTCTCTCTCTTTCAATCCCCTCCCCCAGCTCTTCTAGGGTACAGGACTCTTCTCTCTCTTCCAATCCCCTCCCCCAGCTCTTCTAGTGTACAGGGCTCTTCTCCCTCTTTGAATCCCCATCCCCCAGCTCTTCTAGTGTACAGGGTTCTTCTCCCTCTTTGAATCCCCTCCCCCAGCTCTTCTAGTATATAGGGCTCTTCCCCCTCTTTCAATCCCCTCCCCCAGCTCTTCTAGTGTGTAGGGCTCTTCTCCCCCTTTCAATCCCCTCCCCCAGCTATTCTAGTGTTCAAGGCTCTTCTCCCTCTTTCAATCCCCTCCCCCAGCTCTTCTAGTGTACAGGGCTCTTCCCACTCTTTCATTCTCCTCCCCCACCTCTTCTAGTGTACATGTCTCTTCTCCCTCTATACCCTCCCCCAGCACTTTTAGTGTAGAGGGCTCTTCTCCCTCTTTCAATCCCCTCCCCCAGCTCTTCTAGTGTACAGGGCTCTTCTCCCTCTATCCCCTCCCCCAGCACTTTTAGTGTAGAGGGCTCTTCTCCCTCTTTCAATCCCCTCCCCCAGCTCTTCTAGTGTACAGGGCTCTTCTCCCTCTATCCCCTCCCCCAGCTCTTCTAGTGTACTGGGCTCTTCTCCCTCTTTCCATCTCCTCTCCCAGCTCTTCTACTGTACAGGGCTCATCTCCCTCTTGCAATCTCCTCCCCCAGCTCTTCTAGTGTACAGGGCTCTTCCCCCTCTTTCAATCCCCTCCCCCCAGCTCTTCTAGTGTACAGGGCTCTTCTCCCTCTTTCAATCCCCTCCCCAAGCTCTTCTAGCGTACAGGACTCTTGTCCCTCTATCCCCTCCCCCCAGCTCTTCTAGTGTACAGGGCTCTTCTCTCTCTTTCAATCCCCTCCCCCAGCTCTTCTAGGGTACAGGGCTCTTCTCTCTCTTCCAATCCCCTCCCCCAGCTCTTCTAGTGTACAGGGCTCTTCTCCCTCTTTGAATCCCCCAGCTCTTCTAGTGTACAGGGCTCTTCTCCCTCTTCGAATCCCCTCCCCCAGCTCTTCTAGTATATAGGGCTCTTCCCCCTCTTTCAATCCCCTCCCCCATCTCTTCTAGTGTTTAGGGCTCTTCTCCCTCTTTCAGTCCCCTCCCCCAGCTCTTCTAGTGTGCAGGGCTCTTCTCCCTCTTTCAATCCCCTCCCCCAGCTCTTCTAGTGTACAGGGCTCTTCCCCCTCTTTCATTCTCCTCCCCCAGCTCTTCTAGTGTACATGGCTCTTCTCCCTCTATCCCCTCCCCCAGCACTTTTAGTGTAGAGGGCTCTTCTCCCTCTTTCAATCCCCTCACCCAGCTCTTCTAGTGTACAGGGCTCTTCTCCCTATATCACCTCCCCCAGCTCTTCTAGTGTACAGGGCTCTTATCCCTCTTTCAATCCCCTCCCCCAGCTCTCCTAGTGTACAGGGCTCTTCTCCCTCTTTCAATCCCCTCCCCAGGGGAGTTGCTAGGTCTGGAAAAGACCCGGGGCTAAGCTGATGTCGGAACTGTTGGGACTGGGGGCTAGCTAGTCTTTTGGCTGTAGCTCCTGAGGTTCTATCCCGGGCTACAACCAAAAGATCAGGGGCTATAGCCCCCTTAGCCCCCCCCTAGCAACGCCCCTGCCCCTCCCCCAGCTCTTCTAGTGTACAGGGCTCTTCTCCCTCTATCCCCTCCCCCAGCTCTTCTAGTGCACAGGGCTCTTCTCCCTCTTTCCATCTCCTCTCCCAGCTCTTCTACTGTACAGGGCTCTTCTCCCTCTTGCAATCTGCTCCCCAGCTCTTCTAGTGTACAGGGCTCTCCCCCCTCTTTCAATCCCCTCCCCCCAGCTCTTCTAGTGTACAGGGCTCTTCTCCCTCTTTCAATCCCCTCCCCCAGCTCTTCTAGCGTACAGGGCTCTTGTCCCTCTATCCCCTCCCCCCAGCTCTTCTAGTGTACAGGGCTCTTCTCTCTCTTTCAATCCCCTCCCCCAGCTCTTCTAGGGTACAGGACTCTTCTCTCTCTTCCAATCCCCTCCCCCAGCTCTTCTAGTGTACAGGGCTCTTCTCCCTCTTTGAATCCCCATCCCCCAGCTCTTCTAGTGTACAGGGTTCTTCTCCCTCTTTGAATCCCCTCCCCCAGCTCTTCTAGTATATAGGGCTCTTCCCCCTCTTTCAATCCCCTCCCCCAGCTCTTCTAGTGTGTAGGGCTCTTCTCCCCCTTTCAATCCCCTCCCCCAGCTATTCTAGTGTTCAGGGCTCTTCTCCCTCTTTCAATCCCCTCCCCCAGCTCTTCTAGTGTACAGGGCTCTTCCCACTCTTTCATTCTCCTCCCCCACCTCTTCTAGTGTACATGTCTCTTCTCCCTCTATCCCCTCCCCCAGCACTTTTAGTGTAGAGGGCTCTTCTCCCTCTTTCAATCCCCTCCCCCAGCTCTTCTAGTGTACAGGGCTCTTCTCCCTCTATCCCCTCCCCCAGCACTTTTAGTGTAGAGGGCTCTTCTCCCTCTTTCAATCCCCTCCCCCAGCTCTTCTAGTGTACAGGGCTCTTCTCCCTCTATCCCCTCCCCCAGCTCTTCTAGTGTACAGGGCTCTTCTCCCTCTTTCAATCCCCTCCCCCAGCTCTTCTAGTGTACAGGGCTCTTCTCCCTCTATCCCCCCCCAGCTCTTCTAGTGTACAGGGCTCTTCTCCCTCTTTCAATCCCCTCCCCCAGCTCTTCTAGTGTACAGGGCTCTTCTCCCTCTATCCCCTCCCCCAGCTCTTCTAGTGTACAGGGCTCTTCTCCCTCTTTCAATCCCCTCCCCCAGCTCTTCTAGTGTACAGGGCTCCTCCACCTCTATCCCCTCCCCCAGCTCTTCTAGTGTACAGGGCTCTTCTCCCTCGATCCCCTCCCCCAGCTCTTCTAGTGTACAGGGCTCTTCTCCCTCTATCCCCCCCCAGCTCTTCTAGTGTACAGGGCTCTTCTCCCTCTTTCAATCCCCTCCCCCAGCTCTTCTAGTGTACAGGGCTCTTCTCCCTGTATCCCCTCCCCAGCTCTTCTAGTGTACAGAGCTCTTCTCCCTCTTTCAATCCCCTCCCCCAGCTCTTCTAGTGTACAGGTCTCTTCTCCCTCGATCCCCTCCCCCAGCTCTTCTAGTGTACAGGGCTCTCCCCCCTCTTTCAATCCCCTCCCCCCAGCTCTTCTAGTGTACAGGGCTCTTCTCCCTCTTTCAATCCCCTCCCCCAGCTCTTCTAGCGTACAGGGCTCTTGTCCCTCTATCCCCTCCCCCCAGCTCTTCTAGTGTACAGGGCTCTTCTCTCTCTTTCAATCCCCTCCCCCAGCTCTTCTAGGGTACAGGACTCTTCTCTCTCTTCCAATCCCCTCCCCCAGCTCTTCTAGTGTACAGGGCTCTTCTCCCTCTTTGAATCCCCATCCCCCAGCTCTTCTAGTGTACAGGGTTCTTCTCCCTCTTTGAATCCCCTCCCCCAGCTCTTCTAGTATATAGGGCTCTTCCCCCTCTTTCAATCCCCTCCCCCAGCTCTTCTAGTGTGTAGGGCTCTTCTCCCCCTTTCAATCCCCTCCCCCAGCTATTCTAGTGTTCAAGGCTCTTCTCCCTCTTTCAATCCCCTCCCCCAGCTCTTCTAGTGTACAGGGCTCTTCCCACTCTTTCATTCTCCTCCCCCACCTCTTCTAGTGTACATGTCTCTTCTCCCTCTATCCCCTCCCCCAGCACTTTTAGTGTAGAGGGCTCTTCTCCCTCTTTCAATCCCCTCCCCCAGCTCTTCTAGTGTACAGGGCTCTTCTCCCTCTATCCCCTCCCCCAGCACTTTTAGTGTAGAGGGCTCTTCTCCCTCTTTCAATCCCCTCCCCCAGCTCTTCTAGTGTACAGGGCTCTTCTCCCTCTATCCCCTCCCCCAGCTCTTCTAGTGTACAGGGCTCTTCTCCCTCTTTAAATCCCCTCCCCCAGCTCTTCTAGTGTACAGGGCTCTTCTCCCTCTATCCCCCCCCCCCAGCTCTTCTAGTGTACAGGGCTCTTCTCCCTCGATCCCCTCCCCCAGCTCTTCTAGTGTACAGGGCTCTTCTCCCTCTATCCCCCCCCAGCTCTTCTAGTGTACAGGGCTCTTCTCCCTCTTTCAATCCCCTCCCCCAGCTCTTCTAGTGTACAGGGCTCTTCTCCCTGTATCCCCTCCCCAGCTCTTCTAGTGTACAGAGCTCTTCTCCCTCTTTCAATCCCCTCCCCCAGCTCTTCTAGTGTACAGGTCTCTTCTCCCTCGATCCCCTCCCCCAGCTCTTCTAGTGTACAGGGCTCTCCCCCCTCTTTCAATCCCCTCCCCCCAGCTCTTCTAGTGTACAGGGCTCTTCTCCCTCTTTCAATCCCCTCCCCCAGCTCTTCTAGCGTACAGGGCTCTTGTCCCTCTATCCCCTCCCCCCAGCTCTTCTAGTGTACAGGGCTCTTCTCTCTCTTTCAATCCCCTCCCCCAGCTCTTCTAGGGTACAGGACTCTTCTCTCTCTTCCAATCCCCTCCCCCAGCTCTTCTAGTGTACAGGGCTCTTCTCCCTCTTTGAATCCCCATCCCCCAGCTCTTCTAGTGTACAGGGTTCTTCTCCCTCTTTGAATCCCCTCCCCCAGCTCTTCTAGTATATAGGGCTCTTCCCCCTCTTTCAATCCCCTCCCCCAGCTCTTCTAGTGTGTAGGGCTCTTCTCCCCCTTTCAATCCCCTCCCCCAGCTATTCTAGTGTTCAAGGCTCTTCTCCCTCTTTCAATCCCCTCCCCCAGCTCTTCTAGTGTACAGGGCTCTTCCCACTCTTTCATTCTCCTCCCCCACCTCTTCTAGTGTACATGTCTCTTCTCCCTCTATCCCCTCCCCCAGCACTTTTAGTGTAGAGGGCTCTTCTCCCTCTTTCAATCCCCTCCCCCAGCTCTTCTAGTGTACAGGGCTCTTCTCCCTCTATCCCCTCCCCCAGCACTTTTAGTGTAGAGGGCTCTTCTCCCTCTTTCAATCCCCTCCCCCAGCTCTTCTAGTGTACAGGGCTCTTCTCCCTCTATCCCCTCCCCCAGCTCTTCTAGTGTACAGGGCTCTTCTCCCTCTTTAAATCCCCTCCCCCAGCTCTTCTAGTGTACAGGGCTCTTCTCCCTCTATCCCCCCCCCCCAGCTCTTCTGGTGTACAGGGCTCTTCTCCCTCTTTCAATCCCCTCCCCCAGCTCTTCTAGTGTACAGGGCTCTTCTCCCTCTATCCCCTCCCCCAGCTCTTCTAGTGTACAGGGCTCTTCTCCCTCTTTCAATCCCCTCCCCCAGCTCTTCTAGTGTACAGGGCTCCTCTCCCTCTATCCCCTCCCCCAGCTCTTCTAGTGTACAGGGCTCGTCTCCCTCGATCCCCTCCCCCAGCTCTTCTAGTGTACAGGGCTCTTCTTCCTCTATCCCCCCCCCAGCTCTTCTAGTGTACAGGGCTCTTCTCCCTCTTTCAATCCCCTCCCCCAGCTCTTCTAGTGTGTAGGGCTCTTCTCCCCCTTTCAATCCCCTCCCCCAGCTATTCTAGTGTTCAGGGCTCTTCTCCCTCTTTCAATCCCCTCCCCCAGCTCTTCTAGTGTACAGGGCTCTTCCCACTCTTTCATTCTCCTCCCCCACCTCTTCTAGTGTACATGTCTCTTCTCCCTCTATCCCCTCCCCCAGCACTTTTAGTGTAGAGGGCTCTTCTCCCTCTTTCAATCCCCTCCCCCAGCTCTTCTAGTGTACAGGGCTCTTCTCCCTCTATCCCCTCCCCCAGCACTTTTAGTGTAGAGGGCTCTTCTCCCTCTTTCAATCCCCTCCCCCAGCTCTTCTAGTGTACAGGGCTCTTCTCCCTCTATCCCCTCCCCCAGCTCTTCTAGTGTACAGGGCTCTTCTCCCTCTTTCAATCCCCTCCCCCAGCTCTTCTAGTGTACAGGGCTCTTCTCCCTCTATCCCCCCCCCAGCTCTTCTAGTGTACAGGGCTCTTCTCCCTCTTTCAATCCCCTCCCCCAGCTCTTCTAGTGTACAGGGCTCTTCTCCCTCTATCCCCTCCCCCAGCTCTTCTAGTGTACAGGGCTCTTCTCCCTCTTTCAATCCCCTCCCCCAGCTCTTCTAGTGTACAGGGCTCCTCTCCCTCTATCCCCTCCCCCAGCTCTTCTAGTGTACAGGGCTCTTCTCCCTCGATCCCCTCCCCCAGCTCTTCTAGTGTACAGGGCTCTTCTCCCTCTATCCCCCCCCCAGCTCTTCTAGTGTACAGGGCTCTTCTCCCTCTTTCAATCCCCTCCCCCAGCTCTTCTAGTGTACAGGGCTCTTCTCCCTGTATCCCCTCCCCCAGCTCTTCTAGTGTACAGAGCTCTTCTCCCTCTTTCAATCCCCTCCCCCAGCTCTTCTAGTGTACAGGTCTCTTCTCCCTCGATCCCCTCCCCCAGCTCTTCTAGTGTACAGGGCTCCTCTCCCTCTATCCCCTCCCCCAGCTCTTCTAGTGTACAGGGCTCTTCTCCCTCTTTCAATACCCTCCCCCAGCTCTTCTAGTGTACAGGGCTCATCCCCCTCTTTCATTCTCCTCCCCCAGCTCTTCTAGTGTACAGGGCTCTTCTCCCTCTATCCCCTCCCCCAGCACTTTTAGTGTAGAGGGCTCTTCTCCCTCTTTCAATCCCCTCCCCCAGCTCTTCTAGTGTACAGGGCTCTTCTCCCTCTATCCCCTCCCCCAGCTCTTCTAGTGTTCTGGGCTCTTCTCCCTCTTTCAATCCCCTCCCCCAGCTCTTCTAGTGTACAGGGCTCTTCCCCCTCTTTCATTCTTCTCCCCCAGCTCTTCTAGTGTACATGGGTCTTCTCCCTCTATCCCCTCCCCCAGCACTTTTAGTGTAGAGGGCTCTTCTGCCTCTTTCAATCCCCTCCCCCAGCTCTTCTAGTGTACAGGGCTCTTCTCCCTCTATCCCCTCCCCCAGCACTTTTAGTGTGGAGGGCTCTTCTCCCTCTTTCAATCCCCTCACCCAGCTCTTCTAGTGTACAGGGCTCTTCTCCCTCTATCACCTCCCCCAGCTCTTCTAGTGTACAGGGCTCTTATCCCTCTTTCAATCCCCTCCCCCAGCTCTCCTAGTGTACAGGGCTCTTCTCCCTCTTTCAATCCCCTCCCCAGGGGAGTTGCTAGGTCTGGAAAAGACCCGGGGCTAAGCTGATGTCGGAACTGTTGGGACTGGGGGCTAGCTAGTCTTTTGGCTGTAGCTCCTGAGGTTCTATCCCGGGCTACAACCAAAAGATCAGGGGCTATAGCCCCCTTAGCCCCCCCCTAGCAACGCCCCTACCCCTCCCCCAGCTCTTCTAGTGTACAGGGCTCTTCTCCCTCTATCCCCTCCCCCAGCTCTTCTAGTGCACAGGGCTCTTCTCCCTCTTTCCATCTCCTCTCCCAGCTCTTCTACTGTACAGGGCTCTTCTCCCTCTTGCAATCTGCTCCCCCAGCTCTTCTAGTGTACAGGGCTCTCCCCCCTCTTTCAATCCCCTCCCCCCAGCTCTTCTAGTGTACAGGGCTCTTCTCCCTCTTTCAATCCCCTCCCCCAGCTCTTCTAGCGTACAGGGCTCTTGTCCCTCTATCCCCTCCCCCCAGCTCTTCTAGTGTACAGGGCTCTTCTCTCTCTTTCAATCCCCTCCCCCAGCTCTTCTAGGGTACAGGACTCTTCTCTCTCTTCCAATCCCCTCCCCCAGCTCTTCTAGTGTACAGGGCTCTTCTCCCTCTTTGAATCCCCATCCCCCAGCTCTTCTAGTGTACAGGGTTCTTCTCCCTCTTTGAATCCCCTCCCCCAGCTCTTCTAGTATATAGGGCTCTTCCCCCTCTTTCAATCCCCTCCCCCAGCTCTTCTAGTATACAGGGCTCTTCCCACTCTTTCATTCTCCTCCCCCACCTCTTCTAGTGTACATGTCTCTTCTCCCTCTATCCCCTCCCCCAGCACTTTTAGTGTAGAGGGCTCTTCTCCCTCTTTCAATCCCCTCCCCCAGCTCTTCTAGTGTACAGGGCTCTTCTCCCTCTATCCCCTCCCCCAGCACTTTTAGTGTAGAGGGCTCTTCTCCCTCTTTCAATCCCCTCCCCCAGCTCTTCTAGTGTACAGGGCTCTTCTCCCTCTATCCCCTCGCCCAGCTCTTCTAGTGTACAGGGCTCTTCTCCCTCTTTCAATCCCCTCCCCCAGCTCTTCTAGTGTACAGGGCTCTTCTCCCTCTATCCCCCCCCCCAGCTCTTCTAGTGTACAGGGCTCTTCTCCCTCTTTCAATCCCCTCCCCCAGCTCTTCTAGTGTACAGGGCTCTTCTCCCTCTATCCCCTCTCCCAGCTCTTCTAGTGTACAGGGCTCTTCTCCCTCTTTCAATCCCCTCCCCCAGCTCTTCTAGTGTACAGGGCTCATCTCCCTCTATCCCCTCCCCCAGCTCTTCTAGTGTACAGGGCTCTTCTCCCTCGATCCCCTCCCCCAGCTCTTCTAGTGTACAGGGCTCTTCTCCCTCTATCCCCCCCCCAGCTCTTCTAGTGTACAGGGCTCTTCTCCCTCTTTCAATCCCCTCCCCCAGCTCTTCTAGTGTACAGGGCTCTTCTCCCTGTATCCCCTCCCCCAGCTCTTCTAGTGTACAGAGCTCTTCTCCCTCTTTCAATCCCCTCCCCCAGCTCTTCTAGTGTACAGGTCTCTTCTCCCTCGATCCCCTCCCCCAGCTCTTCTAGTGTACAGGGCTCCTCTCTCTCTATCCCCTCCCCCAGCTCTTCTAGTGTACAGGGCTCTTCTCCCTCTTTCAATACCCTCCCCCAGCTCTTCTAGTGTACAGGGCTCATCCCCCTCTTTCATTCTCCTCCCCCAGCTCTTCTAGTGTACAGGGCTCTTCTCCCTCTATCCCCTCCCCCAGCACTTTTAGTGTAGAGGGCTCTTCTCCCTCTTTCAATCCCCTCCCCCAGCTCTTCTAGTGTACAGGGCTCTTCTCCCTCTATCCCCTTCCCCAGCTCTTCTAGTGTTCTGGGCTCTTCTCCCTCTTTCAATCCCCTCCCCCAGCTCTTCTAGTGTACAGGGCTCTTCCCCCTCTTTCATTCTCCTCCCCCAGCTCTTCTAGTGTACATGGGTCTTCTCCCTCTATCCCCTCCCCCAGTACTTTTAGTGTAGAGGGCTCTTCTGCCTCTTTCAATCCCCTCCCCCAGCTCTTCTAGTGTACAGGGCTCTTCTCCCTCTTTCAATCCCCTCCCCCAGCTCTCCTAGTGTACAGGGCTCTTCTCCCTCTTTCAGCCCCCTCCCCCAGCTCTTCTAGACTACAGGGCTCTTCCCCCTCTTTCAATCCCCTCCCCCAGCTCTTCAAGTGTACACAGCTCTTCTCCCTCTTTCAATCCCCTCGCAGCAACTGTTCTAGTGTACAGGGCTCTTCTCCCTCTTTCAATCCCCTCCCCCAGCTCTTCTAGTGTACAGGGCTCTTCTCCCTCTTTGAATCTCCATCCCCCAGCTCTTCTAGTGTACAGGGCTCTTCTCCCTCTTGGAATCCCCTCCCCCAGCTCTTCTAGTGTATAGGGCTCTATCCCTCTTTCAATCCCCTCCCCAGCTCTTCTAGTGTGTAGGGCTCTTCTCCCTCTTTCAATCCCCTCCCCCAGCTCTTCTAGTGTTCAGCATAGCTCGCAACCATTTGTGTTGCAAAGGCCGGTGAAATCACCCGATTTTTTTTTTGGCGGGTGAAACGCCCATTGGAATGAATGGGCGTGCAGGAGGCTTGGCGGGTGAGTCAGCCCTTTACAAGGCGGGTGACACCCGCCATAAGAGTGTGAGTTGAGAGCTATGGTGTTGAGGGCTCTTCTCCCTCTTTCAATCCCCTCCCCCAGCTCTTCTAGTGTACAGGGCTCTTCCACCTCTTTCATTCTCCTCCCCCAGCTCTTCTAGTGTACAGGGCTCTTCCCCCTCTGTCCCCTCCCCCAGCACTTTCAGTGTAGAGGGCTCTTCTCCCTCTTTCAATCCCCTCCCCCACCTCTTCTAGTGTATAGGGCTCTTCTCCCTCTATCCCCTCCCCCAGCTCTTCTAGTGTACAGGGCTCTTCTCCCTCTTTCAATCCCCTCCCCCAGCTCTTCTAGTGTACAGGGCTCTTCTCCCTCTATCCCCTCCCCCAGCTCTTCTAGTGTACAGGGCTCTTATCCCTCTTTCAATCCACTCTCCCAGCTCTTCTAGTGTACAGGGCTCTTCTCCCTCTTTCAATCCCCTCCCCCAGCTCTTCTAGTGTACAGGGCTCTTCTCCCTCTATCCCCTCCCCTAGCTCTTCTAGTCTACAGGGCTCTTCTCCCTCTTTCAATCCCCTCCCCGGCTCTTCTAGTGCACAGGGCTCTTCTCCCTCTATCCCCTCCCCCAGCTCTTCTAGTGTTCAGGGCTCTTCTCCCTCTTTCAATCCCCTCCCCCAGCTCTTCTAGTGGACAGGGCTCTTCCCCCTCTTTCATTCTCCTACCCCAGCTCTTCTAGTGTACATGGCTCTTCTCCCTCTATCCCCTCCCCCAGCACTTTTAGTGTAGAGGGCTCTTCTCCCTCTTTCAATCCCTCCCCGCACTCTTCTAGTGTACATGGCTCTTCTCCCTCTATCCCCTCCCCCAGCTCTTCTAGTGTACAGGGCTCTTCTCCCTCTTTCAATCCCCTCCCCCAGCTCTCCTAGTGTACAGGGCTCTTCTCCCTCTTTGAATCCCCCCCCAGCTCTTCTAGTGTATAGGGCTCTTCCCCCTCTTTCAATCCCCTCCCCCAGCTCTTCTAGTGTGTAGGGCTCTTCTCCCTCTTTCAATCCCCTCCCCCAGCTCTTCTAGTGTTCAGCATAGCTCGCAACATTTGTGTTGCAAAGGCGGGTGAAATCACCCGATTTTGTTTTTGGCGGGTGAGACGCCCATTGGAATGATCGGGCGTGAAGGACGCTTGGCAGGTGAGTCAGCCCTTTACAAGTCGGGTGACACCCGCCATAAGAGTGTGAGTTGAGAGCTATGGTGTTGAGGGCTCTTCTCCCTCTTTCAATCCCCTCCCCCAGCTCTTCTAGTGTACAGGGCTCTTCCACCTCTTTCATTCTCCTCCCCCAGCTCTTCTAGTGTACAGGGCTCTTCTCCCTCTATCCCCTCCCCCAGCACTTTTAGTGTAGAGGGCTCTTCTCCCTCTTTCAATCCCCTCCCCCAGCTCTTCTAGTGTACAGGGCTCTTCTCCCTCTATCCCCTCCCCCAGCTCTTCTAGTGTACAGGGCTCTTCTCCCTCTTTCAATCCCCTCCCCCAGCTCTTCTAGTGTACAGGGCTCTTCTCCCTCTATCCCCTCCCCCAGCTCTTCTAGTGTTCAGGGCTCTTCTCCCTCTTTCAATCCCCTCTCCCAGCTCTTCTAGTGTACAGGGCTCTTCTCCCTCTTTCAATCCCCTCCCCCAGCTCTCCTAGTGTACAGGGCTCTTCTCCCTCTATCCCCTCCCCCAGCTCTTCTAGTGTCCATGGCTCTTCCCCATCTTTCAATCCCCTCCCCCAGCTCTTCTAGTGTACAGGGCTCTTCCCCCTCTTTCAATCCCCTCTCCCAGCTGTTCTAGTGTACAGGGCTATTCCCCCTCTTTCCATCCCCCTTCCCCAGAACTTCTAGTGTACAGGGCTATTCTCCCTATTTCAACCCCCTCCCCCCCAGCTCTTCTAGTGTACAGGGCTCTTCCCCCTCTTTCAATCCCCCCCCCCCCCAGCTCTTCTAGTGTACAGGGCTCTTCCCCCTCTTTCAATCTCCTCCCCCAGCACTTCTAGTGTACAGGGCTCTTCTCCCTCTATCTCCTCTCCCAGCTCTTCTACTGTACAGGGCTCTTCACCCTCTTGCAATCTCCTCCCCCAGCTCTTCTAGTGTACAGGGCTCTTCCCCCTCTTTCAATCCCCTCCCCCCAGCTCTTCTAGTGTACAGAGCCCTTCTCCCTCTTTCAGTCCCCTCCCCCAGCTCTTCTAGCGTACAGGGCTCTTGTCCCTCTATCCCCTCCCCCCAGCTCTTCTAGTGTACAGGGCTCTTCTCCCTCTTTCAATCCCCTCCCCCAGCTCTCCTAGTGTACAGGGCTCTTCTCCCTCTTTCAATCCCCTCCACCAGCTCTTCTAGTCTACAGGGCTCTTCCCCCTCTTTCAATCCCCTCCCCCAGCTCTTCTAGTGTACAGGGCTCTTCTCCATCTTTCAATCCCCTCCCAGCAACTGTTCTAGTGTACAGGGCTCTTCTCCCTCTATCCCCTCCCCCAGCTCTTCTAGTGTACAGGGCTCTTCTCCCTCTTTCAATCCCCTCCCCCAGCTCTTCTAGTGTACAGGGTTCTTCTCCCTCTATCCCCTCGCCCAGCTCTTCTAGTGTACAGGGCTCTTCTCCCTCTTTCAATCCCCTCCCCCAGCTCTTCTAGTGTACAGGGCTCTTCTCCCTCTATCCCCCCCCCCCAGCTCTTCTAGTGTACAGGGCTCTTCTCCCTCTTTCAATCCCCTCCCCCAGCTCTTCTAGTGTACAGGGCTCTTCTCCCTCTATCCCCTCTCCCAGCTCTTCTAGTGTACAGGGCTCTTCTCCCTCTTTCAATCCCCTCCCCCAGCTCTTCTAGTGTACAGGGCTCCTCTCCCTCTATCCCCTCCCCCAGCTCTTCTAGTGTACAGGGCTCTTCTCCCTCGATCCCCTCCCCCAGCTCTTCTAGTGTACAGGGCTCTTCTCCCTCTATCCCCCCCCCCAGCTCTTCTAGTGTACAGGGCTCTTCTCCCTCTTTCAATCCCCTCCCCCAGCTCTTCTAGTGTACAGGGCTCTTCTCCCTGTATCCCCTCCCCCAGCTCTTCTAGTGTACAGAGCTCTTCTCCCTCTTTCAATCCCCTCCCCCACCTCTTCTAGTGTACAGGGCTCTTCTCCCTCTATCCCCTCCCCCAGCTCTTCTAGTGTACAGGGCTCTTCTCCCTCTTTCAATCCCCTCCCCCAGCTCTTCTAGTGTACAGGGCTCTTCTCCCTCTATCCCCTCCCCCAGCTCTTCTAGTGTACAGGGCTCTTATCCCTCTTTCAATCCACTCTCCCAGCTCTTCTAGTGTACAGGGCTCTTCTCCCTCTTTCAATCCCCTCCCCCAGCTCTTCTAGTGTACAGGGCTCTTCTCCCTCTATCCCCTCCCCTAGCTCTTCTAGTCTACAGGGCTCTTCTCCCTCTTTCAATCCCCTCCCCGGCTCTTCTAGTGCACAGGGCTCTTCTCCCTCTATCCCCTCCCCCAGCTCTTCTAGTGTTCAGGGCTCTTCTCCCTCTTTCAATCCCCTCCCCCAGCTCTTCTAGTGGACAGGGCTCTTCCCCCTCTTTCATTCTCCTACCCCAGCTCTTCTAGTGTACATGGCTCTTCTCCCTCTATCCCCTCCCCCAGCACTTTTAGTGTAGAGGGCTCTTCTCCCTCTTTCAATCCCTCCCCGCACTCTTCTAGTGTACATGGCTCTTCTCCCTCTATCCCCTCCCCCAGCTCTTCTAGTGTACAGGGCTCTTCTCCCTCTTTCAATCCCCTCCCCCAGCTCTCCTAGTGTACAGGGCTCTTCTCCCTCTTTGAATCCCCCCCCAGCTCTTCTAGTGTATAGGGCTCTTCCCCCTCTTTCAATCCCCTCCCCCAGCTCTTCTAGTGTGTAGGGCTCTTCTCCCTCTTTCAATCCCCTCCCCCAGCTCTTCTAGTGTTCAGCATAGCTCGCAACATTTGTGTTGCAAAGGCGGGTGAAATCACCCGATTTTGTTTTTGGCGGGTGAGACGCCCATTGGAATGATCGGGCGTGAAGGACGCTTGGCAGGTGAGTCAGCCCTTTACAAGTCGGGTGACACCCGCCATAAGAGTGTGAGTTGAGAGCTATGGTGTTGAGGGCTCTTCTCCCTCTTTCAATCCCCTCCCCCAGCTCTTCTAGTGTACAGGGCTCTTCCACCTCTTTCATTCTCCTCCCCCAGCTCTTCTAGTGTACAGGGCTCTTCTCCCTCTATCCCCTCCCCCAGCACTTTTAGTGTAGAGGGCTCTTCTCCCTCTTTCAATCCCCTCCCCCAGCTCTTCTAGTGTACAGGGCTCTTCTCCCTCTATCCCCTCCCCCAGCTCTTCTAGTGTACAGGGCTCTTCTCCCTCTTTCAATCCCCTCCCCCAGCTCTTCTAGTGTACAGGGCTCTTCTCCCTCTATCCCCTCCCCCAGCTCTTCTAGTGTACAGGGCTCTTCTCCCTCTTTCAATCCCCTCTCCCAGCTCTTCTAGTGTACAGGGCTCTTCTCCCTCTTTCAATCCCCTCCCCCAGCTCTCCTAGTGTACAGGGCTCTTCTCCCTCTATCCCCTCCCCCAGCTCTTCTAGTGTCCATGGCTCTTCCCCATCTTTCAATCCCCTCCCCCAGCTCTTCTAGTGTACAGGGCTCTTCCCCCTCTTTCAATCCCCTCTCCCAGCTGTTCTAGTGTACAGGGCTATTCCCCCTCTTTCCATCCCCCTTCCCCAGAACTTCTAGTGTACAGGGCTATTCTCCCTATTTCAACCCCCTCCCCCCCAGCTCTTCTAGTGTACAGGGCTCTTCCCCCTCTTTCAATCCCCCCCCCCCAGCTCTTCTAGTGTACAGGGCTCTTCCCCCTCTTTCAATCTCCTCCCCCAGCACTTCTAGTGTACAGGGCTCTTCTCCCTCTATCTCCTCTCCCAGCTCTTCTACTGTACAGGGCTCTTCTCCCTCTTGCAATCTCCTCCCCCAGCTCTTCTAGTGTACAGGGCTCTTCCCCCTCTTTCAATCCCCTCCCCCCAGCTCTTCTAGTGTACAGAGCCCTTCTCCCTCTTTCAGTCCCCTCCCCCAGCTCTTCTAGCGTACAGGGCTCTTGTCCCTCTATCCCCTCCCCCCAGCTCTTCTAGTGTACAGGGCTCTTCTCCCTCTTTCAATCCCCTCCCCCAGCTCTCCTAGTGTACAGGGCTCTTCTCCCTCTTTCAATCCCCTCCACCAGCTCTTCTAGTGTACAGGGCTCTTCTCCCTCTTTCAATCCCCTCCCCCAGCTCTTCTAGTGTACAGGGCTCTTCTCCATCTTTCAATCCCCTCCCAGCAACTGTTCTAGTGTACAGGGCTCTTCTCCCTCTATCCCCTCCCCCAGCTCTTCTAGTGTACAGGGCTCTTCTCCCTCTTTCAATCCCCTCCCCCAGCTCTTCTAGTGTACAGGGTTCTTCTCCCTCTATCCCCTCCCCCAGCTCTTCTAGTGTACAGGGCTCTTCTCCCTCTTTCCATCTCCTCTCCCAGATCTTCTACTGTACAGGGCTCTTCTCCCTCTTGCAATCTCCTCCCCCAGCTCTTCTAGTGTACAGGGCTCTTCACCCACTTTCAATCCCCTCCCCCCAGCTCTTCTAGTGTACAGGGCTCTTCTCCCTCTTTCAATCCCCTCCCCCAGCTCTTCTAGCGTACAGGGCTCTTGTCCCTCTATCCCCTCCCCCCAGCTCTTCTAGTGTACAGGGCTCTTCTCTCTCTTTTCGCGCCTTGAAACACTTGTGTATAGGCGCGTTACAAATGCCATATCATATCATATCTTTCAATCCCCTCCCCCAGCTCTTCTAGGGTACAGGGCTCTTCTCTCTCTTCCAATCCCCTCCCCCAGCTCTTCTAGTGTACAGGGCTCTTCTCCCTCTTTGAATCCCCATCCCCCAGCTCTTCTAGTGTACAGGGCTCTTCTCCCTCTTTGAATCCCCTCCCCCAGCTCTTCTAGTATATAGGGCCCTTCCACCTCTTTTAATCCCCTCCACCAGCTCTTCTAGTCTACAGTGCTCTTCCCCCTCTTTCAATCCCCTCCCCCAGCTCTTCTATTGTACAGGGCTCTTCTCCCTCTTTCAATCCCCTCCCAGCAACTGTTCTAGTGTACAGGGCTCTTCTCCCTCTATCCCCTCCCCCAGCTCTTCTAGTGTGTAGGGCTCTTCTCCCTCTTTCAATCCCCTCCCCCAGCTCTTCTAGTGTGCAGGGCTCTTCTCCCTCTTTCAATCCCCTCCCCCAGCTCTTCTAGTGTACAGGGCTCTTCCCCCTCTTTCATTCTCGTCCCCCTGCTCTTCTAGTGTACATGGCTCTTCCCCCTCTATCCCCTCCCCAAGCACTTTTAGTGTAGAGGGCTCTTCTCCCTCTTTCAATCCCCTCCCCGAGCTCTTCTAGTGTACAGAGCTCTTCTCCCTCTATCCCCTCCCCCAGCTCTTCTAGTGTACAGGGATCTTCTCCCTCTTTCAATCCCCTCCCCCAGCTCTCCTAGTGTACAGGGCTCCTCTCCCTCTTTCAATCCCCTCCCCCAGCTCTTCTAGTGTACAGGGCTCTTCTCCCTCTATCCCCTCCCCCAGCTCCTCTAGTGTACAGGGCTCTTCTCCCTCTTTCCATCTCCTCTCCCAGCTCTTCTACTGTACAGGGCTCTTCTCCCTCTTGCAATCTCCTCCCCCAGCTCTTCTAGTGTACAGGGCTCTCCCCCCTCTTTCAATCCACTCCCCCAGCTCTTCTAGTGTACAGGGCTCTTCTCCTTCTTTCAATCCCCTCCCCCAGCTCTTCTAGCGTACAGGGCTTTTGTCCCTCTATCCCCTCCCCCCAGCTCTTCTAGTGTACAGGGCTCTTCTCTCTCTTTCAATCCCCTCCCCCAGCTCTTCTACGGTACAGGGCTCTTCTCTCTCTTCCAATCCCCTCCCCCAGCTCTTCTAGTGTACAGGACTCTTCTCCCTCTTTGAATCCCCATCCCCCAGCTCTTCTAGTGTACAGGGCTCTTCTCCCTCTTTGAATCCCCTCCCCCAGCTCTTCTAGTATATAGGGCTCTTCCCCCTCTTTCAATCCCCTCCCCCAGCACTTTTAGTGTAGAGGGCTCTTCTCCCTCTTTCAATCCCCTCCCCCAGCTCTTCTAGTGTACAGGGCTCTTCGCCCTCTATCCCCTCCCCCAGCACTTTTAGTGTAGAGGGCTCTTCTCCCTCTTTCAATCCCCTCACCCAGCTCTTCTAGTGTACAGGGCTCTTCTCCCTCTATCCCCTCCCCCAGCTCTTCTAGTGTACAGGGCTCTTCTCCCTTTTCAATCCCCTCCCCCAGCTCTTCTCGTGTACAGGGCTCTTCTCCCTCTATCCCCCCCCAGCTCTTCTAGTGGTCAGGGCTCTTCTCCCTCTTTCAATCCCCTCCCCCAGCTCTTCTACTGTACAGGGCTCTTCCCCCTCTTTCATTCTCCTCCCCCAGCTCTTCTAGTGTACAGGGCTCTTCTCCCTCTATCCCCTCCCCCAGCTCTTCTAGTGTACAGGGCTCTTCTCCCTTTTCAATCCCCTCCCCCAGCTCTTCTAGTGTACAGGGCTCTTCTCCCTCTATCCCCCCCCAGCTCTTCTAGTGTACAGGGCTCTTCTCCCTCTTTCAATCCCCTCCCCCAGCTCTCCTAGTGTACAGGGCTCTTCTCCCTCTTTCTTTCAATCCCCTCCACCAGCTCTTCTAGTGTACAGGGCTCTTCTCCCTCTTTCAATCCCCTCCCCCAGCTCTTCTAGTGTACAGGGCTCTTCTCCATCTTTCAATCCCCTCCCAGCAACTGTTCTAGTGTACAGGGCTCTTCTCCCTCTATCCCCTCCCCCAGCTCTTCTAGTGTACAGGGCTCTTCTCCCTCTTTCAATCCCCTCCCCCAGCTCTTCTAGTGTACAGGGTTCTTCTCCCTCTATCCCCTCCCCCAGCTCTTCTAGTGTACAGGGCTCTTCTCCCTCTTTCCATCTCCTCTCCCAGATCTTCTACTGTACAGGGCTCTTCTCCCTCTTGCAATCTCCTCCCCCAGCTCTTCTAGTGTACAGGGCTCTTCACCCACTTTCAATCCCCTCCCCCCAGCTCTTCTAGTGTACAGGGCTCTTCTCCCTCTTTCAATCCCCTCCCCCAGCTCTTCTAGCGTACAGGGCTCTTGTCCCTCTATCCCCTCCCCCCAGCTCTTCTAGTGTACAGGGCTCTTCTCTCTCTTTTCGCGCCTTGAAACACTTGTGTATAGGCGCGTTACAAATGCCATATCATATCATATCTTTCAATCCCCTCCCCCAGCTCTTCTAGGGTACAGGGCTCTTCTCTCTCTTCCAATCCCCTCCCCCAGCTCTTCTAGTGTACAGGGCTCTTCTCCCTCTTTGAATCCCCATCCCCCAGCTCTTCTAGTGTACAGGGCTCTTCTCCCTCTTTGAATCCCCTCCCCCAGCTCTTCTAGTATATAGGGCCCTTCCACCTCTTTTAATCCCCTCCACCAGCTCTTCTAGTCTACAGTGCTCTTCCCCCTCTTTCAATCCCCTCCCCCAGCTCTTCTATTGTACAGGGCTCTTCTCCCTCTTTCAATCCCCTCCCAGCAACTGTTCTAGTGTACAGGGCTCTTCTCCCTCTATCCCCTCCCCCAGCTCTTCTAGTGTGTAGGGCTCTTCTCCCTCTTTCAATCCCCTCCCCCAGCTCTTCTAGTGTGCAGGGCTCTTCTCCCTCTTTCAATCCCCTCCCCCAGCTCTTCTAGTGTACAGGGCTCTTCCCCCTCTTTCATTCTCGTCCCCCTGCTCTTCTAGTGTACATGGCTCTTCCCCCTCTATCCCCTCCCCAAGCACTTTTAGTGTAGAGGGCTCTTCTCCCTCTTTCAATCCCCTCCCCGAGCTCTTCTAGTGTACAGAGCTCTTCTCCCTCTATCCCCTCCCCCAGCTCTTCTAGTGTACAGGGATCTTCTCCCTCTTTCAATCCCCTCCCCCAGCTCTCCTAGTGTACAGGGCTCCTCTCCCTCTTTCAATCCCCTCCCCCAGCTCTTCTAGTGTACAGGGCTCTTCTCCCTCTATCCCCTCCCCCAGCTCCTCTAGTGTACAGGGCTCTTCTCCCTCTTTCCATCTCCTCTCCCAGCTCTTCTACTGTACAGGGCTCTTCTCCCTCTTGCAATCTCCTCCCCCAGCTCTTCTAGTGTACAGGGCTCTCCCCCCTCTTTCAATCCACTCCCCCAGCTCTTCTAGTGTACAGGGCTCTTCTCCTTCTTTCAATCCCCTCCCCCAGCTCTTCTAGCGTACAGGGCTTTTGTCCCTCTATCCCCTCCCCCCAGCTCTTCTAGTGTACAGGGCTCTTCTCTCTCTTTCAATCCCCTCCCCCAGCTCTTCTACGGTACAGGGCTCTTCTCTCTCTTCCAATCCCCTCCCCCAGCTCTTCTAGTGTACAGGACTCTTCTCCCTCTTTGAATCCCCATCCCCCAGCTCTTCTAGTGTACAGGGCTCTTCTCCCTCTTTGAATCCCCTCCCCCAGCTCTTCTAGTATATAGGGCTCTTCCCCCTCTTTCAATCCCCTCCCCCAGCACTTTTAGTGTAGAGGGCTCTTCTCCCTCTTTCAATCCCCTCCCCCAGCTCTTCTAGTGTACAGGGCTCTTCTCCCTCTATCCCCTCCCCCAGCACTTTTAGTGTAGAGGGCTCTTCTCCCTCTTTCAATCCCCTCACCCAGCTCTTCTAGTGTACAGGGCTCTTCTCCCTCTATCCCCTCCCCCAGCTCTTCTAGTGTACAGGGCTCTTCTCCCTTTTCAATCCCCTCCCCCAGCTCTTCTCGTGTACAGGGCTCTTCTCCCTCTATCCCCCCCCAGCTCTTCTAGTGGTCAGGGCTCTTCTCCCTCTTTCAATCCCCTCCCCCAGCTCTTCTACTGTACAGGGCTCTTCCCCCTCTTTCATTCTCCTCCCCCAGCTCTTCTAGTGTACAGGGCTCTTCTCCCTCTATCCCCTCCCCCAGCTCTTCTAGTGTACAGGGCTCTTCTCCCTTTTCAATCCCCTCCCCCAGCTCTTCTAGTGTACAGGGCTCTTCTCCCTCTATCCCCCCCCAGCTCTTCTAGTGTACAGGGCTCTTCTCCCTCTTTCAATCCCCTCCCCCAGCTCTTCTAGACTACAGGGCTCTTCCCCCTCTTTCAATCCCCTCCCCCAGCTCTTCTAGTGTACACGGCTCTTCTCCCTCTTTCCATCCCCTCGCAGCAACTGTTCTAGTGTACAGGGCTCTTCTCCCTCTTTCAATCCCCTCCCCCAGCTCTTCTAGTGTACAGGGCTCTTCTCCCTCTTTCAATCCCCTCCCCCAGCTCTCCTAGTGTACAGGGCTCTTCTCCCTCTTTCAATCCCCTCCACCAGCTCTTCTAGACTACAGGGCTCTTCCCCCTCTTTCAATCCCCGCCCCCAGCTCTTCTAGTGTACACGGCTCTTCTCCCTCTTTCAATCCCCTCGCAGCAACTGTTCTAGTGTACAGGGCTCTTCTCCCTCTTTCAATCCCCTCCCCCAGCTCTTCTAGTGTACAGGGCTCTTCTCCCTCTTTGAATCTCCATCCCCCAGCTCTTCTAGTGTACAGGGTTCTTCTCCCTCTTTGAATCCCCTCCCCCAGCTCTTCTAGTGTATAGGGCTCTTCCCCCTCTTTCAATCCCCTCCCCAGCTCTTCTAGTGTGTAGGGCTCTTCCCTCTCTTTCAATCCCCTCCCCCAGCTCTTCTAGTGTGTAGGGCTCTTCTCCCTCTTTCAATCCCCTTCCCCAGCTCTTCTAGTGGTCAGGGCTCTTCTCCCTCTTTCAATCCCCTCCCCCAGCTCTTCTACTGTACAGGGCTCTTCCCCCTCTTTCATTCTCCTCCCCCAGCTCTTCTAGTGTACAGGGCTCTTCTCCCTCTATCCCCTCCCCCAGCTCTTCTAGTGTACAGGGCTCTTCTCCCTTTTCAATCCCCTCCCCCAGCTCTTCTAGTGTACAGGGCTCTTCTCCCTCTATCCCCCCCCCCAGCTCTTCTAGTGTACAGGGCTCTTCTCCCTCTTTCAATCCCCTCCCCCAGCTCTTCTAGTGTACAGGGCTCTTCTCCCTCTATCCCCTCCCCCAGCTCTTCTAGTGTACAGGGCTCTTCTCCCTCTTTCAATCCCCTCCCCCAGCTCTTCTAGTGTACAGGTCTCTTCTCCCTCTATCCCCTCCCCCAGCTCTTCTAGTGTACAGGGCTCTTCTCCCTCTATCCCCTCCCCCAGCTCTTCTAGTGTACAGGGCTCTTCTCCCTCTTTCAATACCCTCCCCCAGCTCTTCTAGTGTACAGGGCTCTTCTCCCTCTTTGAATCTCCATCCCCCAGCTCTTCTAGTGTACAGGGTTCTTCTCCCTCTTTGAATCCCCTCCCCCAGCTCTTCTAGTGTATAGGGCTCTTCCCCCTCTTTCAATCCCCTCCCCAGCTCTTCTAGTGTGTAGGGCTCTTCCCTCTCTTTCAATCCCCTCCCCCAGCTCTTCTAGTGTGTAGGGCTCTTCTCCCTCTTTCAATCCCCTTCCCCAGCTCTTCTAGTGGTCAGGGCTCTTCTCCCTCTTTCAATCCCCTCCCCCAGCTCTTCTACTGTACAGGGCTCTTCCCCCTCTTTCATTCTCCTCCCCCAGCTCTTCTAGTGTACAGGGCTCTTCTCCCTCTATCCCCTCCCCCAGCTCTTCTAGTGTACAGGGCTCTTCTCCCTTTTCAATCCCCTCCCCCAGCTCTTCTAGTGTACAGGGCTCTTCTCCCTCTATCCCCCCCCCCAGCTCTTCTAGTGTACAGGGCTCTTCTCCCTCTTTCAATCCCCTCCCCCAGCTCTTCTAGTGTACAGGGCTCTTCTCCCTCTATCCCCTCCCCCAGCTCTTCTAGTGTACAGGGCTCTTCTCCCTCTTTCAATCCCCTCCCCCAGCTCTTCTAGTGTACAGGTCTCTTCTCCCTCTATCCCCTCCCCCAGCTCTTCTAGTGTACAGGGCTCTTCTCCCTCTATCCCCTCCCCCAGCTCTTCTAGTGTACAGGGCTCTTCTCCCTCTTTCAATACCCTCCCCCAGCTCTTCTAGTGTACAGGGCTCTTCCCCCTCTTTCATTCTCCTCCCCCAGCTCTTCTAGTGTACAGGGCTCTTCTCCCTCTATCCCCTCCCCCAGCACTTTTAGTGTAGAGGGCTCTTCTCCCTCTTTCAATCCCCTCCCCCAGCTCTTCTAGTGTACAGGGCTCTTCTCCCTCTATCCCCTCCCCCAGCTCTTCTAGTGTTCAGGGCTCTTCTCCCTCTTTCAATCCCCTCCCCCAGCTCTTCTAGTGTACAGGGCTCTTCCCCCTCTTTCATTCTCCTCCCCCAGCTCTTCTAGTGTACAGGGCTCTTCTCCCTCTATCCCCTCCCCCTGCACTTTTAGTGTAGAGGGCTCTTCTCCCTCTTTCAATCCCCTCCCCCAGCTCTTCTAGTGTACAGGGCTCTTCTCCCTCTATCCCCTCCCCCAGCTCTTCTAGTGTACAGGGCTCTTCTCCCTCTTTCAATCCCCTCCCCCAGCTCTCCTAGTGTACAGGGCTCTTCTCCCTCTTTTTTCAATCCCCTCCCCCAGCTCTTCTAGACTACAGGGCTCTTCCCCCTCTTTCAATCCCCTCCCCCAGCTCTTCTAGTGTACACGGCTCTTCTCCCTCTTTCAATCCCCTCGCAGCAACTGTTCTAGTGTACAGGGCTCTTCTCCCTCTTTCAATCCCCTCCCCCAGCTCTTCTAGTGTACAGGGCTCTTCTCCCTCTTTGAATCTCCATCCCCCAGCTCTTCTAGTGTACAGGGTTCTTCTCCCTCTTGGAATCCCCTCCCCCAGCTCTTCTAGTGTATAGGGCTCTTCCCCCTCTTTCAATCCCCTCCCCAGCTCTTCTAGTGTGTAGGGCTCTTCTCCCTCTTTCAATCCCCTCCCCCAGCTCTTCTAGTGTTCAGCATAGCTCGCAACCATTTGTGTTGCAAAGGCGGGTGAAATCACCCGATTTTGTTTTTGGCGGGTGAAACGCCCATTGGAATGAATGGGCGTGCAGGAGGCTTGGCGGGTGAGTCAGCCCTTTACAAGGCGGGTGACACCCGCCATAAGAGTGTGAGTTGAGAGCTATGGTGTTGAGGGCTCTTCTCCCTCTTTCAATCCCCTCCCCCAGCTCTTCTAGTGTACAGGGCTCTTCTCCCTCTATCCCCTCCCCCCTCTCTTCTAGTGTACAGGGCTCTTCTCCCTCTTTCAATCCCCTCCCCCAGCTCTTCTAGTGTACAGGGCTCTTCTCCCTCTATCCCCTCCCCCAGCTCTTCTAGTGTACAGGGCTCTTATCCCTCTTTCAATCCACTCTCCCAGCTCTTCTAGTGTACAGGGCTCTTCTCCCTCTTTCAATCCCCTCCCCCAGCTCTTCTAGTGTACAGGGCTCTTCTCCCTCTATCCCCTCCCCCAGCTCTTCTAGTCTACAGGGCTCTTCTCCCTCTTTCAATCCCCTCCCCCAGCTCTTCTAGTGCACAGGGCTCTTCTCCCTCTATCCCCTCCCCCAGCTCTTCTAGTGTACAGGGCTCTTCTCCCTCTTTCAATCCCCTCCCCCAGCTCTTCTAGGTTACAGGGCTCTTCCCCCTCTTTCATTCTCCTCCCCCAGCTCTTCTAGTGTACAGGGCTCTTCTCCCTCTATCCCCTCCCCCAGCACTTTTAGTGTAGAGGGCTCCTCCCCCTCTTTCAATCCCCTCCCCCAGCTCTTCTAGTGTACAGAGCTCTTCCCCCTCTTTCAATCTCCTCCCCCAGCTCTTCTAGTGTACAGGGCTCTTCTCCCTCTATCCCCTCCCCCAGCTCTTCTAGTGTACATGGCTCTTCTCCCTCTTTTCATCTCCTCTCCCAGCACTTCTACTGTACAGGGCTCTTCTCCCTCTTGCAATCTCCTCCCCCAGCTCTTCTAATGTACAGGGCTCTTCCCCCTCTTTCAATCCCCTCCCCCCAGCTCTTCTAGTGTACAGGGCTCTTCTCTCTCTTTCAATCCCCTCCCCCAGCTCTTCTAGCGTACCGGGCTCTTGTCCCTCTATCCCCTCCCCCCAGCTCTTCTAGTGTACAGGGCTCTTCTCTCTCTTTCAATCCCCTCCCCCAGCCCTTCTAGGGTACAGGGCTCTTCTCTCTCTTCCAATCCCCTCCCCCAGCTCTTCTAGTGTACAGGGCTCTTCTCCCTCTTTTAATCCCCATCCCCCTGCTCTTCTAGTGTACAGGGCTCTTCTCCCTCTTTGAATCCCCTCCCCCAGCTCTTCTAGTATGTAGGGCTCTTCCCTCTCTTTCAATCCCCTCCCCCAGCTCTTCTAGTGTGTAGGGCTCTTCTCCCTCTTTCAATCCCCTTCCCCAGCTCTTCTAGTGGTCAGGGCTCTTCTCCCTCTTTCAATCCCCTCCCCCAGCTCTTCTACTGTACAGGGCTCTTCCCCCTCTTTCATTCTCCTCCCCCAGCTCTTCTAGTGTACATGGCTCTTTTCCCTCTATCCCCTCCCCCAGCACTTTAGTGTAGAGGGCTTGTCTCCCTCTTTCAATCCCCTCCCCCAGCTCTTCTAGTGTACAGGGCTCTTCTCCCTCTATCCCCTCCCCCAGCTCTTCTAGTGTACAGGGCTCTTCTCCCTCTTTCAATCCCCTCCCCCAGCTCTCCTAGTGTACAGGGCTCTTCTCCCTCTTTCAATCCCCTCCCCCAGCTCTTCTAGTCTACAGGGCTCTTCCCCCTCTTTCAATCCCCTCCCCCAGCTCTTCTAGTGAACAGGGCTCTTCCCCCTCTTTCAATCCCCTCCCAGCAATTGTTCTAGTGTACAGGGCCCTTCTCCCTCTATCCCCTCCCCCAGCTCTTCTAGTGTACAGGGCTCTTCTCCCTCTTTCAATCCCCTCCCCCAGCTCTCCTAGTGTACAGGGCTCTTCTCCCTCTTTCAATCCCCTCCCCCAGCTCTTCTAGACTACAGGGCTCTTCCCCCTCTTTCAATCCCCTCCCCCAGCTCTTCTAGTGTACACGGCTCTTCTCCCTCTTTCAATCCCCTCGCAGCAACTGTTCTAGTGTACAGGGCTCTTCTCCCTCTTTCAATCCCCTCCCCCAGCTCTTCTAGTGTACAGGGCTCTTCTCCCTCTTTGAATCTCCATCCCCCAGCTCTTCTAGTGTACAGGGCTCTTCTCCCTCTTTGAATCCCCTCCCCCAGCTCTTCTAGTGTATAGGGCTCTCCCCCTCTTTCAATCCCCTCCCCCAGCTCTTCTAGTGTGTAGGGCTCTTCTCCCTCTTTCAATCCCCTCCCCCAGCTCTTCTAGTGTCCAGGGCTCTTCTCCCTCTATCCCCTCCCCCAGCTCTTCTAGTGTACAGGGCTCTTCTCCCTCTTTCAATCCCCTCCCCCAGCTCTTCTAGTGTACAGGGCTCTTCGCCCTCTTTGAATCTCCATCCCCCCAGCTCTTCTAGTGTACAGGGCTCTTCTCCCTCTTGGAATCCCCTCCCCCAGCTCTTCTAGTGTATAGGGCTCTTCCCCCTCTTTCAATCCCCTCCCCAGCTCTTCTAGTGTGTAGGGCTCTTCTCCCTCTTTCAATCCCCTCCCCCAGCTCTTCTAGTGTTCAGCATAGCTCGCAACCATTTGTGTTGCAAAGGCGGGTGAAATCACCCGATTTTTTTTTTGGCGGGTGAAACGCCCATTGGAATGAATGGGCGTGCAGGAGGCTTGGCGGGTGAGTCAGCCCTTTACAAGGCGGGTGACACCCGCCATAAGAGTGTGAGTTCAGAGCTATGGTGTTGAGGGCTCTTCTCCCTCTTTCAATCCCCTCCCCCAGCTCTTCTAGTGTACAGGGCTCTTCCACCTCTTTCATTCTCCTCCCCCAGCTCTTCTAGTGTACAGGGCTCTTCTCCCTCTATCCCCTCCCCCAGCACTTTTAGTGTAGAGGGCTCCTCTCCCTCTTTCAATCCCCTCCCCCAGCTCTTCTAGTGTAGAGGGCTCTTCTCCCTCTATCCCCTCCCCAGCTCTTCTAGTGTACAGGGCTCTTCTCCCTCTTTCAATCCCCTCCCCCGGCTCTTCTAGTGTACAGGGCTCTTCTCCCTCTATCCCCTCCCCCAGCTCTTCTAGTGTACAGGGCTCTTATCCCTCTTTCAATCCACTCTCCCAGCTCTTCTAGTGTACAGGGCTCTTCTCCCTCTTTCAATCCCCTCCCCCAGCTCTTCTAGTGTACAGGGCTCTTCTCCCTCTATCCCCTCCCCTAGCTCTCCTAGTCTACAGGGCTCTTCTCCCTCTTTCAATCCCCTCCCCAGCTCTTCTAGTGCACAGGGCTCTTCTTCCTCTATGCCCTCCGCCAGCTCTTCTAGTGTGCAGGGCTCTTCTCCCTCTTTCAATCCCCTCCCCCAGCTCTTCTAGTGTACAGGGCTCTTCCCCCTCTTTCATTCTCCTCCCCCAGCTCTTCTAGTGTACATGGCTCTTCTCCCTCTATCCCCTCCCCCAGCACTTTTAGTGTAGAGGGCTCTTCTCCCTCTTTCAATCCCTCCCCCAGCTCTTCTAGTGTACAGGGCTCTTCTCCCTCTATCCCCTCCCCCAGCTCTTCTAGTGTACAGGGCTCTTCTCCCTCTTTCAATCCCCTCCCCCAGCTCTCCTAGTGTACAGGGCTCTTCTCCCTCTTTGAATCCCCTCCCCCAGCTCTTCTAGTGTATAGGGCTCTTCCCCCTCTTTGAATCCCCTCCCCCAGCTCTTCTAGTGCGTAGGGCTCTTCTCCCTCTTTCAATCCCCTCCCCCAGCTCTTCTAGTGTTCAGCATAGCTCGCAACCATTTGTGTTGCAAAGGCGGGTGAAATCACCCGATTTTTTTTTTGGCGGGTGAAACGCCCATTGGAATGAATGGGCGTGCAGGAGGCTTGGCGGGTGAGTCAGCCCTTTACAAGGCGGGTGACACCCGCCATAAGAGTGTGAGTTCAGAGCTATGGTGTTGAGGGCTCTTCTCCCTCTTTCAATCCCCTCCCCCAGCTCTTCTAGTGTACAGGGCTCTTCCACCTCTTTCATTCTCCTCCCCCAGCTCTTCTAGTGTACAGGGCTCTTCTCCCTCTATCCCCTCCCCCAGCACTTTTAGTGTAGAGGGCTCCTCTCCCTCTTTCAATCCCCTCCCCCAGCTCTTCTAGTGTAGAGGGCTCTTCTCCCTCTATCCCCTCCCCAGCTCTTCTAGTGTACAGGGCTCTTCTCCCTCTTTCAATCCCCTCCCCCGGCTCTTCTAGTGTACAGGGCTCTTCTCCCTCTATCCCCTCCCCCAGCTCTTCTAGTGTACAGGGCTCTTATCCCTCTTTCAATCCACTCTCCCAGCTCTTCTAGTGTACAGGGCTCTTCTCCCTCTTTCAATCCCCTCCCCCAGCTCTTCTAGTGTAGAGGGCTCTTCTCCCTCTATCCCCTCCCCTAGCTCTCCTAGTCTACAGGGCTCTTCTCCCTCTTTCAATCCCCTCCCCAGCTCTTCTAATGCACAGGGCTCTTCTTCCTCTATGCCCTCCGCCAGCTCTTCTAGTGTGCAGGGCTCTTCTCCCTCTTTCAATCCCCTCCCCCAGCTCTTCTAGTGTACAGGGCTCTTCCCCCTCTTTCATTCTCCTCCCCCAGCTCTTCTAGTATACATGGCTCTTCTCCCTCTATCCCCTCCCCCAGCACTTTTAGTGTAGAGGGCTCTTCTCCCTCTTTCAATCCCTCCCCCAGCTCTTCTAGTGTACATGGCTCTTCTCCCTCTATCCCCTCCCCCAGCTCTTCTAGTGTACAGGGCTCTTCTCCCTCTTTCAATCCCCTCCCCCAGCTCTCCTAGTGTACAGGGCTCTTCTCCCTCTTTGAATCCCCTCCCCCAGCTCTTCTAGTGTATAGGGCTCTTCCCCCTCTTTGAATCCCCTCCCCCAGCTCTTCTAGTGCGTAGGGCTCTTCTCCCTCTTTCAATCCCCTCCCCCAGCTCTTCTAGTGTTCAGCATAGCTCGCAACATTTGTGTTGCAAAGGTGGGTGAAATCACCTGATTTTGTTTTTGGCGGGTGAGACGCCCATTGGAATGAATGGGCGTGAAGGAGGCTTGGCGGGTGAGTCAGCCCTTTACAAGGCGGGTGACACCCGCCATAAGAGTGTGAGTTGAGAGCTATGGTGTTGAGGGCTCTTCTCCCTCTTTCAATCCCCTCCCCCAGCTCTTCTAGTGTACAGGGCTCTTCCACCTCTTTCATTCTCCTCCCCCAGCTCTTCTAGTGTACAGGGCTCTTCTCCCTCTATCCCCTCCCCCTGCACTTTTAGTGTAGAGGGCTCTTCTCCCTCTTTCAATCCCCTCCCCCAGCTCTTCTAGTGTACAGGGCTCTTCTCCCTCTATCCCCTCCCCCAGCTCTTCTAGTGTACAGGGCTCTTCTCCCTCTTTCAATCCCCTCCCCCAGCTCTTCTAGTGTACAGGGCTCTTCTCCCTCTATCCCCTCCCCCAGCTCTTGTAGTGTACAGGGCTCTTCTCCCTCTTTCAATCCCCTCTCCCAGCTCTTCTAGTGTACAGGGCTCTTCTCCCTCTTTCAATCCCCTCCCCCAGCTCTCCTAGTGTACAGGGCTCTTCTCCCTCTATCCCCTCCCCCAGCTCTTCTAGTGTCCATGGCTCTTCCCCCTCTTTCAATCCCCTCCCCCAGCTCTTCTAGTGTACAGGGCTCTTCCCCCTCTTTCAATCCCCTCTCCCAGCTCTTCTAGTGTACAGGGCTATTCCCCCTCTTTCCATCCCCCTTCCCCAGAACTTCTAGTGTACATGGCTATTCTCCCTATTTCAACCCCCTCCCCCCCAGCTCTTCTAGTGTACAGGGCTCTTCCCCCTCTTTCAATCCCCTCCCCCAGCTCTTCTAGTGTACAGGGCTCTTCCCCCTCTTTCAATCTCCTCCCCCAGCACTTCTAGTGTACAGGGCTCTTCTCCCTCTATCTCCTCTCCCAGCTCTTCTACTGTACAGGGCTCTTCTCCCTCTTGCAATCTCCTCCCCCAGCTCTTCTAGTGTACAGGGCTCTTCCCCCTCTTTCAATCCCCTCCCCCCAGCTCTTCTAGTGTACAGAGCCCTTCTCCCTCTTTCAGTCCCCTCCCCCAGCTCTTCTAGCGTACAGGGCTCTTGTCCCTCTATCCCCTCCCCCCAGCTCTTCTAGTGTACAGGGCTCTTCTCCCTCTTTCAATCCCCTCCCCCAGCTCTCCTAGTGTACAGGGCTCTTCTCCCTCTTTCAATCCCCTCCACCAGCTCTTCTAGTCCACAGGGCTCTTCCCCCTCTTTCAATCCCCTCCCCCAGCTCTCCTAGTGTACAGGGCTCTTCTCCCTCTTTCAATCCCCTCCCAGCAACTGTTCTAGTGTACAGGGCTCTTCTCCCTCTATCCCCTCCCCCAGCTCTTCTAGTGTACAGGGCTCTTCTCCCTCTTTCAATCCCCTCCCCCAGCTCTTCTAGTGTACAGGGCTCTTCTCCCTCTATCCCCTCCCCCAGCTCTTCTAGTGTACAGGGCTCTTCTCCCTCTTTCAATCCCCTCCCCCAGCTCTTCTAGTGTACAGGGCTCTTCTCCCTCTATCCCCTCCCCCAGCTCTTCTAGTGTACAGGGCTCTTCTTCCTCTTTCAATCCCCTCTCCCAGCTCTTCTAGTGTACAGGGCTCTTCTCCCTCTTTCAATCCCCTCCCCCAGCTCTTCTAGTGTACAGGGCTCTTCTCCCTCTATCCCCTCCCCCAGCTCTTCTAGTCTACAGGGCTCTTCTCCCTCTTTCAATCCCCTCCCCCAGCTCTTCTAGTGCACAGGGCTCTTCTCCCTCTATCCCCTCCCCCAGCTCTTCTAGTGTACAGGGCTCTTCCCCCTCTTTCATTCTCCTCCCCCATCTCTTCTAGTGTACAGGGCTCTTCTCCCTCTATCCCCTCCCCCAGCACTTTTAGTGTAGAGGGCTATTCCCCCTCTTTCAATCCCCTCCCCCAGCTCTTCTAGTGTACAGGGCTCTTCCCCCTCTTTCAATCTCCTCCCCCAGCTCTTCTAGTGTACAGGGCTCTTCTCCCTCTATCCCCTCCCCCAGCTCTTCTAGTGTACAGGGCTCTTCTCCCTCTTTTCATCTCCTCTCCCAGCACTTCTACTGTACAGGGCTCTTCTCCCTCTTGCAATCTCCTCCCCCAGCTCTTCTAGTGTACAGGGCTCTTCCCACTCTTTCAATCCCCTCCCCCCAGCTCGTCTAGTGTACAGGGCTCTTCTCCCTCTTTCAATCCCCTCCCCCAGCTCTTCTAGCGTACAGGGCTCTTGTCCCTCTATCCCCTCCCCCCAGCTCTTCTAGTGTACAGGGCTCTTGTCCCTCTATCCCCTCCCCCCAGCTCTTCTAGTGTACATGGCTCTTCTCTCTCTTCCAATCCCCTCCCCCAGCTCTTCTAGTGTACAGGGCTCTTCTCCCTCTTTTAATCCCCATCCCCCAGCTCTTCTAGTGTACAAGGCTCTTCTCCCTCTTTGAATCCCCTCGCCCAGCTCTTCTAGTATATAGGGCTCTTCCCCCTCTTTCAATCCCCTCCCCCAGCTCTTCTAGTGTGTAGGGCTCTTCTCCCTCTTTCAATCCCCTTCCCCAGCTCTTCTAGTGTTCAGGGCTCTTCTCCCTCTTTCAATCCCCTCCCCCAGCTCTTCTAGTGTACAGGGCTCCTCCCCCTCTTTCATTCTCCTCCCCCAGCTCTTCTAGTGTACATGGCTCTTTTCCCTCTATCCCCTCCCCCAGCACTTTAGTGTAGAGGGCTCGTCTCCCTCTTTCAATCCCCTCCCCCAGCTCCTTCTAGTGTACAGGGCTCTTCTCCCTCTATCCCCTCCCCCGGCTCTTCTAGTGTACAGGGCTCTTCTCCCTCTTTCAATCCCCTCCCCCAGCTCTCCTAGTGTACAGGGCTCTTCTCCCTCTTTCAATCCCCTCCCCCAGCTCTTCTAGTCTACAGGGCTCTTCCCCCTCTTTCAATCCCCTCCCCCAGCTCTTCTAGTGTACAGGGCTCTTCTCCCTCTTTCAATCCCCTCCCAGCAACTGTTCTAGTGTACAGGGCTCTTCTCCCTCTATCCCCTCCCCCAGCTCTTCTAGTGTACAGGGCTCTTCTCCCTCTTTCAATCCCCTCCCCCAGCTCTTCTAGTGTACAGGGTTCTTCTCCCTCTATCCCCACCCCCAGCTCTTCTAGTGTACTGGGCTCTTCTCCCTCTTTCCATCTCCTCTCCCAGCTCTTCTACTGTACAGGGCTCTTCTCCCTCTTGCAATCTCCTCCCCCAGCTCTTCTAGTGTACAGGGCTCTTCCCCCTCTTTCAATCCCCTCCCCCCAGCTCTTCTAGTGTACAGGGCTCTTCTCCCTCTTTCAATCCCCTCCCCAAGCTCTTCTAGCGTACAGGACTCTTGTCCCTCTATCCCCTCCCCCCAGCTCTTCTAGTGTACAGGGCTCTTCTCTCTCTTTCAATCCCCTCCCCCAGCTCTTCTAGGGTACAGGGCTCTTCTCTCTCTTCCAATCCCCTCCCAGCAACTGTTTTAGTGTACAGGGCTCTTATCCCTCTATCCCCTCCCCCAGCTCTTCTAGTGTACAGGGCTCTTCTCCCTCTTTCAATCCCCTCCCCCAGCTCTTCTAGTGTACAGGGTTCTTCTCCCTCTATCCCCTCCCCCAGCTCTTCTAGTGTACTGGGCTCTTCTCCCTCTTTCCATCTCCTCTCCCAGCTCTTCTACTGTACAGGGCTCTTCTCCCTCTTGCAATCTCCTCCCCCAGCTCTTCTAGTGTACAGGGCTCTTCCCCCTCTTTCAATCCCCTCCCCCAGCTCTTCTAGTGTACAGGGCTCTTCTCCCTCTTTCAATCCCCTCCCCAAGCTCTTCTAGCGTACAGGACTCTTGTCCCTCTAGCCCCTCCCCCCAGCTCTTCTAGTGTACAGGGCTCTTCTCTCTCTTCCAATCCCCTCCCCCAGCTCTTCTAGTGTACAGGTCTCTTCTCCCTCTTTGAATCCCCATCCCCCAGCTCTTCTAGTGTACAGGGCTCTTCTCCCTCTTCGAATCCCCTCCCCCAGCTCTTCTAGTATATAGGGCTCTTCCCCCTCTTTCAATCCCCTCCCCCATCTCTTCTAGTGTGTAGGGCTCTTCTCCCTCTTTCAGTCCCCTCCCCCAGCTCTTCTAGTGTGCAGGGCTCTTCTCCCTCTTTCAATCCCCTCCCCCAGCTCTTCTAGTGTACAGGGCTCTTCCCCCTCTTTCATTCTCCTCCCCCAGCTCTTCTAGTGTACATGGCTCTTCTCCCTCTATCCCCTCCCCCAGCACTTTTAGTGTAGAGGGCTCTTCTCCCTCTTTCAATCCCCTCACCCAGCTCTTCTAGTGTACAGGGCTCTTCTCCCTCTATCACCTCCCCCAGCTCTTCTAGTGTACAGGGCTCTTATCCCTCTTTCAATCCCCTCCCCCAGCTCTCCTAGTGTACAGGGCTCTTCTCCCTCTTTCAATCCCCTCCCCCAGCTCTTCTAGTGTACAGGGCTCTTCTCCCTCTATCCCCTCCCCCAGCTCTTCTAGTGCACAGGGCTCTTCTCCCTCTTTCCATCTCCTCTCCCAGCTCTTCTACTGTACAGGGCTCTTCTCCCTCTTGCAATCTGCTCCCCCAGCTCTTCTAGTGTACAGGGCTCTCCCCCTCTTTCAATCCCCTCCCCCCAGCTCTTCTAGTGTACAGGGCTCTTCTCCCTCTTTCAATCCCCTCCCCCAGCTCTTCTAGCGTACAGGGCTCTTGTCCCTCTATCCCCTCCCCCCAGCTCTTCTAGTGTACAGGGCTCTTCTCTCTCTTTCAATCCCCTCCCCCAGCTCTTCTAGGATACAGGTCTCTTCTCTCTCTTCCAATCCCCTCCCCCAGCTCTTCTAGTGTACAGGGCTCTTCTCCCTCTTTGAATCCCCATCCCCCAGCTCTTCTAGTGTACAGGGTTCTTCTCCCTCTTTGAGTCCCCTCCCCCAGCTCTTCTAGTATATAGGGCTCTTCCCCCTCTTTCAATCCCCTCCCCCAGCTCTTCTAGTGTTCAGGGCTCTTCTCCCTCTTTCAATCCCCTCCCCCAGCTCTTCTAGTGTACAGGGCTCTTCCCACTCTTTCATTCTCCTCCCCCACCTCTTCTAGTGTACATGTCTCTTCTCCCTCTATCCCCTCCCCCAGCACTTTTAGTGTAGAGGGCTCTTCTCCCTCTTTCAATCCCCTCCCCCAGCTCTTCTAGTGTACAGGGCTCTTCTCCCTCTATCCCCTCCCCCAGCACTTTTAGTGTAGAGGGCTCTTCTCCCTCTTTCAATCCCCTCCCCCAGCTCTTCTAGTGTACAGGGCTCTTCTCCCTCTATCCCCTCCCCCAGCTCTTCTAGTGTACAGGGCTCTTCTCCCTCTTTCAATCCCCTCCCCCAGCTCTTCAAGTGTACAGGGCTCTTCTCCCTCTATCCCCCCCCAGCTCTTCTAGTGTACAGGGCTCTTCTCCCTCTTTCAATCCCCTCCCCCAGCTCTTCTAGTGTACAGGGCTCTTCTCCCTCTATCCCCTCCCCCAGCTCTTCTAGTGTACAGGGCTCTTCTCCCTCTTTCAATCCCCTCCCCCAGCTCTTCTAGTGTACAGGGCTCCTCTCCCTCTATCCCCTCCCCCAGCACTTTTAGTGTAGAGGGCTCTTCTCCCTCTTTCAATCCCCTCACCCAGCTCTTCTAGTGTACAGGGCTCTTCTCCCTCTATCACCTCCCCCAGCTCTTCTAGTGTACAGGGCTCTTATCCCTCTTTCAATCCCCTCCCCCCAGCTCTCCTAGTGTACAGGGCTCTTCTCCCTCTTTCAATCCCCTCCCCCAGCTCTTCTAGTGTACAGGGCTCTTCTCCCTCTATCCCCTCCCCCAGCTCTTCTAGTGCACAGGGCTCTTCTCCCTCTTTCCATCTCCTCTCCCAGCTCTTCTACTGTACAGGGCTCTCCTCCCTCTTGCAATCTGCTCCCCCAGCTCTTCTAGTGTACAGGGCTCTCCCCCCTCTTTCAATCCCCTCCCCCCAGCTCTTCTAGTGTACAGGGCTCTTCTCCCTCTTTCAATCCCCTCCCCCAGCTCTTCTAGCGTACAGGGCTCTTGTCCCTCTATCCCCTCCCCCCAGCTCTTCTAGTGTACAGGGCTCTTCTCTCTCTTTCAATCCCCTCCCCCAGCTCTTCTAGGGTACAGGACTCTTCTCTCTCTTCCAATCCCCTCCCCCAGCTCTTCTAGTGTACAGGGCTCTTCTCCCTCTTTGAATCCCCATCCCCCAGCTCTTCTAGTGTACAGGGTTCTTCTCCCTCTTTGAATCCCCTCCCCCAGCTCTTCTAGTATATAGGGCTCTTCCCCCTCTTTCAATCCCCTCCCCCAGCTCTTCTAGTGTGTAGGGCTCTTCTCCCTCTTTCAATCCCCTCCCCCAGCTCTTCTAGTGTTCAGGCCTCTTCTCCCTCTTTCAATCCCCTCCCCCAGCTCTTCTAAGGTACAGGGCTCTTCCCACTCTTTCATTCTCCTCCCCCACATCTTCTAGTGTACATGTCTCTTCTCCCTCTATCCCCTCCCCCAGCACTTTTAGTGTAGAGGGCTCTTCTCCCTCTTTCAATCCCCTCCCCCAGCTCTTCTAGTGTACAGGGCTCTTCTCCCTCTATCCCCTCCCCCAGCACTTTTAGTGTAGAGGGCTCTTCTCCCTCTTTCAATCCCCTCCCCCAGCTCTTCTAGTGTACAGGGCTCTTCTCCCTCTATCCCCTCCCCCAGCTCTTCTAGTGTACAGGGCTCTTCTCCCTCTTTCAATCCCCTCCCCCAGCTCTTCTAGTGTACAGGGCTCTTCTCCCTCTATCCCCCCCCCCAGCTCTTCTAGTGTACAGGGCTCTTCTCCCTCTTTCAATCCCCTCCCACAGCTCTTCTAGTGTACAGGGCTCTTCTCCCTCTATCCCCTCCCCCAGCTCTTCTAGTGTACAGGGCTCTTCTCCCTCTTTCAATCCCCTCCCCCAGCTCTTCTAGTGTACAGGGCTCCTCTCCCTCTATCCCCTCCCCCAGCTCTTCTAGTGTACAGGGCTCTTCTCCCTCGATCCCCTCCCCCAGCTCTTCTAGTGTACAGGGCTCTTCTCCCTCTATCCCCCCCCCCAGCTCTTCTAGTGTACAGGGCTCTTCTCCCTCTTTCAATCCCCTCCCCCAGCTCTTCTAGTGTACAGGGCTCTTCTCCCTGTATCCCCTCCCCCAGCTCTTCTAGTGTACAGGGCTCCTCTCCCTCTATCCCCTCCCCCAGCTCTTCTAGTGTACAGGGCTCTTCTCCCTCTTTCAATACCCTCCCCCAGCTCTTCTAGTGTACAGGGCTCATCCCCCTCTTTCATTCTCCTCCCCCAGCTCTTCTAGTGTACAGGGCTCTTCTCCCTCTATCCCCTCCCCCAGCACTTTTAGTGTAGAGGGATCTTCTCCCTCTTTCAATCCCCTCCCCCAGCTCTTCTAGTGTACAGGGCTCTTCTCCCTCTATCCCCTCCCCCAGCTCTTCTAGTGTTCTGGGCTCTTCTCCCTCTTTCAATCCCCTCCCCCAGCTCTTCTAGTGTACAGGGCTCTTCCCCCTCTTTCATTCTCCTCCCCCAGCTCTTCTAGTGTACATGGGTCTTCTCCCTCTATCCCCTCACCCAGCACTTTTAGTGTAGAGGGCTCTTCTCCCTCTTTCAATCCCCTCCCCCAGCTCTTCTAGTGTACAGGGCTCTTCTCCCTCTATCCCCTCCCCCAACTCTTCTAGTGTACAGGGCTCTTCTCCCTCTTTCAATCCCCTCCCCCAGCTCTCCTAGTGTACAGGGCTCTTCTCCCTCTTTCAATCCCCTCCCCCAGCTCTTCTAGACTACAGGGCTCTTCCCCCTCTTTCAATCCCCTCCCCCAGCTCTTCTAGTGTACACGGCTCTTCTCCCTCTTTCAATCCCCTCGCAGCAACTGTTCTAGTGTACAGGGCTCTTCTCCCTCTTTCAATCCCCTCCCCCAGCTCTTCTAGTGTACAGGGCTCTTCTCCCTCTTTGAATCTCCATCCCCCAGCTCTTCTAGTGTACAGGGCTCTTCTCCCTCTTGGAATCCCCTCCCCCAGCTCTTCTAGTGTATAGGGCTCTTCCCCCTCTTTCAATCCCCTCCCCAGCTCTTCTAGTGTGTAGGGCTCTTCTCCCTCTTTCAATCCCCTCCCCCAGCTCTTCTAGTGTTCAGCATAGCTCGCAACCATTTGTGTTGCAAAGGCGGGTGAAATCACCCGATTTTTTTTTTGGCGGGTGAAACGCCCATTGGAATGAATGGGCGTGCAGCAGGCTTGGCGGGTGAGTCAGCCCTTTACAAGGCGGGTGACACCCGCCATAAGAGTGTGAGTTGAGAGCTATGGTGTTGAGGGCTCTTCTCCCTCTTTCAATCCCCTCCCCCAGCTCTTCTAGTGTACAGGGATCTTCCACCTCTTTCATTCTCCTCCCCCAGCTCTTCTAGTGTACAGGGCTCTTCTCCCTCTATCCCCTCCCCCAGCACTTTTAGTGTAGAGGGCTCTTCTCCCTCTTTCAATCCCCTCCCCCACCTCTTCTAGTGTACAGGGCTCTTCTCCCTCTATCCCCTCCCCCAGCTCTTCTAGTGTACAGGGCTCTTCTCCCTCTTTCAATCCCCTCCCCCAGCTCTTCTAGTGTACAGGGCTCTTCTCCCTCTATCCCCTCCCCCAGCTCTTCTAGTGTACAGGGCTCTTATCCCTCTTTCAATCCACTCTCCCAGCTCTTCTAGTGTACAGGGCTCTTCTCCCTCTTTCAATCCACTCCCCCAGCTCTTCTAGTGTACAGGGCTCTTCTCCCTCTATCCCCTCCCCTAGCTCTTCTAGTCTACAGGGCTCTTCTCCCTCTTTCAATCCCCTCCCCGGCTCTTCTAGTGCACAGGGCTCTTCTCCCTCTATCCCCTCCCCCAGCTCTTCTAGTGTTCAGGGCTCTTCTCCCTCTTTCAATCCCCTCCCCCAGCTCTTCTAGTGTACAGGGCTCTTCCCCCTCTTTCATTCTCCTACCCCAGCTCTTCTAGTGTACATGGCTCTTCTCCCTCTATCCCCTCCCCCAGCACTTTTAGTGTAGAGGGCTCTTCTCCCTCTTTCAATCCCTCCCCCAGCTCTTCTAGTGTACATGGCTCTTCTCCCTCTATCCCCTCCCCCAGCTCTTCTAGTGTACAGGGCTCTTCTCCCTCTTTCAATCCCCTCCCCCAGCTCTCCTAGTGTACAGGGCTCTTCTCCCTCTTTGAATCCCCTCCCCCAGCTCTTCTAGTGTATAGGGCTCTTCCCCCTCTTTCAATCCCCTCTCCCAGCTCTTCTAGTGTGTAGGGCTCTTCTCCCTCTTTCAATCCCCTCCCCCAGCTCTTCTAGTGTTCAGCATAGCTCGCAACATTTGTGTTGCAAAGGCGGGGGAAATCACCCGATTTTGTTTTTGGCGGGTGAGACGCCCATTGGAATGAATGGGCGTGCAGGAGGCTTGGCGGGTGAGTCAGCCCTTTACAAGGCGGGTGACACCCGCCATAAGAGTGTGAGTTGAGAGCTATGGTGTTGAGGGCTCTTCTCCCTCTTTCAATCCCCTCCCCCAGCTCTTCTAGTGTACAGGGCTCTTCCACCTCTTTCATTCTCCTCCCCCAGCTCTTCTAGTGTACAGGGCTCTTCTCCCTCTATCCCCTCCCCCAGCACTTTTAGTGTAGAGGGCTCTTCTCCCTCTTTCAATCCCCTCCCCCAGCTCTTCTAGTGTACAGGGCTCTTCTCCCTCTATCCCCTCCCCCAGCTCTTCTAGTGTACAGGGCTCTTCTCCCTCTTTCAATCCCCTCCGCCAGCTCTTCTAGTGTACAGGGCTCTTCTCCCTCTATCCCCTCCCCCAGCTCTTCTAGTGTACAGGGCTCTTCTCCCTCTTTCAATCCCCTCTCCCAGCTCTTCTAGTGTACAGGGCTCTTCTCCCTCTTTCAATCCCCTCCCCCAGCTCTCCTAGTGTACAGGGCTCTTCTCCCTCTATCCCCTCCCCCAGCTCTTCTAGTGTCCATGGCTCTTCCCCCTCTTTCAATCCCCTCCCCCAGCTCTTCTAGTGTACAGGGCTCTTCCCCCTCTTTCAATCCCCTCTCCCAGCTCTTCTAGTGTACAGGGCTATTCCCCCTCTTTCCATCCCCCTTCCCCAGAACTTCTAGTGTACTGGGCTATTCTCCCTATTTCAACCCCCTCCCCCCCAGCTCTTCTAGTGTACAGGGCTCTTCCCCCTCTTTCAATCCCCCCCCCAGCTCTTCTAGTGTACAGGGCTCTTCTCCCTCTATCTCCTCTCCCAGCTCTTCTACTGTACAGGGCTCTTCTCCCTCTTGCAATCTCCTCCCCCAGCTCTTCTAGTGTACAGGGCTCTTCCCCCTCTTTCAATCCCCTCCCCCCAGCTCTTCTAGTGTACAGAGCCCTTCTCCCTCTTTCAGTCCCCTCCCCCAGCTCTTCTAGCGTACAGGGCTCTTGTCCCTCTATCCCCTCCCCCCAGCTCTTCTAGTGTACAGGGCTCTTCTCCCTCTTTCAATCCCCTCCCCCAGCTCTCCTAGTGTACAGGGCTCTTCTCCCTCTTTCAATCCCCTCCACCAGCTCTTCTAGTCTACAGGGCTCTTCCCCCTCTTTCAATCCCCTCCCCCAGCTCTTCTAGTGTACAGGGCTCTTCTCCATCTTTCAATCCCCTCCCAGCAACTGTTCTAGTGTACAGGGCTCTTCTCCCTCTATCCCCTCCCCCAGCTCTTCTAGTGTACAGGGCTCTTCTCCCTCTTTCAATCCCCTCCCCCAGCTCTTCTAGTGTACAGGGTTCTTCTCCCTCTATCCCCTCCCCCAGCTCTTCTAGTGTACAGGGCTCTTCTCCCTCTTTCCATCTCCTCTCCCAGATCTTCTACTGTACAGGGCTCTTCTCCCTCTTGCAATCTCCTCCCCCAGCTCTTCTAGTGTACAGGGCTCTTCCCCCACTTTCAATCCCCTCCCCCCAGCTCTTCTAGTGTACAGGGCTCTTCTCCCTCTTTCAATCCCCTCCCCCAGCTCTTCTAGCGTACAGGGCTCTTGTCCCTCTATCCCCTCCCCCCAGCTCTTCTAGTGTACAGGGCTCTTCTCTCTCTTTTCGCGCCTTGAAACACTTGTGTATAGGCGCGTTACAAATGCCATATCATATCATATCTTTCAATCCCCTCCCCCAGCTCTTCTAGGGTACAGGGCTCTTCTCTCTCTTCCAATCCCCTCCCCCAGCTCTTCTAGTGTACAGGGCTCTTCTCCCTCTTTGAATCCCCATCCCCCAGCTCTTCTAGTGTACAGGGCTCTTCTCCCTCTTTGAATCCCCTCCCCCAGCTCTTCTAGTATATAGGGCCCTTCCACCTCTTTCAATCCCCTCCACCAGCTCTTCTAGTCTACAGGGCTCTTCCCCCTCTTTCAATCCCCTCCCCCAGATCTTCTATTGTACAGGGCTCTTCTCCCTCTTTCAATCCCCTCCCAGCAACTGTTCTAGTGTACAGGGCTCTTCTCCCTCTATCCCCTCCCCCAGCTCTTCTAGTGTGTAGGGCTCTTCTCCCTCTTTCAATCCCCTCCCCCAGCTCTTCTAGTGTGCAGGGCTCTTCTCCCTCTTTCAATCCCCTCCCCCAGCTCTTCTAGTGTACAGGGCTCTTCCCCCTCTTTCATTCTCCTCCCCCTGCTCTTCTAGTGTACATGGCTCTTCCCACTCTATCCCCTCCCCAAGCACTTTTAGTGTAGAGGGCTCTTCTCCCTCTTTCAATCCCCTCCCCGAGCTCTTCTAGTGTACAGAGCTCTTCTCCCTGTATCCCCTCCACCAGCTCTTCTAGTGTACAGGGCTCTTCTCCCTCTTTCAATCCCCTCCCCCAGCTCTTCTAGTGTACAGGGTTCTTCTCCCTCTATCCCCTCCCCCAGCTCTTCTAGTGTACAGGGCTGTTCTCCCTCTTTCCATCTCCTCTCCCAGATCTTCTACTGTACAGGGCTCTTCTCCCTCTTGCAATCTCCTCCCCCAGCTCTTCTAGTGTACAGGGCTCTTCCCCCACTTTCAATCCCCTCCCCCCAGCTCTTCTAGTGTACAGGGCTCTTCTCCCTCTTTCAATCCCCTCCCCCAGCTCTTCTAGCGTACAGGGCTCTTGTCCCTCTATCCCCTCCCCCCAGCTCTTCTAGTGTACAGGGCTCTTCTCTCTCTTTTCGCGCCTTGAAACACTTGTGTATAGGCGCGTTACAAATGCCATATCATATCATATCTTTCAATCCCCTCCCCCAGCTCTTCTAGGGTACAGGGCTCTTCTCTCTCTTCCAATCCCCTCCCCCAGCTCTTCTAGTGTACAGGGCTCTTCTCCCTCTTTGAATCCCCATCCCCCAGCTCTTCTAGTGTACAGGGCTCTTCTCCCTCTTTGAATCCCCTCCCCCAGCTCTTCTAGTATATAGGGCCCTTCCACCTCTTTCAATCCCCTCCACCAGCTCTTCTAGTCTACAGGGCTCTTCCCCCTCTTTCAATCCCCTCCCCCAGCTGTTCTATTGTACAGGGCTCTTCTCCCTCTTTCAATCCCCTCCCAGCAACTGTTCTAGTGTACAGGGCTCTTCTCCCTCTATCCCCTCCCCCAGCTCTTCTAGTGTGTAGGGCTCTTCTCCCTCTTTCAATCCCCTCCCCCAGCTCTTCTAGTGTGCAGGGCTCTTCTCCCTCTTTCAATCCCCTCCCCCAGCTCTTCTAGTGTACAGGGCTCTTCCCCCTCTTTCATTCTCCTCCCCCTGCTCTTCTAGTGTACATGGCTCTTCCCCCTCTATCCCCTCCCCAAGCACTTTTAGTGTAGAGGGCTCTTCTCCCTCTTTCAATCCCCTCCCCGAGCTCTTCTAGTGTACAGAGCTCTTCTCCCTCTATCCCCTCCCCCAGCTCTTCTAGTGTACAGGGATCTTCTCCCTCTTTCAATCCCCTCCCCCAGCTCTCCTAGTGTACAGGGCTCCTCTCCCTCTTTCAATCCCCTCCCCCAGCTCTTCTAGTGTACAGGGCTCTTCTCCCTCTATCCCCTCCCCCAGCTCCTCTAGTGTACAGGGCTCTTCTCCCTCTTTCCATCTCCTCTCCCAGCTCTTCTACTGTACAGGGCTCTTCTCCCTCTTGCAATCTCCTCCCCCAGCTCTTTTAGTGTACAGGGCTCTCCCCCCTCTTTCAATCCACTCCCCCAGCTCTTCTAGTGTACAGGGCTCTTCTCCTTCTTTCAATCCCCTCCCCCAGCTCTTCTAGCGTACAGGGCTCTTGTCCCTCTATCCCCTCCCCCCAGCTCTTCTAGTGTACAGGGCTCTTCTCTCTCTTTCAATCCCCTCCCCCAGCTCTTCTAGGGTACAGGGCTCTTCTCTCTCTTCCAATCCCCTCCCCCAGCTCTTCTAGTGTACAGGGCTCTTCTCCCTCTTTGAATCCCCATCCCCCAGCTCTTCTAGTGTACAGGGCTCTTCTCCCTCTTTGAATCCCCTCCCCCAGCTCTTCTAGTATATAGGGCTCTTCCCCCTCTTTCAATCCCCTCCCCCAGCACTTTTAGTGTAGAGGGCTCTTCTCCCTCTTTCAATCCCCTCCCCCAGCTCTTCTAGTGTACAGGGCTCTTCTGCCTCTTTCAATCCCCTCCCCCAGCTCTTCTAGTGTACAGGGCTCTTCTCCCTCTTTCAATCCCCTCCCAGCAATTGTTCTAGTGTACAGGGCTCTTCTCCCTCTATCCCCTCCCCCAGCTCTTCTAGTGTACAGGGCTCTTCTCCCTCTTTTAATCCCCTCCCCCAGCTCTCCTAGTGTACAGGGCTCTTCTCCCTCTTTCAATCCCCTCCCCCAGCTCTTCTAGACTACAGGGCTCTTCCCCCTCTTTCAATCCCCTCCCCCAGCTCTTCTAGTGTACACGGCTCTTCTCCCTCTTTCAATCCCCTCACAGCAACTGTTCTAGTGTACAGGGCTCTTCTCCCTCTTTCAATCCCCTCCCCCAGCTCTTCTAGTGTACAGGGCTCTTCTCCCTCTTTGAATCCCCATCCCCCAGCTCTTCTAGTGTACAGGGCTCTTCTCCCTCTTGGAATCCCCTCCCCCAGCTCTTCTAGTGTATAGGGCTCTTCCCCCTCTTTCAATCCCCTCCCCAGCTCTTCTAGTGTGTAGGGCTCTTCTCCCTCTTTCAATCCCCTCCCCCAGCTCTTCTAGTGTTCAGCATAGCTCGCAACCATTTGTGTTGCAAAGGCGGGTGAAATCACCCGATTTTTTTTTTGGCGGGTGAAACGCCCATTGGAATGAATGGGCGTGCAGGAGGCTTGGCGGGTGAGTCAGCCCTTTACAAGGCGGGTGACACCCGCCATAAGAGTGTGAGTTCAGAGCTATGGTGTTGAGGGCTCTTCTCCCTCTTTCAATCCCCTCCCCCAGCTCTTCTAGTGTACAGGGCTCTTCCACCTCTTTCATTCTCCTCCCCCAGCTCTTCTAGTGTACAGGGCTCTTCTCCCTCTATCCCCTCCCCCAGCACTTTTAGTGTAGAGGGCTCCTCTCCCTCTTTCAATCCCCTCCCCCAGCTCTTCTAGTGTAGAGGGCTCTTCTCCCTCTATCCCCTCCCCAGCTCTTCTAGTGTACAGGGCTCTTCTCCCTCTTTCAATCCCCTCCCCCAGCTCTTCTAGTGTACAGGGCTCTTCTCCCTCTATCCCCTCCCCCAGCTCTTCTAGTGTACAGGGCTCTTCTCCCTCTATCCCCTCCCCTAGCTCTCCTAGTCTACAGGGCTCTTCTCCCTCTTTCAATCCCCTCCCCAGCTCTTCTAGTGCACAGGGCTCTTCTTCCTCTATCGCCTCCCCCAGCTCTTCTAGTGTTCAGGGCTCTTCTCCCTCTTTCAATCCCCTCCCCCAGCTCTTCGAATGTACAGGGCTCTTCCCCCTCTTTCATTCTCCTCCCCCAGCTCTTCTAGTGTACATGGCTCTTCTCCCTCTATCCCCTCCCCCAGCACTTTTAGTGTAGAGGGCTCTTCTCCCTCTTTCAATCCCTCCCCCAGCTCTTCTAGTGTACATGGCTCTTCTCCCTCTATCCCCTCCCCCAGCTCTTCTAGTGTACAGGGCTCTTCTCCCTCTTTCAATCCCCTCCCCCAGCTCTCCTAGTGTACAGGGCTCTTCTCCCTCTTTGAATCCCCTCCCCCAGCTCTTCTAGTGTATAGGGCTCTTCCCCCTCTTTCAATCCCCTCCCCCAGCTCTTCTAGTGCGTAGGGCTCTTCTCCCTCTTTCAATCCCCTCCCCCAGCTCTTCTAGTGTTCAGCATAGCTCGCAACATTTGTGTTGCAAAGGCGGGTGAAATCACCCGATTTTGTTTTTGGCGGGTGAGACCCCATTGGAATGAATGGGCGTGCAGGAGGCTTGGCGGGTGAGTCAGCCCTTTACAAGGCGGGTGACACCCGCCATAAGAGTGTGAGTTGAGAGCTATGGTGTTGAGGGCTCTTCTCCCTCTTTCAATCCCCTCCCCCAGCTCTTCTAGTGTACAGGGCTCTTCCACCTCTTTCATTCTCCTCCCCCAGCTCTTCTAGTGTACAGGGCTCTTCTCCCTCTATCCCCTCCCCCAGCACTTTTAGTGTAGAGGGCTCTTCTCCCTCTTTCAATCCCCTCCCCCAGCTCTTCTAGTGTACAGGGCTCTTCTCCCTCTATCCCCTCCCCCAGCTCTTCTAGTGTACAGGGCTCTTCTCCCTCTTTCAATCCCCTCCCCCAGCTCTTCTAGTGTACAGGGCTCTTCTCCCTCTATCCCCTCCCCCAGCTCTTCTAGTGTACAGGGCTCTTCTCCCTCTTTCAATCCCCTCTCCCAGCTCCTCTAGTGTACAGGGCTCTTCTCCCTCTTTCAATCCCCTCCCCCAGCTCTCCTAGTGTACAGGGCTCTTCTCCCTCTATCCCCTCCCCCAGCTCTTCTAGTGTCCATGGTTCTTCCCCCTCTTTCAATCCCCTCCCCCAGCTCTTCTAGTGTACAGGGCTCTTCCCCCTCTTTCAATCCCCTCTCCCAGCTCTTCTAGTGTACAGGGCTATTCCCCCTCTTTCCATCCCCCTTCCCCAGAACTTCTAGTGTACAGGGCTATTCTCCCTATTTCAACCCCCTCCCCCCCAGCTCTTCTAGTGTACAGGGCTCTTCCCCCTCTTTCAATCCCCTCCCCCAGCTCTTCTAGTGTACAGGGCTCTTCCCCCTCTTTCAATCTCCTCCCCCAGTACTTCTAGTGTACAGGGCTCTTCTCCCTCTATCTCCTCTCCCAGCTCTTCTACTGTACAGGGCTCTTCTCCCTCTTGCAATTCCCTCCCCCAGCTCTTCTAGTGTACAGGGCTCTTCCCCCTCTTTCAATCCCCTCCCCCCAGCTCTTCTAGTGTACAGAGCCCTTCTCCCTCTTTCAGTCCCCTCCCCCAGCTCTTCTAGCGTACAGGGCTCTTGTCCCTCTATCCCCTCCCCCCAGCTCTTCTAGTGTACAGGGCTCTTCTCCCTCTTTCAATCCCCTCCCCCAGCTCTCCTAGTGTACAGGGCTCTTCTCCCTCTTTCAATCCCCTCCACCAGCTCTTCTAGTCTACAGGGCTCTTCCCCCTCTTTCAATCCCCTCCCCCAGCTCTTCTAGTGTACAGGGCTCTTCTCCCTCTTTCAATCCCCTCCCAGCAACTGTTCTAGTGTACAGGGCTCTTCTCCCTCTATCCCCTCCCCCAGCTCTTCTAGTGTACAGGGCTCTTCTCCCTCTTTCAATCCCCTCCCCCAGCTCTTCTAGTGTACAGGGTTCTTCTCCCTCTATCCCCTCCCCCAGCTCTTCTAGTGTACAGGGCTCTTCTCCCTCTTTCCATCTCCTCTCCCAGATCTTCTACTGTACAGGGCTCTTCTCCCTCTATCCCCTCCCCCAACACTTTTAGTGTAGAGGGCTCTTCTTCCTCTTTCAATCCCCACCCCCAGCTCTTCTAGTGTACAGGGCTCTTCTCCCTCTATCCCCTCCCCCCTCTCTTCTAGTGTACAGGGCTCTTCTCCCTCTTTCAATCCCCTCCCCCAGCTCTTCTAGTGTACAGGGCTCTTCTCCCTCTATCCCCTCCCCCAGCTCCTCTAGTGTACAGGGCTCTTATCCCTCTTTCAATCCACTCTCCCAGCTCTTCTAGTGTACAGGGCTCTTCTCCCTCTTTCAATCCCCTCCCCCAGCTCTTCTAGTGTACAGGGCTCTTCTCCCTCTACCCCCTCCCCCAGCTCTTCTAGTCTACAGGGCTCTTCTCCCTCTTTCAATCCCCTCCCCTAGCTCTTCTAGTGCACAGGGCTCTTCTCCCTCTATCCCCTCCCCCAGCTCTTCTAGTGTACAGGGCTCTTCTCCCTCTTTCCCCTCCCCCAGCTCTTCTAGTGTACAGGGCTCTTATCCCTCTTTCAATCCACTCTCCCAGCTCTTCTAGTGTACAGGGCTCTTCTCCCTCTTTCAATCCCCTCCCCCAGCTCTTCTAGTGTACAGGGCTCTTCTCCCTCTACCCCCTCCCCCAGCTCTTCTAGTCTACAGGGCTCTTCTCCCTCTTTCAATCCCCTCCCCCAGCTCTTCTAATGCACAGGGCTCTTCTCCCTCTATCCCCTCCCCCAGCTCTTCTAGTGTACAGGGCTCTTCTCCCTCTTTCAATCCCCTCCCCCAGCTCTTCTAGGTTACAGGGCTCTTCCCCCTCTTTTATTCTCCTCCCCCAGCTCTTCTAGTGTACAGGGCTCTTCTCCCTCTATCCCCTCCCCCAGCTCTTCTAGTGTACATGGCTCTTCTCCCTCTTTTCATCTCCTCTGCCAGCACTTCTACTGTACAGGGCTCTTCTCCCTCTTGCAATCTCCTCCCCCAGCTCTTCTAATGTACAGGGCTCTTCCCCCTCTTTCAATCCCCTCCCCCCAGCTCTTCTAGTGTACAGGGGTCTTCTCCCTCTTTCAATCCCCTCCCCCAGCTCTTCTAGCGTACAGGGCTCTTGTCCCTCTATCCCCTCCCCCCAGCTCTTCTAGTGTACAGGGCTCTTCTCTCTCTTTCAATCCCCTCCCCCAGCCCTTCTAGGGTACAGGGCTCTTCTCTCTCTTCCAATCCCCTCCCCCAGCTCTTCTAGTGTACAGGGCTCTTCTCCCTCTTTTAATCCCCATCCCCCAGCTCTTCTAGTGTACAGGGCTCTTCTCCCTCTTTGAATCCCCTCCCCCAGCTCTTCTAGTATATAGGGCTCTTCCACCTCTTTCAATCCCCTCCCCCAGCTCTTCTAGTGTGTAGGGCTCTTCTCCCTCTTTCAATCCCCTTCCCCAGCTCTTCTAGTGGTCAGGGCTCTTCTCCCTCTTTCAATCCCCTCCCCCAGCTCTTCTACTGTACACGGCTCTTCCCCCTCTTTCATTCTCCTCCCCCAGCTCTTCTAGTGTACATGGCTCTTTTCCCTCTATCCCCTCCCCCAGCACTTTAGTGTAGAGGGCTTGTCTCCCTCTTTCAATCCCCTCCCCCAGCTCTTCTAGTGTACAGGGCTCTTCTCCCTCTATCCCCTCCCCCAGCTCTTCTAGTGTACAGGGCTCTTCTCCCTCTTTCAATCCCCTCCCCCAGCTCTCCTAGTGTACAGGGCTCTTCTCCCTCTTTCAATCCCCTCCCCCAGCTCTTCTAGTCTACAGGGCTCTTCCCCCTCTTTCAATCCCCTCCCCCAGCTCTTCTAGTGTACAGGCTCTTCTCCCTCTTTCAATCCCCTCCCAGCAATTGTTCTAGTGTACAGGGCTCTTCTCCCTCTATCCCCTCCCCCAGCTCTTCTAGTGTACAGGGCTCTGCTCCCTCTTTCAATCCCCTCCCCCAGCTCTTCTAGTGTACAGGGCTCTTCTCCCTCTTTCCATCTCCTCTCCCAGCTCTTCTACTGTACAGGGCTCTTTTCCCTCTTGCAATCTCCTCCCCCAGCTCTTCTAGTGTACAGGGCTCTCCCCCCTCTTTCAATCCCCTCCCCCCCAGCTCTTCTAGTGTACAGGGCTCTTCTCCCTCTTTCAATCCCCTCCCCCAGCTCTTCTAGCGTACAGGGCTCTTGTCCCTCTATCCCCTCCCCCCAGCTCTTCTAGTGTACAGGGCTCTTCTCTCTCTTTCAATCCCCTCCCCCAGCTCTTCTAGGGTACAGGACTCTTCTCTCTCTTCCAATCCCCTCCCCCAGCTCTTCTAGTGTACAGGGCTCTTCTCCCTCTTTGAATCCCCATCCCCCAGCTCTTCTAGTGTACAGGGTTCTTCTCCCTCTTTGAATCCCCTCCCCCAGCTCTTCTAGTATATAGGGTTCTTCCCCCTCTTTCAATCCCCTCCCCCAGCTCTTCTAGTGTGTAGGGCTCTTCTCCCTCTTTCAATCCCCTCCCCCAGCTCTTCTAGTGTTCAGGGCTCTTCTCCCGCTTTCAATCCCCTCCCCCAGCTCTTCTAGTGTACAGGGCTCTTCCCCCTCTTTCATTCTCCTCCCCCAGCTCTTCTAGTGTACATGTCTCTTCTCCCTCTATCCCCTCCCCCAGCACTTTTAGTGTAGAGGGCTCTTCTCCCTCTTTCAATCCCCTCCCCCAGCTCTTCTAGTGTACAGGGCTCTTCTCCCTCAATCCCCTCCCCCAGCTCTTCTAGTGTACAGGGCTCTTCTCCCTCTTTCAATCCCCTCCCCCAGGTCTCCTAGTGTACAGGGCTCTTCTCCCTCTTTCAATCCCCTCCCCCAGCTCTTCTAGTCTACAGGGCCCTCCCCCCTCTTTCAATCCCCTCCCCCAGCTCTTCTAGTGTACAGGGCTCTTCTCCCTCTTTCAATCCCCTCCCAGCAACTGTTCTAGTGTACAGGGCTCTTCTCCCTCTATCCCCTCCCCCAGCTTTTCTAGTGTACCGGGCTCTTCTCTCTCTTTCAATCCCCTCCCCCAGCTCTTCTAGGGTACAGGGCTCTTCTCTCTCTTCTAATCCCCTCCCCCAGCTCTTCTAGTGTACAGGGCTCTTCTCCCTCTTTGAATCCCCATCCCCCAGCTCTTCTAGTGTACAGGGCTCTTCTCCCTCTTTGAATCCCCTCCCCCAGCTCTTCTAGTGTGTAGGGCTCTTCTCCCTCTTTCAATCCCCTCCCCCAGCTCTTCTAGTTTTCAGGGCTCTTCTCCCTCTTTCAATCCCCTCCCCCAGCTCTTCTAGTGTACAGGGCTCTTCCCCCTCTTTCATTCTCCTCCCCCAGCTCTTCTAGTGTACATGGCTCTTCTCCCTCTATCCCCTCCCCCAGCACTTTTAGTGTAGAGGGCTCTTCTCCCCCTTTCAATCCCCTCCCCCAGGTCTCCTAGTGTACAGGGCTCTTCTCCCTCTTTCAATCCCCTCCCCCAGCTCTTCTAGTCTACAGGGCTCTTCCCCCTCTTTCAATCCCCTCCCCCAGCTCTTCTAGTGTACAGGGCTCTTCTCCCTCTTTCAATCCCCTCCCAGCAACTGTTCTAGTGTACAGGGCTCTTCTCCCTCTATCCCCTCCCCCAGCTTTTCTAGTGTACAGGGCTCTTCTCCCTCTTTCAATCCCCTCCCCCAGCTCTTCTAGTGTACAGGGCTCTTCTCCCTCTTTGAATCCCCATCCCCCAGCTCTTCTAGTGTACAGGGCTCTTCTCCCTATTTGAATCCCCTCCCCCAGCTCTTCTAGTGTATAGGGCTCTTCCCCCTCTTTCAATCCCCTTCCCCCAGCTTTTCTAGTGTGTAGGGCTCTTCTCCCTCTTTCAATCCCCTCCTCCAGCTCTTCTAGTGTTCAGCATAGCTCTCAACCATTTGTTTTGCAAAGGCGGGTGAAATGACCCGATTTTGTTTTTGGCGGGTGAGACGCCCATTGGAATGAATGGGCGTGCAGGAGGCTTGGCGGGTGAGTCAGCCCTTTACAAGGCGGGTGACACCCGCCATAAGAGTGTGAGTTGAGAGCTATGGTGTTGAGGGCTCTTCTCCCTCTTTCAATCCCCTCCCCCAGCTCTTCTAGTGTACAGGGCTCTTCCCCCTCTTTCATTCTCCTCCCCAGCTCTTCTAGTGTACAGGGCTCTTCTCCCTCTATCCCCTCCCCCAGCACTTTTAGTGTAGAGGTCCCTTCTCCCTCTTTCAATCCCCTCCCCCAGCTCTTCTAGTGTACAGGGCTCTTCTCCCTCTTTGAATCCCCATCCCCCAGCTCTTCTAGTGTACAGGGCTCTTCTCCCTCTTTGAATCCCCTCCCCCAGCTCTTCTAGTATATAGGGCTCTTCCCCCTCTTTCAATCACCTCCCCCAGCTCTTCTAGTGTGTAGGGCTCTTCTCCCTCTTTCAATCCCCTCCCCCAGCTCTTCTAGTGTGCAGGGCTCTTCTCCCTCTTTCAATCCACTCCCCCAGCTCTTCTAGTGTACAGGGCTCTTCCCCCTCTTTCATTCTCCTCCCCCAGCTCTTCTAGTGTACATGGCTCTTCTCCCTCTATCCCCTCCCCCAGCACTTTTAGTGTACAGGGCTCTTCTCCCTCTATCCCCTCCCCCAGCTCTTCTAGTGTACAGGGCTCTTATCCCTCTTTCAATCCCCTCCCCCAGCTGTCCTAGTGTACAGGGCTCTTCTCCCTCTTTCAATCCCCTCCCCCAGCTCTTCTAGTGTACAGGGCTCTTCTCCCTCTATCCCCTCCCCCAGCTCTTCTAGTGTACAGGGCTCTTCTCCCTCTTTCCATCTCCTCTCCCAGCTCTTCTACTGTACAGGGCTCTTTTCCCTCTTGCAATCTCCTCCCCCAGCTCTTCTAGTGTACAGGGCTCTCCCCCCTCTTTCAATCCCCTCCCCCCCAGCTCTTCTAGTGTACAGGGCTCTTCTCCCTCTTTCAATCCCCTCCCCCAGCTCTTCTAGCGTACAGGGCTCTTGTCCCTCTATCCCCTCCCCCCAGCTCTTCTAGTGTACAGGGCTCTTCTCTCTCTTTCAATCCCCTCCCCCAGCTCTCCTAGGGTACAGGACTCTTCTCTCTCTTCCAATCCCCTCCCCCAGCTCTTCTAGTGTACAGGGCTCTTCTCCCTCTTTGAATCCCCATCCCCCAGCTCTTCTAGTGTACAGGGTTCTTCTCCCTCTTTGAATCCCCTCCCCCAGCTCTTCTAGTATACAGGGTTCTTCCCCCTCTTTCAATCCCCTCCCCCAGCTCTTCTAGTGTGTAGGGCTCTTCTCCCTCTTTCAATCCCCTCCCCCAGCTCTTCTAGTGTTCAGGGCTCTTCTCCCGCTTTCAATCCCCTCCCCCAGCTCTTCTAGTGTACAGGGCTCTTCCCCCTCTTTCATTCTCCTCCCCCAGCTCTTCTAGTGTACATGTCTCTTCTCCCTCTATCCCCTCCCCCAGCACTTTTAGTGTAGAGGGCTCTTCTCCCTCTTTCAATCCCCTCCCCCAGCTCTTCTAGTGTACAGGGCTCTTCTCCCTCAATCCCCTCCCCCAGCTCTTCTAGTGTACAGGGCTCTTCTCCCTCTTTCAATCCCCTCCCCCAGGTCTCCTAGTGTACAGGGCTCTTCTCCCTCTTTCAATCCCCTCCCCCAGCTCTTCTAGTCTACAGGGCCCTCCCCCCTCTTTCAATCCCCTCCCCCAGCTCTTCTAGTGTACAGGGCTCTTCTCCCTCTTTCAATCCCCTCCCAGCAACTGTTCTAGTGTACAGGGCTCTTCTCCCTCTATCCCCTCCCCCAGCTTTTCTAGTGTACAGGGCTCTTCTCTCTCTTTCAATCCCCTCCCCCAGCTCTTCTAGGGTACAGGGCTCTTCTCTCTCTTCTAATCCCCTCCCCCAGCTCTTCTAGTGTACAGGGCTCTTCTCCCTCTTTGAATCCCCATCCCCCAGCTCTTCTAGTGTACAGGGCTCTTCTCCCTCTTTGAATCCCCTCCCCCAGCTCTTCTAGTGTGTAGGGCTCTTCTCCCTCTTTCAATCCCCTCCCCCAGCTCTTCTAGTTTTCAGGGCTCTTCTCCCTCTTTCAATCCCCTCCCCCAGCTCTTCTAGTGTACAGGGCTCTTCCCCCTCTTTCATTCTCCTCCCCCAGCTCTTCTAGTGTACATGACTCTTCTCCCTCTATCCCCTCCCCCAGCACTTTTAGTGTAGAGGGCTCTTCTCCCCCTTTCAATCCCCTCCCCCAGGTCTCCTAGTGTACAGGGCTCTTCTCCCTCTTTCAATCCCCTCCCCCAGCTCTTCTAGTCTACAGGGCTCTTCCCCCTCTTTCAATCCCCTCCCCCAGCTCTTCTAGTGTACAGGGCTCTTCTCCCTCTTTCAATCCCCTCCCAGCAACTGTTCTAGTGTACAGGGCTCTTCTCCCTCTATCCCCTCCCCCAGCTTTTCTAGTGTACAGGGCTCTTCTCCCTATTTGAATCCCCTCCCCCAGCTCTTCTAGTGTATAGGGCTCTTCCCCCTCTTTCAATCCCCTTCCCCCAGCTTTTCTAGTGTGTGGGGCTCTTCTCCCTCTTTCAATCCCCTCCTCCAGCTCTTCTAGTGTTCAGCATAGCTCTCAACCATTTGTTTTGCAAAGGCGGGTGAAATGACCCGATTTTGTTTTTGGCGGGTGAGACGCCCATTGGAATGAATGGGCGTGCAGGAGGCTTGGCGGGTGAGTCAGCCCTTTACAAGGCGGGTGACACCCGCCATAAGAGTGTGAGTTGAGAGCTATGGTGTTGAGGGCTCTTCTCCCTCTTTCAATCCCCTCCCCCAGCTCTTCTAGTGTACAGGGCTCTTTCCCCTCTTTCATTCTCCTCCCCAGCTCTTCTAGTGTACAGGGCTCTTCTCCCTCTATCCCCTCCCCCAGCACTTTTAGTGTAGAGGTCCCTTCTCCCTCTTTCAATCCCCTCCCCCAGCTCTTCTAGTGTACAGGGCTCTTCTCCCTCTTTCAATCCCCTCCCCCAGCTCTTCTAGTGTACAGGGCTCTTCTCCCTCTATCCACCCCCAGCTCTTCTAGTGTACAGGGCTCTTCTCCCTCTTTCAATCCCCTCCCCCAGCTCTTCTAGTGTACAGGGCTCTTGTCCCTCTATCCCCTCCCCCCAGCTCTTCTAGTGTACAGGGCTCTTCTCTCTCTTTCAATCCCCTCCCCCAGCTCTTCTAGGGTACAGGGCTCTTCTCTCTCTTCCAATCCCCTCCCCCAGCTCTTCTAGTGTACAGGGCTCTTCTCCCTCTTTCAATCCCCTTCCCCAGCTCTTCTAGTGTACAGGGTTCTTCTCCCTCTTTCAATCCCCTCCCCCAGCTCTTCTAGTGTAGAGGGCTTGTCTCCCTCTTTCAATCCCCTCCCCCAGCTCTTCTAGTGTACAGGGCTCTTGTCCCTCTATCCCCTCCCCCAACTCTTCTAGTGTACAGGGCTCTTCTCCCTCTTTCAATCCCCTCCCCCAGCTCTTCTAGTGTACAGGGCTCTTGTCCCTCTATCCCCTCCCCCAACTCTTCTAGTGTACAGGGTTCTTCTCCCTCTTTCAATCCCCTCCCCCAGCTCTTCTAGTGTACAGGGCTCTTGTCCCTCTATCCCCTCCCCCCAGCTCTTCTAGTGTACAGGGCTCTTCTCTCTCTTTCAATCCCCTCCCCCAGCTCTTCTAGTGTACAGGCCTCTTCTCCCTTTTTCAATCCCCTTCCCCAGCTCTTCTAGTGTACAGGGTTCTTCTCCCTCTTTCAATCCCCTCCCCCAGCTCGTCTAGTGTACAGGGCTCTTCCCCCTCTTTCAATCCCCTCCCCCAGCTCTTCTAGTGTACAGGGCTCTTGTCCCTCTATCCCCTCCCCCAACTCTTCTAGTGTACAGGGCTCTTCTCCCTCTTTCAATCCCCTCCCCCAGCTCTTCTAGTGTACAGGGCTCTTGTCCCTCTATCCCCTCCCCCAACTCTTCTAGTGTACTGGGCTCTTCTCCCTCTTTCACTTTCATTTCTCCCTGTGGCGAGTTAGTGCTGGGGAGGCTCTGCCTGGAGACGGGTGATGCGGCGGGTCTCTGGGTTCTGATTGGTGGAGCCGGCCCCAGTGCAGGGCTGGGGTGAGGCTGAGTGAGTGAGTGCTTGCGAGGCTCTGCCTAGAGACTGGTGACGCGGGAGGGACGCTGCATTCTGATTGGTGGAGCCGGCCGTGTAAGGGGCTGGTCCGCAGCTGAGTGAGTTCAGAACTCACGGGACAGTGAGTGCTGAGGAAGGTCCGCAGCTGCTTCCAGCGTCATTACATCATAAAATGCTCCGGGGTCTCCGCATGGATTTACTGCCCCCTCTCCTCCTGCTCCTGGGGGGGCTCTGGGTGCAGCCCGCGCGGGCAGGTGAGTGACTTAGGAAGGGAAGGGAAGGGGGGGGCTTGCACCCTGGAATCTCCGCTCTCTGACCCCTCCTGTGTCTTTCTCCCCCAGGTTCGCACTCCTACCGCTGGTTCTACTCGTCCCTGTCGGAGGGGGTCCCCCGCTTCTCCATAGTGGGGTTCGTGGATGACGTCCCCATCGCCGGGTACAGCAGCGACACCCGCAGGATGGAGCCCCGGGCCCCCTGGGTGGAGAAGGCCGTGGACCCCCAGTACTGGGAGAGGAACACGGAGAGGGCCCGAGGAGTGGAGCCGGCGCAGAGGGCCAACGTGGAGATTGCGATGGAGCGAGTCAACCAGACCCGGGGTGAGTGATGGGGGAGCACGCACAGACCCGGGGTGAGTGACGGGGGAGCACGCACAGACCCGGGGTGAGTGATGGGGGGAGCACCCACAGACCCGGGGTGAGTGATGGGGCGAGTCAACCAGACCCGGGGTGAGTGATGGGGGAGCACGCACAGACCCGGGGTGAGTGATGGGGGAGCACGCACAGACCCGGGGTGAGTGACGGGGGAGCACGCACAGACCCGGGGTGAGTGATGGGGGGAGCACCCACAGACCCGGGGTGAGTGATGGGGCGAGTCAACCAGACCCGGGGTGAGTGATGGGGGAGCACGCACAGACCCGGGGTGAGTGACGGGGGAGCACGCACAGACCCGGGGTGAGTGATGGGGGGAGCACGCACAGACCCGGGGTGAGTGATGGGGGGAGCACCCACAGACCCGGGGTGAGTGATGGGGCGAGTCAACCAGACCCGGGGTGAGTGATGGGGGAGCACCCACAGACCCGGGGTGAGTGATGGGGCGAGTCAACCAGACCCGGGGTGAGTGATGGGGGGAGCACCCACAGACCCGGGGTGAGTGATGGGGCGAGTCAACCAGACCCGGGGTGAGTGATGGGGGAGCACGCACAGACCCGGGGTGAGTGATGGGGGGAGCACGCACAGACCCGGGGTGAGTGATGGGGGGAGCACCCACAGACCCGGGGTGAGTGATGGGGCGAGTCAACCAGACCCGGGGTGAGTGATGGGGGAGCACGCACAGACCCGGGGTGAGTAATGGGGGAGCACGCACAGACCCGGGGTGAGTGATGGGGCGAGTCAACCAGACCCGGGGTGAGTGATGGGGGAGCACGCACAGACCCGGGGTGAGTGATGGGGCGAGTCAACCAGACCCGGGGTGAGTGATGGGGGAGCACGCACATACCCGGGGTGAGTGGTGGGGGAGCACGCACAGACCCGGGGTGTGTGATGGGGGAGCACGCACCTAGCCAGAGAGTGAGTGACGGGGTGATGAGTGACAGCACACAGGGAGGTGGGGGGTAACTTTAGGAGGAGGTGTAGCTGCCGGTTCTCCTCTGGTGATGGAAGACCAGCCCCCCCCCCGCCCCCATTATTTACATGAAGCTCTTCCATCTGCGAGTTTCACAGGGACTCGTGCCTCACCCCCTAAAGCTTCCTGGTCCTCTGAGGAACCACTCTGGGTCGGGGGGGTGCAGGGGGGCATGTCCTGGATAATGCCCCCTACCCAACCCTCGAGGAATGAGCTTTACACGATTACCCGGAAGAGAGTCAGGCAATTGCACCATGGGGTTGTGGTGGGGGAGGGGGGAGGGGTGTAGCAGCACTTGAAGGGCTGCTCTTGCTCTCCTAATATTCTGGGGAGGGGTGCTGGTATTCGGCCCCACGAAAAAGGGAGGTAGGAGCCACTGAGTGACAGGACTCTGGAACCCGGAGGTGCGGGGGGGGGGGGCAGTATAATGTAATATAATTATGTATTTGTAAAGTGCTTATACACAGGTGAAGTGCTTCAAGGCGGGAAAGGGACAAGGGGTTACCATCGTCATTATTAGGCCTTGAAGTTTCCGAATGATCTAACAGCAATAACTAGCGCCCTAGGCCGGGGCAATTCTACTAGTGTAAGTGCGTGACAAGGAGTGGGCGAAGAAGGGGGGCGGGGGGCAAACAGATCACTAAACTACCGCATCAAGCCTGGCGACATTTCAGACGCTTGGTGGTTGGTCATCCAATGCGCCTATGCACGGGCATTTCAAGCACAACCAAGCTGGGAGTGGGGGGGGGGGCAGAGGGAGGGACAGGACAGACTTGCAGGGCCTCAAGCATTCAAGGTCAAGGTCATACAAGTGCGCAAACAGGAAGTGCGAGGGAGGAGGAGGGGGACAAGTGCACCCTGTCCGGCAGGGGCCTGGGTTAAGTGCAGAGTGGTTGCCCCTCTCATGGAGCATATGGCAGTAGTGCCAGGCAGAGTGCGGAGGCCCGGAGGCAAGTGCAGGACTGGCGGGGGAGCCTGGGACCTGTGAGGCTCTGGAGGTGCACCAGGCGACCAGTCAGCGAGCTGAGCAGGTTGGGGAAGAGAAGGAGGGAGGGAAGCAGGAGAGAAAAGAAAGGAGGTTACGAGGGAGAGAAGAGGTAGGTCTTGAAGAGTTTCTGGAAACTTAAGGAGGTCCGGCTCAAGACAGAGAGAGGCAGGGAGGCTGTACCAGGGGGAGGCACCTGCAGAGGATAAGGATCTACCCCCTAATCTCTGGAGAAAAGGCTCAGCCACAGAGGGTTGCAGGAGCCCGAGGGCAGGGCTCTAGAAGGAGAGTATTTGGGAAGAGAGCGTTGTACATGGTGCAGGCCCCGACCCCAGAAAGCCTTGTGGACTATGCAGGGGGTCTTGACCTTGATCCTTGCAACCACGGGGAGCCAGTGGAGTGATTTTCAGCGCGGGAGAGATGCATTCCCTGGGCTTGAGGCCAAGGATATGATATTTTAGGATAAGTCAGTGACCAGCTCCCACCCCCCAGCTCCCACCCCCTCTCTATTAATTATAATGAACACGCATCATTCAGAAACCAGATACATGTTTATAATAACATGGAATGTTGTGTGAGGGGCATTTTCCAGGTCCCCAGAGCAGTGTCCCGGGTGTAAAAGCAATCAATTAATTAAATAATCACCCCTTATTTGACACCTTAAACACTATTCCGGAGCATTTCCTGCTTTTTCTGGGGCACGGAGCAGAACTGCCATGTCCAGCTGCCCCTACGCTCCGCCAGCAAAAACCAAACATTTCCCTCCCGCCACAGGTGCCTCGGATTCCAGGGAATCCGCCTGCTCTGTACAGCAGGAGGACGCTTCCTGCGGCCACAGATGCCTCGGATTCCAGGGAATCCGCCTGCTCTTACAGCAGGAGGACGTTTCCTGCGGCCACAGATACCTGGATTCCAGGGAATCCGCCTGCTCTTTACAGCAGGAGGACGTTTCCTGCGGTCCCCAGTGGAATCCGCCTGCTCTTTACAGCAGGGGGGACGTTTCCTGCGGCCACAGATGCCTGGATTCCAGGGAATCCGCCTGCTCTTTACAGCGGGGACGTTTCCTGCCAGGGAATCCGCCTGCTCTTTACAGCAGGAGGACGTTTCCTGTGGCCACAGATGCCTGGGATTCCAGGGAATCCGCCTGCTCTTTACAGCAGGAGGACGCTTCCTGCGGCCACAGATGCCTCGGATTCCAGGGAATCCGCCTGCTCTTTACAGCAGGAGGACGTTTCCTGCGACCACAGATGCCTTGGATTCCAGGGAATCCGCCTGCTCTTTACAGCAGGAGGACGTGTCCTGCGGCCACAGATTCCTCTGATTCCAGTGGAATCTGCCTGCTCTTTACAGCAGGAGGATGTTTCCTGCGGCCACAGATGCCTCGGGTTCCAGGGAATCCGCCTGCTCTTTACAGCAGGAGGACGTTTCCTGCGGCCACAGCACAGCAGAGGACGTTTCCTGCGGCCACAGATGCCTCTGGTTCCAGTGGAATCTGCCTGCTCTTTACAGCAGGAGGATGTTTGCTGCGGCTACAGGTGCCTTGGATTCCAGGGAATCCGCCTGCTCTTTACAGCAGGAGGACGTTTCCTGCGGCCACAGATGCCTGGGATTCCAGGGAATCCGCCTGCTCTTTACAGCAGGAGGACGTTTCCTGCGGCCACAGATGCCTCGGATTCCAGAGAATCCGCCTGCTCTTTACAGCAGGAGGACGCTTCCTGCGGCCACAGATGCCTGGGATTCCAGGGAATCCGCCTGCTCTTTACAGCAGGAGGACGTTTCCTGCGGCCACAGATGCCTGGATTCCAGGGAATCCGCCTGCTCTTTACAGCAGGAGGACGTTTCCTGCAGCCTCAGATGCCTCGGATTCCAGGGTACAGCAGGAGGACGTTTCCTGCCATGGAATCCGCCTGCTCTTTACAGCAGGAGGACGTTTCCTGCGGTCCCCAGTGGAATCCGCCTGCTCCTCGCGCCCGTTTCTTGCCGCCTTTGTGCGTAATTGGGGAGCGGACTTTACACTCCATGCAAATGTTGCTGTGTCTACTTTGCACACCTGGCGGCGCAAGTGATAAACAGTGCAGGGCGGTCCTTCTTGTGTACACGGGACCTCAGCCCACCGTGCAAACCCCCTCCTGCCTCATCAGTATGAAGATGTCCAGTTCGTTGCTCAGGAGGGCATTTATACAATGTGTAAACTGCACGGACTGCACCCTCTATAGTACTAGCACTTCTCAGCGTGGCGCTATACTTCTAATAGCGCGGCGCCTGCACTCCCAGCAAAGGCGCTACATTTCTTTCAATAGCACCTTCACTCTTCAGGAGATCTGCCAACCTGATGTGGGCAGCGCCAGCATTTCCCAAAAGGGGGCTTTACTCTAAAGTGCACAGCATGAGCACTTCGCAGCGCGGCTGGCACAGTTCACAGCAGGCTGGCACACTTGCTCTAGTGTGGCAGTGCTTCCACGCCCCTGGCTATACTCTAAAGTGCACAGCATGAGCACTTCACAGCAGGCTGGCACACTTGCTCTAGTGTGGCAGTGCTTCCACGCCCGTCGCTGTACTCTAGTGCACAGCATGAGCACTTCAGTGTGACTGGCACACTTGCTCTAGTGTGGCAGTGTTTCACGCCCCTGGCTATACTCTAAAGTGCACAGCATGAGCACTTCACAGCACGGCTTGCACACTTGCTCTAGTGTGGCAGTGCTTCCGCGCCCCTGGCTATACTCTAAAGTGCACAGCATGAGCACTTCACAGCGCGGCTGGCACACTTGCTCTAGTGTGGCAGTGCTTCCGCGCCCCTGGCTATACTCTAAAGTGCACAGCATGAGCACTTCACAGTGTGACTGGCACACTTGCTCTAGTGTGGCAGTGCTTCCATGTCAGAAGGACCGCTTTACTGTTGAATCATAATAATAATAATTGGTTATTTATAACGCGCTTAATACCCAGAGGTTTCTAAGCACAGACCTGGAGATCCAGAGCGGGATCATCCATTAGGCCAAGTAGGCCCCGGCCTCTGGGCCCCACTCCTTTTAGGGGCCCCGCGACAACAGATCCAAATAAAGCCGTGCAGATCATTTAAAATTAATTGAGAGATAAGTTGTGAGGGAGGGCCCTGACATTTCAGCTGCCTAGGGGCCTCTGCTGGCTCGAACCTGAGTTGCTCCTCTTTGTCTTGCTTCCAAGACGAGCGCGTTGCCCCTGAGCTATCCTCCAGCGACGTTAGTAGCACAGGCTTGGCACCTGTTAGCCAGGGTCAGACTGGGCCATACAACTGTCTCGGGCACCAATGAAAGAGTGGCCCACAGGTATTAATATTACATGTTTGCACCGCGCAAGACACCCATGGGCCTCAGTGCACTCGCAGACACAAGGCAATACCCATAACGTGTCAGAGCAGGTGAAGTCCAGTAGCCACAAGGAACTCCAATCTAATCCTCGGAGTCACAGAGGAAGGTTTTATAGCTTCTTGAGGCCTTCCAGCAAGTGGCTTCCCTGATATCACTGGGAAGGGAATTCCAAAGGGTCAGTGCACCGACATTAAAGCAGGTACCCCAACATGTGTCAGTTTATACCGGGGTGCAGAAAGCTCGGCCAGTCCATTAGAGCGTAATGGTGGCAGGACTGGGATTTTCTGAAGCCGCCGTGTCGAGTAGGCCGGAGCTTGGCTCGCCAGACATGTATGGGGAGAGACCAGATCTCACGAGGGATGTGACGGTGAGCCGGTAGCCAATGCAGGGATCTCCTTGCCTGCAAATGGCCATTCATTCCTTTTCTGACACTGTTTGAATAGTACCCAAGTTTGGGGGGCTGGGGGTGGATAACATGTGATGCAAATTTGTGCATTTTAAAGAATATTTATTCAGCAACACTGGTCAAAACTACTAGCCACATAGTGAAGTAACTCATCAAACTGGCCCACGCCAGCATTTTGCGTTTTTGGTTTCGCCGTGAGCCTATTGCCCTATAGGCCAGTCCAAGCCTGCTGTTTGCAGTGTCAGCAGAGTCCAAGAATTGAATAGTCATCGTGTCTGAACACCAGGGGGTACTGCCAGGAAGTGTGAACACCCAGGGGGTACTGCCAGGAAGTGTGAACACCCAGGGGGTACTGCCAGGAAGTGTGAGAAGATGTCATGGCTTCAGTGTAACCCGCCATTTGTATAGCGCCTGTCAGCATTGGTATGGTCAAAAAACGCTACAGGTTGAACACCCTCGGAGGGACCGAAGTCCAGGGATGGGAAACTCGAGGAGGTGCTGGTATGCGTGTGTGCATATTAACCAATATGAGGAGTGGCCAAGTCCCTGCCAGCCACCCATGTCTACCTGTGCAGAATGTAACCTTAAATTGATGCCAGTTCGGTACCTTCCATGCCCTCTGTATGCGTGATATGACTGACACAGCCCCAACCCTACCAGCCTTGAACAGGTACTTGTCTGTCCAAATGTCAGCTGGATTCTATAAAGAATAGTCTGGCATAGGCACTGGTAAAGTTAGGTGCGCACCAGCCATGAGCCGGGCACCCCTCACCTGAGACTGGTAATGCTCCAGTGCTGTGGAGCTGTCGCAGGCAGGAATCGGCCTACTATGAAAAGTGCAGCTTTCTCCTGCTCAAGAAATGTATCTTCAGCCTGTGGCTTCCTGGATCATATTCTGGAGAGATAGGCTGATGGGTTAATGTGCCTGCAGCCTATGGCTTCCTGGATCATATTCTGGAGAGATGGGCTGATGGGTTAATGTGCCTGCAGCCTGTGGCTTCCTGGATTATATTCTGGAGAGATGGGCTGATGGGTTAATGTGCCTGCAGCGTCCTGGATCATATTCTGGAGTGATAGGCTGATGGGTTAATGTGCCTGCAGCCTGTGGCTTCCTGGATTATATTCTGGAGAGATAGGCTGATGGGTTAATGTGCCTGCAGCCTGTGGCTTCCTAGATTATATTCTGGAGAGATAGGCTGATGGGTTAATGTGCCTGCAGCGTCCTGGATCATATTCTGGAGGGATAAGATGGTGGGTTAATGTGCCTGCAGCCTGTGGCTTCCTAGATCATATTCTAGAGAGAGAGGCTGCTTCAGTCTGTGGCTTCCTGGATCATATTCTGGAGAGATAGGCTGATGGGTTAATGTGCCTGCAGCCTGTGGCTTCCTAGATCATATTCTAGAGAGAGAGGCTGCTTCAGTCTGTGGCTTCCTGGATCATATTCTGGAGATAGGCTGATGGGTTAATGTGCCTGCAGCCTGTGGCGTCCTGACTCATATTCTGGAGAAATAGGCTGATGGGTTAATGTGCCTGCAGCGTCCTGGATCATATTCTGGAGAGATACAATGGTGGGTTAATGTGCCTGCAGCGTCCTAGATCATATCCTGGAGAGATAAGCTGATGGGTTAATGTGCCTGCAGCCTGTGGCTTCCTAGATCATATTCTAGAGAGAGAGGCTGCTTCAGTCTGTGGCTTCCTGGATCATATTCTGGAGAGATAGGCTGATGGGTTAATGTGCCTGCAGCCTGTGGCTTCCTAGATCATATTCTAGAGAGAGAGGCTGCTTCAGTCTGTGGCTTCCTGGATCATATTCTGGAGAGATAGGCTGATGGGTTAATGTGCCTGCAGCCTGTGGCTTCCTAGATCATATTCTAGAGAGAGAGGCTGCTTCAGTCTGTGGCTTCCTGGATCATATTCTGGAGATAGGCTGATGGGTTAATGTGTCTGCAGTCTGTGGCGTCCTGGATCATATTCTGGAGAGATAGGCTGATGGGTTAGTGTGCCTCTTGCAGCGATGCGTGTGTTCATAAGACTTCACAAATGCGGCAGAGTCGAATTAACCTTCACTTGTTCATTTATTTACAATGTAATGTGTTATAGTTAAAAACTTTACACATTTCATATAAAACATTATATAAAAACATGCATGAAACACAGAGGCATTATAAACAAGAGACATACAATTCCGAAAAATATAAAATACTGAACAGGTTTCTTAAATAACTACATCATAGTTCTTTGAATAATCGAGCAAAACCCTATTGAGAAGACACCGAGAATCTTGGGGGGGGGGGGGGCATCAGCAGATTCTATAGAGTGCCAGGTGCACGCTATTACTGCTGGTATTCACACGCTATCCTCGAAAGGGTCGACCTTTAATCGAGTCTAAGTGACGGGCAAAGCCCCCGCGGCCTCGCATATAAAATACCCCAGTTCTGGACATACAGGGAATGCACGTGTGGCTGTTTCCCTGCACCCCAGATTATCACACAGTCACCAGCCTGCACCCCGGATTATCACACAGGGTTCAGGATTCAACCAACAATGCTAAGCGGCCCACAGGCAATCATTTAAATAAATAAAGCAGCAGATGGAAGACCAACTCACCCCAAAGTGGATGCTGTGGCGTCCCCCAGGGCTCCATTCATTCTATCCTTAGAAAAAGTCTCCATTACACCCTTGGCTTCTCGGAGCGGGCACTGGACTGGCTTACCTCCTTCCTAACTGACTGTTCCTCCAAAACCGTTCTTGGCCCTTTCTCCTCCCCTTCTTGTGGCGTCCCCCAGGGCTCCATTGCTTCGCCCTGGCTCTTTAACATATACCTTCTCTGCTGGCACGACTCTTTCCTCCTTCTCTCCCAACTTCCAATGCTACGCTGATGATGCACAACTTTCCTTCAAACTTCCCACTGACGCCCTTGCACCCTCCTTCATCCCTGACTGCCTCTCTGCCATCCAGGCCTGGTGCACTGCCAATGACCTCTGCCTCAATGCCAGCAAAAGAGAGATCCTCCTTATTGGGTCCCCTGCACCCTACTTCTTTCCTGCACTCTGGCCTTCCACCATGGCCCCCCCCTCCCCCTCCACTGCAGCTAGGAATCGCAAAGTCCTCTTCAACTCCTCCCTCTCTTTCGTCCCTCATATTCAGGACATTGTCAAGAAGTCCCCCTTTCAGCTCTTCCTTATCAAAGTGACTCTTCCTTTCCTCACCTTCCCCCAGAAACTCAATGTCACCCGTGCTCTGGTTCTTTCCAGGCTAGACTACTGCAATAGCCTCCTCAATCTTTCTTCCTTCACCCTGCGACCCCCTCCAGCTAACCCAGAATAGGGCAGCGAGACCTATCCTTGGCCTCAAGCCCAGGGACCGCATCTCTCCTGCCCTACAAAGCCTTCACTGGCTCCCGGTCTCAGCACGGATTCAATGCAAATCCCTCGGTATCATACACAAGGCTGTCTCTACCTTCAACGCTTCCTGACCAAATACTCTCCTTCCAGACTCCTCCATTCTGCCGGCACCAACTCCCTACGTGTTAAGCGCTTTGCTAAGCGGAGAGCTGGTGGGCGATCACTTTCCTCGGCTGGCTCTCTCCTGTGGAACAGCCTCCCTCTCCCTCATCGTCTTGAGCAAGACCTCCTTAAGGTCCGAAAAAGCCTCAAGCCCTTTCTTTTTACCTCCTCCTCTCTTCCCTGCTAATCCTACAGCAGCGTGACTGATGTGCAGGGCCCTTATGTGTCCTTGGGGCCTTGACCCCCCCCACATCTCTCGTCTCAACCGCTTTCTTAATACTGCACTTACTTGGCTCACCCACTCGATCAGTGATTGCGCTTAAGTTCTGCTCCTCCTTGCACTTACTCTTAGCACTTCTCCATGAGCATCATAGCACCTTTACTTCCCCCCCCTCCCCCTCTGCACTTGGCACGTTCTGAACACTCACAAGGCATAGTAGGTTTGTCTCCCCTTCCCTTATTCTCATTATTTGTTTGTACTATTATTGCAATCATTTATCCTTGCTGTAATTGATTGTCCAACAACCCCTGTCCCCACCATGTTGCCCTGTGGGCGCTTTGAAACAGTTTTGCTAATTGTATAAGCGCCTAACAGCAGAATGTAAAATTCCTACAAAAAAGATCAAAACCTCAGCATGAAAGCTCAAATTAACAGTCTTGTACCCACACCCTCCTCTTATATAAGGCTATTGTCTCATATATGCCAATATCGCTCCAAAAAGAGCAGTTAGACTATTGGGAGAGAGATTATAGGCTCCAACTTAGACGATTGCAGCAGCCTTTTGACAGGAGTAAACAAAGGGGAAATCGCAAGACTCCAGGTCTTACAGAACAGTGCCATCAGAGCTATATTCAGACTTAAAAAATACGACCATATCTCAGAAGCCAAGAGGGGCTTACGTTGGCTCCCGGTGCAGGCTAGGATACACTTCCGTTTGCTCACCATAGTGCACAAATGCCTGGAGGGTTCAAATCCGCAATATTTGGCAGAATGGATAACCAAGAAGCCTGCTGTAAAAAAAAAAAAAAAAAACACTACTATACATAGAGCTGACTGGGCCGCTGGCCTGGCTCTGAGAATAGAGTTACGGTTACCACTACCATACAGAGAGCGGACTGTGGGCCGCCGGCCTGGCTCTGAGAAGAGAGTTACGCTTACCACTAGCATACATAGAGCTGACTGTGGGCCGTTGGCCTGGCTCTGAGAAGAGAGTTACGCTTACCACTACCATACATAGAGCTGACTGTGGGCTGCTGGCCTGGCTCTGAGAAGAGAGTTACGCTTACCACTACCATACATAGAGCTGACTGTGGGCCGCTGGCCTGGCTCTGAGAAGAGTTACGCTTACCACTAGCATACATAGAGCTGACTGTGGGCCGCTGGCCTAGCTCTGAGAAGAGTTACGGTTACCACTAGCATACATAGAGCTGACTGTGGGCCGCTGGCCTGGCTCTGAGAAGAGAGTTACGCTTACCACTAGCATACATAGAGCTGACTGTGGGCCACTGGCCTGACTCTGAGAAGAGAGTTACGGTTACCACTAGCATACATGGAGCTGACTGTGGGCCGCTGGCCTGTCTCTGAGAAGAGAGTTACGCTTACCACTACCATACATAGAGCTGACTGTGGGCCGCTGGCCTGGCTCTGAGAAGGGAGTTAAGCTTACCACTACCATACATAGAGCTGACTGTGGGCCGCTGGCCTGGCTCTGAGAAGAGAGTTACGCTTACCACTAGCATACATAGAGCGGACTGTGGGCCGCTGGCCTGTCTCTGAGAAGAGTTACGCTTACCACTACCATACATAGAGCTGACTGTGGGCTGCTGGCCTGGCTCTGAGAAGAGTTACGGTTACCACTAGCATACCTAGAGCTGACTGTGGGCCGCTGGCCTGGCTCTGAGAAGAGAGTTACGCTTACCACTACCATACATAGAGCTGACTGTGGGCCGCTGGCCTGGCTCTGAGAAGAGTTACGGTTACCACTAGCATACCTAGAGCTGACTGTGGGCCGCTGGCCTGGCTCTGAGAAGAGTTACGGTTACCACTAGCATACCTAGAGCTGACTGTGGGCCGCTGGCCTGGCTCTGAGAAGAGAGTTACGCTTACCACTACCATACATAGAGCTGACTGTGGGCCGCTGGCCTGGCTCTGAGAAGAGAGTTACGGTTACATACATGGAGCTGACTGTGGGCCGCTGGCCTGGTTCTGAGAAGAGTTACGCTTACCACTACCATACATAGAGCTGAATGTGGGCCGCTGGCCTGGCTCTGAGAAGAGAGTTACGGTTACCACTAGCATACATAGAGCTGACTGTGGGCCGCTGGCCTGGCTCTGAGAAGAGAGTTACGCTTACCACTAGCATACGTAGAGCTGACTGTGGGCCGCTGGCCTGGCTCCGAGAAGAGAGTTACGGTTACCACTATCATACATAGAGCTGACTGTGGGCCGCTGGCCTGGCTCTGAGAAGAGAGCTACGGTTACCACTAGCATACGTAGAGCTGACTGTGGGCCGCTGGCCTGGCTCTGAGAAGAGAGTTACGGTTACCACTAGCATACATAGAGCTGACTGTGGGCCGCTGGACTGGCTCTGAGAAGAGAGTTACGCTTACCACTAGCATACATAGAGCTGACTGTGGGCCGCTGGCCTGGTTCTGAGAAGAGTTACGGTTACCACTACCATACATAGAGCTGACTGTGGGCCGCTGGCCTGGCTCTGAGACGAGAGTTACGGTTACCACTAGCATACATAGAGCTGACTGTGGGGCGCTGGTCTGGCTCTGAGAAGAGAGTTACGCTTACCACTACCATACATAGAGCTGACTGTGGGCCGCTGGCCTGGCTCTGAGAAGAGAGTTACGGTTCCCACTACCATACATAGAGCTGACTGTGGGCCGCTGGCCTGGCTCTGAGAAGAGTTACGCTTACCACTAGCATACATAGAGCTGACTGTGGGTCGCTGGCCTGGCTCTGAGAAGAGAGTTACGCTTACCACTACCATACATGGAGCTGACTGTGGGCTGCTGGCCTGGCTCTGAGAAGAGAGTTACGGTTACCACTACCATACATAGAGCAGACTGTGGGCCGCTGGCCTGGCTCTGAGAAGAGAGTTACGCTTACCACTAGCATACATAGAGCTGACTGTGGGCCGCGGGCCTGGCTCTGAGAAGAGAGTTACGCTTACCACTACTATACATGGAGCTGACTGTGGGCCGCTGGCCTGGCTCTGAGAAGAGAGTTACGGTTACCACTATCATACATAGAGCTGACTGTGGGCCGCTGGCCTGGCTCTGAGAAGAGAGTTACGCTTACCACTACCATACATGGAGCTGACTGTGGGCCGCTGGCCTGGCTCTGAGAAGAGAGTTACGGTTACCACTACCATACATGGAGCTGACTGTGGGCCGCTGGCCTGGCTCTGAGAAGAGAGTTACGCTTACCACTACCATACATGGAGCTGACTGTGGGCCGCTGGCCTGGCTCTGAGAAGAGAGTTACGGTTACCACTACCATACATGGAGCTGACTGTGGGCCGCTGGCCTGGCTCTGAGAAGAGAGTTTACGCTTACCACTACTATACATAGAGCTGACTGTGGGCCGCTGGCCTGGCTCTGAGAAGAGAGTTACGCTTACCACTACCATACATAGAGCTGACTGTGGGCCGCTGGACTGGCTCTGAGAAGAGAGTTACGGTTACCACTAGCATACATAGAGCTGACTGTGGGCCGCTGGCCTGGCTCTGAGAAGAGTTACGCTTACCACTAGCATACATAGAGCTGACTGTGGGCCGCTGGCCTGGCTCTGAGAAGAGAGTTACGCTTACCACTAGCATACATAGAGCTGACTGTGGGCCGCTGGCCTGGCTCTGAGAAGAGAGTTACGCTTACCACTACCATACATAGAGCTGAATGTGGGCCGCTGGCCTGGCTCTGAGAAGAGAGTTACGCTTACCACTACTATACATAGAGCTGACTGTGGGCCGCTGGCCTGGCTCTGAGAAGAGAGTTTACGCTTACCACTACTATACATAGAGCTGACTGTGGGCTGCTGGCCTGTCTCTGAGAAGAGAGTTATGCTTACCACTACCATACATAGAGCTGACTGTGGGCCGCTGGCCTGGCTCTGAGAAGAGAGTTACGGTTACCACTACCATACATAGAGCTGACTGTGGGCCGCTGGACTGGCTCTGAGAAGAGAGTTACGGTTACCACTAGCATACATAGAGCTGACTGTGGGCCGCTGGCCTGGCTCTGAGAAGAGAGTTACGCTTACCACTACCATACATAGAGCTGACTGTGGGCCGCTGGCCTGGCTCTGAGAAGAGAGTTACGGTTACCACTAGCATACATAGAGCTGACTGTGGGCCGCTGGCCTGGCTCTGAGAAGAGAGTTATGCTTACCACTACCATACATAGAGCTGACTGTGGGCCGCTGGCCAGGCTCTGAGAAGAGAGTTACGGTTACCACTAGCATACGTAGAGCTGACTGTGGGCCGCTGGCCTGGCTCTGAGAAGAGAGTTACGGTTACCACTACCATACATAGAGCTGAATGTGGGCCGCTGGCCTGGCTCTGAGAAGAGTTACGCTTACCACTACCATACTGTAAAGACTGGTAGGGGGTGTCTGTACTTCCGCTCTCTATATGTAGAGGAGAGGCACAGAGGACCCCAGCCAAGATTCTCTATTGTGGTAGCAATGGACGAGCAATCAAGGCCTAGCTTCTCAGGAGGTGATGCAGGCTGGTTCTTAAGTACAGTGTAGTCCCCAAGCCCCCACAAAGGAATGTCCACACACTGTATTACTGAAAACACAGTCTTTATATAATTAATATTCAAAGGTTATATACACTTATCACAATAACTCACTTTGTGCTCAGGAAAGTCAACAATGGTAAATATCTACAATTCTAAAGTGGTACCACTAATAATGTCAGAATGTCACACAGATCAATAGCAAGGAAACCAGCAATAGAGAGAGGAGGGAAAGCAGATGGTTGAAACAATAGGCAGAAGACTGACCCTGTTACCTAGGTACAGTTCTGTGTGGAGATCCCCCCCCACCTGGGCAACCTGTAAAATAAAGAGATATAACACAAGCCCAGTCCATATATTGTTCAATAGTCTTATTCTTCTAAGAAGCGTCGACAGATCCTTCTTGAGTGACCCCCTTTAAAGCCGGAGTCACGGATCGTCGAGAGGCGTCGAGGAACTCGGTGTTCGGCGTCGGGGAATCGACGGCCCTTCTTGAGTGCCTTCCCTTTAAAGCGGGAGACACGGGTCATCGAACGTCCGACAGTGAACGAGGTGGAACAGCGTTGATGAGGCGGCAGGCTTCGATCCGAGCGGTGCTCGTCGGGACGTCGGCGTCCTGCGAGGAAGAGGCGTGCGGGGCACCTCGGCGACACTAGTTCTGGACCGCAAAGATTGGGAATGACGGTGGCCCAACAAGGGCGTCGAGCCGCTCGAGTCTTTGGGGTCGTGAGGTGGCGGGAAACCCACCGGCGGATTCTCCTCGGTGCGTTGGTCGTCCTCGATTTTCTCCGGCAGGATAAAGCGGTCGACGGTGCGGACGAGGGAGTCCTTCGATTCGAATGTTCTTAGGGAAAGGAGCGGGCGGCTGCAGTCGTCGGTGGCACGGCGTCAAGCGGTTCCCTCTTCTGGGACGACACGGCTTCGACGGGCCTCCAGCGGTTACACGAACCTGTGAACCCTGGTCGACGGCAATGGACTTCGACAGCGTCGAGGTCCGGGTGCTTTACTTCGTTCTCCTCGGCGGTCCCCTTCTCCGGTCGGCAGCCTTTCGATGGTCTGGCGTCCAGGGAGCTTCGGCGAAGATTCAGCGGTGCTCAATGGTCCCTCGGAGCACGGGAAGAGGGCGCCTAGCCAGGTCCTCTCTCGGGTCAGTCCTCGACGATTTCGGCAGCCTTCGGATCGGTCGAAGCAAATGCAGCAGCAAGTCTTCTTCTTCCAGCTGGGCGTCAAGGATCAGCAGTTCCAGTTACTCTTAGAGTGGAGACTCAGCTCCAGAACGCTTCTGAACAATTACTAGTGGTGAGAGGTCCCCAGATATACTATTCTGTCTCTCATCCACACTGCTGGCACACACTCAGCAGCCAATCATACAGAAGGGCATTCATGCAGTCAGTCAGCCAATCAGGCACACAGTGCATTCAGGCCATCCTCCTCCCTCTCAGACACTCACAACAAGGAATGTGGATTGGGACAAGTACCCAGCCATTCAACACTACACACTGCATTCAGGCCAGTTTCGGACAGGGCTGTCTCAGTCTTTGTCTCTCATGCCAGAAACCAGACGGCCACAACAAGGAGTGCATATTGGTCACACCACTCCATTCACCCAGGTCCCCGCCACAGGGGTACCCACAACACACGGTCACTGGGAAGGCTCCAGCTAGTCTCGCCTGGCCTTTACAACAATACCATATATGGAACTTCCACCCAACAGCCAGTCAGGGGGAAGGGACAGAGTCAGGGCTTCCCAGGACTTTGGGAAAACAAGGTAACAGGCAATAGAAAGCAAGAGGCCACAGGGGCCATCTTGTTTTCCATCAGGAATCAACTGATTCCAATGGCAGGGCCTGGGTGTCCCAAAATGGAGGACCCCCAGAGCACCTGTCAGATTCAGCACGGTGCTGCCACCAGCCTATACCCTGCTCTGTGGGTCACACACAGGTGCCCAAAAACATACACTAGGGGCACAGGATTGTACCCCCACCCATGGGTGCCATAAAGGTATCCATGGGTCTGTACACCAAACCAAAAAGAGGAAGAGCTGCACTGCCAGGAGTCCCACTTGGACTTGGGCAGAAAATAACACAGAACACAATATGAAAAAGGACTACAGGACAAGGACAGGGAGCCCCTGTCCCTCCAATGCCTTTCCAGCATCACACATACATAGAGCTGACTGTGGGCCGCTGGCCTGGCTCCGAGAAGAGAGTTACGGTTACCACTAGCATACATAGAGCTGACTGTGGGCCGCTGGCCTGGCTCCGAGAAGAGAGTTACGCTTACCACTACCATACATTGAGCTGACTGTGGGCTGCTGGCCTGGCTCTGAGAAGAGAGTTACGGTTACCACTAGCATACATAGAGCTGACTGTGGGCCGCTGGCCTGGCTCTGAGAAGAGAGTTACGGTTACCACTACCATACATAGAGCTGACTGTGGGCCGCTGGCCTGGCTCCGAGAAGAGAGTTACGGTTACCACTAGCATACATAGAGCTGACTGTGGGCCGCTGGCCTGGCTCCGAGAAGAGAGTTACGCTTACCACTACCATACATTGAGCTGACTGTGGGCCGCTGGCCTGGCTCTGAGAAGAGAGTTACGGTTACCACTAGCATACATAGAGCTGACTGTGAGCCGCTGGCCTGGCTCTGAGAAGAGAGTTACGGTTACCACTACCATACATAGAGCTGACTGTGGGCCGCTGGCCTGGCTCTGAGAAGAGAGTTACGCTTACCACTAGCATACATAGAGCTGACTGAGGGCCGCTGGCCTGGCTCTGAGAAGAGAGTTACGGTTACCACCAGCATACATAGAGCTGACTGTGGGCCGCTGGCCTGGCTCTTAGAAGAGAGTTACGGTTACCACTACCCTACATAGAGCTGACTGTAAGCTGCTGGCCTTTGAGGCTCTGAGAATTGAGCGGTGACTAGCTCAGAAAACTCTTTGATTTAATCACGTAATACATGAATGTCTCTTACATATACCTAGCGGTGACTGCGGGCCAAGTGCCTTTTGAACCTCTGGAAAGTTAAGCTATGTGGGCAGTCCTTAGGGACAAAGGTTTTGGTGTACCTTTCATAAATGTAATAATAATCGTGCTCTAGTGAAAGAAATTAAATGATATGATAAGGCATTTATAACGCGCCTTTAGACGAGTGTTTCAGGGCATGACAAATTAACCCAATATCGTCTGAAGGATGGAAGAGCTATATATTAGCTCTTTATTTTAGAGAGAACGTAAAGGAAAGAGACTTGTCCTATGAAACCTTGGAAGACAATGATTTTTTTTCAAATTTACTCGAGGATATTGAAAAAATTATAAAAAATCCGAAACCCTCTAGAGCCCCGGGTCCAGACGGCTTGCCGAATGTCCTATTTAAAGCTCATTCTCAAATATGGGCCCACGTTGTGTTTAGTATTTTTCAGAATATCTTGGTAACGGGCCAAATACCAGATTCCTGGAAGCAGTCCCAGTTAATCGTGATATATAAAAAATGTCCTAGAGATCTCCCGGGTAACTATAGACTACTGCCCATGATTGATTGCAGTGCCAATATACCAATACTGGCCATGATATATTGCAGTGCCAATATGTCAATACTGGCCATGATTGATTCCAGTGCCAATATGCCAATACTGCCCATGATTGATTGCAGTGCCAATATACGAATACTGGCCATGATTGATTCCAGTGCCAATATGCCAATACTGCCCATGATTGATTCCAGTGCCAATATCTTCTGTACAATATATGAATGCATGGCTAGAGAAAGAGCATATCCACAGCATCCAACCATCTGGATTTAGAAGGGGTTTAGTACTATTACAAATGCATGGGTTTTGATGTATTTTATTTGTAAGCTTTGAGTGATCGAAGCAAGACCCTCTATATCTGTTTTATTGATTTTACGAAAGCATTTGATACTGTTGATCATCACATTTTATGGGGAAAAAATGAGGTTGGGGGAATTGCATGACCAGATCTTATTTTTTCGCTAAAGCAAATTATATGAATAAGAGAGTGGAAGTCAGAATAAATCAGGGAGGGGATTTAAGTGGGGATATCAGAGTCGATCATGGTTTAAAACAAGGTTGTAATTTTGGCTCCCTCCTGCTTCAATATCTAATTAGCAGACTTGGGAACTCACCTGCAGGACTGTAATAATGCGCCATGAGGTGCGCAATGCCGGCGGCTTGGCTTTCGTATGCCAATGACCTTGGGCCTCATTACAAGGTGGACGGAATGGGTTTACCGGCACCGGTGCCACTAAACCCATTCTGCCCTATTATGAGGTTCCCCCTCTGGTCAGACCAGACGTCCTTTGCAGGTCCCGCAAGGGGACCAGGGAGCTAATAAGGGGCCCCGTTATTAGCTCCATCCCCATTCCCATTGAGCCCTATAGGGGCTCGAATGGGGATGGGTTTTTTGAATGAGGAATTACCGGGTCCTCCAAGGTTGGAATGACCTGGTAATTCCTCATTGAAGGAACCCGGACATGATTTTGGAGGCAGCCATGGCGCTAATAGCATCATGGCTACCTCCAAACTCGTAATGAGGCCCATAGTCATTTTTGACCAAACTGCATTGGGCCTACAGAATAGTTTAAAGGCTCTTAAGAGGTTCGGCCTGGAAAATGGTCTGATCATTAACTTGGGGAAAATGATATTAACATGTAAACTTTATATTAGAATCCTGATGAGTCAGGATAGAACAAAATCACTATATTCCTATTTCTTAAATCAGCAGGGCTCTTTTATAAGTACAGCAGCTTTGAAAGAATGTAGAAAGGATAGGAATACCTTTCTGATGAATATAGGATGTACATGTGAAGCTACTGAAAATCTTGCCAGCAAATTTAAAGAGATAAAAAGTTAGGCTGCTACTTGGGACAGTAAAGAAAGCTGAATTAATCTCTCCAGGAAACGTAGCTATGCAGAATTCTCAAGACAGGCTTTTCCTGTTAATACTCTGTGTACATATATAAAACATTTGCAAAAGCAGCATGTTAGGAGCTTTCTAATGCTGTTAAGGTTTAATCAGCTCTCTGTGAATTGGAAGTAGAAACGCCATGGCATCTGCTTACTAATTGTTATAAATTAACTACTGAATAAGCATATGGGACCAGGGTACATGCACTGCACTTTATTTGCACTGACCAATTTGGGTCTAATGTATATATTGGAGATAACATAGTTTTTTGAAAAAAATATATTTTTATTTGCATTTTCAACACCAAACATTACAATGCACCATTAACCAACAACACACTTAACTCTTCTACTGGCACTTCCGTATCGGGGTCCGTCATATCACTTGCTTGCTCATTTCGCGGCAGAGCCCTCTTCCACTGTCCGTGTTGTTTCTGCGCCATTTTGTGCATTTCGCCCTGATGTGGCTAAGCCGGCCCTGTTCTTTCACAGCATCAGAGCTTCCCTCATTGCCCGTTAGCTCTCGGCTTGGTTGCCTGGCTCATCTGTACTGTCTCCTTCGTTGTTTTTAAACAGTTTGTGCACTAGTGCATTCCATGCTAGTATCTTGGCTCCACTATTGCCCTCCCCTCTCTGCGTCGCCCTTGTCCATACTGTTGTTTCGGCCATCGCCCATTTGGTCAGATCTACCCACCCTCCATCGAGGGTCCTGTACTTGTGTTCCGCGCCATTGCTATGCGGCGTTTCGCCAGTATTGTCATCGGGTCCTTCATTTTTGCCAGGTGCGATCTCTGCTTGTCTCCCCTCGGGAACGGGCCCTTCTGCGCTCTTTCCTTGATGGTGTCCCAGAAGTTCATTATTCTCGGGTGACATATCTGCCAACTCCTCCGCACTTCCGGGGCAGCTTCGGGTCTGGCCTCTTTCCATTCTCGACATCCGTTTTGGCGTCAGATACGCGCTATGCGTGCGTAAGGGAGATATGAATTTTACCTTATTATCTGTGGAAAGAAATGTATTCGATGTTTTGGACATTAGTTGACTGGTTTCTTCTTTGTTTTAGAAATGAATTTTTTATGACATGAATTTTTCGTGAAATGTTATGAATGTTTATAAAGTGTAAAAGGTTTTATCTAACCAAAAAAAAGTGTGTTTTGCTGTAATTGCCTGCAACCGCCACGAGGAGGCAGTAGAGTATTACAGAAGCCGAGACTCGAGTTTGAAATCCATTTGTCCAATTATTTTTTTAGTGTTGAATTAAACCAGCACCGTTTTCTGTATTTACAAAGAAATCCGCTATATTCATTTACTTTTTAAAGGACTCACAGGTGGCAAACTCATCGCAGCCTTTTCCCCGCATTTTTTTTATTTTTTATGTGGGGGCAATCGCACACAATAATAAAAAAAAAAATCCCTACTTTTCCACCCACCCCACTCCCCCAAACGGCCAGATGATGCCCCAGTGAAGGGAACCTGGACTTCATTAGCACTCTGTGGCCCCTGAGAGCCATCATACCCAAGGGCCCTGCAGGCAAAGTGCCCTGGCCTCTACAGCGCCCCCTCTCCCCATCAGGACACTTAAAGAGTCTCCTGCACTCACACACACTCCTGACCTTCCTCAGCCCCTGACCACATGCAGGGCCGGCTCACACACTCTCCTGATCTCCCTCAGCACCCGACCACATGCAGGGACGGCTCACACACTCTCCTGACCTCCCTGAGCCCCTGACCACATGCAGGGCCGGCTCACACACTCTCCTGACCTCCCTCAGCCCCCGACCACATGCAGGGCCGGCTCACACACTCTCCTGACCTCCCTCAGCACCCGACCACATGCAGGGCCGGCTCACACACTCTCCTGACCTCCCTCAGCACCCGACCACATGCAAGGCCGGCTCACACACTCTCCTGACCTCCCTCAGCACCCGACCACATGCAGGGCCGGCTCACACACTCTCCTGACCTCCCTGAGCCCCTTGACCTCATGCAGGGCCGGCTCACACACTCTCCTGACCTCCCTCAGCACCGGACCACATGCAGGGCCGGCTCACACACTCTCCTGACCTCCCTGAGCCCCCTGACCTCATGCAGGGCCGGCTCACACACTCTCCTGACCTCCCTGAGCCCCTGACCACATACAGGGCTGGCTCACACACTCTCCTGACCTCCATCAGCACCCGACCACATGCAGGGCCGGCTCACACACTCTCCTGACCTCCCTGAGTCCCCGACCACATGCAGGGCCGGCTCACACACTCTCCTGACCTCCCTGAGCCCCTGACCACATACAGGGCTGGCTCACACACTCTCCTGACCTCCATCAGCACCCGACCACATGCAGGGCCGGCTCACACACTCTCCTGACCTCCCTGAGTCCCCGACCACATGCAGGGCCGGCTCACACACTCTCCTGACCTCCCTGAGCCCCCTGACCTCATGCAGGGCCAGCTCACACACTCTCCTGACCTCCTCAGCCCCCGACCACATGCATCCCTCCAATGGTAAGCTCTGCCCCATGGGTCCTGCTGCTCCGTCCTGGCCTAGGTAAGTGCCCCCCTGGTCCTGCTGCTCCGTCCTGGCCTAGGTAAGTGCCCCCCTGCTCCTGCTGCTCCGTCCTGGCCTAGGTAAGTGCCCCCTGGTCCTGCTGCTCCGTCCTGGCCTAGGTAAGTGCCCCACCTCCATATCTGCCCCACGGGCCCTGCTGCTCCATCCTGGCCTAGGTAAGTGCCTCCTGGTCCTGCTGCTCCGTCCTGGCCTAGGTAAGTACCCCCTCTGGTCCTGCTGCTCCGTCCTGGCCTAGGTAAGTGCCCCCCTGGACCTGCTGCTCCATCCTGGCCTAGGTAAGTGCCCCCCTGGACCTGCTGCTCCATCCTGGCCTAGGTAAGTGCCCCCTGGTCCTGCTGCTCCGTCCTGGCCTAGGTAAGTACCCCCTCTGGTCCTGCTGCTCCGTCCTGGCCTAGGTAAGTGCCCCTCTGGTCCTGCTGCTCCATCCTGGCCTAGGTAAGTGCCCCCTGGTCCTGCTGCTCCGTCCTGGCCTAGGTAAGTACCCCCTCTCCATATCTGCCCCATGGGTCCTGCTGCTCCTTCCTGGCCTAGGTAAGTACCCCCTCTGGTCCTGCTGCTCCGTCCTGGCCTAGGTAAGTACCCCCTCTGGTCCTGCTGCTCCGTCCTGGCCCAGGTAAGTACCCCCTCTCCATATCTGCCCCATGGGTCCTGCTGCTCCGTCCTGGCCTAGGTAAGTACCCCCCATGGGTCCTGCTGCTCCATCCTGTGCTGGTAGTTTTGCCCAATCAGGAGTGTAGGCTGCTTTCTATGCAGAAGAGTCTGCGCTGGGAGTCACTTTGCCCTGCTCCAGACCTCTGCTGACTGCTGAAGGAGGGCATCGAGCAAGTCTTGTGATAATAGCCCTTGTTGGGTCCGTTCCTCTAATGCGTGCAGTAGGCCTCGCCTATGGGCAGCGGGTGCTCAGTGGGCAGCAGGGCTGGCTTTACATGTGTGCAAATGCAAAACGGCATCAATACTGGCACAGAAATATGAGCCCCAACCCAAAGCTCCGGGCTTGTGGGCAGTTGGATGACTTGCACCAAAGGCAGCGTAAACCCCAGGCCCTGCTAATGGCCGCACCTGCGCCCTGTGTTAGTGCGACTGCAGGCACCCTTGGGGGTCTGGCAGGAGCCGGAATGAGGTAGTCTGGTATTATGCGGCCTGGATCTGAAGGCAGGGGGTGGGGGGAAATAGGGGGTTCTGCAGGTTTAGGACGATTAATATCCCTGCAGATCATGAGCACAAAAGCCAGCACTGGCCTTGGTGTGGACTGAGGGTTCCTTCTAACCGGGGGTGGTCATGTTATGCGGGAGAATAGGAGGTCACCGTCCTGGAGGGATTACAGCTCTGATGGGGGAACACAAGCGGCCTGATTTACGCGGGAGACTCACGAGTTTTCATTTCAAAATGGTGCTGGTTTTTTTTTTTACTGTCTCCCGCCTAAAATAAATCTAACCCCAATGCAATCCTTTGGGAAAAGTACATTCTCCCGATGTCTGTGGTGCAATCCAAGCTGGGACTGGCCTATAGGGCAATAGGCCCATGGCCGACCAAAAAGGCAAAATGCTGGCGTGGGGCAGTTTTTTTGGGTCAAGTGGGTCGCTTTTTTGGCCAGTTTGATGAGTCACTTCACTCTGTGGCTACTAGTTTTGACCAGTGTTGCTGAGTAAATATTCTTTAAACTGCACAATTGTCATCACATTTGATCAGAAATCTCCCCTTGGGTAGGATTCAGACAGTGTCACAAGAGGAATGAATTGGCACTTGTCACTGTGGGCCACTTTTTCATTGGTGCCCGGCTCACACTCTCCGACCCTGGTGAAATCTCCCTCTGGGGGGCTCCGCAATGTTGGCACGTCTGCTTCAGACTATTACTCTGTGACGCAAACAGACTCCCCCCAAATGTGATCCATTCCAGATCAAGGGAACCCTACCTATATAGTGACCTCGCTTACCTGACCAATGATGGACCTGCTTACGCGCCACAGTGGCAAATCTCCCGCAGGAATGCGGATCTCATACTCCAGCAACATAAGCGCGGAGTGATGGAGAACAAGAACTGCCTGGTGTTCCTAGAAGGGCAGGATGAGCCTTCTGAGGCGCACATACATGACGAGAAGACGGAAGCGTGTCATGTATCATGTGAAATGAACGCCGCGTGCAGAACAAAGAAAAAGCACGTGTTAGAAAGATTCGAACATTGCTTACAATTCTATGAACCACGTAACATTCCAGAGCAATGGACAACACTTTGCCAGAATGCTTTGGGGTCTTTTAGTTGCAATACGCAAAGTAGGAATAAAATGGTGAGAAAAGAATCCAAGAGACTGTAGCAATATGGCTACCAAGGTGGCGCCACTGGGTTTCCTCCGTCACAATATATGTATCAAGCCTTTGCAAGTAGTTAGACAGTAAACCCCAAAGTCTTATGGAGGAAAATGGTGGAAAGAGCCCTTGGCACAGGGGTGTGCTTTGCAAAGCAAGTGCTTCAGGAGTGCTCTCGTTTCTGAGTGATAACATATATGGCGGGCCATTTTGGTGCGCAACATTCAACCCTGAAGGGGTTGCGGGATTAAAACTCAGGTGGGAACCATCTGTGCGTTAGCCGTGTTGTACCACTGAAGATGGACTCGGTTCCGAAATGCAACGGCTGCACGACACCTATGTACGCTCCCTGCCTTCCATGATGGAATTATATCATTGGTCTTGAGTGATCTGCTTCAAGAATGCCCTTAGCATTGAATGTATGGTTTTAATGAATGAGTAATTTGAATGGAATTTGAAACAAATTGGGATTGAGAGCATATGGTTGGCCCAGGGGCAACCCTGAACCACTTGTTTTCTTAAAAAAGCTAAGAGAACTTTAATGCCAGTCAAAGAATCACCATGGGATTCCTTTAGACCAGAGGTCTTCCAGGACTGGGGATGCGCAGCAAAGATGATTGTATGGCAATTAAAAGCTTAACATAGAAACAGAATGATTGAAATCTGAGGAGACTACAGCAGTCCTGACGTCACTGAAGAACTCTCGAGCTCCTGGTCCAGATGGCTTGTGCAACATTGTGATTCTCCAGAATGTTGGGCAGGGTTTGCTGGACCAGTGTTTAATGCAATCGCAATAAGAGGGATCATCCTAGATTTGGGGCGAGAGGAACTCCTGGTATCCATCGATAAGAAAGGCATTGGATCCATCTTCGTATTGGCCAATGGCCCTTCTTCACTCGCTTAGTAAAGCGTTTGCTTCTCTAGTCCGAAGGAACATAAAGCAGTGGTCGACGGACCATCACATCTTACACCGGTTCCAAATAGGATTTAGAGAAGACTGCTCAACATTTCAAAGCCTACTAACCCTCATGGCCTTGGCCACATTTTCCAGGCTCAACAATAGAGCACCCTTATTTCTGGCCTAGATGGATTTCTCCAGAGCGTTCGACCGTGTGTAGAAATCGCCTTATTTCAAATCTACAGAGAGCAGGTTTAGACCCGGCCAGGGGTAGATCTGTACAGATTCTGCATTCAGATGCATCAGGGAGGGTTGGATTAGAAGAAAGAACCTTCAGAGGCCTTAAACAAGGCAGAGTCTTGGCTCCTTTTTGGTTTCCATTTCATCAGATTTTCACTCTGCTCTCGACAACGCAGACGCGTTCCCTCCTGAGTTGGGCAACGTGCATATTCAATGGTCCTCGTACACCGAGGATTTGGTTGGATTTGATCAGACACCGTTGGACCGGCAGAGAACAGTAAATCCACTGCAGAGGGACGCAGAAGACGCCCATTAAGCACTAAATCTGAGAAATCAAAGATTATGATTTTCTCAGACTGAAAGAGGGTGTGTCAAACAAAAGTATTCTCTTGGCATCTGGCCAAAGATAAACTGGATATAGAGTAAAGACATTACATATTCGGATATGGAATTTTGTGAAGCCTTAAATGGAAAGACTGAAAAAAGACCAAAAAAGGCGGCCATTTTGGGATCACCATTGAGAGGGATTGATCATAAGATCGGCCGCTATTCCCTAGTACCAATTCGTATGATATACTTGCAGAAATATACCCCATCAATCAGATATGATGTCGAAAAAGGACATGGACAAAGAACCTGGAAGGATAGCGCGGTACATTTAGGTCTGTTATGTTATCAAATATTTATATAGCGCTGTCACCCATTGGTATCCTGGCGCAGGGTTCAGGGAGAGTCGTGAACGGAGCAAAGACCGGGTCCACTGTCCTAGCTAATTGGGATAGAGAAAGGTCTTGAGTGCTTTCTGGAACTTGACATGATTTTCCGTCTGTCTGAGGGCCAGTGGAAGCATGTTCCAAAGGGAGGCGGCCGCTAAGAAGGCGCTGCCACCCACAGACCCCTTCTTAAACCTTGGAACAAAGGAAAGACGGAGATTGGAGGAGCGGAGATCTCTGAGAGGCGTATAAGGGATGATCTTCTCGTGAAGGTGAGAAGCACCTGCCCATATAAAGCACAGTGAGCGGAGATCTCTGAGAGGCGTAGAGGGGATGATCTTCTCGTGAAGGTGAGAAGCACCCTGCCCATATAAAGCACAGTGAGCGCAGATCTCTGAGAGGCGTATAGGGGATGATCTTCTCGTGAAGGTGAGAAGCACCCTGCCCATATAAAGCACAGTGAGCGGAGATCTCTGAGAGGCGTATAGGGGATGATCTTCTCGTGAAGGTGAGAAGCACCCTGCCCATATAAAGCACAGTGAGCGGAGATCTCTGAGAGGTGTATAGGGGATGATCTTCTCATGAAGGTGAGAAGCAACCTGCCCATATAAAGCACAGTGAGCGGAGATCAGAGGCGTATACGGGATGATCTTCTCGTGAAGGTGAGAAGCACCCTGCCCATATAAAGCACAGTGAGCGGAGATCTCTGAGAGGCGTATAGGGGATGATCTTCTCGTGAAGGTGAGAAGCACCCTGCCCATATAAAGCACAGTGAGCGGAGATCTCTGAGAGGCGTATAGGGAATGATCTTCTCGTGAAGGTGAGAAGCACCCTGCCCATATAAAGCACAGTGAGCGGAGATCTCTGAGAGGCGTATAGGGGATGATCTTCTCGTGAAGGTGAGAAGCACCCTGCCCACATAAAGCACAGTGAGCGGAGATCTCTGAGAGGCGTATAGGGGATGATCTTCTCGTGAAGGTGAGCAGCACTCTGTCCATATAAAGCACAGTGAGCGGAGATCTCTGAGAGGCGTATAGGGGATGATCTTCTCGTGAAGGTGAGAAGCACCCTGCCCATATAAAGCACAGTGAGCGGAGATCTCTGAGAGGCGTATAGGGGATGATCTTCTCGTGAAGGTGAGAAGCACCCTGTCCATATAAAGCAGAGTGAGCGGAGATCTCTGAGAGGCGTATAGGGGATGATCTTCTCGTGAAGGTGAGAAGCACCCTGTCCATATAAAGCACAGTGAGCGGAGATCTCTGAGAGGCGTATACGGGATGATCTTCTCGTGAAGGTGAGAAGCACTCTGTCCATATAAAGCACAGTGAGCGGAGATCTCTGAGAGGCGTATAGGGGATGATCTTCTCGTGAAGGTGAGAAGCACCCTGTCCATATAAAGCACAGTGAGCGGAGATCTCTGAGAGGCGTATAGGGGATGATCTTCTCGTGAAGGTGAGAAGCACCCTGCCCATATAAAGCACAGTGAGCGGAGATCTCTGAGAGGCGTATAGGGGATGATCTTCTCGTGAAGGTGAGAAGCACCCTGCCCATATAAAGCACAGTGAGCGGAGATCTCTGAGAGGCGTATAGGGGATGATCTTCTCGTGAAGGTGAGAAGCACCCTGTCCATATAAAGCACAGTGAGCGGAGATCTCTGAGAGGCGTATAGGGGATGATCTTCTCGTGAAGGTGAGAAGCACCCTGTCCATATAAAGCAGAGTGAGCGGAGATCTCTGAGAGGCGTATAGGGGATGATCTTCTCGTGAAGGTGAGAAGCACCCTGCCCATATAAAGCACAGTGAGCGGAGATCTCTGAGAGGCGTATAGGGGATGATCTTCTCGTGAAGGTGAGAAGCACCCTGCCCATATAAAGCACAGTGAGCGGAGATCTCTGAGAGGCGTATAGGGGATGATCTTCTCGTGAAGGTGAGAAGCACTCTGTCCATATAAAGCACAGTGAGCGGAGATCTCTGAGAGGCGTATAGGGGATGATCTTCTCGTGAAGGTGAGAAGCACCCTGCCCATATAAAGCACAGTGAGCGGAGATCTCTGAGAGGCGTATAGGGGATGATCTTCTCGTGAAGGTGAGAAGCACCCTGTCCATATAAAGCACAGTGAGCGGAGATCTCTGAGAGGCGTATAGGGGATAATCTTCTCGTGAAGGTGAGAAGCACCCTGCCCATATAAAGCACAGTGAGCGGAGATCTCTGAGAGGCGTATAGGGGATGATCTTCTCGTGAAGGTGAGAAGCACCCTGTCCATATAAAGCACAGTGAGCGGAGATCTCTGAGAGGCGTATAGGGGATGATCTTCTCGTGAAGGTGAGAAGCACCCTGCCCATATAAAGCACAGTGAGCGGAGATCTCTGAGAGGCGTATAGGGGATGATCTTCTCGTGAAGGTGAGAAGCACTCTGCCCATATAAAGCACAGTGAGCGGAGATCTCTGAGAGGCGTATAGGGGATGATCTTCTCGTGAAGGTGAGAAGCACTCTGCCCATATAAAGCACAGTGAGCGGAGATCTCTGAGAGGCGTATAGGGGATGATCTTCTCGTGAAGGTGAGAAGCACCCTGCCCATATAAAGCACAGTGAGTCAAGCAGAGGGCTTTAAACTTCCCCCTGCTTTCAGCCGGGAGCCAGTATACTTGACGTAGTACAACAGAGGTATTTGCCTACTTTGACAGGCCAGCAGTTAGCAGAGCCGCTGAATTAATTTTGCAGGATTTGTAACCTGTTAAGATGATACTTGGACTGGGCCAGTAAAGTCTCATTGCAATAGTCAAGAATTCCTAAAACCGAAGAAGCAACCACAGGCCCCCTTAATGCATCGGGATAAAAGGCATCATCTTTTTTTTAGTGTTTTTAATTTAAAGTGACCCGCTTTGTACATTAAGATCCATCCTGTGTTCATGTTCCAGCTTCATGCACTGGCTTGACTTTCTCCATTAGTGTTGCCTTCCAGCTGGATGCGATTCCCTGCCCGCTTTGGTTAGCAGCGCCACACGAATATACAAGGGTGCCATGTGCAAGTCACGACACATTGAGGCGCAAGTGCAATTATGTATGGTCACGGTCAGACGGATTCACACTTGGGTCCTGTGGATTCACTCTTGGGTCCTGTGGATTCACTCTTGGGTCCTGTGTATCTGGTATCATTCCATTTCAGTCCGTGATTATTCATCCAGTCTCCAATGGCTGCGCGACAGCCCCTTAAAGGCACAGTTGCTTCCTTCAAGGTCTGATCCACTCTTCGGACCAACTGAGTGTCCTCAGCGTACGAAGGAAAGCGGCCTCCGTGGGAGTGACTGAGGCTAGCTGAGGGAGGGGAGCGATGGGTGATCCCTGTGGAACCCCGCAGGTAAGGGCAGAAGAAGCCGACCTAAACCGCGGGAAAGATAACGTCGGCCTGCAAGGAAGTACCTGAACCAGTGAAGCTCAGTGCCTGTCACCCCGGCTTCATCTAGGTGATGACACAGGATGGAGTGGTCGATCGTATCAAAAGCCCCCCCACGACGTGAAGGGGCGCTCGTAGCCCACCCCAAGAATGTACACGGGCCAAGAGAGCAGCAGCCACCGGTGACTCGGCACACTGACCCCACACGTTGCTCCACTCAGACACAGGATTATGGATGAGTTCAAATTCCTCCTCCACAAAATAAAGGTAGGAGCAGCTGCAGGCCTACCTGTAACGGAGTAACGAACAAATGTAACGAGTGCGAATCTCCGACAAATCACCTGCTACTCAGCCCGATGCCCACACACCGCAAAGCAGTCCAAGTTCCCGCCAAAAAAGGAATTATAAAAGTGCTAAAGCACCATTCATATCAAAGGGGAAAGGCCCCGCAGTCACCACTCAGCCGGGGGGGGGCAGCAATCGAAGTGCGCCGCACAAATAGAAAGCAGATTTTGGAAAGCTTGGAGATGGAAAGCCTCCCACAGAAAGAGATATTCCCGCGGGAAACACGAGAACACACTTCACCGCACTCCGCAAGCTATGGAACTACAGGCCTGCAGCCCACAGGCCCCGGACTGCGGAACAGCGGGTAGCAGCCCACAGGCCCCGGACTGCGGAACAGCGGGTAGCAGCCCACAGGCCCTGGACTACGGAACAGCGGGTAGCAGCCCACAGGCCCTGGACTACGGAACAGCGGGTAGCAGCCCACAGGCCCTGGACTACGGAACAGCGGGTAGCAGCCCACAGGCCACGGACTGCGGAACAGTGGGTAGCAGCCCACAGGCCCTGGACTACGGAACAGCAAGTAGCAGCCCACAGGCCCCGGACTGCGGAACAGTTTCCTCCTCTCCACTTCGCTCTGCTGCCTGTACCACTCCGCCATCACCATAACCAGTGGACCCAAATGAGGGCAGTTGGCACCCAAGCCTCCCCCATGTACCACACGAAACGTTAGAGTGTTGGCAATAAAAAGGCTGTGGGGGGTTTTTATTGCACATCATTATGTGATAATAAACAAAACAATCCTAATAACCAAAACATAATGTGTGCTCTTGGGCGCAAGTCCTGAGGTTAGGCCCCCCAGGCCCGTGCCGCCTTCTTGGTCCCACGGTGGTGTGGGCCCCGTGCGGTACCCTGTTCTCTCTCCTCCTTCTTCTCTCCCTTTTTCTTGGGTAGGAGGATTTCGGGAATGCGTAAGCAGGGTACTTGTTTGGGGCTCCGTACGGAGTTCCAAACAGATTTGTTTTTTTTAATTTCTTTATTTACATTTTACCAAATAAGAAAACAAGAAACAAAAACACCATTGCATGTGATGAACAACAACATAAACAACAAGTGAAGAGAAGGAAGAATAAAAATAAAAATTATAAACAAATAATGCCCCCCCCCCACCCTAATACATACCTGAAAACACATCCCAGACCCTAGCATGAAGGTGCAATTTTCCCATCCTCCTGTACATTCCCTTTTCAATAGCCGCCAAAGAAACCATCTCATCAATCCAATCATTCGAGTTAGGCGGGATCCAGGATTTCCAGCCCCTCACGATCATTTTCTTGGACACTGAAGCACCCCTGAACAGAAATTTTTTCCTCAGACATAGAAAGATCCTCAAATAAAATACCACTGCCCAAAACCATCGTCCTAAAATCCAAATCAATACTGCAATTCAGGACCTGCAAGCATATAGTACAAACCTCCTGCCAGAAACCCCTGACTCTGACACAATCCCAAAGCAAATGTTCGAGAGTGCCAACTTCCACAGCACAACACCAACACACATCCGAATCCGACATGCCCCTGCTCCTCAGCCTCTCCGGACACCAAAACATTCTGCTGAGAACTTTAATTTGCCTAGAGCGCTCACACAAATTAACGGGACAAAGTCTCACATTCGCACACAACTCAAGCCACATATCAGCAGTGATCTCACAACCCAAACGTCTACTCCATTCATCCATCAGACCAGTATTATCTTTTATTTATTTTAATTTTTATTTTTTATTTTATTTATTTTATTGTCATAGCTGAACTGAGTCAACTTTACAATATTTCATTCATATTCCATCTTCATTCATATTTATAAAATTATAGAATTGTATATAAAAAGGTACACATAAAAAAAGTACAAAAAAAGTACACATATACATACATATATATATACGGAGTTTGGCAGCAGAGTTGAAGCTGCAGTCTGTGGCAGTCCGTGGACAGGACGAGCAGCCCAGCAGGATGGTACCTAAACCACCGTCGGGCCGGGACCGGGAAGATGGACGAAGACTGACGAGGAGTGTGAGTGTATCGCTAAGCAAATTAGAGCCAGCCAGGGGTGCCTGATCCCGAGGCTGCCCGCCCCATACCCTATCCCTCACCAAAGACTCCAAATACGCTCGGCAATCTAACTGTTCTGGAGAAATCTCGTCGGCAGACAAAACATTCACACAACTGGGGTCTCCTACCCCAGTTAATAAGTTCACTTTTCCGCAAGCTATCTCGCCTAAGTCTGTGGCCGACGACACTTACGTGAAGATGGCACCGCTGCGCTTACAGCATCTCCAGCATCTCCAAGCGGCGAAGCCGAGCTCACACAGCTACCACTGCCCGCAGCGGCATATACTCCTGGCTCGCCCCCAGTGCAGTCTGCCGAAGGGCTGACTGCGAGGGACTCGCCTGCCGGTTCGAGCTGCGCTGCTGAGGGGCAAGACGGTCGCCCTCGGAGAGGCGCTGGGTTCCCACTCGGCGTGCCTTGGCTGGGACCCGCGGAGTCGAGTGTCTCGACGGTGGAGGTGGTGCTCCCCACGGCCGACACCCCGCCGATGAACTCTATAGAGGAGCCGCGGGTGCCGGATACGGTGGAGGAGCCAGATTCTTCATCAGAGCTGCGGCGGAATGCCGTGTTATTCCACGCTGCGGAAAATGCTGCCCCGCCCCCAGGGGAAGGTGGAGTCAAGAGCCACTTAGAAGAAGAGGAAAAAGAAAGAGGAGGAGAGAGCGAGAAAAAACAAAAGAAAATGTTTTGGTCAGCGCCGGAAGGGCAAAAGCCCCGTACTTTGATCTCAGAGTCCAGTGTTCAATGAAATGAATACCACGGAGGACTCTACCTCCTCCATTGTGACCCCTCCTCCAAAGAAAAAAATCAACAAAGGAAAGCAAGGGCCAAAAGTGTCTAATTCAGCAGTGCTAAAAAAACCTAAGAGCATGCAGCAAATCGCACAAAAAAGAAACCGCCTGCTCTAAAGACTATGTCGAAAGCAGTGCTATGCAACTCCCTGAAGGAATACTTCACCAGCCAAGGGAAAAGGAAATACGATGTCCTAAAAGAACTTACGGACGCAGAGATACTAGAAGTCTCTTGTGAGCATCTAACAGAACCATCTCAGAGCGTGGCTGATTCAATTGGCTTCAACAACTATAACAAAGTCCTTGGGCCGTTTAATTTTTCAAGCGTAGTAGAGGTTCCCCTGAAGGCCGTGTGCCCGATTATCTTACCGGCCCCGGCAAGTCCAGTTCTTAATGTTAACCCTACGGTTAACACCAACGACAAAACCTGTGGTCTTGTTTGTCCAAATTTTTTACCACAGATTCCGTTATCGCTTACTTCAACAATATTACTGAAACCGCAATCCCTTTCGCCAAACACGTCTCAATTGGAAAGCGTGACGGATCCAGAAAGTTCAACAGATCTTTACAACGGAACCCCACTTCAAGGAAACGCTAAGAGAAACCAGACCAGTTCCCCAAGAACTTGCTCCCCACCTCAAGGGGCTGTATCCCCGATAGCTAAGGCCCCGAGTTGTAGAGCGGGGAAAAAGAGTCGGGAGCAAAACCCTCAGCTTCCCTCAATTCCCCACTTAGCAACCCCAAGGAGAAAAAGTAAATCAGGAGAACAGCCTCAACAAGAAAATCAGAAAGACTTGCCTCCTAAGCGGCTGGATCTAGCAACGCTGATGTCTGCAATCACTATTGCCCTAGCCCCGTTCGGCAAACTCTACGAGGCATTAAGTGATTCATCAAAAGATCATACTACCCTACCAGCAATGATCCACACAAAACTGATTTACCTGGAAGGTTATATCGCAGCAAAGGAAAAACTGGATTCTGAACTCTTTAATAAAATCCTGCTGACATCCTCTAAAACTGTCTCGACGCCAAAACAACCAAGCCAGAGACCGATTGAAATTAAAGACTCTACAGACCAAGGCTCACAAACTGAACCTGTTCTTCAGCCGACGCATCAGTTGACATCTAACCTCTGTGGGGCGGCCAGTAACCTACCCGAGGCCAATTCTCTCGTGTCCCAGCTTAAACATAAAAAGAACACGTCCTGCTCTGTTTTGGTGGGTACAACCAATTCATTTTCGTCGGCAAACGGGGGGAGGGGTCCCTCCACCATTCAACCACTTCCTAAAGAACGTCCTGTGAAAAAACCTATGGATACTCCGAACAGCTTGTCACTCCCGTCAACAAGGAGGGACACAGCGAAGGTCCTGATACACAGAGATAAAAATACAGATTCCCGAGATCAAGAGACCACTACTCCGCAATCACCTTTAACGGGACCTTCGACCAGGCCCAAAAATAATCACCTTAAGGTCAAAGAACTTCCATTTCGAAATTCGGCTGTAGAAAACCCAGCAACTCCATCTAATCGAAGAAAGTCCCCAATCACAACGGAAGATTTCATGAGTGACGGCCACTTCATGAACCTCACCCCCCATTCTTCACCAGCAAGTGAAGAGGAACTACAAAATTGGCACCAGGAAAAACAGGTTTTGTCACTTGAAAAGAACAAATCTGCCTCTTCCCTACCGCTAAAACGAAGAAGACGGAGTGGTACATGCATTGATGACTATCCGCAAAGATACCCAAGAGGTCCGAAGGAAGGAGGTCAAGTTCCATCTCCAACAAAACACCGCCGGAAAGAACCAGACTCAAAGGAAGACAATTGCCGCGACTCAAACAGGAGAAGATCTTCTACTAGTCCTAGAAGATACCGCACTTCAAAAAAACAAAATAGCCCAATTAGACAAAAAGTCTTTTCAAGAGTCCATAGATCCGAAAAAAAACTTCCTCCATCGACTATCTTCAAAATTGAACAAATCCCACAAAACTCAGAAGTAATACAATCCTAAAAATTCTGAAGCATTCCAAGATTTTAAAACATCTGACAACGGAAGACTTAACCCTAGTGGAACCCTATCATAAAGGAAACAAAGCTAAGGCTTTTTTTCATGTCAAACACCAAGCGGTAAGGAGAAGTAATAGTGACGATTCCAGCGATCTCCGCAAATGCGTGTATACCATCACTGAATGGTTATGCACAGCAGACAAAGAAACCAAGTCTGGGCAACACCGACGAGCTACTCAAGGCAAATCAGAAAGAGAAAGAAATAGGAGTACCAGGGACTACAGTAAACCTTCAGGTCAGCAGACACTCTTCAGACTTAACAACGATAAAGAGGGGGGAGACCCAAAAGAGAAAGTAAACCAAACACCTGTGGCAGTAGTAAGCGATAAAAGAGAAGAACACAGTACAAGCCCAGTTCCAAAAGATTTATCGGCGACATCAAGAACCGAGATAAACACGACAGCTGAAAAGTCAAGGTCTAGGCCCCAACAAGCAGGAAACACCAAATCATCATTTGCCCCTTTAAAACAACTTCTTGCGTGGCTCCCTCAGGCACCAAAGCCATCAACGAAAAAATAGCAATCATCATCATCAGTGAGTCCGAGAAATAATGACTCCATCTCTCAACTACTCTCGAGAGACTCACAAGCCTTAACGCCCGAAGAACGCTCGGATATTACGCTGATGTCTTGGAACACAAGAGGATTTAACCACCTTACAAAACCTGGTGAGGTTAACCTTGCAGATTATGACATTATCACCCTGCAAGAAACATGGCTCCTAGAAAAACCAGGAATCGATGGATTCTCAGTCATGGTAGCACCAGCTAGAAAGGGTCGTGTGGGACGCCCCTCTTCCGGTCTGCTGATAGTACGAAACGGAGTAGGTCTCACAATCAAGAAGCGTTTGGGAGCCACTCAAAATCATCTAGCTGTGCTTGTCGAATGGTCACAATCCTCTGAAGCAACGACTGATGAAAATAAAAATAGAAAAAACAAACAAAAAGAGACACATTGCCTCGCCATTATCACAACGTACTGGAACCCACAGTCCATTACGGACGAGAAATTCCTTAACATCATTGAAGCTGAGATAGATGGAATTCTAACAACCCAAGAAGATTCGCTGATTATAATAACGGGAGACCTGAATGCAAGATGCCCAAGAAAGGGACAAGACAACATCTCCACAAAAGAAAAAATCAAGGCAGGTTCTCGAGGGGATAAATGGCAGTCACTTATGAACACCAGAAACCTTCACAACATCGAGGAAGCACTCCTCCCAACGAACCCGATCCCGTCTTGGGAAAGAGGCAGGCAAAAGGGGACAATAGATTACATTTTTACATCAGAGGCCCTGTTAGCCCGGATGACCTCGTTTGAAATTTTGCGCTCTGGGGCGAGCGACCATAACATCTTAAAAACCAGCTGGCCATCCACGCGAGACGCAAGACTTTTTCTATCTGAAGCCTCGGAACCCACCCTGCAAGGAAACCGACTCAAACTCACGAGCAAAAGGATTAGAGAACTGACGAGTGCGTATGAAAGGCAGCAGTATAGAGAAGTGGATCCTCTAAACCATCTAGTAGACTACCAACCTCTGCTAATTCCATATTATTCTAAAACTCAAACAAAAAGAACTGCAATTAAGCCTTTTCACGAGTACAACCGAGAATTAGTACTTAAAAGACGAGAGCTCCGGAAATTGAAAAGACAGGCGACAAACTTAAGAACGACTGACGCTGTGAAACTTTATATCCAAGAGCAAAAAATCTACAAAGCCTGGTTACGATTCCATCGATTTGCTTTATACCAAAAGGACGCCGAAGAAATGCTTAAGAAATTAGCAGACAAAAACTTGGGAGCGTTTTGGCAACTGATAAAAAAAAAACAACGGCACCGATATGTCATCTATAACCTCAAATTGTGTTGGAGAGGCAGCATGGATATCCCACTTCTCGTCCATTTTCAAACCCCCTGAGACGAATGTTAAGAATAGAATATCGCCAGTTGCAAACAACGTCTGGGAGGATCTTTCTGACATTGACGACATCAGGCTAGCCATAAAAAGGCTAAAACCATCCAGAGCGCCGGGCCCCGACGGAATTACTAACATCGACCTAAAAAACCATCCCGCAGAATGGGCCTTGTTTATTAGCAAAGTGTTCAAGAACTGTACTCTGACTAGATCAATTCCGGAGTCCTGGTCTACTTCAGTTGTTTCCCCCATATATAAGAAAGGGGACAGGTCGGCCCCGGTCAATTACCGCCCAATCGCCTTGTTGGACACTATTGGAAAGATCTACGGGTCGCTTCTCCAAAAAAGCTTTCAATCGTGGTCCAAATCAGCAGAATGTAACGGTCCCTTCCAAGCGGGCTTTATGAAAAACTGCGGAACCCAAGTCAACATATTGATTCTCAGCATTTTGAAGAGCAAAGTGATCGAAGGATCCGGGAAGATCTATTTAGCCTTCATAGACCTTACCCAGGCTTTTGACCAAGTCGATCGAGAGCTGCCATGGACCAAACTATCTGCCTGGAACTGCCCGCCATCATTATTGGCACCGATTAAAGCTCTCCATACAGCAACTTTTATGAGAGTAAAATTGAACCGTCAAGGGTTACTTTCTGAAGCCATATCGACCTTCAGAGGGGTAAAGCAGGGCTGCCCCCTTGCACCGGCCCTGTTTATCTCCTTTATGGGGGACTTTAAAGAAAGCGCAAGCCAAATAAGATCTTTTCCACCTAAAATTGGCCAAACACCTTTAGCCAGGCTTCTCTACGCCGACGATATTATCCTTCTCGATCAAACAGAAATTGGCCTACAAAGGCAACTTAACAACTTGGCCTCGTATATATCCGCTAACAACTTGGAAATCAATAAGGAGAAGACGAAAATCTTGAAAATAGAAAAATGCCAGGGGAAGAAGCAAAGAAAAAAAACCAAGCTGGAACATTGACAAAGTACCCTTGGAGAGTATTAAAACCTATAAATATCTCGGTGTAATGATTGACAGCTCCAAATCTGAACTCGCCATGCAGCACCATCTGTGGGACAAAACCCGAAAATTAACAACACAGGCGAGGATCATAGACAGGAAGTTCGGACGCTTCTCGTTGATACCGGTGCTCAAATTCTACAAGGGTAAGGTAGTTCCTTGCCTGGTCTACGGAGGCGATGCCCTTCCCACCCTCCCGATGGCTTTATGGGGAAAACTGGAGGGGTACTTCTGGCGGAAGGTCCTCCAGCTTCCGAACTCGGCACCGATTGCAGGTATCAGAAGGGAGCTAGGTTTTCGATCGCTGAAAGCAGCTAAAGAGGCAGGAGAAATGTCACTATTTAGAAAAATACTTATGCCCAAGTCCCCTCCGCTATACAACCTGTTAAATACAGAAATGAGCAGCAACACCTGTAAGATGCTGACCACATGGGCGTCTAAACAAAGAGCTATTCTTGAGAACATCGCATGCACAGAAGAGACATTGATTGGTAACCCAGTCAAAGTAAAAAAAAAAATGGACCAAGAGGACTGGGTTGAAACTCACACAATGGCCGAAAAGAACAAACTTCTAAAACATCTCCCGTCTCAACCTAAAAAATTGGATGCGATTCCCGAAATAATCAAAAGATTTCCAGACAGAGCTCTCCGCTCAACTCTTCTAAGGGCGAGATTGAATCTTTTGCCTACCAACGAAATACGGGCCATAAGAGGCCTTTCTGACTCAAACCTCTGTCGACTGTGTAACACACAATCCGAAAAGGAGTCCGTGAAACACCTTCTCATGAGTTGCCCTAAAACCATCAAATGGAGAAGAGCGTTTTTAGGTCCTCTATTAAAACCCTTCTCACAGTATGATGAAGAAGTGTGGTGGTCCCGTTTAATGAGTGGCTCACGGACCACGTGGTCTATAGCAACAGCCAAAATTCTTAATGCCGCGCTGGACGAATGCGCAAAGAAAGGTTTGGTCAACGTCAGTGAATAGTACTGAATCAAACTGAAACAAACTGTTAATTGAAAATACCCACAAATGGACGGGATAACAAGAAATAAACAATCGAAAAAAAAGGAAATTAAGTGAAAAGAAATGAAACGTAACAACAATTTTGCAAAATCATAAAAATGATAAAAGCAAAAAACACAAAAAAGGAGAAAAAGACACACCCACAGGGCTTAACTAACTAAATAAACTGCACAGATTTCAATCATTAAAGTAAAACAGAGCATCAGTATCTTCTATCACTTAAACAACCAACATAATCTCTACTTGCTCCTTCCAACCATCAGTACACTTCTTAAAAATGTACTCATCATTATCCATGCAGTTTAATTCCTAGCAAACTCCCTAATATTCTGCTCAGAGAATTTTAATCTACTCATAACCGATTCCCATGTATATATGTACTTAGCATTTCAGCTATATATAAAAACTGACTAGGCATTCATCAGTATCAATAGGTGCACTCTTTTACCTCAGTATTTGTACGTATTGTTTATCTATGTTGTACTATGTTAGCCAAGACTCATCTAATCTTACTCTTCTCCCAATATCCCTCACTAATGGTTACCACAGTGGGTTATACCTTGGGTTCTGTCAGTTCTTGATCAATATCCAATCTCAAATCCTTCACAAGAGCAATGGTAGCAAGCCTTAGAGGAGTGGTATGCCCGCAATAAATCAACCACCAAAGAGATCCTGTTGTAATTTGGGTGTTTTCATATAACAGTGGTTTAAAGCAGAGCTCCTGTTTCTGTTTAAGGGTTTGACATTCTGTAAGAAGATGACGTAAGGTTTCAGGTTGATCATTTATCTTACAGAAGCGGCATAAGTTATCTTCCTTCATTATCATTTTCCGTTTAGCTTTCAGATCCCTCGTCTCACATAAGTTAAACCATATTCTTAAAAATTGTCTTCTATGATCAGTTGATGGTGATCTAAGTAGATATGGTTCCACTATACTATGCCTTTTATGCAGGTACGGATTTTTGGGGAAATCATGATACTTCAAACATATCTCCCTCGTACGTAACCAGTCATGCAGAAATATCTTAGTTTTGGCTCTACCTGGATTTGTAAGGAGGTCATCAAGGGAGAGATCCGCTTCAGCCAAAGCGTCAATTATAGTGTACCGCCATTTCACCATATATTGGTCATTAGTTGTGAACACGTAATCAGCAAGGGTATTGATCAATTTATGCCTACCAGAAGCCAAAATACATTTTCTGAACAATGATATCATTTGCCAGATGTAACGTGCATGCAATGATATTAGCCCTAATTCATTCCTAATCCAAGCCATAGGTACACATTTTGGTAAACCCAGAATGCGTTTCCAAAATTTACTCTCAAAACGTAACCATGTATTTCCCATTATACATGGTTTTCTTTCCGCTCCATAAAGTAGTACCGGGACCACTTTCTGTTTGAAGTATGTTATGGCGGGTGTGATGGTAAATTTACCATATTTGGCTTGGATAATTGAGGCTTGTGAGATCATGATATTCAGCTTCTGGTTGAGGCTTAGTAGGAATGCTTTATTACTTGCTCCATCAATAACAACTCCTAAATAAGTATATTGTGGAACTATTTCTAGTGTATGCTCTTGTAAACACCACCTTAATGCTTTTTGTTTCTTGTTTAGGGTACCACTTGGGTTTGGGTTACAAACCATTATCTTTGTTTTGTTCATATTCACGGTTAACCTATTCTCAGTGACATATCTGGCAAGTGCATCAAGCAGGTTTTGAAGGCCACGGGGAGTCTTCGAAAACAGTACCAAATCGTCTGCAAATAACAGAGCTGCAAGTGCTTTGCCTGCTAATTTTGGCGCATCGGAAATAACCTCTTTGAAGGCTTTGCATATATCGGCGATGAAAAAATTAAGCAAAGTCGCCGCAAGTATGCAGCCTTGGCTGAGGCCTCTATGAGTTGAAATATTCGTGGTTAGTAAGCCTTGTAAATTTAGCCTCACTCGTATGCTGGTCTCTGAGTGTAACATACTTATCAAATTAATTAAGTATGTAGGGCACTTTTCTCGGGCTAGTTTGTCAAATAATATTGATCTAACCACTGAGTCGAACGCCGCTCTAAAATCGACGTTGTTTCAGGAGGTTATGATGCTGTATTAAAGCTGTTATTGATAACAGATTTATAGAAGTCCCCATGCCAGGTATAAACGCTGTTTGATGCGGATCTTGCTTGTCACAAGTTCTTGCTCCATTGTTAAAGTCCCGTAAAATGAACCTGCAAAAGATTTTCCCAGGTATATCCAAAAGCGCGATCGGTCTGTAATTAGCCGGTTTAGACCTGTCGCCTTTTTTAAAGATGGGCACTACCACAGAGGATTTCCAAGACTTTGGAATACTGTTGGATTGTAGGACATGGGTAAAGATGTTATACAGAATCAGGGCCCATTGTTCCGGATGCTGCTTCATCATATAGTTGGTTAACCCATCAGGTCCTGGGGCCCTTGAGTTAGACGCTTTGTGGATATATCCTAGTATATCTTCTCTAGATATTTGTAATAGTTCCATGCTGTTACATATTATCACAGGGTTATTTTGTCTGACCTCAGGGTCAGCATATAATTCCGTATAATAGTCGATCCATAGTGTTTCAATTACACCGTTTATCTGGACCCTGTTCCAAATGGTTAGCAGCAATTAAGCAAAGCCCAAATTTGGGCTGTGTTTTTTGACATAATCACCTTGAGCATTTCTTCACCATCAGACTGATATAGAATACATCTACGAGTACGGATCCAAGCCGTGTATGCACGTTGAAGAGAGCGAATGACCTCAAACCTGATATTCACTGGCAATAATAATTCCATTCTCTTTTCTCGTCTCAGTAGGGTTTTACGTTTTTGAACCTGTTCGTCAGCACTGTGTCTGGGTGCAAAGTACATATGAGTTTGTATTGAAGAGTGCAGTTTGAACATTTGGAGTGTGACGTTATAAGGTTCTTCTACCCCACCGTTCCCCGTCTGTTCACCCAGCAACTCTTCATTCAACTCATTCAGTGTAGATTCATTCCACCTAAACCTTATTCTTGAGTTATTTGTTATCAGATTGGTAGCATACCGCCCTTTTTCTAGGTTTTGTGGTTCTTTATAACAGTTCCATTTCAAGGTTAGCATGTGATGATCACTCTCAGTCTGTGTTATCACCTTAAATGAAGCAATGTTTTGGAACGTTGCTTTGTCCGTGTAAATATAATCAATTGTAGAGCTACTGAGTCCTCTACGCCACGTCTCACTAGAGGGTGTGTTGCCAGGTATCGCACAGTTAAGCATCAGCATATTACGATCACACATCACATCCGCCCATATTTCATTTATGTGGCCCTTTTGCGTTTTTTTGGCTTTCAGACATTGCATATTCAGATCTCCCACAAGAATAACATTTGTTATTTCGGGGGTCATAAGAATCATGTTGAAGAAATTCTCCAGTTCTTTAATGAAAATCTTATCTGAAATAGCCATCGGGTTACGGTAGATATTAATTAGAGCCAAACATCCCCCAGGATACATTTTTTTAACTAATTGCATAAATATATTTGGGGCTGCCCAAGGCCTAATTGACAAGCCCCTCCCCATTTTGGTGGCAATTAGTAACCCAGAGGATGGACGTCCTTTCCTATTTGATTTGGCTGCCAGAAATGCTATTTCATGATTATTCCATACCGGGCAATCCACCAGCCACGTCTATTGTAGGGCAACTACATCATAGTTGTTAAGATCATTGCTATCTTTTACAGAGAGATGGGCATGACCACAGGTATTCCAACTCACTAGGGTCAGTGTGTCATCCCGCCACCCCTTGTATTATGATCTTTTATCACTCGGTCTGTATTCATTTTTTCCCAAACCTCCTACCATCTTGTTTTGATCTAGTGAGTTTTGTTTATGATATACGTTTAAGGATCTAGTAGTCACGTTATCATTTGGATCCTGTAATTTTTCATAGTTCATATTAGTTGGTAGGATTGTAGGATCAACTGCTAGCAAAAAACCCGTTGTGAACAATTCCATCCTAGCTTGCCATATAGTATTTCTGACAAGGTTGGATGAAATCCACAATCGGACAGCGTCAAGCCTCTCCTCATTTAGAAATTCGACTTGTTGAATGTCAGTTGAAGAGATATCTCTTAACTCTTCAGTATCTTCAAATATCGTCAGCCCGCTTGTTCTATTTAGGTCATAGGATATATGGGGAGAAGGGCGACATTTCAGAATGAATCTATGATATAGTTTCGGTCTAGGGCATGTTTTAATTTCTTTCCTGTACCCCCACCCAACCGTTCCATCTCAAGTCGTTGGTTTGGTTCCGAATTTCTCTCAATATTTTGTATTGTATCAGATGGATACACTGTAGTTTTGCTGTTAAATGACACTTTACCTCTCTCCACTACAGTGTTTGCCACGAGAGTCTGATCTTGCTTCCATTTTAGATACTCATCAACCGAGTTCTGTATGGTCTCTTTAATGTCTTTTAGTATGTCCAGCGAAGGTTCTCTCGCTAGAGGAGGGTTCGCGCTTGTAGTATTTGTTATAACATCATTCTTTGGGTGGTTTGTCACAGCAGTACTAGCCAGTGGGATGCAAGGGGTTTCATGGGTTGTGATATCAGCAGCTCGTTGCAGCCGCAGTTGTTCCTCAGAACCTTTTTTTGCAAGCAAAGCCACTAGATCGTCTAGTGGGACATAGTCGTTGTGAGATACAACATTCACAGGTTGACTAGCTACCGGTTCTCTAGCCTGTTTTAAATTAGTATAATTAACTTTTAATCCTCCTCTCACAACAGCTTTACTTTTGGTGGTAATTTGCAGTCGTTTTAGGAATTGATTAGTAGCGGCCTTTGTTGGTCGCAAAGCCTGCTTCTGATTCTTAGTTTTCTTTTTAGTTATTGTATTAGCTTTTGATCTTACATTGGTTCTTGAATCAAACATATTATACACACCAAAGTCATTCTCTCGGTTATCTTCAACAATTTTATCTTCATTCACCTTAATAGGGATACAACTTTCCACTGTCACCATCTCATTACTAGAGGGGCTACAGTGCACTTCATCATCACTGGGTATGACAGGGCATATAATAGCCTCAAAAACAGGTAAGATCGGTACTACATTCTCAACCTTGCTCTTCTCCTTTACATCAGATGTCATTTGTGCAGTCTCTTTATTTTTAGTATCTTTCGTTGTCTTTGGTAGCCTATTATCACCCATGTCAATGTACCTAGACATTTTATCTAGGTTCTGGGTAATCGGTTCAATCTGCTTAGCATCCAAGGTCTCAAACAATTTAAAAAGGGACATAATCGAGATGTTTATGGCATTCAGCGTTATTTCCACCAGTGAGCCATGTACAATTTGTCCACCATTACCATCTGTGATTCCCACACTCGGTGTAGGATAGACAAAGGAGGATGTCAAGTCTCTAGGGCACTGTGTATGGTGGTCAAAAAGGCTTGGAGAGCCATATGGACTACCATCATTACCCTTAGTTCTATCATTAACAATGGGAGATTCAGACAAACATTAATAGAATCTTCCAAATTAGATTTGTTTGTAACAGTTATATTTTCATTCTCCTCCTGCATATCTTTATTCTCCCCCTCGTTAGCCGCTTCCTCATTAGTATAGTTTAGGTCGTTTTTACATGATAAAACAGGATTTTGTGTAGTTAAATCGATTAGAGGGCACTCCTCAGTTCCCTCAGAGTCACGTTGTGTTGAGCATATCTCATTTACAATAATAGTGTCTGAAATCGACAGATTTGAATTCACAGGAACCACGTGCGGTGCAATTGGCCCTCCTCCCATATTTACAGGGCTCGAAGGTTGATTTTCAACACACGTGGGAATAAATAAATCTGAATCGCCCCTTAAAGTGCAAAATCCTCGTATATCACTAGTAGAGTTCTTTCTCACGGGAGTCACAATAGGTGAACCTCCTAATTTTTTTTAAGAATAGTAATGGGGGAGGCTTTAGGGGTTACAGGCTTAAGGTTCACAGAGGCTCTTGTAATTACAATGTTTGCTGGCATCCCAGACGTCAGCGTATATGTAATACCTTTCATTCGGCACGTTTAACAAACTAATGGTTAACAATGCAACAAATTGGATATAAGCGAAAAAGTCTTACTCCGCAGTCCACAACCCGCTATACCCGCTCTAACAGCGGTAACAGCAACCTTTCCAAAGCAAACTTGCAGAGCGCGCGCGCAAAGCACGTGCATTTGCAGTAAATAGATTCCTGTTGGCTGGGGGCGGAATTTCACCACAGCACGTCCTATGGGTGAAGAGGAGACAAACTACCGTGAGTGCACTGATAAAATTCGCCTAAGCAGTTGCTTAAGCAGTTGCACAAACAGTTGCCTTATACAACCTTGGGTAGTAAAAGTCACAAGAGTTCTCACTTTGGTGCAGGCAACAGTCAATCACACTTCGTCTGTGAGTCCAGTAACGGAGCGTCTCGCAGCGGTAACAGCAACCTTTCCAAAGCAAACTTGCAAAGCGCGCCTTATCTTTGTAGCTCGCAAAAATTCGGCGATACACTTTGCTCGCAACAGACTGACAGCCCATCACCAAATGTTCCAAAACCACAGAATCACTCCCATCAATCTCATCAATGCATCTCTTCAATTTCCTGTAGTCTGCAATGGAAACATTTTCAATATTGAAATTTGCACATAGTACATCAAAATCAATACATTTTCCAACTCTGTATACATCATTAATCCAGTGAACTCCACCAACAAACCATTCCGGCCAAAATATAGGCTTGCCAGCCTCTGTGATTGCCTTATTAAACCAAGTCGAGGCCGAAGGTGATTTCAGAGCAGTTGAACCACACATTTCGTGAAAGCCTCTCTACACCTCACGCAAAAAATGGGTCAAAGGAAATCTCCTACCACACTTACTAACAGTCGTAAACGCCTCTCGAGGGGCAAGAGGGCCTAAAGCACTTGCTTCCGCCACAGCCCAAGCACTCGGAGAATCAACCAGAAAAGGAAGTAAAAACTGGCAAGAGAAGGCAAGATGATACACTCTAAAATTGGGGACCCCAAGGGCACCTCTTTCAACAGGCAGCTGCAACTTCCACAGTTTAAGTACAGGAGGTTTCCCGTCCCAAAGGAAAGATTGCCAAGTTGCATCAATTAATCTCCAGTAACATGCACTGACCCTCAAAGGAAGCATACTTAAAACATAGTTGATTTTCGGGGCCGCAACCATCTTCAAGGCGTTCACCTTGCCCCACAATGACAAACGTAAGACCGGCCACCTCTGCGTAGATGACTTCAGCTCACGGCAGGCCTCCCCTAGGTTCACCTCCACCATATCACTCACAACTGGAGTCAGCCAAGTCCCCAAATATTTCATTTTGCGTAAACACCATTGAAACCCACATCCAGTCACCAATGATTTAGCACAACTCCCCGTGATAGGCAAAACCTCGGACTTCGACCAGTTTATTTTATATCCCGCCACCACGTGGAATCGATCCAGAATGTTCATCAAGGATGGCAAAGAAATTTCCAAATTCCGTAAAACCAACAAAAGGTCATCGGCATAAAATCAAGTTTTCTGTTCAACCCCATTGAAGGACACACCTTTCAAGTACGAATCACTCCGCAGGGCAATAGCAAGAGGTTCAATGGCCAGCACAAACAATAAGGGAGAAACCGGACATCCTTGTCTAGTGCCCCGCAAAAGATTGAACGTTCCAGATAAAAAGCCATTCGTCTTAACATTCGCCGTAGGACGAGCATACAAAAGGGAGACCCAAGAGATGTACTCATCACCCAGATTCATCGCCCTCAGCACCGTAAACATATATTGCCAATGAATACGATCAAACGCTTTTTCAGCGTCTAAAGAGAACACAGCCACATCTTCGTCCATATTCTGGGCCTGTGACATGGTCAACAAAAGATTCCGAATGTTGCTAGAAGTTCATTGATGTTTAATAAAACCGGATTGATACGTGTGACTAAGTCTTTGAATAACATCCTCAATGCGTAAAGCGAGCACCTTAGCCAGGATCTTATCAGTATTTATTAAATTTATATGCCGATAGCTGGAAGGTAAGGCACTATGCTTTCCTTTCTTTAGAAAAATTGAGATGGTAGCATGATTGGTGGATTCTGGAAGAGATCCCGCCTCCCTGGACTCAATATACATATCCCTCAAGAGCCCCAGTGCCGCTTCAGGAAGAATCTTGTAAAACTCAGCCGGCAAACCATCAGTCCCCGGAGTTTTCCCAGAATTCAAACCGGCATTAGCAATCCTATTTTCATCAACAGTAACCGGCCGGTTCAGACCAGCCATAGTATCATCAGAAATGTTCGGAATATTCAAATTATCAAAGAAGCGGTCGCCACGACCAGTAATACCAGCCGCACACTCGTACAAGTTCATGTAAAAATCCTTGAAAACAGCATTAATCTCACATGGATCAAAAGTAATCACCCCATACAGACCTTTTATAGAAGTAACTGCACTCTCCGAAACCTGCTGCCTCAGTCTGTAGGCAAGCCATCTGTCACACTGCTCGCCCTTCTCCAAGTAAGCACTTCTAATTCTATATAAATCCTTTTCCGCTCTAGCGTCCAAAATATCATTCAGGTTTTTTTTCAATCAAATCATTCATCACTTCTACAATGCAGGCATCAGTTTCCAACTGCACCTTTGCCAATCTTTTCCTCCTGCCACAGGATAAGCCTAGAGTAATGCCCCTCATCGTACATTTGAACACCTCCCATGTAACATTCTTACTCATATCATCTGAAGAATTCTCACTCACAAAGCATTCAGCCTCCGTTCTGATTTTCTCTAAAATATCCTCATCCTGTAAAATGGATGTATTCATCTTCCATTGAAAAGTTTTACAGCGGTCAAAATTCAAAAATAGGCCCGAACAAATAGGTGCATGGTCAGTGACCGCAATACAACCAATTTGACTAGTCAAGACTTGAAGTCGCTCCACCAGCAGTAAAAAACATATCAATCCTCGAATAAGTGTTATGAGATCCAGAATAGAACGTATACTCCTTGAGTCTGGGTGTTGTAACCTCCAACAATCTTTTAGATCAAAATCCCCAATCGGCGTCCGAAAAGAGCAAAAATGTGCGTCCCTCCTCTGTATAGCCGAACGTCCAGTGCTATCCATGGAAGGATTGTCAAACAGATTGAAATCACCACCCAGAATGATATTAGTGGAGTTCAAGTCAAGTATCATCTGCGACACTTCCCCATTGTCCACCGACGGAGCATAGACATTGCATAGCACATGTTGGACACCTTGTATTTCCACCAGAAGAGCCACGACCCGCCCCTCCCGGTCACAGCTAGACTTCAGAACTTTAACAGGAGAATCCTTTCGTAAAAGAAACGCTACCCCCTGATCTTAGAGGAATAACAGGAAGCAACAACATCACCCAACCACCTCTTACGCAACACCCCAATTTCCTCCAACAAAAGATGAGTCTCCAGTAAAAAAAAAACAACCATCACATTGCATCTTTCATACAGTTCCAAATGTTCTGCCGTTTGGCAGGATTATTATCCCATTACCATTTCCATTCCCATTCCCATTACCATTCCAGGAAGAGACCAAAAGACGAGACCCTCCAATGTCAGACATGCTGAAAGTTAGAAGGAAGCCAAGAAAACACCCCTATCCAAAAACCATAAAAAAACAAGACCAAAAAGAAGAACTCCCCCCTGCACCATCTGCAACAGAAAAAAGATGCCAACGTTGAAAAGCAACAAAAAAGAAAAAAAAAACAACCCAACACCCCCGGTACCCCTCACACAAATTCTCCAGTGCTGAATCCTACATACCTTAGAAAACACAAATGGGCAAATAGCCAAACTCATATACCCACCCAATATTACAGTGAGGGTGTAGCCGTGGGTTTGTATTCTGCTTGGTCTGTGTGGTCTTGTCACAGTAGGTTGGTGTCACAGGGTCTTCGCAGTGATGGGCCGCGGGTAGCGGTGGAAGGGGTTTGCAGTGGTGGCAGTGAGTATTCTGATTTTTCGCTGCCCTGGGCTTTGTCTGCCTGTGTGGTGGCTGTGCCCAGCCCCCGGCCGGCTGGCGCTGATGGCAAATCGCACCCTGAGGTACTTCCTTTGTTGTTACCTGATGTTCCTGACCCCCCTGCCCTGGGGTACTTGCACTTGCTTGTTGCTCCCACCTTGCCCCTCATCCTGCCTGGCTCCAGGAGTCTGAGGAGAGTGAGGGGAGGGGGGTGTGCTTTTGTTTTCCCTGACTTTGCTGTGCTGCTGCCAGCCATTTTCCCCGACCCCTCTCCTTGTCCTACCCTCCTTGGGGCACAGGTTACTGGCCCTGCGCGTTCGAGCTGCGGGGTCCCCCCTCCGCAGCGCTGGCTAGAATCGGAGGAAAGCACCTCTGAACATCAGTACCAGGGGGTCAAGCCGCACCTCCCTCGCTACTTGCATTGAGTAAAGGCCGCTTCCAACAATGGCTTTCTGTACTATGAAGACAGTCATGCCTCCAAAACGTCCCCTGTAAAATCCCTGGAATTTCACGCGTGCTACATCCCTGTTGTGATCCTCTGCACACAGGGTTGCTGGGGGCAGAAGGAAAGCACAGGGGGCCTCACAACCCAAGCAGGAACCAGATGCTGGCAGCCGGGCATCACTGACCCTCCTCCCTACTCTGGAATCCCGAGGCTGGGCATGTGTGCTGCTTTCCTGTTGTGATCCTCTGCACACAGGGTTGCTGGGGCAGAAGGAACGCATAGGGGCCTCTAACTCAGAGGGACTGGGAGCCGGGAATCGCTGCCCCGCCCCCTGGAATCCAGAGGCTGGGCATGTGTGCTACTTTCCTGTGATCCTCTGCACACAGGGTTGCTGGGGCAGAAGGAAAGCATAGGGGCCTCACAACCCAAGCAGGAACTAGGAGCCGTTGATGCTGGCAGCCGGGCATCACAGACCCTACTCCCTACTCTGGAATCCCGAGGCTGGGCATGTGTGCTGCTTTCCTGTGATCCTCTGCACACAGGGCTGCGGGGGGGGGGCAGAAGGAAAGCATAGGGGCCTCTAACTCAGAGGGACTGGCAGCCGGGCATCACTGACACTCTTCCCTACTCTGGAATCCCGTGGCTGGGCATGTGTGCTGCTTTCCTGTGATCCTCTGCACACAGGGCTGCTGGGGGCAGAAGGGAAGTATAGGGGCCTCGTATGTACTTGGTATGTCGGGGTTGAAAGATTTATGCAGGTGGGCTCATGATGTATTTGGGGGTTATTATAAATCGCTGCCTAAGTGAGAAGGCAGGGTACCCGACCAGTTGGCGGCCCCAGGGCTGGGATTGCACAAGCGATGGGGCAAGTTACCGTGGCCCCGGCTCTGACCTTTTATAAACAGAAGGTGGTTCCGATACTCACCTATGGGGGGAGGGAGGGGGGCCTCCCATCTCTCGTGGCTAATCTGGGGAGTTCTGGGGGGATTCTTCTCCCTAATTGGGTCCACCCCCAATGTTTGTTATTGTTCTTTGGGAATCTGTCCTTTGGGGTTTTGAGAAACACGAATAATGGCAATGCTGATTGGTTACTGGATAGCTGGCCAATGATATGTGGGGGCTGGGGAATGATATGTGGGGGCAGGGGAATGATATGTGGGGGCAGGGGAATGATATGTGGGGGGGCTGGCGAATATGTGGGGGTGGGCTGGGGAATGATATGTGGGGGCTGGGCTGGGGAATGATATGTGGGGGCAGGGCTGGGGAATATGTGGGGGTTGGGCTGGGGAGTGATATGTGGGGGCTGGGCTGGCAAATGATATGTGGGGGCTGGGCTGGCAAATGATATGTGGGGGCTGGGGAATGATATGTGGGGGCAGGGCTGGGGAATATGTGGGGGTTGGGCTGGGGAGTGATATGTGGGGGCTGGGCTGGCAAATGATATGTGGGGGCTGGGGAATGATATGTGGGGGCAGGGCTGGGGAATATGTGGGGGTTGGGCTGGGGAGGGTTGCCAGTCATTTGGTCGAAAAAAATTGGTCGACCAGACAAATGGTTGAACCAATTTGATCGAAAACCAAATGGTCGAATTTTTTTTAATTTTTATTTTAACCCTTTTTTTTTTTTTTTTGGGGGTCCCCCCCCAACCCCCTTTTTTTCTCTAAAAACCCCTTGTTTAACTAAACGAAAACCCAAAAAATAAATATATAAATTAAAAAAAAAATTCGACCATTTTCGACCGAGTTGACTGGACACCCTGGGGAATGATATGTGGGGGTGGGCTGGCCAGTGATATGGTGGGGGGGGGCTAGGCTGGCAAATGATATGTGGGGGGCTGGGCTGGCTGGCGAATGATATGTGCCTCACCCCTCCCCCCCCCCCCCCACCCGGGAATGGGCAAGAAAAGAGGACTGGGGAAACTCGAGAACAAAGAAACACACATAGATCACCATTCCTGTGTTGCCAGGTGCGCTTATTATAAGCGACTTTGGGCTTGTTTTTGCCCAAAGTCGCTTATAATATTTGGAGGTCGCTTGTCGCGGTTGGACCGTCTGTGCGCGTGTAATTGGGCTTGTTTATATTGCTCTTAAGCCCATTACACGTCGCACAGAGCGTCCTGCACTGGGCTGCTGGCAGCACTTGTGTCTTGCTCCCGGTGCGCCCTGTATTTTGAATATGCTTAAGTGTTTGGCACTGATGGGATCGTTACTTGCCCACCAGGTGGCCCATCAATGCCAAATGCCTAAACATATGCAAAAAGAAAGCGCCCTTTAAAAGTTTTGTCATGCAGGCAGACACACTGACATGTACAGATGTAAAGAAGGGGATTGGTTTAGTTTAGCAAGCGTCACTCTATAGCAATATTATCCTGGTGATATCCCCAGTGCTGACGCATTATCCACTAACATCCTTTATTTATTTATTTTTTTAAAACTTTTTTTTGCAAGACTGGGTTAGAGGATTATTGGAATCTATATACAACATTTATTTTCTCAGAAACATGTATGCAGGAAGGCCATGTTTCTTTTCAGCTTCCAATTGGCCATGTTACAATATTATATAGCGCCTTGGATTAAGGCGCTATATAAAACAATAAATACAAATATTTGAGGGCCGTATTATTTTGCAATCTGGGACTTCTAGTCGCCATGCAATACAATATTGTTGTTCTAACACACTATGTCAGTGTTCTCTCTATGTATGTGTTATGTTCCTTACTTTTGAGAGCTTTCCACAACCTTTTAGGTGCACGCTTGTTTTGGGCTTGTTTTTGAAGGGCATTCAGCTTATTTTTTCCTTCCGACCTGGCGACACCGTGTGAGTGTGCTGAAGAGTGGTCTATAAAGTGTGCTGGGGGGTGGGGGGCACAGGGGGGGGGGGCTTGCCCCCTGAGTGCCTGGCTGCTGTGGGAGGGGCGCGGGACCCCCGGACTCTGGCCGTGCTCAGTCCCCGGGTTTCTAGGGTCCGGTGGGCGCTCGAGCCTCGTCCTGGTCCCTGGGGGGGGGGGGAAGGGGGTCGTCTCTCACTGGCCCCCACTGCGCTCCTCTCTCTATTGGGGTCACGCCCCTCACTCATTCTCTCTCTTCTGCCCCCCCCCCAGGTCTGCACTCCTTCCAGCTGATGTACGGCTGCGAGCTCCGGGGGGACGGCTCCATCGGGGGGTTCCAGCAATACGCCTATGACGGGGAGGACTTCCTGAGCTTCGATAAGGACCGGATGAGGTTCATCGCCACCGCGACCCCGGCCCGGCTCACCGCGGACCGATGGAACTCGGAGAAGATTCAAGCTCAGAGACAGAAGGCCTACCTGGAGGAGGAGTGCATCGAGTGGCTGCAGAAATACCTGCAATATGGGGAGGAGACCCTGCTCAGGAGAGGTGAGGAGCCCTGCATGGGGGAGGGGAGGAGAGCCTGCTCAGGAGAGGGGAGGAGCCCTGCATGGGGGAAGGGAGCCTGCTCAGGAGAGGAGGTGAGGAGCCCTGCATGGGGGAGGGGAGGAGAACCTGCTCAGGAGAGGTGAGGAGCCCTGCATGGGGGAGGAGACCCTGCTCAGGAGAGGGGAGGACCCCTGCATGGGTGGGAGACCCTGCTCAGGAGAGGTGAGGAGCCCTGCATGGGGGAGGAGACCCTGCTCAGGAGAGGGGAGGACCCCTGCATGGGTGGGAGACCCTGCTCAGGAGAGGTGAGGAGCCCTGCATGGGGGGAGGGGAGGAGACCCTGCTCAGGAGAGGTGAGGAGCCCTGCATGGGGGAGGCGAGGAGAGCCTGCCCAGGAGAGGTGAGGAGCCCTGCATGGGGAGGAGACCCTGCTCAGGAGAGGTGAGGAGCCCTGCATGGGGGAGGGGAGCCTGCTCAGGAGAGGGGAGGAGCCCTGCACGGGGGAGGGAAGAGCCTGCTCAGGAGAGGTGAGGAGCCCTGCATGGGGGGAGGGGAGGGAAGAGCCTGCTCAGGAGAGGTGAGGAGCCCTGCATGGGGGGAGGAGACCCTGCTCAGGAGAGGTGAGGAGCCCTGCATGGGGGAGGAGAGCCTGCTCAGGAGAAGTGAGGAGCCCTGCATGGGGGAGGGGAGGAGAGCCTGCTCAGGAGAGGTGAGGAGCCCTGCATGGGGGAGGGGAGGAGCCCTGCATGGGGGAGGGGAGGAGAGCCTGCTCAGGAGAGGTGAGGAGCCCTGCATGGGGGGAGAAGAGCCTGCTCAGGAGAGGTGAGGAGCCCTGCATGGGGGAGGGGAGCCTGCTCAGGAGAGGTGAGGAGCCCTGCATGGGGGAGGGGAGCCTGCTCAGGAGAGGGGAGGAGCCCTGCACGGGGGAGGGAAGAGCCTGCTCAGGAGAGGTGAGGAGCCCTGCATGGGGGAGGGGAGGAGAGCCTGCTCAGGAGAGGTGAGGAGCCCTGCATGGGGGAGGGGAGGAGAGCCTGCTCAGGAGAGGTGAGGAGCCCTGCATGGGGGAGGAGACCCTGCTCAGGAGAGGTGAGGAGCCCTGCATGGGGGAGGAGACCCTGCTCAGGAGAGGTGAGGAGCCCTGCATGGGGGAGGGGAGCCTGCTCAGGAGAGGTGAGGAGCCCTACATGGGGGAGGAGAGCCTGCTCAGGAGAGGTGAGGAGCCCTGCATGGGGGAGGAGACCCTGCTCAGGAGAGGTGAGGAGCCCTGCATGGGGGAGGGGAGCCTGCTCAGGAGAGGTGAGGAGCCCTGCATGGGGGGAGGGGAGCCTGCTCAGGAGAGGTGAGGCGCCCTGCATGGGGGAGGGTAGGAGAGCCTGCTCAGGAGAAGTGAGGAGCCCTGCATGGGGGAGGGGAGGAGAGCCTGCTCAGGAGAGGTGAGGAGCCCTGCATGGGGGAGGAGACCCTGCTCAGGAGAGGTGAGGAGCCCGGCATGGGGAGGAGACCCAGCTCAGGAGAGGTGAGGAGCCCTGCATGGGGGGAGGGGAGCCTGCTCAGGAGAGGTGAGGAGCCCTGCATGGGGAGAGCGGGGAGGAGAGCCTGCTCAGGAGAGGTGAGGAGCCCTGCATGGGGGAGGGGAGCCTGCTCAGGAGAGGTGAGGAGTCCTGCATGGGGGAGGAGAGCCTGCTCAGGAGAGGTGAGGAGCCCTGCATGGGGGAGGAGACCCTGCTCAGGAGAGGTGAGGAGCCCTGCATAGGGGATGGGAGGAAACCCTGCTCAGGAGAGGTGAGGAGCCCTGCATGGGGGAGGAGACCCTGCTCAGGAGAGGTGAGGAGCCCGGCATGGGGAGGAGACCCAGCTCAGGAGAGGTGAGGAGCCCTGCATGGGGGGAGGGGAGCCTGCTCAGGAGAGGTGAGGAGCCCTGCATGGGGAGAGCGGGGAGGAGAGCTTGCTCAGGAGAGGTGAGGAGCCCTGCATGGGGGAGGGGAGCCTGCTCAGGAGAGGTGAGGAGTCCTGCATGGGGGAGGGGAGCCTGCTCAGGAGAGGTGAGGTGAGTCCTTCATGGGGGAGGGGAGCCTGCTCAGGAGAGGTGAGGAGCCCTGCATAGGGGATGGGAGGAAACCCTGCTCAGGAGAGGTGAGGAGCCCTGCATGGGAAGAGGGGGGAGGAGAGCCTGCTCAGGAGAGGTGAAGAGCCCCTGCTCAGGAGAGGTTAGGAGCCCTGCATGGGTGGGAGACCCTGCTCAGTAGAGGTGAGGAGCCCTGCATGAGGGAGGGGGGGAGCCTGCTCAGGAGAGGTGAGGAGCCCTGCATGGGGCAGGGGAGGAGACCCTGCTCAGGAGAGGTGAGGAGTCCTGCATGGGGAGGGGAGCCTGCTCAGGAGAGGTGAGGAGCTCTGCATGGGGGAGTGGAGGAGTCCCTGCTCAGGAGCAGTGAGGAGCCCTGCATGGGGAGAGGACCCTGCTCAGGAGATGTGAGGAGTCCTGAATGGGGGGAGGGGAGCCTGCTCAGGAGAGGTGAGGAGCCCTGCATGGGGGGAGGGGAGCCTGCTCAGGAGAGGTGAGGAGCCCTGCATGGGGGAGGGGAGCCTGCTCAGGAGAGGGGAGGAGCCCTGCATGGGGGAGGGAAGAGCCTGCTTAGGAGAGGGGAGGAGCCCTGCATGGGGGAGGAGACCCTGCTCAGGAGAGGTGAGGAGCCCTGCATGGGGGAGGGGAGGAGAGCCTGCTCAGGAGAGGTGAGGAGCCCTGCATGGGGGAGAGGAGACCCTGCTCAGGAGAGGTGAGGAGCCCTGCATGGGGGAGGGGAGGAGAGCCTGCTCAGGAGAGGTGAGGAGCCCGGCATGGGGAGGAGACCCAGCTCAGGAGAGGTGAGGAGCCCTGCATGGGGGAGGGGAGGAGACCCTGCTCAGGAGAGGTGAGGAGCCCTGCATGGGGGAGGGGAGGAGACCCTGCTCAGGAGAGGTGAGGAGCCCTGCATGGGGTGGGGACCCTGCTCAGGAGAGGTGAGGAGCCCTGCATGGGGTGGGGACCCTGCTCAGGAGAGGTGAGGAGCACTGCTTGGGGGTGGGCAGTGACCCTGCTCAGGAGAGGTGAGAAGCCCTGCATGGGGGAGGGAAGAGCCTGCTCAGGAGAGGGGAGGAGCCCTGCATGGGGGAGGAGACCCTGCTCAGGAGAGGTGAGGAGCCCTGCATGGGGGAGGGGAGGAGAGCCTGCTCAGGAGAGGTGAGGAGCCCTGCATGGGGGAGAGGAGACCCTGCTCAGGAGAGGTAAGGAGCCCTGCATGGGGGAGGGGAGGAGAGCCTGCTCAGGAGAGGTGAGGAGCCCGGCATGGGGAGGAGACCCAGCTCAGGAGAGGTGAGGAGCCCTGCATGGGGGAGGGGAGGAGACCCTGCTCAGGAGAGGTGAGGAGCCCTGCATGGGGGAGGGGAGGAGACCCTGCTCAGGAGAGGTGAGGAGCCCTGCATGGGGTGGGGACCCTGCTCAGGAGAGGTGAGGAGCCCTGCATGGGGTGGGGACCCTGCTCAGGAGAGGTGAGGAGCACTGCTTGGGGGTGGGCAGTGACCCTGCTCAGGAGAGGTGAGAAGCCATGCATGGGGTGGGGACCCTGCTCAGGAGAGGTGAGGAGCCATGCATGGGGTGGGGACCCTGCTCAGGAGAGGTGAGGAGCCCTGCATGGGGGAGGGGGGAGGAGAGCCTGCTCAGGAGAGGTGAGGAGCCCTGCATGGGGGGAGGAGAGGAGACCCTGCTCAGGAGAGGTGAGGAGCCCGGCATGGGGAGGAGACCCAGCTCAGGAGAGGTGAGGAGCCCTGCATGGGGGAGGGGAGGAGACCCTGCTCAGGAGAGGTGGGGAGCCCTGCATGGGGGAGGGGAGGAGACCCTGCTCAGGAGAGGTGAGGAGCCCTGCATGGGGTGGGGACCCTGCTCAGGAGAGGTGAGGAGCCCTGCATGGGGTGGGGACCCTGCTCAGGAGAGGTGAGGAGCACTGCTTGGGGGTGGGCAGTGACCCTGCTCAGGAGAGGTGAGAAGCCATGCATGGGGTGGGGACCCTGCTCAGGAGAGGTGAGGAGCCATGCATGGGGTGGGGACCCTGCTCAGGAGAGGTGAGGAGCCCTGCATGGGGGAGGGGGGAGGAGAGCCTGCTCAGGAGAGGTGAGGAGCCCTGCATGGGGGGAGGAGAGGAGACCCTGCTCAGGAGAGGTGAGGAGCCCTGCATGGGGGGAGGAGACCCTGCTCAGGAGAGGTGAGGAGCCCTGCATGGGGGAGGGGAGGAGACCCTGCTCAGGAGAGGTGAGGAGCCCTGCATGGGGTGGGGACCCTGCTCAGGAGAGGTGAGGAGCCCTGCATGGGGTGGGGACCCTGCTCAGGAGAGGTGAGGAGCACTGCTTGGGGTGGGGACCCTGCTCAGGAGAGGTGAGGAGCACTGCTTGGGGGTGGGCAGTGACCCTGCTCAGGAGAGGTGAGAAGCCATGCATGGGGTGGGGACCCTGCTCAGGAGAGGTGAGGAGCCATGCATGGGGTGGGGACCCTGCTCAGGAGAGGTGAGGAGCCATGCATGGGGTGGGGACCCTGCTCAGGAGAGGTGAGGAGCCCTGCATGGGGGAGAGGAGACCCTGCTCAGGAGAGGTGAGGAGCCCTGCATGGGGGAGGGGAGGAGAGCCTGCTCAGGAGAGGTGAGGAGCCCGGCATGGGGAGGAGACCCAGCTCAGGAGAGGTGAGGAGCCCTGCATGGGGGAGGGGAGGAGACCCTGCTCAGGAGAGGTGAGGAGCCCTGCATGGGGGAGGGGAGGAGACCCTGCTCAGGAGAGGTGAGGAGCCCTGCATGGGGTGGGGACCCTGCTCAGGAGAGGTGAGGAGCCCTGCATGGGGTGGGGACCCTGCTCAGGAGAGGTGAGGAGCACTGCTTGGGGGTGGGCAGTGACCCTGCTCAGGAGAGGTGAGAAGCCATGCATGGGGTGGGGACCCTGCTCAGGAGAGGTGAGGAGCCATGCATGGGGTGGGGACCCTGCTCAGGAGAGGTGAGGAGCCCTGCATGGGGGAGGGGGGAGGAGAGCCTGCTCAGGAGAGGTGAGGAGCCCTGCATGGGGGGAGGAGAGGAGACCCTGCTCAGGAGAGGTGAGGAGCCCGGCATGGGGAGGAGACCCAGCTCAGGAGAGGTGAGGAGCCCTGCATGGGGGAGGGGAGGAGACCCTTCTCAGGAGAGGTGAGGAGCCCTGCATGGGGGAGGGGAGGAGACCCTGCTCAGGAGAGGTGAGGAGCCCTGCATGGGGTGGGGACCCTGCTCAGGAGAGGTGAGGAGCCCTGCATGGGGTGGGGACCCTGCTCAGGAGAGGTGAGGAGCACTGCTTGGGGGTGGGCAGTGACCCTGCTCAGGAGAGGTGAGAAGCCATGCATGGGGTGGGGACCCTGCTCAGGAGAGGTGAGGAGCCATGCATGGGGTGGGGACCCTGCTCAGGAGGGGTGAGGAGCCCTGCATGGGGGAGGGGGGAGGAGAGCCTGCTCAGGAGAGGTGAGGAGCCCTGCATGGGGGGAGGAGAGGAGACCCTGCTCAGGAGAGGTGAGGAGCCCTGCATGGGGGGAGGAGACCCTGCTCAGGAGAGGTGAGGAGCCCTGCATGGGGGAGGGGAGGAGACCCTGCTCAGGAGAGGTGAGGAGCCCTGCATGGGGTGGGGACCCTGCTCAGGAGAGGTGAGGAGCCCTGCATGGGGTGGGGACCCTGCTCAGGAGAGGTGAGGAGCACTGCTTGGGGTGGGGACCCTGCTCAGGAGAGGTGAGGAGCACTGCTTGGGGGTGGGCAGTGACCCTGCTCAGGAGAGGTGAGAAGCCATGCATGGGGTGGGGACCCTGCTCAGGAGAGGTGAGGAGCCATGCATGGGGTGGGGACCCTGCTCAGGAGAGGTGAGGAGCCATGCATGGGGTGGGGACCCTGCTCAGGAGAGGTGAGGAGCCCTGCATGGGGGAGGGGGGAGGAGAGCCTGCTCAGGAGAGGTGAGGAGCCCTGCATGGGGGGAGGAGAGGAGACCCTGCTCAGGAGAGGTGAGGAGCCCTGCATGGGGGGAGGAGACCCTGCTCAGGAGAGGTGAGGAGCCCTGCATGGGGGAGGGGAGGAGACCCTGCTCAGGAGAGGTGAGGAGCCCTGCATGGGGGAGGGGAGGAGAGCCTGCTCAGGAGAGGTGAGGAGCCCTGCATGGGGGAGGGGAGGAGAGCCTGCTCAGGAGAGGTGAGGAGCCCTGCATGGGGGAGGGGAGTAGAGCCTGCTCAGGAGAGGTGAGGAGCCCTGCAGGGGGGAGGGGAGGAGAGCCTGCTCAGGAGAGTGAGGAGCCCTGCATGGGGGAGGGGAGCCTGCTCAGAAGAGGTGGGGAGCCCTGCATGGGGAGAGGGCAGGAGAGCCTGCTCAGGAGAGGTGAGGAGCCCTGCATGGGGGAGGGAAGGAGAGCCTGCTCAGGAGAGGTGAGGAGCCTTGCATGGGGGAGGAGACCCTGCTCAGGAGAGGTGAGGAGCCCTGCATGGGGAAGGAGAGCCTGCTCAGGAGAGGTGAGGAGCCCTGCATGGGGAGAGGGGAGGAGAGCCTGCTCAGGAGAGGTGAGGAGCCCTGCATGGGGGAGGAGACCCTGCTCAGGAGAGGTGAGGAGCCCTGCATGGGGGGAGGGGAGCCTGCTCAGGAGAGGTGAGGAGCCCTGCATGGGGAGAGGGAAGGAGAGCCTGCTCAGGAGAGGTGAGGAGCCCTGCATGGGGAGAGGGGAGGAGACCCTGCTCAGGAGAGGTGAGGAGCCCTGCATGGGGGAGGGGAGCCTGCTCAGGAGAGGTGAGGAGCCCTGCATGGGGGAGGGGAGGAGACCCTGCTCAGGAGAGGTGAGGAGCCCTGCATGGGGGAGGAGAGGGGACCCTGCTCAGGAGAGGTGAGGAGCCCTGCATGTGGGGGAGACCCTACTCAGGAGAGGTGAGGAGCCCTGCATGGGGGAGGGGAGGAGAACCTGCTCAGGAGAGGGGAGGAGCCCTGCAGGGGGGGGTAGAGCCTGCTCAGGAGAGGTGAGGAGCCCTGCATGGGGGAGGGGAGGAGAACCTGCCCAGGAGAGGTGAGGAGCCCTGCATGGGGGAGGAGAGCCTGCTCAGGAGAGGTGAGGAGCCCTGCATGTGGGGAGGGGAGCCTGCTCAGGAGAGGTGAGGAGCCCTGCATGGGGGGAGGGGAGCCTGCTCAGGAGAGGTGAGGAGCCCTGCATGGGAGGGGAGGAGAGCCTGCTCAGGAGAGGGGAGGAGCCCTGCCTGGGAGAAGGGGAGGAGAGCCTGCTCAGGAGAGGTGAGGAGCCCTGCATGGGAGGGGAGGAGAGCCTGCTCAGGAGAGGTGAGGAGCCCTGCATGGGGGGAGGGGAGCCTGCTCAGGTGAGTGAGGAGCCCTGCATGGGGGAGGGGAGGAGACCCTGCTCAGGAGAGGTGAGGAGCCCTGCATGGGGAGAGGGGAGGAGACCCTGCTCAGGAGAGGTGAGGAGCCCTGCATGGGGGAGGGGAGCCTGCTCAGGAGAGGTGAGGAGCCCTGCATGGGGGAGGGGAGGAGACCCTGCTCAGGAGAGGTGAGGAGCCCTGCATGGGGGAGGGGAGGAGACCCTGCTCAGGAGAGGTGAGGAGCCCTGCATGGGGGAGGGGAGGAGAGCCTGCTCAGGAGAGGTGAGGAGCCCTGCATGGGGGAGGGGAGGAGAGCCTGCTCAGGAGAGGTGAGGAGCCCTGCATGGGGGAGGGGAGTAGAGCCTGCTCAGGAGAGGTGAGCCCTGCAGGGGGGAGGGGAGGAGAGCCTGCTCAGGAGAGTGAGGAGCCCTGCATGGGGGAGGGGAGCCTGCTCAGAAGAGGTGGGGAGCCCTGCATGGGGAGAGGGCAGGAGAGCCTGCTCAGGAGAGGTGAGGAGCCCTGCATGGGGGAGGGAAGGAGAGCCTGCTCAGGAGAGGTGAGGAGCCTTGCATGGGGGAGGAGACCCTGCTCAGGAGAGGTGAGGAGCCCTGCATGGGGAAGGAGAGCCTGCTCAGGAGAGGTGAGGAGCCCTGCATGGGGAGAGGGGAGGAGAGCCTGCTCAGGAGAGGTGAGGAGCCCTGCATGGGGGAGGAGACCCTGCTCAGGAGAGGTGAGGAGCCCTGCATGGGGGGAGGGGAGCCTGCTCAGGAGAGGTGAGGAGCCCTGCATGGGGAGAGGGAAGGAGAGCCTGCTCAGGAGAGGTGAGGAGCCCTGCATGGGGAGAGGGGAGGAGACCCTGCTCAGGAGAGGTGAGGAGCCCTGCATGGGGGAGGGGAGCCTGCTCAGGAGAGGTGAGGAGCCCTGCATGGGGGAGGGGAGGAGACCCTGCTCAGGAGAGGTGAGGAGCCCTGCATGGGGGAGGAGAGGGGACCCTGCTCAGGAGAGGTGAGGAGCCCTGCATGTGGGGGAGACCCTACTCAGGAGAGGTGAGGAGCCCTGCATGGGGGAGGGGAGGAGAACCTGCTCAGGAGAGGGGAGGAGCCCTGCAGGGGGGGGTAGAGCCTGCTCAGGAGAGGTGAGGAGCCCTGCATGGGGGAGGGGAGGAGAACCTGCCCAGGAGAGGTGAGGAGCCCTGCATGGGGGAGGAGAGCCTGCTCAGGAGAGGTGAGGAGCCCTGCATGTGGGGAGGGGAGCCTGCTCAGGAGAGGTGAGGAGCCCTGCATGGGGGGAGGGGAGCCTGCTCAGGAGAGGTGAGGAGCCCTGCATGGGAGGGGAGGAGAGCCTGCTCAGGAGAGGGGAGGAGCCCTGCCTGGGAGAAGGGGAGGAGAGCCTGCTCAGGAGAGGTGAGGAGCCCTGCATGGGAGGGGAGGAGAGCCTGCTCAGGAGAGGTGAGGAGCCCTGCATGGGGGGAGGGGAGCCTGCTCAGGTGAGTGAGGAGCCCTGCATGGGGGAGGGGAGGAGACCCTGCTCAGGAGAGGTGAGGAACCCTGCATGGGGGAGGGGAGGAGAGCCTGCTCAGGAGAGGTGAGGAGCCCTGCATGGGAGGGGAGGAGAGCCTGCTCAGGAGAGTGAGGAGCCCTGCATGGGGGAGGGGAGGAGAGCCTGCTCAGGAGAGGGGAGGAGCCCTGCATGGGGAGGGGAGGAGACCCTGCTCAGGAGAGGTGAGGAGCCCTGCATGGGGGAGGGGAGGAGAGCCTGCTCAGGAGAGGGGAGGAGCCCTGCATGGGGAGAGGGGAGGAGACCCTGCTCAGGAGAGGTGAGGAGCCCTGCATGGGGGGAGGGGAGCCTGCTCAGGAGAGGTGAGGAGCCCTGCATGGGAGGGGAGGAGAGCCTGCTCAGGAGAGGGGAGGAGCCCTGCCTGGGAGAAGGGGAGGAGAGCCTGCTCAGGAGAGGTGAGGAGCCCTGCATGGGAGGGGAGGAGAGCCTGCTCAGGAGAGGTGAGGAGCCCTGCATGGGGGGAGGGGAGCCTGCTCAGGAGAGTGAGGAGCCCTGCATGGGGGAGGGGAGGAGACCCTGCTCAGGAGAGGTGAGGAACCCTGCATGGGGGAGGGGAGGAGAGCCTGCTCAGGAGAGGTGAGGAGCCCTGCATGGGAGGGGAGGAGAGCCTGCTCAGGAGAGTGAGGAGCCCTGCATGGGGGAGGGGAGGAGAGCCTGCTCAGGAGAGTGAGGAGCCCTGCATGGGGGAGGGGAGGAGACCCTGCTCAGGAGAGGTGAGGAGCCCTGCATGGGGGAGAGGAGACCCTGCTCAGGAGAGGTGAGGAGCCCTGCATGGGGGAGGGGAGGAGAGCCTGCTCAGGAGAGGTGAGGAGCCCTGCATGGGGGAGGAGAGCCTGCTCAGGAGAGGTGAGGAGCCCTGCATGGGGGAGGGGAGGAGAGCCTGCTCAGGAGAGGTGAGGAGCCCTGCATGGGGGAGGGGAGCCTGCTCAGGAGAGGTGAGGAGCCCTGCATGGGGGAGGAGAGCCTGCTCAGGAGAGGTGAGGAGCCCTGCATGGGGGAGGAGACCCTGCTCAGGAGAGGTGAGGAGCCCTGCATGGGGGAGGGGAGGAGACCCTGCTCAGGAGAGGTGAGGAGCCCTGCATGGGGTGGGGACCCTGCTCAGGAGAGGTGAGGAGCACTGCTTGGGGGTGGGCAGTGACCCTGCTCAGGAGAGGTGAGAAGCCATGCATGGGGTGGGGACCCTGCTCAGGAGAGGTGAGGAGCCATGCATGGGGTGGGGACCCTGCTCAGGAGAGGTGAGGAGCCCTGCATGGGGGAGGGGGGAGGAGAGCCTGCTCAGGAGAGGTGAGGAGCCCTGCATGGGGGGAGGAGAGGAGACCCTGCTCAGGAGAGGTGAGGAGCCCGGCATGGGGAGGAGACCCAGCTCAGGAGAGGTGAGGAGCCCTGCATGGGGGAGGGGAGGAGACCCTGCTCAGGAGAGGTGAGGAGCCCTGCATGGGGGAGGGGAGGAGACCCTGCTCAGGAGAGGTGAGGAGCCCTGCATGGGGTGGGGACCCTGCTCAGGAGAGGTGAGGAGCCCTGCATGGGGTGGGGACCCTGCTCAGGAGAGGTGAGGAGCACTGCTTGGGGGTGGGCAGTGACCCTGCTCAGGAGAGGTGAGAAGCCATGCATGGGGTGGGGACCCTGCTCAGGAGAGGTGAGGAGCCATGCATGGGGTGGGGACCCTGCTCAGGAGGGGTGAGGAGCCCTGCATGGGGGAGGGGGGAGGAGAGCCTGCTCAGGAGAGGTGAGGAGCCCTGCATGGGGGAGGGGGGAGGAGAGCCTGCTCAGGAGAGGTGAGGAGCCCTGCATGGGGGAGGGGAGGAGACCCTGCTCAGGAGAGGTGAGGAGCCCTGCATGGGGTGGGGACCCTGCTCAGGAGAGGTGAGGAGCCCTGCATGGGGTGGGGACCCTGCTCAGGAGAGGTGAGGAGCACTGCTTGGGGTGGGGACCCTGCTCAGGAGAGGTGAGGAGCACTGCTTGGGGGTGGGCAGTGACCCTGCTCAGGAGAGGTGAGAAGCCATGCATGGGGTGGGGACCCTGCTCAGGAGAGGTGAGGAGCCATGCATGGGGTGGGGACCCTGCTCAGGAGAGGTGAGGAGCCATGCATGGGGTGGGGACCCTGCTCAGGAGAGGTGAGGAGCCCTGCATGGGGGAGGGGGGAGGAGAGCCTGCTCAGGAGAGGTGAGGAGCCCTGCATGGGGGGAGGAGAGGAGACCCTGCTCAGGAGAGGTGAGGAGCCCTGCATGGGGGGAGGAGACCCTGCTCAGGAGAGGTGAGGAGCCCTGCATGGGGGAGGGGAGGAGACCCTGCTCAGGAGAGGTGAGGAGCCCTGCATGGGGTGGGGACCCTGCTCAGGAGAGGTGAGGAGCCCTGCATGGGGTGGGGACCCTGCTCAGGAGAGGTGAGGAGCACTGCTTGGGGGTGGGCAGTGACCCTGCTCAGGAGAGGTGAGAAGCCATGCATGGGGTGGGGACCCTGCTCAGGAGAGGTGAGGAGCCATGCATGGGGTGGGGACCCTGCTCAGGAGAGGTGAGGAGCCCTGCATGGGGGAGGGGGGAGGAGAGCCTGCTCAGGAGAGGTGAGGAGCCCTGCATGGGGGGAGGAGAGGAGACCCTGCTCAGGAGAGGTGAGGAGCCCTGCATGGGGGGAGGAGACCCTGCTCAGGAGAGGTGAGGAGCCCTGCATGGGGGAGGGGAGGAGACCCTGCTCAGGAGAGGTGAGGAGCCCTGCATGGGGTGGGGACCCTGCTCAGGAGAGGTGAGGAGCCCTGCATGGGGTGGGGACCCTGCTCAGGAGAGGTGAGGAGCCCTGCATGGGGGAGGGGGAGGAGAGCCTGCTCAGGAGAGGTGAGGAGCCCTGCATGGGGGAGGAGAGGGGACCCTGCTCAGGAGAGGTGAGGAGCCCTGCATGGGGGAGGGGAGCCTGCTCAGGAGAGGTGAGGAGCCCTGCATGGGAGGGGGAGGAGACCCTGCTCAGGAGAGGTGAGGAGCCCTGCATGGGGGAGGAGAGCCTGCTCAGGAGAGGTGAGGAGCCCTGCATGGGGGAGGGGAGGAGAGCCTGCTCAGGAGAGGTGAGGAGCCCTGCATGGGGGAAGGGGAAGGAGACCCTGCTCGGGAGAGGCAAAGAGCCCTGCATGGGGGGAGGAGACCCTGCTCAGGAGAGGCGAGGAGCCCTGCATGGGGGAGGAGAGCCTGCTCAGGAGAGGTGAGGAGCCCTGCATGGGGGAGGAGAGCCTGCTCAGGAGAGGTGAGGAGCCCTGCATGGGGGGAGGGGAGCCTGCTCAGGAGAGGTGAGGAGCCCTGCATGGGGGAGGGGAGGAGAGCCTGCTCAGGAGAGGTGAGGAGCCCTGCATGGGGAGAGGGGAGGAGACCCTGCTCAGGAGAGGTGAGGAGCCCTGCATGGGGGGAGGGGAGCCTGCTCAGGAGAGGTGAGGAGCCCTGCATGGGGGAGGGGAGCCTGCTCAGGAGAGGTGAGGAGCCCTGCATGGGGGAGGAGACCCTGCTCAGGAGAGGTGAGGAGCCCTGCATGGGGGGGAGACCCTGCTCAGGAGAGGTGAGGAGCCCTGCATGGGGGAGGAGAGCCTGCTCAGGAGAGGTGAGGAGCCCTGCATGGGGGGAGGGGAGCCTGCTCAGGAGAGGTGAGGAGCCCTGCATGGGGGAGGGGAGGAGAGCCTGCTCAGGAGAGGTGAGGAGCCCTGCATGGGGAGAGGGGAGGAGACCCTGCTCAGGAGAGGTGAGGAGCCCTGCATGGGGGGAGGGGAGCCTGCTCAGGAGAGGTGAGGAGCCCTGCATGGGGGAGGGGAGGAGAGCCTGCTCAGGAGAGGTGAGGAGCCTTGCATGGGGGAGGGGAGAGCCTGCTCAGGAGAGGTGAGGAGCCCTGCATGGGGGAGACCCTGCTCAGGAGAGGTGAGGAGCCCTGCATGGGGGAGGGGAGGAGAGCCTGCTCAGGAGAGGTGAGGAGCCCTGCATGGGGAGAGGGGAGGAGACCCTGCTCAGGAGAGGTGAGGAGCCCTGCATGGGGGGAGGGGAGCCTGCTCAGGAGAGGTGAGGAGCCCTGCATGGGGGAGGGGAGCCTGCTCAGGAGAGGTGAGGAGCCCTGCATGGGGGAGGAGACCCTGCTCAGGAGAGGTGAGGAGCCCTGCATGGGGGGAGACCCTGCTCAGGAGAGGTGAGGAGCCCTGCATGGGGGAGGAGAGCCTGCTCAGGAGAGGTGAGGAGCCCTGCATGGGGTGAGGGGAGCCTGCTCAGGAGAGGTGAGGAGCCCTGCATGGGGGAGGGGAGGAGAGCCTGCTCAGGAGAGGCGAGGAGCCCTGCATGGGGGAGGGGAGGAGACCCTGCTTAGGAGAGGTGAGGAGCCCTGCATGGGGGAGGGGAGCCTGCTCAAGAGAGGGGAGGAGCCCTGCATGGGGGAGGGGACCCTGCTCAGGAGAGGTGAGGAGCCCTGCATGGGGGGGAGACCCTGCTCAGGAGAGGTGAGGAGCCCTGCATGGGGGAGGAGAGCCTGCTCAGGAGAGGTGAGGAGCCCTGCATGGGGGAGGGGAGGAGAACCTGCTCAGGAGAGGTGAGGAGCCCTGCATGGGGGAGGAGAGCCTGCTCAGGAGAGGTGAGGAGCCCTGCATGGGGGAGGGGAGGAGACCCTGCTCAGGAGAGGTGAGGAGCCCTGCATGGGGGAGGGGGAGGAGAGCCTGCTCAGGAGAGGTGAGGAGCCCTGCATGGGGGAGGGGAGGAGAGCCTGCTCAGGAGAGGTGAGGAGCCCTGCATGGGGGAGGAGACCCTGCTCAGGAGAGGTGAGGAGCCCTGCATGGGGGGGAGACCCTGCTCAGGAGAGGTGAGGAGCCCTGCATGGGGGAGGAGAGCCTGCTCAGGAGAGGTGAGGAGCCCTGCATGGGGGAGGGGAGGAGAACCTGCTCAGGAGAGGTGAGGAGCCCTGCATGGGGGAGGAGAGCCTGCTCAGGAGAGGTGAGGAGCCCTGCATGGGGGAGGGGAGGAGAGCCTGCTCAGGAGAGGTGAGGAGCCCTGCATGGGGGAGGGGAGGAGAGCCTGCTCAGGAGAGGTGAGGAGCCCTGCATGGGGGAGGAGACCCTGCTCAGGAGAGGTGAGGAGCCCTGCATGGGGGGGAGACCCTGCTCAGGAGAGGTGAGGAGCCCTGCATGGGGGAGGAGAGCCTGCTCAGGAGAGGTGAGGAGCCCTGCATGGGGGAGGGGAGGAGAACCTGCTCAGGAGAGGTGAGGAGCCCTGCATGGGGGAGGAGAGCCTGCTCAGGAGAGGTGAGGAGCCCTGCATGGGGGAGGGGAGGAGAACCTGCTCAGGAGAGGTGAGGAGCCCTGCATGGGGGAGGAGAGCCTGCTCAGGAGAGGTGAGGAGCCCTGCATGGGGGAGGGGAGGAGAACCTGCTCAGGAGAGATGTGGAGCCCTGCATGGGGGAGGAGAGCCTGCTCAGGAGAGGTGAGGAGCCCTGCATGGGGGAGGGGAGGAGAGCCTGCTCAGGAGAGGGGAGGAGCCCTGCATGGGGGAGGGGAGGAGAGCCTGCTCAGGAGAGGTGAGGAGCCCTGCATGGGGGGAGGGGAGCCTGCTCAGGAGAGGGGAGGAGCCCTGCATGGGGGAGGAGAGCCTGCTCAGGAGAGGTGAGGAGCCCTGCATGGGGGGAAGGGAGCCTGCTCAGGAGAGGTGAGGAGCCCTGCATGGGAGGAGGAGACCCTGCTCAGGAGAGGTGAGGAGCCCTGCATGGGGGAGGGGAGGAGACCCTGCTCAGGAGAGGTGAGGAGCCCGGCATGGGGGAGGGGAGGAGAGCCTGCTCAGGAGAGGTGAGGAGCCCTGCATGGGGGAGGGGAGGAGAGCCTGCTCAGGAGAGGGGAGGAGCCCTGCATGGGGGAGGGGAGGAGAGCCTGCTCAGGAGAGGTGAGGAGCCCTGCATGGGGGGAGGGGAGCCTGCTCAGGAGAGGGGAGGAGCCCTGCATGGGGGAGGAGAGCCTGCTCAGGAGAGGTGAGGAGCCCTGCATGGGGGGAAGGGAGCCTGCTCAGGAGAGGTGAGGAGCCCTGCATGGGGGGAGGAGACCCTGCTCAGGAGAGGTGAGGAGACCTGCATGGGGGAGGGGAGGAGACCCTGCTCAGGAGAGGTGAGGAGCCCGGCATGGGGGGAGGCGAGCCTGCTCAGGAGAGGTGAGGAGCCCTGCATGGGGAGGAGACCCTGCTCAGGAGAGGTGAGGAGCCCTGCATGGGGGAGGGGAGGAGAGCCTGCTCAGGAGAGGGGAGGAGCCCTGCATGGGGGAGGAGACCCTGCTCAGGAGAGGTGAGGAGCCCTGCATGGGGAGGAGACCCTGCTCAGGAGAGGTGAGGAGCCCTGCATGGGGGGAGGAGACCCTGCTCAGGAGAGGTGAGGCGCCCTGCATGGGGGAGGGGAGGAGAACCTGCTCAGGAGAGGTGAGGAGCCCTGCATGGGGGAGGGGAGGAGAGCCTGCTCAGGAGAGGGGAGGAGCCCTGCATGGGGGAGGAGACCCTGCTCAGGAGAGGTGAGGAGCCCTGCATGGGGAGGAGACCCTGCTCAGGAGAGGTGAGGAGCCCTGCATGGGGGGAGGAGACCCTGCTCAGGAGAGGTGAGGCGCCCTGCATGGGGGAGGGGAGGAGAACCTGCTCAGGAGAGGTGAGGCGCCCTGCATGGGTGAGGGGGAGGAGACCCTGCTCAGGAGAGGTGAGGAGCCCTGCATGGGGGAGGGGAGGAGACCCTGCTCAGGAGAGGTGAGGAGCCCTGCATGGGGGAGGGGAGGAGACCCTGCTCAGGAGAGGTGAGGAGCCCGGCATGGGGGGAGGCGAGCCTGCTCAGGAGAGGTGAGGAGCCCTGCATGGGGAGGGGAGAGCCTGCTCAGGAGAGGTGAGGAGCCCTGCATGGGGGAGGGGAGGAGACCCTGCTCAGGAGAGGTGAGGAGCCCTGCATGGGGGAGGGGAGGAGACCCTGCTCAGGAGAGGTGAGGAGCCCGGCATGGGGGGAGGCGAGCCTGCTCAGGAGAGGTGAGGAGCCCTGCATGGGGAGGGGAGAGCCTGCTCAGGAGAGGTGAGGAGCCCTGCATGGGGGAGGGGAGGAGACCCTGCTCAGGAGAGGTGAGGAGCCCTGCATGGGGAGAGGGGAGGAGACCCTGCTCAGGAGAGGTGAGGAGCCCTGCATGGGGGAGGAGACCCTGCTCAGGAGAGGTGAGGAGCCCTGCATGGGGGAGGAGACCCTGCTCAGGAGAGGTGAGGAGCCCTGCATGGGGGAGGGGAGGAGAGCCTGCTCAGGAGAGTGAGGAGCCCTGCATGGGGGGAGGGGAGGAGAGCCTGCTCAGGAGAGGTGAGGAGCCCTGCATGGGGGAGGGGAGCCTGCTCAGGAAAGGTGAGGAGCCCTGCATGGGGGAGGGGAGCCTGCTCAGGAGAGGTGAGGAGCCCTGCATGGGGGAGGGGAGGAGAGCCTGCTCAGGAGAGGTGAGGAGCCCTGCATGGGGAAGGAGACCCTGCTCAGGAGAGGTGAGGAGCCCTGCATGGGGGAGGGGAGCCTGCTCAGGAGAGGTGAGGAGCCCTGCATGGGGGAGGGGAGGAGACCCTGCTCAGGAGAGGTGAGGAGACCCTGCTCAGGAGAGGTGAGGAGCCCTGCATGGGGGAGGGGAGCCTGCTCAGGAGAGGTGAGGAGCCCTGCATGGGGGAGGGGAGGAGACCCTGCTCAGGAGAGGTGAGGAGCCCTGCATGGGGGAGGGGAGGAGACCCTGCTCAGGAGAGGTGAGGAGCCCTGCATGGGGGAGGGGAGGAGAGCCTGCTCAGGAGAGGTGAGGAGCCCTGCATGGGGGAGGGGAGGAGAGCCTGCTCAGGAGAGGTGAGGAGCCCTGCATGGGGGAGGGGAGTAGAGCCTGCTCAGGAGAGGTGAGGAGCCCTGCAGGGGGGAGGGGAGGAGAGTGAGGAGCCCTGCATGGGGGAGGGGAGCCTGCTCAGAAGAGGTGGGGAGCCCTGCATGGGGAGAGGGCAGGAGAGCCTGCTCAGGAGAGGTGAGGAGCCCTGCATGGGGGAGGGAAGGAGAGCCTGCTCAGGAGAGGTGAGGAGCCTTGCATGGGGGAGGAGACCCTGCTCAGGAGAGGTGAGGAGCCCTGCATGGGGAAGGAGAGCCTGCTCAGGAGAGGTGAGGAGCCCTGCATGGGGAGAGGGGAGGAGAGCCTGCTCAGGAGAGGTGAGGAGCCCTGCATGGGGGAGGAGACCCTGCTCAGGAGAGGTGAGGAGCCCTGCATGGGGGGAGGGGAGCCTGCTCAGGAGAGGTGAGGAGCCCTGCATGGGGAGAGGGAAGGAGAGCCTGCTCAGGAGAGGTGAGGAGCCCTGCATGGGGAGAGGGGAGGAGACCCTGCTCAGGAGAGGTGAGGAGCCCTGCATGGGGGAGGGGAGCCTGCTCAGGAGAGGTGAGGAGCCCTGCATGGGGGAGGGGAGGAGACCCTGCTCAGGAGAGGTGAGGAGCCCTGCATGGGGGAGGAGAGGGGACCCTGCTCAGGAGAGGTGAGGAGCCCTGCATGTGGGGGAGACCCTACTCAGGAGAGGTGAGGAGCCCTGCATGGGGGAGGGGAGGAGAACCTGCTCAGGAGAGGGGAGGAGCCCTGCAGGGGGGGTAGAGCCTGCTCAGGAGAGGTGAGGAGCCCTGCATGGGGGAGGGGAGGAGAACCTGCCCAGGAGAGGTGAGGAGCCCTGCATGGGGGAGGAGAGCCTGCTCAGGAGAGGTGAGGAGCCCTGCATGTGGGGAGGGGAGCCTGCTCAGGAGAGGTGAGGAGCCCTGCATGGGGGGAGGGGAGCCTGCTCAGGAGAGGTGAGGAGCCCTGCATGGGAGGGGAGGAGAGCCTGCTCAGGAGAGGGGAGGAGCCCTGCCTGGGAGAAGGGGAGGAGAGCCTGCTCAGGAGAGGTGAGGAGCCCTGCATGGGAGGGGAGGAGAGCCTGCTCAGGAGAGGTGAGGAGCCCTGCATGGGGGGAGGGGAGCCTGCTCAGGTGAGTGAGGAGCCCTGCATGGGGGAGGGGAGGAGACCCTGCTCAGGAGAGGTGAGGAACCCTGCATGGGGGAGGGGAGGGAGCCTGCTCAGGAGAGGTGAGGAGCCCTGCATGGGAGGGGAGGAGAGCCTGCTCAGGAGAGTGAGGAGCCCTGCATGGGGGAGGGGAGGAGAGCCTGCTCAGGAGAGGGGAGGAGCCCTGCATGGGGAGGGGAGGAGACCCTGCTCAGGAGAGGTGAGGAGCCCTGCATGGGGGAGGGGAGGAGAGCCTGCTCAGGAGAGGGGAGGAGCCCTGCATGGGGAGAGGGGAGGAGACCCTGCTCAGGAGAGGTGAGGAGCCCTGCATGGGGGGAGGGGAGCCTGCTCAGGAGAGGTGAGGAGCCCTGCATGGGAGGGGAGGAGAGCCTGCTCAGGAGAGGGGAGGAGCCCTGCCTGGGAGAAGGGGAGGAGAGCCTGCTCAGGAGAGGTGAGGAGCCCTGCATGGGAGGGGAGGAGAGCCTGCTCAGGAGAGGTGAGGAGCCCTGCATGGGGGGAGGGGAGCCTGCTCAGGAGAGTGAGGAGCCCTGCATGGGGGAGGGGAGGAGACCCTGCTCAGGAGAGGTGAGGAACCCTGCATGGGGGAGGGGAGGAGAGCCTGCTCAGGAGAGGTGAGGAGCCCTGCATGGGAGGGGAGGAGAGCCTGCTCAGGAGAGTGAGGAGCCCTGCATGGGGAGGGGAGGAGAGCCTGCTCAGGAGAGTGAGGAGCCCTGCATGGGGGAGGGGAGGAGACCCTGCTCAGGAGAGGTGAGGAGCCCTGCATGGGGGAGAGGAGACCCTGCTCAGGAGAGGTGAGGAGCCCTGCATGGGGGAGGGGAGGAGAGCCTGCTCAGGAGAGGTGAGGAGCCCTGCATGGGGGAGGAGAGCCTGCTCAGGAGAGGTGAGGAGCCCTGCATGGGGGAGGGGAGGAGAGCCTGCTCAGGAGAGGTGAGGAGCCCTGCATGGGGGAGGGGAGCCTGCTCAGGAGAGGTGAGGAGCCCTGCATGGGGGGAGGAGAGCCTGCTCAGGAGAGGTGAGGAGCCCTGCATGGGGGAGGAGACCCTGCTCAGGAGAGGTGAGGAGCCCTGCATGGGGGAGGGGAGGAGACCCTGCTCAGGAGAGGTGAGGAGCCCTGCATGGGGGAGGGGAGGAGAGCCTGCTCAGGAGAGGTGAGGAGCCCTGCATGGGAGGGGAGGAGAGCCTGCTCAGGAGAGTGAGGAGCCCTGCATGGGGGAGGGGAGGAGAGCCTGCTCAGGAGAGTGAGGAGCCCTGCATGGGGGAGGGGAGGAGACCCTGCTCAGGAGAGGTGAGGAGCCCTGCATGGGGGAGAGGAGACCCTGCTCAGGAGAGGTGAGGAGCCCTGCATGGGGGAGGGGAGGAGAGCCTGCTCAGGAGAGGTGAGGAGCCCTGCATGGGGGAGGAGAGCCTGCTCAGGAGAGGTGAGGAGCCCTGCATGGGGGAGGGGGAGGAGAGCCTGCTCAGGAGAGGTGAGGAGCCCTGCATGGGGGAGGGGAGCCTGCTCAGGAGAGGTGAGGAGCCCTGCATGGGGGAGGAGAGCCTGCTCAGGAGAGGTGAGGAGCCCTGCATGGGGGAGGAGACCCTGCTCAGGAGAGGTGAGGAGCCCTGCATGGGGGAGGGGAGGAGACCCTGCTCAGGAGAGGTGATGAGCCCTGCATGGGGGAGGGGAGGAGACCCTGCTCAGGAGAGGTGAGGAGCCCTGCATGGGGAGGAGAGCCTGCTCAGGAGAGGTGAGGAGCCCTGCATGGGGGAGGGGAGGAGAGCCTGCTCAGTAGAGGTGAGGAGCCCTGCATGGGGGAGGGGAGGAGACCCTGCTCAGGAGAGGTGAGGAGCCCTGCATGGGGGAGGGGAGGAGACCCTGCTCAGGAGAGGTGAGGAGCCCTGCATGGGGGAGGGGAGGAGAGCCTGCTCAGGAGAGGTGAGGAGCCCTGCATGGGGGAGGGGAGTAGAGCCTGCTCAGGAGAGGTGAGGAGCCCTGCATGGGGGAGGGGAGTAGAGCCTGCTCAGGAGAGGTGAGGAGCCCTGCAGGGGGGAGGGGAGGAGAGCCTGCTCAGGAGAGTGAGGAGCCCTGCATGGGGGAGGGGAGCCTGCTCAGAAGAGGTGAGGAGCCCTGCATGGGGGAGGGGAGGAGAGCCTGCTCAGGAGAGGTGAGGAGCCCTGCATGGGGGAGGAGAGCCTGCTCAGGAGAGGTGAGGAGCCCTGCATGGGGGAGGGGAGGAGAGCCTGCTCAGGAGAGGTGAGGAGCCCTGCATGGGGGAGGGGAGCCTGCTCAGGAGAGGTGAGGAGCCCTGCATGGGGGAGGAGAGCCTGCTCAGGAGAGGTGAGGAGCCCTGCATGGGGGAGGAGACCCTGCTCAGGAGAGGTGAGGAGCCCTGCATGGGGAGGGGAGGAGACCCTGCTCAGGAGAGGTGAGGAGCCCTGCATGGGGGAGGGGAGGAGAGCCTGCTCAGGAGAGGTGAGGAGCCCTGCATGGGAGGGGAGGAGAGCCTGCTCAGGAGAGTGAGGAGCCCTGCATGGGGGAGGGGAGGAGAGCCTGCTCAGGAGAGTGAGGAGCCCTGCATGGGGGAGGGGAGGAGACCCTGCTCAGGAGAGGTGAGGAGCCCTGCATGGGGGAGAGGAGACCCTGCTCAGGAGAGGTGAGGAGCCCTGCATGGGGGAGGGGAGGAGAGCCTGCTCAGGAGAGGTGAGGAGCCCTGCATGGGGGAGGAGAGCCTGCTCAGGAGAGGTGAGGAGCCCTGCATGGGGGAGGGGAGGAGAGCCTGCTCAGGAGAGGTGAGGAGCCCTGCATGGGGGAGGGGAGCCTGCTCAGGAGAGGTGAGGAGCCCTGCATGGGGGAGGAGAGCCTGCTCAGGAGAGGTGAGGAGCCCTGCATGGGGGAGGAGACCCTGCTCAGGAGAGGTGAGGAGCCCTGCATGGGGGAGGGGAGGAGACCCTGCTCAGGAGAGGTGATGAGCCCTGCATGGGGGAGGGGAGGAGACCCTGCTCAGGAGAGGTGAGGAGCCCTGCATGGGGAGGAGAGCCTGCTCAGGAGAGGTGAGGAGCCCTGCATGGGGGAGGGGAGGAGAGCCTGCTCAGTAGAGGTGAGGAGCCCTGCATGGGGGAGGGGAGGAGACCCTGCTCAGGAGAGGTGAGGAGCCCTGCATGGGGGAGGGGAGGAGACCCTGCTCAGGAGAGGTGAGGAGCCCTGCATGGGGGAGGGGAGGAGAGCCTGCTCAGGAGAGGTGAGGAGCCCTGCATGGGGGAGGGGAGTAGAGCCTGCTCAGGAGAGGTGAGGAGCCCTGCATGGGGGAGGGGAGTAGAGCCTGCTCAGGAGAGGTGAGGAGCCCTGCAGGGGGGAGGGGAGGAGAGCCTGCTCAGGAGAGTGAGGAGCCCTGCATGGGGGAGGGGAGCCTGCTCAGAAGAGGTGGGGAGCCCTGCATGGGGAGAGGGCAGGAGAGCCTGCTCAGGAGAGGTGAGGAGCCCTGCATGGGGGAGGGAAGGAGAGCCTGCTCAGGAGAGGTGAGGAGCCTTGCATGGGGGAGGAGAGCCTGCTCAGGAGAGGTGAGGAGCCCTGCATGGGGAGAGGGGAGGAGAGCCTGCTCAGGAGAGGTGAGGAGCCCTGCATGGGGGAGGAGACCCTGCTCAGGAGAGGTGAGGAGCCCTGCATGGGGGGAGGGGAGCCTGCTCAGGAGAGGTGAGGAGCCCTGCATGGGGAGAGGGAAGGAGAGCCTGCTCAGGAGAGGTGAGGAGCCCTGCATGGGGAGAGGGGAGGAGACCCTGCTCAGGAGAGGTGAGGAGCCCTGCATGGGGGAGGGGAGCCTGCTCAGGAGAGGTGAGGAGCCCTGCATGGGGGAGGGGAGGAGACCCTGCTCAGGAGAGGTGAGGAGCCCTGCATGGGGGAGGAGAGGGGACCCTGCTCAGGAGAGGTGAGGAGCCCTGCATGTGGGGGAGACCCTACTCAGGAGAGGTGAGGAGCCCTGCATGGGGGAGGGGAGGAGAACCTGCTCAGGAGAGGGGAGGAGCCCTGCAGGGGGGAGTAGAGCCTGCTCAGGAGAGGTGAGGAGCCCTGCATGGGGGAGGGGAGGAGAACCTGCCCAGGAGAGGTGAGGAGCCCTGCATGGGGGAGGAGAGCCTGCTCAGGAGAGGTGAGGAGCCCTGCATGTGGGGAGGGGAGCCTGCTCAGGAGAGGTGAGGAGCCCTGCATGGGGGGAGGGGAGCCTGCTCAGGAGAGGTGAGGAGCCCTGCATGGGAGGGGAGGAGAGCCTGCTCAGGAGAGGGGAGGAGCCCTGCCTGGGAGAAGGGGAGGAGAGCCTGCTCAGGAGAGGTGAGGAGCCCTGCATGGGAGGGGAGGAGAGCCTGCTCAGGAGAGGTGAGGAGCCCTGCATGGGGGGAGGGGAGCCTGCTCAGGAGAGTGAGGAGCCCTGCATGGGGGAGGGGAGGAGACCCTGCTCAGGAGAGGTGAGGAACCCTGCATGGGGGAGGGGAGGAGAGCCTGCTCAGGAGAGGTGAGGAGCCCTGCATGGGAGGGGAGGAGAGCCTGCTCAGGAGAGTGAGGAGCCCTGCATGGGGGAGGGGAGGAGAGCCTGCTCAGGAGAGGGGAGGAGCCCTGCATGGGGAGGGGAGGAGGAGACCCTGCTCAGGAGAGGTGAGGAGCCCTGCTCGGGAGAGGTGAGGAGAGCCTGCTCAGGAGAGGGGAGGAGCCCTGCATGGGGAGAGGGGAGGAGACCCTGCTCAGGAGAGGTGAGGAGCCCTGCATGGGGGGAGGGGAGCCTGCTCAGGAGAGGTGAGGAGCCCTGCATGGGAGGGGAGGAGAGCCTGCTCAGGAGAGGGGAGGAGCCCTGCCTGGGAGAAGGGGAGGAGAGCCTGCTCAGGAGAGGTGAGGAGCCCTGCATGGGAGGGGAGGAGAGCCTGCTCAGGAGAGGTGAGCCCTGCATGGGGGGAGGGGAGCCTGCTCAGGAGAGTGAGGAGCCCTGCATGGGGGAGGGGAGGAGACCCTGCTCAGGAGAGGTGAGGAACCCTGCATGGGGGAGGGGAGGAGAGCCTGCTCAGGAGAGGTGAGGAGCCCTGCATGGGAGGGGAGGAGAGCCTGCTCAGGAGAGTGAGGAGCCCTGCATGGGGGAGGGGAGGAGAGCCTGCTCAGGAGAGTGAGGAGCCCTGCATGGGGGAGGGGAGGAGACCCTGCTCAGGAGAGGTGAGGAGCCCTGCATGGGGGAGAGGAGACCCTGCTCAGGAGAGGTGAGGAGCCCTGCATGGGGGAGGGGAGGAGAGCCTGCTCAGGAGAGGTGAGGAGCCCTGCATGGGGGAGGAGAGCCTGCTCAGGAGAGGTGAGGAGCCCTGCATGGGGGAGGGAGAGCCTGCTCAGGAGAGGTGAGGAGCCCTGCATGGGGGAGGGGAGGAGACCATGCTCAGGAGAGGTGAGGAGCCCTGCATGGGGAGAGGGGAGGAGACCCTGCTCAGGAGAGGTGAGGAGCCCTGCATGGGGGAGGGGAGGAGACCCTGCTCAGGAGAGGTGAGGAGCCCTGCATGGGGGAGGAGAGCCTGCTCAGGAGAGGTGAGGAGCCCTGCATGGGGGAGGGGAGGAGACCATGCTCAGGAGAGGTGAGGAGCCCTGCATGGGGAGAGGGGAGGAGACCCTGCTCAGGAGAGGTGAGGAGCCCTGCATGGGGAGGGGGGAGGGGAGCCTGCTCAGGAGAGGTGAGGAGCCCTGCATGGGGGGAGGAGACCCTGCTCAGGAGGTGAGGAGCCCTACATGGGGGAGGAGAGGAGAGCCTGCTCAGGAGAGGTGAGGAGCCCTGCATGGGGGAGGGGAGGAGAGCCTGCTCAGGAGAGGTGAGGAGCCCTGCAGGGGGGAGTAGAGCCTGCTCAGGAGAGGTGAGGAGCCCTGCATGGGGGAGGGGAGAGCCTGCTCAGGAGAGGTGAGGAGCCCTGCATGGGGGGAGGAGACCCTGCTCAGGACAGGTGAGGAGCCCTGCATGGGGGAGGGGAGGAGAGCCTGCTCAGGAGAGGTGAGGAGCCCTGCATGGGGGAGGAGAGCCTGCTCAGGAGAGGTGAGGAGCCCTGCATGGGGGAGGGAGGAGACCATGCTCAGGAGAGGTGAGGAGCCCTGCATGGGGAGAGGGGAGGAGACCCTGCTCAGGAGAGGTGAGGAGCCCTGCATGGGGGAGGGGAGGAGACCCTGCTCAGGAGAGGTGAGGAGCCCTGCATGGGGAGGGGGGGAGGGGAGCCTGCTCAGGAGAGGTGAGGAGCCCTGCATGGGGGGAGGAGACCCTGCTCAGGAGAGGTGAGGAGCCCTACATGGGGGAGGGAGAGGAGAGCCTGCTCAGGAGAGGTGAGGAGCCCTGCATGGGGAAGGGGAGGAGAGCCTGCTCAGGAGAGGTGAGGAGCCCTGCAGGGGGAGTAGAGCCTGCTCAGGAGAGGTGAGGAGCCCTGCATGGGGGAGGGGAGAGCCTGCTCAGGAGAGGTGAGGAGCCCTGCATGGGGGAGGAGACCCTGCTCAGGAGAGGTGAGGAGCCCTACATGGGGGGAGGGGAGCCTGCTCAGGAGAGGTGAGGAGCCCTGCATGGGGGAGGGGAGGAGAGCCTGCTCAGGAGAGGTGAGGAGCCCTGCATGGGGGAGGAGAGCCTGCTCAGGAGAGGTGAGGAACCCTGCATGGGGAGGGGAGAGCCTGCTCAGGAGAGGTGAGGCGCCTTGCATGGGGGAAGGGGGGGAGAGCCTGCTCAGGAGAGGTGAGGAGCCCTGCATGGGGGAGGGGAGAGCCTGCTCAGGAGAGGTGAGGAGCCCTGCATGGGGGGAGGAGACCCTGCTCAGGAGAGGTGAGGAGCCCTACATGGGGGGAGGGGAGCCTGCTCAGGAGAGGTGAGGAGCCCTGCATGGGGGGAGGAGACCCTGCTCAGGAGAGGTGAGGAGCCCTACATGGGGGAGGAGAGGAGAGCCTGCTCAGGAGAGGTGAGGAGCCCTGCATGGGGAGAGGGGAGGAGACCCTGCTCAGGAGAGGTGAGGAGCCCTGCATGGGGGAGGGGAGGAGACCCTGCTCAGGAGAGGTGAGGAGCCCTGCATGGGGGAGGGGAGGAGACCCTGCTCAGGAGAGGTGAGGAGCCCTGCATGGGGGAGGGGAGGAGACCCTGCTCAGGAGAGGTGAGGAGCCCTGCATGGGGGAGGGGAGGAGAGCCTGCTCAGGAGAGGTGAGGAGCCCTGCATGGGGGGAGGAGACCCTGCTCAGGAGAGGTGAGGAGCCCTACATGGGGGAGGAGAGGAGAGCCTGCTCAGGAGAGGTGAGGAGCCCTGCATGGGGAGAGGGGAGGAGACCCTGCTCAGGAGAGGTGAGGAGCCCTGCATGGGGGGAGGGGAGCCTGCTCAGGAGAGGTGAGGAGCCCTGCATGGGGGGAGACCCTACTCAGGAGAGGTGAGGAGGCCTGCATGGGGGAGGGGAGGAGAGCCTGCTCAGGAGAGGTGAGGAGCCCTGCATGGGGGAAGGGAGCCTGCTCAGGAGAGGTGAGGAGCCCTGCATGGGGGAGGGGAGGAGACCCTGCTCAGGAGAGGTGAGGAGCCCTGCATGGGGGAGGGGAGGAGAGCCTGCTCAGGAGAGGTGAGGAGCCCTGCATGGGAGGGGAGGAGAGCCTGCTCAGGAGAGGTGAGGAGCCCTGCATGGGGGAGGGGAGGAGACCCTGCTCAGGAGAGTGAGGAGCCCTGCATGGGGGAGGGGAGGAGACCCTGCTCAGGAGAGGTGAGGAGCCCTGCATGGGGGAGGGGAGCCTGCTCAGGAGAGGTGAGGAGCCTGCATGGGGAGAGGGGGGAGGGGAGCCTGCTCAGGAGAGGTGAGGAGCCCTGCATGGGGGAGGGGAGGAGACCCTGCTCAGGAGAGGGGAGGAGCCCTGCATGGGGGAGGAGAGCCTGCTCAGGAGAGGGGAGGAGCCCTGCATGGGGGAGGGGAGCCTGCTCAGGAGAGGGGAGGAGCCCTGCATGGGGGGAGGGGAGGAGAGCCTGCTCAGGAGAGGTGAGGAGCCCTGCATGGGGGGAGGGGAGGAGAGCCTGCTCAGGAGAGGTGAGGAGCCCTGCATGGGGGGAAGGGAGGAGAGGAGCCTGCTCAGGAGAGGTGAGGAGCCCTGCATGGGGAAGGGGAGGAGACCCTGCTCAGGAGAGGTGAGGAGCCCTGCATGGGGGGGAAGGGAGGAGAGCCTGCTCAGGAGAGGGGAGGAGCCCTGCATGGGGAGGGGGAGCCTGCTCAGGAGAGGTGAGGAGCCCTGCATGGGGAGAGGGGAGGAGACCCTGCTCAGGAGAGGCGAGGAGCCCTGCATGGGGGAGGAGACCCTGCTCAGGAGAGGTGAGGAGCCCTGCATGGGGGAGGAGACCCTGCTCAGAGAGGTGAGGAGCCCCTGCATGGGGAGGGGAGGAGAGCCTGCTCAGGAGAGGTGAGGAGTCCTGCATGGGGGAGGAGCCTGCTCAGGAGAGGTGAGGAGCCCTGCATGGGGGGAGGGGAGGAGACCCTGCTCAGGAGAGGTGAGGAGCCCTGCATGGGGGGAGGGGAGGAAGCCTGCTCAGGAGAAGTGAGGAGCCCTGCATGGGGGAGGGGAGCCTGCTCAGGAGAGGGGAGGAGCCCTGCATGGGGAGGAGAGCCTGCTCAGGAGAGGTGAGGAGCCCTGCATGGGGGAGGGGAGGAGAGCCTGCTCAGGAGAGGTGAGGAGCCCTGCATGGGGGGAGGGGAGGAGAACCTGCTCAGGAGAGGCGAGGAGCCCTGCATGGGGGAGGGGAGGAGACCCTGCTCAGGAGAGGTGAGGAGCCCTGCATGCGGAGATGGGGGAGGAGAGCCTGCTCAGGAGAGGCGAGGAGCCCTGCATGGGGGGAGAGCTGCTCAGGAGAGGTGAGGGAGCCCTGCATGGGGGGTGGAGAGCCTGCTCAGGAGAGGTGAGGAGCCCTGCATGGGGGGAGGGGAGGGGACCCTGCTCAGGAGAGGTGAGGAGCCCTGCATGGGGGAGGGGAGCCTGCTCAGGAGAGGTGAGGAGCCCTGCATGGGGGAGGAGACCCTGCTCAGGAGAGGTGAGGAGCCCTGCATGGGGGAGGAGACCCTGCTCAGGAGAGGTGAGGAGCCTGCATGGGGGAGGGGAGAGCCTGCTCAGGAGAGGCGAGGAGCCCTGCATGGGGAGGAGACCCTGCTCAGGAGAGGTGAGGAGCCTTGCATGGGGGGAGGGGAGGAGAGCCTGCTCAGGAGAGGTGAGATGGGGGAGGAGACCCTGCTCAGGAGAGGTGAGGGAGCCTTGCATGGGGGAGGGGAGGAGAGCCTGCTCAGGAGAGGTGAGGAGCCCTGCATGGGGAGGGGAGAGCCTGCTCAGGAGAGGTGAGGAGCCCTGCATGGGAGAGGAGACCCTGCTCAGGAGAGGTGAGGAGCCCTGCATGGGGGAGGGGAGGAGACCCTGCTCAGGAGAGGTGAGGAGCCCTGCATGGGGGAGGGGAGGAGAGCCTGCTCAGGAGAGTGAGGAGCCCTGCATGGGGGGGGGAGGAGACCCTGCTCAGGAGAGGTGAGGAGCCCTGCATGGGGGAGGGGAGCCTGCTCAGGAGAGGTGAGGAGCCCTGCATGGGGAGAGGGGGGAGGGGAGCCTGCTCAGGAGAGGTGAGGAGCCCTGCATGGGGGAGGGGAGGAGACCCTGCTCAGGAGAGGGGAGGAGCCCTGCATGGGGGAGGAGAGCCTGCTCAGGAGAGGGGAGGAGCCCTGCATGGGGGGAGGGGAGGAGACCCTGCTCAGGAGAGGTGAGGAGCCCTGCATGGGGGAGGGGAGGAGAGCCTGCTCAGGAGAAGTGAGGAGCCCTGCATGGGGGAGGGGAGCCTGCTCAGGAGAGGGGAGGAGCCCTGCATGGGGGAGGAGAGCCTGCTCAGGAGAGGTGAGGAGCCCTGCATGGGGGAGGGGAGGAGAGCCTGCTCAGGAGAGGTGAGGAGCCCTGCATGGGGGGAGGGGAGGAGAACCTGCTCAGGAGAGGCGAGGAGCCCTGCATGGGGGAGGGGAGGAGACCCTGCTCAGGAGAGGTGAGGAGCCCTGCATGCGGAGATGGGGGAGGAGAGCCTGCTCAGGAGAGGCGAGGAGCCCTGCATGGGGGGAGAGCCTGCTCAGGAGAGGTGAGGAGCCCTGCATGGGGGGTGGAGAGCCTGCTCAGGAGAGGTGAGGAGCCCTGCATGGGGGGAGGGGAGGGGACCCTGCTCAGGAGAGGTGAGGAGCCCTGCATGGGGGAGGGGAGCCTGCTCAGGAGAGGTGAGGAGCCCTGCATGGGGGAGGAGACCCTGCTCAGGAGAGGTGAGGAGCCCTGCATGGGGGAGGAGACCCTGCTCAGGAGAGGTGAGGAGCCCTGCATGGGGGAGGGGGAGAGCCTGCTCAGGAGAGGCGAGGAGCCCTGCATGGGGGAGGAGACCCTGCTCAGGAGAGGTGAGGAGCCTTGCATGGGGGAGGGGAGGAGAGCCTGCTCAGGAGAGGTGAGGAGCCCTGCATGGGGGAGGAGACCCTGCTCAGGAGAGGTGAGGAGCCTTGCATGGGGGAGGGGAGGAGAGCCTGCTCAGGAGAGGTGAGGAGCCCTGCATGGGGAGGGGAGAGCCTGCTCAGGAGAGGTGAGGAGCCCTGCATGGGAGAGGAGACCCTGCTCAGGAGAGGTGAGGAGCCCTGCATGGGGGAGGGGAGGAGACCCTGCTCAGGAGAGGTGAGGAGCCCTGCATGGGGGAGGGGAGGAGAGCCTGCTCAGGAGAGTGAGGAGCCCTGCATGGGGGGGGGGAGGAGACCCTGCTCAGGAGAGGTGAGGAGCCCTGCATGGGGGAGGGGAGCCTGCTCAGGAGAGGTGAGGAGCCCTGCATGGGGAGAGGGGGGAGGGGAGCCTGCTCAGGAGAGGTGAGGAGCCCTGCATGGGGGAGGGGAGGAGACCCTGCTCAGGAGAGGGGAGGAGCCCTGCATGGGGGAGGAGAGCCTGCTCAGGAGAGGGGAGGAGCCCTGCATGGGGGAGGGGAGCCTGCTCAGGAGAGGGGAGGAGCCCTGCATGGGGGGAGGGGAGGAGAGCCTGCTCAGGAGAGGTGAGGAGCCCTGCATGGGGGGAGGGGAGGAGAGCCTGCTCAGGAGAGGTGAGGAGCCCTGCATGGGGGGAAGGGAGGAGAGCCTGCTCAGGAGAGGTGAGGAGCCCTGCATGGGGAAGGGGAGGAGACCCTGCTCAGGAGAGGTGAGGAGCCCTGCATGGGGGGGAAGGGAGGAGAGCCTGCTCAGGAGAGGGGAGGAGCCCTGCATGGGGAGGGGGAGCCTGCTCAGGAGAGGTGAGGAGCCCTGCATGGGGAGAGGGGAGGAGACCCTGCTCAGGAGAGGCGAGGAGCCCTGCATGGGGGAGGAGACCCTGCTCAGGAGAGGTGAGGAGCCCTGCATGGGGGAGGAGACCCTGCTCAGGAGAGGTGAGGAGCCCTGCATGGGGAGGGGAGGAGAGCCTGCTCAGGAGAGGTGAGGAGCCCTGCATGGGGGGAGGGGAGGAGAGCCTGCTCAGGAGAGGTGAGGAGCCCTGCATGGGGGAGGGGAGCCTGCTCAGGAGAGGGGAGGAGCCCTGCATGGGGGAGGAGAGCCTGCTCAGGAGAGGTGAGGAGCCCTGCATGGGGGAGGGGAGGAGAAGCCTGCTCAGGAGAGGTGAGGAGCCCTGCATGGGGGGAGGGAGGAGAACCTGCTCAGGAGAGGCGAGGAGCCCTGCATGGGGGAGGGGAGGAGACCCTGCTCAGGAGAGGTGAGGAGCCCTGCATGCGGAGATGGGGGAGGAGAGCCTGCTCAGGAGAGGCGAGGAGCCCTGCATGGGGGGGAGAGCCTGCTCAGGAGAGGTGAGGAGCCCTGCATGGGGGGTGGAGAGCCTGCTCAGGAGAGGTGAGGAGCCCTGCATGGGGGGAGGGGAGGGGACCCTGCTCAGGAAGAGGTGAGGAGCCCTGCATGGGGGAGGGGAGCCTGCTCAGGAGAGGTGAGGAGCCCTGCATGGGGGAGGAGACCCTGCTCAGGAGAGGTGAGGAGCCCTGCATGGGGGAGGAGACCCTGCTCAGGAGAGGTGAGGAGCCCTGCATGGGGGAGGGAGAGCCTGCTCAGGAGAGGCGAGGAGCCCTGCATGGGGAGGAGACCCTGCTCAGGAGAGGTGAGGAGCCTTGCATGGGGGAGGGGAGGAGAGCCTGCTCAGGAGAGGTGAGGAGCCCTGCATGGGGGAGGAGACCCTGCTCAGGAGAGGTGAGGAGCCCTTGCATGGGGAGGGGAGGAGAGCCTGCTCAGGAGAGGTGAGGAGCCCTGCATGGGGAGGGGAGAGCCTGCTCAGGAGAGGTGAGGAGCCCTGCATGGGAGAGGAGACCCTGCTCAGGAGAGGTGAGGAGCCCTGCATGGGGGAGGGGAGCCTGCTCAGGAGAGGTGAGGAGCCCTGCATGGGGGAGGAGACCCTGCTCAGGAGAGGTGAGGAGCCCTGCATGGGGGAGGAGACCCTGCTCAGGAGAGGTGAGGAGCCCTGCATGGGGGAGGGGAGAGCCTGCTCAGGAGAGGCGAGGAGCCCTGCATGGGGGAGGAGACCCTGCTCAGGAGAGGTGAGGAGCCTTGCATGGGGGAGGGGAGGAGAGCCTGCTCAGGAGAGGTGAGGAGCCCTGCGTGGGGGAGGAGACCCTGCTCAGGAGAGGTGAGGAGCCTTGCATGGGGGAGGGGAGGAGAGCCTGCTCAGGAGAGGTGAGGAGCCCTGCATGGGGAGGGGAGAGCCTGCTCAGGAGAGGTGAGGAGCCCTGCATGGGGGAGGAGACCCTGCTCAGGAGAGGTGAGGAGCCCTGCATGGGGGAGGAGAGAGCCTGCTCAGGAGAGTGAGGAGCCCTGCATGGGGGAGGAGAGCCTGCTCAGGAGAGGTGAGGAGCCCTGCATGGGGGGAGGGGAGGAGAGCCTGCTCAGGAGAGGTGAGGAGCCCTGCATGGGGGGAGGGGAGGAGAGCCTGCTCAGGAGAGGTGAGGAGCCCTGCATGGGGGAGGAGAGCCCTGCTCAGGAGAGGTGAGGAGCCCTGCATGGGGGAGGAGACCCTGCTCAGGAGAGGCGAGGAGCCCTGCATGGGGGGAGGAGAGCCTGCTCAGGAGAGGTGAGGAGCCCTGCATGGGGGGAGGGGAGGAGAGCCTGCTCAGGAGAGGTGAGGAGCCCTGCATGGGGGAGGGGAGCCTGCTCAGGAGAGGTGAGGAGCCCTGCATGGGGGGAGGGGAGGAGACCCTGCTCAGGAGAGGTGAGGAGCCCTGCATGGGGGAGGGGAGGAGAGCCTGCTCAGGAGAGGTGAGGAGCCCTGCATGGGGGAGGAGACCCTGCTCAGGAGAGGTGAGGAGCCTTGCATGGGGGAGGGGAGGAGAGCCTGCTCAGGAGAGGTGAGGAGCCCTGCATGCGGAGATGGGGGAGGAGATCCTGCTCAGGGGAGGTGAGGAGCCCTGCATGGGGGGAGAGCCTGCTCAGGAGAGGTGAGGAGCCCTGCATGGGGCAGGGGAGGAGACCCTGCTCAGGAGAGGTGAGGAGCCTTGCATGGGGGAGGGGAGGAGAGCCTGCTCAGGAGAGGTGAGGAGCCCTGCAGGGGGGAGGGGAGCCTGCTCAGGAGAGGTGAGGAGCCCTGCAGGGGGGGAGGGGAGCCTGCTCAGGAGAGGTGAGGAGCCCTGCATGGGGAGGGGAGAGCCTGCTCAGGAGAGGTGAGGAGCCCTGCATGGGGGAGGGGAGGAGAGCCTGCTCAGGAGAGGTGAGGAGCCCTGCATGGGGGAAGGGGAAGGAGACCCTGCTTGGGAGAGGCAAAGAGCCCTGCATGGGGGGAGGAGACCCTGCTCAGGAGAGGTGAGGAGCCCTGCATGGGGGAGGGGAGGAGAGCCTGCTCAGGAGAGGGGAAGAGCCCTGCATGGGGAAGGGGAGCCTGCTCAGGAGAGGTGAGGAGCCCTGCATGGGGGAGGGGAGCAGAGCCTGCTCAGGAGAGGTGAGGAGCCCTGCATGGGGGAGGAGCCTGCTCAGGAGAGGTGAGGAGCCCTGCATGGGGGAGGGGAGGAGAGCCTGCTCAGGAGGGGTGAGGAGCCCTGCATGGGGGGAGGAGAGCCTGCTCAGGAGAGGTGAGGAGCCCTGCATGGGGGAGGGGAGAGCCTGCTCAGGAGAGGTGAGGAGCCCTGCATGGGTGAGTAGCCTGCTCAGGAGAGGTGAGGAGCCCGGCATGGGGGGCAGAGACCCTGCTCAGGAGAGGTGAGGAGCCCTGCATGGGGGAGGGGAGCCTGCTCAGGAGAGGTGAGGAGCCCTGCATGGGGAGAAAGGAGGAGAGCCTGCTCAGGAGAGGTGAGGCGCCCTGCATGGGGAAGGGGAGCCTGCTCAGGAGAGGTGAGGAGCCCTGCATGGGGGAGGAGACGCTGCTCAGGAGAGGTGAGGAGCCCTGCATGGGGGGGGGGAGGAGACCCTGCTCAGGAGAGGTGAGGAGCCCTGCATGGGGGAGGGGAGGAGAGCCTGCTCATGAGGTGAGGAGCCCTGCATGGGGGGAGGAGAGCCTGCTCAGGAGAGGTGAGGAGCCCTGCATGGGGGAGGAGACCCTGCTCAGGAGAGGGGAGGAGAGCCTGCCCAGGAGAGGTGAGGAGCCCTGCATGGGGAGAGGGGGGAGGAGAGCCTGCTCAGGAGAGGTGAGGAGCCCTGCATGGGGGAGGGGAGCCTGCTCAGGAGAGGTGAGGAGCCCTGCATGGGGGAGGGGAGCCTGCTCAGGAGAGGTGAGGAGCCCTGCATGGGGGGAGGGGAGCCTGCTCAGGAGAGGTGAGGAGCCCTGCATGGGGGAGCCTGCTCAGGAGAGGTGAGGAGCCTTGCAGGGGGGAAGGGGGAGGAGACCCTGCTCAGGAGAGGTGAGGAGCCCCGCAGGAGGGGAGGAGAGCCTGCTCAGGAGAGGTGAGGAGCCCTGCATGGGGGGAGGGGAGCCTGCTCAGGAGAGGTGAAGAGCCCTGCATGGGGGAAGGGGGAGGAGACCCTGCTCACGAGAGATGAGGAGCCCTGCATGGGGGAAGGGGGAGGAGACCCTGCTCAGGAGAGGTGATGAGCCCCGCATGGGGGGAGGGGAGGAGAGCCTGCTCAGGAGAGGTGAGGAGCCCTGCATGGGGGGAGGGGAGCCTGCTCAGGAGAGGTGAAGAGCCCTGCATGGGGGAAGGGGGAGGAGACCCTGCTCAGGAGAGATGAGGAGCCCTGCATGGGGGAAGGGGGAGGAGACCCTGCTCAGGAGAGGTGAGGAGCCCTGCATGGGGAGGGGGGAGGAGAGCCTGCTCAGGAGAGGTGAGGAGCCCTGCATGGGGGGAGGAGAGCCTGCTCAGGAGAGGTGAGGAGCCCTGCATGGGGGAGGAGAGCCTGCTCAGGAGAGGTGAGGAGCCCTGCATGGGGGGAGGGGAGCCTGCTCAGGAGAGGTGAGGAGCCCTGCATGGGAGAGGTGAGGAGCCCTGCATGGGGGAGGAGAGCCTGCTTTGGAGAGGTGAGGAGCCCTGCATGGGGGGAGGGGAGCCTGCTCAGGAGAGGTGAGGAGCCCTGCATGGGGGAGGGGGGGGAGGAGAGCCTGCTCAGGAGAGGTGAGGAGCCCTGCATGGGGGGAGGGGAGCCTGCTCAGGAGAGGTGAGGAGCCCTGCATGGGGGAGGGGAGGAGAGCCTGCTCAGGAGAGGTGAGGAGCCCTGGATGGGGGGAGGGGAGGAGAGCCTGCTCAGGAGAGGTGAGGAGCCCTGCATGGGGGGAGGAGACCCTGCTCAGGAGAGGTGAGGAGCCCTGTATGGGGGCAGAGCCTGCTCAGGAGAGGGGAGGAGACCCTGCATGGGGAGGAGAGCCTGCTCAGGAGAGGTGAGGAGCCCTGCAGGGGGGATGAGAGCCAGCTCAGGAGACGTAAGGAGCTCTGCATGGGGGGAGCCTGCTCAGGAGAGGTGAGGATGTAACGGTTTATTGAGAAGCCACCCTCAACATGTGGAATTCCATCCCTCCCCACTTAAGTGGTTATGCACCAAACTGTTTAGCAGATTCTTTTCTTTAGCCCTGTCTCACACACATATCATGCCCCTTGGATCTCTCTTTCTCCTGAGCTAAGAATGAGCCAAGAACCAGGCCCCTGTACGGGAAATATATTGGTATTTGTTTAAATTAAAAGTAATAGAAATTAGCACGAAAATGTCCAAAACCACTTTATCCGTAGCATAACACAATCAAATTATCCCATCATAAATAAATCACAAAAGTGAGTAAAAAAGAACACCGACAAAATGCTTCCCTTTCTGTAAATTTCACTTCATGAAATAATTACACTGATCAATAACGAAGGCACTTATGTAATGTGTGATTTTAATTTTCCTGCAGGCTTAAAAGTCTAGCAGTAGGATTTCAAGATTGGTAAAAAAATACATATAGCAATAATAATTTCGCCCACATTTTTGGTTTCAAATAAACACAGGGTGATTTATCCCTTTGTTTTTCAGCCCCAGCCCCCTTGGGAAGTCAGACAGAAACATTGGAATGCTTTGGGTGAATTTTGGATTTCAGACCCCTCTTACTGAAAGGCCTGTGTCAGGGAAGAACAAAGACAATCCTCTTCCTTAAAGAAGTCAGGGTCAGCTGGACAACAAGGATTACCCAATTAAATTATAGGCTATAGTTTTCACACTGGGAATTGAGATTTGTAATTTAAAATTTTAACAAAATTCACCCCGTAGTGTTCTGCCAAATGGGGAATTAATTAAATTAATGTTTTTGGTTACATAGGTCTCAGATTCTGTAGGTTTATCACTCACACTTTCCTTACCACTAGCCCACTCCTCACCTGATGATTCTGTGTGGGTCTTTACGGATTCGTCGGATGAGCTTTCCAGCTTTTCCCTCCAGGCTGTCTTTGTCTTTGTCCTGACGGTCTTATTCTTCTGTTTGACGAGATAGGTGCGAGCTCCCCCGGAGGCCACTTTGCCTATAAGCAATTAGCCCGGCAGCGGGGACTCCGGGGAGCTCACCCCAAACCAGGGAAAAGCCTTGCCGTAAAACCCTGGAAGATTGTGTAGCTGTAGTAGGCAGGGGTAAGTTGTAGTCATCCAGAGAGGAAGTTGTCGGTGAGCACTGGTATCCAGACTTCAATACCCAGCATGCACTGGTAAGTGTTCGTAGTAGATAGGGAAATAACGATCCATTGCGGAACAGCACAAACAGTTCAGTACTCCAAAGTGTTCCCAGCAAAGAGCGTCTGACGGCAGGAGAGACGCTGTAGCAGGAATGAGTACTAGAAGGCAGCGCGGAGCGCGGCACAACAGCGGAAGCAGAAACAAACAGGTAAGCGGAATAAACGGGAGGGGGAAACCGCGAACAGCGGTGACGGAAAGACACGGGCAGACGAACAGGGAAGGAAGGCAAGGGAAACACAGAGGATCAACTGGAGGCAGAGCACAAGCGTAGTGAACTCATGTAGGCAGCAAGAAAGTTGCAACGCACAGGTGTTCTCCATTCTCAGGTTCTTGTAGGTAGTACAACAGAAAGACTAGACCGCACCTTGCAGTGACTCGGAGTCTAGTCCTTCTTCCATATCGCCCATCTGCTCCATACTTTCCATGGGCGATATGACAATAGGCTAAGGATCTACACAGTTTTAACCCCCCGACCCCCCCCCCCCACCCACTATAAAGGGACATGATTCAAGGCAAGCAAATTACCCTCACCTTTTGGTTTTCTAGGGCTTAGTTCTACTTACATAACAAACCTCTGTTTAAGGTTCAGGAAAGCCAGCTGCATCTCAGGACACTCTGGAAAGATAGGGCAGGGGACTGGTCACTCCACTTTCAAAGATGGCCTCCCGCTCTCCACCACAGGACCCAGTCAGCTTTGAGGCCTTCCTAGAAATAGACAACTCCCCCCAAATGCACTCTCAGCAATCTCTTCTGGTGTCTCCTTGGACCTGTCAGATGGTAAGTTTCAGCAGCCTTCCTGATGATCTGTCTCTTCTCTCTTTCCTCCTGTCTTTCTCCTTTTTCTGTCTCCCTGGTTTTTGTGTCTCCCCTATCCTAGTGCAGTCCCCATTATTTAGCAGAAATGACATCACCAATTTTACAATCTTGTGGAAGTACCCTGCAATAATTCCTGCTACTAGGATTGGACCGTTACTCCTCTCTCTCCTCCCAACCCCGCCTCCAAGCCAGGATTGGTTTAGGGGACTGGAGCAACATATGGCACTTCCTATTTGTAATCGGCCCTTTGTTCTCCCTTCAACTTTTTGGCAAAAACTAGTTATGTAGTACAACTTCATAATTCTACTAGCAACTGCCATACTAAACCTATTTTTTATTTTAGCTGATCATGGAGAATTAGATAAACCGACCACCAAATCCGTACGATGTAGCAGGGCCATGTGGCACATTTCTGCCGTTTCCATAAAAATCACAACAGTTATGAATATGTAAGTTATTAAGCATATCCCTAATTTCATTTTCCACCCGCTCACCAACTCTCACATTTGGAACATGTTCCGATCAGCCAGAAACCTAGTCTATCTGGCCATTACAGTTACTAGAGTCGCAGGTAGATGGATTTTATATCCCCAAAATCACTTAGAAATGACTTAACAAATGGTACAAAAATGAAATCCATCCGCCTTACGATGTCTGGGAAAGAGGCCTAAATGATAATAGTCTATTTAAATTAATTGTATATCTGTAGGTTCAGCAAATGGGAGATCTACTTCATCCAGCACAGCCATCTGTCTCCCTGGGCCTGCCTGTTACCAGAGGTTTTTATGAGTTTCTTTGAAGTTGGTAGTTTGCTCTTTGAAATTGCAGCCCCCAGTCTTCACACCTTTTAGTCATGCTCCAGCCAAGAGTGAATTTCCTTGAAGTCCCTACTTTAACTGCCAGCAAGTCTGGAGAACACTGGGCTTTCGACACCTTCAGCTGTAAATGTTATTGTGAGTGGTCATTAGATGGGAGATGTGACATCCAGGCTAAGAGTGGGAGTTTTCCTTATGATGTTTTGCCCTCAGCCAGCAAAAGGGTCTGCCTTGGGCTGACTTTTTTTTCATGAAGACACAGTGGCTTTTCAAACATCACTGGAGTTTTGTGGGTGAAACATAATATACATTTCTTTTATCAACCCACACATCATGTTTTGTTTTCCTGACATTTTTCTGTGAGCAGTGATATTTTTTTCAGTTTCATTTTTTTCCAACCGTTTTTATTTGCACACACATGTGTAGGCCGTTTTTGTATTCAGTGTTTAAAAATCCTGTTTTCCATATGACGGGGATCTTGAATTCCTCCTTCTTTTGTAAACTAAAAGGCTGCTTGTCCATTGGTAATGACAGGTTGGCCCCCTTCCATATGGCTCTTTAACTTTGCTTAAAAAACAAAAACGAAAGCCAAGCCATTTTTGTTTGTGTTTAAAATCGTGCTGTTCATGTTAAAGGGACTTCTGTTTGGGGCCTTTAAATGCACCCCACATGCCCCCCCCCCTGTTCTTCCATGACTCTTTGTTGGGGAAGAGCAGGGCAGAGTGGGGTTAGGTGCAATTCTCTTCATCAGGGAGTGGGCACTCCAGTTTCCCCTTCCATCTCTGGGTTGGGGTGTATGGCATGGCACCGCCTTTTCTTCTTTCTTTTGGGAGTGGACACTCCAGCCTCCCCTTCCATCTTTGGGTTGGAGGGCATGGAACGGCACCTCCTTTCTTCCTTCCTTTCCAGGTCCCTGGGATTCTCACCGGACTCCACTCTCACCTACAGGCTGGAAGTTAAGGAGGTTAGTTCTCTAATAAAAGATAGAAAAAGAGTTACACACATTCTTCCCTGGGAAGATTTACATAGTGTTTACAACAACATGGGGCCTCATTACAGGTCGGGCGGTCCGGAATTAACAGTGGCGGTAAACACGCTGCCACTGTTAATTCCGGACCGCCCGATCCCAACTCCTGCAGGCGGGAGGTGATGTTCCTGCCAGGTCTGACCTGGCGGGTTTACCACCGCCCGCCTGCAGGCGGACGTGGAAACACCAGCACCATCGCAAGATGGTTCCGGTGTTTCCACTTCCCCATTCCCATTGAGTCCTATACAATGGGAATGGGGATTTACACCATTCCGCCTCCGGGATTCCCAGGACACCAGGGTCGTAATGCCCTGGTATTTCCGGGAGTCACGGAGGCGGAATGGTAATACGAGTCCGGCGGTAACCAGGCGGTTTTACCGCCGCGGTTACCGCCGGACTCATAATGAAGTCCATTGACTTATAACATGACATTTCCATTTCACAAACACATTTTTATTTTTCATAATTTGTACAATAACACCAAGTAAATGACTCCCTGTTATATAGATCACATGCTGTGCATAGGCCGACATCTAGTGGAAGCTGCAGAGTATTACAGTTGTTGTTTTCGAAACTCGAAAAGGGACGTCAACAGGGTATGCCAGTAATACTATCCCTAGTATGACATCCACTGTACCCATGATCCCTCATGCGTCGGGATCCCTCAGATTGTTTTTTTCTGCCATTCTAGATGGACGCTTATAGCGGAGTTCCTTTCGGTGTAAAGCCATTGACTATTTACAATTAGCAATAGTATTTCTTTCTATCCTTTCACCGACCTCCGAAACACCACGCCAGTAAAGATAGAAAATATGCCTGTCGAAGACTACCGCAACGGACCGTTCGGCCTGTGGTTAGACAAACACTTAGTTTGTAATTTGTGTCTTCCGAGAGACCACGTCAAAAGTACAGGCTCTTCAAGCCAAAGACGTTAAAGGACCACTCCACGAAACGCTGGGTCCACTACGCCAGGCAGCGAGGCCGACCGAGTAGCTCCAGCTACTCAAGCGCAGGCCCCCGACCCCGTAGGACAGGCCGGCGGCCATGTTGTGGGGACTACACCCGGCAACGGTAGCGCTACAAAAACTCACACCACTAAGCACATAAGCCCAAGTCGAGACTCGACACATGGGTCAAGTGATCGACAATGATCGACACCAAGGGAAAGGTCAGCTGAGTCCCGGTCCTCTGGGCAGTCTCACTCGAGATCGCCACACAACAGGGCCCAACCATCAAAAGACAGCAAGAGTGTCGCTCGCAAAACTCCCTCAGAAGGTTGATCGTCCGTGGACGAGGCCTCGGCATTACCAGCAGCCGAAATTCAACGCTTGGCGTCAGATAAGCTGGCAGGCCCCAAGAAGGCTGTAAAACACTCCTCTGGGCCCCGGGGGGGGGGGAAACATCACAAAAAGACCTCAAAAACCCCTCATAGGGACAAGAGCCCTCAGAAGGAAAAGTCTAAATCATCCAAGCCCATAGCAAAACCTACAGAACCTAGGCCTAAAGTGGTACCTCCCACAGATGAGGACCTAGGACTTTCCCCTCAATCTGTAATAATCCCAAATTCCCATGAATTGTTTTCACAGGACATTGACAGAGTGATGAAAAGAATGACCTTTATGGTCAATTGTTTCCAGAAGAACCCTGATTACCTCCAGAGCTTCAATTCCACTCCTCACACCACAGCTCCATCTGGCTCTCAGGCCTCTGCCATGCTTACTCAACTCCCCTCTAAGAGGTCTCATTCGAATTCTCCTTTACAGAGTACAATCATAGATCTCTATGACCCTGAATCAGACCCAGAAGATCTCTCCTTTGTAGAGGCATCTGACCCTCAGCTTATTGATGAGGATACAGAGGACCCTTATTATGGGGATGATGAGGACCTAGAGGCAGACCAAGAGGCTTAGATGTACTCTATAGATTCCCCTCTTAACCAAGACACTCCACTGGTCGATTTCCCTATTGATAATCAACCCCTCCTCAATGAAGTATTAGCCAAGGCGGCTGAGCACTTTCAGATTGACACACAGGAAATACAGGAGACTTTGCAAAACAACTCCTTGGGAACAAAAAGAGAGTCGCCCAGTTTATCCCGCTACTGAAATCAGTGCAACGCAGAATACAGCCATCCTTAGAAGCCCCCAATCTCACATGGGCCGTAAACCCACGTGTGGAGAAGTTATTCAGGCCCGCACCTTCGGACACTTTATATATTAGAGGTCAACTAAAACCAGACTCCTTAGTTGTCACCACAACTAGAAAGAGAGCAGGTACACCCCTTGCTTCCTCCGAGGCTCCACCTGATAAGGAGAGAAAAAAGATCTATGCCATGGGCCGAAAGGTCGCCTCCTCTCCGGCCTATCAAACAAGAATAGCAAACAATCCAACCCTCTTGGATAGTTACAACTGCCACAAGTGGGAGGAAATGTCTGCTTTACTTTCATCTGCCCCAGAGCCACTCAAATCCCAACAAGCACAGGTGGCTGCAGATGCGAGGGCTGTGTCTAGCTGTCTCCTTAAATCCAATTTTGATGCAGCGGACAATGCCGGAACGGTCATTGCACAGGGGACCATTATTAAGAGGCATGCATGGCGCACCAGTCAGGTTTTAGACCGGAGACTCAGGCCACTCTAATAAACATGCCAGTGGAACCTAACGTGCTCTTCGGTAAGGCCGTTGAAGAGGCGCTTAAAACAGCAAAGGACGAGTATGACACTCTAAAATCTTTAGGTCAACTCACTAACAAGCCTTCTGGTCAAAGGGGTAATGGAAATCTTTGCTGCTTTCGAGGCCAAAAGTCTCAACGTGGATCCAGCTACTATCAAGGCCAGGGCTCCTCCTGGGGAAATAATCAAGGCCAATCCTGCCAGGGCTATCCCAGAGGACAACGCAGAGGTCTTGGTCAGGGCAGAGGCCCTGCTCGAGGTGGCACTCCACCTCAGAGCAAGTGACATTCCTCTTCAGGTGCCCTCCCATGCTTCTCCACTAGGAGGACGCATTTCCAGCTTCACCCATGCATGGGAGGGAATCCCCTCAGACAGATGGGTGCTGTCCACAGTAGCAGGCGGATACTTTATAGAACTAATCCAACATCCCCACGACCACCCCCCCACGACAGGATCCACTCAGAAGAACATCAGCGTATCCTTCTCGAAGAGATAGCCACACTTCTATTAAAGGACGCCATAGAAGTCGTCCCGGCCAACCAGGTAAACCGGGGTATTTATTCAACTTACTTCCTTGTGCCAAAGAAAGACCTAACCATGCGGCCAGTATTAGATTTGCGCCCTGAAAACAAGTATGTCAAGCCACAAAAGTTCTGCATGACTACGCTACAAGAGGTAATCCCTCTACTAGGAAGGGGGAGTACATGGCAACACTGGATATGAAAGATGCCTATTTTCATATTTCAATGTTCCCAGTGCATAGAAGATTCTTGCATTTCAAGATAGCGAACCAGCACTACCAATTCAAGGTGCTGCCCTTTGAAATAGCCTCGGCTCCAAGGGTATTCACAAAGGTACTGGCGGTGGTGGCAGCGCACCTGCACAGGGAGGCAATCCCAGTGTACCCTTACCTGGACGACTGGCTCATTAGAGGGGAATCCCCCCTGATTTGCAGACAAAACATTCAGAGAACAATCAACCTCCTCTTTCAATTCGGCTTCTCCATCAACGAGAAAAAGCCAAACACTTAAAAACAGTTACTAGGAGCTGTCTTAAACACAGAGGAAGGGTTGGTCTTTCCATCAGAGGAAAGAGTAAAACATTTGTTACTGCAAATAGCACATTATCAGGCCGGCCGCCAGATAAGGGTGCGCAAAGCTATGCGTTTAATAGGCATGATGAAATCCGTGATCCTTCCAACATGGCTGTTGAATACGAAACGCAGCTTACCAGCCTTTACGCGCTACGTTCAACTTCCTACAAAACAGTCATGCTCCCGCAGCTTTGCGCGTCTCAACGCTACCACTTAGTGTAGTGTAGTCGGACCTGTGTTGCCGGAGTTTGCTCAGGGCCTCCTTCCGAGTCCCATTTTCCATTTCCTTGATTTCGCTCCCTTTCCATTCCCTTTCCTTGAACTACCCTCTTCCGTGCTGTTACTCCTGGACTCTTCCTGTTTCCTTCCTGGCTCCCAGTCTGGATATTTGAACGATCCTTGGCGTAGGACTTGCTTCCTCACGCTTGAATCCGAAGACCTGCACACAGGCCTGTACAAATCCCGGACCGTGCGAAAGAACACATCCAAGAAGGTTGCAAGCTAAGAAAGACAGGTGAGAAGGGACTTGTGACAGATTGAGACGCCTTAAAACCGATACAAATACAAAGATGGAAGCCGTGGTTCAAGACCTCATGCGAGGTATGCAGGGACTAACCACTGATGTCCAGAACCTTAAAGCCGCGAACGCTGCATTAAAGCAGCTAGTCTTATCTCGTGACTCTGCAGCCAAAGAAAGCGTTTTGTTGGGAGGAGTAGTGGACAAATACGATGGCTCTTCAAAAAATCTCTGTGCCTTCCTTGATTCATGTTTGGTACATTTTACCTTCAAGCCATACTACTTTTCCACCCCAAGAGCAAAGGTGGGATTTATGATATCACATTTCACGGGCAATGCCCTGTCCTGGGCAACCCCTCTAGTCAATACGGGCGACACACTCCGGAATGATTATGATGGGTTTGTGGAAGCCCTAAAGGCCATGTTTGATCGCCCAGAACTTGTTTACAGTGCTCAAGAAAGACTGCTTGATTTTCAACAAAGGTCCCAGGATATGCCTACGTATGTGACCCTCTTTAAACAATTAGTAAAAGAGGCTGATTGGTCCCAAGAAGCCAGCTTCACCCTCTTTCGAAGAGGTCTAAATGAGGAGATAAAGGACGAGTTAGCCAGGGTAGCCCGCCCAAGCTCCTTCCAAGCTCTCATGGATCTCGCCCTACAAATCGATTTCCGGATCCAGGAAAGAAAGGCAGAGAAAAGGAAGCCTAAACTAACATCATTTTTTTTTTATTTTTTTTATTGTTTTAACCCATTGGTTTTAACAAAAGAAGCTTCACTTATGCTTTATGTTTTGCTTTATGTTTTGTACTTGGGACACCACTTTTGGTAAATCATGCAAATCCATACCGGGCTTTGCCCCGGCTGTAGCTTCTCTTGTACTACTTTCAATGGCCGCTGCCGTCTGGAGGGTTGATTTTCTTTAACGCTACCTCCAAGAATTTGGCTGTAGACCTAGCCCATCTTGGAGAATCTCCTGCGATCAGACGGAACCACAAGGTCTCTTCATCAATTATTGTTAGATCTGATGTGAGTGGTGCCAAGTACATTTGTCTTTCTCCTGCTAAGGCTGAACAAAACATGAGCAGATGTCGAATTGTTTCTATTTGAGCATGATCGGCACAGAGCCGGCAATGCGCATTGGTTCCTGGACTTCTGATAGCCATAATTTCATTTGTGTTCAATAAATTCAGCCTGGCTCTCATGAAAATTTTTCTCAGGTTCTTCTCTGGAAATTTCTCGCAATAATTCAGAGGGACTTTTAGGCGATTTGTAGTGGGTGGCAGATGTTTTAATGATTTATATCGAAGAATTTTTTCGGTGGTGCGTATCCAATCTTGATTTTCCAATTTTTTCTTTACTTTTCCAGGGTTGCTCAGGAGCGTTTCTGTTGAACAGGCCACTTCTTCTAGACTTTCTAGAATCTTTCTTTCCCAATCACATAAAGGTTTGCAAGACTTTTTTGCAATTTCAGCTTCCATGATGCGAAATATCGGCAGCGAGCTAGGTAACAGGATTTTTCTGTACAGTTGGACGGCACCTTGCAATATCGCTGAGGCTAGAGAAGGCAGACCCAAGTCTCTCCGTATGGCGGATATGGGGGCAGAATTTGGTAAAGACAACACTGATCTCCATATGTGACCTTCTAACTTCGACCAAATTTCAGATGGTAGGTTTAGGTTTGACGCCATGCCGTAAGTTAAAGCTAGAACTACTTTTGATTTGTAGTACTGCACTGCCGGTATCCAGGAGAATTTTCCGAATTTATTGTCAACAGCACGGGTTTGGGCTGTGAGTCTTCGAATTTTTTCCCATAATGAGTGCTGCAAGGCAATGTCTTTAGTTGAGTTGTCCATCTGCACGCCCAGATATTTAAATTCTTTTACTGCCTCAATTTTTGACTTCTCCAGAAACCAGGAGTGGGATTGTTGAACTCCCCTTGTATGTTTGCAGAATGAAATAATTTTGGTTTTTGTTGTATTTATCTTTAGATTATTGCTCTCCATGTATGCTGACAGATTGACTAACTGTCTTTGCAGGCCTATGGCAGTTTGGTCCAACAGGATCAAGTCGTCCGCGTACCATAGTCTTGAGATTTTAACTTCTCCCAACTTAGGCGGGAAGGCTCGCACGTGCTCCTCGGTGGTTTGGAAATCGCCAATAAAGGCTATGAATAGAGCTGGAGCCAACGGGCAGCCTTGTTTCACTCCTCTCTTGGTTTCAATCTTGTCTGAGAGTGTTCCTTGTTGGCATAATCGAATTCTTAGAGATGTCTTCGTGTGGAGGGACATGATAGGATCCAAGATCTCTTTTGGACATTCCCAGTTTGTTAATTTCGACCAAAGTTTTTGACGATCCACCATGTCAAATGCCTGAGATAGGTCGATCATGGCCATATGAACATTGGGGGCACCTTCCTTCACCTTTGCTTTGATTGTATTAAGGACCAGAAGATTGATTTTATTCTTAGGTGAGATTCCTGAGCCTAATCGAATTGCTGTTAACAAACCTCCAGAGGGTCTTCCTGACACGGGTCTCTGAGCTGGCGAAACTTCGATACTGAATCCCTCAAGAGTAGGTTTCTCTGTTAGCCATGTTTCTTGCAGGCAAATTAGGTCGAAGCGGTTCAACTTTACATCGCTAGGCTTAGTTAGGTGGATGAATCCTCTAGTATTCCACGACGCCATCTGAAGTGAGGTCTTTTCCTTAAATTGGTCTGGGACCGTTACCTGGATCTTGTTATTGACGGCGTCATGGATTGACTGCTAGGCCTTCTTCTTACGGCCGAACGTATCTGCAATCCATTTCCAAGGTTTGGTTGACGTGGTGGGGGATTGAGCTGGTTTGAGCTCTGTCGCCTGATCCCTCTTTATGTAGGCGTTACGAGAACTTTCCACTCGTCGCCTTGGCGTGGTAATTGGTATGTGATGATTTCTGTCCCGTTTTAGGGGGTAATCTTCCCCTTTACCTCTTTCTTCTCTGTCTCGACTGGCGTCCAACTCCTCCTTTCTATTTTTTTTTGTCCCATTTTCTGATCTTGTGTCATTAGCAAATTTCAAGGGGGCATATCTTTGAGAACCTGTCGTATCTTCATTTACCTTTAGTTTTTCTAATTTTAAGCCCAGACACTGTAGCTCTTTTGCCATTTCAAGGGGCCATTCTTGCAGGACTTTCGACCTTATGTGTAGGTATGCTTTGGCTTTATGGTCTTTGTGGTAGGGTTCCACCAAAACCAGGTCCCTTGTTGATAGATGCCGCAGTTTGTCAATTTTTGCTGTAATTTTTAAGACTGTCCTTCTATTAAGGACCATGTATCTATCTTTAGATGAAATTTGCTCTAGTTTAAATAAAGATGTCCCTTCGAGTTTTAGGAGTTTTTTTTTTCTGCCGGTTTTGATCGACCATAGTCTTTTTTTATAGGAATTGATCCTATACTTTCTTTGCTCATGATCAGGGATCCGTTTTTCGCGACGGTCTGTCTCTTTTTTAAGGACTGGCTTCTCTTCCACTTTCTTTAGGGTTTGGATAGCATCCAAACCAGTAGTGGGGGTGCTCGAACGAGATCTTCCATGGTCGCTTGGAGCCTCCACAAGCGTGATCCTCCTTGCTCCAGACCGCGTCCTAACCCGTGCCTGCGGAGTAGCTATTCTTGGTTGCTGCGGGCTTAGAATTTCCTCTTCAGCGCAGTCAGAGTCGTCAGAAGAGTTAGATGAATCGGGGGCGTGGATCAGCGTGGGAGACCTTTGCGCGATTTCGGGGCGATCTTGCTGTAAGTGATTTCCCACTATGTTCGCCTGTCGCTTTTCTTTGCTGAGAATGGCTCTGTCGGATCTCTCGACAAGGGGGTCCACCGAGGAGGTAAGAGATGTTTTCACTCGAGTGTCTGGGAGACTCTTAGGAGGAACACACAAGAGGGGGCTCTCCATTGCATGTTTCGTCATGATTTTTGACTGCAAGGCTCGTCTCTGATCCGACACACCTCCTGGTAATTTGACACGGGCTTTCGTGAAAATCGAAGCCACTTCTGTGACTCTGGCCATCTCTTCCGTTTGAGTACTTTGAGAGGTCATTGCACGTGTCTGCCTGGTTTGTCGATCCATCTTGAGCAGCTTGTTTTCGAAATTCGTTAGTTTAGTTTCAAGACTCCTTTGTATGGTATTTGAGTTCCTTTCCACTGCTGTTAAATACCCTTCTATAAAGGTCAATTTATCCTTAAGTGAGGTGATCATGGACGTGTGTTCCTTTAAGGCCTCATGAATCGCCTCATACAGTTTGCTGAAGGGGTTTAGCGCTATTGAAAAGGCTGACATGATTGATAGTAAGTCAGCCTTTTTTTTCTTTTCTGAGGATGTTTCTTTCTCAAAACCACCCGGGATATCACTTTGTCTCCTGTTTCTGGTTGGCGTGTAAAGTTCTTTTTCGTTATGGAGCTGATTGAATTTTTCAGAAAATCTTTTGTCCCCTCCTGCGATCACGCCTTGTAAGCTGGCTGAAGTTTCCGCCCATGATATGTTACTGTTTGCCTGGATGTGAGATCTAGTCCACGCCGCTTGCTCTTCAACGTAGGACTGTCTTTCGCTTGGTTTGAGTCTTGTCTGAGTCTCTGAATTAGCCATGGCTACTGGTGCCTGACATTCAGGTTGGGCTAAAGTGTCTTTTTTGCTCAATAAACTGTGTGGACCTTCACTGACTGCATTTGATGGATCTAACGTTTGATGGTCTATTGCCGTTATTGTTTTTTTTTTGTTGTCTTTTTGTTTTGAATCTCCTAAGTGTGGTGTCTCCCCACTTGGCTCACTAGTGAATTCGTCATTTGTCCTTAGGATGTTTAATTCTTCTGCATTTTCCTCTGATGTCATAAGGTCCTTCGCACTAATTTCTGTCGGGGACTTTCCTTTCACAACTTCAATATCGTGAGTTCTGTTTGGTGAAATACGAGCGTGCCATTTGACTCTTGGTAGTGGTTTTTCCTGTGTCTGATCAATTTTCTGGGCTTTACACGGTGAGGGAGGATCTCGGATAGCCGCCAGAATTTCAGCTTCTGACATTTCTTGGTCTGTAACTTGTTTTTGCTTTGTTTGTTTTATAAAGTAATCCCTCACGGAAGCTGAGAGTAACGCTGTTTCTTGTCTTTTCGGAACTTCACCCGTTTTAGGGCCTACTTTCCGGCTTTTCTTTTTAGGTGGTATATCATTCCCTGCCCTGACTTTGCCTCCAGCCTTCATGGTTTTTTTGAAGATTTTTTTCCTTGTAGTCGTATCTCTAGGTTGTTTATATTCTTCGTCCTGTGATGTAGACTGATCAGATGACACACTCATCTCGCAATTTACAATTTGATCACTGGGCCCTTTGTTCTCTGGATTTCTGGCCCTTGACTCTTTTAGGAGATCTTCTTTTTCTTGTTGTACTTTTTCTAATTGAATTCTTTGGGCTTTTGTTTCTTCTGCTGATAAGTCTTGGCTGGATATGTTCCCGCCCTCCGACATTGTCTCTATGAAAACGGAGTCATCTGCGTAGTCCCCCGGCCCTGGCTCCTCTCGTTCTTCGTTTTCGTGTGTCTTAAGAGAGGGAAGCCTTTCCAACGGCAAAGTGGCCTGCTTTTTTCTATCTTTGTCCAGCATGTTTCTGTCTTTGGCCACCACAATTGGGGCCCTTTTTCTGACGCTGTTATGTACAATGGCCATTGCCAGGCCTCTCCCCTCTCGGCTCTGGACTAGGTCGTCCTTTTTCACCTATGCCTTCCATGCCTATCCTAATGTCTTCACGCGGCGTTGGTGTCAGATGCCGTTGGTGCAAGGGTTGCCCCATGTCTCCTTCCACCTGAAGAGACCCTCGCCAAGCAGACCCCAGCCGAGGCCGTCCTCCGACAGCTTCTGGCATGGTGTCACTCGCCGAGGCGGTACGCTGGCGGGGAGTTTGTATGGAATCAGTGGAAGGGGCAGGGCCTTTTGTTCTTTCCAGGTTTAAGTTGACTTTCTGTTTATTTACGGTCGCTTCTTGAAGGGAGGTCTCGGGTGGCACGTTTAGGTCTATTTGGTCTCCAGTTTTCAGCCCCCTTACAGTAGATGCTGGATTCACTGGGACCATGATGCTCATGTTTTTCACTCCTGAGGTCAGTGGAAAAACATCTGGAAGCTGCCCCTCTTGCGAGGCATTTGACATGCTGCTGTTATGTTCTAGCGTAGCACTATTGGACTGCTTGCTGGTCACCCTGGAGCCATATTCTAGCTGTGTTTTGTCACTGCGCATCCACCTCCCGGCCTCCACTTCTGTCGGTGAGGGCGGCGCCATTCCCTTTTTGATATTTTTGGATAGCCGTTCGCTTGAGAATGAAACACGAACGGGGGTTGTGGGCGCTCAAGTAAGGCAAAAGTCTTTGAGCGAGACTGGCGTAGGATCGAGGTATTTACAGTATTTACAGTGTCTTAGATGTCTTATTCACGGAGCCGGAGCGGAGCGGCGGGAGAGACAGCAGAGGAAAGGTACAAGAAAGAGCTAGAGGTGGAAAAAGGAAGAGGGAAGAAGGAAACGGAAAAGGGATAGGGGGATAAAAGAAAGAAGCGAAAAGGAAGGAAGAGGGGGGGAAGAAAGGGGAAGGGGGGGAAGGAGGGGAGGGGGAAAGCTTCGCTGCTCACCGCTCTTTGCTTCTAGCTCCGTTTTTCTCTCTCCGTTCTCCGGTCTTCAGCCTTAGGCCACTGGACACTAGACACACTGTGCCACACACCGCGCCGCGCTCCGCGCGTGCGCAGTAATTTTAAAGAGTCTTGTGGCAATAGTAGACGGACTATCACAGGAATCACAGGCATCACGGAGCGAACCGCACAGAGGTCTGTCCTCAGTCCTCACTAGACACACTGTGCCACACACCGCGCCGAGCTCCGCGCGTGCGCAGTAATTTTAAAGAGTCTTGTGGCAATAGTAGACGGACTATCACAGGAATCACAGGAATCACGGAGCGAACCGCACAGAGGTCTGTCCTCATTCCTCACTAGACACACTGTGCCTAACATCCCAAAAGGCTGCTACGGAGCACCCATGCAAACCAGAGTCCGCTACATCTCCAACCCCGGACCCAGAGCCCATGCAACTAGGAGCCTTCCGAGGACCCATTACCCCACAAGAAAGGATGCGTCGGATTCATACCGGACTGTGCATGTACTGTGCCTCTGATAAACACCTTGTGAGAGAGTGCCCAATTGCTCCACCTAGGCGTTCGGGAAACGCCAGCTCCCAATCCTAAGTGGGGCACAGTTTCGGGAGAAAGAAGTCTGCTCCTCCCCAATTCCTTCCTTGAACACTCCAGGACAGAACAATCTTGTGATTCTACAGGCATTCCTGTCACCTTCAAAAAAAGAATCCTACCCCATCCTGGCTTTAGTGGACTGCAGAGCCATGGGCATATTCATAGATCGGGATCGGGTAACTAGTCATAACGTTCCCTTCGAAACACGGGAGAAAATGCAACCTGTTGAGGCCATTGATGGGAGACCCTTGTCTTCAGGACCCATAACCCACCAAACCAAAGAAATACTTCTTTCAATAAACCACCACCAAGAGAGGATTAGATTTGACATACATCATAAGATCTGCCCACTACTCCATGGTTCTAGGCATACCCTGGCTACAGAAACACAATCCCTACATCAATTGGGCAGCAGGCCCCTTGTTTCTTGGTGCAGAACATTGTATGTCCCACTGTTTGTCACCTACCGCCTTACCAAGTTCCTTTAAAGACCCCCAAGAAAACCAGCAATTCCCAGTAACCGTCTCTAACATTATCCGGATTTCCCAGGCTTACCAGACTTACTCAGATGCGTTCTCAACAGCTATTGTTCAGTCTCTACCACCCCACAGACCTGAGGATTGTGCCATTGACACTGAGCCTTCAGCAGTGATCCCCTTTGGAAGAATGTTCATTCTATCCGAACCCGAAAAAAGGGCTCTCCGGGAGTATCTGGACACCAACTTGGCAAATAGAACTATTCGACCATCCAAGTCCCCAGCGGGAGCGTCCCTCTTCTTCGTTCCTAAGAAGGATTCCAAGGAGCTCAGGCCATGTCTGGATTACCGTGGCCTTAACCAATGCACCCTCAAGGACAGTTACCCATTACCTCTTATTTCGGACATCCTGGAAGCTGTGAGAGGTGCAATCATCTTCACAAAACTAGATCTCAGGGGTGCCTACCATCTTATTCGTATAAAAGAAGGTGATGAATGGAAAACAGCCTTCAGAACATCTTTTGACCATTTTGAATATTTGGTCATGCCCTTTGGACTTGCTAATGCCCCCGCAATTTTCCTAACGTTTCATGGATCGGGTCTTTTCTGACATGTTGTTCCTCTTCGTCATAGTGTGCCTAGACGACATACTGATTTACTCCAAGGAAACTCGGGAACATGAAGAACACGTTAAGGCAGTTTTACACCATTTACGACCACATAAGCTCCTGGCCAAACCTGAAAAGTGTCTTTTCCATGTATCTACTGTCCACTATCTTGGATTTGTTCTTAGCCCAAAATGGATTGGAATGAATTCTTCCAAGGTTGATTCCATCCTATCTTGGCCTATTCCAACCACTGTGAAACGGGTTCAATCCTTCCTGGGGCTCTCTAACTTTTACAGGAAATTCATACCTGCATTCTCTGAGATTGTAAATCCCATTGTCACACTATTAAAGAAAGACACCCCCTTTCAGTGGTCCTCAGCTCAAGACTCGGCGTTTCAACGGTTGAAGTCGGAGTTCACACAAGCTCCGATCCTGGCTCAACCCGACAGAGACCGTCCTTTCCTTGTTGAGACTGATGTGTCCAATTACGCCATCGGAGCAGTTCTGAAACAGGAACTTGATGACAAGATAGATCACCCCTTTGCCTATCTCTCCCGCACCTTGACTCCCAGTGAAACTCATTATTCTGTCCTGGAGAAGGAGTTGCTAGCTATTCGACAAGCCTTCACTGACTGGCGTCATCTCCTTCTGGGAGTCAAACACCCGGTGCAAGTCCGTACGGATCATCAGAATCTTCAATTCCTACAATCCCTGGAGTGCAGAAACAGCCGTCAAGCCCGCTGGGCCTTCTTTTTTGCCCAATACCAATTTCAAATCTATCACTTTCCTGGAACACATAACATTATAGCCGATGCCTTATCCAGACGTCCTGATTATGAAACCCTTGAGGACTGGACCTTTCCCAAGATGTTTCCCAACACAATATTCGTAGCTCAAGCCGTTACTCTCCTGGAGGATATTCGAGCCCAAACTCAGTCCTCCGAACTCTAGAAAGACTTTTAAAAGAGAAAATTGGTGGAATCTCAAGATAAAAGACGGATTCCTATTCAAGGATACTCGGCTAGCCATTCCCACTCCAGGGTTGAGACAAAAGATCACCAATCTATGCCATGATACTCTACATTCGGGACACCATGGAATCTCCAACACTCTTATACAAAGACAATTTTGGTGGCCAAGGATGAAGGATGACGTAAAAACCTATGTCCAAGCTTGTGCAGTCTGTAATCAGAATAAACATGACAATAGAAAACCAGCAGGTCTCCTGCACCAACTGGCAATACCAACAAAACCCTGGGAAATCATTGCCACGGATTTTATCGTGTAATTTCCATCTTCCAGAGGCTTCACGACTATAATGGTTACCATTGGTTTGTTCACACATATGGCTCATTTACACCTCTATACAAACTACCATCCTCATCTGAACTAGCTGGGATTTTTCTAGAACACATATTTCGACTTCATGGATTACCTTCCAAAATCATTTCCGACAGAGGGCCCCAGTGTATATCCCAGTTTTGGAAACAGTTATGTTGGATATTGGGGATCCAACGTGCCTTATCCTCGGGCTATCATCCACAGACCAATGGAGCTACTGAGCGAGTAAACCAAGCCCTGGAACAGTATCTTCTTTGCTTCGCCACCAAGGTCCAGGATGATTGGTCACTCTTGATACCTGTGGCCGAATTTGCATACAACAATTTGGATCATTCAGCTATCAAGACCAGCCCTTTCTTCTGTAGCCAAGGATTTCACCATTCAGTCCTACCAATCGTTCTCCCACATCCTACCCCAGTTCCTGTGGTCGATTCTTAACTCTGGTCAATGTACACAAGGAAGCAAAGGCCCGAAGAGATGTTAAACAATACGCAGACTCCAAAAGAAGACCTGGTCCTTCCTATTCAATAGGCGATAAGGTTTGGCTATCCTCAAAACTCCTTCCTCATCACCTACCACTAAATAAGTTGGCTCCCAGGTATCACGGACCCTTTTCCATAAAGGAAATTGTTAATCCAGTGGCCTATCGACTCCGACTACCAGAGCCATGGAAAAGGATTCATCCAGTCTTCCACACTTCTCTGTTAAAACCATATGTGCAGCCCTCTCGAACTGCTCCAAGATCTACTCCAGTGATTGTCAATAACCAACTTGAATATGAGGTCTCTAGAATTTGTGACTCCAGGTACCGACAAGGTCAATTACAGTATTTGGTCGAGTGGAAAGGGTATCCTCCCAGTGAGCGCACTTGGGAACCTGTCTCCAACATGAATGCCCCCCGGCTGTTGCGAAGATATCATCTTATCCACCCAGGCAAACCCGGAAGTGGCGGGTTTCAGAGAAGGCATGCTGTCATGAACTGCCGATTATGTCCGTTCTGGACATCGTGGTCCCTGACCCATAGAGGACTAAATTCCGTGATCCTTCCAACATGGCCGTTGAATACGAAACACAGCTTACCAGCCTTTACACGCTACGTTCAACTTCCTACCAAACAGTCACGCCCCCGCGGCTCTGCGTGTCTCGACGCTACTGCTTAGTGTAGTCAGACGTGTGTTGACGGAGTTCGCTCAGGGCCTCCTTCCGAGTCCCATTTTCCATTTCCTTGATTTCACTCCCTTTCCTTGAACTACCCTCTTTCGTGCTGTTACTCCTGGACTATTCCTGTGCTCGCATCACGGTGTTCCTTGTCTCTGAGTTTGGATACTGTTTCCTTCCTGGTTCCCGGTCATGGATATTTGAACGATACTTGGCGTAGGACTTGCTTCCTCGTGCTGGAATCCGAAGACCTGCACACGGGCCTGTACAAATCCCGGACCGTGCGAAAGAACACATCCAAGAAGGTTGCAAGCCAAGAAAGACAGGTGAGAAAGGCAGAGACTTGTGACAACACCTCTCATGAGGAAAGTGGTGAACAAGATGCACAAGGATCCGATGACGCTTATCCTAGTTGCTCCTATGTGGGCAAGACAACCGTGGTATCCACATCTGCGCAAACTGGCGATGTGCGATCCCATTAAACTCCTGTGCCAGTACAACCTACTCACCCAGCATGAGGGACTAACAGTGCACCCGCAGCCGTGTTCAATGAACTTGGCAACATGGCTCCTGTGGTCCTATAGTTCGGACATCTCAACCTGCCACAGAGATGCATGGATATCTTGAAAGAATCAAGAAAACCAAACACCAGGCACTGTTACTTTGACAAATGGAGGAGATTCGTAATTTGGTGCCAGGCTAAACAGATCAACCCCATAGAATGTACTCCATGCCACATTCTAACTTATATGCTCCATTTTCTTGATGGAGGGTTAGTGTTTAACTCCCTAAAAGTCCACCTGGCGGCTTTGTCAGCCTACACACCCTCTCATAAGAAGGTCTCATGGTGGAAAGTACCAGTCATCAAAGCATTTATAGAAGGGGTAAAGAGACTCTACCCTCCAATTTCTAACCCGCCGCCAGGTTGAGACATCAATGTGGTACTCGCTAAGCTCATGGGACCCCCTTTTGAGCCTATGCACAAGTCAAGTCTAGTCTCAAACACCTGACTTATAAAACTGCCTTCTTAGTAGTCATCACTTCCATAAGAAGGGTTAGTAAAATCCAAGAATTTTCAGTGCAGGATCAAAGACAAGCTGGTTTTATGTACTCACCCTAGGTTCTCACCTAAATTCATCTCCAAATTTCTTGTAAACCAGTCAATCCAGCTACCAGTTTTCTTCCAGGAACCCTACAGCTCAGCTGAGGCAAAACGCCACACACTAGATGTGAGGAGAGCGGTCCTCTACTACATAAACAAGACCAGACCGCTAAGAAAAACAGATCAACTGTTTGTCTCCATAGCGCCAGGCAGAGAAGGTGACCGCATCTCTAAGAATGCCATCTCTAGGTGGATAGTCAGATGTTTTCACTGTGCTATTCCCTATAAGATACAACACTGCATTTTACGCCCAGGGCTCTCTCCACAAGAGGTACTGGAGATTACTCGAGGTCCGTAGTAACTGTTTTGCAATGTCTCTCTAGGAGCTCCGCGTAAGGCGACCATAAACTGGGCGGAGAAAAATACAAACAGAGGGACCTCGACGCGTGAGGGATTGTGGGTACAACGCACGTCACTATAGGGATAGTGTTACAGACACGCCTTGTCGACGTCCCCTTTTTCGACTACGAAAAACAAAATGCAATACTCCGCAGTGACCACTGGATGTCGGACCTATGCACAGCATGTGAATCTAAGCAGATACAACCATCAGAAATGCTTTTACTGTAAGTAATGCATTGTCATATATGTATGTATATATTTTCAATCTGATTTTTCATCCTTCCATTTCATTCTTTAGATGGTTCCTCTTCTCGACTTTCATTTGGCTCATCAATCAGTTGTAAAGTGTGTCTGGGTTGACAGCTTTTCAACTGGTTGATGTGGACCCATTTTTCGTCTGTCAGTTCTCCTTTTGGGATGCAGATCTTGTAAGCAACAGGTGATATTTCATCTACAGTTTCAAAGGCACCACGCCAAGATGGGAGGAATTTCCGCTCCTTGGCCTGATTCCTTTGAAAATTGTACAGGTTAACCTTGTCACCTATTTCATACTCTTTCTTGGTGATCTTTAGATCATAGTAGGTCTTCATTCCTTCAGCCGACCTTTCTAAATTGCACTGAGCAAAAGCATGCTATAGGTGCTCCCTTAAATTTTCAATGTACTCAGGAGTCCAAAATTTCGGAATGCCCAATGAAGGTTCTATAAAAATATATACTTTAATCAAACGCAATATGTACCCAAACAACTAACTAGAATACACTGTAAAAAAAAACACCCTTGGAGAAGGAACACAGAATATGCAAAGCTAGAATGGATGCAGCATTCTGGGTAATGAGCCCGGGACGGGAGGGTATTAAAAGACCACAGTGATCAAAAATATGTCTTGGGTTCAAAAGGGATACAAGTAACCTAACCAGTCTCTAGGGTCCAAAAATGGACCAAAGGGGCAGTTGGCAGTCCATTTGAACATTTTGCGATTCTTGATGGTCCGGCGGTGCTGAACCAGACGTCTTGACGACTTGCGAGCAAATCGAAGATCGGGAGAGTGCCAAAGGCAGCATCAGAGGGTCCTGGTGGGTCGAATGTGTTGAATAGTTCCTGAAAAACAGCTTCAGGAAGTTCAATGGGGACAGACACTAGGCTCCCGACTGACTTTTCTCTCTGGGTGCTGTGGGTCCTGACGAGGGGCACAGGGCGCAGTTACGATCTCGGTCTTGTCGATGCATCTCGTTGTTTACCTGTGTGAGATTTTCATGCAGGAGTACAACAATGATTCATATGGAATCCGCGTTGATTTAGCACCTGCTTTCACTAATGAATGCCGCCTGCAAACATGAGTACCCCTGGTTTTTCTCTTCAGTGTTTACCTCTACCTCGTGAATGTGCATGCAATTTACATTTCCTCAAATTACCACCATACAGGGTAACTTTACAAAAAATCTAAATTGCATCCAAGGGACGAGCAACGTTTGTACTTATATGCTGTGGGTCCCTACATGCAATTTTACACATTTACGGGCGTAGGGGAGAAGGAAAGAATAAAAGCCAGGCAAACGTTTACCCTTTCATTTTCATTTCCATCTCATGAAAAAAAACACTGCCTCCAAATATGTTTTGCAGGCAGCGTTTACCAGTGGATTCCTATGGAATATGCACGGCTTTGATCAGGTGCAAAACTGAGGCAGATTCCATAGGAATCCATATGGATATATAAAGGAGACAGATTCAAAAGTTTTCAAATACACTGATCTTTTACAAACAAGTTTGATGTTCCCCACCTCCCTATACCATTAGTCTTGAAAAAATAGACCAGGTAAATGATGCTTCTTCCAATTATCCAAACCAAACTTATTTTAATAAAGTTTTACACAAAGTTAAAACAATTCATAAAAATAGGTTTATACATAAATATGACCCGACATCACAAACCATGGTAGATAAAAACAATACAATCACCAATTTCACAGACATAGTGACATACAATAGTCAAACCAAATACAACAGACCCACAACAAATGGTTTTTGCAATTTTTCTAAAGCTGAGTAATTCAACTCAAGCTAACAACCATCCCGACATGTTTCAGTTCTTAGTTGCATTGATTGCATGAACTTTCTTCAGGAGAGATACCCAATTTTCTTATTCTCCACCATGTAATCCAGGGCCACACTTGGAGTTATCAATTGTACTCCTAAAATCAGAAATATGAAGGGAAGGTGGGGAGAAAAAGGAAAAACCATATTTTTGTCACTCTAAATCACCATCAAACATCTAGTAAAGTCAGAAACGAGCTGGAAAACATAGCTTCATGACCCAGACTGTATGCCATTAGTTTGCAATACATTGGGTAGGGTACAAGGTTACTGTCAAACCTACCCCACAATTAAAAAAAATCACCACATACCTCTTAGTAGGATCTTAGTAGTACTGGAGTAGCAATACACCCTTGTGTACCCGTAAACTTCAAATATCAAGTCTATATGAATTTCTTTCTGGCTCCTAAATAGCCTTGCTCCTGATCAGTGCTGCAAAACAACAAATCACAAACACACCGACCCATAGTCTAGTGTCAATATGGAGTCGCATACAACTGTAAACTTCATCAATCGCCACCAACACCACTTGTGCCTTTCGTGCCTTTCGTGCTACTCCTGAACTGGTGTAAACCCACTAACCAATACAGATAAACCACACCCCGTGTCCCCGGGTGTGCTAATCACAGGCGTTGTGCTGACGTTCTGTTGTCCCATCACCACAATAACATATGACAGGATTAAAAATACATTTCCCTCCTCCAACGAGATCTGTATGGTCGCAAAACTAAATCAAGGTCTTTTTATACCAATACAACAAACTTTGGCTGTGACTCCGCACCTCCAATAGTCAGGTATCTAAATCAGGGTAAACAAAAAACTGGCACACTGTCACCTTGAATCTCATGAAATAAGACTGCACACCTCTTTTACTACGTATCACTTGTGTGGCTCTAGAATATGAAATTATTTGCAATTTACCTTTAATCTCCGTCCAGGCAAAAAACAAACCGGCTCTCCGAGTGACCGCGTCTGAACTAGCGTTCTAATCGCACTCGAAACTTGAGCGCCTGTTCCCAAATGCTACCGCGGTCGAAGGCAGACTGTACAAGCCGTCCTCCATGGAGGTAAAAAAGAGGACTATACCGTCGCCCGTAAACTCACGTGATTCGAATCGCCATGTTACCATGCCGTATACACCACGTTGGAGGGATGGTGCATGGCCCATCATAGGTGATAGTTGCAAGTGCTATTGCTGGAATCTCATACAGTCCAGAGCATACAACAGAACTCCACAGTAGGATTTCCATACATTCGCCAGTGCCCCATTGAACTCGAGGAAATAGACCAAGGGAATGACAGAACCCCCCCATTATGTAACTAAAAAAGGTACCGGCTCTGGATTTCATGTTGGGAAACGTATACAGATGAACTTCCTTTGTTAACCAAATGGACCACACTATAAATTATGTACGAACAAATGTGTCACACTTAACAAGTATATCAATTACTAGAGCAGAACTCCTCAAGATACCCCAGCAATACATATACATCAGTTGCACCACAATGATATTTCTTTTTAGGGGGACACAAAATTATTGTTGGATGTATTCACAGTTTACAGTCAGTACATATTACATTAATCATGCGTATGTTGCCAATCTACTGCCTCATTTTGTTTTGGCTTTTCTTTAAGATGGTCTAGTGTCGCCCTTACCTCCTCTGGGAGACCCGGGTCTAGTGTCGCCCTTACCTCCTCTGGGAGACCCGGGTCTAGTGTCTCCCTTACCTCCTCAGGAGTGTCTAGTGTCGCCCTTACCTCCTCTGGGAGACCCGGGTCTAGTGTCGCCCTTACCTCATCGGGGAGTGTCTAGTGTTGTCCTTATCTCCTCCGGTAGACCCGGGTCTAGTGTCGCCCTTACCTCCTCGGGGAGTGTCTAGTGTCACCCTTACCTCCTCGGGGAGTGTCTAGTGTTGTCCTTACCTCCTCGGGGAGACCCGGAAGAGGGATTCCTTGTAAATATGATTCCACCTCCTCTGCCGTGCAGGTGTCTGCATTAGAATATGGCTCATTATAACACCTGTCAGCTTCCCTGTCTGCTTTACAGGCTGCTACATGTGATTTTTGCCACAGCCAAACCCTCCCTGAGGCTGCTAACCCTGGACTATTGGACTACCATGACTCTTTCAAAACATTCTACATGGGTTAGTCCCTCCTTTCTGATTTCCTTTGTACTTCCTTCTTTGCTGGTACTCTTTCAGCTCTCCCTGTTATGCACTCAATTGAAGTCGTGTCAGTACTCACCATTACCATCTGACTCCCACTTGATTCCTTAACTGCAGGGCCTTCATTTATCCTGAAAGTCAAACTTGGGCATATTTTGCATTTAACTTGAAAGTCAAACTTGGGTGTAATTTTGCATTTAACTTGAAAGTCAAACTTGGGTATATTTTGCGTTTATCTTTGGCCATTGATTGTAACCTGCTGGCCCAGTGACTGTTCTATACCGCTGTATTTGCTTACTCCTCCCTCTGCCTCCTTGCTTCACACTCATGGCGCTTTCTGTTTCTCCAATCTATTCCAACTTCTTCTCTATCCACTATTCTTCCCTTCTCACTAAGTCTGGAAAGAAGAAGTTTAAAAAGGATATCTTGGCCTCCAACCCTGGTCTCCCTATTGCTGATACCTACATCAGCGCCTCTTCCAGACAGACCCTCACTGACACCCTCTTTGGTGATCCTTCGCCAGATCTATGGACCCTGCATATGATCTCTGTGCTCTGTCCTGTCTACTCTTCTCCCATTAATGGTGACCCTGGCTGGGAAGTCCTCATGGCTTCCTTCGACTCCTCCAGAGTGATCTTTAATGTCTACCTAAATGGCACTGTCATGGTCCAAGGTCCTCAGGCCAATCTCCTTCTTCGATAGGCGGTTCCCTCACCTCATCAACTTCCTTTCATCTCCAGATGTCCCCGCCTCTCGTTCCCTGGCTACCTTGCCCACTCTTCCCTCCTCTGCCCCTCTTCAGGCTACCTCCACAGCTCCGCAGGTCGTACCTCTGATTTGTACCCCTTCCAGAAGGTCTTGAAGGCTGGCAACCTTCTGCATCTTGCCACTCTCAACTCTCGCTCTGCTATCAAACCCCCGTCTGACATCTGACACCTCCTCGAAGAACTGGACCTTGATGTCCTTGGTCTTACGGAGGCATGGTTCACGTGTCAGTTTAGAAAAATGGATACCTCTCATGATTGACGGCAAACGTATTTTGGTGGCCGTGGGCCAACCGTCTCATGCACGATACGATAGAAATACAGGTTTCCAAGTTTACCAATGAACGGCCATTTTGATGTAACAAGGATCGCCATTTTTTTTTCTATCAATTGCTCATTGCTTTCTGTTCAAATAGTTTCACGGCACATTTTTTTTGCTTACACTGCTCGACTGTTAACATTGTTGTCTGAACGTGAAAGGACAAGGCCGCAGGGCCGCAAGGCTAATAAGAGTTTGTTGAAACACAACGTAGGCAGCACCGGGAAGGAATGCCCGGCTCCCTCCCGAATGTAGCCTTGAAGAAGAGCCGCAGGAAATTTAATCATTTCACAGCTGCCAGCCAGTCTCGTTATATGGTAGAATGTTAGAATAAAGCAGCTAAAGGCTTGAATTATGCTCTTCTTACGGCCCCCCTTTACCGAGCCCTGTAGAGCGTGTCGGCTCCCAGGACACAAATAGCACCTCATAGATAGCAAGGTCTGGAATGTGACTCTTCCCCCGTATGTAGCTCGCTTCCAAGAACAGAAGCACTGTGTTCTATTCAACAACTAAAAGATGCCTCCGCACTTGCAAAATTGCATATTGTTACTAGAATAGATATTTGAAGGTGTCATAATTGTCGAAAGTGTCCATCATCACACCGAGTTCAAAGAAACCCAATAATGGGGGGTTAAAACTTCCAATCCAGAGCCTAATAATGACATCAGAGAGCGCATGGTAAGCAAAAACGCTGGGCGAAGTATTACACATGGCCCAATATTATGAGAACAGAGTGACTGCGGAGAAAGAGAAAGAGGAGAAGGATAGGGTAAATCTGAAGACACGGGTGCTACTGCAGCAAGTAGCAGGACACACTAGAGGGAGAGGGAACGCACAAGGAAGGAGTAATTTGAATATGCATGGGGGGCCATTGGGACCAAATCAGTGTGCGTACTGTAAGGAGGACGGACACTGGCGAGCGCAATGTCCACATCTGCAGAATAGAAATGGGTCTGGTCAGAGGAGACAGCACAGAGGGCACCAAGGAGCGAATTCGCCAAATAGGAATAGTATGCAGCAGCACCACAATAATGGAGGTAATCAAAACCAAGCCCAAAACCAAAGTGCTCCTAACCAGAGTCGGGGTCAGCAAAACCAACAGTATGGAAACCAGAGTGGGGGAAATAGAGGGAAGAGTGGGAACGTTTTCGATACACAGCCAAATACGTATTACAGTAATAGTAGTGATTACACGTCGGATGACGTGTTATTTCCCCAATAGGACAGCCCACGGCAGGGGTCGGAACCAGTGTCTATTCCCGTGAATCAGAGAGGACCCTACTTAGAAATGAGAGTCGGGAATGAGGATCACCCCTTCCTCAATAGACCACTGTCAGGGCAAAAGAATGTTTCCGTAGGGTTCGCAGGTACACCAGTCATAAACCCAGTGTCCCAACCAGTACCAGTTACCATAGGACCATTCACTGAACATTGTCCTTTCCTTTTAACAGAAAATTGTGGGGAGAACCTGTTGGAATTAAATTTGTTGAAAAAGTTAGGTGCAGTTATACATTGCACGGCAGACGGGGTGTTCCTGACGATGTGGCCACAGGATGTCCCTGTGTCAGAATTCATGTCTGAAACTTTACCAGGAGAGCTAAGTAAAGTGCCAACCTCTATATGGGCAATGCATGACAACGATGTAGGATGCTTGAAAATAGAGCCAGTAAAGATCATTTTGAAAGAGGGTGTTACACTACCGCGAATTCCCCAATACAGAATTTCGGCTGAAGGTGAGAAAGGATTGAAGAGTATTGTTACAGATTTGGTGAAATTAGGGGTGATTTAAGAAATTACAGGCAGTACATGCAACAGCCCGATTCTTCCAGTTTATAAAAAAGGAGGCAATGAGGTACCATATTGTTTCATAATTGATTTGCGCGCGCTAAACAAAGTAGTAGATCCACAATTTCCTTTAGTCCCAGATGTCACTACAATATTGACAATGATACCTGTCCAGACACTCCAGCTTATAGCGATTTTGCGATCCCGCAAAATGCTGCGAAAACGGCCATTTTGCGCAAAATGCTGCAAAAACGTCCGTTTTGTGCAAAAACAGTATCTTTAATAAAATTTTTAAAAAATTACGTTTTTTTTTAAAAGTAATTGCAAAAATTACTGTTTTAAAAAAATACTCAGGGTGCCAGGTTCTCAACTTTTTTTTTTACACAAAAAATGAAATGCACTAACACATCTCATCACTTGCGCCCCAAAAAAAGTGCAGCCCAATCCACAAGGGACACATGATTGGGCACATTTTATATGCGCGCCCATTCAGATGGCCTTTTTCACCTCCTTAATCAAATAAAGTGGCGATTCTGTCAATTTAAAAGCGCATCCCTCATTCCCAAGCAAGATGCACTTTTAAATGTTCAGAAATTGTAGGCAACCCTACGTGCACGGGATGTGGGGCTGCCACTGCATGACAGGGTCTTTCCTGATCCGGTCATGCATTTCTTTTAAGGTATGAACCGTTGCTGTGTCGCTTGCATTTCTGTTCCTCAAACAGGATAAAAATGCATTTTTTGGGTCGCATTTTACAGCGGCAGGCACCTGGAGGGCCTGTCCCTGTGAAAGGCGCTGGGAGCTTGCAGAACACTGTCTGGAGAGCGATTCTATTCAAAGTACTGCCCATTTTGATGACAAAAATCTATCGAATGTTACAATTTGACCTATTTCATCCAGTATTATTCGATCGATTTTTATAAATAATGAACATGTTTTGCGGGGGTTTGACACCCGCTCCCCATGTTCAGTATTTTTGGTCTAGGGTGGTTGCAGAAGTGTTTTCCCCTTTTTCCTCAAAATTGGAGGCGGGGACAGAAAAAAAAGAAAATAACGAAAAAGGGACCCTGCGGAGTCGGATCCGACGCACGTTAGAGGGACGGATCTGGCACCGCAGGGTTGCAGGGGAAGCGGCAGCGACCAAGCAGTTAAGTGGGGGAGAGGGTGGGGTGGTGGTGAAAGGTACATTTTGGGTTGTTTGGCTGAAGTGCAAATCAATTCGCAGCAAAATTGACTACGGTCAATTCCGCCGCAAATAATTACACTTCGGTCAAACGACCCAGAACACCATTCAAGGCAGCTGGCCAGCTCAAGCCTGTGCAAATGCGCTGGTCACCTTTGAGAATAAGGTGACCTGCTCATTTCCAAAAAGAGGTTGTCTAAAAATAGCATATCCTCCGTTCTTTTTTTAAATTCCCCATTATTTGAGGAACTGGGTCAAAATCTACATTTAAAAAAAATAAAAAAATGATTATACTATGAGAGAGGGAGAGTGGTGGGTGAGATGTGAAGTGATAGGCAAGAAAGCAGAGGGAGAGCAGTGGGTCAGAGGAGGAAGCGCTGCACAAGAGAGCAGAGGAAGAAGTGATGCGGTGGGCCAGAAATCTGAGAGCGAGCAGAGGTACAGAAAGTAGAGGGAGCGTGTGGTCATTGAGCCAGAAAGCAGAGAGGAAGTGGTTGGCCAGAAAGAGGCAGTGAGCTGCAGATTGGGGAAAAGGATGAGGGAAGAGTGCGATAGAATGGGAGAAAGGATGCAAGATGCAGAAGCAGCACAAAAGAATGAAGGACTGTATATTGCGGGAGGAATTGTAGAGTGTAAGGTGTGAGTTGGGAGTATGATTTGGAGTGTGGCAGGGGCTGGGCAGTACAAATTGTGACTTGACAGTGTGACATAGCACATCAGTATTTGTATGACAGATTGAGAGGTTAAGGAATGTAAGTTGTGATGGAGAGTTGGTGAGATGTGTGTTGGTGAGAGAGGTGTGTGGGTGTTTGGGGGATTGGAGAACATAGAAGGGGAATATTTTCAGCATTACAATTGATAACGATCAATTTAGTTAATACTATTAAATAGGCATGAACATTAAACCAGAAATCTAGCCAAATCAAACACTGTTCTGCCAAGCCAGAGACATCTGGGACTCTTCCTATTAAATGAATACAAAAGATACATAATAATGATACCCTGGCTCTCTTGTAGCCTTGCACTCTGCCTATTTCCTGCAATGTGGCAATCTTACACCCTCCAGTTAATACAAAATGTCCCGCAAAAATGCCGCAATAAATAAAGGTTTGTGCCGCAAAATTTGCCATTTCATGCCGCAAAATCCTGGAAGGTCTGCCTGTCTCAGCAGAATACTTCAGTGTAGTTGATGTAAAAAATGCGTTCTTTAGCATTCCGGTGGACAAGGACAGCAGATATTTGTTCGCGTTCACATTAGGAGGATGATCATTTACATTTACGCGGATTCCGCAAGGATACACGGAAAGTCTGAGTATTTACAGTAGAGCATTGAAAGAGCAGCTAGACATGCTAGAATTACCAGTGGGTTGCGTACTCTTGCAATACATAGATGATCTGTTGTTAGCTGCTGACACAGAGGAGATTTGCAAAGAAAGCACTGTATTACTACTGTCACACCTAGCGGCACATGGCCATCAAGCTAGTTTGAAGATGTTTCAATATAATCAAAAGGAGGTAGCTTATTTGGGCTACCTACTTTCGAACAAGGGGAGAAGGCTAACGCCAGAACGCATAGAAAGTATTTCTTGTATGCCTATTCCAAAGACACAGAAAGGAGTCAGAGCCATAATAGGCATGGCTTCGTATTGCCGACTGTGGATCGGTAATTTTGCGTTAATTGTGAAACCGATGGTGAATTTGACTAGAAAGGATGTGGTTATGCCTTTACAGTGGGATGAGGAATGTCAGAGAGCGTTTGATCAATTGAAAACCGCATTATGTTCTGCTCCAGTTTTGGGCACACCAAATTATGAAAAGGTTTTTAGACTGTTTGGGCCTCATTACGACCCCGGCGGAGGACCATGGTGCTAATAGCACCATGGTCCATGCCGGTAATTTACCGACTCCGCCATGGAGAAAGGGAGAAAAACCACCCCATTACAAGGTTGGCGGGGCGGTAATTCCCCCTTCCTCCATGGCCCTTCCCCATTCCCATTTTTGCCCCATAGAGCTCAATGGGAATGGGGAAGGCGCTAAGTACGGTACCGCAAATTGCGGTACTGTACTTAGCACCAAGGTCCCTTTGCGGGTCCCTACTTTAACGACTGGTAAAACCAGCCGTTAAGGTCTGGTCCCGCAAAGGGACCTCGTAATCAGGGGCTAAATGTTTAACGGCGCCGCAGCCTTTTACGGCGCCGTTAAATACTTAGCGCCAGGGTCGTAATGAGGCCCTTTGTGTGTGAAAGTGAAGGATGTGCATTGGCGGTTTTGACACAGGAACAAGGTGGAAGAAATAGGCCGTGCGGCTATTTCTCTTCCACGATGGACCCTGTAGCGCGCGCACTACCAAGATGTTTGCGATCTGTCACGGCGGCTGCTGCGTTGGTGAAACAAACGGAAGGGATGGTATTGGGGCATACTTTAATTCTGATGGTGCCACATGCCATAGAAGTTCTATTAAATAGGACACAGACGCAACACCTCACCTCTGCTAGATTGACAAGATATGAGATTATCTTGTTCGCGCCCCATATCCAGATTATGAGGTGTAGCGCTTTGAATCCTGCAGAATTAATGCCACTGCCCATAAAAGAAATTGGGGACAACGAATCGCCCCCCCATGATTGCTTAATGGTCACTGAGGAAGAAACGAAGGGAAGAGTTGATTTAAGTGACACCCCACAGAAAGAGCCAGATGGAGAGTTATTTTGTGACGGCTCTTGTTTCAAATTACCTGATGGCACGACAACTGCCGCCTACGCTATCACTACCTTAGAGAGCATTGTAGAAAGCAAAAGAATCCCCTACAACTCGGCACAAGCCGCAGAGATAATAACATTGACCAGAGCCTGCGAGATTTCTGAAAATTTGAATGTGAATATATATACTGATAGTTAGTATGCTTTTGGGGTGGTTCATAACTTTGGTCGACTCTGGGCTGAGAGAGGTTTCTTGACATCACATGGTGCCAGAATTCAACATGGCCCTTTGATTGTACGATTACTGTCTGCACTCACGTTTCCAAAGCGCCTAGCAATAGTGAAATGAGAGGCACATAAAAAGGTAACATGCAAAGTAGGAGAGGGAAATGCGTTTGCAGACAGAATTGCGAAACAAACTGCCACTGATTTAAATACTAAAATGACAGTCCAGACCGAGGAAGTACCCTGTATGATAGAAGATGGAATTGCCACTGTCAAAGAAATGCAGGCCGAAGCCACGGCCGATGAAATACAAGGGTGGGCAGAGGGCTCTGCTGAGTTAGATAGATTGCCAAAAAGGGGGAAGGGCAAAGAGTGCCCCAACGTTGCTCAGCAGAATCTACATCACTGTTGGCTGACATAAAATCTGCATTGCAAATACCGGCAGACACTAAACGTGTGCCCCTTTGGCGCCCACCAGCACTTGCCAGCACGCCAAAGACCGAATCTGCATCACTGGCGCGGCGCACACAAGCACCTGCAGTAGCGCCACAGGCTGACTTTGAGCCTGGATCTGGAAGTGCACCGGCACTGTTCACGGATCACACAATACCAGGAGTGAGGCGATATGATTTACGGCTTCGAAAGACAAATTGATCCACAGTTCTTTGGTGTTTATGTTAACCTCTGGTTCCGCTTATGGACGGAGGAGGAACTAGAGGTGTAGAGGAGAGAAGCGTGAGAATTGTGCAAATCGGACAATTCAAGACTCGCGGCTCCTCGGTGCGATCATAAAAAGTACATGTGTCCTGAACCAGAGCGGACAAGCTGGGCGCACATGGTACTAAGGCAATAGATAACTGATCAAAAGTCCTCTGAGCAGTATGAGAAAGGACAAGAGATCTTGCCTAAAAACAAATAAGCAAATCCAGGCTATAAAGGACTGGCAGAACTGAACTGTGACAATTCCGTTGAACTTATTGACATCAGAACAAGTGCAACGAAGAGAGATCTCCACGACGAACTCTGATAAGGAAGAAGATGTCATGGATCACAGAGTGCGCCCCTTTTGGGCTTCTTGGTCTCTGTCACAGCGGGCTTGCACTCATTAATACTCCCAACATGGCCGTCCAGCGTAATCCCTTCTCGCTCCATGTGCTGGACGTAGCCGTTTCTACTAATAGACCACGCCTTCCGCGCATCTCAATGCTATTGCGAAGTAGCGACCAGACGTGTGCTCTGTAGCTCGCGGTTTTCCTCCTTTTTCCAATTCCGCTATCCCTTCCTTGTCCTCCCCCTTCTACTTACCTCCTGGATTCGTGGCTAGCGTGCTTCCACTGCCTCCTGGATTCCTGGATTCGGCGTCCTGGAAACTGAATGCATTCTGGATTCGGAACAGACTCAGGTAGCCTTCTTCAAGACCCGGTCCATCCGCAAGAAGGCATCGACCAAGGACACCAGTAAAGAACGGACTCAGGTGAGAAGGGGGGGAACTCCTTGACAGTTTGAGACGCCACCCGACCGAACTAGATATTCATATGGAGGCTGCCGTGCAGGACCTGATGCGTAGTATGCAGGAATTATCAACCGAGGTACAGAACTTAAAGGCGAAGAACACTGCTCTCAAACAGTTGGTCCTATCCCGGGATTCTGCTACAAAAGAAAGTGTCTTACTGGGCGGCATCGTGGACAAATACGACGGCTCAGCAAAAACCCTTCGTGCATTCCTGGATTCGTGCTTGGTCCACTTTACCTTTAAGCCCTATTACTTTTTGACCCCCAGGGCCAAGGTGGGTTTTATAATCTCTCACTTTTCCGGGAATGCCTTAACTTGGGCTACTCCCCTCGTTAACTCTAGTGATGCCCTCTTGGACGACTATGATGGGTTTATACAGGCCCTTAAAAACATGTTTGACCGCCCTGAGCAGGTTTACAGCGCCCAGGAACGCCTGTTAGACTTTCAGCAAGGTTCCCAGGATATGCTCACGTATGTGACCCGGTTTAAACAATTGGCTAAGGAAGCTGACTGGTCTGCTGAGGCGAGCTTTACCCTGTTCAGGAGAGGATTGAACAAAGTGATTAAGGATGAGCTGGCCAGAGGGGCACGACCAAGCTCGTTCCAGGCACTAATGGATCTTGCCATGCAAATTGACTTCCGTATCCAGGAAAGGAAGACAGAAAAGAAAAAAACCAGGGAAATCCTCCCAAGGTATCATTTGAGAGTACCGTCAGACCGGACACCAACCCAAGCCCAGTCACGGAACCAGAGCCCATGCAGATTGGGGCTTTTCGTGGACCCATATCTCTGCAAGAGAGAATGAGAAGAATTCATACGGGCTTGTGCATGTATTGTGCCTCAAATAAGCATTTGGTTAGGGAATGCCCTCTAGCACCCCCTTGGCGTTCGGGAAACGCCAGCTCCTGAACCTAGATGGAGCAGAGCTTCGTGAGAGAGATGTTTACTCCACATCAATTCCATCCTTGAACTCTCCTGGACAAAACAATTTGGTGATATTACAGGCCTTCTTATCACCCTCCAAGAATAAGACCTATTCCATTCTGGCCCTGATATACTGCAGAGTTATGGGGATATTCATCGATCAAGAATGGGTTACTAAACATCGAATTCCGTACGAGACACGAAGCACCATGCAACCTGTGGAAGCTATTGACGGAAGACCCCTCGCATCAGGGCCCATAAGCCTGCAGACCAAAGAGATCCAACTTTCAATAAATCATCATCAGGAGCTGATTAGGTTTGACATCATTAAGTCAGCTCATTACCCCATGGTTTTGGATATGCCCTGGCTACAAAAACACAATCCATATATCAACTGGACAGCGGGTTCTCTATTCCTAGACTCAGAGTTTTGCATGTCTCACTGCCTATCCCTGGAACCTCTGTTAACACACCCAAAGGAACCAACAAGGGAACAACAGACATCACTCATGGTGTCTAATGTCGTACACGTTCCTGAGGCCTATCAAGGATATGCTGATGTGTTTTCAACTGCCATAGTCCAGGCCTTACCCCCACACAGACCTGAAGACTGCGCAATAGATACAGAACCTTCCGCAGGGATTCCCTTCGGCAGGATGATTATCCTTTCCGAACCCGAGAAAAAGGCCCTAAGAGAATACCTGGATACCAACCTTGAAAATGGCACCATAAAACCTTCAAAATCTCCTGCTGGTGCTTCCCTATTCTTTGTTCCCAAGACGGATACCAAGGAACTCAGACCCTGCCTCGATTATCGCGGCCTAAATCAATGCACCCTCAAGGACCGGTACCCGTTACCCTTGATTTCGGACATCCTGGAAGCCGTGAGAGGCGCGGTAATATTCACCAAGTTGGATCTCTGGGGCGCCTATCATTTGATTTGTGTCCGGGAAGGGGAGGAATGGAAAACCGCCTTCAGAACACCCATTGGCCATTATGAATATCTATTCATGCCCTTTGGACTAGCTAATGCCCCGGCAATTTTCCAACGCTTTATGGACAGGGTGTTTTCTGACATGTTGTTTCTCTTCGTCATTGTATATTTGGATGACATATTGATCTTCTCCAAGGACCCTATACAACATGAAGAGCATGTGAAGGCAGTCTTGCAGAGACTTAGAGAAAACAAACTCTTAGCCAAACCCGAAAAAATGTTTGTTTCATGTAACCTCTGTTCATTACCTAGCATTTGTCCTTAGCCCAGAAGGAATCGGTATGGATCCTTCAAAGGTAAAGGCCATACTGAGCTGGCCTGCTCCTACTTCCGTGAAACAAGTTCAATCATTCCTGGGCCTTGCCAATTTCTACCGCAAGTTCATATCTAATTTCTCCGAGATAATACAACCGATTGTTGCTCTCCTCCCTTCCTCTGGTCTACACCACAAGAAACGGCATTCCAGCATCTGAAGACAGAGTTTACACAAACTCCTATCTTTGCCCAACCCAATACTAGTCGACCCTTCCTAGTAGAAACGGACGCCTCTAATTACGCCATAGGTGCGGTCCTGAAGCAAGAATTAGGAGATAAACTGGAACACCCAATTGCTTATCTTTCACGAACCCTGACTCCTAGTGAAACACACTATTCAGTCCTGGAAAAAGAATTGTTAGCCATCCGTCAAGCCTTCATTGAGTGGCGACATTTACTTCTGGGAGCTAAACATCCAGTTCAGGTCCGTACGGACCACCGTAACCTCCAGATTTTACAGTCTTTGGAGTGTAGGAATAGTCGTCAGGCGCGATGGGCCTACTTCTTTGCCCAGTACCAGTTCCACATCACCCATGTTCCAGGATCACAAAACCTAATTGCTGACGCCTTATCTCGACGACCAGACTATGAGCCCATTGAAGACAAGGCATATCCTCAGATGTTTTCCCCCAAGATCTTTGTAGCCCAAGCAGTCCACCTCCTTGAAGAAATCCAAGCTCAGACCCAATCCTCTGATCTGTGGAAGGATATATCCAAGAAAAATGTATTGGTCATCCCTACAAAAAGGCTACAACAAAGAATAATAAATCTCTGTCATGATACCCTACACTCCGGACATCGTGGTATCGCCAATACCCTCCGTCTTATACAAAGGCAATTCTGGTGGCCTAGGATGAGATTCGACGTACGGCAGTACATTCAATCCTGTATTGTCTGCAGTCAAAATAAACATGATAACAAGAGACCGGCGGGCCTTCTACTGCAACCTACACTGCCAACCAGGCCATGGGAGATTATCGCTACGGACTTCATTGTGGAACTACCACCTTCCCGTGGATACACTACCATTATGGTTACCATAGACTTGTTCACTCATATGGCTAATTTTACACCCCTGCATAAACTGCCATCCTCCTCTGAACTAGCAGGAATCTTCCTGGAACACATATTCCGTTTGCATGGACTCCCTTCCAAGATCATATCGGATCGTGGACCTCAATACATCTCACAATTCTGGAAATGTCTCTGTCAATGCTTAGGAATCCAACGTGCCCTTTCTTCAGGATATCACCCTCAAACCAACGGAGCCACAGAACGTGTCAATCAAACCCTGGAACAGTATCTTCGATGCTTCGCCACCAAGGTTCAGGATGACTGGTCCCTCCTGATACCCGTGGCTGAATTCGCCTACAACAATTCCGACCATTCGGCACTTAAGACCAGCCCCTTTTATTGCAGTCAAGGTTTCCATCCATCGGTCCTGCTTTCTGTTCTTCCTCAACCTACACCAGTACCTACAGTTGACTCCTGGATCGAAACCCTTGTCAATATACATAAGGAGGCCAAGGAATTCTTGGAGAAGGCCAGAAAACAGACCAAGAAATATGCAGATTCCAAAAGAAGACTAGGCCCTTCTTATGCAATCGGAGACCAGGTCTGGTTGTCCTCAAAATTACTACCCCGACATCTACGGCCTGGTAAATTGGCCCCTCGGTACTATGGTCCATTTCCCATCAAAGAAGTTATAAATCCTGTTTCTTATCGGATCAAATTGCCAGACTCCTGGAAGAAAATACACCCAGGCTTTCACACATCTTTGCTGAAACCCTAATATCTATCCTCCCGGAAACCCTGCAAACCTCCTCCTATACTGGTCGACAACCAATTGGAGTACAAGGTGTCCCGGATTTGTGATTCCAGGTATAGAAGGGGCCAGCTTCAATATCTGGTTGAATGGAAAGGATATCCCCCTAGTGAAAGAACCTGGGAGCCTATGTCAAACATCAAGGCCCTTTGGATGCTCAGAAGATTTCATCTCATTCACCCGGGCAAACCTGGAGGGAAAGGTCTTCGGAGGAGGCATGCTGTCATGAATCACAGAGTGCGCCCCTTTTGGGCTTCTTGGTCCCTGTCACAGCGGGCTTGCACTCATTAATACTCCCAACATGGCCGTGCAGCGTAATCCCTTCTCGCTCCACTCGCTGGACGTAGCCTTTTCTACTAATAGACCACGCCTTCCACGGCTCCGTGCGTCTCAATGCTATTGCGAAGTAGCGACCAGACGTGTGCTCCGTAGCTCGCGGTTCTTCTCCTTTTTCCAATTCCGCTATCCCTTCCTTGTCCTCCCCCTTCTACTTACCTCCTGGATTCGTGGCTAGCGTGCTTCCACTGCCTCCTGGATTCCTGGATTCGGCGTCCCGGAAACTGAACGCATTCTGGATTTGAAAGAGACTCGGGCAGCCTTCTTCAAGACCCGGTCCATCCGCAAGAAGGCATCGACCAAGGACACCAGTAAAGAACTGACTCAGGTGAGAAGGGGGGAACTCCTTGACAGAAGAAGGACGATGAGAAACATGTCGGGACCGGTTTCAGCCTCCTCTTGCACCACTGCTGAGAATTAGTTAATTGTAAAGACTGTAAGTTTAAGGAAAACGCATGGAAAAAAAATTGTATGCTGGCACTGACAATAATCACGTGCTTCATGAGTGTGGTAGCACCAATAACGACAGCCTTAGTATTATGGTATGTGGAATTTATACACCCATTGGGAATGTTTTTACCAATAGTTAATATGTCCACTACTGAAAGCCCGGTTCAGGTGATTACTTATACCTTGTCCCCAATGGAAGAAAGACACAGGGAAGGGTATGGGAACAATACGCTGTTACTGATTATGAATATGACATACAATTCTAAAGAAAACAAATTGATTGCTGGGTATGTGCCGATTTACCGCAGCATGCTGGGAAAGGAATAGGTTGGTATGTACAGCCATTACCATTAAGTTCTGCATGTAGTGCATCTTTAAGTGCAATGTTCTATGTGAAATGGAATAAGAGTGGTACGGGTCAATTAGACAGAAAAAACATGAATGAGTTTGAGGAAATAATTATGAGGCCTATGGGTTGTTTCATATTCCATCAAGCACAAGTGATGACCCCAGAACCTACGAGGAAAGGTACGCGAAAAATAACATGACAAAATAGACAAGATAGATTGTCCCCACCAGTTAAAACATCTGTGATGATGTTTCGTGTAAGAACAGACGGGAACAAAGATGCAGTTCCCCCTTCTTACATGGTAAATTATAACCCGAGAACTGTCCCTTTTTGTCTAAAAAAGAAAGGCTCCTATTCAGTCGGAACATTTACTGGATGCATGAATACAGTGGTATTAAAATGGGAAATAGAACCAGTAAATGTGGGAGATCCAGTCTATTTTATATGTGTAGAGAAGGCATATCCTTGGTTGCCCAGAAACTGGGGAGGTACATGTTACCTAGGTCTACTGTTCCCAGGAGTGTTCCTCATAGAAACAGCAGACATGGCCAGACTATCCAGATCTAGAACCAAAAGGAGTAGCGAAGGTGTTTTGATAGCGACTGACGTAGCAAAATCATTCATTCCATTCTTGTCCCAGATAGTGAACTCCTATAACATAAGGCAGCTGTCCAGAATACTAAAAGATTCCATAAACACAACGACAGATATACTATTTAACATGACGTTGGAAGAAAAAGGAATTGGGTTAATGACACTGCAAAATAGAATGGCTCTCGATGTGATCCTGGTTGATCGTGGGGGAATTTGCAAGATTGTGGGATCAGTGTGCTGTGTATTTGTAAATGACTATTCCCCTACGATTTTTGAAGCAATAAATAAAATGCATGTCCTAAGCTCTGAACTCCCTACTGGAGAAGGGGGCTGGGGAATAGAGTCCTGGTTTTGGGGAATACTGCGTTCTTGGGGATGGAAGTTGATCTCGATATTAGTAGTGGTGTTTGGAATATTCATAACGTGCTGTTGTTGCATACACTGCCTACCGTTAGTTTGCACTGAGGTAACTGAGGGATGTACGAAGGGATGTATGCATATGATAGCAAGAAGAAAACAAACGTATGGCCGGGATGACAGAGACACAAATGAAATGAAAACAGTGAAAGAATTAATGGCTATAGATATTAATGAAGATGATGATGCTTATAGTAGCATGCAAAACTCGGACATAAGTGCTTTAGACTTATCGTCATCAGAGGGGGATACAATAAATGAATGAGACGTTTGGCATACGGCCAAAGGAGGGTTTGTCAGTCTAGAAAAATTGATACCTCTCATGATTGACGGCAAACGTATTTTGGTGGCCGTGGGCCAACCGTCTCATGCACGATACCGAGTTTACCGATGAACGGCCATTTTGATGTAACAAGGATCGCCATTTTGTTTTCTATCAATTGCTCATTGCTTTCTGTTCAAATAGTTTCACGGCACATTTTTTTTGCTTACACTGCTCGACTGTTAACATTGTTGTCTGAACATGAAAGGACAAGGCCGCAGGGCCGCGAGGCTAATAAGAGTTTGTTGAAACACAACGTAGGCAGCACCGGGAAGGAATGCCCGGCTCCCTCCCGAATGTAGCCTTGAAGCAGAGCCGCAGGGCATTTGATCATTTCACAGCTGCCAGCCAGTCTCGTTATATGGTAGAATATGTTAGAATAAAGCAGCTAAAGGCTTGAATAATGCTCTTCTTACGGCCCCCCTTTACCGAGCCCTGTAGAGCGTGTCTGCTCCCAGGACACGAATAGCACCTCATAGATGGCAAGGTCTGGAATGTGACTCTTCCCCTGTTTGTAGCTCGCTTCCAAGAACAGAAGCACTGTGTTCTGTTCAACAACTAAAAGATGCCTCCGCACTTGCAAAATTGCATATTGTTACTAGAATAGATATTTGAAGGTGTCATAATTGTCGAAAGTGTCCATCACACCGAGTTCAAAGAAACCCAATAAAGGGGGGTGTTAAACATGTCACAGCTGATTGTATGATATGCATTTTGTATATATGTAACTGATGTACGTAATTCACTCTCTTGCGTCCCTCGAGGTCTAGAGATACACATTGCGGGGCGTGAGACCGAGTTGGCCAACTGAGACTATTCGCTTTGCAATAAACCCAAGCTTTGGGAATACAACATCGTGCCTGGCGTATCTATCGTGTGTGGTGACTTGCCTTGTTTCCATAGACGTGAGTGACACCTAGGGGCCCCTTTCACACGGCCAGCTCTATCACAAGCTTTGACACTCTCCTCCCTGATGGCTACATGATCCTCCCCGCACCCTGATCTACCCGGCCGGAGGTGGTGTAGCCCTGATCTTTCCAGAGTGGATTCCTGCTACTATCATTCCCACTCAGATCTACCCATCCTTTGAATGCCTTATCTGCAGGCTCTCTATCTCTCCTAGCCACTGTCTTACTGTTGCTACTTTCTATTGGCCCCTTTCTCTCTGAGTGGGCTGACCTCGCCTCCTCCCTTCTGGCCTCAACCACTCAACTCCTCCTCCTAGGTGACCTCAGCATCCATTTCAATGCTCCCTGTCCCTCAACTTTGCTCTTTCGCGACCTTTGCGATTCCCTCTCTCTCTATCCTCCCCTCTGACCCAACGCAATCTGCAGGACACACACTTGATGTCTTGATCTCCTTTGGCCTCCCCCTCTGATCACTCCTCTCTCCTGGAGTGACCACTGCCTTATCTCCTCTCATCTCTCACTCTCTTCCCCCCCAAGCTAAGCCTGCCTCAACACTGCCACCTACCTTCTCGGACATCGGACCTATGATGCGTGAGTCAGTTGAGGCTTTTGCTGCCACCTTCTCTCCCCACCTTCTGCCTCTTACTGACTCACACCCTTCCCTTCTCTACTCTTCTATTTCTGATACTCTTGATGCTCTTGCCCCTGTCATGAGGATCTGCCTGAAGTCCAAAGCCAAGTGCAGTTCCTGGTATGACTCTGACCTAGCTACACTTAAACGTAAGTGTAGGGCAGCTGAGAGGAAATGGAGGGCTTCCTGTTCATCCTCTGACAAACTGGCCAGTCGCCTACTCCAAAGGCAATACCGTCTCTCTGTCCTCGCCAAGAAGAGAGCCCACATTCAAGCCCATGTCTCTGCGCTTCTAACAACTCGGCCAAACTCTTTAAAATCTGCAAGGATCTGGCCAACCCTGCTGCTGTCTCTACCCCTCCTTTTGCCTCTCAGGCTCTTTGGAATGCCCTAGCCTCACACTTTATCGAAAAAACCCAGGACATCTTGTCCACCCTCTCCTCTACTCCCTCTCGTCTCCCCTCTCCGCCTGTACTCACTGACCCTCCTCCAGCCAATACCCCCCACCCTCCTTCTCTTCCTTTCCTCTTTTCTCCCCTGATGAGGTCGCTAGACAAGTCCGATCTATGAAAGCATCGTCAAAACAGGTTCATCCCTGTTCCTCTAAAACTATCAAGGACCACATTGATACCCTCGCTCCGGCCCTTGCCAACTTCTGCAACCACTCCTTTGCCTCAGGATCCTTCCCCTCCTCTCTTAAGCACTCCCTTGTGCATCCTCTTCTCAAGAAACCCACAGCCGATCCTTCTTGTCTGACCAACTATCACCCATTTTCCATCACTCCCTTCTCGGGCAAACTCCTTGAAAAGCTGGCCATCTTTCAGCTAAACCTTCATTCCGATTCTGTTGGCTGTCTCCATGACCATCCGTCTGGCTTCAGATCTGGCAGAAGCACGGAAACTGCTCTCCTGAACATCCGTGAAGGTCTGCTTTCCAACCTTGACTCTAGCATTCCCTCTGTCCTCATCCTACTCGATATCTCCTCTGCCTTCGACATGGTTAACCATACCATCCTGCTCAACCATCTCCGTGATAACCTGGGTATCACCGATCAGGCTCTGGCCTGGCTGACCTCTTTCCTCTCTGATCGACTCTCCCAGGTCCAACTTGGGTCCTTCCTATCCTCTATCTCCCTCTCCACCTGTGGTGTTCCCCAGGGGTCTAACCTCTCGCAGTGGCTTTTCAACCAATACCTGGCAACTCTCGCCCCTTGGGGTCACCTTTGATGCCACACTTTCCTTCTCCGCCCACATCGCAGATGTATCAAAAAAGTCAAACTTCCTACTGCACCTCTTCAGAGGTACTCTTCCTTTCCTCTCATTCCCCCAGAAGCTCACTGTCTCCCAAGCCCTGGTTCTCTTTAAGTTGGACTATTGCAACAGCCTCTTTCTTAATCTACCTGCCTCTACTCTCTGCCCTTTGCAACTTTTACAGAACAGGACTGCGAGACTTGTCCTTGGCCTCAAGCCCTGGGATTGTATCTCTCCAGCTCTGAAATCTCTCCATTGGCTCCCAATGGATTCAAGGATTAAATTCAAAACCCTCTGCATTGTCCACAAGGCTTTCTGGGGCCTGGGTCCAACATACCTTCAGCTATCCCTCTGCAAATACCTCCCATCTCGAGCACTCTGCTCCTTTACCTCTAACTCCCTCAGGGTCAGTCGTTCTGAAAGAAACGAGCTGGGAGTAGATCCGTCTTTGGCTGGGGCCTCCCTCTGGAACAGCCTCCCTGCCACTCTAAAACTTGAGGAGAACCACCTCCGGTTCCAGAAGCACCTCAAGACCTTCCTCTTTGCTTCTGCCTTCGCCCCCCCTCTCCCTTGCTGATTCTGCTCTCCCTCGGCATCCTGCACCTGGCCACCCTCTGTCCTCCGTGCCCAGGTACCTGCTCATCCTGCCACCCTCTTGCACTCCCTCCTGGCCACCACTGGCACTCCTGACTGTATCTATACCCATGCACTTCTCCCCCTGCCCCTCTCCCATGCACTTGCGTGTTCTCAATGTCACTGGGCCTAGTAACCTAGTGAGATTGTTGTTTTTGTTCTCCCCTATTCCCCTTCCCTTGCCTTGCCGCGCTCTGAAACACTTGTGTATGAGCGCGATAAAAATAAAATAGCAATCAATAGGAATTCTTTGTTAATCACTTCAGAGGTTGTCAAGAGTTCTCCGTTTGTCCCTTCAATTCCTGTGATAGGCGCTCTCCCTTTCTCGCTTTTAACTATTCTTGCCAATAACCGCCCAGGTCTGTCTTCCTACCCATAGCATTGTGCCTTCCTCTGACCCAGAACTACTCGGACGGGGCTGCAAGGATGAGGCTACTGATGGAACATTGCAAGCAACCAGGAATTCACCGCCCCGGGAGTTCAGCAACTCCCTGACCCACCTAAGGGCAAGTCGAGCCGCGGGGCACCCACTCCCTCGCAGGAGCACGTGAGGAAAGCACCAATGCACGGATGGGGCATCAAGGCGCACTGCCTCCATTCCGGAACCGACATCTATCAGTTCTGTGTGTTCCTGCCAACATCACTGCTGCACAAGGTAGTACACAAGTTACACTAGGAACATCTAACGGTGATACTCATTGCTGGAATGTGGGTGAGACCGCTGTGACTATCTCACCTGCTGAACACGTCTCTATGCCCGCCAATCAAACTTCCTCCATGGTGTTTGCAAATGTTGATGGAGGCAAGAAGCGTGACACCACACACTGTTACCTCAATAATGGAAGCCACCTGTAATCTGGTTACACAAGAGTAGATCAGCCCCATAACTGCTCACCAACAAACATTGTTCCTGACCTTCATTTAGAGGACTCAGGCCTAGTATGCAATGCACGAAAGGTGCATTTAAGAGCATTGTCAGCATACACTACCTCACAACACAAGATATCTTGGTATAAGGTACCAGTTGTCAAAGCTTTCTTGGAAGAGGCTAAACGCGTGTATCCACTGGTAGCGCCTGCCACTGGGTTGCCATTTGCACCCGGGATGGGATCACTGTGCTGTGTAAACCAATGGGTCCTCTATCTGTACCAATGCACAAAGCTAAGGACCTTGCATTCAAAGTGGCATCTCTTATTGTGTTGTTTTTTTTTTTGTTTTTTTTTTTTTAGTTTTATTCAAACCTTTAAAAATATACAGAATTCATCAAAACATGAAACAAACAACAAAACCACATATCTTTGGATCTTATTACGTATTTTTAGTCACCACATACGACAGCGGGTCAAAAATCAAGCCGTCTTGTCCATCTGATCGGCCGAAATGGCGTGTAAACGATCCTTTACAGCCTGAAGAAAGGAGACCAAAGCATATAGCAAAGGTCTGTTTGACCCATCAAACAGGGCTTTCCACCAATCGTCCCGGGATAGAAACTGAAAATTCTTTGTAACTGTGCCAAAGATGCTGTTTCTTTCTTGCTCTAATCCGGAACATGTCATCGTCAGATGTTTGAGCGTTTCGTTTGAGGTTTTACAGAAGCGACACATAAGGTCCGAGTCAGTTGACTGGGACCAAAAACAGAGTCGCTCCTTAGTCGGCAGGACATTAAGCCTAAACTGCAAGTATAGGGATCTCAACCACTGGTCCGGGAACCAAGACAGGTATGCCGGAGTGCAGCCGTAAGCTCTCGCCTCTTCAGGGGCTTCTTGTATTGTCCTTGATGTTGCTCTTAGATTACAGGTGTTGATCCAGTCGGTTCTCCACAACTTCAATTTGGCGGCATCAGGATTTTCAAGCAGCATTTGTATCGTGATGTCGTATGAGTTAAGAACCTCGTGGCATAACACGTTCCATTGGTACAGGATTGTAGGAGCTTTCTCGGTCTCTAGTTTGTGAAGATTTGCAATTTGGGGCGTCGGATTCGTTAATTTCGATTTCCTAAAGAGACTTAATAGGTTCCAGGCAACCCTCGCTTGCATAGAGATGTACCCAAGCTCATATCTTACGCAGGCCGTGGAGGTGCCCTTGGGGAGGTGTAGAACTTTGGACCAAAAGATGTTTTCGAGCGAGTTCCATACTTCATTCCCGCAGCCAAATGCATTTTCACCAGCATAGATCAGAGAAGGAACCACCTTTTGCTGAAAAAAGTTTATCGTTGGTTTCAGGGAAAATTTTCCAAATTTTTTGTTGATTAGGGACGCCTGGGATGCCAGTTGTCGGCATTTTCTCTTTACTGATTCCACCCATGGTGCGTCGTTTATGCTCGCACTTATTCGCATTCCTAGATGGGTGGTGTTTTGCACACGCCTGATGGGTTCTTTGTCCAGGTACCATTTGAATTTCTGCCTGTTAGTGTTCAAGCCTTGCAGTTTTTCAAAGACAATGATTTCACATTTCTCCTTGTTGATATTCAGGCCATTATCTGTTAGATATTTTTCCACGGCAGTAAGTTTACGTTGTAGACCTATAGGTGTTGAGTCTAGCAGAATGATGTCATCCGCGTAAACTAGATAATCAACGTGAGAACCATGAATTTTGGGAGGGAACGTGTGTAATCCGTTAAAGACGTCTTTGATGTCTGATATAAACAAGTTAAATATACTTGCTGCTAGAGGGCAGCCTTGTTTGACACCTCTAGAGGTGTCGATAGGAGCTGATAAGTTGCCCTTAAGATCCAATCTGACTCTGATCGAGGTGTTTGTGTGGAGTTCACAAATGGCAGCCAACAGGCTAGTTGGACAGTTCCATTTGGTCATTTTCTCCCATAATAGATCTTTGTTTATACTGTCAAACGCCTGCGATAGGTCTACCAGAGCAAGATAGATCTTAGAGTTTGATCGAAGGGCTTCCATCTTTAATAGGTTTAGCAGAAGGAGATTAACGCAGCAGCCCACACCCTTGACAAAACCTGTCTGTCTCGGATCCACCTGATTACAATTGGTGGACCACTCCAGAAGTTGTTGTTGGAGGAGGGTGGCGTACACCTTTCCCAGCACATCAAATAGTGCAATTGGTCTGTAATTCTTAGGGTTTCTGCGGTCTCCTTTTTTAAAGATTGGTATAATCACTGCGGATTTCCATGAGTTGGAGGTCTTGCAGCATTTAGTAATTCTGTTGAACAACATCTCACAAAAGACTGCCCATTCTTCTGGCTGATGCTTGATCGTAAAGTTCGTGAGCCCATCTGGACCTGGTGCTCTGGAATCATGCACGTTCTTAATGACTCTCAAGATGTCATCGTAGTCGAATGCAAGATCCCAGTGTGTTAGGTTTGGAGGTTCCCATTCATTAGTGCGTTTGCTCTTATGAAAGAGATCAGCGTAGAAGGCTGTCTACTCAGACTCTAGGACCAGATTGACCTGTAGGGCGTGTTGTGGAGCAAGGTTGTTGTTTATAAGTCTCCAGTAATCAGCTGAGTTGGAGCTCACCATTTTTGACAGCATAAGCTCTGCGTTATTTTGCAGCATGATGGACTTTTGAGACTTGAGCCAGTTCTTATAGCCCTGTTTAAACTTTCGTGCTTGGTTGCTGTCATCTATGGGAAGATGTTTTCGTGCCGTTCTCAGCTGCCAGCGAAGAAGGCGTTTTTGTTGTAAAACCTCAAGATCAAATTTGTGTTTAGATGTAAATTGAGTATTTCTTAGTTTGTTCCTCTGTTCTTGATATTGCGTCAGAAGATGATCGTACTCCAGAGTTCCGGAGGATTGAAAACACGTCAAGATGTGGCCTATCTCACTGGAGTCGAGGTTTAAGCGAATACGGCCAGTTCCTGTTCTAACTGAATAAGCCCATCGATCCTGAGAGGGTCGTACGTTTGAGGCAAATATTAGGATCACCATGTCGTGATCGCTGTGATTCATTTTTGTGACTACGAGACTGTTAGTTCTCGTGTGGATCTTTCCGGATACCAGAATGTAATCAAGTGTGGAACTTTGTTCCCCTCTTCTCCATGTAGGAACCGCCGGAATATCCCCCGGAGTTTGACCATTAAGCATCGTCAACTCGCGTACGTAACTCCATTTCCAGGCACCACCGAGTTGTCAGTTGTTGTTCCAACTTATTAGCTCTCTTCTTGTTACCAGGTAAATTTAGGTGGCTAATGCAGTCAATATTGAGATCACCACAGATGATCAGGTCATGTTAAATACCTGTTTCCATGAGGTCATCAAGCGCCGTTGTAACTTCATCAATGAAGAGTTTAGCTTCGGTGGCCCCATGGTTCCAATAAAGGTTGATGATGCAAAGATTAGGAGCCAAGTCAACGACTGCCCCTACAATACCAACCGTTACCACCTGGATAAAGGGGGAAATGTTGACGCAGTTCAAAATCCGGAGACCTGAGGCAATCCTAACTGCCACCAGGAGACCAGCCATAGGTCTACCCTTGGTCTGTTTGATGGCTGGGTTATGGGCAATTTCAAAGCCCTCCAATCTTGGTCTTTCACACAACCACGTCTCCTGTACACAAATGAGATCCAGTTCAGCAGTCCAAGCAATGTTGAACAGGTGGCTAAAACCCCTGGTGTTCCAAGATCCTAGTGTGTAGTTTTTGCATAGTTCGAAGGCCTGGCATTAACATGACCGTTCATTGTTTAGAGTTTCAGCAACCCAGGACCAGTCATTACCGTTTACTACTTTCGGCGAACAATGTTCGATCGAGTCCGCATTGGAAGGTGCTGGATTCGCTCCTTGGATTGTTATCTTTATGCGGTTATTGCTGGTTAGCTCAAACGGTGCTTTCTGGTTAATAGAAGCGGGGCATTGGGGGTTTGCAAAGGATGTGGATTTGGCAAATTCACTCGTCCCCGACATGTATAATTGGTTACTGTCACCAACATCTGGCATGTTATGCACTTCTTTCTTTGCACTAGTTGTGTCACGAGTCGGTGCTAGGGAGATGTCGAACCCCAACGACAGTAGTACCGGGCCAGCTTGAAGAAGTATATCAACTATGAGTTTAGACTGAACGTGTAGTATAACTGCGTCGTTTTTGGTGTCATTAAAGAATTCCACAATTTTTAAGTCTCCAGATTCAATTGCTCTGAGGCTCGGTACGAGATGACATAGCCACAAGACGTTATGACGATTCATAATTAAATCATCTGCGGAGTCAATACGTTCCAAAAGCACTTGATGGAGCAACGATTCATTTCTTGAATGACTGACCTTGTTGGGGTCATTTGATGGATTTTTTCTGGATGTGGATCTTGTTGGTAGACTCCCATTTGTTTTGGGCAGCGTTATTTCCGTCTTACAGTCGGCAAGATATCTCAGTGGGCTGAGCACTTGCTGTTGTCATCTATGTGTGATCTGCAGGTCACAGGTTTGATTTCCGGCAAGGCCAACTCAGCCTTTCATCCTTTCGAGGTCGATAAATGAGTACCAACTTCGGTTGGGATGATGTATGTAAATATGTTATATGTACAGCGCTTAGGCGTAAGCGCTATATAAATAAAGAAATCATAATTATAATTTCCATCAGAAGGATAAGCGACCACCTGCAGGCATTATCTGTGCCAGAACCATTTGTCTCGAAGCATAAACGCGAGGTGGTTTTAAGAACACACCCAAGATTCTCTCACCCGACAACCCACAACTTGCTGTTTCATGGGGTCTCTACTAAACTTCCAGCCCAGGAGGTGTTACATACAACTAATATTTGATGTAACCATTTAAGCCCCGCCCTTTTTATCTGCACTGAGTCGTCGTGGAACAGCAATGGTGGTCCGGGTTGCACAGTGCCAAGTTCGTGTTAGTGGGCAATGGCGTGGCTTCCTCCGAGGTAAGTACCGATAGCGGTCCCGAAGCTTGTGCCTGGCGGTCCATGGTGCCAGCAGTGTCTTCTGGACTGCTGCATAGGTTCTCTGGGAAGATTCCCTGCTGGTCTAGGGTGACTGCAGCAGCTCTGCCTGTTGTCTCTGGGCATTGGTGCATGGCATGGCAGGCAGCTGCATAAGTTCTCTGGGAAGAATCCATGGTGGCCTAGGCGGACTGCAGCAACTTTGCTTGTTGTCTCTGGGCATTGGTGCATGGCATGGCAGGAGACCGCATCAGTTCTCTGGGAAGAATCCAGGTCCGGGCGGACTGCAGCAACTTTGCGTGTTGTCACTGGGCAGTGGGACACAACATGGCAGGCAGCTGCATAGGTTCTCTGAGCAGAATCCCGATAGCTTTATTTTACAGGTTGCCCAGGTGGGGGGATCGCCACACAGAATGTGTCTAGTGGTAGGGGCCAGTATTCTGCAAATTGTTCTAACCAACTGCTTTCCTCCTATATCTACTGTTGGTTATCTTTATCAATTTGATCTGTGTGACATTTGACCAGAGTATAGTTAACACACTATAATGAGATCTAATATTAATTGTGGTACCACTTAAAACTGTAAATATTTGCCATTGTAGGTTAACCGAGCACAAAGTGAGTTATTGTGATTGTGTATATAACCTTGAACCTTAATCATATAAAGACTGTGTTTTAACTAATACAGTGTGTGGACATTCCTTTGTGGGGGCTTGGGGACTACACTGTACAAGAACCAGCCCGCATCACCTCCTGAGAAGCTAGGCCTTGATTGCTCGACCTGCGCTATCCTATTGAGAATCTTGGTTGGGGTCCTCTGTGACTCTCCTCTGCCATATAGAGAGCAGGAGTACAGACACCCCCCTCCGGTCCTTCACAGCAGGCAGCCGCATACGTTCTCTGAGCAGAATCCCTGTGTTCTAGGAAGACTGCAGCAGCTTTGCTTGTTGTCACTGGGCAGTGGTGCACAGCATGGCGGCGCATAAGCTCTCTGAGCAGAATCCCTGGTGGTCTAGGGGGCCTGTAGTAGCTTTGCTTGTTGTCACTGGGCAGTGGTGCACAGCATGGCGGCGGCATAAGCTTTCTGAGCAGAATCCCTGGTGGTCTAGGGGGACTGCACCAACTTTGCTTGTTGTCATTGGTGCAGTGGTGCATGGCAGGCGACCGCATCAGTTCTCTGGGAAGAATCCAGGTCAGGGGGGACTGCAACAGCTTAGCTTGTTGTCACTGGGCATTGGTGCACAGCATGGCAGGCAGCTGCATAAGTTCTCTAAGCAGAATCCCTGGTGGTCTAGGGAGACTGCAGCAGCTTTGCTTTTTGTCACTGGGCAGTGGTGCACGGCATGGCAGGCAGCTTCATAGGTTTTCCCAGAAGAATCCCTGGCGGTCTAGAGGGACTGCAGCAGTTTTGCTTGTTGTCACTGGGAAGTGGTGCATGGCAAGGCAAGCCTCTGCATATGTTCTCTAGGAAGAATCTTTGTGGTGCAGAGGGACTGCAGCAGCTTTGCACAATGTCACTGGGCAGTGTTGCATGGCATGGCAGGCAGCTACATACGTTCTCTGAGCAGAATCCCTAGTGATCTAGGGGCACTGCAGCAGCTTTGCTTGTTGTCACTGGTGCATGTCATGGCAGACAATTGTGTAACGCTCACCCGATTCCCACGGAGGCGCAGGTCTGGTTTCGAGTGCTGATGCTTCTTCAATGGTGAAGCGCAGGACTCTGAAGATGGACAGGAAGGGCCCTCTACTCTGGCTTCTCCGGCTCGCAGGAATATTCCCCTGTGCGTGAAAAGGGAGTATTACCTACTGACTGAGTTATGCTCAAGCCTCCCACTCTCTTCCAACCCTCCACGATACCCTTCCACGATTCCCCGTGAAGTCTCACCTTAGGGTCTGAAAGGACGAGCTCTCCATCCTGCTTCTGACGCAGGGGCGTGTTGAACCCAGTTACTTCACTGGATTGAGGCTGGATGGGAGTTCAGGTAAGCTTGATTATACTGGTAAGGCGCTGTAAAAGTTCTGTTGCAAGTTCAAAAGTTCAAGCTTTAAATAATAATGTTCATTGTCTTTTTTCAGGTGATGAATGAAGATTCCTTTGGAGACTTCTTGCAACAAAGCGCTGATGTTGATGTCTTTTCCCCATAGGGGCCGGGGTTCGGAATGCCGGAGATATGGCGCCGACCCGAAGTGAAACGTGCAGTTCCAGTAAAGATCTGGTAAGTCCCAGATGAGCGCTCAGGTAATGTTTTTGCATTCGCTCATCTAATGTCTTTGTCTTTTTTCCCCATAGGGGCCGGGGTCCTGCTTGGAAGCAGCAAGACCCGAAATGAAATGGGAATGACCCAACAGGTAAGTCTTATAAGGAAACTGAGCTTTTCCTATTCCCTTCCTTCTCTCACCTCTTATTCTTGTCTTTTTCTCTAGGCTCTGGGAAGTGGCTGTGTATCCGGATGATTGCTGCTGAAGATGGAGGAACCCAGGAAAGGTGAGTGAAATGCAGCGCTGCAGCGATCGTAACGAAATGCTTTTAAAAATGATGTCTTCCCTTTCAGGATCGTCGGTGATGTCTCTGTGGTGCAGATTAGCTGGTAGGTCTCTTGTCTCCCTTTGCAGGTGACCCAGGATGCTGACAGGTGTGGCTGAAGTCCAGATGCAGGAGCTGACACGGTGAGCGTCCAGCTGCGAGGAGCAGAACAACGCGAAGCGTGAGTTGCTGATCGGGTGTGGTTTAAATAGCTTTGGAAGAAGTTCCAAGTGTGTATCCTTCCTCCGATCAGGTATGTATCCTTCCCCGACCACACCCGGGTGGAAAGTAGTCCCACAGGTAAAGTAGTTCCTATTCAGGCCTCAAGAGGGCCTGGATGTGGCAGCATGGTCTGCATCAGGTAAGTGCACATTAAAACACTTGAACACATGTCGAGCTTTATGAGCCTGGCGCCTAAGGCGCCAGGACAGAGGTCCAACATGAGCCTGGCGCCTAAGGCGCCAGGACTGAGTCCAAAGGGCCCCAGCTTGGGCCCGCTGGCACTACCCTGGGGGAAATGATGCCTGCCTCTGGGGTTGCTGGGTCGGACCTGGCTCCTTGGAGGTAGGCATCATGACAGTTGCATAGGTTCTCTGGGAAGAATCTCTGTGGTCGAGGGGGACTGCAGCAGCTTTGCACAATGTCACTGGGCAGTGGGGCACGGCATGGCAGGTGGCTTTATAGGTTCTCTGAGCAGAATCCCTGGTGTTCTAGAGGGACTGCAGCAGCTTTGCACAGTGTCACTGGGCAATGGTGCACAGCATGGCAGGCAGCTGCTGTCATGCCTGTGCCACTGGCGCACACATTGGCAACCATCATGGACTATTTGGAACTCATTTATCTTCATAATACTCTTTGAACAACCCATATTCACACTTTGGTCCTTAGTTTCCATTTGCACAACTTTGGTACTTTCTTATTTAATTCAGCTAACTACATGTACCACATTGCACCTTGCTACAGTTATCAATTCCTGGCTATTCCCATTCATCAGTATTCGAAACACAATCCCCAGAAGCCAGAGCGATCAGTGCTGCTTCCACCTTCTCAGGACCAGAGAGGTAGGAGGCAGATTACCTTCAGGTGTGCTGCTCCAGGTGCTGCCAATTAGCCTGCCTCAGTACAGGGCAGGGCTATATTTAAGCAGCTGCCTGCAGGAGCTCAGTCTATTGCATTAAGAGTTCTTCCAGCACCTTTTCGCCTTGAGCCACGATTTGTATGCTGTTCCTGTTGCCTTATTATCCTGCTTCTGATCCAGTGCCCTTTGCCGGCTCATCTGGGCTCCCTGCCTTACAGCCTGCTACACTCCTCTGCCTTCAGCCCTGGTCCTCTGGTATCCCTGCCTCGCTGCCCTGCTCCTTTGGGCTCGCTCCTTGCTACCCTGCTCGTCTGGGCTTCCTGCCTTGCAGCCTGCTACACTTCTCTGCCTGCAGCCCTGCTCCTCTGGGCTCCCTGACTTGCAGCCTGCTACACTCCTTTGCTTGCAACCCTGCTCCTCTGTGCTCCCTGTCTTGCAGCCTGCTACACTCCTCTGCCTGCAGCCCTGCTCCTCTGGTCTCCCTGCCTTGCAGCCTGCTACACTCCACTACCTTCAGCCCTGGTCCTCTGGGCTCCCTGCCTCGCTTCCCTACTCCTCTGGGCTCGCTCCTTGCTGCCCTGCTCCTCTGGGCTCTCTGTCTGCAGCCTACTACAGCTTTCTGTCCGGCTCCTCTGGACTCCCTGTCTTGCAGCCTACTAGAGTCCTCTGCAGTCCACAACAGTTTGCCTGCACCATGTGCCATCCGTTCCTGCAGCCCTGCTTCCTTGTTTGCAGCCCCCCTATTTCCTGGGTACTGCTCCCTTGCTCTCTTCTTTGTTTGCAACCCCCTGTTCTTGATCCCTGTCCTTCCCTTCATTGAGTCTTCTGTCCTCCCCTTAGGTTATCCATTTCCGTTATACTGTTTCCTTCTTTTCCTTCTGCTAGTTTCTCTTGTCTTTCCAGCCCTGAGTTACTGTTCTACTATTCCGTGTACAGTTTCCGGTCACCATTCCCTACAGTTAGATACTAGGGTCTGCCCTTCCTTTCTTCCGGATCCTGTTCTGAACCTTTGACTTCCTTTTCCCTGAATATTTCTGTTCTTGTCTTCACTTGTGTATTATGTAAATCTTTTGTACAGAGCTTGACTGTTGGTTTCCGGCAGGCAACCTCTGCCCCTTCCCTTGTCGTGTTTTCCGTGTCATACTTTGTGTCATTGTTTGGTTCCTGCTGGACCCGTACAGGCTTCAGTCTTGTGAAGTACTGTTACCTTGTTTGTGCCTTAGGGTTCAGGTACAGACACCCACTGCATTTGTTCCCAGCCATGAGCATACAGAGTGGGCCCCTGTTATGGCAATCTGTGCAGAAGGCTGGAGTTTCCAAAGGTCCGTGGAACACTCTTTCCCATTTCTGCATACAGCCCAAGAGGGAATCCAGTTTGTTTGTACCTTTGTAATCCCTGCCCCTTTTTGTTCACAGCTACTGTTGCCGATTCTTCTTTCTTGTTGAGCTTCCTGCTGTGTGTGCTTATCTGTCACCTTACATCAGCACAGCCACCCAAAACCTACCTGGCTGCCCTGTGCACTCTTGACAGAGTGCCATTCCTGACAGCTGCATAGTTTCTCTGAGCAGAATCCCTGGTGGTCTAGGGGGACTGCAACAGCTTTGCTTGTCACTGGGCAGTGGTGCACGGCATGGCAGGCAGCTGCATAGGTTCTCTGGGCAGAATCCCTGGTGATCTGGGGGACTGCAGCAGCGTTGCTTATTGTCAATGGGCAGTTGTGCACGGCATGGCAGGCAGCTGCATAGCTTCTCTGGGAAGAATCCCTGGTGATCTGGGGGACTGCAGAAGCTTTGCTTGTTGTCACTGGGCAGTGGTGAACGGCATGGCAGGCAGCTGCATAGGTTCTCTGAGCAGAATCCCTGGTGGTCTAGGGAGACTGCAGCAGCTTGGCTTGTTGTCACTGGGCAGTGGTGCACGGCATGGCAGGCAGCTGCATAGGTTCTCTGAGCAGAATCCCTGGTGATCTAGGGGGACTGCAGAAGCTTTGCTTGTTGTCACTGGGCAGTGGTGCACAGCATGGCAGGCAGCTGCATAGGTTCTCTGAGCAGAAGCCCTTGTGGTCTAGGGGGACTGCAGCAGCTTTGCTTGTTGTCACTGGGCAGTGGTGCACAGCATGGCAGGCAGCTGCATAGGTTCTCTGAGCAGAAGACCTTGTGGTCTAGGTAGACTGCAGCAGCTTTGCTTGTTGTCATTGGGCAGTGGTACACGGCATGGCAGGCGGCTGCATAAGTTCTCTGAGATGAATCCTTGTGGTCCAGAGGGACTGCAGCAGCTTTGCACAGTTTCACTGGGCAGTGGTGCATGGCATGGCAGGCAGCTACATACGTTCTCTGAGCAGAATCCCTAGTGGTCTCGGGTGACTGCAGCTTGGCTTTTTGTCACTGGGCAGTGGTGCACAGCATGGCAGGCAGCTGCGCAGTTTCTCTAAGCAGAATCCCTGATGTTCCAGGGAGACTGCAGCAGCTTTGCTTGTTGTCACTGGTGCATGTCATGGCAGACAGTTGCATAGGTTCTCTGGGAAGAATCACTGTGGTCGAGGGGGACTGCAGCAGCTTTGCTTGTCCTCTCTGGGCAGTGGTGCACGGCATGGCAGGCAGCTGCATAGGTTCTCTGAGCAGAATCCCTGGTGGTCTAGGGGGGACTGCAGCAGCTTTGTTTGTCCTCTCTGGGCAGTGGTGCATGGCATGGCAGGCAGCTGCATAGGTTCTCTGAGCAGAATCCCTGTTGGTCTAGGGGGACTGCAGCAGCTTTGCTTGTTGTCACTGGTGCATGTCATGGCAGTTGCATAGGTTCTCTGGGAAGAATCACTGTGGTCGAGGGGGACTGCAGCAGCTTTGCTTTTTGTCTCTGGGCAGTGGTGCATGGCATGGCAGGCAGCTGCATAGTTTCTCTGAGCAGAATCCCTGCTGGTCTAGGGAGACTGCAGCAGCTTTGCTTGTTGTCAATGGGCAGTGGTGCACGGCATGGCGGCCGCATAACGTCTCTGAGCAGAATCCCTGGTGTTCTAGAGGGACTGCAGAAGCTTTGCTTGTTGTCACTGGGCAGTCGTGCACAGCATGGCAGGCAGCTGCATAGTTTCTCTGAGCAGAATCCCTGGTGGTCTAGGGGTACTACAGCAGCTTTGCTTGTTGTCACTGGGCAGTGGTGCATGGCATGGCAGGCAGCTGCATAGGTTCTCTGGGAAGAATCCCTGTGGTCTAGGGGGACTGCACCAGCTTTGCTTGTTGTCATTGGTGCAGTGGTGCATGGCAGGCGACCGCATCAGTTATCTGGGAAGAATCCAGGTCAGGGGGGACTGCAGCAGCTTAGCTTGTTGTCACTGGGCAGTGGTGCACAGCATGATAGGCAGCTGCATAGGTTCTCTGAGCAGAATCCCTGGTGGTCTAGGGAGGACTGCAGCAGCTTTGCTTGATGTCACTGGTGTATGGCAGGCAGTTGCATAGGTTCTCTGAGCAGAATCCCTGGTGGTCTAGGTAGACTGCAGCAGCTTTGCTTGTTGTCATTGGGCAGTGGTGCACGGCATGGCAGTCGGCTGCATAAGTTCTCTGGGAAGAATCCTTGGGGTCCAGAGGGACTGCAGCAACTTTGCACAATGTCACTGGGCAGTGGTGCATGGCATGGCAGGCAGCTACATACGTTCTCTGAGCAGAATCCCTGGTGATCTAGGGGCACTGCAGCAGCTTTGCTTGATGTCACTGGTGTATGGCAGGCAGTTGCATAGGTTCTCTGAGCAGAATCCCTGGTGATCTAGGGAGACTGCAGCAGTTTTGCTTGTTGTCACTGGGCAGTGGTGCATGGCATGGCAGGCAGCTGCATATGTTCTCCCAGAAGAATCCCTATTGGTCTAGGGGGACAGCAGCAGCTTTGCTTGTTGTCTCTGGGCAGTGGTGCACGGCATGGCAGGCTGCGACATACATTTACTGAGCAGAATCCATGGTGATCTAGGCAGACTGCAGCAGCCTTGCTTGTTGTCTCTGGGCAGTGGGGCACGGCATGGCAGGCAGTGGCACAAATTCTCTTAGCAGAATCCCTGGTGATCTACCTAGACTGTAGCAGCTTTGCTTGGTGTGAGTGGTGCACGGCATGGCAGGCAGCTGCATAGGTTCTCTGAGCAGACACCCTGGTTGTCTCGGGGGACTGCAGCAGCTTTGCTTGATATCACTGGTGCACGGCATGGCAGGCAGCTGCATAGGTTCTCTGAGCAGAGTCCCTGGTGGTCTTGGGGGACTTCAGAAGCGTTGCTTGTTGTCACTGGGCAGTGCTGCACGGCATGGCAGGCAGCTGCATAGTTTCTCTGAGCAGAATCCCTGCTGGTCTAGGGAGACTGCCGCAGCTTTGCTTGTTGTCAATGGGCAGTGGTGCACGGCATGGCGGCCGCATAACGTCTCTGAGCAGAATCCCCGGTGTTCTAGAGGGACTGAAGCAACTTTGCTTGCTGTCACTGGGCAGTGGTGCATAGCATGGCAGGCAGCTGCATAGGTTCTCTGAGCAGAATCCTTGGTGGTCTAAGGGCACTGCCGCAGCTTTGCTTGTTGTCAGTGGGCACCAGTGCATGGCAGGCAGCTGCATAAGTTCTCTGAGGAGAATCCCTGGTGGTTTAGGGGGACTGCAGCAGCTTTGCTTGATGTCACTGGTGCATGGCAGGGTAGGCAGTTGCATAGGTTTTCTGAGCAGAATCCCTGGTGGTCTAGGGAGACTGCAGCAGCTTTGCTTGTTGTCACAGGGCAGTGGTGCATGGCATGGCAGGCAGCTGCATAGGTTCTCTGGGAAGAATCCCTGTGGTCTAGGGGGACTGCAGCAGCTTTGCCTATTGTCACTAGTCAGTGGTGCACAGCATGGCAGGCAGCTGCATAGGTTCTCCCAGAAGAATTCCTATTGGTCTTGGGGACTACAGTAGCTTTGGTTGTTGTCACTGGGCAGGAGTGCACCTCATGGCAGGCAGCTGCATAGGTTCTCTGAGCAGAATCCCTGGTGGTCTAGAGGGACTGCAGCAGCTCTGCCTGTTGTCACTGGGCAGTGGTGCATGGCATGGCAGGCAGCTGCATAGGTTCTTTGAGCAGAATCACTGGTGTTCTAGAGGGACTGCAGCAGCTTTGCATGTTGTCACTAGGCAGTGGTGCACATCATGGCAGGCAGCTGCATAGGTTCTCTGAGCAGAATCACTGGTGTTCTAGAGGGACTGCAGCAGCTTTGCATGTTGTCACTGGGCAGTGGTGCACAGCATGGCAGGCAGCTGCATAGGTTCTCCCAGAAGAATTCCTATTGGTCTTGGGGACTACAGTAGCTTTGGTTGTTGTCACTGGGCAGGAGTGCACGGCATGGCAGGCGGCTTCATAGGTTCTCCCAGAAGAATCCCTGGTGGTCAAGGGAGACTCCAGCAGCTTTGCTTGTTGTCACTAGGCAGTGGTGCATGGCATGGCAGGCAGCTGCATAGGTTCTCTAAGCAGAATCCCTGGTGGTCTACGAAGACTGCAGCATTTTTGCTTGTTGTCTCTGGGCAGTGGTGCATGGCATGGCAGGCAGCTGCATAGGTTCTCTGAGCAGAATCACTGGTGTTCTAGAGGGACTGCAGCAGCTTCGCATGTTGTCACTGGGCAGTGGTGCACATCATGGCAGGCAGCTGCATAGTTTCTCCCAGAAGAAACCATAATGGTCTATGGAGACTTCAGCCGCTTTGCTTGTTGTCACTGGGCAATGGGGCACGGCATGGCAGGCAGCCGCATAGGTTCTCTGGGAAGAATCCCAGGTGTTCCAGGTGGACTGCAGCAGTTTTGTTTGTCCCTGGGCAGTGGTTTATGGCATTTCAGGCAGCTGCATAGGTTCTCCCAGAAGAATCCCTGCTGGTCCAAGGGGACTGCAACAGTTTTACTTGCCACTGGGCAGTGGTGCATGGCATGGCATGCAGCTGCATAGGTTCTCCCAGAAGAATCCCTGGTGGTCTAGGGAGACTGCAGCAATTTTGCTTGTTACTGGGCAGTGGTGCATGGCAGGCAGCCGCATAGGTTCTCTGGGAAGAATCCCTGGTGGTCCAGGGGGACTGCAGCAGTGTTGCTTGTCACTGGGCAGTGGTTCGTGGCATTTCAGGCAGCTGCATAGGTCCTCCCAGAAGAATCCCTGCTGGTCCAGGGGGACTGCAACAGTTTTGCTTGTCACTGGTGCATGGCATGGCATGCAGCTGCATAGGTTCTCCCAGAAGAATCCCTGGTGGTCTAGGGAGACTGCAGCAGTTTTGCTTGTCACTGGGCAGTGGTGCATAGCAGGCAGCCGCATAGGTTCTCTGGGAAGAATCCCTGGTGGTCCAGGGGGACTGCAGCAGTTTTGCTTGTCACTGGACAGTGGTGCACGGCATGGCAGGCAGCCACATAGGTTCTCTGGGAAGAATCCCTGGTGGTCTAGGGGGACTGCAGCAGTTTTGCTTGCCACTGGGCAGTGGTGCATGGCATGGCAGCCTCATAACTTCTTTTCCTTCCCAGTCTCTCCAGGGTTATCCTGAATGGATCACGCACACTTTCCCTTAGTGACGCCTCATCACAGGCCTCGAGCGTGGTGTTCTGTCCAGGGTTATCCTGAATGGATCGCGTGCCCTTTCCCTTAGTGAGGCCTCATCACAGGCCTCAGTGAGTGTAGCATTCTGTCCAGGTTATCCTGATTGGATCACTCACCCTTTCCCTTGGTGAGTCCTCATCACAGGCCTCACTGAGTGTAGCATTCTGTTCAGGGTTATCCTGAATATATCTCAAGCGCCCTTTCCCTTAGTGAGTCCTCATCACAGGCCTCACTGAGTGTAGCGTTATGTCCAGGGTTATCCTGAATGGATCAGGCACCCTTTCCCTTAGTGAGGCTCCACCTCGGGCCTCACTGAGTGTAGCGTTCTGTACAGGGATGTCCTGAATGGATCACCCGCCCTTTGCCTTAGTTAGGCCTCGTCACAGGACTCGCTGAGTGTAGCGTTCTCTCCAGCATTATCCTGAATGGATCACCCGCCCTTTCCCTTACTGAGTCCTCATCACAGGCCTCAGTGAGTGTAGCATTCTGTAAGGGTTATCCTGAATGGATCACGCACCCTTTCCCTTACTGAGTCCTCATCACAGGCCTCACTGAGTGTTGCATTGTATCCAGGGTTATCCTGAATGGATTGGACACGTTTTCCCTTAGTGAGTCCTCACCACAGGCTTCACTGAGTGTAGCGTTCTGTCCAGGGTTATCCTGAATGGATCACGCACCCTTTCCCTTAGTTAGGCCTCATCACAGGCCTCACTGAGTGTAGCGTTCTGCCCAGGGTTAGTGTAGAGGAGGAGCCAAATGCCTCTACAGGAAGTCCCGCCCCTCTACTACCTGTGTGCTGGAATCCAGAGGCTGTGTCAAGCCGGATACAAGTAACTATGATTATTCTGAGGAAGGTCTTTGAAACAAGGTATCCTTTAAGAAGACCCTATATGATGTATCCTTGAAGAGATGATGACTTAAGAGAAACAATCCCAAAGGAATATGAAAATAAGATAGAAGAGGCTGGTGACGTCATGAAAGATGAGTGACGCACTGAGTAGAATGAGCAGAGAAGAGAATGTATAGGCGATATAGAATCTGATGGCAAAATAAAGAATCGAGAAGACTTGAAGATTGCACGTGTGAAGAACACTGCAGAAAACTAGTCGTTTTACAATTGTACAGATGCTGCAAAGCAAGTATTCATAGGGCTGGCTATACGTAGTATATAGACTGCAGGCGGTGCCGTCAATATGTATGTATATAGAATTCTGGACATTCGAGATCACAATTTTAGTAAACAAGTCTCCATGAAGGAAGATGGATTCAGAGCTATGCGTGCGTTGCAGCAAAGGATAAGCTCGATTACGAAGCAAGACCAAAAAGGCTGTCTGGCTTGGTGTCAAGGCTGGCAGCAGCCAAGAACTGGTTATCAGCCCGTGAAGAACAGTATACGTGAGAAGCCGATACTTCCCTTGTTAAAGTTGCAAAGCGAGAACATCATGAGTGCCAAGCTTTTCATTTAAGACAATTAAATGCTATAATAACAGGCCGATTCACGGTCTCTGATCACGTGAGCTGAGGATGAAAATAGATGACGAGCATGGTGCAGCAGACTGAAGATAGCGAGTGCTCACGCTCACTTATATTCCCAGAGGCGAGAAGCTACTACAAGGCTAAGTTCAAAGACAATCTTGATGGCCGACGACATGAGTGATGAGAGATGATGGGCTAATTGGGTGGGGAGGTGCGGTCAAGCTCACCCACCAGCACCTGGGGTACCAGTTTACGTGCTGCTAGCGAATTGAATGCTCCAGAAGGGCACAAGCATGCCAACCAATTGTAGAAGGCTTTATAATGAAGAGCCTTATAGTTTGAGAACCAATCATGTGTTGTGTTTCTAATTACTGTCGATGAGTGGCCCACCTGTCTATAGAAACCTAATCACGATCCTATCCATCCCATATAGAAAGTATACTTAGATATTCCCATTGAGCCAACCACAATCCCATGTAGGTTTTCTTAATTTGCCATGTAGTATGATGGATTTTTAGTATATAAATGTGATTTTCTATGAAATGCACTGAGATTATGCTGTGCAACGTCCGTTGTACTCCCTGTTTTAAACAATTGCAAATGAAACAGTTATTTGCCAACTTCCTGAGTCAGTCTTATTGTTTAGTGTGAGACATTCTCCATCCCATCCATAGTATGATGTGTTACCTTGATTAAAAGGGCCTCTAAGGTTCATTATCCTGAATGGATCACCTGCCATTTCCCTTAGTGAGTCCTCATCACAGGCCTCATTGAGTGTAGCGTTCTCTCCGGGGTTATCCTGAATGGATCGCCCGCACTTTCCCTTAGTAAGTCCTCATCACAGGCCTCGCCAGCATTCTCTCCAGGGTTATTGTGCAGGGTCAGAAATGTGAGGACCACCAGTGAGGGTTCTCAATAAATGCCATTTTATTAGAATATAAGGTTGGATGAACGTCTCGCTATCCCGAGCCTGACGAGGATTTCCCTGCCTAGAATAAACTGAAGGAAACCCTCTAACAAAGGATATCTGTCCCTCGCACTTAAACATGCAACAAATAAACAAGGAAATACACGGCCGTTCAAAACAGTAATGATTGAGTTCATAAAGTAACCACAGTTTTTCTTCACAGCCTGGGCGGACTCACTTCCCCAAGGTTTATACGTGATTCTGCTTCACAGTTCAAGGAAAGAACTCAAGCAAATCTAAGTTTTCAGCAAAGTTCCAATATAGTCTGATGCGACTTCAACTTGTCAACAGAAAATTCCAACACACAGATCACAAGAGTCTTCTTCTTTGCACAGGTGTTTAGTTCCTCAACAGCAGCAATATGTATATTGGCCAGGATGATTTGCCACTTTAGCAACTCCAGGAAATATAACTTCTCCACTACAGCCTTGCTTGGCTCTTCCTCCAATACTCCTAGCACAAACAATGTCTCTGGCAGGACCTCCTTATAGCACTTTGCCACCTTTCACTTGCCTGCTTCTATGCCGGGCCTACGATCCTAGCACAAACAATGTCTCTGGCAAGTCCTCCTTATAGCACTTTGCCACCTTTCACTTGCCTGCTTCCATGCCAGGCCTACGATACTAGCACAAACAATGTCTCTGGCAGGTCCTCCTTATAGCACTTTGCCACCTTTCACTTGCCTGCTTCCATGCCAGGCCTACGATACCAGCACAAGCAATGTCTCTGACAGGACCGCCTTATAGCACTTTGCCACCTTTCACTTGGCATGCTTCTATGCCGGGCCTACGATACTAGCACAAACAATGTCTCTGGCAGGACCTCCTTATAGCACTTTGCCACCTTTCGCTTGCCTGCTTCCATGCCAGGCCTACGATCCTAGCACAAACGATGTCTCTGGCAGGTCCTCCTTATAGCACTTTGCCACCTTTCACTTGCCTGCTTCCATGCCAGGCCTACGATCCTAGCACAAACGATGTCTCTGGCAGGTCCTCCTTATAGCACTTTGCCACCTTTCACTTGCCTGCTTCCATGCCAAGCCTACGATCCTAGCACAAACGATGTCTCTCTCAGGGCCTTCTTATAGCACTTTGCCACCTTTCACTTGGCCTGCTTCCATGCCAGGCCTACGATCCTAGCACAAACAATGTCTCTATCAGGGCCTCCTTATAGCACTTTGCCACCTTTCACTTGCCTGCTTCCATGCCAGGCCTACGATCCTAGCACAAACAATGTCTCTATCAGGGCCTCCTTATAGCACTTTGCCACCTTTCACTTGCCTGCTTCCATGCCAGGCCTACGATACTAGCACAAACAATGTCTCTGGCAGGACCTCCTTATAGTACTTTGCCACCTTTCATTTGGCCTGCTTCCATGCCAGGCCTACGATCCTAGCACAAGCAATGTCTCTGACAGGACCGCCTTATAGCACTTTGCCACCTTTCACTTGGCCTGCTTCCATGCCAGGCCTGCGATCTTCAGAGGCGTGCCATTCGGGTATGCTCCCTTGAAGAAGTGACAGCCGCTTCGCAGCATTCAGCAGATGCCAGTGTTAATACTTTCAACACCTTTTTAGGGAAGACAAGACTCGCATTGATGCTCTTCAACACTTTTCTGCAAATGCTGTTCCTTTCCTTCTGGACTCTTGTCCCCAGAAGGGCAGCCTTTTTGCCACTCTTGTTTCCTCACTTTACAAACAAACAAAGACTGGCAGGAGGGCCTTTTAAGCCTCCCAGTCCGCTCAGGTGTGGGTCATCTACAATAATGAACTGACCACCCCTGCAACACTGTGCCTCTTCAGCCCTCTTGCTCTTCCCAGTACCCCGGGAATTCTGGGACTTGAAGTCCCTAAGGGAACAATCATTATTTCTTGTGTTGTACTGCTTTCAAACCTCAATGTGTTACTTATAGCATTCTCTAAAGGAACTTTACAAGAATTAGTCATTAACCCTGATTGTACAGAAGATGGCAATTATTTTACGCTGTTTTCCCATTTTCCTTTCACTGCCTCTTTGAGTAAAAGGGAGTTTCTTTGCTTTATATGTCTCCTGAACATTAGAAAAATGTTGATTTCTCTCCAAGTCCAGGGGTGCATGAGTGGGTTCCCCCTATTTGTATGAACATCTCGTCGGCCATTGCAGACTTTGTCATTGCTAAATCCTCCCCCTAGAGCAGTGGTCTTCAAACTTCAGGCCCCCCCTGAGCAAGATGTGGGCAGGCCAGTCCCCCCGCAAAAATGCCTGATGGACAGTATGTGCAAATGGCTATGAATTATTGCGTGCTGTCCCAGCACCCTTCTCCCAGTATAGACCCTGGGCTCCCCCACCTGCTCCCATCACAGTCGCTGGGCTCCCTCATCCCACTCCTACGCAGTCCCTGGGCTCTCCCCACCCTATGACAGACCCTGGGCTCTCCCACCTGCTCCCATCACAGTCGCTGGGCTCCCTCATCCCACTCCTACGCAGTCCCTGGGCTCTCCCCACCCTATGACAGTCCCTGGGCTCCCCCACCTGCTCCCATCACAGTCGCTGGGCTCCCTCATCCCACTCCTACGCAGTCCCTGGGCTCTCCCCACCCTATGACAGACCCTGGGCTCTCCCCACCCTGCTCCCACCTCTATAGCTTGGCTCCCGCCCATCTTGCACCCACCACAGTCCCTGGGCTCCCCCACCTGCTCCCATCACAGTCGCTGGGCTCCCTCATCCCACTCCTACGCAGACCCTGGGCTCTCCCCACCCTATGACAGACCCTGTGCTCTCCCCACCCTATGACAGACCCTGGGCTCTCCCCACCCTGCTCCCACCTCTATAGCATGGCTCCCGCCCATCTTGCACCCACCACAGACCCTGGGCTCTCCCCACCCTATGACAGACCCTGGGCTCTCCCCACCCTATGACAGACCCTGGGCTCTCCCCACCCTGCTCCCACCTCTATAGCATGGCTCCCGCCCATCTTGCACCCACCACAGACCCTGGGCTCCCCCACCTGCTCCCATCACAGTCGCTGGGCTCCCTCATCCCACTCCTACGCAGACCCTGGGCTCTCCCCACCCTATGACAGACCCTGGGCTCCCCCACCTGCTCCCATCACAGTCGCTGGGCTCCCTCATCCCACTCCTACGCAGTCCCTGGGCTCTCCCCACCCTATGACAGACCCTGGGCTCTCCCCACCCTGCTCCCACCTCTATACCATGGCTCCTGCCCATCTTGCACCCACCACAGTCCCTGGGCTCCCCCCACCCTGTTCCCAACACAGTCCGAGGGCCAGTGGCGGCTGGTCAATCTTTCAAGTGGAAGGGCATAAATATTTCCCCCAAAAATGCCATAGCGACCGAGCGTGCGAGGGAACCCAAACCATTCAAGTGGGGTTTAGGGGGTATGCCCCCGTGAATTTAAAAAAAATAATGGGTTAAAATCTTGCATTGTAGAGAATACTTTAAAAAAAAAAATGGGTAAAAAGCCAAACGGTTTGCAATTGGTGCTGGGGGGCCCAGGGGGCAGGCATGACATTTTTTACTAGACATCTATGATAGATGTTCATTAAAAAGATACCATCCCTGTTCCCTGGGCCCCACTGTGCCTAACACAGCATAGTTATGTGTGTATGCAAGGTGCTGGGGGGCAAAGGGGGAAAGCATGGTATTTTTGACTGGACATCTATGATAGATATCCAGTAAAAAAATACTGTCCCTGTCCCCTGGGATCCACAGCACCTCAGAAGGAGAGCTGATTTTGGCAGGTGGGCAGGGGGTTTGTGCAACAAAATGCCTTTGTTGTACAACCCTCCTTCCCCCCCTCAACCCCCCACTCGCCAAAATCAGCTCAACGGACCAAAACAAACACACACACACATTCACACAAGCACCCATCACCATACACTCACTCATAAAACAAGCATACATGCATCCATACACATATTTAAATTAAACATACCATGCGTGTGGGTGCTGAAACGCCCCACTCCAGGCTGCTCTGTCCGTATGTGCGAGGAGGCGCAGAAGCTCCCCCTTGCACATACAGACATGCAGTGCCCCAGCCAGCATTTCCAATGAGCTATGCGAGGCTGGCGAAGCAAAATGCCCCCAGCCTTGCATGGCTCAGTGAGCATGTGCGGCTGGGGAACTGAACTGAGCTGTCAAAGGGAAACTGTGTTTCCCTTTGTCAGTTCAGCCAGCCCAGGAGCACTCACTCAGCTGGAAAAATTAGCTGAGGGAGTGCTCAGTGTTTCACTGGGCTGGCTCCTTGGCTCTTGCATAATGGGTCAGGAGGCCACCGGGTGGACACCCCTCGCCCATTATGGATGAGCCACCAGGCTCGGACTGGGTATAGGGCAACAGGGCAACGCCCGTACCAAATATGCAAAATGCTAGTGTGGGCGAGTCAAAATGGGCCACTTTTCTGGCCAATGTGGGTCAGTTTGATGAGTTACTTCACTATACAGCTAGTAATTTTGTCCATTGGTGCTGAATAAATATTCTTTAAATATCACAATTTGCTTACATTTTAACAAAAAAAAAACTTTGGATACTATTCAAACAGTCTGTGACTAAAGGCATGAATAGCAATTGCAACTGGGGGCCACTTTTTCATTGGTGCCTGAGACAGTTCCATGCTCCAGTCCGACCATGTGAGCCGCCCCTGCCCATTTACTCCAATCTAAAAAAAAAAAGAAAATGTTTTTCTTTATTAACATTTCATGCTGGGCTCTCGCGCCTCCCCTGCGGGGGCGCACCCCACAGTTTGAAGACCTCTCAGAGAGGAAGATGAATACCATGTCTCATCCCACAGCTTCCTCTCACTCCCCTGGGCCCGTTCTCCTCCCACGTGATCCCCCAGTAGTACGCCACCCCCAAGGTCAGGATCAGGAAGCGTCTGCCTTTCCCTGGCCCCCAGGGTCAGGATCAGGAAGCGTCTGCCTTTCCCTGGCTACCTTTCCTTACACCACCCCCAAGGTCAGGATCAGGAAGCATCTGCCTTTCCCTGGCCCCCAAGGTCAGGATCAGAAAGCGCCTGCCTTTCCCTCGCCACCTGCGAGGGGGTCAGGAAGTGTCTGCCTTTCCCTCGCCACCTGGGAGGGGATCAGGAAGCGTCTGCCTTTCCCTCGCCGCCTGGGAGGGGATCAGGAAGCGTCTGCCTTTCCCTCGCCGCCTGCGAGGGGGTCAGGAAGTGTCTGCCTTTCCCTCACTGCCTGGGAGGGGATCAGGAAGCGTCTGCCTTTCCCTCGCCGCCTGGGAGGGGATCAGGAAGCATCTGCCTTTCCCTGGCCACCTGGGAGGAGACTTTAGGCAAGGAGTTAGTGAGGCGTCCCTAGGATTCATCACAATATCCTCACCTTAGACCCCCTGTTGTACACACGTGTGATGCTCACCAGACCCCTGCACTGCTTTAGATGCCCCCACACCTTTTTTCACCAGGTCTGGTATTTCCCGGTTGAGCACCTCTCCTGGCAAAAAGTAGGAGTTGCACAGAGACTGAACTCTTGCTGAATACTGGTTCCAGTTAGGTGATGGACCTGCAGTGCCCCCCAGGAGGTTATAGCCCCCTGCAATGAGAATCTCAGCCACAGACCAGCGCTGCTCATTTTCAGAAAGTGCTGCGCCTCCTCCTTCGCACAATTTCAAATGTGGTTGCCCTTGTGGTGCAAATGGGGTGTAATTGGGATTTTTCTTTCTTCCTCCAGTCCCCCCTGGAACAATGGTTTCCAGAAGGAAGTCTGGCGACCGCACCCTCCTGACCTGCTACGCATATGGATTCTACCCCCGAGAAATCGAGGTGAAATGGATCAGGAGTGGCGTGGAGATGCCCTTGGAGTGGAGTCAGCTCCTTCCCAATCCTGACGGAACCTATCAGATCAAGGCGACGGTGGAAGTTCAGGAGGGAGATGAGAAGAACATGTACGAATGTCAAGTGGAGCACAGCAGCCTGCCTGAGATTGTGACAGTGGTGTATGGTAAGTACATGTCGCTGTGCAGATCAGGGGTGCATGTATACTAGGTGGGGGTGCTGCAGCCTCCTGGGGATTGTGACAGTGGTGTATGGTAAGTACATGTCGCTGTGCAGATCAGGGGGTGCAAGTATACTAGGCGGGGATGCTGCAGCCCCCTGGGGATTGTGACAGTAGTGTATGGTAAGTACATGTCACTGTGTAGATCAGGGGGTGCATGTATATTAGGTGGGGGTGCTGCAGCCTCCTGGGGATTGTGACAGTGGTGTATGGTAAGTGCATGTAACTGCAGATCAGGGGACGCATGTATACTGGGTGGGGGTGCTGCAGCCTCCTGGGGATTGAGACAGTGGTGTATGGTAAGTACATGTCATTGTGCAGATCAGGGGGTGCATGTATACTAGGTGGGGGGTGCTGCAGCCTCCTGGGGATTGTGACAGTGGTGTATGGTAAGTACATGTCATTGTGCAGATCAGGGGGTGCATGTATACTAGGTGGGGGTACTGCAGCCTCCTGGGGATTGTGACAGTGGTGTATGGTAAGTGCATGTCACTGTGCAGATCAGGGGGTGCATGTATACTAGGTGGGGGTGCTGCAGCCTCCTGGGGATTGTGACAGTGGTGTATGGTAAGTACATGTCATTGTGCAGATCAGGGGGTGCATGTATACTAGGTGGGGGTACTACAGCCTCCTGGGGATTGTGACAGTGGTGTATGGTAAGTACATGTCACTGTGCAGATCAGGGGGTGCATGCATACTAGGTGGGGGTACTGCAGCCTCCTGGGGATTGTGACAGTGGTGTATGGTAAGTACATGTCACTGTGCAGATCAGGGGGTGCATGTATACTAGGTGGGGGTGCTGCAGCCTCCTGGGGATTGTGACAGTGGTGTATGGTAAGTACATGTCACTGTGCAGATCAGGGGGTGCATGTATACTAGGTGGGGGTGCTGCAGCCTCCTGGGGATTGTGACAGTGGTGTATTTTAGTGCATGTCTGTGTGCAGATCAGGGGTACATGTATACTAGGTGGGGGTACTGCAGCCTCCTGGGGATTGTGACAGTGGTGTATGGTAAGTACATGTCACTGTGCAGATCAGGGGGTGCATGTATACTAGGTGGGGGTGCTGCAGCCTCCTGGGGATTGTGACAGTGGTGTATGTTAGTGCAGGTCTGTGTGCAGATCAGGGGTACATGTATACTAGGTGGGGGTACTGCAGCCTCCTGGGGATTGTCACAGTGGTGTACGGTAAGTACATGTCACTGTGCAGATCAGGGGGGATGTATACTAGGTGGGGGTACAACAACAGGGTGGTTTCTCACGAGCAAAAAACAATGCAATATATTTTTAGCAAATGTGTAACGGATAAACTGTTCATCTACCGGGGAACTTGGGGAACTGGGGAACACATAAAAGGAAGAGGTGGAGGGGTCACATTACATCTCAACAAATTCATGTATTATTCATTATGAAGCGTGGAAAGCATTGTTAAAAAGAAAATTCTCCAGAAAAAATACTGCATGCGCAAATGCGGCAAAGTGCTAAAAAGGGGGATTAATTAGCACCCTGCCTGTGTAAACATTATTTTTGTGCAAATATAGCTTCACGAACAACACATACAATTACTAAACATGTGCGAAACTTGCTTCACAGACCACGCATACAATCATTGTACAGTTATTGTACATGTGCAAACATAGGTGCAGTAAACATCACAATACCAATGGTGTCACATGTCACTCTGCTGTGACAGATCCGGGAAACCCTTGACACAGAAGTAGGTTTCAAAACATGTAATAACCTGGTCAGGAGGAATGTGGGCAGGGACATCGATTCAGCAAAATGCCAGGGGTAGGGAAGTGGCATCACACACCTGATATCACAGGAAGTGATGTCCTCTATAACCCTGGTGTCATCACCGGAAGTGGCATCACACACCCGGTCAGGAAGTGATGTCCTCTCTAACCCTGGTGACATCACCGGAAGTGGCATCACACACCTGATATCACAGGAAGTGATGTCCTCTATAACCCTGGTGACATCACCGGAAGTGACATCACACACCTGATATCACAGGAAGTGATGTCCTCTATAACCCTGGTGACATCACCGGAAGTGACTGGCAGGAGTAAAAAAAAAAAAGGACATAAATGTACAATTTGTAAAATACCAAATGGGTCCAATAACAGACCAGAATATTTTAGAAACCAGCAACATTCTAACACTGGTGCTGCCTTCATATGCCATGGATGGGGGTCATGACATGATGGGGTTAGACCCAATAGACTCAACAAAGGCAGAGGCACTGCCATAGATATGCCACTTCAGCATTGTATGGCCAGGTTCTTCCATATTTTGCCAGTTATAGCTGCACGTCAGGTCTGATAATGATTTGTTATTCGTATAGCGCTTTCGCCAAAGCACTTTTCATAGCACATATTTAAATACAATTATCATTCCAACAGAAGTTGCTACTCATTTATTAACCTCCGAAGAATTAAAGAATAAAAGGCTGGTTTGGCCTTGCTGGGATTCAAACCTGTAGATCACACAGGTAGATTGCAGCAACAAGTGCTTAACTCGCTGAGCTATCTTATCGCTTTGCTATTACAAATTCAATGCCATAATAAGAAAACTTGCCAAAACTGGCTGCACAATATGGGCTAGACATGCAATATCACTTATCATGCTGGCTGTAGCCTTGATGATGCACAGTGAAAAATGCCATGCCACAGTGTTGGCATGGCATGCCTTGGTGGGTTTGCACCAAAATGACAACCTAACCACATAATAACATTTATCATGCTTACTTTATCATAGATGCCCAGATAAATATACCAGGACACAGTAAGGAAAGGCAAGACTGGCTGCACCCAAATGCCAGTCTAGCCAGATAATTACACTTATGATTGTTTTATCAGAGATGTCCAGTGCAAAATGTCAAGCACAGAAAGAAATTGCTAGATTAGATGCACCATAATGGTAGTCTAGCTGCGTAATAACACTTACAATGCTTACTTCATTATATAGGGCCAGAAAATATGCCATGAGACAGTAAGAAATGACTAGACTGGCTGTACCAAAATGCCAGTTTAGTCACAAATACCTGCCACTAATACCGGTCATGCCTGCTTTATCATTGATGACCTTGATGTATTAGGGCACCCCTCTCTTACCCCACTTCTCCCGTACGTCTCATTTCCCTCCCACCCTCCTCCAACCCCCAAAATTTACTCCTCGGCCGAGTATTACCTCAATGTCCCTCTTTCTCGTCCCAGTACTTATATATGAGGCAAGGTGGTTCATATACAAGTACTGGGACGAGGAAGAGTGGCACTAAGAGTAATAAAGATTACTGGTAAATAATCTATTTAACAAAGCACACACATTCACACACCACTTGCTCCTTTATACATGCATTCATTCACCATACACTCATCCAAGCACGCCCAGCCAGTATAACATTTGCATTGTTAGGTAGCTGTGTTTAGTCTTGTTCACAAAATACATTGTTAGGTGTAGGCCTCTCTCCCCCTATACAGGACTCTTAAATTTAGCAGTGTTTAGTTTTGAACAAACATTGCATTGTTATGTAGCTGTGTTTAGTCCTGTTCACATACTGCACCGTTAGGTAGCTGTGTTTAGTCTTGTGCATAAATTGCATTGTCAGGGGGAGGCCCTTTCCCACTATTCAGGACTCTCAAATCTAGCTGTGTCTTGTTTCACACACACAGGTTGTCCTGTTCTACCTGGCACTCAACCTCCATCGTGAAACTTAATCCTCGATCCGTACCAGTCATCGAGGCACCATGTCACTCACTGGCCATAACCGTACAGCTCCCGGGTGCACCTCTCGCCCCACTGAGACCCATCACTCTTTAACCCCACTGCCACACAGCCCACCCCACTTCCACAGGGCACATCCATCTGGCATCCCTCACCCCCCCTTTCTCCCCTGCCCCATCCATACCCTCCCACCCCAAACTCTCACTCTTTACCCTACCCGTAGATCTCGATCTGCACAATCAAGAGCAACAAGTTGGAGAGACAGACCAGATAGCTCTCACCCACGGAACACACAATCCCAGACACAGCACATTCACATTCCCCCAACTATCTACAGACCACTCCCATCTCCCACTTCCTCTCATTTAGCACAGCAAGAGAAGCTCTAGCCAAAACTCCACTCACCAGAGAACCACCCACTCTCTCCCACACTCCCATGACCGCACATAATGCAAGGAAAGGGCGAGTCTGCAGTCAGCTAATGCCCCCCCCCCAGCATCTCCCATTCTCCGACACAGTTTGCGACCCCTGCCACCGCAATATAGGAGCGAAACCTCACTGCCCGGACCCAACCCAGTCCTAGCGCTCTTCACCTCCCTCCCCTGTCCACCCACTCCAACTACTCCCTCTTCCCCACACTCCACCTTCCCCCTTCCCTTCCCCCCTCACTGCCTCTCCCCACAGCAGACCCTGCTCTTCCCCCAAACACCACCCACCCTCCACCCACAAAGGCATCCCTCCAAATATCCTGCAACCTCATCAACGGCAGGTCTGTTTCCAAAAACAAACTCCACAACTTCGACCTCATCACAGAAGAAAACCCAGGCACCCTCTTCATTACTGAGACCTGGTTCTCGGATGACCACGAACCTCTCGTGCACGAGACCTTCCCACCTGGTTACATTCTCACCGTTTTTTAACAGATCTCGTAGGGGAGGCAGGCTTGCAATATTACACAAAGACCAATTCAAGCTATTAACCAAGGACACCTCCACTAGCACCAAATCCCTCCTGGTAAAACTCTGACTTGCACCATCCACCTCACACAGCTTTCTACTCCTCTATAGACCCCCCCGTCTATAACAAAAACTTTGCAGATACATTTGGTTAAGCTCTGGCCGCCAACCTCATGAAACACCCAACTCTCAGGAGACTTCAACATATGGTTCGACTCACCATCAAACCCCATGACCAGGTCACTTACAGACAGTCTAGATGCACTCAATCTGAAACATCACACATCCACACGAGAGGCCACACCCTTGATGCAATATTCAGCACCACAAACATATCCACCCAACCCCTGCGCCCACTGTCATGGTCGGATCACTTAGCACTCTGTTTCACCATACCGCTTAGCACTGGGGTCAGCGGCCAACACCCGACACGTCCTCCACAAACTGCCCCTTCCACTTTTCCATTATGGAACAAAGTGGTAATCACCCCAGATCTTGAACTCTTACTCCGCAACTCCCTCAACTCTTTCTCCCTAGCGGAAGGACCACCGGCAATTCACTCCTTCGACCTCTGGTTTACCAATGCCCTCAAACCCCTTACCCCATCAAAACGTTCCTCGCAGAGATGTGGAGCATCACCGAAGTGGTTCTCCCCCAATCTCAAACTCCTCAAAACTCTCAAGCACTGTCTGGAACGGGCCTGGAGAGCTGACCCTTCAGCCCAAAACAAAACCGCCCTAGCAAGGACAACCAGAACCTAGAGATTGGAAATCAGAAAAAGCAAGAAATCGTTCTATGGGAACCGAATCCAAAATGCTTGCAACCCTAGTAAGGAACTACATAAAATCAAAGCAGAATTAAAATCCCCCTCATGTTCTCGCTTGATCATCCCAAGCCTTATGCGACACCCTCTTGCTCCACTTCTACAACACCACCAACGAAAGACACAACGCCATCATCGCCAAACTAAAAATCCTACCACCACCACACACCCGCATCACCCCACACAAATCCCACCCCATTCACAATCTTCATTTTGACTCTTTCTCTCCCATCACACACTAGGAATTCCTGTCGCTGATAGTGACCAGTCGCCCGTCAGGCTCTCCGGAAGACGCGTGCTCACCCACCTTGCTCAAGAAAATACTAACCGCCAGCTTTGCAGGTAATGTCGCTTGCACAATCCTTAACCACTCACTCACGTCAGGATCCTTCCCGAAAGCCCTAAAAACATCCTACACCAAACCCGTTCTAAAAAAACTGACGCTTGACCCGCTTCTTCCCCAAAACTACCAACCTATCTCCAATACACATTACATCGCCAAATTAATTGACCGCACGGCTTACAAACAGCTTGGCCAATTTGCTGAATCTAATAACCTCCTAGACCCAGCACAATCAGGTTTCAGACCACTAAGGGGAACAGAAGCCTCCCCCTGGGACGACCTAAAAAGAACAGCTGACGCAGACGGCTGTGTGTTTCTCATCCTTCTAGACCTTTCTGCAGCTTTCGATACCATCGGTCACATGATTCTATTAGACAGACTACAAACACTAGGAATCAAAAGCACAGCCCTGTCGTGGATCTCTTCCTTCATATCTAACCGGTCGCAAATGATGCACCTGGACCCATTTACATCCATATCACGTCCAATTTGCAAAGGTGTTCCCCAAGGAGCATCCACGTGACCACTAATCTTCAACTTCTTCATACAATCCATTCCCGCAATCATCCGTTCATACAACCTTACCTGCTACAACTAAGCAATGATACCCAGATCATCTTCAAAATCCCAAATACTGGGGATTCGGCAGCCCGGAGCTGTCATCCTGCCTCTCTGATATTGATCACTGGATAACGACCAACCATCTCATCCTCAACCCTGGGAAAACCGAAATCGTACTCTTCGGGAAAACATTTCTCATCCCCCAACCAATCCCTTCACCCGAATCCCTAGGATGTGAATTCGACTCAGATCTATCCCTCACCCAACACACCACCAGTGTATCCAAAACCTGTTTCTTTCACCTACAGATTCTCAGGCAGATTTTCCCCTACCTCACCTATCCCCACCGCTTCTCGGTTATCAACTCCATCATCCTCTCCCGCCTTGACTATGGAAACTGCCTTTACCTTGGAGCCCCCGCATCCCAACTACGGAAACTCCCAAAGAATCCAAAATGCGGCAGCACACCTGCTCATTAACCTTCCCTCCAGAGAACACATCAGCCCTGGACTGAGAGCCCTCCACTGGCTCCCGATTGCTCGGCGCACCACCTTTGTAGCCATGTATATCACCCATCGCACAATCCACTACACTGGCCCGGAATTCCTGCGAGACAAAATTGTCCCTTACCAACCTTCCAGGAATCTCAGATCTCGCAATGCATTTCGTCTAGTGATCCCACCGAATAGCTCCATAAGACTTGGCAGCTCTTCCTTCTCCGTCCAAGCGCCAATCATCTGGAATTCCATCCCCCTACACATTTGCAACATCGAAAACCACCTGAAATTCAGGAAGGCCCTTAAAACCTGGCTCTTTCCAATACTCTCCTAAACCACCGCACCCTGTGAATACACCACTAATAAACTCCACCGCTTTCGATCATAACTCGGAGGCCGGCAGCTCTCGCAGCGGTTTCACCTGATACATCACCACTCTCTGCTCAACAACACTGCCTGCCGTCTAGAATTCAAGGTAAGCCAGCAGCTTTCGTTGTGGCTTTCCTGATCCACCAACATCCCACCCACAACAACATTCCAACCCTACAAGCACCCATACTAAGCCAGCAGCCTTCGCTGTGGCAACACTCGCCTCACACTTACTGCGTAACCGTGCCCACCAGTCCACATGAGACAATACGAGACAAAGGCCCTGGCTAGCACACGCACATCACTGCCTCTGTTAACCCGCAACACTCACCCTGGGAAGCTCCCACCACTAGCAACCCCCCCCATATCCCTATTCACCAAGCTAGGTCCAACAAGCTCTCGATGACTGTTACATTACGGATACTTACTATACATTCGGCTGTAACCCACAGCCTTTCATGCCTAGTCCCCCCCTCCACCTACACGAATCGAGGGGTAGCCCCCTCCGTTTGCTCGTTTTAATTGGAGACCCCAGCACCACGAAACCGGGGCCGCCTGCCGACCATAGAGGTTTCTCAATTTAGGCACAGCCTCTCTTGGCTTACTATATGACGAAACTTACTGCAGGGGGGCACCCGGGACTCACTACTCAAGGATTCTCTTCATAGCCCTCTACTCAAATTGCACTGTTAGTGTAGGCTCTAGCTTGTTTAGCCTTGTACTCCATTGCATTGTCAGGTGTAGGGCTCTCTCCCACTATACAGGACTCTGGAATCTAGCTGTGCTTAGCCTTGTTCTTAAATTTCACTGTTAGGTGTAGGCCTCCCTCACAATATACAGGACTCTCGAATGTACGGTACGTGTAGCTTGCACCACTAGCGTCGACACAGGCCGCAGGCACGGCCAAGCATCCATGCATGTTAGAATATGCCTATTGCTTAGCACATCCGGCCTAATGCACACATAGCCGACCAGACTAAAACACCTGACGTACCTCAACACCTCTATCACTAGGACGCAGCAACCACCACCGAAAGGAATTTGGTATAGCTGACACACATAAACTCTCTCAACAATAGCAATCTATCTCTAACCCTCAACAGCACCCACCAATGTGTCTGACCTCTCTTGGCCTGCTTAGTCAAGCCTTGCCAGCCACCTAAGTCCTAGAACGGCAACATGCACACATGCATCTCCTAAACCAACCCCCCTAGAACTCTCTATCGACATCGACTATGGTCACCAACGGCATTCAACCAAGGAAAAAAGCGCATTGAGGCCACACAAGTGGGGAAAGAGCGCTATATAAATAACAGAATACAATACAAGACAATACACACACACACACACACACACACACACACATGATTTATACACACACATACATTACATAACTCACACACACTATTACATTTAAAAAATATTTGTCCTTACCTTTCAGAATGCGTTGCTGCAGCTCCTCCTCTGCAGGCATGAGTCTGGCTCCGATGCACCAGCACGCATGCACACACACAAGGAACCAGCTCTGGTTCATGTCATGCGCAGCAGAGCACAGGAGCCAGAGCCATCCATGTCGTGCAGGGGTGGGAGGCTCTGGTTTCAAAATGAAATAATTTCTTCAAACTGACTTCAAAATAAAATGATTTCCATTTCGTAAAAAGAAAAGTCAGAAAGCAACATATCCATAACCCATCTTTAAAAACACCCAGTGAACGAAACATGAAGAACAAACTAAAATGTGTTATTGTCAATCAAAACCTCTGAGTGTGTACCTGTGAAGAAATAATTATGTGGTACTGAGACGAAGAAAACCACTGGAGGAATACAGAGTGTAAATAAAACAGAGAAGAAGGACTTTGACACGATGCCAGGGGAAGACACTATGCCGGGGCAAGTTCCACGGTAGCATTCAAAATCTTGGAGGCAGAGACCTTCGTAAGAGGAGAAGCCGCCAGTTTCCAATCAGCTGGGGGAGAAAGGCTGAGAGAAACTGGGACGCACAGCGTCCGATGCTGGAAAGAAACCGGAGTGCAGCTTCTAATGCGTGGCACTCGAGGAAGAGTGAGACGCGATAGACCGAAGTGGATGCAACACATCCTGAAAGAGAGCAACAGCTGGTGGCGTGACCGTATCCGGGTGGGCCTGGAAGCCCATTAATGACACCAATACCACTTTCCTAAAGGCATCACAGAGCGAGGCGATCGGAGTAGAGAAGGGTGGAGAAGCCAACCTGACATTCAAGAAAGAGGGTCCCAACCTGCCACAACTCCTGATGATGTTATTCCTGAAAAATAAATGTAACCGGGAAAGCGGGAGACCCGGGGGGGGGACTGCTGATAACTGGAGCTTGCATACTCCTCCCAGTCGAGATGAAGAGTCAAGAATATACGAGAAAGGATGGATTCATTATTGGAACGCACATACCCATTCCAGTCAGGATAAATTGTTGAATACCTGAGGAGGCTGAGAATCATCACTGGAACGTTCATACTCGTCCCATTCGAGAGTGTACGAGGAGAGTGAGAATCATTAGTGAAAGAGACTGTGAGGAGGCTGAGAATCATCACTGGAACGTTCATATTCGTCCAATTCGAGAGTGTACAAGGAGAGTGAGAATCATTAGTGAAAGAGACTGTGAGGAGGCTGAGAATCATCACTGGAACGTTCATACCCGTCCCATTCGAGAGTGTACAAGGAGAGTGAGAATCATTAGTGAAAGAGACTGTGAGGAGGCTGAGAATCATCACTGGAACGTTCATATTCGTCCAATTCGAGAGTGTAGAAGGAGAGTGAGACTCATTAGTGAAAGAGACTGTGAGGAGGCTGAGAATCATCACTGGATCATTCATACTCGTCCCATCGAGAGCGTACAAGGAGAGTAAGAATCATTAGTGAAAGAGACTGTGAGGAGGTTGAGAATCATCACTGGAACGTTCATACCCGTCCCATTCGAGAGTGTACAAGGAGAGTGAGAATCATTAGTGAAAGAGACTGTGAGGAGGCTGAGAATCATCACTGGAACGTTCATACCCGTCCAATTCAACAGTGCACAAGGAGAGTGAGGAGGCTGAGAATCATCATTGTAACGTTCATACTCGTCCCATTCGAGAGTGTACAAGGAGAGTGAGAATCATTAGAGAAAGAGACTGTGAAGAGGCTCAGAATCATCACTGGAATGTTCATACCCCTCCCATTCGAGTGTGTACAAGGAGAGTGAGAATCATTAGTGAAAGAGACTGTGAGGAGGCTGAGAATCATCACTGGATCGTTCATACCCGTCCCATTTGAGAGTGTACAAGGAGAGTGAGAATCATTAGTGAAAGAGACTGTGAGGAGGCTGAGAATCATCACTGGATCGTTCATACCCGTCCCATTCGAGAGTGTACAAGGAGTGCGAGAATGATTAGTGAAAGAGACTGTTGAAACCTTGAAGAACCCAGTGTCTGAACTGTGCGAGTTGATAAAAGTAGTTACAACTTAAAATACTTGATTGAAATGAACTTGCTGAGAAACCAGCTCACATGAGAAGGGAGTCATTCTCCTGTTCCTTAGTAGTTCTTATAGTGGTAGGGTCAGGATAGGTTAGTTTGGACAGTGGACAGAACTTGGTTTGTGTCAGGGGCTTGAGGGCGGAGAAGTGCGCTCAAAGCGGGAGGGGAGAAACATGCACAAAGGCAGGAGTGTAAGAAATCCTGCAGACAAGAAAGGATAGGCAAGCACTCCAGACAGGCAACAGAGGCAGTGAACAGGAAGGGTTAGAGAGTGCAACTTTAGCTTCCCACTGGAGGTGTACCCAGAATGGGGGAAGAATTTCCCTCAGGGTCTGGTGAAACTCTAGCCCTCTGAGCTGGTTACTGTTACAGGGCCCCACTCTAAATGCTCATGGAAAGGAGCAGCAGGAATGGGTGTCTGTGTCTGGACCCTAAAGCACAAACAAGGAAACAGTACTCACAAGACTGAAGCCTGTATGGGTCCAGCAGGAACTGAACAATGACTGCCTCCTGAAGCAGGAACCAGCACACTGTTAACAATATGGCACATAGTGCAATACTGAAACGCGACAAAGGAAAGGGTCAGAGATTGCCTGCTGGGAAACCCAGCAGCCAAACTCTGAACAAAGAATTTACACAAGCACAACTGAGGACAAGAAAAGTAACAGAAATATCCAGGGAAGGATAGAAAGTCAAAGTAAGCAAGGTTCAGGACAGAGACCAGGAAGAAAGAGGAAAAGCAAGAAGAAAAGAATCTAAGTGCAATGGTACAGGAGACTGGAACTTCAGACTAGAACGTAAGGACCGGAATCAAGGAACAGTGGACTGAACTAGAGATCAGGAGCAAGAAAACTCAGGACTGAAACTCTGGAATAGGATAGCAAGGACTGAACTTAAGACTGGTGGCAAGGAACTGTAACAGTGGCCTGGAATAACAAGGGCGGGACTGCAGACAGATAACAAGGAAACTCAGGACTGGAATCTAAGAAGCTAAAGCCAGGTAACACGGACTATGGGCACAGAACAAGGAACTGCAGGCAAGGAACAAGATGATAGGTGGTAGAGAGCAAGGGGCTGCAGACAGGGAACAGAGGACTGCAAGCACGGTAACAGGGCTGCAGTGCAGTAAGCACAGAGGTGCAGGGCATTGTAGGCAGAGTAGCAGGGCTGCAAAGCAGGGAGCACAGAGGTGCAGGATAGTACAGGCAGAGTAGCAGGGCTGCAAAGCAGGGAGCACAGAGGTGCAGGATAGTACAGGCAGAGTAGCAGAGCTGCAAGACAGGGAGCACAGAGGTGCAGGGCGGAAGGCATGGGAGTGAAGGCAGAGGAGCACGGCAGTGTAGGCAGAGTAACAGGGTTGCAAGGCAGGGAGCACAGGGCACTAGAACAAGAGCAGGCTCTGGAAGCAAAAGAGAAAGGGTGGTTATCCAAGGATCAAAGGTTGTGAGTGAACTCCATGCAAGAGCCCTGTGCTCCTGCAGGCAGCTGCTTACATGCTGACCATCCCTCTGCTGAAGTAGGCTCTTTAGCAGCACCTGGAGCAGCACACCTGAAGGTAATCTTCCTCCTCCATCTTTGGTCCTGGGAAAGTGAAAGCAGCACTGATCGCTAAGGCTTATGGGGATTGTAGTTCTAAGACTGCTGCATAGGAATAGCCAGGACACGAGAACTGGGCCAAGGTGCATTATGTGATATGTAGTTTGTGAAATTAAATAAGGAAGTTCCAAAGTCTTGCAAGTGTAAAGACAAAATTATGAATAGTTATTGTCCAGGGAGGCTTATGGGAATGAGTCCAAAATAGTCGAAAATGGGTGTCAATTAGTGCTCCAGTGGCACAGTTTGGGACTCTTGTGATGACTGACGAGCACCTTAGTTAGCTTTGTTAGGTAGGGAACATCCTTAGTCTAGGGAAAGTTAGGAGTTTTCATCTTTCATTAAATAAAATACAATAGTGAGATGGCAAACCAGAGTCTGTGTTATTCTTCTGACCCACCACAGGGGGCAGAGGCAGGGGAGGGCATGAGGGAGCACTGGCTGTTGCTGGTAGATTATGCTTATGTTCCTGCCCTCTTGATTGTCCAGTGCCTCTCCCCGGGCGCTATTAAGGACTCTCCCCCCCCCCCTCTGCCTCTTGCTAGCTTTAAATGGGACCTAATGCCCTTTGCCATTGTAAAAGTCTCTTTCCCTCTTTGCTGGCTCTATGGGGGATGTAGTGCATGTTAGGAAGACCTTTCCATAGCCCTCTGGTGAGGGCGTTATGACATGACTTCTGCCCGGCAGGAGTAAAAGACTGAGTAGTGGCTAAACCACCCTCACACTATTACAAACCAGCAGTGACCCCAATCATAAAGGTCAAACGGGCACAGTCAAGAGATATACCTCCTTCATGGGCTGAGGTCAGGCTGTACTCTTAAGAAGGGTGTAAATGTCAGGACAGTAGCAACCTGAAAGGCCATAGTAGGAATGTCCCAAAATAAAGAAATGTCCAATCAAGGTTCTATACAAAGATATATTGTGGTAAGTCAGACACAGGAGACTGACGAGAAGACCTGTTTCAAGGGTGTTTATTAAAGAAAAGAACAACCAGAACTAGTCCCATGTCTACGATGAGGTTCCCCATCTTAAAAAAGAAAATGACAACCAGTATTCCTCAGAATGTCTCTCACAAATTATGTCCTCCGTCCAAACCTATTTATCCGATGCTCGCCCTACCACTAAAAGTAACCAAACTGTAACAAACCTTAGTAAATTACATCCACTATACTTATGGCCAGGGAGGCTGGTTTCTGAGCCACCCCCCGGCTGTCTTTGGTTCTCCTTTTTAACTCTTTAAGGCTGAAAGATGGCAAGAGGGAATGGTGTGGTGTAAATTGAAGGGAAGCTGGCTTAGGAAAGAGCCGTGGGGGACTCTATAGGGAGACTGAAAAATGGCAAGAGGGAATGGTGTGGTGTAAATTGAAGGGAAGCCGGCTTAGGAAAGAGCAACGGGGGACTCTATAGAGAGACTGAAAGATGGCAAGAGGGAATGGTGTGGTGTAAATTGAAGAGAAGCTGGTTTAGAGAGACTGAAAGATGGCAAGAGGGAATGGTGTGGTGTAAATTGAAGGGAAGCTGTCTTAGGAAAGAGCCGCGGGGGACTCTATAGGGAGACTGAAAGATGGCAAGAGGGAATGGTGTGGTGTAAATTGAAGGGAAGCTGGCTTAGGAAAGAGCCACGGGGGACTCTATAGAGAGACTGAAAGATGGCAAGAGGGAATGGTGTGGTGTAAATTGAAGGGAAGCTGGCTTAGGAAAGAGCCACGGGGGACTCTATAGAGGGACTGAAAGATGGCAAGAGGGAATGGTGTGGTGTAAATTGAAGGGAAGCTGGCTTAGGAAAGAGCCACGGGGGACTCTATAGAGAGACTGAAAGATGGCAAGAGGGAATGGTGTGGTGTAAATTGAAGGGAAGCTGGCTCAGGAAAGAGCCACGGGGGACTCTATAGAGGGACTGAAAGATGGCAAGAAGGGAACAGTGTGGTGTAAATTGAAGGGAAGCTGGCTTAGGAAAGAGCCACGGGGGACTCTATAGAGAGACTGAAAGATGGCAAGAGGGAATGGTGTGGTGTAAATTGAAGGGAAGCCGGCTTAGGAAAGAGCCGCGGGGACTCTATAGAGAGACTGAAAGATGGCAAAAGGGAATGGTGTGGTGTAAATTGAAGGGAAGCTGGCTTAGGAAAGAGCCACGGGGAACTCTATAGAGAGACTGAAAGATGGCAAAAGGGAATGGTGTGGTGTAAATTGAAGGGAAGCTGGCTTAGGAAAGAGCCACGGGGGACTCTATAGAGGGACTGAAAGATGGCAAGAGGGAATGGTGTGGTGTAAATTGAAGGGAAGCTGGCTTAGGAAAGAGCCACGGGGGACTCTATAGAGAGACTGAAAGATGGCAAGAGGGAATGGTGTGGTGTAAATTGAAGGGAAGCTGGCTCAGGAAAGAGCCACGGGGGACTCTATAGAGGGACTGAAAGATGGCAAGAAGGGAACAGTGTGGTGTAAATTGAAGGGAAGCTGGCTTAGGAAAGAGCCACGGGGGACTCTATAGAGAGACTGAAAGATGGCAAGAGGGAACAGTGTGCTGTAAATTGAGGGGAAGCTGGCTTAGGAAAGAGCCGCGGGGGACTCTATAGAGAGACTGGGAAGAGAGGCAGAGCATTGAGCAGCCAGGACCCCAAGTAAGTATATAGTGATCATAGAAGCAAAGGTTTGCACTGGTCCAGAAATACCCTAGGATGGAAGAGTTGTGAGAAGGACAAGGTTAATAGCACATCGAACGCAACAAAAGATGATTTTAATGTGTGTCAACTGCTGTGAGCTGCGGCCTTCTGTGAGTTGAGGTGTGACATCCCTGTCTTTCCACACCAAGCATGTAACTATGTCCAGCCATTCATGCACAGGAAAGCTTGTCCTTGCAGTAAAATCTGCCCTGTAACTCTGCACCTGTGTTACTCTATCCACAGAGGAGAAGTCTCCAGGACCTAGCATTGGGCTCATTGCTGGAGTGATCCTTGCAGTTGTGCTCGCTGTGGGGCTGGCTGCTTTCGGAGTTTGGTTTGCCTTTTTCAGAAACAAGCGTCCAGGTAAGCACTGCACCATTGGATAATTATAGTGTTGCTGCCATTACTCTGTAATTCATGGCATTGGGCTGTGAGGGGGCAGCAGGGGCTTAAGATTGCCTTGTCACCTGTGACTATGGAAGGGTAAACTTCTAACCTCTTGTGGCCGGTTTGCCATGCAGTAATATCTCGTAACTTATATCACCCATGACATTTAAGTTGGGCGTACCTTCTAACCTGTCACCTGCATGGCATGTAGAGGAATCGCATAACCTATATGAGTGGGCATACCTTCTAATCTGCTCGCTGTCTGGCATGCAGGGACTTCTCGTAACCTATATCAGCCATGGCATGTGAGTGGGTGTACCTTCTAACCTGCTGCCTGTATGGCATGCAGGGATATCTCATGACCTACATCTGCTACGGGATGTCAGTGGATGTACCTTATAACCTGTTGCCTGCATGGCATGCAGGGGTATCTTGTAACCTATATCAGCTGTGGCATATTACTGGGCGTACCTTCTAACCTGTTGCCTGCATGGCATGCAGGGGTATCTTGTATCCTATACCAGCCATGGGATGTGAGTGGGCGTACCTTCTAACCTGTCGCCTGCATGACATGCAGGGGTATCTACTAACCTATACCACCCATGGCATGTGAGTGGGTGTACCTTCTAACCTGTCGCCTGTATGGCATGCAGGGGTATCTCGTAACCTATATCAGCCACGGGATATGAGTGCGCAAACCTTCTAACCTGTCGCCTGCATGGCATGCAGGGGTATCTTGTAACCTATACCAGCCATGTGATGCGAGTGGGCGTACCTTCTAACCTGTCGCCTGCATGGCATGCAGGGGTATCTACTAACCTATATCACCTGCATGGCATATGAGTGGGTGTACCTTCTAACCTGCCGCCTGCATGGCAGGCAGGGGTATCTCGTAACCTATACCACCTATGGCATGTGAGTGGGTGTACCTTCTAACCTGTCGCCTGCATGGCAGGCAGGGGTATCTCGTAACCTATACCACCCATGGCATGTGAGTGGGTGTACCTTCTAACCTGTCGCCTGCATGGCATGCAGGGGTATCTCGTAACCTATACCAGCCATGGGATATGAGTGGGCATACCTTCTAACTTGCTGTCTGTACGCATACAGGGGTATCTCGAAACCTATATTGGCCATAGGATATGAGTGGGTGTACCTTCTAACCTGTCGCTTGCATGGCATGTAGGAGTATCTCATAACCTATACCAGCCATGGCATATGAGTAGGTGTACCTTCTAATCTGCCGCGTGTATGCCATGCAGGGGTATCTTGTAACCTATATCACCCACGGGATATGAGTGGGCGTACCCTCTAACCTGTCACCAGCATGGCATGCAGGGGTATCTCATAACCTATACCAGCCTTGGCATATGAGTAGGCGTACCTTCTAACCTGCTGCCTGTATGCAATGCAGGGGTATCTTGTAACCTATATCAGCCATGGGATATGAGTGGGCGCACCTTCTAACCTGTCGCCTGCATGGCATGCAGGGGTATCTCGTAAACCTATATCAGCCATAGCATATGAGTGGGTGTACCTTCTAACCTGCCGCTTGTATGGCATGCAGGGGTATCTCGTAACCTATATCAGCCTTGGCATGAGTGGGCGTACCTTCTAACCTGTCGGCCGCATGGCATGCAGGGCTATCTACTAACCTATATCACCTGCATGGCATATGAGTGGGCGTACCTTCTAACCTGCCGCCTGCATGGCATGCAGGGGTATCTCGTAACCTATATCACCCAAGGGATGAGTGGGCGTACCTTCTAACCTGTCGCCTGCATGGCATGCAGGGGTATCTCGTAACCTATATCAGCCATGGCATATGAGTGGGTGTACCTTCTAACCTGTCGCCTGCATGGCATGCAGGGGTATCTCGTTACCTATATCATCCATGGCATATGAGTGGGCGTACCTTCTAACCAGTCGCCTGCATGGCCTGCAGGGGTATCTCGTAACCTATACCAGCCATGGCATATGAGTGCGTGTACCTTCTAACCTGTCACCTGTATGGCATGCAGGGGTATCTCATCACCTATATCGGCCATGGCATATGAGGGCGTACCTTCTAACCTGTCACCTGCATGGCATGCAGGGGTATCTCAAACCTATATCACCCATGGCATATGAGTGTGTGTACCTTCTAACCTGTCGCCTGTATGGAATGCAGGGGTATCTCGTAACCTATATCTGCCACAGCATATGAGTGGGCGATCCTTCTAACCTGTCACCTGTGATTGGCCAAAGGGAACAGCTTAGGTAAATGTCCAATGAGAGGCCAGGAGTGGGTTTAGAGGGGGAGAACAGGGCTATAAAAAGCTAGGTGATGCAGGGAGGGTGACAGGTGTTCAGTCGAGGTCAGGAGCAGAGAAGGTGGAACAAGAGACCCACGGGGAGGGTGTGGCAGGTGGAGAAGGATTGCAGGGAGACTGTGGAGTGTTGAGATAGATCCAGAGGGGAGGGTGTCTCAGGTGGAGAAGAACTGTGAAGTGCATTGAGATAGTGAAGGTTAGGTGTTGGGTGTCAGAGGCACTACGTGAGTGGTTTGTGAGGGAATGAATGGAGGAAGGATAGATAGGAGTTAGGATTAGGCTTAAGACAGGCTGTGTGCGTGCGGGGTGTATGCATTAAAGAGGGAAGTGAGACACAAGAGGGTAACAGGGAGTAGAGGCAGGCGCATTGGTGGGAGTAGGGGGTGTTGGAGAGAAGGAAGACCAGGGAGAGTTGGTGGGCGGAGACATAGTGGAGCATCAAAAACTGAGGATAGAGTGGCACGAGCGAGATCGGTAAGACCAGGATGCAGACCTAGCAAGGGGTGGTGGGAGACCGCTTGGACGGTAGAAATAGAAGTGGAAATAAGCAGTAAGATCAGTGGAAGAAGAATGGAGAAGGGGTGTGAGGGAAGGAGGCTGCAGTGTGAGGAGAATCTGTGGAAGGAGAGCAGAGAGAGACAGTGAGAAGCAGGGGGAGGGGTGTGAGGGAAAAGAGACTGCAGTGAGGAGAATCTGTGGAAGGAGAGCAGAGAGAGACAGTGAGAAGCAGGGGAGGGGTTTTAGGGAAAGGAGACTGGAGTGAGAAGAATCTGTGGAAGGAGATAGACAGTGAGAAGCAGGGGGAGGGGTGTTAGGGAAAGGAGACTGGAGTGAGGAGAATCTGTGGAAGGAGAAAGACAGTGAGAAGCAGGGGGAGGGGTTTTAGGGAAAGGAGACTGGAGTGAGGAGAATCTGTGGAAGGAGAGCAGTGAGAAGCAGGGGGAGGGGTGTGAGGGAAAAGAGACTGGAGTGAGGAGAATCTGTGGAAGGAGAGCAGTGAGAAGCAGGGGGGGTGTGAGGGAAAAGAGACTGGAGTGAGGAGAATATGGAAGGAGAGCAGCGAGAGACAGTGAGAAGCAGGGGGAGGGGTGTGAGGGAAAAGAGACTGGAGTGAGGAGAATCTGTGGAAGGAGAGCAGTGAGAAGCAGGGGGGGTGTGAGGGAAAAGAGACTGGAGTGAGGAGAATATGGAAGGAGAGCAGCGAGAGACAGTGAGAAGCAGGGGGAGGGGTGTGAGGGAAAAGAGACTGGAGTGAGGAGAATCTGTGGAAGGAGAGCAGTGAGAAGCAGGGGGAGGGGTGTGAGGGAAAAGAGACTGGAGGGAGGAGAATCTGTGGAAGGAGAGAGACAGTGAGAAGCAGGGGGAGGGGTGTGAGGGAAAAGAGACTGGAGTGAGGAGAATCTGTGGAAGGAGAGCAGAGAGAGACAGTGAGAAGCAGGGGGAGGGGTGTTAGGGAAAAGAGACTGGAGTGAGGAGAATCTGTGCAATGATTGTTGAAAGGAAAGAGAACAGTGAAACCAGGCAGCCCGTTCCTTGGGATGCCCCTGAGGGAGAGGGTTAGAGAAGGCCATAGCCTTTTAGGCCCCCCATAAGGTAAGGGATATCCCAGACCATAGGGGTCACCCATTGATAGTCAACGGATATTGGAGGGACATTGTGGGTAATGGGGAAGCCTGGGTTAGGGGGTGACCACTTGGAGGTTGAGGTAAGTGGCAGGGACCTCCTCTAATCTGGAATGTCCTATTGTTTCGAAATACTGGTTTCTTTCTTTTATATAAAATGTTCAAGTGTATTCATTGCCATGAGATTCTTGGAGCAAGGGGTCGCAATGCATGAAATGAAACAGACCTACAGTATCAAAACAATCCTGAGAGTGGCTCGAGTGGCTCGCAGTACAGGGGTCACAATGCATAAAATGAAACAGACCTACAGTTTCCTAACTATCCTGGGAGTGGCTCGCAGTCCAGTGATGAGATTCCTGGAGCAAGGGGTCGCAATGCATAAAATGAAACAGACCTACAATGTCATAACAATCCTGGGAGTGGCTCGCAGTCCAGTGATGAGATTCCTGGAGCAAGGGGTCGCAATGCATAAAATGAAACTGTCAAGGATGCCACTCTAATAAGAGTGGCACAAGACACCCAGAAGAGTTTGGGTGCTGAAATAAAGTGGACAGACAAGTACACACACTGCAGAACGGAAAGAGAACGAAGAGTAGGGAAGAGTAGCAAGGGAAAAGGTACAGAGTGAATACCCTCTTGGGGTGTATGCAGAATAGGAAAAGAGTATTCCACGAACCTTGGAAATACTCTAGCCTTCTGCACAGTTTGCTATAACAGAGTCCCACGCTGTTTGCTCATGACTTGGAACAGCAGCTATGGGTGTCTGTAATGTAGAAACAAGACAAAGGAAGGGGCAGAGGTTGACTGATGGGAACCAACAGACAAGCTCTGAACAAAAGGGTCAACAAACAGTACAAGAGATGTTACTACAGACAAATCCAGGAAAGGAGGAGATAGCAAACTAGCAGAAGGTATAGAAGGGAAAGTCGAGTAACGGGAAAGGATAGCAGAGGACAGTAAGATACAAGGTAGAGAGCTCCGAGGAGCAGGGAAGTAGTGAGTAAGTCCACAGGAGTAGGACGGTAAGGTAGAAAGCCAGAGGAAAAGGGTTTAGGGCAGCCGGAGAGAGGTAGGCTGTAGAGCAGGGAGCCCAGAGGACAAGGGCTAAGGCAGCCGGAGTGAGGCAGGCTGTAGAGCAGGGAGCCCAGAGGACAAGGGCTAAGACAGCCGGAGAGAGGTATGCTGTAGAGCAGGGAGCCCAGAGGACAAGGGCTAAGGCAGCCGGAGTGAGGCAGGCTGTAGAGCAGGGAGCCCAGAGGACAAGGGCTAAGGCAGCCGGAGTGAGGCAGGCTGCCGAGTAGGAAGCCCAGAGGACAAGGGCTAAGACAGCCGGAGAGAGGTAGGCTGTAGAGCAGGGAGCCCAGAGGACAAGGGCTAAGGCAGCCGGAGTGAGGCAGGCTGTAGAGCAGGGAGCCCAGAGGACAAGGGCTAAGGCAGCCGGAGTGAGGCAGGCTGCCGAGCAGGAAGCCCAGAGGACAAGGGCTGAGGCTGGAAAGCAGCAGAGCGAGATCAGCTGCAATGTGGAGAGCCCGCAGGGCAAGGGCGGAGGCTGGAAGGCAGCAGAGCGAGATCCGCTGCAATGTGGAGAGCCCGGCAGGGCAAGGGCGGAGACTGGAAGGCAGCAGAGCGTGATCCGCTGCAATGTGGAGAGCCCGGCAGGGCAAGGGCGGAGACTGGAAGGCAGCAGAGCGTGATCCGCTGCAAAGTGGAGAGCCCGGCAGGGCAAGGGCGGAGACTGGAAGGGGCAGCAGAGCGTGATCCGCTGCAATGTGGAGAGCCCGGCAGGGCAAGGGCGGAGACTGGAAGACAGCAGAGCGTGATCCGCTGCAAGGTGGAGAGCCCGGCAGGGCAAGGGCGGAGACTGGAAGGCAGCAGAGCGTGATCCGCTGTAATGTGGAGAGCCCGCAGGGCAAGGGCAGAGACTGGAAGGCAGCAGAGCGTGATCCGCTGCAATGTGGAGAGCCCGGCAGGGCAAGGGCGGAGACTGGAAGGCAGCAGAGCGTGATCCGCTGCAAAGTGGAGAGCCCGGCAGGGCAAGGGCGGAGACTGGAAGGGGCAGCAGAGCGTGATCCGCTGCAATGTGGAGAGCCCGGCAGGGCAAGGGCGGAGACTGGAAGACAGCAGAGCGTGATCCGCTGCAAGGTGGAGAGCCCGGCAGGGCAAGGGCGGAGACTGGAAGGCAGCAGAGCGTGATCCGCTGTAATGTGGAGAGCCCGCAGGGCAAGGGCAGAGGCTGGAAGGCAGCAGAGCGAGATCCGCTGCAATGTGGAGAGCCCGGCAGGGCAAGGGCGGAGACTGGAAGGCAGCAGAGCGTGATCCGCTGCAATGTGGAGAGCCCGGCAGGGCAAGACTGTGAGGAAGGGAGCCTGGAAGGCTATGGCTGGAGGCAGCAGGGTGGAGCAAGCAACAAGGCAGGGTCCAAGCAGAAGTGATGATTAACAGCAAACAAGGATCCGTAGTCAGAAGCGAAAGGTGGAGGAAGGACTCTCAGATGCAAGAGGCTGAGCCACTGCAGGCAGCAGCCTTTATACTGCCTAGCCCAGCACAGAGGCAGGCTAATTGGTTTCACCTGGCGAATCACACCTGCGGGCAATCGGCCACCTCCCTTTCTGTTCCTGGGCTGGTGGAAGCAGGACCAGACTCTAAGGCTTCTGGGGGGTGTAGTTCCATAGAAAACCAATAGGAACGGCCAGGAAACAATGCTTGCGGCCAGGTGCATTATGGTATGCGTAGTTAGTTGACAATAATCATTTAGCAGCAAAGTCCAAATGGAGCATAAATGGATGTGCCCATGGCGCAGGCATGACAGTATGCCCCTCTCCAGGCCCCTCTCCAGGCTCCCTGAAGACCGACCTGTAGGAAGAGTGTCTGTTCCACAGTACAAAAGTCTTACTCAAAAAGACACATCATGAGGCACCAGAAACGAGTTGTAAGGTGAGAGTCTTGAATGACGGAGCCGGTACCAATGTTCTGAACCTTTGATGTAGAATTCAGAAAAGATGAAGTCTTTGGAACACAGACCCCAACTGTGTGTGCATGAAGAGAGGAACTGCGAAAAACTGCTGCAGGCTCCAAGATAGATTTTGCCTTGACGGGCAACAGTATGATGCTGGAAAGTGGAGCCATAGGTACAGCAGAGTTGGTATCTTTAGGAAGGTTTTCCAAGACATCCGAAGTAGTAATGACAACATTAGGGTTAGCCATAGAGAGTTCAGAGGATACAGCAGCGGTGAGATCTTGGATGGCTATAGGGGGTATCGATGCTGTAACTAGGTGTGAGGGTGCCATGAGAGAGCCAGCGGGCTGGAAAGCACCTGAGACTGGTAGAGTAGAGTCTGGCAGTCTTAGTGCTATAGATATACCAGCAGGAACAACTGGAGTAGTAGTTTCAGGATTCACAATAGCTATAGCAACCTCAAGATCTGTAGCAGGGACTTCAGGAGTCTCAAATGTGTCCGGGGGTTTAGGAACCACAGCAGCAGGCAGATCATGAATAGCAGTTGGAAGTTCGAGTGCTATAGCAGCTACAGACAGATCAGGTGTTGCAACTACTGGTAGATCGGGTACCACAACCACTGGCGATTCAGGGGGTATCGAAGAAACAGAAGATGTTAATTGCTCGAGAGTGATGTCTGATAGCACAGCCACACTTTGGCAAGCCCCGCTTGCCACTTCAGCATGCTCGGTGTGAACTGTGCCAGTCTCTTCAGCTGCCATTGTCATTGCAGAGGAGGTTGTAGGTGTGAGTACTGGACGATAGGCAAGGGTGAGGGCGGAATCATCCTTTGACTCAGAGGGATTTTCAATCAGTAGACCACCCTTGTCTTGTGGTGCAATGACTGTGTGCGTGATTTGACCCACCGGAGGAGTTAATTCTTTTCTGTCAGTACAACAACCTGAGTTTCTGCGGCTGGAAGGTGAAACAGCTGTGTCAATCTCTAGAAGGGATACGTATGCTATATTTAGGTCTTCCATCTGCTTGGTAAAAGTCTGTATACTTTTCTGTATGGCAACTCCAGGCCTAATCATGTCGATCTCTAAAGATAAGATGTCAGGTGTTGGACATATTGTCAGAAGGTCTGGTGACTTGTGTCCCTTCATAAGATTCTTATAATACAAAGAAACAAAGTCGTCATAGAGGTCTTCGGTCTTTCTTTTAAGGCGTAGGAGTTGTTCGTGTAGCAGGTAAGTATCATTAGTTTGATCTAAAGCTTCAGAAGCTGGTGTGGCAGAAAATTCGGTTGTAGCAATGGGAAGACTGACCTTAGGGTTATCGTGGTTAGTAGATACTGTGGAAGTATTAAGACAACCGATGGTTAGTATAGGTCTTTTGTACCCAGAACCAGATGCACAAACCTCAGGGTAATGACTCCCTTGTCCTGTCAAATAAGGGTTTCCAGCATTCTGGGGAGCTTGCCAAGCTGAACTTGCGCATATTACACTGGCAACGGCGTATTCTGGTTTAGATTCTCTCACAATGAGTGATATGTCCTTAGCTGTTGCGGTGTTAGAAGGCTTATCAGAAGACGCAGGAGAGTTTTCCACTGTTTGGTCTAACAAGATCTGTAAGAATTCATTATCTTGCTGTAGCTCTGCAACAGATAAGGACTGCGGATCATAGTCGCAAATGTCATAATAATTGTACATGGAAGAAGGGTCAGCTAGCCAGAGAGTATAGTATCGTGCTTGTAAATCTTTGTTTACTAAGGCGAGTCTGTTCTTTAGACTAGGTTTCTTGTCTGCTGTCTTTAGGGAAACCATAGGTTTATGCAAAGGTTTCTTAACTCGAAAGGAAAGCATCTTTGGTCTGTGTGTGCCTTTCCGGCCAATGAAATAAGAAATTTTTGGCTCTTGCATTCTGTCAAGGATGGCACTCTAATAAGAGTGGCACAAGACACCCAGAAGAGTTTGGGTGCTGAAATAAAGTGGACAGACAAGTACACACACTGCAGAACGGAAAGAGAACGAAGAGTAGGGAAGAGTAGCAAGGGAAAAGGTACAGAGTGAATACCCTCTTGGGGTGTATGCAGAATAGGAAAAGAGTATTCCACGAACCTTGGAAATACTCTAGACTTCTGCACAGTTTGCTATAACAGAGTCCCACGCTGTTTGCTCATGACTTGGAACAGCAGCTATGGGTGTCTGTAATGTAGAAACAAGACAAAGGAAGGGGCAGAGGTTGACTGATGGGAACCAACAGACAAGCTCTGAACAAAAGGGTCAACAAACAGTACAAGAGATGTTACTACAGACAAATCCAGGAAAGGAGGAGATAGCAAACTAGCAGAAGGTATAGAAGGGAAAGTCGAGTAACAGGAAAGGATAGCAGAGGACAGTAAGATACAAGGTAGAGAGCTCCGAGGAGCAGGGAAGTAGTGAGTAAGTCCACAGGAGTAGGACGGTAAGGTAGAAAGCCAGAGGAAAAGGGTTTAGGGCAGCCGGAGAGAGGTAGGCTGTAGAGCAGGGAGCCCAGAGGACAAGGGCTAAGGCAGCCGGAGTGAGGCAGGCTGTAGAGCAGGGAGCCCAGAGGACAAGGGCTAAGACAGCCGGAGAGAGGTATGCTGTAGAGCAGGGAGCCCAGAGGACAAGGGCTAAGGCAGCCGGAGTGAGGCAGGCTGTAGAGCAGGGAGCCCAGAGGACAAGGGCTAAGGCAGCCGGAGTGAGGCAGGCTGCCGAGCAGGAAGCCCCTGCCTAGCCCAGCACAGAGGCAGGCTAATTGGTTTCACCTGGCGAATCACACCTGCAGGCAATCGGCCACCTCCCTTTCTGTTCCTGGGCTGGTGGAAGCAGGACCAGACTCTAAGGCTTCTGGGGGGTGTAGTTCCATAGAAAACCAATAGGAACGGCCAGGAAACAATGCTTGCGGCCAGGTGCATTATGGTATGCGTAGTTAGTTGACAATAATCATTAAGCAGCAAAGTCCAAATGGAGCATAAATGGATGTGCCCATGGCGCAGGCATGACAGAAACAGACCTACAGTGTCATAACAATCCTGGGAGTGGCTCGCAGTCCAGTGATGAGATTCCTGGAGCAAGGGGTCGCAATGCATGAAATGAAACAGACCTACAGTGTCATAACAATCCTGGGAGTGGCTCGCAGTCCAGGGGTCGCAATGCATAAAATGAAACAGACCTACAGTGTCATAACAATCCTGGGAGTGGCTCGCAGTACAGGGGTCGCAATGCATGAAATGAAACAGACCTACAGTGTCATAACAATCCTGGGAGTGGCTTGCAGTTCAGTGGTTATAAGTTATAGGCGACTGTGATCTAGTGGCCATTTTGCAAGATGTCATACAAGCTCTAGGGTGGTGCTGTCTCGCACGCATGTTACAGGGCTGTCCCTTTGGGGGTTACCTTTACAAGTGACCATAAAAGATGCATTCATGTGGAGGTGGGAGCTCACTGCCACAGGATTTCAGCACAAAGCAGGTCACCCCTCGATAAGCCTTTTTTCAAATTAATGTTCTGGAGATACACGCTGTACAATAAGCTCTCCAGATTCCCAGCACTCCTCCTTCAGAAGTTTTCTAATGCACATGGACAACACAACAGCCATGTTTTATATAAACAAAGCAGAACAGTCCCCAACGTTGTCACAAATTACCCAGCAAATGTAACCGTGGCACATGGAGACCTGTTTATTCAAGCTCAACATGTCCTGGGAGGCAACTGCTTGGCTGGCAGCCCTGAGCAGGTTAGTGGTTCAGGGACACGAGTGGGACACAAGTACACGCAAACAAAGCTTAGAAACATGGGAGCATCTGGAGACACTTAATTATCTAGGTCTCTTTCTTTCCCTCTCCCTTTCTCTCTTCCCCATCCCCCTCTCTTTCTCTTTTTTATATCTAAACACCCTCTGGGAATTGCAAACTCTCCCTACTCTAACCAGCTGTTGTTGGTCTAAAGGGACGTGGGGAATTGTGCCTTGCAGACACCCTGCTAGATGTGACAGTTGCTTTCACGCTCTCTCTCCTCTCCCTTCTCTCTCCCTACACTCCTTCTCCACTCCTCATGCCTTTACTCTCTCCTCTTTTCTGTCACTCCAATGTCTTTTTCACTTTCTAGGCCTTGCCTCCACCCGTTGATGTTACCTCCCCCCCCCCCCCCCCCTCCAGGGACTGGTGTAAAGCAGTCCATACAACTACAGAGGGTGCATGGCTGGTGTGAGGAATTGCCATCTGGCAAGTGTGTGAAAGCTTTGGCTTTTTTTACTTTTATTAATTAATACACAATGCAGGTAATTCCATCTCTGAAAGAGTAATATGCTGATCAGAGTCCCCTTTCATAAACCTCATGCCATAAGCGCAGTGTGCATCTGTGCCCTGCTGCATCAGCATCCTGATTGCAGCGCCTGCTCTGCAAGTGGCATGGAGCATGTTCAGAGATCACAGCTGCTCATTTGACAGCTCCAGTGATGGCGCAAGGACTGCATTTAAGATGTCTCCTTTACCAAAACTATGATTATCATAAGTAGTCCATGATGGTGGCAGTGTAAGCTCTAAATATAAGCTATGCCAGAGTTAAGGCATGGTGCATAGCACTTCTTATAATCATTGCAGCCATATTCAATTTGATATCACATGTCCGCTCCTGTGAGCCAGCTCATCTGATGAAAGTGATGTGTTTTCTGGCCAGACAGGCTGTGCCTGCCAAATGACAGGACAGGACCCTGAATTGCCATGCCTCTTTGTGAAGGCAGGTAACACCCTCTGCCAGTGACTAACGCACAACCGGAAGCTGTCCTAGGCCCAGGCATCAAAGGAGCACACCCATTCAAAGGGAGTAGCTTCACACCAGGGTGCTACGCTTCTAAAGGCCTTTGTTCCTAGCGAGAAGGAAAGGGGGCGGGATTAGAGTAGACCGGGGGGCTCTGTACAGTGGAGGAATACTTCCATCGTCTTGTTTCCCTCTGCCTCTTTCTCCTTCCTGTCCCCTTCATTTCCTCAGGAGCAAAGCATGTTGGGTGTGATGTCAGAAGAGCAAGGTCCACTCAATTCAAGAACAGGGATTGGGCCACTAAGGCGGGCTAGCTTTAGTCTAATCACCTGCAGACGTCCAGCCCTAAAAGAAGGGGCCACCCACCACCTGAGAAGGATTTGGCCCTCTTTTGGGAGGGTTGCATTTTTCAAAGCCTTCAACCACTGAGGTGAAGGAGCAGTGCAAGGCATAGGAGAGCTCTGACTCTTACCCACACCAAGGGCACATTGGGAGTGAAACTTGCTGTGGACCAAGGCCTGTCATTCTGCACCAGAATCTCCCAGGGCTAGGAGAGCAGACCCACAAAGGACCCCCCTATCCTCGAGCCCCTGGATTGGGTTGCACAGCATTTGGAGGACCATATCTGCAAAGGCTCCCCGTTCCACTGCTTTGAAACCAGTCAGACTGTCGTCGATCGATACCGAGGGATCCCGACGTTGATACTTTCTAGCGCTACTATGAATGTTTGAACAATTGCTTGCACATTGAGCCCACTCAACGCTGCATCGTGCCCTTGCTGAACCCATCACCTGCTAGGCTCGAATTGACTGTTCGACACCCGGGACCCGACTTGAAACGCTGGAGTCACTTGCTGACTCGAACTAGGGGTTCTCCAGCATGGGGTCTGGCATGGATTCACATGCTCATGAATATTCCCCGTCGTCAGGCTGGGAATCCTCGGTAAAGAAAAAAACCAGTATCAGTTTCGTTTCTGATCTGTCTTTCGTAGTAATAACCAATCACTGGTCTCTGCGTCATACTGACCACAGCCAATGACTGCCCTCTACCTAAGCACCGCCTCTGGCAGCCATCTTCAGATTTTTACCGCACGTTCATGTGTTGGGATCCTCGTGCTATTGCTCTCGAGCGTTAGTGCTATTTTTTCGCTTTTTCACAAAAAACTTCGATTCTTTCGGTCAAAAGAGCCTCAAGCTCCACCGATCCTACATCCGATCAACGGGGACCCGTGTCGGATTCGTCTGTGCCCCTCAAGGGTGAAGATTTCGTCGAGCTACACTTCGGAGGACTCCAGAAGCTTCTCAGGCCCGGTCTCGGAGATGGCCCAGGAGAAGGGAAGCTCGACGCCCGGAAAGCTGTTCAGGGTCTGCCCTGGATGCCAGCTGCAGAACGTCTTTAAGGAGGACGAACACTCTTTCTGCCTTTACTGCCTTCATGAGGACAAAACGCACGTGGAGAAGGACTGTGCGTTTTGCGGCAACATGTCGGAACGGACCATGAAGGACCGTCATCAACGTCTCGCCAACTGGCTGGAGGGTAAGAGCCCGTCTGGCGAGAAGAAGAAGAAATCCGAGCGGTCTTCTAAGACCTTTGAGGGCGCCCCGGCGACGGGGGCCCAACATAAGGCCAAGCACCGCGAGTCCGCTGGCACCGGGAGCGCCGAACGGTCGGGCTCTACGGGCGCCAGGCAGGGCGCACCCTCCCCGGCACCATCAACCACGAGCCAACGCTCTGGGTCGGGTAAGAGGAAGGCCGAGCACCCGGCGAAGCTCCTGGAGAGGCCCCGGTCGAGCTCTAAGGCAGAGGAGGAGCGTGGCAGTGCCCCCTCCCTCAAGGATAAGGCGGTGAGCGCACCTAAGGTGGTGAAGGCCTTGATCCATCCGACCAAGCCCTCTATCGAAACGGTCGCGGCGGCCCTGGCTCAGCCTGTGGAGGCTGCACCAGTGGTGGCGACCTCAGGGCCCAGAATCTCCCTGCCTCCTCGGAGGGAGTCTTCTTTTGTGCCCATCGATAGGACCCCCGTGAAACCCTCCGTGGGGAAGAAGAAGGGGGGGCAGGGCGTCGTCGTAGATTCGGCCTCAACCTCAGAAGAGGAGCTGATCGAGGTCTTAAGCCACGGCCTAGGCGTGGAACAAGGCCAGCCCGTCGGAATGGACCCCGACGCAGGTGACGACGACGACATCGTCGAGGATACCGACGGGGCCCCTGCTCGCCCGTCGGATTCCCCTCTGCCAGCGCCGCAAGACAACTCGGCGGCCATTTTGTTGGCCATACAGTCCTTATGCACCGAGATAAGGACGAGGCTACCGTTACCGACGGAGGAACCTCTCCCGTCGGGGGATCCAGAACCGGGACCTTCTGGTGTTCCCCCTACCAAGAAAAGAAGGATCCATCCACCACCTCCTTTTCAACCGTCGCGCCCCGTCCAGCCCTCCTCCCCGTCCACCCGAGGGGATGATACGGGGACTGACACGGCAGCGACGGGTACGGACGACGAGGCATACGACGAGGATTTTCCGTCGTCGCCTCCCACCAGGGCTTCTCCGCCCGACGAGATCGGATCTTTCCACTCCATGATCTCCAGGGCTTCCGAGCTTTTCCAACTCTGCCCTGAGGAGAAGAAAAAGGAAGGCTTCCTTTATCAGCGGCGCGAGGCCAAGAGGAAGACGGTCCTCGCAGTGCCTCTGTTGGACGACATTTGGGATGAGGGCCTTTCCCTCCTCAAGAACCCTTCCACGACGCCAGCTAGAAGAGACCGGTACGAGAAAAAGTACCGGGTCCCGGACACGGCCCCCCTATGCCTCCGGGCGCAGCCTACCCCGGACTCCGTCGTCTCCGCGGCAGCCAGGAAGAAAGCGGGGGGGGTGCGGCCCCCACATCGACTTCCCCGCCGGACGGCGAGGGAAGGAAATTGGATGCTATGGGACGTAGAGTCATCTCGTCGGCAGCGACGACGATTAAAGCGGCCAACGCCTTGGCTATCGTGGCCCGCTACGACAGGGAGCTCTGGTACAAGATAGCTCCCCTGCTGGATTTTCTGCCGGACGACAAGAGGGCGGAGGTTCTCTGTCTGGTGCCACGCACAGAAGATTAACCCTCTACGGATTACGGCTCCCCAAGTACTGCCGTACCTGCTGACGCTGGCCAAAGCTGGTTTGGCACACGCGTCCATCAAGATTCATCTTGCTGCGATCTCCCGATACACCAGAACCACGGGGCGGACGTCCTTGTGGTCTCATCGTCTGGTGAAAGAGTTCATGAAGGGACTGTTCAGATCGTTCCCGCCGGTGAAGGCTCCGGCCCCGGCGTGGGAGCTCAACGTGGTGCTGACCAAGCTCATGGGACCTCCGTTCGAGCCTCTGCACTCGGCCCCGTTGAAGTTTCTATCGTGGAAAACAGCTTTTCTTGTGGCCATCACCTCCGCACGACGAGTGGGAGAGATCCAGGCCCTTTCCTGCAAGGCCCCGTACTTGACTTTCCACGACACGAGGGTAGTGCTCAGGACGCACCCCTCCTTCATGCCCAAGGTACCGTCGGACTTCCATCTCAACGAACCCTTGGTGTTACCTGTGTTCTTCCCGTCGCCTTCGTCGCCGGCTGAGAGGACTTTGCACTCGCTGGATGTAGCTAGAGCGCTGAAGTTCTACGTGGACCGCACAAAGGGTTTTCGGAAGACGTCACAACTCTTTGTGAACTTTGGACCTGTCAATCAGGGGAAGGCTCTCTCGAAGGCTTCCATCTCCAGATGGCTCTCCGGCTGTATCATGTGCTGTCACCGGTTGGCAAACCGACCGCTGCCTGGCCGTCCGAGAGCCCATTCCACCAGAGCGATCGCAGCTACCACAGCGTTCCTATCTGGTGTGCCCCTGCTGGACATATGCAGGGCTGCTACGTGGAGGTCGACGCACACCTTCACAAAATTCTACTGCGTCGACCGGGATTCCAGGGAGGAGTCCAGGGTCGGCCAAGCAGTGCTGCGCAACCTGTTCGCCTGAGGTGAGCCTGGTGAGGAGGTAAGATGCTTAATGTTGAGTTGATGTGATGCTTAATGTTGAGCCTTTGCCACCTCCCGTGGTTGTGCATGTGTGTACTGCTATGTATTCTTTATTCATGAGCATGTGAATCCATGCCAGACCCCATGCTGGAGAAGGAACAAGTTACTTACCTGTAACTGTTGTTCTCCAGCATGGGTCTGGCATGGATTCACATGCGAACCCTCCCGCCTACCCCTCTGCGGCTCTTCACTTGGTCATACTGCCACTTCACGTGCTTCCAAATCTGAAGATGGCTGCCAGAGGCGGTGCTTAGGTAGAGGGCAGTCATTGGCTGTGGTCAGTATGACGCAGAGACCAGTGATTGGTTATTACTACGAAAGACAGATCAGAAACGAAACTGATACTGGTTTTTTCTTTACCGAGGATTCCCAGCCTGACGACGGGGAATATTCATGAGCATGTGAATCCATGCCAGACCCATGCTGGAGAACAACAGTTACAGGTAAGTAACTTGTTCCTTATGCCATGACTCAACCCGACTCGGCCCTTGAAACTGCCACTTGGCTGAATCGCGCATCAGAGCAACAGGATCAGCAATTAGACTTCTGCTGACTTGAATGACCGAAGCGTCCCATATCGACCCTTCCCGGGAGTTACAACCTGACTTGACCTAGCCTAGCCTCAAAGAGATCCTGGTGAGTGCTCCGACCTGCATCGCTGAAGCCCACCTTTGAGGCACACAGAGCTACTGTGTCTAAATCTACTCGACACCAGCTCGATGTGTCGGCCCACATGATCCACCGTATCGGAACTGAGCTCAATCCGCTTGCATCACTGCTCGAAGCAAGGTTGGATGCCATCAACTCACCAAAGACCCAAAACAAGATACTGTTGACCAATAAATGTGCCCTTGGTCGACTTGGGCCCTAGAGACTGATTAGGCCACTTTTTAAACTTTTTTCACCCAAAATAATATCCTTTTTGTGATCAATAATTTGCCTGTAACCCCTGTTTTCATACTCCGAGTGCTACATTTCGCTATGTATTGCATCTTATCTGTTTTTCCCACAAGGGTCGGTTTTGTAAAGTGTTTTTCTAGTTAGTTTTCTTGCAGATGGCGTTAGATTAAAGTGTATATATTTTATAGAACATTGATTGGATATTCCCTTTATTTTGGACTGCCCTGCTGTGTTTTTGTCACTACTGGATCACATTCACACCCCTCTAAGAGCATATCCTTCCCTCGGCCCACGTTACCACAAAGCGGGAAGGTGGTCAATCTTAACTGTGCATGTTTTACCTTAATGATTGTGTTGGCTCTCGGTTAAGTGAAGAGTCAGGAATGAAACTCGGACACAAGTGATTAATGGTTTTGGCCATAGACCTTTATTGAACGAAAATGGGTGTGCAAAATGCCTCTGTCCCTGCTCCAAGAGGTATTTTCCCTCCCTAAAAGAAAGCCAATGGGTCAGTCCTTTGTCAAGTTCTTCAAAGCATACTGTTCTGTGTCCAAAGTACTATTCTGACCCTCACATTCTAACAATCAACTATAAGCTGAAAAGGGAAATGTCTTTGTCCTTGAAAGGTGTACTAATGTTCCAAGAGAAGAATGCTTAACTCCAACAGAAAGGTTCCAGGAGGATAAAGTTCACCATTCCAGAGGGTGGCTCCCATCCCCTGGATGTCTCTTCACTCAGTGTTATACTGGTTCCTTAAGTTCCTTTAGATCAAATATAATTAATATACAAAGTAGCTTGGCTGAAAGTCTGACTCTTGATAGACTACCTGGTGTACTCTCCTGCCAGGTTTCTTCTTACTCCTTGATATGTCTCAATCACACTCTTTGGTTACTTTCTGATGTATCCTTATCAGGATTTTTTCATGCAGTGTATTTTTATAGATTGCCCAATTTTTCTTTACCCAGTAATCTCTCCTGCTTGGATTCTGCAAACACAAACCCTTATACAATGCCTGGTATACCCTCCTGCCAGGGATTTTCTCAAATGCACACTTCTGCACCTTGGGTCTGCCTGGTATACTCTCTTGGCGGCAGGGCTTTTCTTAAATGCCAACACTTCTTCTTATACACAAAACACTTGTGACTTGAAATGTCTGGTATACTTTCATGCCAGGGCTTTCTCACATGCGTATTGCGCACACTTGTAAACTTAAACAGTTTCTTATATTTATTCTGCTCTGTTTCTTTAAGAAATATGGCATTTTTCATTCCTTCTCATTGCTTCATTTACTTGTGTTCACCTTTGGTCAGTTGCCGAAATGCCCCAATGTCCCCTCTTCCCTGACGAGGACGCACTGGTTTTCTAGAGCGGGAATGGCTTCTCCTGTAGTAAACCTGCAGTGGCTTGTTAGCGTCCCGCTTCCTTCGGGCTTGCCGCTTCTACTTCGTAGTTCCTGACCTTCCCGTGGCTCTCGCTTGTCTATTCCACGCTCACCTGGGCTCCAACAGTGCGGAGGCTGCTCTTCAGTACAGCTGCACACCAGTATGATATGATATGATAGGTTATTTGGAACGCACTTAATACCCCGAGGTTTCTAAGGACAGTAGGCTGTCCTTCCTCCTTTAGCGTTCCATCCATGTACCGATCTCTGCAGGTCTGCATCTTTGGCTTTCTCCGGTGAGCCGGTTGACTACACGGACCTGGCATTCGCCCAGCAGTCCCTCAGTTGGCACAGAGAGGACTTAACCTCTCCAGCCAGCTCCTTCCTCTCAGCTGGCTTTGCGGTTTAAATGTCCCACCATCCAATATGCGCTTGCAACAACTAGAGCTCAGCTTACGTTCTGAGCCTGCACTGATCTTCATAACTCGGCTCAGCTTCCTCGTGGCAGTACCTCTATCCTTAGAAAATAGGGAAGTCAGTTCGTGATAACTTTTAGAAAGGAAGGTGTTCTCATTAGTTTTGAATGGCATGTTTGATGACTTGTATGCAGAGTCTGGGAAGGTGTTCTCAGTAGTTTTAAATGGCAAGTTTGATGACTTGTATGCAGAGTCTAGGAAGGTGTTCTCAGCACTTCTAAATGGCAAGTTTGATGACTTGTATGCAGAGTCTGGGAAGGTGTTCTCGGTAGTTTTAAATGGCAAGTTTGATGACTTGTAGGCAGAGTCTGGGAAGGTGTTCTCATCAGTTTTAAATGGCAAGTTTGATAACTTGTATGCAGAGTCTAGGAAGGTGTTCTCAGTAGTTTTAATTGGCAAGTTTGGTGACTTGTTTGCAGAGTGTGTAGTATTTTCAGTAGTTTTAAATGGCAAGTTTGGTGACTTGTATGCAGAGTCTAGGAAGCTGTTCTCAGTAGTTTTAAATGGCAAGTTTGGTGACTTGTATGCAGAGTCTAGGAAGGTGTTCTCAGTAGTTTTAAATGGCAAGTTTGATGACTTGTTTGAAGTATTTTCAGTAGTTTTGGAGGGCAAATTAGGTTTTACATCACTTGGAGGAAATGGATACCGAATTGCCTGGGGAGTGATTTTCACTACTCCCCGTCTCTTCCTCTTCTCAGTGGCCTCATATTCCCCCTGACCCCCTTAATGAAGCCAAATCTAAATTACAGGCTACTGCCCAAAAGCAATGTCATGTGTTCTAACCACTCTTGGGCCAAATCGGAGTGATATGATATGATATTACATTTATAACGCGCCTATACACAAGTGTTTCAAGGCGTGACAAGGCTAGGGAGGGGAAACAGTGGGAGGACAAAAACAACGATCTTACTAGGCCTAGTGACATTGAGATTGCGCAAGTGCAGGGGAGAGGGTAGGGGAAAAGTGCCAGAGGAAGGGCAGGAAAGGCAAGTGCAGGACACAGGATCAAAAACAAGTGTTGGGGGCAGCAGGTGGCAGTGCAAGGGTTAAGTACAGACAACAAGTGTCTGGTAAGTGCAGGTAAGGGAACTGTAGGGTTGCAGATACAGACCCAAGTGCAAGGGTTGCCAGGAAGCAGTGCAGGTGTGCAACTGGGCAGGCAGGGACATGGGCCGAAGTTCAGAGGGTTCTAAAGAAGCACTTGTGTCCCAGTAGACTTAAGGGCCTCAAAGGACCTTCTACTAAAAGAGGGTTGCTGTCACAAGGGGGCTTCAGGTGAAGTCCCTCTACCCACAAGAGGAGACCAGAGATTTTACAAATAAGAGGGGAAAAGGTTTAGGGATCCCAAAACAGTGACAAAAAAACAAAATAGAGTTCTGCCCTAACAGTGCCCATCCTTACTATCCACATGGGAATGGAGGTACAGAAACGTACTCATTGCTTCCTGTGCTTGCACAACTCACATCATGTCGGAAATGCAATCTGAGGACTTTGGCATGTGTAGCATCATGGGTACATGTATCCTTAGAGTAGGGCTAGTGTGACAGGAGTGCCCATGTCAATGCCCTTTTACTTAACAAGTCAACAACTTGCAATACTCCTATGCAAAGCATATGGCTTAGCGCCACACCGCTAGATGACGGCCTATGAAAAGCATATGGCTTAGCGCCTGTTATGTGCAGTGATACACTCCAGAAACGTTGCAGCAGATTAACACTCTTTATTGAAAAGGTAGGTTTGTTTCCAGGGAGAACGGCCCCCAGCCAGGGACAGCGCAACTGTCCTCCTCTCTTCCACCCGCTCCATCCTCCTCCACTCTGGAACTTAGAACCATTACCGAAGGATAGCAGTCAGGTTCCACAGTAGCTAGGTTACATGATGCACAGAAGATGCATGATAAACAACAAAACAGAATGGATAACTATATCCCATGTGTGACACCTAACTCCACCCAACACCTCCTTTCCTTTTCCAAACAAAAACAGTAAAAAAAAATAATGAACTGCACACAGAACTACGGAACAGTGAATGATATTGAAAGTAGTAGGATTCAAGTTGAGTCCTGTGGAAACAGATCCCTTTGGATGCAGTTTAATCAACCTCCATTCACCTCCTTGACATTATATTGTTGTTCAAATCTCTTAGGTCAACACACATCCTAATGTCCCCCCCCTGCTTCCTTACTATAACGATGGGGGACAACCACTCCGAACTTTCTATCGGTTCAATGATATCTTGGGAACACAATCTTTCCAATTCTTTCTTCAAAGGATCACGTGTTCCAACTGGTATGTTCCTCAACTTATGCACAACAGGTCTCGCTCCTCTTTTCAAAACAATGCGATGCTTAAAGCCTCTGAGTACCCCAATCTTCTCATTGAATACTTCCGGAAATCTCTGAACCAAACCATCAGGGGAATCACAACATTTATCTAAGACGCTCAAAATGGGCTTGACTTCTCCCGGGTGAATTCTAATCTTTAGTGCTGCTTGTTCCCACCAACCAACTATGGCAAAACCTTTGAGTGCCACGTACAACTTGCAGTAAGTTTGTCTCCCTTCGAAGGACAACTGTACCCAAGCATAGCCAACGATATCAATAGAGGATTTGCCATACCCTGTCGCTTTGACTCTTGTCCTATGTAGATCCTCCATCTTCTTATTCAAAATTCCTTCAAACATGTCTTTGTCTACTATGGTATACGGAGATCCAGTATCGACCATAATTTGTATGGTCACTCCATCCACTTTCATTGGTACCCACGGACCCACTGCTTTTCCACTGGACGAAAGAGCCAAAATATGTATTACTTCTTCAATTTCATCAGAAATTGCAACTACTCCATCTGGCTGCTGATTCTCCTCTACAGTTCTCACTCCTGATGTAGATTTCCTACTGTTAAATCTATGACCTCTATAATTACTCCCACGCATGAAATATCTCCCCCTTCCTCTGATGCTTCTGCACATCTTGCCAGTGTCCCACTTGACCACACTTAAAGCATTCTGTATTAACTGCTGGACAGTCTTTGTCTGGATTCGCATGTTTAAACCATCCACACTTGTCACAATTGGCTTGATATCTGGAAAGGGTATCTCTGTTTTGCCATGAGCTTGCACCCCTATCCGATCTCACTATTTTCTTTACCATAGCAATCAATGACTCTTCATCTTTATCTGGGCTCTCGTTCTGCACAGCCTGAATTGCACACTTATCAAGTGCCTCCTGTTTATTTTGCACTTCACGCATGCATTTATCTCCCAGTTCAATGGATCTTGCAATCTCCAATGTTTGTTCCAAAGTTGGATTTTTCGCTTGCCAAAGTCTCTGTTGTATTTTGGGATCAGCAACATGTAGAACTATCTGATCTCTTAGGTACTCATTAGCTATACCAGAAAAATCACATGTTGCGATGAGACCTCTCAATGCTGCCACATACACATCAATCGACTCATTTTTGAGTTGTTTCCTGGTAAAGAACCTATATCTTTCTAGGACAACATTTGTCTTATTTCCAAAGTGTTTGCCCAATTTCGTTAATGCCACCTCATACTTCCTGGAACTGGTCGTAGCATCACCTGAACTACTACCAGAGTCAGCATCCCCAGGTAATGTCCTGAAAATTCTCAATGCTTCTGTACCTATGCAGCTCAACAATGTAGCTTCTTCCAAGTCATCACTGAACTTTGCACCTCCTATAGCTCTCATGTAGACTTGAAAATTGTCCAACCATTGTTTCCAAGACAACACAGGATTTCCTGGATGAGCTAAAAACTTTTCTGGAGCTGGTATACTCTGCATTTTGTTTTTTAATTTTAATTACTTCCCCTTATAATGTATTATTCTTTCTTCCTTGTATGCAGTTATCTGTACTGTGTAACTCCTTTTATTGCATCTGTTATTGTCATTTATTCACTTTAGTGATACTGTGCTATTCTTACAGTTCAGCTGCTTTAAGTACATATTCACTTCAAGTGTTACAGTACAATAGATCGGCTGATTTCAGTTCTGGGCCTATAGATCTTTTTTCTAGTGCACACTGTTATTGCTTGTACTTGGTACACTTTGCCACTTATGCAGCAATCGATGGTAAATCACTGATTGCTCTGTGATGAATCTTCCGCGCTCCTTTTACGAAGCAGCCGTTCCGTACAAACTTGTTGTTTGTTTACTCCCCCAAGATGGCGGCACGTAAAGCACGTTTTCTTAGGGTGCTTTACTCTAAGAACGTGACATGCGTCATCACGTTACTCTTCATGGCCGCTCCACCGTCTCCTACAGTACCGCGCGCACAATTCAAAACACGCAGCAAGTCATCCGTCTGCCGTTCACTCTAATAAAGTCTATAGCTTGCGCTGTTAACTGTACGGCATGTACACATCCAGCTCCAGTACCTCACTTCATTTCCACGATGCTTGAATCTGTTGTTCCAGTGTCTTCCTCTTACGGGAACTCTCCACAATAAGGAACAACAATCCCATCCTCGTCGCCACTTGTTATGTTCGTTCCTCAATATACTTCACAGCATCATGTCACGGCACAACTCAGTTCATGTGTTTTTGTGCGTTTATTCATATGGAGAGTTCCCCTTCAGCCATCACAGCTCCGATGTCGTTATCTCCCAGGAGCTCGCAACACGAGCCTCGCAGACAACGTCATCTGGAATCCGAGCTGGTGAAGGTTCTCAACTTAGTGATGCAATCACCAAGTTACACAACATAACAGAGCCACCCTCTCTTTGTTCCCAATACCACCTCCTTTGACCAAGACAGAACTAGGTCCTTTACAACTTGTTATGGCTGGGAAAATAGTGAAGCCCCTTTGCGTACCTTGGTGGGAAGTTTGACCTTAATCCAGTCACCCTCCCCAAGTCTGAAATCCCTGCAAGCATGCTTTTGATCATACCACTCTTTAGATCTGACTCCAGACTCAAATATTCCCCCCTCACCTTCTCCAAATCCACTCCTACTAACCTAGATCTACCCATCCAGTCAGGACATATGTGTGAATTGGGTTTTCTCCCCAGTAGTACTTCACACGGGGACACACCTGTGACACTGTGGGGAGCTAGTCTGTTTTGAAATGTTCTTTCCATCACAGTTCTTATCCAATCGCCACCAGTGGTTACAGCGATTCTAATGGCATCCATGGGCGTCCGGTTGAAACGTTCTACAAACCCATTGGTTTGGGGGTGATATAAAGACGTGTTCACTTGTTCTATTCCATGACTACTCAAGAACTCTCTAAATTCCCTGGACACCAATTGGGAGACATTATCAGACAGACATTGTCTGGGGAATCCTTCTCTCCAGAACAACTGTTCCATACATTTTATAATACTGCTGCTAGAAATGTCTTTTAATACACAGACTTCAGGCCATTTTGACAGTAGGTCCATAACTGCTAACACGTAGCTGTCTCTTCCACCCCTAATATTAAATGGACCCAACAGATCTAAAGCAATTTCGTCCCATGGAACACTAGGGGATTTCCTCACAGTCATGGGCACTTTCTGTACCCTGAGTCCTTTATTTCCTTCAATACAATCACTGCAATCATTGACCTGTTCCTCAGTATCTTTGTCAACACCAGGCCACCAAAACTCTGACCTCACCAAACCTTTAGTTCTGGCAAGCCCCAAGTGTCCCACATGGGCTTAATCTATTATTAGTTTTCTCATCTTGAAAGGTGCCACCATTTGATGTCCCCTATGTAAGTAACCATTCTCGACCTATAGTTCTTCCTTTACTTTAGCAAATCCATTTAAATCACCATTGTAATTCTTTATTTTACCATCCATCACCAAAGTCAAGAGTTTTTGGTAAGTAGCATCTTCACCACAAGCAGTATCCCAATCGTTCGTTTTTAATGTCTCATGTACCTGGAATATCTCCACACTCTCCTCAGAACTCGAATGTCAATCTCCGATTTGATATTCCCTCTGCACTGATCTAGATAAAGCATCAGCAACCACATTGGTCTCACCACTGACATGAAGCATAATATATTGTAGACCTTGCAACGACGTCACCCACTTCATGATGCGCCTGGATGAAAATCCCAACCAAAGGCTTATGGTCAGTACAATTTGTGAACTCCCTGCCCCACAGAAACCTTTTACATTTTTCCACTCCCCAGACACACGCTAGCGCTTCCTTTTCTACCAGCGAGTACCTTCAGGTCCCTTGAGCGACCTAGATGCAAATACAACCGTGTGCAGATCCAGCTGATCCCCCTGCATCAAGACAGCACCAATGCCATAGTTACTGGCATCTACGAAGAGCAAAGTACGTTTCCCTTCCTCAAAAGTCTTCAAAATAGGGGCATTGATAATGGAATTTTTAATTTTCTCAAATTCTGCCTTACATAGATCATTACACCTAAAAGTAACTCCCTTGCAAGTAAGAATTCTCATGTTTCTTGACATTTCTGACAGTACGGCTCAAAGAAGAAAAGTTTTTCTATCCTTCTGTCCTCCTCTAAAGCAGCTAAATATCCGCTATGGTTTATGCCACCCATGCTCCTTCAAGGTAACACACGAAGGTTGCACTGCTGTGTTTGATGATCCAGCAGATTTGAGGTCCTTCATACCATTCATAAAAAGTGACGGCATGGACACCTCCACTCCTGCAAATGCCTTAAAATCATCTACTACTTGAAAATTTTACCTCATAACATGTATGAAATGTTTTATTGTCTATTTTTGAATTTTATTTTAAAAAAAAGTTATTATTTACCTAATGCAATCATTATCCAATTACCTTAATAGATTGGGGCGGGCGCTCTTTTGGTGCTCATCTTCCACTGATGGTTGTTCTTCCGCTTTTGGCGACCCAGTTGGCGTTACCTATCCCTGGTATTTCTCTCCTCCCGGATCCTTCTCCTATGTCCTGTTTGATCTCTAAAACCATTTGTATTTCATTGTCTCAGTCTCTGCAATGTATGATCAAACCCCTTTCTCCCATCCCAGATCCTCAATGTTCTATCCTCCTGTTTCATTGTTTGGGTATATATGTTTTAAACCACATCACTAAGAATCTGATTCTATTATTGCACTGCAGCCATAAATTGCATGTCTATCGTTATGTTTCTGACTAAATGATCTTTAAGTGCATAACATGAAACATCAAAGGATGTAAGAATCCCATTAAAAGATGCAAAGTTATATCGCATCTGAACAAATTTAAGCCAGCGGTTGCTTACCTACAAGAAACTCATTTATCCAACAAAGAAACATTGAAGCTTAAATCTCTTGGGGTTAAGGAGGTTATCTCCAGTCCTGCTATATCCAAGAAGAATTGAGTTGCTATATTAATTAGTAAAAAACAACCCTTCAAAATTCTTGAACAAGATGCTGACACGAATGGTAGATGGGTATGGGTAAAACCTTTAATTGATTCCACACGAGTATCTATCCTTAACGTCTATGGTCCCACACTACCAGACCCCCCCCCCCCTTTTGGATCGCAATCAAACAAATGATACTTAAAAATAACTTTACCAATTTAATTATATGTGGAGATGTTAATCAGGTCCTTGACCCTTTTTTAGACCGTAAATCCAGCTGCATGTTTAAATCAAATAAAACTCATAAGTCCTTTGTTAATTGCCTTGCGGAGACAGGATTAATTGATACATGGAGACTATCCCATCCTACACAACTAGACTATACCTTCCATTCACCCCCACACAATACACTATCACGCCTCGACTATATTTTTGCAATCAAAACCCTCTCTGGATCCATTATAGATTGTAACATCTCCAATATAATTATATCAGATCATGCACCTGTTATCACATCCATTTGCCTTGCAGAAGCGAACAAAACTGCTACTAGATGGAAACCTAACTTCCTTCTAAATGATCCCCAGTTTAATGAATCCGTTTAATCATTCATCCAACAATATTTCACTAACAATCAGGACTGTGATACCTCTGTTGTTAACAACTGGGATGCATTCAAAGCTGCTTTAAGAGGTCACATTATGGCCCTCTCCGGTAGGAACAAGAATCTTAGGAAAAAAACCTAGATGATCTTTATTCTAAACTCACCCAAGCAGAACAATGCTAATATTTAGACACTAGCTCGATAAACTTAGGACAAGTAATAAAGCTACGTTTCGAAATTAACAAAGCAATTACAGAACTGGCGGCAGGTACAGTACTTAAATACAAAACAAAGAGATATCAAACATCTAATAAAGCGGGCAAAATGATTGCTTCTTACTTAAAAACCAAAAAGGAAAAATTTCATATTTCCCATATTAAGGATACTCAGGGCACATCTCATCACTGTGCTGATGAAATACTTGACTGCTTCAGGAAATGTTATACCGATCTTTATACTCCAGAAAGCTCTATTCCCAATGATAATATCGATTCAATTCTTAATAGTATAAGTCCTACCTCTTACCCTCGAATAGACCTTTCTCACCTTGATAATGATATTACTTCCTCAGAGATCACTAAAGCCATTCATAGTCTGGGTAAAGGAAAAGCACCTGGCCCAGATGGACTATCCACCGAATTCTACATCAATCTATCTCAAGTATTAACCCCAAAACTTAAAACACTATTTTCATGCTTTATATCACAAAAACCATCCTCTGGTTCATTTTCAGAATCTTTACTTATCATTTTCCCTAAACCCATCAAAGACCCTTCCCTCCCAAGCAACTATCGACCCATTTCCCTTATCAACATAGAAAGTAACATTTTTGCTAAAATACTAGCTAATATAATTGAATCCTCACTTCCAATCCTGGTAAAAGCAGATCAAACTGGCTATGTCAAAGGACGCAATATATCCTCTAATGCCAGACTTCTACTCAATGACATCAAGCTAGCAGCTAAAGACAAAAAAGATAGACAAGGCTATGCTGCCATTGCATTGGATGCAGAGAAAGCGTTTGATCGTGTGGATTGGAACTTTATGTTCCAAACCCTACGCTGGCACGGATGTGGAGAAAAATGTCTTTCTCTTGTTAAACTCCTTTATTCAGCCCCTAAATCCTCTATCTATTTAAATGGCCAAACATCCTCCTTTTTTCCCTTGCTTAGAGGTACGCGGCAGGGCTGCCCCTTCTCACCGTTATTATATATTCTTTCACTCAAACCGTTATTGGAATTAATAAGATCTAACAAAAATATCCCGGGGATTCAAGCAGGTGCCTCAATTACCAAAATAGCAGCATGTGCAGATGATATTCTCACTCTTATCAAAAACCCCAAACTTCATCTACCTAATCTCCTTAATGCTTTATCTCAGTTTGGTCATGTATCCGGATATAAACTAAACGGACAGAAATCAGAAATGATGCCATTAAATCCCTACTGCCTCAAACATGACATTGATATTTTTGGTCTTAAATGGTGCAGAAGCTCCATCAAATATCTAGGACTTCATTTTTCCCCTACAATCCAAGATACCATAAAGCTTAACACTAAGACGTTAATAGACACTCTTAAGGACCCAACATCCAAATGGTCCCCCCTTTACCTCTCTTGGTGGGGGCGTTTGGAAACGATTAAAATGATGCTGTCCCCTATTGTACTATACTACCTTTAGCTTCTCTCCGTTCCACTATCTCTTTCCTTTTTCAAATCTATATATTCCATATTACTAAACTTTCTTTGGGGAGTTAGTAAAAGTAAAAGAATTGCGCTAACCAAACTTAAAGCACCATATGAAATGGGCGGTGTTAGATTTCCAGATTTTAAGCTATATCACTCTGCAGTTCTCATAAAGCAGTCTCGCCAATGGTTCACAGATCCCGAATACGCTGATACCCCTACCTGGTGCACACTAGAAAAACACTCAGTTCATCCACACAACATTACTGATTATATATACATATTTAAACATACCTGCAAGAACATCTTGGACTCTATCAAAGCATCCGTTACAGCTCTACAAACCTTTCTCTTCCCCCATCCCAAAACTCCCAATAAGTTCCTTTCCCCTTTTCTATGACACAACAAGAATATAGTGATCAATAACAAGGTCCTTAATCGTAAAGCACGGATCAAAAAAGTAATTAGATTCATCCAACACATTATAGATGGTCCTTCCATTCTCCCCTTCCAGCAATTCTCATCCAAATTTACCCTTCCCAAAGCTGATTTTCAGTACAACAATAAATTAATCAACTCCTGTCTCGATGCACTTAATCACTTTTCCAATGAAATTCTTTCTCCAGACGCCTTCAGACTACTACAGCTAACCATGACTTGTGATGTGAGAGCCTCAAAAATATATATAATATGCTCACCTCAACATTTAATGTTTGTTCAATTCGTTTGAAATGGGAATTCAACTTAGGATGTATGTTTGAAGATCATATATGGTTCCTTTTGTTCTCCAAATTAAGCACATATCGGTCTCAGCAAATAAAACACAACATTATTCTTCTTCATCCATAGAGCAGTTATTACTCCGGCTAAACTGGCTAAGGCTAACCCAAATCATGATGCTAAATGTTGGTCATGTGGCTTGTCTCCCGCCACATATATGCATATGTTCTTTGAATGTTCATATATTTTCAGATTTTGGCGAGACATCTGGAAGTTCATTAGGCTTATTTATTCTGTGGATGTTCCGTTATCCTCCGTGAATGTATTTTTAGGAAGTTTGGCCATAACAACAACATATATTTCTCCTGACCCATCCAGACTATATGATTTATTCCTCTGTATAGCCTTAAAATGAATATATCACAGCTAACTGGAAAGACTTTCGATCTCTTTCTACCAGAGGTTGGTGGAACGCTATTTGTCATATTTATAAAATGGAAATGTGCATGGCTAATAATCATAATACAATTCCTAAATACAATGTTAAATGGTATTTTTTCATCCGTTATCTCAACTGTTTCAATACAACGGCTCATGGCTCCTGAACCTATATTCTCATATGTAATTTACTAGCTAGATGACTATAGTTATATTCAAATGCCTGTTTCATATTATTATAGCAATGTTAATAACAGTTTGATCAAATAACTCATAACCATCTCCCCCTTACCCTTCTCCCATCTGTCTCTTGTATGTCTTATGTCTGTCTCCCTGTGTGTCTCCCCACATTTCTATTCTTTTCCCCTTTAAGATATTTCTTGTACAGACTTGTTACAATAATCCATATTCAATTGGTAATACTTCCATCCACTATTCTTGTTTAAATATGTATTATTTTCCAATTTGTTTAATGAATGTTTTTAGTATTGATCAAGTTCTTGCTTGTTAATATTTTTAATCTCTGTTATTGTTGCCAGTTCCGCTCAAAGTCTGTAACTTGCTAATATATGTAGTATTTTTAGCATCTTAAACAATAAAAAATTATAAAACAAAAAAATAAAATTGCATTTCCCAGACTGCAGCACCACTTTCCTAACTTGCTGGAAGCTACGACACCTCAGAGCTGTCGCTATCCTTTACTACACCCTTTTCCTTCTCTAAAATTAGCATTTCCCAGACTGCAGCACCACTTTTCTAAATTGCTGGAAGCTTAAGGACACTTTCGCAAATTAGAAAAGTGGCAGTCTTTAAAGACATGTTGGTACTGCCACTGATGCACGTGTTTCTCCGCAGTGAGAGGTTTTAGCAGCTTTTGCTGCAGGAAAGCACCACATCTCGCCTCCAATACTTCCAGCCACCTCAGGGTGGAAACTGGAGAGGAGAATGTCAGTTTTCCACACTACCTTTAGCACAAGCCCAGGATCAGGTCTGGAGAGGGCTAACAACTTAAATGAGGGCATCGTTCTACTGGCACGTTCTGTATTCACACCACATGAGGCCAAATACCATTTCACCGCACGAGGTGAGCCCGGTCAGGTCAAAACACTCACATGATAGGACTTGTGAAGGTCCATCTGACGGCTACATGGTGGTAGGGAGAGAGATACTCGGCTGCATCAAATTTTCATATGTTTGGGGCCAGCAAAATTGTAGGGTATCTAAACTTGCCACTACATTTACAAAGGCGTTCCTTTATCTTTCTTTGCTGATCTATTTGAAATCCTGCTTTCAATTTAGAGAACAGGACATCCTGATCGGGTATATTGAAACTCTATTGGCATTTACTAAATTTACATTTACCTATGTTTCTTGTATGTATTAAAATGCACCACAACAAACCATGCTTGCCGGTACTTTACAGGGATATTGTATGTGATCACATAAGTGAAGCGTGGTAAGCCAGACGGACGAGAAGACTGATTTAAACTTAGACGTTTTATTATAGGAACGGAAGTCTCACCTGTCCCTGCAGAGGAGACATTGGTTTCCCAAAGCTTCAAGAAAGTAAAAAATGAGTGCTTGCCAGGATGTCTTAGTTTTCTGGCCTTAGTCCAAAGCCATTCTAAGCTATCATCTGTCCCTACCTCTTATACTTTACCCAGGTAAGAATATTCCCCCTTTCTTGGCTTCTGACGGCAGGTTTCTGACCCCCGCCCAAATCTGTCTTTGATTCTCTTTCTCTCTCAGACCCCGGCCTGCTCAAACAGTTCAAAATGGGTCCTTTATTCGTTCTCTTCCTAGGGAAAGTTGTTCTGGACCTCCACGTAAATATTCTTATCAGTTCAAAGGGTTTGATTCTCAAGTGGAGTAACTGATCTGGTAAACCTAGTCCTTGTTTGACACAACAGGCTTTGTGAATCTGTTTGGGACTTTCTTGCGCTCACCTTGAAATGTCTATTTCCCTGTGAGTTATCCTATCTTTTAGCTCGGTGTGGGCCTCCTGGCTCTTTAGCCCGTTTCAATGTGTCACTGTTCTTACCCCGCCGTGGGATACCTGGATCCTCAGCCCTGCCTAGGCTAAGAGGCTTATCAGAAAAGGAGCCCTCCCATCACCTGCACACTATGTAATGTTGTCAAAATGACAATCAATAATTGAAATAGAGTTTCACATGTAGAGCACGTTCAATTATAACCAATAATGGTCTCAATTTAGGAAAAGTAGAAACATTTATTTAAGGATAAACAAAACAAACATGTTTTTCTTATTACAGTTGACAGTAAGTATGTCGGCATTGTAAACCTATACCAGGTTTTTGGTGTCAGTGAGGGGGGTTGTTTTACGTTCAAGGTGTATACATGATTTTTGTGTGTCTTGCTGCAGAATGGCATTGTAATGGGTTGCCCGATCTTTCTGAGTACAAACTGTTGCGGGATGCACTGGCCATGCTGGGGCACCCCACTATTCTATCAGTATGTCGAAGGCCATGGGGGATGAACCACCAAATGTAATGTCTTGGAATATCAGGGGGGTTACCAACAGTACAAAATGTCGATTGGTGATTAGCCAAGCTAAGTTGCATAAAGTGAATGTGTTATCGTACAAGAAACGCACATCCTGAGGGATGGCACGCTCCCACTGGCTAAGGGCTGGGGGGTGCATAGATATGGGTCTTCCTTTTGATCACAGTCTCGAGGGGTAGCAATTTATATTCACCAATCCTTAAATGAAAGAATTTGATACCGAGGGTCGATATGTGTTCCTCGCGGGTGAAGGGTGAGGGTTAAAAATCCTGTTTATTAATATTTATGCTCCTAAATCTCGACTCGCCTGAATTTTTCCAGTACTGTGTAGCCCTGCGTCATAAATTCCCTACATATGAAGTGGTATGGGTGGGTGATGTTAATGTGGCACTGTCCCTGGATTTTTATCAGTCATCAACAACACAAATAACTCTACCTTAAGCTGCCACTACCTGGGGCGATATAGCTGACTCACATGAATTGGTAGACATTTGGAGACATATGTACCCAGACACAAGGAAATTCTCATTTTACTCGAGTGCCCATGGTAGTGCTTCTAGGATCGACTATATTATGTTGACTATTCCCCTTGCTGGGGCGATACAGTTTACTAGAATGCTGCCAAGGACACTCTCCGACCACTCTCCTGTACTGTCCTCCATTTCCATCCCTGATGCAACACCACCTCCCCCCCAATGGCGCTTCTGTCCCGCGCCCTTCAAGACGCAGTGTTCCAGGCAGGTATCCAAGAAGATATTCTTATTTTCTCACCAACCCTGATTCAGTCCCTGACTATAGAACGGTTTGGGAGGTCTATAAGGTTTTCATAAGGGGCTGCTGCATCTCCAGAGAGGGGGTGTTCTCAAGTCCCTGAGGACAACCTTACGCCGTCTAGAAGCAGAAATTAAAGACCTCGAACATAAACTGATGCTGGGTAGGGACCCACAGGTTGAAAGGACACTAACCGACAAGAGATGTACACACCTCGAAACCTCAAACAGAGAGGAAAGATATCTTGGGGACCCAATCCTGGTGTCACAATACGCTGAGGGTGGCAGACCCAGCCAGACTCTTGCCTGGGCAATCCGTAAGGATAGGGGACAGGGTGCTATACTTGAGGTTACCGACCCGAGTGGGAACCCAATGCGCTACTCTAAGGATATCAATAGGCTATTTCGGGATTACTACAATACATTATACTTTTTTTTTTTTATTTGTTTATTTTTTTTGGTCGTAACCGACTTTTACAAAATATTAACATTAGATAAAAGATATGCATTTATATTAATTATTTCAGTCATTTTCTAAATACATTCAAGGACGAAAGTTAAAAATGCACATTTAACAGAGGGAATTAAGAGGTGAGCAGAAAAGTTAGTCAAAGCCAGTACAATGTATTTATCTTTTGACAACCTCTTGCAGCCCCCTGTTTTCTGTGCTTTCAGTCAATTTTCTTCTGGTTAGAAGCCATATGCCGATGGCAATCCATAACCACTTCTTTGCCAGCTCTACTTGTTTTTAAGAGCATTGCCAGGACTCTGTGAATAATGGTCATGAATAATTACAGCCCTCAGAAGATCCTGGCCTACTGCTATTGTTAAGGCTGTATTGTGCCCCGAGATCAACAGGTTCCAAAAGATTTCTGAGAGCAACCAGTCCTCTTTATCCACGAATTTGATAAAATATTTTGCTCTTAAATCCCATGTGCCTTTGCAGTACCTGAGTAGATGGCTCAGATTTTGATAAGCTGGGTTTGTGCAGTTGTTACACACCTTGATTGCATTTTGCCTTTGACCTCTGATGCTCAATGTGTCTCCTGTATGGATAATATTTAGGCGGACCCTTAAGAATGCATTTCTGGATTCCCAGTCTGGACATTTTGTTAGGTAGTTTGGCAGTTGACCTAATTTCTTGTCCACGACTAGGAAGCTGTTCCAGGGTTTGATTTGTCACATTTTCCCGACAGCTCTGATCCAGTCCCTAGTTTCCATGTCTTTTTTCGCTTTCAAAGGGTTGGTAATTAGAACTTTGATGGTGGTGTCTGCCTCCTTCAGAACTCTCGAAGCCTTTGATTCATGAGTTTGTAGGTATAGATTAATATCTTCATATAGCAAGTTTTTTTTAGGCTCTACTATTAGCCTATACAGGGAGGATAGCCTCCATTCTGCTAGTGTCTCCAGAGATTTGAGGCCCAGTTCAAACCCGAGGGCTGACCTGGGGAGGCATGTTGGCAAGCCTTCAGACCTCTTCCAGATCTGTCCTTCCATTTTTTGCCCGTCCAAATCCCAAAGTACTGGTTTGGTCTCCAGGCCATATGAAATTACTGGCACTATTTTTGCAACATAAAATTTCAGTAAGGGTTTGATAGAGAATTTGCAGAGTTTGTAGAAGATCTTCTTCATCTGCAGCACTATTCGCTCTATTTTCACCCTTATTTCCTGTTCCATTTTGCAGATTGATGGAGAAACATAGACTACAGAGCCCAAGTATACTGCCTCCTCCACTCCTGGGATAGCTTCGCCTTCTAGCACCCAGCGTGCAGATTTTATGTGTTTATTTGAATGTTTAAACACTATGATTTCTTAGGGTTGATTAATAGGCCATTTAATTTGGCGTATTCATTCAGCCCGTTCAATAGATGTTGCAGACCCACTGCAGTCCTGTCTATCAATACGATATTGTCTAAGTAGGCGAGCCAGTGTACCTTGGTTGTGTTAAGCCCTGGACTTGCCAACACCCAAGACTGCAGAAAAGGACCTAAATCTGCCAATTATAGGTTAAAGAAAAAGGGCACGCCCAGACACCCTGTCTGACTCCTTTCTCCACCTTGATCGGGTCAGTGAGGTGTCCGGCCTCATCTAGCCGCACCCTCAGTGAGGTATCTTTGTGGAGTTCTATTAACATGGACAGCAGACCACTTGGTGCACCCCAGTCCCTCATTTTGGCCCAGAGGCATTCTCTTATCACAAGGTCGAAGGCCCTAGGAAAGTTAATCCAGGCTCCATAGATGGGCCCCTCCCCCACCTCTCTTGAATACTCAGTCAATAGATTCAGTGTCAGCCCATTTAGGGTTGTCGACATCCCACCTCTAAAGCCTGGTTGGAACTTTGATAGTATATTTGCTTTCTTAGCCCATCCTTCCAGGTCCTTCAGCAAAATCCTCATGAAAATCTTGCTTTCGATATCAAGGAGGGCGATTGGTCGATAGTTCTCTGGTTGTGACCGATCGCCCCATTGTAGAGTAGAATTATAATTGCATGCTTCCATGAGGAAGGGAAGGTATGCCTTGCCAGGATCCCTTTGAATAGGTAATAGAGTAATTTCGCCCAGGTCTTTAAGTTGTATTTTAGGACCTGGTAAGTTAAACCATTGGGACCAGCGGCCTTGGAGGATGATGCTTTTGTTCTAAGGGTCTCTATTGTCTGTGTCTCAAAGGTTAGTTCCCATTTGGCGTTATCCATCCTACTTACCTGAATCTCAAAATTATTTTTGATTTTTTGGTGAGGTACTCTGACCAGCTTTTTTCTGAGACAAAATGACATTGAGTGTTATTATATTTTTTTCCAGTCTGTTAATAATGGACCAGAAGTTTCTGCTACTATCTTTGCAAGAGCCTCCAACATCTACTCGTTGTCTTGTTGGTGGCGCGTGAGTCTTCTCGAGACAGACCAATGCTTGTCGGCCCTTGTAAATCTTTGTAGCTCTCCTCGTAGAGTATTCTGATTGAGGTTAAGTTTTCTTAGATGTCTAATTTCCCTCCGAAATATTTTGTTTTGGACCCGCGTTTCTTCATCAAACTAGTGTTGGTGATGTGTGATTATCCGTGACCCTCCTAAACTTGGAGGGTGAACTGACCAGATGAAATTCTTAAAATGTTAAGGGTGACAGTTTTCCTTTTGTTCTCTCGAAGTAATAGCGACAAGATTGTCATTTAATTTCTTCCCCTCTCTTTTATACTTCACCAGGGTTGCTTTGCCTTTTCTTAGTAGCAAGTTGTGGGCATACTTTTCAGCTTGAGTGATGGTGATGTCTGATATGGCTATTTTTAGACGGGCGTGGTCGCTCCCTTCCCCCCAGATAGTTTCCATGTATATATTTTTTGCCAGGATACTTCCAGACACAAAAACATAATCCAGGATGGACGAGGATTTGCCACGTGACCATGTTGGGCCTGTTGGGCTGTCGCCTGACACTGCCCCATTCAGCATATTAAGGCACCATGAATTCAGGTAATTCACCCATTGTTCCCCATTCTGGGATTTCTTGGCCCGACTTGGATTGTTCGTATGATTTTGGAATTGGGTGCACTGTGCGTTTAGATCCCCTGTCAGGATCACATAGACATCACCATAATCCAGGGCTATCTTTTCCATTAGTGTTGATAATGAGGTTGGACGGCCTGAAGATGAATCTGGGCAGGGTTCCAGTAGACATCCACTACTATGAACTGCACCCGTCCCAGTGGAACTTTTCACGCCAGGATACCATTCTTGTTGCTATGTATTAACGTAACATCCTTGCTTAGTGAGTTGCTAATTCCCAGCAGGACCCCCGCGCCCCCCGATGGACGACCCTTAGCTTTCTGATGCGCTGGTACTGTGAAAATTGTGTAGCCCTCTATCTGTGTAGGATGGGTTAACCAAGTCTCTAGAAGGAGAACAATGTCAGTATCGCAAAAGAAGATATTTCTCATTCTTTTAGTTCTAAATGTTTTTGGGCCGTGCGTATTCCAGCCTACCACATTCAATCGATCCTGCCTAAAGAGTCTGAGGACCCAACCCTAATTTTTGAAGCACTTGTGTTAGGATCTCAGGCAGTGCCGCTATCATATTGGCCTCTGGCTCCCTAGTAACCCCACAAGAATTTGAGGATGCAGTATAGTTCAGGGTTCCTTCATATCTGGGGTACTTCCCAGTTTTGAGGAGCTTGTTTTCATCATTGGCCATTTTGGCTTCCTCTGGTGCAATAGAGAAGACCTGTACATTGTTTTTCTCCAGTTCTTTTTCGTTGTTTTCTATTGCCTTCCATGCTTTTGTGGATGTAAGTCCCATTTCTGCAAGTTTCGAGTTACTTCTGTTCGTACGCTATATCTCCTGTCCCGAATAGATAAAGATTAGGAATCTTGTTGAAATAACGCAGAATTGCCCCTCTACAGAGGGAATTGTGTAGCAGAATCTTACTTGTTGCTTTAAGCCACAATTTTAGAATTGCATATTTTAGATCTTTTGTATTCTCCTATTCTAAGGGTAGATTTTTCTCCTGGGGCGTTTTGGGCTGGGAATTCTCGAGCCAGTGCTTCCTGGGGGAACAGTTTTTAGCAATGTCATTTGACTCTTCCCGAATTACCATCGTTTTGCCTTGTCCATTTTTACTTCCACTAGTCACAGAGGGCGTAGATTGTCCCAACGAAAGGTTGTTTCAGGAAGATGGGTGCTATTCTTCTATTTGCTTCTTCTGCTGAGACATTTACTGTCTTTGGAATGGCCTTGGGACCCTTCTTCTTCATGAAAATTGGCGCCCATGGTGGACTTTTTGCTGAAGGGCTCCGCTTCAAATTGTTCTTCTCTCCCGTCTCATCTCTTTTGTTTAGAAGGCTTGAGAGTTTGTTAATCTCTGTCCCCAGGTGTTGTAGATCTTCAATATGTATTATTTGAAGGTCTGTTTGTTGGCCCACACTTGCACTGGTTATTTCAATCTGCTTGGGGTCCTGTCGGCCTTGTATCGAATCCGCAGCTTTTTTCCTGGCATTTTTCTTTCCTACAATGATTTTAGGGGACAATTCTTCACTTAATTCACTTTTCGCCCCCTCGGTGGCTAGGTGGATTTCTTCTTCTTCCTGGTCTATTTCTTGTCTTTCTTCCTCTAGTGTATTTGGCCCTATTGTGTTGTTTTTTTTCTCTTCAGAGGGTTTTATTTTTTACTCCTCCTTGTTTGCTGCATTTTTTGTTTTTTTTCTAAGAGCAAATGGGAAGGCAGTAGTACATTTCCTTTTTACTTCTCTTTTCTTGGCTTTCCTTCTGCCCTTAGGTGATGCTTGCCTGCCTCAGTCCATTCTGCTGTACATACCTTCTGTTTATGAATCAGAATGTCAGGGCCTGCTTGCTGATACTCAACTAATCCATCTTCCTCCTCTTCTACTACATGTGCCAACCTTCTGAATTCCTCGAGTACCGATTCGGAAAGAGGGGTGTCATCAAAGAGGTTGTTACCTTGCTCTTCTTTTCTGTGTTCTTTCTCTTCTCCATTCTTTTCCCAGATGCAAGTTTTCAACAGAGATAGAGTTTCTTGAAGCAGGATATTTTGTTTTTCCTCGTCTTTTATTATCTTCCTCAAAGACCCTTTGAATGGCCCAGAGATCTAGTCCTTGCTTTGCTGTTTCTACCCTCGGATCTTTCAAGGATGGTGTGGTAACTGAGGGGATTGTGGTAGTTAACCCCACTAGAGCTGCCTCTATATTGGCTGTCTCTTTGGTCAGTTCCAGTAGCGTTCCCGCCTGCATTTGAACCTCTGTCTTGAGGTGTTCAAAGACTGTCACTAAAGAGTTGAGGACAAAATCCAGCGCTGGAAGGGTTGCTGCCCCTATTTGGCCATTGTCCTCCTTGTCTGGTATATTTGACAAACTGGCCTTGGTGTTAGAGCTTTGTTATTCTCTTGTGTTTTGATGGTGTCCAATTGCTTTGGATCCATCTCAAGAGAAACTACCCCCAGTGCTTGACACTCAGTGTCACTTCTTACACTGCTGTCTATTTCTACAGTGCTTAGTTGATAGTGTTCATAGCTTCCTTGGGCATTTGATCATCTCTAGGTGGTGTCACTACAGTCTCTTTGTGTAGATCATTCAGGCTTTTTGTTCTTTTTTTTTTTGCCGAAGTGATCATCTATTTTTTTCTGTATTTTTTTTGTCGTGGTAGTGTACTCTAACCCCCGCTTCCAAAAGTGTGTTATTTCGGAGGAGGTACAGCTTGACTTTGACTCTGCGCATGCACCTGTGGCGTTGTAAATGTTGCAGGGGTAATTATTGGGTTGGGCGAGCTGTGCAGTGTGGTTTTTTGTTCTTGTCCTCCAACTCCATCTACGTATGAGCCATCCTGCTCCGGGCATCTATGATCGTCCAAAAGAGCCTTGCTGCGCGCATCATGTTTCTCAGGATTTGTTGGGATTTTTGGTTTTTTTGCTGCTTTTTTTGGTTTAACTTGACTATGAGAAAGCTTTTCTCAATACTCCTACCGTCACTTCTCCTCTTGTATTTATTTCCTTAGTCCACAAACCACCCCTGATACACCTGCCCTAACGGCAAAGTAGGACTGAACTTCTTTCCTTTTGCACGTTAATAGGAGAGTAACGTGGCGACAAAATGCACTGATTTGCCCTCTAGGAGGAAGGAGTACTGTAAATGAAGCTCCTCTGTGTTCCTTCAGTCCACTAGCAACATACACAGTTTGATGTGGCAAAGTGTTATGGAGGGGGGTGATGTGCTGGTTTTCTCAATACTTTCCAGTGAATCTTATGTACTGGCGTAAGTAAAATTCTGCTCTCCCGGAAACCCCAGTATCGATAGCACTGTTAGGAAATCAAGTAGTCAAACAGCACCCTCCCTCCTTAACTATACCGTGGTACAACGAGTAAAGCTTTCAACGGAGGTAAATGGCAGTTCACAAAGCGGTGATATCTTTTACCACCAAACAATGTGTTGAGCTGAAGACCTCTTCACTCTGCTCTCTCTGGGTGATGCGCTGATATTTTTCCAGCTTTCCGTGGCCTTCAATGGCACTGGTGGTCGCTGTTAGGCAGAATCCTGTGCAGTGCCCCTAGGGACCACTACACACAATTAAGACTACAAGTGGTAATACAAGTTCACCTTTGGTACAAGCCTGTACTACTAAGGACTACAGTTACTGTGACTCAAGCAAACACTGACTCAAGGTTTCAGGTAAAAAATATAAGTACATTTATTTTTAAACCATTTGTTATAAACACAACCATTCTATTAATTCAAAACCACACGTAAAATACACTACAACCAACCAATTCACATAGTACAGTATAACTCAAGGTAAGTACCCTATGTTTTATCGGACCGGTGTTGTGAAACAAAAGACGTTACCGGGAATACACTTGCGATCACTTTTTGACAGTAAGGACAGTTCGGTCTTACTAAAGATACGCGTATCCGCAGAAAGAAATGTTACCGGGGCAAAAACACACTTAGCACCTGAGATACCCAGAGACAGTTGGGTGCAAAAATCATAGGCAATACTTTTGTCAGGGCAGACAGAATCAGAGAACACTAGTTGACAGAAATTCAAGAGTCAATAGGCCAGAGCCAGTGTCAAGTGGAACCGGGTTCCTATTGTCGAGGATCACACAGTCGGACAGTTCAAGATTCGACGTTGCCAGGAGTACTTGGATATTGTCAACAGAGGAAGCAAAAGTTATAAGAAGGAGAGAAGATAAGGGCAAGCCTTGGAGGAGGAGAAAAGATATTAACCTAAGCTCCTTGAAGCAGAACACAGTACCTTATTCAAGGAAGAAGCTGGTGCCACGGCAGTTGTTCCTGGTAGTTTCCTGCAGACCCACGGTTCCTGGAGCTTCGGCAAGAAGGAGGACGTCTGGAGAGGTCTGCACTACGCAGGGATGAAGCCAGCAGCAGCGACGGTGTATAAAAGGTGCGCTCCTTAAAAACAGGAGAGGCTCTTCAGATGGCTAACCGGACCACTACAGCAGTATGCAGCGATTTCGACCAAGAAGAGGATCCTCTGGCTGTGGAAGATGAGCTGGTTGACCCCACCAGGCTCAACAGAAGAAGACTCCGGACTGGATCTTCTCTGGTCGTCGAAGGGTAGATAGCTCAGGACTGCAGCAGGGCTTCACCGGGACAGGATAGTTGCAGCAGCCGTCGTCTTCTCCGCTTCTCTTCGGTTCCTTGTAGTTCCAGTGGCGACTCTGACTTCCAGCCCAAGAGTCCTGCCTTTTATGTGAAAATCCCCCATTCACACAGCCTGGCTGTCAATCACGCAGCAGGGGGGTTGTTCAGCCCGGATAACCACCTCAGCCAATCATGGCAAAGTGCGACTTGGGTTTCCTAGGATACCCTGTGCAGGGGGTGACTACACCCCTCCGTCACATTCAGCCCACCTAGACACCCAGGCGCCTAGAGGAGGGCTTCTTGGCAGAAGCCCGCCAAAAGACGGTGAACAAAGAAGGCGAAACTGGTTTGCCGCGCAAAGTAAAACACAAGAAGGACTTTAACAAAAAGAAATGGCGAATAAACCCGACCTGAGATAAAAGAAAAAGTATTTGGTCAAGCGGGTTTAGGTTCGAGGCTAATATAATAGCCTAAAACAATACCACTTTTATATAGTATAAACGCTGTAGAAAAGTTAGGGTAGATACCACTGCCACCAGCCAAGTCTAAATGTTAAAAGAGCAAAACAAGGCTCTAGGAGGTACAGATAAAAAGGGCTAAGAAGTAACCCTTTCCAATGCTCCATGTAAGATGGGGTGTACTGGATCTGTGGTTAAAGGACTATGTAAAGTTAATGGCAACTTTACCCTTTTCTGGGGGACAGTAGTCAGCCCCAGAAATGGAGTCGGTGGGAAGTCTAAAAGACAACCCTGTGTCACTGTGCTGAAGGTGCTGCGTAACTCTCAAAAGAAGGGGGCTACTGGATTGGTGTACTCCAGAGCCCACAATCACAAAAACAGATGAAATACACATGGCAAAACATGGGTAAGAGTGGGGAAAAAGCTCACACTCTTACCAAGTGAAACAAAATAACTCCAGAAATCCAGCAAAGCTGCTGAGGGACTCACTAGGTAAGGGAAATTAGCCATTGAATGAGAATTCTCCCTAACAGTCGCGGCACTGTAGGCTGCTATTACTGGCTCTACCAGCTCCACAGCCACAAACAGTCCTGAAAGTACGCCGCCCTTGTCTCCGCGGCCGGGCTTCTCGCCGCAAGGGCAACGCGCACTGGATTATGTTCCTTTCTTCCTGATCACGTGTCAGATCATGTGTCCGGATACAAGGAAGTGTTTTTTAAAGAGACAGAGCCCGATCTCACTCGGCCAAATCTCAAGGGTGTCAGGTTGTAGGTAAACACTGCAGATGCTCGTAAATCCTTCACTAGGTGCGCACCGCTCTGCTCCACTCCACTCCAGCACCAGCTCCACAGCCACAAACAGTCCTGAAAGTGCGCCGCCCTTGTCTCCGCGGGGTGGCTTTGTGATGCTGGAAATGCATTGGAGGGACAGGGCCTCCATGACCTTGTCATGTACTCCTTTTTATCATGTGTGTTCTGTGTTATTCCTGGCAGTGCAGCTCTTCCTCTTTTTGGTTTGGTGAACAGACCCTTGTGATACCCTTATGGCACCCATGGGTGGGGGTACAAACCTGTACCCCTGTTGTATGTTTTTGGGCACCTGTGTGTGGCCCACAGAGCAGGGCAAGGGCTAGTGGCAGCTCCATGCTGAATTTGACAGGTGCTCTTTGTATCCTCCATTTTGGGATGCCCATGCCCTGCCATTGGAATCAGTTGATTCCTGATGGGAGACAAGATGGCCCCTGTGGCCTCTTGGTTTGTATCGCCTGTTACTTAGTTTTCCCGAAGTCCCGGGAAGCCCTGACACTGTCCCTTCCCCTGACTGGCTGTTGGGTGGAAGTTCCATATATGGTATTGTGGGGGAAGTCTAGGCCAGTCTGCCTAGAGCCTTCCCAATGACTGTATGTTGTGGGTATGCCCGTGGGGTGGGACCTGGATGAATGGAGTGTGTGACGAATATGCATTTCATGTTATGGGTGTCTGGTATCTGGTGTGTGACACAAAGAATGAGACAGCACTGCCAGAAACTGGTATGAATGCAGTGTGGAGTGCTGAAAGGCAGGGTGTTTGTCCGAATCCACATTCCGTGTTGGGAGTGTCTGGATGGAGAAGAATGGCCTGAATGCACTGTGAGTCTGATTGGCTGCCTGCCTGCCTGCCTGCCTGCCTGAATGCCCTTCTGAATGATTGGTTGCCTGAGTGTGACCCAGCAGAGTGAATGAGAGACCGAACAGTATATCTGGGGACCTCTCACTGATGGAAATCGTTCAGAAGCTGAAGTCGATACTTGATGCTTACCTTGAAGCCCAGCTAGAAGAAGGATTTGCTGCTTCTTACTTTCAATGCAATCCGAAAGCTGGCATGTCTCCAAGAACTGCTCCAAGAGAGGACCTGGCTAGGAGACTTCTTTCCGTGCTACGAGGGACCATCGTGCACCAGCTCATCTTCTTCAAGGCACCCTGGAAGTCAGTCCTCGAAAGGCTGCCGTCCAGAGACTGAGTCCACCAAGAACCTGAAGTAGAGCACCCAGACATCAGGTCTATCCCCGTCGACTGGGGTTCAGAGGTAACGCTGTAACCTCGTCGACCGGAGCCGCAACGCTCCATAGCCTAAGACATTTGAATCCAGGACTCCCATGCTCATCACCGTCAACGCTTTGTCTTGCCGGAGAAAGTCAAGATTGCTGACGAACCGAGGAGAATCCACCGGTGGGTTTCCCACCACCCGAAGTCCTGAAAGACGCTGACGAAAATCCGAAAGCCAACTGTGGTCGAGCCCCGATCGCTGACGCCAACCACTGACGACCCGACGCACTTGCTGGGCCTATGTTCTTCATTGATCTGCTTTGCAGCAACAAACTATCGTCGTCGAGGTGTAACGCACGCCTCATCTTTGCAGGACGTCCACGACCGATCGACAACGAGCACCGCAAGGACCGAAGCTGCTGCCTTGACAGCATTGTTCACCCTTTTCTTCGTGGAATCTTGATGGTCCGTGGCTCCCGCCTTAAAGGGAGTTCACTCAAGAAGGATCTGTCGACGACCCAACGAAGAACTCTGCTAAACCAGGTACATTGGGGTAGTTGAACATTTGTAGAAGGAAATAAGACTCTGCTAAACATATGGACTGGGGTTGTCAATATACTTTATTTATAGGTTTCCCAGTTGGGGGGATCCTCACACAGAACTGTGTCTTTGGTAGGGACAAGTATTCTGCCGATTGTTTAACAACCTTGTTTCCTGCTAAGTCTATGGTTGATACCTTTTGCTATTGATTTGTATGCCATTTGAAACTGTCAGCAGTTGGTGCATTTTAATGGGAGTCAAAGAGTAATTGTGGTACCACATAGAAATTGTACATTTATCATTATAGTATTGCCTGAGCACAAAGTGTCCTTTTGTATGTGTATATAACTTGAACATTATTTATATAAAGAACTGTGTTATCACTAACATAGTTTGTGGGCATTTCTTTGTGGGGGCTTGGGGACTACACTGTACTTAAGAACCAGCCTGCATCACCTCCTGAGAGCTTAAGACTTGATTGCTCGTCCACGTTTACCAAATAGAGAATCTTGGCTGGGGTGCTCTGTGCTTCTACTCTGCCATATAGAGGGCAGGAGTACAACCCCCCTCCAGTCTTTACACTGGTGACAGCAGTGGGATGCTAATGGTTTTAAGAATCAGTGTGTAGCCTTGCCACTTACAAAATATCCACACTTTGTGAATTTGAGGTTTAGGTGTGTACTAGATAACTACATTACAAGCTTTTGGAATCTATTGCAAATGTTAAATTGACTAGTATGAGCTTAGAGGCTCTCCAGAGTGCTTGTGAAGCCAGGGAGTTAGACTTTGAAGATAAGTATAGGGCTGAGCTGATAGCTGCCCTGGTGGACTACCAGACTGATTGTGTAGCTCTTGATGGAGGGGGTGTGGGGGTGCAACCATTGAGGACCCTGCCCCTGGGGTTGTTACTGAATCTGTTTCTGGGAGTGCCACCACTCCTGCTGCCTCAATAACAAAACCCAGCAATGTTTCTTCAGGGAACCCATTAGAACTTGAATCATTGAGGATGAAATTGGCCTTTGACATGACATGACATGAAAGGTTATTTATTGCATGCTTAATACCCAGAGGTTTCTAAGTGCGGACCCGGGGATCGAACCTGTGTTGCTTCAGTGCCGCCTTGCTTCAAAGGCAAGCACGTTGCCGCTGAGCTATCCTCCCGAGACTTAACGTTGGAATATAAAAAGTTGAAACAGAAGCTGAATTTAAGAAAGAGGAGTTGGCACAGCAAGTGATACTCATAGGGATCTTGAACTCCAAGACAAGGATACTGAATGTCAGAGAAGCCAGCTAGAGAAAGCTAGAGTGGAGATGTCAGCCAAACCAGCTGAGAGTGTCAGGTCCCCTGCCACCAAGTTTATGAAAGATTTGGTTGGTGTGTATTTTGAGGGTTCTGATATCCTCCAATAGATTGAAGTATTTGAAATGGCTGGTGGAATCCATGATGTTGATAAAAGAGATTTGCTGAGTGTTTGTTAGGTAGAATGCCCCAGACTAGTTATGACTGTTTTCTGAAACTGTGTGTGGAAGAAAGGGGTCAGTATGAGTGCATGAAATCTGCTTTGATTGCCAAGTTTGGCAAGACACTAAATGTTCAGGGAATATAGGAAAAGAGAGAATGTGTCTTTGGTTGACTGGGTGAGTGCTGCACATATGAACATGATGGGGTGGATTGATGGCTACAAGGTGAAAACGTTTGTTGAATTGTCCCACCTTTTGTTTTTTGAGCATTTCTCTGAAGCCTGTTCAACAGAGCTGCGTCAATATGTTGCTGACCAGAACATTTTAGATCCCTTTAAGCTGGCCAGGCTGGCTGACAAGTGGGTCTCCCACTGGGTGTCCCCTAAGGAACCCAGTGGGAAGGACAAAGAAAAGGCGGCCTCCCAGAAGACTGAGAAGACCCAAAAGCAGTCACAGTTGACTAAACCAAAACCTTCCTCTCATAAGACCCAAATATCTAGTGGGGATAAATCTATGTGGGTGGGAGTAAAAGTAGTGGTCCTCCTGCTGCAAAGCAGGCTCCCAGTGGCTCCAGTACGGCACCTCGCATTCCTGGCACTTGTTGGGACTGTGAGGCTCTGGACCACAAGAAGGGTGACCCCTTGGTGTAGGAAATATCCTTATTTGATGGATTCTCTGGGTTACGTATTAACTGGTCCAAGTCCAAAATCCTGCCGCTAGCTCCGGCTGTACATCCCATGGATGTCAGTACTGAATTCTGTTGGTGCCTCGGGGGCATGACGTACCCAGGTATCGTTGTCTCCACCTCCCCATCTAAGCTCTTCGAAGAAAATGATCTGGCGGCCCTGGAGCAGCTGGAACGTAAGGTTAGGGTCTGGATCCGTCTTCCTCTGTCCCAGGCTGTACGGCTAGCCTTGGCCAAGATGGTAGTGGTCCCGAAGATGCTTTATATCTTCAACAATGTTCCTTTGATCCCCCTCTCCTGGTACTGGAGGCGGGCCCAATCACTGCTATTTAAGTTGGTGTGGGCAGGGGGTCATGCACGTATCACAGTGGCCACCTTGACGCTACCCTATGTTGTCAGCGATCTGGACTATCCTGACCTATTTTCATATTTTCTCACTGCCCAGATTCAGTATGCCATCTGGTGGTGGCAGCCCTTGCCTGAGCTGCTGCATATTAAATTAGAAAGAGAACTTGTTTGGCCTCACGACCTGAAAGGTCTGTTATCTGGAACACCCAAATGCATTCCCAAGGGGAAAAACAATCTATCGATGTGACATGCTGGGCATGGGACCAGATTGGCTGCTGTTCTGGTGTAAAGGGACATTATCATGCCGACTCCGCTCTGTACTCTGTGCACGGGGACTCTGTCACTCACAAGGGGATCTTTAAGACACAGTTAGAGAAATTGGACATCCACTGCTTGGGGGACATAGTACAGGACGGTAGATTCATACAATGGGATATCCTGAAGGGTCGGGGTCCCCTGGAATGCTGTGTCTATGCATCTTTATTTTAGATTGAGGAAAACACTGCAAGGTCTGTGGGACGGATTCCCAATGGCACCGACTCCCTCTCCCTTGGCCCAATTTGTGACAAACCCCCCCCCCCAAACTCACCCGCTTGGTCTCGGCACTGTACAAACCTATAAAATCGCTACGGCTTTCCCCACCAGGTTTGTACAGAGCCAGATGGGATACTGTGCTGGACACACCCCGGTTGGAAACCCAGTAGCATCTGATCTGTAACATGACCCGAACAATATCCATGAACACCCGGTTCCGACTCACACATTTTAAGTACCTACATCAGTCCTATCACTCTCCCGCACAACTTCATACATTTTACCCAGATACAGAGGCTTCATGTCCACAGTGTAAGGTTGACCCAGCTGATAATATGCATATAGTATGGGATTGTAGTCGCATACAGACCTTTTGGAAGGGTGTGTACGAAACCACGAGTAAACTGATCCCAGACTGCCCATGTGATTCACCTGTGGTTTGGCTGCTGGCACTCTTTGAACTCCCTGTTAAGACGGAAAGGAAACTTTTGGCCATGGCATCTGTAGTAGCTAGAGCATTAATAGCTAATACATGGAAAAGGACGAGATCACCTACGGTGAAGGAGTGGATGCATAGGCTGAAAATTAACGAAAGCCGGGAAACATCTTATCTCTCCTCCCTCCAACCGGATCACAGCCAGCAGACTATTGGGCCCCATTCCGGTTATATATCCTCATGGTCGAAGACCTCCCCTCATTGTGATACAACATGTGTGGACCGACAGGATCAACTAATCAGGAGGCAGTGGAAGTCCTCCCATGTCCGCACATTGTAAAACACCCTATCAACCCTTCCCAATATGTCTAAAGGTACGTTTCTCAGAGATTCTTCTCACACTTGTATGCTTTACACAACTGTATTTGCACCTGTTGTTTTGGGGATAGGGATGCGGGATAGGGGATACTCAAGTTGTTGTTATGATAACATTGCAGAAAACTTGAATAAAAAGAGATTTAAACAAAATAAATAAACTTTGAAGCGTTCTACCAGACTGTCAGTCTGGGGGTGGTAAACTGAGGTTCTTACATTTTTTTTATATTCAGTACATCCTTCACCTCCTGCCTGAGACGGGACAAAAACGTTGTACCCTAATCAGTGAGGATTTGTTGGCTCGTGGGTTTCTCAGCGGAAATGCCTCAGGATAATGAGTGGCATTATCCAGTATTAAAAGTATGTACTTGTTACCCAACTTATTTGGTTTGAGGGGTCCCACTATATCAATAACTATTCTGGAGAATGTTACTTCACTGATGGGCAATGGCTGCAAAGGAGCTCTTGGTGCTGGGGTGGCGGAGGTCTTTTGGTATGTCAGAGTTGGCTACATAGGTCTGGACATTGGCATATATGCCTGGCAAATAGAAATTATTGAGAAACTGGTCTTGGGTTTTTGCCACACCCTGGTGACTGGCCGTTAAGTGTGAATGAGCCAACTCCATGACCAACCCCCTATAGCTCCTAGTAATTACTGATTGGGTTTTCCTAGTTCCATCTCGCTCACTACATCCTCAATATAGTAGGCTCTTTTTCTTGAAGGGTCCGTTCTAATCCAAGCCCTGACTTTCCGAGATAGTCCTTTTGGATGACTCCATTCCTTTGTGCATAGGCTAGATCCAGTAAACGTGGTGGTATCATCCCCTTCATTTGGGGAAGGTGGAATCAAGTTTTTATTGTATTCCCCAAAACCTATGCAGCATTGAGATGTTTGGGAAAGATTGTCTACCTCCTGTACAGCTGGGATTACAGTTTCTTCAAGCATTTCCTGGGCAACGGGTTCTCCTTCCTTCGCAGTATAACTATGGATTCCTGAATTGTGTAACACTACTTGAATCTCCCCTCGGTAGTCTCGGTCTGGTCTATGGCACCTGCTGCTACATCAAGAGAATACCTCCAAGCAAAACCAGACTTGTGCCGCTAACCAAAGACAGCTCGCTTGGAGAGCAGAGATGCTAATCCGGAAAGGGATCAGCCGTCTTTCTCTGATTGTTATCTTGACTTCTATGGTACTAAAGAAATCAAAACCAATAGATTGGGGAGTGGCATTTTCAGATAGTTTGGCTGTGGGAGTCGGACATTGAACTAACATGGGTCCCAACTGTGTATTGTGTAGTTTGAATCCCACCCTCTGACACCACTTGTGGTATGTCAGACATAGAAGAGAGACAAGAAGACATGATTTAAACTTAGATGTTTTCTTAAAGGAAAGAATACCTCACTTGTCTCTGCAGCTATGATGATGGTTTCTCATAAGCTTAGAAGAAAATAAACTAGCGCTCGTCAGGATGTCTTACAAATATTCTGTCCTCCGTCCAAATCTATTGTAAGCTATTCGAATGTTCTTGTCAGTTCAAAGAGTTTGATTCTCAATTGGAGTAACTGGTCTGGTAAACCTACTCCTTCTTTCACACAACAGGCTTTATGAATCTGTCTGGGTCTCCCTCTGTACACGTCGAAATATCTATTTTCCTGTGTTGGGTTCTCTGGTAGTTTTATTATGTCTTGAACCTGTCTCTTGTTCCCCCCATGCTGGGTGTTTCAATCCATTTTGGTTTATCGTATCTTTTAGCCCGGCAGCCTTTCAGGGCATGTCAGATTGGTATTGCTTTCACCCCCTCGTGGGGTATCTCGGTGCCCCACCACCCTCCTCCTGTTCCTCTGTCAGTTGTGTACCTCGTTCTTGGCAGCGGTTCTCGTCGGGGGAGGCTGTTTCTCTGACATCTTCATGGTCGGAACGCCTGCTTCGGTTTCTCCAGTCTGTGACCGACGGGTATTTGGCATCAGGCTTGAAGGACGCCGGTGTGCCACGTCTGTGGCGGCTGTCTCTTGTTCTCTCAATGGTTCTAAGCTCCTCAAGCTCTCCGCCTTCCTGGAGTCAGCAGCGTTCTGCAGGCTCCGGGTTACCTCCACCCACCACGTTGTCTTCGTGATCCTGCCCCCAGGCTCCTCCTGGAAGGGTGATGTCCCCTCCTCTGCGCTCCACCGCTGGCTCCTGTCTTGGCCTCAGACTGGCTCTTTTTCTCTATGGGTCCCATGTCCTTTGTTTCTCCCTGGAATGGGAGAGGAGACCTCATGGTTCCGCTCTTCAGTCATGGATGTTAACGGCTCCGGGTCAGAAGGCAAGCCTTTCACCTTTAAAGGGCCCTGTACATTATTGTACTGCTCAAGCTCCATACAACCGCCAACACTTGGGATTCTGTGTTAAAGGGAGGTGTAGTAAAACCTTTACTTGGCGATTCCTTGTCCCCTAGAGGGGGGTCCAGTGAGATCCTGTTTGCCCTGTACCCTAGGGGGTGTTGAGCATCACAGGCTCACCTCCCTAATCCCAACAGAGTCCACATTCTCTTGTCCTTTCCCTTTCGATGTTCTACAGTGAAGCAGAAAGGTTGTAAGTCTGAGAACCACCTCATTACTCTGGCATTGGAGTCTATTCTTAGAGGTGCCCATGTTAGTGGAGAATGATCAGTAATCCGCTGAAATGTGTGCCCTGTCAAGTAATACTGTAGACTGGTATCGGACTATTTGATTGCCCGAGCCATCAAATCCACAGAGGCACAGAATTCCCTGGATTCATCATAGCATTCCCTGGATTCATCCTAGATATAGCAAATCCACAGATGCATAGCATTCCCTGGATTCATCATAGATATAACAAATCCACAGATGCATAGCATTCCCTGGATTCATCATAGATATAACAAATCCACAGATGCATAGAATTCCCTGGATTCATCATAGATATAACAAATCCACAGACGCATAGCATTCCCTGGATTCATCATAGATATAACAAATCCACAGACGCATACCATTCCCTGGATTCATCATAGATATATCAAATCCACAGACGCATAGAATTCCCTGGATTCATCATAGATATGACAAATCCACAGTTGCATAGCATTCCCTGGATTCATCATAGATATGACAAATCCACAGTTGCATAGCATTCCCTGGATTCATCATAGATATGACAAATCCACAGTTGCATAGCATTCCCTGGATTCATCATAGATATGACAAATCCACAGATGCATAGCATTCCCTGGACTCATCATAGATATAACAAATCCACAGATGCATAGAATTCCCTGGACTCATCATAGATATAACAAATCCACAGATGCATAGCATTCCCTGGATTCATCATAGATACAAATCCACAGATGCATAGCATTCCCTGGATTCATCATAGATATAACAAATTCACAGATGCATAGAATTCCCTGGATTCATCATAGATATAACAAATCCACAGATGCATACCATTCCCTGGATTCATCATAGATATAACAAATCCACAGATGCATACCATTCCCTGGATTCATCATAGATATAACAAATCCACAGATGCATACCATTCCCTGGATTCATCATAGATATAACAAATCCACAGATGCATACCATTCCCTGGATTCATCATAGATATAACAAATCCACAGACGCATAGCATTCCCTGGATTCATCATAGATATAACAAATCCACAGACGCATACCATTCCCTGGATTCATCATAGATATATCAAATCCACAGACGCATAGAATTCCCTGGATTCATCATAGATATGACAAATCCACAGTTGCATAGCATTCCCTGGATTCATCATAGATATAACAAATCCACAGACGCATAGCATTCCCTGGACTCATCATAGATATAACAAATCCACAGATGCATAGAATTCCCTGGACTCATCATAGATATGACAAATCCACAGATGCATAGCATTCCCTGGACTCATCATAGATATAAAAAATGCACAGATGCATAGAATTTCCCGGATTCATCATAGATATAACAAATCCACAGATCCATACCATTCCCTGGATTCATCATAGATATGACAAATCCACAGTTGCATAGCATTCCCTGGATTCATCATAGATATGACATATCCACAGATGCATAGCATTCCCTGGATTCATCATAGATATAACAAATCCACAGTTGCATAGAATTCCCTGGATTCATCATAGATATATCAAATCCACAGATGCATAGAACTCCCTGGATTCATCATAGATATAACAAATCCACAGACGCATACCATTCCCTGGATTCATCATAGATATAACAAATCCACAGATGCCTAGCATTCCCTGGATTCATCATAGATATATCAAATCCACAGATGCATAGAATTCCCTGGATTCATCATAGATATAACAAATCCACAGACGCATACCATTCCCTGGATTCATCATAGATATAACAAATCCACAGATGCATAGCATTCCCTGGATTCATCATAGATATGACATATCCACAGATGCATAGCATTCCCTGGATTCATCATAGATATAACAAATCCACAGATGCACACCATTCCCTGGATTCATCATAGATATGACATATCCACAGATGCATAGCATTCCCTGGATTCATCATAGATATAACAAATCCACAGTTGCATAGAATTCCCTGGATTCATCATAGATATAACAAATCCACAGATGCATAGAATTCCCTGGATTCATCATAGATATAACAAATTCACAGATGCATAGCATTCCCTGGATTCATCATAGATATAACAAATCCACAGATGCACACCATTCCCTGGATTCATCATAGATATCATTCACAATGTCATGAGCGTAGTCATGAGCCGCGCAGTAGGGTCACAGAGCAAAGGTTGCTTAGCTTACCCTGAGTGACAAATTACTGGGTTTGTGTTGTGTTAAACCGGAACCTTAACGTCAGTTTTAGTCACTTTGCTTCCCCACTGAATTTCAAGGGTTTTAATGATTCTGTGGGCCCTTGGGCCGTCCCTCTCTCGTCCCTCTCAACGCACTTCCTCCTAAGCCCAGACGCCCTTAGCCAAAGGTTAGTGTCGAGTGTGTGTTTCTCCCTCAGTATACTAATCGCTAGATGAGCTGCAATGGTAACCTAAAGGCCCTTGGCCTTATCACTCTAGAATCCCTCAGGAACGTCTGAGCTTTCCCTACTCAGTGATCTGAAGGGAAGTGGGGAATTTTGCCTTGCAAATGCCCTGCTAGATTTGACGTTTCCTTTCACCCTCTCTCTCCTCTCCTGTTTCTTTTCCTCTGACTACACTTCTCAACTCCTCTGCTCTACCCTACTGATTTTTTTTTCTCTCACACTTTTTAGGTCTCACCTCCACCCTTTGTTACTTTTCCCTTCTACACACTACTACTCAGTCATCCTCCATTCAGGAATTTCATACTCACTCCCTACACTAACTCGCCTAACCGCACTCACCACACTATCATGCACTCACACTGCAGTACCACTTCCACTCAATTGTCAATACCTCACTTGGTTGCCACCTCCTCTAACTTCACCCGAATAACCCACACTTTCTGCTTCCAGTTGCCTCCTCATATTTCCCCACCTCTGCTGGTATTTGCCTTCTGTCCCTGGCTAATCTGGCCCTATCGTACCCATCTGGAGCGTGTTGAAAACCCGAAGTCATAAGTAGCATGCTAAGCCCCGCCCACTTTTCAAACATGGGTCTGCTGCGGAACAGCCATGGTGTTTCGGTAGGGTAATTGTGCTTGCCGGTATCCCGTGGTAGCACCGCACGGATGTGCCACTGGCTGCACCTGGATGCGGCTTCCCTCTGCGACTATCCCTAACTTGAAGTCTTGATACCGCGGCCCCGGAAGCACATGGCAACCCTAGAACACCTCCTAAAAGATCACAATGCCTAAGATCCAAGGTCTGGCTTTCACCAATCGCAGTTACAGAAACTGCATGCGATGTGAAACAGGATTGAGTAGACCCCAGAGAACTCTTGTCCTACCACTTCCCCTCCCATGACCGAATCCACATCTCTTGCCCCCTCAATCACAGAGAAAAACAGGTTTTGTGCATTTTAAACCGTGAAAGGTTGCCACCAAGACTCCTTGTGTTCTCGCATCAAGTCCCACACACACGGCCAGACATCCCATTCACATATTATAACCCCCCATTACCCCCTTTTGCCTTCAACATGTACAGTGCTTCGGTGCTTCCTAGCTAGCTTCGCCCTATATAAAACCCACTACAGACACAAAAATACCATGTCTGCAGCCTAGCAACAGCAGATTGTCCTCGCATTCACAGCAGTCGAATGGCAGTTCTAAATACCATGTCCACAGCCTAGCAACAAGAGACTGTCCTCTCATTCACAGCAGTGGAATGGCAGTTCTAAATACCATGTCCTCAGCCTAGCAACAGCATATTGTCCTCTCATTCGCAGCAGTGGAACAGCAGTTCTAAATACCACATCCGCAGCCTAGCAACAGCAGATTGTCCTCTCATTCGCAGCAGTGGAATGGCAGTTCTAAATACCATGTCCACAGCCTAGCTACAAGAGACTGTCCTCTCATTCACAGCAGTGGAACAGCAGTTCTAAATACCACGTCCTCAGCCTAGCAACAGCATATTGTCCTCTCATTCGCAGCAGTGGAACAGCAGTTCTAAATACCACATCCGCAGCCTAGCAACAGCAGATTGTCCTCTCATTCGCAGTAGTGGAATGGCAGTTCTAAATACCACGTCCACAGCCTAGCGACAGCAGATTGTCCTCTCATTCACAGCAGTGTAATGGCTGTTCTAAATACCATGTCCTCAGCCTAGCAACAGCATATTGTCCTCTCATTCGCAGCATTGGAATGGCAGTTCTAAATACCATGTCCACAGCCTAGCAACAAGAGACTGTCCTCTCATTCGCAGCAGTGGAATGGCAGTTCTAAATACCATGTCTGCAGCCTAGCAACAGCAGATTGTCCTCTCATTCGCAGCAGTGGAACAGCAGTTCTAAATACCACATCCGCAGCCTAGCAATAGCAGATTGTCCCCTCATTCACAGCAGTGGAATGGCAGTTCTAAATACCACGTCCACAGCCTAGCAACAGCAGATTGTCTTCTCATTCGCAGCATTGGAATGGCAGTTCTAAATACCATGTCTGCAGCCTAGCAACAGCAGATTGTCCTCTCATTAGCAGCAGTGGAACAGCAGTTCTAAATACCACATCCGCAGCCTAGCAACAGCAGATTGTCCTCTCATTCGCAGCAGTGGAATGGCAGTTCTAAATACCACGTCCGCAGCGTAGCAACAGCAGACTTTCCTCTCATTCGCAGCAGTGGAATGGCAGTTCTAAATACCATGTCTGCAGCCTAGCAACAGCAGATTGTCCTCTCATTCGCAGCAGTGGAACAGCAGTTCTAAATACCATGTCCACAGCCTAGCAACAGCGGATTGTCCTCTGCCACTTAACACATCCTAGCAGATGAGGGGAATAATGTCTCTTGCGCATCCACTTGGCAGTACCCCTGCTTCCTTCTCAGCTGTCCTAGTCTTGGAGCACAGTCACATATCCCTGCTGATGCTCTTCTGCAGCTGGTGTGTGGTGAGAGCACCTCCACAGTCTCAAGTCTGCACCAGAGTCTGATGCCTGGCTCTGGAAGACCGCTCAGATGGGACCCAGAAAACAAACAGGGCAAGGAGCCAAAGAAAGACAGAAGTCCACCCTAGGCTATCTGGGGTTCTTATTGGGCCTTTTGCTGCCTCCCTCTCAGAGTCGTGGGTTTGTAGTTTCCAAACCCAACCTGGATTTCCTCCATGCTGTCTCACTGCAAGTTAATTTCTAGTGTTCCTTTCCCTAGAGTTTCTCTCCCCCTTTGTCACTTAGTTTTGGCTTCTGGCGTACATACTCACCGCTCACCCGATTCCCACGTTTGCCCTCTCGCAAATTCTTTTTTCTACTTCCTGGTTCAGCTCTTCACCTTCTGCTCAAATACCACTTTCTTAGACACCTATAATGCATGCTGCTTTGCCGGCCCTTTCTTGACTCCTATTGTCACCTCCTCGTTAGCATCTCTCACCTCTCCTGACTCTTCATACCAGCTCCTGTTGAACTCTCGTCACTGCCTCCTTCACTTCTCTCAGCTTCTCTGATTCCTCATACTACCTCCTCCTTGACTCCTCATACTGCCTTCTCCTGACTCCTCATACTGCCTCCTGCGGAACTCCTCTTGTCTCCTCCACCTTGGCTTCTCTCCCCTCCTCCTTGACTCCTCATACTACCTCCGCGGAACTCCTCTTGTCTCCTCCACCTTGGCTTCTCTCACCTTCTCCTTGACTCCTCATATTACCTCCTCCTGACTCCTCATACTACCTCTGGCTGAACTCCCCTTGTCACCTCCACCGTAACTCCTTGCACCTCCTCCTTGACTCCTCGTATTACTGCCTGCTGAACTGCTAGTCACCTCCTCGGCTTCTTTCCCTTCCTCCTTGACTCCTCATACTTCCTCCTGCTGAACTCCTCTTGTCACCTCCACCTTGGCTTCTCTCACCTCCTCCTTGACTCCTCATATTACCTCCTCCTGACTCAACATACTACCTCCTGCGGAACTCTCCTCGTCACCTCCTCAGCTTCTTTCACCTCCTCCTTGACTCCTCATACTACCTCTGGTTGAACTCCCCTTGTCACCTCCACCGTAACTCCTGGCACCTCCTCCTTGACTCCTCGTATTACTGCCTGCTGAACCGCTAGTCACCTCCTCAGCTTCTTTCCCCTCCTCCTTGACTCCTCATACTTCCTCATCCTGACTCCTCATAGTACCTCCTGCTGAACTCCTCTTGTCACCTCCCCCTTGGCTTCTCTCCCCCCTCCTTGACTCCTCATAATACCTCCTCCTAACTCCTCATACTAACTCCCGCTGAACTCCTCTTGTCTCCCCAAAGTAGGCTTCTCTCACCTCCTCCTTGACTCCTCATACTGCCTCATACTGAACTCATGTTGTCTCCTCCACCTGGCTTCTCTCCCCTCCCCCTTGACTCCTCATACTACCTCCTCCTGACTCCTCATACTGCCTCATACTGAACTCCTGTTGTCTCCGCCACCTGGCTTCTCTCCCCTCCCCCTTGACTCCTCATACTACCTCCTCCTGACTCCTCATACTGCCTCCTGCTGACTCCGCAATCTGCCTCCTGCTGAACCCCTCTTGTCACCTCCACCTTGGCTTCTCTGACCTACTCCTGACTCCTCATACTGCCTCCTGCCGAACTCCTCTTGTCTCCCTGGCCTTGACTCCTTGTACTGCCTCCTGCTGAACTCCTCATCACCTAATCTTTAGCTTCTGTCACTCCTCCTATTTATCTCTCCCACCTGCTCTATAGGCACCTCTTTATCCAGTGCTAGCCTCCTCTCTTCCCCTCTAAACATTGTGATTTCTGAACCTGCATGTGCAGGCCCGGCAGGGTTTGAAATTGCTGGGAGCTATGTAGCTCCTAGTTATAGCCTAGGAGAGCCTGGTTTGCATGACCCCAACAGGTACCAGAACCTACTTTTCACTCCCTAGTTCATCTGGGACCAAACACAAACATTTATGTGACATTAACTCTGTGTGTTTTAGAATGTGTATAATGGAACACTGGGAGACAAGTAGAAGAAGAAAATAACACAATGGGTCTTATGTGATCAAAACAGTTCTGTTCTGCATCTGATGTGGAAGTTAGATTTGCACATACTAGTTACTAGCCGCTTGGCCCGCACAGGCAGCTCCTGCTCGCTCTGTGATGGTGGATACCCAGGAGCTGCTTTTAGCTCCTGCTCGCTCTGTGATGGCAGATACCCAGGAGCTGCTTTTATCTCCTGCTCGTTCTGTGATGGCAGATACCCAGGAGCTGCTTTTAGCTCCTGCTCGCTCTTTGATGGATACCCAGGAGCTGCTTTTAGCTCCTGCTCGCACTGTGATGGCGGATACCCAGGAGCTGCTTTTATCTCCTGCTCGCTCTTTGATGGATACCCAGGAGCTGCTTTTATCTCCTGCTCGTTCTGTGATGGCGGATACCCAGGAGCTGCTTTTAGCTCCTGCTCGCTCTGTGATGTCAGCTACCCAGGAGCTGCTTTTAGCTCCTGCTCGCTCTTTGATGGATACCCAGGAGCTGCTTTTATCTCCTGCTCGTTCTGTGATGGCGGATTCCCAGGAGCTGCTTTTAGCTCCTGCTCGCTCTGTGATGTCAGCTACCCAGGAGCTGCTTTTAGCTCCTGCTCACTCTGTGATGGCGGATACCCAGGAGTTGCTTTTAGCTCCTGCTCGCTCTGTGATGTCGGATACACATGAGCTGTTTTTAGCTCCAGCTCATCAAATCCTTATATCGATCTGTGCGCTGCCACCTCTGCAGGACCACCCGTTCTCAGTGAGCCCTAAACCTTCAATGTAACCAATACCCTGGGTCCTGTTGGCGGCATGGTGGGGGTAGCTGGGTGATCATCCCAAGCCCTCCCTCAGGTCCAGTATCACATGGCTTTTGGTGGCACCCGGCAGGGAAGCTGACTTTTGATTTTCCCCGGGGGAGTGGACAGATTTCAATGAAGTTCCATTTAAAAGTATAGGGACTTCTAGTGCAGGTGGCTGTGCCCAAAGGGTGCTTGGGCCCCGGAGCACCCGCGTACTCAGCGCCCCTGGTCCCTGGCCCCCTTGGTATAATGTTTTCTAACCCTTTTAAATCCTCACGATAATCGTAAGAATCCCTGGGAGCATTACCTCTATCCCACAATGCCTGGGGCTCCCCCAAGCACGTCCTAGTGCACGCACCTTCAATCCTTACCTGTATCCCACAATGCCCGGGGCTTGCACAAGCACCTCCCAGTGCATGCACCTTCAATCCATACCTGTATCCCACAATGCCCGGGGCTCGCCAAAGCACGTCCCAGTCCACGTGCCTTCAAACCTTACCTCTATCCCACAATGCCTGGGGCTTGCACAAGCATGTCCCAGTGCACGTGCCTTCAATCATTACCTTTATCCCACAATGCCTGGAGCTCTGCCAAGCACATCCCAGTGCACGTGCCTTAAATCCTTAACTCTATCCCACAATGCCTGGAGCTCCAACAAGCACGTCCCAATGCACGTGCCTTCAATCCTTACCTCTATGCCACAATGCCTTTGGTTCACCCAAGCACATCCCAGTGCATGCGCCTTCAGTCCTTACCTCTAGCCCCCAAATCCTGGAGCTCTGCCAAGCACGTCCCAATGCAATTGCCTTCAATCCTTACCTCTATGCCACAATTCCGAGGGCTCTCCCATGTATGTCCCAGTGCATGCGCCTTCAATCCTTACCTCTATCCCACAATTCCTGGACCTCCGCCAAGCTTGTCCCAGAGCACATGCCTTAAATCCTTACCTCTATCCCACAATGCCTGGAGCTCCACCAAGCACGTCCCAGTGCACGTGCCTTAAATCCTTACCTCAATCCCACAATGCATGGAGCTCCACCAAGCATGTCCCAGTGCACGTGCCTTAAATCCTTACCTCTAACCCACAAATCCTGGAGCTCTGCCAAGCACGTCCCAATGCAATTGCCTTCAATCCTTACCTCTATGCCACAATGCCTATGGCTCGCCCAAGCATGTCCCAGTGCAGGCGCCTTCAATCCTTACCTCTGTCCCACAATGCCTGGGGCTCTGCCAAGCACGTCCCAGTGCACGCGCCTTCAATCCTTACCTCTATCCCACAATGCCTGGGGCTCTGTCAAGCATGTTCCAGTGCAAGTGCCTTCAAACCTTACCTCTATCCTACAATGCCTGGGGCTCACCCAAGTGTGTCCCAGTGCACATGCCTTCTATCCTTACCTGTATCCCACATGGCCTGGGGCTCACCTGAAGCACGTTCCAGTGCTTGTGACTTCAATCCTTACCTCTATCCTATTTGTATTTATTTGTATTTATTTATTTATAACGCGCAAACCAACAGGCCCGGAGGCATCAGGGCGCAATTTGTACATCCCACAATGCCTGGGGCTCTGCCAATCACGTTCCAGTGCATGTGCCTTCAAACCTTACCTCTATCCCACAATAACTTGGCTCGCCCAAGCTTGTCCCAGTGCACGTGCCATCAATCCTTACCTCTAGCCCACAATACCTGGGGCTCTGCCAAGCATGTCCCAGTGCACGTGCCATCAATCCTTACCTCTATCCCACAATGCCCAGAGGAGCTCGCACAAGCACGTCCTAGTGTACGCGCCTTCAATCCTTACCTCTATCCCACAATGTCTGGGGCTCTGCCAAGCACATTCCATTGCACGTGCCTTTAATCCTTACCTCAATCCCACAATGCACAGAGCTCGTACAAGCACGTCCCAGTGCACGTGCCTTCAAACCTTACCTCTATCCCACAATGCCTGGGGCTCCCCCAAGCATGTCCCAGTGCACGCGCCTTCAATCCTTACCTCTATCCCACAATGTCTGGGGCTCTGCCAAGCACGTCCCAGAGGAGGCGCCTTAAATCCTGACCTCTATCCCGCAATGCCTGGGGCTCTGCCAAGCAGGTCCCATTGCACGTGCCTTGAATCCTAACCTCAATCCCACAATGCATGGAACTCTGCCAATCACGTCCCAATCCACTCGCCTTAAATCCTTACCTCTATCCCACAATTCTTGGGGCTCTGCCAAGCACGTCCCAATGCACGTGCCTTCAATTCTTACCTCTATGCCACAATGCCTTGAGGTCCGCCAAGCACGTCCCAGAGCATGCGCCTTCAATCCTTACCTGTATCCCACAATGCCCGGGGTTTGCCAAAGCACGTTCCAGTGCACATGCATCCAATCCTTACCTCCATCCCACAATGCCTGAGGCTTGCCAAAACATGTCCCAGTGCATGTACCTTTAAGCTTTACCTCTATCCCACAATGCCTGGGGTTTGCACAAGGACGTCCCAATGCATGTGCCTACAATCCTTACCTCTATCCCACAATTCTTGGGGCTCTGCCAAGCTGTCCCAATGCACGTGCCTTCAAGTCTTACCTCTATGCCACAATGCCTGGGGCTCGCCCAAGCATGTCCCAGTGTAGTGCCTTCAATCCTTACCTCTACCCCCACAATGCCTGGGGCTTGCACAAGCATGTCCCAGTGCACGTGCCTTCAATCCTTACCTTTATCCCACAATGCCTGGAGCTCTGCCAAGCACATCCCAGTGCACGTGCCTTAAATCCTTAACTCTATCCCACAATGCCTTCGGTTCACCCAAGCACATCCCAGTGCATGCGCCTTCAGTCCTTACCTCTAGCCCCCAAATCCTGGAGCTCTGCCAAGCACGTCTCAATGCAATTGCCTTCAATCCTTACCTCTATGCCACAATTCCGAGGGCTCTCCCATGTATGTCCCAGTGCATGCGCCTTCAATCCTTACCTCTATCCCACAATTCCTGGACCTCCGCCAAGCATGTCCCAGAGCACACGCCTTAAATCCTTACCTCTATCCCACAATGCCATGGAGCTCCACCAAGCACTTCCCAGTGCACGTGCCTTAAATCCTTACCTCTATGCCGCAATGCCTATGGCTCGCCCAAGCAGGTCCCATTGCACGTGCCTTGAATCCTAACCTCAATCCCACAATGCATGGAACTCTGCCAATCACGTCCCAATCCACTCGCCTTAAATCCTTACCTCTATCCCACAATTCTTGGGGCTCTGCCAAGCACGTCCCAATGCACGTGCCTTCAATTCTTACCTCTATGCCACAATGCCTTGAGGTCCGCCAAGCACGTCCCAGAGCATGCGCCTTCAATCCTTACCTGTATCCCACAATGCCCGGGGTTTGCCAAAGCACGTTCCAGTGCACATGCATCCAATCCTTACCTCCATCCCACAATGCCTGAGGCTTGCCAAAACATGTCCCAGTGCATGTACCTTTAAGCTTTACCTCTATCCCACAATGCCTGGGGTTTGCACAAGGACGTCCCAATGCATGTGCCTACAATCCTTACCTCTATCCCACAATTCTTGGGGCTCTGCCAAGCACATCCCAATGCCCGTGCCATCAAGTCTTACCTCTATGCCACAATGCCTGGGGCTCGCCCAAGCATGTCCCAGTGTAGTGCCTTCAATCCTTACCTCTACCCCACAATGCCTGGGGCTTGCACAAGCATGCCCCAGTGCACGTGCCTTCAATCCTTACCTTTATCCCACAATGCCTGGAGCTCTGCCAAGCACATCCCAGTGCACTTGCCTTAAATCCTTAACTCTATCCCACAATGCCTTTGGTTCACCCAAGCACACCCCAGTGCATGCGCCTTCAGTCCTTACCTCTAGCCCCCAAATCCTGGAGCTCTGCCAAGCACGTCCCAATGCACGTGCCTTCAAGTCTTACCTCTATGCCACAATGCCTGGGGCTCGCCCAAGCATGTCCCAGTGTAGTGCCTTCAATCCTTACCTCTACCCCACAATGCCCGGAGCTCGCACAAGCACGTCCGAGTGTACGTGCCTTCAATCCTAACCTCTATCCCACAATGCCTGGGTCTCTGCTAAGCACGTTCCAGCGCACGTGTCTTCAAACCTTACCTCTATCCCACAATGCCTGGGGCTCCCCCAAGCATGCCCCAGTGCACGTGCCTTCTATCCCACAATGCCCGGTGCTCACACAAGCACATCCCAGTGCATGCACCTTCAATCTTTACCTGTATCCCACAATGCCCGGGGCTTGCACAAGCACGACCCAGTGCACGTGCCTTAAATCCTGACCTCTGTCCCACAATGCCCTGGGCTCGCCTGAAGCATGTCCCAGTGCACGTGCCTTCAATCCGTACCTCATTCCCACAATGCACAGAACTCCGCCAATCACGTCCCAATCCACTCGCCTTAAATCCTTACCGCTAACCCACAATTCTTGGGGCTCTGCCAAGCACGTCCCAATGCACGTGCCTTCAATTCTTACCTCTATGCCACAATGCCTTGAGCTCCGCCAAGAACATCCCAGAGCATGCGCCTTAAATCCTTACCTCTAACCCACAATATCTGGGGCTCGGCCAAGCACTTCCCAGTGCAAATGCTTTCAATCCTTACCTCAATCCCACAATGCCTGGAGCTCCACCAAGCACGTCCCAATGCATGTGCCTTCAATCCTTACCTCTATACCACAATTCTTGGGGCTCTGCCAAGCACGTCCCAATGCACGTGCCTTCAATCCTTACCTCTATGCCACAATGCCTATGGCTCGCCCAAGCATGTCCCAGTGCAGGCGCCTTCAATCCTTACCTCTGTCCCACAATGCCTGGAGCTCTGCCAAGCACGTCCCAGAGCATGCGCCTTAAATCCTTACCTCTATCCCACAATGCCTGGGGCTCTGCCAAGCACATTCCATTGCACATGCCTTTAATCCTTACCTCAATCCCACAATGCCCAGAGCTCGCACAAGCACGTCCCAGTGCACGCGCTTTCAATCCTTACCTCTATCCCACAATGCCTGGGGCTCTGTCAAGCATGTTCCAGTGCAAGTGCCTTCAAACCTTACCTCTATCCTACAATGCCTGGGGCTCACCCACGTGTGTCCCAGTGCACATGCCTTCTATCCCACAATGCCCGAAGCTCGCACAACAAGTCCCAGTGCACGTGCCTTCAATCCTTACCTGTATCCCACATGGCCTGGGGCTCGCCTGAAGCACGTTCCAGTGCACATGCATGCAATCCTTACCCCTATCCCACAATGCCTGGGCTCCCCCAAGCATGTCCCAGTGCTTGTGCCTTAAATCCTTACCTCTATCCTACAATCCCACAATGCCTGGGGCTCTGCCAAGCACATCCCAGTGCACGCACCTTCAATCCTTACCTCTAGCCCACAATACCTGGGGCTCTGCCAAGCACGTTCCAGTGCACGTGCCTTCAAACCTTACCTCTATCCAAGAATGCCTGGGGCTCGCCCAAGCATGTCCCAGTGCACGTGCCTTCAATCCTTATGTCTATCCCACAATGCCCGGAGGAGCTCGCACAAGCACGTGCTAGTGTACGCGCCTTCAATCCTTACCTCTATCCCACAATGCCTGGGGCTCTGCCAAGCACATCCCAGTGCACGCACCTTCAATGCTTACCTCTAGCCCACAATACCTGGGGCTCTGCCAAGCACGTTCCAGTGCACGTGCCTTCAAACCTTACCTCTATCCCAGAATGCCTGGGGCTCGCCCAAGCATGTCCCAGTGCACGCACCTTCAATCCTTACCTCTAGCCCACAATGCCTGGGGCTCTGCCAAGCACATTCCAATGCACGTGCCTTCAAACCTTACCTCTATCCCACAATGCCTGGGGCTCCCCCAAGCATGTCCCAGTGCACATGCCTTCTATCCCACAATGTCCGGAGCTCGCACACGTCCGTCCCAGTGCATGCACCTTCAATCTTTACCTGTATCCAGGAACTCCGCCAAACACGTCCCAATCCACTCGCCTTAAATCCTTACCTCTATACGACAATTCTTGGGGCTCTGCCAAGCACGTCCCAATGCACGTGCCTTCAATCCTTAACTCTATCCCACAATGCCTGGGGCTCCGCCAAGCACTTCCCAGTGCACATGCCTTCAATCCTTACCTCAATCCCACAATGCCTGGACCTCCGCCAAGCACATCACAGTGCACGCGCCTTAAATCCTTACCTCTATCCCACAATGCCTGGAGCTTCATCAAGCACGTCCCAATGCACGTGCCTTCAATCCTTCCCTCTATCCCACAATTCTTGGGGCTCTGCCAAGCACGTCCCAATGCACATGCCTTCAATCCTTACCTCTATGCCACAATGCCTAGGGCTCGCCCAAGCATGTCCCAGTGTACGCGCCTTCAATCCTTACCTCTATCCCACCATGCCTGGAGCTCCGCCAAGCACGTCCCAGAACATGCACCTTCAATCCTTACCTCCATCCCACAATGCCTGGGGCTCCGCCAATCACGTTCCAGTGCATGTGCCTTCAAACCTTACCTCTATCCCACAATAACTTGGCTCGCCCAAGCTTGTCCCAGTGCACGTGCCATCAATCCTTACCTCTATCCCACAATACCTGGGGCTCTGCCAAGCACGTTCCAGTGCACGTGCCTTCAAATCTTACCTCTATCCCACAATGCCTGGGGCTCGCCCAAGCATGTCCCAGTGCACGTGCCTTCAATCCTTGCCTCTATCCCACAATGCCCGGAGCTTGCACAAGCACGTCCGAGTGTACGTGCCTTCAATCCTAACCTCTATCCCACAATGCCTGGGGCTCTGCCAAGCACATTCCAGTGCATGTGCCTTCAAACCTTACCTCTATCCTACAATGCCTGGGCTCCCCCAAGCATGTCCCAGTGCACGTGCCTTCTATCCCACAATGCCCGGTGCTCGCACAAGCACATCCCAGTGCATGCACCTTCAATCTTTACCTGTATCCCACAATGCCCGGGGCTTGCACAAGCACGACCCAGAGCATGCGCCTTAATTCCTGACCTCTATCCCACAATGCCTGGGGCTCGCCTGAAGTATGTCCCAGTGCACGTGCCTTCAATCCTTACCTCAATCCCACAATGCATGGAACTCTGCCAATCACGTCCCAATCCACTCGCCTTAAATTCTTACCTTTATCCCACAATACTTGGGGCTCTACCAAGCACGTCCCAATGCACGTGCCTTCAATTCTTACCTCTATGCCACAATGCCTTGAGCTCCGCCAAGCACGTCCCAGAGCATGCGCCTTAAATCCTTTCCTCAATCCCACAATGCCTGGGGCTCTGCCAAGCATGTCCCAGAGCACACGCCTTAAATCCTTACCTCTTTCCCACAATGCCTGGAGCTCCGCCAAGCACGTCCCAGAGCATGCGTCTTAAATCCTTACCTCTATCCCACAATGCCTGGGGCTCCACCAAGCACTTCCCAGTGCACATGCCTTCAATCCTTACCTCTATACCACAATCCTTGGGGCTCTGCCAAGCACGTCCCAATGCACGTGCCTTCAAACCTTACCTCTATCCCACAATGCCTGGAGCTCCCCCAAGCATGTCCCAGTGCCTTCTATCCCACAATGCCCGGAGCTCGCACACACCCGTCCCAGTGCATGCACCTTCAATCTTTACCTGTATCCCACAATGCATGGAACTCCGCCAATCACGTCCCAATCCACTCGCCTTAAATCCTTACCTCTATACGACAATTCTTGGGGCTCTGCCAAGCACGTCCCAATGCACATGCCTTCAATCCTTACCTCTATACCACAATTCTTGGGGCTCTGCCAAGCACGTCCCAATGCACGTGCCTTCAATTCTTACCTCTATGCCACAATGCCTGGAGCTCCGCCAAGCACGTCCCAGAGCATGCGCCATAAATCCTTACCGCTATCCCACAATGCCTGGGGCTCCACCAAGCACTTCCCAGTGCACATGCCTTCAATCCTTACCTCAATCCCAAAATGCCTGGAGCACCACCAAGCACGTCCCAATGCACGTGCCTTCAATCCTTACCTCTATACCACAATCCTTGGGGCTCTGCCAAGCACGTCCCAATGCACGTGCTGTCAATCCTTACCTCTATGCCACAATGCCATTGGCTCGCCCAAGCATGTCCCAGTGCAAGCGCCTTCAATCCTTACCTCTATCCCACAATGCCTGGGGCTCTGCCAAGCACGTGCCATTGCACATGCCTTCAATCCTTACCTCTATCCCACAATGCCCGGAACTCGCACAACATGTCCCAGTGCACATGCCTTCAATCCTTACCTGTATCCCACAATGCCTGGGGCTCTGCCAAGCACATTCCAGTGCATGTGCCTTCAAACCTTACCTCTATCCCACAATGCCTGGGGCTCCCCCAAGCATGTCCCAGTGCACGTGCCTTCAATCCTTACCTGTATCCCACAATGCATGGAACTCCGCCAATCACGTCCCAATCCACTCGCCTTAAATCCTTACCTCTATACGACAATTCTTGGGGCTCTGCCAAGCATGTCCCAATGCACGTGCCTTCAATCCTTACCTCTATCCCACAATGCCTGGGGCTCCGCCAAGCACTTCCCATTGCACATGCCTTCAATCCTTACCTCTTTCCCACAATGCCTGGAGCTCCGCCAAGCACATTCCAGCACACGCGCCTTCAATCCTTACCTCAATCCCACAATGCCTGGAGCTCCGCCAAGCACATCCCAGTGCACGCGCCTTAAATCCTGACCTCTATCCCACAATGCCTGGAGCTTCACCAAGCACGTCCCAATGCACATGCCTTCAATCCTTACCTCTATGCCACAATGCCTAGGGCTCGCCCAAGCATGTCCCAGTGCACGTGCCTTCAATCCTTACCTCTGTCCTACAATGTCTGGGGCTCTGCAAAGCATGTCCCAAAGCATGCACCTTAAATCCTGACCTCTAGCTGACAATGAGTGGGGCTCTGCCAAGCACGTTCCAGTGCATGTGCCTTCAAATCTTACCTCTATCCCACAATGCCTGGGGCTCGCCCAAGCATGTCCCAGTGCACGTGCCTTCAATCCTTGCCTCTATCCCACAATGCCCGGAGCTCGCACAAGCACGTCCGAGTGGACGTGCCTTCAATCCTAACCTCTATCCCACAATGCCTGGGGCTCTGCCAAGCACATTCCAGTGCACGTGCCTTCAAACCTTACCTCTATCCCAGAATGCCTGGGGCTCCCCCACGCATATCCCAGTGCACGTGCCTTCTATCCCACAATGCCTGGAGCTCGCACAAGCACATCCCAGTGCATGCACCTTCAATCTTTACCTGTATCCCATAATGCCCGGGGCTTGCACAAGCACGACCCAGTGCACGCGCCTTAAATCCTGACCTCTATCCCACAATGCCTGGGGCTCGCCTGAAGCATGTCCCAGTGCACGTGCCTTCAATCTTTACCTCAATCCCACAATGCATGGAACTCTGCCAATCACGTCCCAATCCACTCGCCTTAAATACTTACCTCTATACCACAATCCTTGGGGCTCTGCCAAGCACGTCCCAATGCACGTGCCTTCAATTCTTACCTCTATGCCACAATGCCTATGGCTCGCCCAAGCATGTCCGAGTGCAAGCGTCTTCAATCCTTATTTCTATCCCACAATGCCTGGGGCTCTGCCAAGCACGTACCATTGCGCGTGCCTTCAATCCTTACCTCTATCCCACAATGCCCGGAACTCGCACAACATGTCCCAGTGCACGTGCCTTCAATCCTTACCTGTATCCCACAATGCCTGGGGCTCTGCCAAGCACATTCCAGTGCATGTGCCTTCAAACCTTACCTCTATCCCACAATGGCTGGGGCTCCCACAAGCATGTCCCAGTGCACGTGCCTTCTATCCCACAATGCCCGGAGCTCGCACACGCCCGTCCCAGTGCATGCACCTTCAATCTTTACCTGTATCCCACAATGCATGGAACTCCACCAATCACGTCCCAATCCACTCGCCTTAAATCCTTACCTCTATATGACAATTCTTGGGGCTCTGCCAAGCATGTCCCAATGCACGTGCCTTCAATCCTTACCTCTATCCCACAATGCCTGGGGCTCCGCCAAGCACTTCCCAGTGCACATGCCTTCAATCCTTACCTCTTTCCCACAATGAATGGAGCTCCGCCAAGCACATCCCAGTGCACGCGGCTTCAATCCTTACCTCAATCCGACAATGGGTGGAGCTCCGCCAAGCACATCCTAGTGCACGTGCCTTAAATCCTGACCTCTATCCCACAATGCCTGGAGCTTCACCAAGCACATCCCAATTGACGTGCCTTCAATCCTTACCTCTATCCCACAATTATTGGGGCTCTGCCAAGCACGTCCCAATCCACTCGGCGTAAATCCTTACCTCTATACCACAATTCTTGGGGCTCTGCCAAGCACGTCCCAATGCACGTGCCTTCAATCCTTACCTCTATGCCACAATGCCTATGGCTCGCCCAAGCATGTCCCAGTGCACGCGCCTTCAATCCTTACCTCTATCCCACAATGCCTGGGTCTCCGCCAATCACGTTCCAGTGCATGTGCCTTCAAACCTTACCTCTATCCCACAATAACTCGGCTCGCCCAAGCCTGTCCCAGTGGACGTGCCATCAATCCTTACCTCTATCCCACAATACCTGGGGCTCTGCCAAGCACGTTCCAGTGCACGTCCCTTCAAATCTTACCTCTATCCCACAATGCCAGGGGCTCGCCTGAAGCATGTCCCAGTGCACATGCCTTCAATCCTTACCTCAATCCCAAAATGCCTGGAGCTCCACCAAGCACGTCCCAATGCACGTGCCTTCAATCCTTACCTCTATACCACAATCCTTGGGGCTCTGCCAAGCACGTCCCAATGAACGTGCCGTCAATCCTTACCTCTATGCCACAATGCCCGGAACTCGCACAACATGTCCCAGTGCAAGCGCCTTCAATCCTTACCTCTATCCCACAATGCCTGGGGCTCTGTCAAGCACGTGCCTTCAAACCTTACCTCTATCCCACAATGCATGGAACTCCACCAATCACGTCCCAATCCACTCGCCTTAAATCCTTACCTCTATATGACAATTCTTGGGGCTCTGCCAAGCATGTCCCAATGCACGTGCCTTCAATCCTTACCTCTATCCCACAATGCCTGGGGCTCCGCCAAGCACTTCCCAGTGCACATGCCTTCAATCCTTACCTCTTTCCCACAATGCCTGGAGCTCCGCCAAGCACATCCCAGTGCACGCGCCTTCAATCCTTACCTCAATCCCACAATGCCTGGAGCTCCGCCAAGCACATCCCAGTGCACGTGCCTTAAATCCTGACCTCTATCCCACAATGCCTGGAGCTTCACCAAGCACATCCCAATTGACGTGCCTTCAATCCTTACCTCTATCCCACAATTATTGGGGCTCTGCCAAGCACGTCCCAATCCACTCGGCTTAAATCCTTACCTCTATACCACAATTCTTGGGGCTCGCCCAAGCATGTCCCAGTGCACACGCCTTCAATCCTTACCTCTATCCCACCATGCCTGGAGCTCCGCCAAGCACGTCCCAGAGCATGCACCTTCAATCCTTACCTCTATCCCACAATACCTGGGGCTCTGCCAAGCACGTTCCAGTGCACGTGCCTTCAAATCTTACCTCTATCCCACAATGCCAGGGGCTCGCCTGAAGCATGTCCCAGTGCACATGCCTTCAATCCTTACCTCAATCCCAAAATGCCTGGAGCTCCACCAAGCACGTCCCAATGCACGTGCCTTCAATCCTTACCTCTATACCACAATCCTTGGGGCTCTGCCAAGCACGTCCCAATGAACGTGCCGTCAATCCTTACCTCTATGCCACAATGCCCGGAACTCGCACAACATGTCCCAGTGCAAGCGCCTTCAATCCTTACCTCTATCCCACAATGCCTGGGGCTCTGCCAAGCACGTGCCTTCAAACCTTACCTCTATCCCACAATGCTTGGAGCTCCCCCAAGCATGTCCCAGTGCACGTGCCTTCTATCCCACAATGCCCGGAGCTCGCACACGCCCGTCCCAGTGCATGCACCTTCAATCTTTACCTGTATCCCACAATGCATGGAACTCCGCCAATCACGTCCCAATCCACTCGCCTTAAATCCTTACCTCTATCCCACAATGCCTGGGGCTCTGCCAAGCACGTGCCTTCAAACCTTACCTCTATCCCACAATGCCTGGGGCTCCCCCAAGCATGTCCCAGTGCACGTGCCTTCTATCCCACAATGCCCGGAGCTCGCACACGCCGGTCCCAGTGCATGCACCTTCAATCTTTACCTGTATCCCACAATGCATGGAACTCCGCCAATCACGTCCCAATCCACTTGCCTTAAATCCTTACCTCTATCCCACAATGCGGGCTCGCCTGAAGCATGTCCCAGTGCACATGCCTTCAATCCTTACCTCAATCCCACAATGCATGGAACTCTGCCAATCACGTCCCAATCCACTCGCCTTAAATCCTTACCTCTATACCACAATGCCTGGGGCTCCACCAAGCACATCCCAGTGCACTTGCCTTCAATCCTTACCTCTTTCCCACAATGCCTGGAGCTCCGCCAAGCACATCCCAGTGCATGCGCCTTCAATCCTTACCTCAATCCCACAATGCCTGGAGCTCCAGCAAGCACATCCCAGTGCACGCGCCTTAAATCCTGACCTCTATCCCACAATGCCTGGAGCTTCACCAAGCACGTCCCAAGGCACGTGCCTTCAATCCTTACCTCTATCCCACAATTATTGGGGCTCTGCCAAGCACGTCCCAATGCACATGCCTTCAATCCTTACCTCTATGCCACAATGCCTAGGGCTCGCCCAAGCATGTCCCAGTGCACGCGCCTTCAATCCTTACCTCTATCCTACAATGTCTGGGGCTCTGCCAAGCACGCGCCTTAAATCCTGACCTCTAGCCCACAATGCGTGGGGCTCTGCTAAGCATGTCCCATTGCACGTGCCTTCAATCCTTACCTCAATCCCACAATGTATGGAACTCTGCCAATCACGTCCCAATCCACTCGGCTTAAATCCTTACCTCTATACCACAATTCTTGGGGCTCTGCCAAGCACGTCCCAATGCACGTGCCTTCAATCCTTACCTCTATGCCACAATGCCTATGGCTCGCCCAAGCATGTCCCAGTGCACGCGCCTTCAATCCCTACCTCTATCCCACCATGCCTGGAGCTCCACCAAGCACGTCCCAGAGCATGCACCTTCAATCCTTACCTCTATCCCACAATGCCTGGGTCTCCGCCAATCACGTTCCAGTGCATATGCCTTCAAACCTTACCTCTATCCCACAATAACTCGGCTCGCCCAAACCTGTCCAGTGCACGTGCCATCAATCCTTACCTCTATCCCACAATACCTGGGGCTCTGCCAAGCACGTTCCAGTGCACGTGCCTTCAAATCTTACCTCTATCCCACAATGCCTGGGGCTCACCCAAGCATGTCCCAGTGCACGTGCCTTCAATCCTTGCCTCTATCCCACAATGCCCGGAGCTCGCACAAGCACGTCCGAGTGTACGTGCCTTCAATCCTAACCTCTATCCCACAATGCCTGGGGCTCGCCTGAAGCATGTCCCAGTGCACATGCCTTCAATCCTTACCTCAATCCCACAATGCATGGAACTCTGCCAATCACGTCCCAATCCACTCGCCTTAAATCCTTACCTCTATACGACAATGCCTGGGGCTCCACCAAGCACTTCCGAGTGCACATGCCTTCAATCCTTACCTCAATCCCAAAATGCCTGGAGCTCCACCAAGCACGTCCCAATGCACGTGCCTTCAATCCTTACCTCTATACCACAATCCTTCGGGCTCTGCCAAGCATGTCCCAATGCACGTGCCGTCAATCCTTACCTCTATGCCACAATGCCTATGGCTCGCCCAAGCATGTCCCAGTGCAAGCGCCTTCAATCCTTACCTCTATCCCACAATGCCTGGGGCTCTGCCAAGCACGTGCCATTGCACGTGCCTTCAATCCTTACCTCTATCCCACAATGCCCGGAACTCGCACAACACGTCCCAGTGCACGTGCCTTAAATCCTGACCTCTTGCCCACAATGAGTGGGGCTCTGCCAAGCACGTTCCAGTGCACGTGCCTTCAAATCTTACCTCTATCCCACAATGCTTGGGGCTCACCCAAGCGTGTCCCAGTGCACGTGCCTTCAATCCTTACCTGTATCCCATAATGCCCAGCGCTTGCACAAGCATGTCCCAGTGCACTCACCTTCAATCCTTACCTCTATCCCACAATGCCTGGGGCTCTGCCAAGCACGTGCCATTGCACGTGCCTTCAATCCTTACCTCTATCCCACAATGCCCGGAACTCGCACAACACGTCCCAGTGCACGTGCCTTAAATCCTGACCTCTAGCCCACAATGAGTGGGGCTCTGCCAAGCACGTTCCAGTGCACGTGCCTTCAAATCTTACCTCTATCCCACAATGCTTGGGGCTCACCCAAGCGTGTCCCAGTGCACGTGCCTTCAATCCTTACCTGTATCCCATAATGCCCAGCGCTTGCACAAGCATGTCCCAGTGCACTCACCTTCAATCCTTACCTGTATCCCACATGGCCTGGGACTCGCCTGAAGCACGTTCCAGTGCACATGCATGCAATCCTTACCTCTATCTCACAATGCCTGGGGCTCGCCCAAGCACGTCCCAGTGCATGCGCCTTCAATCCTTACCTCTATCCCACAATGCCCTGGGCTCGCACAAGGACATCCCATTTCACGCACCTTCAATCCTTACCTCTATCCCACAATGCCTGGAGCTCCGCGAAGCACGCCCCATTGCAGGCACCTTCAATCCCTGCAAACATTTTACTCCAGCCTTGCAAACTGCTTAACCAATCACATTTGAGCATGTGCCCGACAAGCTTAAATGTATACAATTTCATACTGAACGTATTTTGTTAAAAATTATTGCAGTCAGACCACTTAAAGAAAACAATGAGACGTATTCTGATTCTACCGCAAACAAAAATGAATTGGTGGAACTCTATTCAGCTGTGTGTATGAGCAGAACTGTCACATGTTTTCCTGTGGGGAAACCCTGACACATGCAAAGCACTGTATGTCTTTTCACACCACTTTTGGACCGATGGACTGATTTCTCCAAACCTTTCAAATATTTGCTAATAGGTTGTCAAACGTTTCTGGAAAGTTTTGTACGCATTCGTGAAAAAGTTCGAATGTTATGAACAATAGAATTGAGCAAAATGCTAGCAAAGTTGTGTCTTCACTATAGATCAAAAACTGTTGACCTGTTTAAAAAACAATTCTATATTTGGGGTCAGGGTCTGCTGCATTTCTCTCCCCTGGGATTTGGGCATCTCTGGTCCAGATTCAGGGGTTACAGAGAGTATGCAATGCTTGCAGAGCTTTGTGGAGGGGGTTTGAGTGTATGAACCAACAGTGTGAGTGACTTGCTGTTTCTACCCAGGCCTTGTGTATGGCTCAAATACTGTGTATTATGTTATGTTACCCTGCTTTCATACTGTGCCAGCGCCTGATCCTTGCCCGTGGCTTCTTCTGCCCACACCCGGGGTGCCCCATCGTATATGCCCTGTGTACATGCCTTGTGTATGGCTCAAATACTGTGTATTATGTTATGTTACCCTGCTTTCATACTGTGCCAGCGCCTGATCCTTGCTCGTGGCATCTTCTGCCCACACCCGGGGTTCCCCATCTTATATGCCCTGTGTACATGCCTTGTGTATGGCTCAAATACTGTGTATTATGTTATGTTACCCTGCTTTCATACTGTGCCAGCGCCTGATCCTTGCCCGTGGCATCTTCTGCCCACACCTGGGGTGCCCCATCTTATATGCCCTGTGTACATGCCTTGTGTATGGCTCAAATACTGTGTATTATGTTATGTTACCCTGCTTTCATACTGTGCCAGCGCCTGGTCCTTGCCCGTGGCATCTTATGCCTCTGCCCGCCCGGGGTGCCTCCTCTTATATGCCCTGTGTACATGCCTTGTGTATGGCTCAAATACTGTGTATTATGTTATGTTACTCTGCTTTTATACTGTGCCAGCGCCTGATCCTTGCCCGTGGCATCTTCTGCCCACACCCGGGGTGCCTCCTCTTATATGCCCTGTGTACATGCCTTGTGTATGGCTCAAATACTGTGTATTATGTCATGTTACCCTGCTTTCATACTGTGCCAGCGCCTGATCCTTGCCCGTGGCTTCTTCTGCCCACACCCGGGGTGCCCCATCTTATATGCCTTGTGTACATGCCTTGTGTATGGCTCCAAATACTGTGTATTATGTTATGTTACTCTGCTTTCATACTGTGCCAGCGCCTGATCCTTGCCCGTGGCTTCTTCTGGCCCCGCCCGGGGTGCCCCCTCTTATATGCCTTGTGTACATGCCTTGTGTATTATGTTATGTTACTCTGCTTTTATACTGTGCCAGCGCCTGATCCTTGCCCGTGGCTTCTTCTGGCCCCACCCGGGGTGCCCCCTCTTATATGCCTTGTGTACATGCCTTGTGTATGGCTCAAATACTGTGTATTATGTTATGTTACTGTGCTTTTATACTGTGCCAGCGCCTGATCCTTGCCCGTGGCATCTTCTGCCCACACCCGGGGTGCCTCCTCTTATATGCCCTGTGTACATGCCTTGTGTATGGCTCAAATACTGTGTATTATGTCATGTTACTCTGCTTTCATACTGTGCCAGCGCCTGATCCTTGCCCGTGGCTTCTTCTGGCCCCACCCGGGGTGCCCCCTCTTATATGCCTTGTGTACATGCCTTGTGTATGGCTCAAATACTGTGTATTATGTTATGTTACTGTGCTTTTATACTGTGCCAGCGCCTGATCCTTGCCCGTGGCATCTTCTGCCCACACCCGGGGTGCCTCCTCTTATATGCCCTGTGTACATGCCTTGTGTATGGCTCAAATACTGTGTATTATGTCATGTTACTCTGCTTTCATACTGTGCCAGCGCCTGATCCTTACCCGTGGCTTCTTCTGCCCACACCCGGGGTGCCCCATTTTATATGCCTTGTGTACATGCCTTGTGTATGGCTCAAATACTGTGTATTATGTTATGTTACCCTGCTTTCATACTGTGCCAGCGCCTGATCCTTGCCCGTGGCTTCTTCTGCCCACACCCGGGGTGCCCCATCTTATATGCCTTGTGTCCAGGCCTTGTGTATGGCTCAAATACTGTGTATTATGTTATGTTACTATGCTTTCATACTGTGCCAGCGCCTGATCCTTGCCCGTGGCATCTTCTGTCTCTGCCCGCCCGGGGTGCTCCATCTTGTATGCCTTGTGTACATGCCTTGAGTATGGCTAGAATACTGTGTTATATTACTTTACTCTGCTTTCATACTGTGCCAGCGCCCGAACCTTGCCCGTGGCATCTTGTGCCCCTGCCAGGGGTGCCCCATCTTATATGGATTGTCTTCTGAAGAAAGTCAGAGAATAGATGTGTTGCGATAGCCTAAGCAATTTGGTTCCAAGGCAGGTTTGGAGAGCTATGAATTACATATCGATTAATGTCATGAATAGATTCTACACAACCTAACCCCCCACCTAGATCCCCCTTACAGCCTTGCTACCAGTCACTGATTATACAGTAAGTGCAAGCTGCCTAGCCCCTCTCTCACAGCCTTCCCGTCAGTCACTGATTATACAGTAAGTGCAAGCTGCCTAGCCCCCCTTACAGTCTTGCTACCAGTCACTGATTATATAGTAAGTGCAAGCTGCCTAGCCCCCCTTACAGTCTTGCTACCAGTCACTGATTATATAGTAAGTGCAAGCTGCCTAGCCCCCCTTACAGCCTTGCTACCAGTCACTGATTATACAGTAAGTGCAAGCTGCCTAGCCCCCCTTACAGTCTTGCTACCAGTCACTGATTATACAGTAAGTGCAAGCTGCCTAGCCCCCCTTACAGTCTTGCTACCAGTCACTGATTATACAGTAAGTGCAAGCTGCCTAGCCCCCCTTACAGTCTTGCTACCAGTCACTGATTATACAGTAAGTGCAAGCTGCCTAGCCCCTCTCTCACAGCCTTCCCGTCAGTCACTGATTATACAGTAAGTGCAAGCTGCCTAGCCCCCCTTACAGTCTTGCTACCAGTCACTGATTATACAGTAAGTGCAAGCTGCCTAGCCCCCCTTACAGCCTTGCTACCAGTCACTGATTATACAGTAAGTGCAAGCTGCCTAGCCCCCCTTACAGTCTTGCTACCAGTCACTGATTATACAGTAAGTGCAAGCTGCCTAGCCCCCCTTACAGTCTTGCTACCAGTCACTGATTATACAGTAAGTGCAAGCTGCCTAGCCCCCCTTACAGCCTTGCTACCAGTCACTGATTATACAGTAAGTGCAAGCTGCCTAGCCCCTCTCTCACAGCCTTCCCGTCAGTCACTGATTATACAGTAAGTGCAAGCTGCCTAGCCCCCCTTACAGCCTTGCTACCAGTCACTGATTATACAGTAAGTGCAAGCTGCCTAGCCCCTCTCTCACAGCCTTCCCGTCAGTCACTGATTATACAGTAAGTGCAAGCTGCCTAGCCCCCCCTTACAGTCTTGCTACCAGTCACTGATTATACAGTAAGTGCAAGCTGCCTAGCCCCCCTTACAGCCTTGCTACCAGTCACTGATTATACAGTAAGTGCAAGCTGCCTAGCCCCCCTTACAGTCTTGCTACCAGTCACTGATTATACAGTAAGTGCAAGCTGCCTAGCCCCCCTTACAGTCTTGCTACCAGTCACTGATTATACAGTAAGTGCAAGCTGCCTAGCCCCCCTTACAGTCTTGCTACCAGTCACTGATTATACAGTAAGTGCAAGCTGCCTAGCCCCCCTTACAGTCTTGCTACCAGTCACTGATTATATAGTAAGTGCAAGCTGCCTAGCCCCCCTTACAGTCTTGCTACCAGTCACTGATTATATAGTAAGTGCAAGCTGCCTAGCCCCCCTTACAGTCTTGCTACCAGTCACTGATTATACAGTAAGTGCAAGCTGCCTAGCCCCCCTTACAGCCTTGCTACCAGTCACTGATTATACAGTAAGTGCAAGCTGCCTAGCCCCCCCTCTCACAGCCTTCCCACCAGTCACTGATTATACAGTAAGTGCAAGCTGCCTAGCCCCCCTTACAGCCTTGCTACCAGTCACTGATTATACAGTAAGTGCAAGCTGCCTAGCCCCTCTCTCACAGCCTTCCCGTCAGTCACTGATTATACAGTAAGTGCAAGCTGCCTAGCCCCCCCTCTCACAGCCTTCCCACCAGTCACTGATTATACAGTAAGTGCAAGCTGCCTAGCCCCCCTTACAGCCTTGCTACCAGTCACTGATTATACAGTAAGTGCAAGCTGCCTAGCCCCCCTTACAGTCTTGCTACCAGTCACTGATTATACAGTAAGTGCAAGCTGCCTAGCCCCCCTTACAGTCTTGCTACCAGTCACTGATTATACAGTAAGTGCAAGCTGCCTAGCCCCCCTCACAGCCTTGCTACCAGTCACTGATTATACAGTAAGTGCAAGCTGTCTAGCCCCCCTTACAGTCTTGCTACCAGTCACTGATTATACAGTAAGTGCAAGCTGCTTGCTCACTCTCCTTATTTTATTTTTCAGTAAAAGACGGCTACACTCCACCGAGAGAAAGTGTGTGACTTCGGAATTGTGGGTGAGTTTTCTTAGTTATCTGGGCGTGGGGGGTGGGGAGATGCTCTTGTGATGCCCCTGAACCTTTGATGTCATAGTTTGATTGATTATCATTGGCCGATCATCACCAGAGACTCTCTTCACTAAGATTTTCAATAAACAGTCCCTTGTAATGTTATTCATTTTTTGAATTAATAAAGATTTGTATGCAAAAAAAGCTAAAACCTCTTTTAAAGAAAACAAGTGAAGCCTCACGCGGTGTCCGTCTTTCTTCTCTGTCCATATCAGGTCCTGCTGATGTCATCCAGCGCCTCTAATGCCTGAAGGTAGGGTACGGCGCCCCGTTGTTGCCATCTCCAGAAAATGCCAAACACAAATGAGTAGTCTATATGAGGATGTTTTAGGATGTGTCTGAAGGCCTGCTCCGTTTATGTGAACGTCCAGAGTTGTTACCCCAGAGCCCATGTTTTAGTAGCTTGAGTAGGTTTTGTTAGCAGGTGGGTCAAGGCTTCTCCCCCCTTTCCTCGCCTGTTGGTGGGGTTAGACGAGCACTCTACACCGCACTCAGAAAGGAAGTGCAGTGGACGAGGAAGCAGCTATCATACAGTGGTTAGTGTCACTACTTTCCATCGCTGTTAAGCTGTGTACATTATTTAAGGAAAGTTGATGTCAATTCTAGAAACGTACAAGTCTCTGGGGTTAAACGCTTATAATCTCTTAACAGTTGGAGCCAACGTCACAGACAGTTAGGACTCACTGATGCTCGGTACAGTGAGTACTCAAAGATTAGGCATATAGAGGGGCAGGGGGGGCAGGACCACCCTCCACTCCACCATGATGCAGAGCTTCTTTGGAATACTGGTTGGTAACTTACAGAGGTGGTAATTGTGAGTTGTGGTCCTGAGCAGTTATCGGTGGAAGGGGGAATATGACCCCCAGTTGGCCCTCTTGTGCCTCCTTCATGGAAGGTTGGCTCTTTGAAAGTAACACTTGCAGGTGCTCTGCTCTGGGTAGAGTTACAGGCTTCATGGAAGAAGCTCGGCAGGTACCAGGTGTTGGGATCTGCTCTGGGTAGAGTTACAGGCCTCATGGGAGAAGCTCGGCAGGTCCAGGCATCGGGATCTGCTCTGGTTAGAGGTACAGGCCTCATGGAAGAAGCTCAGCAGGTCCCAGGCGTTGGAATCTGCTCTGGTTAGAGGTACAGGCCTCATGGGAGAAGCTCGGCAGGTCCCAGGCATCGGGATCTGCTCTGGGTAGAGGCGCAGGCCTCATGGAACAAGCTTGGCAGGTCCCAGGCGTTGGGATCTGCTCTGGGTAGAGTTACAGGCCTCATGGGAGAAGCTTGGCAGGTCCCAGGCATTGGGATCCACTTCTTTGGATGCTTTGAGAGGAGCGGCTGGAAAGAAGGGGCAAAAAATGCTTGTGTTTCAATTCCAAATGTGCAGCCAGTGAAATAACTTCACCCACAGGACCAGATGCTGGTAACACCATCAGGCCCCTGGATACATTGTGAGAACCTTTCCCCAGGGTTTACTATTAAGTTATCAGTTATCAGTATCAATGGATACCCTGGAGTATGGGTGCAGAGCTCATGGGGGGGGAGGCTGACTCTTGAGTTCACATTTCTTAATCCTTCCAAGAATGGAAGAATCCCATACCTGCTCTTGAATTGAGAGCCCTTCTTGGCTGTCAGTCATGTCCTTCTTTTTATTTTACTTCAGTTTGTTGTGGTGCATCCGGACCCCCCCCCGTCCCCACCTCTGTGTGTTTTACCTGAACAGGCAGGGGGCGCACATTCTTCCAGGCTTTGTTGGATAGGTCTCCAGCTCGGGGGGAGGGTCATCTTGGACAGAGTTTCTCCTGCGGGGGTTCATGTTCTGGATGCGATTTTAGCAGAAGTGGGCGATCTTAGCAGAAGTGGGCGATCTTAGCAGAAGTGGGCGATCTTAGCAGAAGTGGGCGATCTTAGCAGAAGCGGGTGATCTTAGCAGAAGTGGGCGATCTTAGCAGACTTCAGTTCGCTGCTCGCAGGTGGAAGCTATATCTGCAGGTGGTTCAGTACATGTTCTATCCTTGTGGATGGATTGTATTATTTAGAAAATGCTCTTGCCTCACTGGGTGAGTGGGAAAGGGTCCGGCGGATGCCTTCTGTCTGGAATGGTAAGGAAAGGCTCTTTCACCGTCTCTCCAACACCAGTGACTGGCAGAACTTCACAGACATTCAGATGCTTCCCGAATGCCATGATGATTCCAGTTGCCGTAGGCCGGCTTCACTAGTCCTGGTGTTTAGAGCTTGTGGAACAGGGTGTTCCTGCAACTTCCTCTAAGGGAAGCCCTCAACCTCCAGAACATTCTCCCTAGGTTTGGCACACTTTATGAATGTCTAAATAAATAAATAAATAGTGAGCAGTGACAGGTTCCTCAGGGTCCAGGATCTCCGAGGAAAGGTCTCGCCCTCCTGAACACTGTGAGCAGTGGCAGGTTCCTCAGGGTCCAGGATCTCTGAGGAAAGGCCTTGCCCCTCCTGAACACTGTGAGCAGTGACAGGTTCCTCAGGGTCCAGGATCTCTGAGGAAAGGTCTCGCCCCTCCTGAACACTGTGAGCAGTGACAGGTTCCTCAGGGTCCAGGATCTCAGAGGAAAGCCCTCGCCCCTCCTGAACACTGTGAGCAGTGACAGTTTCCTCAGGGTCCAGGATCTCTGAGGAAAGGCCTCGCCCCTCCTGTACACTGTGAGCAGTGACAGGTTCCTCAGGGTCCAGGATCTCTGAGGAAAGGCCTTGCCCCTCCTGAACACTGTGAGCAGTGACAGGTTCCTCAGGGTCCAGGATCTCTGAGGAAAGGTCTCGCCCCTCCTGAACACTGTGAGCAGTGACAGGTTCCTCAGGGTCCAGGATCTCAGAGGAAAGCCCTCGCCCCTCCTGAACACTGTGAGCAGTGACAGTTTCCTCAGGGTCCAGGATCTCTGAGGAAAGGCCTCGCCCCTCCTGTACACTGTGAGCAGTGACAGGTTCCTCAGGGTCCAGGATCTCTGAGGAAAGGCCTTGCCCCTCCTGTACACTGTGAGCAGTGACAGGTTCCTCAGGGTCCAGGATCTCCAGTTCATTGAAAGGTCTTCTTAGCCTCGGCTTTTAGGGGATGGGTGCAGCCAGGAAGGAAAGTAAAAGTGAGTGGATGTGTCTCTGCCATTGGTCACTCTGCAACGGTACTAACCCCCCTTCCCGGCAGGTTGGGCAATGCGTGGGGTACTGCAGTATCGTACAGCCTAGTCACTCCTGATAAAGTCACAGACTGCGTCCATTTCTCAGCACCAGCCTAAAGAGTAACCAGACATCCTAGGGTCCATCAGGCTTCTCTGGGTACCGGATTCTCCTAATGTTACATAGGCTGCATGCCTGTGGCTCCACTGTTGTTGACAGGGGACGCCCACTTACAGTTGGGAGAGGCATGACGAGTGCTCCAGATTGAGCCCATCTCACACTAGTACCCTCCACCCCTTTTTGGTTCTGGAAGCCAAAGGTCCTTCCTCTGACCCAGATGTTTAGTGAGCCTCTTCTTTCCTAAAATGCAGATGTGGAACTTTTTGTCAATCCAGTTCCTGATCCAGCGCAAGAGCCATCATTCAGCCAACACATGAGACCCCTGTGCCTGCTGTTAGGGGTCTTGGCATTAATGTCCACTGTCACAGGCCAAGCAATCACCACAGCACTTGCGCACCAAAACTGCCGAACCAGAGAGGGTGTATTTTACCTAACACTGGGATGGGAGTAAGGGAAGTAATCCATGATGGTAAGGATCGTTGCTCAAAGTCCCAAAGTTTTCAGAGTGGCCATTGCATGGTCCAAAGGCCCACACACCCCCTGAAAATGCAGCCATGTTCAGTTCTCCAGGTTGTGGAGCATCTGGCACCCCTGGCCGCTGCTGGTGCACGATGGCCCTCCTCTGCAGTGGTCTTTGGCTTGCGGTGGCATTTTACTTCTTTTCCACCTGTTCTTGGTTGATTTTTAGGCCATTGTTGTTGCCTCTGCCCAGGGTGATGCAGCAGCTGGCCTGGCTGGTGATATGATGTGATATGATGGGTTATCTATAAAGCGCTTAATACCCAGAGGTTTCTAAGTGCGGACCCGGGGATCGAACCTGTGTTGCTCCGTATCTTCTTGCTTCCAAGGTGAGCATGTTGCCTCTAAGTTATCCTCCCTACCCCCCTCTTGGCTCAGCGTCTGTAGGTAGAGACCCCTCTAGGTCCTTCTCCACTGTCTCTCAGGTTCTTGGGTGGTTAGTGATTTTACTTGGACCCAGAATCTGGCTCCGGACTACCCACATACCTTCATCTTGCTCTCTGGGGGTCTTTAGGCTTTTGCCCTCACCACTCGCTGGGCGTGTACCTTGACTGCACCCCTGCTCAAGCCTCACAGGTATTTTCTGCTGCTTCTTAGCACCTCTCTAGCCATTGCTGTCTTGGATTGGCCAATGCTTGTTCTCTGCGTGGGACCTCTCTCCCCCTCCTGCTCCTCTCTGACCCTACTATATCGCCAACCTTTCCCTGGCATGGGTATTCATACTTTGACTTATTTTTTATTGAGCAGTCACAACCTGACTGGGAACATCCCCCCGCGCCCCTTGACCTGCCAGCGCGAGGTATGATACAGTCAATCTCGTGACTATAGAAAACACTTCTAGCTAAGGAATGTGCTCCAGAATACACCTCTGCAGATTCCCAGATACTGGTATTGAAATGCTTCTTATCACTCAGATGGATAAAGAATTTCCTCTAGAATAAACCTCTGCAGCTTCCCACATACTGGGATTTAAATACTCCTAATCACACTGATGGATAAAGAATGTCCTCCAGAATAAACCTCTGCAGCTTCCCAGATAGTGGTATTTAAATGCTTCTTATCACTCAGACTGATAAAGAATGCCCTCCAGAATAAACCTGTGCAGCTTCCCAGATACCAGTATTTAAATGCTTCTTATCACTCAGACGGATAAAGAATGTCCTCCAGAATAAACCTCTGCAGTTTCCCACATACTGGGATTTAAATGATTCTCATCGCTCAGACGGATAAAGAATACCCTCCAGAATAAACCTCTGCAGCTTCCCAGATACTGGGATTTAACTACTCCTAATCACTTAGACGGATAAAGAATGCCCTCCAGAATAAACCTCTGCAGCTTCCGAGATACTGGGATTTAAATGCTTCTCATTACTCAGACGGATAAACTGCTAAAGGCAAAGCAGGGAAAGGAAAGACAGGCTGAAGAGGGAGAATAGTAACGGGTTAAAGGCAGTAGATCCTGAAAAGGAGAAATTGGCAAAAACAACAGAAAATGAACAATAGTCTTGCAAAGTGAGGGACACGTGACTAGGCATGGCACACAAAGAACATTCTAGTTGCCAGTAGAATGGTGCATTCTGGGATTAGGCTCTAACACAACTGCTTAACTTGAAAGGCACAGAGCCATATTCTTTGCTTTCGATGACGAACGCTGGAGAACTTGCGTCACTGGTAAATAACTTTCCATTGTTGCCTCATTTTATTTGAAATCTGTGCCCTGTGTCCGGTCGCTAGCTGAAAATGATAGTGATGAAATGGGTGTCTTAAATATTCTTGCTAAAGTTGCTTCTCTAATCTCAAATATCCCTTTTTTACAGATGCAGGGACTGGGAAAGGAAGCCACTTTCAGCACCTTCTGATGAATGCAAAAACTAGACCAAGAATCCTTTGGGATCTTTGGGAATCTGAGCTCAGGCAGATGCGGGAACATTAGGATCTCCTTTGTTGCTGCTCCATGATTCTTGCTTTCATCACACCTGCTTCCACCAAAAGCGCTTCCTTTTCCTTTTATTAAACTCCTTTAAAAATTTGTATCGGGACATCAATGGGGCTTCATAATCTAGAATGATTGAGGGGTGAGAATCTTTTCTTGCATTTATTCTGATTTGTTTGTAAGCTTTGATTTTTTTGGGCAGAGCATAGTACCCTGTAAATGCATATTCTGCGCACTTCATGGTTGGCATGTAGACATTTAAGTCCAGAATTTAGAATTTGTTTAAATGTTGTGCCTTCGGAACTCTCTGAATATCCGTCTGTAATTGCATTATTTCTGTGATAGGCTGTTCAAATTCTGCCACAAGATTTATCATGTATTGACCAAAGACCCACCTGTTTCTATCCCACAAGCCCATTTACCCAAAGTCTGTGCCTAGTACCCTGCTGAGGTCTGTGGATATGGAGGTTGGAGGGGATCGGATAGGGGGGCCGAATGGCAAATCTTGGGGAGCAATAACTTTAAGACAATTATTATACACATATAGAATGAATTCTAGAGGCTCATGTGAATCATTGGACGATGCTCGTGGGCTCCGCATGCAGAGATCTAGAGAGCCCACGAATCCGGTCTCTTTAGCAATATCCATTCCAAAGTCCCCTCAATGGATAGAATGTGGCATGGTTCTGTGGCCGCGTCTATGCATCAGCTCACAGTGTAGCTCAAACCTTCATTCTCAGTTCAGAGTCATGGGTAGTCCTGGGGTTCAACGCGGGTGGGTTTGGGAGGAGAAGGCCCGCTAATCATTTCCCCATAACCAACCCATTTTCTGTATTTGGCCACGACGATCAGCGATAACCAATGTAGAATGTACAGAGGCGGGTCTGGCTGTCCTCATTTTAATTGTCTCTTTGAGGCTGGGGTTTTGGATTTTGCTGCTTATTTCTGCAATAAATTGAAGATAATAAAAAAAGAGCCTTTTTCATGTTCATATTTGTTTATTTTAGATTTGGAAGACACTGAAGCCATACGTAGAGGGCTTCATGGCACCCCGAGAGGAAATGGGGAGGGGAGACCAGCAACAGGGGGAGGAGGTGGATGCTGGAAACCAGTCAATAGCATTTCTTGGAGCATCCAGACTGAAGGATCAAAAGAAATATCGAGGCTTAATACCACCAAAAATGAAATATGCCAGTCACGAGTTCAAAAGTACATGTACAGTTTTATTGGTCAGATAGCTATCTGGCTCTCAACGCCTCACAGTGTGTACAGCAGACGCCGTGAGGAGGGAGAGTGCTGGACATTACAAAGTCACAGGTTTATATACCTTTTCCACAGTCCCAGTTACATCGTCCAGCCCATCTTCGAGTTACTTATTCATTAAGGGTTCGTAGTCAGTTCACATACCTAATGCAGATTCAAACAACTATACATTGTTCAATGTTTTCCTCAAACACTAGACATGTTTTTCTATACATAAAACACAATGGTAACATTTGTTTTCAAGCTTGAAGTTAATCCATTTTCAAGGAACTGAAGGCGAGCGTCCCCCAGATAGCACAATCCTCCCCACAATGAGAGACAATAATGGACTCTCCCAGGATGGGAATAAGGCCAGGACAAAGTGCGGGTGAGCTTAAATGGGAGTCTATCAATCAGAATAGGGCATGCAAAGAACTCTGCAAACTCCGAGAGCGCTCTGTCTGACAATAGCAAAGGCAGGCGTATATATTTACAGAATGCGTCATAAGAACCTACATGCTATAGGGGGCACAAGTTAGTAGGGATTGGGTGACGACGATTAACTATAGGTGTTGCTGCGATGTGGTTTGCCGAGGCTGGAGGACGTCACTGGTTACCCTCGTGGGTTGGGCTGGGCCTGGCAGGTCAGCTGGGCTCATCCGGACGGTGTTGTTGTGCCAGCCGTGGCCAGTGTCAGTGATGAACGTCTTTCCTGGCTTTCTGCCCTAAGGCCACGCACACCGCAGTCATTCAACATTGCAATATTATCTTTCCCTGTAAATCCTACAATTGGTTACACTACAGGTTAATGCAACACAGGAGGAATGCACCTAGAGTGGGGTCTTTTGGTGATACATGAATACATGGTTACCATCGTCCTGGTGACCGGGTATCATAGGTCGCGAGGTTGGGTCTCAGGGCATGGGACAGGCTGTCCGCGTTATCATGTCTTGTTAGAAGTCATTATGGATGTGTTCCTAATTTTACAGGGGCCATTAATCTAAGGTGAGCCGGTGGGTCGTGGAGCCTAAGAAAGGGCGCCTTTGGATCTGTGTTTTAAGGCCGGGGTTTACTGCTGGGTTGTAAATAATTCAGGTGGCAGGCCGTGGCCTTGGGTGCTGCGGGGGAATGTGAATGCTTGAAGCGGCTCCAGCCGAAATGGGGGAGGTGGAGCAGCGCGGCACAGGCCTCTGCTTTTTCGTCTGGCAGGCTTCAATGGGAGGAAGGGGGAATGGCCAAGCATGTGCTCACAAAGGTATTTTCCTTGTGTGTTGCAGATTTAGGTGGAAGAGACATAAACATTCACATAATATACAATACTCATTGAGTCTTTTCAAAGCTCACGTTTTTTTGACATTGTTAGTGCCTTTCATATGGCCATTTCGAACACGTTACTTATACGCTAAGTATTTAACAACCACAACATTTTGTTACATGTCTTTACATGTGCGGTAAGTGAGGTAGTAGTAAGGTTGGTGGAGCGCGCAGGAACAACCCGCCAATAAGACTGACGGCAGTGACACATGGTGAGCTTGGACATACATATGGTGAATTTTCATGCACCCCTTACGTGAGCTCCCAATAGGGTTGCATTTGTCTTCCCTTGCACTCTAGCAGCATTAGTTCAGTTATGGCATGGGACCTTGGGGTGCAGGCTTCTTGGTAAAACACAAAACATGAAAAAAACCCGGGACACTTTTACTATTTGCGCATAGCTACAGGGATGTGGGTGCTTCATCCCTAATGTCATATAGCACACATTCTGCCATTTTTATGGAGGTTACAGGTTTTTAGTCAGAGAGGTCGTGGAGAGAAAAGTTTCATCACAGGTGGTTTGCTCATTAGTATTTGGGGACTCTGCTTTTGTCAGGGGACCATTTTACAGTTCTTTTCCACCCAGGCCCTGCTGGCCGGGTCATACTGGAAACAGCGATACACTGCGGAAGGTGAAATGGTACAGTGTTGGTATCTAACACTAGCTCATGTCCGTCTGTTCGTGGGAACGGGCTCTCAGCGGATCTGCCAGAGAGCTGCAGCCACAGGGATAATTGAAACTCTCCAAGGGTGGGGGCCGCGCAGTGCACAGGGCTCAAACCATCTTTATTTCACAAAATGGTTTCCAGGGCCTAGCTAAATTCAACAGGTTTGGTCAATGTCTTCAGCCAGTGGCCCACCCACCACCTGGGCCCTGGTGGCAGGGGGAACCCCTGACGAGCCATGGACTTCACCGGGGGGAAAGGATGCAGGGGTCTCTTGGACCAATCCTCCCATACATTTCCCCCCTTTCGTTACTTAAGTAACGAATACTTTAAATCCTCCAATCTCCTTCACTCTTCCTCGTCAGCTATAGCGTCATCCCATGCAGGGGTGCCTTTTATGGGCATCCATGCCCTGCACACCCCTCGCAGGCTCTCTCCTCTCCTAGCATATTCATCTGGGGTGCAGGTCAGGTATATACAACCGCTCTCCCCTTCTAAGTCCACCCACACCTCCTCGTACCATTCAAGTATACAGGGCTCTTTAATTGTAGTGTGGCATAACTTATCTACTATATCCTTGTCGTGGCACATGGGCACCATCTGGAATCTTGACGTGTAATCTGTTCCTGTTTGTACCTGTACTTCCTGCATAGTTTGTATCGTACCGCGGACGTTGCCCATTGTCACCATCATCATTGCACCTTTCGGTACTGCGTTAGCACAACATCGAAGACCCACCTGGCACAGGCAAAAAATGAAAAGGAGGAACACTACAGCCGGCATCAAAAATTTAACAGTCATTCCCAGCCACGATGGGACCCAGGAGAAGATGTTGTTGAACCAAGCATCTTTCTTCTGCTCCACCTTCCATGTTCATTCTTTCTCCTAGGCTATGTACTGCTTCGATCACATGGGACAAGGAACCATTATCTGCGTCTTCGGAAGGTACGAAAGTGCAGCAGGCACTTCCAATTTTTCGGCAAACACCTCCGTCCATTGCTGTCAACAGGTCCAAGACATACCTATTTTGCATGGTCATTAGCCGCAGTGCTCGCAGTTCCACCTTTATTACGTTAAATCCTTCTTCAGTGTCATTCGCCAGCTGGATCAGCTCCCAGCGTGTGATTTGGAGCCATTTTGCATTTGCTCGTGTCTGGATGCTAGGGATGAGTGAGGCAAAGAAAGTTTCTGCAGAGCTGAATAATCGATATCTATCCGGGATCTGTGCCAGAAGCTCTGATGATGCTGTTGATATGTAGTTGGATGATCGTTTGTTTCGGGACAGCACCTCCTCCTTGTTACCGGAAGACAGGACATATACTTGTGACTCTGCAGTTGGCTGGGCCTCATTCTGCTGAGCGGTCTCTCGCATTCTCTTGCTCCCATCAATGTGGCTTTCCGGGATCACCATTAGTGCGGAATGTAGGGTGGCCAATGAGCAGTTGCCACCACAGGATTGTGGGAGGTGTAGGTATGCCTGGTTGCCACATACCCGATAAGTGTCCATGAGGGCCGCTGTCCCCTTTCTCATATCTGGGATGGTGAGGGTCTTGTTGCAATTTTTGTTTACCCCCATGATGGTTTTCCCGTCTCCCTTGAAACACAGTTCATAGTTTATTTCTTTCTGTAGCTTGAAGGGTTTTTCAATGGCCGTTACCCAAGTCAATTTTGAGATGTGTTACTTCCATACTGGTGTGCATGTTTCTTCTATCCATTGCAGTTTCTCTGGTGCCACACCTCGCAGGGCTTCAGCCTTGCACATTATCTCTTCGTCTTTCCACTTATTTTCTGAAAAAAGTGTCCCTTGTATTATAAAAAATGGCTCCTCCTTCGGATAACAGGTCTTCTCATTCTGCAGCATTTTAAAAGTCACTTCATGTGCCTGGAAGGTGTTCTTAATTCTGCACAACGTGAGATGAAGGAGACATTGGGCATCGACAACAGGCAACTCTTTGGGCAGCAATACTTTGGGTGTACCTGAAGCATGGGGAATGAGGGAGCAGACATAACAGCTCTCATTTGTGGTTTGCTTAGCCGTTGCACTCATGTCCGCATACCATTTATTTGTCTGGTGGGGGTGTCGTGGGTCTTCCATTTTATCCAACCCCAACCCGTAATATTCGTCGTATTTTCTCCTTCCCGCCTCCCTTTTCCTTCTGTTATTTCTAAGGTATTTCTTAGCTTCATGGGCGATGGACAGTGTGGGCCCCCCTTTCTCCCTCTCGCCCCCCTTTGCCCAGTCATCATATAATACTTCATATCTCGCTGTCATTTTTTCATTCTCTTTCTTCATGCTATCTAGCAGTGTGTTTTCTGTTGCAGGAGCGGGCACGCTGGTGGGGTGTTGTATAACCATGATATAACAGAGGGGTTACGATCATTTAAACTATGGGCATTGTAATTAGATACTTTTGGCGGGGAAGTTGTGCTGTTTTGCATTTTTTCCTGCAAACTTTCATTTGGCGAGATAGCAACATTAGATGGTGTCGTGTAATATCCCCATACCAGTTTAGTTCCATCCCATACCAAAAAATCACCTTCTTTAGTGTTTACAATTGCTGTTTCATTTGTCACATTAATCCCGTTATTCCCTCCCCCCTTGTTCATCTCGATAGAGATGAACGCTATAAACCAATACGTAACCAGGCCAAACAGTATTGTAAAAAATAATGTAATGCATACAGACAATCCACACTCATACGAATATCTACATCTCTCAGCTAAAAATTCTCTATATCTAATAAATCTATCCGTTGCAGGCTGCCTGTTAGTTGCCATGGTAGTTCCTGTTTGAGATATAAAAGTGCATTAAGTGCATGCATGTAAACATTTTTGTTGGCGCTACCAGTGCCAAGAGGGGTCATGGAAGGGAGATGGGTTTGGGTAGGGGAGGGCGGTTGGGATGTACAGAGAAGGGAGCAGACAATATACATATTCTTCACATTATTATTTACACTTAAATCCTTTTTTTTTAAATCTTTTATCTTTATCGATAACCTGTAATATAATGTTTCTCGTTAACAATTTTATCTGTCAGGTACACTCTTCCATTCACATGTTCACGTTCACTCATTATTTTCATTAGTATTGTTTGCTGTTGTCTGAGCCTCCTCATCCACCTCTTCCTGCACACTATTATATGCCTTTCGCACATCCGTCGAATGTATCCAATATTTGAGCCCCTTAACTTTTACAGCTGTAGGGGTACAAAATACCACTTCGTACGGTCCGTGGAACCGTGGGGCATTCCACCGGCGCACAAAGCTCCGGACATAAATGAACTCTCCTGGCATTAATTGTCCCTGTACTTCATGTTCTACATGGGATCCTGTTGTGTTTCCTTCTTCCCTTGTGAATGGTGGAGAGAGCTGCTTTGAGATTGCGCGCGCAGCCCTAGTTAGCTTCTTAAAATATTCTGTGAACTCATCTCCCAATATCGTGGCGCGTCTGTGTGCGTCTGATTGTTGGCGAAGTGGGGAATGTGCAGTGTGCATCCGTCTCCCTGTCACTATTTCGTGCGGGGACAAATGGTGGTCCTTGCTTGGCTGATTCCTCAGCTCAAACAGCGCAAGGGGCAAACAGTAGATCCAGTTTTTCTTTAATGAAAAACACAATTTTGACAGTCTCCCTTTTAACAGTCCGTTCATCTTTTCTACCACGCCATTACTTTGAGGATGATAAATTGAGCACAATTTATGTTTTATTCCCAATAATGTGGTCACTTCTTTGAAGAGCTCGTTCACAAAGTGAGTGCCGTTGTCTGAGCGAATTACGTCGCAAATTCCCCAACGCGGGAACACTTCCCTTACTAGGAACTTTGCAGCACTTTTAGCATCAGGTCGTGCACATGGGCCTGCTTCCACCCACCTCGAAAATGGGCACACAACCACTATCATGTAGCGTGCCCCATTACACCTTTTCCCCCATATCCGCGTAGTCAATGTGCAGTTCTCTGAAGGGCCCTATCGGTTTTGGAATTGTTCCCCTGAGTGTTCGTAGCGTCATTCCAGAGTTATATATCTGGCACGTTGTGCACTCCATTGTCAATCTTGATATGTGCTCCTGGAGATGGGGCACAAACCAGTCTTCTTGTATCTCTGCTGCAATATGTTGTTTGGTGTTGTGTGCTGGGAAGTGTAATTGCTGAAACGCTATCTCTAATAGTTTGACCGGCATTACTACTTTCCCTGAGTTATTTTGTCGCCATAGGAAGTCTGTTGCCGATTGGCTGCACCCTCGTTTTTCCCACACCATCTTTTCATCACCACTTGCTCCTTCCTGCAGCTCTAGTATTTGTGATATGGGCATGGCATTGTATCCTTCTGGGAGCTCTTCGCTTGTCTTTTGCTGTAATATGTACTCACCTGTTTCATGTTTTTCAAAGTATGAGGCCTCCTTGGCAGCAGCGTCCGCTGCCGCGTTCCCCAAAGACAGAACGTCTGTGTTGGACGTATGTGCTTGGCACTTCACTATTGCTACCACTGTTGGATCTTTTAGGGCCTCAATCAACTCCTTCAGTAGTTCTGCATGTTGCACTGGGGTCCTATCTGCTCTTCGAAACCCTCTCCGCCCCCATCTTGCTAGACCTCCATGTACTGTTGTCATTATGTAAGCTGAATCTGTATATATTGTTACTGCACAACCTTTAGCTGCATGTAATGCTTCTATTAGGGCAATAAGTTCAGCTGTTTGTGCTGAGAAATGTGATGGCAGGCGATACTGTACTAGTATCTCACACTCACCTTCTTCTAACCTCACCACTGCCAATCCCACATGTTTCTCTCCTGTGTTCATGTCAATCGATGCTGACCCATCCACAAAGTACACCTCTCCCTCGCTCAGGGCATTCTCGCACACCACCGTGTCCTCCCCTGTTTCCCCTGTGTAAGTTGCACAATTGTGTTCTTGCATGTCCTCTAGTGTGCATGGTTCTGTGATGAATGTTGCCGGGTTTACTGTCCTGCACCGTACCACGTGGATATTGGCGCTGGACAATATTATTTCATAGGCAGTTGCTCGCTGTGTGGTCAGTGTACTTTTTGATCTTTCAAGTATCGCAAATAATCAGTGTTCCACGAACAACGTGACAGGGCACCCCATTACTATTGTGGCACTTTTCTCAATGGCGAACGCGGCGGCGGCGAGAGATTGCTTGCACACGAAATGTCCTTGCATCACAGCATCCAATGTGCCACTATAGTAAGCCAATGGTTTGTGTCCTAGGGAAGTTTTTTGTGTCAGTACAGCTGTCATAGGTGTTTCCTTACAGTGTGAGAACAGGTAAAATTTGCGTTCATAATCCGGATTGGCGAGTACTGGAGCACTCGAAATCAACTCTTTTTAGTGACTTAAATGAGTCGCCCATCTCTTCTGACCATTCTATTTTTCTGTTCTCTTGTTGGGCCTCCTTGAGTGCTTGCAGTAATGGTCTGGTGTAGGCTGCATAATCTAATATCCATGCTCTACAATAGTTACACATTCCCAAGAATTTCTGCATCTCCTTCACTGTTGTGGGTTCTCTCACTGACCTTATTGCTTCCACTCTGTCAGGGATTATTCTTTTACCGTCCTTTGATATCAGCTGCCCCAGGTACAGTACCTCTTTCTGACAGTATTGTAGCTTTTCCTTGTCCACTTTGTACCCTTTATTAGCCAGCAGCGTCAGGAGTGTTACTGAGTCTTTTCTGCACGTTTCTTCATTCTGCGCGGAGACGAGCAAATCGTCTACGTACTGAATGATCGTGCTTTCAACTGATAAGTTACCCAGGTCTTCGTGTAGTATGCGGTTGAATATGCTTGGGCTTTCACAGTATCCCTGTGGTAATCTGCAATGTTCGTATCTCTTTCCCCCTAATGTGAATGCTGTCAGGTATCTGCTTTCTTCTGCCAAGGGGATGGAGAAGAATGCGTTTTTCAAATCGACCACTGTGAAATGTGATGCCGTTTTTGGGATGCTGCATAATATCGAAGCAGGGTTCGGGACCAAAGGGAATTCTTTCTGTATGACGTCATTTAGGGGGCGTAAATCCTGGATCATCCTCCATGCCCCTCCCTTTGCTTTTTTGATCTGGTAGATACACGTGTTACATGGGGAGTTTGAAGGCACTATTATCCCCTGTGCTAATAATGCATTTATTGTCTCTTTTATCCCTTCCTCAGCTTCACGGGACAATGGATATTGCTTCACTCGGGGCAGAATTGCCCCTTGTTTGAGCTTTATTACCACTGGTGTTACTCCATGCAGCAACCCTACATCATGGGGGCCTGTTGTCCACAAATTGTTTGGCACCAGTCGCATGTCATCGTCAAAAAACGACGGTGGCGTTCCCACGACTGCCATCAACTGGACGGGAATTTGTCTAGTCTGAATCAAAATGTCACAGGGCATTGCTATTTCCATTATTATTTCGCCATCATTTTCTGAATCAGAAAAGAGATCCTCATCAGATAAGTCCCGTAGGGCAATATTGGCATTGATGCACAGTACAGTGCGCCACTCACACCCATCTATGTCCATCCCCATCACTGCAATCCTTTTTGCTGATACCTGTACAGCATGCAAGTCTAAGGAGACCACTTACCCTGGTGCTATGTCTGGGCGCACTATTGGGCGGAAGACGAACTCTGCGGGTATTCTCCACTCCAACTTTTTTAGCTCAGGAACTACTTGGGCCAGTGTTTTTAAACCTTCAATGAGCATTCTCTCGTCCACTGGTAGGCCACGTATTTCTGGTGCAGTTGTTCGAGCCTGTACTACCAGCATTATGCGTAATGGGCATATTCCTGGTGTCGAACACACTATTCCTCTTTCTGTGAATGATATTGTCATGTTAAGCTTGCTAAGAAGGTCCCTTCCGAGCAGGTTTATTGGCGATTGTTCATAATACAGTAAGGGTGTTTTTACCATTTTACCCCCCACTGTCACATCCAAAGCTTCTGTGTAAGGAACTTCAATTACAGCCCCAGAGAACCCCTGCATCTCTAACTTCCGGTTAGATAACGGAAACCGGCCCTCCCTAATACATGATTTCTCCGCTCCCGAATCCACCATGAATATGAACTGCTTGTCTCCTATTTGCGCCCCTACCAATGGTTCCTCTGCTGCATCGTAGGTTGTAGATAGAACAGGACACGCAAGTGTTCTCTGTGGGCTGTCCTATGCTGGGTGTCTCATTGCCCCCCCCCTGGTTGAACACACTCCCCGAAACTACTGATACACCACTATAGGGGGCTGGTGCTGGGGCTCCATTTGCTGTCGTTGCGAAAGGGTTGCCTGGGGTGTAGTGCATAGAGTTGTTGTTTTGTGGATGATTCTGTGTTCTGTAGTGATGCACCTGCCTTTGCTCTGGGTACCCCTGCTCTGGTTATGATATGATATGATATGGCATTTGTAACGCGCCTATACACAAGTGTTTCAAGGTTATCTTTGTTGTTGCCCCATTTGGGAGACCATATGGGCTTCCCGGGTGGGGGTGGCCATAGTGTTCTGTCTCTGGAAATCCGTTGTTTGTTCTACTCCTGCATTCTCTGGAAAAGTGCCCCCACTTCCCGCAGTTCCAACAACTTCCCTGCACGCCTCTGGGACCTTGCCATCCATTTCCTCCCAGTCCCCCGTACCCTTGTCCACCCCCTCTTTGACCCCTGTACCCACCTTGTCCCCCTCGAGGGGCCCACTCTTGCCACTGCGGACCTCCACTCTGCTCCTGCTCGTTCCACTGCCGTTGCCCTGCTCCTGCCCAATTCGTTGCCATCCTCCCCTGTATGGCTACCAGCCCCTCCTCCTCCTCGTCTCCCTCCCTGCTGTGTGGGAGTGCGGCTACGGCTGCAGCGACCTTCACTAGCTTTGTTTGTACTAATTTTGCCTCGTCTGCCAATCTTTTCTGCGCTATCTCCTTTTCCCTCTCTTTTATTCGTTTACAGTGGTGAACTATTATGCTCTGTATTTCGGGCCATCCTTTTGCTTCAATACCTGCGATTTTGTCAAGTGCTTTTTGCACCTCTTTTGGGAGCCCCCTCTTTATTATGAAGTAGAATAATGATGTTGATTGATACCAGGGCGTGCCCGTTTCTGCTCTCCACATCTCTTGGACTCGAAAAATGTAATCCACAGCATCTTCCCCGTCATTCATTGTACATTGCATTACTGACTGCAAATCTGGGGTATCTGGAAACGTCTCTCGTAAGGCGTCCCACACCCTGGCACGTACTGTGTTGAAAGAGGCGCCATTATGGCAGTCGCAGTCTAAAGTTACTCCCGGGAATCCAGCCTTTACCCATACTCTGTCAGCTTGATCCCCAACTGCTGATACTAGCAAACTCTTCACATCGCCTATTGCTAGAGGTACCCCGGCTGTGTGTTTCTCAAATGCATATATCCACTTGCTTGCCCCTCCTGATAGCGGGGGCAGTAACTTTAACAAATTGGCCTTATCCATCTGAGCCCAGGGTATGTAATTCGGCCTCCCTCCTCCCCTGTGTATTAGTGGGAGTTGTAACCTCCCCTTTTTCGTTGTATCTGCACTCACCTTCGTTCCGTTTTTTTCCTAATGGTGCCATTTTCCCCAACCTGTTCCTTAGTCGTTCTGTCCACTCTTCGTCCATGGTCCTCCCTGAACATGCGCCATCCAACCCCTCGCTTCCCCCTCCCATTGCCATTATTAGCTTTTCACTTTCCTCTAAATCTTCTCCTATATCACACAGTAGCTCCTCTCTACCTCCTGTAGTCCTTATCTCATCATCAGTGCACACCTCCCTTCCCTCTAGTTCAAATAAACAATATCTCCCCTTTTTTCCACCCCTCTTCAATGGTTTTATTCTCACTCTGCGCTCTTGATATAGGCTCTGACCTAGCAGCATTGGTTGCAGTCCGTTCACGTATGCTTTTTATTCTTGAGAGCTCATCTTTTGCCATAGAGAGCCTGGACTCTAGGTCTCCTGTTAATTTCTCTATGTTCACTATTGGTGTACTTACCTGGTCTCGCTCTCTATGACTCTCATACGGTGGGGGTGCTGTTGGCCCTTGAGTCGTAGTGACTGTTGTTGGGGGTACATATGTTGGGTCACTGTATCCTTCTGCGGGCACTGGCTTATTTAGTTTTGGGTACAACCTAGTTACCTCTACCGGTGGCTCCCCTTCTGGTAACACCTTGTCATCTTTTGGTATCAGTAATGGATTGTCAGTGGTAGATGGCAGATCAGTACCTAATTCCCTTTTCTTCAGCGGGGGTATTTCTTCAAACAACCTCCATAGGTCTAATATTTCTCTCCTATTATGTAGCTGCTTCCCCTTGTACTTCAAACGAATGCATGTAGCTACCATATCTAAGACACTCTTGTCAAATGATCCCCCTTCGGGCCATATCTGAGTTAATCCTTCTCCCTTCAGCTCTGTGATCCACTGACCATGATATTTCTTAATCCGTTCAGCGTACCCAGGTAGACTCTTACAAATTTGTGATAAGGGTGTTTCTGCCCCCATACTTCGTAGTTGCTCGATACTGATGTATGTCTATATATATATCTTAATATAGATGTATCACCATATGAGTCTACGTATTTATGTCTTACTGAGCGTGGGGACCTGCGTGTTTTTCCGCCACCTGTACAGTATGAGAATGGCTGTGCACAGCCTCTATTCTATACACTTTATGGGGCACATACAAGAGCAAACCATCAATAACGTCAGCAATTTTACCCAACAAATCGAAGAAATAAACACTCACTTTACCACATTACACTCTTCTTTGTGATATTTCTTCTGGTCACACTTACCATAACCATACCATAATTATGCATTTCTGACCACCTTTACACACTCATTATAACAAATATGTTCTGACACATACGATGCTTACACACCCATAGGCAACACTCTATTCATAACCCAGTTTATCCTCCCTTGCCAGCTGTCCCTTTCCGTCTTACTCTGATATGTATTCGTCTCCTAGTTTTGATATAAACTTGTCTTTCTACTTAGATTATTTCTTTGTTTGTCCTAACCCTGTTTTATCCCCGTAAACCCAGAGAGAAGAATAGAAAAAATAGCAGTCACTAATGTATTCTCTGTGTCTGGTGTCCAGTCAATTCGTCGACCTCAAATTGGTCGAATGACATTTGGTCGACGCAATTTCGTCGAAAACCATTTCGTCGAATTTTTTTTTTAAATTATATATATTTTTTTGGGTGTTCGTTTAGGCAAAAAAAGGTTTTTTAAGGCAAAAAAGGGGGGTTGGGGGGGGGACCCCCCCCCAAAAAAATAAATAAATAAAGGGTTAAAATAGAAAAAAAAAAATGTCGACGAAATGGTTTTCGACCAATTTGCTTCGACCATTTGTCTGGTCGACCAATTTTTTTCGACGAATTGACTGGCAACCCTGTGTCTTCCTTTACCAGACACCTTTATCTCATTTTCTACTTCTTCATATATTCCCAGTACTAGTCAAGATAGCACAATGCGGCGCCGCCTTCCACCCCCTCGCGGAGCTAGGTTCCCGTCTCTTCATCTCTGTTCACCTCTTAATCCTAATGGCCATATGCGAAGAAAAAGCAAAGAAAGTTTAGAGTGGTCCTTAGTAGACCCAAAGTGTCCCCGTTCAACTAGCCTCGTTCCCTGTCCTATATTTCCTCCCCTACTCCCTTTATGGTTGCTCGCACTCAATACTCACGTGCCCGTCTTGAACCGAGAGTCTCTGAAACTGGGTCCGTCCAGGCAGTGCCGCCGTACGCTCAACGGTCAGCCCCGGCGAGCGGTACTCAAAGGGGATTTTTCAACCGGGATCCCGTACCCTCTCTCTGTTGAGTGGGCACTTCTGAGCGTACCGGTCGCCGTTGGCGGGCAGCCTTCCGGAGCCAGCGCACCGTGCGTATCCCTTTTCGACCGGAGATTTTCGTGCCAAAGGGGGCGGTAGGGATATATATATGTTAGCAGAAAATAATAATCACGCTTTCGGGGTCACCACTAAAGGCGAGCGTCCCCCAGATAGCACGATCCTCCCCACAATGAGAGACAATAATGGACTCTCCCAGGATGGGAATAAGGCCAGGACAAAGTGCGGGTGAGCTTAAATGGGAGTCTATCAATCAGAATAGGGCATGCAAAGAACTCTGCAAACTCCGAGAGTGCTCTGTCTGACAATAGCAAAGACAGGCGTATATATTTACAGAATGCGTCATAAGAACCTACATGCTATGGGGGCACAAGTTAGTAGGGTTTGGGTGATGACGACTAACTATAGGTGTTGCTGCGATGTGGTTTGCCGAGGCTGGAGGACGTCACTGGTTACCCTCGTGGGTTGGGCTGGGCCTGGCAGGTCAGCTGGGCTCATCCGGGCGGTGTCGTTGTGCCAGCCGTGACCAGTGTCAGTGATGAATGTCTTTCCTGACTTTCTGCCCTAGGGCCACGCACACCGCAGTCATTCAACATTGCAATATTATCTTCCCTGGTAAATCTTCCAATAGGTTATTCTACAGGTTAATGCAACACAGGAGGAATGCACCTAGAGTGGGGTCTTTTGGCGATACATCAATACATGGTTACCATCGTCCTGTTGACCGGGTATCATAGGTCGCGAGGTTGAGTCTCAGGGCATGGGACAGGCTGTCCGCGTTATCATGTCTTGTTAGAAGTCATTATGGATGTGTTCCTGTAGTGTTGCCATGATATTGGGTGTCCTAATTTTACAGGGGCCATTAACCTAAGGTGAGCCGGTGGGTCGTGGAGCCTAAGAAAGGGCGCCTTTGGATCTGTGTTTTAAGGCCGGGGTTTACTGCTGGGTTGTAAATAATTCGGGTGGCAGGCCGTGGCCTTGGGTGCTGCGGGGGAATGTGAATGCTTGAAGCGGCTCTAGCCGAAATGGAGGAGGTGGAGCAGCGCGGCACAGGCCTTTGCTTTTTTGTCTGGCAGGCTTCAATGGGAGGAAGGGGGAATGGCCTTGCATGTGCTCACAAAGGTATTTTCCTCATGTGTTGCAGATTTAGGTGGAAGAGACATAAACATTCACATAATATACAATACTCATTGAGTCTTTTCAAAGCTCACGTTTTTTTGACATTGTTAGTGCCTTTCATATGGCCATTTCGAACACGTTACTTATACGCTAAGTATTTAACAACCACAACATTTTGTTACATGTCTTTACATGTGCTGTAAGTGAGGTAGTGGTAAGGTTGGTGGAGCGCGCAGGAACAACCCGCCAATAAGACTGACGGCAGTGACACATGGTGAGCTTGGACATACATATGGTGCATTTTCATGCACCCCTTACGTGAGCTCCCAATAGGGTTGCATTTGTCTTCCCTTGCACTCTAGCAGCATTAGTTCAGTTATGGCATGGGACCTTGGGGTGCAGGCTTCTTGGTAAAACACAAAACATGAAAAAAAACCCGGGACCCTTACTATTTGCGCATAGCTACAGGGATGTGGGTGCTTCATCCCTAATGTCATATAGCACACATTCTGCCATTTTTATGGAGGTTACAGGTTTTTAGTCAGACAGGTCGTGGAGAGAAAAGTTTCATCACAGTTGGTTTGCTCATTAGTATTTGGGGACTCTGCTTTTGTCAGGGACCATTTTACAGTTCTTTTCCACCCAGGCCCTGCTGGCCGGGTCATACTGGAAACAGCGATACACTGTGGAAGGTGAAATGTTACAGTGTTGGTATCTAACACTAGCTCATGTCCGTCTGTTCGTGGGAACGGGCTCTCAGCGGATCTGCCAGAGAGCTGCGGCCACAGGGATAATTGAAACTCTCCAAGGGTGGGGGCCGCGCTGCGGTGCACAGGGCTCAAACCATCTTTATTTCACAAAATGGTTTCCAGGGCCTAGCTAAATTCAACAGGTTTGGTCAATGTCTTCAGCCAGTGGCCCACCCACCACCTGGTTCCTGGTGGCAGGGGGAACCCCTGACGAGCCATGGACTTCACCGGGGGGAAAGTATGCAGGGGAGGGGGGTCTCTTGGACCAATCCTCACATACAGAACGTACACACACATTTCTGCAAACACACGGTTTCAGCTATTCAACATTTTGTTCCACTGTTTGAACGAGGATGAAGCTATTGATACAGATAACATCTAAATTACTGTTCAGTTCAACTCTAATTTAGCTCCAAGGTTTCTTAGTGCAGGACAAACAATCCACTCTCAGCAGCCACAACATGTTTATCTGTGTTGACACAGTGCAAAGTTAATTTTTCTATACTGGAGCCGAAAACACAAAGTTTAACATGAGGCAGAAACAGGAGTTAATCAAAATGGCGGATGATTCTAACATGGCGGCGTAGTCAGCCTTATTCAGGTTCATTCAAATGCGATTTTCAATGTAATCCGAATGCGCTTAGGCCAATGTTGGTTATCAGGCAGTATTATGTGAAATATACTTTAACACAGACCAAGGTGCAGGTCTAAGTACCTGCAGGTGCAAAGTATATACATCCATAAGCTTGAAGCCAAGGTCCAGAGTACATGGGATGAATCTGGCCCATGAAGGCAGGTGAAGGTGGAATCAGGGGGTTCGTGAGGAGGGTTACAGAGGAGTTTGTGCTCAGAACAGCTGAAGCCCTACAGACTAGAAATGGTGATTCCAGACGCTGAATAAGCCTGCTTGTAGAAGAGGGGTTTAAGCATTCTTAATTTCAGTGGCTTTCTTCAGAGTTTAAGTGCATTGGTAAGTTGTTCCTTAGGGCAGAGCTAGAGCTTATAGCATGCAGACAGAGCTTACTATACAAGTGGAAATAGGATGGCTTTCATCCTGTGGTTAATCTAAGATCACAATGAGGGGTGTGGGATGAACCATGCAGAGTCATCCCTGACCCCCAGCCTAAAATCTCCTCCCATGTGACCAGGGGAAAGCAGCCGCCACCTGATCCTGACTCTGCAGATGGTCTTCTGAGGGTGGATCACATGGAAGGAGATGACTATCATGGGGATGTCACAGGTTTCCCCCCTTCTCACCTGTCTGTATTGTTTGTTTGTGATCTTCGAAGATGTCTTCTTTCACACTGTTCGTGTTTTGTATAACCCTGTGCGTAGATCCTTGGGTTCCAACGTGCAGTTCGTGACCCGTCTCCAGCAAGCATTCAGATGTCTGGGAAAAATGGCGAGGAGTGCACTCGGAGATACAAATGCGCTGGCAATCCAGGAAATGCAAAGTGAGGAAAAAGGGGAAGGATGAAAGAAGAAGAGATTCAGAGAACCGGGAACCAGGAATCAGAAGTAATCGCTGTACGAACTCCGGCCGCACACATCTGACTAATGCAAGCGGTACCGTTGAGACGTGCAGGGCCGCAGGGGTGGGTCTGCTTTGTAGAACGTAGAGCGTACAACGCGGAGACTGGCAAACAGCATTCCACGTTCAGTGGCCATGTTGGGAGTACTGCTGAGTTCAGTCCCCTATGGGTCAGGGACCACGAAGTCCAGAAGGGACACGTACGGTGGTTCATGACAGCATGCCTCCTCCGAAACCCAGTTCCTCCGGGTTTGCCCGGGTGTATAAGGTGGTACCTTCGGAGCAGTCTGGGGGCATTTATGTTTGAGACTGGTTCCCAGGTGTGCTCACTGGGACGGTACCCTTTCCACTCGACCAGATACTGTAGCTGTCCATGTCTGTACCTGGAGTCACATATTCTGGAAACCTCGTATTTTAACTGATCATTGACAATCACAGGGGTAGATCTTGGAGCAGTTCGGGAGGACTGAACGTATGGTTTCAACAGAGAAGTGTGAAAAACTGGGTGGATCCTCTTCCAAGATTCTGGTAGTCTGAGTCCGGAAGGCCACTGGGTTAATGATTTCCTTTATGGAGAAAGGACCATAGTACCGGGGAGCCAATTCTTCTTGGTAGTAAGTGTTGAGGCAGAAGTTTTGAGGATAGCCAGACCTTATCACCTATTGTGTATGAAGACCCTGGTCTTCTTTCCGAGTCAGCATAGTGCTTGGTGTTTGTTCGGGCCTTTTTGAGGTGTTCTTTTGCTTCTTTGTGTACGTTGATGAGGGTTTCAATCCAGGAGTCAACCGTAGGAACAGGGATAGGATGTGGGAGAATGGATGGTAGAACCAAAGGGTGGAATCCTTGGCTACTGAAGAAGGGGCTGGTTTTGACAGCCGAGTGATCCGAATTGTTGTAGGCGAATTCAGCCACAGGTATTAAGAGTGACCAATCGTCCTGGACCTTGATGGCGAAACAGCAAAGATATTGTTCCAGAGTTTGGTTCACGCACTCAGTAGCTCCATTGGTTTGTGGATGATAACCTGAGGATAGGGCACGTTGGATTCCTAGCATGTGACATAATTGTTTCCAGAACTGAGATATGTACTGGGGTCCTCTGTCAGATATGATCTTGGAAGGTAGTCCGTGAAGTCGGAATATGTGTTCCAGGAAGATTCCGGCAAGTTCAGAGGAGGATGGTGTAAAATGAGCCATGTGAGTGAATAAATCAATGGTAACCATGATAGTTGTGTATCCCCTGGAAGGTGGTAGTTCCACAATAAAGTCCGTAGCAATGAATTTCCAGGTCTTGTTGGCAGCGCTGGTTGGAGCAGGAGACCTGCCAGTTTCTTATTGTCATGCTTGTTTTGAGTGCAGACTGCACAGGTTTGGATGTAATGCTGGACATCATCCTTCATCTTCGGCCACCAAAACTGTCTTTGTATTAGACTGTCATGTCCCAAGTCGGTAGACGTCTGTGGGACCGCTGGCATTTAAACAGCCATAATAGTGCAGTTTTTTTCTAGGAATCACATCGAGCGGTCTAGTTGTTCTGACACTGTCCGCCGACAGGTATATCTTCCCTCCCCTTCCGGCGGACAGTGCGTTGCAACCCTTGGCTCGGCGTCCCGCTTTTCCTCTTTGGGAGGCATCAATAGTTTTTTCCGCTCCATTACACACTGTACCCTGTCTTTTGCTCTCCTCTCTTTCCCCCGCTACAGCGCCCTTTGCTTTCCGTTCTTCCCCTTCTTAGTTGCTCCCCGCTCCTCTCTTTCCTTCGTTGCTTTTCTTCGTTGTTTCTCTTGGTAGTGTATTTTCTCTGGCACTCCGGCCACTCCCGCTCTGCAACACCCTGACTCACCTTCATTTCGTTATTGCTGCTCCTGGTATATTTGTGTCTTTCTTCTGTCCGCCATTCGCCATCCGCTCCGCTCCTTGGCAAGATACTCACACGGCTGTTCTCTGAAACCCAGTCTCCACGGTAGCTCCATCAGAGACTCAACGACATACGAGGAAAGGGTTTTTTTGTGCCTATGGGCTTTTTCCCCTGTTACGGCTGTTCCGGAAAGGGGCCCCTGGGTTGTTGTTATCAACTCCCACAGTGGCTTCATCCCGTGACAAGCCACATCTGCAAATAAAAAAAAGAAGCATATGGGAAAGGAGGCTACAGAAATTACAGCAGGAGGCTCCGGATTCAGGTGAGGAGGAGGGTGATTTGCTTCAAACCATTAAAGAAGGCAGTAGCGCTGACATAGACGAAGGGTGTTGGTGATGCGACGGTGTCCTGTATAAAGGGTATCATGACATAGGCTTGTGATCTTTTGTCATAGTCTCTGAGTGGGGATGACCAGGCAATTGTCCTTGAATAAATATCCACCCTTCGTCTTGAGGTTCCATCGATTCTTTCCACTAAACTCCTTCCAGATTTCAGAGGACTGAGTTTCAATCTGAATGTCTTCTAGGAGACTGATTGCTTGGGCAACAAATATTGTGTGAGGAAACATCTTTGGGAAGGATCGGTCTTCAAGAATTTCGTAGTCAGGACGTCGGGATAAGGCGTCGGCTATTATATTGTGTGTTCCAGGAACATGATGGATTTGAAACTGGTACTGGGCAAAGGAGAAGGCCCAATGGGCATGACGACTGTTCCTACATTCCAGAGATTGCAGGAATTGAAGATTCCGATGGTCCGTGCGGACCTGAACAGGATGTTTCACTGCCAGGAGTAGATGATGCCAGTCTGTGAAGGCTTGACGGATATGATATGATATGATATGGCATGGCTAGTAGTTCCTTTTCCAAAACAGAATAGTGGGTTTCGCTAGGTGCGAGAAAGGTAGGCGATGGGGTGTTCTAGCTTGTCATCAAATTCCTGTTTCAGGACTACCCCGATGGCGTAGTTAGAGGCATCAGTTTCCACTGATCAATGTCAGGTTGGGCCAGGATGGGGGCTTGTGTCAAGAACCGAGGCTTCCTCCCCCAACTCCTCACCTGGTTCTTCTGGGAAGGATTCGTTAGGATTGGCCTCTGGCTTCTTCTGATCCCTTCTCCTTGAGGGAGTCTTGTCCTTTGGAGTTCGGACCTTCTTATCGTGTAGGTAGGGTCTGGCCCCTCCGGAGGCCACCTTGGCAGAGATGTAACTCTGACCTCGGGGATCCCCAGAGGGCCAGTCCTAATCTCCAGGGAAAAAGCACGAATGCAGAAAAAACCCTGTTTCCGAATGGGCTCTGATAGGGGACAGTCGGTTCCTCTCAATCGACAAGGAAGGCGTTGTTTGCTCCACACCAAAAAGGAATGCTGGTTGAGTAGATTTCTGATTCCACTATTGTCCAGACTGTAGGGAGTTTAAATGGAAGAGAACACCAGAAGTTCTCCAAATTGAATGCTGAGATGAGTAAAGGATATAAGGAGAAAAGGCAACACCACGTGATAAGTGACAGAAGATGATATAAATAGGATTAGTGTGAAAAGAATATCCTGAGCAGGTTGTGAAAGGCTGACTGAAAGGAAATAGAAATGTAGACGGATATGTTCCGATAAAGCAAGAGCTAAAGGTTCCCAGGGTGTAGTCTGAGCAGCAAGGACCCAACAAGTGAAAGGCAAAGGCAGCGCCGATAGAAGTATTAAATACCGGCGCCTACAATACAAAATGAAATAATAAAGGAAAGGCAGAGTAGCGAATGGAACGAGAGCTAAGGAAGACAAACTAAGGGCAAAGGCACAGAACCAGGCGGCACTGAGACACCGTGAGTAGAAGGAAAAAGAAGATAAGGCGGAGAGCAAACAGAACAAACGGACAAAAGAGGCACGGGTAGGAAGGAGGAGAGAGGCTAGGGTAAGATTCAAGGCGGTAAGTAAGTTCGCTGTAGGAACGCAAGGATCCACAGAAGAAACTCCAACACACGAACCGAGCGTTGACAAACAGATGGTGACAAACAGATAGATAGACTGGAGCGCGCGTCGATCATAGCCTCCAGCGCTTCCACAATCTCCAGTTCCTGACAGCTTGTGTAAACTTCGAATTTAACCGTTGAAACGCCTCATCTTGGACTGCTGTCCAGTGAAAGGGTGTATCCTTCTTCAACAATGTAACGATCGGATGTACAATCTCAGAAAAAGAAGGTACGAATTTCCGGTAGAAGTTAGCAAGCCCCAGGAAGGATTGAATTTGTTTCATAGTAGTTGGAACAGGCCAGGATAGAATAAAGTCTACTTTCGAGCGGTCCATTCCAATTCCCTCTGGGCTGAGGACGATTCTGAGATAGTGAACAGTAGACACATGGAAAAGGCATTTCTCGGGTTTAGCCAGGAGCTTATGTTCACGCAGACGTTGTAAAACTGCTTTAACATTTTCTTCATGCTTCAGATGGTCCTTGGAGTATATCAGTATGTCGTCCAGGTATACTAGGACGAAGAGGAACAGCATATCGGAGAACACCCGGTCCATAAAATGTTGGAAGACCGCTGGGGCATTGGCAAGTCCAAAGGGCATAACCAAGTATTCAAAATGACCAAAGGGTGTTCTAAAGGCTGTTTTCTATTCGTCACCTTCCTTTATACGGATCAGATGGTAGGCACCTCTGAGAACTAATTTTGTGAACACTACAGGTCCTCTTACCGCTTCCAGGAAATCCGAGATTAGGGGCAATGGGTAGCGGTCCTTGAGGGTGCATTGATTAAGACCACGATAATCTAGGCAAGGCCTAAGCTCCTTGGTATCTTTGTTGGGGACAAAAAACAACGAAGCTCCCGCCGGGAATTTGGATGGTCGTATAGTACCATTTTCCAAGTTGGTATCCAGGTATTCTCGGAGGGCTCTTTTCTCAGGTCCTGATGGAATGAACATCCTTCCAAAAGGAATCACTGCTGAGGGTTCAGTATCAATAGCGCAGTCTTCAGGTCTGTGAGGGGGAAGGGCTTGAACTATGGTGGTCGAAAACACATCATTGTAATCCTGATAGGCCCTGGGAACCTGGATGATATTCGAGACAGTGAATGGACCTTGCTGGTTAGTTTGCGTATCTTCAGAGTATCTTGACGAGGGATCTAGGGATAAACAGTGGGACATACAATGTTCTGAACCAAGAAACAAGGATCCTGCTGCCCAGTTGATGTAGGGGTTGTGCTTCTGTAACCAAGGCATACCCAGTACCATTGGGTAATGGGCAGATCTTATGATGTCGAATTTGATCCTCTCTTGATGGTGGTTTATAGAAAGCAGGATCTCTTTGGTTTGAAGGGTAATGGGTCCTGAAGAGAGAGGTCTTCCATCGATAGCCTCTACAGGTTGCATGATGTCTCGTGTTTCATATGGAATGTTATGGGTAGTGACCCAGTCATGATGTATGAATATCCCCATGGCCCCACAATCCACTAATGCCAGAATGGGATAAGATTATTTCTAGGAAGGCGATAGAAAGGCCTGCAGAATCACAAGATTGTTTTGTCCAGGAGAGTTCAAGGATGGAATAGATGTGGAGCAAAGATCTCTCTCCCGAAGCTGTGCTCCATCTAGGATCGGGAGCTGGCGTTTCTCGAACGCTGTGGAGGGGCAATAGGGCACTCTCTCACAAGATGTTTATCAGAGGCACAATACATGCACAGACCAGTGTGAATCCGTCACATCCTTTCTTGCCGAGTTATGGGTCTGCGGAAGGCTCCTAGTTGCATGGGTTCTGGGTCCGTGGTCAGGGAAGAAGCAGGCTCAGGTCTAGAGGAAGGTTCTGTAGAGGCCTTTGGTAGGGTATTTTAGTCTTCTTCTTTTCCGGTTTTCTTTCCTGGATACGAAAGTCAATTTGTAAGGAAAGATCCATGAGAGCCTGGAAGGAACTTGGGCAAGCTACCCTGGCTAGCTCGTCTTTTATCTCTTCATTCAAACCTCTTCAAAAGAGGGTGAAACAAGCCTCAGAGGACCAGTCTGCTTCCTTGGCAAGTTGTTTAAAGTGTGTCACATAGGTAAGCACATCCTGGGAACCTTGTTGGAAATCCAGTAGGCGTTCCTTGGCACTGTACACCTGTTCTGGGCGAACGAACATGGTCTTTAGCGCCTGCACGAAATCATCATAGTCATGCAGGAGGGCATCACCCGAATTAACTAAGGGGGTTGCCCAAGTTAATGCATTCCCGGAGAGATGTGAAATCGTAAAGCCCACCTTTGCCCTGGGGGTGGAGAAGTAGTAGGGCTTAAAGGTGAAGTACACTAAACATGAATCGAGGAAGCCACGAAGGGTCTTTGAAGAGCCATCATATTTATCCACCACTCTGCCCAACAACATACTTTCCTTGGTTGCAGAGTCACGTGACAGGACCAGTTGTTTCAATGCCGCATTGTCGGCTTTAAGATTTTGAACTTCTGTTGTTAACCCCTGCATGCCGCGCATGAGGTCTTGAACTGCAGCCTCCATTTCTGTAACTGTATCAGTTTGTTGGCGTCTCAATCTGTCACAGGTTTCACCCCTTCTCACCTGTCTGTATTGTTTGTTCGTGATCTTCGAAGATGTCTTCTTTCGCACTGTTCGGGTTTTGTATAACCCTGTGCGTGGATCCTCAGGTTCCAGTGTGCGGTTCGTGACCTGAGTCCAGCAAGCATTCAGATGTCTGGGAAAAAGTCCAGGAAATGGCGAGGAGCGCACTAGGAGATACGAATGCGCTGGCAATCCAAGAAATGCAAGGTGAGGAAAAAGTGGAAGGATGAAAGAAGAGGAGATTCAGGGGACCGGGAACCAGGAATCAGAAGTAATTGCTGTACGAACTCCGGCTGCACACGTCTGACTACTGCAAGCGGTAGCGTTGAGATGCGCAGGGCCGCAGGGGCATGTCTGCTTTGTAGAACGTAGAGCGTACAACGCGGAGACTGGCAAACAGTGTTCCGCGGCCATGTTGGGAGTACTGCTGAGTTCAGTCCCCTATGGGTCGGGGACCACGAAGTCCAGAAGGGACGCGTACGGTGGTTCATGACAGGGGAAGTGGTGACTCTGAAGGAAAGACATGGGATTCTCCTGATGTTCATGAGGAGAAAACATTGATTCCAAAATCCTAACTGGCTTGCTGCCATTATTCAAAACCATCAGAGTGTAAAACTAGGAAAACTACTATTAAGCATGATCTGGTTCAGACTCCATATGTAAATGATCATGAAGTATTTTGTTGTGAAACGCCTGATGTCTTAAGTGATGTTAATACAAATCCAACTGTTCAACAAACTGAACTCAAATCATGTAAACATATGGGGACTCCAAGTACTGAGACGAGTAGGATGAACCAGGAGTTAATGTGGAGGAACTGTGATTGCGAAACTAACGTGCAGTCTAGTTGTTGTCAGCCAAGTCAATTGCACAGGACTTTTAAAATCCCCAATCAGCTATGGCAAGAGAGAAAGGAGAATCGAAAGGAACGAAGGAAGAGAAAGTTCTGAGGCTGTAGAGTGTGCAGAGCGGGAAGCGTGACCAGTGACAGAAGAAGGCAAACGGAGGAGAGCCGTGAGGAAAGAGAGGGTTTCCCTGCTAAGCAGTTAAGCATTTCCCTATACCGGAGAAGAGCTCCTGTCAAGAGAGAGGAGATGACGAGCAGCGGGACTGGAAAAGAGGTGGTCCTGTGGAGCTGCAAAGGTCTTGGCGCCCAAGGCTAGGAGAGCCGATGTGAAGATTGATAGAGACTCTGTCACAGAGGGAGAGCTGGCCCCTCGCGAACACCTTGCAGCCACAGCACAATGAACCACTGAGTCATCCTGCTTACGGAGGGGGACCTGGGACGTGAAAAAATGTGAAAGAGCATGATAGAAGTCATTTTGAATACCAACCAAATATAATTAAGTGGCAAAGACGAATGTGGTACAATTCTCCTGACATAAGAAGTCAGTTGGGAGAAACCTGTGACAAGCATTGTCTAAGTCAAGAGACATTGTTTAAAGGACGCTAAAGGTAAAGATGTTCCAATTCTCCTGACATAAGAGGTCAGTTGGGGGAAACTGGGAACAAGCATTGCCAAGAGCTAAAAGACTTTGTGAGGGAAGTCATTAAGAATTCTGCCACTGGAGAGGTGCAACTAAAAGACGATTGAACGGAGAGTGAATGGTACAGAGAGGCCTGAGAAGGATATCAAGTTGTGAACCCTTTTGAGAGGATATTCCTGGCAAGGGAGCGCCCCAGTAGATTCAAGTGAATCAAAAGGGAATCGGAGAGTGAATGGTACAGGAAGACCTGGGAAGGATATCCGGTTGTGAAACATTTTGAGAGGAGATACCTGGCAAGAGAGTACACCAGGAGATACAAGTGAATTAAAAGGGAAGCAAAGTCAACAGATACCTGGGTGGAGACTATTCCAGGGAATCTAATTGTATCAAAAGTCTGATATTCCTGGCAGGAGAGTAAACCAGGAGATCAAGAGTTTTTAACTTTCAGTGAAGTAAAAGAGTTTCCTGGTATCAGAGTGTACCCGGAAACTTATATTTGTGCTGCTTTGGTTCCTCTTAAAGTTATTGTTTCATGTGAACATTTCATCAACCAAAGGTTTTGAAAAGACATGTCTTTTTTCTACTTAAATCATTATATCTGGCAGAGACATTTGCTTTGACATTTTGAAAAGTGGAAAATACGTTTACTTGTCTTACCTGAGCCAGCGATATGGACTGAACATTTGTGTTGTCATCCTGAGGAAAGTGTTGTATGTAAATGACACTGGCAATTCCTTTAAGAGACTGATCTTGATAAAACCCTTGTGTGAATAATTTTCCTCAAGCATCCAGGGAAGGAGTCAAGCCTTAGATTCAAGAAGCCGTTTTGTTTAAGTGATATGTTTGAGTTATTGCACTTTTTATCACGTTGCAGTTTGAAGTATTTACCTTGCACTGTTTTATTGAATGTATTATTGTGTGGGTCAGATTGAGTTTGGACACTAGTCACCCTGCTTTAGTTTTAGTTATATAGGAAGGGACACTCCTGTTAGGTTAGGGAAAGTTAGGCTTTTATCCAAAACCCCTTTCTGTTAACAAAATGAAAAATCTTGAGAAAAATATATCTTTGTGTCCGCCTCTAATGGCTGACCGCTCACAGATGTAGAGCGGGCGTGTCCCAGGAGTCTCCTTTTGGAAGATGCAGGCTGATGTAGAGCAGGTCTGTCCCAGGAGTCTCCTTGTGGATGATGCGGGCTGATGCAGTGTGTGGCCGGTCCCAGGAGTCTCCTTGTGGGTGATGCGGACTGATGTAGAGCGGCGTGTCGCAGGAGTCTCCTTTTGGATGATGCGGGCTGATGCAGTGTGTGGCCGGTCCCAGGAGTCTCCTTGTGGGCAATGCATCTTAACGGGGAAGCCAGTGGAGTGCTTTCCAGGATGGAGTGATGTGATCATGGGGTACGTGGGCTGGCCAAGGTCCAGGGTATTGCAGTAATCCAGTGTTGCCATCACCAGTGCACTGGGCACACCCACCCGCTGCTGCATTTCCAGGTTTGCGTAGAATGTGAAGGGGAAGTTGATTATCTGGGGAACCTACCTCCTTGATCTTTCTAAAGAAGGAGAATTTGTCATGGAAGAAAACCCCCAGGCTCTTGTCCTCTGCTGTGGGGCGTGGGAAAGGGGATGGTGTAGGGCTTTGGTTGGCAGGCCACAGTGGAGGAGAGAGCTGGGTATCTATGATCATGCAGAGGTGCTGCATTTCCCAATGCTCGTGCCCTCTGCTGTGGGGGGACGGGGTGTGGGGTCTCTGGTGGCAGGCCATAGTGGAGGAGAGAGCTGGGTATCTATGATCATGCAGAGGTGCTGCATTTCCCAAGCCACTTACCCTCTGCTGTGGGGGGGAGGGGGGTGTGGGGTCTCTGGTGGCAGGCCACAGTGGAGGGGAGAGCTGGGCATCTATGATCTGCCGATAAGGATCTTCTTTTTGGCTCATTAAAGCAGAGGTGGTTCTCTATTATCCAGTCCCGGGCTGGGTATTTTGAAAGCTATTTGAGTGTTGTGGGTGTGCACCTGGAAGGAGGTGGATAGAGTCCAGGATCTGCGCCACAGGTTTCAGATGCTGCACTAGGAGTTTACAAGCCATGATCAGAAGCAGAAACATTGGTGGGTCATTTTTCCGATGCAGGGCAAAGCCCCTGTCATGCGTGACAGCAGGTGAAATTGCCCTTAGAATGACAACTCAAATCACTCCTGTTCTTTCCCATTGCATGCAGGGATGTGTAAACCTATACTTACAATGAGGGGAAACTTCAAGTCCCAGCATGCAATGGGAAAAATCAGGACTTGCCCGAGGTGTCATGCAGGACACAGGGAAACTTGGCAGCTATGGAAGCAGATTGGAAACGGTGGGGGAAAGCACTGTGACTGCTACTTTTTTCTATCTCTCTATTTACCTGCATTTGTCAGGCTGAGTTTGGGTGAGGAACGGACATACCACGTCTCCCTGCTTTTCCTGCTCTGTTTTTACACATGTGACTGCCTTACCGCCAATAATGCAATGGATTTCTGTGGCACCTACCTCGAATTCCCACTGATGGCACGAGTTTGCAGGAGGACTGCAGGGATGGCATTTGATACTTTAAGCTGAATGACAGAGGGAATAGATGGGGCTGTGGTGACTGGGCACCCTTCACTTTAACTGGAACCTTTTTGCAGAGTGTGTGAGAAATCTGAGGGCGTCCTCCCATCTACTCCCCTTGGGTCTTCTCAGGTAACCAGGGAGAGCACATCACTCTTGGATCCTGACCCTGGAGGTGGACAAGTGCAGGAGCATCACCTGGGTGGAGGGTCCTTGGTGAGTGGGAATGAGATGTCCTTAGGCGAGATGCGGTACCCCTCATTTCCAATTCAGGAAGAACCCTCAATCCCAGACGCCTTTCTGGGGTATTGCTACCCATGTCCCACTGATCAAAACACCAGGAGATATTTTCTGTATAGAAACACCAGTAAGAGGGTGAAGAAGAGAAGGTTTAAGGGTGAGACAGATGAGCCATGGTATTCCCCTTTCCCTGCTGAGAACCAACCTAACCCTCCCCTGGACTTTATGGGCTATTGTAAAACAACACCCCTCATTTTCTCTCATTCGCCCTACTACAGTACTGGGACGAGGAAGAGGCGACTAGGATTAGTGAACACCATTGGACCATTTAACCACTCCAGTACTGAGACGAGGAAGATGCCTGCAGAGTGCTGTGAATGTCAGGCATGTCCCTCTAATTGCAGTCAGGCAACGCCATTTCGAAACTCACACCTGCAACCTGTCATATAGTTGCAGGTGTATAATAAGGGAGGAAACCAGCAACAAAGAGACCCTCTGAGAGGCTTGTGTGGGAGAGTCCAACAGGAAGTCCAGTTTGTAAGGAGGCAGCCGTGGTGGCTCCTGCAGATAAGCCAGGATGCCGATAGACGAACCACAGAATCAGTGAAGCTCAGGAGCAGGCGGGCCATAAGGAAGTCACAGGTGTGGGAGCCTCCGAGGTCGGAGACCTGCTGTGGGAGAAGAAGAGGCTGCCAAGTTGTCGCCAGCATCCGCGGAAGGGAAGCAGAGCTGCCGGCGAACGGAGAAGTGCCTCAGAAGTGCAAGCGCAGCTTGTAGTTAAAGGAACACCAGCAGGAAAAACCGACCAGCGCAGCTGCCTAGATGGAATGCCAGGAGCGGTGAGTGAACAGAGAGAGTCATTCGAGCCGGGGCACTCCTGGGGGCTGTGGGAAAGCAAGGCGAATGCCGAATGAACGAAACAGCATGAGAATAATGGAACTAACCCGGAACCGCAGGTTGGATGAAAAGTAAGCAGAAAAGCAAATGCTTACAAATATTGAATGCCGAACTGAATGAACCTTTTATGAAAAGAGTGAATACTGATAAATATTGAATACCGGAGCGCATGAAATCATTCTGGGCAATATTGCAATCAGATGATGAATGAATATGAGAGGCAAGAAGACATTGCCTATTGGAGAGCAAAATAAGAAGCAAAAGAGTAAGAGTGGAAGATTGCAATGCAAGGCGATAAAGAAGTAAACTCACCACAAAGTAAACTTTATGCATGAATACTGTGTGGCACACCCAGCACTGGCCAAGCATATATGACAGTGTGGCAAAGCCAAGAGGCTGACAAGGAGAAGCCAAGTACATGTGAACATCCACACAGGAGCAGATGCAGAAGAACCTGTGTGGGGCAAAGAACCTCAGGTTCCTGGTTGCGTTACCTGTGATGGGTGGACCGTGTGGTCTGACAACTGCACCTAGACCAGAGGAACCCTCAGCTGTGAAAGTCAAAGACCTTATTAAAGCAAACCAAGAAGGAATTAACTGGTGAGTTGCTGAGCCTATCCAGAAGGTTTGTTAAGTTGATTTGAAAGTTGTTTTGAACATTACAAGACTGAGACCAAGAGTAAGTTGGTGAGTTGAAGTCTTGGGGAAGGGAGCCCTGAGAGTTGATGACCTTTGAATACAGTCTTGAGAACAAAGCCCCCAAGACCCTTTTTCTGTGTGGAACTTTTGCCTTGAACATGGGGAAGGAAAGCTCAAGGATTTGTGCAACTGTTTTGAGAACTGTAATCTTGAGACATTTGTGGAACTTTCGTGAACTTGGGAAAGGGAAGCTGAAAAGGAAGCTAAGAGCCGGAAGAAGCTCAGAACTTAATTTTGATCACCATTTCTTTCATTAGTGACATCCCTACACTTTTTTCTAGCTTTAGTGGTGAGGGCAAGGATATGGTTTGGACACAGACAGACTTTTAAGTTCAACGTACTGACTCAGACCCTCCTTAGTTTTTGTCATGATGCCTACCTCTAAGGAGCCAGGCCGGGCCCAGCAACCCCAGAGGCAGACATCATTTTCCCCAGGGAAGTCTCAGCTGGCCCAAGTCGGGGCCCTTTGGACTCAGTCCTGGCGCCTTAGGCGCCAGGCTCATAGCGGACCCCAGTCCTGGCGCCTTAGGCGCCAGGCTCATAGAAGAGGATATGTGTTTAAGTGCTTGGGTGCACACTTACCTGATGCAGACCTTGCTGCTTCATCCAGGCCCTCTTGAGGCCTGAATGGGACTACTTAACCTGTAGGACTACTTCACCACCCGGGTTTGGTCGGGGAAGGATACATACCTGATTGGTGGAAGGATACATACCAGGAACTTCTTCCAAGGCTATTTAAACCCCACCCGAACAGCCACACATGCTTCGCGTTGTTCTGCACCTAGCAGCTGGACGCTCACCGTGTCAGCTCCTGCATCCTGACTTCAGCCACGCCTGCCAGCACCCTGGAACACCTGCAAGGGGAGAAAGGAAGAGAATAGGAGAAGAAAAGCCCTTACCTGCTAAATCTGCATCCCGGAGTCATTTCTCCAACGGCCCTTAAAAGGAAGACATCATTTTAAAGGCATTTCGTTTCGATCGCTGCAGCGCTGCATTTTACTCACCTTTGCAAGACGCTTCCATCTTCAGCAGCGATCTTCCGGATTCAGCTACGCCCCGGCGCCTAGAGGAAAAAAGACAAGAACAAAGGTGAGCGGGAGAAAAGGAATAAGGAAAGCTCAGTTTCCTTTTAAGTCTTACCTGTTGGATTATTCCCACTGCATTTCGGGTCCTGCCGCTTCCTGGCATCTCGTGACCCCGGCCCCTATGGGGAAAAAAGACAAAGACATTGAATGAGCGAATGCGAAGACATTACCTGAGCGCTCATCCAGAACTGTTTCACTTCGGGTCGGCGCCATATCTCCGGCACTCCGAACCCCGGCCCCTCAGGGGAAAAAGACATAAGCATTAGCGCTTGCTGCAATTAGACAACGAACATTATTATTAAGCTTGAACTTTTGAACAGAACTTTTACAGCGCCTTACCTGAACAGTCAAGCTTACCTGAACTCCCATCAATCCTCAATCCAGTGAAGTAACTGGGTTTCAACGCGCCCCTGCATCAGAAGCAGGATGGAGAGCTCATCCTTCCAAACCCTAAGGTGAGGCTTCACGGGGAATCGTGGAGGAGGTATCGTGGAGGGTTGGAAGGGAGTGGGAGGCTTGAGCATTGTTCCACAGTTGGTAATACTCCCTTTTCACGCACAGGAGGGTATCCAACGAGCCAGGGAAGCCAGAATAGAGGGGCCCTTCCTGTCCATCTTCAGAGTTCTGCGCCTTCGACGCCGCGCCTCCGTGGGAACCAGGTGAGCGTTACAGAACGCGAAGCCCTACCACAATTTCCCACCTGGGCGCTATGGAGACTTCCGAGACAGATCAGCTGGCCCATCTTTTAGGGGAATTACGGGCAGAAGTGCACTCAGCCCGCCAGGAGACTAACGCTCTCAGAAGGGAACTAATCCTATCCAAGGAAAGAACGGATGATCTGGCCAAAAGGTTATTGCAGGGCCAGGCAGAGCACACTCCTTTACCTGTTTCCGGAGATATTTCTACAACAATGGGTTCGAATAACCCGGTACAAATCAATCTACCTGGACACATGCCTTTGGCCCCGCCGGAACGTTTTGCGGGGGATCCCAAGAAATATGCCGTTTTTATGAACCAATGCCGTTTACACTTTTTATGCAGGCCCGGGGCCTTCCCCAACGACCAGACCAAAGTAGCCTTTGTACTATCTTACCTCAGTGGCTGTGCTGCCGATTGGTCTATTCCATTGGTAAATCAGGATGATGCCATTCTCCGGGATTTCCAGGGCTTCCAGGCCAGCATGGAAAGATTGTTCGCTCGACACTCGCAGGGACAGGCCCTTGACAACGAACTGCTATCCTTACGACAAGGTAATCAGGATCTTTTGTCCTATATCGCCACCTTTAATAGACTAGTTGTGGAAACCGGATGGCCTGAAAATAAAAGGGTCACATTGTTTCATCGAGGCCTGCGCGCAGAGCTTAAAGATGTTATAGCTCAGATAGTAGATCCACCCCAGGCCTGCGCAGACTACATAGACTTAGTGGTTCAACTTGATCACAGACTTCAAAATAGAAAAGCAGATCGGCTCAAGTATGAAACCAGAGTACCTATCAAGACCCATGTTAACTCCAAGAGTACTGACGTTTCCGAACCTATGCAAATTGGCAGTGTTAAAGGACCATTAACGCAGAAGGAACGAGAGAGAAGGCGACAAATGCAACTTTGTCTGTATTGCGGAACTTCCGGTCACTTTCTTCAAAGTTGTCCAGTTAAACCACCCAAGAAGGTGGTTGGAGCCACTGATAACGAGTTATTGACACCTGGTTCGGGAAACGACCTAGCCCGACAAGCGTAGGGGTCCGCTTGCCGAGCTTGAAAACAAACTCTTTGACCTCGCATTTTGTCATGCCAATGGTGCTTGTGAACCCAAAACAGCCTCAGCAGTTGCATGCTATAAAAGCATACATAGACAGTGGAGCTATTGGAAATTACATAGACCGTGAATTGGCTTCCAGGATTAAGCTTCCTCTCCGCCCGGAAGTAACCCAAGATGTAATTACTACAGTTGATGGAACCGAAATAGCCTCAGGGCCTGTAACGCATTCCACAGTTGAAATCACTCTGGTGGGTCAGGACGGACATCGGGAAGCAATCGTGTTTGATGTGATCAAGGCCCCACAATTTCAAGTACTTCTTGGAATCCCTTGGTTAGAAACACATAATCCGAGAATAGACTGGCGAGCAAAGAAGATAACTTTTCCTGATTGTGAACCAACCTGTTACCCAAGGAATCCAGCTATGGGTCTAGCCTCTGTAACTTCCACCCCTGTACAGCTACCATCTGAATACCAAGAATTCCAAGACGTTTTTCAGAAAGAGCAGGCTAACACCTTACCTCCCCATCGATCTTACGATTGCCAAATCGACTTGGTACCCAATGCACAACTACCTTGTAGTAGGATTTATGCTCTTACTGAACCTGAGAACCTGCATTTGCGCCAGTATTTGGATCAATACCTGGCCAATGGTTTCATTCGCCCATCAAAGTCACCAGTCTCTTCCGCTTTGTTCTTCGTACCTAAAAAGGAAGGAGACCTTAGGGCCTGTATTGACTACCGCGCCCTAAATCAGATAACGATTAAGAATCGTTACCCTTTGCCCCTGATACCTGAGCTTATCGACCAAGTAAAAGATGCTCGTGTGTACACCAAGCTAGATCTCCGAGGAGCTTACCACCTGGTACGTATAAAAGAGGGCGACGAGTGGAAGACTGCATTCCGCACCAAATTTGGGCTCTTCGAATATCAAGTAATGCCCTTCGGTTTGTGCAACGCACCTGCCGCCTTTCAGTACTTCATGAATGATGTTCTTCGGGAACTTATCGATGTTTGTGTCATCGTTTATATTGACGACATCCTGGTGTATTCCTCCTCAGAATCTGATCACAGAAACCATGTTAGGGCAGTTCTTGAGAAATTGCGCCAGCACAAATTATTTGCCAAGCTCGAAAAATGCGTTTTTCATACCACAGAAGTGGAGTTTCTCGGATTCATCCTGACACCTCAAGGAATCCGAATGGACTCGCGGAAAGTGGACGCCATTCTCAAATGGCCATCTCCTAGCTCTGTGAAGGGAGTGCAAAGCATGCTTGGCTTTGCCAATTTCTATCGAAGGTTCATCCCGGAATTTTCTCGAACTGTTCAACCCATCACAGCTCTCCTAAAGAAAAATAAACGCTTTGAATGGACTCTTGAGGCTGAACAAGCCTTTCAGGACCTGAAAACCAAATTCACCTCTGCACCTGTATTGAAGCACCCGCGCCCAGATCTCCCTTACATCGTGGAAACCGATGCATCCAGTTCGGCCATGGGAGCTGTCCTGTCGCAAAGAGACCCAGAAACTAACCAACTACACCCTGTAGCCTTTTGGTCCAGAAAATTCTCTCCACCTGAACTCAATTACGCAATTACCGACAAAGAACTACTGGCTATTAAATCAGCTTTCAAGGCTTGGCGTCACTATCTTCTCGGTGCAAGACACACCATCACCGTAATTACGGACCACAGAAATTTGCAGTATTTAAAGACGGCCAAAGCTCAATCTTCGCGACAACTCCGATGGGCTTTATTCTTTGCGGAATTTGATTTTGTAATTACCTATCGCCCTGGCTGCAAGAATGGTAAGGCAGATGCCTTATCCCGGATAGGCATGGAAGAACCCAATTCGAGTTTAGAACCTGTGCCAATCATACCGGAACAAAGAATTCTGGGCTTGACTTCATTGCAAACCATTGAGGACATCCAAGCTCAAGTAAAACAGCTTTTTGACTCTTCTGCCTTACTGGAATGGAGTCAAAAGGGTCCTCACTACACCGTTAAGGATGATTTACCCTACTTCCAAGAGCGGTTATTTCTGCCAAGTAAAGAATTGCAGGAACTTGTCATTACCCGTCATCATGAATCATTAATGGAAGGACACCCCGGTATCGCGAAAACAGAAGAAAAGATCAAACGCCACTTCTGGTGGCCTTCTTGGAGAAAAGACATAAAGTCATTTGTGTTGTCTTGCGGAATCTGTGCCCAAAATAAGAGTCAAAAGAAAAGGCCAGCCGGCCTACTTCAACCTTTGGACATTCCACCAGCACCTTGGCACACCTTGTCAATGGACTTTATAACTGACCTGCCTCCTTGTGGTGGTTACAACACGATTCTCGTAATAGTGGATCTATTCTCCAAAATGGCCCATTTTATCCCTTTAAAAGGATTGCCGTCAGCTTCCACCTTGGCCAAGGAATTTATGGAAAATATAGTGCGGTTACATGGTTTCCCTTCCATATTAGTATCAGACCGTGGAAGTCAATTTATCTCCCACTTTTGGAAGAAATGTTGCCAACTAGCACAAATAGACGTGCGGTTATCCACCAGCCACCACCCCCAGACCGACGGACAAACCGAGAGAACCAATCAGACTCTCGAGCAATATCTGCGGTGCATGTTACACCAATCCGAGTTGAATTGGAAGGACATCCTTTGGATTGCAGAATATGCATACAACAATTCAGTGCATTCTGGAACCGGACAGACTCCTTTTTATACCCTGTATGGTCACCATCCTCGGACCTCTGACCTAGATCCACCTCTGACCCTGGAGATGCCTGCAGTAAATCACCTACATTCCACAATAACCCAAGCCTTCAAAGAAGCTACAGCCCACTTACAGCAAGCCAAGAAAAAGTATAAAGAAAACGCTGATTTGCACCGAAGTAAAACTCCTCCTTACCAAGTAGGAGATCAGGTATGGCTAGCAACTAAACATCTACCCCTCAAGGGTCAGCGAACTTTTAATCCCAGATTCATTGGGCCTTACCCCATCAAAGCTATTATCAACCCAGTGGCCTTTAAACTCGATTTACCATCCAACATGCGGATTCATCCCGTTTTTCACGCATCTCTTCTAAAACCAGTACAACCTGGAACCAGACTGTCTGAGCCCCCAGGCCCTGTCCAAATTGATGGAGAATTAGAATTCGAAGTGAAAGACATTTTAGATTCCAAGATAGTTAAGTCGAAACTCTTCTATCTTGTTGATTGTAAAGGATATGGACCTCAGGAAAGATCTTGGGAACCCAGTAACTATGTTCACGCACCACGATTAATTCAAAGATTCCATCGAAGATTCCCGCACAAACCAAAACCCCCGGAGGAAAAGACCTTGGGAGGGGCCTTGAGGGGGAGTACTGTCATGATCCCTACCTCTAAGGAGCCAGGCCGGGCCCAGCAACCCCAGAGGCAGACATCATTTTCCCCAGGGAAGTCTCAGCGGGCCCAAGTCGGGGCCCTTTGGACTCAGTCCTGGCGCCTTAGGCGCCAGGCTCATAGCGGACCCCAGTCCTGGCGCCTTAGGCGCCAGGCTCATAGAAGAGGATATGTGTTTAAGTGCTTGGGTGCACACTTACCTGATGCAGACCTTGCTGCTTCATCCAGGCCCTCTTGAGGCCTGAATGGGACTACTTAACCTGTAGGACTACTTCACCACCCGGGTTTGGTCGGGGAAGGATACATACCTGATTGGTGGAAGGATACATACCAGGAACTTCTTCCAAGGCTATTTAAACCCCACCCGAACAGCCACACATGCTTCGCGTTGTTCTGCACCTAGCAGCTGGACGCTCACCGTGTCAGCTCCTGCATCCTGACTTCAGCCACGCCTGCCAGCACCCTGGAACACCTGCAAGGGGAGAAAGGAAGAGAATAGGAGAAGAAAAGCCCTTACCTGCTAAATCTGCATCCCGGAGTCATTTCTCCAACGGCCCTTAAAAGGAAGACATCATTTTAAAGGCATTTCGTTTCGATCGCTGCAGCGCTGCATTTTACTCACCTTTGCAAGACGCTTCCATCTTCAGCAGCGATCTTCCGGATTCAGCTACGCCCCGGCGCCTAGAGGAAAAAAGACAAGAACAAAGGTGAGAGGGAGAAAAGGAATAAGGAAAGCTCAGTTTCCTTTTAAGTCTTACCTGTTGGATTATTCCCACTGCATTTCGGGTCCTGCCGCTTCCTGGCATCTCGTGACCCCGGCCCCTATGGGGAAAAAAGACAAAGACATTGAATGAGCGAATGCGAAGACATTACCTGAGCGCTCATCCAGAACTGTTTCACTTCGGGTCGGCGCCATATCTCCGGCACTCCGAACCCCGGCCCCTCAGGGGAAAAAGACATAAGCATTAGCGCTTGCTGCAATTAGACAACGAACATTATTATTAAGCTTGAACTTTTGAACAGAACTTTTACAGCGCCTTACCTGAACAGTCAAGCTTACCTGAACTCCCATCAATCCTCAATCCAGTGAAGTAACTGGGTTTCAACGCGCCCCTGCATCAGAAGCAGGATGGAGAGCTCATCCTTCCAAACCCTAAGGTGAGGCTTCACGGGGAATCGTGGAGGAGGTATCGTGGAGGGTTGGAAGGGAGTGGGAGGCTTGAGCATTGTTCCACAGTTGGTAATACTCCCTTTTCACGCACAGGAGGGTATCCAACGAGCCAGGGAAGCCAGAATAGAGGGGCCCTTCCTGTCCATCTTCAGAGTTCTGCGCCTTCGACGCCGCGCCTCCGTGGGAACCAGGTGAGCGTTACAGTTTTGTTCAGGTAGGCAAAACCCGCCTTGGTATAGGGCAAGTTAGGCCTTCAACCATCCTGACATTTACATTAATAACCATTTTATTTTGAACTTTGAATCTGTTGTCTTTGTCTTGATTCATGATGCCATCACAGTGGCCAGGATGCATTCTGCCTAGTTGGCACCTGTATGCTATTTTCCATTAAGCCCACAATGATCAAACAAATGATGCCCAGTTGGACAAGCACCATCGCCAGATTCCTGCACATCCAGTTACCCCAGCGAGACCAGATTCCCTTAGGGCCAGTCAGCACTGATGCCTTACTAGATTATACCACACCCAGTTGGCCTGCCGTGGTCGGACCCTTATGTGCTTTACTAACATACATTGGAGCCATTTAGCACAGAATGGGCTGAATCATCCATTGCCAATATTCACATCATTGCCAGAATGTGTTAGACCCAGTAATCCAGCATAGCCAGTTGATATTGGGCTAACATCCATCCTAGCCAGATATCATTACACTCTGTTATGGAATGTTTTAGCCTAATCCATTAGAGTTAAGTTTGCTTATTGTGGCCAGATTCCATAATGGGCAGCTGGCCCGGCGCTATCAGATTCTGTCCTGCCCAGTGTATCTGCCATGAGAATATTCATTATATCCAGTTACCTTGCTGGGCCACCTTTTATTATGCACAGTGAAGCCAACATCGGAGCCAGCTTTCATCACACTTGCTTAGCCAGAATGGCCATATTCCATAATGAGCAGCTAGCCCAGCGCTAACAGATTCTGTCGGCCCAGTGTATCTACCATGGCAATATTAATTATATCCAGTTACCTTGCAGGGCCACCTTTTATTATGCACAGTGAAGCCAACATCAGAGCCAGCTTTCATCACGCTCGCTTAGCTACAATGGCCAGATTCCATAATGGGCAGCTAGCCCAGCGCTGTCAGATTCTGTCCTGCCCAGTGTATCTACCATGAGAATATTCATTATATCCAGTTACCTTGCAGGGCCACCTTTTATTATGCACAGTGAAGCCAACATCGGAGCCAGCTTTCGTCACACTCGCTTAGCCACAATGGCCAGATTCCATAATGGACAGCTAGCCCAGCGCTAACAGATTCTGTCCTGCCCAGTGTATCTACCATGGCAATATTAATTATATCCAGTTACCTTGCAGGGCCACCTTTTATTATGCACAGTGAAGCCAACATCAGAGCCAGCTTTCATCACGCTCGCTTAGCCACAATGGCCAGATTCCATAATGGGCAGCTAGCCCAGCGCTGTCAGATTCTGTCCTGCCCAGTGTATCTACCATGATAATATTCATTATATCCAGTTACCTTGCAGGGCCACCTTTTATTATGCACAGTGAAGCCAACATCGGAGCCAGCTTTCATCACACTCGCTTAGCCACAATGGCCATATTCCATAATGGGCAGCTAGCCCAGTGCTAACAGATTCTGTCCTGCCCAGTGTATCTACCATGGCAATATTAATTATATCCAGTTACCTTGCAGGGCCGGATTGTATTAAGTGCAGTTGAGCCAACATCGTGGCCAGATTTCATTACACTCGGTTAGCCCAGTATGGCCAGATTTCACTATGCAGAGCCAGTCAATCAAGCGCAGTAAGAGGGAGTTCTCAACTCAAGAACATTTTAAAGGATGGTTTTAAAGGGTGCATTTTGCAGCACACTTTGTGTGAAAATGTCGATAAAGGGCAACAGTTTGCATTTTGTTTTGTACGGTAAATCCAATCCAAAAATGCAAAAGATGCAAGTCACCAACAGTGCACAGGAGCATTTCCCAATGCATTTTCATGATGCCTTTGTCCACAATATATGCCAGTTTAAGAAAAATGTTTACACTGGCTGTGCTCATACATTTCAATGCTGGCTGCACCAATATATGCCTGTATTCCCAAACAAGATGCTACTCCTGTTTGTTTTGCCCATAATGCCAGTAAAGATGCTATAAGAATAGATGTCCATGCTGGCTTTGGCAATATATGGCAGAATATATTCTCCCCATGTAAGACAATACTCCTGTTGGCTTTGGCAGTAAAAAAACCTGTTCACTTGTCAGTAATCGTCACACACAACTTTCCCACAACACACACACGCAATTGTCTCATTTAACACGTTAATGCGCACACATGCTAACACATATATAAATTCACAGAATTACAACACTCGCAGACAGTCACACACACTTTCGGGCAGTCATGGTCCAAACGTATCCCCAGGAGGACAAGAATTCTGAGGCATCCATCCCCTCCTCCATCCTGCTCTGAATCAGGCTGAGGGTGGAGTCCGCTCTCTGACCCCACCCCCTGCCCGATATGGACATGGAGGGTGAGGGTTGAAGAGGTATTTGTTCTCCAGCATTGGATCTTTCACAGAGTCACATACTGCTTCAATATTCCCCGTCGTCGGGCTGAGGGTGGAGTCCGCTCTCTGACACCACCCCAGCCTGAGATGGACATGGAGGGTGAGGGGTGAAGAGGTATTTGTTCTCCAGCATTGGATCTTTCACAGAGTCACATACTGCTTCAATATTCCCCGTCGTCGGGCTGGGAATCCTCAGTATGATTAAGGCCATTTAAATGTGAAACTGCAGTCACTTTAGTGTTCTTTTAGTCATCTTCTACATTGGACAATCTACACACTTTACCTGCGACTTCATCAATATTTTGATAATGCTTTGAAAGCCTCTTTCGAGTTCTTTCATGATGTGGTGGTCAGGATAGTTTTTTGCATTCCTGGTGCTTCCCTGCTGGCCATACCTTTGCCACCTCAGGGTTGAGGTCTGTTGGAGGTCTCCTCTTCACCCCCCCAATGGCTGATCCAAAGGCGAAGAATAGTCTCTTCAAGGCCTGTGCCACGTGCCACTTATAGAATGTCTACCTTGAATACCAGCATGTAGACGTATCTACTGCCTGTACTCGGAGCGCAACGTCAACTTGTGAACTATCTGTCATTCCTTCTCCAACAAGACTCTGGGACCGGCACAAAAGGATCGTGACTTAGCTTGATGAGGGCACAGTGGCCTCAGACACTGCTTCTGTTTGGAGCCACGCTTCACTCTGCCAGAGCAGATCTCAGGGGCGGGCTCCCTCTTCCAGGTTCAAGGTCCCACGAGGAGGGTTCCCATGGAAAAAGGGTGAGGGAGGAACATGACACCCACACTCAGGCTGCCCAGAATATGACAGTAGACATGCCCAAGTCACCATTCAAGATGCCAGAGTCGAGGAAAGCGCTGTGGTGGTTTCATCAACGGCTACCTTGACGACGCTGTCTGTGTCTACGGCTCACTCGTCCACTAAGATGACTACGTTGATGCCCTACCCGTCAATGACTAAGCGCAGCAAGTCTTTTTCCATCCATTCCACATCCTCGTCCACTACTCCATTGACACCTTCCTCGGCGCCTCTCTCAATAACTACTTTGTCCACGAGACAGTCGATGACGAAAACACAGTTGACAACCAAAGCATCCAACTCGGGAATGACGAGATAACCTGAGTCCATTTAGTCATATCCCACTCTCTGACACCATATGTAAGGAAGACATGGTTATCAGAAGCACGACAGACCCAAGGAGTACAATCCAAGGGTATTTATTAAACAGTATGTGGGTGAGAAAAACGCCTAATCTAAACCTAAATCTAAGATGGAGCGAGCCACGACCATCAAAATATAGAAAACGCTGTCTTAGTGGTGTTGTGTCAAAACAAAATGGCCTATACTAAAAAACATATTGCCAAATCATTACTCTATATAACAAAAGCGTACGGGACAATGATATGCATAACGAAACAGTGTAATGCGAACTAAAATGTCCAAAAGACTTTCAATAGTTCAAGACTGCTGAACTGATACACTCCCTTCCCCGAGTTGCATCACGGGACAAGCGGAACAGTGACATGACTGTGAGCCCCCCTTGAGGCTATAGGCACCAGGAAGCCGTTCCTTCCGAAAAGGCAGGATCCCTCGAATCAATGTCTTTTGCCTGGCAGCATAATACTTCTCCCAGGATCTCATGATGCAGGATTACCCTCTTCTCCGGCTTTCTCGTGATACCCCTTCGTTGGGTTCACCTTCGTCTTTACCCCACTGTTCAATCACTTTATGAAAATGCGGGATTCACCTTTCCTTGCTTTCACTTGGCATCCCTTCCCCCGGGTTCACTGTAGCCTTCAAATCACAGTTCAGTTAACTTTACCAGTGCCCTGCTAGTGTATACAAGTACCGATAATTAAGGCATTCTCAATGCGCCAGTGCCCTGCTAGTGTAGACAAGGACGGATAATGAAGACATTCTCAGTGCACCAGTGCCCTGCTAGTGTATACAAGGACCGATAATGAAGGCATTCTCAGTGCACCAGTGCTCTGCTAGTGTACACAAGGACAGCTAATGAAGGCATTCTCAATGTGCCAGTGCCCTGCTAGGGTATACAAGGACCGTTAATTAAGGCATTCTCAATGCGCCAGTGCCCTGCTAGTGTAGACAAGGACAGATAATGAAGGCATTCTCAATGTGCCAGTGCCCTGCTAGTGTAGACTAGGACCGATAATGAAGGCATTCTCAATGCACCAGTGCCCTGCTAGTGTAGACAAGGACGGATAATGAAGGCATTCTCAATGCGCCAGTACCCTGCTAGTGTAGACAAGGACTGATACTGAAGGCATTCTCAATGCGCCAGTACCCTGCTAGTGTATACAAGGACCGATAATGAAGGCATTCTCAATGCGCCAGTTCCCTGCTAGTGAAGACAAGGACCGATAATGAAGGCATTCAATACGCCAGTACCCTGCTAGTGTATACAAGGACCGATAATGAAGGCATTCTCAATGCGCCAGTTCCCTGCTAGTGTAGACAAGTACCGATAATGAAGGCATTCTCAATGCGCCAGTGCCCTGCTAGTGTAGACAAGGACCGATAATGAAGGCATTCTCAGTGCGCCAGTGCCCTGCTAGTGTATACAAGGACCAATAATGAAGGCATTCTCAATGCGCCAGTACCCTGCTAGTGTAGACAAGGACCGATAATGAAGGCATTCTCAATGCGCCAGTTCCCAGCTAGTGTAGACAAGGACCCATAATGAAGGCATTCTCAATGCGCCAGTGCCCTGCTAGTGTAGACAAGGACCGATAATGAAGGCATTCTCAATGCGCCAGTTCCCTGCTAGTGTAGACGAGGACCCATAATGAAGGCCTTCTCAATGCGTCAGTGCCCTGCTAGTGTAGACAAGGACGGATAATGAAGGCCCTCTCAATGCACCAGTTCCCTGCAAGTGTAGACAAGGACGGATAATGAAGGCATTCTCAGTGCACCAGTGCCCTGCTAGTGTAGACAAGGACGGATAATGAAGACATTCTCAATGCATCAGTGCCCTGCTAGTGTAGACAAGGACGGATAATGAAGGCATTCTCAATGCATCAGTGCCCTGCTAGTTTAGACAAGGACCCATAATGAAGGCATTCTCAATGCGCCAGTGCCCTGCTAGTGTAGACAAGGACAGATAATGAAGGCATTCTCAATGTGCCAGTGCCCTGCTAGTGTATACAAGGACGATAATGAAGACATTCTCAATGCAGCAGTGCCCTGCTAGTGTAGACAAGGACCCATAGTGAAGGCATTCTCAGTGCACCAGTGCCCTGCTAGTGTACACGAGGACCCATAATGAAGGCATTCTCAATGCGCCAGTGCCCTGCTAGTGTAGACAAGGACCCATAGTGAAGGCATTCTCAATGCACCAGTGCCCTGCTAGTGTACACGAGGACCGATAATGAAGGCATTCTCAATGCGCCAGTGCCCTGCTAATATAGACAAGGACCCATAATGAAGGCATTCTCAATGCGCCAGTGCCCTGCTAGTGTAGACAAGGACCGATAATGAAGGGATTCTCAATGCACTCGTGCCCTGCTAGTGTACACGAGGACCCATAATGAAGGCATTCCAATGCGGCTGTGCCCTGCTAGTGTAGACAAGGACCGATAATGAAGGCATTCACAATGCACCCGTGCCCTGCTAGTGTAGACAAGGAGCGATAATGAAGGCATTCTCAATGCACCAGTGCCCTGCTAGTGTAGACAAGGACCGATAATGAAGGCATTCTCAATGCGCCAGTGCCCTGCTAGTGTACACGAGGACCCATAATGAAGGCATTCTCAATGCGGCAGTGCCCTGCTAGTGTAGACAAGGACCGATAATGAAGGCATTCTCAGTGCACCAGTGCCCTGCTAGTGTAGACAAGGACCGATAATGAAGGCATTCTCAATGCGCCAGTGCCCCGCTAGTGTAGACAAGGACCAATAATAAAGGCATTCTCAATGCGCCAGTGCCCTGCTAGTGTAGACAAGGACCGATAATGAAGGCATTCTCAATGCACCCGTGCCCTGCTAGTGTACACGAGGACCCATAATGAAGGCATTCTCAATGCGACAGTGCCCTGCAAGTGTAGACAAGGACCTATAATGAAGGCATTCACCATCACCCGTGCCCTGCTAGTGTAGACAAGGAGCGATAATGAAGGCACTCTCAATGCACCAGTTCCCTGCAAGTGTAGACAAGGACGGATAATGAAGGCATTCTCAGTGCACCAGTGCCCTGCTAGTGTAGACAAGGAGCGATAATGAAGGCATTCTCAATGTGCCAGTGCCCTGCTAGTGTAGACAAGGACCGATAATGAAGGCATTCTCAATGCGCCAGTGCCCTGCCGGTGTAGACAAGGACCGATAATGAAGGCATTCTCAATGCGCCAGTGCCCTGCTAGTGTACACGAGGACCCATAATGAAGGCATTCTCAATGCGGCAGTGCCCTGCTAGTGTAGACAAGGACCGATAATGAAGGCATTCTCAATGCACCAGTGCCCCGCTAGTGTAGACAAGGACCGATAATGACGGCATTCTCAATGCGCCAGTGCCCTGCTAGTGTAGACAAGGACCGATAATGAAGGCATTCTCAATGCACCCGTGCCCTGCTAGTGTACACGAGGACCCATAATGAAGGCATTCTCAATGCGGCAGTGCCCTGCTAGGGTATACAAGGACCGATAATTAAGGCATTCTCAATGCGCCAGTGCCCTGCTAGTGTAGACAAGGACAGATAATGAAGGCATTCTCAATGTGCCAGTGCCCTGCTAGTGTAGACTAGGACCGATAATGAAAGCATTCTCAATGCACCAGTGCCCTGCTAGTGTAGACAAGGACGGATAATGAAGGCATTCTCAATGCGCCAGTACCCTGCTAGTGTAGACAAGGACTGATACTGAAGGCATTCTCAATGCGCCAGTACCCTGCTAGTGTATACAAGGACCGATAATGAAGGCATTCTCAATGCGCCAGTTCCCTGCTAGTGAAGACAAGGACCGATAATGAAGGCATTCAATACGCCAGTACCCTGCTAGTGTATACAAGGACCGATAATGAAGGCATTCTCAATGCGCCAGTTCCCTGCTAGTGTAGACAAGTACCGATAATGAAGGCATTCTCAATGCGCCAGTGCCCTGCTAGTGTAGACAAGGACCGATAATGAAGGCATTCTCAGTGCGCCAGTGCCCTGCTAGTGTATACAAGGACCGATAATGAAGGCATTCTCAATGCGCCAGTACCCTGCTAGTGTAGACAAGGACCGATAATGAAGGCATTCTCAATGCGCCAGTTCCCTGCTAGTGTAGACAAGGACCCATAATGAAGGCATTCTCAATGCGCCAGTGCCCTGCTAGTGTAGACAAGGACCGATAATGAAGGCATTCTCAATGCGCCAGTTCCCTGCTAGTGTAGACAAGGACCCATAATGAAGGCCTTCTCAATGCGCCAGTGCCCTGCTAGTGTAGACAAGGACGGATAATGAAGGCCCTCTCAATGCACCAGTTCCCTGCAAGTGTAGACAAGGACGGATAATGAAGGCATTCTCAGTGCACCAGTGCCCTGCTAGTGTAGACAAGGACGGATAATGAAGACATTCTCAATGCATCAGTGCCCTGCTAGTGTAGACAAGGACGGATAATGAAGGCATTCTCTATGCATCAGTGCCCTGCTAGTGTAGACAAGGACCCATAATGAAGGCATTCTCAATGCGCCAGTGCCCTGCTAGTGTAGACAAGGACAGATAATGAAGGCATTCTCAATGTGCCAGTGCCCTGCTAGTGTATACAAGGACGATAATGAAGGCATTCTCAATGCAGCAGTGCCCTGCTAGTGTACACGAGGACCCATAATGAAGGCATTCTCAATGCAGCAGTGCCCTGCTAGTGTACACGAGGACCCATAATGAAGGCATTCTCAATGCGCCAGTGCCCTGCTAGTGTAGACAAGGACAGATAATGAAGGCATTCTCAATGTGCCAGTGCCCTGCTAGTGTAGACAAGGACCCATAGTGAAGGCATTCTCAATGCACCAGTGCCCTGCTAGTGTACACGAGGACCCATAATGAAGGCATTCTCAATGCGCCAGTGCCCTGCTAGTGTAGACAAGGACCCATAGTGAAGGCATTCTCAATGCGCCAGTGCCCTGCTAATATAGACAAGGACCCATAATGAAGGCATTCTCAATGCGCCAGTGCCCTGCTAGTGTAGACAAGGACCGATAATGAAGGCATTCTCAATGCACTCGTGCCCTGCTAGTGTACACGAGGACCCATAATGAAGGCATTCCAATGCGGCTGTGCCCTGCTAGTGTAGACAAGGACCGATAATGAAGGCATTCACAATGCACCCGTGCCCTGCTAGTGTAGACAAGGAGCGATAATGAAGGCATTCTCAATGCACCAGTGCCCTGCTAGTGTAGACAAGGACCGATAATGAAGGGATTCTCAATGCGCCAGTGCCCTGCTAGTGTACACGAGGACCCATAATGAAGGCATTCTCAATGCAGCAGTGCCCTGCTAGTGTAGACAAGGACCGATAATGAAGGCATTCTCAGTGCACCAGTGCCCTGCTAGTGTAGACAAGGACCGATAATGAAGGCATTCTCAATGCGCCAGTGCCCCGCTAGTGTAGACAAGGACCGATAATGAAGGCATTCTCAATGCGCCAGTGCCCTGCTAGTGTAGACAAGGACTGATAATGAAGGCATTCTCAATGCACCCGTGCCCTGCTAGTGTACACGAGGACCCATAATGAAGGCATTCTCAATGCGACAGTGCCCTGCAAGTGTAGACAAGGACCTATAATAAAGGCATTCACAATGCACCCGTGCCCTGCTAGTGTAGACAAGGAGCGATAATGAAGGCACTCTCAATGCACCAGTTCCCTGCAAGTGTAGACAAGGACGGATAATGAAGGCATTCTCAGTGCACCAGTGCCCTGCTAGTGTAGACAAGGAGCGATAATGAAGGCATTCTCAATGTGCCAGTGCCCTGCTAGTGTAGACAAGGACCGATAATGAAGGCATTCTCAATGCGCCAGTGCCCTGCTGGTGTAGACAAGGACCGATAATGAAGGCATTCTCAATGCGCCAGTGCCCTGCTAGTGTACACGAGGACCCATAATGAAGGCATTCTCAATGCGGCAGTGCCCTGCTAGTGTAGACAAGGACCGATAATGAAGGCATTCTCAATGCACCAGTGCCCCGCTAGTGTAGACAAGGACCGATAATGACGGCATTCTCAATGCGCCAGTGCCCTGCTAGTGTAGACAAGGACCGATAATGAAGGCATTCTCAATGCACCCGTGCCCTGCTAGTGTACACGAGGACCCATAATGAAGGCATTCTCAATGCGGCAGTGCCCTGCTAGTGTAGACAAGGAGCGATAATGAAGGCATTCTCAATGCGCCAGTGCCCTGCTAGTGTAGACAAGGAACGATAATGAAGGCATTCTCAATGTGCCAGTGCCCTGCTAGTGTAGACAAGGACCCATAATGAAGGGATTCTCAATGCACCCGGGCCCTGCTAGTGTAGACTAGGACGGATAATGAAGGCATTCACAATGCACCAGTGCCCTGCAAGTGTAGAAATGGACCGATAATGAAGGCATTCTCAATGCGCCAGTGCCCTGCTAGTGTAGACAAGGAGCGATAATGAAGGCATTCTCAATGCGGCAGTGCCCTGCTAGTGTAGACAAGGAGCGATAATGAAGGCATTCTCAATGCGGCAGTGCCCTGCTAGTGTAGACAAGGACCGATAATGAAGGCATTCTCAATGCAGCCGTGCCCTGCTAGTGTATAGAAGGACTGATAATGAAGGCATTCTCAATGCACCAGTGCCCTGCTAGTTTAGACAAGGACGGATAATGAAGGTATTCCCCATGCACCCGTGCCCTGCTAGTGTAGACAAGGACGGATAATGAAGGCATTCTCAATGCACCAGTGCCCTGCTAGTGTAGACAAGGACCCATAATGAAGGCATTCTCAATGCACCCGTGCCCTGCTAGTGTAGACAAGGAAAGATGATAAAGGCATTCTCAATGCACTCGTGCACTGCTAGTGTGCACAAGGACCGATAATTAAGGCATTCTCAGTGCACCTCTTCCCTTCTAGTGTAGACAAGGACCCATAATGAAGGCATTCTCAATGCGCCAGTGCCCTGCTAGTGTAGACAAGGACGGATAATGAAGGCCCTCTCAATGCACCAGTTCCCTGCAAGTGTAGACAAGGACAGATAATGAAGGCATTCTCAGTGCACCAGTGCCCTGCTAGTGTAGACAAGGACAGATAATGAAGACATTCTCAATGCATCAGTGCCCTGCTAGTGTAGACAAGGACGGATAATGAAGGCATTCTCAATGCATCAGTGCCCTGCTAGTGTAGACAAGGACCCATAATGAAGTCATTCTCAATGCGCCAGTGCCCTGCTAGTGTAGACAAGGACAGATAATGAAGGCATTCTCGATGTGCCAGTGCCCTGCTAGTGTATACAAGGACGATAATGAAGGCATTCTCAATGCAGCAGTGCCCTGCTAGTGTAGACAAGGACCCATAGTGAAGGCATTCTCAATGCACCAGTGCCCTGCTAGTGTACACGAGGACCCATAATGAAGGCATTTTCAATGCGCCAGTGCCCTGCTAGTGTAGACAAGGACCCATAGTGAAGGCATTCTCAATGCACCAGTGCCCTGCTAGTGTAGACAAGGACAGATAATGAAGACATTCTCAATGCATCAGTGCCCTGCTAGTGTAGACAAGGACGGATAATGAAGGCATTCTCAATGCATCAGTGCCCTGCTAGTGTAGACAAGGACCCATAATGAAGGCATTCTCAATGCGCCAGTGCCCTGCTAGTGTAGACAAGGACAGATAATGAAGGCATTCTCGATGTGCCAGTGCCCTGCTAGTGTATACAAGGACGATAATGAAGGCATTCTCAATGCAGCAGTGCCCTGCCAGTGTAGACAAGGACCCATAGTGAAGGCATTCTCAATGCACCAGTGCCCTGCTAGTGTACACGAGGACCCATAATGAAGGCATTCTCAATGCGCCAGTGCCCTGCTAGTGTAGACAAGGACCCATAGTGAAGGCATTCTCAATGCACCAGTGCCCTGCTAGTGTACACGAGGACTGATAATGAAGGCATTCTCAATGCGCCAGTGCCCTGCTAATATAGACAAGGACCCATAATGAAGGCATTCTCAATGCGCCAGTGCCCTGCTAGTGTAGACAAGGACCGATAATGAAGGCATTCTCAATGCACTCGTGCCCTGCTAGTGTACACGAGGACCCATAATGAAGGCATTCCATTGGGCTGTGCCCTGCTAGTGTAGACAAGGACCGATAATGAAGGCATTCACAATGCACCCGTGCCCTGCTAGTGTAGACAAGGAGCGATAATGAAGGCATTCACAATGCACTCGTGCCCTGCTAGTGTAGACAAGGACCGATAATGAAGGCATTCTCAATGCGACAGTGCCCTGCAAGTGTAGACAAGGACCTATAATGAAGGCATTCACAATGCACTCGTGCCCTGCTAGTGTAGACAAGGAGCGATAATGAAGGCATTCTCAATGCGCCAGTGCCCTGCTAGTGTAGACAAGGACCGATAATGAAGGCATTCTCAATGCGCCAGTGCCCTGCTGGTGTAGACAAGGACCGATAATGAAGGCATTCTCAATGCGCCAGTGCCCTGCTAGTGTACACGAGGACCCATAATGAAGGCATTCTCAATGCGGCAGTGCCCTGCTAGTGTAGACAAGGACCGATAATGACGGCATTTTCAATGCGCCAGTGCCCTGCTAGTGTACACAAGGACCGATAATGAAGGCATTCTCAATGCACCCGTGCCCTGCTAGTGTACACAAGGAGCGATAATGAAGGCATTCTCAATGCGCCAGTGCCCTGCTAGTGTAGACAAGGAACGATAGTGAAGGCATTCTCAATGTGCCAGTGCCCTGCTAGTGTAGACAAGGACCCATAATGAAGGCATTCTCAATGCACCCGTGCCCTGCTAGTGTAGACTAGGACTGATAATGAAGGCATTCACAATGCACCAGTGCCCTGCAAGTGTAGAAATGGACCGATAATGAAGGCATTCTCAATGCGCCAGTGCCCTGCTAGTGTAGACAAGGAGCGATAATGAAGGCATTCTCAATGCGGCAGTGCCCTGCTAGTGTAGACAAGGACCGATAATGAAGGCATTCTCAATGCAGCCGTGCCCTGCTAGTGTATAGAAGGACTGATAATGAAGGCATTCTCAATGCACCAGTGCCCTGCTAGTTTAGACAAGGACGGATAATGAAGGTATTCCCCATGCACCCGTGCCCTGCTAGTGTAGACAAGGACGGATAATGAAGGCATTCTCAATGCACCCGTGCCCTGCTAGTGTAGACAAGGACAGATGATAAAGGCATTCTCAATGCACTCGTGCACTGCTAGTGTGCACAAGGACCGATAATTAAGGCATTCTCAGTGCACCTCTTCCCTTCTAGTGTAGACAAGGACCCATAATGAAGGCATTCTCAATGCACCAGTGCCCTGCTAGTGTAGACAATGACCCATAATGAAGGCATTCTGAATGCACCCGTGCCCTGCTAGTGTAGACTAGGACCGATAATGAAAGCCTTCTCAATGCGCCAGTGCCCTGCTAGTGTAGAGAAGGAGCGATAATAAAGGCATCCTCAGTGCACCAGTGCCCTGCTAGTGTAGACAAGTACTGATAATGAAGGCATTCACAATGCACCAGTGCCCTGCAAGTGTAGACATGGACCGATAATTAAGGCATTCACAATGCACCAGTGCCCTGCTAGTGTAGATAAGGACCGATAATGAAGGCATTCTCAGTGCACCAGTGCCCTTCTAGTGTAGACTAGGACCTATAAAGAAGGCATTCTCAGTGCAGCAGTGCCCTGCTAGTGTAGACAAGGAATGATGATAAAGGCATTCTCAATGCACTCGTGCACTGCTAGTGTACACAAGGACCGATAATTAAGGCATTCTCAATGCACCCATGCCCTGCTAGTGTAGAAAAGGACCGATAATGAAGGCATTCTCAGTGCACCAGTGCCCTGCTAGTGTAGACAAGGACTGATGATAAAGGCATTCTCAATGCACCAGTGCCCTGCTAGTGGTGACATTGACCGATAATGAAGGCATTCACAATGCCCCAGTGCCCTGCTAGTGTAGACAAGGACCCATAATGAAGGCATTCTCAATGCGCCAGTGCCCGGCTAGTGTAGACAAGGACCGATAAAGAAGGCATTCTCAATGCACCAGTGCCCTGCTAGTGGAGACATTGACCTACAATGAAGGCATTCACAATGCACCAGTGCCCTGATAGTGTAGACAAGGACCCATAATGAAGGCATTCTCAATACGCCAGTGCCCTGCTAGTGTAGACAAGGACCAATATTGAAGGCATTCTCAGTGTGCCAGTGCCCTTCTAGTGTAGACAAGGACTGATAATGAAGGCATTCTCAATGTGCCAGTGCGCTGCTAGTGTACACAAGGACCAATAATGAAGGCATTCTCAATGCACCCGTGCCCTGCTAGTGTAGACATGGACCAATAATGAAGGCATTCTCAATGCACCCGTGCCCTGCTGCTGTAGACAAGGACCAATATTGGAGGCATTCTCAGTGTGCCAGTGCCCTTCTAGTGTAGACAAGGACTGATAATGAAGGCATTCTCAATGTGCCAGTGCCCTGCTAGTGTACACAAGGACCAATAATGAAGGCATTCTCAATGCACCCGTGCCCTGCTAGTGTAGACATGGACCAATAATGAAGGCATTCTCAATGCACCCGTGCCCTGCTGCTGTAGACAAGGACCGATAGTGAAGGCATTCTCAATGCACCCGTGCCCTGCTAGTGTAGGCAAGGACCGATAATGAAGGCATTCTCAGTGCACATGTGCCCTGCTGGTGTAGACAAGGACCCATAATGAAGGCATTCTCAATGCGCCAGTGCCCTGCTAGTGTAGACAAGGACCGATAATGAAGGCATTCTCAATGCACCAGTGCCCTGCTAGTGTAGACAAGGACCGATAATGAAGGCATTCTCAATGTGCCAGTGCCCTACTAGTGTAGACAAGGGCCGATAATGAAGGCATTCACAATGCACCAGTGCCCTGCTAGTGTAGACAAGGACCCATAATGAAGGCATTCTCAATGCGCCAGTGCCCTTCTAGTATAGACAAGAACGGATAATGAAGGCATGCTCAATGCACCAGTGCCCTGCAAGTGTAGACATGGACCGATAATGAAGGCATTCTCAATGCGCCAGTGTCCTGCTAGTGTAGACAAGGACCGATAGTGAAGGCATTCTCAATGCACCAGTGCCTTGCTAGTGTAGACCAGGACCGATAATGAAGGCATTCTCAATGCGCCAGTGCCCTGCTAGTGTAGACAAGAACCGATAGTGAAGGCATTCTCAAAGCACCAGTGCCCTGCTAGTGTAGACAAGGACAGATAATGAAGGCATTCTCATTATGTCAGTGTCCTGCTAGTGTAGACAAGGACCGATAATGAGGGCATTCTCAATGCATCAGTGCCTTGCTAGTGTAGACAAGGACAGATAATGAAGGCATTCTCATTATATCAGTGTCCTGCTAGTGTAGACAAGGACCGATAATGAGGGCATTCTCAATGCATCAGTGCCCTGCTAGTGTAGACAAGGACCGATAATGAAGGCATTCTCAATGCGCCAGTGACCTGCTAGTGTAGACAAGGAGTGATAATGAATGCATTCTCAATGCGCCAGTGACCTGCTAGTGTAGACAAGGAGTGATAATGAAGGCATTCTCAATTCGCCAGTGCCCTGCTAGTGTAGACAAGGACAGATAATGAAGGCATTCTCATTATGTCAGTGTCCTGCTAGTGTAGACAAGGACCGATAATGAAGGCATTCTCAATGCATCAGTGCCCTGCTAGTGTAGACAAGGACCGATAGTGAAGGCATTCTCAATGCACCAGTTCCCTGCAAGTGTAGACAAGGACGGATAATGAAGGCATTCTCAATGCACCAGTGCCCTGCTTGTGTAGACAAGGACCGATAATGAAGGCATTCTCAATGCGCCAGTGCCCTGCTATTGTAGACAAGGACCGATAGTGAAGGCATTCTCAATGCACTCGTGTCCTACTAGTGTAGACAAGGACCAATAATGAAGGCATTCTCAATGCACCAGTGCCCTGCTAGTGTAGACAAGGACCGATAATGAAGGCATTCTCAATGCGCCAGTGCCCTGCCAGTGTAGACAAGGACCGATAGTGAAGGCATTCTCAATGCACTCGTGTCCTACTAGTGTAGACAAGGACCGATAATGAAGGCATTCTCAATGCACCAGTGCCCTTCTAGTATAGACAAGGACGGATAATGAAGGCACTCTCAATGCACCAGTTCCCTGCAAGTGTAGACAAGGACTGATAATGAAGGCATTCTCAGTGCACCAGTGCCCTTCTAGTATAGACAAGGACCGATAATGAAGGCACTCTCAATGCACCAGTTCCCTGCAAGTGTAGATAAGGACCAATAATGAAGGCATTCTCATTGCACCAGTGCCCTGCTAGTGTAGACAAAGACTGATAATGAAGGCATTCTCAGTGCACCAGTGCCCTGCTAGTGTAGACAAGGACAGATAATGAAGGCATTCTCAATGTGCCAGTGCCCTGCTAGTGTAGACTAGGACTGATAATGAAGGCATTCTCAATGCACCAGTGCCCTGCTAGTGTAGACAAGGACCGATAATGAAGGCATTCTCAATGCACCAGTGCCCTTCTAGTATAGACAAGGACGGATAATGAAGGCACTCTCAATGCACCAGTTCCCTGCAAGTGTAGACAAGGACTGATAATGAAGGCATTCTCAGTGCACCAGTGCCCTTCTAGTATAGACAAGGACCGATAATGAAGGCACTCTCAATGCACCAGTTCCCTGCTAGTGTAGACAAGGCAGGGACGTCATTTGGGGGTCACCAGAGGTCACAAGTGCGACCTCTGAGGTCTCCCTTGCGACCTCTAAAAAAAGAATATATATATATATATATATATATTTCTTTTTCAATGCAAACTCCTGGGCTGTGGCCTGCACCATGTGGCTCTTTACTTCTGGAGTGGCTGCTTTCTTGTTCAGGCCCCTTAAAAAAAGAAGAAAAATAAGAACATGAGGGCCACAAGTCTAACACTTTCAGCACTGAACCTAACCTCAATAAGAAAGAATAGGAATGCCAAAAAATGTGTCTTTCTGGAATTCTATACAATAATTGCTAGACTCATTAAAGGTTTATTTCAGGAACACTTCCTTCATGTGTTAAGTCACTGATTTAGTCTGTTCTCAAACGCCTCAACTTAGCCTTTCATCCTTCTGAGGTCGGTAAATGGGTACCAACACAGGTTGGGTGATTTTGGGTGTATATTTCTTCTATGTAAAGCGCTTAAGCGTAAGTGCTATATAATAACACATCATTATCATTTGGCCATGGACGTCTACTTGCATTCACAGTAATTTGGTAATATGGTCCTACACACAATGATCTTAATGATACATATGGCGATTCATTCAGGTATGAAATGTACATCACATTATAGTGATATCGTAACCATATTTTTCGTAGTGTACAATGCTATGTGATGCCGCTTCCTGTTTTGTGAACAGGTGAAAGGTCGTGTTCCATCGCTTCCCGCGATATCACTTCGGGGTGGGGTCAAATGACATCACTTCCTGTGATGTCATCAGGGGTCAAGGGTTGTGTGATGTCATTTCCGCTACCCCTGGCATTTTGGTAAAATGACGTCCCTGAAACAAGGACGGATAATGAAGGCATTCTCAGTGCACCAGTGCCCTGCTAGTGTAGACAAGGACGGATAATGAAGGCATTCTCAATGCACCAGTGCCCTGCTAGTGTAGACAAGGACCCATAATGAAGGCATTCTCAATGCACCCGTGCCCTGCTAGTGTAGACAAGGACAGATGATAAAGGCATTCTCAATGCACTCGTGCACTGCTAGTGTGCACAAGGACCGATAATTAAGGCATTCTCAATGCACCTCTTCTCTTCTAGTGTAGACAAGGACCCATAATGAAGGCATTCTCAATGCACCAGTGCCCTGCTAGTGTAGACAATGACCCATAATGAAGGCATTCTGAATGCACCCGTGCCCTGCTAGTGTAGACTAGGACCGATAATGAAAGCCTTCTCAATGCGCCAGTGCCCTGCTAGTGTAGAGAAGGAGCGATAATAAAGGCATCCTCAGTCCACCAGTGCCCTGCTAGTGTAGACAAGTACTGATAATGAAGGCATTCACAATGCACCAGTGCCCTGCAAGTGTAGACATGGACCGATAATTAAGGCATTCACAATGCACCAGTGCCCTGCTAGTGTAGATAAGGACCGATAATGAAGGCATTCTCAGTGCACCAGTGCCCTTCTAGTGTAGACTAGGACCTATAAAGAAGGCATTCTCAGTGCAGCAGTGCCCTGCTAGTGTAGACAAGGAATGATGATAAAGGCATTCTCAATGCACTCGTGCACTGCTAGTGTACACAAGGACCGATAATTAAGGCATTCTCAATGCACCCATGCCCTGCTAGTGTAGAAAAGGACCGATAATGAAGGCATTCTCAGTGCACCAGTGCCCTGCTAGTGTAGACAAGGACTGATGATAAAGGCATTCTCAATGCACCAGTGCCCTGCTAGTGGTGACATTGACCGATAATGAAGGCATTCAAAATGCCCCAGGGCCCTGCTAGTGTAGACATGGACCAATATTGAAGGCATTCTCAGTGTGCCAGTGCCCTTCTAGTGTAGACAAGGACTGATAATGAAGGCTTTCTCAATGTGCCAGTGCCCTGCTAGTGTACACAAGGACCAATAATGAAGGCATTCTCAATGCACCCGTGCCCTGCTAGTGTACACAAGGACCAATAATGAAGGCATTCTCAATGCACCCGTGCCCTGCTAGTGTAGACATGGACCAATAATGAAGGCATTCTCAATGCACCTGTGCCCTGCTGCTGTAGACAAGGACCGATAGTGAAGGCATTCTCAATGCACCCGTGCCCTGCTAGTGTAGGCAAGGACCAATAATGAAGGCATTCTCAGTGCACATGTGCCCTCCTGGTGTAGACAAGGACCCATAATGAAGGCATTCTCAGTGCACCAGTGCCCTGCTGGTGTAGACAAGGACCGATAATGAAGGCATTCTCAATGCACCAGTGCCCTGCTAGTGTAGACAAGGACCGATAATGAAGGCATTCTCAATGTGCCAGTGCCCTGCTAGTGTAGACAAGAACCCATAATGAAGGCATTCTCAATATGCCAGTGCCCTGCTAGTGTAGACAAGTACTGATAAGGAAGGCATTCTCAATGCGCCAGTGCCCTGCTAGTGTAGACAAGGACCGATAATGAAGGCATTCAATACGCCAGTGCCCTGCTAGTGTAGACAAGGACCGATATTGAAGGCATTCTCAATGTGCCTGTGCCCTACTAGTGTAGACAAGGGCCGATAATGAAGGCATTCACAATGCACCAGTGCCCTGCTAGTGTAGACAAGGACCCATAATGAAGGCATTCTCAATGCGCCAGTGCCCTTCTAGTATAGACAAGGACGGATAATGAAGGCATGCTCAATGCACCAGTGCCCTGCAAGTGTAGACATGGACCGATAATGAAGGCATTCTCAATGCGCCAGTGCCCTGCTAGTGTAGACAAGGACCGATAGTGAAGGCATTCTCAATGCGCCAGTGCCCTGCTAGTGTAGACAAGAACCGATAGTGAAGGCATGCTCAATGCACCAGTGCCCTGCTAGTGTAGACAAGAACCGATAGTGAAGGCATTCTAAAAGCACCAGTGCCCTGCTAGTGTAGACAAGGACAGATAATGAAGGCATTCTCATTATGTCAGTGTCCTGCTAGTGTAGACAAGGACCGATAATGAGGGCATTCTCAATGCATCAGTGCCCTGCTAGTGTAGACAAGGACAGATAATGAAGGCATTCTCATTATATCAGTGTCCTGCTAGTGTAGACAAGGACCGATAATGAGGGCATTCTCAATGCATCAGTGCCCTGCTAGTGTAGACAAGGAGTGATAATGAAGGCATTCTCAATGCGCCAGTGCCCTGCTAGTGTAGACAAGAACCGATAGTGAAGGCATTCTCAAAGCACCAGTGCCCTGCTAGTGTAGACAAGGACAGATAATGAAAGCATTCTCATTATGTCAGTGTCCTGCTAGTGTAGACAAGGACCGATAATGAGGGCATTCTCAATGCATCAGTGCCCTGCTAGTGTAGACAAGGACAGATAATGAAGGCATTCTCATTATATCAGTGTCCTGCTAGTGTAGACAAGGACCGATAATGAGGGCATTCTCAATGCATCAGTGCCCTGCTAGTGTAGACAAGGACCGATAATGAAGGCATTCTCAATGCACCTGTGCCCTGCTGCTGTAGACAAGGACCGATAGTGAAGGCATTCTCAATGCACCCGTGCCCTGCTAGTGTAGACAAGGACCGATAATGAAGGCATTCTCAATGCGCCAGTGCCCTGCTAGTGTACACGAGGACTGATGATAAAGGCATTCTCAATGCACTCGTGCCCTGCTAGTGTACACGAGGACCGATAATGAAGGCATTCTCAATGCGCCAGTGCCCTTATGGTGTAGACAAGGACCGTTAATGAAGGCATTCTTAATGCACCACTGCCCTGCTAGTGTAGACAAGGACTGATAATGAAGGCATTCTCAGTGCACCCGTGCCCTGCTTGTGTACACGAGGACCCATAATGAAGGCATTCTCAGTGCGCCAGTGCCCTGCCGCACTTTCCATCATGATCACGTTAAGCACTGCTGCATCCGCCACCATGACCAGCTTAAGTGCTCCTGCACCCTGTACCATGACAACCTTAAGCGCTGCTCTACCCTCTAACATCACCACCTTAAGTGCTGCTGCACCTGCCACCATTACCACCTTAAGTGCTGCCGCACCTTCCACCATGTCCACCTTAAGTGATGCTGCACCCTTCACCATGTCCACCTTAAGTGCTGCAACACCCGCCACCATGTTCACCTTAAGTGCTGCTGCACCTGCCACCATGACCACCTTAAGTGCTGCTGCACCCACCACCATGTTCACCATAAGTGCTACCGCACCCTTCACCATGTCCACCTTAAGTGCTGCCACTCCCTCTACCACCTTTATATCATTTTCAGAGTCGAGCACTCCACTTCCTTCTGCAGGTTCCAGTCCACAGGATGCACGTGCCAAACAAGCTGCTGTATAGTCCACATTGGCCCAGCATTGCTTAATGAGTGTAGGGGTGGGTCTGACCATGTGACTGTCCCACACATGTCCACCAGGACCCCATGGTGTGTAAGGTGGGATTTGAGCCCTGTTTTTCTGGTTCCACAATTTAAACCGGAGAGGAGACTTCATCTGCTCCTCTTCCAACCTTCCAACACACTAGCTGCTGACTTGTTATTCAAAGGCTAACTTAATAAGTTTTTCAATATATCTAACTTTCACACTGTTTAAAAAATCATATGGCTTCCAAAGCACCAAGTCAGGTGATAAAGCAACCTGGAAAAGGTAAGAAAGTCTTAAAAGAAACACATGTTCATATGGAAATTATTCAACACTCCATCTGAAATAATAAAGAGTCAGAACCGTAGGGTGCGGTGGCATGCAGGTCAGGAACAGATCTCAGTAGCAGCCACAAAATATGCTGATCTACCTTCCCAAATGTGTACCTCTGTCTGATTTGCCCTAATTTCCTTGCCCATTAAGTTCCATGTCCTTCCCTTGCACTGCAGCCTCCATGCCAGTGTAGCTCCTGCTTTTCTTTTTCCTGGCCCAGAAGCCTAGTATTATAAATACTCCCGGCTAGGAACAGACCTACGGATGTCATCTGGCTAACCGGCCCAGCTCCAGCAAAGGGTGCACTCTTCCCTTTCCCGGAGCACAGACCACTTCCAGGGATACCACCCACCATCCCAGACCAGCTGCTCTGGTGGGGTGCACCAAGCTACCTGCAAATAAGAAGGGCCACACCCTGAGTTCCTTGATAATGAACAGACACGGCACCAGAGTGAATTTTATATAGAGACTCCCAACAGGGTCCCTCTTTATTAAACATACCCTTATTAGACCCTAGGATTCCCCCGGAGGGAACTCCATCTAAGCGGGGACCAGCTACGTTTGCTCACCCTTCCTCGGAGGAGCCCCATGGACCCTAAGGATGAGCTTACTGCAACCAATCCCTTTCCTAAACTCAGGTACCACCCACATGGAGAGTGAGGCCACAGGATGGCCTCTGTGGGTGGTGCCGTCTTGCAAGGCACCCTTGGAGAGGCTGTCAACCTATAACAACACCCCATGCCAGGGTGCCTCCCCTCTATCCCCTATTTAAACTAATGGCCATCTGATCTATTCCTACTTAACAATGACCTTATTTAACATTCCCCTAATACCCCAACTCCCTAACCTTCCCTACTTAACATTTACCCAATGTAACAATGCTGAATTATACACATAACATGCATACATATAGACATACTACACAAACACAAAACCCTATGTCACAATGGGGTGGCTGCTGCAGACAGCCACCCTTTCACAGTACCTTTAGGTCTGTCCAATGTGCAGGGCTGCTCCTGATGACACTGGCTGATGAACAGGGCCCTGCCCCACAGATGATGGGTGAGGTCTGGCCCCCTCCTTTTCTTCCAGGGTGGGGCCACCGCAAACCCTTCATCTTTTCATTTCTTTTTCATTTCATTGTTCTGGGTGACCCTCTTTGCACCTGGGGACCGCCAACACTCACTGCCGCGACCCACTGTATAAGTATATATATATATATATATATATATATATATATATATATATATATATATATATATATATATATATTATTTCAGGGTGGGCCCTAGTTGGCTGGGGGCCCACCTGACATCATCGCCATGACCCGTAGACTTTTTAAAGTTAATGGGTGGGCCCCATTGGCTGGGGGGCCCACCCAAAGTCACTGCGCGTCCCGGGCACCATTATCAGAGCTAGCGGTGTCCCTGTTGCTATGGGGATGCTGCTGCGCTCATTCCAGAGCATCAGGCCTCCTCCTGGCCCGCCTCAGCAATGCATTGTGGAAACGCAGGGGGCAGGCCGAATCTACACCCGGTCCACTCCGCTGTGCAGCCCGGGGCTTTCTTCACCTGGGCCGCTCAATGGAGCGATCCGGGACTTACACACCGCCTCCTCTTCACCCGGGTTGGCGGCAGCCAACCCGGGGCTTCTGCTGTGTGTCTCTGCAACCTCATTTGTGATGTCATCTTTGATGTCCTGGGTGTTAGTTTTAGCAGTGCACGGTGGTGGCGTGGGTTATGGTTGCTTAGTTTACCATAACTGGTGAATTTCAGGGGTTTTTCGATTTTACCTAGAACCATAGCGTCCCCTTAACAAAGTTTTTTTTACTGAATTGCACAGGTTTTTAGTAGTGCAACTTAACCATAACGTCCCTTTAACAAAGTTTTTTTTACTGAATTTCACAGGTTTTTAGTATCACTACTTAACCATAACGTCCCCTTAACAACGTTTTTTTACTGAATTTCATAGGTTTTTATTAGTGCAACGTAACCATAACGTCCTTTTAAATGGATGAAGACCATTACCACCCCAGCTACCCAAAGCGGGAACCCGAGGTTCTAAAAAAAAATATTTTTCTTCCCAAACTGGTACGCCTGCGGCGTCCCGGTGTAGGAAGGAAAATCCTTTAACAAGATGGTCACCAAGGAAAGGGAAGGTGGGGTTCCATACAGGGCCCCTCTTCCCTTCACAACACGTGTGCGCGGTCTTCACAGCTACTTGTTTTCTAAAGCGCGTGTGCATGTTCAGATGAGGCGCGTGTGAGCTCGGATTCATCTAATTTCTGCGTATTTTTCTTCAACGTGTGTGCGTGGTCTTCTCAGCTATGTGTTATGTACAGCGCATGTGCGTGGTCTTTTCAGCTATGGGTTATCTACAGCGCGTGTGCATGGTCTTCCCAACTATGTGTTATCTACATAGCGTGTGTGCACTCTTTTCAACTATGTGTTGTCTACAGCGCGTGTGCATGGTCTTCGCAGCTATGTGTTATCTACAGCGCGTGTTCATGCTCTTCGCAGCTACAGGTTATCTACAATGCCACCGCGTGTGCGTGGTCTTTGCAGCTACGTGTTTTCTAGAGCGCGCGTGCGCAGTCTTCACTAGTACGTGTTTTCCGTTAACTCCTGTACGTGGTTTTGTTCAACGCATGTGCGTGTTCGGATAAGGTGCGTGTGAGCGCGGAAATGCGTGTGCGTGGTCTTTGCAGCTACGTGTTATCTACAGCGCGTGTGCATGGTCTTTGCAGGTACGTGTTTTCTACAACAAGTGTGTGTGCTCTTTGCAGCTACGTGTTATCTGCAGCACCAGTGCGTGTTTGTGGTCTTTGCAGCTATGGGTTTTCTACAGCGCGTGTGTGCGGTCTTCACTGGTATGTGTTTTCCATTAACTCCTGTGCGCGGTTTAGTTCAACGCATGTGCGTGTTCGGATAAGGCGCGTGTGAGCGCAGAAACACGTGTGTGTGTGGTCTTTGCAGGTACATGTTTTCTACAGCACGTGTGCGCGGTCTACACTGGTACGTGTTTTCCGTTAACTCCTGTGCGTGGTTTTGTTCAACACGTGTGCGCGGTCTTCTCAGCTACGTGTTATGTACAGCGCGTGTGCGTGTTCGGATAAGGCGTGTGTGAGCTCGGAAACGCGTGTGCGTGGTCTTTGCAGCTACGGTTTTTTCTACAACGCATGTGCGTGGTCTTCTCGCTACATGTTATCTACAACACATGTGCGTGATCTTCGCAGCTACGTGTTATCTACATCGCGTGTGTTCAGTCTTTACAGGTACGTGTTTTCTACAGCGCGTGTGTGCGGTTTTGACTGCTACGTGTTTTCCGTTAACTCCTGTGCCCAGTCATCATTTCTGCGCATTTTATTCAACGCGTGTCCGTGTTCGGATGAGGCGCACGTGCGAGTTTGAAAAAGAAAGTGTGTGAGCATTTTGACTGTCGCGTTATATGTGAAGAACGGGTGAAGTTATTCTGCACATGCGCTTTACTGCGTGAGCGTGGTCTACACCGCTACATGCTTTCTTCGCGTTCGGATGTTGTTTAGTTAACACATTTTTGTGCTTCTTGCAGCCATATTCCATCCCATCCTCATCACCCCTCAGCTCCCCAAACATTATTTGATCAGCTTCAGGAGTGCAATGTTGTTTTTTTTCATATGTTTTGCCGCGATGTCTGTGGACACCGACGAGAATCCAAGATGGCGGGCGTCTCCAAAAATCTGACGCACTTCACGCTTCACCCCAGCCAATCAGAGAGCAGGTCATATGTCCGCGGACATCACATAAGCCGCTTGGCCAATCCGTGACCTGTTCGCGTAGCGAACAGGGAAGTGTGTCGCGGAGCGGACATAGATATCACTAATTTTTGGCCTTACATTTTGGTCATTTTAAAGAAAACTGCTGGACGGATTTACACCAAATTAACAAAAGCACGCTTTCGGGACCAAGCCGCTGCTCCTGCCGCAAATTTGGTGCAAATCCGTCCAGCAGTTTGGGCTGTAGGCGTGAGCAAAGTTTTTTCCCATTATGTCTATGGGAAAAAAAGACGTTTTGGGACCCCGCATATAACTTTTCCCTCCCTAGACGAATCCTCACCAAACTTTGCAAAAGAATTCAGAGTGGCCCATGTACTTTGCAAAGTTTGGTGAGGATTCGTCCAGGGGAAGCGTAGGTATAGGACGCCCAAAAAGTGCTATTCCTATGGAAACAGCAACTTAACCATAACTACACGGCCACTACCGTGGCCGTGTAATTACAGCGGCATATTACTGCGGTAGCGCTCCTGTAGTTATGATTAAGCTGCTCAACCCATAGGAAGAGCACTTTTTGGGCGGCTTATAACTTCGCTCCCCCTGAACGAATCCTCACCAAACCTTGCAAAAACAGTATATGGCCCCGTCTGAAGTCTTCTGGCAAGTTGGTGAGGTTTCATCAAGGGAGGGCAAAGTTATAGGGGGGGGCCCACAATTTCTGTTTATTCCATAGACGCAATGGAAAAACAATTTTGCTCATGCCTACAACCCAAACCACTGGACGGACTTTCACCAAATTTGTAGCAGGAGCGGCGGCTTGGTCCCAAAAGCGTGCTTCTATAAATTTGGTGTAAATCCATCAAGTAGTTTTCTTTAAAACGGGCCAAAAGTAGATTTTTAAAAATGTTGTGATATCTGGGTTCGGTCCGCTGACTTATTTCCCTGTTCGCTCTGCTGGACGGGCCCGGATTGGCCGAGGCACCATCATGATGTCCGCGGACATCCGACACACCCACTGATTGATTGGTGAAAAGCATGAGGTGCCTCATATTTTTCCAAAATGCCCATCATGATGTACCTGCGGTCAACCAAGGTTGTCCAAGGACAGCACGGTGGGGAACAGGGCTGGGAAACACATTTTGGGCCATTTGGTGTTGGAAAGAGGGGCTGGGAAGAGTGGGGGAGTGAAAAAGATGATATGGGGCTATTTGTTTAGGTGGAAGAAGAGCGTACAGGGCCAGACAATCCACATACACCGCACAGACACAGTCTTGGGCAGGCAGCTTATTTGGTGACTGCAAGCAGGCTTTGTTAGGGTAGAGAAGTGGAATCTAGATGATATGGGGATATCTGCATATGTAATAAATAGGCCATGCACCAGAGAATCTAGGCAATGGCACAACCACCACAGCATAATACGGCCATGCACCCAAGAATCTGACCACAACCATTGTAATAAGTCTTCGGCGGACAGTTTGAAAAACACTTTTGGAGTTATTTGGTGACTACAAGAGGGCTTGGTTAGAGTAGGAGAGTGGAATCTAGATGATATGGAGATATTGGCATAGGTGAAAAACAGGATTGGTGGTCTGTTTTGATGTCTGCAGATTTAATTTCAATTGGGAAATTAAGGGCAAGTTGTGGTGTGGTGGTTGTGACCAGTGGCCAGATTCTTGGGTGGATGTCTGTAGGCCGTAGGCTTTTGGCCATGCACTCAAGAATGTGGCCATTGTCCACAACTATTGTAATAATATGGGTACAGAAATGGAATTCGGCCACTGGAAACAACCATTATAATAATATGTGCATAGTAACTATACATAGTGTGTGGGCAGTGTATAGTTTTTGTAACATGGTGACACAATACAATTGACGTGCAAATGGTACTTATGATTGATGTACCATTGGGGTACAGGTTGACTTTGGTTTACATGGTAATGCAGGAGAAATCTTTGCTTCTTTGTCTGTGAAAAAAACATAGCATTATATGTTAGGTAGGATAGTTCACAATGTCACATTGCATACAATCTCACATATTCATGTACTTTTTAGGGTTCATGTGTTAATATCCCCGCAAAAATATCGCCATATTTTTGTGTCAATATTAAGGCATGGAACCTGTGGGAGACACACCCGCAACCCCCGTATTATTTTAAAAGGGGCGGATGGCACCCCCGCAACCCCTGCTCCCAAAAAACCCTAATATTATCCCCACTAAAAATATTGCCTATGGCCGTTCCCGATGACTATATATACGGCGATATTTTTGGTGGGGATAATATTACCTGATACCCTTTTTAGACCCTCATAATTATTACATTCCAAGTACTATGTTTCAAACAACATTACTGTGCATTTTGCACAGTTGCTGTTTTTGTTTGCATAATCATTGGGCCGTTGGGAAAAGAAATCCATACAAGATTTTTTTTAAACAACTACATTTATTTGCTGTCACGTGTCACAGTATGTTTGTTTGAAGTGTGCAGTACTTAAAGGACTGTTTAAGGGGCACAAATAAGTGGATTTGTTGTTACAAGCAGTGTTGCAGTAGGAAGAACCATGCGGTAAGTGTTTTGCTTTTCGAAAATTTCACGTTCTGCCACTATCCCTCGCTTCGGTGAAAACGCGATGGATAGTGGCAGAACGCCGAAATTAAGGGATTAACCCATGATTTTGTGAGATGGAAACCCAAAAGTACTAAATAGGAAGTAATTTGCCCACAAAAAAGTTATTGTTTTGAAAAAGGCCCCTGAGAGGCTGAAACACGTGTGAACAATCAATGGGCAATGGGAGATAATTAATAATAAATTGCTCCAATACTACCAAAGCAAGTGTGACCAGATTTCTATTATTTACGGAGGTGGCGCAGTCAAAGTGTGTACCAATTGACTGTATGTTTATAAGCAGTTTCATTCCTGTTGGTGCATTCTAAGTATTTTACTATTGAAATGTAACATTGCAGTATTATGGGTGCAGCCAGATACCGGTTGACGTATTCTAACTGTTCATAGTTTTATAGTTTTGAAGGGTATGTTTTGAAACAGTTTGATTCCTGTTGGTGTATTCTAGCTATTTTGCTATTCAAAAATAGTATTGGAGTAGTATGGCTGCAGTAAGATACCAGGTGGCGTATTCTAACTGTTGATAGTACTACAGGTTAGTGACTAAACTTTGTAGACCCTCATAATCAGTATGTTCTAAGTACTATGGTTGAAACAACATTAGTGTGTGTGTTGCACAGTTGCTTCTGTTTGTATAATAATTGTGTCATTGGGAAAAAAACTATACAGCATTACAAAAAATGTGGTACATTTATGTCAATTTAACTTTCACACTATGTTTGTTTGATTTATGCAGTACTTAAGGGCATGTCTAAAGTGCACTAACTCTTGATAGTTTGTTTCACAGGTCAGTGACTAAATTTAGGTTTAAGGAATATTAAGTAGGCATTTATTAGATTTGCTGGTAATCTCTGTTTTAGAGTAATGGAAGTGTCATTGCATTCAAACCAACCGCATCTTTTTTAATGTATGCAGTATAGTGACCTGCAGTGGTTGTGGCACCAGTGTGGTAGATTATGCCTACTGTTGTGAAGGTTTTCTTGCTAAGAGATACTTGCACATGTGTGGAGCTAGTAAGCTTACAGTTGTTTTTGGTACCCTCTACATTGTACCTTGAAAGCATTAGTATTACATATTGGCTATGTGAGTTTATGTGTAAGGTGGAACGATTGTCTGAATTACAAACAGTGCATAATATTCCATGATTTGCATTTTGCACTAGCTGGTGAAATGGAATGGATTCCCAATTTGGTATAGATGCATACAAAAATTGTTCATTTAGGCATGTGCTCTTGTGCAACATCGTTGCAGAGAGTGCATGTATGTTTCCACGTGTATGAAATCTGGAAGATTTCATTTATAGGTATGTTTTTGGTTTCCACTACTTGCACTATTCACTATTCTCTAGTCACTATTCACAGATAAAAAGGTCTCACCCTAGTTCAGGTATTGGTTGACATTGGCAGCACAATCTTTAAAGAAGGTATGAGTTATGGAGCACTTTCACATTTACATACACTTGAAGGACTGTTTCTAGTCAATTTCGATGCAAACAAAGTCAAGGCTGACATTCCCTGCATCGTAGACTACAACAGACTACGTGCACTCTACACACCCCATCTCGATAAGTACTCTGCTCCTGAAAAAGGTAAACTTTTAAAAATAAAATTAATGAAAACAGAACTTATAAGAGATCTCCCAACAATACCACCAAAGAAACTAAAAACAACTGCTACTACATCAAGTAGCACAACCACAAAACTATCTAGTGCAAGTGCAAGTGCACATCCATCAGCAGAAAAAAAGAGAAATACCTCTTCTAAAAGAACAAGTGGCGGTCCACCAAATGACACAGAGACAGAACTCTAGAGTCCATTTACATTTTCCAACACAACTGATGTAAATTGCTATGCAAATGTAGCAATCAATCTTCTGTTCCAATTGCCACCAATTGTTCAAAACATTTACTTGAATATCTCAGACCAGTTGTCTTTACAAATGCTCCTTCTTCACAGAAATGCAACAAACAATCCTGACAACACTTACAGTGTCTCAGGAATAAGGCTAGAATTGGACTACTGTGCAGGAATGGTAAAATTCTCCATAAACACACAGGATGTCTAATGGAGCCCGAGAGCCCCAAATGGGGAAGCAGATTCAGGCAGAAAAATTGCAGTTGTTTTCCGCAATGCCGCGTTGTTTCTGCCTGAATCTGCTTTCCCATTTGGGGCTCTCGGGCTCCCCGTGGGGAGCCCAAGAGCCCCAAATGGGAAAGCAGATTCAGGCAGAAACAACGCGGTTGTTTTCCGCAATGCCGCGTTGTTTCTGGCTGAATCTGCTTTCCCATTTGAGGATTTCTGTGCCTTGGACAGAAGGCCCTTCAAGCGCAAGCGCCTCTGTGACGTGACGCGCGCAGGCGTGCATGGGCGTTTCAGTGCGCGTGAACAACTGCACATCCGCGTGTAATCCAAGGAAAGGGCCCATGCGCGTAAGTGACGTGACACGCACGGGTGTTTCCCTCAGCACGGGTTAAAAGTGAGCGGGGCCAGCAGTTCGCTGTACGTGCCTTTCGTGGAGACCGACGTGTGTTGCTGCTTCCGTATCTCTTCTTTTGGCAGAGGTATTGGCTGCGCATGTTTTTCTGCATCGCGCTAGTCAGACGGTGAGTCGCACACGCTATTTTTCCCACTGCGGGTGCCCCTGTGTATCGCACCCATTTTCGATGTCATAGTAGCCTGCGTCTCCCATGCGTACGCGTTATTCGTGTTACTGGGTGCCACCACGTACTGCGGGAGGTTTAATCCACGCACGTAGGCTGCAGGGTTGCGTGCACGGTTTTACTGCAGTTTTGGGGTGCCTGAGCGTTGCGTGACCCGTCACTACATCACCGGGGTCACATACAGCCTTGCAGGTGCAGGGGGGCTGTTAACATCTTGCTTCCCACCCCCTTCACCCCAATTGCCCAGGTCAATTGTGGTGTACACCTCCCATTGGCACTACTCCATCTGTGCCGGCACTACTACATCTGTGCCATGGTTGGGAGGACACCAAAGGTGAGGGGCGCCTCAGCTGGGCGTACTCCTCGTGGCAGGCGTGGTCGAGGACGTGGCCGTGGTGACCAGGGAGTGGGGGGACTCCAGGGTGTCCAGGGCGGCCACAGAAGGGGAAGAGGCAGGGGTGCGCCACTTGAGCACAATGTTGTGCCCTGTGTCGGTGCAGTCATGCAGTCATGCCACCACCCCCTGTGGTTCCGGGGGATGCAGCTTCTGCATCTGGCACTGGCGCCCGTGTCTTACCCGGCAGTCCTTTCCATCGACTGCCACAGGCCCAAGGGTAGTGGTAGCTTCAGGTGCAGCTGTGGACACCGCCACCCAGGCTCAGGGTCTGCCAGCGCAGGCTGGGTTGGCACTTGAGGAGCCCTTGGTAGATTTCCAACAGGCCAGGAGGGAAACCATAGGGGCAGACAGGGCTGCTCAGACCAAGACACGTGTCCCTGGGGCAGTTATGTCATCTGCTGCCCCGAACAGCCGGGTGTTGGCAAGTGCAGGGGCAGATGCACCCAACAACACCCCGGTTGTGAGTCTGCCAACCAGGACCGTTGCGGTCAATGACCCTGCCACAGCTGATGTTACTGCGCAGGGTCCATTAGAGGGCACCCAGATGCCACTGACACAAGTCAGGCCTTTGGTCATCCCTCCACCTGCCACTCCCTTGGCTCAATCCACCAAACCCACTGGCCATACTGGTCAGGGCGGCATTAGCCAGCCAGGGTCTGCACCACAGTCCAAGAGGAGGAAGGTTGCACCTGCAGCACAGGCTGAGACCCCACACACAGCCACGACCTCCTGCACGTCGAGGAAGAAGCCTTTCTGCAAGCAGGAACTGGACTTCCTCGTGGGCTACGTGTGGGGCCACAGCCGTGACATGCTAGTGGGTGCCAATAGTCAGACTACGGCTGCCCAACGTGACACCCACTGGAAGCATGTTGCGGAACATGTCAGTTCATTCGGCCATGAGGTGCGCACGGCGCAAGAGTGCAAAAAGCGTTGGAATGACATCAAACGCAACACTAAGGCTAAGCGTACCTCTAATTACAACTTGACTCTGGTGACTGGCAGTGGGCCTGCACCAGAGGAGGAAGAGCTCACTCCGCATGAGGCACTCATTGCAGAGTTCATACCACCTGAATTGGTCGAAGGAGTGGGAGAGATGCTGGACTTTGATGCCCAGTCCAGTGAGTGTTGATGCGTGTTTGTTGAGGACATGTGTGTTTCACTTGTGGGATGTGTTGTGCATAATTGCCACTACATGTGACGTGTACATGGTTCTGATGTGTAAGTAATGCAATGCTTCCGTGATGCATGTCTGCTCTGCTCGATGGTGGACATGTGGAGCATACGGGGACTGTCCGCATCACCACTATTGCACCCTACTGACATGCTGGTTACAAGTATGCCCCTCCGGTCCATGTTCCAGCTCACTGGCCCTTCTGCATGTGGCGTGGGGTTACCTTCCTCTCAGCCCAGGCACAATGTCATTGCATGACTGACGTGCATGTCTCCTCTGTCTGCATGCGGGGACTCCATGTAGGCATACTCCCTTGCCCCTCCTCCGCCACTCTGCACCCCAGTTCCACCTTTGCACTGGTCTGCTTCAATCTTGCCAATGTGTACATTCCTGTTCATGCGTCCTGTGTAGATGCTAACTTCCAGCGTACAATCTGCCAGACATATGCCATGTGGTACAGCCTTAGTACTTGATGCAGGGCATCTCACTTGTACTGTGCATAGGCCAGATGTCCCGCAGGGACATGAGTGCCCATTCATGCTCCATGTGCATTGCACGCATGCCCCTATGTGTCCTTGACTGGATGATCACTGTAATACAAGTCCTGGGTGACATACATTGCATGGCATCTCATCAGCCTTCCCATGTCAACTGTGGGTCAGTACTCCATTGCACACATGTTTAGGGTCTGACAATCTGTGGTTCACAGGCCTCAGCCTGTTTAATGGCCAATGACTCTGTCCAACTGTTGTAGTGTCTTCTTCACACGTGGGCGGCCTCCAGAGTTTTCATCATGTGTCCTGCTTACTGTCCCAGCATCATTTGCAGTGTTGTCACTTGAATCACATTAAGCTGTTGATGCCAGTCAACACTGCCTGTCAATACACAGGTCTTTGGTCAGCCTTTTGATACCATGCTAGGCATCCCTGCTTTGATACTGGGGTGGAGGGGTGCTTGGCTTCTAGATATGGTACACATTGAATGCACAATGCACGTGATGCCTGAATTTGACCTTGCACTGCCTTCACATTTCCTGACACACACCATGGAGTCCTTGTACATGTAGGTAGTGAGTGGCGTACACATTTTCTGCACTGCATAGACCCACTTCCATGGAAACTGCCACCTTTCAACAGGTCTGATCACAGAAGCAATTCAAAGTTGACCCAGCATGCATGCCAGGTTATATGTTGTGTGTCACATGTCTGCCTGATGCGTTTGTTGTTGGTGTGTGTGTGTGTTGTGTGCTTCTGACATGTGTAGTGACAATTTTTCTCTCTATTTTTCAGGTGATGACACAATGGAGGTGGAGGATGGTGTTGTCATGCCAGACACAGGGTTGTTACCACTACATCAACCCGGCACAAGTAGGGGTCGTGGGGTGGTAGGCCACGAAAACCCCCAAGTGCTACAGTCCATCTTGTCTCTGGCTGCCTATGAGTCCAGCCTTGATGACGACTCTGACGTCCATGTCGAGTTGGATGAGCATCAAGTCCATGTGTCAGGGGTGAGTGATTCTGATGTGGACACTCCTCTGTCCGCGACACCTGCACTGAGGGATCAGACAGTCTTGGTTCCTCCGCCCATGGTTATCGGGACGCAGGGTCACCCTCCACACCAGTCACTGATGTACCTGGGACATCACGTCGACGGGGGCATGTAGTCGTGCAGCCGCGGGCGGTGCCAACACAGCGAGGACACCCGGTCCTTGGGTCCCGCAGGGGTCAAGCCCAGCAACGCGGTCGCCGCGCGCAACCGCAGTATACTGAGTGGGAGCAAGACATGACTGCCAATTCAGAACAGCAGGGGGCAGCAATGGAGAACATCGCTGAGAGCATGGAGCGTGTGGCCCGATCTATGCTCCCCACTGCTAGGCAGGTGCTTCTCCAGCAGCAGGCGGCACGGTCCACGGCCCGCTCGCTCAGGCTGGGCATGGCGGCCTCAGACAGGGCACGCCAGGCTGAAATTTCGTCTCTGCGTCAAGCAATTGCTGCTCACGCAGAGGCGCACATGGATGCCCTGAGGGAAGAGTATGCTTCCCTCAAATCCACTCTGGGTGTCCTTATGATGTCCCAGGAGGCAGCGGGCAGAGGAGAGGTTTGCACAGCTTGAGCGTATCATCTCGGCAGAGCTACAGGCTTGCCGGGAGGTGCAGCGGTTGTCCAGCTAGACCTTGCAGGAGGAACTCTGTGTTACACGTGCTACCTTGCAAGAGGAAGCATGTGTATCACGTGAGGTTCTGCATGCAGACCTACGTCACATCGCCACACAGAACCAGGCTCACCCATCCGGCAGACTTGCTGCCGATGAGGGGCAAGCTGCGGCTAGGCGTGGCCAGGCTACTGTGCCACGTCCTCCTTTCCAGGATGAGCCAGACTCGGACGACCATCTATATCCCACATAGGTCGGGCTGTGCAGGCGTTGAGCCCATGGAGGTTTTTGTTTTGGCTCAGCATCATCGCATGTGGGTGTTGAGCAGCACCCTGTACCTCCCCCCTCCTGGGTCCCTCCCCTCCCCCCCAGGTCGTATGTGGCTATTTTTGATTTTTCTTTTAGTTTAGTGAGTTAAGTTTCTGTTTGATAGTTAGTTTAATTAGGTAATGTAGGTTTTTCATAGTTAGTGTAATTAGTTAATATAGTTTAAAATTGCTTGTCTATTGTGCTTTCATGTGACGGTGCGGTGCTTTGTGGCTTTTGAAGGCATCCACTGTCTGTTCCAGCTGGGCCCTTCAGGCTTGTCTTGTGTATGTGTTTGCTGCTTGGGGTCCTTGACTCACATATGCCACTCCTGCCTCCCTTATCCATGGGCTCGCAAGGATGGTTCGGTGTGACAGCCTATTACACAAGGGCTTTGGACTGTCATATCTGTGGCATGTCTGGTGCTGTGTAACTTGTGTTGACACCCCTAGTGGGGATGATTGCGGTGTTATTGTCCACTGTTCAGCTTTTGCTAGATGGGGTGTTTCATGATTAATGTGTACATTCATTGCTATGCATTGTGTAGTATGTTTCTTATCTTTACTGTACACATGCTTGTTGCAATTCATTCCATAGATAGTGTGTTCCACACTTTGGATGTGAAAGACGGACTGATGGTGTGATTTCTGATGTAAGTCTCTGACATGGTCCAGTAATGAGATGCCTGAAGAGACACACACAGATGACTTTAAAGCATTAATAATGTGTTTCATGCCCTTTCTGCAGGGGGATGAGCCTCCAGACCACCTTTGCCAGCAGACATGGCCCATTGGACGTCTGAATTCTGGATACGTTTGTTGGTGCCCACATGCACATGTGTGCACAAGCAGAGGAACAGGGATTGCTGACCTACATCCTAGAACTGCTGACGTGTTCCAAGGAACTCCAGGCAAGGTGAGCAGCACAGGGGGGCCACAAAACAGCAAAGCTTGCACCAGGCGAGTTGCACATGCAGGCTTAGTAACAGCACTGAGGGTGAGCTTGGACAAATATTGGTGTTGAAGCACACAATACAGCTCAGATGTGTTGGTGGACTGATGGCTGTTGATTGTAAGGTTGTCTGGGGCACCTGCAGGGGCAGTGGCACATACCCTCCGGTACACCAAGGTCTATCGAGGCACTTGTATCAACCATGTAGCCTTCTGAGACATGGAAAGGGCCAGCTCACAGGGACATACAGCAAGGGACATACTCGGGTGCAGTGCATTTCATTTCCATGTACATTTTGAAACATGTACTGCCTACTTTGTTTCGGTCATGGTGGAACACGACTTGTTCTGAAGTCATGCCTTGCTATATGGGTCTGTCTGCTTACCCAGGGAACATTGCATGTTGTGTGAATTGTGACACATTGGTGTTCCATTTGCCACGCACCCACCGGCGGCTGACTTACTGCATTGACTGTGTATGACCCATCACAGGGGTAATGTTACATATGGGTACGAAGCATCTACACCAGATTGTCTGTTTGTAGAGTAGTTTTTTTTTTGTTTCTACTTACTTGTACTGCACTTCCCCCCTCCCCTTCCCCTTGCACTTCTCCCTTCCCCCCACCCCTGCACTTGCGCGATCTGAATGACACCTGGCCTAGTAGAATCTTTGTCTGTCCTCCCCTTGTTTCCCCCTCCCTGCCTCGTCGCGCCTTGAAACACTTGTGTATAGGCGCGTTACAAATGCCATATCATATCATATCATATCATATCATGGGGCATATTTGGTGCTGTGTTTTTGTGTTATGGGCACGGACAGATTATTAACTGTGGCTCTCTTTGCAGCATTGAACTGCTCCTGTAACCGGACCTGAGAGTGCGCAGGCAGGAGGCCAGCACTCAAAACCAGAGCTAAGTGTCTTGTTGTTTTTCTTTCAAACTGCTCTGCATAGGCTTGCTGGGGGGTGCACTAATGCATGGATGAATGTGTAATTCAATTTGGTATGTTTGTTTTCCCCTAATCACCCGGAGTCCTATCCAATTTTAAACCCTGTACCCTCTACCCGGTGTTCATGCTTCCCGTACCTATCCAAGCAACGTTCCCTAACCCTCTTTCCCCGCTGGGGTTGCGGATGCCTGTGTAAGCCCCAAACTCGCAGGCGCCAAAACCCTAGAGGGGGTGGTTGGTTCATGCCGCTCCTAAGCCTGGACTACAGAAGGCCATGACAATGATGTCCAAGTTTGTTCAGATTGTGTATGTGTTCATGCAGGTAGTACATTTTCGTGCATTCCCTACTTTCATGTGTCATTCCTCCTCCCCTCTCCTGCCACTCATTCCAGTTATCCAGTGTGCCCACACCTGTCCCGACTGCATATCCCTGACCCTCCTTCCCCACCAGGGTCTCAGAGGCCTGTGTGAGTTTGACCTTGCAGGCACCCGGGCCACGGTGGGGGTGGTTGTTTCGTGCCACTCATGCGCCTGTACACGGGACCTGGACAGTACACATCCGTTCATGGTGCATCATTCTATGTTATATACCACACATGGTTCACATCCTGTTGTGACATTGTTTTACTGTGCTACCTTGGTTGTTACATCATTGTGGTAGTACTTGGCCTTTGTGAGGTACTGCTACGTCAAGTCATCTATTGGAGGGTGATCTGGTTCGTTTTTCTGGCTTGGATTTTGTGATTTTGCAAATGAGGGTGGACTCTGAGGGTGCAGGCACCTTTTTACACACAAGGTGGGAGATGGTGACGAAGGGGAAGGGTGATCCTGTGGCCAGGTGAAATTGAGGGTTGAAGGCTCCATGACCCAGGTGCAGTTGTTCAGTGGGTCATGGTCATTTGTGAGGGAGGGGGGGTGTTTTGTTGTTGATAGTTGCCTTGCCCTGCAGTGTGATGTGAACCCTGACATTGTAATTGTGGTATCCTATGTACATGTTGTGTTCTGCTGATCAATGCCTGTTCATGTGTTGTGTTTACCTTTCAGGTGTATTTGTATTTATTTATTTGTATAGCGCAAACCAGGCCCGGAGGCTACCGGGCGCATATCTTGACAGCAATGGTTACATAAATTGCATACAGTGATTATATGACAGTCAATAAATATAACATAGAAGTAGGCATGGGTAAGTAGTGCATCGATACATGGTTTGTCGATAGTACATCCGAACATAGGTTATTGCATCACGTTTTAGAATGTAGCTTGGGCATTGGTAGTGACTAGCCAACATTTGGCTCTGTGTTTGAATAGGTTGAAGGAGGGGAGGTTTCTGATAGTCAAGGGGACAGCGTTCCACAATTTGGCTGCCAGGACTGGGAAGCTAGATCCACCAGCTGTTTGGAGCTTGTATCTAGGTATCAGTAGGCTCTGGTTCAGGGTAGATCTGAGTGAGCGCGCTGGGGTGTAAAGCGTGAAATGTGTGGAGAGATAAGTGGGGGCCAGGTTATTCATGCATTTGTATGTTAGGGCAAGTGATTTTAGTGAGATCCTTTGGGTGACTGACAACCAATGAAGGTTCTTCCTGGTATCCGAGATGTGTGCAGATCTGGGAATGTTGAGGGCTGCCCTGATGGCGTTATTTTGTATGATCTGGAGCTTGTCTAGGTTACCCTGATTAGTGCCCTGGTACAGTGCATTGCAGTAGTCCAGTTTGGACATGACCAGGGTCCTGGCAAGGGTAGTACAGTTGTGCGTGGAAAGAAAAGGACGACATGCTGTGATCAGCTTGCAGGTATAGGCGGCGGCCGCCGCAACTGCATTTGTTTGTCTGTGAAGGGAGAGGGTGGAATCGAGGTAGATTCCCAACGTTTTGGTATCTTTGGAGACTTTTATTAGATTTCCATCGATGTTAAAGGAGCTGAACATAGGGTTCAGCTTGTTTAGTCTTTGCTGAGTGCCTAGGATGAGGAGCTCTGTCTTGTCATCATTGAGACAGAGCTCATGTTGGGCCATCCATGATTGAATAACATGGTAAAAGTCATTTAAGGCTTTTGAATCTACTGTGTAATCACCCGTGATGGGGATGAGTATCTGGGTGTCATCAGCATAGTTTGTGTAGGTGACACCCAGATAGTCAAGCACATCAAATAAGGGTTTAGTAAATACATTATAGAGGGTAGGGGATACACACAAACCTTGGGGGACTCCGCAAGGGACTGGTGCGGGGTCAGCTGCGGAGGTGGGCGAGAATACCCTCATCTGTCTGTTATCCAAGAAGGATTGAATTCAGTTTGTGGCCATGTCGGAGAAGTGAGCTGCAGTTTTTAGGTGGTGACAGAGGATTTGGTGATTGACCAGATCGAAGGCAGCCGATAAGTCTAAAAGTAGTAAGAGGGCTAGTTTCCCTTTGTCTTTGAGATCCTCGTTTTGGGTTTTGAGATCGAGGAGGGCAGTCTCCATGCCGTGCTTCGGTCTGAAGCCGGATTGTCTCGTGCCTAGTAGGTTGTTTGATTCCAGATAGTTCTGTATCTGGAGGTAGGCTGCTCTATCTAGGATTTTTAGTAGAAATGGGACCGTTGTGATGGGCCTGTAATTGGTTGGGTGTGAGGGGATAGTTGTGGTTTGACATGCTGGGGTGTACACATGGTGAATGTTCACATGTGATGTGTAGAGGACACTGATGGTCACTTGATTGCACATGCATATGTTGAGTGCATGTCCTTACTGACCCACACACTTGCACTATGATGCACTACATGTACAACCACCCTTGGATATCCACGTTTGCCTTCTGGTGCCCACTGTGTCCCTGCAGCACATGTTCTGTGACCAATTATGGATCCTGTACATGCCTAATTTGCTTTTTGATGTGGTTTGTCGCTTAGATGTGATGCTCAGGGTGTGCATCACACACAATAGCTGTTCACTGTGCTGTGCGCTGAGCAGTGTGTTGCAGGAGTTGGACACAGCACACAGAAGCTGCAGTGTTGATTTTGCAATGCACAATGTGCATGTAGACAGGCATTCATTGTTATGTTACGTCTACAACTTTTGTAATGCATTTGGGAATGACTTATTTTGGGATGGGAGGTTGTTGGTCAGTCATTTCATCTGATTCCATGTCAGGCTTCATTGTCTGATGCCACTGTACATTTTTGACATGGCAATGTGTGCCTTATTGGTACTGTGCTGGTGTATGGCTATTGCTTGCCATGTCATGTTGTGGTTTGGGAGGGTTTGAGTGACATAACAGTGATGGTCATGGCCTGTTTTGCAGGTGTGTGTGATGCACACCTTGCATGTCAGGGTCATCCGCTTCTCAAAGCAACTAGCTGGGGGTAGATCTCTCTCCACGGCAGGAGCCTCCCTCTGGAACAGCCTTCCTGTCTCAATGGAACTTGAGGAGAACCATCTCCGGTTCCGGAAGCACCTCAACACCTTCCTCTTTGCTTCTGCTTTCTCTCTCCCTCTACCTTGCTAAATTCTTCACTGGAACTGCACTGGATCTGCAACTGGGCCACTCTCACCGACCTCGGTCCCTGGCCCAGCCACTCTCCACTTGCACTGCCTCTCTGGCAACCCCTGCACTGCGGGACTGTCTCTCTATCCCTACAGCCCCCCCTTCCCAGCACTTGTCTGCACTTACCTTTGCAGTTGCCACCAGCTGGCCTATTTATTTGTTTTTTATTCTACTTACCCTGTACTGCACTCCCCCCCTCCCCTTCCCCTTGCACTTTTCCCTTCCCCCTACCCCTACACTTGCGCAATCTAAATGACACCTGGCCTAGTAGTATCGTTGTCTGTCTTCCCTTGTTCCCCCCTCCCTGCCTCGTCGCACCTTGAAACACTTGTGTATAGGCACGTTACAAATGCCATATCATGTCATGTCATATGTGTGACTTTTGGTCACACAGGATAGCTTTTGTTTAAGTAGCTAGGGATGCAGACAATGTGGCACTTCCATGGCAACTATCTCAGGGTGGTAGGGTTGTGACAGTTGACTGTCTCTTTGTCATCATCGATTGTCACCTGGTATGTGCCAGGCCTGTGTGCACTCCAGAGGGGTGGGAGTTTAGGTGAAAAATGTGGCCACAAGCTGGGTCCGGGCTTCCTTGCCACGTGCCCTGTCCCCTCCCATGGACAGCGCCTGTGCCTGTGGTTGGGGATGTGGGGGCACCACCATGTCCACCGGTACGCCCTGCCGTGTTGCAACATTGTGCAGGACACATGCTGCCACAATGATCCTGCACACTACTGGGGGTGCATAGAGTAGCTGCCCGCCAGAGCGGTCAAGGGAGCGGAAACGTGACTTGAGCACTCCAAATGTGCGCTCCACTATGGCCCTGGTTGCAATATGGGCTGCGTTGTATCTTACCTGGGGTGGTGTGGTGGGGTTCCGGATTGGCGTCATCATGTGGTTGCTCAGAGGGTAGGCACTGTCCCCTGGGGAGGTGTAAATGGTTGTGATTATTGGGGTTTGTGTATTTGTGTTTGTGTGTGACATGCATGCATGTGCAAGGGCATTTGTACTCACCTAGGAGCCAGGTGTCGCCATGCTGCCCAGCTTCCAGGGCCCGGCTCAGGGCCGACATTCTGTATATGAAACTGTCATGGGTGGAGCCAGGGTAGTTTGCATAGACAGAGGTGATGATTCCCTTTGCATCGCATACCACCTGTACATTGATGGAATGCCAGTGCTTGCGGTTTCGGTAGATGTGCTCAGTGGCTCTAGGTGGACGTAGGGCCACATGGGTGCAATCTATGGCACCGAGCTTTTTGGGGAAGTGTGCCACCCTGAAAAAATCCAGGACAACGGCCTGCCTTTCTGCGGGTGTTCTGGGCATGTACATGTGCCTGCGGACTGAGGGGCGCGCTGTCATGATTGCCAGTACCTGGTGTAGGCAGCGTGACTGCGTGGCCTGTGAGACCCCCTCACTATGGCAGTAGTCCGCTGAAATGACCCAGTGGCCAAGAAATGCAGGACATTGAGCACCTTCTCCAAGGGGCTCAATGCTTGGGAGCAAAGGGTGGGGGATGTAAGGTCATCTTCCCTCTCCCTGACCAGGTCTAGGATGATATGGGGTGGAAACCTATACCTGCCGTAGACCTGGTCGTCAGGCATCCCAAAAAGGCTTGTCCGTGGTGTGAAAATGCGTGCCCTGGCTATTCTCCTCCTCCTGCGGTGTCCCACGATCAGTGCTGCGACAAATGGGGCATTCATCGTAGCTGTATATACGTGTTTGTTGTTTGCGTGCACGCTTCCACCTGCCTTCGTGTGGCGGACGCGTTGACGCCTGTGTGTGTCTTTTGCCGTGCGCGGGTTTCCCATATTCGAATCCATGAATACGGGTTGTTCGCGTGCGGGTGGGCGTTCCGTGTAGTTCCCTGCAGTACTTCCCCAGTTACGCCTTCTTTTTCACACGTTATTCCCCATTCCGCGTGTTACGCCCACTGTTCTGCCCACTTTGGTTGTGTGCGCCGTGCTATGTGTGCTTTTGCTGTGTGCGTAGCGCACACCGTGTGTGCCCGCGTGCGCCATGAAAGGATTTGGCGCACGGACAGCGGGAAACACGCGCAGTGTCTTCCTTGAATCTCACGCGTGCGTGTGCGCTGGGTTTCTCACGCTTGCGCCACCTTGCGCCTGCTTGCGCTGGGATTTTCGGCGCACGTTTGCTCCATGAATCGACCCCTATGTTGTGATTTCAGCAGTGGCAAGTTTTCTTCTGATTGCATATATTGATACATGGTGTTCTCTACTTCAGTCATGGCAAATTCTGCTTCATTTACTATGATTGGCTCTCCAAGTGCTTTGTGGCTTCCTGTGACAGAAGGTTGACTGCCCTCAGGAGTGTCTTCATTTAGTTATGCTTGAACTTATTCCTCTTGTTGGCATTCATTGTCCAACATGTTTTTGTATTGCTTGAAATTGACATTTTGTCACAAGTCTAGGCGGAGAGTACAGGGCAGAGACTATCTCTCACTTTATACAAGTAGATTAAGGGAGATTCCGGAGACAATGCTAGAATATAACAGATGAAAGTTACATACCAAGCTGTTAGTTGAAACAGGTATTCACAGGAACTGCAGGAGCAGGCTGTAAACAAAGAGACAGAGAAAAGGCAAAGACAAGCAAGTACGCTGGGCAACTTGGATTGATCAGAAATAAGGGTGTACTGGAATATGATAAGGGGTCTCCAGGGATTAAGGAAAGCCCATGGGATAGGTACCAGCAGATTACTCTTAGCAACAGTCACACAGCAACGTCATGACTTAGGCGTGCCGAGGATACTGTTGTACTCAGTGCAAGGGTAAAACTGAAAGACCATATACTGAGGCAGGTACGACTTCAACGGACTCGGTGAAAGCAACAGAAGTCTTCCCTTATCTGATCTGAACGGAGACCAACCCATGGTCACATTGTAAAATGGATTCAAGTGGAGACACCACAGTGGACCAAGATGTATACAAGTATAAAGCAGTGTTGAAAGAAATAACCAGGTACAGGACAGGATAGGATATCAGACGTTGGAACAGGCAGGAAGCAAGGCAAGCAGCCCAGAGGAACAGGGCAGAAGGCAAAGGAGTGTGGCAAGGCTGCCAGGCAGGGAAGCCCAGAGGAGAAGGGAAGAAGGCAGCGGAGTGCAGCGGAGCCGTCAGGCTCAGGCCCAGAGGAACAGGGCAGAAGGCAGCGGAGTGCGGCAAAGCTGTCAGACGGGAGCCCAGAGGAACAGGGCGGAAGGTAGCGGAGTACGGCAAAGCTGTCAGGCGGCAGCCCAGAGGAGCACGGCGGAAGGCAACGGGGTGCAGCACCGCCGTCAGATGAGAGCGCACAGGAGCACGGCCCACAGGAGCAGGGCAGAAGGTACAGGTGGGAGCTCAAAGGAGCAGGGCGTAAGGCAGCGGAGTGTGGCAGAGCGGTCAGGTGGAAGCCCAGAGGAGCAGGGCGGAAGGCAGCAGAGTGTGGCAGAGCGGTCAGGTGGAAGCCCAGAGGAGCAGGGCGGAAGGCAGCAGAGTGTGGCAGAGCCGCCAGGTGGGAGCCTAGAGGAGCAGGGCGGAGGACAGCGGAGTGCGGCAGAGCCGTCAGGGGGGAGCCCAGAGGAGCAGGGCGGAAGGCAGCAGAGTGTAGCAGATCCGCCAGGTGGGAGCCCAGAGGAGCAGGGCAGAAGGCAGCAGAGTGCGGCAGACTTGAGAGGGAGCTGCAAGCATCAACAGCAACAAGAATCAAAAGGCTAAAAGGGGATTTCCAGGAAAGGTCAAAAACTGGTAACAGGAGCACCAGCACGAACTCCCAGTGGAAGCAGTTGACTGACAACTGCTTCTGTTCAAAGTGAGCTTATAAAGGCCCTCCCAGCCAGCAGGCCAGGAGGGTGGAGCTGATTACAGACTCTGGCAGCTGTGTTCAATTAAGTCCAGCCCTGGCTTCAGTAGCCTGCAGCAGTAGCAGAAGTGGTTTCTAATGAAGTGCTCTCCAGCTCTCTGCAGCCTAGCCTGCAGTAGCTTGGAACAGGTGAATGCAATCAGGCCCTCTGCAGCTCTTAGTAGCTTGTTGCAAGAAAATGTATTTAGTATGCCTCCTTCAGCCTCTGCCTTTTGGACAGCATACATGTCCCAGAGTGCATCTGCTGGTTTAACCCAAAAGCCAGAATGGAACATGAAATTAGATTAGTCCAAAACTGCAGCGGTAAAACAAGGAAATAAAGGCAGAGGCGCATGTAGCGGTGCTGGGTGGCAGGCGAGCAGGATCGTGACACATTTGCTATACTGCTTTCATTGGTCATGGGTGCCTAATAAATCTTCCTCTTTTCCCAATGGTTTAATAAGTTGCAGTAGGGCCATGTAGTAAAGTTCTCTATGTTGAAGAGTTTTAAATGATAGTTCATATGATTAATTAGGCTGGGTTTGGTAAGTTTGACAAGGCTCCTTTCACAAGCTGAAACCACATATTTTCCATTTTTCATCTGGTTTAACATTATTCTTGTAGGAGAAATGTATGGCTATGTGGTACAGGCACATGTTTTCCAAAGCAGTGCTTCTGTTTGGGTAGTATGTGTCTAATAAATTGTTTTTCAAAATGTCCTGGCTGTTGGGATAATTTGTGGCTATTGTTTCTATGTCTTGGTACGATTTCAGCACTCTGTTTCTGGATGCAGCTGGACAAAGGCTTAGCCAGACTATGTTTGTTTGTTTGTTTGTTTTATTCGCTTATAATGCGCACCAAACCCGAGGGTAGCTGGGCGCAGCAGTACAGGATATGCAAGGCTTAGGTACAGTTACAAGATACAAACAGAGTAAAGTATAAGCAGTGAATTACAGTATAAACAGGCAATTACAGATTATATGTGGGCAGGCCGCATAATATATACAAGATATATACAAATACAAGGCGGACAGCAAAAGCATGCAGAAGAGGGACAATGCAATACCCTGTTCGGGGGAGAGGAGTGAGGATGTGCACATAGGGTATAAAACAAATCAGTTATGGGCATACTAGGGATTAGGTAGTATAGAACTGGAAGGATAGAGGTTCGCAGTTTTCAACAGGTTGATGTAGTTGGATCTAAATTTAAGAAATGGCTGCTCCTCCCGAAAAGGATGGGGCAATGCATTCCATAATTGGGCTGCTCGTACCTGGAAGCTACCTCCCCCAGCCTTGGCTAGCCTCAATCTTGCTATAATGAGACTTTTGGGATTAGGGGTTGGGGCGGTATTGTTCAAAGCTTTATGGACCAGGAATACCACTTTTAAGTGGATTTTGTTTTGGGTGGACAGCCAGTTGTAATGGTGTCTGATCCTGGATATGTGCAATCTTTTGGACTCACCAAGAGCTGCTCGCAGGACGTTATTTTGTAGGATTTTAATTCTTTGGATGATGGATTTATTGGCACCAATGTAGAGGGTGTTGCAGTAGTCGAGCCTGGATAAGATCAAGGCTCTGGCTAAGATAATGCAGTTGCTGTTTGAGAGGAAGTTTTTGCCTGCTCTAATGAGTTTACAGGTATAGGCTGTGGCAGATGCCATAGATTTTATCTGTTTGTCAAAGGAGATTGTGGAGTCCAGGTAAAAGCCAAGTGTCTTCACCTCCTTGGATACACTGATAATATTAGCGTCAATCTCAAATGAGCTGTAGACTTGGCTCAGTTTTTTGAGGTTGGTGGGGGTTCCTAGGATGATTAGCTCTATTTTGTCATCCTTCAGGCATAGACCACGAGTAGCCATCCATGCCTGAATGATGATGTACACCCTATTCACCAAGGCCAAATCCTCGCTATAATCCCCAGAAAGTGGGAGGAGAATCTGGGTATCATCTGCATAGTTAGTGTAGGTGATACCAAGAAGGCCCAGACCATCAAAGAGGGGCTTGGTAAATATGTTGTATAGTGTAGGGGAGAGGCAGCAACCCTGACGAACTCTGCACAGGATGGGAATAGGGTTGGCTGCTGCCGCAGGGGAGAACACCCTCATAGTCCTGTCACTGAGGAAGGACTTGATCCAGGTTATGGCTTCTTTAGAAAAGTGTGCCGCTGAGTCTACGTGGCTGCAGAGGACCCCATGGTCCACAAGGTCGAAAGCAGCTGAAAGATCCAACAGCAGAAGCAGAGCCATTTTTCCTTTATTTCGTAATTCATCTATTTGCGCTTTCAGGTCAATGAGGGCGGTCTCTGTACCATGTTGGGTGCAGAAACCTGATTGGCATTTTCCTAAGAGTGTATGTTGTGCCAAAAATGTTTGGATTTGGTTGTAGGCAATCTTGTCCAAACTTTTAAGAAGAAAGGGTACTGTCGTGATGGGACGGTAGTTCGTGGGTATAAGTGGGTCTAGGTTTTGCTTTTTAAGCAGGGGTAGTACCCAAGATTGTTTTAGGTTGGTCGGCACAATGCTAGACGTGAATGAGGCGCTGACGAGCTTCGAGATAAATGGGGAGAGATCCCTGGCCACGTCCTTTATCAGTTGGGCAGGGCATGGGTCACCCTGGCAGTTTGAGGGTTTAAGAGAGAGGATAACTTTCTCCACCTCAAGGATAGAGGTTTTGGCAGACATGAATCGTGCAGCTATGCACTGTTCCTTAGGAGTGGGGTCCATGTTTAGGTTTTTTGTCTGGGGGTGTTGAGTGAGAGAGGCTTTTTTCTTGGCGATTTTCTGTTGGAGCATGGTTATTTTGTTCGATAGTGCTTGTTGAATATCGCAACACCATGATTTATCTTTAGAACAGGTGTCCGGAATGGGGATGGGTGACTCTAGTTTTTTGAGGATGGAGAACAATTCTGTCATACTTGAGTTAGCATTAACTATATGTTTTTTGAAAGAGTTTTGCTTGGCAAGATGGACTTCCTTTTTGTAATGGGCAGAAATGTCTGTGAGTTTATATTTGTGGTCATCTGAGGGGGTAAGTCTCCATGCTGGTTCACAGCTTCTCTTGAGTAATCAAAGTTCCTTTAGTTCGGGGGCAAACCATTTTTTTAGGTGGGATTTGGGTTTACTCGGTCTAAGTTTTAGAGGGGCGATGTTTTCCAGGGTGGATAACATGATTTTATTATACGCGTTGACAAGTGTTTCAGGGTCCAAGTGATCTGTTAGACGGTTAAGAGTGGGAAGGATCTCCGGAATCACTTTATCCTTGGTGATGTTCTTGTTGTTTCTTGTAGGACATGGCGGGGCCATGGTGGGTGCTGGCGAGAGTGGTCTAGAGGTGGAGAGATCAAAGAACACGAAGAAGTGGTCTGTCCAGAGTTGTGGGACAATGGCTTTGATGTTGGCGGTGCAGTTGTAATCTGCTAGCCAGTCGAGGGTTCTCCCTTTGATGTGAGTGGGTTTGAGAGTTTTTTGTGTTATGCCCAGGTTGGAAAAAATATTGGCAATGATTGTGGTATTTTTATCAAGGGGGTCATTGAAACCCAGGTTGAAGTCCCCTAGGACAAGAAGTTGTGAGGAAGTTTTGAGGTTGTTGGAGAGTAGGTTGTGGATGTCCTCCTCGAACGACCCTATGGGACCAGGCGGTCTGTAAATAAGATGCACGGTCAGTGTTTGGGAGCTAGCTAAAGGCAATTTGATGGTAAGCGTTTCACATGATTCAGAAACTGTGGTAGGTGTGGATCTCCTGCCTTGGCAATGATAGCAATGTCTCTGCCGCGCATATTAGTTCGGTCTTGTCTCAATATGGTGTAACCTTCCGGGATGGCAAGTGAGAGAAGTGGTCCTGCTGCATCATGTAGCCAAGACTCTGTGACAGTGGGTAGTGATCAGCAGACACATGTAGGTTAGCAGGCTACGGGCTGTAGTAAACATGCTCACAGTCGTGTGCACAAAGGGCTGCACAGATTAACTTAGGAATGGGTTCAGTTCAGTACATTTAGCTGTAACGATGAGTTAATCGTAAGCGCTGGGGGTTGTACAGGCTAGAATCATAGTAGGCACAATGGGCTGCCGAACTATGTGCGAGATGGGCACATTTCAGCAGGAGTAAAGGGCTGCAGAACTAAATTCAGATAATCACAGTTCAGCATGGGCATAGGGCTGCAGGCTAAATGCAGGTAGTCACAAATAAGCATGGCGCAGGGGCTGCAGGCTAGATGCGAAGTATGCACAGTTCAATATGGGCACAGGGGCAGAACTAAAGTAAAAAAATGCAGTATATTCACAGACCCACATGGCGCAAGGGCTGCCAGCAAAATTCAAATGGGCAAAATTTGAGAGGAGCACACTACAACATGGCACTGGGGGTGCGAGTTAAATGCACAGTAGTAATCAACGTGGCACAGGAGCTGTAAGCAAAATGCAAAGTAGTCACAAATTAACATGGCACAAGGGTTGCAGGCTAGATGCGAATTGGGCACAGTTCAATATGGGCATAGGGGCAGCAGAACTAAAATCAAAAAATGCAGTATATTCACAAATCAAAATGGCGCAGGGGCTTAAAGCAAACTTCAAATGGGCAAAATTCGAGATGGGCATAATACAACATGGCACCGGAGCTGCAAGATAAAAGTACAGTAGTAGCAGATAGTACAGTAGTAATAGATCAGTGTGGCACAGTAGTCACTAGTCGACCTGGCGCAGGGGCTGCAAGCAAGATTTGAAATGGGCAAAATATAACGTGGCACCGGGGCTGCAAACTAGATATACAGTGGTGACAGATCAGTGTGGCATAGGGCCTCTAGGCAAAAATTCAGGTGTTCACAATAAAGCGAGGCACGGGGCTGTGGGCTAAATACAGACTAGTACCCAATTAACCAGGCACAAGGGGTGCAGGCTAGATGCACAGTATAGTATGGGCACAGGTGCAGCAGAACTAAAATCGAAAGGTTTAATACAGTTACAGGTCGGGGGCTACAGACAAGAATCGAAATGGGAATAATACACCATGGCACCGGGGCTGCAGGCTAAATGCACAGTAGTAACAGATCAACGTGGCATACGGCTGCCAGCAGAAATGCAGGTGATCACAGTATAGCGATGCACGAGGGCTGCAGGCTAAATGCAGAGTAGTTGCACATCAATGTGGGCGCAGGGGCTGCAGGCAAACATCGCTGGGTTGTCACAACGTGGTCATGTCTGTGAGCTGTATAAAGACTATAGCAAATGAATATTGTGCATTTGGCGTATAAGATACATTTTGGCAGTGATTACACAATAAACAAGTAGCTGGGGGTGATGCTTATAACAGGCTAGCACCGCATTTAGAGTCAGAGAGAGCGTAGTCTGTGGAGAGCATAGGGCTAGGGTGTTTTGACCATATGTGAGCAGGCTACATGGGGCTAGAGGTCTTACCAGATCGCAGACTGGGTGATGGAGGGATGAGGTGTGGTTCCTGGTAGGTACAAGTCCGGCATTGAGTTTGGCCCTGGGCTTTGTCTGGCTCGGAACAGGCTCAGGACAGGTGGCAAGCCTTCTAGGTCGTGCCTTAGAGGGCGGGCTGGCTTCTCGCCTGTCGGCGAATAGGATCGGGGTAAGTAGGATGGCTATAGCCAATCCTGTGCAGCCTTGTAGAGGCTGAATGGCAAAACATGAACAAGGCAGCTTACTGTGTTCAGATGTGCCATATAAGGCTGTGTCTGTTAAACGGTCTGCAGCTTCATAGCATCCACAATCTCTATGGGAGAGCATTGTTATGCCAAAGCTTTTTTGTGGTAGTGTTTTGTTGGATGATATGTCATCCCTATGGTATTTTAGCTCTGTTTTCTCAACTTTGGTGAGGTAGGCTGTGACATATCTTGCAACAGAAGTGGAATTGTCTGCAATATATTGTATATCTATGTTTGCATTCCACAAGAGGGCAATGATTGCATTCTAATCATCTATGTACTTTGAAGCTTCATTTCTTTTAATGCAGTATGTGTTTCTAGGCAATTTGCCTTTGACGCTGTGTCTAACAGAAGACATGAAGCTGTTTACTTGTCCTTTTGCTGAAAAAGGTCCAGGGAAACCAAAGCGGCTTTTGGTGCAGTATTTACCTTTGTTTTTATATCTGTGTGGGCCGTATTTGCCACACTTGTGTTTTTGTAAGCGTAAAGGCATAAAATTTGTGTACATAGCTCACTATGTGTGGTTTCTGAAGGGATGTCGCAGGTTATGTATTTGTGAATAAACTGCAAAACAGTGGCATCACTGTCATGCCCAAATTTAGGAGCATCTTTTATCCACAAATGCATGTGCATTTGTGGTGCTCCTCTGGATTGATATTCTTTTCTCCAAAAGAAGTTTTCTACTTCTCCGAGGGGAGGAATATTTTTATTACAGATGAAGTGCAGCATGGCAATATAGCGGTGGTGAAAGTATCTTGATACATTAACATGGTCAAGAGAGCAGAGTTCTCCTGGTGTTTTGTATGTCTATCCCTTCTTTGTTTTGTTTTGCTATGCATAGGAAGTCATGCAAGTCATCCTATGCATATTATGCACAACTTAAAGTCACAAACCATGTGGGTGGGCCAAGGTGTCAAATGTTTCCCCTCGGCTCACCTGAGTTCTCTTCTTGTGGTGTTCCGCGGAGGACTCCTTCTCCCGGTCGGACCGGGACTTGTATAAGTGCGCGCGAATCGAGTCTCACTCCAGTGTGAGCGTTCAAAGTTCCATGAAGTCACGTGTTCCAAGACGTCCAGGAAGAGGACCGAAGAAAGGTAAGAGATACTGGAAACAGGGGAAAAGGGAAGAAGAATAAGGGAGTTGGCCAGGAACTTGGAAGGGTAACGCCGAGCAGCACACACACGTCGAGACACTACCTAGAGATAGCGTTGAGACGCGCGGAGGCGCGGGGGCATGGCCCATTTATAGAACGTGCCGTGTCCGACGTACAGGCTAGTACGGAACACGGCAGTGGGCACGGCCATGTTGGAAGTATCAAGGAGCACACTCTCCATCTGGACCAGGACCAGGAAGACCAGAAGGGGCTATGTGCATGGTTCATGACAGCATGCCTCCTCCGAAACCCCGTCCCACCAGGCTTGCCAGGGTGTATGAGATCGAATCTTCTCAGCAATCGAGGGGTGTTTAGGTTGGATAGTGGTTCCCATGTTCTCTCGCTAGGAGGATGGCCTTTCCACTCGACCAGGTATTGAAGCCGACCCCGTTTGTACCTGGAGTCACATATTCTGGATACTTGATATTCCAGCTGATTGTCCACAATCACAGGACTGGGTCTGCCGGTTTTCCGGGTGGAGTGGATGTAGGGTTTGAGTAGAGAAGTGTGAAAAACTGAATGTATTCTCTTCCAGGAGTCTGGTAGCTTGAGCCGATAAGAAACAGGATTGATGATTTCTTTTATGGAAAATGGGCCATAATATCGGGGGGCTAACTTGTTAGGACGTAGATGTCGTGGTAATAGTTTCGAGGACAACCAGACCTGGTCACCAATAGAATAGGAGGGTGCCGGTCTTCTTTTGGAATCAGCATATCGCTTAGTGCGAATCTGGGCCTTTCCCAATTGTTCCTTGGCTTTCTTGTGGATGTTGAGGAGAGTTTCAATCCAGGAATCAAGTGAAGGTACTGGAGTTGGATGTGGTAGAACTGAAGGTAACACAGAGGGATGAAAACCTTGACTGCAATAGAAGGGACTAGCGTTGATCGCTGAGTGATCTGAATTGTTATAGGCAAATTCGACCAAGGGTATAAGGAGGGACCAATCATCCTGTACCTTGGTTGCGAAACAACGAAGATATTGCTCCAGGGTTTGATTAACACGTTCTGTGGCCCCGTTGGTCTGTGGGTGATATCCATATGAAAGAGCGCATTGAATCCCTAGAACACGACAGAGATGTTTCCAGAAATGTGAAATATATTGCGGTCCTCGGTCCGATATGATCTTGGAAGGGAGTCCATGAAGACAGAAAATGTGTTCTAGGAAAATTCCTGCGAGCTTTGAAGAGGAAGGAAGTTTATAGAGAGGCGTGAAATGTGCCATATGAGTAAACAAGTCTATGGTTACCATGATGGTCGTGTAACCCCGGGAAGGTGGTAATTCCACGATGAAGTCTGTAGCTATACATTCCCATGGTCTTGTTGGCAGTGTAGGTTGCAATAGAAGGCCCGCCGGTCTCTTATTGTCGTGCTTATTCTGACTGCAGACAGTACAGGTCTTGATGTACTCTTGTACCTTGCATTTCATTTCCGGCCACCAAAACTGTCTTTGTATAAGACGGAGCGTGTTGGTTACACCATGATGTCCAGAATGAAAAGTATCATGGCAGAGAGTTATTATTTTATGTTGAAGTTTCGGTGTGGGAATGACCAAGGCATTGTCCTTGAATAAGTATCCTTCCTTGATTCTTAAGTTCCAGGGATTCTTCCTAGAGACGTCCTTCCAGAGGTCAGAGGACTGGGTTTTGGCTCGAATCTCTTCCAAGAGGTTGATCGCTTGAGCTATAAAGATTGTGTTGGGAAACATTGTAGGATAGGTCCTATCTTCAGTGGTTAAATAGTCAGGACGTCGGGACAAGGCGTCCGCAATCATGTTTTGTGATCCAGGAACATGAGTGATTTGGAATTGGTAGTGGGCGAAGAAGTAGGACCAACGCGCCTGACGACTGTTCCTGCACTCCATAGATTGGAGAATTTCTAGATTTCGATGGTCCGTACGGACCTGGACTGGATATCTAGCACCCAGGAGTAAATGTCGCCATTCTGTGAAGGCTTGGCGGATTGCCAACAGCTCCTTTTCCAGGACGGAGTAATGGGTTTTGCTGGTTGTTAGGGTTCTAGAGAGGTAAGCCACTGGGTGGTCCATCTTGTCCTCAAGCACCTGTTTCAAGACTGCTCCTATGGCATGGTTGGAGGCATCCGTTTCCACTATGAAAGGGCGATCTAAGTCAGGCTGAGCCAGGACGGGGGCTTGCGTGAATCTTGTCTGCAAGCGTTGAAAAGCCTTCTCTTGCGAGGAAGACCAGATGAAGGGAACATCCTTCTTCAGCAGAGCAACGATCGGTTGGACGAGCTCAGAAAAGGTAGGAATGAACTTTCGATAAAAGTTAGCAAGTCCCAAGAAAGACTGAACCTGTTTCACCGATGTAGGAGCAGACCAGGCCAGTATGGCCTTACCTTTGAAGGGTCCATTCCAACTCCTTCTGGGCTGAGGATGAATCCAAGGTAATGAACTGAAGTCACGTGAAAAAGACATTTCTCAGGTTTGACCAAGAGCTTGTTTTCACGGAGCCGTTGTGGTACCGCCATGACATGTTCTTCATGTTTCAAGGGATCCTTGGAATAAATCAAAATGTCTTCTAGATAGACAATGACAAAGAGAAAAAGCATGTCAGAAAACACCCTATCCATGAAACGTTGAAAAACTGCAGGGGCATTAGCTAATCCACAGGGCATGACTAGATATTCAAAGTGACCAAAGGGCGTTCTAAAGGCGGTCTTCCATTCGTCCCCTTCCCGGATACGGATTAAGTGATAGGCACCCCGGAGGTCCAACTTCGTGAATATTACGGCGCCTCTGACAGCTTCCATGATATCTGAAATCAGAGGCAGAGGGTACCGATCTTTGAGGGTGCATTGATTTAGACCACGGTAGTCGAGGCAGGGTCTGAGTTCCTTGGAATCCTTCTTAGGAACGAAGAACAATGAGGCACCCGCTGGAGATTTTGAGGGTCTTATGGTGCCATTTTCCAAATTGATGTCCAGGTATTCTCGGAGGGCCTTTTTCTCAGGTTCTGAAAGGATAAACATTCTGCCAAAGGGAATTACTGCCGAGCGATCTGTCTCAATGGCACAATCTTCGGGTCTGTGAGGGGGTAAAGCCAGGACCATGGCAGTCGAAAAGACATCAGTATATCCTTGGTAGACCTCTGGGACTTGTTTGAAACCATGAGTGAGGTTTTGCTCTCCTGAATGTTCGATAGCTGGTGTTAAGGAGAGATCCAGGGATAAACAGTGGGACATACAAAACTCAGAGCCCAGAAACAATGACCCTGCTGTCCAATTAATGTACGGATTATGTCTTTGAAGCCAGGGCATACCCAGAACTATTGGGTAATGGGCTGATTTGATGGTGTCGAATGTAATCTGCTCTTGGTGGTGGTTTATGGAGAGACGGACCTCTTTTGTCTGTAGGGTTATGGGTCCTGAAGAGAGAGGTCTCGCATCAATTGCTTCTACCGGCTGTTTAATGTTCCGTGACTCATATGGTATTTTATGTCTGATAACCCAGTCTTGATCAATGAAAATTCCCATAGCTCCACAGTCCACCAGGGCCAGTATGGGATAGGTCTTGTGCTTGGAGGGTGATAGAAAGGCCTGTAGCACCACCAGGTTATTCTGTCCAGGAGAGTTCAAGGATGTGATTGATGTGGAGCAGACATCTTTCTCCCGAAACCTCGCTCCATCTAGGGCCGGGAGCTGGCGTTTCCCGAACGCCGTGGAGGGGCTAAAGGACATTCTCTAACGAGATGCTTGTCTGAGGCACAATACATACACAGGCCGGTGTGAATTCTTCTCATCCTTTCTTGTGGAGTAATTGGCCCACGAAAGGCGCCTATTTGCATTGGTTCGGAGTCGTTATCAGGGGTTGAGACAGGATCGGATTTCACAGTCGACTCCAGAGGGGTTCGTTGAAAGGCAGTCTTAGCCTTTTTCCTTTCAGCCCTTCTTTCCTGGATACGAAAGTCTATTTGTAGGGCTAGATCTACCAAAGCCTGAAACGAACTGGGGCGAGCCACTCTGGCTAATTCATCCTTGATATCGTCATTTAGACCCCTTCGAAATAAGGTGAAACTCGCTTCAGGGCCCCAATCAGCCTCCTTTACCAGCTGTTTGAATCTGGTAACGAACGTTAGCATATCCTGGGATCCTTGCCGAAAATCAAGTAGGCGTTCCTGGGCGCTGAACACTTGTTCGGGGCGGTCAAACATAGACTTGAGCGCCTGGATAAATGCATCATAATCGCCCAGGAGGACGTCTCCAGAGTTCACTAGGGGAGTGGCCCAAGTTAACGCATTCCCTGTAAAATGGGAGATTATGAAGCCTACCTTGGCCCTGGAAGTTGAAAAATAATAGGGCTTCAATGTAAAATGCACCAAGCAGGAATCCAGAAATCCACGTAAGGATTTTGGCGAGCCATCGTATTTGTCTACCACTCCACCCAGTATCACGCTTTCCTTATTGGCAGAGTCACGTGACAGCACTAATTGTTTCAAGGCTGCGTTCTCTGCCTTTAAGTTCTGTACCTCGGTTGTTAGCTCCTGCATGCCGCGCATGAGGTCCTGGACCGCTTTCTCCATAGCGGTATCTGTGTTGATCATTTGGCGTCTCAATCTGTCAAAGGTTTCCCCCCAGCTCACCTGAGTTCTCTTCTTGTGGCGTTCCGCGGAGGACTCCTTCTCCCGGCCGGACCGGGACTTGTATAAGTGCGCGCGAATCGAGTCCGACTCCAGCGTGAGCGTTCAAAGTTCCAGGAAGTCGCGTGTTCCAGGATGTCCAGGAAGAGGACCGAAGAAAGGTAAGAGATACTGGAAACAGGGGAAAAGGCAAGAAGAATAAAGGAGTTGGCCAGGAACTTGAAAGGGTAACGCCGAGCAGCACACACACGTCGAGACACTACCTAGAGATAGCGTTGAGACGCGCGGAGGCGCGGGGGCCCATTTATAGAACGTGCCGTGTCCGACGTACAGGCTAGTACGGAACACGGCAGTGGGCACAGCCATGTTGGAAGTATCAAGGAGCACACTCTCTGTCTGGACCAGGACCAGGAAGACCAGAAGGGGCTATGTCCATGGTTCATGACACAAGGTTCCTTAGCATACACTGTGCATCAGCGTGATGTCAGAAACAGTATTCTTTTGTACAACACATATTTGCCAAGAAATTTATGATACTTTACTGCAAAACTTCATCTTTGTCTTTAATCTTTTGAAGAAGTTGGGTAGCAGACATATTTAAATAATTGGAGCCTGTTTTCAATGTGTGTGCAACTCTGTAACACAGAGTTGCTAGTTCACTTTCTAACAGGAGGTGGAATATGTATTCAACATTTTGTCTGAATCAGGGGTCTTCAGAAAACATTTGTAAAGAGTGGTATTCTGATGCTGTTATTTGTGTGCATCTTTCATCATATCTTCCCCCTTTTCTGTAGGAAAGAGTAGAGGAAACGCTTGTACTTCTACACTTTTCTCCCATATGCTGATTGGAGATCATTTGGCTTGATGCATTTGCTATGTTTCTAATGCATCTTCTATGGTGTCTTTGGAGTGTAGTGGGTGAATTGCATATTGGTCTAAAATATTGGATGCCGTAATATGATCTACAAGTTCAAATTGGCCAGTTGGTGAGGAATAATTAATTAGTTGGGTGGTTTCCATTAGGTTCTGTTCAATGTTTATATCTTTGTAATAGTCATTGTTTTCTTTTAGATATTGTAGGGTTTTTCTAACTTTGTTTAAGTCTACTAGTTGTTGCCAAAAGTATTTGGCTTTCATTGGTACACCATAAACTAGGATAATCAAAGTTACCTATTGGCCGTTGCACTCCCAGAGTTTCTACATTTTCATTTAGATCTAATGGCAAATAAATTACTTTGCCACAGAGGCCTTTAGTAATTCAGAAGGAGGCAATTTGGCAGTTTTGGGTTGAAGGTGTATGTACTGTTGAAATGGGTGTACTGTTTGGATTATAATGCTCTGATACAAAGTAAGCTGCTGGACAAATTTGGAAAGTGGAAATATTTCCAAGTTATTTGTGATAGCCTGTGAAGGCATTTGGTTATTATCAAGATTTGTATTGCAGTATGCTCCAAGTATTGATGGGGTCAGTTATTTTGTATTTGTTATCTGTTATAAGATATGGAGCTGATTGGAACCATGGGGATTCCTCAAGTCATATCTGCAGTTTTTGTGCTCTTTTTATAAAAAGTTCTGCAACAACACACACATACTTGGTTTGGTACTTCAGCAGAGGTGCTTTTAAACTTTGTGATTTCTTTTTTGGAAGTGTTTATTAGAAGATTAGCATTTGTAAGGTTTTCTCTAATGTTCTCTAAAGTTACTGAATTTTGTAAGTAATCTTCACTTCCAAACTATTTACTTTGGATGTGTTCTATTTGCTCAAGGAGTTCTTTGGCTGTCCCATGTAGGAGAATGTTATTAAAATGTTGCAGTTGTAAAGCAGGACATTTTTCATAGTACAGTCTCTGGAGAAGATTCTGTATAGTGGAATGGTGTGTTGCTAACATTTTGATGCGGCGGAAGGTGCTTTTGAAAGCAGGTCTCGAAATGCAGGCGAATGAATGTCCACACAGCCTAGTGTAATTGTGCACTGGACAGGAGTACATGTTTTGTAAAGTTTTTATTCTAATTTTGTCTTTTACTTTCACCTAGTGATTGAGGAATTGTCGTAAATATTTAAAGGATTGCTTCCGTACATTACACATTGAGGTGCATGACCATTTGTGGACTGGATGGATTGGTTCAGTGAAAGGAACAGTTGATTGCAAGTTTGTTGGGGAAATGTTTTCAATAAGGGTTTGTTGTGCCATAATGTTGTTGTCTAGCATTTCATAGCCTTGGCCACTACTATGTATGGCAATTGTTTTTTTCTGTTCTTGTTTATAAGCCTCTTCATTGAAATATGTTTCCGTGCTGCTTGTGTGAATCCATTCACCGGCACAGAAGTTTGCAAAGGTATCTATGTTGACATTGCACATGTTTTGAAGTATTTTTTGTAGTTTACTGATTAATTTTGTTAGTGGTTTCATTCTGGTTAAAATTAATATAAACAATTTTCTTTTGAGGAGCATTGTGCTGTCAATGAGAGCTTCCAGGATTAGTCTTCTGTTGTAATTTTTAAGGGTTGAGCGTGACTTTTCCGCTGTTTTTATAAAATTTTAAAGTACTCTATGGTGGAACATTGTGTGCAAAATGAATTTGGTAGCGTTATTAGCAGTTTTATTCTTCTTTATACTTTTCTTTTTATTTTAACTTTTTGGAAGAGGGGCCCTAGTTTTTTGTGCTAGCTGGTTAAGATTTGTCAACGGACTGTATTAGCAGTTTTGTTTGAATATTTGCTATAAATTCTGCTAGAGGTAGATGAGTATTTCCCATGCTTTTATTTTTATATTCTCAATTTTTTCTTTGTTTTCTATGGATTTTCTTTTTAGTAGGCATTCTGTTCTGTCTGTTGGAGAAAAAAGGAAATTGTGGGCTTGAAAGTTGTGGAATATATTTGCGTGCATTGTGAATGAGTGTGTGAATATGAGGGCAGGCAAAAATAGAGGGCTGTGTGATTGTGCAATGGGATGCTCTATATGTGTCCTTCCCCATTGTCCAATCTCATCGATTCATGTATCCCTTAGCTCCCACGTCATAGATGATGTGGTTTTGTCACAAAATGTGAATGTTTGCTGATGTTTGGCAGAGCGCTCTCAGAGTTTGCAGAGTTCTCTGCTTGCCCTAGTCTGGTTTGGATAAACTTTTACTTTTTGACTTCACCCACACTTGGTCCTGGTCTCATTCCCACTCGGGGTGTGTCCATTATTGACTCTCACTGGGGAGTTTTAAATGCCTTATTGGGGGACACTCACTTTCATACTAATGGAGCTGGAAGGTGCCTTGTGAACGAAGGGGTATGTTCATTTTTGTACAATGTTGGGATGTCATCCTTCCCAAATGAGAACATTCTGGTGTATGGTGGATGTACTTTGTTCAGTGATGGCATCATTTTTACAGATTGTGGCAATGCAATCGTTCTTGCTAATATTCAGAATGCACTCAGAACATTCTTGTGAAAATGATGTAGAGTGCATGTGAGTAGGTATAGCAAAACAAATCTGAAAATCCCATAAAGAAAATCAAAATATTAAAAAAGGTGCTTTTCAGAGCCATCACTCAAGACTAAATAACTTACCCTGTGCTTAATTTGCCTCCCCACCCCCTTGAATTGGCCGATCTGTCCGTGGACACCACAGCAGTCCACAGATAGCACTTGCCACACCCAGGTCTTTTGAGGATGGCAGGCATGGAAATGGGACTGTGCAGGTCAGGGTATTATCCAATCAGGTTTCCTGGGTGTGGTATGCAAGGAGAGAGTTTGGCAGAAGGTGTGTTTGCTGAGAGGAGTGCAGATGGCTATGGCTATGTCTTTCAGGAGGCAGAGTGTGTGGATTCTGGGGGACTATTCAATTAACTCATTGAAGTACATGCTGAGAATAAAGGCATTCTTGGAAATATTCGGTTGCCGGAAGTGTATGTTTCTTGAAATTCATTATGTGGCTAAAACTGGGCAAGCCTGCTTTCCTTTTGTGAGAGTATGGCATATTTTAAAAGTCCAGATATTGTGATTGTCCATTGTGGAGGGGACAGTTTGGGATTTGTGACTCTAGTGTTGTTAGACGCTCCTCGGCACACCAGAACACTGCTAACATCTCCACAACATCTTCCCTGGGTTCCCACACTACTCCCTCCAGGGTTCGAGACTCACGTGATTTGGTTACCCCAAAGGACCAAAAGCTCTGTATCAGGTACAATGTACATGCCCGGTTGCAGCCCTTCCTGCATTGGCAGTTGCCATGGAGAACATACAGCAGAAGGGGCGGTGGAACACCTCTGCATCGATCATTCATTTGCTCACGTGATTCAGAGCGGCGTTTCCCACGTGACCATGGTGGACGTCACATGACCCAGAAGCGCACAGTATATAAAGCTTGATGCACAGAGCACTCACAGCTTCTCAGCTGTCTTTCGACTCTGTTTGGCGCTACGTTTGATATACTCTGTTGGTTTACCTTGATCTTGGATCTTTCACCTGGACTCCCTCGGATTACCCTTTTGTACCTTTGCTTGGAACTGTTTACCCATTGCTGAACCTCGACACGACCCTCACCTGTCTTCGGATCATCCCTTGGTACTTTGTTGGACTTCTACGCCATTGCCCTTTGGGAACTCAAGCTACGTCTTCAGCTCTACAGGTGGCCTATCCTGTGTCCACGCTTGACTCCGTTCCCTGTTGTTCTGGGGACTGCCTCTCATCTGAGTCTCGAACCTCCTTCACTAGGTTTCCCGGGTTTTCCAACTGCCGGATAGGTAAGATTATTCAGATCCTCTGATTCTTGCGTTATATTGTATTTGCCTGGTACTTAACCTTCTTCTTTCTGCAGCAGCATCGGTGTTCCAGAGGTTCCGTGGATCCGGGAAGTAACATCTCCCACCTGTGGCTCCAAAGGTCACACAGCGGGGTTCTTTTGGTTCCCCTGTGCGTCACTTGGGGACAGAGGTCTCAACGGTCTACACGACACTCAAGTCAGAACAGACTGAGAAGCCGTATAGTCGTGTTGGATAATGCAGCGGTCCACGGAAGAACCCATAGCTGCTTTAGTTCAGGCAATTACAGTATTAAGGGCAGATATGGCCGCCACTAACACGGTGATTCACCAAAGGCTAGATTCCATACAGAGTGTCCAGCATTCCCTCCCTGCAGACTCTGAATTCGGGGATGCTGCCACTCCAGCCACACCTCCTCCATTGGCAAGTACCCCAGCTCCAACCCCGGTGGTCCTTCCAGCTCCTTCTCCCTTGGCCGCTCTTGAACGTTATCAAGGCGACCCCAAGAAGTTCAGGAACTTCATCAATCAGTGCAAGTTACACTGCCTGTGTAGACCTCTGGCCTTTCCTAATTCCACTGCTAAAGCGGCGTTTGCCCTTTCCCACCTGGCCGGAACGGCTGCCGCTTGGGCTAATCCTTTACTGGAGAACAATAGCCCGGTTCTCTATGATTTTGATTTGTTAGTTACAGAGATGTCCCGAGTCTTCGACACCCGACACAAGGCACAATCTAGGGATCTGGAGTTGTTAGAACTAACCCAGGGTAGAGGGACCTTGATAGACTACATCACCCGCTTCAACCAATTGGTCGCCGAGACATCATGGCCAGAAAGCAAGCGGGTGGTCATATTCTATAGAGGGTTGAATAATCCAATGAAAGATGCCTTAGCCGTGATCCCTTCCGTGCCCACTCAGTATCAAGAACTAGTGGATCTTGCCCTGCAGGTAGATGCACGTCGCTCAGAGCGCAGGGCTGAGTTGGGTTTTTCTCATCATACAGCTGTCGGTACTCCCGCCTCCAGCACTGAGGAACCTATGCAAGTGGGAGGTTTACGTAGTCCTATCACGAAATCCGAGAGAGAACGTAGGAGGGTTGATAATGCATGCTTTTATTGTGGCACCACGGGACATTATGTTAAGGAATGCCCTCGACGTCCCAAGAAGTCCCAGGTTTTTCGGACAGCTCGACCTTAGATCCGGAGACCAGGTCGAGCTTCCAGTCCTCATCTCCAGGTGCCACTCCTGCTTTCGCTCGTGTCCAGCCCATCTTTGTACAGGCCACTCTTTGTCCCTCTGCGGGTATTTCTCATGCAGTCATGATCATCATTGACTCCGGTGCCACGGGGAACTACATAGACATTGCTTTAGCCCATTCTCTCAATCTACCTTTAGTAGAACCGGTTCAGGCCGTAGATGGCACTGCCCTAGTCTCTGGTCCCGTTAGACACCAAACTGCTCCTCTATTATTGACTATACAAGACATTCACACAGAGACGCTAAGTTTTGACTTGATCACCACACCCCAGTTCGGTACCATATTAGGAATACCATGGTTGCGTGAACACAATCCTCTGATTAATTGGCAAACAGGCACGGTTCTCTTTGAGTCGGATATCTGCCAGAACTTTTGTCTCCCAACCCATCAAGAAACAGATACTCCTTCACGGGCCTTGGGAGCTCTCGCTCAGCTCACATTGAATGATGGTGGATCAGCGGTTGTGAATTCCCATACCGTCGGAGGGGTAGTTACCGGGATTCCCTCTGAGTACAAAGCATTCGAGTCAGTTTTCGATCGTGGTTCTTCCGAGGAGCTTCCTCCACACAGATCATATGACTGCCCGATTGAATTAATCCCGGATTCTACCGTTCCTTCGGGCAGGATCTATTCTCTGTCCCCCTCGGAAGAACAAGCTCTGAAACAGTATGTACAGAACGCTCTACGACTAGGACACATCCGCCCCTCTACTTCACCAGCTGCAAGCCCTATTTTTTTTGTACCCAAGAAAGAGGGGGACTTACGTCTTTGTGTGGATTACCGACGCATTGACGCCATCACGAAAAAGGACAGGTATCCAATCCCTTTGATCACCCCTCTCCTGGACCGCTTATCCCATGCCTCCGTTTTTACCAAGCTGGACCTTCGCGGCGCATACAATCTAGTGCGCGTCCGCGAGGGCGATGAGTGGAAAACTGCCTTTTGCACCCGTTACGGGTTGTATGAATATCTAGTCATGCCCTTCGGCCTATGCAACCCCCCGGCAACATTCCAGCGTTTTATGAATGACATATTCAGGGACATTCTGGACGTATACATGGTTGTTTATCTGGACGACATCTTGATCTTTTCACGGAATCTTGATGACCATGTAAAGCATGTTCGGGAGGTCTTATCCCATCTGAGGGAACATTCGCTGTTTGCCAAACCCGAGAAATGTCAGTTCCATAAAACGTCTGTTGAGTTTCTGGGCTTCCACATTACCCCTGGGGCACTATCCATGAACGAATCCAAGGTTAAGGCGGTCTTAGATTGGCCAGTTCCTCAGACACTCAAGGCCTTGCAGGCCTTTTTGGGCTTCGCCAACTTTTACAGGCGCTTTATTTCGTCCTTTTCCACAATTGTGGCCCCACTTACGGCTCTGACTAGCCCTCAAGTACCCTATCAGTGGCGAAAGGAACATCAGGAATCCTTTGAGGCTCTGAAGACCGCTTTCACCACCGCACCGATTCTTCAGCACCCCAATCCCGAACTTCCATTCATAGTCGAGGCGGACGCCTCTTCTTTTGCCCTCGGTGCGTTGTTGTCTCAGACATGTCCTACGACGGGCAAGTTGCACCCGGTGGCATACCACTCCCGCAAGTTTTCCAGTACTGAGACCCATTATACTGTAACGGAGAAGGAACTTCTGGCTGTCATGGACGCCTTTCGTGTCTGCCGCCATCATCTCCTGGGGGCTAAGCATCCAATCACTGTCTACTCCGATCATCAGAACCTACAGGATCTGGCCTCCTTAAAGTGCATCAACAGCAGACAGGTCCGGTGGCATCTCTTCTTTTCCGCCTTTGATTTTCACATTACTTATCGTCCTGGGATCACTCATGGAAAAGCGGATGCCTTGTCACGCTCTCTGGGTGGAGTCTCGTTGCCAACCTTCCCCGATACCGTTCTAGGTAAGAGTCACGTGATTTGTCTCTGCACTCCCTCTTTATCATTGTTGGATTCTGTGCCTGCATGGACGAGCAGTCATTCTGACCAACTGCAGGATTGGGATCCCGTATATTGTGATGGTTTGCCTTTCGTGCATGATCGCTTGTTTCTCCCCACTCCTGACAACCGTAACCTGGCCCTTGAATGGTCTCATGATGCCCCCTTTAATGCCCATCCCAGCCAGGAGCGTACCATGGATCTCCTAAAGCGCTGGTGCTGGTGGCCCTCTATGAAGCGCGACGTGGAATGCTATGTCAAATCTTGCTCTGTCTGCGCTCAGGCCAAACATCAAAGAGGTCGTCCAATCGGCCTGCTGCTTCCGCTACCGGTACCCCCAAGACCTTGGCACACACTGACTATGGATTTCATGACCGATCTCCCCAAGGTGCGGGGTTTTGATGCCATCTGGGTGGTGGTGGATACATTCACAAAAATGGCTCGCTTTGTTCCCTGTAAGGGGATCCCTTCGGCCCCGGTCCTGGCTGAGTTGTTTTTTGAATCTGTGTTCACGTTGTTTGGGCTTCCTTCTGTCATTATTTCCGATCGTGGGTCGCAGTTCACCTCTCGTTTTTGGAGAGCTTTGACTAAGCTGCTTGGCATCGATACCAGGTATACCTCAGCCTATCACCCCGAGACTGATGGGCAGACTGAAAGGACGAATCAATCTATGGAGCAGTATCTCCGGTGCCTTATCTTGCAGCAGCAGTCCCCCTGGTTGAGTGCTTTACGGCTTGCCGAGTTCGAATACAATAACGTGGCTCACTCTGCTACAGGTTTTTCTCCTTTCTACGCCCTCTATGGCCAACACCCCAAGGTCTTGCCTGTCCCTGACGCCTCTGTCTCTTTGAATCCTGCGGCCACGGCTTGTCTTAGGGATCTGTCTGCTGTTCATGCTTGTACTTTGGTCCATCTTACTGAAGCAAAGGCCTCTATGAAGTCCCGTGCTGACGGTAAGCGCTTGGCTGCTCCTCCCCTTGCGGTGGGTTCCAGGGTGTGGTTGTCGTCCCGTCACCTTCGCCTGGTTGGTTGTCGGAAACTTCTGCCTCGCTTTGTTGGCCTGTATGTGATCTCTCAGGTTGTGAATCCAGTGGCTTTTCATCTGGTTTTCCCGAACTCTTTGCGAATCCATCCTGTTTTTCATGTCTCTCTCCTCAAGCCCTGCCCTGATTCCTCCCGCCTTTGGGCCCCAGCAACCCCGGTGTCCCTGGCCTCCACTGATGTCTTTGAAGTGTCAGCTATTTTGGATTCCCGTTGGTTTAGGGGTAGGCTCCAGTATTTGGTGGATTGGAAGGGTTATGGCCCAGAGGAGCGCTCTTGGGTTTCCGCCCCTGGACGTTAACGCTCCTCGGTTGGTGGCCCGGTTCCATAGCGATCACCTGTCCTGCCCACGGGGTCGTGGGCCGTTGGGGGGGGCTATGCTAGATGCTCCTCTGCACACCAGAACACTGCTAACATCTCCACAACATCTTCCCCGGATTCCCACACTACTCCCTCCAGGGTTCGAGACTCACGTGATCTGGTTACCCCAAAGGACCGAAAGCTCCGTACCAGGTACAATGTACGTGCCCGGTTGCAGCCCTTCCTGCATTGGCAGTTGCCATGGAGAACATACAGCAGAAGGGGCGGCGGAACACCTCCGCATCGATCATTCATTTGCTCACGTGATTCAGAGCGGCGTTTCCCACGTGACCATGGTGGACGTCACATGACCCAGAAGCGCACAGTATATAAAGCTTGATGCACGGAGCACTCACCGCTTCTCAGCTGTCTTTCGACTCTGTTTGGCGCTACGTTTGATATACTCTGTTGGTTTACCTTGATCTTGGATCTTTCACCTGGACTCCCTCGGATTACCCTTTTGTACCTTTGCTTGGAACTGTTTACCCATTGCTGAACCTCGACACGACCCTCGCCTGTCTTCGGATCATCCCTTGGTACTTTGTTGGACTTCTACGCCATTGCCCTTTGGGAACTCAAGCTACGTCTTCAGCTCTACAGGTGGCCTATCCTGTGTCCACGCTTGACTCCGTTCCCTGTTGTTCTGGGGACCGCCTCTCATCTGAGTCTCGAACCTCCTTCACTAGGTTTCCCGGGTTTTCCAACCACCGGATAGGTAAGATTATTCAGATCCTCTGATTCTTGCGTTATATTGTATTTGCCTGGTACTTAACCTCGTTCTTTCTGCAGCAGCATCAGTGTTCCAGAGGTTCCGTGGATCCGGGAAGTAACATCTCCCACCTGTGGCTCCAAAGGTCGCACAGCGGGGTTCTTTTGGTTCCCTTGTGCGTCACTTGGGGACGGAGGTCTCAACTGTCTACACGACACTCAAGTCAGAACAAGTGTCCCTGCAAGTTGCGTTGAAGGATTTTTTTAAAAAGCCTTATGCAACTGTTTCCTGCTGCTAAGATTCTTTTTTCGTGGAAATAAATTAGAGACACACATGGAGATGTCTAACAACCTTTTTCAGTCCTAAAATTGAACAATCAAGACAGATTGTCAATAAAGGTGTATCTGCTTTTTTGTATGGTTCTGTAACGTCATCTTTTGAGAATGATAACATCAATTCTTATGGTTTGAATTATTTTGCCCTGGATGTAATTCAGTTTTCAAATATTGGAAATGCAATTTTCCTTTATAATATAAGGAATGCATTGAAAAGGTTCCTGTAAGGAAAAAAACAAGATGAAAGCAAAAAAAAAAAGGTGTTCGTTTACAAACCGCTTAAAGGAAAAGGTTCTTTTCAGAGCCATCACTAAAGAGTAAATAATTTACCTTGCGTTAAACTTCTCTCCCAAACCCCCATGATTGGGACGATCAGTCCGCGGACAACGCGGTAGTCTACAGACGGCACATGCCACATCCGGGTCTTTCGAGGATGCCAGGCATGGAAATGGGACAGTGCAGCCCAGGGGATTGGCCAATAAGGTGTGCAGTCTGTTTTGGTGAGCCTGAGACTGCCTGGGCTCTTTCTTCTCTTACTGCACAACTTGTTGGAGTCTGCTTTCCCTTGCCATCACTGCTTCCTGGAGGAAGCTGTACTAAACACCCGGTACACGCGACGCGAAGCGCGCGGTGTGCGCAGTGTCTTTTGGTGTTTGGTGTGGGAGTGAGGAGAGAGGGTGTCTGGAATGGAAGGGACCTTGCCTAGTTCTGGGCCTTGCGGTGATCGCCCGCCCCCTCCTCACACAAGGCTGCAACTTCGACGCTGAAAGTCCATAACTGAGGCAAAACCATCAGATCTGACGGAATTATCTCATGTAAGTAACATAAACACCATCAACATTGGAAATGAAAGTGGAACTGACTCTGTTGATAATGAGCGCGAGGTTGTAAACATTACTGCCCCTACATGCTTGAGGCTCGGTATGCATGGGAAAACCGAGGCGCGGAATGCTGTTAAACATTTGCCTCTTTCGTCTGCCCTGCAACCGCAATCCCACAAAAGTTCTTTAATCCCACGGCCCCTGTGGCCCCCACCTTGTCCACCCCGGGCTGTCTCATCGGAGACGTGTGTATTCTCTTACTAGTTGCCGTGCTGTTCTCTGCGGGTGGGGTGGGGGTCCCGCCCTTGTGTGGATGGTCCTCAGCCCAGGGGACGGGTGGTGTCGGGTGTGGAGACCGCAGGTGGCAGGCTGCCCCTGGCACTTGGCTGGGGTGGGCCCATGGGGCTAGTTTTGGGGGAGGGTGCCTGCACGGAAGAAGCCACCTGCCACGAAGTCTTGGTAACGGAAAATTAGGAAGCTGCCTCATTGCTGGCCCCAGATTCGTTGACAGATGAAGAGAGGAAGAGAAGTCGCGGCATGGAGTCCTGCGATTCCCTGTCTCCTAATGCCGTAATTACACCCTCGGAGCTGCCTGTCGTTTTTAAAATACACACTAACACTACATCCGTGGACTGTTCAACCTCCTCCAGTTTTTGCAAACCTGGGCGGCAGAGACCACAATTGACTCTTTGCATAGGAATGTGCCCAAATTAATGGTCCTAGCCTGGCGCTCGCATAAGCTGTTAGGTCTTAATACTGACAGCCTACATGAGCCAAAATTACCAGAGCAACATGAAGCAATGATGTCGGACAGGAGCCCTCTAGACTGTCCACACAGAAAACAACGAAGATGCTTGCTCACAAGCCGTTTTGACGCCTAGGATCAACAAAAGTATCACTGCAAGGGAAGACGAGGTGTTCTGCCCCTCAAATACCCACTTACATCTGTTAAACGGAAGGCGTGATTTATCCCCATACACCAACAACAGGAGGAACTTGTTAGAAGTGGTGAACAAAATTTTGCAAGGAATTACCCAAATAAATAAGACATGCAATTTTACTAATAATAGTGCTACTATAGCACCAAGACCTGAAAGAAACTTGTCATCTTCTGTGTGTATTATTGAGGGGTCTCCCGGTTCCAGTGACTATATTCCACACGCAGAACCAGCTCACATGTGGAATAATGTATCGAACAACCAAAGCCAAGTCGGCATCACTGTTTCTCCTCTCTTAGCCTTATCGCAAGCACGGCATCCTCCTTTGCAAGATAAGACACAATTCCCACTCAAAAAGATTGGGAAAGAGGAAGGCAAAACATACGACACAAGCAGTACTTCCTCTGAAAACTGCTCTACCGACTCTTCACTCATAGAGCGGGACTATCCTAAAGTTAGATGCACAAAAGTGAGACAACACAAACAAGATTGTCAATCGGATCTTAAACTGAATGAAAGACTCATCAAGGAATTACAACCGATATTGATGTCCTCCATGGCAATCACGATCGCCCCTTTCTTAAAGTTATACAAACAAATGAAGGACAACGCTAAGGGCTTGGCAACTTTGGTGGCACTGATTCATTCAAAATTAGTAAACATGGAAAGAGACACAGCAAGTAAGGAGACCATGGAAGTAAGGAAAAACCTGGACCCGTCATTACACCAATCATAGATCAAAAAGAAAACAACAGACTAGACAAAAAATTATTGGCTGAGATTGCCAGAGAAACTCTGAGTTTGTTGAAATATCGTCCAGTCACGACCCAAACCAAACAATATCGCGAGACGCATGAGACTCAGCGAGCACCAAAGGAAGATGCTGTGCAGCTTGAAACTCTGAGCAGAGACATTGTGTCATCAAACCCTCAATTGATGGATGCGTGTCTCACTGAAAATCAAATCTCCATGGGGGCCCTCGAGACTCGAGATTGCCAAAGAGACCGGACCACTAGCCTCAGACCCTAAAACCTTTGCTGCAATTGCCAGTACTCACGAGCACAGCCCTTCAAATGGAAACAAGTCTACTCTAAACATATTTGAATCGATCAAACTATGTGACCGTGGAATAAACCCTCCCAATTCATCGAATCCACAAATTGAACTTTGCCAGCGCTTTGGAAAGTAGCAGAGGCTCAAGCAATCTTGCTTCCCTAGATCCTCAAAACCCTTCTAATTCAGCCATGGTTATTGGGATGAGCCCCCCTCAGGAGACACTTGCGATCCCTACTCCACAGACGGCTGAAAAAACAGTCATATATTTGACATATTCAAAAGAACCACCTCTCAAAAACCAGAAGCAAATGGAACAAAACCTGGCCAAATAAAAAAAGTACATATGTCTGTGTCTTCTATGCCACAGACGGCCAAAAAAAAATAGTCCTATATTTGACACATACAAAAGGAACCGCCTCCCAAAAACCAGAAGCAAATGGAATCAAACCTGTTTAAACAATAAAAGCAAAAAACCAACGAACAAAAAACCAGAAGAGAGGTAACGACTCAAGAAAATTCCTCCGAAATCTAAAAACTGTCAATGTCATTGTTCACAGTAATAACACAGATGTGAGACGCCCAATAAAGCAAAAAGAGCCCTTACCTGTGAACCTGAACAATAACATGGAAGGAGGCACAGTTCCATCAAAAACTGTCAAGGAACCCATAATTGACCATATGGATTTGTCTGTATACGAAGACCTGGAGAACCAGGAAGAGGGGCGTTGAGACTGAAGAGAGTGTTGCTCAGGTTGAACAACTTCCTATTCTAACAGGATCTGAAGGCAGAGAACCGGTGAACACTCAAATCCCAGCTGGAGTCATTAGAATTTGTACTCTGGTTGAAAAACCCGCTAGGCAAGACGGCCACCTAGCTGTTCCATCAAGTCCTCGCTTTAAAACGCTGGAAGATAGGCGAAAAGTGCTCGCCAACATATGGAAATCCTCAAGACCCGAGATGAGAAAAGACGCAAACTTGAGGGACACCATGCGGCCCAACTACAACTCCTGCATGAAGACATATAAAGATGCCGAAAAAAACAATGCATTCAAGAGAAGAGAAAGATTGAACGATAATCAGGCCGACGACCAGAATAAAAGCTCTGTCTGAAATGGATCGAAGATTGCGAATAAGAAAGACAGCAGCTTCAGCGACAAAGTCCAAACGCCACATAGAGCTCAGCTAGAACGCATTGAAAGTTGTGACAAACTAATGCTCAACCGGACCAATGTTCTATGCCTATTGCACTATGTGCCTTCTCTTAGAACGATCCAATCTGAGGACATAAAAACAGTCAAATTCACAAAAGAAGACCACAACGACAAAATCATCTTACATTTTAGATCTAACATAGTCCTGAATATAGTACTACACGCAGCCTCTGTACTTATGTCCCTGGGTTTTGACATCTCAGAAGTGTTGGATAATACCAAAACAGAACACGGGTCGGAAACCTCAAAAAATATAGACAATGTGTCATTCAGGAAAGCGCCTGCAACCAGACGAGATACTGAAGAAGTGGCGACGATAAGCCTAGAAACCCATAGAGGTAGTGATTCTCTACAACTTACTAACAAAGGGAAAACTGCGGCTGCCACCCATGCACATGGCGAACCTTTGGGAAAAACTGTCCGGAGAGGAAAACATCAAAATCACAATTAAAGGTGATAGTGACCTGGAAATGAGGTATGGCAATCAGACACTCCCTAAGCCTCAAAGTGTGGAATCAAATGACTGGTGCTGGCTGGCGGAAGCACTCAGCAGACCAACAAGACTATAACATCAGGTTAAAGAGGAGTCTCTCTTGTTCAAGATTGAATCTTGGAACACCAGAGGCTTTTCACATTTATTTCAGGATCCGTGGCCGGCTGACCTCGACATAGTCTGTCTCCAGGAAACTTGGATGGACGTTTGCCCGCCCTCTGACACCTATGAAGTGGCGATCAACCCCGCCTTTAAAAAATCCAGAGGAAGACTAATGGCCGGCCTGTTAACATTTGCCAAAAAAGCTTCGGGCTGTCGCATTACCAACTTAGTAAATTACTCTGCAGTTATACAGGTGACTACGATCGCCACAGCAGAGAAGCTAAACAATAACATCAGCCACTTCCATATTATTAATCTATATTGGAATCACCTGAAAGCCGGCACAACTATCTTTATAGGCCAAGTCTCAACAGAGGTCGACGAGCTACTGCTAGCCAACGAGACATCAAACATCATAATATGTGGAGACTTGAACACAAACTCTGTGTCCATAAAGCACAAAAATACTGAAGTCATTTACACACACGGCCACGTGGCCTCAAGGTGGATGTTGCAGATGGATGTAGGAAATCTTGCAATGCTAAATGGAAACACCATTGGCACATACCGGCCAAGTCAACATGGAGGAGAAATGAGCAGAAATCCACTCTGGACTACTTGTTTGTGCCTGAAAAGATTCAGCAAGTGACATCATCTCTGCTTATAGTGCCCAAGTGCCCATGGCTCATAACGATGATGAGATGGTGATTTTGTCTCTGGCAGGATCGAGGCAGATGGAACATAGAGCATGGAACCATCGGATCCTGGTGGAGTCATACAGAATAAGGCTGAAACTTCAAACAGAGGAGGTCTCTGAGATTAAAAACATCTATATTAATGAAGAACTTGGAGTGGAATGCGCCCACTTGCTACAACAATTTGGGGAAAAAAACAAGGGCCGAGAAATCTCGGCTTCGTCAACAAGCCCAAATTCGATGTGGAGGTCATGAGACAGAAGAGGGCACTACTCGCCACCATAAGAAACATAAGAACTAAGTAAGCCACCATTTGCAAGCAAAGCACACCGCTAAACAAAAATATAAAAATTGGCTGAGAGCCCATAAAGCTTTAATGTTCCAAAATGATGCCGAGCTTATGATGCAAAAGATGGGAAACAAAAACTCAGCTGAGTTTTGGAAAATCCTGAATAACGAAGTGCCCCTCAACCTGCATTGATCGCTAATATGGTACCTGAAACGGTGTGGATATCCCACTTCTCAAATCTCTACTGCAAAAAAGGCAAGTGGAGACACCCTTCAATGCCGACATTGGAATGATGGAATCTCAACTTCATCAAGGAAGACATCTTGCAGACAATCAACAATGCCAGTGTCTCAAGCGCCCCTGGACCCGATGGCCTGACCAACTTAACTTTAAAACAAAATCCTGACAGATGGGCTGAGGTGTGCAAAGAACTTTTTAACCGCATCTGCAGTCGGTGTGATACTCCAAAATCATGGAAGAAAGCTATAATAGTCCCCATTTTTAAAAAAGAGAATCGTCTGGAGCCCAAAAACTACTGTCTTATAGCGCTCTTGGGCATGCTGGGGAAAGTTTACGCCTCAATGCTGCAAGAGAAATCATCAGACTGGTTCTCAGGCAGTGGTCACATGGATGTAAGGCAGACTGGTTTTGTAAAAGGAGTTGGATGTGGCCTAAACCTCCTGCTACTAAACTTGTTAAAAATGGAATCTATAAGACCGGGGAGAAAGGTCTATTTAGCTCTGATTAACTTTTCTCACGCCTTTGATTGATCGAGAGCTTCTTTGGACCAAGATGTTGAACTGGGGATGCCCTGAGAGCTTACTAGCTGCAATTAAAGAACTCCACACTGCTACTACCCTCAAGGTCCGATTAGATCAGAGTGGATCTTTAACGGAAGAAATTAATACCTACTGCGGTGTAAAGCAAGGATGCCCAGTGGCGGCAATAATTTTCAATCTGTTCTTGTCAGATATTGGTAGTGCAATTGACAAGCCTCGATTATTCTCTCCAAAAATCCATGGGTCTGCGCTGATTTGGATGCTATACCCGGATGACCTGATCTTGTTAGATTCTACACCGATCGGTCTCCAGCGAAAAATGAATGCAGTAAAACGCTATGGGGCTGATTCATGGAATTATGTGCGCCGAAAAACTGGCTTTGTGCGCCATTCTGCCCGCAAATCCCTTTTTCACAAATGGGGATTTGCGGGAAGAATGGTGCACAAAGCCCGTTTTTCGGCGCACATAATTCCATGAATACGCCCCTATGTGGAAACCAACGGACTGTTAATCAATAACGCAAAGAGCGAAATATTAACACTACAGAACCTGCAAACAGGCGGGCACGGAAACAACAAAATGTTTAAATGGCACTTAGGAAAAGAGTCATTAAGTACTGTCGAGACCACTAGATATCTTGGGATGCAGATTAGCGCAAACATAAATGATGGTCACTGGGCGGAGACCGCGAAAAAAACAATTTGCCAATTTGCCTACCAGGCCTTGATACTGAACAGAAAATATGGTAAGTTCTCACTAAGGCCGGTGATAACTTTCTACCAACAGAAAGTAGTTCCAGCCCTGATATACGCAGCGGAAAACATCTTTGGATGCCCAGAAGAACTTTGGTCAACCCTGGAACACATATTTTGGGTGAAAATACTCCCTCTACCCAATAGTATCTCAACAGCTTGTTTACGATATGAGGTAGGGTTGATCTCCATTAAAGCCTGCATCTGCTGGAATACTATTGCGTTATTTAGGAAAACCATCTTGACAAACGTTGCTTCGCAATTTAAAATCCTAAGTAATCCCAGTAGTGGTAACCCTGAGTGCTTACTATCCTTATGGAGCACAAGATGCGAGGAGCTGTTGACAATGTACGGAACAGATCTTAGAAGGCTCCAGGATAACGCAGACTTGGTGAAGAAAACGATCTGGAGACTCGACTGGATAATAACTGGCAAAGAAAGAAGCGCGACCAAACTAATGAAAGATGTGCCTTGTGAAGCTAGACCGTACAATAGCCTGCAAAACTATGCAGCTCTATTCCCTGATAATAAGAGAAGATCTGCATACATGCGCTTTCGCCTTAATCTGCTAAAGAGTAAAGAGAGAACTAAGAATTGGGCTGGTATGGATAAGATGAATGTAAATTGTAGGTTCTGTGAACTTCATGAAGAAACGACTAAACATCTCGTCCTATTTGCCCTCTACTCTGAACACAAAGAACGAAATGCCTTGGCCCCCTGATGGCAGGACTGTCAACGAGGAAAGCAGAAGTGTGGTGACGCTTGATGTACACCGGAGAGAACAAAAACAATAACAATTGTACTAACTCTGTTCTTGGATGAGATTGAAAATTGTCTTGAAACCACGGACAATGTCTGTACAAAGTCTGCTTAGAGCCAAGCCATGCGCTTGGGCGGTGGCAGTAAATTAAGTGCAGATGGCTATGACTATGGCTATGTCTTTCAGGAGGCAAAGTGTGTGGATTTTGAGGGACTCCAGGATATATTGGTTGAAGGTGTATGCAGAGCCTGGAGTGGCTGGAAATCCTGGATTTCATGATGTTCATGTGGAATGGTATGGAGTGCATGACATGAAGTGTGTCGAATTGCTCCCATTTTGTGTCAATTTGGTCACACGCCAACATCCAGACATTATCATTGCTCATTGTGGAGGGAGCAGTTTAGGACATGTAGCTGGAATTTCACTGCAGTTTGCAATGAAGGAGACATTTGGCAAAATGAAGGAAATGTTCGCAAACTCTTGACACATGTTTTCTCGCATTGCCCAGAGACAGATGGGGATGCGCTCCAGTTCAATTTGACCGCAAATGGGGAAAGCGAGGCGCAATGTCAACAAGGCTGTCTTCGCATTTTTGGGAGACATTGGCATGATATCTTTCGATAATGAAAATATAAAATTTGACATTGCCAATATTTTTCACAAAGATGGAGTACATCTTATTGATGCCGTTAATCAGCTTTTTCTGCAAAATATTCCAAATCCTTTGAAGCAATTTTTGTAAATATAGAAAGCATTTTCCAGTAGGTGGAAAAAAAATGCATGGAAGGATGGCGAAAACAAAATGCGTACTGTTTTGCAAGTTGAAAAAAAAAGTTTTGTTCCTTAGAATGTTGCTTAGTTTACTTTAAAACATGAAAATTATTTCGAAAACAAAAAATAAAAAAAAGGTTCTTTTCAGAGTCAGCTCTTTCCCAAACAAAATGTTTTTGATGCCACCACCATCCACCTTTTTTAGATGTCTGCAGACTACTGCACTGTCCACAGACTTCGCAGGCTGCGTTGGGGCCTGTAACATTTATTGGTACTTCTATTTTTGAACTGGGAAAGGTGGCGCTGAAAAGAACCTTTTTTCGTTGATTTTTTGTGTTCTATATATTTTTTGGCTTTTTTTCACTGGAGACACAAAGGAGGAGAGGGAAAGGAGGGTATGAAAAGGGAGGGAAGGGGCACCAACCACAGGGACGAAGGGGCAGATGGAGAGAGGAAAATGTTGGGTGGGCCTTAATCAGGTACGGGACAGTGTTTCTCATGCTCCTTGACCGCAGCCTCGAAAGCAGTTTATAACTGCTCCTCCCTACAGAGCGGTGTGTCACAGTACATAGAGAGCACTGTCACCCTCGAAAGATAAGGGTCGACTGTGTCATGTATGTCCTGTGAGGCTTCTGCAGGGATCCTCTGCCCCACAGGAGTGTCCCTTGTGGTAGCAGGAGCGAATGATGAGGGTGTGGTACTGGCCGTCAGCCTAGTCGTCCCTTCGAACGATACAACCTTCTGAACTGCTACCTTGTGATTGGACCTGAGGTGGCGGCGCATGGAGGTGGTCCCGTAGCTGTACAGACCTGGTTTTCCACGACTGAGTATAACCTTGCACTCAGTGCATCTAACCTTGTCCGCCCGAGACTTAGGTACACCCCCGATGGTGGTAAAAAGGTGCCACACCCAGGATTCATGCCGGGAGCTGGAGAGAGGAACTTCCAGTACCTCATCCTTGTATTTGTATTTGTATTTGTTTATTTATAATGTGCAAACCATCAGGCCCGGGGGCATCAGGGCGCAATTTGTACAAGGTTACAAGAAAAAAACACAGGCAGAGAGATTACATTACAAAATTTAACAGTATCAGCATAATAAAAATCTTACTAATTACATATATTACATAGGTTACAGTGCAACCAGGATTAACAGAGGATGTATCCTAGGGTGAGCTGAGATAGTTAGCAGCGGTAGTGGGCCAGAAATGGTATCAGGGGAAGCGGACCAGAGTAAGTAGGACAGAGATGTCGAACATGTCTTATTGCTGGTCAAAGAGCCAAGATTTGGTTTTGGTCTTTAAGGTGTTGAAGGAGTCTTCGGCTCTGATAATAGCAGGGAGGGTGTTCCATAGTTTAGAGGCTAGGACAGGGAAGCTGGTGCCTCCCGCCTTTTGAAGCTTAAACCTGGGGATCATTAGGCAGTAAGTCTGAGCAGTTCTTAATGGTCGGGCAGTAGAATGGCGCGATAGCCGACTGCAGAGATAGATCGGGGCCTTGTTAGCTAGGCATTTGTGTGTGAGGGCAAGAGTTTTTAAAGAGATTCTCTGCTTCACAGGTAACCACTTTAGGCTGGTTCTGGCATCTGAAATGTGGTGGTTACAAGGGATGTTCAAGGCCGCTCGAATGGCATTATTCTGGGTAGTTTGGAGTTTGGACAGGTTCTCTTGGCTGGTGCCTAAGTAACGAGCACTGCAATAATCAATTTTAGCCATAATAAGTGTTCTGGCTAGTGTGACACGGTTGGGGGTGGTGAGAAACGGTCTGCAGGCTGAAATGAGTTTGCACGCATAGGCAGAGGCAGACCTGACTGCATTTGTTTGTCTAGATAAGGATAGGCTGGAATCCAGGTAAAAGCCTAATGTTTTGGTTTCCTTCGAGACTCGAATGGAGTTGCCGTCTATGGTGAATGACTGATAAGACGGCTCAAGTTTGCTCAGGCGTTGTGAGGTACCCAAGATAAGGAGCTCCGTCTTATCGTCGTTTAGACATAGCTGGTGCTGGGCCATCCAAGCTTGGATGACCAGGTAGACGTCATTGAGGGCCTTGGTGTCAGCTAGATAATCAGCTGTGATGGGAATGAGTATCTGGGTGTCGTCCGCATAGTTGGTGTAGGAGACACCCAGATAGTCAAGCACATCAAAGAGTGGTTTCGTAAAGATATTGTAAAGTGTAGGTGACACGCAAGAACCCTGAGGTCCCCCGCAATGAATAGGGGAGGGATACGCGGCTGCGGAAGGTGCAAAGACCCTCATGGATCTGTTGCTCAAGAAGGATTTGATCCAAGCCGCAGTGGACGGTGAGAAGTTGGCAGCAGAGTGGAGGTGCCTGCAAAGGATCTGGTGGTTGACCAAATCAAATGCGGCGGAAAGGTCGAGGAGTAGTAGCATTGCTAATTTGCCCTTGTCCTTCAATCCTTCGATCTGAGTTTTTAGGTCTAATAGAGCCGTTTCGGTCCCATGTCTGGGCCGAAATCCGGATTGTCGTAGACCTAACAGATTGTTCGATTCGAGATAGTTTTGGATCTGCAGGTAAGCTGCGCGGTCCAGTATCTTAAGCAGAAACTGTACTGTAGTAATAGGTCGGAAGTTCGTGGGAATACTTGGGTCTAGAGAAGGTTTTTTTATTAGCGGGATCACCCACGCGTCCTTAAGGTTGTCCGGGACAATACCTGTTTTAAAGAAGGAGTTAATGAAGGCTGTAATGAATGGAGCTAAATCCTGGGCAGAATACTTAATGATGGGAGCTGGGCATGGGTCACCTTGGCAGTTGGACGGTTTAATCCTCAGGATGATGTTTTCTACCTCAGTGACAGTGAGCCGTGAGAAGGTGAAGGGTTTAGTGTTAGCAGTGTTTGAAAGGGTGGGCCTGGTAGGGGAGAGTGAGCGGTTGTCACGCTTCAGGCTGTCCTGCTTTTCTTTAATTTTGGATTGAAGCATAGAGATTTTGTTTAGTAAGGCTGCTTGAATGTTAGCACACCATTTGCTGTCTTTCGTGCATGTGTCTGGAGGGGAGACTGGGGTTTCAAGCTCTTTTAGGATTCTAAAGAGTTCCTTGGAGTTTGAATCGGCTTGCAGAATACGATTGTTAAGCAACTCTTTTTTAGCAGTGATGATGGCATCTTTATAAGTAAGGGAGGCGAGGAGGAAGCCATGTTTATGCTCATCAGACGGGTGGTTTTTCCAGCAATTTTCCGCACAGCGTTTAGCTTTGCAGAGGATTCTTAGCTGTGGAGTGAACCATGAGTTAAGATGTGCTTGCGGTTTGGCCTTCCTAGGTTTGATTGGTGCTATAGAGTCTATAGCCGTGAGCATAGTTTTGTTATAGGTGTCTGCTAGGGAGGTGGGATCAGAACATGAGTTAGTAGCCGCATTAAGGAATGGGAGTAACAGTGGGAGGAGTTGTTCCTTCGTTATATTTTTTTTATTGTGAGTGGGGATTGCTGGGGCTATTGGTGTCGGGGCTCGCGGGGTAGCTTGAATGTTAAACGTTATGATGTGATGGTCGGACCATAAGCATGGGGAGTTGTTGAGGACCTGGATGTTGCAGTTGGAGCCGGCTAACGAATCGATGGTCCTGCCTTTGATATGGGTCAGTTCTTGGATGTACAAGGTGAGGCCTAGGTCTGTGAGAACATTCTCCAGATCAGTTGCCACGGGATTTTTTGGGTCGCCACGACCTAAATTAAGGTCGCCTAAAATGATTGTTTGTGAGTTGTTTTTCGTTTTGTCAAGAAGGAGAGTGGAAATTTCGCTGACAAAGGTGGGTGCCGGACCTGGGGGCATGTAGATAAGGTGAAGGGTGGCCGTTTGGATGGGTGTTAGTAATAATTCGATTGACAGCAGTTCGGCTGATTCGAGTTTGGAATCGGATACCACTCTTAGGTCAAGGGAATTTTTGTGGATGAAGGCCACGCCGCCGCCTCTAGTTTGTGCAGAGGAGCGGTCACAGAGTGTGATGCCATAGTCAGGTGGTAAGGCTAGGGATAGAGAGGGGCCAGATGCGGCGTGTAGCCAAGTTTCGGATATGGCGATGAAGTCAAGGTCAGCAGTGGTGATGAGGTCGGCTATGTCAAGAGCGTGTGCTGTGAGAGATCTAGCATTGATGAGGGCGCCTTTGAACACAGGCAGTTTAACCCCTGTGGTCTTAGTTTTGCAAGTAGCGGTGGGCGAGGGTGGGCTGGGTAGAGTATGTGGGGTTTGCTTGGTGGCGTTAGTGCGGGAGTGACGAATGCGGAATCTAGTGCCCAGTCTCTTATTCCTGAGAATGAGGGGGCAAGGTTGGTTGGGAGTGGGTTTCGTGGCAAAGTGTTCCAGCCAGAGAGCTGGGCCATTAAGGTATTGGTTAATCTGGTTGCTAGGCTGGTGAGCGCCTACGGTAGTTGCTGAGGGGCTCGTTATAGGGGTCATAGTCATGGTAGGTGAAGCTGGGTTGTGTAGGTTCGGGCAGGCCAGATTATTAACCCCAAGGGTTAAGGTAGTTGCCGTGGGTAGTTGAATGACTAGGGCAGCGTGTGTGGCTAGAATGTAGTGCAGTAGAAGGCGCACATTGACGTTCATGATGGTGGTGCTAGCTGCCTGAATGGGGTAGCTATGAACTTGTTGACAAGGGACAAGATTGGGTCTCATAGATGGGACAGGTGTGACAATGGCAATAAGTGCAGATGCTATAATATGACTAGAAGCCTGGAAGAGGCATTGCAAAATGCAGCGCAGCTATGTTTGGGTGTCAGGCTCATTAAATACAATAGTGCGGAGTGCACCAGGCAAAGGTGTTGCAGTTAGGCTGGAGTGCACCTAGTGGTATCTAGTTGTGACACGTTACAGTGGGCTAGAATGCACACGGCAAGGCAACACCTAAATTTGACATATCACAGTGGCCAAGTAGCACGCACCTAAATAGGGATATCACAATAGCTAGAATGCACAGGTCACGGCAGCCCTAAATTTGACTAATCACAGGCTGAAGCACAGGGCAGTAACACACACCTAAATTTGACGTGACCCAAATCACGCAAAGGCACAGCACAGTTTAAAATGGTCTGAAAGCGACCTTAGGCACAACAGTTTAAAATGGTCTGAAAGCGACCTTAAGGCACAACAGTTTAAAATGGTCTGTAAGCGACCTTTAAGCACAACCTTAACACAGTTGAAGTGGTCTGAAGGCGACCATGAGGCACAACGCAGTTTGAGTGGAGAACTAACAGCAGCCTAGACGTGTGCAGATTAGGGTCGAGGACATAAGCTTGCTAAGCTTTGTATGAGAACAGATGTTTAAAGCGGGCGAGTTTGATTGGTCAGTGGGCTAAATAGTGTGCAAGTGCAGTTACAATACAAGGAGGCAGAACTACAGTTAAGGTATAGTGACCGTATTAAATGCCGTGACAGTTGTAGAGGGCAGCAGAGGCGTAATTGAAGGCTAGGTACGAACAAGACCATCAGAGTAGCGTGACTTGTACACAGACAGAGTAGCGGGCATACCCTGTAAGATGCTCTGTGTGCAAAAGCAGGTTCAATACTACCTGAGAACGGGCATAGACAGGCATGTGCAGTACAGGTAAGCCAGGTCAAATGTGTAATGATCTTAAAAGAGTGTTGATGGGATGATGCCCTGAGGGGAGCGACCAAGAGCGGCTCAATAAAGCATACATAACAGGCCAGCAACATAATAGCAAAGTCCACAGAAATCGAGATGTTACCAATGCACCTTACAGATACCCCGCAAGTGCAAGACAAAGTAGGCAACGTTATGTTCAAGGGTCGAAATGGCAGGCAGTGGAGTCAGAGGAGCCTTACCCAAAGGGGACAGAGTCCTGGACGCCTCCGGACAGGCTCCAGACAGGCAGGGATCCTTAGGTCGATGGTCCTTTGGGAGTGGGCCTGCATGTAATTGGCCTAGTAAAGCCAAGGCAAGCCAATCGAGGCAGGCGATGAGATCATGTGGTCGCCGAAGAGTCCGAGAGGGTGCCGGCGGCCATCTTGGATCAGGGATCCCTCGTGGATTCCAATGGTGGCCGAATGAATGTGGCTAAAAGCAGCTTTTGGCTCAAAGTCGGAGCCTGGGAGGATTTTTAGCTTGCTAAATCAGAATTATGGGAATCAATGAGGCAATTTCCGAAGTGGGTGACAAAAACAGACGGGGGTCTGTGGAGGAGGCTAATGTGCCTACCTTGGGCAGAGGTAAGGTCAGCTGGGCTGCTGACCACTGCTCCTGCAGTGGAGGGTGCTCCTGCACCTCCTCTGTCCAGTCTGAAGAGCAGGCTCCAGACAGGCAGGGATCCTTAGGTCGATGGTCCTTTGGGAGTGGGCCGGTGCTCGCCTGCCGGCTTGTAATTGGCCTAGTAAAGCCAAGGCAAGCCAATCGAGGCGGGCGATGAGATCATGTGGTCACTGAAGAGTCCGAGAGGGTGACGGCGGCCATCTTGGATCAGGGATCCCTCGTAGATTCCAATGGTGGCCAAATGAAAGTGGCTAAAAGCAGCTTTTGGCTCAAAGTCGGAGCCTGGGGGGATTTTTATCTTGCTAAATCAGAATTATGGGAATCAATGGGCCTCATTACGACCCAGGCGGTAAGTTACCGCCTGGGCCGTGACTTTACCACCATGGCGTAAACTATGTTTACGCCATGGTGGTTGGCGGATTTACCGCCCCATTCCAACCTTGGCGGGGCGGTAAATCCCCATTTTCCCATTTTCCCTTCCCCATTCCCATTTTTCCCCCTAGGGCATAATGGGAGTGGGGAAGGCGTTAATTACGCCACCGTAAATTACGGTGGCGTAATTAACTCCATGGTCCCTTAGCGCCATGGATTTTAACACCTGCTAAAAGCAGGTGTTAAAACCTCCATGGCGCTAAGGGACCTCGTACTCAGGCGGTAAGGGTCGGCGCTGTTTACGCTGCCGTAAACCCCTTACCGCCTGAGTCGTAATGAGGCCCAATGAGGCAATTTCCGAAGTGGGTGAGAAAAACAGACGGGGGTCTGTGGAGGAGGCCAATGTGCCTACCTTGGGCAGAGGTAAGGTCAACTAGGCTGCTGACCACTGCTCCTGCAGTGGAGGGTGCTCCTGCACCTCCACGCTCCTGTCCAGTCTGAAGAGCAGGCTCCAGACAGGCAGGGATCCTTAGGTCGATGGTCCTTTGGGAGTGGGCCGGCGCTCGCCTGCCGGCTTGTAATTGGCCTAGTAAAGCCAAGGCAAGCCAATCGAGGCAGGCGATGAGATCATGTGGTTGCCGAAGAATCCGAGAGGGTGCCGGTGGCCATCTTGGATCAGGGATCCCTCGTGGACTCCAATGGTGGCCGAATGAAAGTGGCTAAAAGCAGCTTTTGGCTCAAAGTCGGAGCCTGGGAGGATTTTTAGCTTGCTAAATCAGAATTATGGGAATCAATGAGGCAATTTCCGAAGTGGGTGAGAAAAACAGACAAGGGTCTGTGGAGGAGGCCAATGTGCCTACCTTGGGCAGAGGTAAGGTCAGCTGGGCTGCTGACCACTGCTCCTGCAGTGGAGGCTGCTCCTGTACCTCCGCGCTCCTATCCAGTCTGCTTGGTCCACCTCTGTATCACCATGCCTGTTCACCTCTCCAGGCCCTCCAGATGGTGGTGGTGGTGGTGTTGGAGGGGCAGCTGCAGTGACCATGGAAGCAATTCTGTCAAGATGCACAGAATCAGAGAAAGCCAACAGACAGCAGAACCAGCAGCAGGTGCTCTCGCCTGGACAGCCAGAAACACAATGAGGAGTAGTAATGGGTGGGTCCCTTTAGAGGGGCTGTCCGCATAAAACATGGTCTAGGTCCTCTGCAAGGGTGAAGTTTCAACTTCAAACACCCTGGATTGGCCAAAAATACAGTTTTAAATTGTCTGGGGGTATGGATACTGTCCGCGGATGCTCTCGACACAGTGCTTGGGTCCGGTCACATGAATGACATCCCTGGGTGGCCGTGGACAGGATTGTCCTGCGGACACCTATTGCGCAGGAGACAGCATGTGCATGTGTGCTAGTGTCTGTAGGACAGGGCGAAGTCCCCAAACTAATTAAATATGGGACATGTAAATTTCAGACATTGCCAGGGCTTGTGGGTAATTAATTCTGGGGCGATTCGCGCAAGTCAGACCTCTGTGGATTCCCACAGGTGTCTTCTTTCTTTTCAGAAATGCATGGGGTCCCCTGTGTTCCTTGGTGGCTGTAACACCCCAGGCCCAAATCTGTAAATTGTCCACAAGAGCAAATTCCTGCAAAATCTGCTCCCCCAAAACACTTGGGGTTACCAGTGGTTTAGCCTTTTCCCTTTGCACCAGGTAGGTGCACCCACACATGTGAGGTACCATTTTCCTCAGGACACCTGTGGAAAGGCGGGAAGGTAGGACATGTGTTGTTGGTGGCGTGTTTCGGTGGTTTGAAGGTGTGAAATGTCTAAAAATTGAGGTTTATTTCTCTGCATTTTGGACTTTGCCAGGGATTGTGGATTCCCACGGGTGTCTTATTTTCAGAAATGCATGGGGTTCCCTGTTTTCCTTGGTGGCTGCGACACCCCAAGCCCAAATCTGTGGGTTGTCCACAAAGCCAAATCCATTCTTCCCCAGGGAATTTGATGTAGCAGTGGCTTGGCCTTCTCCATTTGCGCCCAGGTAGTTGCACCCCCACATGTGAGGTACTGTTTTCATCGGGACACCTTTGGGAATGTGGTAAGGTAGGACATTTGTTGTTTTCTCTTGGTTTTTATAACGTTTTCATACATTTGCTACTGCACTTTGTTACACAACCCTTTCCTTTCCCAAATGTGACCTACATTTAGTTGTGGCTTTAGGCACTGTACGCTTTTGTAACCTGCACAAGTCACCTACCCTTCAAAACATCTGCCTGTGCTCTTTTAAAAAATGTATGCTTGCCATTCCTCACCACATTTGTTTTCCTTATTTACACATGCTAAGTACGTCTGTTTAGGCTGTCAGCACAGAACTCCTGTGTATCATGGCGCCGTTTTTTGGCTTGTGGTATTGCTTGTTTTGTGAAACACTACAAAAAATGTGTGATTTCCTAACTGGAAGAGTCGGGGAATGTAGCGGGGCATTGCTTTTCTCAATATTCACAGAAGCCATTACCTTAGGTGCAACCATGTCCAGCACATACCTTTTATATCTGTCATTTTTCCAATTTTTCCCCAAACTATGGGAATTTTCCTTACATAGTTGTTGCCTGACCTGCGCAAATCAAGCCTTCCTAAATTTGTAATTTTGTCTACTTTTCAGAAATGTATGCCTTTCTGACTTCCCATTCAGCTTTCCTACCTCTTCCATTCCGTCCACGCATGTCCTATTGGTAAAAAAGGGTAAAATCGCCTACCTCTCACAAAACTGATGGTAACCTTATAAAAATTTGTTTTTTGGTTTTCACTCAACCTGTTCTTGAAAGCCTGAAAAATTGCGGTTAAACACAACCAGTGAGTCGAGGGATGAACCGATAAGAACCAGGTTGTGATGAGTGAGGATCGCAAAGTGGCAAGTTTTGGAACAGAAAACGTTGAACTGTGAATGAACTGTATAGAGGGTTAAGGGTATAGAGGGTTAAGGGGAGACCAGCTAAAGAGGGAAACATGCCCAACGTGGGTACTAACTCGAGAAACTGTGGTTGCTCCTCTTCCAGAAACCAGAAGGCCAAAGGAAAGCCACCAAAGGAACTCAAAGTGGTCATACGTGAGAATCGAGCAAAAGTCCTGTACAATCGAAAGACTTTGATCCGCAGGTTGGCTAAAGGCAAGGCAAGGGAAGTGAATCCTGAATTGTGAAGGAAACAAGGGGACGTGAATCCCGTGAACATTTGAAACCAATTAGAAAATATTGAAAAGGATATAGTGAACCCAGAGGAGGGATGCCAGTGAAAAGGGACAAAGTCTAAAAGTCCTGAGAAACAGACTGTTGACAGAGGGAAACCCAGAAGAGGGGTGCCTAGCGAACTGTGTGAACAAATATTGAGAAAAGTAAGGGAGCTAAATCCTGCTAAGAAAAGAAAGGCATAGTAAACCCGGAGAAGTAAGACTGAGATCTGAGAAGGGTCAGAGCCAAATGAGGGAGAGCCGGGGTGAAGCTAATACTCAAACCTTGGCCGCCGAGAGAGGTCCGAGCCTGAATGAGGGTGATCCAGGGGTGAAGTCATCGCCCATGTGCTAGCAGTCGAGAAAGGTCCGAGCTCGAACGAGGGAGATCCAAGAAGTGAAGCTATCACCCAAAGTTTAGTGAGAAGAGAATAGAGATACAAAGTAAGAAGGGTCAGCCCAGAAGAGGGGGATGCAGGGGTGAAAACCATCACCCTACTTGAACTATAGCTAAAAGCTGAGAAGGGTCAGCGCCCAGACGAGGGGGACCCAGAGGGGAACAATTATCACCTGAAAGGTTTATTATTTGTTAAAGGAACTTTTGTTTTGCTTGTTTGAACATATCAAGCCCTCAAGGGTATGTGACTTTCGAGAGGAAATGAGACTTGGCCATCGAAGAACCTGAAAGCCGAAAAGAACTGTTGTCTCGTGCCAGAGAAGCCCGATGCTGTACTGTGCTCCACCAACTCCACCTTACCCCATGCTCAAAACGCTTACCCCATGCTCAAAACGTGAGGAAGGGAGAGCCAGGCTATCGACCGCCTGACATTATTTGAGAACACTTCTTTTTTCTTGAAACTTATCCCACACCCTTTTGTATCTAGCGTAAGGAATTGGTAATAGGTTTTCTTAGAACAGGACCTTTTGTTTGGCACAAAACCAAAAGGACTGCCTTATTTTCATTTGATGGCTGGCTCTTGCTCCCATTTTAGATTAGGATTAGATTAGGCATTTTCCCAACCTGCATACACCTGCCATTGTTCAAATAAACACCCTTGAACTGTGATCATTTGTGTCAGTCTTACTTGCTGTCACCATGAGTTCCTTACAACAGACAATTGGAGTGACTAAAACGTTTTGGAAGCTCTACCCACTCTATGTCCTTCGAAGGGATGGTTTCTAGGTCTGGGATTAGATGGAATAAATCCAGTAGCCACAATATATTGAAAAAGGGACTATGGTCCGTTGGCGCCATTTCCACGATTTTCAGATATTTAGAGGGAGACTCAGTACCGTTCATTGGCAAATGACCAGACCGTTGCTGACCTGCCCGTTTATGCCATGGGATGGCTTTGTTGTTCATCAGCCTAGGCTCCCCTGCTTAGCCATCTTTATCTTGATGCTTGTGTTGTGAGGTGTTTGGATTTGTTCAGCTGAGGGACGTGCTTTGTCTAGGCAAGGGCTGGCCAGCAGTTCTTGTAGCAGGAGATGATTTGGGGCCTAAGCCGAGTTTCTTCTTTTGTTGTCCCTGTAGTAGCTGTTTCATTGTCCTCTGAAAATTTGTTGTTTGTGGGCCAGCTGCCACAGAGGAGGCCGCATTTACGGGAGGAAGCCGAGTCCCACCACCCTCCCCCAGTTCCTGGGTGATTGCCTAGAGGTCGTGGGGCCACGCAATATTATCTCCCTTATAGTGCCATCTGTTCATATGTTTGTAACTGCGTGTTTTCCACTTCCTAGAGTCCCGCTGCCAGCAATACTCAGCTGTCGTTTAGCTGTATGGTAACTACTAGTTTTAATTTTTGGTTGTACAGCCCCTCCTTACTGCAAGTGCTGAGTTATCAAGGTGTGCTTCTTCCGAGATAGTCTGCAGGTTCCATTTGGTGCGTTGAGCATGGCCTGCTCTATGGCAATGATTTCAAGAGCTTGTTCCCTAGAGCTGGCTGTAAATCTAAAAGCTTCTACCACAGTTTCTCGAGTTACCAGATCGACCACCTTGTTGGTTCCAGAGGGCACAGTGGGATGTTTTGCCTTCTTGTTAGCCTGGGGGTTATGGAGTCCTTTAAAACACTCCCAATGGTTGTTAGTGCTCAGGCGCACTTGCTGGTAGTTAGGGATCAAGCCATTCCTATTAGAGGCCATGATAGTGTCAACCACAAGGCAAAGCCTGCGGTTAGTTTCACACTGGGCATCAGCCATTTCTCTGCACAATACGAATAGTGAGTCAAGCCTGCTTGTTAGAGAATTCCAGACTGGGGTCCCTGGCTGTTAGGAAAGATTTCTTAATTGTGGGTAATTTTCCTTCCATGTGGCAACCCCTTAACTTTTTGCTGTTGTTTTCACCATGATCTAGACTTTGCCAGAGAAGTGCAGCCTTCTGCCGCACTCCTCTGGGCTTTCGCTCCATTCTTACGGGGAAACTGACATGCCCTTAAGACAGTCAGTACCGGGAAACGCTGTTTTCCGTAGTTTCTTTATCATGTTGCAGCTTTCGCGCAACATGGCACAAGAGGGCACTGTAAGCTAAGTTACTGCTCTCTTGGGTCTCTAGTCTTCTACAGGCCCCAAATACTCTCTTTGGATTGTAAATGAACGGTGCAAGTGAATCACGGACGGGATTGGTGGCAGCGATTGTTTCTTGTGTTTTTGAGCTCTTTTTGGCGTTTTCCAAAATGGTGGCCTGGCTCCCAAAATGGCCAGACCATGAGGCTCTTTGTCCTGTCCGCTGACCGTCTTGCCCCCTTCACCTCCCCCAGGTCGAGCCGACCCGGGGCCTTCCTTATTTGGGCATGTACTTTCCCGCGAAATACAGATGCTTTCGCAGGCTTCTACAGGCCTGGTGTGTGCCTCCAGGATGGGGGCTGGGATGTCTGGTCCCAATACACATGCTGGGCACCAGAGAGTCTAGGGTGGTGTGAATGCCTTGGACCCCCGTGGTCCATGATAAGGTCCACAGATGGTGTGAGTGTTTTATGAGGGGATCTCCCATTGGGTCCCCTCCGTTTTGGCGTGAAGGGAACCGTGGATAAGAGGGGGCTGGAAACGCCACTACCAGGTTGATCTCCTGAGTTCTCACGAACAAAGGAATACAGGAGCCAAGTATCCTGCAACCCCGAGGCTGAACCGAGGAATCACTGGTGACCCGCTGAAGGACTGCTCCTCTGCACTGCTGTCGCTTTGTGAAACCCTTTCTACCTCTGATCGAACGAGAAGGCCTGTACTGGTACTTCGACCCTTGGAATAGTGGGAACAACTATTCTCGGCATCTTCACCATCTCCTGCACGTAAGCCTTCGGAAGTGTCTCTGTGTCAAGATGTGCGTCCCTAGGGCGCTGCGTACCTGTGTTTCCTGTAGGCTTGCGTGCCGGGGTCGCCAGGATGTTGCTTGTAGAACAAAAGATGAGAGGGTAACGCCAGGAACCGGCCCAGGTCCCGTCCTGATTGCAGGATTGAAAATGGGTCCGATTCCTGACGCCACGGGTGAACACTTCCCTGGATTTACGTGGCGCCAGAACAGTGCGAGCACTGAACAGGGAAGGCCGGTAGATGAAGACTGCGAGCTTGAGTGCGTTGCTGATTCTGCAGAATCCTTCTTGAAGATGTGGAGAGAAGCCAGCCGGGACTGTAGTATGGCAGAAAAGGCAGACGGCAAGTAGGACCGAACAAAGGCACCGGAGGCACTGGCACCCAGCACAAGGCAGAGGAGTATTCAGGTAAGGAAGGTGGTCAGGCAGGAGAGGGATAGGAGGTAAGGAGGAATAATGAAGGGACCGGGGGAACCAGGCCAGGACCGGACAATACCCAACCCAAGAGAGCAGACCCCCAACCAAGGAACCTAACCACCAGGGTAAGGGAAGGCCGGGCAAACTGGAAGGAAACAAGGGAGGCAAGAGAGAAGACCAAGGAAGAACAAGGATTTCCAGAAGCGAGCAGGAGGTCAGGACCAAACCGCGTTGAGACGCGGCGAGTTCAGATCCGGAAGCCCCTTTATAGTGATTCGGCACGGAAGCGAGGCTTGACCCGCAATCCGAGTCGGCGCATGCGCGGAATCACAGTATTCGTGGGAACGAGGCTTGGACCACAAGCCCGTTCCCTGCCGCTTCCGCGTATGCACGCATGCACCCCAACTCGCCCGAAGCGGGCTCGCACCCCAAATGAGCGATGAGCTCGGAGAATGCGCCCATGACCAAGGCGAAACCGCGGGTACAGCCGCCAGGCATCACCCCGCCCACGAGGACACAGCCGATCCCGATCCCGGGTGAGTGTCCTAACACCATGCCCCCTCCCAGAAAGACCCGGGGCCCCCGGTCTATAAGGATGGCGTAAATAGAACTCACGCACCAAACGGGGAGCATGGACATTCCCAACAGGTTCCCAAGTGCGGTCACAAGCCGAATACCCCTCCCAATCCACCAGGAACTGCAATTGACCCCGATGGAAACGAGAATCACAGATTTCTCGGACCTCATATTCAGGAACACCCTGCACCTCAATGGCTGCAGGACGAGAGCCCGAGCGCCCATAGGGGTCCTCCAGGTGAGCCTTAAACAAGGAGACATGAAACACAGGATGCACCCGCCAAGATGGGGGTAAATCCAGTTTGAATGCCACCGGGGAAATCCGTCTAGTAATCCGGAAGGGTCCTAGGAAACGGGGAGCAAATTTCGTAGGTAAATTGCAAACAGGTAAGTTCTTGGAAGAAAGCCACACCTTCCCACCAACCTTGAATATAGGTTCCGGGGTACGCCTCCTATCTGCCTGGACCTTCATGTCCTCACGTGCCTTGACCAGGGTACCAGTCGCCTGGGCATGCAGTCTTCGGATCTCTTGAATCAGCTGATCAGCAGAGGGAACCGCGCTTGGTCGTACAGGAACAAACGGAAAAAGTCTAGGACTGAGTCCATAGGTACAAAGAAAGGGGCTTACTCCAGTTGCAGAATGAATCAAGTTGTTGTAAGCTACCTCAGCAAAGTCCAGTTGCAATGCCCAGTTGGTCTGAGAGGCGTTGGAGAAACAGCGCAGATATTGTTCCAACGTCTGATTGGTCCTCTCCGTCTGTCCGTTGGACTGTGGATGATAGCCGGAACTAAGTGCTCGATGTATACCCAGGTGATGACACAGTTGTTTCCAAAAGGATGATATGAACTGGGAACCGCGGTCCGAGATTATCTTATCAGGTAGTCCATGCAACCGGTAAATGTTGTGCAGAAATGCTCGGGCCATGGAACTCGCAGAGGGAACTTTAACAAAAGGGATAAAATGAGCCATCTTGGAAAAACAGTCAACTACTACCATAATGTATGTGAAGCCCTCGGAAGGAGGTAGTTCCACTATGAAATCAGTGGCTATGGTGTGCCAAGGATAGGGCGGTGTCTCGATGGGTTGGAGTAGACCGAGTGGTTTCCTTCTGGGTATCTTTACTTGTGCACATACTGGACAGCATTCCACGTATTGTTTAACTTGTTTGGCCAATCCTGGCCACCAAAACTGTCGGGCGACAAGTTCTTGTGTAGCACGTATGCCCCGATGACCCCCAATCTTCGAATCGTGAAAAGCATTCCGAAGAGAGTCGGTGGGTGCATACAATCTACCACTGAAGTAGAGCAATCCCTCGTTCTCACTAACTTGGGGCAATTTCAATAATTCAGTTCTGTAAGGGTCTGCCAATGTTTCCTGTAAGAACGTATCCAGGCAATGAGACACTGAAAACAAGAAATGTTCTGGGGCTAGCAATAACTGGTTCTGGCTGTCTTGCTTGATGTCTTCCAAGGAGCGAGACAACGCGTCTGCTTTCAGATTCTGAGCATTTGGTATGTAAGTGATCGTGAAATCATAATGAGAAAATAAAAACGCCCAACGGGCCTGACGGGAATTGCGACATTGAAGAGATCGTAGATACTGTAGATTTCTATGGTCGGTACGGACCTCAACAGGAAATTGGCCTCCCAAAAGATGATGGCGCCATTCCTCAAAAGCCAATTTGATGGCTAAAAGTTCCTTCTCGATCACGGCATAATTCCGTTCGCTCGACGTTAGTTTTCGGGAAAAATAAGCCACTGGGAATTCAACATCCGACTGCGGGTCCTTCTGTAGCAGAACTGATCCAACGGCGAAATTCGACGCATCTGCTTCCACAATGAATGGTCTACTTTGGTCGGGATGATGTAGGATTGGAGAGGTGCTGAAGGCGTCTTTGAGACGTTCGAACGCATTGGTGGCTTCCTCATTCCACACAAACAACGTCTTACTGCTGGTTAAACTGGTTAAAGGTGCTGTGAGATTGGAAAAACCTGGTATAAAGCGCCTATAAAAATTGGTGAATCCAAGGAATCGCTGAAGGGCCTTCACATCATTAGGTCGTTTCCATTCTTGAATAGCCCGTGACTTAGTTGGGTCCATCTGTATGCCAGAACGGCAAATCACGTACCCAAGGAACTCAATCTTGTCTTGATTGAAGAGACATTTCTCAATCTTGGCGTACAAGTGGTTCTGACGTAAACGGTTGAGAACTTCTTTGACATGTATGATGTGTTCCTTCTCATTCTTTGAGAAAATCAGTATAACATCTAGGTATACCCATACTGATATTCCGAATAAATCCGAAAATATGTCATCCATTAAACGCTGAAAAACGGCTGGGGCATTGCATAGTCCGAAAGGCATTACACGATATTCATAGTGCCCTAAGGGTGTCTTAAAAGCCGTCTTCCACTCGTCACCAGTCTTGATTCGTACCAGATGATATGCCCCTCTTAAGTCCAACTTAGTAAATATACAGGCAGAATGCAAGGATTCCAGGATATCACGTATTAGAGGCAATGGATATCTATCCTTCCGAGTAAGTTCGTTTAACTGCCGATAGTCCACACAGGGACGTAACGTACCCTCCTTTTTCTTGACGAAAAACAGCGGAAATCCCGCAGGAGACTTGGAAGGGGTGATATACTGTTTCTGAAGGCAGTCGTTGAGATATTCTTGTAAGGCTGTTCTTTCTTGTGGGGATAAGGAATACACTCGTCCATGTGGAATCACGGATCCTGGCAACAGATCTATGGCACAATCAAAACTTCTATGAGGAGGCAGGGGTATGTCCCTAGGTTCCGAAAACACAGAGGAATAATCTGCATATTCATAAGGTATGGTAGACAACAGGCATACACTAGATGTTCCATTCACCTCTGTCTGCGTGGCAATTGTAGATATCCCAACTGATAACCTTGCGGAGGAACAATCCAGCAAACAACGATCCGAATTAAAGGTCAATGTACGGGTTACCCAATTAACCTTAGGGTTGTGGTACAACAACCAGGGTAAACCCAACACGATCGGATAAGATGGTGACTTAATCACATCCAAAAAATATGTTTTCCAGATGTTCATTGATCCGCAACTGCAGAATTCCGGTGTGATGTTGAATGGGACCAAAAGACAAAGGTGTACCATCAATGACCTCAATCGGTGTAGCTTGCCTTTTCTTAAGTAGAGGAATCTGGTTCTTCTTGACGAACTCAACATCGATATAGTTGCCAGATGCACCACAATCTAGAAGACCCATGATTTCAGTTGACTTATCCTGCCACAGTACTTTAATTCGGAGTACCAAGAGGGCTGCGGGAGACATGGGCAGTAAGATCCCATCGGTATCCGGAAGGGCTGGTGTGAACGGTAGGCCTGTCATTGCCTTCCTTATACCTGACAGGCCTACTAGTTTTCCGACTTCCTGAGTGGTCGTAACTGACAAGTACCCAGATAGTGCCCGGAGGCACCGCAATATAGGCACAAATTCAAGTCCCTTCGACGTTTCCTCTCTTTCGCGGACAAAGGTCCCCTGAGTGCCCCCAATTGCATGGGTTCCGGACCCGTTTCTGCTGTACTTGAAGCGCCAGTAGGTGATGGAAAAGACCTGGGGTACGGCTTCTCCAACCGACGTCTTTCCCACTTCCGCTCGGCCAAACGGTGATCGATTCGTAGGAACTGTTCCTGAAGTACCTGTAAAGTATCTGGTTCTGGTATATGAAGAAGTTCGTCCGTGTACTCCTCTCTCAGACCACGCCGAAAAAGCGTCTTCTGTGTTACTTCTGGCCATTGAGAATCCGCCGCCAATTGACGGAACCGACCAATGTATGAGATCAGATCACTTGAACCCTGCTTTAAATCCATCAATTGGTTTTGTGCTGAGGCGGCCAAGTTAGGTGACTGGAATACTTCCAAAAACGCTTTCTCGAAGGCGGCAAAATCACCCAGTATTGGGCTGTTTACTGACACCAAAGGAGCTGCCCATGCAAGCGCATTTCCAGTTAGATTCCCTAGAATATACCCAATCTTCGCCTTCTCGTCGGTGAAATGGGAAGCCCGGAACAAAAAATGGATCCTGCAATGGTTACAAAATTCGGCCACTCTTCTAGAATCCCCGTCGAACTTCATGGGTGTCGTCTGTGCCATGGCAGAATCAGCCTGGGTTGTGGTGCTAGTCCTATGCACCACCATCTGACGTAGAGTCTCGTTTTCTAGACGAAGTGCTGTCATTTCAGACCTTAAAGACCTGATTTCGTCCCTCAGATCAGAGGTTTCCTCCATCTCTGGGTCTGACTCGGAGGTTAGGCGTCTCAATCTGTCAAGATGTGCGTCCCTAGGGCGCTGCGTACCTGTGTTTCCTGTAGGCTTGCGTGCCGGGGTCGCCAGGACGTTGCTTGTAGAACGAAAGATGAGAGGGTAACGCCAGGAACCTGCCCAGGTCCCGTCCTGATTGCAGGATTGAAAATGGGTCCGATTCCTGACGCCACGGGTGAACACTTCCCTGGATTTACGTGGCGCCAGAACAGTGCGAGCATTGAACAGGGAAGGCCGGTAGATGAAGACTGCGAGCTTGAGTGCGTTGCTGATTCTGCAGAATCCTTCTTGAAGATGTGGAGAGAAGCCAGCCGGGACTGTAGTATGGCAGAAAAGGCAGACGGCAAGTAGGACCGAACAAAGGCACCGGAGGCACTGGCACCCAGCACAAGGCAGAGGAGTATTCAGGTAAGGAAGGTGGTCAGGCAGGAGAGGGATAGGAGGTAAGGAGGAATAATGAAGGGACCGGGGGAACCAGGCCAGGACCGGACAATACCCAACCCAAGAGAGCAGACCCCCAACCAAGGAACCTAACCACCAGGGTAAGGGAAGGCCGGGCAAACTGGAAGGAAACAAGGGAGGCAAGAGAGAAGACCAAGGAAGAACAAGGATTTCCAGAAGCGAGCGGGAGGTCAGGACCAAACCGCGTTGAGACGCGGCGAGTTCAGATCCGGAAGCCCCTTTATAGTGATTCGGCACGGAAGCGAGGCTTGACCCGCAATCCGAGTCGGCGCATGCGCGGAATCACGGTATTCGTGGGAACGAGGCTTGGACCACAAGCCCGTTCCCTGCCGCTTCTGCGTATGCACGCATGCACCCCAACTCGCCCGAAGCGGGCCCGCACCCCAAATGAGCGATGAGCTCGGAGAATGCGCCCATGACCAAGGCGAAACCGCGGGTACAGCCGCCAGGCATCACCCCGCCCAAGAGGACACGGCCGATCCCGATCCCGGGTGAGTGTCCTAACACTCTGGGCCATCCAGCAGACTGCCCAGCCTACCCAGGAGCCTTGCTCTGTAACCGCCATCAGGTTGTGTTGTATTACGAGTCCTTGTCACTCTCACACGATTCGTACACTTGGCATTCCCAGGTCTGAAGTGAGTAGTGTACATTTGGCTGAAATACACACGGCCGCTCCGTTGCCCTGTTGTGGTAACAAACCGTGCGGGTTCACTGCGTTTGGGACGTCCTCAACTCAACTTCTGCTGCTGCGGAATCTACACGACGACGAGACGTCCCCTGCTCCTATCTGAACCTGCCAGCAGTGAAACTGACGCGGAGAAGCCTGGGCCTGCTTGCATCGGGGACCGGTGAGTAGCATCGCTAGGAACTGGTCGCCCTCCTGCAGGAGCCCATAGCTTTTCCCCGCTGTGTCTAACAGCACGCCTTTCCGTACTCGCGCTCTGCTTCTGCCCACAGTGGAGGCTGCGCTTGAGTCGCGGTGCTCTGTTCATCTTCATTTGTTCACCGAACTAAACTGCCCGATTCCCTCGAAGAGACTCCCCTTTTTGCCCGTTGGCACCAGCTTGTGCAGGTACTTTTGAGCACAAGGCTCCACTCTTCGTAGGGCTTGGACTTCCTTTTAGTTAGGTGCCTCTGAAGGCGGACTGGGTCTAATTATTATTTGCACTTGCTGTTTTCCTCCCCATCAAGGTGGTCTACACATTTCGTGCGTCTAACTCGTTAGACTCGTTTGTATTTGTATATATATTGTATTGGTTTGGTATGTGTTGGTGTACTAGAGTTTTATCGTGATTTCTCGCTACGGTCATTGTTGCAAAGGCCTTGTAATAAACGTCTATATATTTTTAATATAACACCTGCTTGGAGTAATTTGTAAGCGTCCTTGCTTTGTGTGCTCATTGCAGGCTTTCAGTCACCCTCACCCTGTCATGATCTCTGCTTCCAAAAGGTCAGGGTTTTCCCAACTCCCTTGGAAGCAGATCCATAACCCAGGTTCCGAGTGCCAACCAGTCCCAATTGGGACCTTTTGGACCCAGTCCTGGTGCCAGTGGCACCAGGCTCATAAATATGCCCAGTCCCAGCGCTGGAAGCGCCGGGCTCATAATACTTGGGTGGACTTACCTGCAGCAGACCATGCTGCTTACTTGCCTGCCAGTTGAGCCTCTGATCCTCTTCTGTTTGGAACTACTTTTCCTGTTGGGTGGGGCAGGAGCCACTCCCTAGATTCAGAACACTGGAACTCTTCTGGAAAGCAGGAACTCTTTTCTTACCTAGGCGTGGCTGTGGAAGGAGACACCTAAGCACTACAGGAGGCTATTTAAACCACACCCGATGGATGAATCTTGCTTTGCGTTATTCTGCATCCTCTGCAGCAGAACGCTCATCGTGTCTTCTGCATCTGATCCTGGGCCTAAGGAAAAAGGCTTACCATCCTGAATCCAGTCTTCAGCAACACCTATAAAGACAAGAAAGAACAGGTTAGCATTACGGTCTTCAGTGACAGCTCTTCACTTACCTGATCCATCGGCTGTCACCAACGCCTCGCGCTGCATTCCGGCATCTGAAAGACAAAGGCTTACCTACTCTTCGTGCGCTCCGGAGGTCTTCACACTGCATTCCGGCATCTGAAAGACAAAAGCTTACCAACTCTTCGCACGCTCCGGAGGCCTTCGGCGCTGCATCCCGCATCTGAAAGACAAAACAAGGTGCGTTTAAAGACATTGGGGAACTTTAATACTCACGTGCCATTACTCCTTTCCACATCTAACCCAGTGGGTATTCCGGCACCCTGCAGCCGCTCCGAACTTGTACCTGCAAAATAAAAAGACAGTTAGAGCGCATCGTGAAGCAGGCAACAAGCGCTTACTTACGTGCTTCCAGGCGCTTCTATTCATCACACGGGCTCCATCTTCAACTCACTTCAGCCCGTCATCCGCCATCGCCGGAACCCTGCAAAACAAGAAACATCATTACTAAAGACTTTAAAGACATTAGAATTACTCGAAACTTACCGTTCGTGCCGTAGACGACGGACAGCAGTCCTCTGAAGTCAAGAGGCCTGCTCCCCTTATCCAGTGAAGAAACTGGTTACAGCACCCTGCCCCGAGGCAGATGGAGAGCACGGCGTTCACTTACCTAAGACATCTTACCCTTCGAGTCAGACATACAGTGCACAGAGGTCCAGCCCAAAGAGCCAGCCGTGTGTTACACATCACCTTTGAAGATACGGTATACGCCCAGTCAAGACCGGCGCCTCTACGGGAATCAGGTGAGCGTTACAGAACGCAAAGCCTACCACAAAACTCCCGTCCAGGCGCTATGGAAACCTCAGATACCGACCAGCTAGCCCAGTTACTTGGGGAATTAAGGGCAGAAGTGCATGCAGCCCATCAGGAAACGAACGCTCTAAGAAGGGAACTGATTATTTCCAAGGAGCGAACAGATGATCTCGCTAGACAATTGCTACAGTCACAAGCCGGACAGACCCCGTTACCCGCATCTGGGGGAAATCTTCCTTCTACATCCTCTATGAATCCAGTGCAGATCAACCTACCTGGGAATGTATCTCTGGCTCCGCCCGAACGATTTTCTGGTGACCCAAAGAGGTTTTCAGTATTTATCAATCAGTGCCGGTTGCATTTCTTATGCCGGCCAGCAGCCTTTCCAACTGATCAAGCTAAAGTAGCTTTCGTGCTTTCGTACCTTAGTGGCAATGCGGCAGACTGGTCGATCCCTCTAGTAAATCAAGATGATCCGGTCCTCCATGATTTTCAAGCTTTTCAGCTCAGTATGGAAAAACTGTTCGCAAGACATTCACAGGGGCAGGCCTTGGACAATGAGCTTCTTTCGTTGCGACAAGGTAATCAAGACCTTTTGGCTTATATTGCGTCTTTCAACAGACTGATAGTGGAAACTCAATGGCCTGAGGACAAAAGGATTACGCTGTTTTATAGAGGTCTACGTGGAGAGCTCAAAGATGTGTTAGCCCAAGTAGTGAATCCCCCACAAGATTGTTCGGAATATATAGACTTAGTCGTTCAAATAGATCACAGACTGCAGAACAGGAAGGCCGATCGTTCCAAGTTTGATGCTCGAGTATTTTCCAAACCGCCAACTCCTTCCAAAGGAGTAGACTCCGGGGAACCCATGCAAATAGGGGGTCTGAAAGGTCCTCTAACACAAAAGGAGCGGGAAAGGAGAAAACAGTTGCAATTATGCCTCTATTGCAGAAACTCAGGGCACTTTCTTCGAGACTGTCCGGTGAAACCTGCCAAGAAGGCAGTAGGAGCTGCAGTTACCAAAGTTACAAACTCTGAGCAGGGAAACGACCTCGCCCGACAAGAATAGAGGTCCTCTTGCCGAGCGTGAAAACCAGTTCCGTGACCTCGCATTTCGTGATACCTATGGTCCTCATTAGCCCTGATAATCCGGATCGATTACATGCAATTGAAGCTTACGTCGACAGCGGTGCCATCGGCAATTATGTGGATCATGAAATGGTTTTGAGGATGAATCTAACTCTTTGTCCCAAGGCTGTAAAGGACGTCATTACTACGGTGGATGGTACGGAGATAGCCTCCGGGCCAGTAACGCATACCACTCAAGAGGTGACACTAGTAAGTCAAGATGGACACCATGAGAAGATCGTGTTCGATGTGATCAAGGCCCCTCAGTTTCAGATTATTCTAGGAATACCTTGGTTAGAGAAACACAATCCTCTGATCGATTGGCGAGCAAGAACGGTCCAGTTTCCAGAATGTGTCTCTACTTGTCACCCTCCACCTGGTGTTGCACTGGCAGCAATATCTTCAGAGACTCCCCAGTTACCTCCCGAATACCTAGAATACCAAGATGTTTTCCGGAAGGATCAGGCTAACTCTCTACCTCCTCATAGGTCTTATGACTGCCAGATAGACCTGATACCTGGATCTACTCCTCCTTGTAGTAGAATTTATGCCCTCACCGAGCCTGAGAACCTTCACCTTCGACAATACCTGGATCAATACCTGGCAAATGGGTTTATTCGTCCTTCCAAGATCCCTGCTTCTTCAGCTTTGTTCTTCGTTCCAAAAAAGGAAGGAGACCTTAGAACTTGTATAGATTATCGCTCCCTGAACCAGATCACCGTTAAGAATAGATATCCGTTACCTTTGATCCCTGAACTCCCGGACCAAGTCAGAAAAGCATGCATATATACAAAGCTGGATCTTAGAGGAGCTTACCACTTGGTACGAGTAAAAGAGGGCGATGAATGGAAGACGGCCTTCCGCACCAAGTATGGGCTATTTGAATATCAGGTCATTACCTTCGGACTTTGCAATGCCCCGGCCGCCTTTCAATATTTTATGAACGATGTCCTCAGAGAGCTCATAGATGTGTGTGTTGTTGTTTACATTGACGACATCCTCGTTTATTCTTCATCGGAATCTGAACATCGGAAACACGTGAAAATGGTCCTCGAAAGATTGCGTCAACACAAACTTTTCGTTAAATTGGAAAAATGTGTTTTCAACGTGACTGAAGTTGAATTCTTGGGATTCATATTATCACCTGGTGGAGTGCGTATGGATTCAAAGAAGGTCGATGCAGTTCTCAAATGGCCATCACCATCCTCCGTAAAAGGTGTGCAAAGCATGTTAGGCTTCGCTAACTTTTACCGCAGGTTTATCCCCGAATTCTCTCGAATAGTCCAGCCCATCACTGCCTTGTTAAAGAAAAACAAACATTTTGAATGGTCTACCGAGGCGGAACAAGCTTTCCAGGATTTGAAGACTAAATTTATCTCTGCACCAATCTTAAAACACCCTCGCCCCGAACTCCCCTACATCGTGGAAACTGATGCTTCAAGCCTTGCCATGGGGGCAGTTCTATCACAAAAGGACCCGGTAACCAATCAGTTGCATCCCGTGGCATTTTGGTCCCGCAAATTCTCGCCTCCTGAAATCAATTACACGATTACTGACAAGGAACTTCTGGCTATCAAGTCTGCCTTTAAGGTTTGGCGGCATTATCTGCTGGGGGCCCGACACACCGTTACTGTGATTACGGATCACCGAAACCTGCAATATTTGAAAACCGCAAAAGCCCAATCCTCTAGACAACTCCGTTGGGCATTATTCTTTGCCGAGTTTGACTTCATAATTACCTATCGACCTGGTACAAAGAACGGTAAAGCTGATGCCCTTTCTCGGATGGGAGTGGAAGAACACTTGATCAACCCTAAACCTGTACCAATCATTCCCGAACAAATAATTCTGGGTGTAATCGCCACAGAATCCATAGAGGAAGTTAAGGATAAAGCCAGGCAACTTGTAACTCCAGCAGACATACAGAATTGGCATCTGCAGGGAAAGGACTTTGCAGTAAAGGACAACTTATTGTATTTCCAAGAACGATTATACCTACCCAGCACAGATTTACAGAAAAAAGTAATCTCTTGTTATCACGATTCTTTAATGGAAGGACATCCCGGTATGGCCAAGACCTCAGAAAAGATCAAGCGCTACTTCTGGTGGCCGTCTTGGAAAAAAGATATCAGAGACTTTATAATGTCCTGTGGAGTATGCGCCCAAAATAAGAGTCAAAAGGAAAGACCAGCAGGCCTCTTACGCCCTATTGACATCCCACCTCGCCCTTGGCATATGCTTTCTATGGACTTCATCACCGATCTACCTCCATGCTCCGGATACAATACGATTCTAGTAATCGTGGACTTATTCTCCAAGATGGCGCATTTAATTCCGCTCAAAGGCTTGCCAACAGCAGCAACTCTGGCCCGAGAATTTCTCGAAAACATCGTCCGACTGCACGGTTTTCCTTCGGTTCTAATTTCGGATCGAGGTAGTCAATTTATTTCTCATTTTTGGCGAAGTTGCTGTCGGTCGGCTCAAATTGATGTGAGTCTATCGACCAGTCACCACCCTCAGACCGACGGACAAACCGAGAGGACCAATCAAACTCTGGAACAGTATTTACGCTGCATGCTGCAACAAACTGAAAAAACTTGGAAAGACATCCTTTGGATAGCCGAATATGCCTACAATAACTCTGTCCATTCGGGAACTGGGAAAACCCCGTTTTTTCTTTTGTACGGCAGTCACCCTCGAACCTCGGAGTTGGATCCCCTCCAAGATCTTGAAACACCAGCAGTAGACTACCTGCATTCTACAATCACCCAAGCCTTTAAGGAAGCTGTTTCTCACCTTCAAAGGGCTAAAGAACAATACAAGAAAGGAGCAGATCAACATCGGAAGGAAGCCCCTCAATATCAAGTAGGGGATCAAGTCTGGTTATCCACCAAATATCTACCTCTAAAAGGGCCACGCACATCCAACCCAAGATACCTTGGTCCCTATTCCATCACTACCATAGTAAACCCAGTAGCGGTCAAGTTGGACTTGCCCCCGCACATGAAGATACATCCGGTCTTCCACGTCTCTCTATTAAAACCCGTGCAACCTCAAACCCGACTAACAAAATCTCCAAAACCTATCCTAGTTGATGGAGAACTCAAGTTTGAAGTCAAAAGCATTCTGGACTCCAAGATCTCCAAATCTAAACTATTTTACCTAATTGACTGGAAAGGCTACGGCCCCCAAGATCCTGGGAACCTGCTGAATATGTCCACGCTCCTCGCCTAATCAAAAGATTTCACCGAACATTTCCTGACAAGCCAAAACCCCCGGAGAAGCCCGGTTTGGGAGGGGCCTTGAGGGGGGGTACTGTCATGATCTCTGCTTCCAAAAGGTCAGGGTTTTCCCAACTCCCTTGGAAGCAGATCCATAACCCAGGTTCCGAGTGCCAACCAGTCCCCATTGGGACCTTTTGGACCCAGTCCTGGCGCCAGTGGCACCAGGCTCATAAATATGCCCAGTCCCAGCGCTGGAAGCGCCGGGCTCATAATGCTTGGGTGGACTTACCTGCAGCAGACCATGCTGCTTACTTGCCTGCCAGTTGAGCCTCTGACCCTCTTCTGTTTGGAACTACTTTTCCTGTTGGGTGGGGCAGGAGCCACTCCCTAGATTCAGAACACTGGAACTCTTCTGGAAAGCAGGAACTCTTTTCTTACCTAGGCGTGGCTGTGGAAGGAGACACCTAAGCACTACAGGAGGCTATTTAAACCACACCCGATGGATGAATCTTGCTTTGCGTTATTCTGCATCCTCTGCAGCAGAACGCTCATCGTGTCTTCTGCATCTGATCCTGGGCCTAAGGAAAAAGGCTTACCATCCTGAATCCAGTCTTCAGCAACACCTATAAAGACAAGAAAGAACAGGTTAGCATTACGGTCTTCAGTGACAGCTCTTCACTTACCTGGTCCATCGGCTGTCACCAACGCCTCGCGCTGCATTCCGGCATCTGAAAGACAAAGGCTTACCTACTCTTCGTCCGCTCCGGAGGTCTTCACACTGCATTCCGGCATCTGAAAGATAAAAGCTTACCAACTCTTCACACGCTCCGGAGGCCTTCGGCGCTGCATCCCGCATCTGAAAGACAAAACAAGGTGCGTTTAAAGACATTGGGGAACTTTAATACTCACGTGCCATTACTCCTTTCCACATCTAACCCAGTGGGTATTCCGGCACCCTGCAGCCGCTCCGAACTTGTACCTGCAAAATAAAAAGACAGTTAGAGCGCATCGTGAAGCAGGCAACAAGCGCTTACTTACGTGCTTCCAGGCGCTTCTATTCATCACACGGGCTCCATCTTCAACTCACTTCAGCCCGTCATCCGCCATCGCCGGAACCCTGCAAAACAAGAAACATCATTACTAAAGACTTTAAAGACATTAGAATTACTCGAAACTTACCGTTCGTGCAGTAAACGACGGACAGCAGTCCTCTGAAGTCAAGAGGCCTGCTCCCCTTATCCAGTGAAGAAACTGGTTACAGCACCCTGCCCCGAGGCAGATGGAGAGCACGGCGTTCACTTACCTAAGACATCTTACCCTTCGAGTCAGACATACAGTGCACAGAGGTCCAGCCCAAAAAGCCAGCCGTGTGTTACACATCACCTTTGAAGATACGGTATACGCCCAGTCAAGACCGGCGCCTCTACGGGAATCAGGTGAGCGTTACACACCCCTCTTGAGACCTAGTCTTGACCGCCGCGATCGCTACCCTGATTGGTCTGGCTTGTCCAGAGGTTACCCTGTTCCAAGAAACTAGGCTGGCCTTCTGAACCTCTGCCCCTCCAGGACAGAGTTCAGAAATCCGTCTTAACACTGGCACACTGTTTCTTGGCAAGTTTTCTCAGGTTCATCATCACACACAGAGAAATTCAGTTCATGTCTTCCTCTCGTGGGGAGCTTTCTGATGTTGTGACCAGTTTCTCCAGTTCTGGGCTAGCGGACAGGTCTGCCTCAGAGGCTGAACTCTCATTGTTACTCCCGGATGGCGTAGAGTTTCCTTTAAGGCCCTGACATAGGTTCATCAGGGAACCATTGTTGTCAATAGAATAAGAGCTGTCAGATTCCTCAGCCATTGCCGCTGAGTTAGAAGTGAAGTTTGGATTCTGAGGTGGAGACGGGCACCGGGCCCCCTTGTCCGTACTCTAAGCAACTGAGTTGTTTACGGCCTGGTTCGGGGCAACAGGTACTCCCTCTGAAATGTCACTTTGGGTCACCACGTTGTGACTCTTAAAGTCTTTTTTCCACTTCTTAGTTTGTGGGGGCAGAGAGCCGCCAGTTTGGTCATTAGTGGGGCTTCATGCACGTATTCTCACAGTCGGTCCTGCACTGCGCAGACCTACCCTGCAGGATTTGTTCCCCTTTCCTTTTTGCCGGCATGTTAGGTGTTTTTGTCCTGAGTAAATAGCTATTAACCAGCAGAGAACACCACAGTCAAAGACAATAGAGCCCCCTCCTAATCAGGTGCAGATGCTTACTTTTTGTTAGGCTCGGAGGGCTCAATATGCAGGAGGATAAAAGTAATTACAATCAGCTGCTCATGATAGAACCCAAGGGCCTTACCGTAGCTTGCCAGCCGGGCCACCGTGGACCACCTCTTCTCCACCTGCGCTCCGCGTTCCGCGGGTGAATGTAGCTTAAAAAGTCCTTTGCAGGGAAAAGCTTGTATGAAGCCACACCTCCAGGTAATGATACACATTGCAGAAGCACTGCAATTACAAGCCAGCACCACAGCAGACCACCTCTTCTCCACCTCTGCTCCACGTTCCGCGGGTGAATGGAGCTTAAAAGTCCTTTGCAGGGAAAAGCTTGTATGAAGCCAAACCTCCAGGTAACGATAAACACTGCAGAAGCACTCTGCAATTACAAGCCAGCACCACGGCAGACCACGGCTGACCACCTCTTCTTCACCTGTACTCTGCGTTCCGTGGGTGAATGTAGCTTAAAAGTCCAGGGAAAAACTTGTATGAAGCCACACCTCTAGGTAACGATAAACACTGCAGAAACACTCTGCAATTAAAAGCCAGCATCACGGCAGAACACCTCTTCTCCACTCCCGCTAATAAATGTTGTTATTAGGAAACAGGACGTGAAGAGGACATAAATCCTTAGAATGTGAGCATGAAGTTGTTAGTTGGTAACACACTGGGACCCTTATGGACATAGGGTCTGTTGACCCTCACATGGACAGAGACATAATCAATAATAAAATATAACCTCCTGGGGCAGATATTCATGGATGACTCCCATTTAATTACATATAGGTTTCCAGGACAGACTTATGGCTCCTCCCTACAACCACTATATCGCATAGGCCATACATGAATCATCTAATATGAGGCTGAAATAATAGAATTGCATGGACGACACATGCATAATGTGCATAACTAGGTCACAAAGATGACGAGCGGAAGGATCTTTTCATTGGCATGGACGCAAAGATATTAAAACGCCATTGTGATGTTGTCGCACTACTGTGTGATGATGTCATGATGTAAGTAGCAGCCATTTTGGCATTCGCATTGTAGCGCGGCTCAGAAGGGCATGTGACAGCAACCCAGGAATGGCTGGTTTGGAAGGTAAGTGAGAGAACAATAGTAGGGGGCACTATGTCCAGCCTGCTACAAGCGGTCCCTATTAAGATAGGAAGCCTGATTTAGATACTTATCTTTACCATAGGCACATTGGGGAGAACACCAGCAAGAGGACCATTTGAGATCCAACCATATACAAAGGGTGAAGCTGGAAGTAACACACATAGCCATTGCTGGGGACTTGGCAGGTCTGGAAGGCCAACTTGCATTTAGAAGTATCATCTGGACGGGGTATCACCACACAGAGAAGGTGAGAATAGTGGTTGAAGACCACTAGTAATAGCTGGAAAGACAGGATACTTTGCGATATACATATATATGATTTATATCATTAGGTAGAAAATCTTGTTGGGAAGAAGAGAGCATATCCCAAAGTTGGTGGAGTACTACACAACCCTTGGGCTGGGACAGAAAAATACTAGGTGAATATCAACTAACGAATCATGACAGACACAAATCTGAACTGACATGTGAATCAGAACTGATAGACATATCATTTATTATCTAGAACAAAAATGTAATAGTGGCAGAAGTCGAGATGAAGAATAGCTCCTGAAGAAGGGAATGAATTTCCCAAAATGCATTGAGCAAGAGAGAAAGATCAATAGTTTCTCTATATATAAAAAAAGAAATTCAGATTGTAGATATTGGTAATGATTGGTGTGTCTTCTGAAATGACAATATATATGGAATTGTATCATCACAAAAGTGTAATCTTTGTATAAAAACAAATATAAAAAATAGTTTGTTGACAAACGGATTTGCGAAGTTGGGTTATTCATAAAGGAGATTTAAAGTCTTTCATTATTGAATATACACAAGATAGCGATCAAAATATTGATTGGATTACACAGGAGTGTGGACACCTGCTGTCATTCTAATTGGTTATACAACCTAGTGTCAGGGTTGCTTGTTCTCCCCTGCACCCTGATACATTCTCTGAACTATACTAAGTGGATAGCACACACCAGGGAGTGCTTCTAGACAACAATAGTCGGCGCCATGCTGGTACAATGAGCACGCTCTTTTAACCTGGTCACCAAAAGAGAGTGATCAACCAGGTCAAAGGCTGCCAAGAGTTCTAATAGCATGATGAGGACTGACTGACCTTTGTCCACAATGCAGGCAAGATTGGATTTAAGGTCCAGCATGGTGGTGTCAGTGCCATGCCTGGCTCTGAAGCCTGACTGCTGAGGACCGAGGGTATTGTTGCTTTTGATGAACTTGTGTAGATGAATGTATGCCACACCTTCCATAATCTTCAGTAAGAAGGGAACGTATGTTAAAGGACGGTAGTGTTTGGCTATGGAGGAATCGAGATTGTTCTTCTTCAGAAATGGAGTAATCCAGGCTTCCTTTAGTAGGCAGGGAACACTACTTTCAGTGAAGGAAAGGTTGATCAGTTTGGTTACCCAAGGGCCCAGAACATCCATGCAATCCTGGAAGATGCTTGAGGGGCATCTGCCACCAAGACAAGAAGTAGGTTTCATTCAAGCCACAAACTTACACATTTTAGCTTCAGTGCAGTGTTTGAATTCAAATTTTACAGGTGAGTTTTTGTCTTGGGTAGCTCGGGAGTCAGAGTGGTGGGGAGGGGTTGGGGGGTGAGCAATTTCTGGTATTCAGAAGTGACCCTTTTTTGGCCAGGATTGCTTGTTGAGGGACTAGTCTTGGAGGAAAATGAGTCATGGACCATCTGGCACCATGCAGAATCTTTGTTGGGTGCTGGTTTACTGACAGATTTGCCCTCAAATTCCTTCAGGATTCAGAAAAGCTCCCTGGAGCTGGCTTTGGCAAGAGCAATCCTGTTGTTGAAACTGGTTGATTTTGCCTCAACAACTGCTAGTTTGAATTTTTTTTCCTGATTGTTTATATAGCAAAAGGGTATGAGGGGAAGGATGTTTTGCCAGTCCATTTCTGCAGTCCAATTCGAGTGTTTGAGTAGCTGAATGGTTTCACTGAATCCGGAGTCTGTATTTGATTCAGGTTTCACTAACTTCGATTATTCAGGGGCGAGAGCCTCAATGGCACAATTTATGGTCATAGTAAGATGTAAGGCAAGATCGACGGATTCAAGGGAGATAACCTAGCTGAGAGTCCAGCGGACAGTTTCTGTGGCGTATTGCTTTTGATATTTCTGGTCTTTTTAAAATGTCTTGGTCCGGCATCCAGGTAAACAGAAAGGTTGGGAACAATAATTATAATATCTGTAAAAGTGAGATCTGGAACAATGAATTAACAGTACATTTAAATGATTAACTCATAAGCTGAAAATCAATTGTTTTTATTTAGATTTCTAAAATTTCAATTAAGATACAAACAATAGCACAATGCAATTATTCATTCAAGAATTCAATTCATTCAACCCATACAACACATTCAATCCATCCATGTAGACAGTTAAACTATAAATTCAATAGAACTGTGTACAAAACCATTACAACATAGAGGAAGATTGTAAATAAAACAACAATAAAGCCAAAGAAAAATATTTGGAAAAATGTATATTTTGATGTGTAGACAGGAGAGGACTGAAATAGCTCAATCTTGGCAATGTTGACTTCCTGCTACTCTAAAAGGAAGCACCAACCAGGTTCGACGTTGACGAAATAATTCTGAAACATCTTGATCAGGGGGATTAATAGATCTAAGAACAAATACACATGTACACATTTTCAAATCAATGCACAGCAAACTGCATGAAGTAGTATCCAAACACACACAATCTGTAATAAAAACTAAATGTACTCACAGTCTATGTTGTCTAAATCACATATGAACAGTTAAGCAAAGCATCAGGCACCAATACATCATTTGGAAGCCTGTACAGAAAAACGAAGGGTCATCAACTGTGGGTGAACCCAGGTCCTTTCAAGGCAGAGACAGCCAATGTGGCAGCAGGTCTTTCCAACAGATACCAGGCCCTCAAGGAAATGCACAAGTAGGGGCTTCAATCATAACTGCCCCCAAGTGCCCTCCAGCCAGAGACTTCCAAACCCCCTGGAGAGCATACAGGTGGTAGAGCCACCTTTACCAGTGTGTTGACACACCTGATCAGGATTTCATTAAGGCACAAAAAACAGGCCCAATCGTAGGTACGTTTTAGTCATATGGTAGATAGTGAAAAGAATCCCATTACAGAGGAGGACTGCAAGGAAAGTGAGGAGTTGAGGGTGATGATGAAGAATAAAAAACAGTTTCAGCTGCAAGATGGACTGTTGGTCTGAAAATCTAATTCAGATTCAGTGGGTGGTCCCTATTTCATTTTGAGGGCTAATGTTACATCATGCTAATGATGCAATAACAGCGGGTCACAGGGTTGTGCATAAAATGTCTGAAATCCTAAGGGAATATTCTTATTGGCCACATATGTCCCAAGATGTGGAATTGTATACATGGGGGTTTTTGGTGTGTGCCCAATTCCAGCCCACCTCCCTGACACATAGAGCACCATCAATGAAGAGAGGATTGACCCTTCCCTGGTCAGATTTGCAAATTGATTTTATTGGCCCAGTCCAAAGATCATCACATGGAAACAAGCACATGCTGACAGTTACTTGTTTAATGTAAAAATGGTTGGAATGTATGCCTGTTCCTGATTGTAGGGCACAGACCACGACTACCTTGTTGGTGAATCACATATTTTCCAGATTTGGTTTGCCCCAGAGAATAGAATCAGACTGTGGAAGCCATTTTACCAGTGCATTGATGACCAAGATGTGGAAAATTCTAGGGGTAAAGAGAAAGTTACATGTTTCATATCGGAAATCCTTCAGTGGTGGAGTGGAAAGATGCAACAGATCAATAATCAATAAATATACTAAATATTTGTGTGGCTGAAGCAGGGTCTAGTCGCGATTTACATCTCCCTTTAGTGCTCATGGCAATTAGAGTGACACCATCAAAATCTACCAATCTCAGTCCGAATTAGATAATCACAGGCAGGAAGAAGGTACATCCCCAACATTTATTTTACAGGACCAATGAGCAAGTCTTGGTAAATGCATGCACAATTCACGAGTATGTGGAAGAATTGAGAAAGCCTTTGCAACACGCATTTGCATTTGTGCAGTGAAATCTAGAAAAAGCAGCTGAGGGTGCCATGTCATATTATGACAGGAAGTTGTCTGTCTGGGAATATGAGCTAGGAGACCAAGTAAACACGTTCAACTTTGAAAAAGGAAAAAGAAGGAATTCGAAGTGCATGGCGTCTTGGATACAATTTTGGCTGTGGTGTATAAAACACTTATGAAGGAAGGCGATCTGGCTGTGGAACAGTTTGTCCACGTGAATCCAATGAAGCCCTTCCACTCAAGACATGAAAATAAACAGTTAGAACATCCAGGAGAAATCAACAAGGATTGAAAGGCGTAATGGTTAGAGCATCAGAGACAAGGATGCACCGGGGGACCTAGTTAAGTAAATCAGTTTTCAATGGTCCTGTGGTTAAAGGATTCATCGTAACGGGTAATTAGGTAGGTTTAGTGTACCTGGAGGAATGAATGAACAGTTGAGGTATTAATAAATAAGAAGGGAAGAACCTTTGGATAAATGTATTGGTGCTGGTTAATTAACCTGTCTGTCTCTCTCCTCTGTTATAGAACGTGGTTAATTGTTTCCCGCCAAAAAGGTTTGCTGGAGCCCTGTGTCCATGGAGGAGGCCCCCCGACGAGGAAAGGAGGAGTCCCCGGGACGAGAGAAGGAGGACTCGCTAAGGCGGAAAGAGACCACTGGGAGCAGAGGAGAAGACCAGATGTCAGGACGACAGTTCACGCTACGTGGAAAGAAGAGGGGAGCAATGATATTTTTGAACTGTTTCAAAATGTTTTAGGTATAATAGGCAAAGTGACATGGACACAGGCCACACTGGCAAATGGACAGGTTTTGATTGAGCTGGGCCAGCGTCAGGCATTGTGATGGAGGTGTAGGCATGGACCTTTAGCTCCACTCCTTTACCGAAATTAGGCCCACCTCTAGAATTACAAAGTGCACCTTTTGTCCATAAAGCAAGTTTATTGTACAGATGGCCGGGGTGGTGGGCTCAGATGACATCTAACACTCACACTAACCCTGGTCTCCCTGAACCATACAAAGAACACATATTATATACAGTTTGCAACAGTTAATACACTACCTCAGATACTGTTACAAAGGCATCCCCCAAACATAATTGGTTGCCCTGTGCAGAGAAATCTAAAACCCACACAGTACATTGGACACAGACATTATAACACAATACCCTAAAACATATAATTACAAGGTTTACTTTTTCAACACACCCCTTCCCAAAGACCTCTCCATATTTGGTGGCAGCCTTGCCTCTTAGTTACTCACCAACAGGATTCCAATTAATGACACACACAGACCTGCCCTAAAAATACCTAAGCACACGAAGACGAGAGAAAGACACATAAATTCCCTTTTTATGTATTCATGTTTGCTAACCGCATTGGCCAAACCTGTCTGGTGTCCAATTTTTATGACTACTGACCTCTCCTATTCACATGAGTTCTGCCCACTCTCTGACAACACAATTGCTCTCCTGTAAATTATTACTGCTATTCTCAGCAAGGAGAAGCCACCTGTTCAATTGACCCCACAAGTTTCACAAATGCCTATCCCTTACAACAATGAGCTCTCCTGTTTACCAGAGATCATATCTTCCCTTCGCCTTCCAGCAGTTGAGCCATCTGCAAACTGACCACAGCAACCCTGTTCGCCAACTTACAAAACCTGTTCCCTGACTGCTGATGGACCTTTACAGCCTTTGCGATAACACCCTTCTAATTAATCCACAATACGAAGACCCATGATACACAGAGCAACCACACCTCATATATTTCACATCTTTTACAAAATTTGAAAAATATTTCCCATACATGTAGATCATTATATGTGTGTTTTATACCTATTATGATCCCCTCTCATGGCTACCACTCACACAGCTAAACTCCATGTGCACATATTGATCGCGATAACATGCAGCCCCTTTTCCAGCTGGGCTGCAGCACGCCCCACCATTACTGCCGCAGGCCCGGCGTTCACCACAGGCCATGGCCATCATCACGCGGCTCCAGTGGCTGACACCGCCTCTCTCCTTTGTGCGGCCAACACCGTTCTTCTTCCTCCTTGGTCAGCACCGAGGCTTCTGGCAACACGCACGCCAGTGCGTGGGTACAGACCACCCCTCGTCGCCAATGTGGCGGCATGCTCTTTGGCTTTCGGGCAGTCCACACTAATGGGCGGGGTCACCTGGCAGACCATACATTTGTTAATGCGCAGATGGTGTACCACAGGGGGCACCCCGCGGCAGCCGGATCACCGGATCCATATACTGTGGCTGGGAATTCGATTAATAGGGGTTTGAGGGAGCACTGCAGGGGGAAATCTTAACTCATGTGCCATCTACCCGTATAGTAAAAGTGTTCCTATTCATTTGTGCTTTGGATATGTTATAGTAGAAGGTCAAACTAAGTGTATTTCATCATTTATTCTGTATTTATCTCCCCATTGGTGATTGCTGCCCAATATTAAAATTGTGTGATTTCATTTGAATTTTAAAATAAATAAATATCGTATTTCCACCCACCGGCCTGGTTCATGGTCCATTGTGACCCGGGGTATCTGTAAAAGGAGGTGTGAGATGGGTTGGGTGCCAGATCAATCCGAATTCATAGAAAATAAAGAAAAGGTATTCTAATTGAGCGCTACATCCTAGGCTAATGGCAAGAGTCCTGGTCCGGTGTGTGATACCTGATTGGAATCCTTTACAGCTTGGAGGCTCGTGCCGGGGATTGGGTAAGTGTTGCCACCCATAGCAGCTTAACACAGCAGACTAACCTTCAGGGTAGTGATACTTTGTGTGGCTGGAAAGCTGTGTTACGCTGTCAAAAGCACCTCCCAAAACAAAGAACCTAAGTGCTAGGCCTGTGTATAAAATAAATCGAAATCAACCCCAAACTAGACAAAAAGCAACAGAATACAGGTTAACCTTATAGAAATTAATTAATAAAGAAATAACACTTTCCAAAATGGCCAGAGTAGAGATCAACATGGCTAGAGAGCACCTTCTGCACAAGTTATTTGTCAGAGGAGAATGACGAGAGCAAGATGAGAAAGTCTGGCTAGACGAAATGATGCAACAGGTCACCGTCATGGACATGGAGACGTGGCAGGACGGTGGCCTATTACATCAAGCTTTGAGCGAGTTGTACATGACTCTGTAAATTAAAGAGGAGCAGATTAAAATGGTCAGAATCACAGCCTATTTGTATCTCCATATAGGAGTTATGCAGGCAAAACATGAAGAAAACAGAACCCATGCGTAAAACCAATCTGGGCTTTTTAACAAAATCCAGCCTGAATTAAAATTAGTGGAAGAAAAATTGAAAAAGAGCTAAGATTCTGAGATATAATTTAAAAATTATATTAAACTGATAAAAGAGGACTTAGCCCTACAACGACAGAATAATTCAGACCAACAAGGCGGTCATCTTGAAGCACTTTTCTGCCCACAAAAACTCCCAAGAGGCTCGCAAAGCGGCCTAAAATTTACAATGCGGAGAAGATCAGGGCCCACGAGAATTTGTGCAGGAGCTAAAACGCACCTTTGCACAAACTACCAGGAGGGTGCGCACGGATAGAAGAGAGTTTATAACCACTTATTGTCATGTGCTACCAAAAGACAACATGACCCAGCTGGTGAAGGATTTTCATGATAAAAGATCCCTGGACTGGGTAATAGAGCAGGCTACCCAGATATATGAGGTCCAAAAACCTGCAGAAAATAAAAATCAGGTAAAAAAAATAATACAACCAACACCCCCGCTGCTGCTAAGGTGGCGGAGGTGAAGGTTGCCCCCATTTTGGACCTAGAAATGGCGGGCCCTAAAAATGCAGCTACCCAAAACCAGCAAAATCAGAGGCAAAGAAGGCCGTCTGATCAATCAGTAAAAGGTGGCAGTCACGGAGGTAATCCCGCCAATGGGACCCCTAACTCTCCTGATTACATAATTCCCAGATACAAGAGCAACCAACCTATCTTGGGGTATGTATGCATTCCCCCAGCCCAAGTACTGCCCCGGGAAACGCCCCCCCTAACTTCCCTCAGGAGGGCTGTAATCCCCCAAATCCTGGGTTAAGTTTCTTTCCCCGGAATCCACAAAACCCCAACCTGCAGGACAACCCTCCTTTCTTTCCCCGCTTTCAGGAGCCCAGACTACCCAATCCAGGAGAGGGGAGACCAAGGGTGGAGGGTTACCAAAATCCCCAATACCCAGGGTGCTCTGGGAGAAGGGATAGTTACCCTTCCCGTGAAACACCTAGGTATGAACAAAGACCCCCATACCAGCCGGAACAGGTGTCCCAACTGGAGCGCCAGGTCCAGAACCTCACACAGGATCTGGGTTGCATGTTGAGGGCTCAGCAGAACCCTCAGATGAACATGGCGGCTCAGAACCCCTCAAACCAAGGTTCTGGCACCCCAGAACAATGACGGGGAGAGAACCCTGACAACTCACTGGTTCCAGAGGAGGAGGCACGGGAGGAAGGGGGGTGTAAAGCCCTAGAGGTAGCTTCCTTCCTCACCCGTGAAAAGCCCATAGACACCCTGGAACCAGAACTAAAATCTCTTGCCCCTGAAAATCTGCAACCCAGGGAACAGAGGGTGGGCAGGAGAAATAAATACATCAAAAAGGTCATTTTGTGGAGGAAGTTAGTGTTCTCCAGTTTGAAGGAGAAGGATCCTTAGAGGATTCTGGGAAAAGAATCTTCTCCTTCAGGGACGGGGGAATTCTTCCCAAAGGAAAATGGGTCCCAAGTGATCTGAATGAAGACTGGGTGGGTGTGGGGACGGATTCAGAGTCACCCATCCCTGAACCTCAGAATTGTCATCCTGAGAAGAGAATAGTAATGGAGGGATCCTCCACACAAATTGGCTGTAGTGACCGCCACCCGGTAAGAGGGGGCAGCACAGAGCTAAGGGAAACAGGGGATTCCAAAATCCCATCTATTTCAGGATGCCACATATTTATTACAGATTCCCAGACTCCGGCACAAAAAATTGTCCAAAACTCCACTGTGTTGGAGTCCAAAATAAAGAACTTGACCACCCATCTTGCCCAAAATGCCCATTACCTTTGCCAGCTTGAGGAGAAGGAGGGGAGATTCTATGCCTCCATCCAAGTGCAAGGGCCATGTACATTTTTAGCATTGGTTGACACTGGATCCCAAGCCACTCTCTGTCAAAAAGGGCCTTTGAGCAGCTAATTTCAGGAAGGGGGGAGAGACACCAGATCCCTCTCACCCCTCTTCGTGGACAACTCCAGAACTTCGACAGGAATGAAATTCATGTCGAGGCGACAGCAGATTTGGAAATAAAAATTGGGCGACATAAGGTGAAACATCCGGTCATAGTCGTAACTCTAGAGGGAACATCCTGTCTACTCGGGAATTACATCCTTCGCAGGTTGTCTCTCCTAATAGACTGTGTGAACAAGGTACTCTGCACTCAGACTAACAGGCCAATAAACAGAGTGTCAACCATGTTAGTTTAATGGCACATGCCACATGCCACATGGTTGAACAAACATTTGATCATATTGAGTTTCATTTCCAGAATAATCAAATACCTGACGTCACATTAGTACCTGGCGAGAGACAATCAGAATGCAACAAGCATTCTGATTGGCTCTCACCGGGTCATTACCGGCCGAGAATCCTTCGATTCTCGGCTGGGATTCCAGCCGCCTTGTCCTGGGCAGGGGGCGTGGCATCCCCTCAGCCAATGAGGAGGTGCGAAGCAGGGCCATCCCCGCTCTGAGCCTCCCCAAGGGTGGAGGCTTCCTTCGTCCCCCGCCGGGGACTCAGGTAAGATTTTTATTTTTCCCCAGCCTTTCCTCCCTGCTCCCTCCCCACCCCACTTACCTTCTATCCCGCGGTCTCTGGCGGGGGACGATGGAAACCTCCAGCCGTGTGGAGACTCGCTCCAAGCCTCCACACGGCTGGAGGCTTCCATCGTCCCCCGCCGGAGAAAGCGGTACGTTTTTTTTTTTTCCTCCCCATCCCCTCCCGACCCCACTTACCTTTTTTTTCTTCTGTTCTTCGAAGCGAACGCGCTGGGAACACTTCTGTTCCCAGCGCGTCCGCTCCCGATGGCCGTCATGGAAAGGGAAAACGGACTACGTTTTCCCTTTCCATGGCGGCGGCCATTTTGTTGCCTTTTTTTTTTTTTTTTACACGTCTTTTCGGAACAGAAAAAAAAGCAATTAGTTCCCCGGTTTAACAGGCCGGGGTATTAATGGCAATAAGCTTTGCTCAGGCCTATAACTCGCCCCGGGGGCATTACATGGGGCGGTATTGGCCCGCCACCTCGTGGCTTATTGCCATAGTAATTGCTGTAGGACAACAAACTGGTGATGGGAACTCCTCTCCATTCCTGAAAATCAACCTCCCTTCCAGTTTTAAGTGGCATTCCACACAGTGAAGGAAATACTTCGAAATTTTATACTGATTCACAATCTGAAAATCCCAATTCTATAGTCAAAAGTGATGAGAAACCACCTCAAAGTTTAGCTGACATTCAGAAAATTAGAGAACAGTTGTTCCTCCCTAATCAGTTAAATGAGGGGAAGGAGTCTGTTCTCGCCCGAGTGTGCTTGAACAACGGAAAGAGCTTCATCAGCGAAGCCATGTTCAGAAAGATCCCAAAAGATCCAGCCATTCCCACATTTAAATTGATCGATAAGTGGGAAATGGGCCTGGAAACTCCCAATTCCAAACATCTCCTGCCTAGCAGGTGTATGCTCAAAATGTCTATAGGTAACAAAAGCATAGAACATAATTGTTGGGTTGTGCGGTATATCCCTGCTGCATTCTATTTAGGCAGTGACATTCTCAATCGGTTTGCAATTAATTTGGACCTGATAAATTACAAGGCCTGGTCCCGACTAGAGGGCAATCCCATGGGCTTTGATGATTCTGAAAAAGCATTTTGTTTGGCCAAATTGCTGCCATATGCGGTTGAAGTTCAAATTGGAGAGGAGGTCACCATTCCAGGACGGACCCAACAATTTCCACTTGAATTCAAAATTAAAAGAGGACAGAAACTTCAAAATCCTGACGCATATGTACACCTCAATGCCCATCTCCAACAGTAGGGGTTGGGGTTAAAACCAACACCCTTAGTCAATGTAGAACGCAACACCATTCCAATAGTGGGGGATAACAGCGACCTCAGGAGTATCACTCTGGGCGCAATCACCATTATTGGAATGGCGGTTGATGACTGACATTTTTCCATGAATCTAGAAAATGAACTGATAGACCAATCCCCAATGACTGCTTTGACAATGACAGTTACAATGACATAGCACCAGACAGGATCTTCACCCAGCAAGGGGGTAATTTCCTGGTGTACTCTTCCTGCCCTTATGGGAAGAGGTGACCAGTGACATCAGGCAGGATGAGGTGATCTTCCAGGTCCGCAATGACAGCCTCTCCTACCTGAAACCCTCTGCCCCGGTCAACACTTTAACCAGAGAGCTTTCCACCCCGCATGGAGGAGGCCGCTGAGATAGCAAAACCCAAAGTGTTTCCAGGCTTCAGGCAAATGGTTGAAGAGCGGGGCAACCTACCTAATGCCTGTGAGACTGAGGAGCAAAAGTTGAAACAGGTGTTCTTAGATTTTCAAGATCACTTTGCTGTGGACTCGTACAACTGTAGTCGCAACGAGATCCATAACACAACAATTCCCACAGCCCCTGGAATGACCCCTGTGTTTGTAAAGCAATATCGCTTGCCTCTCGGATCCATGGAGTCCCTGACAGAAATCATCAAAAAACCTTGAGTCCTGTGGGATAATTTGTCCAGTCCACAGCACCTTTAATAATTCAGTGCTGGGGATTTTAAGACCAAATGGCCAATCGAGACACTGCGCAGACCTTAGGGAGCTAAACAAACAGGTCCACATTTCCCGAGGGCCTCTCCCCTACATTGACCAACGGCTGGCCCAGATCCAGGGGTCAAAGGTATATACCACTATTGACCTGACAAATGGATACTGGACCGTGCCCGTCAGTAGGGAGGACCAATACAAGCTGGCCTTTACCTTCAGGGGGCAGCAGTACACATGGACCCAGACTCCCTTCAGATACATAAACTCCGGCAATGAATTCAACATCTTCCTACACAAGGCCATGCCCGACTTGGATGAAAGGGGTAACCTGGCCTAGGTGGATGATGTCCTGATAAACAGCTCAACTGTTGAGGAACATATAGCGGAAATCCGTTATGTTCTGACCCAGTTGAGGGTTGCCGGAGCAAAACTGTCCTTCCAAAAGGCAAAGTGGTGCAGTAACCATGTCAACTTCTTAAGACATGAAATAACTCCTGAGGAGCTCTGTCCCCAGGAGAGGAAAGTGAAAGCACTCCTAAAACTAAAAAAACCCACAACTCTGCGTAAGATAAGGAGCCTCCTTGGACTGACTAATTACAGTAGGAAGTTCATTGAGGATTACGCCAAGGTCACAAGGCCCCTAATCCATTTGTTGAAGGGGGGAGTCAAGTAGGAGTGGGGTCCAGGACAAGTTGAGGCAGTAAAACCACTCAAAAGAAGTCTCCCACAAGCGCCTTGTCTAGCTCACTGTGTCAAAAACAAGGAGTTCTTCTTGGAGACAGGATTCTCGAATACATGCTTGACAGCAGTATTATATCAAAAGCATGACAATGTCAATAAAGTCATCTCCTATGCAAGCAAGACTTTATCCTCTGTGTAGGAAAAATTCAATGATTGGGAGAAGGCACACCTGGCAACAGTGTGGGCATTGAAAAATTACCACCCGTTCATCCAGGGGGAACACATCATAGTGGAGACTCCACACCAGCCTCTGCAATACCGCCAAAGTGACAGAATCCGGGCCGGAAATGTGAGTAATTCCAGAATTACTTCTTGAATTCTGTTCCATGCAAGACTTTCCTGTGGAGGTCAGATATGGCCAAAACAAGAAGAGTCTCCTCGTGCAAGGTCTGGCTGACTAGCATGATTGTACCAGAGAAAACTGTCTCGAGGACGAAAGTCTTAAAACCCAGGACAACATGGAGGCGTACCTGAATTTCCCACTCAAAGCCCATGAAGAAGATAAGTTCCAGGGTATGCCCACAGTTTATGTGGATGGGTGCTCCTACCATGTTGACAACAACGGGGAAAGGGAACTGGTGGCCGGCGTTGGGAATGCCTGGGTGAATGATGCCCCGGAACCCTCCGCTGGGTACAGAATCGGTCCCACAGTAGTCAGGTGGCGGAGTTGATGGCAGTTCATCAAGCCATCCTCACTACTGTCCAACACCAACTCCATCAACTGGTCATCATCACCGATTCCGATTATGTCCAGAACGGGTTCGTGGAGCACCTGGTTAATTGGAAAACCAGAGGCATACTGTGTGCTAATAGCAAACCACTTAAACATGGCAAGCTTATACAAAATATTGATGATCTGGTCATCTCTAATGGGATGACCATCTATTGGAAAAAGATTAAGGGTCATTCCCGAATAGATGGTCCAGACAAAACTGGAAACGACCCAGCTGATCAGCTGGCCAAAACCAGAGCCCTCCAGGGGGTTCTCCTCGAGATGGAGTCCCTGTTGGGGGAAATCCATGTCACTGCTGTCACGAGGTCCCAGACAAATGCTCACAATGAACTCTCAACTGCCCAGTGGAGTAAGGAGACCCCAGATGCTGATTTAATCACAGCACAAAAAGGGGATCCAATTATTGGGAAATGTTATCAACACATTGAGGACCCTGAGAACTTTCCTCTGATGAATACTGATTACATTGGGAAAGAGGACCTCAGGGTGTTGATGAAGTGTCCAAAAATGTTCCGAATCCAAGACGGTTTGTTGGTAAGGAGATCCATCTCTGGATGTGACCAGTGGATGGTATCTACCTCATTCCGAAGCCTGATGGTAAGTCGCGCCCATGACGCAGCTACAGCCGGTCATCAGGGGTTTCACACTACTCTAGAAATCTTGCGGGAGGTTGCATACTGGCCACACATGGGGCAGGACCTCGACCAATACCTGAAGGGGTGTCTTGTGTGTGCACAATTTTAGCCAACCTCCCTCACACACCAAGCTCCCCTCCAGAAGAGGGGGATGACACTGCCTTGGTCAGATTTACAAGTAGATTTCATCGGGCCCATGATTCGCTCCTCTAGGGGGAACAAGTACATGTTAACCGTAACATGCTTGTTTACCAAATGGGTGGAATGTCTCACGGCCCCAAATTGCAAGGCAGAAACAGCAGCTGCCCTGATGATCAACCACATCTTCTCACGTTTTGGCCTACCCCAAAGGACTGAGTCAGACTGAGGTAGTCACTTCACCAGCGAAGTGATGACAAAGATGTGGGAGATACTTGGGTTAAAAAGGAAACTTCACATTGCATACTGCGGTCCTCTAGTGGGGGAGTTAAGAGGTACAATAAAACAATTGTGATAATTCTAAAAAAAGTTTGTGGCCGATTCTGGGCCAAGTTGGGACATCAGATAACTGCATGTCCTGATAGCCATCAGATCTACACCATCTTCTGCAACCAAGATGTCTCCATTTGAGCTAATGACTGGACGAAGGCTGGTGCTACCTCAGCATCTGCTCCATAGAACACAAGAGCAGACACTGATAAACGCCTACACAACTCATGAATATGTTGAGAATCTAAGAAAACACCTTCAACATGCTTTTGCGTATGCTCAGCGGAATCTGGAAAAATCTGCAGAGTGGATGAAGACTGGGCCTCATTACGACCCTGGCGCTAATGGGTTAACGGCGCCATAAAAGGCTGCAGCGCCGTTAACCCATTAGCGCCTAATTACGAGGTCCCTTTGCGGGACCCGACCTTAACGGCTGGTCTACACCAGCTGTTAAAGTAGGGACCCGCAAAGGGACCTTGGTGCTAAGTACGGTACCGCAATTTGCGGTACCATACTTAGCGCCTTCCCCATTCCCATAGAGCCCTATGGGGCGAAAATGGGAATGGGGAAGGGCCATGGTTCAATGGGGAATTACCGCCCCGCCAACCTTGGAATGGGGTGGTAATTCCCCATTGAACCATTGGAAGACCCGTTACAACACCGGCACCAACCATGGTGCTAATAGCACCATGGTTTAGCGCCGGTGCTGTAATGAGGGCCAATATGACTTAAAAACAACCAAAAAGGAATACCAAGTAGGGGACAGGGTCTACTTGTACAATTTCCAAAGGAACCAGACCAAGGAGCAGAAATGTCTTCCTAGCTGGCGCAGTCCTTTTGAAACAGTAGATAAGATTTCACCTCTCGCCTACAGAATCCACATCCCCAAAGGAAAGTTGGCAGAAGAGAAATGGGTCCATATTAATCAGTTAAAGAGGTGTCACCCTAGGCACACTTTGCAGCTGATTGAGGAGCCAAGAGAAAGTCAAATAGAGGAGACATCTGGAGAATGAGAACAAGAAAATGAAGAACCCGAAGGAAACAGGTAGGTTCATAAGTATATCTATCTAACAGGGAGTACTTTTCTTCATTCCCAAAAATTCTAGGAAAAATATCAATAATTATCTGTGTCTTGTGAGGGATTATTTGTTGTTATTGTCTGAGTACTGTAATGATCGTAATGCATGTGTGTCCCACTGCTGTCAACCTTCTGGGAAGGCAGTCAGTGGGAAAAATGTTGTAACCGGTTCTTATTTATTCACTAGATTCGTAATGATTCCACTCCTTAATAGACCAAGGGGGGCTTTCCCGGGGACCTGGAAAGGAAAGACCGAAGGAAAATCTGGAGGTGTCGCTCCACACCACAAAGAAGGACCGAAGGAAAAGCTGTGGGTGTCGCGCCATACTCTAACGAAAGACAATGGGAGGATTGTGGTGTACCACTCCCTGATGGAAGAAGGACTCCACCTGATGAACCCCACTTTGCCCTACTCTCCCTCAACAAGAAGTCTCAGGAGAGTCGGGGTGAATTTGTGGGGTACATTTCCCCACCCAGCAGAATTCCCCTCCATCACTAAGCTGCACTTCAGCAGTTACCAACAGAATGGCTACACCAGCTCCTTTGAACACCATTGCCTCGCATCAAAACTGCATTTTGCATCTACAAAAATTAAGCCTGCACTATCTTGCCAAGCACCTATTAGGCAAGATGAAACAGGGAGCACACCGAGAAAGGTTGCCAGTGTGTTTTCTGAGGTGCAACAAAGAAGAGAATTGAAAAGCAGTGCTGCTTTGCTGCTAGCTCAAAATTTCCCATTGAAAAAGGTAACATTTGGCATTTAAAATGATGCTGCCCTGATGCTCTTTTTTGTCTGTTCAGCATTACACAGTTCTGATCCAGTGAGACCCAGCTATGCCCATCCATATTCAGGTTGTGCTCCAGCAAAAGAGCATTTCTCACTGAATGACAGGCTGTGTCGGGCAAGATCTGGTAAATCACCAGAAACTTTACTCTCAGTCGTACAGAAAAACGCTTGACTTTTATGCTACAAAATGTCAAAAATAAGCTCTTCAAAAGAAGCCCTAGCTCTCTGTGCATATGTCAATTTCAGTGGACCTGTGCCTTAGACAGATTGCTATGTAAGAGAAATTGACTAGGGCTGCAAACAATGTTTGGAATCCAGATAGAAGAGAAAAGCGAATTTGAAAGGGACATCCCAGCAGAATTCACCATGTGTCAAAATGTGCTTTTGCAAACATGAAAATATCTGTTTTAAAAGTGTAATGTTGAATAAGGCCCTCTCCTTGCCTAGAAATGTAAGGGGGGGTTGGTTAAAATCTAATATGATGCTTAATTCCATGCTTAATTCCAACAGCCTTGCCTTTTGGGATCAGGAAAACTAACTAAATAAATAAATAAACGCATTGGCTGTACTGGGGAACCAGCCAAACAGGTTTTCCTGCTTGGCTTCAAAGGACATTTGTGTGCTGGCAACAGGAGTGGCCTTCCACCATAAGGAGCCACCCCCCTGGAAACCTTGAATGACCAAGAGGAAGAATGTAACATGCTCATCAGACTTTGTGGCTGGGCTCCAATAGAGTTCCAGGACATCTATGTCTTACTCTTGGAAGTGACACCTCCCATCCACTTAAACTGAGAAGCTCCAAAGACATACTCCATGGCAACCCTGGGCTAAACTAACTGGTGGTAGCCTGGGAAGAAATGGCCCTATTTGGAGGACAAAGGCCAGCCCATCTGGCTCAAAACACTATTTTAATGAATAAACTTTAAGACTGTTATTTCTACAACCGGGCAAACGGGCAACGCAGGAATGTAAAGGTTTAACAGTTTAAATGTAATTTTTGTGGCTGTAAAACAAGATGGGCCTCATCACAAGTTGGGCAGTAATGACAGCGCTAATAGCGCTGGCGTTATCTGTCCTACCGCCAAACCCACCGGCGCTATTAGCGCCTGATCATGGGTTTGGCAGAACGGGAAATCCCCATTCCCCATTGAGCCCTTTCGGGAATGCCCCATTCCCCATTGGGCTCAATGGGGAAATTTTGCACTATTACTGCCAGCGGATTTCCCGCCGGCGGTAAGAGCATGAAATTTCGGCAGATTTCAGCCCAGCTAAGAGCTGGGGGAAATCAGCCGAAGCCGTGATTTGGCGGACCCTAAAATCCGGCGGTAATAGCGCTACCGATGGATTTAAGGGTTACCGCCAAACTCATGATGAGGCCCATTGTGGCTGTCCATGGCATGTTTGGGACGCAAACGCCAGGAAAATGTGAATCATATGGTGGAAGGTTACAAATGAATGGAAATATGCTCTATGATAATATGAACACATATCTAAAATTGTGGAATTTTGGGTGAAGCGGTTCCCACTAAAAATCGTGAAAAATTATTAGAAGCTCAAAACAATGTCGTGCAGACTTGGGAGCTGGAATACTATGTTCTGTATGAAATATGCAATTTGCCTATGTAATTTGCAAAAATGTCACAACTGTAAACATGGGCGATTTATGTCACAATTGATTTTTAGCACAAATGACTGTGGTATGGCCTTGTACCTCATAAAACACAACCCCATAAACTGAGTTCCCTCCTTGAGGAGGCGACCAACATAGGCTGACCTATCCGGTTCTTAGGGGTAGGTTTAGCTTAGTTCTGCCCAACAATAAAACCTGTGATGTCACCCGCCTTATAAAAAAGGGGGAAGCTCACCGAGACAGAAGACACTCTTCTGAATTTTCCAGCTGCTCCGTATCCAGACTTTCTATATTCATCCTGCTGATTCCATATCCACCCTGCAGATTCCAGACTCGACTGCAAGGAAAGGATTATTTGGTTCAGGCCCTCCTATTCAGGCAGCACCACCCTTCAGAACTAAACCCCATAACAAAATCCCACTAAATTCAGGGAGAAAAGGGAAAGGTGGCTGAGCCTGCGTTGGGATTCTCTAGTGCCGCCTGCTACACGCTCCATCCTGCGGAGGCGTCACTGTTACCAGACCCTTGCCCAGCTGTCTTTTGTCAGGAGAACTGCTGCTGTGCTTTGACCAGAGCCTTTGAGTCCAGAAACCCAGTTGCCTGTCCCAAATCCCAAACTGAAGTGCTGATTGTATTTCCCCATCCTATAGCAACACATAGCATACCCCATCTTGATACCTTGTCTTTGTCCTACTCTCTATGTAATCCCATCAATACCCTGATAACTTGTTCAAACTGTCAGAATTCTGTGAGGATCCTGTCCTTGATCTCCAAGCGTTAGCACCATTCTTTCCCATCCCTTTAGTCCTTTACATAAGTCCTTAGTCATATTTGGAGTAAAATAATGAATTTCCACATAAAGAGACATGCAGCGTGAAGGGGCTTTAGACGGTCGCTTAACCTGTTTCATGGGCAGCGTTATCTTCTTGATAATCTAGTTATAAAGATATAGTTGTAGTAGCACTTGTCGCTTTTTTCTCCCAACCGATTTTCTTTAACTGCTTTTATTTTCCCGAAACTCCTTTCACATTGAAAATCTCATCCAGTTATTCAGCTATAGTCACTTTTTCACATTCATATTGTCCCTGTGATGTGCAACTATCACCCAGCTTAAAAAACGCATTCCGATTCTGTCTATTTCACCCATTTTTCAAACCATTTTTGACATTTACACCTGTGCAATTTAGCAAAGGCAAATTCTGTTTGTGTGATTTCGGCTGCACTATGTTTTCACTTCAAGTTGCTTTTTGAACTGTATGCCCTTACCTGATTTTGTTTTCACACTAATAATAACACAGTTATATCGATTTGTAGAGAGTTTTTCAAAGAAAGGCCAGTATGCCTAATTGCGCTTTCCGAATAGTCTCTTTTTGCACTTGTGGTGTGCTAAAAGACACATGCTCTATCACCTTGATTTAGGCATGTGTTAGCTGCCCCCCAAATGAAGATAAACATTAATTTTATTAGGTTTTCTCTGGGTAGGCAGGTGCAGATGCAAATTAGTTAAAATTGTGGAGAATTTTCTTCAGCGAAGGTCTCTCTTGAGGTAGGTCGCTTCAGATAAAGAGAGGGTCCCTGGATATTTATAACAGGGTAACCCCGAATGGAACGAACAAAAACTGTGCGGTACGTTTTTTGCACTAGGTTAGAGTCGTTCTCCTAGCCGACCGGTTTCTGTGGTGCAAATAAGTGGGCCACATTCATCAGGGCTTATACATGACATCAGGTGTGTGCCAGTTGTTAGTCTCGTAAAGCAGCTCTGTCTGCATTTCTTGATGTCCTCTCCCTGTCGGGGTGACAAGAGGGAGGGAAGAGAGAGAGAGGGAAAACAGCTGTAAATATCACGTGCTGTCATTTCGAACTATTCGAAGACACTGCATCCAGAGGGGAAAAAGGCTTACCCGCTCCGTGTGATTTGGCGACTAAATCATGAACGGTGAGACGGCCCGATACCTGGGGGCCAAAAGGACAATAATTAATGTCTTACTTGATATCTGAATACTTCAGATCAGAAAGGTGACAGTACAAAGCGTTACTAAATGTTCTAACCAAATTGAGTAAATCTCCTGTCTAGCGCGACACGCACTCAGCGTTGTCGCTACACGTTTAGCAAACATTTATATAGGACATCCCGGGTGCTCACTAGGGCCCGCTTGTCTGACAACAAGGGGAGGGGGGGGTGGCTAAACCAGGTGTACTACAGGGGGCTTACCTCTGAGCAGAGTTCAGTCCGTATTACGAGCCGCGCGCGAGAGGGCTACGTCTGCGCGGGCCGTAATGGTACACTATTTATGTTGCCATGGGGTCGCGCGTTGTCACGTGATCACGTATGCCTGACTCTGACATGGCCGTCCCATAGAGAAGAGGCGGCGGCCATCGCTAGGTCAGGCCCCGCGAGCCGGGTCCCCAGGAACTCAACATCAAGTATTATGTGGGTGGAATTAAACCCCAATTTCCCATCATTATTAATGATGCAAATGCCTATATGTGTCATCCTAGGCAGCCATTCACACATACAGCACTTATCACGAACACAATCAGGAACGCCAAGTCGGAGTGCATCAGAATCATCTCCCTGTAACAGTCGATCAGGATAGTTGTTAACCAACTGGCAGTTAGATTCATAAAGTAGCCAGAGTTTGCCAGCTGGTTGCTTCGTTCAATCCGTCTTTGTCTGTTTTGAGCCGGAATATCCAAAGTTGTTCACGTTTGAACAGTAGGTTCTGTAGGTTCCCACCTCTTGTCGGGATGGGCAATTTTTCAATTATTGTCCATGTGAAATCTTCCGGGGTGTGTTTAGCAGCTAGGAAGTGTTCTACCATAGGTGCCGTGATCTTCTTAGTGCGGATGCAAGATCTATGTTCTGCAAGGCGTGTTTTTATAGGACGTGTTGTCATGCCTATGTAGCGTTTGCCGCATGGGCATGTGATCATATAAATCACGTTGCTACTGTTGCAGTTCGTCAGGGTTTTCTGAATCCACGGATAGTGCCACCCTATGTTGATGGAGGTGGTTCTCTTGGTGCTTGAGCAGGCATTACATGTACCACAGGGGGTGTGGCCCGTCGCTGGGTTCTGCCCCCACAGTGTGTTCAATCTGGGTTCTTTATCTCTATATGAATGTACCAGGGTGTCACGCAGATTCTTCCTTCTTTTAAATGCAAACCTCGGAGTTCCAATACTATGCTGGCCAACGTTCAGAATTGGCCATAATTTCACAATCTCTTTCTTGATTTTGTTGGCAATTGGGGAGAAGCTCATTACTGCAGTTATAGTATTCTCGGCTTCATTGGGCTTGGCATGATGTTCCATAGTGACTTCTCGTGGGATATTGCTGGCACGTTTTCGTGCCTGTTTGATTATTCGTTTAGGGTAACCCCTGTTACGGAGTTTAGCTGCGAGGCTTGCTGATTGCCGATTGTAGTCTGCTAGTGTGGAGCAATTTCTCCGGTATCTAAGGAATTGTCCAAATGGTAGGTTCCTTCGCAGACTGGTGGGGTGGAAACTTCCATATGTAAGAAGTGAGTTTCTGTCCGTAGGTTTATTGAATACTGTGCTGATGATGGTTGCATTCCGTATCTCCAGAGTGAGATCCAGGAAATGTACAGATTCAGTACTATGTGTCTCTGAGAATTTGAGAAAAGAGTTCTGCCCGTTGAGCCATATCATGAACATTGCAAGTTCTGGTTCGGTACCTTTAAAGATTAGTAACACATCGTCGATGTATCTAGCCCAAAGGTCCAAATTGGGTAGCCATGGATTGGTTAAATTGTAGATGATTGCTTCTTCAAAATTTGCTACATAAAGGTTCGCAAGACTCGGGGCAAAGGTAGCTCCCATTGCGGTCCCGGAGATTTGTTCATAGAACGAGTTCTCATAGATGAAAAAGTTTTTAGTTAGGGCAATCTCTGCCAATTGCATCACCAGGGAGACTGGGGTTGTCATCGGAGGGTCTCTTTCCCGTAGTATTTTGTCAATGACTCTGAGTGTAGCCATTTGCGGAATCTTCGTGTAGAGTGATTCAATATCTAGTGTCACCAGAATGTTCACTGTGGGGTCAAACGGTCGGTCCTTAATGAGTTCTAGCACAGCTGTGGTATCCTTCAGATATGAACGCATCTTTGTAACTTCAGGTTTCAAAAAGTAATCTACAAATTGTGACAGTGGTTCTAGTATTGAGCCTATCCCAGTCAGGCATACGTGATCACGTGACAACGCGCGACCCCATGGCAACATAAATAGTGTACCATTACGGCCCGCGCAGACGTAGCCCTCTCGCGCGCGGCTCGTAATACGGACTGAACTCTGCTCAGAGGTAAGCCCCCTGTAGTACACCTGGTTTAGCCACCCCCCCTCCCCTTGTTGTCAGACAAGCGGGCCCTAGTGAGCACCCGGATGTCCTATATAAATGTTTGCTAAACGTGTAGCGACAACGCCGAGTGCGTGTCGCGCTAGACAGGAGATTTACTCAATTTGGTTAGAACATTTAGTAACGCTTTGTACTGTCACCTTTCTGATCTGAAGTATTCAGATATCAAGTAAGACATTAATTATTGTCCTTTTGGCCCGCAGGTATCGGGCCGTCTCACCGTTCATGATTTAGTCGCCAAATCACACGGAGCGGGTAAGCCTTTTTCCCCTCTGGATGCAGTGTCTTCGAATAGTTCGAAATGACAGCACGTGATATTTACAGCTGTTTTCCCTCTCTCTCTCTTCCCTCCCTCTTGTCACCCCGACAGGGAGAGGACATCAAGAAATGCAGACAGAGCTGCTTTACGAGACTAACAACTGGCACACACCTGATGTCATGTATAAGCCCTGATGAATGTGGCCCACTTATTTGCACCACAGAAACCGGTCGGCTAGGAGAACGACTCTAACCTAGTGCAAAAAACGTACCGCACAGTTTTTGTTCGTTCCATTCGGGGTTACCCTGTTATAAATATCCAGGGACCCTCTCTTTATCTGAAGCGACCTACCTCAAGAGAGACCTTCGCTGAAGAAAATTCTCCACAATTTTAACTAATTTGCATCTGCACCTGCCTACCCAGAGAAAACCTAATAAAATTAATGTTTATCTTCATTTGGGGGGCAGCTAACACATGCCTAAGTCAAGGTGATAGAGCATGTGTCTTTTAGCACACCACAAGTGCAAAAAGAGACTATTCGGAAAGCGCAATTAGGCATACTGGCCTTTCTTTGAAAAACTCTCTACAAATCGATATAACTGTGTTATTATTAGTGTGAAAACGAAATTGGGCAATACACAGTTATATTACCCTAAAATAGTCCTCCTTTTGATTTGGTCTATTGCCCTTACCTGATACCTTGCCTTGTATTTGCTTGTGTTTTTTCATTACTTATACTGTGATAAATCATATTTACCTCATTACTCAACCGCATGTTTACATGAATTATTTACCAATTCTGAGTGTCATTTATGCAATTGCAAAGGTTTTCAAAATTTGATTCTGTTTTCTGCCCAGTATCCCCGACTCCTTGCTGCTCCTTTCTATCCACTCAAAATTCGATTAATAGGAGTTTGAGGGAACATTGCAGGGGGAAATCTTAACTCGGGTGCCATCTACTTGAATAGTAAAAGTGCTCCTATTCATTTGTGCTTTGGATATGTTATAGTAGAAGGTCAAAGTAAGTGTATTTCATCATTTATTCTGTAAGCATCACCCCATTGGTGATTGCAGCGCAATATTAAAATTGTGTGATTTCATTTGTATTTTAAAATAAATAAATATCGTATTTCCACCCACCAGCCTGGTTAATGGTCCATTGTGACCCGGGCTATTTGTAAAAGGGGGTGTGAGAGAGGTTGGGTGCCAGCTCAATCTGAATTCTAGGAAATAAAGAAAAAGTATTCTAATTGAGCGCTACATCCTAGGCTAAGGGCAAGAGTCCTGGTCCAGTGTGTGATGCCCGATTAGAATCCTTTACAATATATTGGCCCTGGGTAGATGCATATTGATCCAGGAGAAGAACCCTTTAATCTAAAGTCCTTTCCTGAATCGCTTATGTCTGTTATCACTATTTTCAAAAAATAATTAACTAAAGGCAATAACATTGTGCATTGTGCAATATCACTAAAATAGAGCTGCCTAGACTGGGCAGTGAATCCAATTGGGCACTGGTCGAACTCTCCTCACCTATAATGGTGGCTCTGAAAAAAGCAAATATCTATGCTTTGAAAACAATGGGTCTCTCAGAGACAGAGACAATACAATGTTGTGCTAACTGACAAACTGTAGTAAAGAATGAAATAGAATACCCAGGAATATAATTCATATTTTAGAAAGACAAAAGGATTTGCTTTTATTATTGATACTGATCTTTTTTTTCTACAGGAAACTTGGGCACAAAGTTCTTATTTTATAGGTGGTTTTACAATATCATATACCCAAGCGATTCCCTCTAATAAGGGCAGAGCAAGTGGTGGCCTAGCCATTGGAGTGCGGTCAAATATGTCAATTAAGGTTAATGCATGTCAATATAGTTCTCATTCTGTTCTGTCAGCGATGATGCAGATCTCAGCCTTTCCATTGAGCGACATTTTGGTAATCAATGTGTATGACCCACCTATGGGTCATTTTACAGATGAAGTGCTAAAAACTATAAGGGAGCTGCTACTACGATGGGAAGAGCAAAGCCCTAGTGGAGAGGTCATGATCGCAGGGTACCTATACGTTATATATCTTCATTTTGAAGATATTGAATGGAATTGTAGAGCACGAAAATGGCTTCAGTTTATGACAGCATTGGATCTAGAATTCCTAGTTTATAAAAAAGTTGATGGAGCTTTGGAATTGGGAACTTGGTCAAATGGTGTAAGTCATTCTCATATAGATTATGTTATAAAAATGGATAATATTGATAACCACCACACCATTGAGGTAAAAAGAAATGATACAAGTGACCATAAAGTTCAATCTTGGCAGACAAGAATCTCCTCGCTAGTCAGAACTGATTCTCTTGGGGGAACCTATAAAGTTAATATTCAGGGCTATTGTATTAGATGGACAGAAGCGACAATTAAAGAAATCAAGAGCCATCTGTCGATCAATTATGGAAAAGTGTCACCAACAGGATGACGAGGAATGGAAATAAGACAAATAGCTGCAGAGATGAAAAACCTGCACGGGATTAGGAAAATTCAAACCCTTAGGAAATGACATCAATCTCCATAAAAATCCCTTTGATATATTAATTCATAAGGAAATGTAGCCTATATTTTTTTTTATAAATCTTTTTTTATTGGTTTATTGAACAGAGAACAAAAGAAAAAAGAGACGGTAGCACATTCAACGTGAGTACACAGAAGACATTAGGAGATCCAAATTCAAGGTCGCAGTAGATAGCAGTGCATAACATAACTCTAGACTTCTGTGTGGTACGGCAGGGAGGGCGGGGTGGGGGTCGAGAATCCGCACCGGCCGCCCGGTGGCTTCGCGGGGCGTCGCCGCTGCCCCTTGTTATGGCCTTAACATTTTATAATTCCCATTTTCCCCATATTTTCTGAAACTTACGGGGGGAACTCCTTGCATTGTAAATTCGCCTCTCCAGGGAGGCGCATCTGTCCATTTCATTGGACCATCTGTCAATGGTTATCCTGTCACCTGAGCCCCATGTGGCTGCCGTGAGTCTCTTTCCCGCACCAAGTGCTACTCCTAGAAATATTCTTTCGTGTTTATTAAGGTCAGTTTCGCCTCCTATACCTAGCAGGATAAGTTTAGGGTCTCTCTGGATTGTGGTACCAAGTATTCTGGAGAGGCGGAGTAAACACGTGGTCCAAAACTCCTGCAGCACCCCGCATTCCTACAACATGTGGTAGAAGGTACCTTCTGCTCTTTTGCATCGGGTACATTCTGCGTTGTCATCCCCCCCCCCCAGGTGGCCATTTGCGTTCTGGAATAGTAAGACCTGTGTAGGATTCGGAGCTGAATCAGCCGGAGTTTGGCATTGATCCCAATTTCCCGCGGGGACATCAGGGCTTCCACCCACTCTTCTGTCTCCAGTCGCCCTAGGTCCTGTTCCCATTTATCCCTGAGGTTGACGAGCTCCCCGGATCCAAAGGAGTTAATTGCCTGATAGAGGGTGGAGGTTACCTTGTGTGGGATACTTTGTGGGAGTATGTTTGTTTCCAAGGGAGAGCAGGCGGGTATATTGGCCAGGTTCGGGAATTGGGTATTAATGGCGTGCGTAAGTTGGAGGTATCTAAAGCGGTCCATGGGTGACAGCCCGTGCCTCGTCTCTAGGGTTTCAAAGTCTATCAGTCGCCCCTCCTGGACAATGTCCGCCAGTGTGGAAATCCCTTTCCTCTCCCAGGTTTCAAAATGGACCATTTTTTGTATTTCGGGGAGATGTGCATTACGCCAGAGAGGTTGGATCAGGGTTGGTCTGTCTTCCCAGCCTAAGTATCTATGTATCGCCCTCCAAACTCGCTTTATGTGACGGGACCCGGTCAGTGCCTCTTTTAGGTTCCTTGGGCTATCGTATAGAATATGCAGAGGGGAGGGAGGGCCAGTGTCTCGTGTCTCCACTCGGATGTGTGGTAGCAGCGGGTCTCCGTGTAGCCATTCATTCGCCACCCCCGCTTGTGCCGCCCAGTAGTATGTGGGGATGTTGGGCAGTCCTATACCCCCTTCCCACACAGAGCGGTAGAGCGTTTTTAGGGCAATGCGTGGCTGTTTCCCTCCCCAGAGAAGTGTGCGGAGGGTCCGGTTGATATCTGCGAATGTTGTGGCCGGGATGGGGAGCGGGGCATTTTGGAGGATGTACAGAAATCTCGGGAGTGCCAGCATCTTAAAAAGTGCTGCCCTCCCGAGTAATGAAAGTGGGAGGGAGTGCCAGTGGCCGACATCATTCTCTAGTTTTTCCATTATCGGGTGCAGGTTCAGTTTGGGGAAGTCCTCCTGTGTCCTATTAATTCTTATGCCTAGGTAGGTGAAGCCCAGAATTGAAACGGAGTACGGACAGGGATATGGGATTGCTTCCTCTCCTCCCTGTACCGGGAAGTAGATTGTTTTCTGTGTGTTGACCCGGAGCCCCATGAAGTGTTGGTATTCCTCCAGGGTTCTGGTCACTATCGGGCAGGAGATTATTGGGTTGCTCAAATATATCAAAAGGTCATCCGCACACAGCGAGACCCGTTCCTCCCCGCCCCGTGGCCAGGCGAACCCTGTCCATTGTGTATCAGTTCTCAGCCGGATTGCCAAAGGCTCGATGGCGAGGATAAACAGCAGGGGAGAGAAGGAGCATCCCTGCCTGGTCCCCCTACTCAGCGGGAATGTGGCAGATGATTTCCCATTGACTCTTACAGAGGCCTCGGGAAGGGAGTAAAGGAGCTTAACCCAGGACATAAAGTATTGTCCAAAGCCCATGCGTTCCATTATGGCCCACAGGGCATCCCATCCCACCGTGTCGAAAGCCTTCTCAAAGTCCACCGCCAGGAGGGCCAGCGGGGACGGGATCTCGTCCGCCCGATCAAGAGCAATCTGGACCCTGCGGAGATTCATTCGTGTGGACTTACCGGGCATAAATCCACACTGGTCCGGGTGGATTAGAGATCCCATCACCCCCAGCAGTCTGCCGGCGAGGACTCTGGCTAGTGTTTTGGCCTCCCCATTTATTAAAGAGATAGGCCTGTAGGAGGCGCAGTGCTCCGGGGGTTTCCCTGCTTTGGGGATCACCACTCTTGTCGTTTTTCGGAGGTCTGGGGGGAGGGTGCCCTGTTCTCTGCTACGGAGGAACATGGTGTGCATATGTTTCGTTGTGGTTACACTCAGTTTTTTCCACAGTTCTACCGGGAACCCGTTGGGGCCGGGGGTCTTCCCGGTTTGTAGTTGAGAGAGGGCTTCCCCTACCTCGTCTTCGGTGATGGCTGTGTCTAACTGTTCTATCTGGGATTCAGAGAGGCGGGGGATCGTGATTGCGTCCAGAAAGTTTGGGATGTTTATTGGGGGTTCTCGTATTTGCGGGGAGTATAGTTCTCTGTAGTAGTTTGCAAATTCCCCGGCAATCTCCGCGTCCCCCATTAGTAAATCCCCGTCCGGGGTTTGGATGACCCGTACTTGTCCTTTACTCTGCTCTCTACGCTCCAGCCAGGCTAATCTTTTGGTGGCTTTGTCTCCCCTCTCGTGTATCTGGCTCCGGACCAGCCAGTGGGCGGTTTGGGCGTTGTCTAAGGCCCTGTCTTTCAGGATTGTTTGGGCTGTTACCAACGCCTCATGTGCCTCCTGTGTTCCCTGCCTCCTGGGTTCCCTCTTCAAGGAGTTGCTCCTCTCGCCTAGTTACCTGGGCCTCCGCTTCGGAGATTGCCTCGATGTGCTGTTTGCGGTGAGCTGCCACCAAGGAAATTGCTTCCCCCCTTATGACGGTCTTGTATGCTTCCCACCTTATTATTGGGCAGTCCACCGCCTCCTCATTTAGGTCGAAGTATTCCGATGTTTTATTTGCAAGCCCCTCTAGTATTTCGGGTATCCCTAAATAGTAGGTGTTCAGGCGCCAGGTGGGTTCCTGTTTTGTTGTCAGACCCTTGATTTTCACCAACAGGGGGGAGTGGTCAGAGATCCCTCTCGCCAGGAGTTCTGCAGATAATAGTCGGTGGGCCATGTTCATGGCGGTGAGAATATAATCGAGTCTGGATAGGGACCGGTGTGCGTTGGAATGGAACAAGTAGCCCCGATCCGTGGGGTGGGCTGCCCTCCATGTGTCAGATAGCCCCATAGCTTCTGCAAAGGTGCGGAGTTTGGTCGGGGTGTCTACTGCTCTGCTGCCCACGTGTGTTCTGTCCCAGGCTGTCTCCATGACCTCATTGAAATCTCCCCCTATTGCCCATGAGGTGCATACACTGCCACGAGGCCCCAAGTCTCCCCCCGCAGTTCCCCCAATACCATCACAAACCTGCCCCGAGGGTCTGCTTTGACTTTCCTTGTGATAAACGGGAATCTTTTATGTATGAGGATCATGACTCCCCTAGAACCTCTGGAGAACCCGGCGAGGTATGTGTGTGGGTAGTTTGTTTTTCTAAAGAGCCCACTGTTGGTACCGATCAGGTGGGTTTCTGTTATGAATGCAATGTCTGGGGAATGGCGGTTAAGGTATTGAAGTACCAGTTTACGCTTTATGCCTGACCCCAAGCCGTTTACGTTCCAGGTCAACAGAGATATTTGTCTCTTTTGTGTTATATCGGCATGAGTCTTGGTTCGGGGTTATATGGAAGGATGCGGTGTGTTTCCTGTGTTTCTATTTTGTCGGCCGTTTTGAGGCGTAACTGACATCTGAGCCCTCCTGCCGTTCTTATTTGATGATCAATTTTGTGTACTACATGTGCAAACTCTAGAACCCTAACCTGTGGACCGTAGGCCATGTCCGTGTAGATAGGTATATGCTGGTCAGTGGGGGGGATGTTTCGGTCCCTCTCATATCTTATGCAAGGATTTCTCTGAGTTTCTGTTTTGCTGACCATTACTGCTGGTATTTGTGACATGAGGCCTTTCCCTTCCTTCCCCAAGAAAACCCCCAAACTCCCCCCACCCTGCACTTCCCCCCAACCAGAAGTACCTGTTCCCCTAACCATTTAAACTACTAAAGGGGCAAAGGCCCCAACTCGGTGGCGGGGGGAGGGGTCAGAAGGACCCTACCCCGCAACTTGTGTGGTTCAAGGTAACCACTGAACGTAACGTAGAACTAACAGTGAAGAGTCCCCCTCAGGGGGCGTAGAGGTGTTAGTTGTCCACTTCCCCCACAGCCCCTCCAGGGCCGCCGGCTGTGAGGATCTCATACCGCTTCCTTAGTCCTATCGGTGAGTAGTTGCACAATTTCAGGTGTGTCTCATGTTGATCGGAGATCCGGGTTTTCCGGCTTCTTCATGTGGTGGGGTGACCTGTCCAGCGGGGTGGTCGTTGTCTCCGTCGTGCCTGCGGGGTGTGCTTCCACCCGGTTTATTCGGGCATGGAGTAGAGAGGACCTGTGTTTCCAACCACTCCCAGGCCTCGCGGGGGGTGTAGAACACATGAACCTTGCCATTGTGATATACCTTGAATGTTGCCGGAAAAAAGAGTGCGTATTTAATGCCCAGGGGTGACAGTTTCTTTTTTATGGAGTCGTAGGATTGTCGCGACTTCTGGACCTCTCTCGTATAGTCGGGGAAGAACCCGATTCGGTTACCATTGTAAGTGATGGGGCCAGTCGCCCTTGCCATGTGCAGCAGTGTGTCTCGGTCCCTGTAGTTCATGAGTTTTGCGATTATCGTTCGTGGGGGGCCCCCGGGACTGGTCTGCCCGTCGGAACTCTGTGTGCTCTTTCTATTGAGAAAAATTTAGAGAGTTGCTTGGGAGCCATCAAGTCTGCCAGCCAGTCTTCCAGAAAGAGCTCCATAGAGGGCCCCTCCTCTTTCTCGGGAAGGTCGAGTATGCAGAGATTATTCCGGCGGGACCTGCCCTCACTGTCTTCAGCTCTATTTTCGAGCGTGGTGATTTTCCGTTCCATTTGTTCAAGGCGGTCTCCCAGGTTTTTAACTGTGTCTTCGGTGTCGGATATTTGTTGTTCTGCTTCCCCAACCCTGGTAGTTAGGTTCCTTAAGTCTTGCCTCACAAAGGACACCTCGGAGGCCAATCCATCTATTTTGGTCTCTACCGAGGCTCTGGAGTCGTTGATTGCTGCCATGATGTCGGTGAGAGACAGCGTTTGGGCCGCCTCCCCCTTCGTTGACTCGTTGTCCGCCCTACTAGTTGGGTCCTGGAGAGCTGCCGGGGTGCTCATCGTGTATTTATTTTGTTTTGGGTCGTTCCCCTGCGGGGCTGATCCTTTCCCATTCTGACCCTATGGGGGTGGCACTGGGTGCGGTTCCGTTGGATCGGAGGTTCCCTCCTGGGGGGTCCTTAGGCCTTCGATCCATTTCTGTGGCCTCCGGTGGATTGTCGACTGGTGGCCTTATCCCTGGTCCCCAGCGTGTTGCTTTGCCCCTGTCGGGCCTTGGCCTGCGCAGTCTGGCCTTATGTCCAATGTGACCCAACCCTGGGCATGTTTTATCATGTAGTTCAGGGGGCGGGAGGGGTGATTATGCAGGCGGTGAGGGTGGCGCCAGCCGGATGTGTCGGCGTGCTTACTCCGGCCGAGGTGGCAAGTTTGGGTCTAGGCGTCCGGGGGCGAGTCCTTGGCCTCTCTCCCAGTGCGTGGCGGGTGCTTTTTCCCTGGTGTTTGGAGTGAGCACCTCCACTATTCCAGTTGTGCTGCACTTCCTTTTAGGAGGCAACCTCAAGTTGCAGCGCCTGGGGTCAGGAGCAATCCCCCGGCAGGTCCGCTCCGACCCGCTGGTGTTCAGTCTTCGTTGCCGGCCGCCCCGAGATATCCCCTCTCCCTCTTCCAGCCGCCGCGAGTGCCTCCCCCGCACTCGATGTTTCCTCCCCACGGGCAGCCCTCAACCCAGGCGACCCGTCCGCGGCGGGGGCCGGGGAGGGAGAGCCCGCGCGGGTGTTGTACAGGGGGGGGAGGAAGGAGGAGGCGGCCCCAGGTCCAATTGGGCGCCCCTCCGAGCTCAGGACCAGTCGGTGGCTGTGGCGGCAGTGGCTGGAGCGGAGGCCCGGGGGGGAGGGGTAGGGCAAGTCCTCACCTCTCAGTTCGCAGGGCGGCGACACCGGTTCTGCGGCAGCTGTCCCGGGAGCCTCGGGGGTCGATTGGTGAGCGCGGCGTAGTTCCGGCGGGGCTCTGATGGGCACTGCCAATGAGGGCGCTTCCTTCCCGCCGGCTGGCATGCATGCAGATGCTTCTCTAACGGAGTCACAAAAGACAGCAAAATTGGGCTCTGCTTACAAAAATTTGCTACGCCAACATAAATACTCAGAGAAAAATGTAAAATGGTTATTATTTATTGGTTTACTTAAGACTCAAAATAAGAAAAGATGTTGGAAATGCTATAATGAAAGTAGAACCGCTGTTAAATCCATCGAGTTAAACAATATTAGTGTCATTGAGTGGAGCAGTTATATTTGAGAAATGTACAATGATGAAAGTAAAACATCCTTAGATATTATATGGAAGATACAATGCAGTAATACATGGTTAAATTATGAGGATGACATTAGAAATAGTTTAACTAAATTAAAATCTACGAGTGCCCCGGGCCCGGATGGCATACCCAACACCCTATATGTAAGCAAGGCATGTTATCAACAGTAAGATAGACACAAGTAACCACAGTTCAAGGGTGTTTATTAAACTTACACAATGGTGGGATAACGCCTATCTAAACCTAAATCTACAGATGGGAGCAAGCTACGACGATCAAATAATAATAATGCCGTCCTAGTGGAGTCTTGTCAAAATAAAATTGCCTATACTAAAAAAAAAAGATTGACAATCCTTACCGCTAAATTACAAATAATGAGGGGTAGTGTTCATGAGAAAGAAAGAAGTGTTCACAAAATAATATGTCAGGATGCTCGGGCTGTTGGTCTCCCCTCCCCACGTTTTGAACACAGGGCAAGGTGGGTCACTTGAGCAAAGCACATACACTGGCTTCTGCAGCACGAGGATATAGTTCCATTTTACCAGTTCAGGACCTTCTGTCTCCAAGTCTCTTTACTTCTGGCAGGTCTCTTGATGCAGAGGACCTGCTGTACCATAAACAACACGCAAACATTCTTTTTAACACAATTCAATTTGGGTGTTCACCCTGAATCCCCCTCAGACGGGCTCAGATTCCTTTTCAAGCAAAAGTTCAACGTTGCATTCCCCTCTCCTGGGCTCAGATCCCTTTCTTTGTTCAATTAGTCGCGCTCAGCCGGGCTCAGACCAATTGTGATGTACATTAAACTATCGAAGACTTTCGAATGTGCACGGGGTTTAGCATGACCCATTGCATGACCACTTCAATCTCAATATCTCTTTCTCTCACACTCAGCATCAGTTGGATACCTAACAGAGACTTTCGAATGATCACCTACGTTGCGCTGGACCACTCTGTGTATGGTATCTTTTCTTAGCCTCCCAATGTTCAATTATAAAAAATCAACTAATTCCTTTGGCTTCCAATTGTATTTGCATCGCTGATCCCAAACGCCTCACACGTTGTTCTTTTTATACAATGTTGCTGTTTGCAAACTTGGTTCAAAATACAAGCTGGTTTGGTATCAATCTCTCTGACGAACTGGCTGTGCTGTCTTTGCTGACGCTGCTTTGTTGTAGGAGCCAAGGACAGCGTTGACAGCAATAGAAAAGAAGCAAATACGGGGTAATGGGGTACAGGATTTCTTGCCTTGGAGGTCCGTTTTTTTCAGGGCTCCCATGTTTGATCAGTGTCCTGCACAGAAAAGGGTGGACATATTAGAACATTTAGGAGCTGAAGAATCAGTGCTGTATTTTCAGTGTGTAGTTTAACATTTAACAGTTGACATTAACACTTAATATTGGGGGAAATAGAGTGGGTTAGATTTGTTATGCTTGGGCCATGAAAATACTGGTAGCAGCAGGCGCAAGAATACAAGTGTTCCTGGGTTCCGAAAATAATGCAAAATTGAAAGCTGAATGGCTGTACTTTGCAAGGCAGCACGTGTGATGTATCAAAGGCAATGATCCTTGAAAATAGTAAAATCATTGTTCATGTAGGAGAGAAGGAAGAAAGATGGAGAGAAGTGCAACATATTCCCTGGGCCACAGGATATCGTGCTAAGCAGAACACTGTCCAAAAGTCAGGGGCTGGAAAATTACATGCGCTGATATGCGGGTGCTGACAGAGGACACCACGAAAGAGGCTGGGAAATTGTACAGAAAATATACATAATCATATAGAGAAGGAGGTTTTCAATGAGGGTTTGAAAAAGGGGCAGAGGAGGGTAGTGGGGGACTTCCTGGAGAGAGAGTGCTGTGCTGCGTGTCTGGAGCTTTGGCAAGGATTGTGTGACGGGCTGCCAATCAGTGCAGCTGGGAGATGGAGCTGTGAGGGAATTCTTTGAAGACTGGGAGTCGACCCTGGGGCAGTGTCTGGGCAGAGACAGTCTCAGACTTACCTAGCTGCAGGAAGGGAGCTGGCGAGCCAAGGGGGAGGCAGCCCATCTGAAAGGCAGAGAGTCCATAAATCCTTTGGGGGGTGAGTATAAATGGGTCCAACGATTAATTAGGACCCCTCCTATAGGCTAATTGGCAAGGTGTCAGACTGGACAAGAAGGGCATATCTCCCTTAATCTTTTAGGCACCAAAAGATTAATGGAGTAGCCGAATTCAAAACTTTGATGGGGAGTTTGTCCCTTTAGCGCAGAAGGGGTCATAATCTAACAACCCATCCATTGATAAGCAAGGGAAGAAGAATAAGAAAGAGCTGAAACCATACTCATATTTTATTGCTTTTATAACAAAGGAATGCCAGTTAGGGGGTTGGGGTTAGAAAGAAAAACACTTATGTTTGAAATGTCATGCTGAAGTAGAGTGTGTTTTGCACATGCAAAATGTTTATTGCAAATGTACTCGTGTCTAACAAGCGACCTGATTGAATTGTCTGTCTGTTTTTGCTGCTGACATTGAATATATATAAAGTGCATAACTGTGAATGTGTATAGTGGTCCTTATTGTGTCTAGAGCCTGCCCTTTTTCTTGCATCTAGAGGTAAATGGACATTGTGAATGAAAGGCATAGTACGAAGCCTAAGGATGCATAGCTAAGGTCCCGGATATAATAAAAGTGGTAGAAAGGAAGAGTCAGGCTATTTCTTCCAACAATCCTATCACAGATGTCTGTGGGGCAATAAGGAGACAAAGGGGCAAGGACCAGGTCCACCACACATTGGAATGCATCAGTGAACAAAGGGGAGACTATGTTCCCCAAGAATCTCAGCAGCGGCAGCTCCTATTGGGACGGTGGCACTGATCTGGCCCTGGTTGGTGGGCTCTCTTTGGGAGCAATGGGTTCACAATGTAGGCTGCTCGCCCTACCACAGAATTGCTCCATGTTCCGACCAGGGACCACCTTTAAAGATCAACTTGGTGCCAGTTATGTTGCAATGAATGAAGATAAGTCACAGTACAAGAAGAATAAGCCAAGTTCATGAGTTCATGGTAAGTCTTTGGAAGTGATATTTAGAACACATTTGTGAAACCCACTGGTGCACCAAAACCCAGGCAACAGATCAACGGTCACTTCTGTAACACATGCACAGTAACATCCCACAATGCCTACATCGCAGATATGGCCACACCTACGCTCATCCACACTGTCGCCCTCACATACGCAGTAGGATAAATAAACACAGCGTGCGTCACTCCCCACACCAAGCCCCTCAGACCCACTTATGCATCAGACACGGAACCCCACAGACATCTTATCAGAAGTAGGGACAGGTGCATGAGGTAAAAGAGGTCAAAGAAGAAAACACACACACAACACTATTATTAATGAAGGTAAAGTGTGGGTCAGGTGACAGAGCACCCACACTTGCCAACATTATGTGAGCCAAAAGATATACAATTTTTAAAGTTTCAAAATAATACTTTGCATAAAAATACCTAATCCCCCACAATAGCGTGAGATCGGGGTTTAGATTCTATTAAAGACAAGGAAGCGAATATTATGCATTACAATCTTTACTCTGACATCACAGCAGCAAAGAAGAAAAATACTTTGTAATAAAACTTTTCTGAAAATGAACTCATCACAGTTCCAATAGTTCAATGTAAAACATTCCAATCCAAAATGGAGGACAGGTCATGCATTCCTCTAACACCAACTCCTCTTGCTGTCGCTGTTCTTCTTCGGACGTCCACTGCAGAACCCATCCGCGTAGCACGAGGAGTGATGATCCAACTGAAAACAGGCGGAACTTGAACTCTCCCGCAAACCAAATTCGAACTGATCTCCTTTAAACCAGGACCTCTCACCCGAAAGCTGAAATAACCAAAACAACCAGTAAGGGCAGGCGGGAGGGATAATATTCGCCTCCTTGCCTTTAATAGAATCTAAACGCCCATCTCACGCTAGTGTGGGGGATTAGGTATTCTATGGCAAGACAGAAGGCTCCTATTATGCAAGTTCAAAGCCCTTGCAGAACATCAGCAGCCACATGAGCAATGTGTTTATGATAAAACGTTTCGAAAGTTGACTCTCTTGACCAATCAGCTGCTTTAAGAATCTGTTCCAGACTGCCGCCCAGGAAAGCGGCTTCAGAGGCCACAGAGCCCCTAACCGAATGGGGACCAAAGGAGGAAGTGTCAACCCCCGCCTCCCGCATGAACCATCTAACCCACCTGGCTAAAGTGAAAGGGGATACTGGCTTATGGGGCTTCCTGTAGGAAATCAGCAGCTGAGAGGTATTCTGGGGCCTCAGACTTTCAGTTTTTAACTCAAAACATTTCAAACATGCGATAACATACAACTTACTGTCTTCTGGGAAGGCTGGATAGGATATTGACAAAGTCATACATTTAGTCCTTCGTGAAACAAAAAAGGTAACCCCTTGAGGGGTAAACATTCTATTGTCCACATCTAAGGCTCTGATATCAGATACTCTCTTAATAGATACCAGACACAACAACATTGCTAGTTTGGAAAATAACTGTTGAAAGGACAGATCCTCATTAGGCGGCCAGGATCGGAAGAGATCTAAAACCATGTTAACATCCCAAAGAACCGAATACTTTGGTTTCGGAGGAACCTTAATACAAATAGTTTTAGGGCTCTACGCACTAAAAAATGCCTACCTACAGGTTCCCTTTTTACCAAAAGGTGACCCGCTGAAATAGCAGACCGAAAGCCATTAATGGTTCTATAGGCTTTTCCTTCCTTGAACAAATCCACCAGAAAATTAACTACCTCTACAGGAGGGGCAGAAACGGGATCAAAGTGCCTAACCACACACCAGCTAACCCAGCGGTTCCATGCTGAAAAGTATCCCAGCTTGGTAGAGGAGGCCCAAGAGTCCCTGATGACTGACACAGAGTCCTGTGAAAGTCCTTGGAAGCACCGGGAAGAGCTGAAATCTTCCAATCCATAAGGAAGAGGTGCCCCTGAAGGACCAGCTCGTGAGGGAGCCCTCCCGGGCCTATCAGTAACTGGGGATGAAGGGGAAGAAGACAAGGAATGTCCACCGACAACTCTAGAAGAGCTGGGAACCAGATTTGAGAAGGCCAAAAGGGAGTTAATATCACTATTGTGGCTTCCTGCCTGCGAACCTGAACCAATACCCTGGCTATCAGTGCAAAAGGAGGGAAGGCATACAACCTCTGACCCGACCAATCCTCTAGGAACGCATTGGTAGCTAGAGCGCCAGGATCTGGTCTCCAACTGTAGAACCTGGGAACCTGGCAGTTTAGCCTCGAGGCAAACTGATCCACTGCAAACAGACCCCATAGAGATTCTATCTTGGCAAAGAGGCCCCTGTCTAACATCCAGTCGCTTCTGTCCTGCAGGTGACTGGAGTTCCAATCCGCCACTTCGTTGCTGATCCCCGGAAAGTATTCCGCCTTCAACACAATATTGCGGTCGAGGCAAAAATGCCAAAATTCCCTTGCCAGATCCGCTAGGTCCCTCCCAAATGATTGACATATCTTACCGCCAAGACATTGTCCATGCGGAGGAGGACACAACAATTCCCCTGATCTTTGAGAAGACTTCGGACTGCAAAAGACCCCGACAACAATTCTAGACAGTTGATATGGAGCTCTTTCTCCATTTCGGACCATTTTCCCCCTGTGGAAACCTGACCCGGTCTGGCTCCCCAGCCAAGCCTGCTGGCACTGGACTCCAGAACAACATCTGGAGAGGGCCAAAAATTGCTTTCCTATTCCAGGCATCCATGTGCCTGAGCCACCAAAGGAGCTCCAACCTGGCTTCTGGGGACAGCACTGCTATCTGAGAGTAAGATAGGCATATGCGCAGATGTCGTGCCCTAAGACGCTGTAACTCTCTGTAGTGTAGGGGGGCTGGGAAGATAGCTTGAATGGATACTGACAACATCCCCACTACCCTGACCAACTGCCTGAGAGAGATCCTGTCCTTCTTGAGGATAATCCGAATCTCTTTCCTTACCTTGGACAGCCTGCTATCTGGGAGGAGAAGGATGCAAAGCTTTGAATCTATATTGAAGCCCAGAAACTGGATACATTGCATAGGCTTCAATATGGACTTCTTGGCATTTAACACAAAACCTAGGCTCTGAAGAAGAGTCACCGTAAATTCCAGATGAGAGCACAGATTCTGAGGGCACTGGGCTAACACGAGCATGTCGTCAAGATATATGATGAGTCGAATCCCCTTGGACCTGAGAAGAGACATCACAGGCTTCATCAATTTGGTGAAGCACCATGGGGCTGACGACAGGCCAAACGGGAGGGAGGCAAACTGCCAAACCCGACTCCCCCACTGAACCACTGAAAATGGAGAAACGCATCCTTGAGATCCAACTTGACCATCCACCCTGCTGGAAGAAGGGTGTCCCTGAGAAGATGGATTCCCTCCATCTTGAAGTGGTGGTATACTACAAAAGAGTTGAGGGCCTTTAGATTTATCTCTGGGCAAAACCCTTGATCTGGTTTCGGAACTAGGAAAATGGTACTCAGAAACTGAGAGGCCGTGTAAGAGGCCGGGACTATCGCTCCTTTGAAAATGAGGTCCTTGACCTCCACATCTATTAGAGACTGCTTGACTTTGTCTAATACCACTGGGTGGGGAGCGGAGAACTGGCAAGGAGGGGAATAAAACTCTATGCGATATCCTTGGACTGTCTGTAATACCCAGGGATCTGATGTGAGGGACTCCCACTGTGGGAGGAACGTGGCCAATCTGCCCCCAGATCTCTGTGGGAAAAAACTCTTAACACTTGAGAAAGTACCTGATCCTCCTCTTGACCTCCCGGCACCTCTTCCTCCATGTCCTCTCCAGCTCACATTTTGCTGAGGGAAAAATTGGGTATTCGATCCCCGAGCAGAGGAGGAATTATGTGCGCCTCTGGTGGCGAAATGACGGGGACGGGAATGGCCCTGGGAGAAACGGCTGGAAGAGCGGGCTCTACCTCGCCCGGCCTTGGGGAAAACCTTATGCGCAAACACCTTTTTAATGCTGGCTGGAGCCTTATCCAAAGCTGTGAATGTATGCACATAAGCCGAAAGGTCTTTCAAAAATCTATCCCCAAACAAATTTCCTTGGGCTGAAGGCCCTGCTTCCCTTTCTGACATGTCTGCCAACTTGAGATCTAGTCTCATGAGCAAAGACTTGCGCCTCTCTTTGGAGATTGAGTCATTCGCATTGCCGAGCAGGCAAACAGTCCTTTGAATCCAACCCCTTAAAACATTCACTTCAACCTGGGAATTAGAGGATGCCGCCTCTTCAGCCAGCTCAAATATTTGCGTGACTGGACCCAAGACATCCAACAGTTTATCCTGGCAGTTACGCCAGGCCTTGTCAACCCCTTTTTTGGGGTCTTTCCCCTTTTGAGAAAGAAACACCGCCATAGACTGATCTATCTCGGCTGTAAAAGCCACCTTGTCAGGAAGGACCGGCCTAGGGCATTCAGACCTCAATTTACTCCTGTCTCCCTTAGGTAGTGGACGCCTGATCCAATATTCTCAGAATGAAGAAACCTCCTGTGAAGGATGCCACTTTGCCGATCTAGGGTGTAATATAAGGGCAGGGTCAAAAAATGGTACACCATTAACATCCAGAACTGGACCTTTTCGAGTAGGGACAGGAGCCACCTTTCTTTTGCGTCTCTTACGGGGGGAATCTGAATCGTCAGAACTATCCGAGGTGGAAATAGGAATAGGGGATACCGCAGCAGGAAGTTGCGAGGGGGCTGGCCAAGGGGTCGAGGAGAGGGGTTGCTGAGACTTTGCACACCTGCGCTTCTGACCTCTCCTAGGGGAAGAATCAGGGGACCTGACTGGGGAAGTTCTGAGTTGTCCTGAAATATGCTTAGTTTTGCTGGTACATTTTTTAGGGGGCTGAGGTTTGACAGAGGGTCCCGCCTCCTGAGAAGGGTGAAAATCCTTAATGCGATTTATCAACCTATCAAACGCTGAAGCCAGTGTATCATTGAGACCTGACAAAAGAGAATCCAGAGAAGACTGGATTGCTTGTTGCACACACGGCTGGTGAACAGACTGGTCTACTACACTGTCACTTTTCTTGGAAGAACGCACTTGAGTGCTGGCATCTACAGAAGCTGGGACCATATTCTTATCCATGACAGCCTTAGCAATTAACGTGTCACACCCGAACCTTCAACTCCCACACCAACCAAAATGCAGCCGAGCAGGCTATCTAATAGGCGCACGTTAGCCAAATCAGCCGAGCAGGCTATCTAATAGGTGAACTTTAGCCAAATCAGCCGAGCAGGCTATTTAATTTAAACACACCCTAGCAGGGTGACAGGACTGGTAGCAGCCGAGCAGGCTATTTAATATTACACAGCCACGGTAGTGGCCGTGTAGTTATGGTTAAGTTGCTGTTTCCATAGGAAGAGCACTTTTTGGGTGGCTTATAACTTCGCTCCCCCTGGACGAATCCTTACGAAACTTTGCAAAATAAGTATATGGGGCACTCTGAATGGTTTTGCAAAGTTTGGTGAAGTTTGGTCCAGGGGGGGCAAAGTTATAGGGGGGTCCCAATACTTCTGTTCTTCCCATAGACTGAATGGAGGAAAAACTTTGCGCACGGCTACAGGCCAAACCGCTGGACGGATTTTCACAAGATTTGCGGCAGGAGCAGCGGCTTGGTCTCGAAAGCATGTAAATTTGGTGACCTTCCGTGTAGTACTTTTCTTTAAAATGACCAAAAAGTAGTGCTTAAAAAATTAGTGATATCTATGCTCCGCCGTTACACTTCCCTGTTCGGTCCACGGACAAGACACCGATTGGCTAAGGGGCTGGCGTCATGATCGCAGACACGCAACGTCTCTGCCGATTGGCTGCAGTGAGACGTGTTCTGCGTCAGATTGTTTGGATGCGCCCGACATCTTGGATCCGTCAACCGCGGAGTGGGTACCAGCAGCAACAACCTATTTCGAAACCTATTTTGCTGTGTCAAAGTGCTTGGGGAGGTTTAGACAGTAAGAGATGGGTGAAAAACTGCTTTTGTTGTGGCGGTAGGTGTTCCTGATGTACTTTCTATGGCCGCCTTGTTTGGGATGTTTGTACGTACAGACAATGAGGGGTCTAATAAGGGTAGTATTTCAGTCCGTACTCTGTACAGGAAACGTGAAACTGTTCTAAGTACACGCGTTCTGTTAGCGAACATTGAAATTGAGTACATGTGTATTTACATTACTTTTTCCTATACGTACACCATTCATTCAAACACCACCATGGCTGTGACATGCTGCGGCGGTTGTGGCCAGGGCCTAGAGTCTTGGATGCATGGCCGTCAGCCGTAGGCCGACGGCCATACTTCCAAGACTCTCGGCCCTGGCCACAACCACCACAGCATGTAACAGCCTTGGCTACACCTGTAGTATTGATTATCGATTAGCTCGTTGTGGGGAGTATGTACAGTCTTGGGTGCATAGCCAAAGGCCATGCACCAAAGAACAAAGTTATAAGCACTGGAGGTTTAGGCCACTGTACACCCATAACTTCTAATATCTATGCACATACAGGTACGAGTCCAGCCTCTGGCCAGAAGTACTGAAGCATAGCACACCTATACATACACCCGTACTACGGCACATCACTGAGGTGGTTGTGGAGATGACCTGCAGTGCGCCCAAGAACAAACTTATAACTGCTAAATTTATAAGCCAACATGGATTTTATATAGTGCAGTGGTTGTGGGCAGGACGTAACCTTTTGGTTGCATGGCTGAAGGCTGTAGGCCACACACCGAAGAGTGTAGACCCTGGTGTCATGATTCCTGCCCCTCATGTCCCCAGCCCTCCAAGATGTCAGGCTGGAGCCAGGCCACAATCACCTACATGGCCCTCAAGGGCCTCTCCATCCCTCCAAAGACCCACTTGGAGTCAGACTTGGCGCTTGTGGCACCAGACTCACCCACTCCCATAGGACAACATTGGGTATTGGACTTGCAGTGCATTGATGGGGACAAGATGGATGCCCCCACATATTTCGGTTCCCAGAACTGCATGTGCAGTCTAGTCTTTTGGGTGTGGTGCAGCCCAGAGACACCTGGGATACCCAGAGACTATTTAAGCCATGCCCAGGCTGAGAAACATGCTTTGCGTTTTCTGCACCTGCAGCGTGACACTCACCGTGTTCGGATCAGTCTCCAGTAGGCCTGCATCTTTCTTCTGCGCTCAGCTCCTGCAAGAACAAGAACACCATTAGGAACAGCCTTACCTTGCAGCACTTCTGCCCATCATTCATCGCTCCTTCTGTTCTGCGGGCATCTTCGGCGGTGTCTTTCCGATCCCGGCATGGCGCTTCCTAAGGAAAAGGGAAAAGAACAGAAAAAAGGCATTAGTAAGCTTTCTGCAAATCTTTGCTTATTTTTAAACACTGTTCGAGCTTCAAACACTTGCCTGAATCCAAGCCGCTCTGGGGGAACTCTGTCTCCGGAACTTCTCATCCATCTGCAAGAGGGGAAAGACACCCCAGGTTAGCGTGGAAACATCTAGAGGCGCCACATACTGCGCTTACTCACCACAATTGTTCTTCATAACCGGCATCCACGCTGAAAATTCGCAGCACCAAATAGACACAGAAAAAGAACCCAGTTCAATACAAATACGAAAGGGGTGCATCGCGCATCGCGCTCTCACTCACCTTCAGCGCTACTCATCTCAGCAGCATGCCGCCATCCCTGGACGCCGGCCATCATCCAAGGAAGGAAAGGAACGAAGTTAGAGAACTGTTCAAAAGACTCATTATATTTACCTGTCAGACTCTTGCCAGTGAAGTAACTAGGCAGCAACGAGCCGGCATCAATCAACGCGCCCCTGTGCCGAAAGCAGGATGGAGAGCACACTATCCAAGAAAACAAGGTGAGCTGTGGATCAAAGGGAAGGGTTGGACCCCGGGAAAGAAGGGGTTCAAGCACACAGAGACAATAGGGAGTTAAACTCTACCAATCCTGTGTTTCAGGCCCAGTCTCCAGTCGAATAGCCTCCAGGGATGGGTTTGAGGTCGTAAGAGGTCAGAACAGGCTGAGTGACGTCCCTGTGGATACCAGGTGAGTGTAACAGAACGCAAAGCCTCACATCAAAATCCACCTGGGCGTCATGGAAATGTCAGAAACTGACCAGTTAGCCCACATGTTGGGGCAGCTATGTTCCGAAGTACATGCAGCCAGGCAGGAGACCAACACCCTGAGGAGAGAGCTGATAGTAGCCAAAGAACGCACTGATGATTTAAGCCGGCAACTTCTCCAGTCACAAGCAGGGCATGCACCATTGCCGGGAAGCGTGCCCTCAATGCCAGCACCATCAGCCAATCCCGTTCAGATAACCCTTCCTGGGGCAGTTCCTTTGGCCCCGCCCGAACGATTTACGGGGGATCCCAAGAGGTTTGCAATGTTCATGAACCAGTACCGCCTGCACTTTCTTTGTGGGCCAGGGGCCTTTCTGAATGACCAATCACTGGGTCGCTTTTGTGCTATCCTACCTGAGTGGTAGTGCCTCGGACTGGTCTGTACCCTTTGTGGCCCAAGACGATCCTTTGCTGCATGACTTCAGGGGCTTTCAGCAGGAGATGGAAAAGCAGTTTGCCCGTCGTACTCATGGGCAGGCATTAGACAACAAACTTCTGTCCCTACGCCAAGGGAATCAAGACCTATTAACATACATAGCCACGTTCAATAGACTCGTAGTTGAAGCAGAATGGCCAGTGGAGAAGAGAACCACATTATTTCATCGGGGGTTGCCGGGGGAGCTCAAGGATGTTCTTGCACAAGTAGTGAAACCCCCGAAAGACTGCTCAGAATTCATTGACCTTGTTGTTCAAATGGATCATAGGTTGCAGGACCGAAGAGCAGGTCGAATCAGACCGGACCCTCGCCCTATGTATGTGCGTTCAAAGGACAATACTGCCCGAACAACGGAAGGTTCAGGAGAACCAATGCAAATCGGGGGGGTCAGATCCCCCTTGACTAAAGCGGAAAGGGATAAAAGGAGACAGCAGCAGTTATGTCTGTACTGTGGAAGGTCAGATCATTTCCTTAAAGAGTGCCCTGTGAAGCCACCGAGGAGGACAGTAGGGGCAACAGACAAGGAAGATACCATCAAGGAATCGGAAATCTCCCCAGCCCGGCAAGTGTAGGGGTCCAATTGTTGAGCGAAGAAAGTGAACTACAGACCTCCCATTTTGCACTATCTGTGGTCTTGATCAATCACCAACAACCATCTTGGATGCATGCAGTAAGAGAGTACATAGACAGTGGAGCCGTTGGGAATTACATCGACCAGGATCTTGCGGCAAAGATGGGGCTTCCATTACGCCCTAAATCAACCACCGACACTGTTACCACTGTCGACGGCACGGAAATAGCTTCTGGTCCAGTATCCCAATGCACTGCAGCTTTAACCCTTCTGTGCCAGGATGGACACCAAGAATCTATCGTTTTCAACCTCATTAAGGCACCACAGTTCCGGTTGATTTTGGGAATGCCATGGTTGGTAGCTCACAATCCTCAAATCGATTGGCGAGCAAAAGAATTGGCCTTTCCCGAGACTTGCGCCCACACATGTTATCGCCAAGAGAGACACCCAATAGACACCAGAACCTTCATGCTTGCGACTGTGGCAATCGGCACCCTACCAAGTGAATACCAGGACTTTCAAGATGTCTTTCAGAAAGAACAGGCTAATACCCTGCCACTGCATAGACCATACGATTGCCAAATCGACCTGATACCCGGTGCACAAATCCCTTGTGGGCGAATTTACGCACTCACGGAACCAGAAAACCAGCACCTGAAGGCCTATCTTGACCAATACCTGGCCAATGGGTTCATCCGTCCCTCGAAGTCTCCAGCAGCCAGTCCTCTATTCTTCGTACCGAAAAAGGTGGGGGACTTGAGAACATGCATCGACTATCGCGCACTGACCCATATTACAGTAAAAAAACGCTACCCCCTGCCACTGGTCCCTGAATTGCTTGATCAAGTCAAAGATGCCCAAATCTACACAAAAATAGACCTGTGGGGGGCATATCACCTTGTTTGCGTAAAACAGGGGGACGAATGGAAAACCGCTTTACGCACCAAACAAGGCTTGTACGAATATCAAGTAATGCCCTTTGGCCTTTGCAACGCACCTGCTGCATTTCAATACTTCATGAACGATGTCCTATGGGAATTGATTGATGTCTGTGCTCTAGTATACATCAACAATATCCTAGTATATTCCGCATCAAAGCAGGACCACGTTAAACACGTCCGATCCGTATTGGAGAAACTCCGCAACACCAGCTCTATGCCAACATTGAAAAGTGCTCATTCCACGTCTCTGAGGTGGAATTCCTGGGCTATACTCTCAGCCCGAATGGAATCCGAATGGATGTACACAAGGTAGATGCTATCCTGAAATGGCCATCACCAAATTCATTCAACGGGGTTCAAAGTATGCTGGGTTTTGCAAACTTCTACCGCCAGTTCATCCCAGGATTTTCGCAAATCGAGCATCCCATCACTTCATTACTAAGGAAAAGCAACAAAAGGTTCCAGTGGACAACAGAAGCTGAGGAGGCTTTCCAGGAACTCAAAGCAAGATTCACATCTGCCCCAATCTTACGCCACCCTCGCCCTGATCTCCCATACCTGGTGGAAACAGACGCCTCAAGCATGGCTATGGGAGCCGTCCTCTCACAAAAGGACCCCGAAACGGGCCAGTTACACACTGTTGCCTTCTGATCGCGTAACTTCACACCCCCTGAACTCAATTACGCTATCACAGACAAAGAACTCCTGGCCATTAAGTCAGCCTTCAAGGATTGGCGGCATTACCTCTTGGGTGCGAGAAACACAATCACCGTAATAACTGACCCCAGAACCTCCAGTACCTAAAAACAGCAAAGGCCCAATCCTCACGACAACTACGTTGGGCTCTTTTCTTTGCTGAATATGACTATGTGATTAAATTTCGACCAGGGGTGAAAAACGGGAAGGCCGATGCCCTTTCCCGTATGGGGGTAGGAGAGCAAGGGTATCAGACCCCTGACCCAATATCAATCATCCCGAGTGACAAGCTCCTAGGAATCACAGCAACCATAACTCAGAAAGAATTACATGAAGAGATCCAAAACCTGATGAGTCCAGAGCAATTACAAGCGTGGAGGGCGCAAGGAGAACATTACATGATAAAAGATCAGTTGCCCTACTTCAGGAATTGTTTATTCTTACCAAGGGCCACCCCGGAATCAATAAACCCTAGCCAAGGTAAAACGAAATTATTGGTGGCCCACGTGGCGTAAAGACATTATCCAATTCATCCTATCTTGTGGAGTGTGTGCTCAAAACAAGTCATCCAAGCAGAAACCGGCTGGGCTATTACAACCATTGGAAATCCCACCAGCACCATGGCACACGTTGTCCCTCGATTTTATTACTGACTTACCACCCAGTCAAGGGTTTAACACTATTCTTGTGGTCGTGGACCTATTTTGAAAAATGGCACATTTCATTCTTCTTAAGGAGCTCCCAAAGGCTTCCACTCTGGCAAAGGTATTTCTTGAAGGCATTGTATGGCTCCATAGGTTTCCTTCAGTTTTGGTCTCAGACCGAGGTACTCAATATGTATCTAACTTCTGGAGAAAATGCTGCTCTATGGCCCAGATCGACATCTGGCTATCCACCAGTCACCATCCCCAAACGGATGGTCAAACTGAGAGGACAATGCAGACGCTCAAGCAGTTTCTGCGTTGCTTGTTACACCAAGCTGAAGGAAGCTGGTTCGACCTATTATGGATAGCTGAATATGCTTATAATAATTCCCTACACACCAGCACTGGGCAGACACCCTTTTATACCATGTATGGCAGGCACCCACATACTTCTGAGTTGGACGTTCCTACAACCCTGGAAAAGCCAGCAGTCAAAACCTTGCACACAACCATTTCTCAAACCTTTAAAAGGGCAGCTGAACACCTACTTCAAGCTAAGAATCGCCAAAAGAAGTTTGCTGATCAACACCGAGCAAAGGTCCCCAACTACCAAGTGGGAGACAGAGTCTGGCTGGCGTCTAAACACGTGTCCAATAAAGGAACCCGAACTTTCCGTCCAAGATACCTGGGGCCATTCACCGTCACCTCTGTGATAAATCCTGTGGCGGTCAGACTAGCTTTGCCGTCAAACATGCAGATTCATCCTGTGTTCCACGTGTCTCTCCTTAAACCTGTTCAACCTGGGACCCGGGTAGCAATGCCACCGCAGCCAGTAGTAGTCGCCGGGGAGCCAGAATTCGAAGTCAAGGACATCCTAGATTCAAAGTACGTCAGATCCAAATTATACTGCTTAGTAGACTGGAAGTGGTATGGTCCACAAGACAGGACATGGGAGCCTTGTGAGTACATACATGCACCTCGCTTGCTTAGACGATTTCATCAAAACCATCCAACCAAACCAGGACCAGAAAGAAGAGCCACCTTGAGAGGGGCCTTGGGGGGGAGTGCTGTCATGATTCCTGCCCCTCATGTCCCCAGCCCTCCAAGATGTCAGGCTGGAGCCAGGTCACAATCACCTACATGGCCTTCAAGGGCCTCTCCCTCCCTCCAAAGACCCACTTGGAGTCAAACTTGGCGCTTGTGGCACCAGACTCACCCACTCCCATAGGATAACATTGGGGATTAGATTTGCAGTGCATTGATGGGGAAAAGATGGATGCCTATAGAAAGAAAGGGTCAGCCGTCAACAACGGCGGACATTACAGATGCACACTTTTGCGCTGACACTCAGCCAAGCTATTTCCTTAAACTTAACGTATAAACTGAAATTCTTTTCTTGTAAAAAATACAAAAGTATAAAAATATGTGTATCTTTATTTTTCCATTTTTTCTCTTTAACACAGAGTTCTCAACAAGTTTATAACTCACTCATTTAGACCTTCAACAACATTTTGTGTCATTATATACATATAACATAATGTGTGACAACACAATTTTTAACTATAAACAAAATTCAATTCCACTTGAATGCAATATCATGTTCAAATAAAGTATTTCTGATATCCTGTATCTGTTGTTCCAGTATGACTGCCCTAATGACGGGCTTCTGGGATTTCCACTACGCGTTTCGGGCAATTAATAAGCCCTTCTTCAGGTGGGAATATCAGGTTTCTCTGTCTTTTTTCTACAAAATTAAATGTAGAGAGGGAGCTCAATTAATATCTTTTTCTGTTAAAAAGTATATTTAAACACATTATTGAGGACTATTTACACTTCACTAACCTCTGTCCAGGTAAGCCGTTGTGCGGTAATACTTTGCCCGGTGCTATATGATGGCTGCTTGTATCTGCATATGGCTGTTAGTATAATTGCTGGGATTCATCAAACTATAGAGATAAAACATAAATCAAAATACCAGAAGTCACTACTCTATTCCATGTGTATAGAGACTCACACTGCTATGTCAGAAATAGGTAAATGTGGAGCGATCACGAGTGGGACCAGTCGCTAAAAACAGCGCTGGGTCCCACCCTGTGATCACATATTAAGAAAAGTCGATTTTCAATTCTTGTTGGACTCACCCGCGTCCTGCCGTGGTGTCCGTACCACACAGGCCCTCCCTCGCGGTGCAGCGTCTCCGTGTCCTGTACTTTTCGAAAGGATGTAAACGTGTTGCTGTAATTAAATCTCGCGTGGGTGTTATGCCTAGAAAACTCTTTCTATCTTTCAACCCTTAGTCGATTCCTTAGCTACACTGGTCGCTCCCGTCACGGTACTGAGTTCTGGGTCCTGCATCGTCAGGTTGCCACGCAACCGCTCTCCACTTTTCTGTCTATTCCGTTGCCTGTTCCAGTACAGGCACACCTTTCGATGGGCGCCATGTTGGGTGAGGATGTAATCTAAGATGTGCAGATTAGATCGTGTATTGCTGATCATGTTTGTTAATGCTGACTGTTGAATTATTTACAATAATGGTGAATTTTAAACAGTACAGTATAATACATTAAAACGCACTTTGAGAAAGAAAGAAAAACAGTTGGTGTATATTACATTTGCGAATACTGTTCTCAATGAATTAGTGCTTGAAAGTTCTCCAACAAAATAGTGAATAATGAACATTGTGGCGGATATAATCATATCTAAATCCATGATTTCACATATACACATTTCCCTACTATCACAGATGACTCATAGTCCACAACTTCTCAATATTTCATTCACATAAACCAGTCTGACATAACATAATTTTAGTGGGTTTGTATATACATCAACAAAACATTTCATTGATTGGGTGTGAGTTAGTTGGTCACCTCTATACTCAGTGCTGGTTCTTAGGGGGGTATAAGGGAGTGGAAACACCTTAGTTCAAATTTACAAAAAGCAATTTAAATCCCATTCCATATTCATGCCCCTCGGGTACATACTGTCCAATTTTTCTATCCAAAAAATCTCTCTCTGCTGTAAGAATTTGTTCAAGTTCCCCCCTCTCCTGGGTAGGGTAACGTGTTCCAGAATCACAAATTTAATTTGTGCGATCGTGTGTTTTTCTTTCACAAAGTGTTGAGCCACCGGAGATTTTTCTGAGTTCTGTCTTATGTTTGATTTGTGTTCACACCATCTTGTTTTTACTTTTTGGCCTGTCAGTCCTACGTAATAAAGTCCGCATGGACATTTTATTCCATAAATTACATTACAGGTATCACATGTTGAGGTGTGTTTGAGTTGAATTCTATTTCCATTATGTGGATGATATATCACATTTCCTTTAATTAGATTGTGACAACAATTGCAATTATTACATGGAATAGTTCCTTTATATGTTGTCTCTTTTTTCTTTTCATGTCCAATATCTGATTTCATTAAATGATCTCGTATAGATGGGCTTTTGCCGTAGGCAAATAATGGTGGATTCGGAAATAGAGCTGTTAGGGTTGGATCCAATTCTAATAATTTCCAATTCTTTTTGATTATTTTTCTGATCACATTGCTCTGTTGTGAGTAAGTAGTTACATAGACCATTTCAGTTGCTGTTGTTTTTGTTCTCGGTGTCATTGCCTCTGTCCTTGCCATTCCTTTTACTTTCGCTGAATGTTGTGATACTGTCTCCGCACTGTATCCTCTTTCCAAAAATTTCTTGGTTAAATCCCTTGCTTTGATATCGTACTCTTCCTCTTTGGATATAATCCTCCTATATCTCAAAAATTGGCTCAAGGGAATACTTTCTATAGTTTTCTTGGGGTGAAAGCTTGATGCTAACAACAAACTATTTCTGTCCGTTGTTTTCATGAAAATTGTCATCTCCAGTTTGTTCTCTTTCAGGTAAACTTTCACGTCCAAAAATTCTATGGACGTTTTACTTAATTTATATGTGAATTTGATTCTTGGTGTAATCGTGTTCATGAACATAAAGAATTCACTCAAGTCTTCCACTGTTCCATTCCATATTCCAAACAAATCATCTATGAACCTCACGAAGCATTTCAATTTATTTTTCCATCTCGGGTTCTGTAGTACATGTTTTTCTTCCAAGTATGTCATGTAAGTGTTAGCATAACTGGGAGCCATAGCCGCTCCCATGGATGTTCCCGAAATCTGGATGAAGTAACGATTCTCAAACATAAAATAGTTGTTGTTCAATATGATAGTGAGTAACTTAAGTATAAACAAGCGATCACTCATAACTGTTTCTCTTGTATTTAATAGAAGCCATTCCATTGCTTCTAATCCCTCCTGATGATTAATGTTAGTGAAGAGACTCGTCACGTCCATCGTGAACATGATGTCTGTTTCTTCCTCAAATTTAATGGATTCCAGTATTGTCAAAAAATGGTTTGTATCCTTGATATATGTCGTTGATTTTTGTGTCAAGGGTTGGATTACCTTATCAACATATTGTGCCAATGGCTCTCGTAGACTATTCTTTGCTGCAATAATAGGTCGTCCCGGTGGTTGTTGGAGGTTCTTATGAATTTTAGGGAGTATGTATATGACTGGCATAATTGGATAAGTCTTCATTAAAAACATCTTAGTCTTGTTAGTAATGATGTCGTCTGCCTATGCTTCTTCGAGAGTTTTTTTTATTATTTCCCGTATTTTTTCAGTCGAGTCATTAAATACTTCCAAGTATGTGTCCTGGTCACTTAATTGTCGCTCCACCTCTGCTTTGTATTTGTTGGTGTCCATAATGACTAAAGCTCCACCTTTGTCCGCCGGTTTCAAGATGATGGGCCTCATTACGACCCAGGCGGTAAGTTACCGCCTGGGCCGTGACTTTACCACAATGGCGTAAACTACGTTTACGCCATGGTGGTTGGCGGACTTACCGCCCCATTCCGACCTTGGCGGGGCGGTAAGTCCCCAATCCCCATTTACCCTTCCCCATTCCCATTTTTGCCCCATAGGGCATAATGGGAGTGGGGAAGGCGTTAATTACGCCACCGTAAATTACGGTGGCATAATTAACTCCATGGTCCCTTAGCGCCATGGATTTTAACACCTGCTAAAAGCAGGTGTTAAATCCGCCATGGCGCTAAGGGACCTCGTACTCAGGCGGTAAGGGTTAGCGCTGTTTACGCTGCCGTAAACCCCTTACCGCCTGGGTCGTAATGAGGCCCGATGTCAGGGTTGAGCCACAATTTATTAAGTACTTGTCTTTCTCTGTTCGTTAGATTAGATTTCTTTCTGTCTTTAAATTTGACTTTCTGAAATTCTTTCAATACAACTTTCTGAAATGCCTCCATTACTGGATTTTGAATTTGAGGATTAAATACGCTCTTGGGTTTCATCTCCAAATTTTCATTAGTGAAAGTCCTTTCTTGTGTTTCCACTGATTCAAAGAAAATCTTTAATCTCATTTTCCGGATCAATTTGAAGAAATCTATCTTCTCTTTCAGTAATGTTGTGTTATATGATGGGACAAATGAAATTCCTTTCTGCAGTGTCTTTTTCTCAAAATTTGTGAGTTGATAGTTAGAGATGTTTATAACTAGGTTTTCTTCTGTTGTAAGTTGGCTTTTCTTGCTGGGTTTTTTCTTTTTACCTCTTCGGCACGGATTCGGTCTAAAAAAGAATACACTGGTATTGTGTTTTCAACTGTTTGTTTTGAGGTCATTGGTACTTGATTGATTCCCCTTACCTCTTTGTGCTTGTCTCTTGGTTTTCTCCCTGCTACTTCAGGTGGTTCAGTTTAACCACTAGATGCGTCTGACGATTGTGTATTTGGATTTGGTTCTCGTCTGTTTCTATCGTTCCAACTTGGTCTTGTCCCTCTACTGTTATCTTTTTGTTGATAATATTCCTTCCACGTATATACTATGTCCAGTTTATAATCTAGGGTATCCCTTCTGAATTTCCTGATCTTTTTGGATTCTATTTCTTCTTTGTAGTTATCCAATTTGTTGTTGATTTCCTCTAATAGGGAAGACAATTCATCCTTTGTAATTAATGATGCCAGTGACTTCTTAGTTTGTTCTAAATCTAATTCAATTGATGTTAAAGATTTCGATAATTCTTCTATCGTTAAAAGAATCAGATCCAAAGAACACTTATTCAGTATAAGTCTCCACCTCTTAACAAACTCTGGCCTTTCCTTACATAAGGTCGGTTCCAAATCTATCCTTAGTCCCCTTGGGATTCTTTGTGCTTTAAAGTATTGTGCCAATGTTGTTGCATGTAATCTTTGGCTTATCTCTCTACGTATCAGTCGCTCCAATTGGTTTACTAGTTCTTCTGGTTTTGTGTCAGTGCTTAAGTCCTGTTCGGTATCTTTAATTAGTTTTAGTATCTTAATCGCCTCTTCTTGAGAAAATGCAAGTGTTTCTGCCCTATTCTTCGTTATTGATTCAATTTTAGAGAATTACATGATATTTACTTGATCGGTGCCACCTCCCGATTGTTGTAGCAAAAACAGAATTGATCGAGAAGATTTGGATGGGGAGGTGCACTCATGGGTTATTGTAATTTTATTTGCCTAACTCACTTGTGGTTGTTTAGGTGCAATCTGTATAGAGTCTGTGCTACCAGACCAGAGAAGTATATAGAAAGAAAGGGTCAGCCGTCAACAACGGCGGACATTACAGATGCACACTTTTGCTCTGACACTCAGCCAAGCTATTTCCTTAAACTTAACGTATAAACTGAAATTCTTTTCTTGTAAAAAATACAAAAGTATAAAAATATGTGTATCTTCATTTTTCCATTTTTTCTCTTTTACACAGAGTTCTCAACAAGTTTATAACTCACTCATTTAGACCTTCAACAACATTTCGTGTCATTATATACATATAACATAATGTGTGACAACAACATTTTTAACTATAAACAAAATTCAATTCCACTTGAATGCAATATCATGTTCAAATAAAGTATTTCTGATATCCTGTATCTGTTGTTCCAGTATGACTGCCCTAATGACGGGCTTCTGGGATTTCCACTACGCGTTTCGGGCAATTAATAAGCCCTTCTTCAGGTGGGAATATCAGGTTTCTTTGTCTTTTTTCTACAAAATTAAATGTAGAGAGGGAGCTCAATTAATATCTTTTTCTGTTAAAAAGTATATTTAAACACATTATTGAGGACTATTTACACTTCACTAACCTCTGTCCAGGTAAACCGTTGTGCGGTAATACTTTGCCCGGTGCTATATGATGGCTGCTTGTATCTGCATATGGCTGTTAGTATAATTGCTGGGATTCATCAAACTATAGAGATAAAACATAAATCAAAATACCAGAAGTCACTACTCTATTCCATGTGTATAGAGACTCACACTGCTATGTCAGAAAGAGGTAAATGTGGAGCGATCACGAGTGGGACCAGTCGCTAAAAACAGCGCTGGGTCCCACCCTGTGATCACATATTAAGAAAAGTCGATTTTCAATTCTTGTTGGACTCACCTGCGTCCTGCCGTGGTGTCCGTACCACACAGGCCCTCCCTCGCGGTGCAGCGTCTCCGTGTCCTGTACTTTTCGAAAGGATGTAAACGTGTTGCTGTAATTAAATCTCGCGTGGGTGTTATGCCTAGAAAACTCTTTCTATCTTTCAACCCTTAGTCGATTCCTTAGCTACACTGGTCGCTACCGTCACGGTACTGAGTTCTGGGTCCTGCATCGTCAGGTTGCCACGCAACCGCTCTCCACTTTTCTGTCTATTCCGTTGCCTGTTCCAGTACAGGCACACCTTTTGATGGGCGCCATGTTGGGTGAGGATGTAATCTAAGATGTGCAGATTAGATCGTGTATTGCTGATCATGTTTGTTAATGCTGACTGTTGAATTATTTACAATAATGGTGAATTTTAAACAGTACAGTATAATACATTAAAACGCACTTTGAGAAAGAAAGAAAAACAGTTGGTGTATATTACATTTGCAAATACTGTTCTCAATGAATTAGTGCTTGAAAGTTCTCCAACAAATTAGTGAATAATGAACATTTTGGGGGATATAATCATATCTAAATCCATGATTTCACATATACACATTTCCCTACTATCACAGATGACTCATAGTCCACAACTTCTCAATATTTCATTCACATAAACCAGTCTGACATAACATAATTTTAGTGGGTTGTTATATACATCAACAAAACATTTCATTGATTGGGTGTGAGTTAGTTGGTCACCTCTATAATCAGTGCTGGTTCTTAGGGGGTTATAAGGGAGTGGAAACACCTTAGTTCAAATTTACAAAAAGCAATTTAAATCCCATTCCATATTCATGCCCCTCGGGTACATACTGTCCAATTTCTCTATCCAAAAAATCTCTCTCTGCTGTAAGAATTTGTTCAAGTTCCCCCCTCTCCTGGGTAGGGTAACGTGTTCCAGAATCACAAATTTAATTTGTGCGATCGTGTGTTTTTCTTTCACAAAGTGTTGAGCCACCGGAGATTTTTCTGAGTTCTGTCTTATGTTTGATTTGTGTTCACACCATCTTGTTTTTACTTTTTGTCCTGTCAGTCCTACGTAATAAAGTCCACATGGACATTTTATTCCATAAATTACATTACAGGTATCACATGTTGAGGTGTGTTTGAGTTGAATTCTATTTCCATTATGTGGATGATAAATCACATTTCCTTTAATTAGATTGTGACAACAATTGCAATTATTACATGGAATAGTTCCTTTATATGTTGTCTCTTTTTTCTTTTCATGTCCAATATCTGATTTCATTAAATGATCTCGTATAGATGGGCTTTTGGCGTAGGCAAATAATGGTGGATTCGGAAATAGAGCTGTTAGGGTTGGATCCAATTCTAATAATTTCCAATTCTTTTTGATTATTTTTCTGATCACATTGCTCTGTTGTGAGTAAGTAGTTACATAGACCATTTCAGTTGCTGTTGTTTTTGTTCTCGGTGTCATTGCCTCTGTCCTTGCCATTCCTTTTACTTTCGCTGAATGTTGTGATACTGTCTCCGCACTGTATCCTCTTTCCAAAAATTTCTTGGTTAAATCCCTTGCTTTGATATCGTACTCTTCCTCTTTGGATATAATCCTCCTATATCTCAAAAATTGGCTCAAGGGAATACTTTCTATAGTTTTCTTGGGGTGAAAGCTTGATGCTAACAACAAACTATTTCTGTCCGTTGTTTTCATGAAAATTGTCATCTCCAGTTTGTTCTCTTTCAGGTAAACTTTCACGTCCAAAAATTCTATGGATGTTTTACTTAATTTATATGTGAATTTGATTCTTGGTGTAATCGTGTTCATGAACATAAAGAATTCACTCAAGTCTTCCACTGTTCCATTCCATATTCCAAACAAATCATCTATGAACCTCACGAAGCATTTCAATTTATTTTTCCATCTCGGGTTCTGTAGTACATGTTTTTCTTCCAAGTATGTCATGTAAGTGTTAGCATAACTGGGAGCCATGGCCGCTCCCATGGATGTTCCCGAAATCTGGATGAAGTAACGATTCTCAAACATAAAATAGTTGTTGTTCAATATGATAGTGAGTAACTTAAGTATAAACAAGCGATCACTCATAACTGTTTCTCTTGTATTTAATAGAAGCCATTCCATTGCTTCTAATCCCTCCTGATGATTAATGTTAGTGTAGAGACTCGTCACGTCCATCGTGAACATGATGTCTGTTTCTTCCTCAAATTTAATGGATTCCAGTATTGTCAAAAAATGGTTTGTATCCTTGATATATGTCGTTGATTTTTGTGTCAAGGGTTGGATTACCTTATCAACATATTGTGCCAATGGCTCTAGTAGACTATTCTTTGCTGCAATAATAGGTCGTCCCGGTGGTTGTTGGAGATTCTTATGAATTTTAGGGAGTATGTATATGACTGGCATAATTGGATAAGTCTTCATTAAAAACATCTTAGTCTTGTTAGTAATGATGTCGTCTGCCTATGCTTCTTCGAGAGTTTTTTTTTATTATTTCCCGTATTTTTTCAGTCGGGTCATTAAATACTTCCAAGTATGTGTCCTGGTCACTTAATTGTCACTCCACCTCTGCTTTGTATTTGTTGGTGTCCATAATGACTAAAGCTCCACCTTTGTCCGCCGGTTTCAAGATGATGTCAGGGTTGAGCCACAATTTATTAAGTACTTGTCTTTCTCTGTTCATGAGATTAGATTTCTTTCTGTCTTTAAATTTGACTTTCTGAAATTCTTTCAATACAACTTTCTGAAATGCCTCCATTACTGGATTTTGAATTTGAGGAATAAATACGCTCTTGGGTTTCATCTCCAAATTTTCATTAGTGAAAGTCCTTTCTTGTGTTTCCACTGATTCAAAGAAAATCTTTAATCTCATTTTCCGGATCAATTTGAAGAAATCTATCTTCTCTTTCAGTAATGTTGTGTTATATTATGGGACAAATGAAATTCCTTTCTGCAGTGTCTTTTTCTCAAAATTTGTGAGTTGATAGTTAGAGATGTTTATAACTAGGTTTTCTTCTGTTGCAAGTTGGCTTTTCTTGCTGGGTTTTTTCTTTTTACCTCTTCGGCACGGATTCGGTCTAAAAAAGAATACCCTGGTATTGTGTTTTCAACTGTTTGTTTTGAGGTCATTGGTACTTGTTTGATTCCCCTTACCTCTTTGTGCTCGTCTCTTGGTTTTCTCCCTGCTACTTCAGGTGGTTCAGTTTCACCACTAGATGCGTCTGACGATTGTGTATTTGGATTTGGTTCTCGTCTGTTTCTATCGTTCCAACTTGGTCTTGTCCCTCTACTGTTATCTTTTTGTTGATAATATTCCTTCCACGTATATACTATGTCCAGTTTATAATCTAGGGTATCCCTTCTGAATTTCCTGATCTTTTTGGATTCTATTTCTTTTTTGTAGTTATCCAATTTGTTGTTGATTTCCTCTAATAGGGAAGACAATTCATCCTTTGTAATTAATGATGCCAGTGACTTCTTAGTTTGTTCTAAATCTAATTCAATTGATGTTAAAGATTTCGATAATTCTTCTATCGTTAAAAGAATCAGATCCAAAGAACACTTATTCAGTATAAGTCTCCACCTCTTAACAAACTCCGGGCTTTCCTTACATAAGGTCGGTTCCAAATCTATCCTTAGTCCCCTTGGGATTCTTTGTGCTTTAATGTATTGTGGCAATGTTGTTGCATGTAATCTTTGGCTTATCTCTCTACGTATCAGTCGCTCCAATTGGTTTACTAGTTCTTCTGGTTTTGCGTCAGGGCTTAAGTCCTGTTCGGTATCTTTAATTAGTTTTAGTATCTTAATCGCATCTTCTTGAGAAAATGCAAGTGTTTCTGCCCTATTCTTCGTTATTGATTCAATTTTAGAGAATGACATGATATTTACTTGACCGGTGCCACCTCCCGATTGTTGTAGCAAAAACAGAATTGATCGAGAAGATTTGGATGGGGAGGTGCACTCATGGGTTATTGTAATTTTATTTGCTTAACTCACTTGTGGTTGTTTAGGTGCAATCTGTATAGAGTCTGTGCTACCAGACCAGAGAAGTATATAGAAAGAAAGGGTCAGCCATCAACAACGGCAGACATTACAGATGCACACTTTTGCGCTGACACTCAGCCAAGCTATTTTCTTAAACTTAACGTATAAACTGAAATTCTTTTCTTGTAAAAAATACAAAAGTATAAAAATATGTGTATCTTTATTTTTCCATTTTTTCTCTTTAACACAGAGTTCTCAACAAGTTTATAACTCACTCATTTAGAGCTTCAACAACATTTCGTGTCATTATATACATCTAACATAATGTGTGACAACAACATTTTTAACTATAAACAAAATTCAATTCCACTTGAATGCAATATAATGTTCAAATAAAGTATTTCTGATATCCTGTATCTGTTGTTCCAGTATGACTGCCCTAATGACGGGCTTCTGGGATTTCCACTACGCGTTTCGGGCAATTAATAAGCCCTTCTTCAGGTGGGAATATCAGGTTTCTCTGTCTTTTTTCTACAAAATTAAATGTAGAGAGGGAGCTCAATTAATATCTTTTTCTGTTAAAAAGTATATTTAAACACATTATTGAGGACTATTTACACTTCAATAACCTCTGTCCAGGTAAACCGTTGTGCGGTAATACTTTGCCCGGTGCTATATGATGGCTGCTTGTATCTGCATATGGCTGTTAGTATAAGTGCTGGGATTAATCAAACTATAGAGATAAAACATAAATCAAAATACCAGAAGTCACTACTCTATTCCATGTGTATAGAGACTCACACTGCTATGTCAGAAATAGGTAAATGTGGAGCGATCACGAGTGGGACCAGTCGCTAAAAACAGCGCTGGGTCCCACCCTGTGATCACATATTAAGAAAAGTCGATTTTCAATTCTTGTTGGACTCACCCGCGTCCTGCCGTGGTGTCCGTACCACACAGGCCCTCCCTCGCGGTGCAGCGTCTCTGTGTCCTGTACTTTTTGAAAGGATGTAAACGTGTTGCTGTAATTAAATCTCGCGTGGGTGTTATGCCTAGAAAACTCTTTCTATCTTTCAACCCTTAGTCGATTCCTTAGCTACACTGGTCGCTACCGTCACGGTACTGAGTTCTGGGTCCTGCATCGTCAGGTTGCCACGCAACCGCTCTCCACTTTTCTGTCTATTCCGTTGCCTGTTCTAGTACAGGCACACCTTTTGATGGGCGCCATGTTGGGTGAGGATGTAATCTAAGATGTGCAGATTAGATCGTGCATTGCTGATCATGTTTGTTAATGCTGACTGTTGAATTATTTACAATAATGGTGAATTTTAAACAGTACAGTATGATACATTAAAACGCACTTTGAGAAAGAAAGAAAAACAGTTGGTGTATATTACATTTGCGAATACTGTTCTCAATGAATTAGTGCTTGAAAGTTCTCAAACAAAATAGTGAATAATGAACATTTTGGGGGATATAATCATATCTAAATCCATGATTTCACAAATACACATTTCCCTACTATCACAGATGACTCATAGTCCACAACTTCTCAATATTTAATTCACATAAACCAGTCTGACATAACATAATTTTAGTGGGTTGGTATATACATCAACAAAACATTTAATTGATTGGGTGTGAGTTAGTTGGTCACCTCTATACTCAGTGCTGGTTCTTAGGGGGGTATAAGGGAGTGGAAACACCTTAGTTCAAATTTACAAAAAGCAATTTAAATCCCATTCCATATTCATGCCCCTCGGGTACATACTGTCCAATTTCTCTATCCAAAAAATCTCTCTCTGCTGTAAGAATTTGTTCAAGTTCCCCCCTCTCCTGGGTAGGGTAACATGTTCCAGAATCACAAATTTAATTTGTGCGATCGTGTGTTTTTCTTTCACAAAGTGTTGAGCCACCAGAGATTTTTCTGAGTTCTGTCTTATGTTTGATTTGTGTTCACACCATCTTGTTTTTACTTTTTGTCCTGTCAGTCCTACGTAATAAAGTCCGCATGGACATTTTATTCCATAAATTACATTACAGGTATCACATGTTGAGGTGTGTTTGAGTTGAATTCTATTTCCATTATGTGGATGATATATCACATTATCTTTAATTAGATTGTGACAACAATTGCAATTATTACATGGAATAGTTCCTTTATATGTTGTCTCTTTTTTCTTTTCATGTCCAATATCTGATTTCATTAAATGATCTCGTATAGATGGGCTTTTGGCGTAGGCAAATAATGGTGGATTCGGAAATAGAGCTGTTAGGGTTGGATCCAATTCTAATAATTTCCAATTCTTTTTGATTATTTTTCTGATCACATTGCTCTGTTGTGAGTAAGTAGTTACATAGACCATTTCAGTTGCTGTTGTTTTTGTTCTCAGTGTCATTGCCTCTGTCCTTGCCATTCCTTTTACTTTCGCTGAATGTTGTGATACTGTCTCCGCACTGTATCCTCTTTCCAAAAATTTCTTGGTTAAATCCCTTGATTTGATATCGTACTCTTCCTCTTTGGATATAATCCTCCTATATCTCAAAAATTGGCTCAAGGGAATACTTTCTATAGTTTTCTTGGGGTGAAAGCTTGATGCTAACAACAAACTATTTCTGTCCGTTGTTTTCGTGAAAATTGTCATCTCCAGTTTGTTCTCTTTCAGGTAAACTTTCACGTCCAAAAATTCTATGGACGTTTTACTTAATTTATATGTGAATTTGATTCTTGGTGTAATCGTGTTCATGAACATAAAGAATTCACTCAAGTCTTCCACTGTTCCATTCCATATTCCAAACAAATCATCTATGAACCTCACGAAGCATTTCAATTTATTTTTCCATCTCGGGTTCTGTAGTACATGTTTTTCTTCCAAGTATGTCATGTAAGTGTTAGCATAACTGGGAGCCATGGCCGCTCCCATGGATGTTCCCGAAATCTGGATGAAGTAACGATTCTCAAACATAAAATAGTTGTTGTTCAATATGATAGTGAGTAACTTAAGTATAAACAAGCGATCACTCATAACTGTTTCTCTTGTATTTAATAGAAGCCATTCCATGGCTTCTAATCCCTCCTGATGATTAATGTTAGTGTAGAGACTCGTCACGTCCATCGTGAACATGATGTCTGTTTCTTCCTCAAATTTAATGGATTCCAGTATTGTCAAAAAATGGTTTGTATCCTTGATATATGTCGTTGATTTTTGTGTCAAGGGTTGGATTACCTTATCAACATATTGTGCCAATGGCTCTAGTAGACTATTCTTTGCTGCAACAATAGGACGTCCCGGTGGTTGTTGGAGGTTCTTATGAATTTTAGGCAGTATGTATATGACTGGCATAATTGGATAAGTCTTCATTAAAAACATCTTAATTCAAGATGGTGTGAACACAAATGAAACATAAGACAGAACTCAGAAAAATCTCCGGTGGCTCAACACTTTGCGAAAGAAAAACACACGATCGCACAAATTAAATTTGTGATTCTGGAACACGTTACCCTACCCAGGAGTGGGGGGAACTTGAACAAATTCTTACAGCAGAGGGAGATTTTTTGGATAAATTGGACAGTATGTATCCGAGGGGCATGAATATGGAATGGGATTTAAATTGATTTTTGTAAATTTGAACTAAGGTGTTTCCACTCCCTTATGCCCCCCTAAGAACCAGCACTGAGTATAGAGGTGACCAACTAACTCACATCCAATCAATGAAATGTTTTGTTGATGTATATACCAACCCACTAAAATTATGTTATGTCAGACTGGTTTATGTGAATGAAATATTGAGAAGTTGTGGACTATGAGTCATCTGTGATAGTAGGGAAATGTGTATATGTGATATCATGGATTTAGATATGATTATATCCCCCAAAATGTTCATTATTCACTAATTTGTTGGAGAACTTTCAAGCACTAATTCATTGAGAACAGTATTCGCAAATGTAATATACACCAACTGTTTTTCTTTCTTTCTCAAAGTGCGTTTTAATGTATTATACTGTACTGTTTAAAATTCACCATTATTGTAAATAATTCAACAGTCAGCATTAACAAACATGATCAGCAATACATGATCTAATCTGCACATCTTAGATTACATCCTCACCCAACATGGCGCCCATCAAAAGGTGTGCCTGTACTGGAACAGGCAACGGAATAGACAGAAAAGTGGAGAGCGGTTGCGTAGCAACCTGACGATGCAGGACCCAGAACTCAGTACCGTGACGGTAGCGACCAGTGTAGCTAAGGAATCGACTAAGGGTTGAAAGATAGAAAGAGTTTTCTAGGCATAACACCCACGCGAGATTTAATTACAGCAACACGTTTACATACTTTCGAAAAGTACAGGACACGGAGACGCTGCACCTCGAGGGAGGGCCTGTGTGGTACGGACACCACGGCAGGACGCGGAGCCCCGTCCAGGATATTTTAAAAAAAGGCTGTACACGGCCCTTTTCTCAACTAAGATACAGAATGGTCAATGGACTCAGCGCCGAAACTAAGATCTAGAAGGGGACTGAGTCATCAGTAATGGGTGAGTCCAACAAGAATTGAAAATCAACTTTTCTTAATATGTGATCACAGGGTGGGACCCAGCGCTGTTTTTAGCGACTGGTCCCACTCGTGATCGCTCCACATGTACCTATTTCTGACATAGCAGTGCGAGTCTCTATACACATGGAATAGAGTAGTGACTTCTGGTATTCTGATTTATGTTTTATCTCTATAGTTTGATGAATCCCAGCAATTATACTAACAGCCATATGCAAATACAAGCAGCCATCATATAGCAGCGGGCAAAGTATTACCGCACAACGGTTTACCTGGACAGAGGTTAGTGAAGTGTTAATAGTCCTCTATAATGTGTTTAAATATATTTTTAACAGAAAAAGATATTAATTGAGCTCCCTCTCTACATTTAATTTTGTAGAAAAAAGACAGAGAAACCTGATATTCCCACCTGAAGAAGGGCTTATTAATTGCCCGAAACGCGTAGTGGAAATCCCAGAAGCCCGTCATTAGGGCAGTCATACTGGAACAACATATACAGGATATCAGAAATACTTTATTTGAACATTATATTGCATTCAAGTGGAATTGAATTTTGTTTATAGTTAAAAATTTTGTTGTCACACATTATGTTATATGTGTTAGGAAGGTGAAAAAAATTATGTATATAATGACACGAAATTTTGTTGAAGGTCTAAATGAGTGAGTTATAAACTTGTTGAGAACTCTGTGTTAAAGAGAAAAAATGGAAAAATAAAGATACACATATTTTTATACTTTTGTATTTTTTACAAGAAAAGAATTTCAGTTTATACGTTAAGTTTAAGGAAATAGCTTGGCTGAGTGTCAGCGCAAAAGTGTGCATCTGTAATGTCCGCCGTTGTTGACGGCTGACCCTTTCTTTCTATATACTTCTCTGGTCTGGTAGCACAGACTCTATACAGATTGCACCTAAACAACCACAAGTGAGTTAAGCAAATAAAATCACAATAACCCATGAGTGCACCTCCCCATCCAAATCTTCTCGAAAAGATGGATGCCCCCACATATTTCGGTTCCCAGAACTGCATGTGCAATCTAGTCTTTTGGGTGTGGTTCAGCCCATAGACACCTGGGATACCCAGAGACTATTTAAGCCATGCCCAGGCTGAGAAACATGCTTTGCGTTTTCTGCACCTGCAGCGTGACACTCACTGTGTTCGGATCAGTCTCCAGTAGGCCTGCATCTTTCTTCTGCGCTCAGCTCCTGCAAGAACAAGAACACCGTTAGGAACAGCCTTACCTTGCAGCACTTCTGCCCATCATTGATCGCTCCTTCTGTTCTGTGGACATCTTCAGCAGTGTCTTTCCCATCCCGGCACGCCGCTTCCTAAGGAAAAGGTAAAAGAACAGAAAAAATGCATTAGTAAGCTTTCTGCAAATCTTCGTTTATTTTTAAAAACTGTTCGAGCTTCAAACGCTTTCCTGAATCCCAGCCGCTCTGGGGGAACTCTGTCTCCGGAACTTCTCATCCATCTGCAAGAGGGGAAAGACACTCCAGGTTAGCTTGGAAACATCTAAAGGCGCCGCATACCGCGCTTACTCACCGCATTTGTTCTTCATAACCGGCATCCACGCTGAAAACGTCGCAGCACCTAAAAGACACAGAAAAAGAACTCAGTTCAATGCAAATACGAAAGGGGTGCATCGCGCTCTCACTCACCTTCAGCGCTACTCATCTCAGCAGCACACCGCCATCCCCGGACGTCAGCCATCAACTAAGGAAGGAAAGTAACGAAGTTAGAGAACTGTTCAAAAGACTCATTATACTTACCTGTCGGACTCTAGCCAGTGAAGTAACTAGGCAGCAACGATCCCACATCAATCAACGCGCCCCTGTGCCGAAAGCAGGACGGAGAGCACACTATCCAAGAAAACAAGGTGAGCTGTGGATCAAAGGGAAGGGTTGGACCCCGGGAAAGAAGGGGTTCAAGCACACAGAGACAATAGGGAGTTAAACTCTACCAATCCTGTGTTTCAGGCCCAGTCTCTAGTCGAATAGCCTCCAGGGAAGGGTTCAAGGTTGTAAGAGGTCAGAACAGCCTGAGTGATGTCCCCGTGGATACCAGGTGAGCGTTACACCTGGCCACAAGCACTGCAGGTCATCACTTTCATACACAACAGCCATATATTCCATTATGTATCTGGTTGGTCTGACCAGGGCCTAGAGTCCTGTGTACAAATTGAGTACATGGTCCACTTACAATGTTTATTGAATGGGTGTGGTCGTGATGTATAAGCGACCATGGATGTAATATGCTGTGCTGGCTGTGGCCAGGGCCTAGAGTCCTGGGTGCATGGCCATAGGCCGTAGGCCATACGCCATAATTCCAAGACTCTAGGCCCTGGCCAAAACCACTGCTGCATGTCACAGCAATGGATACACCTGTAGTATTGCTTATGGATCGTACTACGGCACATCAGTGAGGTGGTTATTGCCAGCACCTGCAGTCTTCGGTAAAAGAAACGTATAAGCTCTAAATTTGTAAGCCAACATGAATTTCATACAGTGCAGTGGTTGTGGGCAGGACGTACCCTTTGGGGTGCATGGCTGAAGGCTGTAGGCCACACACCGAAGAGTGTAGACCCTGTCCACAAGCACTCCAGGACATCACTTTCATACATCACGGCCGCACATTCGATTATGTATCTGCTAGGTGTGACCAGGGCCTAGAGTCCTGAGTATGAATTGAGTCCATGGTCCACTTACAATGTTTCATTGTATGGGTGTGTTAGCAATGGGTACACCTGTAGTATTGCTTTTGGATCAGGAGGTTGTGCAGAGTGTGTAGAGACTTGGGTGCATGGCCGAAGGCCATGCACCCGACAACAAATGTCTAAGCACTAGAGCTTTAAGCTACTGCACACCCACACATTGCAATATCTACGTACAAACAAATAAGAGTCTATACTATGGCCTCATCCACTGCAACATACCACAACTATACATACACCTGTAGTATCACCCATCACTCAGGTGGCTGTAGGGAGGGCCTGCAGTCATGGGTGCATGGCCAAAGGCCATGCACCCAACAGCACATTTGTACGTAGTGTAGTTACACGCCCCAATGGGTGTTTTATGGTGTGGTAGTTGTGGGCATAACATAGAGTTTTTTGGTGCATGGAAAAGTTATACGCACTGCGGTTGTAAGCCACTATTGCTTTTATATATATACTGCATACCCATACATAGAAAAATCTATGGCCTCACACCCGAGTCTGTAGCCTGTGGCCACAACTACTGCAGCATATCACAGATATAGGTACACTCGTACTATAAAACATCATTCAGGTGGTTGTGGGGAGGGCATAGCATTTTGGGGGCATGGCCGAAGGCCATGCTCCAAAAACCAACTTTATATGTAGTGAAATTAGAAGCCACAATGGATGCCATATGCTGTGGTGGTTCTGGCCAGGACCCAGAGTCTTGGGTGCATGGCCAAAGCCCATGCACCCAAGACTGAAGTCATAAGCAGTGAGGTTATAAGTGAACATGGGTGTGGTGTGGTAGTTGTGTGCACGTCCTAGCGTCTTGCGTGCATGGCTGCAGACTGTGCACCCAAGAGTAAACGTATAAGTAGTCAAATTACAAGCACCATGGTTTTGATATGCGGTGATGGTTGTGGGTAGGACCTATAGTCTTGGTAGCTTGGCCGTAGGGTGTAGGTGGTAGGTTATACATCCAAGACTCTAGGCCCTTCCTACAGCCGCTGCAGCATATTAGTGCCAGAGATTACACGTGTAGATGTGCATATGTATGAGATGACTGTAATATACTTACTGTTTACTTTCAGAATCCATTTATGTCTTATATGACTTTAGTACTTGGCGGAACTATCCTTTTTTAATTTCTGTGATAAAAGAAAAAAGCATGTTAGTGTTTGTATTTTACACTTATTACATTGTATAATAGACAGTTTAGCTTTTTTTTACACTCATATTTAGTTTACAAACAAGTGCACTGTGCATTTTGCTCAGTTTCTGTGTTTATTATTGAAATCATTGGGTCTGGGGGAAAAAAATCCTTGTTGGATTAAAAAAAACCTTTATTTGCTATGCTACACACTATTTCTTTGTTTTCTTTGAGTGTTTCCTTCTTCTTTCTGGTTAATGTTATATTTATTGCCTTGCTGCTGATTTTTAGCAACAGTTAGATACCTGTTGGCATAATCTAACTGTGCATTTATGGTTATGGATCTGTGATATTCATTTATCTGTGTCGTTGTTATACACTCTTGGCCAGTTAGATACCTGTTGGTGTATTCTAACTGTTTGCAGTCTTTCTCTTAATTTTTTTGGTAATGTTGAAGTACACATTAGTTATTACATTTTGGTTTTAAGAAGATTAAATACGCATTTGTGAGATTAGCTGGCAATCTCTGTGTTAGAGTAATGGTGCTATCATTACATTCCAACCATCCACATTTCTTTTTAATGTATGCAGTGTAGTGACCTGCATCGGTTGTAGCTCCTAGATGGTAGATTATATCTATTGTTGTAAAAGTTTTCTTTACAAGCGACACTTGACCGTGTGTGACTCCAGTCAGCTTGCAGTTGTTTTTGGTACCATCTGCATTATAACGTAGAAGCATAAGTATTATGTAGTTACTATGTGTTTGTATCAGTAAGGTGGAGCGAGTATCTAAATTGCACATAGTACATAATCTGCCATGGTTTGCATTCTGTACAAGTTGCTGAAATGGAATGGATTCACATGGATACGTACACAAATCGCTCATTTGGGATTTGTTCCTGTATCACATTGCTACATGTTTCCACATGTATGAAATCTGGAAGATTTCATTTATAGGTATGCTTTTGTTTTCCAGTACTTGTCGTAAGTACATTAGAAATTCTTGTGGATCTTCTTGTGTGTTTATAGTGAATCTCAACATTCCAGCACAGTCATCCAATTCTTGTTTTATTCCATGAACACTGTACGTGTTGTCAGGGTTGTTTGTTGCATTTCTATGCAGGACTAACATTTGCAAACACAATTGGTCTGTACTGTGTAAGTAAATATTGTTAACAATTGGTGGCAATTGAAATAGAATATTCATTGCTACATTTGCATAGCAACTTACACCACTTTCATTTAAAATTTTGAATGGACCAGCTAGTTCTGTATCTGAGTGCATTTTTCGGCCTTTCTGTTCCTTCTTTGAAGAAGTACCTGGTTTACTTTCCTTAATACGTTCTTCTTTGCTTGTGGTAATTGATGAAGCTTTGGCTTCTTTTGTTTTCTTTGAAGGATTTGCTATCAGATTCTGTTGCATTTCTGTTTGATTTAGTTTTCTTTTACCACGTTTTACTTTTTCTGGAACAGGATATTGTTTCAGATGTGGGGTGTACAGTGAACGCAGTCTATTGTATTCTAAAATGCAAGGAATATCAGCGTTCACTTTACTTGCATCAAAGTTAATTAGAAATAGACCGTCAAGTGTACATAAGCATGATAGCGCTACGTAACTCATGCCTTCTTTAAAGACTGTGTTTCCTATATCTATCAATGTTTTGTCAAGGGTAAGACCTTGGGGTTTATGAACGGTGACTGCATATGCAAGAGTTAGAAAATATTGTTCTCTACGTACCTACATGTCTTTGAAGAGAAGGAATCAAGCAGTTGAGCGCTGTATGCTTTTCACTTCTGAAAGTTTGTCGAAGCGAATATCGACAAACTGAATGTTGTTGACACATGGGTATGCTTGAAAGCCAACAACTGTACCCAGTGCCCCATTAACTAGCCATTGCTCCATGTCAAGTTTACGTTTAAGCATTACTCTACAATTTTACGGATAATTTTAATATTTCTTCCAACCCAGCTGTGTTGGAGATTGAATTTTCTAAGCTATTTAGTCTTGTTGTGGCTTGCTCACACACGGGTACTGTCATACCATGTACGTCTAGTTTGTCTTTGGCGCTAATTTCTATTATTGGTTGCATTTCTTTATTTAACATTGTTTCATTGAATTTGAAACAGCTTGCAAGAGGCACTAAGGCCATACAATTGACATTTTTGTGCGCTAATTGTTCCATAACATCAGTAGCACATGCATTATCGCCATAAAGTGCATGAATGTGCCGGTTTTTCAATACAACTTGTGCTTCTTGCGATAGTACACCAACTCCAATACTTTTTAAGATGTTGGCATAAGTGAGATTTGCATATTGCCGCATGTTTTCTGATAATTCTCTGTATTGGAAATGTTGCCAAAGGTTGACATTTCCTATGCTGCCAACAGTTTTACGGCAGAGTTTGTGTCCTAAAGTTTTAAAAATAGGTTCACCTTTCACTGGTGTCAATTGTAGAAGATCTCCGAAAACGATAATGTGTTTTCCTGCAAAGTTTTCCTCATAGTTGGTTTTAAGTACTTCTTGCAATCTGAGGTGAATCAAGGCCAACATTAGGTTGGAGACCATGCTCACTTTATCTATTAGTAGCATTTTCATGTGTTTTAATACTCTGCGTAGTTCCATTGCAGCTTCTGCAGAAAGTTTGTAATAGTCTAATTTGTTTTGGTGCTCTACTGGAAGGAGTAGTAATCGGTGTAAAGTGACACTGCCTATGTTGTAGGCAGCTACTCCTGTGGGGACAGTTACAACAGCTGACAGTTTGTTGTTTGTCAATTGTTGAAGGAACTTGCTGATGATTTTGATTAAGAATGTTTTTCCTGACCCAGCTTCACCACTGACGTACAGCAGTATAGGTTTGTAATTTTGGCAGGGACATTCTTTATTTTCGTGTTGCACACCATGTACAATTTGTTTTGTTACGTCTTCAAAAATGGTGCGCTGATCTTTGTTAAGTTTTGCTTGCTGTACAGTTAAGTCTTCTGTATCTTCTTGATAGTGACACATGGTGTTTTCCACTTCTGTCATAGCTAATTCTGCCTCATTTGCTATTAGTGGCTGTCCTAGGGTTTCTTGGCTTCCTGTTACAGAAAGTTGACTACTGTCGGAAGAGTCCTTATCTAGTTGGGTCTGAAGTTCTTCTTCATGTTGCTGCTCATTGTGTAACATTGTTTTGTACTGCGAAAAGTTCACATTGGTGATAGCACTTTCATTTGCTTTGAAAGCACCTCCATAGCAGTCATAGCTATCTAGTATCTCTTCCTCTTTTCTCCACGGTTTCAAAAGTTGTAGCAGCGACATGTAATATAATTCATTTTGTTGAGGAGTGTTTAATGACAATTTAACATGATTAATTAAGCTTCGTTTGGTAAGTTCACTAAGCTGCCTTCACAATCGGGTACGCCATATCTACCTTTGCTTTCATCGGGTTTTACACTATTTTTGTATGCAAAGTTTTGAGCTATGTGGTATAGACACATGCTTTCCAAAGTGCTACTCCTGTCGGATAGTATGTGCCCAGTAAATAGTTTTTTAAAATGTCTTGGCTGTTGGGATCATTTCTGGCAATTGTTTCTATGTCCTCACATGATTTCCGAACTCTTTTTCTAGACTTAGCCATACTATGTTGTCTGATTTTCCATACAAAGCAGTACCGGTTAAACGATCTGCTGCTTCATGGGCACCACATTCTCTATGAGAGAGCATTGTTATGCCTAGGCTGTACAATTTCTGCGATAGTGTTTTGTCTGATGCTAGGTCATTCCAGAGGTCTTGAAGCTCTGTTTTTTCTGCTTTTGTTAAGTAGGCTGTAACATATTGTGCAACAGCAGTAGAATTGTCTGCAATGTACTGCACATCTATGTTTGCATTCCATAACAGAGCAATGATTGCATTGTAATCATTGATATATTTTGATTCTGCCCTTCTTTTTATGTAATACATGTTCTTAGGTGATTTACTTTTAACACTATGTCGAACTGAAGACATGAAGTTGTTCACTTCACCTGTTTCTGTAACTGGTCTAGGGAAACCAAAGCGACATTTGGTGTAGCATTTACGTTTATTTTTGTATTTGCAATGACAATATTTGCCACATTTGTGTCTTTGAAATTGTAAAATCTGCCCATGCATGTCACTATGTGTCCGTTGTGACGGGATTTCACAAGTGACATATTTTTGGATGGACTGCAAAACAGTGGCATCACTGTCATGACCAAATTTAGGTGCACCTTTGATCCATAAAAGCATGTGAATATGGGGTGCTCCTCTCGCTTGATATTCTTTTCTCCTAAAGAAGTGTTGCACTTCTCCGAGGGGAGGAACAGTTTTATTGCAAATAAAGTGTAGCATAGCAATGAAACGATGATGCAAATATCTTGACACATTAACTGGATCTACAGAGCAAAGTTCTCCAGGTGTTAACATATCTATGTTGGTTTTGTTGTTGGTTGCTATGCGTAGGAACTCATGTAAATCTTCCCATGCATATTCTGCACAACTTAGTGTCACAAACCAAGTTGGTGGTCCAAGGTTTCTGATCATACAATGTACATCTCCATGCCGTCAAAACCAGTATTCTTTTGTACCACTCATGTTTGCAAACAAATTTGTTATACTTGATTGTAAAACCTCATCTTTTTCCTGTACTTTTTGTATTAATTGCGTAGCTGACATATTTTGAAAGTGGGTTCCAGATTTCAAAATGTGTTCAACTCCGTAATAGAAATCTGTGACACGTGCACAGTAGTTTTTGAAGTAGGTGCTTTGCAATGATATGCAACTTCCCTTCAGAGTCATCGTTAGTACATTTGAAGTGCGAAATGTTGATGACGGAGTTTGATTTAGCGATGATGATTGTGATTGGTGGATGGCTGTGTGACTGCTTAGTTCTGTCCAATGAGTGAATGGATTCGCGACTGATGTAAAAAGGGTAGGCGGACTGGGTAACAGTTATGTTCTGCACGTAGACAACGCTTGTCCGAGGGTAGGGCATGACGCATACCGGTTTCTACAGCAAATCTAGCATGGAAAGGGGACTGTAGGCATCAGCCAATCAGATGTTCACATTGATCTTTTGTGTCGAAAGATGGTGCGTACACTGAAGATGGCAGAGGTGCAGAGAATCAGGCATTTGTTGCTTGGGGATATTTTTGTCCATGGTTTACAGCACTATGCCGAGAGTAGGCATGTGGCACACCATCTCGATGTGAGAGGAGTGGAGGTGATGTGGTGCGCTGAGCGTGATCGCAATGTTGAGGCAATTCTGGAAGTTTGCCGACACATGCGTATTATGACCACTCCGCATGTGGTACTTTTGCATTACGGTGCTTGCCATTTGGGCTACGTGACTTCACGTACTTTGTTAAAGGATTTGGAACAGTTGGTTCAAGCTGTCATGAACATCTTTCCAACTGCGACAGTAATTTTTTCTGGTTTACTCCCTAGAAGAAAATGGGACAACAGTTTTGTTTTCTGTCCTGATCAAAACATTGGGAGGTGCATCATCAATCGCGGCATGCGTGCTTTCATGTTACGAGCTGGTATGTTTTTCTGCAGCCACGATAACATTGTTCCCAGTAATGCCGATTATTTTGAAGCAGATGGTGTTGCTTTGTCTTCTTTGGGAAATGCCATGTTCTTTTGGAATGTACGGCTTGCTTTACAGAAGGTTCTATAATGGTTGTAGGAGTAAAGCAAGAAAAAAAAATGATATAAAAAACACAAAATAACACGTGTCTGTAAGGCATCTGCCCCAAAAACAAAACAAAAAACAGCTCTTTTCAGAGCCCAACTTAAAGGGGAAAAGGCGAATAATACTTAAATGCACAGTCGTCACACTCTGATCCTGTACGTGTCCGCAGACATGGCGGTGGTTTGCAGGCAGCGCATGTTAACAAGGGGGAATCTGGGGTGGAGACTTATGCAAATGAGAATGAGCGGAGTTAGGGATTGGTCAGTAAAGTTCAGTGGGTGTGTTCTGAACGGAGAAATGTACTGAGACCGTCTTCTCCCTGACAGGAGACTAGACAGTCATGGCTCTGTGTGCGCGCAAACAGCTTATCTGGATTTTGGGAGACTCCTGGATACATTGGTTGAAGGTGCATGCAGAAAGTAACGGTCTATCTGCAGATCTTGGATTTCCTCATGTGGAAGTGCACTGGCATGGCGTGCGTGGAATGAGGTGGCTCGACTTGGTACCTCTCTGTGCTACTTTACAGAAAGAGCGTCATCCTTGATATAATTATCATTAATTGTAGAGGAAACAGTTTACGCCATGTCTCTGGAATTTCTTTGCAATTTGCAATGAAGGAAGGACTTGCGAAGGTCATGGACATGTTTCCAAATTGTCAAATACTTTTTTCCCGTATTGCACAAAGACAAATACGGCTGCGTTTTTCTGCATTTGGTCCACAAATGGAGAAAGCGAGGCACAATGTCAATAAGGCTGTTTGTGCCTTTCTAAGAGATGTTGGCATGTCCTCTTTCCACAATGAAAACATTTTGTTTCGCAGCTCTTTCATTTTTCGCAGAGATGGAGTCCATCTCACATATGCTGGCAATCAGATTTTTCTTCGCAATGTACAATCTGCATTGCAACCTTTTTTGCATTCACTGTACCCTATTTGACAATACGTTTTTTCAAATGTACAATTTTTGATGCACACAAAACACCACCAAAAGGCTCTTTTCAGAGCCACCACTTACTCGCAGCCTACAGTCCATTGGTTTTGTTCCACTTGCACCATCCAGTTTTGTGTGTCCTACGACTGTCCGCTGACTTTTTTGAAAATGCGCGGGGGCCTACAACGGTCACTTGATAGTTCTATTGTTAAACTAAGAAAAGCGGCTCTGAAAAGAGCCATTTATTTAAATTTTTTGTAGTTTTCCACTTTACTGCTTTTGGCCACAGGACATACTAGGAGAGGAGGCCAAAGGAGGGTAAGGAAGGGACACCAACTACGGGGATAAGAAGGGGCAGGAGGAGAGAGAAAGATATAGGGTGAGCTTTACTTGGGTAGGAGGCACTTCTTCAGGTGCTCTGTGACCGAAGCCTCAAAAGCACTTCGAAAATTCTCCCCCCTGCAGAGTACTGCATCGCAATACACACACAATATTGTCACCTTCGAAAGGTAAGGGTCAACAGCATCGCGAATGGCTTGTGAGGCAATTAGAGGGAGGCGCTCCTCCACAGGAGTGTCTCTTGTGGTGAGAGGATCGGACACAGAGGATGCTGTGGAGGAACTCAGTCTACTACGTTCTTCACATGGCACCAACTTGCGAATGTCCGCACTGTGGAACGAAGTTAGATGTCGCTTTATGGTTGTCGTACCAAAGCTGTACGCACCAGGTCTCCCGCGACTCAGCACCAACTGCCACTGGTTACACCTCACCAGGTTTGCACATGTTTTTGGTACGTTCCCACAAACGGAAAATAACCGCCACACCCACGACTCCCGGCGAGTGCTTGTAGTGCGGAGTTTCTCCCCCTCATTCTCTTCTTCCTCTTCCTCCTCAATCTTCTACATCCTCACACGTATATCCCTCTGCAGGCCCTTGGGGTGGTGGTAGTGGTGGAGGGTTTGGGGGTGCTGCTGAAGCTAATGAAGCAACAGTACCCATGGATGCCATAACGGATACTTTCCTATTGGTCGCTACAGCAGTAAAGGCAATACAACTCAATATGCAATAGCCAGAAGCACAATGAAGATGCACTCGGGGGTGTGGCCATTTATAGGGGTGGAGCGTTGTGGCTCAAGACCAACTTCATCACTCAAAAGCGCTCCAAAAACTTCAAACAATACGTACACAGGTACAGCTATTGTATGGGAAATGTGAAATGATGATTTTATACTGTAAAATAATGTCCCTTTCTGCATATAACTTCTTTTGTAATGTTGCGGAAGCACACAAACTGCACAAATTAGTCCACACGCTCAGCATGGGTGCGGTCACATGATGACGTCCTGAACACATCCGCAAGGGAAATGAGTGCCCGCTGGACAGCAAATGCAGAGTTACAAACGTACAAATGCGCGGAAATGTCCTACGGACAGTGTTCGGGTCCTGCGACTAATTAAAAGTGCGACACAAGTGAGACGGACAGTTAGGGACAGGCGCTATGTACGATGTACTTGTGAGTGTTCTGTGCATGTGCAAGCATTAACTCATAACTGTACAGACAGGTCCAGTGTCCTTAGGACACCTCCATTTTCTTTGACTACGAACATGCCGGCCACCGCCCCTGTTCTACGGACGCTTCCATCTTGGATGCGGACGATACGGACAGGTATAGTGTCCTTAAAACACTCCCATTTTGCTCATTTACCGACATCCTGGACACCTGGTGTCTTCTAAGAACATGTTTTATCTAATTTATGAGCGGTACGGAGAGGTACAATGTCCTTAGGATGCCCCATTCTGTTTATTTATGCACAACTTGCACAGATGGTGTGTTCTAACATAATTTCCATCTTGGTTGCCATTGCTACGGTTAGGTGTTTTGCCCTTAGAACATCCATACTCTATTGCTTACGGATAGCTTGAACAGACGCGCTGTTCGCAAACATTTTACGTCTTTTTAAAAAACTTTTTTTTCCCCTCAAACTCTTCAATAACAACTAATACACAAAACCTTTCCAAATACACACACACACTTCAATCAACAGAAATACAGGGGGAAGCAGATACTGACACGAACACAGTGGAATTAGGATTCAATACGGGCTGGTTGTGAGGGGAAGATTTGTGCGGGGAAGAAGGGATGGATGTTTCATCAAAACGTTTATTTTCCTCTTGAAGGGTTGGGGACGGATCACTAGGGAATGGAGAAGGGGGGCAGGTATAGGTGGGACAGTGATAACATATTTTTCCTCTCACAAACTCCTCCACAAATTCCCTTAAACTTTTAAAATTATCATTTAATGTGTCCATTTTCAGCTCTATCATTTTCAGTCTGTCTTTCTCTGTGTCGTTTGTTGGCCTTTCATCTTTTTTTTCCTGATCTGTTAAAAATAAATATATATATGTTAAATGCCCATTAAATACTGACCATTACTTTGCTTATGCAGAGCAGTGTATACCATTATTATCGCTATCTTCTGACATTTCCCCATGCGGAAAATTCTCCTCCAGCCAATCCAAAGTACTGCACATTTCTGTGTCAAAACAAGAGAAAGAAATTATTTTTTCTAATCTCCATACCAACAAAAGTACACACACAAATAAGAAAAATGAAGTTCACTTACTATTTCCTTGTAATTTGCCTTCCTTGCACTGCGTGCGTCCATTGTCGGTCCGGGCTGCAGAGTTTCTGTGAGGTACTTACATTGGAGGCATACCTTTTTTTTGTTATGGTATAATCCATTTCATTCTGCATGATTATTGAATGCATGGTTTTTATTTCACACGATTAGGTTTCCATATTAATTTATTAGTACTTATCATGTCTTTATGGGCCTTATTACGAGGTGGCCAGTAAGGGATTACCAGTAAAGGCACCGGTGCCGGTAATCCCTTACCGCCCTACTATGAGTTCCCTTTGCGGGTCCTCCCTTAACGCCTGGTTTTAAGGACGGGACCCGCAAAGGGACTTTGGAGCTAATAACGGTACCGCAAATTGCGGTACCGTTATTAGCGCCTTCCCCATTCCCATTGAGCCCTATGTCTAATGTGAGGCAGGCAACGCGACCTGCCTGAAAAACAACACGGCGGGAGCGCCGCCTAAGGGAAAAAAAATAATAATAATTCCCTCAAGTCCGGCACGTTCCAAACAGAACTCCGCAACCATGTAGCACTGTCTCAGGGAGCACAGTGTTCTAAAGCGAACGCGGCCCCAAGTGAACTTCAAATACCAATTTATTCAAATGAAACGAATGACAAATTTCACAGTCACAGTGCAGTTATAGGTCAAAACTCTTCCTATATCCAAACTTCATATATCAAACACTAAGGCAATAACTAGGAGGAGTGACTTAGCTGTGGCGTCAGCAGCAAAGAAAGAGGAGTTGGTGTTAGAGGAATGGACCTTTATGGGACTGGCTCTTAGCCAATTGGTTACACTAAGGGCATGACCTGTCCTCCATTTTGGATTGGGATGTTTTACATTGCACTATTGGAACTGTGATGAGTTCATTTTCAGAAAAGTTTTATTACAAAAGTGTTTTCTTCTTTGCTGCTGTGATGTCAGAGTAAAGATTGTAATGCATAATAGGATCCTCCTGTCTTGCCCTAGGATTCGATCACAGGAAAATACAAAACATACATTGTTGGCACCAGTGAAGCATGCTAAAATACACAACTCATCAAACAGCACAACATTGAAAGATGTTCAAATGTTTAAAATGTATAATTCTGAATAGTAAGCTAACACCGAATTCAATTACGTAACTTCACAGAAGGTAATCACACAGAGCTGGTAGGCAACGTTTGCCACTGCTCTGTAGCAGCAGCACGGACAATACCTATGTATTCCTGTAGTGCAAGATGAATAACTGAACAACATGCGGACTGATACCCTCCTCAGTCTGATATGCAGATGCTGTGTGATGGTGGTACGCTCTGCCACTTGCCTTCACTGGTGTTTCACGTAAGGCCTGTCCCGGCCAGAGTGCAGTGCAGTCACGTAGCTGTCAGGTCACTAGATTGGTCGGAGCCCAACACTCAAAGTAATCACTTACCCGCCCATGGCACAGACCGACTAATTAATGTGTTGCGTGCTTTGTCCTGGGCCCGTCTCAAGCAGCCTGCCTCAAGAGTCACATACATTACCTGCCTCTGTAAAAAGCAGTAGGATCTCATACATGCCATCCCTCCGGATTTAGGCACCCGATTTTTTAGTTAAAAATAATGCTATTTTTAACTGTCTCCCGCCTAGAATCATTATAACCCCAATGCAGTTTTATGGGAAAACTGCATTCTCCCGATTTGTGCTGTGAAATCTCCCTCTCAGGGGCTCCTCACTGTTGGCATGTCTGGGATCTGTCACCCAAATCTGTAGGACTGCTTAAGAAGCAGTAGCCTATAGCCTAAATCAGTAGGGTTGGCGAGTATGGCACCCAGTTGAGGGCTCACAGACGCCATTCTGCCCTCCGTTAGGGCTCCTTGCCCATGTTCTGATGTCACAGGTTGTTTCCCAGGGCAAAGCTATGGCCTCCCTGCATACATGCCAACATGCCCCATTCCAGGTGGGAGATGTTAGTCCAGTACTGGCGTTCACTTGCATTCTGAAACTTGTAGTCCTGGGTTTAAATGGGGAAATCCGAGACTACAAGTCCATGAATGTAAAGTTAAACCCAGGACTGGACTAGCATCTTCCGAATGGAATGGGGCATGTTGGCATGTATGTCCCTGGTCCGTGCTCTCCTCCTCGTGGGACTGCGTTCTCTGATACCCTGCACCCTCATGTGACCCGCAGTTGCCGAGAGAAAAGCTGGACTGGGGCGAAAGTGAAAGTGAAAGTAAACCCGGGGAGCTGGAGCCATGGCTGCTCGCGGTGCAGTACCACGGATCCCCACCAGAGGGTGGGCACAGTAGGAAATCTGCACTTTCTTGCTCTACCGAGCCACTGGTGACGATGCCAGAGCTGACAGGCTGTCGGATAGCACCTGCTACAACTACACGTGTGCCTGGCTACCGATGACGCGCCCCGAGCTTCACCACTATTGGCTGGCTGGAATAAACACAGTCGCTGCCACGGCATGTGCACTAGCCCAGCAACTCATGACGCACCAAATCTGGGCTCTGAACGTGATTGGCCGGCATCTCTGGGAAGCTAAAGTGAAGTACAGAAGAAGTCTGTGTATAAACTAGAGGGTAGCGTGGTCGGGCAGTCTGCCCTTGCCTGGCTACCGATGACGCGCCCCGAGCTTCACCACTATTGGCTGGCTGGAATAAACACAGTCGCTGCCACGGCAGGTCCATTAGCCCAGCAACGTATGACGCTACAGATCTGGGCTCTGAACGTGATTGGCCGGCATCTCTGGGAAGCTAAAGTGAAGTACAGAAGAAGTCTGTCTATAAACTAGAGGGTAGCGAGGTCTGGCAGTCTGCCCTTGCCTAGCAACAGATGACGCCGCAGAGCTTCAATATGATTGGGCTGCGTCTCAAGGAAGCCAGGCTGAAGGGGCGGAGTCTCGCTGGCTGTAGTATAGAAGGTTTAGGGACTTGGCGCTCTGCCATTGCCTAGCAACAGATGACGCTCTGGAGCTTCAATATGATTGGTCTGTGTCTCTAGGAAGCTAGGTTGAAGGGGCGGAGTCTCGCTGGCTGTAGTATAGAAGGTTTAGGGACTTGGAGCTCTGCCATTGCCTAGCAACAGATGACGCTCTGGAGCTTCAATATGATTGGTCTGTGTCTCTAGGAAGCTAGGTTGAAGGGGCGGAGTCTCGCTGGCTGTAGTATAGAAGGTTTAGGGACTTGGCGCTCTGCCATTGCCTAGCAACAGATGACGCTCTGGAGCTTCAATATGATTGGTCTGTGTCTCTAGGAAGCTAGGTTGAAGGGGCGGAGTCTCGCTGGCTGTAGTATAGAAGGTTTAGGGACTTGGCGCTCTGCCCTTGCCTAGCAACAGATGACGCTCTGGAGCTTCAATATGATTGGGCTGCGTGTCTAGGAAGCTAGGCTGAAGGGGCGGAGTCTCGCTGGCTGTAGGATAGAATGTTTAGGGACTTGGCGCTCTGCCCTTGCCTAGCAACAGATGACGCAAAGGAGCTTCAATATGATTGGTCTGCGTCTCTACGAAGCTAGGCTGAATGGGTGGTGTCTCACTGGCTGTAGACTAGAAGGCTTAGGGACCTGGTGCACTTCCCTTGCCTAGCAACGGGTGACGCGGCGGAGCTTCAATATTATTGGTCATTGTAAAGCTCTGGGTTCCCAATGATGACTCTGACGTCTCTTGATGTTCCAGTTGTTCCTTTAATGAGTTTCCAGTACATCTTTTATGTTTCTTATGTCAAGTTCATCAGAGCTGCAGGCAACATGCACCAGCATCCCCCCAGGTAGGCTTCATCTCACCAACCCTCTCACTCAGAACTCTCAACCATACAACAACATTCTCACCAGCAAGATTCCATGTCACTCACTCAGCATTCTACTCATTCTGCAAAGACAACATGGAAACCTAAATCACTACATATCTCCCTTCCTTGCACAACAATAACAACGCCTACCAAAACCGGTCACACTCACAACACACAGCACACACACACTCCAACACATGCGCGTGCATCTCAACCACATGAATTATCAACACACCCGTACAACCTGAACACCTTCACAGTTCAAATGGTACCATAACACAATACTAACAATGCCCCTCCCCTTTTCTACACAGTAAAGGAAGGACACCTACCAATGAAAATTGTACCACTAGCAATCAATCTTCAACAGCTCAGGTATCTCTCTAACTTCTCTCCTCCTCTACTACACAAAAACTATAACCAATACTAACCTCATAGCCACACCACACACACAACTCCGAGCTGTGCACCAGACACACCAAAGAGCAAGGCTGGGCATTCACAACACGAGTGAAACGACACAATAACACATTGCACCCTAAGGTACCTATGCCGCCACCCTCACTTCGTTGCCTGTGTCCTAAAGATCCACCTAAAGACCAAACAACAACTATGAGAAAGCATTGTCACACTCAACATATAAATAAATGCATCACTTTCACCAGAACAGCAGTACTCTTGTTACACTCAGCCACCCATAACTTCACAGCCAAATAAATACACACCACTATGATGTGCACCTCACAATCAAAGAACCAGGTTGGACGTTCCAAACGTCTGAGTGAAACAACATCCAAACAGCACAAACAGTGCGATATTGCCACCCCTTATCCGTCACCTGTGTTCCTTGAGTCCAACAAACTAACTCAACTGCTGTGAAGAACAACACCATTGAACACACCATACACCATTCGATCAAGCACAGGAGCACAAAATCACCAAAATGCCAAATCTCTAGCACACCACAAAGACTTACACATGCAGATCCCCACACTGCAACAACAAAACAGTGCTTTAAAATTAATAACATTTCTGCTAAATTTACTAACTAAACTTCTTAGTTCTCCCTAAATGGCACAAACGTCCTTTAAACAGTCCCACATGCAAAGCAAAAATTTAGTAAGCATGTTCCATTTATCACATTTCCCGTGCCATGTACTATAGCTATATCAGTCCACTTTGCCCTTTTGCATTGAAAAGTCCATCTGTGGAAAGAACATGCGTTAAACACAACTGCTTCCTAAAGCTGACATTGCTCACATCAAATATGTGTCTCTCAATAAAGGCTACAACACCACACACTCTCATTCAGTGTACATTCACCCACAAAAATGCTCATGTTGCAATTATGGTGTCAAAATATCACAGGCCTCACGTGACAATTAAAACCTAACATGTTAAACTAAACTCTGCTGCATACTTTGTAAAACACCACATATAATCAAAGCAAAAGTAAATCCATAAACCACCAGCTTATTAACCAGCTCCTTGGCGCTCTCTAAATGGGCAAAATGCCCTTCAGCCGCACCGCAATGGGCTCTAGGCCCTTCCTCATCACAGCATTTGGGCTCCAAGCCCCTCCAGACGCTGCAGTGGCCTCCAGGACCTTCCTCTTCAGATCTTGTGGCTGCAAACCCCTCCAGGCTCTGTAATGGCCCACAGGAACCTCATCTGTACAGCATATGGGCTCCAAACTCCACAAAGTCACTTACGACCCTCGTAGAAACACAATTCTCATAGTGGGCACCTACCCCCTCTGCCAGAGAGCAGTGGTCTCCTAGTTTCTCCTAGGCGCAGCTCCGGCTCCTAGCCTCTCCCAATGCTGCTGCCCTGGGCTCCAAGCCCCTCAGCTGCACAACATGACCTCCGGATTCTTCAATCCCCAGGCGCTGCTTAGGCTCCAAGCCTCTCCTATTGCTTCTGTCATGGGCTCCAAGCCCCTCAGCTGCACAGCATTGCTCCCAGATTTCTAATTTCCAGGGAAAAGCTCAGGCTCCAAACCTCTCCAATTGCTATGCCATGGGCTTCAAGCCTGTCAGCTGCACGCCATGGCTTCCAAATACTCCCAGACTCCCAGCCTCTTCAAATGCTGCTGCCTTGAGCTCCAAAACCCTCCATGCCGCAGCTTTAGGTTCCCAAACCCCTTCAGACAGTCAATGGGCCCTCTGCCCTGCCAAAGTTCCTCTGCCTTTCACTGTGCTTGACCTGCCCAACTGGTGGCAGACCAGCCGGCCCTTGGCCCAGGCTCTGCTCACTCTCTTCTGCGCCTCTGCCCTTTGCGCTGGGCCCTCCTGCGCCTACAGCATAAAGCGCTCGCCCTACCTGGGTTGGGGGGGGCAGTGCATGTGCCATCCTCAGTGCTGTCCCCCCAGCACAGCCAACATCCTTGTCGCCAATGCTAATCCATTGTGCTATGCACGCGTGGGTTCGGATCCCATCCTCGTCGCCAATGTAAAGCTCTGGGTTCCCAATGATGACTCTGACGTCTCTTGATGTTCCAGTTGTTCCTTTAATGAGTTTCCAGTACATCTTTTATGTTTCTTATGTCAAGTTCATCAGAGCTGCAGGCAACATGCACCAGCATCCCCCCAGGTAGGCTTCATCTCACCAACCCTCTCACTCAGAACTCTCAACCATACAACAACATTCTCACCAGCAAGATTCCATGTCACTCACTCAGCATTCTACTCATTCTGCAAAGACAACATGGAAACCTAAATCACTACAGTCATATTATTGCTCTGCGTCTCTAGGAAGTTAGACTGAAGGGGCGATGTCTCGCTGGCTGTAAATAGAAGGCTTAGGGACTTGGCGCTCTGAGCTTGCTCAGCAACAGATGACGCGAAGGAGCTTCAATATGATTGGTCTGCGTCTCTACGAAGCTAGGCTGAATGGGCGGTGTCTCACTGGCTGTAGACTAGAAGGCTTAGGGACCTGGTGCACTTCCCTTGCCTAGCAACGGGTGACGCGGCGGAGCTTCAATATTATTGGTCATATTATTGCTCTGCGTCTCTAGGAAGTTAGACTGAAGGGGCGATGTCTCGCTGGCTGTAAATAGAAGGCTTAGGGACTTGGCGCTCTGAGCTTGCTCAGCAACAGATGACGCGAAGGAGCTTCAATATGATTGGGCTGCGTCTCTAGGAAGCTAGGCTGAGGGGGCGGAGTCTCGCTGGCTGTAGAATATAGGTTTAGGGGTTTGGCGCTCTGAGCTTGCTCAGCAACCGATGACGCGAAGGAGCTTCAATATGATTGGGCTGCGTCTCTAGGAAGCTAGGCTGAAGGGGTGGAGTCTCGCTGTCTAGAATAGAAGGCTTAGGGACTTGACGCTCTGCCCTTGCCTAGCAACAGATGACGCGAAGGAGCTTCAATATGATTGGGCTGCGTCTCTAGGAAGCTAGGCTGAAGGGGCGGAGTCTCGCTGTCTAGAATAGAAGGCTTAGGGACTTGATGCTCTGCCCTTGCCTAGCAACAGATGACGCGAAGGAGCTTCAATATGATTGGGCTGCGTCTCTAGGAAGCTAGGCTGAAGGGGCGGAGTTTCACTGGCTGTAGACTAGAAGGCTTAGGGACCTGGTGCACTTCCCTTGCCTAGCAACAGATGACGCCGCAGAGCTTCAATATGATTGGGCTGCGTCTCTAGGAAGCTAGGCTGAAGGGGCGGAGTCTCACTGGCTGTAGAATATAGGTTTAGGGGTTTGGCGCTCTGCCCTTGCCTAGCAACAGATGACGCACTAAAACTTCAATGTTATTGGTCTTCTCTCTAGGAAGGTAGACTAAAGGGGCGGGGTCTCGCTGGCTATAGTATATAAAGCTTCGGGACTTGGTGCTCTGCGCTTACCCAGTGACAGGTGACGCACCAGAGCGTCAATGTTATTGGGGTACGTTTCTAGGAAGCTAGATTGAAGGGGCGGAGTTTCGCTGGCTGTAGACTAGAAGGGTTAGGGACTGGGTGCTCTGCACCTGCCTAGCAACAGATGACGCAGCGTACCTTCCACGTTATTTGGGTGCCTCCCAAGGAAAGGACTCTGGCTGGCAATAGAATAGAGAGCATTGAGGCTTGGGGTAATGCTCTGATTACTTACGGTAATCTTCATTACTCCTAGTCCCACTCTTCCTCCTCACAGTACTTACCTCATGAGGACCCTGCCTCCAACACAGGACCTTTTCTATTTCTTTAAATCGCTATAACTCCTCCCCCACTGTCATGATGCCTGCCCCCGGGGAACCAGGCCAGGTCCAGCAACCCCGGAAGCAGGCATCAAGTTATTTTGACCAAATTCCAAAAACCCCTGCTAGGGGCTGTTTGGGTGCGGTCCTGGCAAGTCAGTCCTGGCGCCTATAGAGTAGAACTTATCTGATGCAGACCATGCTGCAAGCTAACCTGATGTAGACCATGCTGCAGAGCTCCAAGACAAATGAGGCTTGGAAGGGACTATTTTACCTTGGGACTATTTTTTACTTGGGTGGGGCTGGGGAGGAATACTTACCTGGGACTACTTTGGAGGCTATTTAAACCACGCCCGAAGAGCAGCACACGCTTTGCGTTATTCTGCATCCAGCAGCGTAACGCTCACCGTGCCTGCAAGCCTGCATCCAGTCTTCTGCCACGCCTGCCTCGAGTCTGCAGCTCCTAGAAAAAGGAGAAGAGGTTAGAATAAAAGCAAAACCTTCGATCCTTACCTGAATTCTGGATCCACCGCACCTTCGAGCTGGAAGAAAGAAGCATTTTACGCGCGCCGCCTCACCTGCTGCAGCGCCGCGCTGAACTCACCGGCCTTCGCAGCATCCTCAGGATCCACCGCATCCTTCTGCACGTTCCCGCCGCACCCTGGCACCTAAGGGGAACACAAGAACAGCAAAGGTGAGCCAAGGGAATAAACAGAGGCAATAGTAACTACCCCCATAGACTTACCTGATTACCGCCGGGGGTACTATTCCTCTTCATGGGTCGGCGCAGTCTCCATTACATCCTCGCCGTACCCTGGCTCCTAAGGGGAACCAAAGGACAACAAGGTGAGACGAAGGGACAAACAAGGGGAACTCTTCTCACCACAATAGACTTACTTAATTTTACTGCTGGAGGCATTATTCCCCGAACTTCATATTTTCTCTCCACACCTGAATAAGGGAGCAAGCCACAGGTTACATTCTGGCCTTATTTTATTGAACTGTGTAGGATAAGCCAAATCCTTACCTGAACTTCGTCAGCTACCACGAGGAACTCTTCGCTGGGGTCAAGCTGCAAACTGCAAGGAATCGGACAAGAGTGAATGTCAGACATGTGAACTCTTACGAACTACATACTTTTCAGAGTCAATATTGTTTTGGAACTCACCAATTCCTTCGAGCCAGTGAAGCAACTGGTTATTAACGCGCCCCTGCGCTCAATGCAGGATGGAGAGCTCATCTTTTCAAACCATCAGGTGAGACTATAAGAGGGGACATCAAAGGTGATCTGTGGGGAGAACAGCGGGGGTGGGGGGATTTACGCTCAGCCCCACGGGTGGTTAATTCCCTTTCTCCATTTACAGAAGAATAATCCTACGGGCCAAGCAAACGAAGCTAGGTGGGCCAGTTCAGTCCATCATCTCGGCCCTACGCATCACATTGGTGGAGACCGCAGCTGTCCAGTTCAGATCGACGCCTCTGTGGAAGCCAGGTGAGCGTAACACCCACATCCACGTCACTCAGTTTCATATTACCACGCCGGAGCATGGGACCTTACCCACAGGGAGGGTGAGGAGGGTCGTCAGTACTGTGACGAGGAAGAGTATGACTAAGAGTAATGAAGATTACCGTTAAGTAATCAGAGCATTACCTCCACGTCCACTCTTCCTTGTCCCAGTACTTGCCTCATGAGGTACACCAAAGCAGCAACGGGGAAAAGGTCCCAATGAGACCCAGAGCCAAAAACAGTGCAGCAAAACACACACCCAGAAGAACTCTTAATTCACATCCCCACAGACAAAACTCCAACCACGAAAGGAACCAACCCCTGAGTGGGAGAAACTTAACCCATAGTGGTTGATGAAAATGCCTAGACCAGCCAAGGCGGCAGCCATACAAATCTCTTGCAGAGAAAACCCTCCTTGCATCGGTCCAGGATGCTGCCAAACCCCTGGCGGACCGCCCCCGACCGTGCGCAGGCACAGGCAGGACAGAAGCCACATAGGCCCTGGAGATCACAACCCGGAACCACCGGAAAATGGAAACCACAGATGCGTTATGCCCAGCCCCAGCCAGACCACAAGCAATCAGAAGACTATCAGATTGGTGGAAAAAAGCAAACCTAGCCAAATACTCCAACACCTCCCGCCGGATATCAATGTCAAGCCAAGCCACCTCCTCAGGCGTTCTCGGATCATGAAAGAAGTGAGGGAGAACCAGATCCTGAGACGTGTGAAAACCAAGAGACAACTTAAGGGAGAAATTTCGGACCACACCTCAGCACCACCGAGTCTGGCAGCACCCTCAGGAAAGTAGGGTTACATAAGAGAGCCCCAATCTACCCAAGCCTACGGGCATAAGTGAGGGCAATAAGAAAAGCAGATTTCAGTGTAAGATATTTGATATCAATCTCGGAAATGGGCTCAAAAGGAGGCCCTTGAAGGAACCGTAATACAAGAGGGAGATCCCAAGGGGGAAGCCCTTTATCAGCACAAGGATGGGAAGAAGAAAAACCCTGGAGCAACTTCCCCACCAACACCTCACCATCCAAGTGACCATCAGAGTCCCCCAAAAGGAATTTCATGGAGGCCCACCAAGAGTAAAGCCTGGAAAAAACTGCCAGGCCCCTGTCAAAACCCCTCCTGGAGGAAATGAAGGATAGCAGAGAGGCCAGAACGCAGGGGAGGGATCCCAGACCGCCCATACCAGTCTCGGAAAAGGCCCTAATACCTGCCGAACACCTTCAGAGTGAAGGGTCTAAGAGCATCCATTATGGACTCAACTACAGGATCTGAGAACCCCTGAGATATCAACCTAGACTGAGCAATAGCCACACTGCCCATTGCATCCGGTGGACCTCCAACCACAGATCCCAATGAAGGGGACACAGCCACCTCGGAACCAGCCAAGGTTCCTAGGACCGAAGCTCCAACAGAGAGGGGAGCCAACTCTGGCGGGACAAGAACGGAGCTAACAACAACACAGTCACCCTGGACACTCTGATGCGCCAAACCCGGGGCAGAAGGGGAATAGGCGGAAAGGCATAAAGGAAAACCCCAAGGCCACTGTTCAGAGAGGGCGTCCATCCCCCAATCCCCTCGGCCTGAAACCGAGAGCAGAAGAGGGGAACTTCTGCTGAGGCCAGGGATGCAAACAGGTCTAGAACCGGGGCCCTAATCTGACACAGGTCACCGCAAAGACCTGGGCCAACAGGACCGGTTCCTCAGAGGAGTGAAACCGGCGTCTGAGAAGATACGCTTGAACATTGTCCACCCCTCTGATACGTGAGACCACCAGAGACACCAGATGAGATTCCTCCCAGGTGCCTATCAGCGCTGCCAGAGCATTCAAGGAGCGGCCGGAACCCCTTTTGCAGTTGACATATGCCAAGGCCATTGTATTGTCCGTTCAGACCAAAAAACGCCAACCGTCCAGCAACTCCTCGAAGTACACCAGAGCTTGGATAATGGCACAACTCTCGCCAATTGGATGATCGCTGGCTCTCCCCAGAAATCACATCTTTGAGCTGAGAGGTCCCCCAATGTATACCCCCCCAACCCATTCTGCTGGCGTCGGTCGTAAGAGAGGCCACAGGAGGAAGGACCAGACACACCTCAGCCGGTAGACTTGGAACCCCCTGACACCATAGCAGGGAGACTCGCAGTGCTGGGGACAGTGAAATCAAAACTACGAAAGCCGAGACGTCGGGAGCCAGTGGGAGAGAGTATAAGACACCAGGGGACGTAACTGAAGACAGGCCCAAGGAACTGGAAAACATGCAAGACGCCACGTGCCCCGTAACTTCAGCAACAGGCGAGCCGAGACATACTGGCTTCTGAGAACCCAGCCCAGAACAGCCAGCAAGTGCCCCCCCCCCCCGCTCAACATCCAGAGTACGTTCCGCAAAGTCCCCACGTTGAAGCGTTCCGTCCGGATAAGCATTGCAGGGCCTTGAGACCCATAACAGGTGACATCCTAGAAGGCATAGGGACCAGGAACACCCGCACGTAGAAACTTGAGGAAAGGGCAAGATGGTAACCCACAACAACCATTCAGAAAGAACGGGTCCCATGGCCAACTACTTGGACCGTGAGCTGGGTACCAAAGTCCTAACCATGCAAACCTGGACAGAAGGAGACAGGAACGGCAACTGATACCCCCCTCCAGAAGGAGCCCATTACCCAGGAAGCCGAACCCCCTGGTCCCATACACCTCCAAGAAGATAGAGACGAGGAGCCAGGGAAAACCGCCAGTCACTGCACTTGCACCAGAGGAAAATCACAGGACGTTGAAGCAGGCCACAATATGCAATATAACAATATGCTTGTCAACCCACAAAGAGGTCCGACCTATCAAAAGGAAGATACAGGACAGCCCAGAAGTCCAGCAGACCATGGCCTCCTCAGCCGACAGAGGAGCCACCAGGCTGGCGTCAAAAGGGCAGAGTACTGTCACAAAGCGGGGCAAAGCAATCCATCCCGGATAGCAGACATCAAAGGCAACCCCATACCTGGGGTATGCCTATACTGGAAAAACCCACTGAAGGGACATCCCCCTCCACCGGCACCAGGGGCTCTGAGAATCCCTCTAGGCACAGACATGTGCCACCATCTGCCATATTATGCATCTGAGAGGAGGTGTGAAAGCAACACGTCGGCACCGGAGGACCTATGCCCTAAAAGAAGAGACACTGGGAACCCCCTGCATGGCTGTTACTTCCATGATGCTTTTTCTATAATTCCATGCCGGACAAGGGAAAAGAAAATCATCTCCTTTGACCTTCCCTCACGCAGTTCAGAGGAAGAGGACATGACAAGGAGACTGCGTCCATGACTAGCACAGACCCAAACACACCACTAACTCGCCACATGACTGAGAGGTGGCTTGAGCCCTGTATCCAGTAGCTGGGAGCCCCAAGCTCTAAATGGTTCCAATGCATCTGTCTAGGAAGGATGAAGGGCCGAGTCAGCACCGCTGAGACTCGAACCCAAAGTGTAGACTATGCCAGGCCGGTACCCTTCCGGCCGCTTGCAGACGTGTCCAATCTGCGCCGTTTTCACAGGCTGCACACAAAGAATGCAGCTAGCATCTGCTGCATCCTGGGCTGTGTGTGACAGAGGAGCGGGTGGTATGTGACATGCCTGCGACAGAACAGAGCTCCCGCACTTTCAAAGACTCTCTGCCACTGTCATCCCACGACAAGAAGCAGAGAGTCCTCCCAATCCCAATCCGCCCACGGATACCTGCTCTAAAGACAAACCATGGTGCACCAGTATCCAAAACGCCCTTAACAATAAAATCATAGGACTCCAAACTAAAATCAAGGACAAACACCTACAACTCTCTAACAATAAATTCACCAACCCTGGCTCAACTACACCCATCAAAAGCAAATCAGGCTTCACATTCATGAAAGTAACCACGGTAGAAGTTCAGAAAATCATCTCCTCACTTAAGCCCTCAAACTGCAAAGGAGATAGCTGTCCCCGCCCAGATCATAAAGGACGCGGCCAGAGACTTCTCCCCTTTCATCACGAAACTCATCAACCTATCATTCCTCAACAATTCTGTCCCCAGCAATCTAAAACAATCATGGGTTCTTCCACTCCTGAGAAAACAATCCCTCGACCCAGCCATCCCCACCAACTACAGACCCATCACCACAGTTCCCTTCCTATTAAAAATCCTGGACAGAGTCGCATACCTCCAAATTCAGGAATACCTAGAATCCAACCAACTACTAGGTATACACCAATCTGGCTTCAGACCTCAGCACGGAACCGAAACTGCCCTTGTTGACCTCAAAAGCCAAATTGATGAAATTAAAGACAAAGGCAACAACGCTATCCTACTCCTCTTAGGCCTCTCAGCGGCCTTCTACTTGGTCGACCATAAAACCCTCTGCAGCCACCTAGCCACAGCAGCTCACTTCTCCTCTGCTGCAGTCACATGGATACAATCCTTTCTGGCAAACAGAACCATGCGGGTCTTCTCAGCTACACATGCAGCAGACCCCATCCCCATCTCCTGCGGAGTCCCACAAGGCTCCTGTGTCTCCCCCATTTTGTATAACATATTTACAAAGCCACTATTTGACCAACTGGACCGTCTGGGTGCCACCTATACAAATTACACAGATGACACCCAGATACTCCTTACCATCACAGGCAACTACCAGACAGACGTCACCCGGATAAACGAGATATTTTCCATCATTCAGGCATGGATGGCCTCCCGTGGCCTCTGCCTGAACGATGAGAAAACGGAGCTCCTCCTTGTCGGCTCTCCCAGCAACCTGGAAAAATTGAATCCTAAATACAACAACATCGCTATCGATGGTCACACCATCCCCATCGCCAAAAGCGTAAAAACGCTTGGTTTTTACCTTGATGCTAACTGCAACCTTTCCAAACAAACTAACATGATTGCTGTGGGAGATTTCCCTTTGTTTGACAAGTCCGCTATCTCCAACACATGTTTGATTTATTGGTTTTGAAGTAGATTTTCACTTTCTTCCTGTTCCGGCACTCTCATCCCTGGTTCAATATAGTTCACTTGGTTAGCTCCTCTGCATACTCTAGCAAAATGCCCCTTCTTATTGCACTTTAAACACGAAGCATTTCTTGCAGGGCAAAATGTGCTCATAGAGATGTGTCGATTGCTGCCACACTTGTAGCACTTGGTTTCTTTGTTCATACTGGTTTTTCGGATTCCTCTCACAGCTGCTACTTCTCCATCTTTTTTTTCTCCCTTCGTGGTCGCCATGTATTTATGTGTTTGCTCCATCCCTCTGGCCGTGTCTACCGCCACCTCCAGAGATGCATCTTTTGTCAACAATCTCTCCTGTATTTTCAAGTTGCTAGTGCATCTCACTAATTGATCCCGTATCAACGAGTCAGTTAATTTAATAGTATTCTATACAATTGCCTCAGCCTCTGCTTACACCGGCAAACTTATTAGTGCCAGTAGACCCTTCCTATCTTCCAACAGTTGCCTTACTCTTGCAAGAGCCCTTATACAATCCAAACTGGATTACTGTAACAGCCTGTACCTAGGTGCCAACCAATCTATAATCAACAAACTGCAAATACTTCAAAATAACGCACTACATGCAGCACTCAACATTCCCAGACGGGAGCACGTCTCCACTGCCAGGAAATCCTGCAAATGGCTCTCCATCCGACAAAAAATCGACCTGAAATCAATCTGCCTCACATACAAGGCCTTAAACCACATAGCCCCACCCTATCTCACCAACAAATTCTCCTTGAAACACACCACTAGAACCACCAGATCCTCCAATGCCCTTTGCTTGTCCGTACCCAGATTCCTCTTAAAAAGAGCTGGAGGAGCTAGCTTCACAGTAATTGCCTCCCAACTCTGGAACACCTTACCACTCCACATTAAAACTATCGAGTCCTTCCAGATCTTCAGGAAACACGTCATCAGATGGCTCCTAAAAAGGAGTAACCCCACCATAGGCTCAAATATATGTATATTCTGTAAATTATCGTTTTCAACTACTGTAGTTACTCCCAATAGGGGAGTACCCTGCCTTTGCTCAAACATGTCTGTATACCTGGTAAACTGCTATAATTGGAATCTGTATGTACCACAACTATGTGACCATCTTCTTAAGCGCCCTTCTACCTCCGAGTTTGGAGCGCTATACAAATAAAATAAACAAACAAACAACAAAAGGGAAGGCTAGCCCATACTGCCAAGTGCTTGCCATCATTTCCAATAAAGATGTGTACACAGAGCACGAGGAAACGGCCTGTCGAAGGAGTCAAGATGGCCAAACCAGCAGAAGAGGGGAAAAACATCAAGCACAGTCCTCCCCTCTCCTTACCTTCCACCGGAGAATGCAGCTAACATCCGGTGCATCCTGGGCTGTGTGTGTCTGAGGAGCAGGTGGTATGAGACATGCCTGCGACAGACCAGAGCCCCCGCACTTTCAAAGACTCTCTGCCACTGTCACCCCACAGCAAGAAGCAGAGAGGCCTCACAACAAAAGGGAAGGCTAGCCCATACTGCCAAGTGCTTGCCATCATTTCCAATAAAGATGTGTACACAGAGCACGAGGAAACGGCCTGTCGAAGGAGTCAAGATGGCCAAACCAGCAGAAGAGGGGAAAAACATCAAGCACAGTCCTCCCCTCTCCTTACCTTCCACCGGAGAATGCAGCTAACATCCGGTGCATCCTGGGCTGTGTGTGTCTGAGGAGCAGGTGGTATGAGACATGCCTGCGACAGACCAGAGCCCCCGCACTTTCAAAGACTCTCTGCCACTGTCACCCCACAGCAAGAAGCAGAGAGGCCTCACAACAAAAGGGAAGGCTAGCCCATACTGCCACTGCCAAGTGCTTGCCATCATTGCCAATAAAGATGTGTACAAAGAGCATGAGGAAACAGCCTGTCGAAGGAGTCAAGAGGGCCAAACCAGCAGGAGAGGGGAAAAACATCAAGTACAGTCCTCCCCTCTCCTTACCTTCCCCCGGGCCGTGCAGGACCCGGGACACAATACTCACACGGCGGTCCGGAGCCCAGCAAAGAACCGAGCAAGGCAATCCGGCTCAACTGTGACCCCAAGCCCGCAGGGGACCCAGGAGCAGTGCCGCACCTGCGGGAGCCGAGGGCCCCGCCACACAGCCCCCCAGGGGGTCAGCAATCGGTGCTCCCCAGTGCCCCGAACCGGGAAGAAAAAGTCCAACCTGCGGGAGGCAGGAAAAATTAAACTGAGTGACGTGGATGTGGGGGAGGAGTTATAGGGATTTAAAGAAATAGAAGAAGGTCCTGTGTCAGAGGCAGGGGCCTCATGAGGTAAGTACTGGGACGAGGAAGAGTGGACGTGGAGCTAATGTCTACACCTAGCAGACAGCAACGGGTGCAGCCATAAACATTGCTGCCAGGGCCGCCATGCACAGGAAAGTACAGCCATCTCCTGAAAGAAGTGCAGCCTACACACAGGGAAAAGGACGGCCATGTACTGAAAACTGGCCCAAGTGTAGACAAAATGTAGTCCGACGATGTTCCCATCTCTGCTTTGCCACCACAGACACACCCCCAACCACATTCAATTCAAACACCACACCTGGGTGCTGCCTTTCCTCGCCTCCATACCCAACACTGTGGTTTACAGCAGTACTATCAAGACTGACGAACATATAGTGAAAGAAAATGCACTTAAATGAGCACCATTGGGTCAGTCATTGTCCCCACAACATGCAGCTGTATGCAGCCTCCCTCCCAATCAGCATTCTGGGACTTGTGGTACCACTTTTCTCTTATAAAACCTGGACTACAAGTCCCAGAATGCAATAAGAAAACCAGGACTGGATACTCACTTACAGATTGGAATGGGTCATGTTCGCAAGTATCCAGTACTAACTATAGCCACACTCCACCCCCAATAACTGCACAAACAACTGTCTGTAGAAACTCCCCCCCCCCCCATCCTCTTCATTCCCTCCCCCGCCTCTTGAGCCCAGTAACACCCTCTCTGGGTTTCCCCTCCGTGGTTTCGCTCATGCTTTCCTTTCAGTTTCTATTTGGCAGGTAGAGGCCCGGTGGGGTGGGGAAGGGCAGGGCACAGGCAACCGCAGGGCAGAGTGAGGGACACGTTGCAATGGCGCTGCTGGACCTTCTCCCCGGCTCCCGGGACTGGGCTCTGCCTCTGGGCATTAACCAGGACGAGAGGCCCCTGGGTTCCTGCAGGGAGCTGCTGGGGGGACACATGGCCCTGCCCAGGGGGCTCGAGGTAAGGAGAGCCGGGGATTCCCGAGGCGGGCATAATCATTTAATGTGATGTCTTATTGGGGGGGATGGGGGGCAGGCCTACTCTTCTTCTTACATTTAGTTTTTGCTCCTGCAGTGCCAGCACGGCAGCTGGGAGGGGGCGAGGGCGTGCAACCCCCCCTCCTTCCGATGCAGGCCTTCCTTCTGACCCGGCCCACCCACCCACGGAAGTTTCATGGGATGGGCGCTTGTTCTAAGACCACACCTCTAATGCAATAAACCGACCCCACCGAAACCTGGGGTACTTAAACATCTCCCTCATATCTCCCCTCTCTACACTACCCTGTGTTTAACATCCTGAGGAATTTCAACATCTCTCTCATATCTCCCATCTCTACACTACGCGGTGTATATCCGCCTGAGGGATTCCAATATCTCCCCTCTCTACCCTATGTTGTGTATATCCTCCTGAGGGATGTCAACATCTCTCACATCTCTACACTACGCTGTGTATATCAACCTGAGCTATTTAAACATCTCCCTCATATCGCCCCTCTCTACCCTACCCTGTGTATATCCGCCTGAGCTATTTAAACATTTCCCTCATATCTCCCCCTCTACACTACGCTGTGTATATTCGCCTGAGCTATTTAAACATCTCCCTCATATCGCCCCTCTCTACCCTACCCTGTGTATATCCGCCTGAGCTATTTAAACATCTCCCTTATCTCTCCCCTCTCTACCATACGCTGTGTAAATCCTCCTGAGCTATTTAAACATCTCCCTCATATCTCCTCTCTCTACACTTCTCTGTGTATATCCGCCTGAGTTATTTAAACATCTCCCTCATATCTCCCCTCTACACTATGCTGTGTATATCCGCCTGAGCTATTTAAACATCTCCTGCATATCTCCCCTCTCTACACTACGCTGTCTATATCAGCCTGAGCTATTTAAAAATCTCCCTCATATCTCCCCCCTCTACACTTTACTGTGTATATCCGCCTGAGCTATTTAAACATCTCCCGCATATTGCCCCTTTCTACACTTCTCTGTGTATATCCGCCTGAGTTATTTAAACATCTCCCTCATATCTCCCCTCTCTACACTACGCTGTGTATATCCACCTGAGCTCTTTAAACATCTCCTGCATATCTCCCCTCTCTACACTATGCTGTATTTAACCTCCTGAGGAATTTCAACATCTCTCTCATATGTATCTTCCCCTCTCTATGCGGTGTACATCAGCCTGAGCTATTTAAACATCTCCCGCATATCGCCCCTTTCTACACTACTCTGTGTATATCCACCAGAGCTATTTAAGCATCTCTCTCATATCTCTCCTCACTATACTATGCTGTGTTTAACCTCCTGAGGAATGTCAACATCTCTATCATATGTATCTCTCCTCTCTACACTACGCTGTGTATATCCGCCTGAGCTATTTAAACATCTCCCTCATATCTCCTCTCTCTACACTACACTGTGTATATCCACCTGAGCTATTTAAACATCTCCTGCATATCTCCCCTCTTTATACTACGCTGTGTATATCCGCCTGAGGTATTTAAATAACTCTCTCATATCTCCCCTCTCTACACTACGCTGTGTATATCCGCTTGAGCTATTTAAACATCTCTCTCATATCTCCTCTCTCTACACCACGCTGTGTATATCCGCCTCGGCTATTTAAACTTTTCTATCATATCTCCCCTCTCTACACTACGCTGTGTTTAACCTCCTGAGGAATTTCAACATCTCTCTCATATCTCCCCTCTCTACACTACGCTGTGTATATCCGCTTGAGCTATTTAAACATCTCTCTCATATCTCCTCTCTCTACACCACGCTGTGTATATCCGCCTCGGCTATTTAAACTTTTCTGTCATATCTCCCCTCTCTACACTACGCTGTGTTTAACCTCCTGAGGAATTTCAACATCTCTCTCATATCTCCCCTCTCTACACTACGCTGTGTATATCCGCTTGAACTATTTAAACATCTCTCTCATATCTCCTCTCTCTACACCACGCTGTGTATATCCGCCTCGGCTATTTAAACTTTTCTATCATATCTCCCCTCTCTACACTACGCTGTGTTTAACCTCCTGAGGAATTTCAACATCTCTCTCATATCTCCCCTCTCTACACTACGCTGTGTATATCTGCCTGAGCTATTTAAACATCTCCCTCATATCTCCTCTCTCTACCCTACCCTGTGTATATCCTTCTGAGCTATTTAAACATCTCCCTCATATCTCCTCTCTCTACACTTCTCTGTGTATATCCGCCTGAGTTATTTAAACATCTCCCTCATATCTCCCCTCTACACTACGCTGTGTATATCCGCCTGAGCTATTTAAACATCTCCTGCATATCTCCCCTCTCTACATACGCTGTCTATATCCGCCTGAGCTATTTAAAAATCTCCCTCATATCTCCCCCCTCTACACTTTACTGTGTATATCCGCCTGAGCTATTTAAACATCTCTCTCATATCTTCCCTCTCTACACTATGTTGTGTATATCAGCTTTAGCTATTTAAACATCTCCCGCATATTGCCCCTTTCTACACTTCTCTGTGTATATCCGCCTGAGTTATTTAAACATCTCCCTCATATCTCCCCTCTCTACACTACGCTGTGTATATCCACCTGAGCTCTTTAAACATCTCCTGCATATCTCCCCTCTCTACACTATGCTGTATTTAACCTCCTGAGGAATTTCAACATCTCTCTCATATGTATCTTCCCCTCTCTACACTACGCGGTGTATATCAGCCTGAGCTATTTAAACATCTCCCGCATATCGCCCCTTTCTACACTACTCTGTGTATATCCACCTGAGCTATTTAAGCATCTCTCTCATATCTCTCCTCACTATACTATGCTGTGTTTAACCTCCTGAGGAATGTCAACATCTCTATCATATGTATCTCTCCTCTCTACAGTACGCTGTATATATCCGCCTGAGCTATTTAAACATCTCCCTCATATCTCCTCTCTCTACACTACACTGTGTATATCCACCTGAGCTATTTAAACATCTCCTGCATATCTCCCCTCTCTATACTACGCTGTGTTTATCCGCCTGAGGTATTTAAATAACTCTCTCATATCTCCCCTCTCTACACTACACTGTGTATATCCGCTTGAGCTATTTAAACATCTCTCTCATATCTCCTCTCTCTACACCACGCTGTGTATATCCGCCTCGGCTATTTAAACTTTTCTATCATATCTCCCCTCTCTACACTACGCTGTGTTTAACCTCCTGAGCTATTTTAACATCTCCCTCATATCTCCTCTCTCTACACTACGCTGTGTATATCCACCTGAGCTATTTAAACATCACCCTCATATCTCCCCTCTCTACACTACGCTGTGTATATCCGCCTGAGCTATTTAAACATCTCTCATATCTCCCCTTTCTACACTATGCTGTGTATATCTGCTTGAGCTATTTAAAATTCTCTCTCATATCTCCCCTCTCTACACTACGCTGTGTATATTAGCCTGAGCTATTTAAACATCTCCCGCATATCGCCCCTTTCTACACTACTCTGTGTATATCCACCTGAGCTATTTAAGCATCTCTCTCATATCTCTCCTCACTATACTACGCTGTGTTTAACCTCCTGAGGAATGTCAACATCTCTATCATATGTATCTCTCCTCTCTACACTGCGCTGTGTATATCCGCCTGAGGTATTTAAATAACTCTCTCATATCTCCCCTCTCTACACTACGCTGTGTATATCCGCTTGAGCTATTTAAACATCTCTCTCATATCTCCTCTCTCTACACCACGCTGTGTATATCCGCCTCGGCTATTTAAACTTTTCTATCATATCTCCCCTCTCTACACTACGCTGCGTTTAACCTCCTGAGGAATTTCAACATCTCTCTCATATCTCCCCTCTCTACACTACGCTGTGTATATCTGCCTGGGCTATTTAAACATCTCCCTCATATCTCCTCTCTCTACACTACGCTGTGTATATCCACCTGAGCTATTTAAACATCGCCCTCATATCTCCCCTCTCTACACTACGCTGTGTATATCCGCCTGAGCTATTTGAACATCTCTCATATCTCCCCTTTCTACACTACGCTGTGTATATCCGCTTGAGCTATTTAAACTTCTCTCTCATATCTCCCCTCTCTACACTACGCTGTGTATATTCTCCTAAGCTATTTAAACATCTCAATCATATCTCCCCCTCTGTACACCACGCTGTGTATATCCACCTGAGCTATTTAAACATCTCTCACATATTTCCCCTCTCTACTCTACGCTGTGTTTATCCTCCTGAGTGATTTAAAAATCTCTATCATATCTCCCCTACACCGGTTTTATCTTCATACTCCTGGGGTACTTAAACATCTTGCTCAAATCTCACATCTCCACCCTCTGCTGTATTACTCCTGAAGTATTGTATTTACATAGCTCAGATGATTACATCTCTCCCTCATATCTTTATCTCTTTATTTGACTGTATTGGTAACACTGAAGTATTCAACTGCACCCCTTATACATCCCCTCTCTGCACCTCTTATATATCCCGTCTTTGCCCCTCTTATATCTCCCCTCTTTGCACTCCTTATATCTCCCCTCTCTGCACCTCTTATATCTCCCCTCTTTGCACCCCTTATATCTCCCCTCTCTGCACCCCTTATATCCCCCTTCTCTGCACGACTCATAACCTCTCTCTCTGCATCCCTTATCTGTCCCCTCTCTGCACCTCTTATAACCCCCTCTTTCCTCCTGTTTTATCTCCCCGCTTTGCACCCCTTATATTGCCCGCTATGCACCCCTTATATCTCCCCTCTTTGCGCCCCTCATAACTCCCCTCGCTGCACTCCTTATATCTCCTCTCTCTGCACCCCTTATATTTCCCCACTTTGTACCCCTTATATCTCCCCTATCTGCAGACCCCTTATATCACCCCTCTTTGAACCCCTTATATCTTGCCTTCCCCTGCCTGTTATCCTCTCACGGTGCACCCTAACACTAGGTTCTCCCTATGTACTCCTGCACTGACCATGTCTTGTACACTCCTGGATTATCCTCCCCTGTACACTCCTACACAAAGCCCTCCCTGTACACCCGCAGTTAACCACTCCCTGTACTCCCCAGCATTATCCTCTCTCTGTGCACCCAGAGTTAGCCACTTCCTGTACATCCCTGCATTATCCTCTCTCTCTGCACCCCTGCATTATCCCTTCCCTGTGCACCCCTGTATTATCCCCTCCATGTGCATCCCCGCATTATCCCCTCCCTGCGCACCCCAGCATGATCCCCTCCCTCTGCATCCCAGCATTATCCCCTCCCTGTACACCCCAGCATTATCTCCTCCTTGTGCACCCAGCATTATCCCCTCCCTGTACACCCCAGCATTATCCCCCTGTACACCCCAGCATTATCCCCTCCCTGTACTCCCCAGCATAACCCCCTCCCAGTGCACCCCAGCATTACCCCATCCCTCAGTACTCCAGCATTATTCCCTCCCTGTACACCCCAGCATTATCCCCTCCCTGTACACCCCAGCATTATCCCCTCCCTGTACACCCCAGCATTATCCCCTCTCTGTGCACCCAGCATTATCCCCTCCCTGAACCCCCCAGCATTATCCCCTCCCTGTACTCCCCAGCATTATCCCCTCCCTGTACTCCCCAGCATTATCCCCTCCCAGTACAACCCAGCATTACCCCCTCCTTCTGCACCCCAGCATCAGCCCCTTCCTGTGCACCCAGCATTATCTCATCCCTGTACACTCCAGCATTACCCCCTTCCTGTGCACCTCAGCATTACCCACTCCCTGTGCACCCCAGCATGATTCCCTCCTGCTGTACCCCAGCATTATCCCCTCCCTGTACACCCCAGCTTATCCCCCCTGTACACCCCAGCATTATCCCCTCCCTGTACTCCCCAGCATTACCCCCTCATTCTACACCCCAGTATTAGCCTCTCCCTCTACATCCCAGCATTATCCCCACCCTGTACTCCCCAGCATTATCCTCTCCTTCTACACTCCAGCATTACCCCCTTCCTGTGCACCTCAGCATTACCCACTCCCTGTGCACCCCAGCATTATCCCCTCCCTGTACTCCCCAGCATTATCCACTCCTTCTACACCCCAGCATTAGCCCCTCCCTGTGCACCCCAGCATTACCCCCTCCCCCTACACCCCATCATTATCCCCTCCCTGCGCACCTCAGCATTATCCCATCCCTGTGAACCCCAGCATTTTCCCCTCCCTGTACACCCCAGCCGTATCCTCTCCCTGTACACCCCAGCATTATCCTCTCCCTGTGCACCTAGCATTAGCATCTCTCTCTCTCTCTCTCTCTCTCTCTCTCTCTCTCTCTCCTCTAGACCCTAGCATTATCCTCTCCCTGTACACCCCAGCAGTATCCTCTTCATCTACACCCCAGCTTTAGTCTCACCCACCACAGTATTAGCCTCTCCCTCTACACCCCAGCATTAGCATCTCTCTCTCTCCTGTAGACCCTAGCATTAGCCCCTCCCTGTACACCCCAGCATTATCCCCTCCCTGTACACCCCAGCATTATCCCCTCTCTGTGCACCCAGCATTATCCCCTCCCTGAACCCCCCAGCATTATCCCCTCCCTGTACTCCCCAGCATTATCCCCTCCCAGTACAACCCAGCATTACCCCCTCCTTCTGCACCCCAGCATCAGCCCCTTCCTGTGCACCCAGCATTATCTCATCCCTGTACACTCCAGCATTACCCCCTTCCTGTGCACCTCAGCATTACCCACTCCCTGTGCACCCCAGCATGATTCCCTCCTGCTGTACCCCAGCATTATCCCCTCCCTGTACACCCCAGCTTATCCCCCCTGTACACCCCAGCATTATCCCCTCCCTGTACTCCCCAGCATTATCCCCTCCTTCTACACCCCAGTATTAGCCTCTCCCTCTACATCCCAGCATTATCCCCGCCCTGTACTCCCCAGCATTATCCTCTCCTTCTACACTCCAGCATTACCCCCTTCCTGTGCACCTCAGCATTACTCACTCCCTGTGCACCCCAGCATTATCCCCTCCCTGTACTCCCCAGCATTATCCACTCCTTCTACACCCCAGCATTAGCCCCTCCCTGTGCACCCCAGCATTACCCCCTCCCCCTACACCCCATCATTATCCCCTCCCTGCGCACCTCAGCATTATCCCATCCCTGTGAACCCCAGCATTTTCCCCTCCCTGTACACCCCAGCCGTATCCTCTCCCTGTACACCCCAGCATTATCCTCTCCCTGTGCACCTAGCATTAGCATCTCTCTCTCTCTCTCTCTCTCTCTCTCTCTCTCCTGTAGACCCTAGCATTATCCTCTCCCTGTACACCACAGCAGTATCCTCTTCATCTACACCCCAGCTTTAGTCTCACCCACCCCAGTATTAGCCTCTCCCTCTACACCCCAGCATTAGCATCTCTCTCTCTCCTGTAGACCCTAGCATTAGCCCCTCCCTGTACACCCCAGCAGTATCCTCTCCCTGTGCACCCCAGCATTAGCATCTACACCCCAGTATTAGCCTCTCCCTCTACACCCCAGCATTAGCATCTACACCACAGCTTTAGCCTCACCCACCCAGTATTAGACTCTCCTTTTAGAGACAGCATTAGACCTTCCTGGTACAGCGCAGCATCATCCTCTCCCTGCACCCTAAGATTATATTCTCCTCATACACCCCAGAATTATCCTCTCCCTGTACTCCCCAACATTATATTTTCCTTGTACACTTCAACATTATCCCCTCTCTGTACCCCCATGTGAGGAACTCGACCATCCACACAGGGAGAGCGTGCTCGCTTGGGCTTTTTGATTTTTTAATAATGAAAATGAATGATGGGGTATCAACCTCCAAGAAATGTGTGAGGCCATTCTGCACCCCTTTCCTCTGCTTCCCGCACAAAATGCATAGTCACATGTACTCTCGGAAGACACTGCCTACAGATGCTGTGTTTCCCTGTCATATTCAGCTGGAATGTGACAGCCAATAAGGGGGAAAGCACACCTTCATCCAGCCATGGGCAGCCTAATTTAAATATCAAATGCTCCATGGATCTGCTTTTCCTTTGTCTAATCTGGCTGGTGGCAGTGCATACTAAATAGGAATAATTAAGGCAACCCTACTGAAGTGGCTTGGTTGCCAGAATAGACAATAGGAATGGTCGGTCTAACACCCCTTTGGTATGCAATGTGTCAACTTGAAGCTAGTTCCCACCGCTCTGTATGAAAGGCGGTGAAATGCATCTCTGGGTCAACTATTTACTGCAGGCAAACTCCTGCAGAGTTGACCCCTTTCAGAGGGGAGAAGTATGTGATTTGGGGGAGACAAGAAGTCTGCTCTCACCACATACTTCAAGCGAAACCTGCACTTTAATCAAAAGTTGCAGAGGGCTCAGTTAACCAGAGGGACACTTTGATCTACAACAGACAGAAAGTTGGGTGGGACCTGGGTATATGTTGTCACCCCTCACCTTTTCCTGCTGCAGAGCACTCTGGTCCTGACCTCAGGCATAACAGAAGATTGTTGGTGGGGACCCAGGATTGGTTCATTAAGGTAGGCTTAGCCTGCACCAACCACTGGGGCCCATTTGGCTTTAAAAGAGGGCTGAACCCACCACTTAGCAGATCATCCAACGAATTAAAAGGAGTAAGAAGAAGGAATCATTTGGACCCGGGCTGAATATACAGTCTACCTTACATCTTCCGCCAGTGAACGAAGGCCAGGAGGTCCAAGAGGGAAGCAATATCCCTCCCCTAAACATCTCACAGGGAACTGAGGGAGATACCGGACTCAGAGGACCCGTCCAGCAGCTCCAGAACTTGTACCCATTCAGCACACAGAATACCCTGCTCGGTTTTGCCAGCACGCTTCCTAGGTGGGAAGTGTTGGAGAGTATCTGAACTAAGGACAAGGGCTTTGCCTGCAAACACTCTCCTAAGCTTTGGGCCATCCGCCTTGAAAGGTACGACACAAGCCCTGTGAAGAAGCTAGGAGTGCCACACAAGCATCAACCAGCATCCATATTTTATGGACATTTTTTGAGACAGTCGAGTCCTCCAACTGCAACCGGCTTCACCGCTGACTGTTGGCACGCTACAGTAACTCAAGCCGTTCGAGATGCCTCGACCAGCATTCCAGATCCACCAACCAGCACAGAGACGATTCTTGACCCAGAGCCACTGTATAGGCCAGCCTGTAGCCTTCCGTTCAGCCTCGCTTGCCGAACAGCCTGCTGCCTGTTCCTCGCAGCTATCTCCCATCTCGAACTCTATTTTAGGAGCTGCCAAGTGCCCTGGAACCAATTCGATGCTGTCGAGCATCAAGAACTTCCTAAGCACCAGGAACATTGTGGTTCTGCCCCCTGGTCCTTCTCCAAAGGCCCCTAGAGACAGTTACCACCCTTTCACCCTTGGTGCTGAAACCAAATAACCTTGAAGAGTAAAACTGATTACTTTACCATCAATATCCAGAGTGCATCCCTTTCCTTCGTGAAACTGTCTGTCCTCTGGGTTCCTTCACAGAGTGGGTTGTATTTTGTAGTGTGCTAGAACTATCTGTTATAGTAATAATAAAGTAGATATTTGTATACAACCATGACTGGAAAGTCCCTTTTATTATTGGGGGGTAATTGTATTTTCGCTGTTTTGCAACTAACCAACGATCCACAACCTTGCCGAGATAAGCCTGCCATTCCGTCCACGTTACCAAAAATTGGGACAAGGAGGTTTATAATTGACTTGTGTTCCAATCTGTTCGGATCCCTTCTGGTGAACTAGAGGTGTGGGGCTGATTGATGGTTTAGAAACCGATATTTATGCCTGGATCAGTGGTGCCCCGAAAGTTGATTTGTCACATTGGTAGCAAGCGGTCGGATCAGTTGGAGCCTTGCGCACAGCTTAGTCGCCCAATGATAAAAGTACTGTTGCTGGCAACGTTTAGTCACTGCTGGGTATTAGTAATAGTCATGGAGTTTGACATGGAGACTGTAAAAGGCAGGAACAAGGATGTCTTGTGCGTCTTATTTCAAGAGAGGGGACTTCCCCACTGCACTAATAAACCTGAGTTGCTGACCAGCCTACAAGCTTGGGTAAAAGCGAGGGCGGTTGGGGAGAAGACCCCAGGGGACGAGCTAGGCACTGTGTACCCGAACAGACAAGACCTTCCAGAGGGGAAAATGACAAGGACAACCACGCGAGCAGTGTGTCTCGCCAATCATCCCGCCGGGGGGCAAGTGTGGTTTCTCAACACTCAAGGTTTCAGTGAGGATGGGGGCTAGTGCGGCATCCTGCAGTTCCCAGGCCTCAGCACAGTCTCTAAGTGGCCCAGTAATTGTTCCGGCTGTTAATGAGGTAGCGGCTAGAAAGCTCCTGCTCAAGGAGAGGAGACTAGCGCTTGAGGAACAGAAACAGCGGGACATGGTCACCTTAGAGCTGCGTAAACGGGCACTTGAAGAGCAGAAGGAGGCCAATAGATCCGCTTCTAGCGAAAGCAGCAGTAATGGCTCAAACCAGAGTGCCCGGGATAGGCCCCATGGAACATCCCCACAGACTTAGTACAGGTTTATGAAGTGGGGAAGGATATTTTTGACAGTTTGAAGTGCTCGAACTGGCTTTCCAGCTACAGGAGGTGGATGAGGTACTGTGGGGTGCAGCCCTGATGAGTCGCTTACTGACACCAGGGTCTGATACTATTCTTCAGTTAACTCCTGAGGAAAGGCCCGTTTATGACAGCATGAAGGTATCCCTCCTCAGGAAGTTCTGTAAAATCCCAGAATAGTATCTCAAGAGCTTCAGAGAGCTTGGAAAGAAAAGTGGGCAGACATTTGAAGCGTTCACACACTTCTCGTTGAAATATCTGAGCGGGTGGGTGAGTGGTAACAAAGTTGACACAGGGATGTACAATTTGATTGCGTGTGAGCATGTGTTGAAAAATTGTGAGGTTGACCTACACCAGTATCTTGTGGACAAGACTATTACAGACCCTAGGGAGCTTGCAAAGACTGCTGACAGGTTTGTGAGTACTTGAGTCCAGAAAAAGGCTCAGGTGGGCACACCCACACCGGAAGTGAAATTGGCGGACAAAAAGTAAACAAGGATGGGAAGGACAAAGGTCCAACCAAATCCTCTTCAATGTCAGGTCTCCCAAAGAGCAAAGGGAAATCCCCAAACACTAGTTCAGCCGTGCACCCTGAAAAGAAGAGCGCAGGCACCCCTAACACTGGGACACCTGCCTTCTCACCTCCCAAAGGTTGTTTTGTGTGGAAGGAGCTGGGCCATAGGAAAGGGGATCATGCTTGCACACGCTTACCCAAGCAAGCCATAGTGAATGTTGGACTCGTGGAATTCCCACTAGGCCAGGCAGTAACCAAATGTGGATTGGTTATATTGAGTCGGAACAGTACCGGGTCTCCAGAAGAAACCCCAGTTCCCAATAATTATCAACTCTATCTAGAACATGTGTATATCAATGGACACAAAACACCTGCGGTCCGAGACACCACGGCTAGCGTCACTATTGCTCGGCCTGATTTGTGTGTAAATGGGTTTGATGGTAAGAGTAAGTGCCACTTGGCGATAGTAGCATTCAGCTGGTGAGGTGAAATGATCCAGCACGGTGTAGCGGAGAAAGACTCCATCCCTGTTGCATGTCTGTTGGGTAATGATCTACCTGATCCTGAAATAGTTGCAGCGGCTACACGATTGAGGGCCAAAGAGAACACCAAATTGAACGCTCTGAAAGCCTTAGGGCCTGGAGTGCTTCCAGAGGGCTTGTTGGAAGGACCGGCGTGGCCGGTAACCCCTAGTCCTTTCACACAGCCTACTGAGTCACCCTATTCCAGCCGGAGAGGGACTGGTAGACACTGAGGACCCTACTTTGGTTGCAGGGGACTCAGTGACTTTAGAGTTGCCTGTAGCAGCGCAGGAACCTGAGGTGGAGGACCAGGTAGGCGCAGATCCGAAGGGTCTGCCCAAGCTGGAAGAGTTTGCATCAGCTGGGGGCCCAGATCAGACTGACTTCTACACAGCCCCGAAAGAGTGTCCCACTCTGGCGGGTCTGCGGAAGCAGGCAGGGGAGCAGGCTAAGGGCAAGGCACCTGGACTGTTCAAAGTGTACTGGGAGGATGGACTCCTGTACAGTGAGCCAAAAGACTCTGAGAGCGAGGGCACCAGAAGTTTGGTGATTCCCCAGTGCCACAGAAAAGTACTTTTAGATTTGGCTCACCAAATTCCTTTAGAGGGTCACTTGGGAGTGACTAAGACTTCAGACCGGTTGTCTGCGCACTTTTACTGGCTGCAGTTTGGTGTAAAAGTTAAGGAATTTGTCCGGTCAAGCTTCTGGCAAGTAAGGTGGTGCCACAAAGGCCCCCTTAATTCCACTACCCGTGGTTGGGCAGCCTTTTGAGAGAATAGGCATGGGTATTGTGGGTCCTTTGGATCCTCAAACCAGCTCAGGGAACAGATATATCTTGGTGGTGGTAGACCACGCCACAAGATACACTGAGAGTGTCCCTCTAAGGAGCATCAAAGCCCCCCTGGTTGTCTCGGGAGGATAGCTCAGGGGCAACATGCTCGCCTTGGAAGCAAGACGACACGGAGCAACACAGGTTCGATCCCCGGGTCAGCGCACTTGGTATTAAGCGCGTTATAAATATCATATATCATATCAAGGCTCTGATTGGGCTTTTCTCCCGTGTTGGATTCCCCAAGGAAGTCGTTTCTGACAGTGGATCAAACTTCACATCAGCATATGTGAAGGCTATGTGGGAAGAGTGTGGAGTCACCTACCGGTTCTCTAACTCCTTCCATCCACAAACCAATTGGCTTGTTGAGTGGTTCAACAAGACCCGGAAAGGCCTTATAGGTGGCTTGGAAGAGCACCTGAGGAGAAAATGGGATATTCTCCTGCCATGCCTTTTGTTCGCCTACAGGAAGTAGGGTTTAGCCCCGTTAAGCTTCTGTTTGGATACTCTGTTCGAGGTCCCCTCAGTCTAGTGAAGGAGGGATGGGAAAGCAAACCCTTGTCCCTGTCACAAGATGTGGCGAACTATATACTCAGCCTTCGTTAACGGAATATTTCACGCCACTTACCAATGTAGATTATGAAAGACATATCTTTCACACTACATGCCTTAGACCATTTTGTAATGTGACTACGCATAAAGCTGAAGCACTGTGAATTCCATTGATACTCCAATGACGAGGCCCTGCGGTCTCAGGTATTTGCGGGGTGTGAGTCCCATGGTTTTCGGAAAAAGCTCCTGCAGAAAGAGCAGTCGCTCGAAGAAATTCTCGGCCTGGCACGCATGGCGACAGCAGTGGAATCTCAATTGGACAATTTGGGTAAAGTCACCATACAGTAAAAATCCACTGATCAAGAAGCAGTCAACAAGCTTTTCACATCACCATACCCTCAACCTAGACGCCCTGACGCCACATGCTACAGGTGCGGGTATAAATACCCTCATACGGGAGACTGCCCCGGCCTGGGACAATAATGCACTGCATGTGGGGTTACAACCACTTCAGAGCCATGTGCAAGAATGCCCCCAACCACTCTACAAGCCGGAGAAGTCTAAGAGGGCAAAGGAAGTCTTTGCTGCCAAGTCCTTGCGAAGCAGGATCAGACTCAGACCTTAGATGGCAGAGTCGAGATGAACGGGACCAAAGGAAAACATACTCACGAGGAGAGTATAGGCCGTCTGAAGGCTCCCGACACGGTGGGCGCAAGCGCTTTGTCCGCTACATTGAAATGAAGTCGCCCTCCAGTAGCGAGTCGCCTTCCTCAGATGAGGACCAGCTGAAAAAGGGGTATGTGTGGGCTCTGAACAACACCACTGCAACCCTGCATAGCCCAGTTCTAGCCATTGAGGTCAATGACACGCCACTGGACTTTCTCTTTGACACTGGCGCCACAGTTAATATAATTAGCGAGGAGATACACAACACAGTCGCAAAGGCGCCCAAACTCAAAAAGGCCACGGTTGATATCTACCCATATGGCGCAACCACGCCACTACCATGCAAAGGTGTCATCTCTGCCAGATGCACACACAAGGCCCACGCTGCAAAGATACAGTTACATATCCTCAAGACGAAAGTAAACAGCGTCTGTATACTCAGTTTCAAAACTGCAGTGGACATGGGTCTAGTCCATATCATGTATCAACTGATGGCCCACAAATACTTTGCTCGACAAGATGACTTCGAAGCAGAGTTCCCAAAAGTATTCAAGGGACTTGGGAAGCTAAAAAACCGCTAAGTCCAACTTCACATTAAACCCAAAATAAAACCTGTCGCCCAACACTACCGGGGCATACCCATTAATGTACAAAGTCAGGTGGAGGAGGAAATTAACAAACTAATAAAGCAACATGTCATTGAGACGGCAACAGGTCCAATGGGTGTCTCCCATAGACACATCCCAAAAAAAGTCCCTGGATGGCTCCATTAGACTATGTGTAGACACGAGAAGGGAATGAGGCCATAGAAATAGAAAGACAGCAGGCACCATGGATAACTGACATGATGTCATCTTTGATGTTCTGGGTGTTAGTCTTAGCAGTGCACAGTGGTGGTGCGAGTTATGGTTGCTTAGCTTACCATAACTGGCGAATTTCTAAGGTTTTTTGGTTTTACTTGTAACCATAACGCCCCTTTAGCAAAGTTTTTTTCATTGAATAAAGATATATGCAAGTCTCCTTGGTGTTGCCTGAAGGTGGCCAATTAGAGAACTTAGAAGATATATAGTAACACTATAAGGGTAGCCTGTCCATTGCATTTAGAGATTCCTATGATCCCAAGATCCTATGTCTGTCACCCCAAGAAAATGTACTAAATTAGTTGGTCTAGTGCGTATAGATGACTTTGAGGGTAGCCTATCTATAGTACCTAGAAGAGCCTAGGAGGGTACCTTCACTTTTCACACAGATGATCTGATCACACAGCAAGATCAAAGATATGTTCCATGTGCTAATCTATTCTCATGCTTTTTTTGGTGGTTTGGGGGTCTCCAGCCAGTAACAGCAGGCATCCACCCTGGTTCCTTTACTGGTTCTGTGTGATACTAGTAGGTCTGTGATGACAGGCCCAATACTCATTACGTGTCCTTCTTTCTTACCAGCCTGCTCACTTCCTCCAGTCGTGCACAGAGGGTGGCAGTGGTGCAAAACTCGAGCTCTGGCATGGGACCACCACCCTGGCCTTCAAGTTCCAGCATGGGTGGTGGTGGCGGTGGATTCCCGGGCCTCCGCAGGGAGTTATATTGGTGAGTGACATCTTCTTCCCTCCTCTCTTTATCCCCAGGTATTGGATCATCTTTGGGTGACGTTTCCCATTCATCCCTTTACATAACAGACACAGGCCTATGACAGAGGTGCTATCCTTCGGGGTACAGAGACCTTACTGGCTCAGGCAGCAGAAATATCCCTGAGGTTACAGAAAATGTACTAGCCCCCGCAGCAGAACCATACCTCAGGGTACAAAGACCTTACTTCCTCAGGCAGCAGTCCTATCCCTCAGAGAACTTACTGGCTCAGGCAGCAGTCCTATCCTTCAGACACCTTACTGGCTCAGGCAGCAGAGCCACCCCTCAGGGTACAGAGACCTTACTGGCTCAGGCAGCAGTCCTATCCCTCAGAGACCTTACTGGCTCAGGCAGCAGTGCCATCCCTCAGGGTACCGAGACCTTACTGGCTCAGGGAGAAGATCTAACCCTGAGTTTACACAGAGCCAACATGCCTAGGGCCCCCACTGCAGAGCAACCGTTAGGTACCACAGATCTTACAGACTCAAGGCTCAGCCAGCAGAGCTATCCCTAGGGTTATACCAACCTCAGGCAACAGACCTACCCTCAGGGCTTGCAGATTACAGGCTCAAGCCTCAGCAGGGCTATCTCTTGGGATGTACAGACTACTTAGGTGTAGGCAGCAGGTGTAACCCTCAGGTTATGCATATTCGATGCAGAAGGCTCAGACAGCAGAGCTATCCGTGGGGTTACACCCACCATCAGGCACATGCAGAAGATCTAACCCTAAACAGGCACAGAGATATCCCTGGGGTTACACCCACCATACAGGCACTTGCAGAAGATCTAACCCTCAACAGGCACAGAGCTATCCCTGGAGTTACACCCACCATACAGGCACATGCAGAAGATCTAACTCTCCACAGGCACGGATTATCCCTGGGGTTACACCCACCATACAGGCACATGCAGAAGATCTAACCCTCAACAGGCACGGAGCTATCCCTGGGGTTACAGCCACCACACAGGCACATGCAGAAGATCTAACGCCCAACAGGCACAGAGCTATCCCTGGAGTTATACCCACCACACAGGCGCATGCAGAAGATCTAACCCCCAACAGTTACGGAGCTATCCCAGGGGTTACACCCACCACACAGGCACATGCAGAAGATCTAACCCTCAAGAGGCACGGAGCTATCCCTGGGGTTACACCCACCATACAGGCACATGCAGAAGATCTAACCCTCAACAGGCACAGAGCTATCCCTGGGGTTACACCCACCATACAGGCACATGCAGAAGATCTAACCCTCAACAGGCACGGAGCTATCCCTGGGGTTACACCCACCATACAGGCACCTGCAGAAGATCTAACCCTCAACAGGCACGTAGCTATCCCTGGGGTTACACCCACTGACAGGCACATGAGAAGATCTAACCCTCAACAGGCATGGAGCTATCCCTGGGGTTACACCCACCATACAGGCACATGCAGAAGTTCTAACCCTCAACAGGCACGGAGCTATCTCTGGGGTTATAACCACCATACATGCACATGCAGAAGATCTAACCCTCAACAGGCACGGAGCTATCCCTGGGGTTACACCCACCATACAGGCACATGCAGAAGATCTAACCCTCAACAGGCACAGAGCTATCCCTGGGGTTACACCCACCATACAGGCACATGCAGAAGATCTAACCCTCAACAGGCACAGAGCTATCCCTGGGGTTACACCCACCACACAGGCACATGCAGAAGATCTAACCCTCAACAGGCACGGAGCTATCCCTGGGGTTACACCCACCATACAGGCACATGCAGAAGATCTAACCCTCAACAGGCACGGAGCTATCTTTCAGCTAACACATATCCCACAGGCGTGACTTTAAGAGGGCGCATTTCTCCATCATGATACACGACTCTTAGAGGCTCAGCCTCAGATAGCAGCACTATCCCTCAGGATACATCGATCATACAGGCTCAGGCCTCAGACAGGAACATTATCCCCCAGGTTACATGGATCATACAGGCTGAGGCCCCAGCAGTGATATCCCTTGGGTTTCATTGATATTAGAGGCCTTTTTCCTGTTACCATTTCCTGGCTCCCCTGAAGTGCACTCTCCATGGAGTACTTGTTCCGCACTCCGTAACCCCCTGATTTCATCTCTTTCTCACCTGCAGCCAACACTCAAGTTAACAAGGTCATTGAGATCAACCCCTACCTGCTAGGCACCATGTCTGGGAGTGCGGCCGACTGCCAGTACTGGGAGCGGATGCTGGCCAAGGAATGCAGGTAAGAGCCCCCCCAGCCATTTGCCCATTCACCTGAGGGCCCCCTCCTGGCACACATGCAATGAAACACCCTCTGAGACATCTGTGGACCCTTACACTAAGGAACAGACCCTTCATCTAACTGATGGCCTCTGATTCCCCCCAAGAGCAACGCACTATCTAGTGCATGACCTTTGACTCACAAGAACTGTCCCCTCATCTGATTTATGACCACTGACTCCTAGGAGCAACACCCTATCTAGTGCAAGACCTTTGACTCCGAAGAACTGTCCCCTCATCTGATTTATGACCACCGACCCCCCCCCCCCGAGACCAGTGCCCTATCTAATGCATGACTTTTGACTCCTAGAACTATCCCCTCATCTGATTTATGACCACTGAGCCCACAAATAACAGCAACATTTCTACTGCATGACCTTTGACTCTCAAGAGCTGTCCCCTCATCTGATTTATGACCACTGACCCCCCCAAGAGCAGCACCCTATCTACTGCATGACCTTTGTCTCCCAAGAACTGCCTCTCATCTGATTTATGACCACCGACCTCCCCCAAGAGCAGCACCCTATCTACTGCATGAACTTTGACTCCTAGAACTGAGATTGTGGAGTATGGAAATGTCAAAGTGAAGAACATTGAAAACCTAGAGCAATCCACGGGCAGGGAAGGCCCCCTTTTACTGGTAGAACATTGTTGGTTTCTTCTACACTTTGGAACTTTATGATGAACTTTGGAAAGGAGCTGCAGGTAATCATCTAAAAGACATGTTCCCCTTCACGCTATATTGAGTTTATTGTGTCAGGGTCAGGTTAGGATTTTGGACACAGTATGGAGACCATGTTGTTTTGGATATTCTGACACTGTGAGAAACCTGAAGGAACTCTCACAACTACTCCCCAGGGATCTTCTGTTCAGGTGGCCAGGAAATGGCCATCGCTATTGGATCCCGACCCTGGGGGTGGACGAGCGAGGGAGGATCACCTGAGCAGAGGGTCCTTGGGGATTGGGGTGAGAGTGCCAGAGTGCGAGACATGGTATCTCACCTTTTCCGATAGCAGCATTCCTTACCCTCCCTTAGCCTTTCTAGGATATTGTTATTCCTAACCTAACACCCCTTCTGACTGCACCAAATACTGAGACGAGGAAGAAGCCTCATAGAGTAATGCATGACATCTATACAAAACACCACTATAGTACTGGGATGAAGAAGAGGGATCCTGCGAATTACAGAACTGAAGGTCAGGCATGTCACACTAATTGGCCTAAGTGGAGTCAGGCAAACCAGGCAAAGAGGTCACGCCTGAATCACCTTAATAGGATTCAGTTGTATAAAAGCTGGACTGCAAGAGCGAATGCGAGAGATGGCAGGGGGTGAGCAGCAGAGAAGGCCAGAAAGACCGTTGAGGACCTGACGAAAGTGGGACGTGAGAACTCTGAAAAGCTGCAGAGCAGGGTGCTCTGCAGAAGCGTGGCGAGGGAGCCATGTCTCCAGGGAGCTGGCAAGGTCAAAGGAAGGGAGCCGTGTGCCAGAGCGGCCCTTCGTGCTTGATTTTGCAAGTGCTCGTTCCCCTGGGCGGAAAGGCTGGCTCAGGAGTGTCTGAGGGGCAGATGGTGAGACCTTGACCTCAGAGTGAGAGAAGCCGTGTATGCAAAGGAGCCCAAGAAACAACAAACAAGACCAGTGAGTCTCCATGAATGAAAGAGACTCGGTACGCGTGCATGAAAGACTGACAGGATACATTGTATTGGAGTGGTCTCGTGCAACCGGCATGTTCTCGAAAGTCTCAGATTGCTGAAAACTAACTAAACCGATGAAGATAGTAAAACGCAAAGAACTGTGTGAAAAGCTAACATCAGAGTAGTCACGTAGAAGAGGAATAGTACGTGTTGAAAAGTCTCGGAGGATTCGGAAAGTGTGAAACCTATGAAGGAGCTGCCGAGGGGAGCAGCGAAAAGCAAGCAAATAAGGAAAGCAGCATACTAAAGACTGCGGAGGGGAGCAGCGAAGTGTGAGCAAATGTAAAGATTAATTAAGGTGATGCTAAGCTTGAGTAAGAGCCACTGGTTGCGTGACCTGTAATGGGTGGACCGTGCAGTCTATCAACTACGCCAAGACCAGAGGGCCCGACAACGATCAGAAAGGAACCTACCCTAGCTTGGGCAAGGGAGTCAGAAGCTCCTAATTGAAGTTGCTATTTTGAACTTGGGGAAGGAAACACAAAGTCTGATTGAACTATTGTGAATCCAGGTGAACATTGATATATTGAATGCAAGTGTACATTGTGAAGGGAATCCAAGTGGAGTATGTGAAACCTACAACTTGAAGAACTATATCTTGAACTTGGGGATGGGAGCCAGAAGCTTCCCCAGACTTTATTTTAGAGACGGGTAGGATTTCCACAACCCTCTCGTTAATTTATCAATAAAAGTTCTTAACAATCACCATAATGCCACTGAGTCCGAGTCTTACTCTTGATCTCTTACTGTACATACAATAGGAGTATTTCTGACTGTCAATCTTGGAATGTAATGTATATGGTCAGTAAGACAAGTGTAATGCCCGTATAATGACTGCAGTATATGCTGGAAAAGATCATGATAAATTAACATTGTAACAGGTTTAAAAAGAGGCTGTTTGCAATGTTAGTGCAATTAAATAATGCCCTTCTTTTAACATAGCTTATTTTTCTGAGAATACACAGAATTTCATCTATGAAAATATCGTTCCTTCTTGGAAAGGGTAACACTGGGATTAAAACCAATGATCTGTTTCTTCTGTGAGTACCAATGAAATGCTCAATTGTGCATGCCGGCCACTGAATGGCAGCCCTCATAATTAACAAAACATAGAAAATAACAATCACATCTGTAGACCCTGCAGCCTGGTCCTCTGGTCCCTTGCTAGGTCTATCAGAGCCCCCCTCTCCAGAGCCTATGTATGTCCCCATTTACCCCCCCTCTTGTAGACAATGCACTCTGAGTGTGATTGTGACATTCCTGCAGGACACATAGAATGACAATGTATGTCTCCAAATACCAGGCTGCTCACCTCCTTGGAGGAGGCCCAAACCACAAAGCCTACACATCCACAGAGCTGTCCAATACGTGTTCTCTCATGTGTCCTCATGAAACCGTAGAACTCCCCGCTAGCTGCTCTGACCCGTAAACCCTCGGTACTGTCCAGTACACCTTCCCTCCTAAGACCTCTAAAAATGTTACAGTACTATGTTGAGCGCCTCCTGTGCAGGACTTTAGCCAATCTCACCATAGTGATAGGACAGACTTTGGGGTTTCCTCCAGACATGAGCTCCAGATGCAAGAAGCCTCACTCCCCACAAGTATCAGGAAGTCTGGAGACGACCCCCTTCCAGGGCATACCACTTTGGCTCAGGTGTTAACAAATTTCTCCCATTCTAGGCTGTACAGACTGCGGAATAAGGAGCGGATCTCAGTCTCGGCCGCCTCAAAGCTGTTATCCAACATGATGTGTGAATATCGGGGCATGGGGCTGTCTATGGGCAGCATGATATGCGGCTGGGACAAAAAGGTGAGTGGAAGGGCCCCCCACCATGGTTAGTGTAGAATGACTCCAAGCAGGTACCCTCATCAACACCCTACCACGGTCATTGCAGATTGAATCCTCATCAACGCACGACCACAGTAAGCCAGAAGTCCCTCATGCAGGTACACTCATCAACTCCCACCGCAGTCAGTGCAGATTGACTCCATGCAGGGGCCGTTCATCAACCAACAGTCAACCACGAGAAGCACAGAATTACTCCATGCAAGGACCCTTTCCCCAGCACCGACCTAAGGGAAGCACAGATTTACTCCACGCAGGGACCCTTCACCACCACCCACCCATGAGAAGCACAGAATTACTCCATGCATGTACCCTTCTACAACACCCACCCATGAGAAGCACATAATTACTCCATGCAGGGACCCTTCACCACCACCCACCAATGAGAAGCACAGAATTACTCCATACAGTGACCCATCTCCACTACCCACCCATGAGAAGCACAGAATTACTCCATGCAGGGACCCTTCACCACCACCACCCACCCATGAGAAGCACAGAATTACTCCATGCATGTACCCTTCTACAACACCCACCCATGAGAAACAAAGAACTACTCCATGCAGGGACCCTTCACCACCACCCACCAATGAGAAGCACAGAATTACTCCATGCAGGGACCCTTCACCACCACCCATCCATGAGAAGCACAGAATTACTCCATGCATGTACCCTTCTACAACACCAACCCATGAGAAACAAAGAACTACTCCACGCAGGGACCCTTCACCACCACCCACCAATGAGAAGCACAGAATGACTCCATGCATGGACCTTTCACCACCACCCACCCATGGGAAGTGTAGAATTACTCCACACAGGGACCCTTCACCACCACCGATCACCGGAAAGCACAGAACTACTCCATGCAGGGACCCTTCTCCAACACCCACCCATGAGAAGCACAGAATTACTCCATGCAGTGACTCTTCACCACCACTGCATTGCTGGTCACCGTATTGCCGCTCTCTTCCCCAACCTTCAGTGCTATGTGGATGACACACAACTAATTTCAGGCCCCCTTCTCCTTCTCACATCTCTGTCTGTCTGCTATCCAGGAGTGGTGTGCCGCCAATGATCTCTGCCTTAATGCCAGTAAGACCGAGATTCTCCTCATCGGCACACCCGCTCCCTCCTTTCCTGTCACTCTCTGGCCAGCCTCTCTTGGCCCTCTTCCTGCTCCCACCTGTGAGGCTAAGAACCTCAGGGTCATCTTTGACCCCACACTCTCCTTCTCTCCTCACATCTCTGATGTCTCTAAGAAGTCACACTACCAGCTACACCTCCTCAGAGGTATTCTTCCTTTCCTCTCCTTCCCCCAGAAGCTCACTGGGCCTCATTACAAGTCCAGCGGTAACCGTGCCGGTAAACAGGCGGGTTGCCGCCAGACTTGCAATATTTACTGGCACCTAGCTTGCCGGAAACACCGGGGGATTACGACCCTGGTGTTCCGGGAAGTCAGGCGATGGAATGGGGATTACGGCGCTTCGTTGAAACTCTGCGGGCGGGACGCCACCCGCCCGCAGAGTAGTAGTGTGCCGGTCTAGTAACCACCATGCTGGTAGACTTACCGGCACTGTTGTTACCGGACCGGTACACTTATAATGAGGCCCACTGTCTCCAGAGCTCTGGTTCTCTCCAGGCTGGACTACTGCAACAGCCTCTTTCTAAATCAGCCTGCCTCTACTCTTCGCCCTCTGCAACTCATCCAAAACAGGACTGTGAGACTCGTCCTTGGCCTCAAGCCCAGGGATCGTATCTCTCCAGGACTGAAATCTCTGGACGGGCTCCTAGTGGCGGCGAGGATTAAGTTCAAAACCCTCTGCATTGTCCACAAGGCCTTCTGTGCCCTGGGGCCTCAATACCTTCAACTCTCTCTTCCTAAATATCTTCCTTCTCAAGCTCTTCGCTCATCCGCCTCCAACTCCCTCAGGGTTAGTCGCTTCTCTAAGCAACGAGTTGGTAGTAGATCTCTTTCTTCTGCTGGGGCCTCCCTCTGGAACAGCCTCCCTGCCTCTCTAAAACTTGGAGGAGCCTGAGAAACTCAGAAAGAAAATCTGCAGCGTTTTCAAACACAACCGCATTGTGTTTCCGCCTGCCGTGGCTATCCCTTTGGGTCTCCGGTGCTCCCCCAGGAGAGCACCGGAGACCCAAAGTGAAAGCAAAGGCAGGCAGAAACACAACATGGTTGTGTTTACATGCCGCAGTGTTTCTGCCTAAATCTGCTTTCCCATTTGGGGCTCTAGGGCTCCCCGTGGGGAGCCCTAGAGCCCCAAATGGGAAAGCAGATTTAGGCAGAAACACTACGCGGTTGTTTACCGCAATGCTAAATGCTGCAGTGTTTCTGCCTAAATCTGCTTTCCCATTTTGGGCTCTAGGGCTCACCGTGGGGAGCCATAAAACCCCAAATGGGAAAGCAGATTTAGGCAGAAACACAATGCGGTTGTGTTTGAAAACGCTGCGGTTTTTCTTTCTAGGTTTCTCAGGCTCGGAGGAGCCTGAGAAACTTAGAAAGAAAAACCGCAGCGTTTTCAAACACAATAACGTTTTATTTAAGTTTGCAGTTGCTTCAAAAGCTACCGCAAACGTAAATACAACATTTTTAAAGCTGCGGTTTTATTTCTACGTTTTCCGGGCTCCTCCAGCACGGAAAACTTAGGAAAAAAAACGCAGCTAGTTCTTATTTTAAAAAATAAATAAGTAGCACTTACCGAGATGCAGCTGCAGCTTTTCTGCCTGTAGTCTCTGGTCCGCGTCCTCCGAGTCCCGGCACCAATGAAGGAAAAGCCACCTAGTGGTAGCTTTTGTTTACTACAGCTGGCTGGCTTTTCCTTAATTAGTGCCACAAAAGCAAAAGCCAGCACAGGCGGGCATCCATTTCACAAAATGGATGCGCCCATGTGCTTGCTTTTGCACATTTTTGAGCTTGAATTGCTCAAAACTTTACATAGAGACTTCGAAAAAAAAATGCCAATAGTTTTTTTTTATATTGCCTATCTATTTTTTAAATCAAATTTTTTGGGCGAACCATTCCTTTAATACAGGTGTAAATATCTGTGTATCAATATTACAACATATCTCGCTTGCACTGAATTATGTTCTGTTTATATTTGCTGCATTGAACTGGATTCTGCCATGCTCGTGTTGGTGCCTTCCACTGGATTCTTTCACGTTTACATTTGCTGCCTTGCACTGGATTCTGTTCTGTGTATATATGCTCCCTTGCACTGTATTATGTCCTGTGTATATTTGCTGCCTTGCACTGGATTCTGTCATGCTTATGTTGGTGTCTTGCACTGGATTCTGTCATGCTTATGTTGGTGTCTTGCACTGGATTCTTTCATGTTTACATTTGCTGCCTTGCAGTGGATTCTGTTCTGTGTATATATGCTCCCTCGCACTGTCTTCTGTCTGGTGTATATTTGCTGCCTTGCACTGGATTCTGCCATGCTTATGTTGGTGTCTTGCACTGGGTTCTGCCTTGCTTACATTTGCTACATTGCAGTGGAATCTGACATTCTTGTGTTGGTGCCTTGCACTGGATTCCGTCATGTGTATGTTGGTGCCTTGCACTGGATTCTGCCTTGCTTACATTTGCTAAATTGCACTGGATTCTGCCATGCCTGTGTTGGTGCCTTGCACTGGATTCTTTCATGTTTACATTTGCTGCCTTGCAGTGGATTCTGTTCTGTGTACACATGCTCCCTCGCACTGTCTTCTGTCCTGTGTATATTTGCTGCCTTGCACTGGATTCTGTCATACCTATGTTGGTGTCTTGCACTGGTTTCTGCCTTGCTTACATTTGCTACATTGCAGTGGAATCTGACTTTCTTGTGTTGGTGCCTTGCACTGGATTCTGCCATGCTTGTGTTGGTGCCTTGCACTGGATTCTGTCATGCTTGTGTTGGTGCCGTGCACTGGATTCTGTCATGCTTGTGTTGGTGCCTTGCACTGGATTCTGTCATGCTTGTGTTGTTGCCTTGCACTGGATTCTGTCATGCTGGTGTTGGTGCCTTGCACTGGATTCTGTCATGCTTGCGTTGGTGCCTTGCACTGGATTCTGTCATGCTGGTGTTGGTGCCTTGCACTGGATTCTGTCATGCTGGTGTTGGTGCCTTGCACTGGATTCTGTCATGCTTGTGTTGGAGCCTTGCACTGGATTCTGTCATGCTTGTGTTGGTGCATTGCACTGGATTCTGCCCTGTTTATGTTTGCTGCCTTGCTCCAGTTCTGCACTGTGTATATGTGCTGCCTTGCACTGGATTCTGCCATGCTTATGTTGGTGTCTTGTACTGGGTTCTGCCTTGCTTACATTTGCTACATTGCACTTGAATCTGCCATGCTGGTGTTGGTGCCTTGCACTGGGTTCTGTCATGTTTACATTTGCTGCATTACACTGCATTCTGTCATGCTTGTGTTGGTGTCTTGCACTGGGTTCTGCCCTGTTTATATTTGCTGCATTGCACTGTATTCTGTCCTGTGTATATTTGCTGCCTTGCACTGGATTCTGTCATGCTTATGTTGGTGTCTTGCACTGGGTTCTGCCTTGTTTACATGTGCTGCATTGCACTGGATTCTGTCATGTTTACATGTGCTGCCTTGCACTGGGTTCTGACTTGTTTACATTTGTTGCCTTGCACTGGATTCAGCCATGCTTATGTTGATGCCTTGTACTGGTTTCTGTCCTGTTTATACTTGCTGCATTGCACTGTATTCTGTCCTGTGTATATTTGCTGCCTTGCTACAGTTCTGTCCTATATATATTTGCTGCCTTGCTCCAGTTCTGTCCTGTGTATATTTGCTGCCTTGCTCCAGTTCTGTCCTATATATATTTGCTGCTTTGCTCCAGTTCTGTCCTGTGTATATTTGCTGCCTTGCTCCAGTTCTGTCCTGTGTATATTTGCTGCCTTGCTCCAGTTCTGTCCTGTGTATATTTGCTGCCTTGCTCCAGTTCTGTCCTATATATATTTGCTGCCTTGCTCCAGTTCTGTCCTGTGTATATTTGCTGCCTTGCTCCAGTTCTGTCCTATATATATTTGCTGCATTGCACTGTATTCTGTCCTGTGTATATTTGCTGCCTTGCTCCAGTTCTGTACTGTGTATATTTGCTGCCTTGCACTGGATTCAGCCATGCTTATGTTGGTGCCTTGCACTGGTTTCTGTCCTGTTTATATTTGCTGCATTTAACTGTATTCTGTCCTGTGTATATTTGCTGCCTTGCATTGGATTCTGTTTTATGCCTCTGCCAGCTGTCTTGCAAACACTTCTGTCCTGGCACAAACCCCTGTGGCTCTTTGTTTCTAGGGCCCTGGGCTGTACTACGTGGACGAGGCTGGGACACGTCTCTCCGGGTCTATATTCTCCACTGGTTCCGGGAATAGCTACGCCTATGGGGTTCTAGACAGCGGCTACCGGTACAATCTCTTGGCAGAGGAAGCCTACGAGTTGGGACGCCGAGCCATCGCTTACGCCACACACCGCGACTGCTACTCCGGTGGTGTTGTCAACTGTAAGTCTGGGTGGTACTTACCATCCTCTTGGGTCTGAGCAGGGCTTTGATATGGAGAGTGTAGGGGTCATTTTATTGAGCATGGGGTCGGACTAGTTCAGAAGAGGATGGGAAACCCTTTTCTAAACCACCACTGGTAGTGTGGGAGTTATTTGTTCATGCTGAGAACTCAGAATGATTCAGCGTGACTGATATTCATAATTCATGGTCCATTCACAGAAATTGTGTATTTTGGCAAGTCTTTCTGATCACAGACCCTGCTTGTCTTCTTGTGCACTGGGGAGGGGGCACGTCTATAACCCAGAACAAGGTTGTTCTAATCCAGGGTATTCTGTTCTTTTCAAAGTGTACCACATGCGGGAAGACGGATGGGTCAAAGTCTGCAAGGAAGACGTCAGTGACCTTCTGTACCAGTACCAAGCTGAGAAACATTGAAGGAATGTACCAGTACCAAGCTGAGAAACATTGAAGGGATGGACCAGTACCAAGATGAGAAACATTGAAGGGATTTACCAGTACCAAGCTGAGAAACATTGAAGGGATGTACCATTAACAAGCTAAGAAACATTGAAGGCAATTGCCTGCTCTACTCGTCACAGGATCGTGGCGTAGGAGTTCCTGCATCCTATGCAGTCCTTTTTCCTCCAGTACTCTGGACGCCATTCTACACATAGTGTGCAATGCTTCCGAAGAGTGACACACATACACTCCTTTCCTATGCTTTGCACAGGCTTCATAATGGCATGGAGCTTCTTGCCTGCACCTCTCCCTCTATGCCTGGTCGACATGCTCCCCTGGCATGGAGCTTCTTGCCTGCACCTCTCCATCTATCCCTGATAGACATTCTCCCCTAGCATGGAGCTTCTTGCCTGCACCTCTCCATCTATGCCTGATAGACATGCTCCCCTGCCTTGGAGCTTCTTGCCTGCACCTCTCCATCTATCCCTGATAGACATGCTCCCCTGGCATGGAGCTTCTTGCCTGCACATCTCCATCCATGCCTGGTTGACATGCTCCCCTGGCATGGAGCTTCTTGCCTGCACCTCTCCCTCTATGCCTGGTCGACATGCTCCCCTGGCATGGAGCTTCTTGCCTGCACCTCTCCATCTATGCCTGATAGACATACTTCCCTGGCATGGAGCTTCTTGCCTGGACCTCTCCATCCATGCCTGGTTGACATGCTCCCCTGTAATGGAATTTCTTGCCTCCATCTGTGCCTGATCGACATTCTCCCCTGTCCTGGAGCTTCTTGTTTCCATCTATGCCTGATGGACATGCTCCCCTGGCATGGAGTTTCTTGTCTCCATCTATGCCTGATTGACATGCTCCCCTGGCATGGAGCTTCTTGCCTGCACCTCTCCATCAATGCCTGGTAGACATGCTCCCAGGGCATGGACCTTCTTGCCTGCACCTCTCCATCTATGCCTGATTGATATGCTCCCCTGGTATGGAGATTCTTGCCTCCACCCCCCATATCTATACTTTCTCATGCATAACTACGTCTCAGGGATTCTTGTATCCATCTATGTATTGCCCTCGCACTACCATGGCGTGTAGGTTATTGCATCTACCGCCTTATTTGTCTCTCACCCACCCGCTACTATGGCATGGAGGTTCTCGCTTCAACCTGCCTGTGAGTGCTTTGCCTCCTTGCTTCCTGCCACCTAGCAGCCAGCATTCCTCCTCTGGCCCACATCACTCCCCAGGTCTGTGTTGGATCCTTCTTCACTCACCTTTTCCAGTACTGCTGAATTCCCCCCAACTCTGTCCCAGTACATGAGATGCTTTCAACTTAATGTCTCGCTCTGCACCTGAACCCCGCCCCTTCATCATTGATCTTCTAAGCAGCCATGACCCCTCCTGGATTCAGATGGGATTTCCCTGGACTTCCTATGCTCCGAGCATCGGCTTCCTCCACATTTCCTCTGCAGGTTCCTCTCTCATGCCTGGAATGGAGAGATGAGGTCCTATTGTGCTCCTGATTGTCCTCTGTAAGGATGGGCCTCTACGCTGTCCTCTTACCTGAATCCTCCATGTACGGATGGGCCTCTAGTCTGCTTGTACTCCAACCTGAAGCCCTCTTGAATGGATGGGCCTCTGGTCTGGTTGTCCTCTCACCTGAATCCTTCATGTACGGATGGGCCTCTGGTCTGATTGTCCTCTCACCTGAAGCCCTCTTGAATGGATGGGCCTCTGGTCTTATTGTCCTCTCACCTGAATCCTTCATGTACGGATGGGCCTCTGGTCTGCTTGAACTCCATCCTGAAGCCCTCTTGAATGGATGGGCCTCTGTCTGATTGTCCTCTAATCTGAACCCTAATGTATGGTTGGGCTTCTGCTGTGGCTGATCTCTCCATGCTATGTTAGAAACACTATTTCAGGCCTGGTCCATGCTGAATTGAACAGTACAAATAAAACAATTAGAAATATATCACCTGTGATTCCTCTGCTTTCATAAAAATGAATCAGGATTTGAGACTGCGTTTAACCCTTTCATGTGCCATCGGGTTCAGACAGTGGATCACAAGTCTTCAGGAAAAGGCCCCTGGAAGTGCAGACTGGCAACATGCGTGTCGATGTAAAGGGCAGGTTGAACATTTTCTTTAGAGGTCTTAAATGTTGTGTACCATGGCTTGTGTTTAGAATTTAGATCTTGGTGCCGGTAGGGGGGATACCCCATCTGGACATCAGAGGGAAGCTTTTTCCACCTCTCCCCAAGAAGGCACACACCGCATTCAAGGCATATCCCCATGTTCTTGAGGCAGTCCCTCATAAAAGGTCTCTCAGGGGTCGAGCTTACCAGTATCAACACTCTGCCATCTCGCCACCTATTCACCTAGAGAGATGTGAGATTCCCACACTTGCAGAAAGCGGTAGGATTCCTGGCCTAAACAATTATTAAGTGCCCCTGCTGGGTGTGACAGCGGGATCCCAGGCCTAAACACTTATTAACGGTGCTGGGTGCAGGAACCTGTCCTAAATACTAAGTACCACAGCTGGGTGTGAAAGCAGGATCTCAGACTTAAACACTTATTAAGTGTCACAGCTGGGTGTGACAGCAGGAGCCCAGGCTTACACACTTATTAATGGTGCTGGGTGCAGGACCCCAGGCCTAAACACTAAGTACCACTGCTGGGTGTGATAGCAGGATCCCAGGCATAAACACTTATTAAAGGCGCTGGGTGCAGGAACCTGTCCTAAACACTTATCAAGTACCACAGCTGGGTGTGGCAGCAGGATCCCGGGTTTAAACACTTATTAACGGTGCTGGGTGCAGGAACCTGTCCTAAACACTTACTAAGTACCACAGCTGGGTGTGACAGCAGGCTCCCGGGCCTAAACACTTACTAACGGTGCTGGGTGCAGGACCCTGGCCTAAACACTGTACCACAGCTGGGTGTGACAGCAGGAGCCCGGGCCTAAACACGTATTAAGTACCACAGCTGGGTGTGACAGAAGGATCCCAGGCCTAAACACGTATTAAGTGTCACAGCTGGGTGTGACAGCAGGAGCCCAGGCTTAAACACTTATTAATGGTGCTGGGTGCAGGACCCCAGGCCTAAACACTAAGTACCACAGCTGGGTGTGATAGCAGGATCCCAGGCATAAACACTTATTAAAGGCGCTGGGTGCAGGAACCTGTCCTAAACACTTATCAAGTACCACAGCTGGGTGTGGCAGCAGGATCCCAGGTTTAAACACTTATTAACGGTGCTGGGTGCAGGAACCTGTCCTAAACACTTACTAAGTACCACAGCTGGGTGTGACAGCAGGAGCCCGGGCCTAAACACTTAGTAACAGTGCTGGGTGCAGGAACCTGTCCTAAGCACTGTACCACAGCTGGGTGTGACAGCAGGAGCCCGGGCCTAAACACGTATTAAGTACCACAGCTGGGTGTGACAGCAGGATCCCAGGCCTAAACACGTATTAAGTACCACAGCTGGGTGTGACAGCAGGATCCCAGGCCTAAACACATATTAAGTACCACAGCTGGGTGTGACAGCAGGATCCCAGGCCTAAACACGTATTAAGTACCACAGCTGGGAGTGACAGCAGGATCCCAGGCTTAAACACTTATTAAGTACCACAGCTGGGTGTGACAGCAGGATCCCAGGCCCAAGCCCTTATTAAGTACCACAGCTGGGTGTGACAGCAGGATCCCAGGCCTAAACACGTATTAAGTACCACAGCTGGGAGTGACAGCAGGATCCCAGGCTTAAACACTTATTAAGTACCACAGCTGGGTGTGACAGCAGGATCCCGGGTTTAAACACTTATTAACGGTGCTGGGTGCAGGAACCTGTCCTAAACACTTACTAAGTACCACAGCTGGGTGTGACAGCAGGCTCCCGGGCCTAAACACTTACTAACGGTGCTGGGTGCAGGACCCTGGCCTAAACACTGTACCACAGCTGGGTGTGACAGCAGGAGCCCGGGCCTAAACACGTATTAAGTACCACAGCTGGGTGTGACAGAAGGATCCCAGGCTTAAACACGTATTAAGTGTCACAGCTGGGTGTGACAGCAGGAGCCCAGGCTTAAACACTTATTAATGGTGCTGGGTGCAGGACCCCAGGCCTAAACACTAAGTACCACAGCTGGGTGTGATAGCAGGATCCCAGGCATAAACACTTATTAAAGGCGCTGGGTGCAGGAACCTGTCCTAAACACTTATCAAGTACCACAGCTGGGTGTGGCAGCAGGATCCCGGGTTTAAACACTTATTAACGGTGCTGGGTGCAGGAACCTGTCCTAAACACTTACTAAGTACCACAGCTGGGTGTGACAGCAGGAGCCCGGGCCTAAACACTTAGTAACAGTGCTGGGTGCAGGAACCTGTCCTAAGCACTGTACCACAGCTGGGTGTGACAGCAGGAGCCCGGGCCTAAACACGTATTAAGTACCACAGCTGGGTGTGACAGCAGGATCCCAGGCCTAAACACGTATTAAGTACCACAGCCGGGTGTGACAGCAGGATCCCAGGCCTAAACACATATTAAGTACGCCAGCTGGGTGTGACAGCAGGATCCCAGGCCTAAACACGTATTAAGTACCACAGCTGGGAGTGACAGCAGGATCCCAGGCTTAAACACTTATTAAGTACCACAGCTGGGTGTGACAGCAGGATCCCAGGCCCAAGCCCTTATTAAGTACCACAGCTGGGTGTGACAGCAGGATCCCAGGCTTAAACACTTATTAGGTACCACAGCTGGATGTGACAGCAGGATCCCAGGCTTAAACACTTATTAACGGTGCTGGGTGCAGGAACCTGTCCTAAACACTGTACCACAGCTGGGTGGGAGAGCAGGATCTCAGGCTTAAACACTTATTAACATTGCTGGGTGCAGTGTCACGTCTCCCAATAGGCAACCCACTAGGCAGTCTCCCACTAGGCAACGCACTAGGCAACCCACTAGGCAACCCACTAGACAACCCATGATCAGTCCACATTTTCCTGCCACATTTCTTACTGCACATCAGAGACCTTCTGTTCATCACTGGAGAAGGATGACTGGCTTTCCAGGTGTTTTCCAACCTTCATTGTCCTGGCAACTCCCGTGGAAAATCTCGTATACCTTACGGCGCCGCCTAGGAACACGGCGATTCATGCGTCAAGTGAGATGAACTGCTGTCAATCACGTTTATCCTTTACCATCACGTGATTTTCCACGCTGCTGCGTTTTGCATCATGTGACCACAATTAAACATTCAAAAACGCCGGAAACCATGTTGGCAGCGCTTCTCAGCTGCTTTTCGTAAGGACTGTTTGGCGTTATTGTTTTCATCAAGAATTCTTTGGCTCTTCGACCACGGACTGTTTTTTGGATACTCTACTTCTTCCCGGCTTCATCTGTTACCTTTGCCTTGGAACTTTATTCGACCCTATACCTTTTCCACGGATTGCTCAAATGAACTCTCCCTTGCTGGGATCTTGTGCATTGAACTGGTTTCGACCCCGTTGAACTCTTGTTGGCAACCTACCCAGGTGTGGAATCGCCAGCCTAGCCTCTCTGAAACCCGACCCACTGTCTCTGCAGATTGCCCCTACTGCATTACAACCCAACTCACACTACACCTAGGTAAGCCTTGCTTCAATCAAAACCTTATTACTGTGTTCATATTGCATTGGTGTAATAACCGTATATTGCCTTACAGCGGTCAAAGGGGTTCTTCCGGCGTTTCCTGGTTCCATTCGAAGGCTCATCACACCTGTGGCCTCAAAGATTGCACATACAGTTTTGGTTATTCTGTCTGTGTGGTACTTGGGGACGGAGGTTTTCAATAATCGGCACGACCATCAAGATCAGAACAGACTGAGAAGCCCTTTATTTGGTCGTCCTGATTATGGATCCCTCCGCTGGGGACCCCGTGGCCGCTCTAATGCAGGCAGTTGCTGCCCTTAGGACCGATATGGTCACCGCAACAACGGCAATCCACCACCGCCTCGATACATTACAAAGCACACGTCATCCTCTACCGGCTGATGCCGAAATTGAAGACCCTCCTCAAGCCCAGCCTCCGCCCGCTCCGCCCAGAGCTCCCACTCCTGTATTACTTCCTACTTCCTTTCCCCTTGCTGCCCCAGAACGATTCCAAGGTGATCCAAGGAAATACCGCACATTCTTGAACCAGTGTAAACTACATTTTTTATGCCGACCTCAAGTTTTTCCAGATTCTGTCACCAAGGCGGCCTTCCTTCTTTCTCATTTATCTGGCGTGGCAGCTACCTGGGCGAACCCGTTACTGGAAAATAACCATCCAGCATTATATGATTTTGACCTTCTAGTAACTGAAATGGCTAAAGTATTCGATACCAGGTATAAAGCACAATCCCGAGATTTGGAACTACTAGAGCTCTCACAAGGCAGACAAACACTTATTGAATATATAACACGTTTCAACCAACTTGCTGCCGAGACCTCATGGCCGGAGGAAAAGAAAGCCATCGTGTACTACAAAGGGCTATGTAATACTATGAAAGATGCCCTTTCAGTGATCCTGGCCCTTCCCTCTGTTTTTTCCGAATTGGTAGATTTAACCCTGCAAGTTGATGCACGTCGGTCTGAACGTAAGGCCGAAGTTGGTTTTTCAAGTCAAACACCTTCGACTTTGCCGGCTCCCGAACCCATGCAAGTCGGTGGGATTCGAAGTCCCATTACACAGGCCGAACGGGAACGCAGAAGAACGGATAATTCTTGTTTTTACTGTGGCATCAATGGACATTACGTAAAAGAATGTCCACGACGCCCAAGAAATAAGAATCAGGGTTTTCAGAAGGCTCACCCCTAAGAGCGGTGGTACGGGCGAGCACCTCCATGTCCCCCACTGAACCCGTTTTCGGTCCCATCAGACCTGTCGTGGTACAAGCTTCATTGAAACCTACTAGGGAGCTTACACATCAGGTACATATAGTGATCGATTCTGGAGCCACTGGCTGTTTTATCAATATAGCATTGGCCCACAAACTTAATTTACCCTTGATCAAGAAGGAGCACCCAGAACCAGTGCAAGCAGTTGATGGCACCTCTTTTGCTTCTGGTCCTATCATGCATCAAACGGCTCCTATGGAACTGATAATCCAAGATACCCATAAGGAAACTATGTCATTCGATCTTATCACCAACCCGCAATTCGGTGTCATTCTGGGCATTCCCTGGTTGAGACAACACAACCCATTAATCAATTGGGGTACGGGTCAAGTTACCTTTTGAATCTGATATTTGTCAAAACTTCTGCCTAATAGAGTCCCAGATGCTATCCTCCCCTGCCAGTATTCTTGGGGCAATGGCCTCTTCCAGTCTAGAGGAGACAATGCAAAGTGTACCCTCGACACATACTGTAGGGGCTGTATTGGCTGGTATCCCCACGGTATCCCCACGGTTTATCATGAATTCTTGACTGTGTTTGACAAAGCCACGGCAGAAGGGTTGCCGCCACACAGACCCTATGATTGTCCTATTGATCTAGTCCCTAATGCAGTGATTCCAAGGGGCAGGATATATTCTCTATCTCAGTCAGAGAAACAGGCCCTAAAGGAATACATCCAACAAGCTTTACGATTAGGCCACATACGACCCTCCTGCTCTCCGGCTGCTAGTCCCATCTTTTTCGTACCAAAAAAAGAAGGGGACTTACGTCCTTGTGTGGACTACAGAAAACTGAACGCTATTACCATAAAGAACAGGTACCCCATTCCATTGATCTCCCCGCTACTAGATAAACTGACACGTGCAACCATCTTTACTAAGCTGGACCTCTGAGGTGCTTACAACCTCGTTCGTATGCGTCAGGGAGACGAGTGGGAAACTGCATTCTGCTCCAAACAGGGCCTGTTTGAATACACTGTGATGCCTTTCGGTTTATGTAATGCCCCAGCTACCTTTCAACGATTTGTCAATGAGGTGTTTAGTGATATTCTTGACATATACGTAGTGGCCTACTTGGACGATATTCTGGTGTTTTCTTCATCCTTAGAGGAACATATCGTCCATGTTAAAGAACTATTAACACGCCTACAAAATCATGCCTTATTCGCTAAACCCGAGAAATGTGAATTCCACACTAAGGAGGTGGATTTTTTGGGTTTTCACATAACTCCTGGTGGTTTATCCATGAACAACACGAAAGTCTGCGCTATCATAGACTGGCCTGCCCCTACCAATCTGAAACAGTTACAATCGTTTCTTGGTTTTGCCAATTTTTATCGACGTTTTATCGCCGGGTTTTCCTCCATTGTATCACCGCTAACCGCCTTAACCAGTCCTCTTGCTCCGTTCTGGTGCTTCAACACCCGGATCCGGAGCTTCCATTTGTCCTGGAGGCCGACGCTTCCTCCTTTGCATTAGGTGCAGTACTCTCTCAACCTTGTTCAGCCACGGGGCAGTTGCATCCCATAGCCTATCACTCAAGGAAGTTTACATCCTCCGAATATCACTACACGGTTACTGAAAAAGAATTGTTGGCCTTTAAGGACGCTTTGCAAACATGGCGTCGTCACCTTATAGGGGCAAAACATCAGACCATAGTGTACACTGATCACAAAAACCTTCAAGACCTGGCTTCCCTTAAATGTGTAAACAGCAGACAGGTACGCTGGCATCTCTTCTTCGCTGCATATGATTTTGTAGTGAAGCATAGGCCGGGGACTACCCATGGCAAGGCGGATGCTCTTTCTCGTTCTCCTGGGGGGGAGTGCTTGTCTTTGTATCCTGAAACACTATTAGGGAAGGGTCATGTAGTCTGTTTATGCACACCATCTCTACCCATGCTATCCACCATTAGGCAATGGGTCTTACAACATTCTAATGAGTTGACAGATTGGGATTTGGTATTTCAGGAAGGGTTACCATTTATTCACGGGAAACTCTTTCTTCCCACAAGTGATGTACGCAATCAGGCACTTGCTTGGTCCCAAGATGCCGCCATCAATGGTCACCCTGGACAGTTACGTACCCTGGAACTACTAAAGCGCTGGTGTTGGTAGCCAACGATGAGGCGCGATGTGGAGGCTTATGTGAACTCTTGCTCCATATGTGCTCAGTGCAAAACACGTCGTGGTCGACCGCTAGGTTTGCTCCAACCTTTGCCCCTACCCCCAGACCCTGGCACACTGTTTCTATGGATTTAGTCACAGACCTACCTCGCAGACAGGGCTATGATACTATCTGGGTGATCGTTGACTCATACACCAAAATGGCCCGTTTTATTCCTTGTACTGGGATACCCTCGGCCCCTACATTGGCCCGCTTATTCTTCAAATCAGTGTTTTGTCTTTTTGGTTTACCACAGGTCCTGGTTTCGGATCGTGGATCACAATTCATCTCACGTTTCTGGCAAGCCCTCACTAAGCTTCTTTGTATTGACTCTCGCTACTCCTCCGCTTACCACCCGGAGAGCGATGGGCAGACAGAGAGAGTGAACCAGACCTTAGAACAATACTTACGCTGCCTGACTCTTCAGTTCCAAGATACTTGGTTGAATCTTCTCCACCTCGCTGAGTTCGCCTACAATAACTCTCAGCATTCCTCCACGGGCTTTTCTCCTTTCTATGCTTTATACGACCAACATCCCCGAAACCTTCCTTTTCCTGATTTCAACACCTCTACTGCCCCTGCTGCTGCGGCCTGCGCCCGCGATCTGGTTTAGATTCATAACCAGACCCTTCTCCATTTACGTGAGGCCCAAGTGTCTATGAAGGCCAAGGCAGACCGGAAACGGGCGGCAGCTCCTGATTACTGTGTGGATGACCGTGTCTGGTTGTCGACCCGCCACCTGCATATCCCTGGTTGCCGAAAGTTGTTGCCTCGATTTGTTGGTCCGTACAAGATTCTCAAGGTCCTAAATACTGTGGCCCTACGTCTTTTGATTCCATCAACATGGCGTATACACCCAGTATTTCATGTCTCCCTGCTCAAGCCTTGCATTCCTCCCACATGCATCATCACTCCTCCTGCCCCTGTTTCGGTCTCCTCTCCAGATGTCTTTGAGGTCAGTGCCATTTTGGGCTCTCGTCTTAGACAGGGTCGACTGCAATACCTTGTGGATTGGTTGGGTTACGGTCCTGAGGAGCGCTCCTGGGTCTTTTCCCGGGATGTTAACGCCCCTAGACTGGTAGCTCGTTTCCATCGGGATCATCCTTCCTGCCCACGGGGTCGTGGGCCCTTGGGGGAGGGCTCTGTCACGTCTCCCAATAGGCAACCCACTAGGCAGTCTCCCACTAGGCAACACACTAGGCAACCCACTAGGCAACCCACTAGACAACCCATGATCAGTCCACATTTTCCTGCCACATTTCTTACTGCACATCAGAGACCTTCTGTTCATCACTGGAGAAGGATGACTGGCTTTCCAGGTGTTTTCCGACCTTCATTGTCCTGGCAACTCCCGTGGAAAATCTCGTATACCTTACGGCGCCACCTAGGAACACGGCGATTCATGCGTCAAGTGAGATGAACTGCTGTCAATCACGTTTATCCTTTACCATCACGTGATTTTCCACGCTGCTGCGTTTTGCATCATGTGACCACAATTAAACATTCAAAAACGCCGGAAACCATGTTGGCAGCGCTTCTCAGCTGCTTTTCGTAAGGACTGTTTGGCGTTATTGTTTTCATCAAGAATTCTTTGGCTCTTCGACCACGGACTGTTTTTTGGATACTCTACTTCTTCCCGGCTTCATCTGTTACCTTTGCCTTGGAACTTTATTCGACCCTATACCTTTTCCACGGATTGCTCAAACGAACTCTCCATTGCTGGGATCTTGTGCATTGAACTGGTTTTGACCCCGTTGAACTCTTGTTGGCAACCTACCCAGGTGTGGAATCGGCAGCCTAGCCTCTCTGAAACCTGACCCACTGTCTCTGCAGATTGCCCCTACTGCATTACAACCCAACTCACAGTACACCTAGGTAAGCCTTGCTTCAATCAAAACCTTATTACTGTGTTCATATTGCATTGGTGTAATAACCGTATATTGCCTTACAGCGGTGAAAGGGGTTCTTCTGGCGTTTCCTGGTTCCATTCGAAGGCTCATCACACCTGTGGCCTCAAAGATTGCACATACAGTTTTGGTTATTCTGTCTGTGTGGTACTTGGGGACGGAGGTTTTCAATAATCGGCACGACCATCAAGATCAGAACATGCAGGAACCTGTCCTAAACACTTATTAAGTACCACAGCGGGGTGTGGCAGCAGGATCCCAGGCTTAAACGCTTATTAACGGTGCTGGGTGCAGGAACCATCCTAAACACTTACTAAGTACCACAGCTGGGTGTGACAGCAGGAGCCAAGGCTTAAACACATATTAACGGTGCTGGGTGCAGGAACCTGTCCTAAACACTTATCAAGTACCACAGCTGGGTGTGACAGCAGGATCCCAGGCTTAAACACTTATTAAGTACCACAGCTGGGTGTGACAGCAGGATCCTGGGCATAAACACTTATTAAGTACCACAGCTAGGTGTGACAGCAGGATCCCAGGCTTAAACGCTTATTAACGGTGCTGGGTGCAGGATCCTGTCCTAAACACTTATTAAGTAACACCAGCTGGGTGTGACAGCAGGATCCCAGGCTTAAACACTTAGTAACGGTGCTGGGTGCAGGAACCTGTCATAAACACTTACTAAGCACCACAGCTGGGTGTGACCGCAGGATCCCAGGCTTAAACACTTATTAAGTACCACAGCTGGGTGTGACAGCAGGATCCCAGGCTTAAACACTTATTAACAGTGCTGGGTGCAGGAACCTGGCCTAATCACTTATTAAGTATTTCCATTGGGTATTTCGCTGTAGGGTCTTGGTCAAGAGGAGTTTGTTGTGCCCAAATCGGTGCAGTATTACTGATTGACATGATCTCAATGTTGGTGGCCTACTGGGACTCATACATTGGTAGATGCAGCTGAGTCCATTCAGTAATTCCAACCTATCATGGCCTTGATCTTGGGATAGCCTGAGATCAGCAAGTCCAACATATCATGGCCTTGATCTTGGGATAGCCTGAGATCAGCAAGTCCAAAATATCATGGCCTTGATCTTGGGATAGCCTGAGATCAGCAAGTCCAACATATCATGGCCTTGATCTTGGGATAACCTGAGCTCAGCAATGGCAACATATCATGGCCTTGATCTTGCGATAGCCTGAGATCAGCAAGTCCAACATATTATGGCCTTGATCTTGGGATAGCCTGAGATCAGCAAGTCCAACCTATCATGGCCTTGATCTTGCTATAGCCTGAGATCAAGCGATGTGCGGTGGCAGACGGATAGAGGCGCACTCGGATGGAGTCACCTATGGGAAAAGCATGGGAACATGAGAAAGGGCGTCCTACCACATTAATTTACATTAAACAATTCCTGCATTCCTTATTTACTGCAGAGGTAAACTCCATTTGACATACTAAGTATCAACAAGTTTGTAAACTCATAATTAGACGAGAAATAAATACACATAGAATGATGAAATTTACTTTTAGGCTGCTTAATTCAACTAAAATGTCAATCAACCATAACATTTAATAGTTTTATATGAACAACACATGCCCACTTATTTTGCAAACATAATCAAAATAGAAACAAAGCAAAAATAGATTGGAAACATAATTCAATTAGTTGCCATACCGATTTGCAATAACATAACATGAAAACTGAACAATTGTTTCATAAATTGTCGTTAGAGAAACACAGAAAAAACGTAAAAAACGTAAAACCGTAGGTGATGAACCATTAAATGTAAATTAATGTGGTAGGACGCCCTTTCTCATGTTCCCATACATTACAGCTCTATAAAGTCCTACCACTTTTTTGAGCAGTCCCTTCAGTTACGTAACCTATGGGAAAAGCAGCAAGTGGGACCCCGGATCTCTGGGGAACCAGGTGAAGCCAGCAGCTTCCTGATGTGACTCCATGAAGTTGTGAATGGAGGATCCTCCAGAATGCCCCCAGACACCTCTCAGAAGCCCCACTGTGTACCTTGCAGTCACCATTTCCAGGAAAAAGCTACAGTATCCCCCATCAGAAAATATCTCTCCTCATTTGGGGGGAGGCAAAGTTCCCAGTACTGCCATCATATGGGGCATCAGTGTGAGGGGTCTGAAAGCCCAGGAAGGCCAACTCCAGACAGGGTTTGGCATGAGTGCAGCTGTGCAGCAGATGTGCAGCCTGCTCCAGGCCCCATTCATGAATCCACATGTGGAGGGGGAGGGACACAGTGGGTTGAGGAAGGGTGTTACTGATACCCAAGCCAATGGTCCTCAAGGTATGAACTGTAGACCGATGAGTCCGCTCTACCGGGACAACAGGTAGAAGTTCCTTCTTGAAGATGGCGGCCTTAATCAAGTTCCCATATCTTTTCATGAATGTCCCAGTTCTCAAACCCTGCACAACATGGTGGTAACAGCCGCAGAGTCCTTTCTGAGGAGTTTTATTAAGATTGTCAAGATGGGCGGTGGCTCAGGTAGAGAAGCTGCTCCCATTAACAGTTCTGCATACACTGTCTCCCTTACCACCACTCCCCGGTCTGTGAGTGGAGGGGGCCAAGGGTGGCAAGTCGAGACTGGCACTCTTTCCACAACAATGGGGAGAAATTACCATGGAGATGGGAGTGGCGGGCACTGTTTGCAAAAGGTCACCCTCTATCAAACACTGAAGGACATAAACTCAAGAAGCAAGAGAATATGTTTTCAGATATATTATTTTATTGTTCGTTTATAACGCGCTTAATACCAGCGAGTGGTTTCTAAGCGCGGGAGCGGGATTCGAACCTGTGTTGCACCACATTGCCCCTGAGCTATCCTTCCTCCCCAAATAAAGTCCAAGCACGTACCCCTTCTGTTAGGAGAGGTGAATGCGCTATGAAAAAGGGCCCCTCAAAGGTGAGCTGGAACCCAAAAGGGGAGGAGGTATTTATTCCATGTACTTTTTTATTTCCAAGAAGACAACACACCAAGGTCCACTCTGGATGTAAGGCCACTGAACTAATGGGTCAGGAATTCAAGAGGACAAACTCTAGGAGGCCATTTCTATGATACAATCCAGAAACCACATGAGCACGATTGATCTCCTGGGGGGATACATTGATATGTCATATATTGCTATTGAAATGACAACAAAATAAATCCACGAACCAACAACAAGTGGAGCTGGAAGCCAAACATGACCAGTTTGAGGTTCTTCTGTTTGGGGTAAAGCAAGAGGGCTGACAAGTAGTTTATCTGTGGGGCTACACATGTATGTAGACATGCAGTATTGCCTGCTAAAGGGGAACATGTCAGAGAGTAGTCTATCAGACATTCGCACCCTAGCAAGGGCATCAGCCAGTCAGGTGGCTGGAAACATGGGCATACGCTGCCAGTGTCCACTCGTGTTCAACCAACTACCTGCGCCTCTTCCCTGGTAGCACCCATTTCTTCCCTCCGTACCTGTGCCCACAGCCCCTCCCCCACGTCATCCCTCACCCCTCTCCTTCCCAGCTTACCAACCTAGCTGGTAGCCAAGGGCTTCAGGCACCAACTGCCATGACCCCTCACTGTCTGCGGCGGCCATAGAAATAGCAAAGGGACTTGGTTACTTGTCTGTTCTCTGTGGCAGAGGCCATCTTGTTTTCTTGATGAGATATTGGTCACTCTCAATATGTACAGAGCTCATCACGTGGCCACAAGCAAAAACAAAACATTTAAACTATTTGCACCCTTGCTCGAGACCAGGGTGTGAATAGCAATCACCCCGGTGCCCAGGGGCATGCAAGGCCAGTAACGGCTTTGAGCTCTCACCTCCTAGGCAAGAGCGAAAGGTTGGCTGTTACGAGTCCTGTATGCCCTCAGGAGGTGGGGTGATAGCTATATTAAACAAACATTAAACACTAACCTAGGTTATTTTATTATGTGATGTTTTGAAAATCCTGTGGATTAGATATCTTAAACCTCTTTTTATTGTACACGGTATTCTCACAACCACTCAGGCATTGTCTATTTGTAAATCTACCCTGTACTTTTACATGGCAAGAAATGAAGGTGTTGACGGAAAAGAAGCAGCCAAAATGGAGGAGGCACCCCGATAACCGGGGCATGGTCCTCCTCCTCCCTGTGGTAGGGGGAGGGATGAATCCAAAAGCGCGCCAAAGCGCTGGGAAAGCCCGCGAAGGGCAACAAAAGGAAGGGGCGAGCCAAGCCCCATATAAGCGGCGGGCGTCCTGCTGCAAAGAACTTGCAGCTTTCAGCAGAAGGACGCCCGCCGCAGCAGAAGAGGACGGCAAGGCAGTGTTTTGGCGACCAGTGCAAGAGACAGACTCTGAATGAGCCATTGCAAAGCCAGAAGGGTCTTTGCTCTTTCGGACCAAGGCTTCTTGGGAGCCTAAGCGGCGGGGGCATCTGGTGATAGCAATGAGGGCTCAGCTTCCCCCCAACAAACGGCGCTCTCTCAGCCCAGGAACACCTGCAGGGGGCAGGCGGGGCTCAGACACGAAGGGTTGGGGGAGTTGTGCCTATTATGGATTTGCTGGAAAAAGGGGGAAGCAGGTTTTGGACACGGAGCAGTCACTGCACCTTCGGAATGATTTTCACTATTGTTTGCTGTGTTTATTATGTGTGGAAAGAAGACATGTCTCATTCTGCACCTTACAGGTTGGGAAGAAGGAGGGGCCAAAAGAATGAGCACGGGTGATGTATGTTGGCATAACAAATGGACAGATTCCCGGGGTATGTCTGTGCTTGGCTCAAGGGAAGTACATCAACCAAGCCCTTGCATGATGGCAGCTAACCAACTCGGCCATCATTTCTTAGATGTACTTTAGTGTTTTATCGTGTTATCAGTTTTCTCCTTTTTAAATAATAAATTGGATTTTTATAATTTACTGCATTGTTGTATTTGTATTGATGTATTTATGGATGTATTGCAACCTGAAGATTTTATATCGCACTTGGGCATGGAATGAAACACACATTGCTAGTCTGGCACAGTTTGGGGGTCATTGTGAATCAGAATCTGTCGGATTGAATTCCCAGGCAAAGGAAGAGTCTTCGGGGCTCGCTGCAGAACACAGACTATTGCCTTCCAACCCACAGAGAGGGATTAACCCTTTCAGGAGACAGTTCCCCTTTACCAGATGTCTCAGGCAATTCCCAGCAGCAAGAAAGACGCTAAAAGGGATGGTGGAGACGTACAGTTGTGTGTACCTAGTGCCTGGCGTAGGATTCTGCATGGGGCTGTGTAGAGAAGTCGCGAGAGCCCCGCTCTCGCGAGATCTCGCGGAACCGGAAGTCCCGCCCCCGCGCGCTCCGCGCGCATTACGAGCCGGGCCGAGGACGCGTAGAGAAGCGCCCTGCCGGCTCCTCTGAGAACGGGGCCCGCAGCTCAGTTAAGGACGTGAGCTGCATCTAGCAAACCCCAGACACTTCAGGCCCATTGGCCTTAATTCATAGAGACACGCAGTTTGCGTGTATTTGGGATTGGCTGGCAATTCATCAATAAAGCCCTTCCAACTAACCAGCAGGTCTCCTGTCTTATGTTACTGCAATTTACTACATAAATTGGCGACGAGGATCACCACAACCCACGAAGAAGCATGCAAGGAGCAACGCCACCGCCACCCTTCCTCCAAACTCCAGGTAGGCCTGCCATTCCGTGGCCACAATGGCAGCCCCTATTTATGACCTACGTGGAAGCACTGGGTGGAGCAGGGTTCTCGGCGGCAAGGCGCAGGGCCATGTTACTCAACGCCCTGGGGGTAGAAGGACAAAGAATTTTCGAAAGCCTGACCCCGATCCCGGTTGCTGGCGACAACGACGACGTGTTCAAGGAGGCGGTGAGGAGAATCACAAAGAGGTTTGCCAGCAAAGAAAACACAGTGCTGCACAGAATACGGTTCTACGGTCGGAAGCAGGAAATGTCGGAACCAGTGGATGATTACGTCACTAAGCTGAGGGAACTAGCGGCATTATGTAACTTTGGCAACAATGCGGAAAACCTCATTTGTGACATGTTGACCGTTCACACGAACAGCAGGAAAGTCCAAGATAAATTTATCATCGAAAAGGAACTGCAGCTGGAGAAAGCAATCGAAATTGCCAGAGCAGTCGAAGAAACGGCGGGAAGACGGAAGGAGCTCACAGGAGCCCAGAGCTCCGCTGAAATACAGGCAGTGGGCTTCCATTCAAAAAAAGAAAAGCCGACATCGGACATGAGGGATGTGAAGGGAAACAGGAAAGAACCCCTCAAGTGCCACAGGTGCACCAGCACGAAGCACTTAGCGTTTGACAGAGAGTGCCCAGCCAGAGATAAGGAGTGCTCCGTATGCAAACGCATTGGCCACTTCTCAATCGTGTGTCGATGGAGAAACAGGAAAGTCACCAGTCTCAACGCAGAGCGCATCATGGAGAGAGAATCATCCTCAGAAGATGAAGGTAGGCCCACAGTTATAATGGTGAACAGCACAAGAGCCAGGAGAGAGAAGCCCCATTGCACGATTAAAATAGACGGAAATGAAACTAGGGTTATGGCAGACTCAGGTTCGGATCTAACTATCATTCCCCTGAGGACTTACAAAGAAATGGTGGGAAAAGAAAAAGTACAAGTGCTGACTACGCGGCACAAGCCCACAGTTTTTGGGGGAGCGTCGATTGAACTCTTGGGGTACATAAAGGGCAAAGTCGAATTCAAAGGGAGAGTGGCAATCACTAGAGTTTACTTCAGCCATGAAGGTCCAGCAGTGTTAGGTTGGGACGATCAAGACAAACTGAAAATTAGACTGGATCCCAGCACAGAGGATCAGGTACTGTCAGTCAGTGCAAAGGACGGACCTGTGGTCAAAAACGATTATCCTACACTATTCTCAGAGGAGCCGGGGCACATTAAGGGTTTTCTCCACAAAATTGTTCTCAAAAGAAATGCTGTCCCAGTCAAGCATCGGGTGAGGCCGGTACCTGCCACAGCCAGAGATACCCTCAGAGGACAGTTAGACAAGATGAAGAGGGAGGGGGTCATAGAAGAAATCGAAGCATCCGAGTGGTTGAGCCCGGTGGTTCTCATAAAGAAGCCCCAATCCCAGGAATTGAGGGTCTGCATAGACCTGCGCAGCTTAAACTTGGAAGTCATCACGGACAATTACCCTCTTCCAAGCATCAACGAACTCATTCTATTAATGAAAGAGGCCAAGATATTTTCAAAACTCGACATGAGAAATGCATACCACCAAATACAGCTCCATAAAGATTCAAAACCCCTCACGGCATTCATCACTCCGTTTGGGACATACCAATTCACCAAAATGCCGTTTGGGTTGTCATCAGCAGCATCGGCTTTCCAAAGGATGATGGATGTCCTGCTACGCAATGTTAAAAACGTAGTGTATTTCCAGGACGACATCCTGGTGTATGCAGGGGATGAGCAGACCCACGACTCCACGTTGAGAAAAGTCCTCAACAAGCTACAAGAAGCAGGCATCCGCTTACGCCATGAAAAATGTATGTTCAAGGTGAAAGAGGTCGAATACTTAGGGTACCTGATCTCGGAAAAAGGCATCAGTCCAAAACGGAACCTCATGCAGGCCATCAGTAGAGCTCCAGAACCCACCTGCAAAGAAGAAGTGAGGTCATTTCTTGGACTCGCTGAGTACTATGCCAAATTCATACCAAAGTTCTCAGAAACCACAGCACCCCTCCGCGACTTACTCAAAAAAGGGTCGGAGTTTACGTGGCAAGAACCGCAAAAGATTGCGATGGGAAGCATAAAACAGCACATCATGGATGCCCCATGTCTGCAACCATTTAATCCAACGTGGGAGACCGTCATCACCACAGACGCCAGTGCGTATGGACTGGGAGCAGTATTAACTCAAAAGAAAGGTGACACGGAACATGTGGTAGCCTTTGCGTCGAAGGCGTTATCGGAAGCGGAACAGAATTACTCCACCATTGAAAAGGAAATGCTGGCGTGTGCATGGGCAGTGGAACATTTCAGAACATACGTGTGGGGCACAAAGTTCAAGCTGCTAACGGACCATAAACCGCTCATCCACATGCTCAGCCCTGGAGGGACCAAAACATCCACACCCAGATTAGCACGCATTGCAGCAAAACTGCAAGAGTACACTTTCGAAGTCCAGCACATTTCAGGTTGGAAAAATACGCAGGCCGACTGCATGTCGCGGCTGCCGGAAGATAAGGATAAAGCAACCACATTCCTACATGGGGAATGCATCGTGGCATCCGTCATGGACTTAAGAGCACCCGACTACCTGGAACTCAGTGAAAGGCACTGGGAGGAAGAGGAGGGGAAAGACCCCACCATGACCAGGATTCGAGAATGCATCAAAGAAGGTTGGCCCAGTGAAAAAGTGCTGCCCGAAGGCATGAGGCCATATTGGAAAGTGTCGGATGAGCTGTCCGAAATCGAAGGGATCGTCATGAAAAATGATCAAATCATTCCCCCAATAGGTATGAGAAAAACCATTCTCTGCCGGGCTCACGCGGGACACCTCGGAAACACGATGACTCGCCGCAGAGTGAGAGAGGCCTACTGGTGGCCGTCCATGGACCAAGAAATTCGCACCATGATAGAACGGTGTCATGAATGCTTAAACAGCGACAAAAGACTTAAGGTCCGCCAGGCACCCCTGATACCCACAGAAATACCCGAAGCAGTATGGTCCAAAATAGGCATCGACTTCATAGGACCCCTGGAGGCTATGTCGCCGGAACACAGGTATGGCATAGCGCTGGTGGACTACTTATCGAAATGGGTGGAGGCAGAGTTTGTCCCTAATATCACCACCAAGACGGTCATAGAAGTACTCACAGAAATTTTTCAAAGGGAAGGCCTCCCCAAGGAGGTGGTTACGGACAATGGGGTGCAATTGGTCTCTAAAGACATGGAAGATTTTCTAAAAAGAAATCATATCATTCAAAAGAAAGCTGCCCTGTATCACCCTCAGGCCAATGGGCTTGTAGAAAGGGCAAACAGGTTCATAAAGGGCGCCATCCAATTGGCAACAGCTTCAGGAATGGACCCGCTCAAAACCACCAAAGAGGCCATAGCGGCCCACAGACTCACTCCAAATGGCATCACGCAGGTTTCCCCGTTCAAAATGTTGAGAGGGAGGAGTGCGGCGTCCACGCTGAGTCCACCATGGCTATCGAAAGTACGAGAAGATGAGGCTGTGGACATGTCAGAAGTAGTGTGGCGAATCCAAAGCAGTAAGGCACGTATGAAGACATGGAGTGATGAGAGAAGGAGGGCCAAACAAGCGCCAGACATAAGAAAGGGAGACCTGGTCAAGATCAGACTACCAAAGAAAGATCAAATCACAGGGTCCCGATACAGTCGACCCTGCCAAGTAATTCACAAAGGAACAAACTACATTCGCACGGAAGACGGGCGCACGTGGAACGTTGAAAGAGTAGCACTGTACCAGAAGAGGCAAGAAAGAGAGAGGTCTCCGGAGAGATCACTAGTAGAGACTGAGAAGAACCATGGGAGAAGCGAGGAACGTGAACACGAAGGAGTCGACCGAGAAAGGTTAGAACCTGAGATCGAACCGGAAGAACTCGATGCGGACCCGGAACCAGAGCAGCAAGAAGAGTGCGCTGGAACCAGGGAGCGGCCCAGAAGAGAGCACAGAAGACCGGTGAGATACAATGACTATGTTGTACAGTGACTCTATTATCAGTCGGAAAAAAAGGAGGTGTGTAGAGAAGTCGCGAGAGCCCCGCTCTCGCGAGATCTCGCGGAACCGGAAGTCCCGCCCCCGTGCGCTCCGCGCGCATTACGAGCCGGGCCGAGGACGCGTAGAGAAGCGCCCTGCCGGCTCCTCTGAGAACGGGGCCTGCAGCTCAGTTAAGGACGTGAGCTGCATCTAGCAAACCCCAGACACTTCAGGCCCGTTGGCCTTAATTCATAGAGACACGCAGTTTGCGTGTATTTGGGATTGGCTGGCAATTCATCAATAAAGCCCTTCCAACTAACCAGCAGGTCGCCTGTCTTATGTTACTGCAATTTACTACAGGCTAGTACAGGGAATGCTCAATACACAATGGCCACAAGCCCCAGGGGTCGGGGAACATCTAGTGGCTGTAAGTGCGTAGGTTCTCAACTTGTTGAATGGACGGCATTTAATGAAAGGCTGTCCTTTCTCTCCCGCTCCTCTGCAGTTGATAGCAGCGGTGCACCTCAGGTGGGCTGGCGAGCACATTACAGCACATTCAGTCCAGGGAGTTGATAAATAAATAAATAAATACACCCGAACACATGGCACATTGACCTTCTAGAGCTCAGTGACGCCAAGTCAGAGGGTTAAACATATGGTTAAGGTGAACCACACACCTGCAGTGAGGTCATCAGTGGGTCACCTCAAGACTCTAACACAGCCACAAGATGCTGAGGGAGGACAGTGTTGGCTGAAACACTGTGTCGTGAAGCTGAGTGGGATCAAACACAAGCCAGACGCAAACACAATGTCTTCACACTTCTTAATTAGAGGCAACTTACAGGAAGCACCCAAATCAACTCCGTCAGGGCCAAAACCTTTCCCAAAATAACTTGCACTGTGTCAACACACGGATTCACCATGATGGGGTCAGTTCTCATGGGGTCTCTCTGGGAGGTTCAAAAGTGTTCAAAGTAAAAGTTCTTCAGTTCTTGTTAAGTCCGGGGCCAGGTCTCTCCCAGTGGCTTAACACAGCAAAAGGGATGCGAATAGGAGCTGGCTGATGAAAGCATAAAATGTCTCTCACAGCTTCTCAAGGTCTCCCCCATTGATCTCATCTCATTACCCAGAATTCACAGCTTCTGTGTTCTCTTTCTCTGCGTACTTCTCTTTCTCTCTGCCTCTGCCTCTGTGTACTTCTCTTTCTCTCTGCTCTCTGCCTTTGTGTACTTCTCTTTCTCTCTGCTCATTGCCCTTTGTGTACTTCTCTTTCTCTCTACCTTTGTGTACTTCTCTTTCTCTCTGCTCATTGCCCTTTGCGTACTTCTCTTTCTCTCTGCTCATTGCCCTTTGTGTACTTCTCTTTCTCTCTGTCTCTGCGTACTTCTCTTACTCTCTGCCTCTGTGTACTTCTCTTTCTCTCTGCTCTCTGCCTTTGTGTACTTCTCTTTCGCTCTGCTCATTGCCTTTTGTGTACTTCTCTTTCTCTCTGCCTTTGTGTACTTCTCTTTCTCTCTGCTCATTGCCCTTTGTGTACTTCTCTTTCTCTCTGCCTTGGTGTACTTCTCATTCTTTCTGCTTCTCTGCCTTTGCGTACTTCTCTTTCTCTCTGCTCATTGCCCTTTGTGTACTTCTCTTTCTCTCTGCCTTTGTGTACTTCTCTTTCTTTCTGCTTCTCTGCCTTTGTGTACTTTTCTTTCTCTCTGCTCATCGCCCTTTGCGTACTTCTCTTTCTCTCTGCTCATTTCCCTTTGTGTACTTCTCTTTCTCTCTGTCTCTGTGTACTTCTCTCTGCTCTCTGCCTCTGTGTACTTCTCTTTCTCTCTGCTCTCTGCCTTTGTGTACTTCTCTTTCTCTCTGCTCATTGCCCTTTGTGTACTTCTCTTTCTCTCTGCCTTTGTGTACTTCTCTTTCTCTCTGCTCATTGCCCTTTGTGTACTTCTCTTTCTCTCTGCCTTTGTGTACTTCTCTTTCTTTCTGCTTCTCTGCCTTTGTGTACTTCTCTTTCTTTCTGCTTCTCTGCCTTTGTGTTCTTCTCTTTCTCTCTGCCTTTGTGTACTTCTCTTTCTCTCTGCTTCTCTGCCTTTGTGTACTTCTCTTTCTCTCCGCCTCTCTGCCTTTGTGTACTTCTCTTTCTCTCTGCTCTCTGCCTTTGTGTACTTCTCCTTCTCTCTGCTCATTGCCCCTTGTGTACGAATGGCAGGAAACCTACCCAAAATAATATAAAATCCACTACATTAATATAGGTCACAAAGTGAGACATTGTCCCTGTTTCTGCTACAACTTTGTGGTGCTAAATATAGCACGAGTGAGACACTAAAGCCTACTTTAAAAATACTTGAAGCAACAAAATCGATAACCACTCTGTTTGCATACACAACCTCCAAACACTGAGTGTGAAAGGTGGTGGGGCGATGTGGGGCGGTGAGTAGTGGGACTGTGGACTTGCTCCCACATGTGAGGCTATGAACCTCGGGGTCATCTTGACTCCACACTCTCCTCTCCTCACATCTCTAACATCTCTAAGAAGTCAAACTACCAACTGCACCTCCTCAGAGGTATTCCTCCTTTCCTCATCTTCCCCCAGAAGCTCACAGTCTCCAGAGCTCTGGTTCTCTCCATGCTGGACTACTGCAACAGCCTCTTTTTAAATCTGCCTGCCTCTACTCTCCGTCCTCTACAACTCATCCAGAACACGACTGCAAGACTTGTCCTTGGGCTCAAGCCCAGGGATCGTATCTCTCCAGCCCTGAAATCTCTGCATTGGATCCCAGTGGCTGCAAGGATCAAGTTCAAGACCCTGTGCATTGTCCACAAGGCTCTCTGGGCCTGGGACTACAATACCTCCAACTCTCTTTGTAAATACCTTCCTAACTGAGCTCTTCACTCCTCCAACTTCTTGAGGGTCAGTCGCTTCCCCAAGCAACGAGTTGGGGGCAGATCTCGTTCTTCGGCTGGCGCCTCCCTCTGGAACAGCCTCCCTGAAACTTGAGCAGAACCATCTCCGTTTCTGGAAGCATCTCAAGACCTACCTCATTGCTTCTGCTGTCTCTCCTCCTCTCCCCTACTGATTTCCTGTCTGATACTGCACTGGTCACCTGGCTACTCTCTGAATTCGGGCCCAGGTCTTTGCCTGCCCAGTTGCACACTTGCACTGACTCCTGGCAACCCTTGCACTTGGGTCTGTATCTGTAAACCCTACAGTCCCCTTACCTGCACTTATTGACACCTGTTGTCTGTACTTTTAACCCTGGCATGGTCACTTGCTGGCCGCACTACTTGTTTTATCGAGTGTCTGGCACTTGCCCTTCCTCCCCTTCCACTGGCACTTTTCCCCTCCCCTCTACCCTGCACTTGCGCGATCTCAATGTCACTTGGCCTAGTAAAATGGTTGTCTTTGTCCTCCCTCTGTTCCCCTCCCTTGCCTTGTCACGCCTTGAAACACTTGTGTATAGGCACGTTATAAATGTCATATCATATCGGCGCCACGTGGGCGCCCATTCTAAAGACTCTGGCTGGTCCCCTTTTCTTGTGAACGTTCTAGTAATAAGAGGACGTAGGAAAGGCCGACATAAAGAGTTAAGGTGGTCATACAAGGGTCGAGCCAAAATCCCTTGTACAATCAAATGTCCTTAACCCATTAAGTTTTGACATTGTGAAACAGGCGTGTGTGTCCGGCTTAGGGAAACGCTGCGCGAACGGTGAATACGAGAAAGCCTGACTGGGGGCTTAAGAGAAAGCCTGACCAGGGGCTGGGAAAAGCTACGAGAAGTGAATCCCGCAAGGTATTGCCACTAAGTGAACCGTGTTAAACTGGAAAATGTGAACCCGGCTGAGGGATGCCAAATGAATGAGAGCAAAACTTACCACCCCGTAAACATTGTATCAACAAGTGTCAACCCGGCTGAGGGATACCCACGAATGAGAGCAAAGCATAACACCCTGTAAACATTGTATCAACAAATGTGAACCCGGCTGAGGTATGCCAAACGAATGAGAGCAAAACTTACCACCCCGTAAACATTGTATCAACAAGTGTCAACCCGGCTGAGGGATACCCACGAATGAGAGCAAAGCATAACACCCTGTGAACATTGTATCAAAAAATGTGAACCCGGCTGAGGGATGCCAAATGAATGAGAGCAAAACTTACCACCCTGTAAACATTGTATCAACAAGTGTCAACCCGGCTGAGGGATACCCACGAATGAGAGCAAAGCATAACACCCTGTAAACATTGTATCAACAAATGTGAACCCGGCTGAGGGATGCCAGATGAATGAGAGCAAAACTTACCACCCCGTAAACATTGTATCAACAAGTGTCAACCCGGCTGAAGGATGCCAAACGAATGAGAGCAAAACTTACCACCCCGTAAACATTGTATCAACAAGTGTCAACCCGGCTGAGGGATGCCAAACGAATGAGAGCAAAACGTACCACCCTGTAAACATTGTATCAACAAGTGTCAACCCGGCTGACAGATACCCACGAATGAGAGCAAAGCATAACACCCTGTAAACATTGTATCAACAAATCTGAACCCGGCTGAGGGATGCCAAACGAATGAGAGCAAAATTTACCACCCCGTAAACATTGTATCAACAAGTGTTAACCCGGCTGAGGGATGCCAAATGAATGAGAGCAAAAATTACCACCCCGTAAACATTGTATCAACAAGTGTCAACCCAGCTGAGGGATGCCCACGAATGAGAGCAAAGCATGACACCCTGTAAACATTGTATCAACAAATGTGAACCCGGCTGAGGGATGCCAAATGAATGAGAGCAAAACGTACTACCCCGTAGACATTGTATCAACAAATGTGAACCCGGCTGAGGGATGCCAAACGAATGAGAGCAAAATGTACTACCCCGTAAACATTGTATCAACAAATGTGAACCCGGCTGAGGGATGCCCACAGTGAACCATTGTTTAAAAAGACATTGAAACTCTTGAATACTACAGGTGATAATATTGGGAGTGAAAGGCCGTAGTGAACCCGACTGAGAGAGGCCAACTTTGCAAAAGGACCGGAGTCTGGTAGAGAGGGATCCATGGGTGAAGGGAAATCACCTGATGGGAAGAAACACTGAAAGGAACTTTTTGTTTGTTGTTCAAAGTACATCAGGTCCTCTGAGGCAAGAGACTTTGGGGGTCATTCCGAGTAGGGCGGTAAGGGTTAACGGTCACCGGTAACGAGACCGGTGCCGTTAAACCCTTACCGCCCTATTCCGAGTTCCCTTTGCGGGTTGGTACTTAACGCCTGCTTTTTGCAGGCGTTAAAAAACCAACCCGCAAAGGGACCTAGGAGCTAATTACGGCACCGTAATTTACGGTGCCGTAATTAGTGCCTTCCCCATTCCCATTGAGCCCTATGGGGCAAAAATGGGAATGGGGAAGGGCCCATGGTGAATGGGGAATTACCGACCCCGCCAACCTTGGAATGGGGCGGTAATTCCGCCTTTCACCATGGCGGAGTCGGAAAAATAATGGCGTCAACCAAGGCGCTAATAGCGCCTTGGTTAACGCCAGGGTCGGAATGAGGCCCTTTGTGTGAAAGAGACTTGGCCACAAAGGCCCTGATATTTTGGAAACAAACTGTAAGCTCGTGCTGGAGAATCCCAGGAGTGTGCTGTGCTCGAGAGTCCCGCCTTGTCCTGTGCTAAAAAACGTGGGCAAGGGAGACCCCTCTTATGCCATCCTGACTTATCATTTTGTGAACACTTCTTTCTTTTCTGGTGAACATTATGCCAGACTTTTTTGTAATTTAGCAGTAAGGAATGGCAATAGTTTTTTTTCTTCATATAGGCCCTTTTTATGTGACAAGATTCCACTAGGATTTTCTTATTATTATTTGATGGTCATAGCTTGCTCCCATCGTAGATTTAGGTTTAGATTAGGCGTTTTTCTCACCCACTTAATAAACACCCTTGAACTGTGATCTCTTGTGTCTCTCTTTACTATTGCCACCATGAATTCCTTACACTAGGCATGGGCAATGAACCTACAGTTGATGTTGCACATTGGGGGTTATCCCAGTTGAAGTAGACGGAGTCAAAAGACTTCCTAAAGACACCAAAAAGCAGAGACAAGGTCTGAGAGCCTGGTCTGTAACCCTGACACTCCGAGCACTCAAACCTTGGAGCCACCACAGAGGCCGCTCCCTAGATTCCTGAAAATGATCAACTCTCCCCTCTTGCACCTATGTATTGGCATCTGCCACTTCTCCCTATGTATTGGCATCTGCCACTTCTCTCTATGTATTGATATCTTCCACTTCTCTCTATGTATTGGTATCTGCCACTTCTCCCTATGTATTGGCATCTGCCACTTCTCTCTATGTATTGGCATCTGCCACTTCTCCCTATGTATTGGCATCTGCCACTTCTCTCTATGTATTGGCATCTGCCACTTCTCTCTATGTATTGGCATCTGCCACTTATCCCTATGTATTGGCGTCTGCCACTTCTCCCTATGTATTGGCATCTGCCTCTTCTCCCTATGTATTGGCGTCTGCCACTTCTCCCTATGTATTGGCGTCTGCCTCTTCTCCCTATGTATTGGCATCTGCCACATCTCCCTATGTATTGGCGTCTGCCACTTCTCCCTATGTATTGGCATCTGCCACTTCTCTCTATGTAGTGGCGTCTGCCTCTTCTCCCTATGTATTGGCATCTGCCTCTTCTCCCTATGTATTGGCGTCTGCCACTTCTCTCTATGTATTGGCATCTGCCACTTCTCCCTATGTATTGGCGTCTGCCACTTCTCCCTATGTATTGGCATCTGCCTCTTCTCCCTATGTATTGGCGTCTGCCACTTCTCCCTATGTATTGGCATCTGCCTCTTCTCTCTATGTATTGGCGTCTGCCACTTCTCCCTATGTATTGGCATCTGCCTCTTCTCCCTATGTAGTGGCGTCTGCCTCTTCTCCCTATGTATTGGCATCTGCCTCTTCTCCCTATGTATTGGCATCTGCCACTTCTCTCTATGTAGTGGCATCTGCCTCTTCTCCCTATGTATTGGCATCTGCCTCTTCTCCCTATGTCTTGGCATCTGCCACTTCTCTCTATGTATCGGCATCTGCCTCTTCTCCCTATGTATTGGCATCTGCCACTTCTCCCTATGGATTGGCATCTGCCACTTCTCTCTATGTATCGGCATCTGCCACTTCTCTCTATGTATTGGCATCTGTCACTTCTTTCTATGTATTGGCATCTGCCACTTCTCTGTATGTATTGGCATATGCCACTTCTCTCTATGTATTGGCATCTGCCACTTCTCTCTATGTATTGGCATCTGCCACTTCTCTCTATGTATTGGCATCTGCCTCTTCTCTCTATGTATTGGCATCTGCCACTTCTCTCTCTCATGTAGTCACCCAGACCTGCTCTTGATCACTGGCCCTTGTTGAAGCTCTCTCGGAAGCCCTGCAAACTCTGTTTAGCTGAGGATTCCTCCAGTGCATTTTAACTAGAGGAACCCCAAAGTAGGTGGTAGAGACTATTGAGCCAATAGGAAGAGGAGCATTTTGGTGGAGTAGGTGCACAGTCCTCTTCCTTTCCTGCTCCTCTTTTAAAGACCACATCAACCTCCTTGATGATAACAACTGTCCCTTCTAGCACCATCCACACTTCCCCACCCAACACCCTACATCTCCATTGACCACCTCCTCGATGATAACTGTCCCTTGTAGCACCATCCACACTTCCCCACCCAATACCCTACATCCCCATTGACCACCTACTCGATGATAACTGTCCATTCTAGCACCATCCACACTTCCCCATCCAATACCCTACATCCCCATTGACCACCTCCTCGATGATAACTGTCCCTTCTAGCACCATCCACACTTCCCCACCCAATACCCTACATCTCCATTGTCCAACTCCTTCCTGGTCCATGCTTTGTCCAGTCATCTTTCTCTCTAGAATATCCAGATATCTTCGAGATACAGATCAGTTCTGTCATTTATGTTCCTCAAGCCCAACCGTCCACATCCCTCTCGAGAGGAGGGACTCCTCATCGTACCCAAATATTTCATGAAGGAATCACCTACTCCACCAGGCGTCTTATTGAGCGTGCTCCATTTGGTATCTACATCCCAAGTGGATTGACTACACTCTGCTGCATAGGGCAATGATACACAATGCTGTGCATGCATGCAGGGCTTGAACCAGGTCCTGAGCCGGTTTCCCCTCTTCTGGCAGACTTTGCCAAAGTCACTGTGGCGGTGATGCGCCTTGGAGGCAGGGACACCTTCTGTGCTGCACGGGCTACCTTCACTGGGTCAGCTCCCTTAGCAGTTGTGATAGCAGCCGCCTCTAACTCTATCGTCGACAAAGTTTTCACCTGTGCCGATTGGGCCTGCTTGGGCAGTTCGGCCTTCTTCTCCTCCGTCCGCGGCTTCTCTGACTTCTCCCGCTGTTGATGATTTCCTTTTCAAGGAGGAGCTCGATTGCCGGCTGGCAATGCAGGTGGAGGGTGATGTTGATCTCCCCCTATCCACCTTGGGACCTGCTTCCGCAGCGAACCCGGTGGACTCGGACTTGCGGTTCTTGGCCTTGTCTTGGGCCCCCACAGATGAGGCGCCCTCAAAGGACTTAGAAGACCACTCCTCGGACCGGCTGGTCCTGGGTGAGGCATGACCCTGCTCGGAGCATGGGGCAGAGGTCCCGGCATTAAGTCACGCCACCAGTCTACTGTGCCTGTCCCTCATCGTCTTCTTGGAGAACCCAAGGCATATCTTGCATTCCAGTTCCTTATGGTCCGAATGAGGGAAGTAGAGGCATTGCAGGTCTTCTACAAGCACATTCCTTAGCTTGCATTTGGTGCAGGGCTTGAAGAGGGACTTCCCTCCTTCTTTTCCTCCGTCATGGCCGGAGGGTGCGAAGTAGGCCTGATGGCCTTATAGAATCTTCAGCGCTCTTCGCCCTTGCGGGGTGCTGAAATATAACGACAACGGATCCCTGCTGTCGGCAGATGGAGAAGTGAGCACACAGGCTCTTTAGGAACAAAATTAGAATGTTTTTCCATCAAAAACACGAGAAAAACAACATAGAAGTAGCTTGCAGATCAAACTCAAGGACTCCCAACACTGAAGCGTGGGGTAAAAATCTGAAGATGGCTGCCAGATGAGAGTCGTAGGGAGAGGACTGTCATTGGATGGGGGCAGTATGACCCAGAGGACAGTGATTGGTTTAGAGGAGAAATACAGTTTTAAAGTGAAAGTGAAACTGGTTGTTCTTTTACAGAGGATTCCCAGCCTGACGACGGGGAATATTCATGAGCATGTGAATCCATGCCAGACCCCATGCTGGAGAATATTCATGAGCATGTGAATTCATGAATCCATGCCAGACCCCATGCTGGAGAATATTCATGAGCATGTGAATCCATGCCAGACCCCATGCTGGAGAATATTCATGAGCATGTGTATCCATGCCAGACCCCATGCTGGAGAATATTCATGAGCATGTGAATCCATGCCAGACCCCATGCTGGACCCCATGCTGGAGAATGTTCATGAGCATGTGCATCCACGCCAGACCCCATGCTGGAGAATGTTCATGAGCGTGTGCATCCACGCCAGACCCCATGCTGGAGAATATTCATGAGCGTGTGAATCCATGCCAGACCCCATGCTGGAGAATATTCATGAGCGTGTGCATCCACGCCAGACCCCATGCTGGAGAATATTCATGAGCGTGTGAATCCACGCCAGACCCCATGCTGGAGAATATTCATGAGCGTGTGCATCCACGCCAGACCCCATGCTGGAGAATATTCATGAGCGTGTGAATCCACGCCCGACCCCATGCTGGAGAATATTCATGAGCGTGTGAATCCACGCCAGACCCCATGCTGGAGAATATTCATGGGCGTGTGAATCCACGCCAGACCCCATGCTGGAGAATATTCATGAGCGTGTGCATCCACGCCAGACCCCACGCTGGAGAATATTCATGAGCGTGTGAATCCACGCCAGACCCCATGCTGGAGAATATTCATGAGCGTGTGAATCCACGCCAGACCCCATGCTGGAGAATATTCATGAGCGTGTGAATCCACGCCAGACCCCACGCTGGAGAATATTCATGAGCGTGTGAATCCACGCCAGACCCCACGCTGGAGAATATTCATGAGCGTGTGAATCCATGTCAGACCCCACGCTGGAGAATATTCATGAGCGTGTGCATCCATGCCAGACCCCACGCTGGAGAATATTCATGAGCGTGTGAATCCATGTCAGACCCCACGCTGGAGAATATTCATGAGCGTGTGAATCCATGCCAGACCCCACGCTGGAGAATATTCATGAGCGTGTGAACCCATGCCAGACCCCACGCTGGAGAATATTCATGAGCATGTGAATCCATGACAGACCCCATGCTGGAGAATATTCATGAGCATGTGAACCCACGCCAGACCCCATGCTGGAGAATATTCATGAGCATGTGAATCCACACCAGACCCCATGCTGGAGAATATTCATGAGCATGTGAATCCATGCCAGACCCCATGCTGGAGAATGTGAATCCATGCCAGACCCCATGCTGGAGAATATTCATGAGCATGTGAATCCATGCCAGACCCCATGCTGGAGAATATTCATGAGCATGTGAATCTATGCCAGACCCCATGCTGGAGAATATCCATGAGCATGTGAATCCATGCCAGACCCCATGCTGGAGAATATTCATGAGCATGTGAATCCATGCCAGACCCCATGCTGGAGAATATTCATGAGCATGTGAATCCATGCCAGACCCCATGCTGGAGAATATTCATGAGCATGTGAATCCATGCCAGACCCCATGCTGGAGAATATTCATGAGCATGTGAATCCATGCCAGACCCCATGCTGGAGAATATTCATGAGCATGTGAATCCATGCCAGACCCCATGCTGGAGAATATTCATGAGCGTGTGCATCCATGCCAGGGAGAATATTCATGAGCGTGTGAATCCATGCCAGACCCCATGCTGGAGAATATTCATGAGCGTGTGAATCCATGCCAGACCCCATGCTGGAGAATATTCATGAGCATGTGAATCCACGCCAGACCCAATGCTGGAGAATATTCATGAGCATGTGAATCCACGCCAGACCCAATGATGGAGAATATTCATGAGCGTGTGAATCCACGCCAGACCCGATGCTGGAGAATATTCATGAGCGTGTGAATCCACGCCAGACCCCATGCTGGAGAATATTCATGAGCGTGTGCATCCACGCCAGACCCCATGCTGGAGAATATTCATGAGCGTGTGCATCCACGCCAGACCCCATGTGGAGAATATTCATGAGCGTGTGCATCCACGCCAGACCCCATGCTGGAGAATATTCATGAGCGTGTGAATCCACGCCAGACCCCATGTGGAGAATATTCATGAGCATGTGAATCCACGCCAGACCCCATGCTGGAGAATATTCATGAGCATGTGAATCCACGCCAGACCCCATGCTGGAGAATATTCATGAGCATGTGAATCCATTCCAGACCCCATGCTGGAGAATATTCATGAGCATGTGAATCCATGCCAGACCCCACGCTGGAGAATATTCATGAGCGTGTGAATCCATGCCAGACCCCACGCTGGAGAATATTCATGAGCGTGTGAATCCATGTCAGACCCCACGCTGGAGAATATTCATGAGCGTGTGCATCCATGCCAGACCCCACGCTGGAGAATATTCATGAGCGTGTGAATCCATGCCAGACCCCACGCTGGAGAATATTCATGAGCGTGTGAATCCATGCCAGACCCCACGCTGGAGAATATTCATGAGCGTGTGAATCCATGCCAGACCCCACGCTGGAGAATATTCATGAGCGTGTGAACCCATGCCAGACCCCACGCTGGAGAATATTCATGAGCATGTGAATCCATGACAGACCCCACGCTGGAGAATATTCATGAGCATGTGAACCCACGCCAGACCCCATGCTGGAGAATATTCATGAGCATGTGAATCCACGCCAGACCCCATGCTGGAGAATATTCATGAGCATGTGAATCCACGCCAGACCCCATGCTGGAGAATATTCATGAGCATGTGAATCCATGCCAGACCCCATGCTGGAGAATATGAATCCATGCCAGACCCCATGCTGGAGAATATTCATGAGCATGTGAATCCATGCCAGACCCCATGCTGGAGAATATTCATGAGCATGTGAATCTATGCCAGACCCCATGCTGGAGAATATCCATGAGCATGTGAATCCATGCCAGACCCCATGCTGGAGAATATTCATGAGCATGTGAATCCATGCCAGACCCCATGCTGGAGAATATTCATGAGCATGTGAATCCATGCCAGACCCCATGCTGGAGAATATTCATGAGCATGTGAATCCATGCCAGACCCCATGCTGGAGAATATTCATGAGCATGTGAATCCATGCCAGACCCCATGCTGGAGAATATTCATGAGCATGTGAATCCATGCCAGACCCCATGCTGGAGAATATTCATGAGCATGTGAATCCATGCCAGACCCCATGCTGGAGAATATTCATGAGCGTGTGCATCCATGCCAGGGAGAATATTCATGAGCGTGTGAATCCATGCCAGACCCCATGCTGGAGAATATTCATGAGCGTGTGAATCCATGCCAGACCCCATGCTGGAGAATATTCATGAGCATGTGAATCCACGCCAGACCTAATGCTGGAGAATATTCATGAGCGTGTGAATCCACGCCAGACCCGATGCTGGAGAATATTCATGAGCATGTGAATCCACGCCAGACCCCATGCTGGAGAATATTCATGAGCGTGTGAATCCACGCCAGACCCCATGCTGGAGAATATTCATGAGCATGTGAATCCACGCCAGACCCATGCTGGAGAATATTCATGAGCATGTGAATCCATGCCAGACCCCATGCTGGAGAATATTCATGAGCATGTGAATCCATGCCAGACCCCATGCTGGAGAATATTCATGAGCATATGAATCCATGCCAGACCCCATGCTGGAGAATATTCATGAGCATGTGAATCCATGCCAGACCCCATGCTGGAGAATATTCATGAGCATGTGAACCCATGCCAGACCCCATGCTGGAGAATATTCATGAGCATGTGTATCCATGCCAGACCCCATGCTGGAGAATATTCATGAGCATGTGCATCCATGCCAGACCCCATGCTGGAGACGCCAGACCCCATGCTGGAGAATATCCATGAGCATGTGCATCCACGCCAGACCCCATGCTGGAGAATATTCATGAGCATGTGAATCCATGCCAGACCCCATGCTGGAGACGCCAGACCCCATGCTGGAGAATATCCATGAGCATGTGCATCCACGCCAGACCCCATGCTGGAGAATATTCATGAGCATGTGAATCCATGCCAGACCCCATGCTGGAGACGCCAGACCCCATGCTGGAGAATATCCATGAGCATGTGCATCCACGCCAGACCCCATGCTGGAGAATATTCATGAGCATGTGAATCCATGCCAGACCCCATGCTGGAGAATATTCATGAGCATGTGAATCCATGCCAGACCCCATGCTGGAGACGCCAGACCCCATGCTGGAGAATATCCATGAGCATGTGCATCCACGCCAGACCCCATGCTGGAGAATATTCATGAGCATGTGAATCCATGCCAGACCCCATGCTGGAGACGCCAGACCCCATGCTGGAGAATATCCATGAGCATGTGCATCCACGCCAGACCCCATGCTGGAGAATATTCATGAGCATGTGAATCCATGCCAGACCCCATGCTGGAGAATATTCATGAGCGTGTGCATCTATGCCAGACCCCATGCTGGAGAATATTCATGAGCGTGTGAATCCATGCTAGACCCCATGCTGGAGAATATCCATGAGCGTGTGAATCCATGCCAGACCCCATGCTGGAGAATATTCATGAGCGTGTGAATCCATGCCAGACCCCATGCTGGAGAATATTCATGAGCATGTGCATCTATGCCAGACCCCATGCTGGAGAATATTCATGAGCATGTGCATCCATGCCAGACCCCATGCTGGAGAATATTCATGAGCATGTGAATCCATGCCAGACTGTAATGCTCACCTGGTTCCCACGGAGGCGCGGCGTCGAAGGCGCAGAACTCTGAAGATGGACAGGAAGGGCCCCTCTATTCTGGCTTCCCTGGCTCGTTGGATACCCTCCTGTGCGTGAAAAGGGAGTATTACCAACTGTGGAACAATGCTCAAGCCTCCCACTCCCTTCCAACCCTCCACGATACCTCCTCCACGATTCCCCGTGAAGCCTCAACTTAGGGTTTGGAAGGATGAGCTCTCCATCCTGCTTCTGATGCAGGGGCGCGTTGAAACCCAGTTACTTCACTGGATTGAGGATTGATGGGAGTTCAGGTAAGCTTGACTGTTCAGGTAAGGCGCTGTAAAAGTTCTGTTCAAAAGTTCAAGCTTAATAATAATGTTCGTTGTCTAATTGCAGCAAGCGCTAATGCTTATGTCTTTTTCCCCTTAGGGGCCGGGGTTCGGAGTGCCGGAGATATGGCGCCGACCCGAAGTGAAACAGTTCTGGATGAGCGCTCAGGTAATGTCTTTGCATTCGCTCATTCAATGTCTTTGTCTTTTTTCCCCATAGGGGCCGGGGTCCGGAGATGCCAGGAAGCGGCAGGACCCGAAATGCAGTGGGAATAATCCAACAGGTAAGACTTAAAAGGAAACTGAGCTTTCCTTATTCCTTTTCTCCCTCTCACCTTTGTTCTTGTCTTTTTTCCTCTAGGCGCCGGGGCGTAGCTGAATCCGGAAGATCGCTGCTGAAGATGGAAGCGCCTTGCAAAGGTGAGTAAAATGCAGCGCTGCAGCGATCGAAACGAAATGCCTTTAAAATGATGTCTTCCTTTTCAGGGCCATTGGAGAAATGACTCCGGGATGCAGATTTAGCAGGTAAGGGCTTTTCTTCTCCTATTCTCTTCCTTTCTCCCCTTGCAGGTGTTCCAGGGTGCTGGCAGGCGTGGCTGAAGTCAGGATGCAGGAGCTGACACGGTGAGCGTCCAGCTGCTAGGTGCAGAACAACGCGAAGCATGTGTGGCTGTTCGGGTGGGGTTTAAATAGCCTTGGTAGAAGTTCCTGGTATGTATCCTTCCACCAATCAGGTATGTATCCTTCCCCAACCACACCCGGGTGGTGAAGTAGTCCTACAGGTTAAGTAGTCCCATTCAGGCCTCAAGAGGGCCTGGATGAAGCAGCAAGGTCTGCATCAGGTAAGTGTGCACCCAAGCACTTAAACACATATCCTCTTCTATGAGCCTGGCGCCTAAGGCGCCAGGACTGGGGTCCGCTATGAGCCTGGCGCCTAAGGCGCCAGGACTGAGTCCAAAGGGCCCCGACTTGGGCCCGCTGAGACTTCCCTGGGGAAAATGATGTCTGCCTCTGGGGTTGCTGGGCCCGGCCTGGCTCCTTAGAGGTAGGCATCATGACAGTACCCCCCCTCAAGGCCCCTCCCAAGGTCTTTTCCTCCGGGGGTTTTGGTTTGTGCGGGAATCTTCGATGGAATCTTTGAATTAATCGTGGTGCGTGAACATAGTTACTGGGTTCCCAAGATCTTTCCTGAGGTTCATATCCTTTCCAATCAACAAGATAGAAGAGTTTCGACTTAACTATCTTGGAATCTAAAATGTCTTTCACTTCGAATTCTAATTCTCCATCAATTTGGACAGGGCCTGGGGGCTCAGACAGTCTGGTTCCAGGTTGTACTGGTTTTAGAAGAGATGCGTGAAAAACGGGATGAATCCGCATGTTGGATGGTAAATCGAGTTTAAAGGCCACTGGGTTGATAATAGCTTTGATGGGGTAAGGCCCAATGAATCTGGGATTAAAAGTTTGCTGACCCTTGAGGGGTAGATGTTTAGTTGCTAGCCATACCTGATCTCCTACTTGGTAAGGAGGAGTTTTACTTCCGTGCAAATCAGCGTTTTCTTTATACTTTTTCTTGGCTTGCTGTAAGTGGGTTGTAGCTTCTTTGAAGGCTTGGGTTATTGTGGAATGTAGGTGATTTACTGCAGGCATCTCCAGGGTCAGCGGTGGATCTAGGTCAGAGGTCCGAGGATGTTGACCATACAGGGTATAAAAAGGAGTCTGTCCGGTTCCAGAATGCACTGAATTGTTGTATGCATATTCTGCAATCCAAAGGATGTCCTTCCAATTCAACTCGGATTGGTGTAACATGCACCGCAGATATTGCTCGAGAGTCTGATTGGTTCTCTCGGTTTGTCCGTCGGTCTGGGGGTGGTGGCTGGTGGATAACCGCACGTCTATTTGTGCTAGTTGGCAACATTTCTTCCAAAAGAGGGAGATAAATTGACTTCCACGGTCTGAGACTAATATGGAAGGGAAACCATGTAACCGCACTATATTTTCCATAAATTCCTTGGCCAAGGTGGAAGCTGATGGCAATCCTTTTAAAGGGATAAAATGGGCCATTTTGGAGAATAGATCCACTATTACGAGAATCGTGTTGTAACCACCACAAGGAGGCAGGTCAGTTATAAAGTCCATTGACAAGGTGTGCCAAGGTGCTGGTGGAATGTCCAAAGGTTGAAGTAGGCCGGCTGGCCTTTTCTTTTGACTCTTATTTTGGGCACAGATTCCGCAAGACAACACAAATGACTTTATGTCTTTTCTCCAAGAAGGCCACCAGAAGTGGCGTTTGATCTTTTCTTCTGTTTTCGCGATACCGGGGTGTCCTTCCATTAATGATTCATGATGACGGGTAATGACAAGTTCCTGCAATTCTTTACTTGGCAGAAATAACCGCTCTTGGAAGTAGGGTAAATCATCCTTAACGGTGTAGTGAGGACCCTTTTGACTCCATTCCAGTAAGGCAGAAGAGTCAAAAAGCTGTTTTACTTGAGCTTGGATGTCCTCAATGGTTTGCAATGAAGTCAAGCCCAGAATTCTTTGTTCCGGTATGATTGGCACAGGTTCTAAACTCGAATTGGGTTCTTCCATGCCTATCCGGGATAAGGCATCTGCCTTACCATTCTTGCAGCCAGGGCGATAGGTAATTACAAAATCAAATTCCGCAAAGAATAAAGCCCATCTGAGTTGTCGCGAAGATTGAGCCTTGGCCGTCTTTAAATACTGCAAATTTCTGTGGTCCGTAATTACGGTGATGGTGTGTCTTGTACCGAGAAGATAGTGACGCCAAACCTTGAAAGCTGATTTAATAGCCAGTAGTTCTTTGTCGGTAATTGCGTAATTGAGTTCAGGTGGAGAGAATTTTCTGGACCAAAAGGCTACAGGGTGTAGTTGGTTAGTTTCTGGGTCTCTTTGCGACAGGACAGCTCCCATGGCCGAACTGGATGCATCGGTTTCCACGATGTAAGGGAGATCTGGGCGCGGGTGCTTCAATACAGGTGCAGAGGTGAATTTGGTTTTCAGGTCCTGAAAGGCTTGTTCAGCCTCAAGAGTCCATTCAAAGCGTTTGTTTTTCTTTAGGAGAGCTGTGATGGGTTGAACAGTTCGAGAAAATTCCGGGATGAACCTTCGATAGAAATTGGCAAAGCCAAGCATGCTTTGCACTCCCTTCACAGAGCTAGGAGATGGCCATTTGAGAATGGCGTCCACTTTCCGCGAGTCCATTCGGATTCCTTGAGGTGTCAGGATGAATCCGAGAAACTCCACTTCTGTGGTATGAAAAACGCATTTTTCGAGCTTGGCAAATAATTTGTGCTGGCGCAATTTCTCAAGAACTGCCCTAACATGGTTTCTGTGATCAGATTCTGAGGAGGAATACACCAGGATGTCGTCAATATAAACAATGACACAAACATCGATAAGTTCCCGAAGAGCATCATTCATGAAGTACTGAAAGGCGGCAGGTGCGTTGCACAAACCGAAGGGCATTACTTGATATTCGAAGAGCCCAAATTTGGTGCGGAATGCAGTCTTCCACTCGTCGCCCTCTTTTATACGTACCAGGTGGTAAGCTCCTCGGAGATCTAGCTTGGTGTACACACGAGCATCTTTTACTTGGTCGATAAGCTCAGGTATCAGGGGCAAAGGGTAACGATTCTTAATCGTTATCTGATTTAGGGTGCGGTAGTCAATACAGGCCCTAAGGTCTCCTTCCTTTTTAGGTACGAAGAACAAAGCGGAAGAGACTGGTGACTTTGATGGGCGAATGAAACCATTGGCCAGGTATTGATCCAAATACTGGCGCAAATGCAGGTTCTCAGGTTCAGTAAGAGCATAAATCCTACTACAAGGTAGTTGTGCATTGGGTACCAAGTCGATTTGGCAATCGTAAGATCGATGGGGAGGTAAGGTGTTAGCCTGCTCTTTCTGAAAAACGTCTTGGAATTCTTGGTATTCAGATGGTAGCTGTACAGGGGTGGAAGTTACAGAGGCTAGACCCATAGCTGGATTCCTTGGGTAACAGGTTGGTTCACAATCAGGAAAAGTTATCTTCTTTGCTCGCCAGTCTATTCTCAGATTATGTGTTTCTAACCAAGGGATTCCAAGAAGTACTTGAAATTGTGGGGCCTTGATCACATCAAACACGATTGCTTCCCGATGTCCGTCCTGACCCACCAGAGTGATTTCAACTGTGGAATGCGTTACAGGCCCTGAGGCTATTTCGGTTCCATCAACTGTAGTAATGACATCTTGGGTTACTTTCGGGCGGAGAGGAAGCTTAATCCTGGAAGCCAATTCACGGTCTATGTAATTTCCAATAGCTCCACTGTCTATGTATGCTTTTATAGCATGCAACTGCTGAGGCTGTTTTGGGTTCACAAGCACATTGGCATGACAAAATGCGAGGTCAAAGAGTTTGTTTTCAAGCTCGGCAAGTGGACCCCTACGCTTGTCGGGCTAGGTCGTTTCCCGAACCAGGTGTCAATAACTCGTTATCAGTGGCTCCAACCACCTTCTTGGGTGGTTTAACTGGACAACTTTGAAGAAAGTGACCGGAAGTTCCGCAATACAGACAAAGTTGCATTTGTCGCCTTCTCTCTCGTTCCTTCTGCGTTAATGGTCCTTTAACACTGCCAATTTGCATAGGTTCGGAAACGTCAGTACTCTTGGAGTTAACGTGGGTCTTGATAGGTACTCTGGTTTCATACTTGAGCCGATCTGCTTTTCTATTTTGAAGTCTGTGATCAAGTTGAACCACTAAGTCTATGTAGTCTGCGCAGGCCTGGGGTGGATCTACTATCTGAGCTATAACATCTTTAAGCTCTCCGCGCAGGCCTCGATGAAACAATGTGATCCTTTTATTTTCAGGCCATCCGGTTTCCACAACTAGTCTATTAAAGGTGGCGATATAGGACAAAAGATCCTGATAACCTTGTCGTAAGGATAGCAGTTCGTTGTCAAGGGCCTGTCCCTGCGAGTGTCGAGCGAACAATCTTTCCATGCTGGCCTGGAAGCCCTGGAAATCCCGGAGAATGGGATCATCCTGATTTACCAATGGAATAGACCAATCGGCAGCACAGCCACTGAGGTAAGATAGTACAAAGGCTACTTTGGTCTGGTCGTTGGGGAAGGCCCCGGGCCTGCATAAAAAGTGCAAACGGCATTGGTTCATAAAAACGGCATATTTCTTGGGATCCCCCGCAAAACGTTCCGGCGGGGCCAAAGGCATGTGTCCAGGTAGATTGATTTGTACCGGGTTATTCGAACCCATTGTTGTAGAAATATCTCCGGAAACAGGTAAAGGAGTGTGCTCTGCCTGGCCCTGCAATAACCTTTTGGCCAGATCATCAGTTCTTTCCTTGGATAGGATTAGTTCCCTTCTGAGAGCATTAGTCTCCTGGCGGGCTGAGTGCACTTCTGCCCGTAATTCCCCTAAAAGATGGGCCAGCTGATCTGTCTCGGAAGTCTCCATAGCGCCCAGGTGGGAAATTGTGGTAAAGCTTCGCGTTCTGTAACGCTCACCTGGTTCCCACGGAGGCGCGGCGTCGAAGGCGCAGAACTCTGAAGATGGACAGGAAGGGCCCCTCTATTCTGGCTTCCCTGGCTCGTTGGATACCCTCCTGTGCGTGAAAAGGGAGTATTACCAACTGTGGAACAATGCTCAAGCCTCCCACTCCCTTCCAACCCTCCACGATACCTCCTCCACGATTCCCCGTGAAGCCTCACCTTAGGGTTTGGAAGGATGAGCTCTCCATCCTGCTTCTGATGCAGGGGCGCGTTGAAACCCAGTTACTTCACTGGATTGAGGATTGATGGGAGTTCAGGTAAGCTTGACTGTTCAGGTAAGGCGCTGTAAAAGTTCTGTTCAAAAGTTCAAGCTTAATAATAATGTTCGTTGTCTAATTGCAGCAAGCGCTAATGCTTATGTCTTTTTCCCCTTAGGGGCCGGGGTTCGGAGTGCCGGAGATATGGCGCCGACCCGAAGTGAAACAGTTCTGGATGAGCGCTCAGGTAATGTCTTTGCATTCGCTCATTCAATGTCTTTGTCTTTTTTCCCCATAGGGGCCGGGGTCCGGAGATGCCAGGAAGCGGCAGGACCCGAAATGCAGTGGGAATAATCCAACAGGTAAGACTTAAAAGGAAACTGAGCTTTCCTTATTCCTTTTCTCCCTCTCACCTTTGTTCTTGTCTTTTTTCCTCTAGGCGCCGGGGCGTAGCTGAATCCGGAAGATCGCTGCTGAAGATGGAAGCGCCTTGCAAAGGTGAGTAAAATGCAGCGCTGCAGCGATCGAAATGAAATGCCTTTAAAATGATGTCTTCCTTTTCAGGGCCGTTGGAGAAATGACTCCGGGATGCAGATTTAGCAGGTAAGGGCTTTTCTTCTCCTATTATCTTCCTTTCTCCCCTTGCAGGTGTTCCAGGGTGCTGGCAGGCGTGGCTGAAGTCAGGATGCAGGAGCTGACACGGTGAGCGTCCAGCTGCTAGGTGCAGAACAACGCGAAGCATGTGTGGCTGTTCGGGTGGGGTTTAAATAGCCTTGGAAGAAGTTCCTGGTATGTATCCTTCCACCAATCAGGTATGTATCCTTCCCCGACCACACCCGGGTGGTGAAGTAGTCCTACAGGTTAAGTAGTCCCATTCAGGCCTCAAGAGGGCCTGGATGAAGCAGCAAGGTCTGCATCAGGTAAGTGTGCACCCAAGCACTTAAACACATATCCTCTTCTATGAGCCTGGTGCCTAAGGCGCCAGGTCTGGGGTCCGCTATGAGCCTGGCGCCTAAGGCGCCAGGACTGAGTCCAAAGGGCCCCGACTTGGGCCCGCTGAGACTTCCCTGGGGAAAATGATGTCTGCCTCTGGGGTTGCTGGGCCCGGCCTGGCTCCTTAGAGGTAGGCATCATGACACAGACCCAATGCTGGAGAATATTCATGAGCATGTGAATCCATGCCAGACCCCATGCTGGAGAATATTCATGAGCATGTGAATCCATGCCAGACCCCATGCTGGAGAATATTCATGAGCATGTGAACCCACGCCAGACCCCATGCTGGAGAATATTCATGAGCATGTGCATCCACGCTAGACCCCATGCTGGAGAATATTCATGAGCGTGTGCATCCACGCCAGACCCCATGCTGGGGAATATTCATGAGCGTGTGAATCCACGCCAGACCCCATGCTGGAGAATATTCATGAGCGTGTGAATCCACGTCAGACCCCATGCTGGAGAATATTCATGAGCGTGTGCATCCACGCCAGACCCCATGCTGGAGAATATTCATGAGCATGTGAATCCACGCCAGACCCCATGCTGGAGAATATTCATGAGCATGTGCATCCACGCCAGACCCCATGCTGGAGAATATTCATGAGCATGTGCATCCACGCCAGACCCCATGCTGGAGAATATTCATGAGCATGTGAATCCTGCCAGACCCCATGCTGGAGAATATTCATGAGCATGTGCATCCACGCCAGACCCCATGCTGGAGAATATTCATGAGCATGTGCATCCACGCCAGACCCCATGCTGGAGAATATTCATGAGCATGTGAATCCACGCCAGACCCCATGCTGGAGAATATTCATGAGCATGTGCATCCACGCCAGACCCCATGCTGGAGAATATTCATGAGCATGTGAATCCACGCCAGACCCGATGCTGGAGAATATTCATGAGCATGTGAATCCACGCCAGACCCCATGCTGGAGCATATTCATGAGCATGTGCATCCACGCCAGACTCCATGCTGGAGAATATTCATGAGCATGTGCATCCATGCCAGACCCCATGCTGGAGAATATTCATGAGCGTGTGAATCCACGCCGGACCCCATGCTGGAGAATATTCATGAGCGTGTGCATCCACGCCAGACCCCATGCTGGAGAATATTCATGAGCATGTGAATCCACGCCAGAACCCATGCTGGAGAATATTCATGAGCGTGTGAATCCATGCCAGACCCCATGCTGGAGAATATTCATGAGCGTGTGAATCCACGCCAGACCCCATGCTGGAGAATATTCATGAGCATGTGCATCCACGCCAGACCCCATGCTGGAGAATATTCATGAGCATGTGCATCCACGCCAAACCCCATGCTGGAGAATATTCATGAGCATATGCATCCACGCCAGACCCCATGCTGGAGAATATTCATGAGCATGTGAATCCATGCCAGACCCCATGCTGGAGAATATTCATGAGCGTGCGCATCCATGCAAGACCCCATGCTGGAGAATATTCATGAGCATGCGAATCCATGCCAGACCCCATGCTGGAGAATATTCATGAGCGTGTGCATCCACGCCAGACCCCATGCTGGAGAATATTCATGAGCATGTGAATCCATGCCAGACCCCATGCTGGAGAATATTCATGAGCATGTGCAATCCACGCCAGACCCCATGCTGGAGAATATTCATGAGCATGTGCATCCACGCCAGACCCCATGCTGGAGAATATTCATGAGCGTGTGAATCCATGCCAGACCCCATGCTGGGGAATATTCATGAGCATGTGCATCTATGCCAGACCCATGCTGGAGAATATTCATGAGCGTGTGAATCCATGCCAGACCCCATGCTGGAGAATATTCATGAGCGTGTGAATCCATGCCAGACCCATGCTGGAGAATATTCATGAGCGTGTGAATCCATGCCAGACCCCATGCTGGGGAATATTCATGAGCATGTGCATCTATGCCAGACCCATGCTGGAGAATATTCATGAGCGTGTGAATCCACGCAAGACCCCATGCTGGAGAATATTCATGAGAATGTGCATCCATGCCAGAATATCCATGAGCATGTGAATCCATGCCAGACCCCATGCTGGAGAATATTCATGAGCATGTGAATCCATGCCAGACCCCATGCTGGAGAATATTCATGAGCATGTGCATCCACGCCAGACCCCATGCTGGAGAATATTCATGAGCATGTGAATCCACGCCAGACCCCATGCTGGAGAATATTCATGAGCATGAGAATCCACGCCAGACCCCATGCTGGAGAATATTCATGAGCATGTGAATCCACGCCAGACCCCATGCTGGAGAATATTCATGAGCATGTGAATCCCCACGCTGGAGAATATTCATGAGCGTGTGAATCCATGCCAGACCCCACGCTGGAGAATATTCATGAGCATGTGAATCCATGCCAGACCCCACGCTGGAGAATATTCATAAGAATGTGAATCCATGCCAGACCCCACGCTGGAGAATATTCATGAGCGTGTGCATCCATGCCAGACACCACGCTGGAGAATATTCATGAGCGTGTGAACCCATGCCAGACCCCATGCTGGAGAATATTCATGAGCGTGTGAATCCATGCCAGACCCCATGCTGGAGAATATTCATGAGCGTGTGAATCCATGCCAGACCCCACGCTGGAGAATATTCATGAGCGTGTGAATCCATGCCAGACCTCACGCTGGAGAATATTCATGAGCGTGTGAATCCATGCCAGACCCCACGCTGGAGAATATTCATGAGCATGTGCATCCACGCCAGACCCCACGCTGGAGAATATTCATGAGCATGTGAATCCACGCCAGACCCCACGCTGGAGAATATTCACGAGCATGTGAATCCACGCCAGACCCCACGCTGGAGAATATTCACGAGCATATGAATCCATGCCAGACCCCACGCTGGAGAATATTCACGAGCATGTGAATCTATGCCAGACCCATGCTGGAGAATATTCACGAGCATGTGAATCCACGCCAGACCCCATGCTGGAGAATATTCATGAGCATGTGCATCCACGCCAGACCCCATGCTGGAGAATATTCACGAGCATGTGAATCCACGCCAGACCCCATGCTGGAGAATATTCACGAGCGTGTGCATCCACACCAGACACCATGCTGGAGAATATTCACGAGCGTGTGAATCCACGCCAGACCCCATGCTGGAGAATATTCACGAGCGTGTGAATCCACGCCAGACCCCATGCTGGAGAATATTCACGAGCATGTGAATCCACGCCAGACCCCATGCTGGAGAATATTCATGAGCATGTGAATCCACGCCAGACCCGATGCTGGAGAATATTCATGAGCATGTGAATCCATGCCAGACCCCATGCTGGAGAATATTCATGAGCATGTGAATCCATTCCAGACCCCATGCTGGAGAATATTCATGAGCATGTGAATCCATGCCAGACCCATCAGACCCCATGCTGGAGAATATTCATGAGCATGTGAATCCATGCCAGACCCCATGCTGGGGAATATTCATGAGCATGTGAATCCATGCCAGACCCCATGCTGGAGAATATTCATGAGCATGTGCATCCACGCCAGACCCCATGCTGGAGAATATTCATGAGCATGTGAATCCATGCCAGACCCATGCTGCAGAATATTCATGAGCATGTGAATCCACGCCAGACCCATGCTGGAGAATATTCATGAGCATGTGAATCCATGCCAGACCCCATGCTGGAGAATATTCATGAGCATGTGCATCCATGCAAGACCCCATGCTGGAGAATATTCATGAGCATGTGAATCCATGCCAGACCCCATGCTGGAGAATATTCATGAGCATGTGAATCTATGCCAGACCCCATGCTGGAGAATATTCATGAGCATGTGAACCCATGCCAGACCGCATGCTGGAGAATATTCATGAGCATGTGCATCCATGCCAGACCCCATGCTGGAGAATATTCATGAGCGTGTGAATCCATGCCAGACCCCATGCTGGAGAATATTCATGAGCGTGTGAATCCATGCCAGACCCCATGCTGGAGAATATTCATGAGCGTGTGAATCCACGCCAGACCCCATGCTGGAGAATATTCATGAGCGTGTGCATCCACGCCAGACCCCATGCTGGAGAATATTCATGAGCATGTGCATCCATGCCAGACCCCATGCTGGAGAATATTCATGAGCATGTGAATCCATGCCAGACCCCATGCTGGAGAATATTCATGAGATTGTGAATCTATGCCAGACCCCATGCTGGAGAACAACAGTTACAGGTAAGTAACTAAAACCATCCCGAGCATTCAACAATTCAAAATGCTGTACATGCAACAATACACAATGCTTTGCATGCAAGACTTTATATTCACCTTCAAAGCTCCCCACACTCTCCTCAACACCACCATCTTCCAAGGAAACATCCTTCTGAAGCTCAACACTCTCCTCAACACCACCATCTTCCAAGGAAACATCCTTCTGAAGCTCAACACTCTCCTCAACACCACCATCTTCCAAAGAAACATCCTTCTGAAGCTCAACACTCTCCTCAACACCACCATCTTCCAAGGAAACATCCTTCTGAAGCTCAACACTGTCCTCAACACCACCATCTTCCAAAGAAACATCCTTCTGAAGCTCAACACTCTCCTCAACACCACCATCTTCCAAGGAAACATCCTTCTGAAGCTCAATACTCCTCAACACCACCATCTTCCAAAGAAACATCCTTCTGAAGCTCAACACTTTCCTCAACACCACCATCTTCCAAGGAAACATCCTTCTGAAGCTCAACACTCTCCTCAACACCACCATCTTCCAAAGAAACATCCTTCTGAAGCTCAACACTCTCCTCAACACCACCATCTTCCAAAGAAACATCCTTCTGAAGCTCAACACTCTCCTCAACACCACCATCTTCCAAGGAAACATCCTTCTGAAGCTCAATACTCCTCAACACCACCATCTTCCAAAGAAACATCCTTCTGAAGCTCAACACTTTCCTCAACACCACCATCTTCCAAGGAAACATCCTTCTGAAGCTCAACACTCTCCTCAACACCACCATCTTCCAAAGAAACATCCTTCTGAAGCTCAACACTCTCCTCAACACCACCATCTTCCAAAGAAACATCCTTCTGAAGCTCAATTCTCTCATCATCCAAGCAGCCTCCTCACCCTAATATAATCCCTAGACCAAACAAACAAAACACACTCACATAGAACTGCGCCAGATTTATTTTTTTCTGAGTTTAATTTAAAGAAAAGAATTCATATGATTGCCCTTTTATCATGACACGTTTTTCGGCGCTGGCCGCCTTTTTGAAATCAGGGTTTGTGCTATAATGTACATTAAACACAAACTTGATAGTTCAAATATATCCAGAACATAAATGACATTACAAAAACAACAAGTAAATAAGTAACAGTATTGTTTCAACACAATTTGTTGTCGTCGTAATCACAGAAAGTTGGGGGTTGCTATAAGGGAGGATTGTTAGGGAGTTGGAGAAGGAAAAACAGAAGAAAAGGGGAGAATATTATAAATACAACGAAACTTCTCTCAAGGTCTCTTGTTGGCTGTACTATTGCAGTCCATATGTTTATGTCTACACATGATAGCACCACGCATGAATACCTCCATACTATGCTTTCAAACTTGGTGCACACTAATTAGTGTTTGCTTATTCCTATTACTCTATCCAAATGTCTGATAGACTTGCGTTAGGAAAGTTCAATTGTATGTTTTTTTCAGCGCCCCCTGTTGATATATTTCTGTTACATTCAGACCATATAGTGCTATCATGCTTCTTTTGTAAACACATGACATTCATGTCCAAATTAAATACCGTGGTCTTACCATTGTTGTCTTGTGTTGGTCTATTAGTTTCATATATAATAACCTTCAAAAGGCTAAGCACCACGAGAGAAGCAATTGTTTTATCATGTCTGATATGGATAGCTACAGACAGGAGAGCCTAGTCACTTTAACAATTGATCAATTGAGAGAAATGTGTAAAGCTAGGAATCTCGCTGTAAAAGGCAAAAAGGTTGAATTGATAGAAAAATTGTTGGAATACAAAGTCTGAGGAGTGGGTCTCAAACACCTACACCTGCAGAAAATGTGGAAAATGTTTCAGAGGGTAACTCAAATATTATTGATGAGTTAAATGAGGCAGAAGAGTCTCACAATGTAGGCCCTGTTTTACCTCTACCTGCTCATAGGCCTCAACCTTTGACCACAGGGACCCCATCAGGTCCAACACTAAGTCCTGAATGTGTCTCTCTGGAAAGGATGAGACTAGAATTGGAATTTAAAAGAATCCAAGTCCAAACTGAAAGCAAACATCAAGAACTTAAGCTCAGAGAAATGTGCTTACACTTGTAGTCCTAATTGCCTGTAGTCTTCCCCAAGGGTACTGCAGGGGATTCTGCCTAACACCTTACCTAACACCTTACATGCCCATCGTCCTCCACTGCCTAGTGCCAGCCTTGCATGGGCGCAGTAATCGCTTATGAGTTACTGGACATGCCGCCGTTGGGTGAAGGTGGCCTGTCGCAGTAATGTTCACGACGAAAGTGGCATAAGCAACCTCACACCCAATCAATCTCCTAGCTCAAACATGTCACACGCCCACTGATTATCCTGAATATTACTTGAATACCCAAGACTCTGTGATTTCTAATACCCTTCCCTGGGAATGCTGTCGCAGCTCTTTCCCAACGCCAATCTACTCTAACCTGTTGGAAGGTTCCAGAGAGTCTAGCGATGACCATAATGATTGGCAGCCCAACAAGCGTGAAGAGAGTCAGTTTCCAGGACATCCAGAGCATGAACACGTAGAGGGAGGTCACCCTCATAAAGCACCACATCAGCAGGCTCAGGTTCAGAGACTCGCTCATCATGTTCGCGTCAGTCGTGATCGGTGAAATGATTTCTTCTGCGACCAAAGGGAAGACATGGTGGTCAACATGCGGAAAAGGTCCACATGGGGCTCACTTGGAGACATCACTTCATAGAGAGGGCAACAACTAAATGGGTGTGAAGACTGGATGTTCCTTCCAGTCACTAGAAGTTATGCCATCATGGAGCGGCAAATGGATGCATCATTGGGCTAGCTAGACTAATTTCTCAACCAATATACCAGCCCAGGGCATCCGAAAAGCGGCATATGTGGGGTTTAAAATCTCCTGTAGGATTTACAAGTCTTAGAAAGTGGGATTTTTGAGTCCTCTGCCAGATGGAATTCTAAGTAACCTCTCAGGAGGATTTTTAAGTCTAAGCACAGAGAGGATTTCCATGACTATACACTTTGGAATTTAAAGATCCAGGATTTTAGGGGGAGTAAGATACAAGGCAGCTTTTGGAGAGTTTCAAGTTTCAGCACCTGGGTTTAGGGCCTAAAGATGGATGGGCTGGCATGGTGTCACCTACATCCGTTTCAATAGTAAACTGTTTAGTCAAGAGATAAAGATCACGCTTTATCGATCTGTATAAGGTCGTTGCCCAGGTTCTGATGGCATTCCAGACGATCTATTCAGACATTCTAGATCTATTTCAGCTCCTTTTCTGTCCTCGAGCTTTATTCCCAGGATTAGGGATCTGAGTGTTCCAGATTCTTGGGAAAAGGCAAAAATCTATCCATCGACATCTAGGCCAATCTCTCTCCTGGACTTGCAAAACTAGAATCTTGGGTATCAGAAAATCACATTTTAACTGATATTCATTTGGGATTTTGGCATGGCCTAGACACCAATGAGCAGATTCTAAATGTATATTTAATCCTCGCCACCTCAGTGTACATTAAATAGGAACCAATATATTTGGCATTCATGGATCTCAGTACCGTCTTTGATACATTGTGACAGATACCTGGATCCATGAACTGGCCGGCACCTTTGTTGGAATCACTGGTTCGGATTCACCAGGGGACCTGAGCTTCTGTTAAGAGTGGACTAGATGGGCAATGCCCAGCGGACTTTCCGACTGCTTTGGGAGTCCACCAGGGTCGTGTCTGGGCTCCCCTTCTGTTTTCACTGTGTATTAATGACCTCCTTAATGTCTGTCTTCGCCCAGAGGCTGATGCTCCAGAAATTGGCAATTGTTTTATCCCTGCACTAGTGTATGCAGATGACGCTGTGATCCCGTCACGGATTCCACGTGCCTCTCAGCAACTCATTGCTGCATACAATGGTCTCATGAATTTCCTGATCTAAAGGTCAATGCGCTCATTACTGCATAAAATGGTCTCATGAATTCCCTTGATCTAAAGGTCAATGCGGAAAAATCACCCTTAATGATGTAAAAACTCAACATCCTTGGTCATCAGTCAAGGTTGCCCCCAAGGGAGGGACACCCCCTCACCTCACCTAGGAGGAAATCCAATTTGATAGTCCCATCTAATGTGGATTACTTGACCCCATCTAATGTGGATTACTTGACCCCATCTAATGTGGATGACTTCACCCCATCTAATGTGGATTACTTGACCCCATCTAATGTGGATTACCTTTACCCCATCTAAAGTGGATTACCTTTACCCCATCTAATGTGGATTACTTTACCCCATCTAAAGTGGATTACCTTTACCCCATCTAATGTGGATGACTTCACCCCATCTAATGTGGATTACTTGACCCCATCTAATGTGGATTACCTTTACCCCATCTAAAGTGGATTACTTGACCAGATCTAATGTGGATTACATTTACCCCATCTAATGTGGATTACTTTACCCCATATAATGTGGATTACCTTTACCCCATCTAAAGTGGATTACTTGACCAGATCTAATGTGGATTACATTTACCCCATCTAATGTGGATTACTTTACCCCATCTAATGTGGATTACTTGACCCATCTAATGAGGATTACCTTTACCCCATCTAATGTGGATTACTTTACCCCATCTAATGTGGATTACTTGACCCATCTAATGAGGATTACCTTTACCCCATCTAAAGTGGATTACTTGACCAGATCTAATGTGGATTACTTCACCCCATCTAATGTGGATGACTTGACCCCATCTAATGTGGATTACTTGACCCCATCTAATGTGGATTACCTTTACCCCATCTAATGTGTATTAATTTCCCACATCTAATGTGGATGACCTTAACCCCATCTAATGTGGATTACTTGTCCCCATCTAATGTGGATTACTTGACCCCATCTAATGTGGATTGCTTGACCCCATCTAATGTGGATTACTTGTCCCCATGTAATGTGGATTACCCTTACCCCATCTAATGTGGATTACTTGACCTCATCTAATGTGGATTACTTTACCCCATCTAATGTGGATTACCTTTACCCCATCTAATGTGGATTACTTTACCCCATCTAATGAGGATTACTTGACCCCACTTAATGTGGATTACCTTTACCCCATCTAATGTGGTTTACTTGTCCCTGTCTAAGGTGGATTACTTGATCCCATCTAATGTGGATTACCTTTACCCCATCTAAAGTGGATTACTTGACCACAACTAATGTGGATTACATTTACCCAATCTAATGTGGATTACTTTACCCCCTCTAATGTGGATTACTTGACCCCATCTAATGTGGATTACTGTGCCCCCTCTAATGTGGATTACTTGACCCTATCTAATGTGGATTACTTGACCCCATCTAATGTGGATTACCTTTACCCCATCTACTGTGGATTACTTTACCCCATCTAATGTGGATTACTTGACCCCATCTAATGTGGATTACTTTACCCCATCTAATGTGGATTACCTTTACCCCATCTAATATGGATTACCTTTACCCCATCTAATGTGCATTACTTTACCCCATCTAATGTGGATTACTTGTCCCCATCTAATGTGGATTACTTTACCCCGTCTGATATGGATTACTTGATCCCATCTAATGTGAATTACTGTACCCCGTGTAATGTGGATTACTGTACCCTGTGTAATGTGGATTACTTGACCCTGTGTAATGTGGATTACATTTACCCCATCTAATGTGGATTACTTTACCCCCCCTAATGTGGATTTCTTGACCCCATCTAATGTGGATTACTGTGCCCCCTCTAATGTGGATTACTTGACCCCATCTAATGTGGATTACTTGACCCCATCTAATATGGATTACCTTTACCCCATCTAATGTGGATTACTTTACCCCATCTAATGTGGATTATTTGACCCCATCTAATGTGGATTACCTTTACCCCATCTAATGTGGATTACTTGACCCCATCTAATGTGGATTACCTCTACCCCATCTAATGTGGATTACTTTACCCCATCTAATGTGGATTACCTTTACCCCATCTAATATGGATTACCTTTACCCCATCTAATGTGCATTACTTTACCCCATCTAATGTGGATTACTTGTCCCCATCTAATGTGGATTACTTTACCCCGTCTGATATGGATTACTTGATCCCATCTAATGTGAATTACTGTACCCCGTGTAATGTGGATTACTGTACCCTGTGTAATGTGGATTACTTGACCCTGTGTAATGTGGATTACATTTACCCCATCTAATGTGGATTACTTTACCCCCCCTAATGTGGATTACTTGACCCCATCTAATGTGGATTACTGTGCCCCCTCTAATGTGGATTACTTGACCCCATCTAATATAGATTACTTGACCCCATCTAATGTGGATTACCTTTACCCCATCTAATGTGGATTACTTTACCCCATCTAATGTGGATTATTTGACCCCATCTAATGTGGATTACCTTTACCCCATCTAATGTGGATTACTTTACCCCATCTAATGTGGATTACCTTTACCCTATATAATGTGGATTACTTGACCCCATCTAATGAGGATTACCTTTACCCCCTTGATATTGATATTGATATTTTATTTCTATCGCGCTCATACACAAGTGTTTCAGAGCGCGACAAGGCAAGGGAAGGGGAACAGGGGAGAACAAAAACAACAATCTTACTAGACCCAGTGACATTGAGAACACGCAAGTGTATGGTAGAGGGAGAAGGGGGAGAAGTGCATGGAAGGGGGAACAAAAGGAGAGTGCGGAGCGGGAAAGGAAAACACAAAACTAATAATAAAATAATAAATAAAAAGGCAACAAACAATGGGAGTGCAGCCAGCAAGTGGCAAGTGCTGGGTTTATGGCAGCAGGCCGGGTAGGTCTGAAAGTGCAGGAAGAAAAGGGGAGGGCTGTATGGGTACAGATACAGACCCAGTGCAAGGGGTGGCCCAGAGGCAGTGCGTGACGGTGGCAAGATGAGCAGGTACCTGGGCCTGGTGCATGGTGCCAAAGGAGAGTAGAATCAACAGGGGAGAGGAGAGGAGAAGGCAGAAGCAAAGAGGAAGGTTTTGAGGTGCTTCCGGAACTGGAGATGGTTCTCCTCAAGTTTTAGAGTGGCAGGGAGGTTGTTCCAGAGGGAGGCCCCAGCCGAAGACAGAGATCTACCCCCAGCTCGTTTCTTTGAGAAACGACTGACCCTGAGGGAGTTAGAGGTAGAGGAGCGGAGTGCTCGAGATGGGAGGTATTTGCAGAGGGATAGCTGAAGGTATGTTGGACCCATGCCCCAGAAAGCCTTGTGGACAATGCAGGTGGTTTTGAATGTAATCCTTGCATCCACTGGGAGCCAATGGAGAGATTTCAGAGCTGGAGAGATATGATCCCAGGGCTTGAGGCCAAGGACAAGTCTCGCAGTCCTGTTCTGGATAAGTTGTAAAGGGCAGAGAGTAGAGGCAGGTAGATTAAGAAAGAGGCTGTTGCAATATTCCAACTTAGAGAGAACCAGAGCTTGGGAGACAGTGAGCTTCTGGGGGAATGAGAGGAAAGGAGGAATACCTCTGAGGAGGTGCAGTAGGAGGTTTGACTTTTTTGATACATCAGCGATGTGGGCAGAGAAGGAAAGTGTGGAATCAAAGGTGACACCAAGGTTCTTGGCCTCGCAGGTGGGGATAGGAGGAGGGCCAAGGCAGGCCGTCCAGAGAGTGAGGGGAAAGGATGGTGATGGTGTGCCGATGAGGAGGACCTCTGTCTTGCTGGCATTAAGACAAAGATCATTGGCGGCACACCAATCTTGGATGGCAGTTAGGCAATCAGTGATGAGAGAGGTGGAGGAAGTGGCCGAGGGCAGCCTGAAAATGAGTTAAGTGTTGTCTGCATAGCACTGGAAGTTTGAGCGGAAAATGGCAATACAGCGGGCGAGAGTTGCCAGGTATTGGTTGAAAAGCCACAGCGAGAGGTGTTAGACCCCTGGGGAACACCACAGGTGGAGAGGAAGATAGGTGATAGGAAGGACCCAAGTTGGACCTGGGAGGGTCGATCAGAGAGGAAAGAGGTCAGCCAGGCCAGAGCCTGATCGGTGATGCCCAAGTTATCCTGGAGACGGTTGAGCAGGATGGTATGGTTGACCATATCGAAGGCAGAGGAGAGATCAAGTAGGATGAGAACAGAGGGAATGCTAGAGTCAAGGTTTGAAAGCAGATCTTCACAGATGTTCAGGAGAGCAGTTTCCATGCTTCTGCCAGATCTGAAGCCAGACTGATGGTCATAGAGACAGCCAACAGAATCAGAATGAAGGTTTAGCTGAGAGATGGCCAGCTTTTCAAGGAGTTTGCCTAGGAAGGGTGTAATGGAAATTGGGCGATAGTTGGCCGGACAAGAGGGATCCGCTGTGGGTTTCTTGAGGAGAGGATGCACAAGGGAGTGCTTAAGAGGGGATGGGAAGGATCCTGAGGCAAAGGAGTGGTTGCAGAAGTCGGCAAGGGCCGGAGAGAGGGTATCAATGTGGTCCTTGAGAGTTTTAGAGGAACAGTGATGAATCTGTTTTGACGAGGCTTTCATAGATCGGACTTGTCTAGCGACATCAGGGGAGAAGAGAGGAAAGGAAGAGAAGGAGGGTGGGAGGGTGGCTGGAGGAGGGTCAGTGAGCACCGATGGAGAGGGGAGAGGAGAGGGGGTTGAGGAGAGTGTGGACAGGATGTCCTGGGTTTTTGAGATAAAGTGTGAGGTCAGGGCATTGCAAAGAGCCTGAGAGGCTAGGGGAGGGGTAGAGACTGCAGCAGGGTTGGCCAGCTCCTTACAAATTTTAAAGAGTTCGGCCGAGCTGTTAGATGCCGCAGAGACACGGGCTTGAATGTGGACTCTCTTCTTGGTACGGACAGAGAGACGGTATTGCCTTTGGAGAAGGCGACAGGCCAGTTTGTCAGAGGATGCGCAGGAATCCCTCCATTTTCTCTCAGCCGCCCTACACCTACGTGTAAGTGTAGCTAGGTCGGAGTCATACCAGGAATTGCACTTGGCTTTGGACTTCAGGCGGATCCTCATGACAGGGGCAAGAACATCAAGAGTGTCAGAAATAGAAGAATAGAGAGAAGACAGGGCTGTGTCAGGGTGTGAGTCAGCCAGAGGAAGAGGGGGTGGGGAGAAGGTGGAAGCAATGCCTCGACTGACACACGCTTCATGGGCCGGATGTCCAGGAAGGTAGGTGGCAGTGTTGGGGTAGGCTTGGCTTGGGGAGAAGAGAGAGAGAGAGATACGAAGAGAGGAGGTAGTGGTCACTCCAGGAGAGGGGAGTGGAGAGAGGGATAGATAGGGGGAGGCTAGAGGAGATCACGACATCCATCTAATATGGATTACTTTACCCCATCTAATGTGGATTTCTTTTACCCCATCTAATGTGGATTACTTGACCCCATCTAATATGGAATACTAGACCCCATCTAATGAGGATTACCTTTACCCATCTAATGTGGATTACTTGATCCCATCTAATGTGGATTACTTGACCCCATCTAATGAGGATTACCTTTACCCCATCTAATATAGATTACTTTACCCCATCTAATGTGGATTACCTTTACCTCATCTAATGTGGATTACTTGACCCCATCTAATGTGGATTACTTGACCCCATCTAATGAGGATTACCTTTACCCCATCTAATATGGATTACTTTACCCCATCTAATGTGGATTACCTTTACTCCATCTAATGTGGATTACTTGACCCCATCTAATGTGGATTACCCTTACCCCATCTAATGTGGATTACTTGACCCCATCTAATGTGGATTACCTTTACCCCATCTAATGTGGATTACTTTACTCCATCTAATGTGGATTACCTTTACCCCATCTAATATGGATTACTTGAGCCCATCTAATGTGGATTACCTTTACCCCATCTAATGAGGATTCCCTTTACCCCATCTAATATGGATTACTTTACCCCATCTAATGTGGATTACTTGACCCCATCTAATGAGGATTACTTGACCCCACCTAATGTGGATTACCTTAACCCCATCTAATGTGGATTACTTGTCCCCATCTAATGTGGATTACTTGACCCCATCTAATGTGGATTACTTTACCCCATCTAATGTGGATTACCTTTACCCCATCTAATGTGGATTACTTGACCCCATCTAATGAGGATTACTGTACCCCCTCTAATGTGGATTACTTGACCCCATCTAATGTGGATTACTTGTCCCCATCTAATGTGGTTTACTTGTCCCCATCTAATGTGGTTTACTTGTCCCCGTCTAATGTGGATTACTTGACCCCGTCTAATGCGGATTACCTTTACCCCGTCTAAAGTGGATTACTTTACCCCATCTAATGTGGATTACTTCACCCCATCTAATGTGGATGACTTCACCCCATCTAATGTGGATTACTTCACCCCATCTAATGTGGATGACTTGACCCCATCTAATGTGGATGACTTTACCCCATCTAATGTGGATTACCTTTACGCCATCTAATGTGGATTACTTTACCCCATCTAATGTGGATTACCTTTACCCCATCTAATGTGGATTACTTGACCCCATCTAATGTGGATTACTTGTCCCCATCTGAAGTGGATTACTTGACCACATCTAATGTGGATTACTTGATCCCATCTAATGTGAATTACCTTTACCCCATCTAATGTGGATGACTTGACCCCATCTAATGTGGATTACTTGACCTCATCTAATGTGGATTACTTGATCCCATCTAATGTGGATTACTTGACCACATCTAATGTGGATTACTTGATCCCATCTAATGTGAATTACTTGACCCTGTGTAACGTGGATTACTTGGCCCCGTGTAATGTGGATTACTTGACCCCGTTTTATGTGGATTACTTGACCCTGTGTAACGTGGATTACTTGGCCCCGTGTAATGTGGATTACTTTACCCCGTCTGATATGGATTACTTGATCCCATCTAATGTGAATTACTGTACCCCGTGTAATGTGGATTACTGTACCCTGTGTAATGTGGATTACTTGACCCCGTATAATGTGGATTACTTGAACCCGTGTAACGTGGATTACTTGGCCCCGTGTAATGTGGATTACTTGACCCCGTCTAATGTGGATTACTTGGCCCCGTGTAATGTGGATTACTTTACCCCGTCTGATATGGATTACTTGATCCCATCTAATGTGAATTACTGTACCCCGTGTAATGTGGATTACTGTACCCTGTGTAATGTGGATTACTTGGCCCCGTGTAGTGTGGATTACTTGACCCCGTGTAATGTGGGTTACTTTACCCCGTGTAATGTGGATTACTTGACCTCATGTAATGTGGATTACTTTAGCCCATCTAATGTGGATTACTTTACCCCGTCTGAAATGGATGACTTGACCCTGTGTAATGTGGATTACTTGACCCTGTGTAACGTGGATTACTTGACCCCATGGAACACTCAGACAAGGCGTGAGTCAAACATCTCGCCTTTCTTGGAGAAGGGGTAGGAGCAGAATGTGACATGCAGTGGCACATATCACTTGTAGTGGTGACATGCAGTGGCGCGTGTCACTTGTAGTGGTGACATGCAGTGGCGCGTGTCACTGGCACATGACACATGCCATGTTCGGCTCCTACCCCTACTGCTTTCTTGGAGACCCTGGGACCGGCCTCTGCGCCGTATCTAGAGCTGGAATATTTACTGAGACTTTGCGATGGTGCAGGAAAGTTCACTAAAGTGATTGCACTGGAACCATACCACGGAATCACTAGATGATTATCAGAGGCAGCCCGGGGGGGGGTGGGAGAAGGTGGATGCAAAAGCCTCGACTGACACACGCTTCATGGGCCAGATGTCCAGGAAGGTAGGTGGCAGTGTTGGGGTAGGCTTGGCTTGGGGGGAAGAGAGAGAGAGATGAGAGGAGAGGAGGTAGTGGTCACTCCAGAAGAGGGGAGTGGAGAGAGGGATAGATAGGGGGAGGCTAGAGGAGATCACGACATCCATCTAATATGGATTACTTTACCCCATCTAATGTGGATTTCTTTTACCCCATCTAATGTGGATTTCTTGACCCCATCTAATATGGAATACTAGACCCCATCTAATGAGGATTACCTTTACCCATCTAATGTGGATTACTTGATCCCATCTAATGTGGATTACTTGACCCCATCTAATGAGGATTACCTTTACCCCATCTAATATAGATTACTTTACCCCATCTAATGTGGATTACCTTTACCTCATCTAATGTGGATTACTTGACCCCATCTAATGTGGATTACTTGACCCCATCTAATGAGGATTACCTTTACCCCATCTAATATGGATTACTTTACCCCATCTAATGTGGATTACCTTTACTCCATCTAATGTGGATTACTTGAGCCCATCTAATGTGGATTACCTTTACCCCATCTAATGTGGATTACTTGACCCCATCTAATGTGGATTACCTTTACCCCATCTAATGTGGATTACTTTACTCCATCTAATGTGGATTACCTTTACCCCATCTAATATGGATTACTTGAGCCCATCTAATGCGGATTACCTTTACCCCATCTAATGAGGATTCCCTTTACCCCATCTAATATGGATTACTTTACCCCATCTAATGTGGATTACTTGACCCCATCTAAAGAGGATTACTTGACCCCACCTAATGTGGATTACCTTAACCCCATCTAATGTGGATTACTTGACCCCATCTAATGTGGATTACCTTTACCCCATCTAATGTGGATTACTTGACCCCATCTAATGAGGATTACTGTACCCCCTCTAATGTGGATTACTTGACCCCATCTAATGTGGATTACTTGTCCCCATCTAATGTGGTTTACTTGTCCCCATCTAATGTGGTTTACTTGTCCCCGTCTAATGTGCATTACTTGACCCCGTCTAATGCGGATTACCTTTACCCCGTCTAATGTGGATTACTTTACCCCATCTAATGTGGATTACTTCACCCCATCTAATGTGGATGACTTGACCCCATCTAATGTGGATTACTTCACCCCATCTAATGTGGATGACTTGACCCCATCTAATGTGGATGACTTTACCCCATCTAATGTGGATTACCTTTACGCCATCTAATGTGGATTACTTTACCCCATCTAATGTGGATTACCTTTACCCCATCTAATGTGGATTACCTTTACCCCATCTAATGTGGATTACTTGACCCCATCTAATGTGGATTACTTGTCCCCATCTAATGTGGATTACTTGACCACATCTAATGTGGATTACTTGATCCCATCTAATGTGAATTACCTTTACCCCATCTAATGTGGATGACTTGACCCCATCTAATGTGGATTACTTGTCCCCATCTAATGTGGATTACCTTTACCCCATCTAATGTGGATGACTTGACCCCATCTAATGTGGATTACTTGTCCCCATCTAATGTGGATTACTGTACCCCCTCTAATGTGGATTACTTGACCCCATCTAATGTGGATTACTTGACCCCATCTAATGAGGATTACTGTACCCCCTCTAATGTGGATTACTTGACCCCATCTAATGTGGATTACCCTTACCCCATCTAATGTGGATTACTTGTCCCCATCTAATGTGGATTACTTGACCACATCTAATGTGGATTACTTGATCCCATCTAATGTGAATTACTTGACCACATCTAATGTGGATTACTTGATCCCATCTAATGTGAATTACCTTTACCCCATCTAATGTGGATGACTTGACCCCATTTAATGTGGATTACTTGACCTCATCTAATGTGGATTACTTGATCCCATCTAATGTGGATTACTTGACCACATCTAATGTGGATTACTTGATCCCATCTAATGTGGATTACCTTTACCCCATCTAATGTGGATGACTTGACCCCATCTAATGTGGATTACTTGATCCCATCTAATGTGGATTACTTGACCACATCTAATGTGGATTACTTGATCCCATCTAATGTGAATTACCTTTACCCCATCTAATGTGGATTACTTTACCCCATCTAATGTGGATTACTTTACCCCATCTAATGTGGATTACTTGTCCTCATCTAATGTGGATTACTTGACCCCATCTAATGTGGATTACCATTACCCCATCTAATGGGGATTACTTTACCCCATCTAATGTGGATTACTTTACCCCATCTAATGTGGATTACTTGACCCCATCTAATGTGGATGACTTTACCCCATCTAATGTGGATTACCTTTACGCCATCTAATGTGGATTACTTTACCCCATCTAATGTGGATTACCTTTACCCCATCTAATGTGGATTACTTGACCCCATCTAATGTGGATTACTTGTCCCCATCTGAAGTGGATTACTTGACCACATCTAATGTGGATTACTTGATCCCATCTAATGTGAATTACCTTTACCCCATCTAATGTGGATGACTTGACCCCATCTAATGTGGATTACTTGACCTCATCTAATGTGGATTACTTGATCCCATCTAATGTGGATTACTTGACCACATCTAATGTGGATTACTTGATCCCATCTAATGTGAATTACTTGACCCTGTGTAACGTGGATTACTTGGCCCCGTGTAATGTGGATTACTTGACCCCGTTTTATGTGGATTACTTGACCCTGTGTAACGTGGATTACTTGGCCCCGTGTAATGTGGATTACTTTACCCCGTCTGATATGGATTACTTGATCCCATCTAATGTGAATTACTGTACCCCGTGTAATGTGGATTACTGTACCCTGTGTAATGTGGATTACTTGACCCCGTATAATGTGGATTACTTGAACCCGTGTAACGTGGATTACTTGGCCCCGTGTAATGTGGATTACTTGACCCCGTCTAATGTGGATTACTTGGCCCCGTGTAATGTGGATTACTTTACCCCGTCTGATATGGATTACTTGATCCCATCTAATGTGAATTACTGTACCCCGTGTAATGTGGATTACTGTACCCTGTGTAATGTGGATTACTTGGCCCCGTGTAGTGTGGATTACTTGACCCCGTGTAATGTGGGTTACTTTACCCCGTGTAATGTGGATTACTTGACCTCATGTAATGTGGATTACTTTAGCCCATCTAATGTGGATTACTTTACCCCGTCTGAAATGGATGACTTGACCCTGTGTAATGTGGATTACTTGACCCTGTGTAACGTGGATTACTTGACCCCATGGAACACTCAGACAAGGCGTGAGTCAAACATCTCGCCTTTCTTGGAGAAGGGGTAGGAGCAGAATGTGACATGCAGTGGCACATATCACTTGTAGTGGTGACATGCAGTGGCGCGTGTCACTTGTAGTGGTGACATGCAGTGGCGCGTGTCACTGGCACATGACACATGCCATGTTCGGCTCCTACCCCTACTGCTTTCTTGGAGACCCTGGGACCGGCCTCTGCGCCGTATCTAGAGCTGGAATATTTACTGAGACTTTGCGATGGTGCAGGAAAGTTCACTAAAGTGATTGCACTGGAACCATACCACGGAATCACTAGATGATTATCAGAGGCAGCCCGGGGGGGGGTGGGAGAAGGTGGATGCAAAAGCCTCGACTGACACACGCTTCATGGGCCAGATGTCCAGGAAGGTAGGTGGCAGTGTTGGGGTAGGCTTGGCTTGGGGGGAAGAGAGAGAGAGATGAGAGGAGAGGAGGTAGTGGTCACTCCAGAAGAGGGGAGTGGAGAGAGGGATAGATAGGGGGAGGCTAGAGGAGATCACGACATCCATCTAATATGGATTACTTTACCCCATCTAATGTGGATTTCTTTTACCCCATCTAATGTGGATTTCTTGACCCCATCTAATATGGAATACTAGACCCCATCTAATGAGGATTACCTTTACCCATCTAATGTGGATTACTTGATCCCATCTAATGTGGATTACTTGACCCCATCTAATGAGGATTACCTTTACCCCATCTAATATAGATTACTTTACCCCATCTAATGTGGATTACCTTTACCTCATCTAATGTGGATTACTTGACCCCATCTAATGTGGATTACTTGACCCCATCTAATGAGGATTACCTTTACCCCATCTAATATGGATTACTTTACCCCATCTAATGTGGATTACCTTTACTCCATCTAATGTGGATTACTTGAGCCCATCTAATGTGGATTACCTTTACCCCATCTAATGTGGATTACTTGACCCCATCTAATGTGGATTACCTTTACCCCATCTAATGTGGATTACTTTACTCCATCTAATGTGGATTACCTTTACCCCATCTAATATGGATTACTTGAGCCCATCTAATGCGGATTACCTTTACCCCATCTAATGAGGATTCCCTTTACCCCATCTAATATGGATTACTTTACCCCATCTAATGTGGATTACTTGACCCCATCTAAAGAGGATTACTTGACCCCACCTAATGTGGATTACCTTAACCCCATCTAATGTGGATTACTTGACCCCATCTAATGTGGATTACCTTTACCCCATCTAATGTGGATTACTTGACCCCATCTAATGAGGATTACTGTACCCCCTCTAATGTGGATTACTTGACCCCATCTAATGTGGATTACTTGTCCCCATCTAATGTGGTTTACTTGTCCCCATCTAATGTGGTTTACTTGTCCCCGTCTAATGTGCATTACTTGACCCCGTCTAATGCGGATTACCTTTACCCCGTCTAATGTGGATTACTTTACCCCATCTAATGTGGATTACTTCACCCCATCTAATGTGGATGACTTGACCCCATCTAATGTGGATTACTTCACCCCATCTAATGTGGATGACTTGACCCCATCTAATGTGGATGACTTTACCCCATCTAATGTGGATTACCTTTACGCCATCTAATGTGGATTACTTTACCCCATCTAATGTGGATTACCTTTACCCCATCTAATGTGGATTACCTTTACCCCATCTAATGTGGATTACTTGACCCCATCTAATGTGGATTACTTGTCCCCATCTAATGTGGATTACTTGACCACATCTAATGTGGATTACTTGATCCCATCTAATGTGAATTACCTTTACCCCATCTAATGTGGATGACTTGACCCCATCTAATGTGGATTACTTGTCCCCATCTAATGTGGATTACCTTTACCCCATCTAATGTGGATGACTTGACCCCATCTAATGTGGATTACTTGTCCCCATCTAATGTGGATTACTGTACCCCCTCTAATGTGGATTACTTGACCCCATCTAATGTGGATTACTTGACCCCATCTAATGAGGATTACTGTACCCCCTCTAATGTGGATTACTTGACCCCATCTAATGTGGATTACCCTTACCCCATCTAATGTGGATTACTTGTCCCCATCTAATGTGGATTACTTGACCACATCTAATGTGGATTACTTGATCCCATCTAATGTGAATTACTTGACCACATCTAATGTGGATTACTTGATCCCATCTAATGTGAATTACCTTTACCCCATCTAATGTGGATGACTTGACCCCATTTAATGTGGATTACTTGACCTCATCTAATGTGGATTACTTGATCCCATCTAATGTGGATTACTTGACCACATCTAATGTGGATTACTTGATCCCATCTAATGTGGATTACCTTTACCCCATCTAATGTGGATGACTTGACCCCATCTAATGTGGATTACTTGATCCCATCTAATGTGGATTACTTGACCACATCTAATGTGGATTACTTGATCCCATCTAATGTGAATTACCTTTACCCCATCTAATGTGGATTACTTTACCCCATCTAATGTGGATTACTTTACCCCATCTAATGTGGATTACTTGTCCTCATCTAATGTGGATTACTTGACCCCATCTAATGTGGATTACCATTACCCCATCTAATGGGGATTACTTTACCCCATCTAATGTGGATTACTTTACCCCATCTAATGTGGATTACTTGACCACATCTAATGTGGATTACTTGATCCCATCTAATGTGGATTACCTTTACCCCATCTAATGTGGATGACTTGACCCCATCTAATGTGGATTACTTGATCCCATCTAATGTGGATTACTTGACCACATCTAATGTGGATTACTTGATCCCATCTAATGTGAATTACCTTTACCCCATCTAATGTGGATTACTTTACCCCATCTAATGTGGATTACTTTACCCCATCTAATGTGGATTACTTGTCCTCATCTAATGTGGATTACTTGACCCCATCTAATGTGGATTACCTTTACCCCATCTAATGTGGATTACTTGTCCCCATCTAATGTGGATTACTTCACCCCATCTAATGTGGATTACTTTACCCCATCTAATGTGGATTACTTGATCCCATCTAATGTGGATTACTTGACCACATCTAATGTGGATTACTTGACCCCATCTAATATGGATTACCTTTACCCCATCTAATGTGGATTACCTTTACCCCATCTAATGTGGATTACTTGATCCCATCTAATGTGAATTACTTGACCCCGTGTAACGTGGATTACTTGGCCCCGTGTAATGTGGATTACTTGACCCCGTTTTATGTGGATTACTTGACCCTGTGTAACGTGGATTACTTGGCCCCGTGTAATGTGGATTACTTTACCCCGTCTGATATGGATTACTTGATCCCATCTAATGTGAATTACTGTACCCCGTGTAATGTGCCCCGTGTAATGTGGATTACTGTACCCTGTGTAATGTGGATTACTTGACCCCGTATAATGTGGATTACTTGAACCCGTGTAACGTGGATTACTTGGCCCCGTGTAATGTGGATTACTTTACCCCGTCTGATATGGATTACTTGATCCCATCTAATGTGAATTACTGTACCCCGTGTAATATGGATTACTTGGCCCCGTGTAGTGTGGGTTACTTTACCCCGTGTAATGTGGATTACTTGACCTCACGTAATGTGGATTACTTTAGCCCATCTAATGTGGATTACTTTACACCGTCTGAAATGGATGACTTGACCCTGTGTAATGTGGATTACTTGGCCCCGTGTAACGTGGATTACTTGGCCCCGTGTAACGTGGGTTACGTGACCCCGTGTAATGTGGATTACTTGACCCCAGGGAACACTCAGACAAGGCGTGAGTCAAACATCTCGCCTTTCTTGGAGAAGGGGTAGGAGCAGAATGTGACATGCAGTGGCACATATCACTTGTAGTGGTGACATGCAGTGGCGCGTGTCACTTGTAGTGGTGACATGCAGTGGCGCGTGTCACTGGCACATGACACATGCCATGTTCGGCTCCTACCCCTACTGCTTTCTTGGGAGACCCTGGGACCGGCCTCAGCGCCGCATCTTGAGCTGGAATCTTTACTGAGACTTTGCGATGGTGCAAGAAAGTTCACTAAAGTGACTGCACTGGAACCATACCACGGAATCACTAGTGGATTATCAGAGGCAGGGGGGGGGGTGCGCTGATGTGGATGGGGAACCCCCAGCAGAGCCCAGGCCCACGGAGTTAGGGGTGAGGGGGCCGGAGAGGAACACGGGGAAAAGAGAGAGGAGGGGGCGGGCAGAGGACTAGGAGCCCCCGTAGCCGAGCCCTGGGCTCCGCTGCTCGCCTGTAGCGCTGCGAGGCGGCCCGTGTCTCCGAGGCACTCTGCCCGCCCCCGGCTCCTCCCCGAGCTCCCCCACCCCACCCCACTCCCCGGACTCCCCCTGGCCCCGGTCCAGGCCCTGACAGGAAAATGAAAGTGAAAGGCCCCACCGCCTCCTCCCCCCTCCCTCGGCGCCCTAAGCCCGGCCCTCCCTGGTTTCTCCCCCACCCCTCCCTCGGCGCCCTAAGCCCGGCCCTCCCTGGTTTCTCCCCCACCCCTCCCTCGGCGCCCTAAGCCCGGCCCTCCCTGGTTTCTCCCCACCCCTCCTGTAGGCACCGCACGGTCTGGGCTTCCAACACCTGCAGCGCACAGAAGCGCGGCTTCTCAGCACACCCACCAGTCCGCTGTAGCCGGGCACGGAAGAGTCCCATCCCTGGACACTCCTCTTCACTTTACACCAGACAGTGGCGCCCCCTGCTGGACTGAGCCGGGAACACCTGCAACAAGGGTGCGCCGAGGGGGCAACACGGCAGAAAGGGGCGCCCCCCCCCCGCTCAGGTAAGTGCCAACTGCGCGCTTTCATGGCGCTTAAAACACTGATGATTCCGCAAATGAGGGTATGATACGGTGGTGCACGTTCTCTGCCTCGCTCGTGCTCTGCCCTCTGTGCTTTCTCAGACCCCTAGTGTCCTTTCTCTGCCTTCCCTGCGCCCCGCTTTCTGTGACCCCCTTTTGTTATTTCTCTGACCCTTTTCTTTTGTCAGACTCTCCTCCTGTTATTTCTGTCCTCTGCTGTTCTTTTCTCCCTTTTTTCTTCTCTGCGTTTCTTTCTGTGCTTTCTCTGCTCCCCACACGCTCTGCATTCTCTGCCCCCAACTTTATGTTCTTCCTCTGGCCCCCCCTCTCTCTCTCTCTTCTTTCTCTGACCCCCCTCGCCACCCTCTCTTCTTTCTCTGACCCCTCCTCCCTTCCCTTCTTTCTCGGACCCCTCCTCCCTTCCCTTCTTTCTCTGACCCCCGCTTCTCTTCCAGCGGTGGCCAGAGAACCAAAAAGAGGTCCTGGAAATAATGTTCAAAGTGGCCCCATATTACACATTTTCAGCAAGCCCAGCCCTTTTCTTATGGGAACATTTGGAAATACCACACAAAAGATGCCCAGGGTGCAGAGGCCTACTGGGTAATCTCCAGACCTCCCTATTGGCCAGTCCACCCCTGTCTGCGACCTCTCCCCCTTCTCTTCTTTCTCTGACCCCTTCTCTCTGTTCCCTGTCTCCTGCTTGTGTTGTTTCTCTGTTCCGCTCTTTTCTTTCTCTGACCCCCTTGTCAGGGACGCGGAACACGACCTCTCACCCCTTGACAAAACAGGAAGTGGCATCACATAGCATTGTTTCTAATTACACTCTAGGGAAGTTTAGCTCAGGGGTGACGTGCTCGCCTTGGAAGCAAAACGACACGACACAGAGCAACACAGGTTCGATCCCTATCAGAAAACCAGCCACATGCTGCTGGCCACAGCCCAGGAGCCTCAATTTAAAAACATTTTTTTTTAGTGGTAGCAATGGAAACCACAGGGGTAGCAAAGGAGATCTCAGGGGTCACAGGTGCGACCCCTAAATGACGTCCCTGCCCCTTGTTCTTTCTCTGGCCCCTTCTGTGCTTGCTTTCCCTACCCCTTTTGTGCTTTCCCTGCGCCCCACTTTCTGTGACCCTTTTTTGTTATTTTTTAGGTCCTCCTTCTGTTCTTTTCTGACTCCCTTTTGCTCTTTCAATGCACCCCCCCTGTTGCCAGGAGTGGACTGGCCTATAGGAAACTCTGGAGATTTCCCAGCAGGCCTCTGCATCCTGGCCAGGGGTGGACTGGCCTATAGGGAACTCTGGAGATTTCCCGGCAGGCCTCTGCATCCTGGCCAGGGGTGGACTGGCCTATAGTGAACTCTGGAGATTTCCCGGTAGGCCTCTGCACCCTCGCCAGGGGTGGACTGGCCAATAGGGAACTCTGGGGATTTCCCACTAGGCCTCAGCACCCTGGCCAGGGGTGGACTGGCCTATAGGGGACTCTGGAGATTTTCCGGTTGGCCTCTGCACCCTGGAGATTTCCCGGCAGGCCTCTGCATCCTGGCCAGGGGTGGACTGGCCTATAGGGAACTCTGGAGATTTCCCGGCAGGCCTCTGCATCCTGGCCAGGGGTGGACTGGCCTATAGGGAACTCTGGAGATTTCCCAGCAGCAGGCCTCTGCATCCTGGCCAGGGGTGGACTGGCCTATAGGGAACTCTGGAGATTTCCCAGCAGCAGGCCTCTGCATCCTGGCCAGGGGTGGACTGGCCTATAGGGAACTCTGGAGATTTCCCAGCAGGCCTCTGCATCCTGGCCAGGGGTGGACTGGCCTATAGTGAACTCTGGAGATTTCCCAGTAGGCCTCTGCACCACCGCCAGGGGTGGACTGGCCAATAGGGAACTCTGGGGATTTCCCGCTAGGCCTCAGCACCCTGGCCAGGGGTGGACTGGCCTATAGGGGACTCTGGAGATTTTCCGGTAGGCCTCTGCACCCTGGAGATTTCCCGGCAGGCCTCTGCATCCTGGCCAGGGGTGGACTGGCCTATAGGGAACTCTGGAGATTTCCCGGCCCTTTGTGAGGTAACATATTTTATTTTCAAATGTATTCTAGGAAAAGGATTGGACTTTCTGAAAATGTTTAATATGGGGCCATTTTGTAAATTAGTTGTATGGCCTCTTTTGGTACCCACTCTGCCCCCCGCGCCTCCTGCTTGTTGCTCGTTCTCTGCCCCCGTTTGGGATTTTTCTGACCACCCTTTTTTGTTCTTTCTCTGCCCTCATCTATGTCCCCAGCATGCACCTGCAGCCAGGAAGAGTGTCCCTGATTGGCACCCTTACAAGGAGGGAGGTTTGTCCTCTCTGGGCCCCTGTAGAAAGCACGAGTTGAAGGGTCAGGCAGGGCAGCCCTGGTGGGGTCCATGACAGGCGCAGCATAGTAGCTGCCGGCACGGGGTGTATGAATGAAGCCGATAACTCGCCCTTTGACCCTTCCCAAGTCTGCATTATTAATATATTTATTGAGCGTAGGCCTAGATTCAGGAACGATTCACAAGTCACATCAGGAACTAGACGGCGAGGGAAGCAGATCACAAGCGATCCTTAAAAGGGAGCCGGGAGCTAACGATGGTGCGTGCCGGGAAGGGCGGCCAATCCGGCAGAAAGGGATCGCCAGACTGTTAGGGGTTGCTGTTGGTACTCTTGTTCAGAAGAGAATTGCCTGGCATTTCGGTGCTGGACTGCCCTTGGGCAGGACAAAGACTGATATGTAGTGGACATTTCTCTTCTGTGAATGGATGGTGAGCTAAAGACTCTGGTTGAGACTCCAACCTTGGATATAGGCCGGTAGAGAGACACTCCCAGAAACCCCCTTGTTTGTGCATATTAAGTAGTTTGGGGTTTTCACCCTAAGTTACTAGGGTAATCCAGACGTGGAACCCTTGCTCACTGTTCTTAGAGAGGTACAGCTTCACCTCACTGACGAGGCCCAATGATTTCGAATGCCTGTTGGCACGTGTCGGACCACTCAAACGTTGCGTGTTGCTTTGTGAGGGCTCTCAGCGGCTCGTTCACTGATGCAAAGTCTTTTATATATCGGGTGCAATAGCTGGCGAGTCCTAAAAGGACTGTAAATCCGACACATTTGTGGGTGGGTCTGCCTCAGCGAGAGCAGCTACTTTCTCAGGGTCTGGTGTCATGCCTTGAGCTGAGAATACGTGGCCAAAGAATTGCAGTGTGCGCTTCCTGAATTCACACTTGTCCCTGTTGTGTGTGATGTGTGCCTCTTCCAGGGCCAAGCATACTCTTGTCAAGGTGTTATCAGGCTGTTCTTAATCTTTCCCAAACACCAGAATGTCGTTACTATCATTTAGGCAGGTGGGGATATGTTTCAGCCTGGAAGATTTCAGCGGCTAAGGAAACTCTGAAGCTTAGCTGTTTGTAATTGTAGAGCCCCAGATAAGTAATGAATGTCGGTATGTACCTGGACTCCTCCCTCCGTTCCAGCTGGTGGTAGCCTTTATTTAGGTCGAGCCTTGAAAATACGGTGGTGCCATTTAGCAGGTGAAATATGTCAGTTATTCGTGGGACCTGATGACGTTCTCTCAGACTGGCTTCATTTGGTCGTTGGCATGTCCACACATAGCCTGATGTCTTGTGAGTGTATTTTGGGAGCAGGGACAAATGTGGAGTGGGTCCCCTCGCCGGTTCGATGATGTCTGCGGCCAACAGTTTGTGCAGCTCTTCCTCTACTTGCCTCTGAATGTTCACCGGGATGCCCCGGTAGTGTTGGGCTATGGGTGGTATCTGTTTGTCTATATGTAGTTTGATCTGGCGATTTTTGAGCTTGCCCAGAACTTTGAATAGGGTGCGGAAGATTGTTCATTTTCGGCTGCCGGGCCGATGTATTTGTGGGCCATGAGTCGGTAAAGTACATGTATGAGACCCATGTCTATTTGCCGCCTTGAAGCTTAGTATGCATCAGCTGTCTGTCGCAGGTTCCAGCGCGTGCATGGGTATCCTTTTTTCCTGAGTTTTGTATTTACAATGCGCCATGAAGTATCCTTTACACAGAAACCAAGTTTTCAATCCATAGGGATAAATGTTCACTTCCGCGGGTCGGAGTTGTGGAGCCTGTGGGAGGTCGTTGTATACTTCCTCACTGATGACGTTTACCGTGGCTCCCGTGTCGACTAGAAATTCAGCTGCCTTGTTGTTCCCCAGTGCATATAGGTAGCCCTTTCATTTGGATGCGTCGCAACAAGGTTCTCTCCTTCTTGAGCAGTCTTCCGATGACGCACTGGACCGGCTGTCCATCTGTGATTGTTCTACCTGGTAATAGACGTACTGTCTGGGTCGCCCTTTGGGCCCGGAGCTTGTTTTCTTGCTTGAGCGCCATTCTGCTGGCATTCTTTCTAGTGCCCGCCCCCCTTCCACTCTCTCTCGGTGTCTCTGATGAGTATTGGCTTGCAGCCCTTGGGGGACTTTGTGTCGGTTTCTCTCTGCTTTGTGTCGGTTTGCAACTGCCCCCTTCACCACATGCTTGACTGCGGTACACAGCCTTGAAATGGTTGTCCCCTTGCTTGCTGAGCATTGCTGGCCAATGGCAGGACAAGTGCCTTCATGGGGAAATTCGTAGCCACATCGATAGCAGAATGGCTCTCCATTGCCTTTGTGCATTGGCATAGTGTCCATGTTGTGGACAGTCTGATTTACCGTGCCAGGCGAAGGATCTCTTGCAGTGATCGTGGTTTCTGGAGCAGCCGTTTCTGGAAGTCAGCGCATTCGCATCCTGCAATGATCTGGGGCCGCAATGCTTCATCGTTCGAGTAATTGTTGAAGTCACAGAACTTGAGCCGGATGCGCGGGCACATCACGTACGTGTCCATGGATTGGCCCTTGATCTGCTTCGTTGTGTGGAACACGTGGCATTCGTAATCCACATCGGTGTGGGGCGTGAAGTAATCAGTGAGTGCTGTCTTTAGATTGGTGTAGGTGTCAGTGGATCCACTGGGCAGTTTGTCCACTATGTCTCACATTGGGACCAATGGAGAGGGTGAGCTGGCTGTGCTTTCTTTCCTCGCTCCAGGGGTCCTATGGCTTTTATGTAGACTTTGCAGTCCCTCACCCATCGTTTCCACCTCAGGCCCAGGCGGCTGGTCTCAGAGAGATCAAAATGCATGGGCAGTTGGGTAACCAGGCTGTCCTGTAGCCCGGACGGTAAAACTGCAGGTGGGGTGATGGGTACAGTGAGATTTTCCTCATCCCCGACATGTTGGGGTTCCCTGATCCTTCTCACCTCGAGTGTGGCACGTGTGTCCTGCAAAAGGGTCACCAGATGGTACTTGCTGGCCTGGCAGCGTGTTTGCAGCGGGTCCTTGAATTTTTTTTTTTTTAATGTGTCCTTTGCTCAGTCCAAGAGACATGTTGGGGCACCGCTAATGGTGCAATGGGGAATGTAATGGGCGGGGAGGCACAGGCAGTGCACTCAACTGGTCATCTTGCAGGGTAGGCCGCACCCTCTTTGTCATGCAGCTTCACGTAGCTTCTTCTCGGCCGATGCTGGTATTTTGTAATGTTTCTGTCATGCCGCGGCGGGGATGGCGGAAGTGGAACCGCTGGCGGTTCTGTCCGCCGTAGCATTCCCCTCCTCGTCTTCTGCTTACCGCTCTAGTCATTGTACGCATTCGTGACCCGGAAGTATAAATCACTTCACTTCCGGGTCGCATACGCGTTGCAACGTTTCCAGATTCCCTCCTGACTTGCTGCCGCTCCCGTACCTGGTGATATTCCTGCCTTTCTGCCTTTCATTTTCGCTGTTTCCACACAGCTGTGTTCCACCCTTGTTCTGAGCCTTGTGCATTGCCTCGTCCTTGCCTAGCCATCTCTTCTCCGTAGTTCCTTTTCTTATTGCTTCAGCTTACCCCTGCCTCATCCCTTCCCTGTTTCCCTTCTTCCTTCTTTTTCTTCCTTTTTTCTCTCAATTGGATCCTCCTCCTGATAGACCTGTGCCTGCCTATCGGATTGCCTGTGTATTACCCCTTGTGTCTATATTGGATCTACCTTCTGCCAGACCTGTGCCTGCCTATCGGACTGCCTGTGTATTATCCCTTGTGCCTATTTTGGATCTACCTCCTGCCAGACCTGTGCCTGTTTACCGGACTGCCTTTGGTTCAATCCTTGGTTCCATTATTGGTATCTCTGCTTACCAGATTCTGTGCCTGCCTTTCGGATTGCTCTCCCATCAGAGAACTCACCTCCTGTGATCATCCACCTGAAATACTACATCTAGGGTTTTTTGTGCCTTCAGGCTTTTTTCCCCCTGTGAGGCGTTCTCGGTAGGATAACCCCCGTTGCCCCTATTTAGTGGCACGGTGGCATCCTATCGAGGGCGTCCTTATCTTCACAAGAAAAAAGAGAAGCCTCCACGACATAAGGACGGAAAGATCAAGCAGAAAGAGGAAGGTGAGGAGTTGGGGGAAGGGGGAGAACTCAACTTTTCATCAGAAGAAGAAAACATAACAGACATTAGTGACAGTTTGCAACGCCAACAAGAAACTGAGATGGCAATCCCCCAGCAAGTTCAGGAACTTATAGCCGCCGTCCAAAACCTTAATTTGGAGGTTCAGAACCTTAAGGCAACCAACGCAGCATTGCAATTAAGAATGAACGGGAGCGACCCTCTGCAGACCTACCTTCATTCCCTTTGGTCTCCGGCAAATTTGATGGATCGCCGAAACGAGTCAAGGAGTTCTTAGATGCTTGTAATCTCCACTTTTCCTTCCGTCCGCAGACCTTCACATCGGATCATGCCAAAGTAGGATTCATGATTACCCATATGACGGGTAATGCCCTGGCGTGGGCCACCCCTTTGGTTAACCAACCAGATCCTGTGCTGCAGAACTATAATGATTTCAAGACCCTGCTGCTGCAAACATTTTTACGCACAGAAAGTACTTTTTTGGCCTCTGAGGACCTCTTAGACATCTGCCAGGGAAATACAGATCTTCTCTCCTATATCACTAAATTCAAACAGATAGCCGCCGAAGCTGGCTGGCAGGAACAGGCCCAATATACCATCTTCCGTCGAGGGTTGAGAGAGGATCTCAAGGACGAACTTGCACGTATCGACCGTCCGTCCTCCTTTTCGGATCTCATCACAGCCGCTCTTCGGATTGATTTCCGGCTCTCGGAACGACGGTCAGAAAGAAAGAAGAACAAACGCTACAGTCTCTCTCCATTAGAAGCCCAGTTGCCTTCTTCTCTACCACCTTCACGTCAAAGCAAAGAGGAACCGATGCAGATCGGTACTGCTCGTGCACCACTCACCCCGGAAGAACGGAAGAGACGAAGGAATGGCAACCTGTGTATGTATTGTGGAGCCTCTAACAATTTGTTACGGAACAGTACCTACGGTGTTATGTGAACCTTCAACAGGACAACTGGGTTACTCTACTACCCCTGGCAGAGTTCTCCTACAATAACTCTTTTCAGACTACTCTTGGTTTCACCCCTTTTTTCTGCAGCTATGGCTACCATCCCCGGTCTATACTACCGGTCTCTAATATCTCCACCTCTTTACCCACAGTTGATTCCACTCTCGCCTTGCTGAAAGACGTTCACCTGCAGGCTAAACTCAACCTTAGCAAGGCTCAAATGAGATATAAGGACCAGGCCGACAAACTTCGGAAAACTGTACCTGATTGGGGGGTAGGATCTCAGGTCATGTTGTCCACCAGGTACCTACCGAGATGGGCACACCCTTCCAAACTCTCCCCTAAATTTCTGGGTCCATACGAAGTCACCCAAGTCATAAACCCGGTGGCCTTTCGTCTTAAACTACCCAAAAGCCTTCAGAGGGTCCACCCGGTGTTTCATGCCTCACAACTTAAACCATTTCATGCAGATATCTGGTCCCGTAAAGGGAAGGAAACTCCCTTGCCTGCTACTTCGACCCAGGAGGAATTTGAAGTAGCCCAGATCTGTGACTCCCGGTACCGCCGGGGAAGGCTGGAATACCTAATACGGTGGAAGGGGTATCACTGGTCGGAAAACTCTTGGGAACCAGCCTCTCATGTGCATGCCCCACTCTTGGTCCGAAGGTTTTTTCACTCTCATCCGGGTAAACCGGGTGGAGGCCTCCCTAGGAGGGGGCATACTGTCATGCAGCGGCGGGGATGGCGGAAGTGGAACCGCTGGCGGTTCTGTCCGCCGTAGCATTCCCCTCCTCGTCTTCTGCTTACCGCTCTAGTCATTGTACGCGTTCCTGACCCGGAAGTATAAATCACTTCACTTCCGGGTCGCATACGCGTTGCAACGTTTCCGGATTCCCTCCTGAGTTGCTGCCGCTCCCGTACCTGGTGATATTCCTGCCTTTCTGCCTTTCATTTTCGCTGTTTCCACACAGCTGTGTTCCACCCTTGTTCTCAGCCTTGTGCATTGCCTCGTCCTTGCCTAGCCATCTCCTCTCCGTAGTTCCTTTTCTTATTGCTTCAGCTTACCCCTGCCTCATCCCTTCCCTGTTTCCCTTCTTCCTTCTTTTTCTTCCTTTTTTCTCTCAATTGGATCCTCCTCCTGCCAAACCTGTGCCTGCCTATCGGATTGCCTGAGTATTACCCCTTGTGTCTATATTGGATCTACCTTCTGCCAGACCTGTGCCTGCCTATCGGACTGCCTGTGTATTATCCCTTGTGCCTATTTTGGATCTACCTCCTGCCAGACCTGTGCCTGTTTACCGGACTGCCTTTGGTTCAATCCTTGGTTCCATTATTGGTATCTCTGCTTACCAGATTCTGTGCCTGCCTTTCGGATTGCTCTCCCATCAGAGAACTCACCTCCTGTGATCATCCACCTGAAATACTACATCTAGGGTTTTTTTGTGCCTTCAGGCTTTTTTCCCCCTGTGAGGCGTTCTCGGTAGGATAACCCCCGTTGCCCCTATTTAGTGGCACGGTGGCATCCTATCGAGGGCGTCCTTATCTTCACAAGAAAAAAGAGAAGCCTCCACGACATAAGGACGGAAAGATCAAGCAGAAAGAGGAAGGTGAGGAGTTGGGGGAAGGGGGAGAACTCAACTTTTCATCAGAAGAAGAAAACATAACAGACATTAGTGACAGTTTCTGGCAGGACGTGTGCAGGCCGCTCTGTCCTTCGGGCAGCGACGCAGCACTGTGTGCACCTACCCACCAGATCCCCGATCCGGGATCGCGACTTCGCATGAGGACACCTGCCTCGTCGCCAGTTTAGTGTCCCCACCTGGGACGACAGTATGCGCTACGCAAGCCTGGCTCCCACACTGCTCCCAACCCAGCGCGGGCAGAAAAGCGGAGCAGAAACCAGGAGCTCTTAACATGGTGACTTTATTATATTCTACCGTTACTCCAACTGCCTCAACTCCCCTCAACTCCTGCCCCTTGCTTTTGTCTTACTTTTGGTTTCTTGTCCTCCTCTGCCTCCTGTGCTGTCTCTGCCTCTTGTGCTCTCTGACCCCCTTTTAGCCCCCCATCTCCTTTGCGGTCTCTGCCTCCTCTGCTACTTTTGTCTCGTCTTTCTTTTGGTGTCTCGTCCTTCTCTGCCTCCTGTGCTGTCTCTGCCTCTTGTGCTCTCAGGTGCCTTTTCAGTCCCCCATCTCCTGTGCTGTCTCTGCCTCTTGTGCTCTCTGACCCCCTTTCAGTCCCCCATCTCCTGTGCGATCTCTGCCTCCTCTGCTGCTTTCGTCTTGTCTTTCTTTTGGTGTCTCGTCCTTCTTTGCCTGCTGTGCTGGCTCTGCCTCTAGTGCTGTCTCTGCCTCTTGTGCTCTCGGATACCTTTTCAGTCCCCCATCTCCTTTGCGGTCTCTGCCTCCTGTGCTGTCTCTGCCTCTTGTGCTCTCTGATCCCTTTTCGGTCTGTGCTCTCCCTTTCTCCTGTGCGGTCTCTGCCTCCCATGTAGTCTCTGCCTCTTGTGCTCTCTGTTCCCTTTTCAGTCCCCATCTCCTGTGCTGTCTCTGCCTCTCATGCTCTCTGATCTCTTTTCAGTCCCCCATCTCCTGTGCTGTCTCTGCCTCTCATGCTCTCTGATGCCTTGTCAGTCCCCCATCTCCTGTGCTGTCTCTGCCTCTCATGCTCTCTGATCCCTTTTCGGTCCCCCATCTCCTGTGCTCTCCCTGCCTCCTGTGCGGTCTCTGCCTCCCGTGTAGTCTCTGCCTCTTGTGCTCGCTGTTCTCTTTTCAGTCCCCATCTCCTGTGCTGTCTCTGCCTCTCATGCTCTCTGATCCCTTTTCGGTCCCCCATCTCCTGTGCTCTCCCTGCCTCCTGTGCGGTCTCTGCCTCCCGTGTAGTCTCTGCCTCTTGTGCTCTCTTTTCCCTTTTCAGTCCCCATCTCCTGTGCTGTCTCTGCCACTCATGCTCTCTGATCCCTTTTCAGTCCCCAATCTCCTGTGCTGTCTCTGCCTCTCATGCTCTCTGATCCCTTTTCAGTCCCCGATCTCCAGTGCTGTCTCTGCCTCTTGTGCTCTCGGATACCTTTTCAGTCCCCCATCTCCTGTGCTGTCTCTGCCTCTCATGCTCTCTCATGCCTTTTCAGTCCCCCATCTCCTGTGCGGTCTCTGCCTCCTGTGCTGTCTCTGCCTCTCATGCTCTCTGATCCCTTTTCGGTCCCCCATCTCCTTTGCTCTCCCTGCCTCCTGTGCGGTCTCTGCCTCCCGTGTAGTCTCTGCCTCTTGTGCGCTCTGTTCCCCTTTCAGTCCCCATTTCCTGTGCTGTCTCTGCCTCTCATGCTCTCTGATCCCTTTTCAGTCCCCCATCTCCTGTGCTGTCTCTGCCTCTCATGCTCTCTGATGCCTTTTCAGTCCCCCATCTCCTGTGCTGTCTCTGCCTCTCATGCTCTCTGATGCCTTTTCAGTCCCCCATCTCCTGTGCTGTCTCTGCCTCTCATGCTCTCTGATCCCTTTTCGGTCCCCCATCTCCTGTGCTCTCCCTGCCTCCTGTGCGGTCTCTGCCTCCCGTGTAGTCTCTGCCTCTTGTGCTCTCTTTTCCCTTTTCAGTCCCCATCTCCTGTGCTGTCTCTGCCACTCATGCTCTCTGATCCCTTTTCAGTCCCCGATCTCCTGTGCTGTCTCAGCCTCTCATGCTCTCTGATCCCTTTTCAGTCCCCGATCTCCAGTGCTGTCTCTGCCTCTTGTGCTCTCGGATACCTTTTCAGTACCCCATCTCCTGTGCTGTCTCTGCCTCTCATGCTCTCTCATGCCTTTTCAGTCCCCCATCTCCTGTGCGGTCTCTGCCTCCTGTGCTGTCTCTGCCTCTCATGCTCTCTGATCCCTTTTCGGTCCCCCATCTCCTGTGCTCTCCCTGCCTCCTGTGCGGTCTCTGCCTCCCGTGTAGTCTCTGCCTCTTGTGCGCTCTGTTCCCCTTTCAGTCCCCATTTCCTGTGCTGTCTCTGCCTCTCATGCTCTCTGATCCCTTTTCAGTCCCCCATCTCCTGTGCTGTCTCTGCCTCTCATGCTCTCTGATGCCTTTTCAGTCCCCCATCTCCTGTGCTGTCTCTGCCTCTCATGCTCTCTTATCCCTTTTCGGTCCCCCATCTCCTGTGCTCTCCCTGCCTCCTCTGCTGCTTTCGTCTTGTCTTTCTTTTGGTGTCTCATCCTTCTTTGCCTGCTGTGCTGGCTCTGCCTCTAGTGCTGTCTCTGCCTCTTGTCCTCTCGGATACCTTTTCAGTCCCCCATCTCCTTTGCGGTCTCTGCCTCCTGTGCTGTCTCTGCCTCTTGTGCTCTCTGATCCCTTTTCGGTCCCCCATCTCCTGTGCTCTCCCTGCCTCTCATGCTCTCTCATGCCTTTTCAGTCCCCCATCTCCTGTGCTGTCTCTGCCTCTCATGCTCTCTGATCCCTTTTCGGTCCCCCATCTCCTGTGCTCTCCCTGCCTCCTGTGCGGTCTCTGCCTCCCGTGTAGTCTCTGCCTCTTGTGCTCGCTGTTCCCTTTTCAGTCCCCATCTCCTGTGCTGTCTCTGCCTCTCATGCTCTCTGATCTCTTTTCAGTCCCCCATCTCCTGTGCTGTCTCTGCCTCTCATGCTCTCTGATGCCTTTTCAGTCCCCCATCTCCTGTGCTGTCTCTGCCTCTCATGCTCTCTGATCCCTTTTCGGTCCCCCATCTCATGTGCTCTCCCTGCCTCCTGTGCGGTCTCTGCCTCCCATGTAGTCTCTGCCTCTTGTGCTCTCTGTTCCCTTTTCAGTCCCCATCTCCTGTGCTGTCTCCGCCTCTCATGCTCTCTGATCCCTTTTCAGTCCGCGATCTCCTGTGCTGTCTCTGCCTCTCATGCTCTCTGATCCCTTTTCAGTCCCCGATCTCCTGTGCTGTCTCTGCCTCTTGTGCTCTCGGATACCTTTTCAGTCCCCCATCTCCTGTGCTGTCTCTGCCTCTCATGCTCTCTGATGCCTTTTCAGTCCCCATCTCCTGTGCGGTCTCTGCCTCCTGTGCTGTCTCTGCCTCTCATGCTCTCTGATCCCTTTTTGGTCCCCCATCTCCTGTGCTCTCCCTGCCTCCTGTGCGGTCTCTGCCTCCCGTGTAGTCTCTGCCTCTTGTGCGCTCTGTTCCCCTTTCAGTCCCCATTTCCTGTGCTGTCTCTGCCTCTCATGCTCTCTGATCCTTTTTCAGTCCCCCATCTCCTGTGCTGTCTCTGCCTCTCATGCTCTCTGATGCCTTTTCAGTCCCCATCTCCTGTGCTGTCTCTGCCTCTCATGCTCTCTGATCCCTTTTCGGTCCCCCATCTCCTGTGCTCTCCCTGCCTCCTGTGCTGTCTCTGCCTCTCATGCTCTCTCCTTTTTCAGTCCCCCATCTCCTGTGCTGTCTCTGCCTCCCATGCGCTCTGATCCCTTTTCAGTCCCCCATCTCCTGTGCTGTTTCTGCCTCTCATGCTCTCTCCTTTTTCAGTCCCCCATCTCCCGTGCTGTCTCTGCCTCTCATGCTCTCTGATCCCTTTTCGGTCCCCCATCTCCTGTGCTCTCCCTGCCTCCTGTGCGGTCTCTGCCTCCAGTGTAGTCTCTGCCTCTTATGCTCTCTGTTCCCTTTTCAGTCCCCATCTCCTGTGCTGTGTCTGCCTCTCATGCTCTCTGATCCCTTTTCAGTCCCTCCATCTCCTGTGCTGTCTCTGTCTCTCATGCTCTCTGAGCCCTTTTCAGTCCCCCATCTCCTGTGCTGTCTCTGCCTCTCATGCTCTCTGATCCCTTTTCAGTCCCCCATCTCCTGTGCGGTCTCTGCCTCCTCTGCTGCTGCTTTCGTCTTTCCTTTGGTGTCTCGGCCTCCTCTGCTACCACTGCAGTCTCTGCTTCCCGTGCTGTTGCTGTCTCTTGTGCTGTCTCTGCCTCCTGTGCTGGCAGTTCCTGCTTCCATCTCAGCCTCCTGTGCTGTCTCCCTACTTCCATTACCTCCATGTCCACTCTTCCTCCTCCCAGTACTTACCTCATGAGGTCCCTGCCTCTGACACAGGACCTTCTTCTATTTCTTTAAATCCTGATAACTCCTCCCCCACACCCACATCACTCAGTTTAATTTTTCCTGCCTCCGGCAGGTTGGACTTTTTCTTCCTGGTGCGGGGCACTGGGGAGCACCGATTGCTGGCCCCCCGGGGGGGGCCTGTGTGGCGGGGCCCTCGGCTCCCTCAGGTGCGGCGCTGCTCCTGGGTCCCCTGCGGGGCTTGGGGTCACAGTTGAGCCAGATTGCCTTGGTCGGTTCTTTGCTGGGCTCTGGACCGCCGCATGAGTATTGTGTCCCGGGTCCTGCATGGCCCGGGGGAAGGTAAGGAGAGGGGAGGACTGTACTTGATGTTTTTCCCCTCTCCTGCTGGTTTTGCCATCTTGACTCCTTCGACAGGCCGTTTCTTCATGCTCCGTGTACACATCTTTATTGGAAATGATGGCAAGCACTTGGCAGTATGGGCTAGCCTTCCCTTTTGTTGTGAGGCCTCTCTGCTTCTTGCTGTGGGGTGACAGTGGCAGAGAGTCTTTGAAAGTGCGGGGCTCTGGTCTGTCGCAGGCATGTCTCATACCACCTGCTCCTCAGACACACACAGCCCAGGATGCACCGGATGTTAGCTGCATTCTCCGGTGGAAGGTAAGGAGAGGGGAGGACTGTGCTTGATGTTTTTCCCCTCTCCTGCTGGTTTGCCCATCTTGACTCCTTCAACAGGCCGTTTCCTCGTGCTCTGTGTACACATCTTTATTGGAAATTATGGCAATCACTTGGCAGTATGGGCTAGCCTTCCCTTTTGTTGTGAGGCCTCTCTGCTTCTTGTCGTGGGGTGACAGTGTCAGAGAGTCTTTGAAAGTGCGGGGGCTCTGTTCTGTCGCAGCCATGTCACATACCACCCGCTCCTCTGACACACACAGCCCAGGATGCACTGGATGTTAGCTGCATTCTTTGCGTGCAGCCTGTGAAAACGGCACAGATATGGACACGTCTGCTAGTGGCCGGAAGGGTAGTGGCCTGGCATAGTCGACGCTTCGGGTTCGAGTCTCAGCGGTGCTGACTCGGCCCTTCATCCTTCCTAGGCCGACGCATTGGAACCATTTAGAGCATGGGGCTACTAGCTACTTGATACAGGGCTCAAACCACCTCTCAGTCATGTGGCGAGTTAGTGGTGTGTTTGGGTCTGTGCTAGCCATGGACGCAGTCTCCTTGTCCTGTCCTCTTCCTCCGAACTGCGCGGGGGAAGGTCGAAGGAGATGATTTTCTTTTCCCTTGGCCGGCATGGAATTATAGAAAATGCATCATGGGAGTAACGGCCATGCAGGGGGTTCCCAGTGTCTCTTCTTTTAGGGCCTAGGTCCTCCGGTGCCGACGTGTTGCTTTCACGCCTCCTCTCAGACGCGGGGAGGTAATATGGCAGATGGTGGCACATGTCTGTGCTTAGAGGGGTTCTCAGAGCCCCTGGTGCCGGTGGAGGGGGATGTCCCTTCAGTGGGTTTTTCCAGTATAGGCATACCCCAGGTATGGGGTTGCCTTTGATGTCTGCTATCTGGGATGGATTGTTTTGCCCCGCTTTGTGACAGTACTCTGCCCTTTTGACCCCAGCCTGGTGGCTCCTCTGTCGGCTGAGGGGGCCATGGTCTGCTGGACTTCTGGGCTGTCCTGTATCTTCCTTTTGATAGGTCGGATCTTTTTGTGGGCTGACAAGCATGCTGTTATATTGCGGCGCAGGCCTGCTTCAATGTCCTGTGAATTTCCTCTGGTGCAGGTGCAGTGACTGGCGGTTTTCCCTGGCTCCTCGTCGTTATCTTCTCGGAGGTGTATGGGACCGGTAGGGTTCGGCTTCCTGGGTAATGGGCTCCTTCTGGAGGGGGGTATCGGTTTCCGTTCCTGTCTCCTCCTGTCCAGGTTTGCATGGTTAGGACTTGGGTAGCCAGCTCACGGTCCAAGTAGTTGGCCATGGGATCCGTTCTCTCCGAATGGTTGTTGTGGGTTACCGTCTTGCCCGTTCCTCTCCCTGTTCGGGGTCAAGTTTTCTACTCGCGGGTGTTCCTGGTCCCTATGCCTTCTAGGATGTGTCACCTGCTTATGGGTCTCAAGACCCTGCACTGCTTGTCCGGACGGAACGCTTCAATGTGGAGGCTTTGCGGAACGTACTCTGGATGTTGTGCAGGGGGGGATTGGATGAGATTTTCGGTTCCGAGTGCTCGCGTCCGGGGTGCAATTGGCTCCCGGAGTGTTCTCCATGCTGCTGGCTCCCCTGGTGGTGCATTTGCATCTGCAAGGAGTGCAGATTTTTTTTTCCCTACCTGGACGATTGGTTGGTCGAGGAGCCCTGTCGGCAGGCTATCCTGCCTCGTCTCCCTTTAGTCTGCCAGGCATTGTGGGACTGGGGTTTGCTAGTGAACTGGCGGAAGTCTCAGCTGGAGCCTTCTCAGGATCTAGTTTTCATTGGGGCACTGGTTTGCACCGGGATGGAGAGGGTGTTCCTGTCCCTAGGGAGGGTCCGTCGCTTGCTGGCTGCTCTGGGCTGGGTTCTCAGAAGGCAGTATGTCTTGGCTCGCCTGTTTCTGAAGTTACGGGGCACACGTGGCGTCTTGCGTGTTTTCTAGTTCCTTGGGCCCGTCTTCAGTTACGTCCCTGGTGTCTTATACTCTCTCCCGCTGGCTCCCGACGTCTCGGCTTTCGTAGTTTTGATGTCAGTGTCCCCAGCGCTGCGAGTCTCCCTGCTATGGTGGCGGGGGGTTCAAAGTCTACAGGCTGAGGTGTCCATGGTCCTTTCTCCTGTGGCCTCTCTTACTACCGACGGCAGCAGAATGGGTTGAGGGCTCTACATTGGGGGTTGTGAGATCTGGGGAGAGCCAGTGATAATCCAATTTGCGAGAGTTGGGCCATTATCCAAGCTCTGGTGTACTTCGAGGAGTTGCTGGACGGTCAGCGGTTTTGGTCCGAACGTACAATACATCGGCCTTGGCATATGTCAACTGCAAAAGGGGTTCCGGCCACTCCTTGAATGCTCTGACAGCGCTTATAGGCACCCGGGAGGAATCTCATCTGGTGTCTCTGGTGGCCTAACATATCAGAGGGGTGGACAATGCTCAAGCGGATCTTCTCAGACGCCGGTTTCACTCCTCTGCGGAACTGGTCCTGTCGGCCCAGGTCTTTGCGGTGACCTGTGTCAGATTAGGGTCCCCGGTTCTAGACCTGTTTGCATCCCCGGCCTCGGCAGAAGTTCCACTCTTCTGCTCTCGGTTTCAGGCCGAGGGGATTGGGGGATGGACGCCCTCTCTGTACAGTGGCCTTGGGGTTTTCCTTTATGCCTTTCTGCCTATTCCCCTTCTGCCCCGGGTGGTTTGGCGCATCAGAGTGTCCAGGGTGACTGTGTTGTTGTTAGCTCCGTTCTGGTCCCGCCGGAGTTGGCTCCCCTCTCTGTTGGAGCTTCGGTCCCAGGAACCTTGGCTGGTTCCGAGGTGGGCGTGTCCCCTTCAAGGGGATTTGCGGTTGGAAGTCCACCGGATGCAGTGCGCAGTGTGGCTATTGCTCAGTCTAGGTTATTATTTCGGGGGTTCTCAGATCCTGTAGTTGAGTCCATAATGGATGCTCTTGGACCTTCCACTCTGAAGGTGTTCGGCAGGCATTGGGGCAATTTCCGAGACTGGTATGGGTGGTCTGGGATCCCTCCCCTGCAGTCTGGCCTCCCTGCTATCCTTCAATTCCTCCAGGTGGGGTTTTGACAGGGGCCTGGCAGTTTTTTTTTCTCCAGGCATCGCTCTCAGTGGGCCTCCATTAAATTCCTTTTGGGGGACTCTGATGGTCACTTGGATGGGGAGGTGTTGGTGGGGAAGTTGCTCCAGGGTTTTTCTTCTTCCTGTCCTTGTGCTGATAAAGGGCCTCCCCCTTGGGATCTCCCTCTTGTATTACGGTTCCTTCAAGGGCCTCCTTTTGAGCCCATTTCCGAGATTAATATCAAACATTTTACACTGAAATCTGCTTTTCTTATTGCCCTCACTTCTGCCCGTATGCTTGGGGAGATTGGGGCTCTCTTATGTCACCGTCCTTTCCTGAGGGTGCTGCCGGACTCGGTGGTGCCGAGGTGTGGTCCGAAGTTTCTCCCTTAAGTTGTCTCTCGGTTTTCACACCTCTCAGGTTCTGGTTCTCCCTGACTTCTTTCATGATCCGAGAACACCTGAGGAGGTGGCTTGGCATAACATTGACGTCCGGCGGGACGTGTTGGAGTATTTGGCTAGGTTTGCTTTTTTCCACCAATCTGATAGTCTTCTGATTGCTTGTGGTCCGGCTGAGGCTGGGCATAAGGAATCTGTGGTTTCCATTTTCCGGTGGTTCCGGGTTGTGATCTCCAGGGCCTATGTGGCTTCTGGCCTGCCTGTGCCTGCGCACGATCAGGGGTGGTCCGCCAGGGGTTTGGCGGCTTCCTGGGCATATGCAAGGAGGGTTTTCTCTGCAAGAGATTTGTATGGCTGCCGCCTTGGCTGGTCTAGGCATTTTCATCAACCGCTATGGGTTGAGTTTCTCCCACTCGGGGGTTGGTTCCTTCGTGGTTGGAGTTTTGTCTGTGGGGATGTGAATTAAGTTATTGTGGGTGTGTGTTTTGCTGCTCTATTTTTGTCTCTGTTTCTCATTGGGACCTTTTCCCTGTTGCTGCTTTGGTATACCTCATGAGGTAAGTAATGGGACGAGGGAGAGTGGACGTGGAGGTAATGCTCTGATTACTTACCCGTAATCTTCATTACTCCTAGTCCCACACATCCTCGTCACAGTACTGACGACCCTCCTCACCCTCCCTGCGGGGAAGGTCCCATGCTCCGGCTTGGTAATATGAAACTGAGTGACATGGATGTGGGGGAGGAGTTATAGGGATTTAAAGAAATAGAAGAAGGTCCTGTGTCGGAGGCAGGGGCCTCATGAGGTAAGTACTGTGGCGAGGAAGAGTAGGACTGGGAGTAATGAAGATTACTGGTAAGTAATCAGAGCATCTCTGCCTCCTGTACTCTCTCTGCCTCCCGTGCTGTCTCTGCCTCTCATACTCTCTGATCCCTGTTCAGTCCCCCATCTCCTGTGCTGTTTCTGCCTCATGCTCTCTGATCCCTTTTCAGTCCCCCATCTCCTGTGCTGTCTCTGCCTCCCGTGCTCTCGGATCCCTTTTCAGTCCCTCATCTCCTGTGCTGTCTCTGCCTCTCATGCTCTCTGATCCCTTTTCAGTCCCCCATCTCCTGTGCTGTCTCTGACTCTCATCCTCTCTGATCCCTTTTCAGTCCCCCATTTCCTGTGCTGACTCTGCCTGTCATGCTCTCTGAACCCTTTTCAGTCCCCATCTCCTTTGCTGTCTCTGCCTCTCATGCTCTCTGATCCCTTTTCAGTCCCTCATCTCCTGTGCTGTCTCTGCCTCTCATGCTCTCTGATCCCTTTTCAGTCCCCGTCTCTGACTCTCATGCTCTCTGATCCCTTTTCAGTCCCCCATCTCCTGTGCTGACTCTGCCTGTCATGCTCTCTGACCCCTTTTCAGCCCCCCATCTCCTGTGCGGTCTCTGCCTCTCATGCTCTCTGGTCCATTTTCAGTCCCCCATCTCCTGTGCTGTCTCTGCCTCTCATGCTCTCTGATACCTTTTCAGTCCCCCATCTCCTGTGCGGTCTTTGACTCCTCTGTTGCTGCTTTCGTCTTTCTTTTGGTGTCTCGTCCTCCTCTGCTACCACTGCAGTCTCTGCCTCCTGTGCTGTCTCTGCCTCCCATGCTCTCTGATCCCTTTTCAGTCCCTTATCTCCTGTGCTGTCTCTGCCTCTCATGCTCTCTGATCCCTTTTCAGTCCCCCATCTCCTGGGCTGTCTCTGTCTCTCCTGCTCTGTGATCCCTTTTCACTCCCCCATCTCCTGTGCTCTCTCTGCCTCTCATGCTCTCTGATCCCTCTTCAGTCCCCCATCTCCTGTGCTGTCTCTGCCGCTCATGCTCTCTGATGCCTTTTCAGTCCCCCATTCCCTGTGCTGTCTCTGCCTCTCATGCTCTCTGTTCTCTTTTCAGTCCCCCATCTCCTGTGCTGTCTCTGCCTCTCATCCTGTCTGATCCCTTTTCAGTTCCCCCCATCTCCTGTGCTGTCTCTGCCTCTAATGCTCTCTGATCCCCGTTCAGTCCCCCATCTCCTGTGCTGTCTCTGCCTCATGCTCTCTGATCCCTTTTCAGCCCACCGTCTTCTGTGCGGTCTCTGCCTCTCATGCTTTCTGATCCCTTTTCAGTCCCCCATCCATACATGCCAACCCTCCCGATTTAGGCGGGAGACTCCCGATTTTTCAGCGAAAAATCGGGCTATTTTTCACTGTCTCCCGCCTGAAATAGCTGTAACCCCAATGCATTCCTATGGGGAATTGTTGGTCTCCCGATTTCCCTTTGGAAATCTCCCTCCCAGCTGTGTCTGAATGTTGGCATGTATGCCCATCTCCTGTGCTGTCTCTGCCTCTCATGCTCTCTGATCCCTTTTCCATAGCTCTCAACCATTTGTGTTGCAAAGGCGGGTGAAAACACCCGATTTTATTTTTGGCGGGTGAGAGGCCCATTGAAACGAATGGGCATGCTGGAGGCTTGGCGGGTGAGGCAGCTGTTTACAAGGCGGGTGACACCCGCCAAAAGCGTATGAGTTGAGAGCTATGCCTTTTCAGTCCCCCATCTCCTGTGCTGTCTCTGCCTCTCATGCTCTCTGATCCCTTTTCAGTCCCCCATCTCCTGTGTGGTCTCTGCCTCCTCTGCTGCTGTTTTCGTCTTTCTTTTGGTGTCTCGTCCTCCGCTGCTACCACCGCAGTCTCTGCCTCCTGTGCTGTCTCTGCCTCTTGCTCTCTGATCCCTTTTCAGTCCCCATCTCCTTTGCTGTCTCTGCCTCTCATGCTCTCTGATCCCTTTTCAATCCCTCATCTCCTGTGCTGTCTCTGCCTCTCATGCTCTCTGATCCCTTTTCAGTCCCCCATCTCCTGTGCTGTCTCTGCCTCTCATGCTCTCTGATCCCTTTTCAGTCCCCCATCTCCTGTGCTGTCTCTGCCTCATGCTCTCTGATCCCTTTTCAGTCCCCTGTCTCCTGTGCTGCCTCTGCCTCCTGTGCTGTCTCTGCCTCCAGTGCTGTCTCTGCCTCTTGTGCTCTCTGAAGCCTTTTCAGTCCCCCCATCTCCTGTGCTGTCCCTGCCTCTCATGCTCTCTGATCCCTTTTCAGTCCCCCATCTACTGGGCGGTCTCTGCCTCCTGTGCTGCTGTTTTTGTCTTTCTTTTGGTGTCTCGTCCTCCTCTGCTACCACTGCTGGCTCTTCCTCCTGTTCTGCCTCTGCCTCTTGTGCTCTCTGTAACTGCTTCCAGCTCTGCCTCCTGTGCGGTCTCTGCCTCTCATGCTTTCAGATCCCTTTTCAGTCCCCCATCTCCTGTGCAGTCTCTGCCTTCTGTACTGGCAGTTCCTGCTTCAATCTCTGCCTCCTGTGTTGTCTCTGCCTGTTGTGCTCTCTGATCCCCTTTCAGTCCCCCATCTCCTGGCGGTCTCTGCCTCCGGTGCTGTCTCTGCCACTTGTGCTCTCTGATCCCTTTTCAGTCCCCCATCTCCTGTGCGATCTCTGCCTCCTCTACTGCTGCTTTCGTGTTTCTTTTGGTGTCTCGTCCTCCTCTGCTAACACTGTAGTCTCTGCCTCCTGTGCTGTCTCTGCCTCCTGTGCTGTCTCTGCCTCCTGTGCTGTCTCTGCCTCCTGTGCTGTCTCTGCCTCTTGTGCTGTCTCTGCCTCCTGTGCTGGCTGTTCCTGCTTCCATCTCTGCCTCCTGTTCTGTCTCTGATCCCTTTTCAGTCCCCCATCTCCTGTGCTGTCTCTGCCTCTCATGCTCTCTGATCCCCCTTCAGTCCCCCATGTCCGGTGCTGTCTCTGCCTCTCATGCTCTCTGATCCCTTTTCAGTCCCCCATCTCCTGTGCTGTCTCTGCCTCTCATGCTCTCTGATCCCCCTTCAGTCCCCCATCTCCTGTGCTGTCTCTGCCTCCTCTGCTGCTGCTGCTTTTTTCGTATTTCTTTTGGTGTCTCGTCCTCCTCTGCTACCCCTTTAGTCTCTGCCTCCCGTGCGGTCTCTGTCTCCTGTACTCACTTCTCATTCTTCAGTCCAGATGTCGCCCTCATGTTTCTGGCCCTGGCCTGGTGGCGTGTTTACATTCCTTAAATCCAAGCCAAGGAAGGGCCACTTGCTTTTCTTTCTACCACTCCTATGTCAGCAGCATATATGATGGCATGTAGACCCAGTATTCAGCTCTGGGCATATTGCCTTACTTTTGCAAACAGTATTGCAGCTTCAGCCATTGATGGGGGTTCAGCCTTCACTGTGGGTCTGCACCCCGGCCTCTCTAACTGGCATTAGATCACCTTGTGCCCGGGTGCTAACGATGGCTTGCGCCTGGACTCGCTTGCTACACTGCTTATAACTAAGTATAAAATAAGCATAGATCGGTGCCCACCCCTCCCCGCCTCCCCCCCGATTCTTCAGTCCCCACTTGAAACCCCGTCCCTATAACCCAACCCAGCTGTAAACATAGGGGTGCGAGCCAACCCGAAAATAGAATAGATGCCAGCTCCTTCCTGCCAAGGAGATGGTCCTCCCCCCTTCCTGCCGCAGGAGATGGGCCTCCCCCCTTCCTGCCGCAGGAGATGGGCCTCCCCCTTCCTGCCGCAGGAGATGGGCCTCCCCCCTTCCTGCCACAGGAGATGGGCCTCTCCCCTTCCTGCCACAGGAGATGGGCCTCTCCCCTGAGTGCCTACCGTTGCCAGCCCCCCAATGGACCACAGGCACCAAGGTGGACTTCGAAAGGGGACCCCTAAGCATAAAATGAGAAATGAACATTAATGACTAAACCATTTAGCACTGCTATTCTCCCCCCCCATCATCTCATTAGTTGTGTCAAGAGTATCCAACGGAAAGAAAGTCTCAGGAGTGATCTCCATCATCTCATTAGTTGTGTCAAGAGTATCCAACGGAAAGAAAGTCTCAGGAGTGATCTCCATCATCTCATTAGTTGTGCCAAGAGAATCCAACGGAAAGAAAGTCTCAGGAGTGATCTCCATCATCTCATTAGTTGTGTCAAGAGTATCCAACGGAAAGAAAGTCTCAGGAGTGATCTCCATCATCTCATTAGTTGTGTCAAGAGTATCCAACGGAAAGAAAGTCTCAGGAGTGATCTCCCTCATCTCATTAGTTGTGTCAAGAGTATCCAATGGAAAGAAAGTCTCAAGAGTGATCTCCCTCATCTCCAGAGCTGTGATTAAAGGACCAAATGGGAAGGTTGCACCTCAAGTGATTTTCCTCATCCCAGTTGTTGTGTCAAAGAGACTTAAGAGCGAAGAACATAAGTCTCTCTCAACAATCGATTCTCAAGAGGGACATTTAGGCTAGAGAGCCTCATGGGAACGGTCTCCTTTCTCAGAGTCTTAGAAGGAATCCAGGACACTATGGGAACAGCTTACCTTGTTCTCATTGACAAGAGAAAGATAAAGAAAGTCAAGGAATAACTGTACATTGGAAGCAAAAGGAGTGCATGGCCTTTAAACAAGTCTGGCTTGTTGTCCCATAGGACTCTGGAGTGAGGACGGTGCCGTTGCTTCTGTGACGACTCTGCCTCTCGGTGCCACTGCGCCCGCCGGAGTCAGACCAGGTGGGCGCAGCGGACCCGGCAGGCAGACTCGTAGTGTGGCGGTCCAGAAACAAGGGTGCCAGTGAGCTTACCAGCACCCATGCTTCTGGAGCACCACACTGTTAATGAGGCCCAATGTCTTTTATTAGTGGTAGGGTTAGAGTAGGCTTGTTTGGACAGAGGATGGAGTTAGTGAGTTTGACAACCACCCTGACGATGAGCACCCAAGTTATTCTTTAGTTAGGTTGGGAAGACCCTTTGGCAATAGGGAAGAGAGGTTTTTTCCATTATTATTTAAATAAAGATTATTGAACATGCCACCCCTTTATCCGACTCCTTCCTCCAGCATGCCGTAGTGGCCACTGTTATATATTGTAATGGCAACATCTTCCCCAGCTATTGTGCCACTTCTGTGATTTACAAACTATTACATTACATAATCTAAACAGCACTTTGTTCACAGCTCATTCTTGTGGATCTGAGAGCCAAGCTCAGACTTCTAGCTTGGCTCGCCCTACGGATTGTGTGGTTTTTCCACCTCTCGAGACATTCTGCTGTTCTGAGGCGCAGAGTTTCCCTCTGCTCTTGAACTGCAGAGAGAAGGCTGCTGAGCCACAGGGAAGCGGCATAGAGGTTCTCTCTGCTCTTGTACTGCAGAGAGAAGGCTGCTGAGCCACAGGGAAGCTGCTGCTGCTCTGAGGCGTAGAGCTTGTCTCTGCTCTTGCCCTGCAGAGAGAAGGCTGCTGAGCCACAGGGAAGCTGCTGCTGCTCTGAGGCGCAGAGTTTCCCTCTGCTCTTGTACTGCAGAGAGAAGGCTGCTGTGCCACTCGGAAGCTGATGCTGCTCTGAGGCGCAGAGTTTCCCTCTGCTCTTGCACTGCAGAGAGAAGGCTGCTGAGCCAGAGGGAAGCGGCATAGAGGTTCTCTCTGCTCTTGCACTGCAGAGAGAAGGCTGCAGGCCATAGGGAAACTGCTGCTGCTCTGAGGCATAGAGGTTCTCTCTGCTCTTGCACTGCAGAGAGAAGGCTTCTGAGCCACTGTGAAGCTGCTGCTGCTCTGAGGCGTAGAGGCTCTCTCTGCTCTTGCCTCCTCCACAGGGGCCTGCAGCCATAGGTCCCCACCACTGTTTGCGGAGGGGCCCCACTGCAGTAAGTAACAGGGATTAAGTGAAGCGGAGCCAAGAACATGTATGGTGTTGCGTTGGAGCACACAATACGCTACTGATGCATAGAATTAAAGTACTGTGTGGTGTGAGGAGTGTGAGAAACCAAAGGGTTCTCACTCCTACTGCCCTTGCACACTCTATGCAGGTGGCCAGGGAAAGCCCATCGCCATTGGATCCTGACCGTGGGGGCTGGGGAATGATGGAGGATCATCTGGCTGGAGGACCCTTGGGGATGGGAAGTGAGGTACCTTTGTGCGAGACATGGTATCCACCTTTTTCTCAGGATAGTCAACCTGATCTTCCCCTGACATTTATGGGTCACTGTAAATGTATTCCACTTCTCTCCCCCTTTAAGAATGTATGACAATAGGTAGACTAAGACGAAGCAACTAGGAGCTATGAAGATTACCTCCATTACCCATTCCCGTACTGGGACGAAGAAGAGGCCTGAAGGTCAGACATGTCCCACCAATTCACTTAATTAGGCCAGGCAAGGCAAGCCCTTAACCATCACCTGTATCCTGTTATCCGGGGCTACATGCAGAACAGAGAGTACGGGACAGAGTATGAGACAGAGCATGGGTCGGAGTACAAACAGGAGAACCAGAGTGGATGCCGAAGGAGAGGAGGAGCCCAGATGCCAAGACGCCAGAGGAAACCCTTGGGATGCCGCTGGCCTGTACATGCGGATCCGAAGCTAGCAGCAAGCACTGCATTAAGGCGGAGGCAGAGCTCCATACATTAGCCGGCGAGTGCGAAGAGAATCACCCGGCTATTTGGCGGTCCCTCGGGAGGACGAAACAAAGCAAAGGAGCTGCCAAGACTGGGTAAGTGTCGGGGACACTTATAATACCCGGGGCACTCAAAGGAGGAAGTACAGATAATAGCGGTTAATGCAATACGACCAAATTGAATGAAACTGAACACGTTACTACTACTGAATACCAAAACTGAATGAAATATATTGAATCAAATGAAATAAGTGAAAGTAACTTCCTGCATTAAACAAAATGGATCAAGTTACTTTTTATTGAACATCGAACTGAACAAAATAAGTAAAAGCAACAGATCACAATGAACGAAAAGGACCACGTTGCTCATATTGAACTGAATGAAAACAAGTGAAAATAACCGTTTTGAATATCATATTGAATGAGCTGAACAAATCTCACATTTATTGAACACTATTTGGAATACTGCAAGTAAGATGACCTTTCTTTTGAACACAGAACTGAAAGATGGAAACCAAGAGATATTTGATTTTATTGAAAGCAACACAGATTACAAACTGAACTATTCATATGAATGCAATGGTGCAAGATGAACCAGCTTTGATGAACATTAAAGTAAAAGTCCAAAGAAAGCTACATATAAAGAAAGAAACAAATGTTTTAAGTTGTGAAGCTGAACTTTTTAAGGAACTGGCTACTAAGTCTAATAATGAGCTTTGAAGGAGACCTGGAAGTTCCTGGTTGCTTGACCTGTAATGGGTGGACCCTGTGGTCTGAAACTGCTCCTTGACCAGAGAACTCCTTTATGCCAACAAGGAAGCTTTCTGCGGTGAAAGCAGCAAGTCGACACTTGATAACCATCAGACTAGCCGTGGTGAAAGCAGGAAATGGACACTTGATAACCATCAGACTTGCTGTGGTGAAAGCAGGAAATCGACTCTTGATGACCATCAGACTTGCTGTGGTGAAAGCAGGAAATCGACTCTTGATAACCATCAGACTTGCTGTGGTGAAAGCAGGAAATCGACTCTTGATAACCACCAGACTTGCTGTGGTGAAAGCAGGAAATGGACACTTGATAACCATCAGACTTGCTGTGGTGAAAGCAGGAAATGGACTCTTGATAACCATCAGACTTGCTGTGGTGAAAGCAGGAAATTGACACTTGATAACCATCAGACTTGCTGTGGTGAAAGCAGGAAATGGACACTTGATAACCATCAGACTTGCTGTGGTGAAAGCAGGAAATGGACTCTTGATAACCATCAGACCTGTGTAAGTCCAGTGGAAAGACTCAAAGCCTCAAGATATTCCCTTTTGATATTGGCTTTAAGCTTGGGGAAGGGACCACCAAGCTTTGGTGCCCTGAAACTGTGTTGCCTTGGAACTTTGTTGAACTCGGTGAAGGGCACACTAACCTTTATACTACTGTATTTCCTCACACATTCAAAGGAGGACAGATTGAACTTTGTGGTGAATGTAATGGCATTTGGGAGCAAAAGGCTGACGAGCAAGTCAGAGCTGGAAGTAGCTCAGAACGTTATGTTTGGAACACTATTTGAGTTATGGTTGATGTCCCTACACACATGATTGTATTAGTTGAGGGGACAGGTGTAGGATTTAGACGCAGATAGATTTTTATGTTGAACCTACTGCCACTGATGTTTCTTCGTTTCTTTAGGTCGGGTAATCCCGCCTTAGTATAGGGCAAGTGAGGTCTTACTCCATCCTGACTTTTATTTCATAAAATATTGTTCATTGTTCCTTTGAATCTGTTGACTGTGTCTCCTTCCATGATGCCAACCTCCCAGGAGTCAGAAATTGTCATGTTTTTGGTTAAACACATTTATTAAATATAAATGGGTTGGGTAAGTCCCTCTCTGGCCCTATTCTAAAGAAGAACGTCCCTACTTAGAAACCAAAAACGAAGGATCTGTCTTGTCAGGATGTCGATTACTGAAAAGCCGTCCTTCTGTCCAAAACGTCCTCTCTTGACCCTCACGCTACAAATAAAACCACACAGGGGTGCAAGGACATGTCTTTAACTTGATTTGGCAAAAGTATAAGAATAAATCCAAAGGAAATGTTCTCCAAGGTAAAGACCCTTGCCCAGAGGGTGGTCCCCTTCCCCTGGATTCTTAAATAGGATGGCACACATGTCTCTTTAGCCAACAGCTCCTTTGTGTTTTTACTGAACTCACAATGTTTCTTTTATTTTTATTTATTTTATTGAGCATGTGTTCGGCGCTTTACACAACAGAATTGTGTTTCAAAGCCCCACAAGGCCAAATGGGAAGGGAACAGGGGAGTAATGACAATGGCAAAACAGTGAAATACACTCATGGTCCTACTAGGCTTTGTGGCATTCGACTGTGCAAGTGCAGTGAGGAGAAGTGCAGGAGACAGGGAGGGAGGGCGGGGGGTGCAGAGGAGTGGGCAAGTGCTGGTGGAGGGACCAGGGGGGAAGTGCTAAGGGAAGCCAAGGAGGAGAACCTCAGGCTAAGTGCTAGTGCAAGGCGACTCCCAAGTGTGGGATGCAGAGCCGCCAAGCAGTGGCCCGCAAGGGCAGTGCAGTGGGGGGTGTGGGTGAGGTGCTGGTATCGACTGGGAAGAAGGGCCTGGAATCCTGTGAGATAAATGAGGATCTGGCCACCAGTCAACGCGGCAGTGGGGTGATTAGCAGAGAAGGTGAAGGGGGAATGAGGTAGAGAACAGCAGATTTTTTAGCAGTTTCTGGAACTTAAGGAGGTCCGGCTCAAGTCTGAGAGGGGCAGAGAGGCTGCTCCAAAGGGAAGCAGCAGCCGAGGACAGAGACCTGCCCCACACTCTCTGCTTGGAGAAGCGTCTGACCCTCAGAGAGTTGCAGTTAGAGCGTGTAGGGCTCTATCAGGGGAGTATTTAGGGAGTGAGAGATGGAGATAGCGTGGTCCTAGGCCCCAGAAGACCTTGTGGATAATACAGAGGGTTTTGAATCTGATCCTTGCAGCCACTGGGAACCAGTGGAGAGATTTTAGGGCTGAAAAAATACAGTCCCTGGGCTTGAGGCCAAGGATAAGTCTTGCAGCCCTATTCTGGATTAGCTGGAGGGGGCGTAAGGAGGAAAGAGGGAGATTGAGAAAGAGACTGTTTCAGCAGTCCAACCTAGAGAGGACCAGAGCTCTGGAGACATTGAGTTGTTAGGGGAAGGTGGGGAACAGCTCCTGTTTAAGGAATACGTTCTATAACAGTCTTTCTGTAGTATTTCTTTTAACTTTGCAGACCCCCTGGTATACTCTCCTGCCAGAAATATTTATGCAATTTCAGCTGCCTGGTGTACTCTCCTGCCAGGACTTTCCGTATAGTATTTTTCAGATTACCTGGTATACTCCCCTGCCGTGAACCTTTATTCAATTTCAGCTGCCTGGTGTACTCATCTGCCAGGACTTGTTATGAGGTTCACAGTTCTTTGGCTATACCACAATACCATGGGTTCTACGTGATTTCGCCGCCTGATTTTACATCGTGGGACTTTTCATCGCCACCCTTTCATCGCCAATTATTTATTATTTTTTTTTTATGGGGGGCTGCGCCCCCCTAAACCGCCCCTTACTTAAATAAACATACCCCAACCCGCACAAACACCCCCCCCTAAAAAAAATTTGAAAAAAAAAAATTTGGCGATGAAAAGTCCCACGATGTAAAATCAGGAGACGAAATGCGTGTATACCAATACCATGAGGTGCTTGGTATATCTGTATATGATAACATTTGCTCAAACCTTTCCCCATACTGGCATCTCGTGCATTTGTACTTGATTGGGGTTTGCCTTTGTACTTTACCTTGACTGCATTCAAACAAACTTCTGGCATTTTCTGCATCAGCAATTTTGTACCATTCAAACATTTGTTGGTGCGCTTGTGGAACGCCCGGGGTCACCAGCTGATTTGGGCAGACTCACCAGTTCCTTCCAGAATCTCTGATCCTGCTGTGTGGTTCCTTCATCCACTTAACACTCTGGAATATGCAGACGTTCTTCCAGCCTCCTGTGCAGCTCCACTGTCACACGCCGGCTTTCCTTTTTGGGTCAGACTGGAGAACACTGTCTCTTCAAGCGGCTCAACATCCAGGAGCTCCTAAGTGGCTCCCAGTATCATCACAGCCCTTCTTGCTCAAACGCAGCATTTCTCCTCCTGACCTGGCAGTCTTCTCCGTCCCACCACCTCTGTCCGTGTGCCTCGCATTCATGAGCCTCAGCATGGGGTTCAACATCTTCTCCTGCGCTGCTCGATTCAGTTGTGCGGTGCCATCTTTAAATGTCCCAAGCGCTGAAGACTTGGAAAAACAACGAGCCTGCCTGTCACTTTACACAAACTCCCTCATCCTCCTCCTCGTCTCAGCACCTGGGTGGTGTCACTTTACCAAACTCCCTCATCCTCCTCCTCGTCTCAGTACCTGGGTGGTGTCACTTTACCAAACTCCCTCATCCTCCTCCTCGTCTCAGCACCTGGGTGGTGTCACTTTACACAAACTCCCTCATCCTCCCACTCGTCTCAGCACCTGGGTGGTGTCACTTTTCACAAACTCCCTTATTCTTGTCTCAGTAGCTGGGTGGTGTCACTTTACAGAAACTCCCTCATCCTCCCCTTCGTCTCAGCACCTGGGTGGTTATGGGTGTTTGAGTCCATGGATGTCAATGGACTTTTTTAGAAGGTTTTTCTCAGAGATGTCACATAAAGTCACCTCAGAAACAAAAGGTGTTATGCGTGAGTTGTGCGTGTTTGGGGCAAAGGTGGGGGCCTGACCAGCATGACTATAGGCCATTAATTATAAGAACTCTGCTATTACAGGGTCTTCTTCACGTGAAAGGGGGGAATACCATGTATCATTCGATGGGTTCAGGGTATCTCCACGGTAATGGTCTCCTCCCATGTGATCCTCCCTCATATAGTCAGCCCCAGGGTCGGGATCGGGTAGTGGCTGCCACCCCCTGGCCACATGGGAGGAGGTCACTGCCGGGAAAACAGGGATGAGTCCATCCGATTCACCACAGTGGATGCAGTTTAAGGCCCAATGTCCTGCACAGTGATGTCTGCATGGGTCATTGATCTCACATGGACCCTTGCATGGTCCCTTCACTGCCAGAAGCACAAGGACACAAGATCTGTCTTTTTGCTTTTCTTTTAGGAATATGCAGCCATAGTCCAAGTGTGTTCACCTGTCCCCTACCCCTGCACCACCGTGTCTCCAGCCTGAGGGTGGAGCACCTCCATGTCTCCAGCCTGAGGGTGGAGCCCTCCACGTCTCCCTCCTGAGGGTGGAGCACCTCCATGTCTCCATCCTGAGGCGGGAGCACCTCCATGTCTCCAGCCTGAGGGTGGAGCACCTCCACGTCTCCCTCCTGAGGGTGGAGCACCTCCACGTCTCCCTCCTGAGGGTGGAACACCTCCATGTCTCCAGCCTGAGGGTGGAGCACCGCCATGTCTCCATCCTGAGAGTGGAGCACCTCCATTTTCCCTCCTGAGAGTGGAGCACCTCCATGTCTCCATCCTGAGGGTGGAACACCTCCATGTCTCCATCCTGAGGGTGGAGCACAGCGTGAGTCTTCATGTTGATTCGCTTCTAGAGATATTTAGCCATGTGGTGCACATCTTTTACCATGTCCTCTTCTCTCTCACAGGTAGTGTGGACGCTCTCTGCTGCTGCTATCCTGAAGACCATGGCCGTCCTCATCATGGGCATCCTGCTCCACCTCTCCGCCTACGCCCTCTGTGATATCCTCTTCAACTCCTTCGTGGCTTGCCCTCTCCTGAGGTTTTACCCCTTTGGGATTCTCAGCTACATCTGGTTCTTGGCTTCTCTCAAATTCCCCCTACTTCTGGGCATAGCTTGGAGGTTCAGTGGTAAGTGGTGGCACACCAGGGAGGACTTCAGGAGTAGGGCCCTCTCCCTATGCCTCGTGGTGCTCTCCTTCACACCGGCAGTCTATGGAACCGCCAGACTCCTCATCTTCTGGGCACCGGTGGAGGTGCACTCTGGGTGGCTCTTGTCACTGCCAGCAGCCCTAGCCTCTGGGATAGCCTGCTGGATCTGGGGCCTCTTGCTGACTTGTGGGTCCCAGGTGGGACCACTCCAGGATGGACAAAGGGAGAAGAGAGGCCTCAAGACCTGGGTGGCCATTGGCCGGCTGTGGCGATACTCCAAGGATGACATGGCGTACCTAGCAGGGGCGTTCCTCTTCCTGACCTTCGCTGTAGTCGGTGAGTGCAAGTGAGTGAGTGTGTGTGTGTGTGTGTCTGCGAGTTCCTGTCTGTATATCTCTTTATGGAGAAGTGAGAGGACTATTCTTGACATTGCATCACTGCACAATACAAATTCATTAAAGGAACCATTTCAATCATATTCATAAACAGTGAACCAAACCGACACAAGAAAAGCATTTTAAAAAATGCAATGAAAGCAACATTCATTATAAGGAAATAAAGATGGGATGCAACTCGAACTATGGATAAGCATAATAAAACACGAGTTGTGAGAGCCTTCTGGAATTCCAACTTAATAGGTGGAATTCGGTAGGCAGGGATAGAATTCCAGGCCCAGGGGACATTGGCAGAGAAGGCCTGGTCAGAAAGGCACAGCTAAACATTGGGATAGTGTTTGTAAGACTGTCAGTGCTCCTGGGGAGTCTTGAACCTCAGGAAATGTTCAGCCTAGCTGCTAAATAAGCAGGATTTCCCAGTACCGCTGCCTTCTAAGTAATGGAGCAGATCTTGCAGCGTGCAGTCCAGCTGCTGAATAAGCAGGATTTCCCAGTACCGGTGCTTTCTAAGTAATGGAGCAGATCTTGCAGCGTGCAGTCTAGATGCTAAATAAGCAGGATATCCCAGTACCGCTGCTTTCTAAGTAATGGAGCAGATCTTGCAGAGTGCAGTCTAGCTGCTGAATAAGCAGGATTTCCCAGTACCGCTGCTTTCTAAGTAATGGTTCAGATCTTGCAGCGTGCAGTCCAGCTGCTGAATAAGCAGGATTTCCCTGTACTTCTGCTTTCTAAGTAATGGAGCAGATCTTGCAGCGTGCAGCCTAGCTGCTAAATAAGCAGGATTTCCCAGTACCGCTGCCTTCTAAGTAATGGAGCAGATCTTTCAGCGTGCAGTCTAGCTGCTAAATAAGCAGGATTTCCCAGTACCGCTGCTTTCTAAGTAATGCAGCAGAGCTTGCAGCGTGCAGTCCAGCTGCTAAATAAGTAGGATTTCCCAGTACCGCTGCTTTCTAAGTAATGGAGCAGATCTTGCAGCGTGCAGTCCAGCTGCTAAATAAGCAGGATTTCCCAGTACCGCTGCTTTCTAAGTAATGGAGCAGATCTTGCAGCCTAGCTGCTAAATAAGCAGGATTTCCCAGTACCGCTGCTTTCTAAGTAATGGAGCAGATCTTGCCGCGTGCAGCCTAGCAGCTAAATAAGCAGGATTTCCCAGTACCGCTGCTTTCTAAGTAATGGAGCAGATCTTGCAGCGTGCAGTCCAGCTGCTAAATAAGTAGGATTTCCCAGTAGTGCTGCTTTATTAGTAATGGTGCAGATCTTGCAGTGCGCATTCCAGCTGCTAAATAAGCAGGATTTCCCAGTACTGCTGCTTTCTAAGTAATGGAGCAGATCTTGCAGTGTGCAGCCTAGCTGCTAAATAAGCAGGATTTCCCAGTACCGCTGCTTTCTAAGTAATGGAGCAGATCTTGCAGCGTGCAGTCTAGCTGCTAAATAAGCAGGATTTCCCAGTACCGCTGCTTTCTAAGTAATGGAGCAGATCTTGCAGCGTGCAGCCTAGCTGCTAAATAAGCAGGATTTCCCAGTACCGCTGCTTTCTAAGTAATGGAGCAGATCTTGCAGCGTGCAGTCTAGCTGCTAAATAAGCAGGATTTCCCAGTACCGCTGCTTTCTAAGTAATGGAGCAGATCTTGCAGCGCGCAGTCCAGCTGCTAAATACGCAGGATTTCCCAGTACTGCTGCTTTCTAAGTAATGGAGCAGATCTTGCAGAGTGCAGTCTAGCTGCTAAATAAGCAGGATTTCCCAGGACCGCTGCTTTCGAAGTAATGGAGCAGATCTTGCAGCGTGCAGTCTAGCTGCTAAATAAGTAGGATTTCCCGGTACGGCTGCTGTCTAAGTAATAGAGCAGATCTTGCAGCGTGCAGTCTAGCTGCTAAATAAGCAGGATTTCCCAGTACCGCTGCTTTCTAAGTAATGGAGCAGATCTTGCAGCGTGCAGTCTAGCTGCTAAATAAGCAGGATTTCCCAGTACCGCTGCTTTCTAAGTAATGGAGCAGATCTTGCAGTGTGCAGTCTAGCTGCTGAATAAGCAGGATTTCCCAGTACCGCTGCTTTATTAGTAATGGAGCAGATATTGCAGCGTGCAGTCTAGCTGCTGAATAAGCAGGATATCCCAGTACCGCTGCTTTCTAAGTAATGGAGCAGATATTGCAGCTTGCAGTCTAGCTGCTAAATAAGCAGGATTTCCCAGTACCGCTGCTTTCTAAGTAATGGAGCAGATCTTGCAGTATGCAGTCCATCTGCAAAAATAAGCAGGATTTCCCCGTACTGCTGCTTTCTAAGTAATGGAGCAGATCTTGCAGCGTGCAGTCCAGCTGCTAAATAAGCTGGATTTCCCAGTACTGCTGCTTTCTAAGTAATGGAGTAGATCTTGCAGCGCACAGTCCAGCTGCTAAATAAGCTGGATTTCCCAGTACTGCTGCTTTCTAAGTAATGGAGCAGATCTTGCAGTGTGCAGCCTAGCTGCTAAATAAGCAGGATTTCCCAGTACCGCTGCTTTCTAAGTAATGGAGCAGATCTTGCAGCGTGCAGTCTAGCTGCTGAATAAGCAGGATTTCCCAGTACCGCTGCTTTCTAAGTAATGGAGCAGATCTTGCAGCGTGCAGTCTAGCTGCTGAATAAGCAGGATATCCCAGTACTGCTGCTTTCTAAGTAATGGAGCAGATATTGCAGCGTGCAGCCTAGCTGCTAAATAAGCAGGATTTCCCAGTACCGCTGCTTTCTAAGTAATGGAGCAGATCTTGCAGCGTGCAGTCCAGCTGCTAAATAAGTAGGATTTCCCAGTACTGCTGCTTTCTAAGTAATGGAGCAGATCTTGCAGCATGCAGTCTAGCTGCTAAATAAGCAGGATTTCCCTGTACTGCTGCTTTATTAGTAATGGAGCAGATATCACAGCGTGCAGCTTAGCTGCTAAATAAGCAGGATTTCCCAGTACTGCTGCTTTCTAAGTAATGGAGCAGATCTTGCAGCGTGCAGTCTAGCTGCTGAATAAGCAGGATTTCTCAGTACTGCTGCTTTCTAAGTAATGGAGCAGATCTTGCAGTGTGCAGTCTAGCTGCTGAATAAGCAGGATTTCCCAGTACTGCTGCTTTATTAGTAATGGAGCAGATCTTGCAGCATGCAGTCCAGCTGCTAAATAAGCAGGATTTCTCAGTACCGTTGCTTTATTAGTAATGGAGCAGATCTTGCAGCGTGCAGTCCAGCTGCTAAATAAGAAGGATTTCCCAGTACCGCTGATTTCTAAGTAATGGAGCAGATATTGCGGCGTGCAGCCTAGCTGCTAAATAAGCAGGATTTCCCAGTACCGCTGCTTTCTAAGTAATGGAGCAGATATTGTAGCTTGCAGTCTAGCTGCTGAATAAGCAGGATATCCCAGTACCGCTGCTTTCTAAGTAATGGAGCAGATATCGCAGCATGCAGCTTAGCTGCTAAATAAGCAGGATTTCCCAGTACTGCTGCTTTATTAGTAATGGAGCAGATCTTGCAGTGCGCATTCCAGCTGCTGAATAAGCAGGATTTCCCAGTACTGCTGCTTTATTAGTAATGGAGCACATATTGCAGGGTGCAGCTTAGCTGCTGAATAAGCAGGATTTCCCAGTACTGCTGCTTTATTAGTAATGGAGCAGATCTTGCAGTGCGCATTCCAGCTGCTGAATAAGCAGGATTTCCCAGTACTGCTGCTTTATATGTAATGGAGCAGATCTTGCAGTGCGCATTCCAGCTGCTGAATAAGCAGGATTTCCCAGTACCGCTGCTTTCTAAGTAATGGAGCAGATCTTGCAGCGCGCAGTCCAGCTGCTAAATACGCAGGATTTCCCAGTACTGCTGCTTTCTAAGTAATGGAGCAGATCTTGCAGAGTGCAGTCTAGCTGCTAAATAAGCAGGATTTCCCAGGACCGCTGCTTTCTAAGTAATGGAGCAGATCTTGCAGCGTGCAGTCTAGCTGCTAAATAAGTAGGATTTCCCAGGGCCGCTGCTTTCTAAGTAATGGAGCAGATCTTGCAGCGTGCAGTCCAGCTGCTAAATAAGCAGGATTTCCCAGTACTGCTGCTTTCTAAGTAATGGAGCAGATCTTGCAACGCACAGTCCAGCTGTTAAATAAGCAGGATTTCCCAGGGCCGCTGCTTTCTAAGTAATGGAGCAGATCTTGCAGTGTGCAGCCTAGCTGCTAAATAAGCAGGATTTCCCAGTACCGCTGCTTTCTAAGTAATGGAGCAGATCTTGCAGTATGCAGTCCATCTGCAAAAATAAGCAGGATTTCCCCGTACTGCTGCTTTCTAAGTAATGGAGCAGATCTTGCAGCGTGCAGTCCAGCTGCTAAATAAGCTGGATTTCCCAGTACTGCTGCTTTCTAAGTAATGGAGTAGATCTTGCAGCGCACAGTCCAGCTGCTAAATAAGCTGGATTTCCCAGTACTGCTGCTTTCTAAGTAATGGAGCAGATCTTGCAGCGTGCAGTCCAGCTGCTAAATAAGCAGGATTTCCCAGGACCGCTGCTTTCTAAGTAATGGAGCAGATCTTGCAGCGTGCAGTCTAGCTGCTAAATAAGCAGGATTTCCCAGTACCCCTGCTTTCTAAGTAATGGAGCAGATCTTGCAGCCTAGCTGCTAAATAAGCAGGATTTCCCAGTACCGCTGCTTTCTAAGTAATGGAGCAGATCTTGCAGCGTGCAGTCTAGCTGCTGAATAAGCAGGATTTCCCAGTACCGCTGCTTTCTAAGTAATGGAGCAGATCTTGCAGCGTGCAGTCTAGCTGCTGAATAAGCAGGATATCCCAGTACTGCTGCTTTCTAAGTAATGGAGCAGATATTGCAGCGTGCAGCCTAGCTGCTAAATAAGCAGGATTTCCCAGTACCGCTGCTTTCTAAGTAATGGAGCAGATCTTGCAGCATGCAGTCTAGCTGCTAAATAAGCAGGATTTCCCTGTACTGCTGCTTTATTAGTAATGGAGCAGATATCAGAGCGTGCAGCTTAGCTGCTAAATAAGCAGGATTTCTCAGTACTGCTGCTTTCTAAGTAATGGAGCAGATCTTGCAGTGTGCAGTCTAGCTGCTGAATAAGCAGGATTTCCCAGTACTGCTGCTTTATTAGTAATGGAGCAGATCTTGCAGCATGCAGTCCAGCTGCTAAATAAGCAGGATTTCTCAGTACCGTTGCTTTATTAGTAATGGAGCAGATCTTGCAGCGTGCAGTCCAGCTGCTAAATAAGAAGGATTTCCCAGTACCGCTGATTTCTAAGTAATGGAGCAGATCTTGCAGCCTAGCTGCTAAATAAGCAGGATTTCCCAGTACCGCTGCTTTATTAGTAATGGAGCAGATCTTGCAGTGTGCAGCCTAGCTGCTAAATAAGCAGGATTTCCCAGTACCGCTGCTTTCTAAGTAATGGAGCAGATCTTGCAGCGTGCAGCCTAGCTGCTAAATAAGCAGGATTTCCCAGTACCGCTGCTTTCTAAGTAATGGAGCAGATATTGTAGCTTGCAGTCTAGCTGCTGAATAAGCAGGATATCCCAGTACCGCTGCTTTCTAAGTAATGGAGCAGATATCGCAGCATGCAGCTTAGCTGCTAAATAAGCAGGATTTCCCAGTACTGCTGCTTTCTAAGTAATGGAGCAGATCTTGCAGCGTGCAGTCCAGCTGCTAAATAAGTAGGATTTCCCAGTAGTGCTGCTTTATTAGTAATGGAGCAGATCTTGCAGTGCGCATTCCAGCTGCTGAATAAGCAGGATTTCCCAGTACTGCTGCTTTATTAGTAATGGAGCACATATTGCAGGGTGCAGCTTAGCTGCTGAATAAGCAGGATTTCCCAGTACTGCTGCTTTATTAGTAATGGAGCAGATCTTGCAGTGCGCATTCCAGCTGCTGAATAAGCAGGATTTCCCAGTACTGCTGCTTTATTAGTAATGGAGCAGATCTTGCAGTGCGCATTCCAGCTGCTGAATAAGCAGGATTTCCCAGTACTGCTGCTTTATTAGTAATGGAGCAGATCTTGAAGCATGCAGTCCAGCTGCTGAATAAGCAGGATTTCCCAGGACTGCTGCTTTCTAAGTAATGGAGCAGATCTTGCAGTGTGCATTCTAACTGCTGAATAAGAAGGATTTCCCAGTACCGTTGCTTTATTAGTAATGGAGCAGATCTTGAAGCATGCAGTCCAGCTGCCGAATAAGCAGGATTTCCCAGTACTGCTGCTTTCTAAGTAATGGAGCAGATCTTGCAGTGCTCATTCTGCTGAATAAGAAGGATTTCCCAGTACCGTTGCTTTATTAGTAATGGAGCAGATATTGCAGTGTGCAGTTTAGCTGCTAAATAATCAGGATTTCCCAGTACCGCTGTTTTATTAGTAATGGAGCAGATCTTTCAGCATGCAGTCCAGCTACTAAATAAGCAGGATTTCTCAGTACCGCTGCTTTCTAAGTAATGGTTCAGATCTTGCAGCGTGCAGTCTAGCTGCTGAATAAGCAGGATATCCAAGTACCGCTGCTTTCTATGTAATGGAGCAGATATTGCAGTTTGCAGTCTAGCTGCTGAATAAGCAGGATTTCCCAGTACCGCTGCTTTCTAAGTAATGGAGCAGATCTTGCAGTGCGCATTCCAGCGCTGAATAAGCAGGATTTCCCAGTACTGCTGCTTTCTAAGTAATGGAGCAGATCTTGCAGCGTGCAGCCTAGCTGCTAAATAAGCAGGATTTCTCAGTACCGCTGCTTTCTAAGTAATGGTTCAGATCTTGCAGCGTGCAGTCTAGCTGCTGAATAAGCAGGATTTCCCAGTACCGCTGCTTTCTAAGTAATGGAGCAGATATTGCAGCTTGCAGTCTAGCTGCTGAATAAGCAGGATTTCCCATTACTGCTGCTTTCTAAGTAATGGAGCAGATCTTGCAGCATGCAGTCTAGCTGCTGAATAAGCAGGATTTCCCAGTACTGCTGCTTTCTAAGTAATGGAGCAGATATCGCAGCGTGCAGCTTAGCTGCTGAATAAGCAGGATTTCCCAGTACTGCTGCTTTCTAAGTAATGGAGCAGATCTTGCAGCATGCAGTCCAGCTGCTGAATAAGCAGGATTTCCCAGTACTTCTGCTTTATTAGTAATGGAGCAGATATTGCAGCGTGCATTCCAGCTGCTGAATAAACAGGATGTCCCAGTACCGCTGCTTTCTAAGTAATGGAGCAGATATTGCAGTGTGCAGCTTAGTTGCTGAATAAGCAGGATTTCCCAGTACTGCTGCTTTCTAAGTAATGGAGCAGATCTTGCAGCATGCAGTCCAGCTGCTAAATAAGCAGGATTTCTCAGTACCGCTGCTTTCTAAGTAATGGTTCAGATCTTGCAGCGTGCAGTCTAGCTGCTAAATAAGCAGGATTTCCCAGTACTGCTGCTTTCTAAGTAATGGAGCAGATATTGCAGCTTGCAGTCTAGCTGCTGAATAAGCAGGATATCCCAGTACCGCTGCTTTCTATGTAATGGAGCAGATATTGGAGCTTGCAGTCTAGCTGCTGAATAAGCAGGATTTCCCAGTACCGCTGCTTTCTAAGTAATGGAGCAGATCTACAGCGTGCAGCCTAGCTGCTGAATAAGCAGGATTTCCCAGTACCGCTGCTTTCTAAATAATGGAGCAGATCTTGCAGCGTGCAGTCCAGCTGCTGAATAAGCAGGATTTCCCAGTACCGCTGCTTTCTAAGTAATGGAGCAGATCTTGCAGCATGCAGTCTAGCTGCTAAATAAGCAGGATTTCCCTGTACTGCTGCTTTATTAGTAATGGAGCAGATATCAGAGCGTGCATCTTAGCTGCTAAATAAGCAGGATTTCTCAGTACTGCTGCTTTCTAAGTAATGGAGCAGATCTTGCAGTGTGCAGTCTAGCTGCTGAATAAGCAGGATTTCCCAGTACTGCTGCTTTATTAGTAATGGAGCAGATCTTGCAGCATGCAGTCCAGCTGCTAAATAAGCAGGATTTCTCAGTACCGTTGCTTTATTAGTAATGGAGCAGATCTTGCAGCGTGCAGTCCAGCTGCTAAATAAGAAGGATTTCCCAGTACCGCTGATTTCTAAGTAATGGAGCAGATCTTGCAGCCTACCTGCTAAATAAGCAGGATTTCCCAGTACCGCTGCTTTATTAGTAATGGAGCAGATCTTGCAGTGTGCAGCCTAGCTGCTAAATAAGCAGGATTTCCCAGTACCGCTGCTTTCTAAGTAATGGAGCAGATCTTGCAGCGTGCAGCCTAGCTGCTAAATAAGCAGGATTTCCCAGTACCGCTGCTTTCTAAGTAATGGAGCAGATATTGTAGCTTGCAGTCTAGCTGCTGAATAAGCAGGATATCCCAGTACCGCTGCTTTCTAAGTAATGGAGCAGATATCGCAGCATGCAGCTTAGCTGCTAAATAAGCAGGATTTCCCAGTACTGCTGCTTTCTAAGTAATGGAGCAGATCTTGCAGCGTGCAGTCCAGCTGCTAAATAAGTAGGATTTCCCAGTAGTGCTGCTTTATTAGTAATGGAGCAGATCTTGCAGTGCGCATTCCAGCTGCTGAATAAGCAGGATTTCCCAGTACTGCTGCTTTATTAGTAATGGAGCACATATTGCAGGGTGCAGCTTAGCTGCTGAATAAGCAGGATTTCCCAGTACTGCTGCTTTATTAGTAATGGAGCAGATCTTGCAGTGCGCATTCCAGCTGCTGAATAAGCAGGATTTCCCAGTACTGCTGCTTTATTAGTAATGGAGCAGATCTTGCAGTGCGCATTCCAGCTGCTGAATAAGCAGGATTTCCCAGTACTGCTGCTTTATTAGTAATGGAGCAGATCTTGAAGCATGCAGTCCAGCTGCTGAATAAGCAGGATTTCCCAGGACTGCTGCTTTCTAAGTAATGGAGCAGATCTTGCAGTGTGCATTCTAACTGCTGAATAAGAAGGATTTCCCAGTACCGTTGCTTTATTAGTAATGGAGCAGATCTTGAAGCATGCAGTCCAGCTGCCGAATAAGCAGGATTTCCCAGTACTGCTGCTTTCTAAGTAATGGAGCAGATCTTGCAGTGCTCATTCCGCTGAATAAGAAGGATTTCCCAGTACCGTTGCTTTATTAGTAATGGAGCAGATATTGCGGTGTGCAGTTTAGCTGCTAAATAATCAGGATTTCCCAGTACCGCTGTTTTATTAGTAATGGAGCAGATCTTTCAGCATGCAGTCCAGCTACTAAATAAGCAGGATTTCTCAGTACCGCTGCTTTCTAAGTAATGGTTCAGATCTTGCAGCGTGCAGTCTAGCTGCTGAATAAGCAGGATATCCAAGTACCGCTGCTTTCTATGTAATGGAGCAGATATTGCAGTTTGCAGTCTAGCTGCTGAATAAGCAGGATTTCCCAGTACCGCTGCTTTCTAAGTAATGGAGCAGATCTTGCAGTGCGCATTCCAGCGCTGAATAAGCAGGATTTCCCAGTACTGCTGCTTTCTAAGTAATGGAGCAGATCTTGCAGCGTGCAGTCTAGCTGCTGAATAAGCAGGATTTCCCAGTACCGCTGCTTTATTAGTAATGGAGCAGATCTTGCAGCGTGCAGCCTAGCTGCTAAATAAGCAGGATTTCTCAGTACCGCTGCTTTCTAAGTAATGGTTCAGATCTTGCAGCGTGCAGTCTAGCTGCTGAATAAGCAGGATTTCCCAGTACCGCTGCTTTCTAAGTAATGGAGCAGATATTGCAGCTTGCAGTCTAGCTGCTGAATAAGCAGGATTTCCCAGTACTGCTGCTTTCTAAGTAATGGAGCAGATCTTGCAGCATGCAGTCTAGCTGCTGAATAAGCAGGATTTCCCAGTACTGCTGCTTTCTAAGTAATGGAGCAGATATCGCAGCGTGCAGCTTAGCTGCTGAATAAGCAGGATTTCCCAGTACTGCTGCTTTCTAAGTAATGGAGCAGATCTTGCAGCATGCAGTCCAGCTGCTGAATAAGCAGGATTTCCCAGTACTTCTGCTTTATTAGTAATGGAGCAGATATTGCAGCGTGCATTCCAGCTGCTGAATAAACAGGATGTCCCAGTACCGCTGCTTTCTAAGTAATGGAGCAGATATTGCAGTGTGCAGCTTAGTTGCTGAATAAGCAGGATTTCCCAGTACTGCTGCTTTCTAAGTAATGGAGCAGATCTTGCAGCATGCAGTCCAGCTGCTAAATAAGCAGGATTTCTCAGTACCGCTGCTTTCTAAGTAATGGTTCAGATCTTGCAGCGTGCAGTCTAGCTGCTAAATAAGCAGGATTTCCCAGTACCGCTGCTTTCTAAGTAATGGAGCAGATATTGCAGCTTGCAGTCTAGCTGCTGAATAAGCAGGATATCCCAGTACCGCTGCTTTCTATGTAATGGAGCAGATATTGGAGCTTGCAGTCTAGCTGCTGAATAAGCAGGATTTCCCAGTACCGCTGCTTTCTAAGTAATGGAGCAGATCTACAGCGTGCAGCCTAGCTGCTGAATAAGCAGGATTTCCCAGTACCGCTGCTTTCTAAATAATGGAGCAGATCTTGCAGCGTGCAGTCCAGCTGCTGAATAAGCAGGATTTCCCAGTACCGCTGCTTTCTAAGTAATGGAGCAGATCTTGCAGCGTGCAGTCTAGCTGCTAAATAAGCAGGATTTCCCAGTACCGCTGCTTTCTAAGTAATGGAGCAGATCTTGCAGCGCGCAGTCCAGCTGCTAAATACGCAGGATTTCCCAGTACTGCTGCTTTCTAAGTAATGGAGCAGATCTTGCAGAGTGCAGTCTAACTGCTAAATAAGCAGGATTTCCCAGGGCCGCTGCTTTCTAAGTAATGGAGCAGATCTTGCAGTGTGCAGTCTAGCGGCTAAATAAGCAGGATTTCCCAGTACTGCTGCTTTCTAAGTAATGGAGCAGATATTGCAGCGTGCAGCCTAGCTGCTAAATAAGCAGGATTTCCCAGTACCGCTGCTTTCTAAGTAATGGAGCAGATCTTGCAGCGTGCAGTCTAGCTGCTAAATAAGCAGGATTTCCCTGTACTGCTGCTTTATTAGTAATGGAGCAGATATCACAGCGTGCAGCTTAGCTGCTAAATAAGCAGGATTTCCCAGTACTGCTGCTTTCTAAGTAATGGAGCAGATCTTGCAGTGTGCAGTCTAGCTGCTGAATAAGCAGGATTTCTCAGTACTGTTGCTTTATTAGTAATGGAGCAGATATTGCAGCGTGCAGTCTAGCTGCTGAATAAGCAGGATATCCCAGTACCGCTGCTTTCTAAGTAATGGAGCAGATATTGCAGCGTGCAGTCTAGCTGCTAAATAAGCAGGATTTCCCAGTACCGCTGCTTTCTAAGTAATGGAGCAGATCTTGCAGCGTGCAGTCTAGCTGCTAAATAAGGATTTCCCAGTACTGCTGCTTTCTAAGTAATGGAGCAGATCTTGCAGCGTGCAGCCTAGCTGCTAAATAAGCAGGATTTCCCAGTACCGCTGCTTTCTAAGTAATGGAGCAGATCTTGCAGTGTGCAGCCTAGCTGCTAAATAAGCAGGATTTCCCAGTACCGCTGCTTTATTAGTAATGGAGCAGATCTTGCAGCGTGCAGCCTAGCTGCTAAATAAGCAGGATTTCCCAGTACCGCTGCTTTCTAAGTAATGGAGCAGATATTGTAGCTTGCAGCCTAGCTGCTGAATAAGCAGGATATCCCAGTACTGCTGCTTTATTAGTAATGGAGCAGATCTTGCAGTGCGCATTCCAGCTGCTGAATAAGCAGGATTTTCCAGTACTGCTGCTTTATTAGTAATGGAGCAGATCTTGCAGTGCGCATTCCAACTGCTGAATAAGCAGGATTTCCCAGTACTGCTGCTTTATTAGTAATGGAGCAGATCTTGCAGCGTGCAGCCTAGCTGCTGAATAAGCAGGATATCCCAGTACCGCTGCTTTCTAAGTAATGGAGCAGATATCGCAGCATGCAGCTTAGCTGCTGAATAAGCAGGATTTCCCAGTACTGCTGCTTTATTAGTAATGGAGCAGATCTTGCAGTGCGCATTCCAGCTGCTGAATAAGCAGGATTTCCCAGTACTGCTGCTTTATTAGTAATGGAGCAGATCTTGCAGTGCGCATTCCAGCTGCTGAATAAGCAGGATTTCCCAGTACTGCTGCTTTATTAGTAATGGAGCAGATCTTGAAGCATGCAGTCCAGCTGCTGAATAAGCAGGATTTCCCAGGACTGCTGCTTTCTAAGTAATGGAGCAGATCTTGCAGTGTGCATTCCAACTGCTGAATAAGAAGGATTTCCCAGTACCGTTGCTTTATTAGTAATGGAGCAGATCTTGAAGCATGCAGTCCAGCTGCCGAATAAGCAGGATTTCCCAGTACTGCTGCTTTCTAAGTAATGGAGCAGATCTTGCAGTGCTCATTCTGCTGAATAAGAAGGATTTCCCAGTACCGTTGCTTTATTAGTAATGTTGCAGATCTTGCAGCGTGCAGTCCAGCTGCTAAATAAGCAGGATTTCCCAGTACCGCTGCTTTCTAAGTAATGGAGCAGATCTTGCAGCCTAGCTGCTAAATAAGCAGGATTTCTCAGTACCGCTGCTTTCTAAGTAATGGTTCAGATCTTGCAGCGTGCAGTCTAGCTGCTGAATAAGCAGGATATCCAAGTACCGCTGCTTTCTATGTAATGGAGCAGATATTGCAGTTTGCAGTCTAGCTGCTGAATAAGCAGGATTTCCCAGTACCGCTGCTTTCTAAGTAATGGAGCAGATCTTGAAGCATGCAGTCTAGCTGCTGAATAAGCAGGATATCCCAGTACTGCTGCTTTCTAAGTAATGCAGCAGATCTTCCAGCGTGCAGTCCAGCTGCAAAAATAAGCAGGATTTCCCCGTACTTCTGCTTTATTAGTAATGGAGCAGATCTTGCAGTGCGCAATCCAGCGCTGAATAAGCAGGATTTCCCAGTACTGCTGCTTTCTAAGTAATGGAGCAGATCTTGCAGCGTGCAGTCCAGCTGCTGAATAAGCAGGATTTCCCAGTACCGCTGCTTTATTAGTAATGGAGCAGATCTTGCAGCGTGCAGCTTAGCTGCTGAATAAGCAGGATTTCCCAGTACCGCTGCTTTCTAAGTAATGGAGCAGATCTTGCAGCGTGCAGTCCAGCTGCTAAATAAGTAGGATTTCCCAGTAGTGCTGCTTTATTAGTAATGGAGCAGATCTTGCAGCGTGCAGCTTAGCTGCTGAATAAGCAGGATTTCCCAGTACCGCTGCTTACTAAGTAATGGAGCAGATCTTGCAGTGTGCAGCCTAGCTGCTAAATAAGCAGGATTTCTCAGTACCGCTGCTTTCTAAGTAATGGTTCAGATCTTGCAGCGTGCAGTCTAGCTGCTGAATAAGCAGGATTTCCCAGTACCGCTGCTTTATTAGTAATGGAGCAGATCTTGCAGCGTGCAGCTTAGCTGCTGAATAAGCAGGATTTCCCAGTACCGCTGCTTACTAAGTAATGGAGCAGATCTTGCAGTGTGCAGCCTAGCTGCTAAATAAGCAGGATTTCCCAGTACCGCTGCTTTCTAAGTAATGGAGCAGATCTTGCAGCGTGCAGTCCAGCTGCTAAATAAGTAGGATTTCCCAGTAGTGCTGCTTTATTAGTAATGGAGCAGATATTGCAGTGCGCATTCCAGCTGCTGAATAAGCAGGATTTCCCATTACCGCTGCTTTCTAAGTAATGGAGCAGATATTGCAGCTTGCAGTCTAGCTGCTGAATAAGCAGGATTTCCCAGTACCGCTGCTTTCTAAGTAATGGAGCAGATATTGCAGCTTGCAGTCTAGCTGCTAAATTATCAGGATTTCCCAGTACCGCTGCTTTCTAAGTGGAGCAGATCTTGCAGCGTGCAGTCCAGCTGCTAAATAAGCAGGATTTCCCAGTACCGCTGCTTTCTAAGTAATGGAGCAGATCTTGCAGCATGCAGTCTAGCTGCTAAATAAGCAGGATTTCCCAGTACCGCTGCTTTCTAAGTAATGGAGCAGATCTTGCAGCGCGTGGTCCAGCTGCTCAATAAGCAGGATTTCCCAGTACCGCTGCTTTCTAAGTAATGGAGCAGATCTTGCAGTGTGCAGCCTAGCTGCTAAATAAGCAGGATTTCTCAGTACCGCTGCTTTCTAAGTAATGGTTCAGATCTTGCAGCGTGCAGTCTAGCTGCTGAATAAGCAGGATTTCCCAGTACTGCTGCTTTCTAAGTAATGGAGCAGATCTTGCAGCATGCAGTCTAGCTGCTGAATAAGCAGGATTTCCCAGTACTGCTGCTTTCTAAGTAATGGAGCAGATATCGCAGCGTGCAGCTTAGCTGCTGAATAAGCAGGATTTCCCAGTACTGCTGCTTTCTAAGTAATGGAGCAGATCTTGCAGCATGCAGTCCAGCTGCTGAATAAGCAGGATTTCCCAGTACTTCTGCTTTATTAGTAATGGAGCAGATATTGCAGCGTGCATTCCAGCTGCTGAATAAACAGGATGTCCCAGTACCGCTGCTTTCTAAGTAATGGAGCAGATATTGCAGTGTGCAGCTTAGTTGCTGAATAAGCAGGATTTCCCAGTACTGCTGCTTTCTAAGTAATGGAGCAGATCTTGCAGCATGCAGTCCAGCTGCTAAATAAGCAGGATTTCTCAGTACCGCTGCTTTCTAAGTAATGGTTCAGATCTTGCAGCGTGCAGTCTAGCTGCTAAATAAGCAGGATTTCCCAGTACCGCTGCTTTCTAAGTAATGGAGCAGATATTGCAGCTTGCAGTCTAGCTGCTGAATAAGCAGGATTTCCCAGTACTGCTGCTTTCTAAGTAATGGAGCAGATCTTGCAGCGTGCAGTCTAGCTGCTGAATAAGCAGGATATCCCAGTACCGCTGCTTTCTATGTAATGGAGCAGATATTGGAGCTTGCAGTCTAGCTGCTAAATTATCAGGATTTCCCAGTACGGCTGCTCGTAATGAGGCCCATTGTGTGTAGGCGCTATATAAATAAACTATCATATCATATCATAGTCCAAAGTATCTGGAGTGGCTCAGGTTGCAGACGTCTGATCTAGGAAAACAAGCAAGCAGCCCCCACCTCGCTTCCTGGTATCTAGTATGTGCATGACATCTACCAACTGGAGAGGAGCGGTCACAGTGCGACACAAAAACCGGGAGCGGGATTGATAGTCCAGAAAAAGTGCTGCACTTGTATACGTGACGGAAAGGCTGAGGTACTGCACACATAATAGTGCAGGGAAGTAATGGTTCGAAATGTGGCCTTATCCGGAAGGTCCAGAGCAGGTTCTTTACTAATCTCTTTAGAGACTTGGGGGAAATGCTTTGATTAAAAGAGGCTTTAATCAGTGGCAGCAAAAAGGAGGTGGTAGATGAAGGAATTTGTTTTAGAAGATGAGCTGGAAGAGGATCAGGAGGACAGGAAGTGGCCTTCAGGGCCAAGAGAAAAGGCAGATTCAGAAATAGGGAGAAATTATACAAAATCAGGACTATTCTTGGGGAAACCGGAGAAGTGGCAGATGCTGAGTTGGGCGTTTTAGAATAACTGATAAATGCTTTGGGTGTTTTCAAGGAACCAACAATTGAAAAGATTCACTTGAAGACTGGAGCAGGAGGGTGTAGAGACTGGAGAAGGGTGTACACAGTGTGTTATGACTTTAATACGTTCCCCTGGCCTGTTGCCTACATTATCAATTTGATATTGCACAAAACATTTTTAATGGACTCCTTCCTACCACAGATTCCTCATCTATCTCCCTCTATCATGGAAACTAGCACAGCTCTGCATTTGTTCCACCCGACGCCTCTACGCACCCCGTGATAGGCATGAGGTTGGGGCCAGTATATATAGAGGTGCCACACCCCTTGGCCTCCGTTACTTTTTTCTGCGCACTCTGCTTACTTTAGGAACACCGCTCTCTTCATTTAACACATTTTCTTCTAAGCGTTCTCAAATTCCCTGCAATGCCGAATCTGATCAGGTCTTTGGGGTTTAAACCCTGCGTGGATTGCAGACATCCTATGTCCATTTCAAGTCCTCACCATAGCTACCTTTACTGCCTTGGTGAAGGCCATGACGTGCAGGACTGCAAGTTGTGCCAATCAATACACCTCAAGGTGCTCGAAGAGTGTAAAGCAAAACCTTTCACCTTCCTCCACAAGGAGAAAGGTGATAAGTGGACCTGTTGTCATGACCTACAGAACGCGCCCCTTTTGGACTTCCTGGTCCTTGTCTCAACGGGACTTGCACTCCCTGGTACTCCCAACATGGCCATCCAGCGTGAAACACCTTCCTCGCTCTACACGTTATAGAGCACGCCCCCCGCGTCTCTGTCCGTCTCAATGCTATTGCGAAGTAGCGACCAAACATGTGCTCCGTAGCTCGCGGTATTGATTCCCTGATTCTGTCCCTACTAACTCCATTCCTAGTCCCTCTCCTTTCTTTCTTACTTCCTGGACTCGTGTGCTGAGTAGTGCACTTTCTTAATTTCCCGGATTCCTGGATCGTTGCATCCCAGAACTTTGAACGCACGCTGGAGTCGAAAGAGACTCGTGCAGCCTTATTCAAGACCCGATCCGTCCGCATCGACCAAGAAATCCAGCAAAGATCGGACTCAGGTGAGAAGGGGGAACTCCTTGACACCTGTTTAAGGTTGCCGGGCGCAGACCATGGCATTGAGGCACAATCCTCAGTCCAAAGGGGCAAAAAGAAGAAGAAACTCTGCAAGAGGTCAATATCCTCTGGTGGTTCTATGCGGCATCATTATTGTTCATCTTCCAAGAAGAGGAGCCACGACTCCAGGGACACCCAAGAAGACGAGGCCCTCCAGGTACCTTTTCCCACACTGTTCTCTAGCCAAATGAATGGGAGGCATTCAGGCTGAAGATGCTTGACCTCTTTCCCAAAGCCCTGGCTACGGCCAAACGCAAGTGGCCATGGCATCAGCGCCATCTGCAAATGCTTAGGGCCGAATAATATAAGTCAGGTCTTAGCAGCGTTAAGCTGTAAATAGTTCTTTGACATCCAGCTGCTTACCTCTGTCAAACATTGCTCCAGTTTGCTGAACGCTTCCTGGAAGTTGGTTATTCGTAAGAATATCTGGGTATCATCGGCACATGAATGGAAGTCCAACCCATACCGTCTAAGAATTTCCAAAAGGGGTTGAATATATAAATTAAACAGTAATGGTGACAGGGAAGATCCCTGTGGGACTCCTTTCAATCAGGCAGTGGACGGGCCAGTGATGGAGTTATGGGACAGGCCCGCTTCAGTTCTTATGGCGGACGGCAACCTGGCCAAAAAGCATAGGCCGTCACCCTCTGAACCCATGTTTCTTTCTGCCCATGCTGCCCCAGACAGGTTGGTGGTCCAGGCTGCTACAGCTAACCTTAAGACCACCTCTTTTCCATCCTTGCCCCCAACAGGGAGAGCAAGATACTGGGCGCATGGGCTAGGAAGATGTTTGGTTCTTTGAGCCTTAGTCTCTGGTGTGTCAATTGCTTTTGTGCTCTGGCCAAGTCTTCATTTAGCCTTTGGTCAGTTATGGCTGAGGCGTCCGAACACATCCCAAAGGGGAGATGCACAAAGGTGTTGAGGATCTCATCATGGACATCAAAAAAGCCGCCTATCAGATACCATACTCTGTGTTGCAAGGACGAGGCCCACCAGCTCTGTCTTGCGAAGGTTCTCTTTGCCAAGGACATCAGGGGTTGCTACTGACATCCAAGAGTAACTTCTGGACATGCCCTTCAAGTCGCTTCAAGCCTCTAAGGCTACCACCAAGTCACTGAGGCTGGCAGTACAGCAACAATGACCTGTGAGCTCAGTGGGCAGGGGAAGGCCTTTTTGCCCCTTTTCCACTTATGCCCAAAGACGTTATAAACGTACCTGGCCGCCGCACACAGCAGTCCTCCTGTGGGCTGCTGGTTGTCCTGTGCTGCACACAGCACCCCTTTCTTTTCGCGCCAGTTGCAGCAACCCTTCCCTGGATTGCAAAGAGTCCTGTATCTGAAGCGATAATGTCGGCATCTCTCCTGCAGTCACCAACAGCAACACACATGGAGGTTGCCATGGCGTCTCAAGGACGCTGGGCAACGCGCAGATCATTGCCGGGCATGGCAACACGGTCACATGATAACAACATGTCACAAGGTCTACCAGAAAGCCTTCGGACATTATTTAAATGCTCGGCCTTCGAGCAACTTTGCTTCTCAGCAGTTGTCACGGGTGGCGTTTGTTTTTGTATGAATTTTTGACCTCCTCATGTCTGGATTTTTGGCTCGGGTCTTTTTTGGATTGCTGCTGTTTTTTCCCTGTTGGTGTTGGTGAACTGGCGATTTGTCTGTATATTGGATTACTTGGGTATTGACCCTGGAACTTTGCCTTTGGAACTCTTTTGGATTTTCCCTGGATTTTTGGAAACATTTGATATTGGACTTTGTTTATACCTGGAACTTTGGTGAGACTGAAAAACTGGATACTGTCACCCACCTAGCTTGTGCCCTTGTGCCGTTCGGGTTAAGTTTGACACATATTGGATTTGTTGACAATGCGCAGCAGGATTTTATCACTTCAAGGCTTGCCTATTCCTGGATCAGGTATGTTATGTATACCGGCAGGTTACATGAATATATAGTTAAAGATTTGTGTGACATCCCATTTTCTTCTAGCTGCAGATTGCCTGGCAGTGCTGTATCCTGTCTCACCTTGTGTCCCAATTTCTGTCCAGGGACTGTCTTTGTTCTTCCCTGGCTGGTACTTGGGAAGAAGATGCAAGTTTATCTGGGACCTCAGTTCATGTCAGCCGTAGAGGTCAAGCATCATTGGCTAGGCAAGGGCAACCTTTTTTCTTACAGGGGTGAGGGGCCAGGTTGCACCCATAGGAGGCGCTTATACCTCCACTCTGCCCTCCCCCCGCAACCCCCAGTCCAAAAGCTGTTTGAAGAGGACTTTCACCATCTGTCTCCTGTGGGAGGCGGAATATCCCTGTTTGTTGAGGAATGAATGGATACCACCTTGGGAGCCTGGACGTTACAGTTTATACAACAGGGGATACTTCCTCCCATTTGCCTCTCGCTCTCCAGACCATCCCCATGCCACCAACCTTTGCCTCTGGAACCTCTCCTACCGGAGAGATCTGTCAAACAAGGCCGTAGAGATGGTACGTTGCTCGGAACGAGGCAGGGGTTGGTGCCCATCCCACTTTCTGGTGCCAGAGGTGTGAGAACCATCCTGAGTCTGCAGCCTCTGAACTTGTCTTTGCGCAAGGACAAATTCAAGACGGTCACTCTGGCTCAGATTCTCCAGGCCCTGGTCGTGAATGGCTGGCTGGTCTCCCTGGATCTCCAAGATGCTTGCTTCCATGTGGCTATCCACAAGAAACACAGAAAGTACCTGAGATTCAAAGTGGGGAACTGTCATTTCCAGTTCATATTCCTGCATTTGTCTTTCTTGAGCACCCAGGATTTTCACCAAGCTGCTAGCGGTAGTGGCTCACCTCAGGAGAGAAGGCATTCATGTTGTTCCCTACCTAGATGACTGGCTCATCCAAGCCCACTCACCGGATCTACCGTCTGCACACCTGTACCGAGCGTGCAGCCTATTGCACAGCTTGGCTTCTCCCTGAGCTACAAGAAGTCTCAAGTTTCCCTATGCCAGTCCTTCTGATTTTTCAGTGCTGTCTTGGACACTCTCATGGGATTGGGTTTCCCGCCCGAGGACAGGGTGGCAAACATCTACAGGATGGTCCTGGTTTTCCAGCCACAGGCGACAGTTCATCCTTGGCTTTTCTGTGCTTGCTGGGTCTTATGGCCTGCTGCATCTTGGTGGTGCCAGAGGCCTGCCTCTGCATGAGGTCGCTACAATGGCTTCTGAGCTCACAGTGGTCACAGTTTCAGGGCCGAGCATTTGACCTTCTACTGGTCTCAGAGAGAGAGAGTGTCCAGAGACCTGCAATGGTGTTCCGTGAAGGACAACCTCCTGAAGGGGTCACTATTTCGTCAACTTTGGCCACAAGTGACTCTAGTCATGGATGGGTGCCTGAAGGGCTGGTGTGTTCCCCCTCCAAGAACGTACCTTATGGTGAGCGGACTGTGGTCCCCATTGGAGTGCTGGAAGCATATCAATCTGCTGCAGCTGAGGGTGATCAGGCTCTGTGAACGGCAAGATGGTACTGGTCTGGATGGACAATAATGTAGCCATGCATTACCTCAACAAGCAAGGTGGCATGGGCTCCTTGCCTCTGTGCAGAGAAGCAATACAATTGTGGTTCTGGGTGCTCGAGAACAGTTTGTCTCTCACTGTGGCCCAACTGGCCGGCAGGGAGAACATGCCAGTGGATGCACTGAGCAGACAATCATCAGGAAGATCTGGAGGAGATTTTCTCCCACTGGGGTAATCCTCAGGTGGACCTCTTCACTTCCAGTGAACAGGAAGTTCAGGTATTTCTGCTCCAGGGAATTTCCTCATAAGGGAGCTCTGGGAGATGCCTTGATGATCGAGTGTGACTTTGACCTACTGTGTTCCCACCAATCCTTGTCATTCCGCTGGTTCTCAGGAGACTGTGTCCGTTTGGGTCCACAATGATCTTGATCACTCCGGACTGTGCCCGGAGGACATGGTGCCTGGAGTTGCTGGACATGGCCATCTGCCTTCCCTTGTTTCTACCACAGAGGACGGACATCCTCTCCCACTGGGAGAGGAGGGTTCTGAACTGAATCCATGAAGCCTGAACCTTCATCTCAAGCTGAGGTATAGGGAGTGGGATCTGGACCCTTTTACTTGCTCCATTGTCTCTATGTTGGAGTTTCTTCTGTCTTTGGCATGGATGGGCCTGAAGATTGGTAGAGTGCAGAGTAAATGTCCCCAAGGGGTCTTTCTAATATGTTTCCCCCATGCTAGTTTGTTGTTCCAGCATGGGACTCAAATTTAGTGTTGACGTTTTTAATGGGCACTCTGTTTGAGCCCTGTTTGACCCCCTTAATTCTTGTTCATTAAGACTGCTCACACCAATTTTCCTGATTGCCATCACTTCCTTGAGATGGGTGAGATGGGTGAGTGAACTCCAGACTGGATCTGGTAGGGGCTCTCAAGTTATAAGTCTCTCGAACAAAGGGAGAACAGAACTGATAGGCAACTTGTTGTAGGTTACGCAGGCGTCCAAGCTGACAGGGCTGTCACCAAACAGACCCTGTCTCAATGGATGATTCTCTGGGTCTCGGAATGCTATGATCTGGCAGGCAAGGAGATCCCAGAGGGTCTCAGGTTTCACTCCACCGGAGGATTGTCCGCCACTGCAATGTGGAGTGCCTTTTCTGGATATTTCCCAAGCGGCTACGTGGACAGCATTATTCTTTAGACTCTGTCTGGTCAGAATGTTCGTTTTGGCAGGGCTCTCCTTCAGCGTGTTCTGGTTTAGGTGGTGTCCTTGCTACCCTCCCTCCTCCAGGTCATTGCACTGCTTTGGGAGCCTCTCACAGATGAGGAATCCATGGGAGGAAGGAGTCATTAGAAGAACAAATTACTTACCTCTCAGGAAGGTTCTTTCTGGTGGACGTTCCCTGCACGGATTACTCATCACCCTCACTACCTGCCCCTCTTGGGGTTGGTGGTACAACTTAGTTCTGCAGTCCCTCGGTGTCAAAGTCCTAGGCTAAGAGGGTTGAACTGTGGACACGAGGTGCTGTGCCGCCACATATACTGGACCCAGTGTCATGTCCGCATGGGGCACGTAGAGGTGTCGACGGAAACGTTTCTGAAGAGCAGCTGCACTGGGAGATGGATATCATAGATGTGGAATCCGTGGGAAAAACGTTCATCAAAAACATGACTTAGTGGCAAGTAATCTGTTCTTCACACCTGGTACATGTCGTGTATGTATGAGGGGCCACATTCTGGCCTAAATGTTATATACCTGAGCTACCCTCACCACCCCAGTTGGCCAGAGTTATTAACTGCCCCAGAGGATACTCTGACTGCCAGGCGGGACTTGAGCCCTTGTCTCCTTCTGCCTCTGAGAGGGTGGGTGAGTGTGTATAGACAACTTGCACAGGGGGAGTCTAGTGGTTATGGTGGGGTGGCATGTTCTGTATCACCAACACTCTCTCCTTCAGGCCGGGCTTCATCTGCGTGTCTCATTCTGCGTATTTGAGTGGGTGGGTGGGTAAGTGTGATTAGTGCCACTAGCTCTTCCATAGGGGAGTCTAAGGGTTGTGGTAGGGTGCACATGTTATGTATCACACACTCTTTCTCTTCTCACTGTCTGCATGTGAGGGTGCGTGAGTGTGTTTAGGGTCTCTGGCTCCTTGCACAGGGAGCTCTTGTGATTATGGTGTGAATGTTCTGGATCACCCACACTCTTTCACCTCTCACTGTCTGCATGTGAGGGAGTGTGAGTGTGGTTAGAGTCACTGGCTCCTTGCACAGGGAACTCTTGTGATTATGGTTTGAATGTTCTGGATCACACACACTCTTGCCTGCAGAGGCTGCTTCACCCGCTTATCTCTTACTGCCTGTACGAGAGGGTGGGTGTGTTTAGTGTTCCTTGCTCCTTCCCCAGGGGAGTCTAGTGGTTATGGTGGGGTGTGCATGTTCTGTTTCAACCACATTCTTTCTCTCTCTCCTGCAGGTGAGATGTTCATCCCGTACTACATTGGGAGAGTCATCGACATCTTGGGCTCCAAGTACCGAGAGGCTGACTTCTATGCTGCCATCTTCTTCATGGCCGTCTTCTCTGTGGCCAGGTCAGTGCCAGTCCTTGGTGGTGGGTCTCAAGCTGCAGCTCTGTAAGATACCACCCAGGGGCCCTCTGGGAAGGCTCTGACTTGTATTGTTTCTTAGTGACGCATGTTGCAATGGGGTTATGCCCCACTTACCCTGCCAACATATAAGTGTGTCCCTGAGAGGGAATGGATGGAGGACCTTTCAACAGGAGACCGCTATTTCTATAATTTGGGGTGTCCCGTTGATTTCTCACAATGCTCTCCTGCTGATACTTGGCAATGGTATTAGTTGGCATTAATATTCCATAATTTGGGGTGTCCCGTTGATTTCATACAATGCTCTACTGCTGAGAGTTGGCATTGGTGCCAGTGGTCATTGATATTCTATAATTTGGGGTGTCCTGTTGATGTCATACAATGCTCTACTGCTGAGAGTTGGCAATGGTGCCAGTGGTCATTGATATTCTATAATTTGGGGTGTCCCGTTGATTTCATACAATGCTCTACTGCTGAGAGCTGGCAATGGTGCCAGTGGTCATTGATATTCTATAATTTAGGATGTCCTGTTGATTGCTTATGAGCTGTCAATGGTGCCAGTGGCCATTGATATTCTGTCACTTGGGGTGGGGTGTCCAGTTGATTTCTCACACTGCTCTACTGCTGAGAGTTGGCAGTGGTGTGTAAGGAACTCATGGGGCCTCATTACGAGTATGGAGGTAGCCATGCCCTCAACAAGGGCATGGCTGCATCCATACCGGGTTCCATGTCTGGGTCCCGCGAAAGGGGACTTACCGGGCCATTCTGACCTTGGAGGGCCCAGTAAATCCCTTTTGTGGGACCCGGACCCAGTACTTCCCCATAACCATTTCAGCCCCCATAGGGCTCACTGGGAATGGGGAGGGTGCTAACGGTCCCGTTGTTAGCACCCTCTACTGCTAGCGGGTCCCGCTAAGGAAGTCTGGTCAGACCAGACGTCCTTAGCGGGTCCCGCTGCAGACCTCGGAATAGGGCAACCTGTAACGAACGGTGCCGGTCCCGTACCGGCCTGTTCATTACGGGACCACCAGGGTCCTAAGGAGGCCCATGGTGGCAACAGAAAAGACAGACACAAGTGATCACAGTTCAAGGTTGTTTATTAAACTGTATAAGTAGGTTGCAAAAATGCCTAATGTTAACCTAAATCTAAGATGGGAGCAAGCTACGACCATCAAATCATAATAAGGCAGTTCAAGTAGCGTCTTGCCAAATAAAAGAGCCTATACTAAAAAAACCTATTGCCATTCCTTACGCTAAATACAAAAAGAAATGTGGGATAATGATATGATATGATTGGTTATTTATAATGCGCTTAATACCCAGAGGTTTCTAAGCGCAGACCCGGGGATCGAACCTGTGTTGCTCCGTGTCATTTTGCTGCCAAGGCGAGCACGTTGCCGCTGAGCTATCCTCCCAAGACGGTACTCTTAAGAAAGAAGGACGCGTTCACAAATAATAAATCAGGATGTGGTACTTGAGGTCTCCCTTCCCCACGTTTTCAGCACGGGACAAGGGTGGACTTTGGAGCACAGCACGAGCTGACAGTTCCGCTTTTAGCAATCAGGGCATTCAGTGGTTAAGTCTCTTTTCTATCAAAATGTCTCTTGCCGCCGTGGGCCTGATGTAGTCAAATAATCAAACAAAGAATTCCTTTTCACGTATACTTTGGGTGATGTCTTTCGCCCCTAAATCCCCCTCTTTTGGGCACAGATCCTTAGCAAGTTCCTTAATGGTACCAGGACCTCAGATGGTTATGTTCTTGGGTTTGCAAGGGCTTGTCAGGTTTAAAATAATAAACAAAAGTTCAAAGTTCCTTTCTGTTTGTACGTAATCTTTGGCCGATGACTGCTTGGATCTCCCTTGTTCGGGCTGAGACCCTTTGGCATTCACTTATCTTCAGGTGATGGCTTTTCCCCCTTTGGATCTCCCTAGTTCGGTTCGGACCCTTTTTGGCATTCACAAATCTTCGGGTGATGTCTGTTCACCCCTGAGTTACCCTCTTCCGGGCTCAGACCCTTCTCAACTGTTAGCCTCCCTCTGCCGGTGTTCACTATGGCTTTCAACACAATGGCCCTCATTACGACCCTGGCGGAAATCGCGGTGCAAAATGCACCATGGAGCACGGCGGAAAGCTGCCGATAGCGCCATGGGGGTTGGCGGATTTTCCGCCCCATTCCGACCTTGGCGGGGCGGTAAATCCCCATCCCCCATTTTACCCTTCCCCATTCCCATTTTTGCCCCATAGGGTATAATGGGAGTGGGGAAGGCGTTAATTACGCCACCGTAAAATACGGTGGCGTAATTAACATCAAGGTCCCGTAGCGCCATGGATTTCTCCGCCCGGAAAAACCAGGCTCCATGGCGCTACGGGAACTCGTAGTAGGGCGGACGGGTCCGCCGCGAATAACGCTGGCGTAAACCCACTCCGCCAGGGTCGTAATGAGGCCCAATGTCCTTTGCGACTTTCACAAATCTTAATGTCTTTTTAAACAGTTCCCTGTGGACATCCCTCAGTCGGGGTCACTCTTGTCAACACACCGTATTTCGGGACTTTAGACTTCGCCCATCTTTATCGGCATCCCTTGTTCAGGTTCACTCTTGCCAATCTTGCCTTTTGCATTCAATTCTTACAATGCAGGATTCACTTTCCTTAGCTTCACGATCATCTGTTGGTCAAAGACTTTCGACTTTACAGAGAATTTTACAAGACGCCTGTATGACTACCTTGACCCCTCTCTTCACCTTTCCCAAGGCCGTCTGGTTATAGTAGTTTCAACAGTTGGGTAATCGCCCAGAGTTTACTGAGTAAGCACCCACGTGGTGTCGGACTCCTCTGCTGCCGGTTTTCCCCCTCTTAACATCAATAGCTCTTTATGCTTTCAAAGTTCAACTAGCCATTTGCAACTTTTCGTTCAACACAGTTCGGTTTCTCATCGACTCTCTCCTCCACTCTCTCCTCCACTCACCGGCTGTGATGAACCGCTTGGCTTTTTTTACCTCGGAGTCCAGGTTGGTACTACTGAGACCAGCGTCTCTCCCTGGCTTGGTTATCAGCAGAGGAGGGTCTTGTGTACCATACATCTGCTGCAACTCACGCTGGCTATTGTTTGCGGTCTTACGATTCCTTCTGCAGAGGACTCACAGGCCTTGATTGAAAAAGGCAAGGTCGCTCCTCTCCTTGTCACCCTCTTGGTAGGTGCCGTCTTTCTCCTCCTCTTGAACTGCCGTGCTGAGTTAGCTCCCTGGATGTACGGTCTGCCTTGCTCGTAGAGTGCTCTCGTGCTCCACCTTTTATCCCTGTGGGTAAGGAAAAGGGCCATCGGTTGTGTGTGATTCAGGTCATTTGCCTGACTTTGTCTGACCCTTGTGTTGGGACACGTCAGGTAAATGGCTTGAGTGTTAGTCTGTCGTCCTTCGTAATGTGGGAAAGTGTTTGCATCGGAAAAGGGGGGGGGGGGCTTAAAGTGTTTGTGTATCCTATGTGGAAGGCTGGGGAAAAGTTGTCATGAGAAGGGGGATACCGCGTCTCACCCGTCGGTGTCCAACTTCCACTCCCTGAGGACCCCCCATTCAGGTGATCCTCCCTCACTGGTCCACCCCCAGGAACTAAATCCAATAGTGATGGCCATGTCCTGGCCACCTGAATGACAGATCCCCGGAGACTAGTTAGGGAGACACCTTCAGGTTTCTCATAGGTATCAGTGGGCAATGATATTTCTATAATTTGGGGTCTTGCATTGTTTTCTTGAAATGTTCTACTGCTGAGAGTTGGCAATGGTGCCAGTAGGCATTGATATTGTATAATTTGGGATGGCCCGTTGATTTCTCACATTGCTGTTCTGCTGAGAGTTGGCAATGGTGCCAGTGGGCATTGATATTCTATAATTTGGGGTGGCCTGTTGATTTCTCACATTGCTGTACTGCTGAGAGTTGGCAGTGGTGCCAGTGGGCATTGAAATTTCTATAATTTGGGGTGTCACCTTGATTTCCTACAATGCTCTACTGCTGAGAGTTGGCAATGGTGCCAGTGGGAAGGGCAGAGAGAAGGGACCTATTCCCAGACATACATGGGAAAGCTGGTTGAGTGTGTTCTGTTGTGAGGACGTGGGCAGAACTTTTTACGATGAAAACGCTGCAGATTTCCTAGTCGCGTGGCACTAAAATGGTGGTAGTCCTTGGGCTGGAGGAGGAAATGGGTGCACCCTCTTTGGGGGGAGTGTTTGGGGGCATCTGGGACGTTCAATGGTGGGAGTCCGGGTACTTGAAAAATCTAAAATGAAGATCTGTGTAAATTCCAAAAGAATATCCATCCACCTCAGACACAAATACACACACGCACTGTGATGGAGCGGCACCAAACTGAGGCACACTGACTCTTCCAGATGCTCCAAGGGTGTTTATTTGGGATTTTCTCACAAAATCAGTGGGGTTGTCTGTAATCACCAAACGTCTGGGTAAGCCAGGGTTTTGGGGAATTTGGCACTAAGGCCCCCCTCTCTCTCTCTCTCAACTCTCTCTGTCTTTCCCCCACCGTAGCCTAGATGCCCATAACTGGATTAGTGGTAACGTTCGGTGACACCGACTATATGTATCTTCTATTACTCAAGGTGGATTCCCTAATGCACTGGCCGTCAGACTCCCTCAGGATCTTCTAGCTTTCCCTCACCTAACCCTGCCTAGTGTTCTAGGGAGTGGGGTATGGTGCCTTCAGTAACACGGTGTCAGTCACTCAGCACTCGTGCCCAGCCGCACCTAGCCCTTCTATGCTGGTGTCCCACAGTGTTCTCCTGCCGTCCACGTTACTGTCTTTCTGATGTCCCATTCCACCTACCTTCCTCCACCCTTGCATGTGACCTTCCTCCACCCTTGTATGTTACCTTCCTCCACCCTTGTATGTTACCTTCCTCAACCCGTGTATGTTACCTTCCTCCACTATTGCATGTGACCTTCCTCCACCGTTGTATGTTACCTTCCTCCACCCTTGTATGTTACCTACCTCCACCCTTGTATGTTACCTTCCTCCACCCTTGTATGTTACCTTCCTCCACCCTTGAATGTTACCTTCCTCCACCCTTGCATGTTACCTTCCTCCACCCTTGTATGTTACCTTCCTCAACCCTTGTATGTTACCTTCCTCCACCCTTGTATGTTACCTTCCTCCACCCTTGTATGTTACCTTCCTCCACCCTTGTATGTTACCTTCCTCCACCCTTGTATGTTACTTTCCTCCACCCTTGAATGTTACCTTCCTCCACCCTTGTATGTTACTTTCCTCCACCCTTGTATGTTACTTTCCTCCACCCTTGTATGTTACTTTCCTCCACCCTTGTATGTTACCTTCGTCCTCCCTTGTACGTTACCTTCGTCCACCCGTGTATGTTACCTACCTCCACCCTTGTATGTTACCTTCCTGCATCCTTGTATGTTACCTTCCTCCACCCTTGTATGTTACCTACCTCCACCCTTGTATGTTACCTTCCTCCACCCTTGTATGTTACCTTCCTCCACCATTGCAAGTTACCTTCCTCCACCCTTGTATGTTACCTTCCTCCACCCTTGAATGTTACCTTCCTCCACCCTTGAATGTTACCTTCATCCACCATTGCATGTTACCTTCCTCCACCCTTGTATGTTACCTTCCTCCACCCTTGTATGTTACTTTCCTCCACCCTTGAATGGTACCTTCCTCCACCCTTGTTTGTTATCTACCTCCACCCTTGTATGTTACCTTCGTCCTCCCTTGTACGTTACCTTCGTCCACCCGTGTATGTTACCTACCTCCACCCTTGTATGTTACCTTCCTGCATCCTTGTATGTTACCTTCCTCCACCCTTGTATGTTACCTTCCTCCACCCTTGTATGTTACCTTCCTCCACCCTTGTATGTTACCTTCCTCCACCCTTGTATGTTACTTTCCTCCACCCTTGAATGTTACCTTCCTCCACCCTTGTATGTTATCTACCTCCACCCTTGTATGTTACCTTCGTCCTCCCTTGTACGTTACCTTGGTCCACCCGTGTATGTTACCTACCTCCACCCTTGTATGTTACCTTCCTGCATCCTTGTATGTTACCTTCCTCCACCCTTGTATGTTACCTTCCTCCACCCTTGTATGTTACTTTCCTCCACCCTTGTATGTTATCTACCTCCACCCTTGTATGTTGCCGACCTCCACCCTTGTATATTACCTTCCTCCACCCTTGTATGTTACCTTCCTTCGACATTGTATGTTACCTTCCTCCACAACTTTGTATGTTCCCTACCTCCACCCTTGTATGTTACCTACCTCCACCCTTGTATGTTACCTTCCTCCACTCTTGTATGTTACCTTCCTCCACCCTTGTATGTTACCTATCTCCACCCTTGTATGTTACTTTCCTCCACCCTTGTATGTTACTTTCCTCCACCCTTGTATGTTACCTTCGTCCTCCCTTGTACGTTACCTTCGTCCACCCGTGTACGTTACCTACCTCCACCCTTGTATGTTACCTATCTCCACCCTTGTATGTTACCTACCTCCACCCTTGTATGTTACTTTCCTCCACCATTGTATGTTACTTTCCTGCACCCTTGTATGTTACCTATCTCCACCCTTGTATGTTACTTTCCTCCACCCTTGTATGTTACTTTCCTCCACCCTTGTATGTTACCTTCCTCCACCCTCGTATGTTACTTTCCTCCACCCTTGTATGTTACCTACCTCCACCCTTGTATGTTACCTACCTCCACCCTTGTATGTTACCTATCTCCACCCTTGTATGTTACTTTCCTCCACCCGTGTATGTTACTTTCCTCCACCCTTGTATGTTACCTACCTCTACCCTTGTATGTTACCTTCCTCCACCCTTGTATGTTACCTATCTCCACCCTTGTATGTTACCTTCCTCCACCCTTGTATGTTACCTATCTCCACCCTTGTATGTTACCTTCCTCCACCCGTGTATGTTACTTTCCTCCACCCTTGTATGTTACCTATCTCCACCCTTGTATGTTACCTTCCTCCACCCTTGTATGTTACCTATCTCCACCCTTGTATGTTACCTTCCTCCACCCGTGTATGTTACTTTCCTCCACCCGTGTATGTTACTTTCCTCCACCCTTGTATGTTACCTACCTCCACCCTTGTATGTTACTTTCCTCCACCCTTGTATGTTACCTTCCTCCACCCTTGTATGTTACCTTCCTCCACCCTTGTATGTTTCCTACCTCCACCCTTGTATGTTTCCTATCTCCACCCTTGTATGTTACCTATCTCCACCCTTGTATGTTACTTTCCTCCACCCGTGTATGTTACTTTCCTCCACCCTTGTATGTTACCTACCTCTACCCTTGTATGTTACCTTCCTCCACCCTTGTATGTTACCTATCTCCACCCTTGTATGTTACCTTCCTCCACCCTTGTATGTTACCTATCTCCACCCTTGTATGTTACCTTCCTCCACCCGTGTATGTTACTTTCCTCCACCCTTGTATGTTACCTACCTCCACCCTTGTATGTTACCTATCTCCACCCTTGTATGTTACTTTCCTCCACCCTTGTATGTTACCTACCTCCACCCTTGTATGTTACCTTCGTCCACCCTTGTATGTTACTTTCCTCCATCCTTGTATGTTACTTTCCTCCATCCTTGTATGTTACCTACCTCCACCATTGTATGTTACTTTCCTCCACCCTTGTATGTTACTTTCCTCCACCCTTGTATGTTACCTACCTCCACCCTTGTATGTTACCTACCTCCACCCTTGTATGTTACCTTCCTTCACCCTTGTATGTTACCTATCTCCACCTTTGTATGTTACTTTCCTCCACCCTTGTTTGTTACCTACCTCCACCCTTGTATGTTACCTATCTCCACCCTTGTATGTTACTTTCCTCCACCCTTGTTTGTTACCTACCTCCACCCTTGTGTGTTGCCTATCTCCAACCTTGTATGTTACTTTCCTCCACCCTTGTATGTTACCTTCCTCCACCCTTGTATGTTACCTTCCTCCACCCTTGTATGTTACCTATCTTCACCCTTGTATGTTACCTATCTCCACCTTTGTGTGTTACTTTCCTCCACCCTTGTATGTTACCTTCCTCCATCCTTGTATGTTACCTACCTTCACCCTTGTATGTTACCTATCTCCACCCTTGTATGTTACCTACCTCCACCCTTGTATGTTACCTACCTCCACCCTTGTATGTTACTTCCTCCACCCTTGTATGTTACCTACCTCCACCCTTGTATGTTACCTTCCTCCACCCTTGTATGTTACCTTCCTCCACCCTTGTATGTTACTTTCCTCCACCCTTGTATGTTACCTACCTCCACCCTTGTATGTTACCTTCCTCCACCCTTGTATGTTACCTTCCTCTATCCTTGTATGTTACCTTCCTTCGACATTGTATGTTACCTTCCTCCACCCTTGTATGTTACCTATCTCCACCCTTGTATGTTACCTACCTTCACCCTTGTATGTTACCTACCTCCACCCTTGTATGTTACCTACCTCCACCCTTGCATGTTACTTCCTCCACCCTTGTATGTTACCTACCTCCACCCTTGTATGTTACCTACCTCCACCCTTGTATGTTACCTACCTCCACCCTTGTATGTTACCTATCTCCACCCTTGTATGTTACTTTCCTCCACCCTTGTATGTTACTTTCCTCCACCCTTGTATGTTACTTTCCTCCACCCTTGTATGTTACCTACCTCCACCCTTGTATGTTACCTATCTCCACCCTTGTATTTTACCTTCCTCCACCCTTGTATGTTACCTACCTCCACCCTTGTGTGTTACCTATCTCCACCCTTGTATGTTACTTTCCTCCACCCTTGTATGTTACCTACCTCCACCCTTGTATGTTACCTTCGTCCACCCTTGTATGTTACTTTCCTCCATCCTTGTATGTTACTTTCCTCCATCCTTGTATGTTACCTACTTCCACCCTTGTATGTTACTTTCCTCCACCCTTGTATGTTACTTTCCTCCACCCTTGTATGTTACCTACCTCCACCCTTGTATGTTACCTACCTCCACCCTTGTATGTTACCTACCTCCACCCTTGTATGTTACCTTCCTTCACCCTTGTATGTTACCTATCTCCACCTTTGTATGTTACTTTCCTCCACCCTTGTTTGTTACCTACCTCCACCCTTGTATGTTACCTATCTCCACCCTTGTATGTTACTTTCCTCCACCCTTGTTTGTTACCTACCTCCACCCTTGTATGTTGCCTATCTCCAACCTTGTATGTTACTTTCCTCCACCCTTGTATGTTACCTTCCTCCACCCTTGTATGTTACCTTCCTCCACCCTTGTATGTTACCTATCTTCACCCTTGTATGTTACCTATCTCCACCTTTGTGTATTACTTTCCTCCACCCTTGTATGTTACTTTCCTCCACCCTTGTATGTTACCTACCTCCACCCTTGTATGTTTCCTAACTCCACCCTTGTATGCTACTTTCCTCCACCCTTGTAAGTTACCTACCTCCACCCTTGTATGTTACCTACCTCCACCCTCGTATGTTACCTTCCTCCACCCTTGTATGTTACCATCCTCCACCCTTGTATGTTACCATCCTCCACCCTTGTATGTTACTTTCCTCCACCCTTGTATGTTACCTAGCTCCACCCTTGTATGTTACCTTCCTCCACCCTTGTATGTTACCATCCTCCACCCTTGTATGTTACCATCCTCCACCCTTGTATGTTACTTTCCTCCCCCCCTTGTATGTTACTTTCCTCCACCCTTGTATGTTACTTTCCTCCACCCTTGTATGTTACCTTCCTCCACCCTTGTATGTTACCTTCCTCCACCCTTGTATGTTATCTTCCTCCACCCTTGTATGTTACCTTCCTCCACCATTGTATGTTACCTTCCTCCACCACTGCATGTTACCTTCCTCCACCCTTGTATGTTACCTACCTCCACCCTTGTATGTTACCTACCTCAACCCTTGTATGTTACCTACCTCCACCCTTGTATGTTACCTTCCTTCACCCTTCTATGTTACCTACCTCCACCCTTGTATGTTACCTACCTCCACCCTTGTATGTTACCTACCTCCACCCTTGTATGTTACCTACCTCAACCCTTGTATGTTACCTACCTCCACCCTTGTATGTTACCTACCTCCACCCTTGTATGTTACCTTCCTCCACCCTTGTATGTTACCTTCCTCCACCCTTGTATGTTACCTTCCTCCACCCTTATATGTTGCCTTCCTCCACCCTTGTATGTTACCTTCCTCCACCCTTGTATGTTACCTTCCTCCACCCTTGTATGTTACCTTCCTCCACCCTTGTATGTTACCTATCTGCACCCTTGTATGTTACCTTCCTCCACCCTTGTATGTTACCTATCTCCACCCTTGTACCCTTGTATGTTACCTATCTCCACCCTTGTATGTTACTTTCCTCCACCCTTGTATGTTACTTTCCTCCACCCTTGTATGTTACCTACCTCCACCGTTGTATGTTACCTATCTCCACCCTTGTATGTTACCTTCCTCCACCCTTGTATGTTACCTACCTCCACCCTTGTATGTTACCTTCCTCCACCCTTGTATGTTACCTATCTCCACCCTTGTATGTTACTTTCCTCCACCCTTGTATGTTACCTACCTCCACCCTTGTATGTTACCTTCCTCCACCCTTGTATGTTACCTTCCTCCACCCTTTTATGTTACTTTCCTCCACCCTTGTATGTTACCTACCTCCACCCTTGTATGTTACCTACCTCCACCCTTGTATGTTACTTTCCTCCACCCTTTTATGTTACCTTCCTCCACCCTTGTACCCTTGTATGTTACTTTCCTCCACCCTTGTATGTTACTTTCCTCCACCCTTGTATGTTACCTTCCTCCACCCTTGTATGTTACCTTCCTCCACCATTGCTTGTTACTTTCCTCCACCATTGTATGTTACCTACCTCCACCCTTGTTTGTTACCTACCTCCACCCTTGTATGTTACCTTCCTCCACCCTTGTATGTTACCTACCTCCACCCTTGTATGTTACCTTCCTCCACCCTTGTATGTTACCTTCCTCCACCCTGGTATGTTACCTACCTCCACCCTTGTATGTTACCTACCTCCACCCTTGTATGTTACTTTCCTCCACCCTTGTATGTTACTTACCTCCACTCTTGTATGTTACCAACCTCCACCCTTGTATGTTACCTTCCTCCACCCTTGTATGTTACCTTCCTCCACCCTTGTATGTTACCTTCCTCCACCCTTGTATGTTACCTATTTCCACCCTTGTATGTTACCTATTTCCACCCTTGTATGTTACTTTCCTCCACCCTTGTATGTTACCTTCCTCCACCCTTGTATGTTACCTTCCTCCACCCTTGTATGTTACCTACCTCCACCCTTGTATGTTACCTACCTCCACCCTTGTATGTTACTTTCCTCCACCCTTGTATGTTACCTACCTCCACCCTTGTATGTTACCTACCTCCACCCTTGTATGTTACCTACCTCCACCCTTGTATGTTACCTTCTTCTCTACTCCTCTACTCACTACTACCACTACCTCCTACCACTGCTCCATTACTCAAATCTACTACTACCTCTTCCCGCTACTAGAACTTCACCTCTCTGCCACTACTATTCCTCCACTACTACTCCTACCTCCGCTCTACTATCACTTCTCCTCTGCCACCTCTACTGCTTCCACTTCGCTACTTCTCACTACCACTACTTCTCTGCTATTACCACTACTACCACCTCTATTTCCAACCTCTACTCTTCTTTCACTACCAAAACCTCTACATTTAAAAAAAAATATTTTTATTGTGTTTTTCACAAAATACACAGAGACAGCATTTCCATAGCATTGAGGTTCAATGAGCTCCATGCTGTACAGGTTGTCAGGCTCACGCGTTGCGTGCATAATTGAACGTTCCTTCCACCCCAGACCCTCCCTCCTTTAGACAACCTTGCGTTTGTTCCCAGCATCATCCCCCGCTGAATGTCCATTGGAGGAGTTCAATGACCTGGAGAGCAGGTAAGCCTGATGGGGACCCCAAATATCTTTAGGTCTGGCAGTTGTTGGAACCATATCTCTATAATCTGTTTCCATAGTGATGGGGATGCAGATGTTACGCATACATCAATAATCAGATTGACACAGGAAGTTGGCAAACATCAACTGTTTTAATAGCAAGTCTTTAAAACAGGGAGTACAATGGACATCAATGGACGCCGCACAGCTCGCTCAACGAGTTCTCTCTTTTATTAAACATTTAATAACAAACACAACTTTATACTAAAAATGTATCATCACTGACGTCATACTACATGGAAAAATAAGAAAAACCTACAGGAATTTGTGATAGGAACATCTGAATATACTTTCTATAAGAGCGGGGACTGTGATTGGATCCCTATGGTCAGGTGGACAGCAAAGCCCACCCAAGTGCAAGTCATCTTCCGTGTTAGACTAATACACAATGTTCTATTGCCTTCTCAGACTCCTTGCTACGTGGCCCTCTAAAATTGGTTGGCACGCTTATGCCCTTCTGGAATATTCCACTCACTAGCAGCATGCAAGCTGGTACCCCAGGTGCTGGGAGTGTTGGCCTGGTCATGCCTCCCCACCCAATTAGCCCAACATTCATCATCACTCCTCCCGCCTGCCATTCAATTAAGTCTTTGAACTTGGCCGTGCAGTAGCCTCTTGTCTCTGGGAATAAAAGGGAGTGTGAGCACAGCCTCATCTTCTGGTCTCGGTTTAGCTCGACCCAAAGTCTATTTTCATCTGACCATGTGACTAGAGACCAGGTTTTGAGCTCCTTCGTTGCATTTAATACTATTAAATGAAGAAAACCTGGCACTTCTAGTGTTTTTCCGGTACAACTCGAACAGGAGCTCGGCTCACTTCTCACGTTCATTGTATCTTCTCAAGTAGATAACCAGGCTCTCAGCAGCACGACTCTTGACATTGGGCCAGGCAAGCCTTCTCGAATCGTTGTTGGCTGTCAGCTGTTTATTAAAATGTGCCACACTTTTAACCATTCTATTCTTCGGGGTCCAAGTTTGCTAAAATGCATCATGGAACGTCCCGATTCTATATATTGAAAGCAAAGAAACAACTCCGGTCTCGAGTGAAGCAGCAACAACTTCAGATTCAGAAGCGTCAACTAGCACCAACGAAAATCCACCCAAAAAAACTAATTTTTTTAGAGGAGATGAGGATGCTCGGTCTAGACGGCAGAAAAAAACCCACCAAAAACATGGGCAAAGGATCATGAGGGTCAGGAGGAAGATGAAAACAAGGAGGGGACAAGGGCACAAGCAGCTCAGAGTCAGAGCAAGGTTCAATAACACGCTCTGGGAAGAAGAAGGCACAATAGCGCCTAGCAACTCTGACAGAAGCATCAGCAATCTCTCAAAGTATGCACTCAACCAGGATCAAATAAAAGTTCTCCAATACTGATTCAATTTCTGCCCCACAGCAGGATATGATTACATGGAAACCAGAATAGACTTTTTCAAATATATGAGAAAGATCCGTCTGAAGAAATTTTTCATTTTGAATCCACCCAAAACGAAACCCAAATCAAGTCTATCTGGTCGAACAGCAGTAGCAATTGAGGATTTTGAAGCATTAACTGTTCTGGCTGAACTAAAATCCACCGATCTATCAACAGATCTAGGCGCTGATATCACTCCAGAAATGCTGAACATAGAAACCGATTGGCCCATTAAGAGCACTCTAAAAGCTAAATCAAGATTCAATCCTATGTTTCAGCCAGGTGGCAAAGTTGAAGCCTTTCAGGATTTGGTAATTCATGACCTGAAGAAAGCCAGATCATACAAAAACACCAAAATTCTAAAAGAACTGCAAGAAATTGACCATGTGATCATAAAAACCTCAGATAAAGGAAGTAACATTGTAATTCTTGATAGAGAAGACTATGTGAAGGAAGCGCAACGCCAACTTGGCGATGAACATTGCTATGAAAAACTTGAGGAAAATCCATTGGAATCCATAAAAATGTAAGTTGAGTGCTTTCTGCCTAAATGGCAGGAATTGAATATGCTTGATGATAATGATTGGAAATATCTTTTCAACAAAAATCCCATTATCCCCACAATCTACTTCCTGCCAAAAATCCATAAAAATCCGATTTGCCCCCCTGGAAGACCCATTGTTACCCTGAACGGTGCCTCACTAGAAAATATGTCAAAGTAGGTCGATCAAACATTACTACCTTTAGTTTTAATGTTACCTTCTTACCTACGTGACACGAAAGACTTCCTCAGCAAAATTGAAGGAATCACCTGGGAAAGAAACTTTATGTTTGCCTCATTGGACGTAGTATCACTTTATACTTCCATCCAACACAACGATGGCAAAAAAGCATGCAAATATTTTCTAGACAGCAGGTCATGGACAAATGATTATGGAAATGGTAGACCTATGCTTGACTAACAACGTATTTCTCTTTGACAACGTCTATTACAATCAACTACGTGGAACGGCAATGGGAACAAGCTTTGCACCATCCTATGCAAAGCTCACTATGGGTTGGTGGGAAAAATTCATTTTTGAAACAAAATGGTGGCGTCCCGCCACATATATTTACTTCAATTTGCATTTTAATTTTCTGCAAAGATTATCTCAATCGACATGCTGAATATCAAAGACATTGTATACTCATGATTAGCCGAGGTATAAATACAAAAAGAAGAATCTCAAGGTTGACTTTTAGTTTATTTCTTTAACTAAGATCAAAGCACAAGAGGAAATAGGGGTTCAGCTTCCATTAGTATTTAGTAATTTTTATGAACAACACTTGCCTTCAAGTTGGCAAACATATTGAAAATCGAACAAAACAAAAAGAAAAGGCAATTTTCAGACACACTTTTCAAGTTATTTGTATATGGTCCTAGAATTGCTAGTGCATGAACATAAGAGCAGGGCAATTGTTACAGCAATTATGATCACATAGGTCATGCAACGGTGAATAGTAAACCAGAATTAGGTTTTTACAAAGAGCATCCTGGTAGTTGTTTCCAAGGTGTGTTACGTTCTTGAGGGAGGTAACCAAGTCTTTGGGAAAAATTAATTGTCTGGACTGATGCTAATACCAAGTACACTGACCAAGTTGTCCTCTGGTTACGGTACATTGACGATTTGTTTGTCCTATGGAATGGAAAAGAACAAGATTGGCTAGATTTTGTGACTATATTGAATGTCAACAACTTAAATCTTAAATTTACTGAGACCCATAGCCAAGAATCTTTAATCTTCTTAGATGTCCTGGTAAAAACGGACAAAAAAGAAATCAGTACTGAACTTTACCGTAAACCCACAAGTTCGGACATGCCATTATTTGCGACAAGTAACCATCTGACTCCACTTAAATGGAGTATACCATACAGTGAGTTTGTCAGGATTCGACGTAATTGTAGCAAGTTGGACTGCTTTGATAGGGAGTGTAAAATCACAGCCCGAAATTTCAGTAAACAAAGATACCCAAAGGCTATTATTGAAAGAGTTTATATCAAAGCTCGAAATCTAGACCGAGCGGCATTGCTCTCTACCAATCGAATACCTGAACAATCTCTTGAAACCGATGATGTAAGACTGATACTCATGTATGGTTCACATGCCAAAACGATAAGGCAAATATTACAAAAACACTGGCATGTCCTGAAAACTGATGAAGCTTTATTTCCATACATGGGGCAACGCGTCAACATAACCTACTGGAAGTCAATCTCCATCAAAGACACACTAGTCACAAGTTTCATGCCACAGAAAAAGGTAACTGGAGTGGAACCCACGTGGCTGAACAAAAGAAATATTGGTTTTTCGAAATGCACCAAATGGAAAGCCTGCCTATTTGCACTGAACAAAACCAGTTTTACACATCCAATACTGGGGCATGAAGTTGAAGTCAAAACTAAAATCACATGCAATACCGAATTTGTGGTATATGTTTTATTGTGCTCATGCAATCTCTGGTATGTGGGCAGTACCATTGGCAAGTTAAAATTGAGAATTTTGCAACACATGCACGCCATAAAAAACGTAGATGCCTCATACCCCTATGGCAGTACATTTTAGAGACCAACATCAGAGCAAATTGGACAGCTTTAGATTTTTTGGTGTGCATCACATTAAACTCAACCCACGTGGTGGTAATCGAGAGCTTGAACTGAGACAGATGGAGACACGTTGTATTTTAGACTTCCAAACTAAAAAACCAGGTGGACATAACTTGGATGAAGAATTGTACACATTTCTTGGGACATAATTCGCCTTTAGCATTTGAACTCTGACAAATTTTCTGTAGTTAATCACAGATAGCAATGCTTTGCCTAATTTTTTGATATCTGAGCATATTTTAACATTTTTCAAAATTCAAAAATCTTTTTTATGTGTCTCTTTTAGTGAAAATTGCACAGCCTTTTTAGCTCCAATTTCTCTGATCTCTTTCCCTTTTGTACTTTTCCTTTGCCTATACTTCGGCCTTCATTTCCCTAAATTCTGGTTTTATCATAATTTATATTGTATACTGATTGCCAGTATCAATATATGTTTACAGCACTATGCACTTTATGAATCCATTTTCTGTCTATACAATCAATGAGTTTACTGACAATTAATTAATTGTCCGCATGTGAGGAACAATGATGAGCACTATGCACTTTAGAACTTTTTGGTTTTATTGATGACTAATGTTTACAGCACTATGCACTTTAGAACTTTTTGGTTTTATTGATGACTAATGTTTACAGCACTATGCACTTTAGAACTTTTTGGTTTTATTGATGACTAATGTTTACAGCACTATGCACTTTAGAACATTTTGGTTTTATTGATGACTAATGTTTACAGCACTATGCACTTTAGAACTTTTTGGTTTTATTGATGACTAATGTTTACAGCACTATGCACTTTAGAACTTTTTGGTTTTATTGATGACTAATGTTTACAGCACTATGCACTTTAATGACAATCCCGAAAATGTTCGAGGAGTCTAAGTATCATGTTTCCTCTCTTTCCTTATATTTATGGGACAATGTGTAAAAGAAGATTCTCATTGAATCTGATAAAGTGGATTTTTTAATTTCATGGCCTAAACATATTGGGAAATCCAGCCGCCTGCTCCTCTGAAAGTTAGTCAACAAGGCACATTGATGTCTGCTATATTGCATTGTATGTATATACTTTGAGCGGTATAACACTTCAAAAACTGCCGGTCTACCATAAACTTGTTATATTTTTATAACATCGACGACAGTGTGAATGATATCCAACACACTCCAAAATAGCCGCCTGCAGTTCCACAAAGGAGAATCCCTATGGATTGAGAAAAGGTGAAAGAGAAAAGAGACTAATTGTGCTGGGTAGAACCATAGAGTTCAAACCCTTTTTTCGATTGTATTTAAATGCTGTGCAAAATACTCACTTATATATGTGATCAAACAACGGGAGCGTTGCGAAACGCGTTGTAGTTCTGTCATGCCTTTTAATAAAGCTGGAGATGGTATAAGAATTTTGTGGCGAACGGTGGATTTATTTTGGGAGACAATTATTGACGTCCTGACAGCTTCGAGTGCCGTCCCTGTGCGGAAAAGTGGAATTACTTATCCTTTTGTTTCATATATATATTTCTGAGGCTTGTGGAATCTGCTTAGATCACATGCTGTGCATAGGCCGACATCTAGTGGAAGCTGCGGAGTATTACAGTTTGTTTTTCGAAAGTCGAAAATGGGCGTCGACACAGGCGTGCCAGTAATACTATCCCTAGTGTGACGTCCACTGTACCCAAGATCCCTCACGCGTGTAGGATCCTCAGATTGTTTTTTTCCGCCATACTGGTCGGAAGCATCTCGCGGAGTTCCCTGGCCTTAGCCATACTTTTGCTGTTATTATAATTATAATTCTTATTCTTTCCCTTCCCCACCCCAACGTCGACCCTCAACCTCGACGACGGCTGGAGAAGTCATCGACCGTCGACTGCTGCACGACGGATCTGGGCCTTGGAAGGCCGCTGGCCTCGGCCCGGGCCTAGTAGGCCGCTGGCCTCGGCCCTTACAAGTAGGGAGAGTGGGGGGTGGTACATACTCTTCACTCTTTATATAGAGAGTTACATTTATATATTCCTACACTTAGCAGCCCGCTGCCTTAAGGTGCGTATGGAGGGTACCCCTTTTCAATTCTGCCCCAAGTGCAATCGCAAATACCCTTGGGTCGACAGGCACGCCACGTGCAATCTCTGCTTGCCGAGGGATCACCCCGAAGCGAACTGCAGAGCGTGTAGTAGGTTTAAACCTAAGACACTTAAGGACCGTTCGACAAAGCGTTGGGCCCACCACGCCAGGCAGGAGGCCATGGCAGCGGAGGGCGCCTTCAGCGATGGCAGCGACGCCGTACTTTCGGACGGCGAAGGCATTACGGCGTCGAAAGACAGCCGACGAGCGCAGGTCCCCGACCTCGGAAGGTCGTCCGGCAGGGCGGCTATGGGGAAGACCCCCGGCGACGCAAGCGCTACACACCCAACACACACTAAACACACTAAGACCAACCGGACCTCGACGACGTCGACTTCCCGGAAAGAGGCACAAAAAGAACGGTCCGACTCGGCGTCCTCTGGGCGCTCTCGATCGAGATCGCCTCACGACGCAAGGCAATCATCCACTCTTGCCAAGAGTGCCTCGCTACACACATTAACGGAAGTTCGATCGTCGGGAGACGAAGACGACTTCCACCCCCAGGCCGCGCTCCAAGATACCGAGACCGCGGTTAACACCAGTGAGGCCCCACGGAAGCACACAGATACCTCCCTAGACCCTCGACGCCAGGCGCCGAAAGTCTCGGGGGCCTCCAAGGGACAGGGAAAACACTTTTCCACACACGGGGAGGGGGGGAAACAGCGGAAAGCACAGCCTTCCACCCCTGTAAAGCCATCCTCTCACCCTAGGCAGACAATCAAGCACAAGTCTACCCTTGGAAAGTCCCAGAAATCACCTGCTAAAATAATACCCTGTTCCAGGGAATGGTCCAGTGAGGACATAGACAGGGTTATGTCTAGGATGTCTTCCTTAGCTGATTTTTATGATAAGAACCCAGAACACTTTCTTTCATATAACCCTCAAGGGGCCACACCCTCAGGCTCCTCCGATCCCATCCCGCTAAGTAAAAAGCCCCGGTTCGAAAGACCTGAACCCTTCGAGGTTCAACCTTACTCCACTCCATATTCTACTCCACTCCCCAGTTACCAGGGACAAGTTTTCCCTGAAGAGGACCAGGAGTTTGACATTATGGAAGAACAGACCAGGACAGATTACTATGCGGAGGATGAGGACCTGGAGGGGGGAGAAGATGAGGAAATCTACAGAGTAGATTCCCCAGTACAAAGCGAAGCCCCAGTTACTGACTCTCCAGTTGATAATCAGCCCCTCCTTAACGAGGTTCTCGCTCGAGCAGCGGAACACTTCCACATCGACACCCACGGTGTACAGGAGGAAAGGGACTTCGCGGAAGAGTTTGTAGGAGAAAGAAGAACGGTCGCTCAGACCATCCCTATCCTCAAATCCATCCAACGAAGAATAGATCCTTCCCTGGTGAATCCGAACCTCACCAGAGCTGTCAACCCCAGAATTGAGAAGATTTTCCGGGCAGCCCAGTCTGACCCTCTATATATAAGGGGACATCTTAAACCAGATTCCCTAGTGGTTACCAACACTAGAAAAAGGGCTGGCACGCCCTTATCTTCATCAGAAGCTCCTCCCGACAAGGAGAGCAAAAAACTTTACGGGTTTGGCAGGAAGGTAGCCTCAACGTCCGCCTACCAAACAAGGATTGCGAATTCCACCACCCTGTTGGCTAGTTACAATTGCCATCAATGGGAAGAAGTCGCGGCGCTCATTGCCTCTGCTCCAGAACCGTTAAAGGGCCAGCTGGCTCGGATCTCGGCAGAGGGGAGAGCCGTGTCTGGTTGCATTTTAAAAGCAACTTTCGACGCCGCTGACAACGCAGGGAGATTGATAGCAGAAGGTACTGTTATCAAAAGACATGCGTGGTTACGGCAGTCGGGATTCAAAACGGAAACCCAGGCTTCTTTAATAGACAAGCCAGTGGAACCCGACCTATTGTTTGGGAAAGCGGTCGAAGACGCACTTAAAAATGCCAAGGATGAATATGAGACTCTCAAATCCCTTGGCCAACTTACCAACAAACCCCCTAACCAGAGGGGGAACAGTAATTTTCGTCGCCCACGCGGCCAAAATTCACAAAGAGGCAACTATGCCCAGGGACAGGGTACACAATGGAATAACAACCAGCAGTCTACCCAGAGTTATGGCAGGGGTAACAAGAGAGGTCATGGAAGAGGCAGAGGCAGCCCCAACAAGGGAAGTGGCACGCCTCCACCAAAACAGTGACGCTCAGTTCAGGGTCCCTTCTCACGCAACCCCAGTAGGGGGACGCATTTCCACCTTCACCCAAGCTTGGGAAGGGATCACCTCAGACAGATGGGTGCTGTCAACAGTATCCGCTGGATATTGTATAGAACTACTGCAGCGTCCCCGGAACCATCCTCCAAGACAAAGAGTGCACTCCCTAGAGCATCAAAGGATCCTTCTCGAAGAGATTGCCATTCTGCTAGAAAAGGACGCGATAGAACTCGTCCCAGGACTCCAGGTAAACAAGGGTATCTATTCAACCTACTTCCTTGTGCCAAAGAAAGATTTGACAATGCGCCCAGTATTGGACTTACGGCCTGCCAACAAGTATGTCAAGCCCCAAAAATTCCGTATGACCACGCTACAAGAGGTAATCCCCCTCCTAAAAAAGGGGGATTACATGGCAACCTTGGATATGAAAGATGCTTATTTTCATATTTCCATGCTCCCAGCGCACAGAAAGTACTTGCGCTTCAAGGTGGACAGTCGACACTACCAATTCAAGGTACTGCCCTTCGGGATAGCTTCAGCACCAAGGGTATTCACCAAGGTACTGGCGGTGGCGGCTGCACACCTACGCAGGGAGGCAATCCCGGTGTACCCTTATCTAGACGACTGGCTCATAACGGGGGAAACCCCAGGAATTTGCAGGTCAAACATTCAGAGGACTATCGACCTCCTCCACGAATTAGGCTTCTCTATCAACGAGAAAAAGTCAAGTCTGGTGCCAAGCACCTCAAAACAGTTTCTAGGAGCTATCCTAGATACTCAGGAAGGACTGACCTTCCCTTCGGAAGAGAGAATTCGGAATATACTCCTGCAAATTCCGCATTATCAGTCAGGTCAACAGATAACAGTACGCAAAGCTATGCGGTTACTGGGCATGATGGCGTCATGCATTTACCTGGTCCCCCACGCGCGTCTGCGCATGCGTCCCATGCAGGAATGGTTGGCGAAACAGTGGTCTCAGGCAAGTGGTCATTGGGACGATCTAGTGGTCGTTTCGCCAACACTCGTACAGAGCCTACACTGGTGGACAAGAGAGAACCTCGCAAAGGGGAAACCCTTTTACGATCCCGAGGTACAAGCCGTGGTGACTACAGATGCATGCCTGACTGGGTGGGGAGCTCACCATCTCCACCACACAGCTCAGGGTCTCTGGTCCCACTCAGTAGCCAAGAACCACATCAATCTGCTAGAGCTTCTGGCAGTATTCCGAGCGCTAAAGGCGTTCGAGCCCCACCTACGGAACTTGTCGGTGCAGATCAGGACGGACAGCACGACAGCCATGTTCTATCTGAACAAACAAGGGGGGACTCGTTCGCCAAATCTGTCCAAGCTTGCCCAGAAAATCTGGATATGGGCACTCAGACGGAACATCTTCCTGTCATCGCAACATGTTCCAGGGGAGCTCAACTCCCTAGCGGATGCGCTAAGCAGAGACTCCCTCCCAGAAGAACACGAATGGGTCCTTCACAGAGACGTGGTAGAAGATCTCTTCTCTCAGTGGGGTTTCCCCACTATAGACCTATTCGCCACAAGCGAAAACAAACAATGCCCAGGATTTGCATCCAGGTTCCCCCAGCCGGACTCCCAAGGGAATGCCCTGTGGATGAACTGGTCAGGGATGTTTGCGTACGCTTTTCCACCAACTCCTCTCATCAGGAAGGTGGTGTACAAGATGAACAAGGAATCGATGACGCTCATTCTAGTCGCTCCCATGTGGGCGAGACAACCATGGTTTCCACACCTACGCAGGATGGCGGTGTGCGAGCCCATCAGACTCCCAGCCTGGTACAACCTACTGTCCCAGCAACAGGGTCAAACAGTGCATCAGGAACCCAACTCTATGAACCTAGCAGCATGGCTCCTGAAGTCATAGAGTTTGGACATCTCAAATTACCACAGAGGTGTATGGACATTCTAAAGGAGTCCAGGAAACCAAATACAAGGCACTGTTACTTTGATAAGTGGAAAAGATTCGTTATCTGGTGCCAGAATAAACAAATCAACCCGGTTGATTGCACTCCTTCCAACGTTGTAACTTACATGCTCCACCTGCTGGATGCAGGGTTGGTTTTTAACTCGCTGAAAGTACACCTGGCAGCCCTCTCGGCTTACACCACATCCCATAACAAGGTCTCGTGGTGGAAAGTACCAGTAGTTAAAGCCTTCATGGAAGGAGTAAAGAGACTTCACCCTCCTATTTCGAACCCACCGCCAGGATGGGATCTCAACGTGGTGCTAGCTAAGCTCATGGGACCCCCATTCGAACCCATGCATAAAAGTAGTCTCAAACACCTGACTTATAAAACGGCCTTCTTAGTAGCCATTACCTCCATAAGAAGGGTCAGTGAAATTCAGGCTCTGTCAGTGCAAGATCCTTTCTTTACTATCCACAAGGACAAACTGGTTTTACGCACACACCCTAGGTTCTCACCTAAATTCATATCCAAATTCCATGTAAACCAGTCCATCGAGCTTCCGGCTTTCTTCCAAAACCCGCAAAGCTCGGCTGAGGTGAAACTACACACCCTAGATGTGCGTAGGGCGGTCCTATACTATGTAAATAAAACCAGACCGCTAAGGAAAACAGATCAACTGTTTGTCTCCGTAGCTACAGGCAGAGAGGGAGATCGCGTCTCTAAGGGCGCTATCTCGAAGTGGATTATCAACTGTATACAGCTGTGTTACTCTCTTTCTGAGAAGACTCTGCCTTTTACGCCAAGGGCCCACTCGACTAGAGGCATTGGTGCCACTCTGGCTTTCATTGCAAATGTTCCCCTCGACACCATTTGCAAAGCGGCTACTTGGAGCTCTATTCACACTTTTACTCAGCATTACTGCATTGACACTCATTCCAAGACAGATACACAAGTGGGACAAGCGGTTCTAAGACACTTGTTTGCTCATGACCCTTCTCACATCCCACCTCCTTCTTCTGGTACTGCTCGCTAATCTATGCACAGCATGTGATCTAAGCAGATTCCACAAGCCTCAGAAGGGATACATTACTCACCGTAATCGTATTTCTGATGCTTGTATCTGCTTAGATTCACATGCGACCCACCCTTCCTCCCCTCCGAGAGAAGGCGCATGATTGCTTGTAGTCTTACCTTTCTGTCTATCTGCTTGGATTATCTGTACTCACGCTACTCCTCATGCTTCCTCATGTCAGAAAAAATACAATCTGAGGATCCTACACGCGTGAGGGATCTTGGGTACAGTGGACGTCACACTAGGGATAGTATTACTGGCACGCCTGTGTCGACGCCCATTTTCGACTTTCGAAAAACAAACTGTAATACTCCGCAGCTTCCACTAGATGTCGGCCTATGCACAGCATGTGAATCTAAGCAGATACAAGCATCAGAAATACGATTACGGTGAGTAATGTATCCCATATATATATATATATATATATATATATATATATATATATATATATATATATATATATATAGCAGAATGAAGCTTTTCAAGGGAAAGGCAACTTGTGGAATGCACTCCAGGGAGCAGCTGCAAGGGGGGAAATGTCCCTGCGGCAATTAAGAGGAAAGAAAACACCTCTGTATTTCCTGGCAACACGATTTTCTTTATTGATGTTTATGCGTCAGTTAAAGGAACCATCTTAGCAAAAGAACGAATCGTTTCGCGGTATGCAAACCGCTTGATCACGTAGGTTACAGGCAACACAGATGATGGACAGAAATTTAAACCTTGACAACTCTCTGATTGTCCATAGAGAGTGTCTACCTGCTAGTTGCCGCTTTTTTACATGTTTTGACAGGCGGACATCTTTAAACAGTAAAATAGTGTATAATTCACGTGGAAAGGTGCAGACAAATCCCATTTACACGAAAGGCATAAAAGACAATTCAAAAAATGTTTTAGAGTAGGTTCACAATTTCAAAACCAATGCCGTAAAAACAATATTGATGCCGTTATATGTAAAACAACTTTCGTAAAGGGCATTTGTTTATTTTATACTGTCTTGTTGTATGTCTGATGTTTATTAGCCTTGCGTAAAAATGAGAAAAATAAAGTACTGCCCGTGGCTGCTTAATAAAGATAAAAAAAGGCAGCCTGTACAAGTTGTATACTGCATATATAATACCTGATTATTGGATGCTGTAACTACATATGTAGTACAGCAGGCATAGGTAAAGCTTCAAAAGCGAGCATGTGGGTAAAATGACCTATTCAGTCGGGCTGTGCAAATACGCAAGAATAAGAATATGAAGATATGTGCAAAATGCATTATAGCAGCAAAAATTTGCGTTTACGTAGCAGCAAAAAATATAAAGTGCGTAGTGCTCTCCGTCCATGCATGTCACTCAACTATAAATATAAGGCTCCGTAGTCGGATGTTAGTATATGGATTGTAGTATCCTCCTTGTTATACAATAAAGAGCATCTCTATTAATTTGTTTCTCTCTGAGTCTTCAGTGCATGCATGGGCTGCTTGTTATTAATATTGAGGGGAGGAAAAAGTTTCCTCTTATAAAGTGCAAAGTGCGTGCAAATATTGCTATGTTATAAAGTGCTATGTGCATCGAATATCAATATTCATAAAAATGCCTATAAATCATATTAATATGATGTTGGCCCATATTCATGCATCATTCTTTTTTTTTAATAAAAAAAGGGTATTAGAAATGCAGTTAAAATCCCTATATATTGCACCCATTGTGAATTATCACAAATCTTAACAGATAATAAGAATAAAACAAGTCCAATAATCTCTGTGTTGAAAGGGCCACTTAAAATAAGTACCAAAACCTGTACAGCTACAAAGTTGAAACAATATTTAAAAACACTCAATCTGAAAGAGAAACAGCCCAAACCTTGATTATGTATGTCGACACCTATTAAATCAAAAATTATGAAGTGAAATATTCATACGTAAAGTACATAAATGAAATTGAACATACCAAAGAAAAAGGCATAACAGAAAATATATGTAACCCGATCTATACCTGGAAAAGAAATGACAGCAATAAAATGCATATGAAATCTAATTCAAGCAAGTCTGAGAAAAAGTCTATAGAGAACCTCATGTACCCAGGAAGGTGTATAGTTCCTCATCGAGGTTATGACCCCTGAGTTTTTTTGTCTGGAGGTCTACAATACATTTAGTTTCCAATTGTCTTAATGTTAGTTCACAATTGCCACCTCTAAGTGGTTTAGTCACTGTATGTATTCCAAAAAAGGAAAAGCCATCTAGTTTACCACCGTGTTTGTTCTTAAAATGGAGGGCCATTGGGTAGGTCGGATCAGCATTCTTGATTGCCCTAATGTGCAGTAGCACCCTCAATTTCAGATTTCCTTTGGTGCTTCCGACGTACCACTTGTTACATGGGCAGTTTAACACGTATACCACATATTCAGTTTCCCAAGTAATCCTAGATGCAATCTTAATGTTCTCTCCCAAAATAGGATGTAAATAGCAATTAGTGTTAACAGCATAGGTACATGCTTTGCATTTAGAACATTTTTGGAAGCCCGGTCTTTTGATGTTCATCCAACTGGCCCCTGATTGATCATAAAGAGGACTCATGAAGCTGGGTACAAGGGTATCTTTAAATGAGGATGATTTACGAAATGTGATGTTTGCTTTGGATGCCAGTGTCACGCCAAGATGTTCGTCTAACTTTAGAATGTGCCAGGGTTTCTGTATTACCTGGCGAATATTCTGGGCACCATTACCGTAGGTCAAAATCAGACGTGTATCTGCATTGTCTGAAGTTTTAGCTTGGACAGCATTGGAAACCAGTAGCAGAGAACTATCCATGTCCCTAGCTTTTAAGAACGCTCTTTCCAGTACTTTGATCGGATAGCCACGGTTTTTGAACCTGTGAGCCATCAAGGCACGTTCGCTGTCAAAAGTGTTAATGTTAGAGCAGTTTCTACGAATACAAATAAATTCCCATAGGGGATGCTCCACTTCAGGGCTGTGGGATGTTTGCTCTTTGCATGCAATGGAATATTAGAGCTGGTGGGCTTCCTATATAGGCTGCTAGTAAGTTCGCTGTGGGCCACAGAGACTGCAATATCCAGAAATACAATGTTTACTGTGACTCTCAGTAAATTGTAGGTTGAGCTCATTGGTATTCAATACACTAATGAAGTCTAGCCATTCCTGATCGGTACCATCCCAGATCACAAACAGATCGTCAATGTAGCGTAGCCACAGTGATATTTTATCTGTGTGTTTGATGTTTCTGGGATGCCAAACAACAAACTTCTCCCACCAGCCCATTGTCAAATTTGCATACGATGGAGCGAACATAGTGCCCATAGCAGTGCCTTGGAGCTGGATAAAGAACTCTTTGTCAAAGAGAAAACAGTTATTGGTTAAACAAAGTTTAATCATCTCTAGTATCATGAGGCCATGTTGCATGTAATTCATGGACCTGATATACAGAAAGTGCTTGCATGCTTTAAGACCATCAGAGTGTCTGATTGATGTATAGAGAGAGACCACATCTAATGTTGTTAATAAGTAAGACGATTCCCATGGTATACCTTCTATCCTACTCAAGAAATCTTTCGTATCCCTCAAATAGGAGGGTAGAGTAGTAACGAAAGTAACCAATGTTTCATCCACAAACCGTGAAAGATTTTCCAACAGTGCCCCACATAGTGTAACTATCTGTCTGCCTGGGGGTTTAGTCAAGCTCTTTTGGACTTTAGGCAGAAAATAAATGGTTAGAATAATAGGGAATTTAGGTTGTAGAAATGTACAAATGTCTTCGTCTAACAAGTCTCTCTCCTTCCAAGTTTGTAAAAGGTTAGATAGTAAAAGATTCATGGCTTGTGAAGGATCATCCTGTAGTTTAGCGTAGCAATTCTTGTCCATAAGTTGTCTGTGGGCCTCCTTAACATAGTCATGCCGATTCATAATGACTATGTTAGTCCCCTTATCTGACGATTTGATTATGTACGCCGTCATTGCACCTAGTTGTTTTACTGTACGTTGTTGTGCCGGGGTTAAATTTGTTCTCAATGGGGCCCATTTTTTCCGGATCTTTTTGAGATCATTAATGACCAGGTCCTGGAAAGCCTCAACATGGCCTCCCGGATTCAACATTGGGTTGAATCGGGATTTGACTTTTAATGCTGTTTTCCCTGGCCAGCTGGTGTCAACGTTCATTGGTTCAAGTTCTTGATCCATATTATTTGTAAGGTCTGCATTTTCAAGTTCCAAATCTTCAAGATTATGTAAGGTGAGAGTATCCTGGATCGAGATGTCTGTATGTCCTGGGTGGCAGACTTTGGGTTTAGGTTTAGGCGGGTACATGGCAAAGAATTTTTTTTAGCTGATTTTACGCATAAATTTATCGAAATCTATGCGGGTTTCAGCATAGTTGTAAACAGATGTGGGACAAAAGTTCAACCCGAGTTTTAGAACCTGTTTTTCTGCCGGGGTCAACACGTGGGTGGAGAGGTTTATTATGGACATATCTGGTAATGCAGGAGTGGGTGAATTCATTTCTGTGTTCCAGGGCGTGTTAAGCGCTCCGGTTTTTCCACATTTGCTGTAGATGCAGCGCCTTCCCCTCCTTGCTTTTTTCTTCCTCTTTGGCCTGATGCTTTGCCTCGTCCTCTGCCTCTTGTTTTTTTGCCATTGTTTAGTCTGCCTTCCATGCCCAGCAGCCTCATCTCTTCTAAAAAAATGTAGTTTTCTGGAGGGTTGTTCACTCTCGCTTTCAGTTGTGTCGGCGTCCGAGGATGAAAATTCTGTGGAACTTGCATTCGTGGAAGTAGAAGGTTGAATAGGGAGTTTTTGTCTTAGTGTATCGATATATATATATATATATGCGCTTCGCCTGCAGTCTATTCACTACGTATAGCCAGCCTTATGATTACTTCGTCTACTTGCGTTTCAGCATCTGTACAATTATGAAATGGTTTTGCATTTTCTTCAGTGCTTCTCCACATGTGCAATCTTTATTTTTCTCCCAAAATGTTGCTCAATTCTTAACTTCACCATTACATTTTATACCGTCTATTTACCTTCTCCATCATCATTCTTTCTTGGTGTGTCATGTCTGCTTCATGTGACATCACCAGCCTTCTTTCACTCATCTTCACACTTCTTCCGGAACTTCCTTCAGAAGACTGTTATTTCTTTGTGGATACACACATGGTTTTCTCAAAGGATACCTTGTTTCAAGAACCTTTTGCGGTATAGGTATTTATTGGCTTTGCACATGTCACAATTTCCGGTTGCCAACATATAGGCAAAATGGGGGCAGGATTTCTGGTAGAGGTACTTGGCTCCTACTCTACAATATCATGGCAGTATGCTATGTCCCGGATCCATCTGCTCCTCTGGGGCAGGGGACCCCTTCTCCATACCATTGCAACCCTGCCAGGTGTCTCCAGTACCCTGGTATTTCCCTTGTGCAACCCAGGAGATCCACCCGGGGAGAGACCTCAATCGATTCTCCCAGGATCTCGTGAATGGTTTGGAAAACCTCTGGTCAGAAACCTTTAAATTTTTTTAATTTCTTTTTTTTAACGTTTTTGGTTTTTTATTAAACCTTTCACGTTAAAAAACAAACACATACATTTCATTAAACATTTCACCTAAAATTAATTATATCAATTTACAAAATACAATATAAAAATGAAATCTAGAATGAAGTGACCATCATTTATAATATCACTCACTGTATCAAAACATCCAATCGCTGCAAAGTATCATTATTCACCAAGATTGATTCCTTATACACTTATAAAAGTCCTTCACTTTCCTTTGAAAGGATCGCAGTTATATCCTCAAGCACCTTGCTCAACTTTAGTAAGAATGATGTATGACTTTTGAAAGGATCGCAGTTATATCCTCAAGTACCTTGCTCGACTTTAGTAAGAAAGATGTATGACTTTTGAAAGCATTGCAGTTATATCCTCAAACACCTTGCTTCACTTTAGTAAGAATGATGTATGACTTTTGAAAGGATCGCAGTTATATCCTCAAGCACCTTGCTCGACTTTAGTAAGAATGATGTATGACTTTTGAAAGGATCGCAGTTATATCCTCAAGCACCTTGCTCTACTTTAGTAAGAATGATGTATGACTTTTGAAAGGATCGCAGTTATATCCTCAAGCACCTTGCTCGACTTTAGTAAGAATGATGTATGACTTTTGAAAGGATCGCAGTTATATCCTCAAGCACCTTGCTCGACTTTAGTAAGAATAATGTATGACTTTTGAAAGGATCGCAGTTATATCCTCAAGCACCTTGCTCGACTTTAGTAAGAATAATGTATGACTTCTGAAAGGATCGCAGTTACATCCTCAAGCACCTTGCTCGACTTTACTAAGAATGATGTATGACTTTTGAAAGGATCGCAGTTATATCTTCAAGCACCTTGCTCGACTTTAGTAAGAATGATGTATGACTTTTGAGAGGATCGCAGTTATATCCTCTAGCACCTTGCTCGACTTTAGTAAGAATAATGCATGATTTTTGAAAGGATCGCAGTTATATCCTCAAGCACTTTGCTCGACTTTAGTAAGAATAATGCATGACTTTTGAAAAGATCACAGTTATATCCTCAAGCACCTTGCCCGACTTTAGTAAGAATGATGTATGACTTTTGAGAGGATTGCAGTTATATCCTCTCGCACCTTGCTCGACTTTAGTAAGAATGATGCATGACTTTTGAAAGGATCACAGTTATATCCTCAAGCACTTTGCTCGACTATAGTAAGACTGATGTATGATTCGACATTAAAATTTGATTTCATAACAACTCATGATTCAAGATCAAATCATCCTGACCTATCGTGATAAAGTGCATTTTAATCAAATCTCTCATTCCTTCACAACACAGCAATAGATGTTTGATTGATTTGAGTTTTTTGATTTCACAAAATCTACACCCCCTTTTATTTTCCACCAGCTTGAGACGAGGACCAATGATGCCAGGAGTAGGAGTCACATTTAAATGAAAACTTATTAAGGATGCCCTGAAGTAAGTGGATGGAAATGAGCAAAGTCTCTATATGTCACAACTCAGAGATTGTTTTCTGGTCGTTGCAGATAATACTTCCCCACTCTTCTGGGGAAGTTCATTTCACTCAAGGAATCTGGGGTCTTTATGGTGATGTGCCAAAGACTTCCCTCCCAAGAGCTCAGCCTACAGGGATCAATACACCTGGCAGGCCGGGGGCTTGAGCGAAAAGGCCGGAGCAGAATCGTCAGAGCTAGAGGGACAAAGAACAAAACAGTTGTTCAGGAAATGCAGGCAAGTAGTGCCGGAGAACAAACAGCCAACACCGCCCACAATTACCCACTCTTACCTGCTCCGTAGGAACAATATACCAGTAACCTACTAGTATCGAAGTGCAGAAGACAAGGAGGATGTCTGGTGAAGGGAAGGTGTGCCAGTATCCTAGGAACACCACGGTGAAAGCAGCAGAGCGTTCCAAAAAGTGTTCAAAGCAATCCAGTGTCAATGCAGCAGAGCGTCCCAAATAGGTTCAAAGCAATCCAAAGTGTAAACAGCAGAGCGTCCCAAAAAGGTTCAAAGCAATCCAAAGTGTAAACAGCAGAGCGTCCCAAAAGTGTTCAAGGTAACAGGAGTGGACAAGGAAAGAAATGAAATGATCAGGGAAGCGAGCGTTCACCTCACGCTATTTCCCTTACGGAAATGTTCGGGTTATCGGGTCACCAAAACTTAAGGATTCAGAAGTGGGAGGTCAATAATGAGCAAGCCGGGTTCATATAATCCAAGGGGAACAATCGAGGGAGGCAGGCGTCGGGAGGCAGACAAGGACAAGGCAAAGACAATAACTTGATTCGAGCGTCGGGTAGTCAAGGATTCAAACGGGAGTCCGGGAACAGAGCTCGTAACTAACAATAGTTTAGGAGCACTCGATCTCCGGATAGATGGGAGTTAAATGCAGTTCCCAACAAATGAAAACACAGCAGCGTCATGCGTGTACGTCACGTGGCTATAATAGCAAGAGTTGTGGGAGTTGTAGTTTCAAAGGGTTTTACGTGCCGGATAGCGCTCAGACAATCGCCAAGGTAGTTTCCAATTTAGCCGAGACGTGACACTATACAAGAAATCCGATTTTCCTCTTTATTCATGGCCCAGTCAAACATACACGCTCTGCACTGAAAGGGGCTTTGGGGATGGGGGTGCAGTGTGGCCATATGCTGCCCATTCTGCAATATGAGGTGTCATTGATATGAACCGGGGGAATAGGTGCTTCCAAAGGTAACAGTAGCTGTCCTGGAACCTATAGAATTCCCACACAGGAGCCTGCCCACTCCCTATCGAATTCAAACCCTGGAGCATGCCTGGTGCATATACGACCCTTCCCCCGGGGGCTATAGCATCTTTCCCAGGTGCCTTCCCAGTACCTATAGGATTCTGCCCCAGGAGCCAGCCTAGTGTCTATAGGATCTTTCCCTGGTGCCTATATGATCTTTCCCAGGTGCCTGCTTGGTGCCTATACAATCCTTCCCCTAGGGCCTATAGGATCTTTCCCAGGTGCCTGCCTGGTGCCTATAGGAGCCTGCCTGGTGCCTACAGAATTCAAACCCTGGAGCCTGCGCATTCCCTATAGAATTCCCACCCTGGAGCCTGTCTGCTTCCTACAGGATTCCCTCTCAGGATCCTGCCTAGTGCCTATAGGTTCTCTTCCAGGGGTTGGCACAGTGCCTGTAGGATCCCTCCCAGGACGTGCTATGGTGCCTATAGGATCGCTCCCAGGAGCTGGATCTGTGTCTATAGGATCTTTCCCTGAATTCTGCCCAGTGACTGGATAAGCTCTCCAAGGAGCCTGCTGGTGCCTATACAATCCTTCCCTGGTGCCTATAGGATTTTTCCCAGGTGCATGTCCAGTGCGTATAGGGTCCTGTCCCCAGGAGCCTGCCCAGCGCCTTTAGGATCCTGTCTCAGGAGCTTGCCCGGTACCTATAGGATCCCTCTCAGGAGTTTACCCAGTGCCTATCGGATTCCAGCCCAGAAGCTTGCCAGGTGCTGTAGGATCCCTCCTAAGGGTGCCTTCCCAGTGCACGTTTGAGCTTTCCCAAGAGCTTGACTGGCACCTATAGAATCATTTCAATTGCAATTATAAACTGCACACAAAATTCCAAAACAATTAAGAAGGTATATAATTTCAAGAAAATTATCGGTGCAGGTATCTTATTGAGTTTTCAGCTTGGACCTATATATGTACACTATGCGTGTTACTCTGACCATTTGTGTAGACAATACCACACTCGTAATGGGAAAAACCCCAAATTCCCATTACAAGTGCGGTATTGTTTACACAAATGCTCAGTGTAACACACATAGATGAGCTATAGGATCATTACCGGGAGCTGGGCTGGTGCTTTTAGGATCCGTCCCAGGAGCCTGCCTGGAGCCTATATGAACTCTCCCAGGAGCCTACCCGGAGCCTACATGAACTCTCCCTGTAGCCTGCCGGGTGTCTATAGGATTTGTATTTGTTTTATTTGTAACGCGCACCTCAGGCCCGGCGGCATCAGGGCGCAACTTTAGACATGGTACGTAAGTTCAAACTTTTATACAGTGCAAAGTATTCAAGGCATACATACAGCAATATACATATTTACAGAGATTAGGGCATTTTCCTAGGGGAGGCTCCCAGGAACATAGGAGGTCCAGAATCAAGGCTGGTTGAAAAGCCAGGATTTAGTTTTGGATTTGAAGGCACTGAAACATTTTTCAGATCTGATGGTGAGGGGGGAGGGCATTCCATAGCTTGGAGGCTAGGACGGGGAAACTAGATCCACCCGCTTTTTGTAGTTTTAACCTAGGGGTGGTTAGACAGTGGGTCTGTGCGGTTCTTTGCGGGTGGGTAGACGCGTGGCGGGATAGCCGGCTGCAGAGATACGGGTGGGCTTGGTTGGATAGGCATTTGTGGGTGAGGCCTAAGACTTTCAGTGAGATTCTCTGTTTGACCGGTAGCCAGTGTAAATTAGATCTAGATTCCGTGATGTGGTGGTTTCGCGGGATGTTTAAGGCCGCTCTAATGGCGTTATTCTGGGTGATTTGCAGTTTGTTCAGATTCTCTTGGCTGGTTCCTAGGTAGAGGGCGCTCCCATAGTCAATTTTGACCATGATGAGAGTTCTGGCCAGTGTGACCGTGTTAGAGGTGGTCAGAAATGGCCTGCAAGCTGTAATGAGTTTGCAGGTGTATGCTGATGACGATCTGACTGCATTTGTTTGACGGGATAGTGATAAGGTGGCATCAAGGTAAACGCCTAGAGTTTTGGTGTCTTTCGAAACTTGGATAGTGTTACCATCGATGATAAACGATTGGTAGGACGGCTCAAGTTTACTAAGACGTTGCGTAGTGCCCAAGATGAGGAGCTCAGTCTTGTCATCGTTAAGGCATAACTGGTGTTGTGCCATCCAGGCTTGGATGACCAGGTAGACATCGTTCAGGGCCTTGGTGTCAGCCAAGTAGTCTCTAGTGATGGGAATGAGTATCTGGGTGTCGTCCGCGTAATTCGTATAGGAGACACCCAGATAGTCAAGTACATCGAAGAGCGGTTTTGTAAAAACATTGTGGAGCGTTGGTGACACACAAGAGCCCTGGGGGACGCCACAATAAATAGGGGAGGGATCTGCAGCTGCGGATTGAGAAAAGACACATACAGATCTATTACTCAGGAATGATTTGATCCATGCCGTAGCTGATGGTGAGAAATGGGCGGCCGAGTGAAGATGCTTGCATAAGATTTGGTGGTTGACCAAATCGAAAGCCGCAGAGAGGTCAAGTAGAAGTAACCAGGCAAGTTTGCCGTTGTCATTTAGAACTTCAATTTGGGTTTTTAAGTCAAGTAGCGCTGTCTCAGTTCTGTGTCTGAGGCGGAAACCAGATTGTCTAAGACCTAAAAGATTATTGCCATCCAAGTACTCTTGGATTTGCAGGTATGCTGCACGGTCTAAACATTTTAACAGGAATGGGACAGTAGTGATGGGTCGGTAGTTAGTAGGTATGCTAGGGTCGAGGGAGGGTTTTTTGAGCAAGGGGATCACCCATGCATCCTTAAGGTTGTCAGGGACAGTTTCTGTTTTAAAGGAGGTGTTAATAAAGGATGTGATAAATGGGGCCAGATCGTGGGCAGATTCCTTAATAATTGGGGCAGGGCAGGGATCGCCCTGGCAGTTGGACTGTTTGATCCTCAGGATAATGTTTTCTACCTCCGCAGTGGTGAGCGGTGAGAAGGCAAATCGTTTGCAGTTGGGTAGGTCGGGGGGGAGGGCCTCTGCTGGGGTAGGAGAGCGATTGTCCAGTTTCAAGCTGTCTTGTTTGGCTGTGATTTTAGATTGAAGCATGGAGATTTTATTCAGTAGCGCTGCCTGAATGTTAGCACACCATTTGCTGTCTTTAATGCAGGTTTCAGGGGGTAACGGGGGTTTCAAGCTTTTTTAGGATCTTAAATAGTTCCTTAGAGTTGGAGTCAGCATGCAAGATGCGATTATTAAGGGATTATTTTTTCGCCTCTATAATGGCCGCTTTATAGGTGAGTGATGCCAGGAAGCAGCCATCTTTGCGCGCGTCAGATGGTAAGCTTTTCCACCGGTTTTCGACACAGTGTTTGGTTTTGCGGAGTACTCTTAGCTGTGGGGTGAACCAAGAGTTCGGGTGTGCCCGTGGTTTGGCCTTCGTCAATTTGATGGGGGCCATAGAGTCTATAGCTGTCAGCATGCTGCAGTTATAGATGTCAGCTAAGGTAGTAGGGTCATTACAGGAGTCAGTGGCCGCTTTGAGCGTAGGGAGTAGCAGAGGGAGAAGTTTCTCCTTGGTTATGTCCTTTTTGTTTCTGGTTGGTAGAGCAGGTGCTATCACGGTCAGGGTACGGGGGGCGGCTTCAATATTAAAGGAGATAATGTGGTGGTCTGACCAAAGGCAAGGGGTAATGTCCAAGACATTGATATTACAATTGGAGCTCGCTAGCCAATCGAGGGTCCTGCCTTTATAATGTGTGGGCTCTTGGATGTGCAAGGTGAAGCTAGAATTGGAGAGGGCGTTTTCCAGTACAAGTGCAATAGGATCATTGGGGTCACCAAGTCCCAGGTTAAGGTCTCCAAGGATGATCATTTGTGAATTAGTTTTAACATTGTCGAGGAGGAGGGTGGATATTTCACTGACAAAGGAGGGTGCAGGGCCTGGGGGCCTGTAGATTAGGTGAAGGGTGACAGTTTGGTTAGGTGTTAGTGTGAGTTTGACTGATAGTAGTTCAGCGGACTCAAGTTTGGTATTGGTGATTACTCTTAAATCCAAAGTGATTTTGTGGATGATGGCTAGGCCACCACCTCTAGAGTGGGAGGGAGAGGTGCGGTCACATCTCATTATGCTGAAGCCGGGTGGTATGGCAAGGGACAAGGAAGGGCTGGGTGCGGCATGTAGCCAAGTTTCAGCTATGGCAATGAAGTCAAGATCTGATGATGTTATAAGGTCTGCTATGTCTGGAGCGTGCGCTGGGAGGGATCTGGCGTTGATAAGGGCGCCTTTGATAATGGGCAATTTCGCCACTGTGGAAGGGGGTTTGCTATTGTTGGGTGCAGAAGGTGCGCATGGGAGTGAGTGTCGTGTTTGCTTAGGAGGTTACTATGGGTGGGACGTATGCGGAATCTGGAGCCTAATCTTTTGTTTCTAAGAAGTAGGGAACATGGTTGATTCAGAGTAGGTTTGCTGACGAAGTGTTCCAGCCAGAGGGCTGGGTCGTTGAGGTATGGGTTAATGTCAGTATTGAGGTGTTGAAGGCCAGAGGTAAGTGTCATAGGGTCCATAGTGGAGGTCGCCAAGCGCACAGTCTGTGGGACAATACTAAGAAAAGATATGGTGTCTGATGGTTGTGGTGAGATGGCTGTGACGGATGTATGCGTGGCAGGATCCTTCCCAGGAGCCTGCCTGGAGCCTATATGAACTCTCCCAGGAGCCTGCCTGGCACCTATATGAACTCTCACAGGAGCTTTCCTGGAGCCTATATGAACTCTCCCAGGAGCCTGCCTGGAGCCTATATGAACTCTGCCAGGAGCCTGCCTGGCACCTATATGAACTCTCACAGGAGCTTTCCTGGAGCCTATATGAACTCTCCCAGGAGCCTGCCTGGAGCCTATATGAACTCCCCTGGAGCCTGCTTGGAATCTATATGATCCTTCCCAGGAGCCTGCCTGGCACCTATATGAACTCTCCCAGGAACCTGCCTGGCACCTATATGAACTCTCCCAGGAACCTGCCTGGCACCTATATGAACTCTCACAGGAGCCTGCCTGGCACCTATATGAGCTTTCCCAGGAGCCTGCCTGGTGCCTGTAGGATCCCTCCCATGAGCCTACCTGGTGCCTATATGAACACCCCATGTGCCTGCCTGGAGTCTATATGAACTCTCCCAGGAGCCTGTCCAGTGCCTATAGGATCCTTCCCAAGAGCCAGATCATTGCGTATACTATCTTTCCAAGAAGACTGCCTGGTGCCTACAAGATCCCTCCCAGGAGCTTGCATGGTGCCTACAGGATCCCCATCAGGGTATACACGCATTTCGTCGACCACTTTTTCATTGTGGGACTTTTCATCGCCGACCCTTCAATCGCCAACATTGTTAGTTTTAAATTTTTTTTAGGGGGGGTGTTTGTGAGGGTTGGGGTATGATTATTTAAGTAAGGGGGGGTTTGGGGGGGTGCAGCCCCCCCATATATTACAAAAAAAAAAAAATGTTGGCGATGGAAGGGTCGGCGATGAAAAGTAACGTAGAACCCCCATCAGAAAGCTGTCTGGTGCCTACAGGATCCCTCCGAGGAGCTTGCTTAGTGCCTATAGGATGCCTCCTGGAAGCCTGCCCGGTGCCTGTATGGGCTGTACCAGGGACCTGCCCAGCACCTACAGAGCCCCTGAGAGGAGCCTGCCTGATGCATATAGGGTCCTTCCCAGGGGTCAGCTTAGTGCCTATAGGATCCTTCCCAAGAGCCAGACCAGTGCCTTAATGAGCTTTCCCAGGAGCCTGCAAATTACTTATAGGGTTCCTCCCAGCAGCCTGCCCAGTGCCTATAAGATGACTCAGAGGAGCCTATAGGATTCCTCCCAGGAGCCTTACCAGTGCCTATAAGATTCCTCCATAAGACTGCCTGGTGCCTATAGGCTCTTTCCCAGAAGGCTGCCTGGTGCCTATAGGATTCCTCCCAGGAGCCTGCCCAGTGCCTATGAGATGACTCCGAGGAGCCTATAGGATTCCTCCCAGGAGCCTTACCAGTGCCTATAAGATTCCTCCCATAAGACTGCCTGGTGCCTATAGGCTCTTTCCCAGAAGGCTGCCTGGTGCCTATAGGATTCCTCCCAGGAGCCTGCCCAGTGCCTATAAGATGACTCCGAGGAGCCTATAGGATTCCTCCCAGGAGCCTTACCAGTGCTTATAATATTCCTCCCATAAGACTGCCTGGTGCCTATAGGCTCTTTCCCAGAAGGCTGCCTGGTGCCTATAGGATTCCTCCCAGGAGCCTGCCCAGTGCCTATAAGATGACTCCAGGGAGCCTATAGGATTCCTCCCAGGAGCCTTACCAGTGCCTATAGGATTCCTCCCAAGAGCCTTACCAGTGCCTATAAGATGACTCCGAGGAGCCTATAGGATTCCTCCCAGGAGCCTTACCAGTGCCTATAAGATTCCTCCCATAAGACTGCCTGGTGCCTATTGGATCTTTCCCAGGAGCCTGCACAGTGCCTATAAGATTCCTCCCAGAAGACTGCCTGGTGCCTATAGGATCTTTCCCAGGAGCCTGCACAGTGCTTATAGGATTCCTCCCAGGAGTCTACCTGGTGCCTGTAAGATTCCTCCCAGGAGCCTTACCGGTGCCTATAAGATGACTCCAGGGAGCCTGCCAGGTTTCCATAGGATCTTTCCCAGAAGGCAGCCAGGTGCCTATAGAATTCCTCCCGGGAGCCTGCCCTGTGCCTATGTGATTCCTCCCAGGAGCCTGCCAGGAGCCTATAGAATTCCTCCGAGGAGCCTTCCTGGTGTCTGTAAGATTCCCCCCAGGAGCCTGCCTGGTGCCTGTAAGATTCCTCCCAGGAGCCTGCCCGGCACCTATAGGATTCATCCCAGGAGCCTGCCAGACACCCATAGGATTCCTCCCAGGAGCCTGCCAGGTGCCTATAGGATTCCTCCCAGGAGCCTGCCAGGCGCCTATAGGATTCCTCCCAGAAGACTGCCAGGTGCCTATAGGATTCCTCCCAGGAGCCTGCCAGGTGCCTATAGGATTCCTCCCAGAAGACTGCCAGGTGCCTATAGGATTCCTCCCAGAAGACTGCCATGTGCCTATAGGATTCCTCCCAGGAGCCTGCCAGGTGCCTATAGGATTCCTCCCATAAGACTGCCTGGTGCCTATAGGCTCTTTCCCAGAAGGCTGCCTGGTGCCTATAGGATTCCTCCCAGGAGCCTGCCCAGTGCCTATGAGATGACTCCGAGGAGCCTATAGGATTCCTCCCAGGAGCCTGCCCAGTGCCTATAAGATGACTCCGAGGAGCCTATAGGATTTCTCCCAGGAGCCTTACCAGTGCCTATAAGATTCCTCCCATAAGACTGCCTGGTGCCTATGGGATCTTTCCCAGGAGCCTGCACAGTGCCTATAAGATTCCTCCCAGAAGACTGCCTGGTGCCTATAGGATCTTTCCCAGGAGCCTGCACAGTGCTTATAGGATTCCTCCCAGGAGCCTACCTGGTGCCTATAGGATTCCTCCCAGGGGCCTCCCTGGAACCTATAGGATTCCTCCCAGGAGCCTGCCAGGTGCCTATAGGATTCCTCCCAGGAGCCTGCCAGGTGCCTATAGGATTCCTCCCAGGAGCCTGCCAGGTGCCTATAGGATTCCTCCCAGGAGCCTGCCAGGTGCCTATATGATTCCTCCCAGAAGACTGCCAGGTGCCTATAGGATTCCTCCCAGGAGCCTGCCAGGCACCTATAGGATTCCTCCCAGGAGCCTGCCAGGTGTCTATAGGATTCCTCCCAGGAGCCTCCCCGGCACCTATATGATTCCTCCCAAGAGCCTGCCAGGTGCCTATAGGATTCCTCCCAGAAGACTGCCAGGTGCCTATATGATTCCTCCCAGGAGCCTGCCAGGTGCCTATAGGATTCCTCCCAGGGGCCTCCCTGGCACCTATAGGATTCCTCCCTGGAGCCTCTCCGGCACCTATAGGATTCCTCCCAGAAGACTGCCCGGTGTCTATAGGATCTTTCCCAGAAGGCTGCCTGGTGGCTACAGGATCCATCCCAAGAGCCATTGTACTCAAAGCAAGTTTATTTAACTTAAAATGTAGGGTGGAGTAAGGCCTAACATGCCCTATGCCAAGGTGGGATTTCCCTACCTAAAGAAATCTAAGGAAAGTCTGTGTCAGGATGTGCAAATTAAGTATCTGTCTGTGTCCAAAACCTATACCTGCCCTCACAACGAACTGTATACAATGTGTAGGGATGACGGCTTCAAAAGAACAGTGTTAAAAAGAAAGTTCAGAGCTTCTTCCAGCTCTTGGCTTAGGACCAGCTTCCCCTTCCCCCAAGTTCTAAATAGTTCCCAGAATATTGGGATTCCCTTCCCTAAGAGTCCAAACCTTCTTGCTTCCAAAAATAACACTGTTTCTTGGGACACTTCCCAGTTGGGGTTCCTTTCCCGAAGAGTTCTAATCTTCCAGCTTTCAAAAATAACACAGTTCTGTTTCTTAACTTCAGTTTCTCACACAAGGATGTGGCAGCACATAAACTTAACTTCAAACCTGCTTTCATTGGCTTTTTCCAAATAGGGCACTCGGTCTAGGCACAGTTGTTGGAAAACACAGCCCACCCATTACAAGTCATGCAGCCGATAGCCCTTCTTAGTGCTTCCATCAAAACTTAGCCACTGGTTCCATCTGACAGGGGTGTATAGTAGATTCCTCAGTGTCACCATCTTCATACACTGTCCCGTGGCTTCTTTAGCCACTTTCTCCATCTGACAGTGATGCTTAGTTGATTCCTCAGTGTCACCGTCTTCAGACACTGTCCCGTGGCTCCTTTAGCCACTGGTTCCAACTGACAGGGGTGTATAGTTGATTCCTCAGTGTAACCGTCTTCATGCACTGTCCCGTGGCTCCTTTAGCCACTGGTTCCATCTGACAGTGATGCTTCGTTGATTCCTCAGTGTCACCGTCTTCAGACACTGTCCCGTGGCTCCTTTAGCCACTGGTTCCAACTGACAGGGGTGTATAGTTGATTCCACAGTGTAACCGTCTTCATGCACTGTCCTGTGGCTCCTTTAGCCACTGGATCCATCTGACAGTGATGCTTAGTTGATTCCTCAGTGGCACCGTCTTCAGACACTGTCCTGTGGCTCCTTTCGCCACTGGTTCCATCTGACAGTGATGCTTAGTTGATTCCTCAGTGGAACCGTCTTCAGACACTGTCCCGTGGCTCCTTTAGCCACTGGCTCCATCTGACAGTGATGCTTAGTTGATTCCTCAGTGGCACCGCCTTCAGACACTGTCCCCTGGCTCCTTTAGCCACTGGCTCCATCTGACAGTGATGCTTAGTTGATTCCTCAGTGTCACCGTCTTCAGACACTGTCCCGTGGCTCCTTTAGCCACTGGCTCCATCTGACAGTGATGCTTAGTTGATTCCTCAGTGTCACCGTCTTCAGACACTGTCCCGTGGCTCCTTTAGCCACCGTCTTCAGACACTGTCCTGTGGCTCCTTTAGCCACTGGCTCCATCTGACAGTGATGCTTAGTTGATTCCTCAGTGTCACCGTCTTCAGACACTGTCCTGTGGCTTCTCTAGCCACTGGCTCCATCTGACAGTGATGCTTAGTTGATTCCTCAGTGTCACCGTCTTCAGACACTGTCCCGTGGCTCCTTTAGCCACTGGCTCCATCTGACAGTGATGCTTGGTTGATTCCTCAGTGTCACCATCTTCAGACACTGTCCCGTGACTGGCCTGGCCGCAAAGCACTTTATAATTCTTGTCTGTATTCCGCTGGCTCTTGTCAACACACGTTTCTATTAGCTTGCACTTCCTGGGCCCCTCTTGACTCTGGGCCACTTTTTATTCTCTTATCTTCATACCTTCATTGACTTCGCCCATACTTGATTCGTGGGCCCCTCTTAGATTCGGGCCAACACCTAGTCTCTCATTTTCACACCCTACTTGGTATTTTCTTGACCTGGTTAACACTTGTTCCAAGGGGTCCTCTTGACTTGGGGCCAATTCTGGATTTGTCACTTTCATAAATGATATTCTTTGATTTCTGGTTCATTTACTACTTTGTTTTCAGTCCATTCATGAGCATTCGATTGATGTTTTACTCTGTGCGGCGTTCACAAGTGCTTTCAATCAATTTCAGTTCACTTGATAACTCAACAATACTTGTTCCAGCATTCAACAGTACTTTCAGTCACTCGCCGTTCATTCGGCAGTTGCAGAGGATGTCATTATACTTTACCGGAGCGCCCTGGTAAGAATGTGCATTTGCTTTACACTCACCGGTCACACACAGCAGCGTTTTTCTTCTTGGTGTCCTTCGCAAAGGGCTTCTTCCAGCTTCCTGGCTTCTCTAGACTCTGCCTTCCCCTCGTAGTCTGCACCGCACACCCTGCCTGCTCTCCTAACTTCCCTTGGAGGCAGCTGCGGTCAAGGGGAGCTCCACAGCTTCTCCCAAACAGATCTGCTCCAGCGGATAGCAGGACCTCTTGAACCTCGCACAGCTGACCACGGCCACAGCATCCCCTTCTCCTGGCCAGCACTGCTCCAGCCACCTAGATCCTCAGCTTCCTTTCCTCCAGCCCATTTGTCATCCCTCAGAATGGCTGCATTTTTATATACATCAGGTGTGTTAAGTGACCCCAGGTGTGGGTCATTGCGTTCTCTTGCCTGAATGTGGAGGACTCCATTAGGCAGACATACCTGGTTGTTCCTTTGGTATGCCTGCATAGCCCTCTTCCTTGTCTAAGTACCAGAGTGGTGTTTGGAACTGTCTGATTTAATAAAAACGAAGCCTTTACACCTCTGTTTGGTCTCAGAAATATGTGTTTGTCAGTGAAATGAGGATGTGTCCTCCTAGTTGGTCTCTTCCTCGTCCCATTACTAGGTTTTGTTTCTGGGGAACAGTTTGGAAGGAGGAGAAGGGAAAGGGTTGACAATATCCCACAAAGGCTTTAGGGATAGCGGGCTCATGATGAAGGGGGCAAAAGGGGATACTGTGTCTCAGGTATGGACATCCTCTCCCCAGACCCCAAATTTGGGTCAGGATCCAAAAGTGATGGCCTTTCCCTGGCCACCTGACCAGAGGATCCAATGGGAGTTGAAGGGAGGATGCCCTCAGTTTCCGCACAGTTCCTGCAGGATCTTTCCCAGGAGCCTGCCTTGCACCTACAAACCCCTTGGAGGAGCTTGCCCGGTGCCCATAGGAAGACTCCAGTATCCTAATTTGTGTTTTCATTTTTGTAATTATTATTAGTGTTTTTAGTGAACGCGGCCCGAGCTTCGGGAAGCAATAGAGCTCTTTACAAGTCATAAGGGGAAGGACACAGTGAAGGAAGCAGAGAAAGACGGGAGTGGGGAGCTAACAACTGGGGAGGGGTAGGGCGGGCACTTTGGTAGCAAGTGAGCTACATGTGACCAGGAGGGTCAGGGGGGTGGGGAGGCAGCTCACCCAGTCTCTGGTCTGTTGGGGGTTGCGTTTGGACCTAGGTGTGTTAGGGGGTGTTAGTTTTAGGACCCCACCCATGAGTCTGCTCAGTTGCTTTAGCATCCTGTCCAGTGTCTAGACCCCTCCCAGTTACCTGGCCAGCGGCTACAGGACCCAAGCTAGGAACCTGCTAGTTTCCTGTAGGACCCCTCCCAGGTGCCCACCCAGTGCCCATGGGATCGTGCCTGGTGCCTATAGGATTCACACCAGGTGCCTTCCCAGGGATCTGCAACCTTTGGCTCTCCAGATGTTTTGCACTATAACTTCCAACAGTCCCAGCCAGCAAAGTCAATGGTGAAGGATCATGGAGTCATAATCCAAAACATCTGGGTATGCAGATCGCTGGGCTAGGGGATCCATGCTAGGACCTGCTTGGCTCCTGTAGAACCCCTCACAGGAGACTGCCCATTGGATCCCCTCCACTTACCTGCTCAGTTGCTTTATGATATTGCCTGGTGCCTACAGGATCTCCTGTAGTTGCCTGCTAAGTGCCTTTATGATATTGCCTGGTGCCTACAGGATCATCTGTTGCCCGCTCAGTGGCTTTATGATCTTGCCTGGTGCCTACAGGATCACCTGTAGTTGCCCGCTCAGTAACTTTATGATCTTGCCTGGTGCCTACGGGATCACCTGTAGTTACCTGGTCAGTGGCTTTATGATCTTGCCTGGTGCCTACAGGATCACCTGTAGTTGCCTGCTCAGTGGCTTTATGATCTTGCCTGGTGCCTACGGGATCACCTGTAGTTGCCTGCTCAGCGACTTTATGATCTTGCCTGGTGCCTACAGGATCACCTGTAGTTGCCTGCTCAGTGGCTTTATGATCTTGCCTGGTGCCTACAGGATCACCTGTAGTTGCCTGCTCAGTGGCTTTATGATTTTGCCTGGTGCCTACAGGATCACCTGTAGTTACCTGGTCAGTGGCTTTATGATCTTGCCTGGTGCCTACAGGATCACCTGTAGTTGCCTGCTCAGTGGCTTTATGATCTTGCCTGGTGCCTACAGGATCACCTGTCGTTGCCTGCACATTCACTTTATGATCTTGCCTGGTGCCTACAGGATCACCTGTAGTTGCCTGCTCAGTGGCTTTATGATCTTGCCTGGTGCCTACAGGATCATCTGTTGCCTGCTCAGTGGCTTTATGATCTTGCCTGCTGCCTATTGGATCACCTGTAGTTGCCTGCTGAGCGGCTTTATGATCTTGCCTGGTGCCTACAGGATCACCTGTAGTTGCCTGCTCAGTGGCTTTATGATCTTGCCTGGTGCCTACGGGATCACCTGTAGTTGCCTGCTCTGTGGCTTTATGATCTTGCCTGGTGCCTACAGGATCACCTGTAGTTGCCTGCTCAGTGGCTTTATGATCTTGCCTGGTGTCTACAGGATCACCTGTCGTTGCCTGCACATTTGCTTTATGATCTTGCCTGGTGCCTACAGGATCATCTGTTGCCTGCTCAGTGGCTTTATGATCTTGCCTGCTGCCTATTGGATCTTGCCTGGTGCCTACAGGATCATCTGTTGCCTGCTCAGTGGCTTTATGATCTTGCCTGCTGCCTATTGGATCACCTGTAGTTGCCTGCTGAGCGGCTTTATGATCTTGCCTGGTGCCTACAGGATCACCTGTAGTTGCCTGCTCAGTGGCTTTATGATCTTGCCTGGTGCCTACGGGATCACCTGTAGTTGCCTGCTCAGTGGCTTTATGATCTTGCCTGGTGCCTACAGGATCACCTGTAGTTGCCTGCTCAGTGGCTTTATGATCTTGCCTGGTGTCTACAGGATCACCTGTCGTTGCCTGCACATTTGCTTTATGATCTTGCCTGGTGCCTACAGGATCACCTGTAGTTGCCTGCTCAGTGGCTTTATGATCTTGCCTGGTGCCTACAGATCATCTGTTGCCTGCTCAGTGGCTTTATGATCATGCCTGCTGCCTATTGGATCACCTGTAGTTGCCTGCTCAGCGGCTTTATGATCTTGCCTGGTGCCTACGGGATCACCTGTAGTTGCCTGCTCAGTGGCTTTATAATCTTGCCTGGTGCCTACAGGATCTCCTGTAGTTGCCTGCTCAGCGGCTTTATGATCTTGCCTGGTGCCTACAGGATCACCTGTAGTTGCCTGCTCAGCGGCTTTATGATCTTGCCTGGTGCCTATGGGATCACCTGTAGTTGCCTGCTCAGTGGCTTTATGATCTTGCCTGGTGCCTACGGGATCACCTGTAGTTGCCTGCCCAGTGACTTTATGATTTTGCCTGGTGCCTATAGGATCTCCTGTAGTTGCCTGCTCAGTGGATATAGGATCCATTTTAGGAACCTGCTTGGCCCCTAGGGAACTTATCTTTGTTTTTTGTAGCACTTAACGCAACCTATGTGTCAAGGTTGCATCCTTCTCCCCTGCACCTTAAATACATTCTTAATACCATTAAGACTTTCCCTTTTTTATTAACATACCTAAACATTTAAAAACGGTGTGCTTTTGGTGTCTGCTGTTCTTTCGCCCTATAGGATTCCTCCCAGCGTTGGGGACTGGGAAGTGAGTTGCTTCTAGTGTAGCATAGTGTAGGGCAGTTCTTTAGCTACGTGGAAGGTGTCTGTTTGGGTTGACCTTGGATATGAGTTGCTTCTAGTGTAGGGTAGCGTGGGCAGTGTTTAGCTCTTTGGAATGTTTGTGTTTGGGGAATGGGATGTGAGTTGCTTCTAGTCTAGGGTAGAATAGGGCAGTGTTTTAGCTCCTTGGGAGGCTTTTATTTGGTTTGACTTGGGATAGGAGTTGCTTCTAGTGTAGGGTAGAGTAGGGCAGTCCTTTAGCTCTTTCTAAGTTGTGTGTTTGGGTTGACATGGGATGTGAGTTGCATCTAGTGTAGGGTAGAGTTGGGCAGTCTTTTAGTAGCCCATTGGGAGGCTTGTGCGTGGTTTGCTTTGGGATATGAGTTGCTTCTAGTCTAGTGTAGGGTAGAGTAGGGCAGTCCTTTAGCTCATTGGAAGGTGTGTGTTTGGGTTGACATGGGATCTGAGTTTGTTCTAGTGTAGGGTAGAGTGGGCAGTCTTTTAGCTCCTTGGCAGGCTAGTTTGGTTTGACTTGGGATATGAGTTGCTTCTAGTGTAGGGTAGCGTAGGTCAGTCTTTAGATCATTGGAAGGTTTATGTTTAAAGAATGGGGTGTGAGTTGCTCCTAGTGTAGGCTAGAGTAGGACAGTCCTTTAGCTCCTTGGGAGGCTTTTATTTGGTTTGACTTGGGATATGAGTTGCTTCTAGTGTAAGGTAGAGTAGGGCAGTCCTTTAGCTCTTTGGAAGGTGTGTGTTTGGGTTGACATGGGATGTGAGTTCCTCCTAGTGTAGGGTACAGTAGGGCCATCTTTTAGCTCCTTGGGAGGCTTTTATTTGGTTAGACTTGGGATATGAGTTGCTTCTAGTGTAGGGTAGAGTAGGGCAGTCCTTTAGCTCTTTGGAAGGTGTGTGTTTGGGTTGACTTGGGATGTGAGTTGCTCCTAGTGTAGGGTAGAGTAGGGTCATCTTTTAGCTCCTTGACGGCTTGTATTTGGTTTGACTTTAGGGTAGTCTTTTTAGCTCCTAGAAGGCTTTTATTTGGTTTGACTTTAGGGTAGTGTTTTAGCTCCATGAACGCTTGTATTTGGTTTGACTTTAGGGTTGTGTGTTTAGCTCCTTGCAGGCCGGTATTTGATTTGACTTCAGGTTAGTGTTTTTAGCTCCTTGAAGGCCTGTATTTGGTTTGACTTTTTGCTTCTAGTGTAGGGTAGAGTAGTGCAGTCCTTTAGCTACTTGGGAGGCGTGTGTTTGGTTTGACTTGGGATATGAGCTGCTTTTAGTGTAGGGTAGAGTAGGGCCGTCTTTTAGCTCCTTGGTATGCTTGTATTTGGTTCGACTTTAGGGTAGTGTTTTTAGCTCCTTGAAGGCTTGTATTTGCTTTGACTTGGGATATGAGTTGCTTCTAGTGTAGGGTAGCATAGAGCTGTATGTTAGCTCCCTGGAAGGCTTGTATTTGGTTTGACTTGGGATGTGAGTTGCTCCTAGTTCAGGGTAGAGTGGGGCAGTCTTTTAACTCCTTCAAGGCTTATATTTGGTTTGACTTTGGGGTAGTGTTTTTAGCTACTTGGAAGGTTTGTGTTTGGTTTGACTTGGGATATGAGTTGCTTCTAGTGTAGGGTAAAGTAGGGCCATCTTTCAGCTACTTGGAAGGCTTGTATTTAGTTTGACCTGGGATGTGATTTGCTCCTAGTGTAGGGTACAGTAGGGCGGTCTTTTAGCTCCTTGGAAAGCTTGTATTTGGTTTGACTTTAGGGTAGTGTTTTAGCTCCTTGAAGGCTTGTATTTGGTTTGACTTTAGGGTAGTGTATTTAGCTCCTTGAAGGCTTGTATTTGGTTTGACTTTAGGGTAGTGTTTTTAGCTCTTCGAAGGCTTTTATTTGGTTTGACTTTAGGGTAGTGTTTTCAGCTCCTTGAAGGCTTGCATTTGGTTTGACTTTAGGGTAGTGTTTTTAGCTCCTTGAAGGCTTGTATTTGGTTTGACTTTAGGGTGATGTTTTTAGCTCCTTGAAGGCTTGTATTTGGTTTGACCTGAGATATGAGTTGCTTCTAGTTTAGGGTAGAGTAGGGCAGTCCTTTAGCTCCTTGGAAGGTGTCTGTTTGGTTTGACATGGGATATGAGTTGCTTCTAGTGTAGGGTAGAGTGGGGCAGTCTTTTAGCTCCTTGGAAAGCTTGTATTTGGTTTGACTTTAGGGTAGTGTTTAAGCTCCTTGAAGGCTTGTAATTGGTTTGACTTTAGGGTAGTGTATTTAGCTCCTTGAAGGCTTGTATTTGGTTTGACTTTAGGGTAGTGTTTTTAGCTCTTTGAAGGCTTTTATTTGGTTTGACTTTAGGGTAGTGTATTTAGCTCCTTGAAGGCTTGTATTTGGTTTGACTTTAGGGTAGTGTTTTTAGCTCCTTGAAGGCTTGTATTTGGTTTGACTTGGGATATTGTATTGTTGTATTGTTTATTTATTTATAGAGCGTGCCTGGCCGTTGAGCAACTGTGCGCTTGCAGTGAAATAAATCTTAGGTTACAGGTGCATGACTCCGTTACATTTCTTAGGTTACATACATATATTACAGCTCCATTACATTTCTTAAGTTACAGTATCATATATTACAGGCTCATATGTCGAGCATTACTTACAAGGCATATTTACTTACAAGAGAGATATATTACATTTATCTTAATCTTTTGTGTAGCACTGTCGGATGACTTACAGTATAGCTAAGTTACAGTTACAATGTTTGCAATGAGAATGCAAAGTTTTTGGTATAGTTGGGGCATTTAGCGGTCATTATTTTTAAGCCAGAGTTTAGCGTTAGCTTTGAACACATGGAAGGAGGGGGTGGCTCTAAGTGCATCTGGGATGGAGTTCCATAGCTGCGCTGCTCGAACCGGGAAGCTGGACCCACCGGTTCTTTTTAGTTTAAAGTTAGGGACTTTGATGCTATTTGAGAGGGCCTTTCTGATGGGACGTTCAGATGTGTGCTTGGTGAATTTTTCTGACAGGTATGCAGGAGCTTTATTGTTCAGACAGTTATGTGTAATGTTCAGGGTTTTGAGTTTGATACGGTCATTGATGGCCAGCCAGTTGACGGCTCTCTGTGGGTATATATGTGTTGTCCTTTGGGTATGCCTAGGGCTGTTATGAGGGCATTGTTCTGCAGGGTTTGGAGTTTGTTAGCGTTATGTTTGCTGGTGCCTAGGTACAGTGCATTACAGTAATCTAATTTGGAGAGGATGAGGGCTCGCGCAATGGTGGTGCAGCTAGCTGTCGAAAGGTATGGTTTGCAGGCATGGATAAGTTTGCAGGTATAGCTGGTTGCTGAGGCTGTAGCATTTACTTGCTTGTCGAGGGTGAGGGCCGAGTCTAGGTAGAAACCTAAGGTTTTACTTCTTTGGCTACCTTTATTTTGATGTCATTGATCATGATGGAATTGTAAAGCTGGGGTAGTCTGTTCAGTTTATTGGTAGAACCAATGATTAGGAGCTCGGTCTTATCGTCGTTAAGACATAAGCCATGAGTGGCCATCCAGGTTTGGATGATTTGGTAAATTTTGTTTATGAGTCTGGTGTCTTTTTCATAGTCGCCTTGGATTGGGATGAGGATTTGGGTATCATCTGCGTAATTGGTATATGAGACCCCTAGCTTATCCAATATATCAAAGAGAGGCGTTGTGAAAATATTGTATAGTGTGGGGGAAACACATGACCCTTGAGGGACTCCGCAAGTGATGGGGACTGGATCCGCTGCTGATGAAGGAGAGAAGACTCTTATAGTTCTCTGGTCCAGGAATGAATTTATCCAAGCCGTGGCTTTTGTGGAGAAGTTGGCTGCCGATTTGAGGTGATTGCACAGTACCTTGTGATCTACCAGGTCGAAAGCAGCTGATAGGTCTAGAAGTAGGAGAATAGACACATCTCCTCTGTCTTTACGCTCGTCTAGCTGGTTTTTAAGATCAAGGAGGGCCGTTTCGGTTCCATGTCTAGGTCTAAATCCAGATTGTCTTGACCCTAGTAGATTGTTGCTCTCCAGATAATCTTGGATCTGAAGGTATGCGGCTTTATCTAAGATTTTAAGGAGGAACGGGACCGTTGTTATTGGCCTATAATTAGTTGGGACGTTGGGGTCCAGGTTTGCTTTTTTTAGTAGAGGTAGTATCCATGCGTCTTTAAGGTTTGTTGGCACAGAGCATGATTTAAATGAGGAGTTAATGAATGATGTGACGAAGGGGGCTAGTTCATGAGCAGCCTCTTTGATAATTAGGGCTGGACAGGTATCCCCGAGGCACCAGGATGGTTTTAAGGACAAGATGATGTTTTTAGTTTCTGCAGTGGAGATGGCTCTAAAGCTAAATTAGTTAGGGGGTTTGGTTTGGTTAGTGGCAAGTTCCTGGAGGATGGTTTCTTGCGTGGAGAGGGCGATGTTGTGGAGGGCAGATTTTTTAGCTCGTATTTTGTCTTGTAGCATTGTGATTTTGTTGCATAGGGCTTTTTGAATGTTAGTGCACCAGACTTTGTCTTTGATGCAACAGTCTATGGGTGCAATTGGGGATTCTAATTCTCTCAGAATGGAGAAGATTTCCGTGGTGTTCGAATTGGCTTTTTTGATTCTGTCATTGAAGGTCTCTTTTTTAGCCTGAATGATTTGTTTTTTGTAGCTGTTAGAGAGGGCAGTGAGAAGGTCTTTGTTGTGAGAGGAGGGTTTTTTTCTCCAGCAGGCTTCTGCATGTCGTTTCTCTTTGTGTAAGGCTTTTAGCGCGGGTGTGAACCACGTGTTCAGATGAGCAACTGGGTTTTGATTTAGTGGGTTTCAGCGGCGCAATGGCATCGATCGCTGAGTTGAAGGTGTTATTGTACAGGTCAACTAGATCGTTAGGGTTAGAGAGCTGGCTGGAGTGATTAGTGATGGGTTGGAGCAAGGGGAGAATGTTAGCGAGTGTTATATTTTTTTTGCAACAGGTGAGGGCAGATGGAGCATGAGGTTTGGTAGATTTAGGTTGTGGGAGGTCCGAGATAGTCAGGGAGATCAGATGGTGATCAGTCCAGATACAGGGCTCAATTGCCGTTATGAGGGAGGTGCAATTGATGTCTGCGACCCAGTCCAGTGGGCGACCTTTAGAATGAGTGGGGCTGTTATTTCGAATAGTGAGGCCTGCCTCCTCAATAGTGTTAGCTATAGTGGAGGCATTAGAGTCTTTTGGGTCTTTGTAGCCTAGGTTGAGATCTCCTAATAGGAAGATTTGAGTTCCCGGTTTGGCATTCGTATTTAGTAGGGTGGTTAAGTCCTCTTCAAAGGTGCCTAGTGGACCAGGGGGTCTGTAGATCAGGTGTATTGTGATAGTACGTGTGGCCGAGATTTCTAGTTTAAGGGAGAGTAGTTCAGCTGACGGCATAGTGAGGCTGTCTATTTCTTTGATAGTGAGATTGGCTCTACAAATAAAAGCTATGCCTCTTCCTTTGGAAGTTTCCCTGTCTTTTCTGAATATGGTGAAGTTAGGGGGTATGGCTATCATGAGGGCAGGGCCAGCGGCTTTGTGAAGCCATGTTTCGGTAACTGCTAGGAAGTCAAGTTGGTTACAGGTGATGATATCAGCAATTTCCGAGGCGTGAGCTATTATGGATCTGGCGTTGATAAGACCATCCTTGAGGTTTTGAGTTATTTGCGTGTTATTGCTAGTGTGGACCTTATTAGGCAGAGTTTCAGAGGAATTGGTACAAAGGGTTAGATTGCAGCTAGGTTTCCTTGTGTGCCTGATTCGGCTGGTATTTTTGAGTTCCTTCTTAGCGTGGCTAAGGGGTATGTGAGTGCTAGGTGGTTTGGGAAGTCTGTAGCCTAGTCTGAGGTTTCGTAGTTCGGTGGGGTAGGCTTGGCTCTGTAGGGCCTGAGAGGGGCGTCGGCAGTTTAGTTAGTCTAGTGCCTAGTCTATAATTCCTTAGTGTGATACGATCAGCCTGTCTCAGTTGGGTCTGGGCTAGGGGCGCAGGCTGTTTGGGTAGTCTAGTACCTAGTCTAGAGTTCCTTAGTCCAGTTGGACAAGCCTGATTCAGCTGGGTCCAGGTCAGGGGAGCAGTCTGTTTAGTTGGTGGCTGTGTGTACATCTTTCTGTTAGGTTGCCTTTCTGTAGTCAGAATATGGCGAGGAGCTGTTGTAAAAACTAAGGCAGAAAGTGTAGAGAGTATGGCTAGATAGCCAATGGATGTGTTGGGCGTAAAGGGTGTCATAACGATAGGAGTTGCTTCTAGTGTAGGGTAGAGTATGGCAGTCCTTTAGCTACTTGGAAGGTGTGTGTTTGGTTTGACTTGGGATATGAGTTGCTTCTAATGTAGTGTAGAGTGGGGACATCTTTTAGCTACTTGGAAGGCTTGTATTTAGTTTGACTTGGGATGTGATTTCCTCCTAGTGTTGGGTACAGTAGGGCCGTCTTTTAGCTCCTTGGAAGGCTTGTATTTGGTTTGACATTAGGGTAGTGTTTTTAGCTTCTTGAAGGCTTGTATTTGGTTTGACCTTAGGGTAGTGGTTTTAGCTCCTTGGAGCCTTTTTATTTGTTTTGACTTTATGGTAGTGTTTTTAGCTCTGTGAAAGCTTGTATTTGGTTTGACTTTAGGGTAGTGTTTTTAGCTCTGTGAAAGCTTGTATTTGGTTTGACTTTAGGGTAGTGTTTTTAGCTCCTTGAAGGCTTGCATTTGGTTTGACTTTAGGGTAGTGTTTTAGCTCCTTGAAGGCGTGTGTGTGGTTTGACTTGGGATATGAATTGCTTCTAGCGTAGTGTAGAGTAGGGTAGTGTTTTTAGCTCCTTGACGGCTTGTATTTGGTTTGACCTTAGGGTAGTGGTTTTAGCTCCTTGGAGGCTTTTATTTGTTTTGACTTTAGGTTAGTGTTTGTAGCTCTGTGAAGGCTTGTATTTGGTTTGACTTTAGGGTAGTGTTTTAGCTCCTTGAAGGCTTGCATTTGGTTTGACTTTAGGGTAGTGTTTTAGCTCCTTGAAGGCGTGTATGTGGTTTGACTTGGGATATGAATTGCTTCTAGTGTAGTGTAGAGTAGGGTAGTGTTTTAGCTCCTTGAAGGCGTGTATGTGGTTTGACTTGGGATATGAATTGCTTCTAGCGTAGTGTAGGGTAGTGTTTTTAGCTCCTTGACGGCTTGTATTTGGTTTGACCTTAGGGTAGTGGTTTTAGCTCCTTGGAGGCTTTTATTTGTTTTGACTTTAGGGTAGTGGTTTTAGCTCTGTTAAAGCTTGTATTTGGTTTGACTTTAGGGTAGTGTTTTTAGCTCCTTGAAGGCTTGCATTTGGTTTGACTTTAGGGTAGTGTTTTAGCTCCTTGAAGGTGTGTGTTTGGTTTGACTTGGGATATGAGTTGCTTCTAGTGTAGGGTAGAGTATGCAGTCCTTTAGCTACTTGGAAGGTGTGTGTTTGGTTTGACTTGAGATATGAGCTGCTTCTAGTGTAGTGCAGAGTAGGGACATCTTTTAGCTACTTGGAAGGCTTGTATTTAGTTTGACTTGGGATGTGATTTGCTCCTAATGTAGGGTACAGTAGGGCTGTCTTTTAGCTCCTTGGAAGGCTTGTATTTGGTTTGACATTAGGGTAGTGTTTTTAGCTTCTTGAAGGCTTGTATTTGGTTTGACCTTAGGGTAGTGGTTTTAGCTCCTTGGAGCCTTTTTATCTGTTTTGACTTTAGGGTAGTGTTTTTAGCTCTGTGAAAGCTTGTATTTGGTTTGACTTTAGGGTAGTGTTTTTAGCTCTGTGAAAGCTTGTATTTGGTTTGACTTTAGGGTAGTGTTTTTAGCTCCTTGAAGGCTTGCATTTGGTTTGACTTTAGGGTAGTGTTTTAGCTTCTTGAAGGCGTGTATGTGGTTTGACTTGGGATATGAATTGCTTCTAGCGTAGTGTAGAGTAGGGTAGTGTTTTTAGCTCCTTGACGGCTTGTATTTGGTTTGACCTTAGGGTAGTGGTTTTAGCTCCTTGGAGGCTTTTATTTGTTTTGACTTTAGGTTAGTGTTTGTAGCTCTGTGAAGGCTTGTATTTGGTTTGACTTTAGGGTAGTGTTTTAGCTCCTTGAAGGCTTGCATTTGGTTTGACTTTAGGGTAGTGTTTTAGCTCCTTGAAGGCGTGTATGTGGTTTGACTTGGGATATGAATTGCTTCTAGTGTAGTGTAGAGTAGGGTAGTGTTTTTAGCTCCTTGAAGGCTTGTATGTGGTTTGACTTGGGATATGAATTGCTTCTAGGGTAGTGTAGGGTAGTGTTTTTAGCTCCTTGACGGCTTGTATTTGGTTTGACCTTAGGGTAGTGGTTTTAGCTCCTTGGAGGCTTTTATTTGTTTTGACTTTAGGGTAGTGTTTTTAGCTTTGTTAAAGTTTGTATTTGGTTTGACTTTAGGGTAGTGTTTTTAGCTCCTTGAAGGCTTGCATTTGGTTTGACTTTAGGGTAGTGTTTTAGCTCCTTGAAGGTGTGTGTTTGGTTTGACTTGGGATATGAGTTGCTTCTAGTGTAGGGTAGAGTATGCAGTCCTTTAGCTACTTGGAAGGTGTGTGTTTGGTTTGACTTGAGATATGAGTTGCTTCTAGTGTAGTGCAGAGTAGGGACATCTTTTAGCTACTTGGAAGGCTTGTATTTAGTTTGACTTGGGATGTGATTTGCTCCTAGTGTAGGGTACAGTAGGGCTGTCTTTTAGCTCCTTGGAAGGCTTGTATTTGGTTTGACATTAGGGTAGTGTTTTTAGCTTCTTGAAGGCTTGTATTTGGTTTGACCTTAGGGTAGTGGTTTTAGCTCCTTGGAGGCTTTTATTTGGTTTGACTTTAGGGTAGTGTTTTTAGGTCTGTGAAAGCTTGTGTTTGGTTTGACTTTAGGGTAGTGTTTTTAGCTCCTTGAAGGCTTGCATTTGGTTTGACGTTAGGGTAGTGTTTTAGCTCCTTGAAGGCGTGTATGTGGTTTGACTTTAGGGTAGTGTTTTAGCTCCTTGAAGGCGTGTATGTGGTTTGACTTTAGGGTAGTGTTTTTAGCTCCTTGAAGGCTTGCATTTGGTTTGACTTTAGGGTAGTGTTTTAGCTCCTTGAAGGCGTGTATGTGTTTTGACTTGGGATATGAATTGCTTCTAGTGTAGTGTAGAGTAGGGTAGTGTTTTTAGCTCCTTGACGGCTTGTATGTGGTTTGACTTGTATAGCAGGGGATTGCCTTGTACTGTGTCCTCACAATTGAACCCGTCTCTTCTCTTCCCTGCAGCTCCTTCTCAGCCGGGTGCAGAGGCGGTCTCTTCATGTTCACCCTCGCCCGGCTCACCCGTCGCCTCCGTCTCTTGCTTTTCAAGGCCGTGGTGAGCCAGGAAATCAGCTTCTTTGACTCTGCTAAGACAGGTAACCCTTGAACTATTGTATCCACAAGTTGTACCTGCCCCAAGATCATCTCTGCTCTGGGGCTCTTTAAATGGAGTTACTCCAATATTATCTCGGGCCCACCCCCACTGGGGAGGTTTATGGGATGGATTTGCTCCAGATATCATCTCAGCCCCAGGGTTCGTTGGATGGAGTTATATCTGTACAATTGTTCTGTAAGAAATGTCTGCTTTTGTGGGTTTTGCATGAGGCCTGAATGTACGTATTGTCTGCACCTGCTATCCACCCGGAATACACCCAGGCGGGCACTTGGAATTACTCACTATGGGTACACACACGCACATCACACTCCATACAAAACAACATAAGGCAGCTGACACAAGGGTATTCGGGTTCAGAACGGCAAGGGTCAATCGCAAAAGAATGTCTAGATAAAATCTCCAATCAAATGTGATCGAAACAGAGCGTCTTCAAGGTCTAGCTTTTAACGTTGGTCTTTGTCTCCGGGTTGTTGGTTCTCAGAGTTCCCGAACCGTCTTCGTTTGTGCCTGGGGTGTAGTCCTTCTGAAGTTCCCAGGTCCCAGGTGAGTAGCAGTGTATAGGTTCCCTGCAGGAAGTACTTTTGGATCTTCCAGTCCAGGTCGTTGCTTCCCTAGGATCTAGGGATCCAGCTCTGGGCTTCATATTTTTCCTGATCACTTGCTCTAGGGTTCTGGTCCCTGGGAGTCTACCGCCCTGATGGTCCCTAGGGTAAGCACTGTGGCCCCAGATGACATTGTCTTGTCCCTACTACTGCCTTTAAAGTCTTCCCTGGGCCATCCTGGTCCATTGGAACCTTTGCGATCTTAAGCCCTCTAGGGTTCAATAATCCCCCCCCCACCTTCTTGAGAAGTGTGGGTCTGTATCCCCCTCTGGCTCAGCTTTGGTGTCTTAGACTCCCCAATGCTCTTCTGAAAACTCTCTCCTCCAGATGGTATCACCTCCTCCTTCTCCCTCAATACTATCGCCTTCCAATCTCCCCTCCAATTATTCTCCCCTCTGCCTCCAGCTCCTTCTCAAATGCTGCACAACAGATCTGACTGCTTTTTAAAGTGTGGACTCCCTTCCCCTTGGGAGATGCTTATGAGCTGTGGCTCCACCTGAGCTGGGTGGTGTGGGGTGTTCAGATAAATGCACAATGTTTTGAGAGTTGGGTGGACTGGAAGGTAGTGGGCCAGAACTTATATAAGGGCCGGCCAGTCTCTTGGAACTCATAGCTGGCCTGGAGATCTCTCCACCTAGCATCCCTGCCTTTATTGCCCACTTCACCCGGTGTCCCCCAGTTTCCCCAGTATGTGACTAGACTGTGGAAATTCCCCTGGTAAGCATGGGAGTGGTCTGGGGTGTTTCCAATTCCTTTGTCATGGGAGACTTGCCGCTTTGTAACTCCTGCATATGCACCAAATTGGGAGAATAAAATGTTGGATTTCTCTCTCTTACGTACAAAGCAAGTCTGTTTCAATTTGCCTGCAGGCAATCTTGTATCTGGGGGGCTTCCGCAGCATTATGAGCAGGACTCCCAATTAATAATGTTTCCCTCTGCACTGGCATGGAGGAAAGAAATGTGCCTCATTGCTTGTGTGTGTCTTTCAAGTGTTGTAGCTATTGTGTCTGGATGTCAAAGGCTTTATTTTCTATGCTGGGGCTTTGGGTCTGGTTTGGGAGCTTGGATGGTTCTCTAAGTGGCTTTACCTTAAGCGCAGGGGTACCTTTAAGGGTCTTCTTCTCCTCTTTAGGCCCTGGGTAAGCATTGGTGTCTCTTTCAGTCCCTGACACCTGCGGTTGCATTGTACACGCTGGCCAATGCAGACTATGAACGCTTTGTGATGTGCAGTGCCAAACAGAAGGACGATGAGTCGCTGGACACTTTCTATGGATAGCTGCGCTATATGTCCCTGTCGTGTGCCTGGGAGAACCCCCAAACAATGGTCAGGAACCAACTCATACAAGGCTGTGCATCTGGAAAACTGCGCAGGCAAGTGTTGCGGGAATCAGGATTCACGCTACCCCGCATATTGGAGTTCGGCAGATGCCATGAGGTGTCAGAGGTGCGGGCATCGAAAATGGATGTAGCATTAGGTCGAGGGAAGACTGAGGATGTGTGTGCCATGGGCCGAGGTCAAGGAGGAAGAGGGGCAGCAGAAGCGCTAGGCATTGTGAGCAATGCCGCATATTGGAGTTCGGCAGATGCCATGAGGTGTCAGAGGTGCGGGGATCGAAAATGGACGCAGCATTACATCCAGGGACGACTGAGGATGTGTGTGTCATGGGCTGAGGTCAAGGAGGAAGAGGGGACGACAGTGTGTGGTGGCCAGCGTGACTGCGGTGCCAGGGCCCTCGAATCCTGCAGCAAGTGTGAGTATGATCTTCTGCACCCCGCAGAATGCCTGGCGCAGGGGTAGGCTTGGGGACACTGTGGGGCACTCGACCACTATACCCGTATGTGCAGGGCTCTGTTGCCGTTTGTGATGCCGAGGGGGCCGGTAAGGGCAGGATTCTTCAGGCCACAGCGCCCTCTCAATGTCTCACAAGTAGACCAAGGGGATGATAGCATGACTCACGAAGATGAAGAGGAGGAGAACATTTTCTTTATCTCGAGTGTCAGTGCGCTACGAGCCACCAACAGAAGGCAGCCACAGTGCCTCATGAAAGCCAACGAGTCGACGGTACCGGTGCTGGTGGGCACAGGGGTGTCAGTCAATGTAATGGCCATGGTGCACTATGATGCCATGGTGGTGCCGCCCACACTGCAGAAGCCAGGGCGCAGATATTCACTTTTGGCGGTGAGCAGTCCATCCCATTGGCCGGAGCATTTGTGGCAAAGGTTGAGCATGGAGGGTCGTCAATCAAGGTCTGATTCTATGTAACGAGCGTCAGCAGCAACACTCTCCTGAGCTGTGTGGCAGCAGGAGCGCTGGGCATTTTGAGCTCCACCGCATCAGTGCATGTGGAAGATGTACAGGTGCTGTTCGCGAAGTACAGCCAGCTCTTCTAAGGAATAGGCCGTATGGCCAGTGAACCAGTGAGGCTGCATATTGACGAGTCGATACAGCCGATTGCGCTCATGCACTGCAGAGTCCTATTCCATCTGCGGGATCTGGTCGACAAATAACTGGACAATTTAGTGGCGCTGGACATCATTGAGAAGGTGGATGGACTGACTCTGTGGGTGTCTCCAATAGTCATCGCCAGGAAGCCAAAGCAACCTGATTCAGTGAGGATTTCTGTGGACATGCAGCTCACTAACAAGGCCATCAAGTGTGAAAGACATATCACGCCCACGATTGGTGACATCATTGCGGAATTGCAAGGGGCACAATTCTTTTCAAAGCTTGACCTACGGACGGGATACCCTTAAGTGGTGTTGCATCCAGACTCACGGTACATAACCACCTTTACCATGCACCGAGGCCTCTATAGATACAAGTGCCTGAGCTTCATGGCTTCTTCAGCGGTGGAGGTGTTCCAAAACATCATCCGTGGGGACCTGGCGGTTTTGGATGGGGTCCTCAACATCAGTGACGACATCCTGGAGTTTGAAAAGACTGAGGCGGAACACATGGAGAGGCTTGTGAGAACTCTGGAGTGGCTGCAGGCGCTCGGACTGACCTTGCAGAAGGAAAAATGCGAATACCTCAAGAAGAACATTGAGTTTTTTGGGTTCGTGTTCAAGGAGGGAGGCGTGTCACCTGACTCCCGAAAGGTCAAATACATTGTGGAGGGGAGTCCCCCAGAGAATGTGTCTGAAGTCCGAAGCTTCCTGGGTATGGTCACCGACTGTGGCTGGTTTATCCGGAACCTAGCCTCCAGGTCTGAGACCGTGAGAAGTCTCACCAAGAAAGAAGACACGTGGCAGTGGGGTCCGCTGGAGCGGTCCGCATTCGAAGATGTGAAGGGAGCGCTGACGGCGGAGGACACCATGGCATTTTTCGATCTGTCCCTGACATCAGAGATCGTGGTGGATGCCAGCCCTTTTGGTATGGGTGCAGTCCTCACCCAGACGGACGCTAATGGGGAGGTCAGACCGATCGCTTATGCAAGCATGGCACTGTCGGAGACAGAGCATCGCTACTCGCAAATTGAGAGGGAGGCCCTGGCAGTCTTCTGAGGGGGCCAGCATTTTCGCCTATACATACTGGGATGGCCGGTGACGGTGGTAAGTGACCTCCTGCTGCCGATCATGACTGGCTCATCTTCCAAACCTCCAGCCCAGATTGAGAGGTGGATGCTGGCACTCCTGGATTATGGGGTCTTGTTGATGTATCGGCCAGGCAGTAACAACGCTGCAGATTATCTGTCTAGGCACCCCAGAGGCGAGGTTGAAGGATGTGGAAACATCAGTGGGGAGGAAGTAGGCGAACACAGGAGGCTAGTCGTGGAGGCGGCAACCCCACACTCAGTGCCTCTCCAAGAGCTGGAAAAGGCGGCGGCCGAGGACGAGTGCTTGCTAATACTAAAGGCGGAACGTCAGCAAGGGTCATGGATTCCGGTGGTGGCTACGACAAAAGGTATGGTTGAGAGACAGTTGGAGGAGTTTGTGTCGGCCTTCATGTGGTGCCAGGCGACTGCCCCAGCACAGAGAAAGCCCCTTATCGAGACGATGCCCCGAGGAACGAGGCCCTGGGAAAACTTCCATGCAGATTTTGGGTACACAGGCTGGGACACTAATTTTCTAGTGGTGGTGGTTGAGTGGTCACGGTACTCTGAGGTCGAGTTCATTGAATCGGTCTCTTTTGACAAGGTGGCCGTGGCCGTAGAAAAGATCTTTGCCACTCGCGGCCTGCCTCAGACCTGTGTTCAGACAACAGACCGCCGTTCCAAGGGGATAGCATCGCCCAGCTGATGGGAGATTACGGAATGCAGCACGGGAATATTACACCAGTCTGGACCTGTGCCAATGGTGAAGCTGAGAGGTTCATGAGGTCTCTGAACAAGGAGTTTTGCATCGCTCATGGCCAAGGCCACTGCCTGCAGTGGGCGCTGTATCAGTTCCTGAGGGTATATAGAGCCACCCATCAGGCACCCATTGGAGTGGCACCAGCAGGGACAATGTTTCGGCGGTGTCCGAGGGGTCTTATCCCTGAAGTGCGGGAGCGGGAACCGGCCGTAATTGATGATGCTCAGGTGGAGCGTGAAAGGAGACTCCGGACGGAGAGGGAGAACATCAGGAGAGGGCTCTGGCCCCAACAGCTGACTCCAGGGGATGAAGTGCTCCGGAAGAACAGGCATCCACAAGGCAAGCTTTCACTAACTTATGAGCCTGGTCCGATGGACGTTGTGGCGGTGCGTGGCTCGATGGTGACTGCATCTGTTACCCGTAATGCCAGTTTCTTCAAGAAGATGGGTGAGACTAGGCCGGAGACGATCCTGTGGTGAGATACTGGACGACGGCGGTGGCCTGGCCCATCCGCTGAGTCCCCTAGGTCGAGGGCACGCAGGTGAGGTGGGCCTGATCCAGGAAGTGGGCAGGAGGTATCCCCAAAGGGGGAAGCCTGCCTATTTCAATGACTATGTGATGGACCCCTGAACTGGTGGGCCCAGCCCACGGGCAAAACAGTGACTTGTGGACTGGGAGGAAAGCTAATAAAGGGGTCTTTATTTTGTGGGCTGTGTAATTTATTTATTTATGTATTTATTTTTATTTATTTGCATTTATAAAGCGCACAAACAGCCCTGGAGCATCGTGGCGCTGTTACAGAGGGCTTATCTTAACATATGAAACACAGCAGTGGTGACAAAGCATGGAATAAAAGATGTAGAGCTCAAGATACAGAAGGAGAAAGTACTTTTTGCAGTTGGTGGGTTACAGAGAAACAGCATGTGTAGGCAGGTAGATACATTTACAGTAGATGCATTTAGCAGAACAGTAGGGTTTTTAGTGTTCTCCAGCATGGGGTCTGGCATGGATTCACATGCTCATGAATATTCCCCGTCGTCAGGCTGGGAATCCTCGGTAAAGAAAAAATCAGTAATAGTTTTGTTTCTGATCTGTCTTTCTTAGTAGTAACCAATCACTGATATCTGGGTCATACTGCCCCCAGCCAATGACTGCCCTCTCCCTAAAACCCCGCCTCTGGCTGCCATCCTCAGATTTTTACCGCACGCTCAAGTGTTGGGAGTTCTCGTGCTTTAGCTCTCGAGTTTTTGCTGCGTTTTCAGGAGATTTTCTAATTTTTTTGGTTTAATTGAGCCTCAAGCTCCACCGTTTCTACTTCCGATAACAGGGACCCATTTCGGAATTCTTCTACGCCCCTCAAAGGTGAAGTTTTCGTCGAGTTTACGCTTCTTGGAGGATTCCGGAAGATCTGCGGCCTACCTCAACGGACATGGCCCAGGACAAGGGAAGCTCGACGCCCGGATCCAAGCTGTTCAGGTGCTGCCCTGGATGCGGATTACAAAATGTTTTCAAGGAGGACGAGCATTCGCGATGTCTCTACTGCCTTCATGAGGACAAGACGCACGTGGAGAAGGACTGTGCGTTCTGCAAGAACCTTTCGGAACTTCCCAAACAAGATCGTCGTTCCCACCTCGCCGCCTGGCTGGAGAAGGGCACAGCAGGTGAGAAGGTGAAGAAAAAGTCTGAGCGGGCTTCTAAGTCCTGTGAGGGCGCCCCAGCGACAGGGGCCCAACAGAAGGCCAAGCACCGCGAGTCCGCGGGCACCGGGAGCGCCGAAAGGTCAAGCTCTTCGGCTGCCAGGCAGGGCGCGACTTCCCTGGCACGTTCAACCACGAGCCAGCGCTCTGGTTCGGGGAAGAGGAAGTCCGAGAACCCGGGTAAGCTGCTGGAGTGGCCCCGGTCGATCTCGAAGGGGGAGCGAGGCGCTGACCCTCCCCCCAAGGCGAAGGCCCAGGACGCACCTAAGGTGGTGAGGGCTTTGATCCAGCCGGCAAAAGCCTCTATCGAAGTGGTCGCTGCGACCCTAGCGAAGCCGGCTGAGACTACGCCAGTGGAATCGGCCTCTGGGCCCAGAGTATCCCTGCCACCGCGGAGGAAATCCTCTTTCCAGCCCATCGTTAAGACCCCCGTGAAGTCCCCGGCGGAAAAAAAGGGGGGGGGAGGGCGGTGGCCATTACAGACTCGGAATCAGCCTCTGAGGGGGAGCTCGTGGAAACCGAGAAGGGCCTCAACGAGAGGTTCATAGGCCTCAACGAGAGGTTCGAGAAGGTTCGATCCCAGGGGACGGTCCCCGCTGACGTGATCGAAGATAGCGACGATGGCGACGAAGAGGGCCCAGTGAAGCGGCCACCCCATCCGTCGCAGCCATTACCCGAGCCCCAGGATAGCTCGCCAGCCATTTTGTTGGCGATCCAATCCTTATGTACCGAGATAAGGACGAGATTACCACAGACCCCGACGGAAGATCCAGTACCAGGCCCGTCGGGAAACCATCCGAACAAGCGGAGGAGAGTCCACCCCTCTCTGCCCTTCGTGCCCGCGAGGCCTGTGGACCCCTCAACCCCCTCGCCGGACCCTAGAGAGGATACAGCGATGAATACAGCGACAGGGACGGACGACGACGGCGGCGATGACACAGCGGACATCCCGTCATCACCCCCCCCCCCTCTCGGGCTTCTCCAGCCGACGAAATTGGCTCCTTTCACGCCATGATAACCAGGGCATCCGAGCTCTTTCAGCTCTGCCCTGAAGAACAAAAAAAGGAAGGGTTTCTTTACCAACGACGAGAGGCCAAGAGGAAGACGGTCCTCACAGTGACTTTGCTCGACGACATCTGGGACGAGGGGCTTGCTGTCCTCAAAAACCCTTCCATGACACCCGCCAAGAGGGACAGGTACGAGAAGAAGTACCAAGTCCCCGATGCCGCCCCCTTGTGCCTCAGGGCCCAGCCCACGCCGGACTCTGTCGTCTCGGCATCGGCTAAGAAGAAAGCAGCGGGTGCGGCGGCTTCAACTTCCACTTCCCCGCCGGACAGCGAGGGCAAGAAGTTGGACTCCATGGGACGACGAGTCATCTCGTCGGCGGCGACGACGATTAAGGCAGCCAGTGCCTTAGCGATCGTGGCCTGCTACGACAGGGAGCTCTGGTTCTTTCTATCTGACGACAAGAGGGCGGAGGCCCTACAAATTCTGCAGGAAGGCGAGGTGGCATCGGATCACACCATAACGGTGGCAACGGACATTGCCGATACCGGATTTCGCCAATTGGGCAACAGAGTTTGCCTCCGACGACGAGGATGGCTCAAGGCGACAGACTTTCTCCAGGACGTCCAGACCAGAGTGTTGGATATGCCGTTCGACGGCAACAACCTTTTTGGTAAGGCGGTGGATGAGTCTCTCCAGGCCATCAAGACCGACTCGGAGACGGCCTGGGCCCTAGGGGTACTTCAACAACGACGGCCCTTTCGGAGCTCCGGAGGCAGACAGGGTGCCTCCAAAGGATCTAGCGGTGGCTCTTCCACTTACCGCCAGGCCGCCCGCTCCTCTTCCCAGAAGGCCTACAGAGGTCACGGCAAGCAAGGGGGATCCCGCCGTCGTCGCCGAGGAGGCCAAGGCGGCAAGGCCGACTCCAAGCAAGACTGACCCGGCCGTGTCGTTGGGCCCCCACCGAAGCACCCCGGTGGGAGGCCGGCTGACGAAGTTCGTCAGCGTGTGGGAGTCCATCTCCACCGACCGTCGGGTGCTGGACACTCTGGCCAACGGGCACTCGCTGGAATTCCAAAAGAAGTGCCCTCACATTCCTCCTGTGGCCAGGAAGGAGAATCACATCCCTCAACTGCTGTTGCAGGTAAGGGCGATGCTCAAGAAAGGTGCCATCGAGCTCGTCCCCAGGAGGCTCCTGGGCTCCGGAGTGTACTCAAGGTACTTCCTCATCAGAAAGAAGACAGGCGGTTGGCGCCCCATCCTGGACCTGCGTCGGTTAAACAAATACATCAAGGTGCAGAAATTCAGGATGGTCACCCTCCAGCACGTGGTGGGACAGCTGGAGGAGGGCGACTTCCTATCGTCGTTGGACCTGGAGGATGCTTACTTCCACACCCCCATTCTAAAAGGGCACAGGAAGTTTCTCAGGTTCGTGGTTCAGGGACGCCACTACCAATTCAGAGCCCTACCCTTCGGATTAAAGTCGGCACCCAGGGTATTCACCAAGTGCCTGGCACTAGTGCCGGCGCGGCTGCGCCAGCAGGGGATTCACGTCTACCCCTACCTGGACGACTGGCTAATCCGGGCAAGGACAAGAGAACTCGCCGTCGAACACACAGCGAGGACCGTCCGGCTGCTCACGGAACTGGGGTTCTCCATCAACTACCCCAAATCCCACCTGGTTCCGTCGCAAGTAGCACTGTTTCTGGGACCGAAGCTCGATACAGTGGGGCAATTGGCTTCCCCGTCAGAGGAGAGGACGAAGACCATCCTGGGCAAGGTGCGGCGCCTGCTAGCCACGGACGTGGCCAGGGTGAGGTACATCAAGTCCCTCCTCGGGATGATGTCCTCATGCATCTATCTGGTACCCCTTTGCAGACTTTGGATGCGTCCGCTACAGGAGTTCCTCGACGCCCGCTGGTTTCAGGCGACGGGCTGCTTCGAGGACAGGATCCCTCTCGACGAGGAGTTCCGTCAGGCGATCCTATGGTGGGGTACCCGTGCTCACCTCACTACAGGCACGGACTTTCAAACCCCGGCGTTCAGGAGACGATGACGACGGACGCATCCCTGGAGGGTTGGGGGGCCCACACCGGAGATCTCCACGCAAGAGTCCTTTGGCTTCCGGAGGAGAGGTCTCTCCACATCAACATTCTGGAGCTCCGAGCAGTGTTCTGGGCGCTCAAGTCGTTCCTTCCGTCCCTCAAGGACAAAGTGGTGAGGATCTTCACTGACAACACCACCACGATGTTCTACATACGGAAGCAGGGGGGCACCAGATCCCCAGCCCTATCCAAGGAGGCCCAGGATCTGTGGCACTGGGCCGTCGCCCAGGGGATGTTTCTGGTTCCCTTCCTCTTGGTAGGAATAAAAAACACCATCGCCGACTCACTCAGCAGGGAGCTGCACTCGTGCCACGAGTGGGAACTACGTCAGGACCAGGTGGATCGGCTCTTTCGACGATGGGGCAAACCCCGGATCGACCTTTTCGCGACGGCGACGAACTCCAAGTGCCAGAGGTTCGCCAGCAGGTTCCCGCAGCCGGGGAGCATGGGCGAGGCTTTCTCATTCCCCTGGGACGGCTTGTTTCTATACGCGTTCCCTCCGTTGCCGTTGCTGCTCCGCCTCATCAACCAGCTCAAGAAGTCCAGGTGCAGAATGATCCTCGTCGCACCGGCGTGGCCGAGGCAGATCTGGTTCCCGGACCGTCTGGATTTGTCAACGTCCCCACCAGTCAAGCTGCTGGCGGACGCAGATCTTCTCTCCAGAGAAGGAGGCGCCATTCTCCATCACGACCCACAGCCGCTGAACTTGCAGGCCTGGCTCCTGCAGCACTAGAGTTTGGAGGGTACAATATCCCGGCTGACTGCAGAGAGGTTCTTGCAAAAGTCAAGGCGTCCTCAACTCTTAAGTGTTATGGTCATAAGTGGAAGAGGTTCTCTGTCTGATGCCGTGCACAGAAGATTAACCCTCTGCGGATTACGGCCCCTCAAGTACTGCCGTACCTACTGTCGCTGGCCAAAGCTGGTCTGACTCACACCTCCATCAAAATACATCTGGCTGCCATCTCCCAATATACCAGGACTACGGGACGGGCGTCCTTGTGGTCTAATCACCTGGTGAAGGAATTTATGAAGGGACTATTCCGATCGTTCCCGCTGGTGAAGGCTCCTGCCCCGACGTGGGAGCTTAATGTGGTGCTGATCAGGCTCATGGGGGGGCCCCATTCGAGCCTATGCATTCGGCGCCTATGAAGTTCCTGTCATGGGAGACAGCGTTCCTTGTGGGCATCACCTCCGCACGACGAGTGGGAGAGATCCAGGCCCTATCTTGCAAGCCTCCATACTTGACTTTTCATGACACGAGGGTGGTGCTGAGGATGCACCCCTCCTTCATGCCCAAGGTGCCGTCGCACTTCCACCTCAACGAGCCCTTGGTGTTACCAGTTTTCTTCCCGTCGCCTTCGACGCCGGCCGAGAGGACTTTGCACTCGCTGGATGTATCTAGAGCGCTGAAGTTCTACGTGGACCGCACAAAGATTTTTTGGAAGACGTCACAACTGTTTGTGAACTTTGGGTCTGTGAATCAAGGGAAGGATCTCTCGAAGATTTCCATTTCCAGATGGCTCTCCGGCTGCATCATGCACTGTCACCGGTTGGCAAACCTACCGCTGCCTGGCCACCCGAGAGCCCATTCGACCAGAGCGATCACTGCTACCACGGCGTTCCTGTCTGGTGTGCCCCTGCTGGACATCTGCAGGGCTGCTATGTGGAGGTCGACGCACACCTTCACAAGATTCTACTGCGTCGATCGGGACTCCAGGGAGGAGTCCAGGGTCGGCCAAGCAGTGCTGCGCAACCTATTTGCCTAAGGTGAGCCTGAGGAGGAGGTAAGAATTGCTTAATGTTGAGTTTTGGATGTAATGCTTAATGTTGAGCCTGTTGCCACCTCCCGTGGTTGTGCATGTGTATACTGCTGTGTATTCTTTTATTCATGAGCATGTGAATCCATGTCAGACCCCATGCTGGAGAAGGAACAAGTTACTTACCTGTAACTGTTATTCTCCAGCATGGGTCTGGCATGGATTCACATGCAAACCCTCCCACCTACCCCTCTGCGGCTCTTCACTTGGTCATACTGCCACTTTGCGTGCTACCAAATCTGAGGATGGCTGCCAGAGTCGGGGCTTAGGGAGAGGGCAGTCATTGGCTGGGGGCAATATGACCCCCCAGAGATCAGTGATTGGTTACTACTAGGAAAGACAGATCAGAAACGAAACTGATACTGATTTTTTCTTTACCGAGGATTCCCGGCCTGACTACTGGGAATATTCATGAGCATGTGAATCCATGCCAGACTCATGCTGGAGAACAACAGTTACAGGTAAGTAAATTGTTCCTTTTGCGGAAGGTGGAGTAGGATCTTTCATTTCTTAGTGTGGTGGGCAGGGCATTCCAGTTTTTGGGGGCGAGGTGCTGAGTGATGCCTCTCCACCGCGTGTGCCACACACAACATTCCTGTCTCTGCCTCGTGCCTTAGTGTGGGTAATCAGTTGAGGTGGTTTAAGGATCCCTGTAGACCTCCTTCTGAGTGCAGCATCCACTAGCTCGGGGCAGCCCCTTAGACCACACCACTGTTGGTCTCTAAGTTTAGGCACTCTCGCTCTCCTCCATGAATTCATACTCAGGATCTGCAGTCTCTCTCTCTCTCTCTCTCTCTTTCTTTCTTTCTTTCTCTCTCTCTCGCTCTGTACTGCTTTCTTTCTAACTCTCTGTCTCTCTGCCGCTCTCTCTTCCTCTCTCTTTCTGCCTCTCTCTCTTCTTCTCTCTGTCTCTCCTGCAATTTTCCATACTTTGGAGTAGCAACAAAGATGGCTGACTCATTTGATGTAACATGATTGTATGTTTGATATCTTTTTAAAGAGGTTCACTGTCTTTATTCAAAATAAATGTGCTCGCTTGTCTCCATGGGCTGTTAATTGTGAAATGTTTACACTCTACGATGTGGCTGCATGGACACTTCTCACAATATATATAAACACAGTGTATTATGGGAAAGCAAGATGGCAGCCTCCGTACCCTTCTCATACAGTAGACAAAGGGCCGGGGGTTTGTATGAAAAGAGGTGACTGTTAAAGAACAAACTGACAGGAGCAGGTTATAAGGGGTTTAAGAAGGTTTCTTCATGTCTTTGCTCCCCTTATGGTGTGTGTGTAGATGCGTGTGTGCGTATATCAAAATAGTGGACGCATTTAGTCTTTAGGAAATGTATGCCTTCTCCTTACTTTTGGGGGATTGTCACCCCAGCCCTCAGCAACATGTGCGGTTCAGTTTTAGAGAATCCTCGGGGCTGAGCAAATGAGCACCAGACCGCAACATAGCTAAACAATTGCATATCCAAACAAGGTTTTGCCTCCTGGTGTGGATATGGGGGGAAGGAAAGGCATTGTTGTGAGTTTGTTTTGAGTGCTGACTCACTTTCCTTGATGGCCCTGTACAGGGGAGATCACCTCGCGACTCTCCACGGACACCGCCAGCATGAGTCGATCCATCGCCGCTAATGTGAACATTTTCCTGCGCAGTGTGGTGAAGGCGATCGCAACATACGTCTTCATGCTCAACATCTCCTGGCAGCTGACATTGATAACTTCCCTGGACTTGCTGATAACGGCACTGGTGCAGACTGGGTACAACCACTTCTCTGAGGTACTGCGTGCATTCTACTGGCTGGGTTTTCCTCCATGGGTCTTGGGGACTTCCCCTGACCCACACAATCTAACACACTGCTCTGGGGTACTGCGTGCATCCCACTAGCTGGGTGCTCCTCCATGTGTCCTGGGGACCTCCCCTGACCCACACAATCTAACGCACTACTCTGGGGTACTGCGTGCATCCCACTAGCTGGGTGCTCCTCCATGTGTCCTGGGGATCTCCCCTGAGACACACAATCTTCCACACTACCGAGGAAATGTGCACATGCCACTAGCTTTCTCTTCCACCATGTGTCCAGGTTATGGGGATCTCCCCTGACCCACACAATCTTCCAAACTACCCTGAATGACTGCACACATTCCACTAGCTGGGTCTTACTCCATGAGTCATGAGGACATCCCCTGACCCACACAATCTAATGCACTACTCTGGGGTACTGGATACATCCCACTAGCCTGGTCTTCCTCCATGAGTCATGAGGACATCCCCTGCCGATGCAATCTTCCACACTACCCTGCAGTAGTACACACATCACACTAGCTGGGTCTTCCTCCATGAGTAATGAGGATATCACCAGACCCACACAATCTTCCACAAAACCCTGCAGTAGTACACACATTCCACTTGCTGGGTCTTCCTCCGTGAGTCATGAGGATATCCCCTGCCCCACATAATGGTCCACACTACCCTGCTGTAGTACACACATCCCACTAGCTTGGTCTTCCATGAGTCATGAGGACATCCCCTGATCCACACAATGTTCCACACTACCCTGTGGTAGTACACACATCCCACTAGCTGGGTCTTCCTTCATGTGTCATGAGGACATCCCCTGACCCACACAATCTAACACACTTCTCTAAGGTACTGTGTGCATCACACTAGCTGGGTCTTCCTCCAGGGGTCATGAGGATATCTCCAGACCCACACAATCTTCCACACTACCCTGCTGTAGTACACACATCCCACTAGCTTGTTCTTCCTCCGTGAGTCATGAGGATATCTCCAGACCCACACAATCTTCCACACTACCCTGCAGTAGTACACACATTCCACTTGCTGGGTCTTCCTCCTTGAGTCATGAGCACATCCCCTGATCCACACAATCTTCCACACTGCCCTGAGATAGTACACCCGTCATACTAGCTGGGTCTTCCTACATGGGTCATGAGCACATCCCCTGCCCCACATCATTTTCCACACTACCCTGTGGTATTACACACATCCGACTAGCCTGGTCTTCCTCCATGAGTCACAAAGGCCATCCCCATACCCACACAATCTTCCACAATACCCTGCGGTAGTACACATATCCCACTATCTTGGTCTTCCTCCATGAGTCATGAGGATATCTCCAGACCCACACAATCTTCCACACTACCCTGCTGTAGTACACGCATCCCACCTGCTTGATCTTCCTCCATGAGTCATGACGATATCTCCAGACCCACACAATCTGCCACAAAACCCTGCGGTAGTAAACACATCCCACTAGCTTGGTCTTCCTCCATGAGTCATGAGGACATCCCCTGCCCCACACAATCTTCCACACTGCCCTGCGGTAGTACACACATCCCACTAGTTTGGTCTTTTATGAGTCATGTGGACATCCCCTGATCCGCACAATCTGCCACACTACCCTACGGTAGTACACACATTCCAATAGCTGCGTCCTCCATGGGTCAAGAGGACATCCCCTGATCCACACAATGTTCCACACTACCCTTCGGTAGTACACACTTCCCACTAGCTGGGTCTTCATGTGTCATGAGGACATCCCCTGACCCACACAATCTAACACACTACCCTGCTGTAGTACACATATCCCACTAGCTGGGTCTTCCTTCATGTGTCATGAGGACATCCCCTGACCCACACAATCTAACACACTTCTCTAAGGTACTGTGTGCATTCCACTGGTTGGGTTTTCCTCCACGGGTCATGAGGACATCCCCTGCCCCACACAATCTTCCACACTACCCTGCTGTAGTACACATATCCCACTAGCTGGGTCTTACTCCAAGAGTCATGATGATATCCCCTGCCCCACATAATCTTCCACACTACCCTGCTGCATTTCACGCATCCCACTAGCTGGGTTTTCCTCCATGAGTCATGAGGATATCCCCTGCCGCACACATTCTTCCACACTACCCTGCGGTAGTACACACATCACACGAGCTTGGTCTTCCTACATGAGTCATGACCGCATTTCCTGATCCTCTCAAACTTCCACACTACCCTTTGGTAGTACATACATCCCTCTAGCCTGGTCTTCCTCCATGAGTCCCGAGGACATCCCCAGACCCACACAATCTTCCACACTACCCTATGGTAGTACGCATATCCCACTAGCTTGATCTTCCTCCATGAGTCATGAGGATATGTCCAGACCCACACAATTTTCCACACTACCCTGCGGTACTGCCCACATCCCACTAGCTTGGTCTTGCTCCATGAGTCATGAGGATATCTCCAGACCCTCACAATCTTCCACACTACCCTGCTGTAGTCCACACATCCCACTAGCTTGTTCTTCCTCCATAAATCATGAGGACATCCCCTGCTCCACACAATCCTCCACACTACCATGCTGTAGTACACATATCCCACTAGCTGGGTCTTACTCCATGAGTCATGAGGATATCTCCAGACCCACACAATCTTCCCCACTACCCTGCATTAGTACACACATCACTCAAGCTTGGTCTTGCTCCATGAGGCATGAGGCTATCTCCAGACCCACACAATCTTCCACAATACCCTGCGGTAGCACACACATCACACTAGCTTTGTTTCCATCCATGTGTCGTTGTCTTGGTGACATCCTCTCGCACATGATTTTCCTCACATCTAGTAAACGCCCCAAATTCATGTAACAATTTTACATTATAAAAGCAAAATGTAAGACAAAATTGTAAAACAAATGAATAGATGATTCTAATATCACATATTCCATAAAGTGCATTTCTGTTAAGAACAAACATGACATTCATATTTGTACAATCAATAAATACATGTTTCAAATCAATTATATTTGCAATTTAAAACAAATGCTATACAGTTAGAATATATGAGATCCATACAGAAGACAAGTTCTTATTGACTGTCTTTCTTCGATGACTCCATGCGCGCCATACAATGTATAATTTCAGGTAATTAGCCGAGCTTCTACAATGTTTGTAAGAATCTGCCAATTTTCTGATAGCAACTTTACAACTTTACTAATAATCGGAAATAAATATTTGGATCTAATGAGCAAACAACTGAACATAAAATGAATGGGAGATTACATTTCTCGTAATTCACAAAAGCTGAGTATTTGATGGTTTTCACTCTTTTCCCACTTCCCAAATATGGAAAAAAACAGGCAACAACTGTAGGGTGAAGATAAAAGGTCAACATATTGCTCATGGCCAGACCATATTTTAATTGCTACATAATCCATTGCAAGATGTTTTGATAAAATTCAATTTATAGGCTGTTACAGAATTCTCAAAATTTGCTTTTTACCAATACTTTACCCTCCTTGTTCACCAGTTTCCGAATGGTTAACGGAGGTTTTATTAACAAAATCCCTGAACTAGCCCTGTTTCTAGGATGGGGTTTCCTATCTAGGAAAGACAATAGCAACGGTCTGATCGCATCGCGAAATCCAATCTGCCCATCAGAGAACTACCAAGCCAACTTCTCCCATCAGGCGAACTACTCTCACTTAAACTCTCGCTCCATAACACTGCCTCACTTACCTTCCACCTCATATACAGACCCCAGACCCTCTCCAATGCTTCGATGAGGATATAGCCCTCCTCCTATCCAATAATACCAAGACTACCTCAAGAATCATCATTCTAGGTGACTTCAATTTAGGCCTCAATGACAGCTTTGGCATCAATGCCTCTGCCATACACAACACAATTGCTTCTCTAGGATTCACCAAGTGCATTGATCTTGCCACCCACAACAAAGGCCTAACCCTAGACTGGCTTGCTGACCTGAATGGGTCGACTTGTATCGCAGCTAACTCTCCTTGCCCTTGGTCTGACCATAACGTCATTACCTTCACCACCCGGCTCAAAACCCGCTCAAAACCGCTCCTCAACTTGCCCAGCATCACTTACGAGAAACACACGCAATATTAACTGCACCAACATGCTCCCCTTGTTGCGACCAATTACAAATTACACCCACTCAACTGCCAACCCAGCCTACATGGTAGAGCTTTACAATGCCACGCTCCTACAGGCTCTCGACAAAATAGCACCACTGAGACTTTGCAAACCCAAACCAGCAGCCCATCTCAACTCCTGGTATACACCCAGCCTCAAACACTTAAGATGCATCAAACAAGCCGCTGAGTCCTCATGGGAAATCTCACCTACTAAAGCCAGTAGAGAACTCTTCCTCACCTCTGCTAAAAAAATACAAGCAAACTGTACTCCAGGTGAAAGGCCTAACGTACAACGAGCGAATCGCTAACACCAGAGTTCACCAAGATCATCTCCAGCCTTAAACCTTCCGGATGCCAAGGCGACATCTGCCCCGCTCCGTTCATCAAAGACTGTATCACCAAGCTCGCTCCATTTATCACCTCCCTCATCAACAATTCCGTCACACATGGCACCATGCCTTATAATCTAAAAGATGCTTGGGTCCTCCCACTCTTAAAAAAATCCATCGCTTGACCCGAACATCCCGACTAACTACCGTCCCAACACCACGTCCCCTTCCTCCTGAAAATCCTTGACCGAGCCGCCTACCTTCAAATACAAGAACACCTCAAAACAAACAACCTCCTGGGCCTACCCCAATCGGGTTTCCGACCTAGGCATGGCACAGAAACTGCGCTCTCGTCCTCAAAAACCAAATGGACGCCATCATTGACAATGGAAACCTACCTATCTTACTTCTCCTTAACCTCTCGGCGGCCTTTGACTTAGTGAACCACACAATCCTGTGCCGTCACTTATCTAGCGCAGCCCATTTCTCCTCAAAAGCCATAACATGAATAGAATCATTCCTCTCAGAATGAACGAGAGTCTTCTCCAACACAGCAAATGCCACTCCTGCCCCAGTTCTCTGTGGTGTACCCCAAGGATCCTGCGTGTCATCTACACTATATAATATCTTCACTAAGCCCCTGTTCAACCACCTAGATGAACTTGGAGAGTCTTACACTAACTATGCGGATGACATGCAGATCTTACTGCATATCACAGGCAACTACGAAAAGGATTCTACCACACTCAACAACATTTATCAGATCATCCAAACTGGATGTCTATACATGAATTATGTCTAAACGATGACAAAACCGAGCTGCTACTGGTAGGCACCAAAACATGCCTAAAAAAACTCGACCCAAAATACGAAATCTTCACAATAGACGGTAAAACCATCACCATCCTGAAAGAGGTAAAAACCTTGGGAGTGTACCTCGACTCATCACTTTCCCTCTCAAGTCAACACAACTATTTCATCGTCAGCAAACACTGCTAAGCTCATTAAGGCATGCAGACCTTACCAGACAGTTTCATGACCCTCGCCAGAGCCCTCCTCCTGTCCAAACTCGACTACTTTAACATTCTCGCTGGAGCCTCCATCAGTAACATCAAAACACTTCAGGTCACACAAAACAACACCCCACAAGCAGCCTTAAATATCCCCAAGAGAGAGCCCATCTCCGAAACGAGACGCAAAGTACTCTGGCTACCGGTCCAGGACAGGATTAGGTACAAAACGATGTTGATCACTCGCAAATACTTGGCCAACACGGCTCCAAAATACCTCTCTAACATACTTGCATCATCCCAAACGATCATACCTACTCGCGTCTCCACTGCCCATCTCCTCACCGTGCCAAAATTCAAGAGAGATAAGGCCGGGGGGCCGCAACTTCCCTGCCGTGGCTACCAAAGAATGGAGTGCCCTCCCGTTAGCCATCAGATCCGATCCCTCCCACGTATCCGTCCACAGAAAACTCAATGGGGGTCATTCCGAGGTTGGAGGTACAAACACTTTCACACATTACGAAAGACAACAGACTAACTCCAGAACCGTTTACCTGAAATGTCCCAACACAAGGGTCAGGCAATTGACCAGAATCACACACACCTGACGGCCCTTTCCCTTCCCCACAGGGATAAAACGTGGAGCACAAGAGTACACTATATGAGCAAGGCAGACCACATGACACGACAGCTATCCAAGCATGGCAGTTCAAGAGGAGGAAAAAGGTGGTGAAAATCGAAAGGGTGACCAGGAGAGAAGCGTCCTCGCCCTTTCCGACCCAGACCCGCAAAGCCTCAGTGGGAGGAATCGTAAGACCATGAACAATAGCCAGTGTGTGTTGCAGCAGATGTCAACGGTACACAGAGTATGCCTACGCTGATGAGCAGAACAGAGACACACCTGCTACCGTGGTACCATCCTTGACTCCAGATACAACAAAAGCCAAGCGGTTCATCACAGCCGGTGAGTCGAGGGGAGAACCGATACGAAACCAAACTGGGTGAACGAAAGTTGCAAAGTGGCAAATTGAGGACAGTTCAAAGAACTGTTAACATTAAAGGAAATCTAGCTGCAGAGGGGTCCGGCATCACGTGGGTGCTCACTCGAGAGACTCTGGCTGATCCCGCATTTGTTGAAACTACTGAAACCACAAGGCCTTAGGAGAGCCGCAAGGAAAAGGTGAAAGTGGTCATACAGGGGTCTAGCAAAAACCCCTGTACAGTTGAAAGTCTGTGACCTGCACGTGATTGGAAAGCTAAGGGAAATGAATCCCGTATAGTGAGTTCAAGAGAAAGAACTGTATGATTGGCAAAGAATTGGCAAGAGTGAATCCGATGGAGGGATGCCAATAGAAAGGGGCCTGAAGTTCCAATGAACAGTGTGTTGACAAGAGTAAACCCAACAGACGGATGTCCACAGTGAACTGTTTAAAATGAAATTAAGACTTGTGAGTGCGAAAGGGGACATTGTTTTGGACACCAAGCCATAGTGAACTCGACAGAAGGAGGCTAACATTCAAGAAGGGTGTGAGCCTGGAGGAGGGAGATCCCAGGGTGAAAAGCAGTCAACCAAAGAGTGTGAATAAGAAAGGAGAAAGCGTGTGAATGAGAGCCGTAGTGAACCCGACAGAGGGAGGCTGCTATTCCAGAGGGGTCTGAGCCCAGAAGAGGGGGATACAGGGGTGAAACGTCATCACCCACCGACACGTGAATGCAACCAAGAAATCCTTTGAATACAAGCCAGAGTGAACCAGATGGAGGCAGACTGATATTCAAGAGGGGCCTGAGCCCGGAAGAGGGGGACCCAGGGGTGAAAAGGCATCACCCAACATACATACAGAAAGGAACTTTTTGTTTGTTATTTTGAACTAATCAGGTCCTTGGGGGCAAGGGACATATTGTAGAAAAGAGACTTACCCATCGAAGGTCCTGATACCGGGGAACGGAACTGCAGTCTCATGCTGAGAAAGCTTGCGCGTGTGTGCTCTGCTCAGGAGTCTCGCCTTGTCCTGTGCTCAAAATGTGGGGAAGGGAGACCCCCGGCTACTACATCCTGACTTACCATTTGTGAACACTTCTTTATTTCTTGTGAACCTTATCCCACACTCTTTTTTTGTATTTAGTTGTAAGGATTACCAATAGTTTTTTTTAGTATAAGCCCTTTTATTTGGCCAGACACCAATAGGACTGCCCTATTATTTGATGGTTGTAGCTTGCTCCCATCTTAGATTTAGGTTTTAGATTAGGCGTTTTTTCAATCTATTTATACAGTTTAATAAACACCCTTGAACTGTGCTCACGTGCATGTCTTTACCTTTGCCACCATGAGTTCCTTACAGTACCCAGGAAGTGGGCTGGGAGTATCTGGTCACAATCCACACTACTTGTGCCAGAAGAGCCAAACGGACCCAAGGACTATCCAGAATCACGCTGAAGAAGGTTGGTACCCTGAGCCTGCTGTTGTCCGGGCAGATCCCTGCTTTGCACTCAATCTCCGAAGACCTGTGAAGGTGCTTTAACCCCTTGGAGTGGTGGCACCATTCACTCTCGATGCCTCCTGGTTGCCCTGCAAAAGAGCTTGTTCAGAAGTGTCCATGGGCCATCCAGTGGACTGTGCAGCTCGAACCTTGACACATGTGCAGGAGCGTTGTCTCATCGAGTTTTCCCATAGGCCTTTGGAGAATCCTAGCTTGCACTGCAAAGCACCTTCTTGCCAAATTTCCCAGCTGCTTTGGGCCGTGAGAGAGAAGCGTGCGTCAGATCGTGAGAGTTGGGTTCCCCTGCGTCACTGTGCGACACTGATGGTCGCTCAAGGCGGTTTCCCCGTGTTCCTTCTTGTGCCCGGAGACCAGCTGCATCAGTGTTTTCTTTGTTCTTCAACCGAAACGAGAGATACAGCTCCTGGTGCAAACTGCACCCACATCTGCACACGCAGCGCCTGTGCACTTTGAAGCCTAATCAAGGGGGAGAAATCCTACCTCAGGCGACCCTCTCCAGACTTGCCAAGTTTGGACCCGGACTAAGCTAAGGGCGGGGAGTACTGAAACCACTTACCGGTGGCCCCTTGTACGTTCACTGTATTTTACATACAGAGGATCCCTTGTGGTCCTCTCATTGGCTTAGGTAGCCTCCGCTTCCAAAAGTCCTTGGAAAGTTGGGAATAGCTTTGTTCATCGGAGCATATCCTACCCCGACTTTTGGAACCTGTTTTCACCCTTCACAATCCTGCCCCTAACTTTGCCAGCTCCTTAGAAGCTGTACTTTGTGACTTTATGCACGACCAAGCACTTTTACGCACACATCGAACATTGAGCACAAGGCTCCATACATCGTAGGGCTGCACTTATTAAGTTAGGGTTATCCATCTCTGAAGATTGCTGATGCTATAAAGTTTGCCTGCCCTTTTCCCTTACAGGTTTTGGCGGGAATCTGCACTTTACCACATTGACATCAGTGACTGTATACATTTTACAAAGTGTGTTTGAGTGGTGATTTTACTGTGCATTTCATTATTCACTTGTGTTTATTCTTGGGCCTAATACATTGTATATTTTCGTATGCTACTGTCTAAGGGCAATTCTTGGTGTCTTACTGTGTGTGCTGTGAGGAACCTGAGGGCGTCCTCACTTCCTTTTCCCCCGACATCCCCTGCTCAGGTGGCCATCGCTTTTGGATCCTGACCCTGGGGGTGGATATGCGAGGGAGGATTTATAGGTTACTGTCAACCCTACCCCTTCCCTTCATTTCAAAATGACCCTTGGAAATGCCATTATTATACTGTGAGGAGGAAGATCAACTGGGAGGACACTTCCTTACTTAGGCAGGTTAAATACACATCAACCTCCTCTTGTCAATGCAGAGAAATATCGGAATCCTGCCCTCCCCTTGCCTTCGTAGGGTATTGTCAGTCTTTACTTCTTTTAATACACCAAATGTCCTGCAGCTATATCACTCTAAGACTGGGACGAGGTGGAGGCACCTGGGAGTTATGCACACTTCCATTCATTCACATCACTTTGGTACTGAGACGAGGAAGATGACTGTGGAGGAGTACCATTGCAATAGTCAGGCTTTTCCTGCAAATTGGCTAAATTATGGTAGGGCAAATAAGGTAAAGGACTTGCACCTGCAACCATTTAATAGGCTTCAGGTGCATAAAAGGAGAGACTGCCTGAGAAACAAAGAGAGAAATCCACCTGGAGAGACTGACGCGGCTGGCAAACGTGGTGCAGGCTGGAGAGGGGCCGGCGAGAAGGACGCTGTGTGCTGCAGAAGGGTAAGAGATGCCAGGGCCTGAGCGGGCCGTGAGAGGGTCGAGACACCAGCAGTTCCCCTTGCCGTGTGTCCACAGACAGAGCTGTGGGACACAGATCTCCCGAACGCCGCTGCAGCAAGGTTTGAGGAAGGCGAGCGCTGCTCGCTGGGGCTCCCAGAAGTATAAGTGGAGCAAAGGGAAGCCGGAGAAGAGAAACCAGGTGCCGGGGGAGCAGCCGCATAACAGTGAGTGTAAAAAAGGGAACACTCAGACGGGGCGCTATAGGGGCTGGAAGCAGGCATAAGGAAATGCCAAAAGAACTGAAAACTATGAAAGTTGGTTTTGGAGACCAAAGTGAGGGTTTTTGAATGCCGAACAACCTGCAAAGTATACCGAACTGAGGGAAAGATATGAAAATCAGGAGCGGGTACTGATCAGATGGTCAAGAAGGACATAGGCAGAGTCTGAGCGGATAGACGTACACTGATGGACCCAGGCTGGATCGGCAGCATATACCTGCAATTAGGACTGCTTTCCTGTGGTCCCCATGCATTTTTGATGAATCCTACAGATCCCTCACTAAACCCCTGCCTAAAGTCTCCTCCCAGGTGGCGAGGGAAAGGCAGACGCTTCCTGATCCTGACCCTGGGGGCGAGGGAAAGGCAGACGCTTCCTGATCCTGACCTTGGCACTGGTGTTCTGCGGGAGGATCACCTGGGAGGGGAAAGGGCCCGGGGGAGTGAGAGGAATCCGTGGGGTGAGACACAGTATGTATGTATCATCCTCTGGGGAGGACATCTCACAAATGCCAGAGTGTATAATGGCTTGTTGTCATAATAATCTGTCTATTCCACAAGTTGAACATCTTAATGTGGGTAAAGCTAATCCAAAACCCTTTGGCATAAAGAGAAATAAAAGCCCTTCTCAAACCCGGGAAACTCGTACAGCTAAAAACTCCTCTAACTCCCAAAAGTATAGTGAAGGGTGGTTTATGAATAATAAGGGTCTACACCCTAAAGAACCTTTTTCCTCTCTTCAATCAAGTCTGATGACTGACACTTACGTGGTTTCCTTAGAAAATGTTATGAGGAACAGAAGTAAATTTGAGAGTGAAGAAGAATTCAGAAAAACTAAGTTTGTTACTAGAAACTTCAAGTCCCAGAATGCCCTAAGCATTGTGACAAAGAAGATGGCTAAAGAGGAGCAATGCCTCAGGAGTAGTCAACTAATTAATGTAGAGGGCCCACACCTGAGGGAGACTGAGAGGCTTAACAAGCCCCTTGATGTGCAGGCATTAAGAGAAGGAACAGGAGCAGGAAAAGACCAGAGTGAGCAGCAGTCCAGACTGTGTATGCACCCGAGGTCGGGGACTGGAGGAGAGAGAAGATGCCAGGACAGTTGTGAAGCCAAAGACAGTGGGCCTCATTACGACCCTGGCGGAAAGGGTTAAACGGCACCGTAAAAGGCTGCGGCGCCGTTCAACCCATTCCGCCACATTACGAGGTCCCCTCGCGGGACACGTTAAGCACGCCTGGGAAAACCAGGCGTGCATACCGGGTCCCGCGAGGGGAAGAGGGAGCAAACAACGGGCCATCTCGTAATGGCCCGTTGTTTACTCCCTCTCCCATTCCCATTCAGCCCTATAGGGGCTGAAATGGGAATGGGGATGAACCGTGTCTGTGTCCTCGAGTGAGGAATTACCGGGCCATCCGAACTCGGAATGGTCCGGTAAGTCCTCATTCCGAGGACACAGACACGGATGCGGTTTTGCCGGCAGCCATGCCGCCAATAGCGGCATGGCTACCGGCATACCTCGTAATGAGGCCCAGTGGCTGGTCTGGAAAGGGTTTATGCCTCCAGTTGTCCAGATTGCAGAGGTCGTGCAGTGGGAAGCGTGCAGAAGGGATGTTTGCCCTTTGAAGGCCTGTGGTGCAGAGGCTACGCAGCAGGAAACAGAAGCAGTGAGGGAAGTTTTCCCTTTTGAGAGGTCTCTGGTGGCTGGTGTGCACCAGAGACCCTCAGCAGCAAAGGCAGCTCGAACAAGGGGTGGCGCGAGTAAAGGTGGACCAGCAGAAGCTGTTCGCCAGGTCACTAGGAGCCACTACAGCAGAAGACCAGCGAACGCAGAGGGGATCGGTAGTGTGTGACTTTAAATTTAAGCATGTGAGTTTATGAAAACGTCAACAACCCGTTGGGGCAACCTTGTTAAAATCTAAGGCATACAACTATTACCCAAGCCAAGAGAAACTAAAACCTAACCAATACAAGCCCAACAAAAATTGCCAAAGGTGAAAAGGGAGTAATGGAAGACCCCAGGGTTGTGAAATTTGTTACGCATGTTTTGTGAAACATATAATAACAGCTGATAAAAACACCCATGGCCAAAGCCAAGAAAGCAAATGGAAAAGACTTTCCTTATCAGCATTTGGTACTTGTGTAGTAAAGTGGCAAAAAGGCTGCCCTTCGGAAAAAGGTTATTTATATATTTTTATATTTTTATTTTTTTTATTACGAAATTTAACTGCATTAGTGATTTTTACAAGGTGCTGATTTCACAGAAGTTGAACAAAAGTTAGAAAACAAGAAGAGAAAAAGAAAAAGAAGAAGAAAAGGCCCCACAGATGAGTGGCTCTCACCCAACAGTTGTTTGATGTGATTTGTGTGGTGAGGCCTAGGCGGTGGTGGGCGTAAGTATTGAGTTTGGCGTATCTGTTGAAAGAAAGATCTGCTCTAAGATTTTAGCAGCGGCTATTGCCCATGAGGTCTTCTCACCACCAATCAGGCGAGCCCACCAAAGTTCCTCTTCGTGTATTTGTGCAGCAGCCAGGTGGTGAGCCAAGTATGGAGTTCTGAACAGCTAGTACCTGGACACATCAGTAAAAGATGTCGTATTGTTTCGATCTCAGAAGAGATACCGCAGAATCTACAGTGGTTTGTTGTCGAGAATCCTCTGATTTTCAGGATTTCATTTGAGGGAAAAAGATTTAGCCGAGCCCTTAGAAGGATGTTTCTCAATCTTCTGTTTGGGTGCTTCTTTAGAAAAGGTTGAGTTTCATTTTGTTTTCTTGCCTCCGGCGGGAGGTGTGAAGGAAGCTTGTGTTTTAGTGCTTTGTCCAAAGTCAAGATCCAGTCTGATTCGTCCAACCTCTTTTTTTTATTTTTGTTGGATTTTGGATCAGTTCTTTGGGTGAGCTACCAATCGCAGCAAGTTTTTCTTTGCACTCTTTTTCCCACTGATTTAACATTTTGCAGAGTCCATTTGTCATCTCTGTTTTTCTAAGTGAGAATACCAGAGGACTAGCTGGGTCGATGATTTTCCTGTACAACATGATGGTGTTTCGGTCGACTGTTGCCTCGAGAGAGGACGGGTTCAATTCCTGTCTAATCAGGGAATTGGAGTAGACTTCGGGAGGTTTAGTAAAGTTCTCCAAAGAAAACTTTCCAGGATAGTCCAGATGGATTCTGGAATATACGGCATAGCCTCCGCACCGTATGTGATAGATGGAATCACTCTAGCTCTGTAAAAGTTGATTGTTGGTTGAAGAGAAAATCTCCCATACTTTCTGTCTACTACTTTGGCTTCTGAGGTTAGATTTCTCATCTTTTTATGCAGGGAATTTTGCATCGATCTTTTTGTTTTGGAGCTGTCCAGTGTTACTCCTAGGTATTTAAACTCAAACACCTTTACAACACTGCTCCCGTCCAAGTACCATTTCAAATTTTTGCCTTTCTTGATGTTTTTTTCTAGAATCATGATCTTAGTTTTTGATTTATTAATTTCAAGATCATTAGAAGGTATGTACTTGGAAAGGGTATCTAATCCGATAGCAGTTTGGTCGAGCTGGATCAGGTCATCGGCATACAGCAGACAAGGGGCACCTTTTCCCAGCCAATTCACAGTGGGAAAGCTCTTATCAGGGCGTTGGCATACTTATAATCTCCCAGGTAGGCCAGAAAGATTTTTACAAGGTCCTTGTTTTACCCCTCTGGCCGTTAGTATCCCTGTTGAGAGTCGGCGCTGTTTGTTTAGCCGCACTTGGACACTGGTATTGGTGTAGAGAGCTATTAGCGGCCCTAGGATTCTGCGGGGTGGAGGGGGGGCAGTGCCAGTCTGCTAACTTCTGCCACAATTTATCTCTGTTTACTAGATCAAATGCTTGGGTGAGGTCTATGTAGGCCAAGAAGACTCTGGGGGAGGGGGGGCCTCCCAAGATCTTGGCTTTAAGAATGCTTAGAAGCATGATGTTTACACTTGTGCCTGCCATTTTTCTTGAAGCCTGATTTTAGGGGATCAGCGCAGGGCCCATTGATTGCCCAGGAGTGAAATTTATTTAGTAGCATAATTCCGTAGACTTTCCCAATAACGTCCAACAGGGCAATTGGTCGAAAGTTCCAGGGATCATCCTTGCAGCCTTTCTTGAAGATCGGAACTATTACCGATGTAGTCCAAGGTGTTGGGATTTTTTCTGAGTACAGCACATCTTTTGAATATGAGGCTGGTCCATTCGTCCGGTAGTGTTTTTAAGTCTATGTTGGTTATACCGTCCGGCCCCGGTGCTCTCGAGTTTTTTAGTTTACATATTGTTGACTGAATGGACTCCTTGTCGTGAAGGTCAACCCAGGGCACATTGAGCTCTGTGTCTTTTTCTTAGAGTGACAGTGATGCTGATTTAAAGAGGTTTGAGTAGAAATGTACCCAAATGTGCTCGGGAATACCGTTGTTTAATGTGTCGTCTGAGGATTGTCCCATTGTTCTAAATAATGTCACAGGAGTTACGGTTGTTAACATGCTTCATCATTTCCTCAGAGTCACGTTGATGTAATGTCAACCGATATGATTTTAGCCAAGATTTGTATTTCTTTAGTGCGTCTGAGGCTAATTCTCTGTTGGTTCTAGTATTGTGGCGAGGTGCTAGTCTTTTAGCTTTACGCATTTCATTTTGTTTGGCCACCAAGAGGGGGTCAAAGGTGTGGGTGTGCTGCCTCCTGTCTCGTCCTTTTTTGTTGTTTGTTTGTTTGTGGGCCTGATGGGGTTCTAAGAGTGGTCTGTAGTCAACTTGTGCAAAGTTCTTAGTTACACTGCCAGTTTCCTTCACCCCTTTGTATGATTTCGTTATCTCTTCAGTGTTTTTTGCAGTCAACTTAAAGCGATTTCCTTTGCTGTTTAGCTCCAGAGTTGGAGAGACGTAAGACTTTGGTAGGTATGTTGAGGACCATTTGATGTTCAACAAGTTATGGTCACTTTGCGATGTTTTTATGACCTTGGCAGAAATCAAGTTGGGTAGTAGTGACTGCGATGCAAAGATGTAATCAATTTTTGACTTTGAAGGTCCTCTCTCCCATGTAGGGATGTCGTTATTTTCATTTATTGTGGTTGCTGTGTCAAAGAGTTTCCTTGAGGTCATTAGTTTAAGCCAGGCTTTACCTCGTGCTTCTGCCTCGTAGACCCAGCTTGTCACTTTATTTCGTGGAGCTGAGGAGCTACAAGTTGCATTTAAGTTGCCACAAATAAGCAAGTGTACCCCTTGATAGTCCAAATATGCAGTGTCGATTACAGTCGCTAACATCTCAAGTAATGCTTCAGCATGTATCCCCTGCGGGTTCCAGAAAATATTGGTAATCAGAACTGGTGTCACAGAGAAATTGTCTGTGGCTTTTTCCATGTGTGACCAAGAAAGCAAGACTGTCAGAAGGGATGAGTTAGACAGTACTACTCTTTCAATCTGTAGGCCGCTTCCAGAGCGTACTGCAGTCAAGAGACCAGAACTGGGATGGCCTTTTTCTCCTTGATGCGCCGGGGAGAAGGCTTGTCAGTCAGGTTTGGTTTGTCAGTCAGCACGTTTCCTGTAAACACAGAATGTCAAAGGAGCCCAGGTCGATCTCACCGGGGGCTGTCGGGTGCAAAAAACCCTGAGTGTTCCAACAGCCCAAGGACAATGTCGATGCAGCCTGGCGAGGTGTATGGTTAAGTGAGCTGACGGATTGCTATAAAACTTTGGGGAGCCATGACCAAGAATGAAGTTTAGAAGTGGTTTAATCATACCGTCAACAACTGAAGATCTTTCATCCACGGCCTGCGTAATAGTTCTTTTTACTGCTGGCCGTGGTCCACTTGGACATCTGTCCTGGTCAGGCTAAGTAGGAGACGGAGAAGGGCTATGAGCCCTGCCACGTGAGAAGTGTTGTGCTTCACAACGGGAGGGCCGTTTTCCAATTCAGGTTTCGATGAGCAGGCCTTTTGTGTTTCCGCTTTTTTCTTCAAAGAAGTGCCAGATGCGGAGAGGGGGCCATGGTCGTGCTGGTCACTAGGTTCCGTGTGGTGAATCTGACGTTTTTCTATTGTAGTTGTACTTTTCCGATCAATGCACGGTAAAGGATTATCAGTTCTTATTAGGTATGTCAACCCTGTTTTGAAAGTGTATCCGATGAGCATCTTAGCATGTATTTACTGTATTAGATGTTGTGTAGAGATGGGAAATGGCTTTCTTCCCTTCATGGCTTGGCTCCATAATTTTAAAGTCCTCCGATTTTAGGGAACAAAGTGTTTTGAGATCATTTCAGGACTGTACGTCTATTCAAGACAGTATATTCCTTGTTGTCCGTGCGTTCTGTTAGTTTGAAGGTAGGTACATTTTTCTCTCGGGGCTGATTTTCGTAACGGGTTATTACCCTTCTAGCGGATCTGGCAGGCTCTGCTCTCAAGGGCATTTGTTGTGCGCTACTTAAGGAAGGCGCACGCCGACTGCGTAAAGGTCCTACTTCACTCGTCGGGGTGCGGTCTCTAGATGAATTTCTTACTCTTGATCGATAAGTCGCTGCATTTTCTTTAGTTGACTTTAATTGATTGTGCGGTTGGTCGGCTCTTAGTGCCTTATTTTTGGTGTAAGCTAGATTTTTGAATCGTTCATTTAAGGTCATAAGGCTTTGAGAGTCGACTTCGACAGTTTGGTCCCTTGCGGTAAGAGGGCTTGATGACAATGTGTGCTCCAAGGGCGAATTTTCCTCTAAATCTCCATGATGTTGGCTAAGCTCCATTAGATCTCTTTGCTCCAAGAAATCTTCAATTGTTCTTAGTGATGCCTGTTTAATTAGGTTGTCTGGCACATGGTTTCTGGGGGCAGGAGTAGTCACTTTTTTACTGTTGGTGGTTCATCTAGTGGCCCAGTAGTCACTGGCACTGTAGGAACTTCCTTTCGAGCGAGTACTACTACCTTGTTAGTTTTTGCTGGATTTAGGCGAAGAACTAATTGATTTATTTGGTTTTATGTTGTTAAGCTTGGCTTCTGTGGAGGATTCGGTTTATCGAGAGTAGTTGGCTCTTTGTCCAAGGTAGCCTGGTTCAGAGTTCTTGTTGTTTTATGGATTTCCATGTCTTCAATAAGGATAACTTCTTCATCGGGGTGATGTGAGTTTTCACTACTCTTGTTCCCATGTTCGTGTCTGCAGGAGTCTTATCAGAACAGTGTTCATTTGGTGTTGCCACCCTTGGAGTAGTTGCTCCTTTCATTGGGCCCTGGGATGGCTGAGTCACGGGTTCAAGATTGCACATTTGGCAGTTAAATCTTGGTTTAGCTAAAAGTTCTGTTGCTACATTCAAGGTCGGTGTGCTTACTTCAGTAGTTTCCAGGAGTGATGTTTGGGGCACAGCCGAAGGATTTTCCCCAACTAGATGAGAGAAGTTACCTGGCTCAAAGGTAGAAGGTGGGTTGTGTTTGCGTTCTATAGCGTTGATGTACCCTTCCAGAAAGATGAGTTTGGAGTGCATCATAGCAAAGATTGATGTATGATCTTTGAGGGTGTCATTTATGGACTCATAGTTTACAGAAGAGAGCCAGGGCTATTGTTACTGATGACATTACCGAGAAGATGTCTGTTTTGCGCAGTTATGAGGTAAGTCACTCTGTCTTCTGTTTCTGTAAGGAGGAGAAGGAATTGGAGGACGTGATTTCCTACTAGAGTGTGGGTCTTTTGATGGTATGTTATCTGTTGATTTGGGCAGATCAAAGACATCTTGGAAGTCTAGATTGTTTCCTTTAGAGTTGAGGGGAAAGTCATCATTTAACTGTCTGCCAAAGCTCTGTGGCGCCACCTGTGCAGTCCCATGGACTCTAGTCCGCTCCGGAGAAACAACAGGGTTTGGACTCACCAAGGGCGTTGCTGTTGGAGTTGCCTCATTTATGGTTTTCAGATTTTGCAGACGTGCTAGTGCCAGAGGGGTGATCTGGAGTTGTGTTTTGGAGAGGCGTTCGCCAAGGGCCATTCGCTCCACCCAGATGTGCTGTGGGACGTTGGGTGTTAAATTTTGGGCTGCTATTACCAGGTTTTGCCAGAGGTAAGGTGCGACTCAGAAGCCTTTCTAAAGTGCCATTTCGGGCTCTTTAGTATGCTTTCAGCAGATGGATTGGCTCCGTTTTCCGTTTTGCGGATTTTGGTTGAGGCGTGGGGATCTAAACCAGTCTCTAGCATTTCAGCATCCGAGACCTCTCCCAAACTGTCAAATTTGCCGTTGCATTACCTTTTAAAAAAGTCTTTTAAGGTGTTTTCCAGCGAGGAATTACTCAAAGCGGTGTTCAAGAGGGCACGCTTTGCTGACTTTTTTCCAATTTCTCGCTTGTTTTGCATGGTCGGTTTTCCATTTTGCTTACGTTGGCTATTTGGCCCATGTTATGTTCCTGAATTTTTGATTGGTTTTACTGGGTGTTTATTTCTCAATTGTTGTGCCCTAGCAAGCAGGGTTTCCCCGCCTGTATTTTGTTGAGACTGAGGTATTTGCGTCTCATATTCGTTAGTGCCTGCTTGTGGCTCAGGCGGTGGCATAACTCCTACTGGAGACCCATGAATCATCGCCGGTACACACACAAGCGAGCCAGAAGTTGTGTTTACAGACAGAGGGCCCGCTCTTCTTGTGGCACAGTTTGCCCCTGCCTCGAGCTCTAGGTCTCTTAGGAGCCTGGGGCGGTGTCAAGGCAAGCCCGCCCTGTGGCGCTCCTCCTCCCATCATGATGGACGCCGTGGGTGACCGCCTCCACCACCTGAGTCTCAGCCCCTGCACTGTCCCCCCAAAGCGAGACCACTCTGCTTGCCGCCAGAGGTCTACCCTTGGCGGCCGGACCGTCTCTCCACCGAGAGACGGCAGCACCTCGTCAACTATAGGTAAGACATTTGTGGATTGCAGGGTCTTGGGGGAGTGAGTCGGGTGAGTCAGGGACATGGAATTTGATGTTGTAGTAGCTGGCCGTGCTTTTGTTAATGAATAGTTTGTAGCGAGTATTTCCTCAGCAGGGCTGTCAGGATGGAAGATGTTTTTCCGTTGGGGTTAGGGTCCCCTTTCTTCCACCTCATCCGAGTATCCGGCTGCCGTTGGATGTGATGGATGTTCTGTAGAGTTTAGCGGGGAGTTGTATGACTCTGCTGCACTTGTGAGATCGTCCTTGGCTGAAAGTACAAGGGAGCAGGATGCAAGTTCTGGAAACGTTGGCTATGATGGGAGCTTCCGCGTAGATCTGGCAGAGTCCTTTGATGTTGTTAGGCAGGCTCCGTTATCGGAGTTTGTTTCAGTCCTCTGGTGGAAACTTCAGAGGCGGCGGCGGTCCTCCTCCCGGCTGATGCCGGCCCAACAGTAACAAGCCCAGGCACAGTTGTGGGGACCGCACCCCCAGCATCCCTAGCAGCCATAGACTGCCACTCTGCGGCCACTCTGCGGTGTCGGGTGAGTTTTAAAAGTTGCTCCGCCTTCAATGTAATGAACACTGGAAACAGACTGGAAACAGACTGGAATGAGCAGAGTGAATGCCCGAGACTACCACTCTTTTCCACGCCAAAAGGTTATTCAGAGGGAGAGCAGCATAATTTGCCGATGAGTGTTAAAGAGCACCCAGGTGAATTTGGTTTCCCTGGGAAGTTGCTCATTGTCTAATGCTGCAAGATGATGAACATGTGAAGTTGTGACAAAGTTGTTATAAGTTGAAGGTTACCACTAAACCACGTTCTGTTTTGTGAAACACTGTACGGGCAGGGGATTATACCCGGATGGCAAAGCTTTGAAGAAGTAGGACTGGCGTCGGAGTAAACCAGGAAGCAGTGCTGTAAAGTGGTCTTACCCAAGACATTTGTATAATATCTGTGGTGCTGAAGGGAGAACCGTATAAACCTGCTGTAGAGGAGTTACATTTCTTCGAAAGCATTCCTTTGTGGCAAATCATCCTGCAAAGCCAATTCTTGTTGCCTAGTGAAGAATATCATTCTGGGGCTCATTCTTATGCAAAGAAGAGAAAGGACATTCTATTTTCATTTGGTATATCTTTGAGTGTCGGAACTGTCTATTATGAAGTTGAAGTTACAAAGAACTGTGTTGGAACTTTGCGACAAACCAGGATTTCCTTATTTCTTTTTGAACTGTGGAGCAAGAATCCTGTTTGAATCTGGGGAAGGGAATTCACCCAGATCATAAACAGGACGTGGTCCTATTACACATTCAATTTTTATATTACTTTTGCTGTTTTGAACTGCCATGCATTTCCTTATTGATTTGGTGAATGTGTAAGTGTGAGGGACAGATAGCCTTTGTTAGAGTGGTTTCTGTAGTTTACTTTAGGCAGGAAATCCTCGTCGGGGGTGCGATAGTGAGGCGTTTGTCCACCCTTTTTATTGAATAAACGGAACACTTTTGACAACTCCTTACAAAGTTGTCCACCTCACATTTCTGACCCCTCACACTGTGCAGTGAGAGGATATATGAAGGTAGTGCTCCCATAGGGTAAAGCTGGAGACAGCAGAAACCTGTTTGCCCATCGGAGGTTGAGAGCGGCGGCACATGCACCAGTTAACACGTTTCTCTTCCTCAAAACAGGATCTGGTGAAGAGGGTGCAGGACTCCATGGCTCGGTCCAATGCCCTTGCGGGGGAGGTGGTGTCCGCCATCAGGACCGTGCGCAGCTTTGCCATGGAAGACGAGGAGGTGGAGAGGTACCGGGCTGCTCTGCTGGAGACCCACAGGCTGAAGACTAGGCGTGAAAGGGTGCAAACCTTGTATTTCCTGGCGCGGAAGGTATGTTTATGGGAGTCCCTCCTCATGTGCCACCTCTGGGGGAAGTGAACGCAGGAGTCCTCTGTAAAAGGTTAGCCATTGGCGTGAGGGTGCATGTGGTCACTGAAGGGGGAAACAGATGCATAATGTGTTGGTTTCCTGAGCCATAGTTTGCACGAGGTCAGCAATCTTGTGCAATCATGGGGAGGAAGAAGTGGTTATTTATTAGTGGAGAATTGATGAGTATTGATAAGTGGCTGTGGGGACTTAGGAAGGGGCATATTTGTGTTGCTTGGTGTGTTATTAGTAGCATCTGCATGTCTGTTGTGACTGGTTACATGTGACGACCTGGAGGAAGAAAGGTGTCTTTTTGGGAGGTTACAGGCATATGAAATAATGTCAAGGAGGTCAAAGTGCAAATTTAAGGTCTACTTCAAAGTCTTGACAAATATCATTATATCTGTCCCCGGTGACGGGTAAGGATCAATTAATGTTCTTGATTTTCCAGAACCTGACACAGATGGTTGTGGCCGTCCACCAGGTGAGATCAGCTCAGTACTGCCTACAAGAGGGGCCTCAATGTCCACTTCCGACTTGCCACCTCACTTCTACAGTTCAAGAAGGAGCTCAAGACCCTCCTCTTCAAGAAATGGCTCCTCTCAAACATCTAAGACCACGCAACCTCCACTCCCAACCATGCCTGAGACTCACTGACCTGCTCCCCACTGTAGTCTCCCCTGGTTGCAAGGTCCACGCAACCTCCACTCCCGACCCAACCTGAGACTGGGTTATCTGATCCCCACTGTCTCCTTCCCTGGTTGCAAGGTCCACACAACCTCCACTCCCTACCATGCCTGAGACTCACTGACCTGCTCCCCACTGTAGTTTCCCCTGGTTGCAAGGTCCACACAACCTCCACTCCCGACCCTACCTGATACTCAGTGATCTGCTCCCCACTGTCTCCTCCCCTGGTTGCTAGGTCCACGCAACCTCCACTCCCAACCCTACCTGAGACTCTGTGATCTGCTCCCCACTGTCTCCTCCCCTGGTTGCAAGGTCCACACAACCTCCACTCCTGACCCTACCTGAGACTCAGTGATCTGCTCCCCACTGTCTCCTCCCCTCGTTGCTAGGTCCATAGTCCGTCCACTCCCCTCCCTACCTGAGACTCCGTGATCTGCTCCCCACTGGCTCCTCCCCTGGTTGCTTGTAGATCCCTTGCTGCTGATTGCCCACCCTCTCCCTCCCTTGTTAGCTCCCCGCTCTCATGTTTCTCTGCTTCCCTCCCCGTGCTCTTCCCCCTATGATTGTTAAGCGCTCTGTTGCTTCCCGAAGCTATGTCCATGCTCAGTTAATACCCTAAAAATAATCATCATCATAATTAGCCCATAATAAGATGAAAGCAGTGCCAGGCCCTTGCCGGTAGATCCATCACTGCCATATAAACACCTCTTCACCTTTCGTCCAATTTCCCCATTTCCGTTTCTGGGGAAACTGCTTGAATGGACAGTAGCATCACAGGAAACTCATCACCTGCAGAGTGAACTGGCAGGTTTCCACCCTTGAATGGAAACTGGGAGAGTGTTAGTGGGAGTTCACAGTTTTGCAGAGAATAGCCAATAAGGGTGACACTGGAGATCTGGTGCTGGTAATGTAAAGCTAGAACTAGCATCATCAGTCGAGAGGAGAGCACCACCAGCATAGCTGATGAATGCAGAGCTTCCATCATCTGACTGGTGAACACCACCAGCATAGCTGATCAATGCAGAGCTTCCATCATCTGACTGGTGAACACCACCAGCATAGCTGATAAATGCAATGCTTGCATCAGACTAGAGGAGAGCACCACCAGCATAGCTGATAAATGCAATGCTTGCATCAGACTAGAGGAGAGCACCACCAGCATAGCTGATAAATGCAGTGCTTCCATCATCTGACTGGTGAACACCACCAGCATAGCTGATAAATCCAATGCTTGCATCAGACTAGAGGAGAGCACCACCAGCATAGCTGATAAATGCAGAGCTTGCATCATCTGACTGGTGAACACCACCAGCATAGCTGATAAATGCAATGCTTGCATCAGACTAGAGGAGAGCACCACCAGCATAGCTTATACATGCAGAGCTTGCAGCATCAGGCTAGAGGAGAAGACCAACAACACCATAGCATAGCTTATAAATGGAAATCTAGAGCTAGCATAATCAGACTAGAGGAAACCAGCAGCAGCATAGCTGATAAAAGATTGCATCATCAGAGTAGAGGAGAGCTCCCCCAGCATAGCTGATAAATGCAGATCTTCCATCATCTGACTGGAGAACTCCAGCACCATAGCTGATAAATGCAGAGCTTCCATCATCTGACTGGTGAACACCACCAGCATAGCCGATAAATGCAATGCTTGCATCAGACTAGAGGAGAGCACCAGCAGTATACCTTCTACATTTAAAGCTTACAGCATCAGGCTAGAGGAGACCAGCATAGCTGATAAATGCAATGTTTGCATCAGACTAGAGTAGCACAACACCACCAGAGCTTATACATGTAAAGCTTGCAGCATCAGGCTAGAGGAGAACACCACCAGCATAGCTGATAAATGCAGAGCTTACATCATCAGACTAGAGAACACCACCAGCATAGCTGATAAATGCAGAGCTTACATCATCAGACTAGAGGAGAACTCCGCCAGCATAGCTGATAAATGCAGAGCTTGCATAATCAGACGAGACGAGAGCACCACCAGCATAGCTGATAAATGCAATGCTTGCATCAGACTAGAGGAGCACAGCACCAGCATAGCTTATAAAGGCATAGCTTGCATCATCAGACTAGAGAGCACAACCAGCATAGCTTATGCATATAAAGCTTGCACCATCAGGCTAGAGGAGAACACCACCAGCATAGTTGATAAATGTAAAGCTTGCATCATCTGACTAGAGGAGAACTCCACCATCATAGCTGATAAATGTAAAGCTTGCATCATCAGACTAGAGGAGAACTCCAGCAGCATAGCTGATAAATGTAAAGCTTGCACCACCGGACTAGAGCTCAACACCAGCATAGCTTATACATGCAAGCTAGAGCAAGCATAACCAGACGAGAGGAGAGCACCACCAGCATAGCTGATAAATGTAAAGCTTGCATCATCAGACTAGAGAACACCTCCAGCATAGCTGATGAAGGTAAAGCTGGCACCATCAGACTAGAGGAGAACTCCAGCAGTTTAGCAGATGAATGTAAAGCTTGCATAATCAGACTAGATGAGAACTCCATCCTAGCTGATGAATGTAAAGCTTGCATCATCGGGCTAGAGGAGAACACCTCCAGCAGCATAGCTGATAAATGTAAAGCTTGCATCAGACTAGAGGAGGACATCACTAGCATAGCTAATGAATGTAAAGCTTGCATTATCAGGCTAAAGGAGATCTCCAGCAGGATAGCTGATAAATGCAAAGCTTGCATCAGACTAGAGGAGCACAACACCAGCATAGCTGATAAATGCAAAGCTTGCATCAGATTAGAGGAGAACTCCACCATCAGAGCTGATAAATGTAAAGCTTGCATCATCTGACTAGAGGAGAACTCCACCATCATAGCTGATAAATGTAAAGCTTGCATCATCAGACTAGAGGAGAACTCCAGCAGAATAGCTGATAAATGTAAAGCTTGCACCACCGGACTAGAGCTCAACACCAGCATAGCTTAGACATGAAAGCTGGAGCAAGCATAATCAGACGAGAGGAGAGCACCACCAGCATAGCTGATAAATGTAAAGCTTGCATCATCAGACTAGAGGAGAACACCAGCAGGATATCTGATAAATGCAAAGCTTGCATCAGACTAGAGGAGCACAACACGAGCATAGCTGATGAATGTAAAGCTTGCATTATCAGGCTAGAGGAGAACTCCAGCAGCATAGCTGATAAATGCAAAGCTTGCATCAGACTAGAGGAGCACAACACCAGCATAGCTGATAAATGCAAAGCTTGCATCAGATTAGAGGAGCACAACACCAGCATAGCTGATAAATGCAAAGCTTGCATAAGATTAGAGGAGCACAACACCAGCATAGCTGATGAATGTAAAGCTTGCATCATCAGGATAGAGGAGAACTGCACCAGCATAGCTGATAAATGCAGAGCTTGCATCATCTGACTAGAGGAGAACTTTGCCAGCATAGCTGATAAATGTAAAGCTTGCATCATCAGACTAGAGGAGAACACCAGCAGGATAGCTGATAAATGCAAAGCTTGCATCAGACTAGAGGAGCACAACACCAGCATAGCTGATGAATGTAAAGCTTGCATCATCAGACTAGAGGGGGACACCACCAGCATAGCTGATAAATTTAAAGCTTGCACCATCAAACTAGAGGAGAACTCCACAAGCATAGCTTATACATGTTAAGCTTGGGTCATCAGACTAGAGGAGAACTCCAGCAGCATAGCTTATACATGTAAAGCTTGCATCATCAGGCTAGAGGAGAACACCGCCAGCATAGCTGATAAATGTAAAGCTTGCATCATCTGACTAGAGGAGGACACCACCAGCATAGCTGATAAATGTAAAGCTTGAATCATCAGACTAGAGGAGGACACCACCAGCATAGCTGATAAATGTAAAGCTTGCACCATCAGACTAGAGGAGGACACCTCCAGCCTAGCTGATGAATGTAAAGCTTGCATCACCAGGATAGAGGATAACTGCACCAGCATAGCTGATAAATGCAGAGCTTGCATCATCTGACTATAGAACACCACCAGCATAGCTGATAAATGTAAATTTGTATTTATTTTATTTGTATAGCGCAGACCAGGCCCGGAGGCTACCGGGCGCATTTCTTAAGGCAATGGTTACATACGTTGCATACAGTGATGATATATCAACAATAAGTAAGGCATAGAAATAGACATGTGTAGGTGGTACATGGAATGTCAAGCAATGCATCCTTACTGATGTTGTTGCAGCACGTTTTAGCAAGAATCTTAGGCATTGGAGGAGGCGAGCCAGCATTTGGCTTTGTGTTTGAAGAGGTTGAAGGAGGGGAGGTTTCTAATAGTCAAGGGGACAGTATTCCACAGTTTGGCTGCCAGGACTGGGAAGCTAGAACCACCGGCTGTTTGGAGCTTGTATCTAGGTATCGATAGGCTCTGATTCAGGGTAGATCTAAGTGATCGAACTGGAGTGTACATCGTGAATCGTGAGGAGAGATACGTGGGGGCCAGATTGTTCAGGCATTTGTAAGTAAGGGCAAGCGATTTTAGTGAGATCCTTTGGGTGACTGACAACCAGTGAAGGTTCTTCCTAGTATCCGAGATGTGTGCTGATCTGGGTATATTGAGGGCTGCCCTGATGGCGTTATTTTGTATAATTTGGAGCTTGTCTAGGTTGCACTGATTAGTGCCCTGGTACAATGCATTGCAATAGTCAAGTTTAGACATGACCAGGGTCCTAGCTAGGGTAGTGCAATTGTGCGAGGAGAGGAGAGGACGACAGGCTGTGATCAACTTGCAGGTATAGGCGGCGGCGGCCGCAACTGCATTGGTTTGTCTGTGAAGGGAGAGGGTGGAGTCAAGGTAGATTCCAAGTGTTTTTGTGTCTTTAGAAACTTTAGTTATGTTTCCATCAATGTTAAAGGAACTAAACATAGGGTTCAGTTTGTTTAGTCTTTGCTGAGTACCTAGGATGAGGAGCTCTGTCTTGTCATCATTAAGACAGAGCTCATGTTGGGCCATCCAAGTTTGAATGACATGGTAAACATCATTCAAGGCTTTTGAGTCTAATATGTAATCACCCGTGATGGGGATGAGTATCTGGGTGTCATCCGCATAATTTGTGTAGGTAACACCCAGATAGTCAAGCACATCGAATAATGGTTTAGTGAAAACATTGTAAAGGGTGGGGGAAACACACGATCCTTGGGGGACTCCGCACGGGACTGGTGCAGGGTCAGCCGCAGAGGTGGGCGAGAATACCCTCATCTGTCTGTTATTCAGGAAGGATTGAATCCAGTTTGTGGCCATGTCAGAGAAGTGAGCTGCAGTTTTCAGGTGGTGACAGAGGATTTGGTGATTAACCAGATCAAAGGCAGCAGATAAGTCTAGTAGTAGTAGCAGGGCTAGTTTACCTTTGTCTTTGATATCCTCAATTTGGGTCTTGAGATCGAGGAGGGCTGTCTCCGTACCATGCTTCGGTCTGAAGCCGGATTGTCTCATGCCTAGTAGGTTGTTTGATTCCAGATAGTTCTGTATCTGAAGATAGGCTGCTCTATCTAAGATCTTTAGCAGAAAAGGGACCGTTGTGATGGGTCTATAATTGGTTGGGACCTCCGGGTCTAAGGTAGGTTTTTTTAGGAGAGGGATAACCCAAGCATCCTTTAGGTTATTGGGGACCACTCCCGATTGAAAGGAGGCATTGATGAAAGAGGTTATAAAAGGAGCGAGGTCATGAGCCGACTCCTTAATGATCAGGGCTGGACAGGTGTCCCCTTGGCAATTTGTGGGTTTTAGATTGCAGATGATTTTTTCAACCTCCAGAACGGTGAGTGGTGTGAAGCTAAACGGCACCGGGGAGTCGAGGGTTGTTATTTTGGGTGGCCTGGTATTGCTAAATAAAGGGGTGTGGAGGGTGTTTTGTTTGGCGTTGATTTTGGCTTGTAAGGTGGATATTTTGTTAAGAAGGGCATTTTGTATGTTGTTGCACCAGGTGCTGTCCTTAGTGCACGTGTCCGGTGCAGGGGAGGGAGATTCTAGCTCTTTAAGGATTTTGAATAATTCCCTGGTGTTCGATTCTGCCTGGCATATTCGTGTGTTGTATGTCTCCTTTTTGGCTTGTAATATGGCCTCCTTGTAATTAAGAGAGGTGATTAGAAGGGAGGCTTTGTTAGCAGCACTGGGATGGCTTTTCCAGAGGGCTTCAGCTTTGCGCTTTTCTTCACGCATCACGTTGAGCTGCGGGGTGAACCAAGTGTTCAAGTGGGACTGTTGTTTGGCTTTACGGATTTTTAGAGGAGCTAAGCTCTCAATGGCATTGGTCATTAGGCTGTTATAAGTGTCTACTAGGACAGTGGGGTCCTTATCCTCCTGCTGTGCAGCAAGGGTGTTCAAGCAAGGGAGGATAAGAGGAAGCAGTTTCTCCCTGGTGATATCTTTTTTGTTTCTGGTAGGTATAGCGGGGGCTATGGTAGGTATGGGTTGGGGGTTGGTGGCTGGAAGGAGGAAGGTAATAACATGATGGTCCGACCAGGCGCATGCATCATTAGAGGTGACATTGGTGTTACAGTTAAGGTCGGCTAGCCAGTCGAGCGTTCTTCCTTTGATGTGTGTGGGATCACGAATACGCTGCTGGAAGCCTAGGTTGGAGAGGGTGGTGTCTACTTCAGTAGCCATGTGGTCCTTGGGATCTGAGAGACCTAGGTTAAGGTCACCTAGTAGCAGCATCTGAGAGTTGGGCTTGGTGTTAGTCGACAGGGTGGATGCAACCTCATCTGTGAATGAGCCTAATGGGCCTGGAGGTCTGTATATAAGGTGGAGTGTTGCTGTATTGGTAGGAGAGAGTGATAGTTTCACTGAGAGAGATTCTGCAGAACTAAATTGTATTAGGGGAGCAGCTCTCATAGCGATTTTGTTGCTGTGAATAAAGGCGACTCCGCCTCCTTCCGACAAGTTGGAGTGGCGGTCGTTTCTGATGATGGTATAACCCTTGGGTAGGGATAGAGCGAGGAGAGGACCAGAGGCGTCATGTAGCCAGGTTTCGGTAATAGCTAGGAAGTCAAGGTTCTGGACGGTGATAAGGTCAGCGATGTCAAGGGCGTGTGCTGTGAGGGATCTAACATTGATAAGGGCTCCCTTAAGTGCTGCGATAGGTAGGGTGGATGGTGGAGGGCTAGGCGTTGCTGTAGGGATGGGTAGTGGAAGGGCGGTGCGATTGTGCACAATACAAGGTGGTCTAGGCAGTCTAGTTCTAAGTCTGCTATTCCTTTGTTGTACAGTACATGGGATGTTTGGGGTGGCTTTGGTAGCAAAGTGCTTGAGCCAGAGGGCTGGGTCGTTGAGGTAAGGGTTCGATATAGGCACAGGTTGGTAGAGCATGATTGATGGGCGAATAAGTAAGATCTTAGTTTTACTTGTGCGGTGGCTATCGGCAGTGCAGGCTGATAGTCCTAGGAGGACTATACATATAAGGATAATGCTGGCAAAGGTTCTTGGCTGCATGTCGCAACTTGAATTTCTCAGTGTGCAGAGGATATATCTATAAGGGTTCAGTGCAAGTAGTGTAACTCGGGACAATAGGCACAGTCCAGGGACATCTATATGCGAAATGGCACAGTTAGGCAGCTAGCAACAGTGCAGATCAGGTAAGTAGGCGCAGTACAAGAATAACTGACTGCGAGATGGCACAATTAGGCAGCTAACAGCAGTGCAAAACAGGTAAGTAGGCACAGTACAAGAGTAACTGAATGCGAGATGGCACAATTAGGCAGCTAACAGCAGTGCAAATCAGGTAAGTAGGCACAGTACAAGAATAACTGAATGCGAGATGGCACAATTAGGCAGCTAACAGCAGTGCAAATCAGGTAAGTAGGCACAGTACAGGGACATCTAGATTCGAAAATGGTGCAGTTAGGCGGCTAGTGTCAGTGCAAAACAGGTCAGTCAGCTCAGTGCAAGAATAACTAGATGCGAAATGGCACACTTGGGCAACTAACAGCAGTGCAGATCAAGTGAGTAGGCACAGTACAGGGACAACTAGATTCGAGATGGTGCAGTTAAGCGGCTAGCAGCAGTGCACCACAGGTAAGTAGGCACAGTACAAGAATAACTGAATGCGAGATGGCACAATTAGGCAGCTAACCGCAGTGCAAATCAGGTAAGTAGGCACAGTACAGGGACATCTAGATTCGAAAATGGTGCAGTTAGGCGGCTAGCAGCGGTGCACCACAGTTTACTCGGCAAAGTATAGAGGCATTAAGAAACAAGATGGCATTGGATAGGCTATACAGGATATACTTGTAAATAATGGGGATGTAAATAAAGGTCTAAAGGAGAGGTGCACGTAAGGGTAGCACGAGGTTCAGTCGTGGGTGTACAGGACGTGGTCCATAGTAGTTGTAGCTGTGGGCGAGTGACAAAGGTGTCAACTAGGTGATTTGGGAGGTGAGGTGCTGGGCATGGACAGCACACCCATGTGCAGCCGTGCGGGGTGGCAGCGTTGGCTTACCTGGAGCGGAAAGGGCAAAGTTCCTGGCCCCTGGCTCCTATGGCTCCAAACAGGCACCCAGCAGGCCTTAGTGTGGCCTTTGTGAGGGCCGGCGTATCCGCCTGCCGGCGGATGCTCGTTCGAGCAAAGAGGCGGTCTCAGCCTCATTTTGGCGCCGCGCTGCGCCCGGCATGGAGAGGTCAGGCAGGCCTCGCAGACCTAGTCAGGCAGGTGTCTGGGGACCTCGTCGATGCTGCTGGCGGCTTCGGGGAGGGGGAGAGGGCTCCTGCCCTCTTCCCTGGGCAGATGATGAAGAGTGAGTTGGCACGGGCACCCAGCAGGCCTTAGTGTGGCCTTTGTGAGGGCCGGCGTATCCGCCTGCCGGCGGAAGCTCGTTCGAGCAAAGAGGCGGTCTCAGCCTCGTTTTGGCGCCGCGCTGCGCCCGGCATGGAGAGGTCAGGCAGGCCTCGCAGACCTAGTCAGGCAGGTGTCTGGGGACCTCGTCGATGCTGCTGGCGGCTTCGGGGAGGGGGAGAGGGCTCCTGCCCTCTTCCCTGGGCAGATGATGAAGAGCTTGCATTATCAGACTAGAGGAGAACTCCACCAGTATAGCTGATAAATGTCAAGCTTGCAACATCAGAATAGAGGAGGACACCACCAGCATAGCTGATGAATGTAAAGATTGCATCCTCTGGCTAGAGGAGACCTCCAGCAGCATATGTGATACATGTAAAGCTTACATCATCAGCCTAGGGAACACCGACGGCATAGCTGATGAATGTAAAGCTTGCAAAATCAGACTAAAGAACACCTCCGGCATAGCTCATGAATGTAAAGCTTGTATCATCAGACTAGAGGAGGACACCTCCAGCCTAGCTGATGAATGTAAAGCTTGCATCATCAGACTAGAGGGGGACACCACCAGCATAGCTGATAAATTTAAAGCTTGCACCATCAAACTAGAGGAGAACTCCACAAGCATAGCTTATACATGTTAAGCTTGGGTCATCAGACTAGAGGAGAACTCCAGCAGCATAGCTTATACATGTAAAGCTTGCATCATCAGGCTAGAGGAGAACACCGCCAGCATAGCTGATAAATGTAAAGCTTGCATCATCTGCCTAGAGGAGGACACCACCAGCATAGCTGATGAATGTAAAGCTTGAATCATCAGACTAGAGGAGGACACCACCAGCATAGCTGATAAATGTAAAGCTTGCACCATCCGACTAGAGGAGGAGACCACCAGCATAGCTGATAAATGTAAAGCTTGCATCATCAGACTAGCGAACACCTCCGGCATAGCTGATCAATGTAAAGCTTGCATCATCAGACTAGAGGAGGACACCTCCAGCCTAGCTGATGAATGTAAAGCTTGCATCACCAGGATAGAGGGTAACTGCACCAGCATAGCTGATAAATGCAGAGCTTGCATCATCTGACTATAGAACACCACCAGCATAGCTGATAAATGTAAAGCTTGCATTATCAGACTAGAGGAGAACTCCACCAGTATAGCTGATAAATGTCAAGCTTGCAACATCAGAATAGAGGAGGACACCACCAGCATAGCTGATGAATGTAAAGATTGCATCCTCTGGCTAGAGGAGAACTCCAGCAGCATATGTGATACATGTAAAGCTTGCATCATCAGCCTAGGGAACACCGACGGCATAGCTGATGAATGTAAAGCTTGCAAAATCAGACTAGAGAAAACCTCTGGCATAGCTGATGAATGTAAAGCTGGCACCATCAGACTAGAGAACTCCACCAACATAGCCTATACATCTAAAGCTTTGGTCATCAGACTAGAAGAGAACAAAACCATTAAAACAGTTACATGTCAAGCTTGCATGGTGGCAATTAGCAGATGGATGTGTGTAAACTGCCTAAAACCTAGTGATCGCAGGAGACCGGTCCCGAAAAGCATGGGATTATGCCCCTCACCTGGATTCCTGGGAAAGAGTCTGGGAGTTAAAATGGATGCAGTGCTCCAGCAAACACCCCATGTAGCAACTGTTGTCATTGTAGAGTTTTCCAGTTTAAACTTCTTTGTTGGATATTCAACCTGTGTTTCAGAGAACGTCCAAATCCTGATTGTAAAGTAACATTGGGTTATCCTGACTATAAAGGTTCTCGATGGGGCAATCCACAGAGACCAGCGAGGGCCGAATGTATCCTGCAAGCAGCTCCGCTAGCTCCAACCACGAAACCACATCTATCCGGCCTACAGTCGACTTCAGTGGTTGCCAGTAAAAGAAGGGTCTTGCACAAGATGGCAAGTTCAGGAAGTTACTGAAGCCAGCCCACCTTTCCTAGCAAATCCTCTAAACTGGCACATCCCCTTAAGAGGGACTTGTCAGCCCCAAAAGCTCAGGCTTCTACCTTTAGGCGCTATGGTACTGTGAATTTAATGACGAACCATTGATGGTCACCTGCGACCAAGAAGACGAAAGGTGTCAGTTGACGCTTTATAAATCTTCTTATAAATCTTCTGAAATATAATTTCTTTGGTATCTCCGCAGCTGATGGAACTTGCGACACATGTGGCCATGCTGTACATTGGGCAGCACCTGGTCAAGACGGGCAGCATGAGCAGCGGTCGCCTGGTCTCCTTCATTCTGTACCAGATGGAAGCTGGTAGCCACGTGCGGGTGAGTGTGTTAGTGTCCCCCCAAATCCTCGCTTGTTGCACCTCTGTGCACTTTACTTGAGCTGTCTAGTCAAAGTGGGTTGTGTTGTAGTGTAGCACAATGATGACGTGTCTTACGGTCCACTCCCCCTCTGCCCATCTCCTCTGAGCTCAGCATTACACAGACGGTCAGTGTGTGTGTGGGTGTGTGTGTGGAGCCGCATGTACATCACCCCGGGTGAGTCACACCATCTTGGACAGTGACCATGATGCTTTGGCAAGCTCACACACTTTGGAAGATGTGTTATATGATGTGGGCAATGTTCAAACCCTGGTGCAGATCTCCTCTGGCAGGTGATTACTTTATCCTCTAGAAGCTTAAAATCTATCTAATATCGAAGCGCACAGAGACTTGCCATGCACTGGACCACCCCAGGTTCCCCTAAAAAGTTAAGTTACATAGAATCTATTTGAAAATTATGGAACATCCAAACATGCTGCCCACAGAGACCAGAAATTACATATTTTTATTTGTTATCATTGCTGTGCTTAGTTCAGAAACTTTTCACATTATACATATATAAAATTAATCAAAACATTGATTCTGAATTTCATTTGTTAATCGTATTAAAATACAACACTAAACTTCATAAAAACCACCATAAATTCACTTTCCCATCAAGTTACCCTAAAATCAATTTGATATACATCAACCATACATATAGTGGGCCTCATTACGACTCAGGCGGTAAGGGTTTTACGGCGGCGTAAACAGCGCCGACCCTTACCGCCTGAGTACGAGGTCCCTTAGCGCCATGGCGGACTTAACACCTGCTTTTAGCAGGTGTTAAAATCCATGGCGCTAAGGGACCATGGAGTTAATTACGCCACCGTAATTTACGGTGGTGTAATTAACGCCTTCCCCACTCCCATTATGCCCTATGGGGCAAAAATGGGAATGGGGAAGGGTAAATGGGGATTGGGGACTTACCGCCCCGCCAAGGTCGGAATGGGGCGGTAAGTCCGCCAACCACCATGGCGTAAACGTAGTTTACGCCATGGTGGTAAAGTCACGGCCCAGGCGGTAACTTACCGCCTGGGTCGTAATGAGGCCCACAGTCCTTAAAACAATCCAAACACCACTATCTATTTTACCGTCATGAACACACTAGGTCATCCAAACCGTCCTTCTGCCCAAGCCATTTACTATACACCTTGATCACGTTTCATTGTATCGTTCTCGTGATATTTTACCACATCTTAAACAAGGCCATATTCCTACGGGTGTTGCTAGGCAACAAACATTGTCTCCAGAAAGATGTTGATTTTATAAAATCCAAGTCATGGGCACATTCTCCCAAAGATGTCATGTATACAGGACCCAGCGTGCAGCACCTCATCATAATATGACGATTCGACTCCAAAACATGTCTAATCTTACAAAACCAAACTCACATCGGCTGGACCCACTGGGGAGGTATCCAACCTTCCTACTGAGTGGGAAACTATATATGATAACAAACCAGAGGAAGGTATACAAGTAAGTGTCAATTCGTATTTCCTCATCACTTGACTGAGGGAGGCCTTCAACAAATAATAGACCTGGCAGCCACCGTCAACATTTCCATAATTCTTTCTCAATTAGATTACAAAGCATTATATTTACACACTGTAAAAAAAAAGCATAAAACACTACAATTCATGCCATAAAAACCTAAATAACAAATATTCAATCATGTACACAATTATGCAATAATACAAACAACCACATTGCACATCACTTAGTCCAGTATCTTCATAAACTGGTTAACACCCGCGTGTGTTTACTACACACAATTCGCTTGAGTTTAAGTCCAAAAAGCTTAAGAACTCGACCCATAAAAGCAACCCAGTACATCTGTATTGCTCTAACCCAGGTGTACTGGGTCTAGAAAGCTGGGAAGTAAGAGAAGCACCATACCTCTTTTCACCACAGTGCCTGATGCAGAAGAGTTCCAGGTCGACCAACCAGGGTTTGGGACCCACAGATAAAGCTGCAGAAGAAACCAGGGGGAGGGAGTCATCCCCTCTGGTGTTGTGGAACACTTGGAAGGAGTCATCCCATCTGGCTGTGTTGGACATTAATAAACAGAGAAAACCAGGAGAAGGGAAATACCCCACCTGGCCAGTTTTCAAGAAACTTTTAAACCCCTCTGTCCAGAACAAGATGATAATTCTTCTGGACCCAGCAGAAACTTTATGCTTGTTGTTTTCAAGTGTTAGGGAAAGAAATAGGAGATGACGCGATGGTGGACACTTACTATTTTGGACCTTCTGACATGTATTCTTTAAGAGGGTTTGCAGTTTCAGAGAGTGGAATGGGGCCTTCCTCCCTTTCTTCCCAGGTCTCTCAACATATCCAGGGTGTCTTGGGGTTCCTGTCCATAGAGTCATTTGAATGGGAAGAATCCTGTATCAGCCTCGGGGGGTCTTCCTAACAGCAAATAAAGCCCAAGGTACCATCTGATCCCAATTCCTGCCGTCTTGTTCCACTAATTTCTGCAACATGGTCTTCAGGGTCTTATTAAACCTTTCTACAAGGCCATATGTCTGTAGGTCTTATACTGAAGTTCTTAAGGTGGTAATATGTAACAGTTCTTTCACTTCCTCCATGAGTTTACTCATGAATGTAGAGCCCTGATCCGTTAAGATTTGTTTGGGAAACCCTACTCATGAAAAGAAGGGGTAGGTTATTCAGGATCTCCTGGGTTGTGTTCGCTCTAAGGGGAAAGGCTTCTGGATTTCGGGTGGCATAATCTACTATTGCAAGTATATACTTGTTCCCTAACTTTGATTTTTCCAGGGGGCCTACAATGTCCATGCCAATCCTAGAAAATGGGAGACTTCAATGATTCGGAGTGGCTTTAAGGGTACTGGTGGTGGCAAATGGGTGCTGGTCTTTCAGTAGATTGCACAGGACTGTACAAAGGTCTTAATGTCTGCATGAATTCTGGGCCAGTAAAATTTGTTAAGGATTTGTGCCTGAGTTTTTGTCTGCCCTAAGTGACCTCCCTTCAGATGGGATTGAGCTATTTCCAAGACGACTTGCTTATGACTTTTAGGAATGACTAACTGGGTTTTTACTATGCACTCTGAAGTAGTCTCTCCCCGGTACAATAATCCATGACTTAAAAAGAAAAAGGGTCCTACTCTCTCACAGTCCTCTTGTTCAGCCAACAGTGGGTTGTTCCTTTGGGCAAAGGCTAGGTTGGGAAGAGTTTCTGTTTCTTCTTCCCTGACACTTCTGGGTTCGGGTTTTTGAGGGGTGTCTGGTGTATCATCAGCCTCCCCAAAGCCTTGAGTACCACAATCTGTTACTTCTTTCCCAGCCTCTTCCTATACCCTAGGGAACACTGCTCTTTTGAGCACTCTTTGTACAATTGTATCCCCCTGACTGATCTGGGAGGGCTCATTTCCATGATTCTGTAATAACACTCTGATATCACCCCTGAAGTCTGGATCTATAACCCCTGCTAACACATCAATTCCAAACCTCCATGCTAACCCTGACTTGGGAGCCAATCTAATGTAGGTATTTGCCGGTGAAATTAAAATCATATATCAAACCCAAAAGAGCCTTGTGTGGCTACTGAGGTGTCTTGATGCTTTGGGACTGAACTTCTCAAATGTTTGGGTTCCCCTACTTGTTTCGTCTGAGCTGCATCCCACTCCTGACACCATTTGTGAAGGCACCATGAGTCAGACACAGACAACAGGTTAAAGTTTGGTCTATAAACTTTTATTAGGTAAAAATGCAGGTTGAAAAAGGCCTAACTTGCCCTATGCTAAGGTGCGATTTCTTTACCTAAAGTAAAACTGAAGAGGGATGGGGAAGTTTACCATCTCCTTCCCCTCCTATAAAATACATGACCTGAAGACACCAGCCCTGTGCTATCAGAACAATGGTGAGGTTGAAGTGGGTGAGACCATTGGGTGCAACACAATCAAACAACATGCAACAATGAGAGGACCACTACTGGGCTTGTAGATCGAATGCGTATGAGAAGCTGCCACCCAAATTGGGAAGAGTTTGCTTGCTGGTTCACAACAATATGCCCTCATTGGTCATACCCAAGAAAGATGTAAAGCTCAATGAATTCCCAAAAATGAACAACCATAAGAGAAGGAAGAGGTCGGTCGAGGTGACACCAACAGCCCAGGTGGAGAAGATGGAGAAACGGGAAGGACAGAGCAGAGTGAGAAGAGGGGGGAATTACTTCTCGGAGGCATCAAAAATGGCACTGGAGGAGATTCCATCTGAGCACAGGCTGTTCAGCAGGACACAGATGTTCTTTGCATCAATTATACCAGGAGTACAGACATACACGAACGCCAAGTGGTTACAGATCACTTGTTGGGCGCTGATGGTAACAATTAACTCTATGGTGAATGGGTTCAACGCCATAAAGGAAGAGCTCTGAGCAATACGGTTGATACAGTAGATACATTCTGGCTCTCCTTATCGCTATGGAAGGAGGAGTTTGTGCAAAGATAGGAAGTTCCTGCTGTACATTTATACCAGCTAATTACGAAGATAACAGAACTCTCTCAGAGGCAGTAGCCCAGCTGGCAAAGATGCATGGCAAAATGGAAGATGAAGCACGAGGAACAGAGAAGGACAAGAGCTGGCTAGCGTATATATGGTAATGGATGTCTTCATGGCTGTCAGACGGACTGAAGGTGATAGCAGGAGCTCCCGTGCTGGGAGCAGCATCCATGTGTGGTATCAAAATATGCATGGCAAGGTGCAAGAAAACAGCAGAAGAGGCTATTGGAATGCAGATCCTGATGGATGTGAACATAGCAGGGATGAAGGACGAAATTGTTGCCGAACGAGACAAGCTCAGATCGAAGATTGCACAGTGTGATCTATTTCCAACAGGATCCATGAAACTGGATAATCCACATGATCCAAAGTACTATGAAGGGAAGTGGGTTTGGTGCAACCACGAAGGATGGTGCTGTTACATGCACTGGTGGTTCGACGACCACACAAACTATTATGGACACCTCGGAGGAATAACGAAGATATGGCAGCCCAGAGCAAAAGGACTGTCATATAAGGATGTGGTCGACAGGTCGACCAGAGGGGGTACTGAAGAGGGATGGGGAAGTTTACCCCCTCCTCCCTCTCCTATAAAATACATGACACAGAAGAAGGCCAGGAAACATTGCAATCGCCCATACTATTTTGGACCGATTCCCAGTGCTACTATGGATGACAAGTATGTTAAGAGGTACACCCTCAGCCAGCCCTACAGGCCAGGCTGGGTACAAATCTAGCCCAGAGTTGACAAGGAGCCCCAGGCTGCAATCAAAGACACCTCAATTGACAGTTTCGATTAAAATGACAAATGAGCCATGTTGCTGATGTTGGTAGACACCACGACTGGGCAGCGTTAGACATTAAGCACACGTGCCACCCGCACTTTGGGACACAAACACGCACTCAAATAGACGAAGAACACAAGCGTACAGTTCTATAGTTAGAGGACAGATACATATACATACTGTCATTGCTTTTATTACTTTGCCATTAGCTAGACGCAGCAATGCAGAAACTGCAAGACGCAAGAGATCCTGAGCTAAGCTTGCAGATGCTTACATGCGAATAACCTTATGGAACTGCAGGAGCACCTATGGGACCTGGCAGAACCAAGTGTGACTAACCTGAGGAGAATATAGAATAGTATAAACACTTTAGAAGCCGCATTATGGCTTTGGAAAACGACAGCAGGCCTCTCAGCGAGGATGGAGCTGAGCTGAATTCAGGCTGAACAGAGAGCAAACATGTGAGACAGGACCTGCTGCCAGGGCCACAAGATACCAATGACATTCCATTCCCTGAACGACAGTAGCACCAGATGCAATAAATACAAATAATTCCTCATAATTCAGAGCTGCACAGCTCCAAATCATGGTCTCGGAACACGGGACCCGACCGACGCAGACAATGGACAGCAACCAGCGATGGGAAAGGGAGACAAAAGAGAGCCAGTAGAATAACACATATAGATGACCATATAGGTTAATAGGCTCCTGACGGCCAATCCAGTGGTCCGATAGGTTTGCTGGAGAAGGGCCCAGATTGTAACGTCATATTAGGGTACAAAACTAGCCTTGAGATGTCCATGAATTTCTTCTGTCCCTGTACTGATCCTTGTTGGGTTTGTTTTTAATAAACAGCAGTTTGAACTTCCCGTTGACTGACTCCTTTGTTTGTCCTGTGGAAGGTTTTGGGCCTTCTGAGAGTCTGCAAACTCCTAGTGGCCCTCTGCCATACCTGGGAGTTTGTCCCAACAAAACTAAGGATAGTCTTTGTCAGGAAGTCCAAAACAAATGTCTGTATGTGTCCAAAACCTATACTTGCCCTCACATCAAAATGTATATAATGTTTAGGGATGTCCACATCAAAATAACTAAAGTTCAGAGCTTCTTCCGGCTCTTGGGTTGTAACAAGATTTCCCTTCCCTAAATTCAAGGTAGTTCACAAGGCACAGGGGTTCCCTTCCACCACAAGACTTCAAGTTTTTCAGTTTTCCAAAACAACAAAATTTCTTGGGACAATTCCCAGCTCTTCCGATATGGTTACCTTTCACCAGTTCTTGTATATATTTCAATTCCTTGACTTCAGATCACATAAAGGTTCCTTGTTCTTCCCGCTTGTCACAACTCAGAGGTAGTGTCTCAGTTGTTGCAGATAACACCCCCCCCCACTGTGGGGGAAGCTTTCTTCACTCTTTAAATACAAAAGTCTCCAACGTGATATGCCAAAGACTTTCCCCCCAAGAGCTCAGCCTACAGAGATCAATTACGCCTGTTAGGCCAGGGGCTTGAGTGAAAAGGCAGGAGCAAAAGTCAGCAGAGCTAGAGGGACAAAGAACAAAGCAGTCGTTCAGAATATGCAGCCATGAAGTGCCGGAAAAACAGCAAACATCACTTATAAGTACCCACTCTTACCTGCTCCATAGAGAATTATACCAGTAACCTACTAGTATTCGAATGAAGAGACGAGGACTGGATATGGTGAAGGAAGTGCACCAGAATAACATGAAATCAAGGTTTTAAACAGCCAATCGTTCTAAAGAAAATACCCAAAGTAATCCAAAGGTGGAAGCAGCAAAGCATCCCAAAAATGTGCCCAAAGTAATCCAATGGTAAAGCAGCAAAGCGTCCCAAAAAAGTGCCCAATGTAATCCAACGGTAAAGCTGCAAAGCGTCCCAAAAGAGGTGTCCAATGTAATCCAATGGTAAAGCAGCAAAGCGTCCCAAAAAAGTGCCCAAAGTAATCCAATGGTAAAGCAGCAAAGCGTCCCAAAAGAGGTGTCCAATGTATTCCAAAATTAACACAGCATAGCGTCCCAAAAGGTGTCCAAGGTAATCCAACGTTGTACAGCAAAGCGTCCCAAAAAGGTGTCCAAAGTAATCCAAGGTAAAGAAAAAACAACACGTGCAAAAGGTGTTCACCCAAAATATTTAAAGAAAGTAAACAATGACCAGGGAAACGAGCGTTCACCTCACGCTAGTTCCCTTGAAAATATGAGTTCTCCAAGCGTCACAGCCTATGGAATCAGGAGTTGCAGGTCGAGATGAGTAAGCCGAGTTCGTATATTCCGGGGGAAGCAGTCGAGAGAGGCAGGCGTCGGGAGACAAAATAGGACAAGACAATGACAAGGTCTGGATTCAAGCGCCGAGTGTTAGGTTTAAACGGAAGTCAGGAAAACAAATGCTTGTAACAAAAGTTTAGGAGCACTTGATGTTTGCATCGACAGTATTTAAATACGGTCTTCATAGGAGGACACAGCAGCATAGTACGTGTGTGTCACATGACTACAATAGCGGGAATGATGGGAATCGTAGTCTCAAAAGGCACTGTGTGCCGGATAGCGTTCAAACAAATGCCACGGCAGCCTCCAATTGCGGTTAGGCATTCCTAGAAGCCGACAGTCGGGAAACCGGGACGTGACAGTAACCCTCCACAAAGGGCGGCTTCTTCTGTGCATGCGCAAGCATTGAAACCAAAAAGCACGCAACAAACGAGGTGCGTTCAAATTAGAGGCCGGTTCCCAGGACCTGTCCTTCGGACCGTAGCCCTTCCAGTCAATCAGGTAAGATCGAACCCCACGGCAGAGGCAGGTGTCCAAAATGGCGCGCACTTCATATTCATCCTCGCCTTTGACGTTGACTGGGGCTGGAATGACAGGCAACCATGTGCCAGGTACGAAAGGACGAAGTAAGGAGACATGAATCACAGGGTGCACCCGCCAATGAGATGGAATATCCAGACGAACAGTAACAGGGTTGAGACGTCGCAGGATCTTATACGGTCCCACATAACATGGCAAAAGTTTCCGTTTACCCCGAATGGCCAGGTGTTTTGTTGAGAGCCATACGCGGTCACCGCAGGAATAAGAAGGGGCTGGTGAACGCCTCTTATCGGCCTGCATTTTGGTGCGACGTTGCGCAGCTTGCAGATGTGTCGATACTGACTTACGGATGGTAAGCAGGGAATCCCTCACAGCTTTAGCTGCAGGATTTGCTTTAGGGAAGGCAGAACAGGCGGTAGAGTCCTTGGATGTAGTCCATACAAGGCATAAAACAGAGAACAGCCAACCGATGAGTGCATGGAGTTGTTGTAGGCAAATTCTGTGGCACCCAGTACCGATAACCAGTTTGATTGATGTTGTAGGCACAGGCAGCGGAGAAATTGTTCCATGGTGCCATTCGTACGTTCAGTTTGGCCGTCCGTTTGAGGATGGTAAGCTGAGGACAAGCGGGCATCAATACCCAAAGAGGAGGTAAGAGCGCGCCAAAAACGCGAGGTAAATTGAGACCCTCGGTCGGAAATCAAAATCGTAGGTAGTCCAAAAAAGCGTACCACATGGTCAAAGAACAAGCTGGCCAATGTGGGAGCAGTAGGTACGCCTGCGCATGGTATAAATCGAGCCATCTTGGTAAAGACATCCACTACCACAAGAATGGCAGACATGCCCCTGATCACGGGGAGTTCTACCACAAAATCAAGGGTAACCGTATGCCATGGATGCAGTGGTAAAGGCATACTCATTAGAAGACCTATGGGTTTTCCCGGCTGTTTCTTACATTGTGTACATATAGCACACTTAGAGACGTATTGTTCAGCGTCCTTCTTCATGCCAGGCCACCATCACCACCGGTGCAGAAGATCATAAGTTTTAGCTTGACCGGGGTGGGCGGCTAACGAGAGATCGTGGAACCATTCGAGAGCCTTCCGTCTGGTTTTGTTGTCAGGCAGGTACAACAGTCCCTTAACATAAGGGAGGCCGGCGATAAGCTCAGCATCCATCTCCTTAAGAACAGAAACATGATCCCTGGCCCATCTCCTTACTCCATCTATAAGTGACGGAGAGACCAAACAAACACATACAACAGCACCTGAGGTTAATACTGGGGGCGTTTGCTTTGTGGTGTCCATGTCTGTACCATTGCGGGATAAAGCATCCGCTTTTCCATGTAATGGACCGGGGCGATACGTCACAATGGTAAAAAACAAATGCCAACGTATCTGCCTGGCATTGGTACATTTCACATGAGACAAGGCCTGAAGGTTTCGATGATCTGTATACACAGTTATTGGGTGCCTTGCACCTAATAGATGGTGCCTCCTCTCCTTAAACGCTACCTTTATTGCCAGTAGTTCCCTTTCCATTATCATGTAATTACGGTCAGCTGATGTAGGTTTCCGAGAATAGAAGGCCACTGGATGTAGGCGTTGAGTTTCACGACTTATCCTGCTCTTATGTCCATATCTAGAATGGTCCCCCATGGGTTAATACATTCCTGGAGTTCCCATAGTATTAGGAAGCCAAATTGGACCAGAGCGTGGCGCTCATATAACTCAACATGGAGGGGAAGGCGTGAACTGAACACTGAAGGCCGCAGTCTAGTTCTTTAATCCCTGGCTGTGGCTGACTATTTAACCCACACCCAGGCTTCAATCCGTGCTTTGCGTTGAACCTGTCAGCAAGACAGCAGCTCGCTCACCGTGCTCCACTGTCCTGGACCTGTTTTAGCTGCCGGCTCTCCGTGTCATTAATCCTCCTCAGTTGCCAGCTTTTCGTGCAGGTAGCACTTTTCAGATTCCAGCACCTCATAGCTGCAACGCTCACCAGCTGCCGGCTCAACCGCCCACTCCTGCCTGAATTTACCTGGAACTACGAGGACCACGTTTTCGTTGCAGGCGCGGTGGCTCTCTGACCTCATCAGCTGTGCATCGGGTCTGCGCTGCCAACATCAGCTGTGCATCGAGTTCGCGTTGCTGCAGGCACAGCTTCCTCATCTCGTCAGCTCCCCCTCGCCAGCACGCGGCTTCCTCATCTCATCAGCTCTCCTTCGCCAGCACGCAGCTCCCTTGAGGGATCGGGCTCCTCTTCCAGTGCGGCTCCGTTTCAACTCCTCACGGGCAACCTACAAAGAAAGCAGAGTCGTTGTACACAGCAGGCAAGTGCATAAGGTCATAAGTAGCCAAGACTACGAAGGACACGGTGCCATTAGCAAGAACATGTAAAAGAGGCATAAGCCTTGGGCACTAGAACAGTGGTGATACAAGAGAAACAAGGAGGAAACAGCCGTTAACGGCTGGTAAGGACATTGGGACACATATATATTGGAACTTTCTAACAGCGCATACACCCCTCCAAGTCGCAGCAGGTCTGGACAGAGCCACCCAGTGAAGCAACTGGTGGATTGGAACTATTGCGCCCCTGCTGTTGGTTGAAGCAGGATGGAGAGCTAGCCTACCATATTCCTAAGGTGAGCACGGGTCACAGGGGAAGGGCCAGGGTAGGAAAGGAGTTACCCACCCTCCCCCGGAGTGCCAGTATTCAAGTAATCTCATTGGTATTTCCCTACAGACGCAGTACTTCAGTAGATGGGAGAGAGGGATCCAGACGGAGCCTCTTGATATCCCTGCAGAGCTAAGGTGAGCGTGACATTGAGTAGCGGGACAAACCTGCGATAGGATAGCTCCTACCGCAATAGCAGAGGCATCAGCTTCCACGATGAACGGGAGAGATGGATTGGGGTGCTGTAATACAGGAGCAGAGGTAAAAGCTTCTTTGAATTTCTGAAATGCGGACTGCGCTTTGTCATCCCAAAGGAAAGGAACGTTAGGACTGGTTAACCGGGTCAATGGGGCTACTATTTCAGAGAAAGAGGCGATGAAACGCCTATAAAAATTGGAAAAGCCCAAGAAGGATTGAAGAGCTTTCACTGAGTTCGGGACAGGCCAATCCAATACTGCTCGAACCTTGGAGGTGCACATGAGCACTCCCTTCTAGGATATTTGGAACCCCAGGAACTCAACAGATGATGCATGTAACACACACTTTTCCAGTTTTGCAAAAAGAGGGAGCGCTCCCGTAGACAGAGTAGAACAGATCGCACATGTTGTATATGTTAGGACATTGATTCCGAATATATCAATATGTTGTCCAAATAGATTACGACATAACAATCCAGCATGTCCCTGAAAATATAATTTACGAAATGCTGAAATGTCGCTGGGGCATTGCAAAGCCCAAAAGGCATCACACAATATTCATAGAGCCCAAATTTCATCTTAAATGCAGTTTTCCATTCATCTCCCTTTCGCATCCTCACCAAAATGTATGCTCCCGCAGGTCCAACTTGGTGAAGATAGTGGAGGAGGTCATTTTATCGAGGAGCTCCGTGATGAGCGGCAATGGATACTGGTTCTTAACCGTGACTTTGTTGAGGGCACGATAGTCCACACAGGGATGCAGGTCCCCTTCCTTCTTTGGCACAAAAAATATTGGGGAGGCCGCAGGACAGTGGGACGGACGTATGTGTCCCAAGCACAAGGCTTTGTCTATATAGTCCCGTAGATGGTCCTCTTCCTTCTGAGTGAGGGAGTATATGCGCCCATGTGGAATTACTGACCGAGGTATCAAATCAATGGGGCAGTCATAACATCTATGTGGGGGCAATTTTTCTGACAGGCCTTTATCAAATACATCAGAAAACTCCTGATATTCCAGTGGAAGTACAGGGGCTAGATTAGACGATGTGGCATTGATAGAAGGGAGACTAGTCACCATTGCCAAGCAAGGAGACAATGCCGCTACATCCTGAGATTCAAAACACCTCTGTATGCAAAAAGAGGAGAAAAAATGCACTGTTTGTTCAACCCAGTCAATTACAGAGTTGTGGGTTTGCAACCAAGAAAGACCCAGAATGATGCTGAATTGAGGGGCCGAAATAAGGTCAAAGGTGATGGATTCCGAATGACCTTGTAAAGTGGACATTTGTAGGGGACCCGTTTGCTCCGTTACCTGTCCAGATACCAAACACGAACCGTCTACCGCATGTATTTCCTCGGGTATTGCCTTGGGAAATACAGGTAGTCCATATCGTTCAGCCAACTTGAGGTCCATATAAGTCCCACTAGCTCCTGAATCTATCATAACCGGGTTGGAAAAGGTTTTGATGCCAGGAGCCTTGCCGCACATAGCAAGGTAAACGTGCAAGGACGGGAAACACTCAGCCGAGCCTGGGATCATTTGACTCGTCCAGAAGGCCCGGTTTATGGACGAGTCTTGGCATTTCCCGACACCTTGGCGGGTCTTTTGAGACACAAACGGATGTTATGACCTGATTGGCCACAATAGAAACATAGATTATGCACCACCCGTCTTTCTCGTTCAACTTTGGACAATGGTTCGGCTTCTCCATGGGGAACAGGAGCAGTTCCATCTGGTCGGGAAGAGGTGCGAATATCGGGATACTGACGTTCGCCACATCTTTGCCGAAGCCGAGTATCGACTTGCAAGACTAAGTCTAGCAATTCGGAAAAACCAGATGGAAGAGCGGGCACCACTGATAGGGCATCTTTCAGATCTTTCAGATCGTCCGACAGTCCTTTATAGAACACAGCCACATTCTTCTGTTCCAGCCAGGTGGTTTCAGCCGCTAATTGGTTGAAACGGGCGAGATAAGTCAGAAGATCCGTCTTGCCTTGACTAATAGCCAAGAACTCCAAATCCGAAGCCTGTGCTTTATATCGCATATCAAAAACACTATTCATGGCTTGGATTAACATATCAAAGTCATAGAGAGCCGGGTCATTAGCTTCAAGTAATGGATTAGCCCATACTGCGGCAGTCCCACCCAGGTGGGAAAGAATGAATGCCACTTTTGTAGTAGCGTCTGGAAACGCCAAAGGACGGCAGAGGAAGTGAAGGCGACATTGGTTCACAAAAGTCCGGTACGTCTTGGGATCACCCAAAACACATTCTGGTGGAGCCAAAGGGAAAGGCCCAGGAAGGACAACTGGGGCTGGAGCTGGAGGTGGTACAGAGGGTACAGGAGGAGGTGCCGCAGCAGCGGCACCACCAAACTCCTCATCAGGGGGTAATGGCTGCACAAAGCTCTGTAATACATCCATGCGCTGATGTAAAGTCGCATGTGCAGATGCCATATCGGTACGTAGAGCAGAAAAAGCCTGCATAAGGGCTGACATTGGATCTGATGCAGCCTCCATGACCGATAAGCTTTTAAAGGGCTCTTAAATCTGTCACAACTCAGAGGTAGTGTCCCAGTTGTTGCAGATAACACCCCCCACTGTGGGGGAAGCTTTCTTCACTCTTTAAATACGAAAGTCTCCAACATGATATGCCAAAGACTTTCCCCCCAAGAGCTCAGCCTACAGAGATCAATTACGCCTGTTAGGCCGGGGGCTTGAGTGAAAAGGCAGGAGCAAAAGTCAGCAGAGCTAGAGGGACAAAGAACAAAGCAGTCGTTCAGAATATGCAGCCATGAAGTGCTGGAAAAACAGCAAACATCACCCACAAGTTCACACTCTTACCTGCTCCATAGAGAATTATACCAGTAACCTACTAGTATTCGAATGAAGAGACGAGGACTGGATATGGTGAAGGAAGTGCACCAGAATAACATGAAATCAAGGTTTTAAACAGCCAATCGTTCTAAAGAAAATACCCAAAGTAATCCAAAAGTGGAAGCAGCAAAGCATCCCAAAAATGTGCCCAAAGTAATCCAATGGTAAAGCAGCAAAGCGTCCCAAAAAAGTGCCCAATGTAATCCAACGGTAAAGCTGCAAAGCGTCCCAAAAGAGGTGTCCAATGTAATCCAATGGTAAAGCAGCAAAGCGTCCCAAAAAAGTGCCCAAAGTAATCCAATGGTAAAGCAGCAAAGCGTCCCAAAAGAGGTGTCCAATGTATTCCAAAATTAACACAGCATAGCGTCCCAAAAGGTGTCCAAGGTAATCCAACGTTGTACAGCAAAGCGTCCCAAAAAGGTGTCCAAAGTAATCCAAGGTAAAGAAAAAACAACACGTGCAAAAGGTGTTCACCCAAAATATTTAAAGAAAGTAAACAATGACCAGGGAAACGAGCGTTCACCTCACGCTAGTTCCCTTGAAAATATGAGTTCTCCAAGCGTCACAGCCTATGGAATCAGGAGTTGCAGGTCGAGATGAGTAAGCCGAGTTCGTATATTCCGGGGGAAGCAGTCGAGAGAGGCAGGCGTCGGGAGACAAAATAGGACAAGACAATGACAAGGTCTGGATTCAAGCGCCGAGTGTTAGGTTTAAACGGAAGTCAGGAAAACAAATGCTTGTAACAAAAGTTTAGGAGCACTTGATGTTTGCATCGACAGTATTTAAATACGGTCTTCATAGGAGGACACAGCAGCATAGTACGTGTGTGTCACATGACTACAATAGCGGGAATGATGGGAATCGTAGTCTCAAAAGGCACTGTGTGCCGGATAGCGTTCAAACAAATGCCACGGCAGCCTCCAATTGCGGTTAGGCATTCCTAGAAGCCGACAGTCGGGAAACCGGGACGTGACAGTAACCCTCCACAAAGGGCGGCTTCTTCTGTGCATGCGCAAGCATTGAAACCAAAAAGCACGCAACAAACGAGGTGCGTTCAAATTAGAGGCCGGTTCCCAGGACCTGTCCTTCGGACCGTAGCCCTTCCAGTCAATCAGGTAAGATCGAACCCCACGGCAGAGGCAGGTGTCCAAAATGGCGCGCACTTCATATTCATCCTCGCCTTTGACGTTGACTGGGGCTGGAATGACAGGCAACCATGTGCCAGGTACGAAAGGACGAAGTAAGGAGACATGAATCACAGGGTGCACCCGCCAATGAGATGGAATATCCAGACGAACAGTAACAGGGTTGAGACGTCGCAGGATCTTATACGGTCCCACATAACATGGCAAAAGTTTCCGTTTACCCCGAATGGCCAGGTGTTTTGTTGAGAGCCATACGCGGTCACCGCAGGAATAAGAAGGGGCTGGTGAACGCCTCTTATCGGCCTGCATTTTGGTGCGACGTTGCGCAGCTTGCAGATGTGTCGATACTGACTTACGGATGGTAAGCAGGGAATCCCTCACAGCTTTAGCTGCAGGATTTGCTTTAGGGAAGGCAGAACAGGCGGTAGAGTCCTTGGATGTAGTCCATACAAGGCATAAAACAGAGAACAGCCAACCGATGAGTGCATGGAGTTGTTGTAGGCAAATTCTGTGGCACCCAGTACCGATAACCAGTTTGATTGATGTTGTAGGCACAGGCAGCGGAGAAATTGTTCCATGGTGCCATTCGTACGTTCAGTTTGGCCGTCCGTTTGAGGATGGTAAGCTGAGGACAAGCGGGCATCAATACCCAAAGAGGAGGTAAGAGCGCGCCAAAAACGCGAGGTAAATTGAGACCCTCGGTCGGAAATCAAAATCGTAGGTAGTCCAAAAAAGCGTACCACATGGTCAAAGAACAAGCTGGCCAATGTGGGAGCAGTAGGTACGCCTGCGCATGGTATAAATCGAGCCATCTTGGTAAAGACATCCACTACCACAAGAATGGCAGACATGCCCCTGATCACGGGGAGTTCTACCACAAAATCAAGGGTAACCGTATGCCATGGATGCAGTGGTAAAGGCATACTCATTAGAAGACCTATGGGTTTTCCCGGCTGTTTCTTACATTGTGTACATATAGCACACTTAGAGACGTATTGTTCAGCGTCCTTCTTCATGCCAGGCCACCATCACCACCGGTGCAGAAGATCATAAGTTTTAGCTTGACCGGGGTGGGCGGCTAACGAGAGATCGTGGAACCATTCGAGAGCCTTCCGTCTGGTTTTGTTGTCAGGCAGGTACAACAGTCCCTTAACATAAGGGAGGCCGGCGATAAGCTCAGCATCCATCTCCTTAAGAACAGAAACATGATCCCTGGCCCATCTCCTTACTCCATCTATAAGTGACGGAGAGACCAAACAAACACATACAACAGCACCTGAGGTTAATACTGGGGGCGTTTGCTTTGTGGTGTCCATGTCTGTACCATTGCGGGATAAAGCATCCGCTTTTCCATGTAATGGACCGGGGCGATACGTCACAATGGTAAAAAACAAATGCCAACGTATCTGCCTGGCATTGGTACATTTCACATGAGACAAGGCCTGAAGGTTTCGATGATCTGTATACACAGTTATTGGGTGCCTTGCACCTAATAGATGGTGCCTCCTCTCCTTAAACGCTACCTTTATTGCCAGTAGTTCCCTTTCCATTATCATGTAATTACGGTCAGCTGATGTAGGTTTCCGAGAATAGAAGGCCACTGGATGTAGGCGTTGAGTTTCACGACTTATCCTGCTCTTATGTCCATATCTAGAATGGTCCCCCATGGGTTAATACATTCCTGGAGTTCCCATAGTATTAGGAAGCCAAATTGGACCAGAGCGTGGCGCTCATATAACTCAACATGGAGGGGAAGGCGTGAACTGAACACTGAAGGCCGCAGTCTAGTTCTTTAATCCCTGGCTGTGGCTGACTATTTAACCCACACCCAGGCTTCAATCCGTGCTTTGCGTTGAACCTGTCAGCAAGACAGCAGCTCGCTCACCGTGCTCCACTGTCCTGGACCTGTTTTAGCTGCCGGCTCTCCGTGTCATTAATCCTCCTCAGTTGCCAGCTTTTCGTGCAGGTAGCACTTTTCAGATTCCAGCACCTCATAGCTGCAACGCTCACCAGCTGCCGGCTCAACCGCCCACTCCTGCCTGAATTTACCTGGAACTACGAGGACCACGTTTTCGTTGCAGGCGCGGTGGCTCTCTGACCTCATCAGCTGTGCATCGGGTCTGCGCTGCCAACATCAGCTGTGCATCGAGTTCGCGTTGCTGCAGGCACAGCTTCCTCATCTCGTCAGCTCCCCCTCGCCAGCACGCGGCTTCCTCATCTCATCAGCTCTCCTTCGCCAGCACGCAGCTCCCTTGAGGGATCGGGCTCCTCTTCCAGTGCGGCTCCGTTTCAACTCCTCACGGGCAACCTACAAAGAAAGCAGAGTCGTTGTACACAGCAGGCAAGTGCATAAGGTCATAAGTAGCCAAGACTACGAAGGACACGGTGCCATTAGCAAGAACATGTAAAAGAGGCATAAGCCTTGGGCACTAGAACAGTGGTGATACAAGAGAAACAAGGAGGAAACAGCCGTTAACGGCTGGTAAGGACATTGGGACACATATATATTGGAACTTTCTAACAGCGCATACACCCCTCCAAGTCGCAGCAGGTCTGGACAGAGCCACCCAGTGAAGCAACTGGTGGATTGGAACTATTGCGCCCCTGCTGTTGGTTGAAGCAGGATGGAGAGCTAGCCTACCATATTCCTAAGGTGAGCACGGGTCACAGGGGAAGGGCCAGGGTAGGAAAGGAGTTACCCACCCTCCCCCGGAGTGCCAGTATTCAAGTAATCTCATTGGTATTTCCCTACAGACGCAGTACTTCAGTAGATGGGAGAGAGGGATCCAGACGGAGCCTCTTGATATCCCTGCAGAGCTAAGGTGAGCGTGACATTGAGTAGCGGGACAAACCTGCGATAGGATAGCTCCTACCGCAATAGCAGAGGCATCAGCTTCCACGATGAACGGGAGAGATGGATTGGGGTGCTGTAATACAGGAGCAGAGGTAAAAGCTTCTTTGAATTTCTGAAATGCGGACTGCGCTTTGTCATCCCAAAGGAAAGGAACGTTAGGACTGGTTAACCGGGTCAATGGGGCTACTATTTCAGAGAAAGAGGCGATGAAACGCCTATAAAAATTGGAAAAGCCCAAGAAGGATTGAAGAGCTTTCACTGAGTTCGGGACAGGCCAATCCAATACTGCTCGAACCTTGGAGGTGCACATGAGCACTCCCTTCTAGGATATTTGGAACCCCAGGAACTCAACAGATGATGCATGTAACACACACTTTTCCAGTTTTGCAAAAAGAGGGAGCGCTCCCGTAGACAGAGTAGAACAGATCGCACATGTTGTATATGTTAGGACATTGATTCCGAATATATCAATATGTTGTCCAAATAGATTACGACATAACAATCCAGCATGTCCCTGAAAATATAATTTACGAAATGCTGAAATGTCGCTGGGGCATTGCAAAGCCCAAAAGGCATCACACAATATTCATAGAGCCCAAATTTCATCTTAAATGCAGTTTTCCATTCATCTCCCTTTCGCATCCTCACCAAAATGTATGCTCCCGCAGGTCCAACTTGGTGAAGATAGTGGAGGAGGTCATTTTATCGAGGAGCTCCGTGATGAGCGGCAATGGATACTGGTTCTTAACCGTGACTTTGTTGAGGGCACGATAGTCCACACAGGGATGCAGGTCCCCTTCCTTCTTTGGCACAAAAAATATTGGGGAGGCCGCAGGACAGTGGGACGGACGTATGTGTCCCAAGCACAAGGCTTTGTCTATATAGTCCCGTAGATGGTCCTCTTCCTTCTGAGTGAGGGAGTATATGCGCCCATGTGGAATTACTGACCGAGGTATCAAATCAATGGGGCAGTCATAACATCTATGTGGGGGCAATTTTTCTGACAGGCCTTTATCAAATACATCAGAAAACTCCTGATATTCCAGTGGAAGTACAGGGGCTAGATTAGACGATGTGGCATTGATAGAAGGGAGACTAGTCACCATTGCCAAGCAAGGAGACAATGCCGCTACATCCTGAGATTCAAAACACCTCTGTATGCAAAAAGAGGAGAAAAAATGCACTGTTTGTTCAACCCAGTCAATTACAGAGTTGTGGGTTTGCAACCAAGAAAGACCCAGAATGATGCTGAATTGAGGGGCCGAAATAAGGTCAAAGGTGATGGATTCCGAATGACCTTGTAAAGTGGACATTTGTAGGGGACCCGTTTGCTCCGTTACCTGTCCAGATACCAAACACGAACCGTCTACCGCATGTATTTCCTCGGGTATTGCCTTGGGAAATACAGGTAGTCCATATCGTTCAGCCAACTTGAGGTCCATATAAGTCCCACTAGCTCCTGAATCTATCATAACCGGGTTGGAAAAGGTTTTGATGCCAGGAGCCTTGCCGCACATAGCAAGGTAAACGTGCAAGGACGGGAAACACTCAGCCGAGCCTGGGATCATTTGACTCGTCCAGAAGGCCCGGTTTATGGACGAGTCTTGGCATTTCCCGACACCTTGGCGGGTCTTTTGAGACACAAACGGATGTTATGACCTGATTGGCCACAATAGAAACATAGATTATGCACCACCCGTCTTTCTCGTTCAACTTTGGACAATGGTTCGGCTTCTCCATGGGGAACAGGAGCAGTTCCATCTGGTCGGGAAGAGGTGCGAATATCGGGATACTGACGTTCGCCACATCTTTGCCGAAGCCGAGTATCGACTTGCAAGACTAAGTCTAGCAATTCGGAAAAACCAGATGGAAGAGCGGGCACCACTGATAGGGCATCTTTCAGATCTTTCAGATCGTCCGACAGTCCTTTATAGAACACAGCCACATTCTTCTGTTCCAGCCAGGTGGTTTCAGCCGCTAATTGGTTGAAACGGGCGAGATAAGTCAGAAGATCCGTCTTGCCTTGACTAATAGCCAAGAACTCCAAATCCGAAGCCTGTGCTTTATATCGCATATCAAAAACACTATTCATGGCTTGGATTAACATATCAAAGTCATAGAGAGCCGGGTCATTAGCTTCAAGTAATGGATTAGCCCATACTGCGGCAGTCCCACCCAGGTGGGAAAGAATGAATGCCACTTTTGTAGTAGCGTCTGGAAACGCCAAAGGACGGCAGAGGAAGTGAAGGCGACATTGGTTCACAAAAGTCCGGTACGTCTTGGGATCACCCAAAACACATTCTGGTGGAGCCAAAGGGAAAGGCCCAGGAAGGACAACTGGGGCTGGAGCTGGAGGTGGTACAGAGGGTACAGGAGGAGGTGCCGCAGCAGCGGCACCACCAAACTCCTCATCAGGGGGTAATGGCTGCACAAAGCTCTGTAATACATCCATGCGCTGATGTAAAGTCGCATGTGCAGATGCCATATCGGTACGTAGAGCAGAAAAAGCCTGCATAAGGGCTGACATTGGATCTGATGCAGCCTCCATGACCGATAAGCTTTTAAAGGGCTCTTAAATCTGTCACAACTCAGAGGTAGTGTCCCAGTTGTTGCAGATAACACCCCCCACTGTGGGGGAAGCTTTCTTCACTCTTTAAATACGAAAGTCTCCAACATGATATGCCAAAGACTTTCCCCCCAAGAGCTCAGCCTACAGAGATCAATTACGCCTGTTAGGCCAGGGGCTTGAGTGAAAAGGCAGGAGCAAAAGTCAGCAGAGCTAGAGGGACAAAGAACAAAGCAGTCGTTCAGAATATGCAGCCATGAAGTGCTGGAAAAACAGCAAACATCACCCACAAGTTCACACTCTTACCTGCTCCATAGAGAATTATACCAGTAACCTACTAGTATTCGAATGAAGAGACGAGGACTGGATATGGTGAAGGAAGTGCACCAGTATAACAGGAAATCAAGGTTTTAAACAGCCAAGCGTCCTAAAGAAAATTCCCAAAGTAATCCAAAAGTGGAAGCAGCAAAGCATCCCAAAAATGTGCCCAAAGTAATCCAATGGTAAAGCAGCAAAGCGTCCCAAAAGAGGTGTCCAATGTATTCCAAAATTAACACAGCATAGCGTTCCAAAAAGGTGTCCAAAGTAATCCAAGGTAAAAACAACACGTGCAAAAGGTGTTCACCCAAAATATTTAAAGAAAATAAACAATGACCAGGGAAACGAGCGTTCACCTCACGCTAGTTCCCTTGAAAATATTGTTTGAGTTCTCCACGCATCACGGCCTATGGAATCAGGAGTTGCAGGTCGAGATGAGTAAGCCGAGTTCATATATTCCGGGGGAAGCAGTCGAGGGAGGCAGGCGTCTTGAGACAAAATAGGACAAGACAATGAAAAGGTCTGGATTCAAGCGCTGAGTGTTAGGTTTAAACAGAAGTCAGGAAAACAAATGCTACAAATGCTCGTAACAACAGTTTAGGAGCACTTGATGTTTGCATCGACAGTATTTAAATACGGTCTTCATAGGAGGACATGGCAGTGTAGTACATGTGTGTCACGTGACTACAATAGCGGGAATGATGGGAATCGTAGTCTCAAAAGGCACCATGTGCCGGATAGCGTTCAAACAAACGCCACGTCAGCCTCCAATTGCGGTTAGGCATTCCCAGATGCCGACAGTCTAAAAACCGGGACGTGACACCGCTGCATACACTCTGCATCCTCCAAAGTGTCTCAAGCTCTCTGCTCCCCACACTGCTTTCCCGGAGAGGTCTGCTTTCACCCAGCAGTCTGTAACCTTTCTTCCACAGCGGACTTCATTTTCACGGTATTTCCTGCTTTTAAAGTTCCTGCCACCATGATTGGCCCAAAAAGGACTGGACCGCACACTGGTGAAACTGGAGTCCTGCATATTGTGTGTGTGTGTGTGTGAGAGACAGAGAGAGAGAGAGAGAGAGAGGGAGAGAGAGAGAGAGAGAGAGAGAGACAGAGAGAGAGAGAATGGAAACAATAAAGGCTTCAGGGACAGAAGGCTCATTATGAAAGGGAAATGGGGGATACCATGTCTCACCTAAGGGCACCTCATCCCCACTCCCCAAGTCTCCTCCAACCAGGTGATCCTCCCTGGCATATCTACCCCCAGGGTCAGGATCCAAGAGCAATGGCCTTTCCCTGGCCACCCGAGAGGAGGATAAATGGGGAAAAGAAGTGAGGACACCCCCAGGTTCCTCACACTGTTCAATGGGTCCTTCGATGGTCTGTATATGTCGCCCAATTTTACGACCGTCACATATGTTCATAAATTTCGTTTTGTTCATAATTTATACTTAGACCATTCCCTTTTCCATAACTAGTTAATTAATTTTCGGATCTAATCAGCCCTACCAACATGGGGTCCATCATGACCACATCGTCGGCATACAATAACCAGGGCACTTGTTGCCCTCCAATTTGTGGTGGAAAGTTCCTGATCTTTCCTAGTCTTTCCGGAAAGTCGGCCAGGTATAGGTTGAACAATATCGGGGCTAGCACACAGCCTGGTTTCATCACATTTACCTGAAAATTGTTGAAATTACCTAAATAATTTCTGCTGGATTATTGTGTTGGGCACAGTCACATTTGTGTCTGCTAGCTCTCAAGACCAGAGGGGTTTCTTCCTCAGCCAGATATCTCTGCAAGTGGCACGGTTTCCTTGACTGTGCTGCTACGGCAACCTCTCTAATACATTCTAGAACATTCTGAAACAGATCATTTACCCTATACCTGCCTGAATGATCAGCCCATGAAGAGCTTTGTTACACCACACACCTAGATGCACAGGACCTCAGGGGTGAAGGGTGGGACATAGACAATGCTAACAATTCAGAGATTGGGGACATAGTGAGGGAGGGTCTGGAATCTGAGTGGGGAGGTTCTGAGGTCCCTCTGGGCCAGTAGAAAGTAGTCTGTCAGGACGGATGGTCTGTAGGAGCTACGACAGAGGTGCTGCATTAGTCTGACATGTAACAGTGATAGGAACAGTCTGTGTGTGGGGAGTTTCCTTCTGTAGCCCCGGAGTGTGCAGCGAGAAGGCCTGCTCTCAGGTCTTAAGTTCTTGCAACCATAAAGGTCCAGCCTTTCAAGTAAGTGTGTGCGCTCTGATGTCACGTTTGCTCCTAGACACGGGCATCTTCTCTGCTAGGGACGTCATGAACTTGTCATCGCTGGCTTGTTGGTAATGCAGCAGGTCTTGGTAGCATTTTGGGGCACCTCTTGAGACTGTGTATTGCAGGGATCACACATTATATATGTTCTCTTCCATTACCGCCTCTTCCTGCAGCCATTCCACCAGCCAAGTATCACACACTCTCAGGATGAGCTGGATCTCAAACCTGCAGCCCTCCCCGCCCACCACAGTTTTGGGGTGCAATCAAAATGAGCCATGGCTTGAGTTAGATCCTGCTCGGGGGAGCAAGGGGCCTTTGAGGGATTCCTGCTCCTACTGATGAACTCAGCAGAGTTGGCTCTGAGGGAGATTTGGGAGGTTGTGGCCTCAGGGGTGCTTTCCTCATGATCCTGGAAATTGCCCTTCAAAGAGGAATGTTCACTTGTGATGTCCATGGGCCCCTCTGTGAATTATCAACCACTTTCAGGGGTGTTCTCTCCCCTGACTGGGAAGTGGAAAGCAGTCTTTCTTCCACATAACTAATTGGTTCCGCTCCTGATTCCTGCAGACCATGGTGCACATGTACAGCCAGATGATCCTCTCGGTGGGAGCGGCCGAGAAGGTGTTCCACTACATGGACCGCATCCCAGAGGTCTCCACCGATGGCCGCCTGAAGCCGGACACCCTGCAGGGCCACGTCCAGTTCAAGAATGTGACATTTTCTTACCCAACCCGGGAGAACGTGCTGCAGGTGAGTGAGCGTGGAACGTGCATGACCCCCTTGTTAGTCTCCTCTTCTACATGAAGTTGTGTTTTAAACCAGGGCCCGCTTGGTGCAAGTGGTGCCGGTTACCCTGTGTTGTACTGTCTGTGGAATTGCCTGATGAATTCCCCTGGATGTCTGGGATTTGCTTCACAATGCTCTGTGGAATTGCCTGATGAATTCCCCTGGATGTCTGGGTTTTGCTTCACAATGCTCTGTGGAGTTGCCTGATGAATTCCCCTGGATGTCTGGGTTTTGCTTCACAATGCTCTGTGGAGTTGCCTGATGAATTCCCCTGGATGTCTGGGATTTGTTTCACAATGCTCTGTGGAGTTGCCTGGTGAATTCCCCTGGATGTCTGGGATTTGCTTCACAATGCTCTGTGGAATTGCCTGATGAATTCCCCTGGATGTCTGGGTTTTGCTTCACAATGCTCTGTGGAGTTGCCTGATGAATTCCCCTGGATGTCTGGGTTTTGCTTCACAATGCTCTGTGGAGTTGCCTGATGAATTCCCCTGGATGTCTGGGATTTGTTTCACAATGCTCTGTGGAGTTGCCTGATGAATTCCCCTGGATGTCTGGGTTTTGTTTCACAATGCTCTGTGGAGTTGCCTGGTGAATTCCCCTGGATGTCTGGGATTTGCTTCACAATGCTCTGTGGAGTTGCCTGATGAATTCCTCTGGATGTCTGGGATTTGTTTCACAATGCTCTGTGGAGTTGCCTGATGAATTCCCCTGGATGTCTGGGTTTTGCTTCACAATGCTCTGAGGAGTTGCCTGATGAATTCCCCTGGATGTCTGGGATTTGCTTCACAATGCTCTGTGGAGTTGCCTGATGAATTCCCCTGGATGTCTGGGTTTTGCTTCACAATGCTCTGTGGAGTTGCCTGATGAATTCCCCTGGATGTCTGGGATTTGCTTCACAATGCTCTGTGGAGTTGCCTGATGAATTCCCCTGGATGTCTGGGTTTTGCTTCACAATGCTCTGTGGAGTTGCCTGATGAATTCCCCTGGATGTCTGGGTTTTGCTTCACAATGCTCTGTGGAGTTGCCTGATGAATTCCCCTGGATGTCTGGGTTTTGCTTCACAATGCTCTGTGGAGTTGCCTCATGAATTCCCCTGGATGTCTGGGTTTTGTTTCACAATGCTCTGTGGAGTTGCCTGGTGAATTCCCCTGGATGTCTGGGATTTGCTTCTCAATGCTGTGTGGAGTTGCCTGATGAATTCCCCTGGATGTCTGGGTTTTGCTTCACAATGCTCTGTGGAGTTGCCTGATGAATTCCCCTGGATGTCTGGGTTTTGCTTCACAGTGCTCTGTGGAGTTGCCTGATGAATTCCCCTGGATGTCTGGGATTTGTTTCACAATGCTCTGTGGAGTTGCCTGATGAATTCCCCTGGATGTCTGGGTTTTGTTTCACAATGCTCTGTGGAGTTGCCTGGTGAATTCCCCTGGATGTCTGGGATTTGCTTCACAATGCTCTGTGGAGTTGCCTGATGAATTCCTCTGGATGTCTGGGATTTGTTTCACAATGCTCTGTGGAGTTGCCTGATGAATTTCCCTGGATGTCTGGGTTTTGCTTCACAATGCTCTGTGGAGTTGCCTGATGAATTCCCCTGGATGTCTGGGTTTTGCTTCACAATGCTCTGTGGAGTCGCCTGATGAATTCCCCTGGATGTCTGGGTTTTGCTTCACAATGCTCTGTGGAGTCGCCTGATGAATTCCCCTGGATGTCTGGGTTTTGCTTCACAATGCTCTGTGGAGTCGCCTGATGAATTCCCCTGGATGTCTGGGTTTTGCTTCACAATGCTCTGTGGAGTCGCCTGATGAATTCCCCTGGATGTCTGGGATTTGTTTCACAATGCTCTGTGGAGTCGCCTGATGAATTCCCCTGGATGTCTGGGATTTGCTTCACAATGCTCTGTGGAGTCGCCTGATGAATTCCCCTGGATGTCTGGGTTTTGCTTCACAATGCTCTGTGGAGTTGCCTGATGAATTCCCCTGGATGTCTGGGTTTTGCTTCACAATGCTCTGTGGAGTTGCCTGATGAATTCCCCTGGATGTCTGGGATTTGCTTCACAATGCTCTGTGGAGTTGCCTGATGAATTCCTCTGGATGTCTGGGATTTGCTTCACAATGCTCTGTGGAGTTGCCTGATGAATTCCCCTGGATGTCTGGGATTTGCTTCACAATGCTCTGTGGAGTTGCCTGATGAATTCCCCTGGATGTCTGGGTTTTGCTTCACAATGCTCTGTGGAGTTGCCTGATGAATTCCCCTGGATGTCTGGGTTTTGCTTCACAATGCTCTGTGGAGTTGCCTGATGAATTCCCCTGGATGTCTGGGATTTGCTTCACAATGCTCTGTGGAGTTGCCTGATGAATTCCCCTGGATGTCTGGGATTTGCTTCACAATGCTCTGTGGAGTTGCCTGATGAATTCCCCTGGATGTCTGGGATTTGTTTCACAATGCTCTGTGGAGTTGCCTGATGAATTCCCCTGGATGTCTGGGATTTGTTTCACAATGCTCTGTGGAGTTGCCTGATGAATTCCCCTGGATGTCTGGGTTTTGCTTCACAATGCTCTGTGGAGTTGCCTGATGAATTCCCCTGGATGTCTGGGATTTGTTTCACAATGCTCTGTGGAGTTGCCTGATGAATTCCCCTGGATGTCTGGGTTTTGCTTCACAACGCTCTGTGGAGTTGCCTGATGAATTCCCCTGGATGTCTGGGATTTGCTTCACAACGCTCTGTGGAGTTGCCTGATGAATTCCCCTGGATGTCTGGGATTTGCTTCACAATGCTCTGTGGAGTTGCCTGATGAATTCCCCTGGATGTCTGGGATTTGTTTCACAATGCTCTGTGGAGTTGCCTGATGAATTCCCCTGGATGTCTGGGTTTTGCTTCACAACGCTCTGTGGAGTTGCCTGATGAATTCCCCTGGATGTCTGGGATTTGCTTCACAAGGCTCTGTGGAATTGCCTGATGAATTCCCCTGGATGTCTGGGATTTGCTTCACAATGCTCTGTGGAGTTGCCTGATGAATTCCCCTGGATGTCTGGGTTTTGCTTCACAATGCTCTGTGGAGTTGCCTGATGAATTCCCCTGGATGTCTGGGTTTTGCTTCACAATGCTCTGTGGAGTTGCCTGATGAATTCCCCTGGATGTCTGGGATTTGTTTCACAATGCTCTGTGGAGTTGCCTGATGAATTCCCCTGGATGTCTGGGATTTGCTTCACAATGCTCTGTGGAGTTGCCTGATGAATTCCCCTGGATGTCTGGGTTTTGTTTCACAATGCTCTGTGGAGTTGCCTGATGAATTCCCCTGGATGTCTGGGTTTTGTTTCACAATGCTCTGTGGAGTTGCCTGATGAATTCCCCTGGATGTCTGGGTTTTGCTTCACAATGCTCTGTGGAGTTGCATGGTGTATTCACTTTGATGACTTTGTTTTGCTAGACAATATTCAATGGAATTGCCTGTTGAATTCCCTCTGATGCCTTGGCTTCGTTTCTCGATGTTCCATGGAATTGCATGGTGAATAACTTGAGTTGTCTTGGCTTTGTCTCTCGATATTCCAATTCATTTCATGGTGAATAACATGAGTTGCCTTGGCTTTGTCTCTCGATATTCATGGTGAATTCCTTGGGAGGCCTTGATTTTGTCTGTGTCCCATGGAATTGCCTGGTGAATACCCTATGTTGCCTTTGGTTTGGCTCTCAATGTCTCATGGCATTGTATAGTAAATTTCCTGCAATGCCTTTGGGTTTGTCTCCCGATGTTGCATTGAATTGCATTGTGTATTCTTTGGTATAGAATTGCAAGGTGAATTCCCCACAACACCTTGGTTTTGTTGCATGATGTTCCATGGAATTGCATAGTAACTTGTCTGGAATGCCTTGGTCTTGTCTCCCACTCTTCCATGCCTTTGCAGGGTAAACATCCTGCAATGCCTTTTGTTATTGTCTCTTGATGTACCATTGGTTTCCATGATGAATTGCCTGGGGTGCCTTGATCTTGATGCACAATGTTGCACAGAGTTGCAAGGTGAAGTCCCTGCAACACCTTGGTTTTATTGCATGATATACCATGGAAATTCATGGCTACATGTCTGGAATGCCCTGGTCCTGTTTCCCACTGTTCCATGCCTTTGCAGGGTACACTTCCTGCAATGCCTGTGGGGTTATCTCTTGATGGTTGGATTCCATTGTGAATTCCCTGTGGTGCCTTGGGTTTAGCGCACAGTGTTCACCTTGGTTCTGTTGCATGATGTTCCATGGAATTGCATAGTAACTTGTCTGGAATGCCTTGGTCTTGTCTCCCCCGTTCCATGCCTTTGCAGGGTAAACATCCTGCAATGCCTTTGGGGTTATCTCTTGATGGTTGGATTCCATTGTGAATTCCCTTTGGTGCCTTGGGTTTAGCGCACAGTGTTCACCTTGGTTCCGTTGCATGATGTTCCATGGAATTGCATAGTAACTTGTCTGGAATGCCTTGGTCTTGTCTCCCACTGTTCCATGCCTTTGCAGCGTAAACTTCATGCAATGCCTTTGGGGGTATCTCTTGATGGTTGGATTCCATTGTGTATTCCCTGTGATGCCTTGGGTTTAGTGCACAGTGTTCACCTTGGTTTCGTTGCATGATGTTCCATGGAATTGCATAGTAAATTGGAATGTCTGGTGGTGTTAAATGTTTCATAATTGGCATGGTGAATCCCTGCAAAGACATTTCCATCAATGCTCTGAAGCGCATGTATCGCATTACAAATCACAAATAAAAAAATGTATCTGTGATTGTTATTTTTCTGCACACTCACATCATTTTGGTGGGGGGTCATCCTTGATGCGATTTGTTTGACTCTGTGTGTGCCCCCACTAGAATGTCTCTTTTGAGCTGAAGACTGGGAAGGTCACGGCCCTTGTGGGTCCCTCAGGAGGAGGGAAGACCACATGCGTGTCTCTTCTGCAGCGGTTCTACGAGCATCAAGATGGAGAGATCCTGTTGGACGGATGCCCGATTCACCAATACGAACACAAATACCTGCACTCCAAGGTAAGGCATTGGGCTTGTGCCACGGCCTAACTCTTTAAAATCTGCAAGAAGCTGGCCAGTCCATCTGCAGTTCCCACCTCTCCTGTTCCCTCCCAGGCCCTCTGCACAACTCTGGCTTCTCACTTCACCACTAAAACTCAGGACATCCTGCCTCTCCTGCTCCCTCTCTCGGCCCCCCTCTGGCCGTCTCTCTCTCTCCTTCTTTCTCCTCTTTCTCTCCGATAACACCAAGCAATGTTTCTAGACAAGTCCAATCTATGAAAGTATTGTCCAAACAGGTGCTTCCCAGTTCCTCCAGAACCATCAAGGACCACATTGACACCCTTGCTTTAACCTTAGCCTATTTCTGCAATATTTATTTTGCCACTGGATCCTTCCCCTCTCTCCTGAAGCAATCTCTTGTGCACCCCGTTCTTAAAAAGTCCTCTGACGATCCTACCTGTCCGGAAAACTATCTCCCGATCTCTATCACTCCTTTCCTGGGCAAACTCATAGAAAGGCTGGCCATCTCCCAGCTTACTCCACACACTGAATCTATTGGTTGTTTCCATGACCATCCATATGGCGTCAGAGCAGCCAGAGGCATGGAAACTGCTCTCCTGAACAACTGTGATGATCTGCTCACTATCCTTGATTCTAGCCTTCCTTCTTTCCTCATCCTCCTTGGCCTTTACTCTGCCTTTGACACAGTCAATCATGCCATCCTGATCAAACGACTCTGTGAGAACGTGGGCATCACAGATCAGGCTCTGGATTGGTTGACTTCCTTCCTCCTGGACTGACCCGACCCTCCTGTGTCCAACTTGGGTCCTTTCTCATCACCACCTCTCTCTCCACATGCGGTGTTCCCCAGGGCTCTATCCTCTCACCCTGGCTCTTCAATGTCTACTTGGCCCCTTTAGCCCACCTGATCTCTACCTTCTGCTCTAACTTTCAGTGTTATGCTGATGACACTTAGCTTTTTTTCAAGCTCCCCTCAGCCGCCTCTTCTCTCTCGCTCATTCCTGACTGTCTATCCGCGATTCAGGATTGGTACGCATCCAATGATCTCTGCCTTAATGCCAGTAAGACAGAGATCCTTCTCATTGGGACCTCTGCTCCCGCTTTCCCTCTCTCACTCTGGCCGCCCTCCTTAGGCCCTCTTCCTTTGCCTTCTTTTGATGCCAAAAACCTTATAATCTTTGAATCCACTCTCTCCTTTTCCTCTTACGTCACAGACCTTGCCAAGAAGGCCACTACCAGCTGCACCTCCTCATAGGTATTCTTCCTTTTTTCAATTTTTCACTTTCCCCCGGAAGCTCACTGTCTCCAGAGCTCTGGTTCTCTCTAGGCTGGACTACTGCTACAGCCTCTTTCTCAATCTGCCGTTCCTCTACTCTCCGCCCTCTGCAACTAATCCAGAACAGGACTGTGAGACTTGTCCTTGGCCTCAAGCCCAGGGACCCTATCTCTCCAGGCCTGAAATATCTCCACTGGCTCCCCATGGCTGCAAAGATCAAGTTCAAGACCCTCTGCATCATCCACAAGGCTTTCTGGGGCTGGGGCCGGCACTACATCCAACTCTCTCTTCCAAAAGCCTTCCAAAAGCCTTCCTTCTCAAGCCCTTAGCTATCTCAAACTCTGAGGGTCAGACACTTCCGAAGACAGAGTGTGGGGGCAAGGGGTGTAGATCTCTCTCCTCTGCTGGTGCCTCCCTCTCAAATGGCGTCCCTGCCCCCCTCAAACTTGAGCCGGACAACCTGAAGTTCCGGAAGCAGTTCAAGACCTTCCTTCTCTCCTCTGCTTTCTCTCTCTCTTCCCCTGCTGACATAACTGCCTCCTGCGCCAACTTTTTACTTGGCTACCATCAGAGTCTCACTGGGTACAATGACCAGTCTCCCCTGCACTGCCTATGGGCCACTGTGCACTTAAGGGCTGTTACTGTTACCCACAGTCCCCTTCCTCCTCGTACTGACCCAGAGCCGTGCTCCCCTGGCTGCACTTTGCTTCCCTCTTCCTGGCACTTCCCCTCTCCCTTCCCCCTGCACTATACATAGTCACACTTGCATGATCTGAATGACACAAGGTCATAAGATCATTTGTTCTTGTCTTCCCTCTGTTTCCCTCCCTGGTCTTGTCACGCCTAGAAACACGTGTGTACAGGCGGGTTATAAATTACTTATCATATCATCTCTAGGTGTAGAGGCCCTTTGAACAAGTTGCAATTGTACTATTTACTGCTGTGAAACCACTCTTCCTTGACTTCCTACAAGAAATCGCTCCTTGCTCACACTACGGCTCGGCAGCCGGATAAGTGTCTAAGTGTGCGGACCCACTGATACCTTATTGTAAGTCTGCAGCTTCTACCAAACACATATTTAACTCACTGGCTTGGCATCACCCTCTGACATGTCCACACTCATCAGTTCCAGAGGTAGCATTCTGCCTGTATCGTCACTCCTGACTAGCAGAGGTAGCGTGTTGCCTGTATCCTCACTCGTGACTAGCAGAGGCAGCATGCTGCCTGTACCCTCACTCCTGACTCGCAGAGGCAGTCTGCTGCCTGTATCCTCACTCCTGACTAACAGAGGTAGCCTGCTGCCTGAATCCTCACTCCTGACTAGCAGAGATAGCCTGCTGCCTGTATCCTCACTCCTGACTAGCAGATGTAGCATGCTGCCTGTATCCTCTCTCCTGACCAGCAGAGGTAGCATGCTGCCTGTATCCTCTCCTGACCAGCAGAGGTAGCATGCTGCCTGTATCCTCACTCCTAACCAGCAGAGGTAGCATGCTGCCTGTATCGTCACTCCTGACCAGCAGAGGCTGCATTCTACCTGCATCCTCACTCCTGACTAGCAGAGGTAGCCTGCTGCCTGTATCCTCACTCCTGACTAGCAGAGGCAGCATGCTGCCTGTATCCTCACTCCTGACTAGCAGAGGCTGCATGCTGCCTGTATCCTCACTCCTGACCAGCAGAGGTAGCCTGCTGCCTGTATCCCCACTCCTGACCAGCAGAGTCTGCATTCTACCTGTGTCCTCACTCCTGACTAGCAGAGGTAGCATTCTGCCTGTATTCTCACTCATGGCCAGCAGACGCTGCATTCTGCCTGTGTCCTCACTCCTGACTAGCAGGGGTAGCCTGCTGCCTGTATCCTCACTCCTGACTAGCAGAGGTAGCATGCTGCCTGAGTCCTCACTCGTGACTAGCAGAGGGAGCCTGCTGCCTGTATCCTCACTCGTGACTAGCAAAGGTAGCCTGCTGCCTGTATCCTCACTCCTGACTAGCAGAGGTAGCATGCTGCCTGTGTACTCACTCCTGACTAGCAGATGTAGCATGCTGCCTGTATCCTCACTCCTGACTAGCAGAGGTAGCATTCTGCCTGTGTCCTCACTCCTGACTAGCAGAGGGAGCCTGCTGCCTGTATCCTCACTCGTGACTAGCAAAGGTAGCCTGCTGCCTGTATCCTCACTCCTGACTAGCAGAGGTAGCATGCTGCCTGTGTACTCTCTCCTGACTAGCAGATGTAGCATGCTGCCTGTATCCTCACTCCTAACCAGCAGAGTCTGCATTCTACCTGCATCCTCACTCCCTACTAGCAGAGGTAGCCTGCTGCCTGTATCCTCACTCCTGACTAGCAGAGGTAGCACTCTGCCTGTATCCTCACTCCTGACCAGCAGAGGCTGCATTCTGCCTTTATTGTCACTCCTGACTAGCAGAGGGAGTCTGCTGCCTGTATCCTTACTCCTGACCAGCAGAGGTAGCATGCTGCCTGTATCCTCACTCCTGACCAGCAGATGTAGCATGCTGCCTGTATCCTCACTCCTGACTAGCAGAGGTAGCCTGCTGCCTGTTTCCTCACTCCTGACTAGCAGAGGCTGCATGCTGCCTGTATCCTCACTCCTGACCAGCAGAGGTAGCCTGCTGCCTGTATCCCCACTCCTGACTAGCAGAGGTAGCATGCTGCCTGTGTCCTTACTCCTGACTAGCAGATTTAGCATGCTGCCTGTGTCCTCACTCCTGACTAGCAGATGTAGAATGCTGCCTGTGTCCTTGCTGTCTGTATCCTCACTCCTGACTAGCAGAAGTAGCCTGCTGCCTGCATCCTTACTCCTGACTAGCAGAGGTAGTCTGCTGCCTGTATCCTCACTCCTGACTAGCAGAGGTAGCATGCTGCCGGTATCCTCACTCCTGACCAGCAGAGGTAGCATGCTGCCGGTATCCTCACTCCTGACCAGCAGAGGTAGCATGCTGCCTGTATCGTCACTCCTGACTAGCAGAAGTAGCCTGCTGCCTGCATCCTCACTCCTGACTAGCAGAGGTAGCCTGCTGCCTGTATCCTCACTCCTGACTATCAGAGGTAGCATGCGGCCTGTATCCTTCCTCCTGACCAGCAGAGTCTGCATTCTACCTGCGTCCTCACTCCTGACTAGCAGAGGTAGCATTCTGCCTGTATCCTCACTCCTGGCCAGCAGAGGCTGCATTCTACCTGTATCGTCACTCCTGACTAGCAGAGGTAGTCTGCTGCCTGTATCCTCACTCCTGACCAGCAGAGGTAGCATGCTGCCTGTATCCTCACTCCAGACCAGCAGATGTAGCATGCTGCCTGTATCCTCACTCCTGACTAGAGGAGGTAGCCTGCTGTCTGTATATCTCACTCCTGACTAGCAGAGGCTGCATGCTGCCTGTATCCTCTCTCCTGACCAGCAGAGATAGCCTGCTGCCTGTATCCTCTCTCCTCACTAGCAGAGGTAGCCTGCTGCCTGTATCCTCACTCCTGACTAGCAGAGGCAGCATTCTGCCTGTATCCTCACTCCTGACTAGCAGAAGCTGCATTCTACCTGTGTCCTTTTCTGTGGTTCTGAGAGGTGGCACTTTACCTGTACCCTCACTCACAGCTCTCAAAGATGGCACTGTCCCTGTATACACATCATGAATCTTTAACACAGTACCTATATCCCCACTAAGGCACTGAGAGCGAGTACTCTGCCTGTACCCACACTCATGACTCTGGGGAAGCACTCTCACTGTAGCGACACTTATGAGACTGAGACGCTCTTCCTGTGTCCACACATAGGGCACTGAAGGGGAGCACTTTGCCTGTACCCACATATTTATGATGTGATATGGGTACACATGATAGTCTCCCTGTTGTAATTTGTTTTATGTGATTTGCGTGGACTTTCTACTGCCCACTTTCAAATGGATCTGGGGCAATAAGATCTGCGGGTTCAGTGGCACAAGGTGGTATAAATCCAGCTCACCTGAGACGTAGAGGGCTCAGAGGGGGTCCTGAGAGTGCATGGACAGTCTCCCATAGGGCCCCCAAAGCTGCTTCTGTGGGGAGCACAGGGGTCACTATGAAGGACAGTTTGAGTCTAAATGCAGGACATAAACAACCACGTTGAATGGATGGAATGAGGAATTTATTATTGCAGAATATGGATATATTGGGCCAGATGGGGATTGGCAGGTTTGGCAAGAGATGAGAACCCAGCTCCCAGCTCCAATATACCCATGGGTCTTAATAACTCGTTGTGCCTTGTTAACCCTTGAGTTTTAGACTTGCTTGACATTTGTGGCTACTCTTGAATGTGTCGTGACACCTCCATTCCTTGCTTAGACTTTTAGCCGCTTTGTTATGTTTTCCAGATCTCGCTGGTGGGGCAGGAGCCCATCCTCTTCACCTGCTCAATTAAGGAGAACATTGTCTATGGCCTGAAAAATGTTCCGATGGAGGATGTGATCCGAGCTGCCGAGATGGCCAACGCTAAACACTTTATAGAGACCATGGAGAAGAAATATGAGGCTGGTAAGAGGCTGTATGAGGTGGCACTGGGGGGATCATGGGGGAGAAATATGAGGCTGGTAAGAGGCTGCATGAGGTGGCACTGGGGGGGGCATGGGGGAGAAATATGGGACCAGTGACAGGGTTTAAGGGGGTGGCACTGGTGGGGACCATGGGGAAGAAATATGGGACCAGTGAGGGGCTGCATGGGGCAGGCACTGAGGAGGTCCATGGGGAAGAAATATGGGACCAGTGAAGCAGTGTAAGGGGGGTGGCACTGAGGGGGACCATGGGGAGGAAATATGGGACCAGTGAAGCAGTGTAAGGGGGTGGCCCTGAGGGGGGAAATTGGGGTAGAAATATGGGACCAGTGAGAGGGTTTAAGGGGGTGGCACTGTGCGGGACCATGGGGAAGAAATATGGGACGCATGGGGGGCACTAAGGGGGATCATGGACACGAAATACAAGACCGGTGAGGGGTTTGTATGTCGATGGCACAGAGGCAAATGGGTAGAAGTATGCATAAAGCCAAGGGCAGCGTGAGACGCAACTGGGGTAAAATGAGGGTGGCACTGAGGTGGTGCATGGGGGAGAATGTCTAGAGCTAAGAAGTAGACTAAAATGGGTAGACCGAGTGTGGCACTAAAGGAAGCACGGAGGAAGAATGCCCAGAGCAAAGGAGCAGGGGAGACGGGACTGCAGTGAAACAAGGCTGGCATTATATGGGGGAATGTATTGAGATGGGATGCAGGGCAAGATGGGTGCCACTGGGGTGGCACTGATGGGAGCGGGGGGAGAATGCCTAGAGCAGAGGAGCAGGGGAGACGGGACTGCAGTGAAACAAGGCCGGCATTATATGGGGGAATGTATTGAGATGGGATGCAGGGCAAGATGGGTGCCCCTGGGGTGGCACTGATGGGAGCGGGGGGGAGAATGCCTAGAGCGGAGGAGCAGGGGAGACGGGACTGCAGTGAAACAAGGCTGGCATTATATGGGGGAATGTATTGAGATGGGATGCAGGGCAAGATGGGTGCCCCTGGGGTGGCACTGATGGGAGCTGGGGGGAGAATGCCTAGAGCAGAGGAGCAGGGGAGACGGGACTGCAGTGAAACAAGGCTGGCATTATATGGGGGAATGTATTGAGATGGGATGCAGGGCAAGATGGGTGCCCCTGGGGTGGCACTGATGGGAGCGGGGGGGAGAATGCCTAGAGCAGAGGAGCAGGGGAGACGGGACTGCAGTGAAACAAGGCCGGCATTATATGGGGGAATGTATTGAGATGGGATGCAGGGCAAGATGGGTGCCCCTGGGGTGGCACTGATGGGAGCGGGGGGGGGGAGAATGCCTAGAGCAGAGGAGCAGGGGAGACGGGACTGCAGTGAAACAAGGCTGGCATTATATGGGGGAATGTATTGAGATGGGATGCAGGGCAAGATGGGTGCCCCTGGGGTGGCACTGATGGGAGCGGGGGGGAGAATGCCTAGAGCGGAGGAGCAGGGGAGACGGGACTGCAGTGAAACAAGGCTGGCATTATATGGGGGAATGTATTGAGATGGGATGCAGGGCAAGATGGGTGCCCCTGGGGTGGCACTGATGGGAGGGGGGGGGAGAATGCCTAGAGCGGAGGAGCAGGGGAGACGGGACTGCAGTGAAACAAGACTGGCATTATATGGGCAAATGTATTGAGATGAGATGCAGGGCAAGATGGGTGGTCCTGGGGTGGCACTGATGGGAGCGGGGGGGAGAATGCCTAGAGCAGAGGAGCAGGGGATACGGGACTGCAGTGAAACAAGGCTGGCATTATATGGGCGAATGTATTGAGATGAGATGCAGGGCAAGATGGGTTGTCCTGGGGTGGCACTGATGGGAGCGGGGGGGAGAATGCCAGGGCAGAGGAGCAGGGGAGACGGGACTGCAGTGAAACAAGGCTGGCATTATATGGGGGAATGTATTGAGATGGGATGCAGGGCAAGATGGGTGCCCCTGGGGTGGCACTGAAGGGAGCGGGGGGAAATGCCTAGAGCAGAGGAGCAGGGGAGACGGGACTGCAGTGAAACAAGGCTGGCATTATATGGGGGAATGTATTGAGATGAGATGCAGGGCAAGATGGGTGCCCCTGGGGTGGTACTGATGGGAGCTGGGGGGAGAATGCCTAGAGCAGAGGAGCAGGGGAGACGGGACTGCAGTGAAACAAGGCTGGCATTTTATGGGGGAATGTATTGAGATGAGATGCAGGGCAAGATGGGTGCCCCTGGGGTGGCACTGATGGGAGCGGGGGGGAGAATGCCCAGAGCAAAGGAGCAGGGGAGACGGGACTGCAGTGAAACAAGGCTGGCATTATATGGGCAAATGTATTGAGATGGGATGCAGGGCAAGATGGGTGGTCCTGGGGTGGCACTGATGGGAGCGGGGGGGAGAATGCCTAGAGCAGAGGAGCAGGGGAGACGGGACTGCAGTGAAACAAGGCTGGCATTATATGGGCGAATGTATTGAGATGGGATGCAGGGCAAGATGGGTGCCCCTGGGGTGGCACTGAATGATAAAGTTGCGAAATCTACAGTGACGAGAAGGACAAAAGGGTTTGGGGGGCGAACAGAGAATGCTTGAAAGAGAAACAGAGAGGATGTGTAGGATGAGCGCCGGAAGCGGAATGGGCAGTAGTGAAGGGAACAGAGGGGGGAATGTAGGGGGAAACATGTAGGTTCTCAATGAAGTAGAGCATGGGACGCATTGAGAGGGGAGGAAAGGAGGTCATGGCTTTAGGTTCTCCATGAAGTAGAGCATGGGGACGCATTGAGAGGGGAGGAAAGGAGGTCATGGCTTTAGGTTCTCCATGAAGTAGAGCATGGGACGCATTGAGAGGGGAGGAAAGGAGGTCATGGCTTTAGGTTCTCCATGAAGTAGAGCATGGGACGCATTGAGAGGGGAGGAAAGGAGGTCATGGCTTTAGGTTCTCCATGAAGTAGAGCATGGGACGCATTGAGAGGGGAGGAAAGGAGGTCATGGCTTTAGGTTCTCCATGAAGTAGAGCATGGGACGCATTGAGAGGGGAGGAAAGGAGGTCATGGCTTTAGGTTCTCCATGAAGTAGAGCGTGGGACGCATTGAGAGGGGAGGAAACAAGGTCATGGCTTTAGGTTCTCCATGAAGTAGAGCATGGGGGCGCATTGAGAGGGGAGGAAAGGAGGTCATGGCTTTAGGTCATTGTGGGAGACTGTGCATGTGCCTATGTTGGTTTCTAGCTGCTCATGACAGTAATGAGAGTTCCTGGAACCCCAAAAGATTGCAGATGATCGCTGACCTCACTCTTACCTACTGGCCTACAAGCACCGGTAGTAGTGCAGGAAGGCTTAAGGCCTTTAATAGAATTAAACAAGCCTACTTGCGACACAGCTATAGAAATACAACACACACCGCCCCAGCAGGAGGGCTTATAACACACACTGCCCCAGCAGGAGGGCTTATAACACACACAGCCCCAGCAGGAGGGCTTATAACACACACTGCCCCAGCAGGAGGGCTTATAACTCACACCGCCCCAGCAGGAGGGCTTATAACTAACACAGCCCCAGCAGGAGGGCTTATAACTCACACAGCCCCAGCAGGAGGGCTTAAAACTCACACAGTCCCAGCAGGAGGGCTTATAACACACACCGCCCCAGCAGGAGGGCTTATAACACACACTGCCCCATCAGGAGGGCTTATAACACACACCGCCCCAGCAGGAGGGCTTATAAATAGTTGTATGCATTTATTAATTAAATCCTATCAGAAGTTCTAGGTGGGGCAGTGGAGACCATCTATTGAAATACTCTTTTATTTTATTTTGAAATCTTTAAAGGTTCAGAAACAGCTTACATAAATATCGTACATAAGAATAAATGAAGTACAGTTTAACATAAAACAGGGCAAACAGCAAATAATTATAATGAAGGATTATCACGTCAGCAATGCGTCAAGAAACACACTGTTGAAAAGATGTGCAGCACTCCAGTGAATGTTACTTGGTTCTTTATTAAGTTATTAGATATAAAGACCCCCAGCCCAGGCAGGGATCCACAAGCAACAGCATACAACATCAACTGGCAACTTTAGAATCTCATGAACACATAAGTAAACAAGAACGCTCTGACCTCACTGGAACTTTGATCAGAGAATAATCCCATGTAGCATAAACCCATTCTCAGCCAATGACTTTCACCCTGAGAAACCACATTACATCTTCCCCTTTTTCACACAACACACTGAACAGCAGTACGGTACCTTCAAACATCGCCTCTTTTCACTGCTGCAATTCTGTCCTTATTCCAGACCTGACCACCCACAACTCGCACAGCACGTTTCAGTACAGCAACAACCTTGACAGGATCGGAATATAACAGGTCCCCTTTCCTCTTAAGAACCCCTTTTTTGATCCTTACCCAATCACCGCATTCTACACGCAATTCCCTTTTCCCTCGCCTTTCATTCTCGCGCATAACCCAATTCTTTTTCTTCTCCTTCAACTTGTTCCTCACCTCATCAATGACCAAATCAGATTCTCTACTCCTCCCTAACCCCGGAGGACTCACCATGGAGAAAGGCTTCTGTCCTCTCATCAATTCAAAAGGGCACAATCCGATGGTTGCATGGGGTGCCATACGCATTGCCCACATTCTATTTTGAATAGTCACCATCTTGTCAAAACCGCACTCTTGTCCCATGCAAATACTTTCCATTACGCACCTGTTTATTCTCCCGACAACCCCTTGGTTTCAGGATGATATAGGGCAGCCCTTTCATATCTTATTCCACATTTTCTTAGATATTTTGTGAAGCATCCTCCGGTAAACTGGGTGCCATTATCAGTAAGAATACTTTCCATTACGCACCTGTTTATTCTCCCGACAACCCCTTGGTTTCAGGATGATATAGGGCAGCCCTTTCATATCTTATTCCACATTTTCTTAGATATTTTGTGAAGCATCCTCCGGTAAACTGGGTGCCATTATCAGTAAGAATACTTTCCGGGAGACCTTCACATGCAAAAATCCTTTGTAGAACATCCACCATGCTCTCCCCCGAAATTTCTCTCACAACTCTGAAATCACACCACATGGGAAACAGATCAATGACCAGTACCACAAACCTCCCTCTGCCATAACCTAAATCAACAGGACCTAGAATGTCCATGGCTACATCACTCCACTCCTTAGACGGTACACCAACGTCTACTAATAGCTGCTTCCTAGCTTCGATTCCTTTCCCGCTTTTGATACACATGTGACATTCCCTCAGCCGTCTTTCGATATCCTTGTCAAAACCCGGCCACCAATAGTCAGACCTCAACACACCCTTAGTCTTGGAAACACTGATATGCCCACTATGGGCTAAATCAATCACCTTGGTACGAATACCCTCATGCACTACTGCCTGCTCCCATCTAAACAAAATCACATCTGCAACAGACAACTCATCCCTCACTTCCCAAAAGGGTCTCTCGCCTTCTGTCAACTCCACCTTCTTAGGCCATACCGAGGTTGGTACATACGTCATCACCTTACAAATCACTTCATCCCTCCTCAAATTTTCTAGACACTCCTCCTTAGACACGATCCCATCGGAGTTCACAAATACCATCTCCATCTCAACATCCTCCACAAAGTCATGCGTGGTAACCTTTACCCTCGATAAACTGTCTGCCAAGATATTCTCTTTCCCAGGGATTATTTCTATTTCGAATCTATGGCCTTGCATTCTAGTGACACATCAAGCCACTATGCGTGAAACTTTATCTAGACCCTTACTCTCAAAAATCACTTTTAAAGGTTTGTGGTCTGTCCGAATAACAAAATCAGATCCCCATACAAAGTTTTTGAAACGTTCCACAGCCCAATAGCATGCTAAAGCTTCTTTTTCTAGAACAGAATACCGCACCTCTCTCTGCACCTTTCAGGCCACGAGACGCATGAGCGATCACCTCTTCTGACCCATCACCCAGCCTTTGTGAAAGAACAGCACCTAGTCCACCCTCACAAGCATCCACAGTAATTATGCTCAATCTTTTTGTGTCGAAACAACCTAATAGACAAGCTAGGTCTATCTCATTTTTAATCTTTTGAAACTCCAATTCACACGCCTGACTCCATACAAACTCGGTACCTTTCTTTAAGAGCTTCCTCATTTCTAATACCTTTGTGGCATAATTCTCTACAAACTTCTGGTGAAACTCAGTCATGCCGAGGAAAGAACGTAACTCAACCTTACTTGCTGGTCTCTTGATCTCTTTTATCGAGTTCACAATACTCTCCTTTGGTTTCACACCTTCACTGGACACATCGTGCCCCAAATAATCCACCTTAGACACAGCAAACTTGCACTTCTCCTCTCTTAGGGTGATTCCTTTCTCCAGCATGGGGTCTGGCATGGATTCACATACTCATGAATATTCCCCGTTGTGAGGCTGGGAATCCTCGGTAAAGAAAAAATCAGTATCAGTTTCGTTTCTGATCTGTCTTTCTTAGTAGTAACCAATCACTGATCTCTGGGTCATACTGCCCCCAGCAAATGACTGCCCTTTCCCTAAGCCCCTCCCCTGGCAGCCATCCTTAGATTTTTACCGCACGTTCAAGTGTTGGGAGTCCTCGTGCTTAGCTCTCGAGCTTTTACTGCGTTTTCACGCTTTTTCAGGAGATTTTCTCATTTTTTTGGTTTAATCGAGCCTCAAGCTCCACCGTTTCTTCTTCCGATAACGGGGACCCATTTCGGAATTCTTCTACGCCCCTCAAGGGCAAAGTTTTCGTCGAGTTACGCTTCTTGGAGGATTCCAGAAGATCTGAGGCCTACCTCAACGGACATGGCCCAGGACAAAGGAAGCTCGACGCCCGGATCCAAGCTGTTCAGGAACTGCCCTGGATGCGGATTGCAAAATGTTTTCAAGGAGGATGAGCATTTGCGATGTCTCTACTGCCTTCATGAGGACAAGACGCACGTGGAGAAGGACTGTGCGTTTTGCAAGAACCTGTCAGAACGGACCAATCAGGATCGTCGTTCCCGCCTCGCCGCCTGGCTGGAGACGGGGGCCCAACAGAAGGCCAAGCACCGCGAGTCCGCGGGCACCGGGAGCACCGAAAGGTCGGGGTCTTTGGCTGTCAAGCAGGGCGCGACTTCCCCGGCACGTTCAACCACGAGCCAGCGCTCTGGTTTGGGGAAGAGAAGTCTGAGAACCCGGGTAAGCTTCTGGAGAGGCCCCGGTTGATCTTAAAGGGAACAGAGGGGGAGCGAGGTCTTGACCCTCCCCCTAAGGCGAAGGCCCAGGACGCACCTAAGGTGGTGAGGGCTTTGATCCAGTCGGCAAAGGACTCTATCGAGGTTGTCGCAGCGGCCTTGGCGAAGCCGGCAGAGACTACGCCAGTGGAGGCGGCCTTGGGGCACAGAGTATCCCTGCCACCGCGGAGGGAATCCTCTTTCCAGCCCATCGTTAAGAACCCCGTGAAGACCCTGGTGGAAAAAGAGGGGGGGGCGGTGGCCATTACGGACTCAGATTCAGCCTCTGAGGAGGATCTGGTGGAAACCGAGAAGGGCCTCAACGAGAGGTTCGAGAAAGTTCGATCGATCCCAGGGGAAGGATCCTGCTGATAAGATCGAAGATAGCGACGATGGCGACGACGAAGGCCCAGTTGAGCAGCCATCCCGCCCGTCGCAGCCATTGGCCAAGCCTCAGGATAGCTCGGCGGTCATTTATTGGCGATCCAATCCTTATGCACTGAGATTAGGACGAGGTTACCACGGACCCCGATGGAGGATCCAGAACCAGGACCGTCGGGAAGCCCTCCGAACAAGCGGAGGAGAGTCCATACCACACCGCCCTTCGTGCCCATAAGGCCTGCGGACTCCTCATCTCCCTCGCCAGACCCTCGGGATGATACGGCAACGGATACAGCGACGGGGACGGACGACGACAGGGGCGATGATACGACGGACTTTCCTTCATCACCCCCTCCTCGGGCCTCTCCGCCCGACGAAATTGGCTCTTTCCACGTCATGATAGCCAGGGCATCCGAGCTTTTTCAGCTCTGCCCGGAAGAACAGAAGAAAGAAGGTTTTCTTTACCAACAGCGGGAGGCCAAGAGCAAGACGGTCCTCACGGTACCGTTGCTCGACGACATCTGGGACGAGGGGCTGGCTGTCCTCAAGAACCCTTCGACGACGCCCGCCAAGAGGGACAGGTACGAGAAGAAGTACAGGGACCCTGACGCCGCCCCCTTGTGCCTCAGGGCCCAGCCTACGCTGGATGCGGTTGTCTCGGCAGCAGCCAAGAAGAAAGCACCGGGTGCGGCAGTGTCAACTTCCACTTCCCCGCCGGACAGCGAAGGTAAGAAGTGGGACTCCATGGGACGACGAGTAATCTCGTCGGCGGCGACGACGATCAAGGTGGGCAATGCCTAAGCGATTGTGGCCCGTTACGACAGGGAGCTTTGGTACAAGTTAGCTCCCCTGCTGGACTTCCTACTGGACGACAAGAGGGCGGAGGCCCTACAGATTCTGCAGGAAGGTGAGGTGGCATTGGACCATGCCATAACGGTGGCAACGGACATTGCCGATACTGGATTTCGCCAGCTGGGCAACAGGGTTTGCCTACGATGATGAGGATGGCTCAAGGCGACGGACTTCCGCCAGGACGTTCAGACCAGAGTGTTGGATACGCCGTTTGACGGCAAGAACCTCTTTGGGAAAACGGTGGACGAGTCGCTCCAGGCCATCAAGGCCGACACTGAGACGGCCCGAGCCCTGGGAGTACTTCAACAACGACGGCCCTTTCGGAGTTCCGGAGGCAGACAGGGTGCCTCCAAGGGATCCAGCGGTGGCTCTTCCACATACCGCCAGGCGGCCCGCTCCTCGTCCCAGGAGGCCTACAGAGGTCGCGGCAAGCAAGGAGGATCTCGCCGTCGTCGTCAAGGAGGTCAAGGCGGCAAGGCGACCTCCAAGCAGCACTGAACCGCTCGTAGCGTCGGGCCCCCACCGAAGCACCCCGGTGGGAGGCCGGCTGACGAAGTTCATCAGCGTGTGGGAGTCCATCTCCACCGACCGTTGGGTGCTGGACACCCTGGCCCGCAGGCACTCGCTAGAATTCCAAAAGAAGTGTCCTTGCATTCCTCCTGTGGCCAGGAAGGAGAATCACGTTCCTCAACTGCTGTTGGAGGTAAGGGCGATGCTCAAGAAAGGTGCCATCGAGCTCGTCCCCAAGAGGATCCGGGGCTCTGGAATGTACTCTAGGTACTTCCTCGTCAGAAAGAAGACAGGCGGTTGGCGCCCCATCCTGGACCTGCGTCAGTTAAACAAGTACATCAGGGCACAGAAATTCAGGATGGTCACCCTCCAGCACGTGCTGGGACAGCTGGAGGAGGGCGACTTCCTATCGTCGTTGGACCTGGAGGACGCTTACTTCCACATCCCCATTCTAAAAGGACACAGAAAGTTTCTCAGATTCGTGGTCCAGGGATGTCACTACCAGTTCAGAGCCCTGCCGTTCGGACTAAAGTCGGCACCCAGGGTGTTTACCAAGTGCCTGGCACCAGTGGCGGCATGGCTGCGCCTGCAGGGGATCCACGTCTACCCCTACCTGGACGACAGGCTAATCCGCGCAAGGACAAGAGAACTCGCCGTCGAACACACAGCGAGTACCGTCCGCCTGCTCACGGAGCTGGGATTCGCCATCAACTACCCTTAATCCCACCTGGTTCCATCGCAGGTGGCACTGTTTCTGGAAGCGAAGCTCGATACAGTGGAGCAATTGGCATCTCCGTCGGAGGAAAGGACGAAGGCCATTTTGGGAAAGGTGCAGCGCATGCTAGCCACGTATGTGGCCAGGGTGAGGTCTATCAAGTCCTTCCTCGGGATGATGTCCTCATGCATCTACCTGGTGCCCCTCTGCAGACTCCGGATGCGTCCTCTGCAAGAGTTTCTCGACGCCCGCTGGACGCAAGTGGCGTGCAGCTTCGAAGACAGGATCCTGCTCGACGAGGATTTCCGACGGGCGATTCGGTGGTGGGGTACCCGTGCGCACCTCACGGCGGGCACGGACTTTCAGACCCCGGCGTATCAGGAGATGGTGACGACGGACGCCTCCCTGGAGGGATGGGGGGCCCACACCGGAGATCTCCACGCAAGAGGCCTTTGGCTCCCGGAGGAGAGGTCTCTCCACATGAACATCCTGGAGCTTCGAGCCGTGTTCTGGGCGCTCAAATCGTTCCTTCAGTCCCTCAAGGACAAAGTGGTGAGGATCTTCACCGACAACACCACCACAATGTTCTACATCCGGAAGCAGGGAGGCACCAGATCCCCAGCCCTATCCAAGGAGGCCCATGATCTGTGGCACTGGGAGGTCGCCCAGGGGATGTTTCTGGTTCCCTTCCACCTGGCAGGAATAAAAAACACCATCGCCGACTCACTCGGCAGGGAGCTGCGCTCGTGCCACGAGTGGGAACTACGCCAGGACCAGGTGGACCGGCTCTTTCAGCGATGGGGCAAACCCCAGATCGACCTGTTCGCGACAGCGACGAACTCCAAGTGCCAGAGGTTCGCCAGCAGGTTCCCACAACCGAAGAGCATGGGCGACGCTTTCTCATTCCCGTGGGACGGCCTGTTCCTGTACGCGTTCCCACCGTTGCCGTTGCTGCTCCGACTCATCAACCAGCTCAAGAGGTCCAGGTGCAGGATGATCCTTGTCGCACTGGCGTGGCCGAGACAGATCTGGTTCCCGGACCTTCTGGACTTGTCAACGTCCCCACCAGTCAAGCTGGCAGCGGACGCAGATCTTCTCTTCAGAGAAGGAGGCGCCATTCTTCATCACGACCCGGAGTCGCTGAACTTGCAGGCCTGGCTCCTGCAGCGCTAGAGTTTGGAGGGTACGATATCCCGGCTGACTGCAGAGAGGTTCTTGCAAAGGCCAGGGCATCCTCAACTCTCAAGTGCTACGGACATAAGTGGAAGAGGTTCTCTGGCTGGTGCCGTGCACAGAAGATTAACCCTCTGCGGATTACGGCCCCTCAAGTGCTGCCGTATCTACTGTCGTTGGTCAAAGCTGGACTGGCGCACGCCTCCATCAAGATACATCTAGCTGGCATCTCCAGATACACCAGAACTACGGGACGGGCGTCCTTGTGGTCTCACCGCCTGGTGAAGGAATTTATGAAGGGACTGTTACGATCGTTCCCGCCGGTGAAGGCCCCTGCCCCGGCGTGGGAGCTCAACGTGGTGCTGACCAGGCTAATGGGAGCCCCATTCGAGCCTATTCATTCGGCGCTGTTGAAGTTCCTGTCGTGGAAAACAGCATTCCTCATGGCCATCACCTCCGCACTACGAGTGGGAGAGATCCAGGCCCTGTCTTGCAGGCCTCCATACTTTACTTTTCACGACACAAGGGTGGTGCTCAAGACGCACCCCTCCTTCTTGCCCAAGGTGCCGTCGGACTTCCACCTTAACAAGCCCTTGGTGTTACCTGTTTTCTTCCTGTCGCCTTCGTTGCCGGCTGAGAGGACTTTGCACTCGCTGGATGTGGCTAGAGCGCTGAAGTTTTACGCGGACCGCACAAAGAGTTTCCAGAAGACGTCACCTTAAACCGAAAGCCGGAAGGTGATGGAGGAATACCGAGCAGGACCAATATGTTGCTGCCATGGAGTCCGCAATGTCACGAGTGCCAGCAATGGGGACATATCGGCTGAATGTGTCTGAAGAAGAGCAAAACCGGGCCTATGGCTGTACCAAGGGATGTACCAAGGGATGGAAGTTACCCTGTTGTCCAGCGACTCAATCAGAGGTCGCAGTATCCCTACACCTGTGAGGGCGAAGTAGATGATTGGCGGGGGACCCCTGCACCCCTGGTGTTGAGGTCAGATGTGCCCGGAATGCCCAGGATCATACAGCATATAGAAGACAGTTGGTTAGACAATGCACCCTTCCATGCAGAGGTCTTTGAAGAGCTGCCCGGATGAACTATAAAAAGGCGCTCTGTGAAAAGGGAAACGCAAAAGCAGTTGCATGAGAGGGTCATGGTGCAGCTCGATTGCAAAACAGATGTCCAAGGCGACGACTACCAGCTAGCTCAAGAGCTGGATCCTACCTTAAGGAATGCCCGGGTAGCCGCACAAGATGAGAGAAAAGCGCAAGGACTTTATTTTACCAATGACAAACTGATGTACTAACGGGTGACACCTCAAGACGATAAAGAACCACTTGGTGAGGCTACGACCATATAGGAGCCCGTAGGCCCGAATTCAAGCAGTAAACCAAGTAATACAGACAATGATAGAACCCTCTCATAGTCAAAGCTGTTCAAGGAAACACGTGTATGGAGTTGCTGCTGGTACTCTTGTTCAGAGGAGAATTGCCTAGCATTTCGGTGCTGGACTGCCCCAGGGCAGGACAAAGACTGATATGTGGGGAAATTTCTTCTCTGTGAAAGGGACAGTGACCTAAAGACTTGGTTGAGACTCTGCGTGGCCATCCACCCAAGAGCAAGTCAATGGGTTGTGTTTGTGCCAATAGAGAGACTCCCACAACCCCCCTTGTTTTGTTTAGTAGTTTCGGGAGCTTTCATTTCCTGTATGTGCTTCTCTACTGTTTCAATGTCTTTTTCCACTTGTTTATGCTCTGTCTGTTTGTTTAAAAGTTCAATCATTTCTTTAGAACTTGAGTTTAGATTTAATTGCCGTTGCTCGGCAAGATCTGAGTCTTCTATATTATTGAAGTTGGGAAAGGTAAGTAGTCTCAATCCTCCCTGGATTTGTTCTATTTCAAGACAGTTCAACATGGTAGCTTTCTCACAGTATTTATTGACCTCTTTGATTCAGAGATGTTCTAATATGACAGATTTGCCTCGGAGTGTTTCCTCCTGACTTTTCCTTGTGGTAAATGGGTTACTCGTGTTGCCCCTCGGTGTGAATAATGATCTGGTGTCATCATGCCGGGTCTGTCTATATGTAGCCATGTTGCCCGATTAGTAGGAGTCTGCTATGTCACCGCAAAATACGACAGAAGAGGCTAAGCAGCAGTGTTGGGGTTGTGAAGCGTCACCCTAGCAACTTAAGTGTTGATAATGAATATTTAGATACTCTGTTTTTTCAAACTACATGTAAATGGTGGCGGACGGTCTGCAAGTCATGGGGAGGAAAAGGCTGTAACCCCTAAACCAGTCCTAAGGAAACAGAAAGAAGCACTTCTCCCCAATCTAATGTGATTCATCAATGGACACTTCAAGCATAAGAATTCTCTTTGTGTTTTATATAAAGTGAATGTGTATTCACTTTATATAAAACACAGTGCACCCGTACCCTTGTATTGGTGCCTACATTAACCATTGGTGCATGTGCCAATGTTTCGCCGTAGAGGCTTTATCTAGGCTAGACATGCAATTGCTAATCTATCAAATCCTATTCATACATTCATGAACCAATTCTAAATATTACAATTCTTGATATATGGAAGAGAAAAGGAAAGAACAGACATCCTTTTATTATGAAGTAAATGATAAATCTATCTTGTGCGAAAGAATAAATGACCAATAGGTTAACATCACCCATGCTGACTCCAGTGATGCATACAGTGACATGGCGTCTCAGATGTGAGGGAACAACACACCAATACCACCCAAACGGTGCACATTCGGTGAAAGTTAATTGTGAGATTCCACCCGGTCTTGCTATTACTGAACTCCGTACGTATGTGCAACATTGTACTTTGTCGCCGATTCCTGAGACTCCCAGCTCCCTCCCACCTGTTCCAACATGTGTGCAGGAACAGAAGCAAAGAGCCCTGGCAGCACGCTTACAGATACTGCAATTACGTTACACTGGGCCTCATTACGAGATTCGCGGTAAAAACCAATCCTTACCGGCATCGAGGCAATACAGCGTCCGAGTAGCTCTGACACCGCTAACAGCGGCCGATTACAAGAATGCGTGCATGCGCGTACCGGCATGCCAGTAACGTCAGTACCGGAATGCCGTTAACAACACTCAAACCCCCGTTAGCGGCATCATGTAATGCGCTGACACCCCCTCCACCTCCGTCCATCCCTAAATAACGGGCACCGGCAATAACGGGTCCGGCAATAACAGGCGCTGTAATAACGGGTCCAGCAATACCAGGCCTGTCAATTCCCGGAACTGGAAGTAACGTCATCACGCCGGAACTGGAAATGCAATGGCGGCCATCTTGAAATCCACAATCCATTGCAATCCTCCACACACGGGACCTCGATCCCCAAATCACCACTTACATCTCCAGCAGTATTACCAAATGCCATCAAGAAAGGAGCCTCGTGTCAGCGCAAGGTGCGCTTTTCAGAGGATGAATTGAATATGTTGGCAGATGCGCTGGCCCAGAATGGTGATGTAGTCTTCGCAGCAGACCTCAGGCGACCTGCTCAGATCAAGAAAAAGGAGATATGGGAGGAAGTGGCCAGAAAGGTCAGTGCGGTTGGCACCACTGCCTGCACCGCCAAAGATGTGAAAAAGCGGTGGGATGACCTACGCCTCCGTGTGCGGAACATTCCATCGGCCAATCAGACCCAGGATCTGGCAACAGGCGGCGGGGACCACTCCCCCATCAGCTCACCAGATGGGAGGAGACATGTACCAGTACGGTCGGCATGGAGTCCATTGAGGGAGTCAGAGACATGGAGCGTGGAGTACTGTCATCGGCTGGCGCACAGCACATCCCTCATGTGCATCGCCACCTGGCTGATGTGCAACCCCTTCTTCTTCATCATCTTCATCCTTACCCGGTGGTTGCTGGTCAATGTCAGGCGGCAGAGGCACGTTCCGTCGGATGCACATGTTGTGCAGCATGGCACATACCATGATGATCTTGGCCACCTTCTCATGCCCGTACAGGAGTGCCCCACCCGACCTGCTGAGGCAGCGAAACCGTACCTTCAACAGGCCAAAGGTCTGCTCGATCACCTCACAGGTACGGGTATGGGCACGATTGTAGTCCTCTTTGTGCCTGTTCTGCGGGTTCCGGACAGGGTTGAGGAGCCAGGGCTTCAAGGGATAGCCAGCATCACCTGCATGGGAGCAAAATGAGGTACATGTGAGACAATTCCTACCATGACACCTGTACTTATCACTCTCATGCCTGCAGATATGTGTTGTTCATATGCACATGTCCTTGGATGTCTGCACACATGTTTATTTGCCACAATATGTGCTGTTCCATGGTCTACAGGTGTGGGTAACGTCGTCCAGATGATGCAGGGTTTCCACTTCCTTGCTGGTGTTCATGCACTGTGGATGCCTACCGCTGTATTTGCCATCATATAGGTGCTGTGGAGTGATTTGTATGTATTTTTACTAGCAGCATTGGAACAAGTTACATCATGATTTGTCATTCATTGGTTATTATTCCCATGGTGACATGCAGCGCTACTGTGGTGGTGGGCCAGTGACAAGCAGTGTATTCCCTTGGTGGGATTGATTTGTGCGCACTCATGGATGCATGTCCTGTGTTGTGCTTTGCTGCGGTCATGTACATTGTGCATACTCACAGCATGTTGCTGCATTGTTACAGAGGGTATGGTCTGATGATGTGCAGTGGACGTGTTGAGGGATGTGGGTTGGTTGCAAGTCTGGCATATTGGCATCGGTGTGCAGCATCCATCATTTCTATGACGTTTAGGTGTCATGTTCAGGTTGGGATGTTTTGGGGCACAGTGTTTTGCAGTATGGGCATTGTCCAGTCACCACTCCAATCTCACCCAGTGTTACACTCACCTTGTCTCTGTGGGGGTGTTTGGGCACGGTTGGAGCCCTCCCTGGAGTTGGCTCCCTCAGGTCGCTCTTTTCCACAACAGCTGCCGTTCAGTGGGCCTGGAAGGCCGGACCTGTTCCGGTGAGAGGAGGAGAGACAATGAGGCTAGCGTGGTGGAGTCGCGGTTCCCTTACGCCCTTTCGTGCCAGAATGTGGTGCGCAGAAGTTTACCCATGTAGGCTCACCTGATAATATGTAAAGGCGAGCTCTTCGTCCTGCTTTCCTTCAGCAGGGGCGATGTGGGTGGACCTAGTTACGTCACTGGTCCTGGTTGCGGAGGTCCAGACCGGCTGCGACCATTCCGTCTTGAAGGTAAGTGTTTGTGATTTGGCTTATTGTCCGTGTCCTTGTAATGACACTGCTCAAAGGGATATTGTTTGTAATCGTGAATTGTTCTTTCCCCCATGTAGCAACGAAGATGACCCAGCAGCGCGTATTGGCAAAGAAGGCAGCTCCGAGGTTTTCCACTACTGGTAAGTAGGCTTTTTTAGAAGTTGCGCCAAGTTCGTGAGTAGTGCCGCATTAGAGAGTTTGGATTCTGTGCAACCGCTCACCTTGTGTCTCTTACGCTCTTTGCAGGTGCAGCGGGTCGGCGATGGCTAAAGAAAGCTCCGGATCCGGATGGCTGTTGGAGGTGAAGATCTGTTTGGAGGCAGCACCCGAAGATGGTTAAGAGTTGATGGAATTCGGAACAGATAAGGTTGCTAGACTGTACCTGCCGAGGACCCAGGAAAAGTGAGTATGACTGCGGCAGGTCGGGAGCAGATGGCGATGCTTTTGGCGATGGAGCGATCACAGGTAGGGTTTATGCTGCGACTGCAGAGTGGAAGCGGATGGTTGAGCTTCCGGCGATGGTGTGGTCTCAGGTAAGGCGTGCGCAGTGACTGCAGAGTGGAAGCGAGTGACAGGCTCCCGGCGATGATGCGGTCCCAGGTAAAATGGACTGGATGGCTGGAGATGCGCGTGTCTAGTCAGGTAGGTGATGATGTGTTCCGGAGACTGTGGGCGCATGAGCTGGATCAGGTAAGAGTATCTGGTTGGCGGTAAGCGTTACGTTGCTAACAGCAAACTAACGCGAAGCGCCAGTTTGCAGGTGGGCCAGGTTTATATAGCCTGGCCCTAGCCACTCTCTTCAGGCTCTGCCTTGTGGCCACACCTAGCTCCTCCTTCAGTCTTCTGCACGTGCCTTCTTTGAGATGAACAGGCCACGCCCAGCTTTGCTGCACGTGCCCTTGGTGTTCTTTGTGCTGGGCACATTTTGAAATGAGCTTGGTGCCATAGGTGCCAAAACTGGGTCCATTGGGACCCTGCATATAGTGAGGGGCTGGGCCCCCGCCCAGTGACCATGACAGCACTCCCCCTCAAGACCCCTCTCATGGTGGGTCTCCGGTGGAATCGCCTGACGAGTCGTGGAGCATGAACGAACTCGGCGGGTTCCCATGTACGATCCTGGGGCCCATAGCATTCCCAATCAATGAGATAGTAGAGTTTTGAACATACTTCCTTGGAGTCCAAGATGTTCTTACCCTCGTATTCAAGTTCACTGGCGATGACCTCCGGTTGTGGTGGTGTTGGAATTTGAGTGTCTTGTTCTACCGGCTTTAGAAGGGAGACTTGAAAAACTGGGTGGATACGCAAATGGGGTGGAAATTCCAATTTCATGGCCGCAGGATTTATAATGGCCTTTATGGGATATGGCCCCAAGTATCGTGGCCGAAAGGCACGGGGTCCTCTTACGGAATGTTTTTTGATGCCAACTATACTTTATCCCCAACACGATATGTGGAGCCTCCTTTCTATGCCGGTCCGCAAATTTCTTCTGTTGTTCCTTGGCTCGCTTTAGATTCTCGCTGGCTTCTTTGAGAGTTTGAGTAATTCTCTTATGCAATGATGTAACAGATGCCATTTCCAACTTGTCCAGGGGGCCAAAGGAAGATGTTCTTGGGTGCCGACCGTTCATTATGAAGAATGGGGTCTGTCCAGTGCTGGTATGAATTGAGTTGCTGTAGGCAAACTCACTTAACCAGCGAATGCTTTTCCAGGAGTCCCCCGTTTGTTGTAACATGCACCTAAGGTATTGTTCAAGCATCTGGTTCGTCCTCTCCGTTTGACCATCGGTCTGGGGATGGTGACTAGTAGAGAGCCGAAGGTCGATGTGGGCCAGTTTACAACATCTTTTCCAGAAGGCTGAAACGAACTGGGACCCCCCTGTCCGAAACTAATGCGGATGGAAATCCATGCAGTCAGACGACTTGTTCAAGAAATATTGTGGCCAAGGTAGCAGCGGTAGGAATTCCCTTTTGTGGGATAAAATGCACCATTTTGGAGAACAGGTCTACCATGACCAGGATTGTATTAAACACCTAGCGGTGTGGTAGGTCGGTAATGAAGTCCATGGATAATGTATGCCATGGTGTTGGTTGCACTTCAAGAGGTCTCAGTAGTCCTGCAGGATTTTGCTTTTGGGATTTATTTTGCGCCCAGATACTGCACGTGGTAAAAAAAACTGGGCGACGTCCTTCCTCCAGGAGGGCCACCAGTAATTTTTTGGGATTTTGGCTCTAGTCTTGGCGATCCCCGGGTGTCCTTCCACCAACGACTCATGGTAATTTGCTATAATTTAAGTACGTAATTCCTTGTCCGGAACATACAGTCTTCCTTGGAAGTATGGCAGGTTGTTCTTGATGGAGTATTGTTCTCCCTTACTTAGCCACTCCTTTTTGGTAGTCGGGTCCATTTGAGCTTGGAGATCCGTCTGTAATTCTTCCCAGCAGGTAGTAACGGGTATTTGATGTTGAATCCATTCCTCGGGGATAATAGCTATGGGATCAGAGGGGTTGAAGACGTCCTGGTCCTCTCCCATTCTTGACAAGGCATCGGCTTTCCTGTTGTGCACTCCAGGTCTGTAGGTTATCACAAAATCGTATTCCGCAAAGAATAACGCCCAACGGAGTTGGCGTGAGGATTGCGCCTTGGCAGTTTTCAGATACTGTAGATTACGGTGATCTTTAATAACAGTAACCGTGTGTTTGGCTCCCAAAAGGTAATGCCCCCAAGTCTTGAAGGCTCCTTTGATTGCAAGGAGCTCCTTGTCAGTTATTGCATAATTTCGTTCAGGTGCAGAAAACTTGCGGGACCAAAATGCTATAGGGTGAAGCTGCCCTGTTTTAGGGTCCTTTTGTGATAAGACTGCCCCCATGGCAATACTGGAGGCATCAGTTTCTACTACGTAAGGTAGGTCAGGTTGAGGGTGACGGAGTATAGGCGCTGAGGTGAAGGCTTGTTTTAATTCTTGGAAGGCTAGTTCGGCCTCTGCTGACCAAAAGAACTTCTTGTTTTTCTTTAGAAGAGATGTAACCGGGTGGACAATTTGTGAAAATTGTGGTATAAATCGCCTATAAAAATTAGCGAAGCTCAGTACACTCTGTACCCCGTTGGTAGACGTTGGGGAAGGGCCATCGAAGAATAGCTTCAACTTTACGTGTGTCCATATGAACTCCTCGTGGAGTAAGCATGAAGCCCAAAAACTCCACCTCTGTGACGTGGAAGGAACATTTTTCTAGTTTAGTAAACAGTCGGTGCTGGCGGAGTGTTTCCAACACTGCTTTTACGTATCCAACATGCTCTTCCCTGGACTGTGAGTAGATTAAGATGTCGTCAATGTAAACAATGACACAGACATCCAGCAGTTCATGGAGGACATCGTTCATAAAAAACTGGAATGCCGCTGGTGCATTGCATAGCCCAAAGGGCATCACCTGATACTCGAAGAGTCCGTATTTGATCCGGAAAGCTGTCTTCCACTCGTCACCGCTTTTAACTCGTACGAGGTGTTAAGCCCCCCTAAGGTCCAGTTTCGAGTAGATTTGGGTGCTTTTTACCTGGTCGAGTAGTTCTGGAATAAGTGGCAAGGGGTATCTGTTTTTAATTGTTATTTGGTTCAACGCCCTGTAGTCGATGCACGTTCTAAGGTCACCTTCCTTCTTGGGTATGAAGAAGAGCGCTGAGGAAGCAAGAGACTGTCATGATGCCTACCTCCAAGGAGCCGAGTCCGACCCAGCAACCCCAGAGGCAGGCATCATTCCCCCCCAGGGAAGTGCCAGCGGGCCCAAGCTGGGGCCCTTTGGACACAGTCCTGGCCCCTTAGGCGCCAGGCTCATGTTGGACCCCTGTCCTGGCGCCTTAGGCGCCAGGCTCATAAAGCTAGACATGTGTTCAAGTGTTTCAATGTGCACTTACCTGATGCAGCCCATGCTGCTACATCCAGGCCCTCTTGAGGCCTGAATGGAACTACTTTACCTGTGGGACTACTTTCCACCCGGGTGTGGTCGGGGAAGGATACATACCTGATCGGTGGAAGGATGCATACCTGGAACTTCTTCCAAAGCTATTTAAACCACGCCCGATCAGCAACTCTTGCTTCGTGTTGTTCTGCTCCTCGCAGCTGGACGCTCACCGTGTCAGCTCCTGCATCTGGACTTCAGCCACGCCTGTCAGCATCCTGGGTCACCTGCAAAGGGAGATAAGAGAGAATTGGTGAGAAAGAAGACCTTACCTGCTAAAGCTGTACCACGGTGACATCACACCGACGATCCTGAAAGGGAAGACATCATTTTTAAAAGCATTTCGCTTCGATCGCTGCAGCGCTGCATTTCACTCACCTTTCCTGGGCACCTCCATCTTCAGCAGCGATCATCCGGATCCGCAGCCACTTCCCAGTGCCTAGAGAGAAAAAGACAAGAACACAAGGTGAGAGAAGGAAGGGAATAGGAAAAGCTCAGTTTCCTTCTAAGACTTACCAGTTGGGTCATTCCCATTTCATTTCGGGTCCTGCCGCTTCCTGGCATTCCGGACCCCGGCCCCTATGGGGAAAAAAGACAAAGACATTGAATGAGCGAATGCAAAGACATTACCCGAACGCTCATCCAGAACTTACCTGTCATTTATTGGAACTGCACGTTTCACTTCGGGTCGGCGCCATATCTCCGGCATTCCGAACCCCGGCCCCTAAGGGGAAAAAGACATAAGCGTTAGCGCTTGATGCAATAAGACAATGAACATTATTATTAAGCTTGAACTTTTGAACTTGCAACAGAACTCTTACAGCGCCTTACCTGAATAGTCAAGCTTATTTGAACTTCCATCAAACCTCAATCCAGTGAAGTAACTGGGTTTCAACGGGCCCCTGCATCAGAAGCAGGATGGAGAACTCATCCTTCCAGACCCTAAGGTGAGACTTCACGGGGAATCGTGGAAGGGTATCGTGGAGGGTTGGAAGGAAGTGGGAGGCTTGAGCATTATTCCGTCAGTAGGTAATACTCCCTTTTCACGCACAGGGGAATATTCCTACGAGCCAGAGAAGCCAGAGTAGAGGGGCCCTACCTGTCTATCTTCAGAGTCCTGCGCTTCACCATTGAAGAAGCATCAGCACTCGAAGCCAGACCTGCGCCTCCGTGGGAATCAGGTGAGCGTGACAGAACGCGAAGCCTACCCACAATTTCCCACCCGGGCGCTATGGAGACTTCCGAGACAGATCAGCTGGCCCAGCTTTTGGGAGAATTACGGGCAGAAGTGCACTCAGGCCGCCAGGAGACTAACGCTCTCAAAAGAGAACTGATCCTATCCAAGGAAAGAACAGATGACCTGGCCAAAAGGTTATTGCAGGCCCAGGCCGGGCACACTCCTTTACCTAATTCCGGAGGTACTTCCACATCAATGGGTTTGAATAACCCGGTACAAATCAATCTACCTGGACACATGCCTTTGGCCCCGCCTGAACGTTTTGCGGGGGATCCCAAGAAATATGCCGTCTTTATGAACCAATGTCGTTTACACTTTCTATGCAGACCTGGGGCCTTCCCTAACGACCAGACCAAGGTAGCCTTTATACTATCTTACCTCAGTGGCAGTGCTGCCGATTGGTCTATTCCATTGGTAAATCAGGATGATCCCATTCTCCAGAATTTTCAGGGTTTCCAGGCCAGCATGGAAAGATTGTTTGCTCGACACTCTCAAGGACAGGCCCATTGATAACGAACTGCTATCCTTACGACAAGGTAATCAGGATCTCCTGTCCTACGTTGCCACCTTTAATAGACTGGTTGTGGAAACTGGATGGCCAGAAAACAAAAGGATCACATTGTTTCATCGAGGCCTGCGCTGAGAGTTTAAGGATGTTCTAGCTCAGATAGTAGATCCACCCCAGGTCTGCGCAGACTAGATAGACTTGGTGGTTCAACTTGATCACAGACTTCAAAATAGAAAAGCAGATCGGTTCAAGTACGAAACCCGAGTACTGATCAAAACCCACGCCAACTTCAAGAGTACCGACGTATCCGAACCTATGCAAATCGGCGGTGTTAAAGGACCGTTAACGTAGAAGGAACGAGAGAGTAGGCGGCAAATGCAACTTTGTCTGTATTGCGGGACTTCCGGTCACTTTCTTCGAAATTGTCCGGTTAAACCACCTAAGAAGGTTGTTGGAGCCACTGATAACGATTTATTGACACCTGATTCGGGAAACGACCTAGCCCGACAAGCGTAGGGGTCCGCTTGCCGAGCTTGAAAACAGATTCTTTGACCTCGCATTTTGTCATGCCAATGGTACTCGTGGACCCAAAACAGCCTCAGCAGTTGCATGCTATAAAAGCGTACATCGACAGTGGAGCTATTGGAAATTACGTAGACCGTGAATTGGCTTCCAGGATTAAGCTCCCTCTCTGCCCGAAAGTAACCCAAGATGTCATTACTACAGTAGATGGAACCAAAATAGCCTCAGGGCCTGTAACGCATTCCACTGTTGAAATGACACTGGTGGGTCAGGATGGACATAGGGAAACAATCGTGTTTGATTTGATCAAGGCCCCACAATTTCAAGTAATTCTTGGAATTCCTTGGTTAGAAACACATAATCCCAGAATTGACTGGCGAGCAAAGAAGATAGGTTTTCCTGATTGTGAACCAACTTGTTATCCAAGAAATCCAGTTATGGGTCTAGCCTCAGCAACTTCCACCCCTGTACAGCTACCGTCAGAATACCAAGAATTCCAAGACGTTTTTCAGAAGGAACTGGCTAACTCGTTACCTCCCCATCGGTCTTATGATTGCCAAATCGATCTGGTACCCAATGCTCAACTACCTTGTAGTAGGATTTATGCTCTTACGGAACCTGAGAACCTGCATTTGCGTCAGTATTTAGATCAGTACCTAGCCAATGGTTTTATTCGCCCGTCCAAGTCTCCTGTCTCCTCAGCTTTGTTCTTCGTGCCGAAAAAAGAGGGCGACCTTAGAACATGTATAGACTATCGCGCCCTAAATCAAATAACGATTAAGAATCGTTATCCTCTGCCCCTGATCCCTGAGCTTATCGACCAGGTGAAAGACGCTTGCGTGTACACCAAGTTAGATCTTCGAGGAGCTTATCACCTGGTATGTATAAAAGAAGGCGACGAATGGAAGACTGCATTCCGCACCAAATTTGGGCTCTTCGAATACCTGGTGATGCCCTTCGGTTTGTGCAATGCACCTGCCACCTTTCAGTACTTTATGAATGATGTTCTTTGGGAACTTATCGATGTCTGTGTCATTGTTTATATTGACGACATCCTGGTGTACTCTTCTTCAGAATCCGATCACAGAAAACATGTTAGGGCAGTTCTTGAGAAATTGCGCCAGCACAGACTATTTGCAAAGCTCGAAAAATGTGTTTTTCATACCACAGAAGTTGAGTTTCTCGGATTCATCCTGACACCACAAGGAGTCCGAATGGACTCGCGAAAGGTGGACGCCATCCTCAAATGGCCATCTCCTAGCTCGGTGAAGGGAGTTCAGAGCATGCTCGGCTTCGCCAATTTCTATCGAAGATTCATCCCGGATTTTTCCCGAACAGTCCAACCCATCACAGCTCTCCTAAAGAAAAACAAACGCTTTGAATGGACTCTTGAGGCCGAACAAGCCTTTCAGGACCTGAAAACCAAATTCACCTCTGCACCTGTATTGAAGCACCCGCACCCAGATCTCCCTTATATTGTGGAAACCGACGCATCCAGTTCGGCCATGGGAGCTGTCCTGTCGCAAAGAGACCCAGAAACTAACCAACTACACCCAGTGGCCTTTTGGTGCAGGACATTTTCTCCTCCTGAAATCAACTACGCAATTACCGGTAAAGAGTTACTGGCTATTAAATCTGCTTTCAAGGCTTGGCGTCACTACCTTCTCGGGGCAAGACACACCATCACCGTAATTACGGACCACAGAAATTTACAGTATTTAAAGACGGCCAAAGCTCAATCTTCACGACAAATCCGATGGGCTCTATTCTTTGCGGAATTTGATTTTGTAATTACCGATCGCCCTGGCTGCAAGAATGGTAAAGCGGGACGCCTTATCCCGGATTGGCATGGAAGAACCCAATTCAAGTTTTGAACCTGTGCCAATCATACCTGAACAAAGAATCTTAGGCCTAACTTCATTGCAAACTATTGAGGCCATCCAAACGCTAGTAAAACAACTTCTAGACACTTCAGCCTTACTGGAATGGAGTCAAAAGGGTCCTCATTACACCGTTAAGGATGATTTACCCTACTTCCAGGAGCGGTTGTTTCTGCCAAGTAAAGAATTGGCAAGAACTTGTTATTGCCCATCATCATGAATCATTAATGGAAGGACACCCTGGTATCGCTAAAACGGAGGAAAAAATCAAACGCCACTTCTGGTGGCCTTCTTGGAGAAAACACATAAAGTCTTTTGTATTGTCTTGCGGAATTTGCGCCAAAAACAAGGGTCAAAAGAAAAGGCCAGCCGGCCTACTTCAACCCTTGGATATTCCACCGGCACCATGGCACACCTTGTCAATGGACTTTATAACTGACCTGCCTCCTTGTGCTGGTTACAACACTATTCTTGTAATTGTGGATCTATTCTCCAAAATGGCCCACTTCATCCCTTTAAAAGGTTTGCCTTCAGCTTCCACCTTGGCCAAGGAATTTCTGGAGAATATAGTTCGCATACATGGTTTCCCTTCCATATTAGTCTCGGATCGTGGAAGTCAATTTATCTCCCATTTTTGGAAGAAGTGTTGCCAACTAGCACAAATAGATGTGCGGTTATCCACCAGCCACCCCCCCAGACCGACAGACAAACCGAGAGAACCAATCAGACTCTCGAGCAATATCTTCGGTGCATGTTACACCAATCCAAGTTAAATTGGAAATACATCCTTTGGATCGCAGAATATGCATACAACAATTCAGTGCATTCTGGAACCGGACAAACTCCTTTTTATACTTTGTATGGTCACCATCCTCGGACCTCTGACCTAGATCCACCTCTGACCCTGGAAATGCCCGCAGTAAATCATTTGCATTCCACAATAACCCGAGCCTTCAAAGAAGCTGCAACTCATTTACAGCAAGCCAAGAAAAAGTATAAAGAAAACGCTGATTTGCACCGAAGTAAAACTCCTCCTTACCAAGTAGGAGATCAGGTATGGCTAGCAACGAAACATTTACACCTCAAGGGCCCGCGAACCTTCAATCCCAGATTCATAGGACCTTATCCCATCAAGGCTATAATCAATCCCGTGGCCTTTAAACTGGATTTACTGTCCAACATGCGTATTCATCCAGTTTTTCATGCATCACTTTTGAAGCCAGTACAACCAGGGACCCGACTGTCCAAGCCTCCAGACCCAGTTCAAATTGAAGGGGAATTAGAATTCGAAGTTAAAGATATTTTAGACTCCAAGGTGTTAAAGTCAAAACTCTTCTATCTTGTTGACTGGAAGGGATATGGACCTCAGGAGAGATCGTGGGAGCCTAGTAACCATGTTCACGCACCTCGATTAATACAAAGGTTCCACCGGAGATTTCCGAACAAACCAAAACCCCCGGAGGGAACAACCTTGGGAGGGGCCTTGAGGGGGGGTACTGTCATGATGCCTACCTCCAAGGAGCCGAGTCCGACCCAGCAACCCCAGAGGCAGGCATCATTCCCCCCCAGGGAAGTGCCAGCGGGCCCAAGCTGGGGCCCTTTGGACACAGTCCTGGCGCCTTAGGCGCCAGGCTCATGTTGGACCCCTGTCCTGGCGCCTTAGGCGCCAGGCTCATAAAGCTAGACATGTGTTAAAGTGTTTCAATGTGCACTTACCTGATGCAGACCATGCTGCTACATCCAGGCCCTCTTGAGGCCTGAATGAAACTACTTTACCTGTGGGACTACTTTCCACCCGGGTGTGGTCGGGGAAGGATACATACCTGATCGGTGGAAGGATACATACCTGGAACTTCTTCCAAAGCGATTTAAACCACGCCCGATCAGCAACTCTTGCTTCGCGTTGTTCTGCTCCTCGCAGCTGGACGCTCACCGTGTCAGCTCCTGCATCTGGACTTCAGCCACGCCTGTCAGCTTCCTGGGTCACCTGCAAAGGGAGATAAGAGAGAATTAGAGTGAAAGAAGACCTTACCTGCTAAAGCTGTACCACGGTGACATCACACCGACGATCCTGAAAGGGAAGACATCATTTTTAAAAGCATTTTGCTTCGATCGCTGCTGCGCTGCATTTCACTCACCTTTCCTGGGCACCTCCATCTTCAGCAGCGATCATCCGGATCCGCAGCCACTTCCCAGTGCCTAGAGAGAAAAAGACAAGAACACAAGGTGAGAGAAGGAAGGGAATAGGAAAAGCTCAGTTTCCTTCTAAGACTTACCAGTTGGGTCATTCCCATTTCATTTCGGGTCCTGCCGCTTCCTGGCATTCCGGACCCCGGCCCCTATGGGGAAAAAAGACAAAGACATTGAATGAGCGAATGCAAAGACATTACCCGAACGCTCATCCAGAACTTACCTGTCATTTATTGGAACTGCACGTTTCACTTCGGGTCGGCGCCATATCTCCGGCATTCCGAACCCCGGCCCCTAAGGGGAAAAAGACATAAGCGTTAGCGCTTGCTGCAATAAGACAATGAACATTATTATTAAGCTTGAACTTTTGAACTTGCAACATAACTCTTACAGCGCCTTACCTGAATAGTCAAGCTTATTTGAACTTCCATCAAACCTCAATCCAGTGAAGTAACTAGGTTTCAACGCGCCCCTGCATCAGAAGCAGGATGGAGAACTCATCCTTCCAGACCCTAAGGTGAGACTTCACGGGGAATCGTGGAAGGGTATCGTGGAGGGTTGGAAGGAAGTGGGAGGCTTGAGCATTATTCCGTCAGTAGGTAATACTCCCTTTTCACGCACAGGGGAATATTCCTACGAGCCAGAGAAGCCAGAGTAGAGGGGCCCTACCTGTCCATCTTCAGAGTCCTGCGCTTCACCATTGAAGAAGCATCAGCACTCGAAGCCAGACTTGCACCTCCATGGGAATCAGGTGAGCGTGACAGAGACTTAGTTGGGCGAATAAACCCGTTGGATAGGTACTGATCTAGGTAGGTTCGCAAGTGTTGATTCTCTTGTTCCGTCAAGGCGTATATTCGGCTGCACAGGATTTGGGCTCCGGGTATCAGGTCGATTTGGCAGTCATAGCGCCTATGAGGCGGCAGGGTATTTGCCTGCTCTTTCTGGAATACATCTTGATAGTCCAAATATTCTGGGGGTAAGGCACTAGCAAGGGTCAGAAGTGGTTTTATCTCGGTCTTGGGCTGCTGTAAATGACAAGTTTTGGTGCACTCTTACGGAAAGGTCAGCACTCGTGTTTTCCATTCAATTCTGGGGTTATGGACCTCTAGCCACGGCATCCCTAAGATCATTTGGAACTGTGGTGCCCCAATAAGATCAAAAGAGATGTCCTCCCGATGATCTTCCTGGCAAATCAGCATAACCTTTTCGGTGTGCAGCGTTACTGGCCCAGACGATAGTTGTGAGCCATCCACTGCAGTAACGTTATCCGCCTGTGGTTTACGCTGAAGCAGGAGGCCAATACGAGCGGCTAGGGCCTGGTCGATATAGTTACCAACTGCTCCACTGTCTATATACGCCTCCAAGGCGTGCACCTTAGATGGTTGCTGGTGGTGAACTATGAGGACAGGAATGACTAGTTATGAGGTCCAAACTACTTTCTGGTTTTTGCTCGACAAGGGGACCCCTACCCTTGTCGGGCACTGGAGTTTTACGAAGCCGTGTCTTGTTCCTTATCAGAGTTATCCGTTGCACCAACAGATCTTCTTGGAGGTCTAATGGGGCAATCCCAGAGAAAATGTCCTGCCTTGCCACAGTATAGGCATAGTTGCTCCTGCCTCCATTTTTCTCTCTCGTCTTTAGATATGCGGGCCCGTAATACCCCGATTTGCATTGGTTCTGTGGTTTTGTGGACCATTGTCCCTGGATCTCACATAGACTGATCTCCCTTCAGCCCTAGTGCAATTCATCTTTCGGCTTTGTAGTCTGTGATCCAGCTGCAGCGTTAGGTTGTATATTCGGCACAGGCCTCAGGGGGATTGACCACTTGAGCTAACACATCCTTTAATTCCCCTCGTAAGCCCTGGTAAAATAATGTGGTCCTTTTCTCCTCAGGCCAGTTGGTTTGTGCAATAAGGCGATTGAAACTGGTTATATATGCCAATAAATCCTGATTCCCCTGTCTGAGGGACAACAGTTCGTTATCTAGGGCCTGTCTTTGCGTGTGTCTAGCAAAAAGTTTCTCCAATTCCCGTTGGAATTCCCCAAAGTTGTACGGCACAGGGTCGTTCTGGTTGACTAAAGGTATCGACCAATCTGCTGCACTGCCTCCTAGATACGAAAGTACAAAAGCCACCCTAGAAGTGTCATTCGGGAATGCACCTGGCCGGCACAGAAAATGCAGATGGCACTGATTCATAAATATAGCAAATCTGATTGGGTCGCCAGTAACCCGTTCCGGTGGAGCTAGTGGTACCGCCCCTGGGAGTACTACTTGAACTGGTGGCGGGGGTTGGTGCAATTCCAGGTAACGGGACCTGCCCCGCATATGACTGAAGCACCTGCCTTGCCAGATCGTCGGTTCGCTCTCGGACAATGATTAAATCCCTTCTTAGGGAGTTTGTCTCTTGTCTGGAAGCATGCACTTCAGCCCGTAAATCCCCCAGCAATTGGGCCAACTGGTCGGTCTCAGAGGTATTCATAACGCCCAGGCAGAGGTTCGGAGAGGCTTCGCGTTCTGTTACGCTCACCTGGTGTCTGTGGGGGCATTGGGGCACGGTTGGAGCCCTCCCTGGAGTTGGCTCCCTCAGGCCGCTCTTTTCCCCCCAACAGCTGCCGTTCCGTGGGCCTGGAAGGCCGGACCTGTTCTGGTGAGAGGAGGAGAGACAATGAGGCTAGCGTGGTTGAGTCGCGGTTCCCTTCCTCATTTTCGTGCCATAATGTGATGCGCAGAAGTTTACCCATGCAGGCTCACCTGGTAATATGTAAAGGCGAGCTCTTCGTCCTGCTTTCCTTCAGCAGGGGCGCTGCGGGTGGACCTAGTTACGTCACTGGTCCTGGTTGCGGAGGTCCAGACCGGCTGCAACCATTCCGTCTTGAAGGTAAGTGTTTGTGATTTGGCTTATTGTCCGTGTCCTTGTAATGACACTGCTCAAAGGGATATTGTTTGTAATGGTGAATTGTTCTTTCCCCCCTGTAGCAACAAAGATGACCCAGGAGCGCGTAATGGCATAGAAGGCAGCTCTGAGTTTTTCCACTACTGGTAAGTAGGCTTTTTTAGAAGTTGCGCCAAGTTCGTGAGTAGTGCCGCATTAGAGAGTTTGGATTCTGTGTAACCGCTCACATTGTGTCTCTTACTCTCTTTGCAGGTGCGGCGGGTCAGCGGTGGCTAAAGAAAGGTACCCGGCTCCGGATGGCTGTTGGAGGTGAAGATCCGCGTGGAGGCAGCACCCGAAGATGGTTAAGAGTCGATGGAATTCGAAACAGGTAAGGTAGCTAGACTGTACCTGCCGAGGATCCAGGAAAGGTGAGTATGACTGCGGCAGATTGGGAGCAGATGGCGATGATTTCGGCGATTGAGCGATCACAGGTAGGGCTTGTGCCGCGACTGCAGAGTGGAAGCGGATGATTGAGCTTCCGATGATGGTGTGGTCTCAGGTAAGGCGTGCGCAGCGACTGCACAGTGGGAGCGGGTGACAGGCTCCCGACGATGATGCGGTCCCAGGTAAAATGGACTGGATGGCTGGAGATGCGCGTGTCTAGTCAGGTTCGGTGATGATGGGTTCCGGAGACTGTGGGCGCATGAGCTGGATCAGGTAAGAGTCTCTGGTTGGCGGTAAGCGTTACGTTGGTAACAGCAAACTAACGCGAAGCACCAGTTCGCGGTTGGGGCTGGTTTATATAGCCTGGCCCCAGCCACTCCTTTCAGGCTCCGCCTTGTGGCCACACCTAGCTCCTCCTTCAGTCTTCTGCACATGCCTTCCTTGAGATATACAGGCCCCGCCCGGCCTTGCTGCACGTGCCCTTGGTGTTCTTTGTGCTGGGCACATTTTGAAATGAGCTTGGTGCCATAGGCGCCAAGACTGGGTCCATTGGGACCCTGCATATAGTGAGGGGCTGGGGCTGGGCCCCCGCTCAGTGACCATGAAACCCAGGTGGTGTGCGCATCTCTCCCCTGCCCCCTTTACACTGCCATGTGCCTGTCGTGCAACTTAGCAAGCAGCCAGGCACGTTGTCCAGCATGTCGCTCCATGTAGCGTGGTATCGTGGAGTTCCACAGGACCATTGAATCATGAGTTGATCCGGGATATCGGGCACAACCGTGTATGATGAACTTGCTGGAGTCACATACCATCTGCACGCTGAGGGAGTGGTATAGCTTACGATTGCGGTACGCCACCTCCATGGCATGTGGGACCACCAATTCCACATGGGTGCAGTCGAGGGCACTGATACAATTTGCCATGCCTGCCAGTGCATGGAAGCCAATTTTAGTGTCAAAAATCTCCTGGGCAGTCCGTGGTAGGGATATGTAGTCACTTGCGTGCTTTAGGAGGGCATCCAAAACTTGGTTCAGCATGCGTGAAAAAAAAGGTTGTGATATGCCATGCATCTGCCCCACTGTGTGCTGGTAGGTGCCTGTGGCCAGGAAGTGGAACACAGACACTACCTTCAGTAGAGGGGGGATGTCGTTGTGTAGCATGTCCACAATGCTGGTGATGGTGTCCCGGTCCAGGCAGTACAGGGTGTGGAACTGCACAGGAGTTGGGTTGAAAGAACTGGCTCTGATGCGAGGGATTGGTGGCTGCCTGTGTGGTACCACTGGCTGCACTGGTGGGATTTGCTGGGCCTGTCTCACCCTCCTTCTCCTCCTGCGTCTCCTCTGTAGTGCCTGTTGTAGTTGTTGCTCATGGAGTAGCAATGCACGCGTGTCCTCCAGCCCCAATATTGCAACAGCAAGTGGGATCATTTTGGTGTGGGAAGGGGTATGGTGTGTTGGTGTGCTCCTTTTGTGCTGAGCCAGACTGCATTGCCTCCACCTATGCTGATTGTGTGCACCTGTGGCAGTTGGGAACACAGCACATTGCTATTGATTTGCGGTAATGCCGGCATCGCGGTATGCCTAATTACCGCCTTCCAGATACTGGTAGGTGCATGTCCGCGTGACTTGTGGTGTCCTCCTGTAAGCGGCATCCCGGTATTGCCGGCCCGAAGGGGCGCGTGCCCGCGCACATGCCGGTACAGAGGGGCACGGTCTCACCGGTGGCGCTGATACCGGGACGTCTACTTGTAATGGGCCGGAGCGGTAAGCGGTGCCGGTATTCCCTTACCGGCATTGTTTTTCCATTACCGCAAATGTCGTAATGAAGCCCACTGTATTTAAAATATGTTTATTTTTGGGGTGCATGAAGTGCTGGTCACATAAAAAGGCTCAACATTGGCTACAATTGCTCAAAGTAGCCCCTCCCCACTGACAAATCATTTCTTTTACAGAAAATGAAATGATGCAACATACATTTGTTGGTGTGTCTGAATCTTATGTAAACCCTAGATTCAAGGTAGGAGAAAAAGAGGGTCTGGGGAGAGACACTGAGAAATCAACGTTAAACCATTTTTTGTAAATGCAAATATTTGTCAGTGACTATTTTGAGGCATGTTGGCTAATTTTGAGACGTGAATCGGCTGCCACACAAATGGCTCAAATCTATCTAGAATTTCTCAAAATAGCCACTGACTGCCAAATATTCTTTTTACAGAGGGAACAATATAACATAGAATGTTATGTGTTTTAATAAGGTCAGGGGAAAGGAGAGGAAGCAGTGGGCGAAAACATGCAGGTAAACAAGGGGGGGGGGTAGCGTGGTATAGCCCTTCTCTCATTGTATGCCACACCACCTCTTCACCCCCCAAGCTTCCTCTCATCCTGTCTCACACTAATGCACCACATGGAGAGGGCGGGAGACAGTGTTTTTATGGTTTAAACTGAAGACACACTTTTTCTCCCAGCGGGGTTATTCCAGCGTTTATCAGATTCAAATGAAAACACTGAAAGCCTATAGAATTATTCCATAGACACAGCCATGCTGTACAGCACAGTACTCCAGGATTACAGCATATAAGCACCCGTGCTCTGAAACCAACATCTCTCCTCAAGATTACCATTGCATATAATACTGTTCCTGTCCAGGAGACATGATTCTCTGCTCGCATTCCAATCCCTCTTTTTCTGTCTCCTGTTTGCAGATGCAGGGGAGAAAGGCAGTCTGCTGGCAGCTGGGCAGAAGCAGCGGATCGCTGTGGCTCGGGCTTTGGTCCGACACCCAAAGGTGCTAATACTAGACGAGGCATCCAGCAGCCTGGACGTGGACACTGAGGTCAAGGTAAATGGGCACAGATTGTTGGATGTTGCTAATGGGAGGAGGAGGGATGATTAAAATCAGCCCTGCACCCCATGTCCCCTGTATCCATCACACAGGACCCACTTTCTCTCAGTAATGCTGAATGCCGCCTAGTCCCCAGGAACCTTCCACCCAGGGCCTGCATTCTCTCAGTGATGCTAGATGCCGCCTAGTCCCCAGGCATCCTCCACTCAGGAACTGCATTCTCTCAGTGATGCTGGATGCCGCCTAGTCCCCAGGCATCCTCCACCCAGGACCGGCATTCTCTCAGTGATGCTGGATGCAGCCTAGTCCCCAGGCATCCTCCTCCCAGGACCCACATTCTCTCAGTGATGCTAGATGCGCCTAGTCCCCAGGCATCCTCCACCCAGGTCCGGCATTCTCTCAGTGATGCTAGATGCCGCCTAGTCCCCAGGCATCCTCCACCCAGGACCTGCATTCTCTGTGATGCTAGATGCCGCCTAGTCTCCAGGCATCGTCCACCCAGGACCTGCATTCTCTCAGTGATGCTGGATGCCGCCTAGTCCCCCGGCATCCTCCACCCAGGACCTGCATTCTCTCAGTGATGGTGGATGCCCCCTACTCCCCAGGCATCCTCCACCCAGGACCTGCATTCTCTCAGTGATGCTGGATGCCTCCTAGTCCCCAGGCATCCTCCTCCCAGGACCTGCATTCTCTCAGTGATGCTGGATGCCACCTAGTCCCCAGGCATCCTCCACCCAGGACCGGCATTCTCTCAGTGATGCTAGATGCCGCCTAGTCCCCAGGCATCCTCCACCCAGGACCTGCATTCTCTCAGTGATGCTGGATGCCACCTAGTCCCCAGGCATCCACCACCCAGGACCTGCATTCTCTCATAGATGCTAGATGCCGCCTAGTCCCCAGGCATCCTCAACCCAGGACCTGCATTCTCTCAGTGATGCTGGATGCCGCCTAGTCCCACGGCATCCTCCACCAGGACCGGCATTCTCTCAGTGATCCTAGATGCCGCCTAGTCCCCAGGCATCCTCCACCCAGGACCTGCATTCTCTCAGTGATGCTGGATGCCGCCTAGTCCCCAGGCATCCTCCACCCAGGACCTGCATTCTCTCAGTGATGCTAGATGCCGCTTAGTCCCCAGGCATCCTCCACCCAGGACCTGCATTCTCTCAGTGATGCTGGATGCCACCTAGTCCCCAGGCATCCACCACCCAGGACCTGCATTCTCTCATAGATGCTAGATGCCGCCTAGTCCCCAGGCATCCTCCACCCAGGGCCTGCATTCTCTCAGTGATGCTGGATGCCGCCTAGTCCCACGGCATCCTCCACCAGGACCGGCATTCTCTCAGTGATCCTAGATGCCGCCTAGTCCCCAGGCATCCTCCACCCAGGACCTGCATTCTCTTAGTGATGCTGGATGCCTCCTAGTCCCCAGGCATCCTCCTCCCAGGACCTGCATGCTCTCAGTGATGCTAGATGCCACCTAGTCCCCAGGCATCCTCCACCCAGGACCTGCATTCTCTCAGTGATGCTGGGTTCCCCCTAGTCCCCAGGCATCCTCAACCCAGGACCTGCATTCTCTCAGTGATGCTAGATGCGCCTAGTCCCCAGGCATCCTCCACCCAGGACCTGCATTCTCTCAGTGATGCTAGATGCCGCCTAGTCCCCAGGCATCCTCCACCCAGGACCTGCATTCTCTCAGTGATGCTAGATGCCGCCTAGTCCCAAGGCATCCTCCACCCAGGACCTGCATTCTCTCAGTGATGCTAGATGCCGCCTAGTCCCGAGGCATCCTCCACCCAGGACCTGCATTCTCTTAGTGATGCTAGATGCCGCCTAGTCCCCAGGCATCCTCCACCCAGGAACCACATTCTCTCAGTGATGCTGGATGCTGCCTAGTCCCCAGGCATCCTCCTCCCAGGACCCACATTCTCTCAGTGATGCTGGATGCCGCCTAGTCCAGAGGCATCCTCCACCCAGGACCTGCATTCTCTCATTGATGCTAGATGCCGCCTAGTCCCCCGGAATCCTCCACCCAGGACCTGCATTCTCTCAGTGATGCTAGATGCCGCCTAGTCCCCAGGCATCCTCCACCCAGGACCTGCATTCTCTCAGTGATGCTAGATGCTGCCTAGTCCCCAGACATCCTCCACCCAGGACGTGCATTCTCTCAGTGATGCTGGGTGCCGCCTAGTCCCCAGGCATCCTCCACCCAGGACCTGCATTCTCTCAGTGATGCTAGATGCGCCTAGTCCCCAGGCATCCTCCACCCAGGACCTTCCTTCTCTCAGTGATGCTAGATACCACCTAGTCCCCAGGCATCCTCCACCCAGGACCTGCATTCTGTAACGCTTACCTGGACTCTGCGGGGACACTCACGACGGAACTACCAAACTCAGTTCTTCTCAATTCGTGTAGCTTCCAATCCTCCCTTCAACCATATGAATGTGAGTTCCTAGGACAAACACAAGAGACTTCTAAGGATCTTGATTAGCGCTTCTATGGAGTTTAAACTAATTTCACACTCTAATACAACACTTCAGCGTTTCTAATTACCTTGGGAATTTATGTTGTTAGCTCTCCATCCTGCATCGGTGCAGGGGCGCGAGTTCTGAAGAGGGGAGATGATACTACTAAGGTGGCCAGGAAGGGAAATTTTCCTTAATGTTCAATAAACTGGAAAGGCACAGTGCACAAATAATCACACAATTGACGAGAGTGTGAAACCATGAACTGCACCGGACTGAAGTGACTGGAATAGGGCTGGGAAATTTGGAAGCACCTAAAATGTGAGGGGAATTTCTACGCCCAAGCATACATGGGCACCACAACCGGAAAACAATTCACCTCAGGAAACACTCCAACCCTTGGTAATAAGTAGAAAAGCATACGGCCACTTGCCATAAACGGCTCGTGGCAAATTCAAAAGAAAACAATAGGTGAGAACACCCGCCAAACTAAGATCCAAACTACGGAACACTCAGCAACTATGAAGCGCCACCAAGCTCCATACGTTATGCGCAACAAGTGCTCAGTAAAGGATTCCAACGTAAAACTGAACTTCACAATATTATAGAAAATGTTGAATACTTCAGAAAATAAAAGCCAAAATACTTGCGAAGAATTTCTGACAGGAACTCTCGAAGTTAGGATGTCGTTCTGTGACTGGAAAAAAATGACGGGGCTAAAGGAGTGACCGGAACAAAGTCTGTGACAAGAGTTCCAAAACGACTGAGGAGGATTCTGTGACTGGAATTGTAGAAATTGCAGGAAACTAGGGAAACAGTAAGGGCTGAAAAGGAACCAAATGACTGAAAGGGTAAACGTAACTAGTGGCGCTGGAACGTGACAGGACCTAAAGCTGGACAGCGGCAAGCGTTGACTGGATTCTTCCGAACGCGAAGCAGGGAATGCTCGAGGGGAGGGGCTTAAATAGGAGGAGAGAGAAAACAACTAGACCTACACTGTGCATTCTACCCGCATAAACCAGGCAGCCCTGTTGAGTGTCGGGAAGTACTGCCCATACCTAACACTGACCTGAGTTGTTTTTTCTTAACATCCACGAATGGTAGATTGAAGACCAATTCTTTTTGGAAGTATTTGTGGGAACTTTTGCTGTGATCATGACAGTATTCCCCCCCAAGGCCCCTCCTAAGGTGAAACCTTCTCCCCCTGGCTTACTAGGATTATTCAGATGAAAGGATTTAATTAATCGGGGTGCGTGAATGTTTTCGAGGGGTTCCCAAGTTCTATCCTGCGGCCCATAACCCTTCCAGTCTACCAGGTAATGCAATTTTCTGCGAACAACCTTAGAGTCCAAGATAGCCTTTACCTCGTACTCTGGCTGGTCACCTTCCACAATTAAAGGAGCCGGTGGACCCTGGAATCGGGTATTTGGACTTACAGCCTTCAATAAGGACACATGGAACACTGAATGGATTTTCATGTGTTTGGGGAGCGTTAATTTCATGGCCACCGGGTTGATGATCTTCTCAATGGTAAAAGGACCCAAGAATCTTGGAAGAAATTTCCTGGATCCTCTCAACCTCAGATTCCTAGTAGCCAACCACACTGAGTCTCCCACCTTGTATTCCGGAGAGTCTCTTCGCTTTTGATCAGCAAACTTCTTCTGAGCAGTCTTCGCCAAGTACAACTGTTTTCTGGCTAGGTGAACAGCGGTCATAATATTGTCATGCAGTGTCTTTATAGCAGGCATTTCAAGAGATTCAGGTGGATCATGAACCGATGTTCGTGGATGCCGACCATATACAGTGAAGAATGGGCTTAATCCAGTTGAGGAGTGTACGGAATTATTGTAGGTATATTCTGCAATCCACAATATTTTTTGCCAAGAGTCGTCGGTTTGATGAAGCATGCACCTGAGGTACTGTTCCAACGTTTGATTTGTGCGTTCTGTTTGCCCATCAGTTTGGGGGTGATAACTAGTGGACAAACGTATCTCCATCTGAGCCATCTTGCAACATCTTTTCCAGAATTCAGAGACAAATTGACTTCCCCGATCAGACACCACAATGGAAGGAAAGCCATGCAGCCTCACAATGTTTTCCAAAAATACCTTGGCTAGGACTGACGCAGTAGGCAATCATTTCAATGCCACAAAGTGTGCCATCTTAGAAAATAGATCCACCACCACCAGGATGGTGTCAAATCCTTCACAGTTGGGTAGGTCTGTAATGAAATCCAGGGAGAGTGTATGCCAAGGAAGAGGCGGAACTTCCAGTGGTTTGAGGAGACCGGCAGGTTTCATTTTCTGCGATTTATTTTGAGCGCAAACTCCACAGGTCTTGATGAATTGAATTACATCCTTTCGCCAAGTTGGCCACCAATACGATCTCTTGACTCTTTCTAAGGTTTTAGTGACTCCCGGATGTCCTTCCATTAGTGCACCATGGTAGTCTGCAATTACTTGCTCTCGTAGCCTTTGAGTTGGCAAGAATAGTCGCCCCTGATAAAATGGCAATCCGTCCTGTACATAACAATGTTCCTTTTTGGATTCCCATTTTTGCAATTCTGCTGTACTGAGATTGGCTTTGATTTCAACTCTCAATTTTTCAAATAAAGAATCTGTAACATCCATGACTCCAAGCACCTTTTCAACTGGAATTATCTCCACCGGAGTTGTGGCACTGTAAGCTTCTTCTCCCTTACCAATTTGTGACAGAGCATCGGCCTTTCCATTACGGATACCAGGTCGAAATGTGATAGTAAAGTTGTACTCAGCAAAGAAAAGAGCCCATCTCAACTGACGCGAAGATTGTGCCTTTGCCGAACGCAAGTACTGCAGATTCCGGTGATCTGTGAAAATGGTAACTGTGTGCCTAGCCCCAAGCAGATAATGCCTCCATTCCTTCAATGCACACTTTATCGCCAACAACTCCTTATCGGTGACTGTGTAATTCAATTCCGCTGCTGAGAACTTTTTTGACCAAAAGGACACTGGGTGTAATTCGTGCGAGATAGGATCACGCTGCGACAAGACTGCGCCCATGGCGACGTTGGATGCGTCGGTCTCTACCACAAAGGGAAGATCCAACTTAGGATGTTGAAGAACAGGAGCCGCAGTGAATTTTTCTTTCAGTTTCTGGAAGGCCTCACCAGCCTCATTTGTCCAAGCAAAGGTCTTATTTTTTCGTAGCAACGATGTGATGGGATGAACCAGCTGAGAAAAATCAGACACAAATCGTCGATAAAAGTTAGCGAACCCCAAAAAACTTTGGACTCCTTTAACTGATGTTGGAGCTGGCCAGGATAGAATTGCGTCAACCTTTCTGTTGTCCATTTTTACTCCTTCCGAAGACCATATGAATCCCAAAAATTCCACCTCTGGAACATGGAAGTGACATTTCTCCAGTTTTACATACAAGAAGTTTTCCTTGAGGATTTGGAGAACAGAAGTTACATGTTTGACATGTTCCCGGGGGTTGGCAGAAAAAATCAGGATGTCATCCACATATATCACAACACAGATATCCAGAAGCTCCCGAAAAATGTCATTCATGAATGACTGAAAGGCTGCTGGTGCGTTACATAACCCAAAGGGCATAACCTGATATTCGAAGAGTCCATAACGTGTGCGAAAGGCAGTCTTCCATTCATCTCCAGGTTTAATGCGAATGAGATGGTATGCCCCACGAAGGTCTAGCTTGGTGAAGATCCTGGCTCCTTTTACCTGGTCCAGCAACGTGGAAATCAGAGGCAAGGGGTATCGGTTCTTTATCGTGATTTGATTTAGGGCCCTGTAATCGATGCAGGTTCTCAGGTCTCCTTCCTTTTTGGGCACGAAGAACAAAGGCGATGCTGCTAGGGACTTGGATGGTCGAATAAATCCATTGGCTAAATACTGGTCCAGATACGTTTTCAAATGGAGGTTTTCCTTTTCAGTTAATGCATAAATTCGATGGCATGGAAGTTGGGCTCCTGGAACCAGGTCTATTTGGCAATCATAAGGTCTATGAGGGGGCAGGACTTCAGCTTGCTTCTCCTCCTGAAAAACATCCTGGAACCGTTGATATTCATAGGGCAATGACCCGATGAGACCCAACGTGACTTCTGGAGTGTTCGGCGGTAGTTTCTCTTCCTGAACATGTTCTGTCCCATTACAAGTTTCCTCACATTCTAAACCAAACACCACAGTTCTTGCACGCCAATCGATGACAGGATTATGTTTTTCTAGCCAAGGAATTCCTAGGATGATCTGGAATTGTGGCGCCTGAATAAGGTCAAAGGAAATCTCCTTGTGTCCCCCCTGGCAGAGCATTATGATATCGTTAGTGCGTTGAGTAACTGGACCTGACACAAGGGGAGTGCCATCTACTCCAGAAACATTTTCTGCTTCCAACTTATCAGTTAACGGGATGCCCAATCTGCTTGCCAGGTTTAAATCCATATAGTTGCCGATGGCCCCACAATCAATATAAGCGTTTAGCGTGAATTTTCTTGTAGGACAATCCTGACTGCATAGGATAACTGGAATCACAAAGTGTGAGGTCGCCGAAACCTTCTTCACGCTCGACAAGCTGACCTCTATGCTTGTCGGGCACTCAAGTTTTCCGGAGTTTGCTCCTTCTTTTCCTGACTAACACCGCCCAGGGGTTTTCGGGAAGGTTTCACAGGACAGTCCTTCAGGAAATGACCAGCCTTCCCGCAGTACAAGCAGAGCTGTTGCTGCCGCCTTTTTTCTCTCTCAGCTTGGGAGATAGGACCACGAATTACACCCAGTTGCATAGGTTCGGCATGGTTTTCTGACGACACCCTTCCAGAAGTTTCCTTGGGACGAACAAAATATGCCCGACTCTCTGGGCGACCTCGATCCATTCTTCGATCTTGAAGTCGGTGATCCAACTGGATGGTTAAGTCGATGAATTCGGCAATTCCTTCTGGTGGGTTCACCACTTGTGCTAGGACATCCTTCAGCTCACCCCGCAACCCACGGTAAAACAAGGTAGTTCTTTTCTCTGAAGGCCAATTGGTTTCTGCAACAAGTCTATTGAAAGTGGCCACATATGCTAGCAAATCTTGATTACCCTGTCGAAGTGACAACAATTCATTATCTAATGCTTGACCTTGGGTGTGGCGGGCAAAAAGTTTTTCTAGTTCACATTGGAAGTTTTGAAAGTTTCTCAACACCGGATCATCTCTATTGACAAGAGGAACTGCCCAGTCAGCAGCATACCCACCCAGGTAAGACAACACAAAGGCCACCTTAGACTGGTCTGTGGGAAACGTTCCCGGCCTGCATAAGAAATGTAGCCTGCATTGATTTAGAAACACAGCAAACTTTTTTGGGTCTCCAAAAAAGCGTTCTGGGGGGGCCAAGGGAATATTTCCTGGTACTACTACTTGGACAGGAACTGATGGTGCAATTGGGGCTGAAACTTGGGGGTGACCAGAAGGCAACGGAACCTGACCAGCTTGTGACTGCAATAATTGGCGGGCCAACTCCTCAGTCCTATCCCTGTTTACCACTAACTCTTTCCTCAGAGCATTAGTTTCGGAACGCGCTGCATGCACTTCCGCTCTCAATTCCCCCAACAATTGGGCCAACTGATCAACCTCAGGAGTTCCCATGATGTCCAGGCAGAGTATTTTTCAGTGGCTTCGCGTTCTGTAACGCTTACCTGGACTCTGCGGGGACACTCATGACGGAACTACCAAACTCAGTTCTTCTCAATTCGTGTAGCTTCCAATCCTCCCTTCAACCATATGAATGTGAGTTCCTAGGACAAACACAAAAGACTTCTAAGGATCTTGATTAGCGCTTCTATGGAGTTTAAACTAATTTCACACTCTAATACAACACTTCAGCGTTTCTAATTACCTTGGGAATTTATGTTGTTAGCTCTCCATCCTGCATCGGTGCAGGGGCGCGAGTTCTGAAGAGGGGAGATGATACTACTAAGGTGGCCAGGAAGGGAAATTTTCCTTAATGTTCAATAAACTGGAAAGGCACAGTGCACAAATAATCACACGATTGACAAGAGTGTGAAACCATGAACTGCACCGGACTGAAGTCGGACTGAAGTGACTGGAATAGGGCTGGGAAATCTGGAAGCACCTAAAATGTGAGGGGAATTTCTACGCCCAAGCATACATGGGCACCACAACCGGAAAACAATTCACCTCAGGAAACACTCCAACCCTTGGTAATAAGTAGAAAAGCATACGGCCACTTGCCATAAACGGCTCGTGGCAAATTCAAAAGAAAACAATAGGTGAGAACACCCGCCAAACTAAGATCCAAACTACGGAACACTCAGCAACTATGAATCGCCACCAAGCTCCATACGTTATGCGCAACAAGTGCTCAGTAAAGGATTCCAACGTAAAACTGAACTTCACAATATTATAGAAAATGTTGAATACTTCAGAAAATAAAAGCCAAAATACTTGCGAAGAATTTCTGACAGGAACTCTCGAAGTTAGGATGTCGTTCTGTGACTGGAAAAAAATGACAGGGCTAAAGGAGTGACCGGAACGAAGTCTGTGACGAGAGTTCCAAAACGACTGAGGAGGATTCTGTGACTGGAATTGTAGAAATTGCAGGAAACTAGGGAAACAGTAAGGGCTGAAAAGGGAACCAAATGACTGAAAGGGTAAACGTAACTAGTGGCGCTGGAACGTGATAGGACCTAAAGCTGGACAGCGGCAAGCGTTGACTGGATTCTTCCGAACGCGAAGCAGGGAATGCTCGAGGGGAGGGGCTTAAATAGGAGGAGAGAGAAAACAACTAGACCTACACTGTGCATTCTACCCGCATAAACCAGGCAGCCCTGTTGAATGCTCGAGGGGAGGGGCTTAAATAGGAGGAGAGAGAAAACAACTAGACCTACACTGTGCATTCTACCCGCATAAACCAGGCAGCCCTGTTGAGTGTCGGGAAGTACTGCCCATACCTAACACTGACCTGAGTTGTTTTTTCTTAACATCCACGAATGGTAGATTGAAGACCAATTCTTTTTGGAAGCATTTGTGGGAACTTTTGCTGTGATCATGACACATTCTCTCAGTGATGCTAGATGCCGCCTAGTCCCCCAGCATTCTCCTCCCAGGACTTGCATTCTCTCAGTGATGCTGGATGCTGCCTAGTCCCCAGGCATCCTCCACCCAGGACCTGCATTCCATCAGTGATGCTAGACGGCACCTAGTCCCCAGGCATCCTCCACTCCGGACCTGCATTCTCTCAGTGATGCTAGAGGCCACCTAGTCCACAGGCATCCTCCTCCAGGACCTGCATTCTCTCATTGATGCTAGAGGCCGCCTAGTCCCCAGGCATCCTCCTCCCAGCACCTGCATTCTCTCAGTGATGCTAGATGCCGCCCAGTCCACCGGCATCCTCCTCCCAGGACCTGCATTCTCTCAGTGATGCTGGATGCCACCTAGTCCCCAGGCATCCTCCACCCAGGACCTGCATTCTCTCAGTGATGCTAGATGCCGCCTAGTCCCGAGGCATCCTCCACCCAGGACCTGTATTCTCTCAGTGATGCTAGATGCCGCCTAGTCCCGAGGCATCCTCCACCCAGGGCCTGCATTCTCTCAGTGATGCTAGATGCCGCCTAGTCCCGAGGCATACTCCACCCAGGACCTGCATTCTCTTAGTGATGCTAGATGCTGCCTAGTCCCCAGGCATCCTCCACCCAGGACCCACATTCTCTCAGTGATGCTGGATGCTGCCTAGTCCCCAGGCATCCTCCTCCCAGGACCCACATTCTCTCAGGGATGCTGGATCTCACCTAGTCCCGAGGCATCCCCCACCCAGGACCTGCATTCTCTCATTGATGCCAGATGCCGCCTAGTCCCCCGGCATCCTCCACCCAGGACCTTCATTCTCTCAGTGATGCTGGATGCTGCCTAGTGTCCAGGCATCCTCCACCCAGGACCTGCATTCTCTTAGTGATGCTAGATGCCGCCTAGTCCCCAGGCATCCTCCACCCAGGACCCACATTCTCTCAGTGATGCTAGATGCCGCCTAGTCCCCAGGCATCCTCCTCCCAGGACCCACATTCTCTCAGTGATGCTGGATGCCGCCTAGTCCCAAGGCATCCTCCACCCAGGACCCGCATTCTCTCATTGATGCTAGATGCCGCCTAGTCCCCCGGGATCCTCCACCCAGGACCTTCATTCTCTCAGTGATGCTGGATGCCGCCTAGTGTCCAGGCATCCTCCACCCAGGACCTGCATTCTCTCAGTGATGCTAGATGCCGCCTAGTCCCTAGGCATCCTCCACCCAGGACCTGCATTCTCTCAGTGATGCTGGATGCCGCCTAGTCCCCAGGTATCCTCCACCCAGCACATGCATGCTCTCAGTGATACTTGATGCCGCCTAGTCCCCAGGCATACTCCTCCCAGGACCTGCATTCTCTTAGTGATGCTGGGTGCCGCCTAGCCACCAGGCATCCTCCACCCAGGACCTGCATTCTCTTAGTGATGCTGGATGCCGCCTAGTCCCGAGGCATCCTCCACCCAGGACCTGCATTCTCTTAGTGATGCTGGATGCCGCCTAGTCCCGAGGCATCCTCCACCCAGGACCTGCATACCTGCATTCTCTCAGTAATGCTACATGCGCCTAGTCCCCAGGCATCCTCCACCCAGGACCTGCATTCTCTCAGTGATGCTAGATGCCGCCTAGTCCCCAGGTATCCTACACCCAGGACCTGCATTCTCTCAGTGATGCTAGATGCTGCCTAGTCTCAAGGCATCCTCCACCCAGGACCTGCATTCTCTCAGTGATGCTAGATGCCACCTAGTCCTGAGGCATCCTCCACCCAGGACCTGCATTCTCTTAGTGATGCTAGATGCCACCTAGTCCCCAGGCATCCTCCACCCAGGACCTGCATTCTCTCAGTGATGCTAGATGCCGCCTAGTCCCAAGGCATCCTCCACCCAGGACCCACATTCTCTAAGTGATGCTGGATGCTGCCTAGTCCCCAGGCATCCTCCTCCCAGGACCCACATTCTCTCAGTGATGCTGGATGCCGCCTAGTCCCAAGGCATCCTCCACCCAGGACCTGCATTCTCTCATTGATGCTAGATGCCGCCTAGTCCCCCGGAATCCTCCACCCAGGACCTGCATTCTCTCAGTGATGCTAGATGCCGCCTAGTCCCCAGGCATCCTCCACCCAGGACCTGCATTCTCTCAGTGATGCTAGATGCCGCCTAGTCCCCAGACATCCTCCACCCAGGACCTGCATTCTCTCAGTGATGCTGGGTGCCGCCTTGTTCCCAGGCATCCTCCACCCAGGACCTGCATTCTCTGTGATGCTAGATGTGTCTAGTCCCCAGGCATCCTCCACCCAGGACCTGCCTTCTCTCAGTGATGCTAGATGCCGCCTAGTCCCCAGGCATCCTCCACCCAGGACCTGCATTCTCTCAGTGATGCTAGATGCCGCCTAGTCCCCCAGCATCCTCCTCCCAGGACTTGCATTCTCTCAGTGATGCTGGATGCTGCCTAGTCCCCAGGCATCCTCCACCCAGGACCTGCATTCCATCAGTGATGCTAGACGCCACCTAGTCCCCAGGCATCCTCCACTCCGGACCTGCATTCTCTCAGTGATGCTAGAGGCCACCTAGTCCGCAGGCATCCTCCTCCAGGACCTGCATTCTCTCATTGATGCTAGAGGCCCCCTAGTCCCCAGGCATCCTCCTCCCAGGACCTGCATTCTCTCAGTGATGCTAGATGCCGCCCAGTCCACCGGCATCCTCCTCCCAGGACCTGCATTCTCTCAGTGATGCTGGATGCCACCCAGTCCCCAGGCATCCTCCTCCCAGGACCCGCATTCTCTCAGTGATACTGGATGCCGCCTAGTGTCCAGGCATCCTCCACCCAGGACCTGCATTCTCTCAGTGATGCTAGATGCCGCCTAGTCCCCAGGCATCCTCCACCCAGGACCTGCACTCTCTCAGTGATGCTGGATGCCGCCTAGTCCCCAGGCATCCTCCACCCAGGACATGCATTCTCTCAGTGATACTTGATGCCGCCTAGTCCCCAGGCATACTCCTCCCAGGACCTGCATTCTCTTAGTGATGCTGGATGCCGCCTAGTCCCCAGGCATCCTCCACCCAGGACCTGCATTCTCTGTGATGCTGGACGCCGCCTAGTCCACCGGCATCCTCCTCCCAGGACCCACATTCTCTCAGTAATGCTGGATGCTGCCTAGTCCCCAGGCATCCTTCACCCAGGTCCTACATTAATTATCTCAGTGTTTCTGGATGCCGCCAAGTCTGCAGGCATCCTCCTCTCAGTGCCCACATTCTCTCAGTGATGCTGGTTGCTGCCTAGAACCCCGGCATTCTCCTCCCAGGACCCACATTCTCTCAGTGATGCTGGATGTTGTTTAGTGCGCAAGCGTCCTCCACCCAGGACTTGCATTCTCTCAGTGATGCTGGAGGCTCCCTATTCCCCAGGTATCCTCCACCCAGGGCCCACGTTCTCTCAGTAATGCTGGATGCCGCCTTGTCCTAGGCATCATCCACTCAGGACCCACATTCTCTGTGATTCTGGATGAGGGGAATGGGAGTGGGACACCAGATGGCGAGACACGGTATCCTCTTCCCTGTAACCCCTTTAACCCTTTAGGATACTTAGGAATTCAACCCTCCCTGCCCCCCAACAACACAAAAACTTTCTCACGGACAGCTTGTTATGAGAGAAAATGGACTAACACCCGAGCCGTATACCTGTCATGTCCCAATACGATAGTCAGGCAGGGTCAGGCAATTACTGACCATCACACACACCTGACTTCCATTACATTTTCCCAAACAGATAAAAGGCGGAGCACGAGAGCACATTCCGAGCGAGGCAAAGCACACAAGGAAGCACCAGTTCCAAGATGGCTTTTTAATATGAGGCGAAAGATGGCAAAACATAAGGGGATCGCAAGGAGGGAAGTGCCCTTGACCTTTTTGACGAGGAACTGTTAATTTCATGAAACCTCGAGAATAGAAGGCGTAAGACCAGGAAACCAGGCTGAAGAACCTTGCAGTGTGTGTCGGAGGTACCCGAGGTTCTCCCGTGCAGGTAATCATGGTGGGGAGAATCGCCTGCTGCCGTGGTACTGTCTTTGGCTCCTACAACAAAGCAGCGCCAGTAAAATCAACAAAGCCGGTGAGTTGGGGAGGCCGATAACAGACCGGTCTGTGTTGAAGCTAAAGTTGCAAGCAGCATCATTGTATGGTGAACGCTGAAGTGAACAGTGTATGAAGCGCATGTGATAACCAACGCGAGTAAAATTGGGAAACAGATGAGTTATTGAACCCTGAAACCAAGATACAATATCTTAGACAGAGTGGTCCGGCACAGCATGCATGCTCATTCGAAGGTCTCTGTAAGGTATCCAACTGAGAGTTGGCAAAAGCAAAAGAGTGACAAAGGTTTGTGAATCGAAGTGGTCCTGCAACGGGTCAAGCGAAATCCTGTGCACAATCGAAAGTCTTCGATGTTAATAGAGTAAAGAAAGTTGATGATAAAGTAGGTAAAGTTGGTACAAGCCGAAACGAGGGAGATCAACTGAGAGCTTTTGGATAAAGCAAGTTTGTGTTAAAGTAAATTGAATTGGTCTGAGTCCGGCAGAGGGAGAGTAATTGAACATTGTGTTGAAACGGATCTCAGCCTGGCAGAGGGGGATCCAGGATCAGATCCGGGGTGAACCGTGAATCACCCGAGAAACTGGATACATGAAAATCCTACGAGCATTGTGTTAAAGGGGATCCGAGGTGAATAATGAATCACCTGAGAAATTGAGTGCGTGTGAAATCCTGAGAGGAAAATAACGTATTGTTTGTTTGTCGCATCAGGCCCTCTGAAAGAAGAGACTTTGAAAGGCAAAGAGACTTGGGCACGGAAGGCCCTGATGCTAATGTTTGACCTGCACCCTCATGGTAGAGAAGCAGGAGACTGTGCTAAACTCGAGTGCATCGCCTTGTCCTGTGTTGAAAATGTGGGCAAGGAAGGCCAACGGCCTGAATATCCTGACTTTCCATTTATTGGACACTTCTTTCTTTTACATAACATTGTTTCCCACACTATCTGTAATTAGAGGTAAGGATTGGCAAACATTTTATTTTAGTATAGGCCTTTTTATTTTGACAGGTCACCAATAGGACTGCGTTACTATTATTTGATGGTCGTTGCTTGCTCCCATCTTTAGATTTAGGATTAGATCGGTGTTTTTCAACCCTTTGTTTAAAGTTCAATAAACACGTTTGAACTGTGGTCACTTGTGCCTGTCGTACTTTTGATACCATGCCTTCCTTACAGAATCCTCAGAACTTCCACTTCCAGGACCCCACAGTAGGAAACAAGAGAACCTTCACATCCATGACCCTATACTAGGAATCCTGGGAACCTCCATATCCATGAGCCTACACTAGGAATCCTGAGAGCCTTCACATCCATGACCCTACCCTAGGAATCCTGGGAATCTCACCATCCATGACCCTACGCTAGGAATCCTGGGAACCTCACCATCCATGACCCTACCCTAGGAATCCTGGGAACCTCACCATCCATGAGCCTACACTAGGAATCCTGAGAGCCTTCACATCCATGACCCTACACTAGGAATCCTGAGAGCCTTCACATCCATTACCCTACACTAGGATTCCTAGGAACCTCCACATTCATAGCCCTACCCTAGGAATCCTGGGAACCTCCATATCCATGACCCTCCACTAGGAATCCTGAGAGCTTTCACATCCATTACCCTACACTAGGATTCCTAGGAACCTCCACATTCATAGCCCTACCCTAGGAATCCTGGGAAACCTCCACATCCATGACCCTTGACTAGGAATCCTGTGAAACCTCCACATCCATGACCCTACACTAGGAATCCTGGGAACCTCCATATCCACGACCCTACACTAGGAATCCTGAGAGCCTTCACATCCAAGACCCTACATAGGAATCCTAGGAACCTCCACATTCATAGCCCTACACTAGGAATCCTGTGAGACCTCCACACCCATGACCCTACACTAGGAATCCTGGGAACCTCCATATGCATGACCCTCCACTAAGAATCCTGAGAGCCTTCACATCCATGACCCTACACTAGGAATCCTAGGAACCTCCACATTCATAGCCCTACACTAGGAATCCTGTGAGACCTCCACATCCCTACACTAGGAATCCTGGAAACCTCCATATCCATGACCCTCCACTAGGAATCCTGAGAGCCTTCACATCCATGACCCTACACTAGGAATCCTAGGAACCTCCACATTCATAGGCCTACACTAGGAATCCTGTGAGACCTCCACATCCATGACCCTACACTAGGAATCCTGGAAACCTCTATATCCATGACCCTCCACTAGGAATCCTGAGAGCCTTCACATCCATGACCCTACACTAGGAATCCTAGGAACCTCCACATTCATAGCCCTACACTAGCAATCCTGTGAGACCTCCAGATCCATGACCCTACACTAGGAATCCTGGGAACCTCCATATCCACGACCCTCCACTAGGAATCCTGAGAGCCTTCACATCCATGACCCTACACTAGGAATCCTAGGAACCTCCACATTCATAGCCCTACACTAGGAATCCTGTGAGATTGCCACATCATGACCCTACACTAGGAATCCTGGGAACCTCCATATCCATGACCCTCCACTAGGAATCCTGAGAGCCTTCACATCCATGACCCTACACTGGGAATCCTAGGAACCTCCGCATTCATAGCCCTACCCTAGGAATCCTGGGAAACCTCAACATCCATGACCCTTGACTAGGAATCCTGTGAAACCTCCACATCCATGACCCTACACTAGGAATCCTGGGAACCTCCATATCCACGACCCTACAATAGGACTCCTGAGAGCCTTCACATCCATGACCCTACACTAGGAATCCTAGGAACCTCCACATTCATAGCCCTACACTAAGAATCCTGTGAGACCTCCACATCCATGACACTACATTAGGAATCCTGGGAACCTCCATATCCATGACCCTTGACTAGGAATCCTGGTAACCTCCACATCCCTAGACTAGGAATCCTGGGAACCTCAACATCCATGACCCTACACTAGAAATCCTGGGAAACCTCCACAACCTTACACTAGGAATCCTGGGAAACCTCCACATCCATGACCCTACACTAGAAATCCATCTTTGATTATGTAATAATGTTACTTATGACTTTATGTTTCTATCTTGAATTAAGCCTGGATTTGAAAAAGGCAAGAGTATTGCCGAAACACGGGTCATCCATGGGCATCTTGCATTGAATTCACAGGATTGTTTGCACAATTAAAAACAATCTTTGATTTGCCCGGATCTGATTGTGGCGCAAGTTTATGTCGAGGGCTTGACATTTGAATCCTAGACTAGTAATCCTGGGAACCTCAACATCCATGACCCTACCCTAGGAATCCTGGGAACCTCACCATCCATGACCCTACCCTAGGAATCCTGGGAACCTCCACATTCATAGCCCTACACTAGGAATCCTGAGAGCCTTCACATCCATAGCCCTATACTAGGATTCCTGGCAACCATCACATCCATAACCCTACACTAGGAATCCGAGGAATCTCCACATCCATAGCCCTACACAAGGATTTCTGGGAACCTCCACATCCCTACACTAGGAATCCTGGAAATCTGAACATCCATGATCCTATACTAGGAATATTGGGAACCTCCACATCCATAGCCCTACACTAGTAATCCTTGGAACCTCCACATCCATAGCCCTACACAAGGAATTCTGGGAAACCTCCACATCCATGACACTACACTAGTAATCCTTGGAACCTCCACATCCATAGCCCTATACAAGGAATTCTGGGAACCTCCACATCTATGAACCTATACTAGGAATCCTGGCAGCCTCCACATCCATGACCCTACACTAGAAATCCTGGAAAACCTCCACATCCCTACACTAGGAATCTTGGGAAACCTCAACATCCATGACCCTACACTAGGAATCCGAGCAACCTCCATATCCATAGCCCTACACAAGGAATTCTGGGAACCTCCACATCCCTACACTAGGAATTTTGGGAACCTGAACCTCCATGACCCTATACTAGGAATCTTGGGAACCTCCACATCCATGACCCTACACTAGTAATCCTTGGAACCTCCACATCCATAGCCCGACCCTAGGAATCCTGGCAAACCTCCACATCCACGACCCGCCATTAGGTATCCTTGGACCTCAACATCCATGACCCTACCCTAAAAATCCTGGGAAACCTCCATACCCACGGCCCTACCCTAGGAATCCTGGGAACCTCAAAATCCATAAGTGTACACTAGGAATCTAGGAACCTCAACATCCACGACCCGCCATTAGGAATCCTGGGAACCTCAACATCCATGATCATACACTAGGAATCCTGGGAACCTCAACATCCATGACCCTACACTAGGAATCTAGGAACCTCAACATCCATGACCCTACACTAGGAATCTAGGAACCTCAACATCCACGACCCGCCATTAGGAATCCTGGGAACCTCAACATCCATGATCATACACTAGGAATCCTGGGAACCTCAACATCCATGACCCTACACTAGGAATCCTGGGAAACCTCCTGACCGTGACCTTGTGAAGGAAAGGCTCTACTCTTCCAAGCAAGCGCAGGACATTACACTGTACTGCAGGATCTGCGTTTGATGCATTGCCAGACGATCACTGGTAGGACCAGTTGTCCCTTTAAACCAGGCCTCTGCAGCCTTCAGCTCTCCAGATGTGTTAGACAACAACTCCCATGGTCCCTGTCCACTGACTAGGCTGGCTAGGGTTGATGGGAGTTGTAGTCCAAACCATCTGGCGAGCCAAAAGTTTGCAGACTCCTGCTTTACACCATAGATTATGGATCTAGTGTGTATTTATTATTTATTTATTGCATTTTTTATAGCCCCTTTATCCAAGGTGCTGAACATAGTAATTAAAACAGTACAATAAAAAGTTCACAAAATTTGATGGAGGCAAATAATGAAACGTGTACTTTAGTTAACAAAGGCAAAATCCCATAGATATTATTTCAAGCGCTTCTGACACACGTTTAGGGTGGTACCAGCACAGAGTTTTCAGGGTAAATTATTCCACATTTTTGGTGCCAGTAACTAAAAAGAACAAAACTATGAAGAAGCACAAAGAGTGCGATGTGTAGTTCCCCCAAATTACTTAGAGTAACGTAATTGTGTAGAGGGATGATATACGTTTGAGGGAGAAAGTCAATTGACACATTTGAAAAGAATACATTGATAATGAAATTTAAATGTTAGAGGAATAGGCAGGCACTGTAGACATACTAGATAAGGAGTAATATGATCCAAATAACTTAATTTAAAAAGGATCCAGACTGCAGTGTATAGAATTGATTATAGCGCAAGAATAGAATACTCAGGGAGTCCAGCATAAAGAGAACAGCAGTAGCTTAGACAAGACAATACCGAGGATTGAAGTAGTAGCTTGTGTGATGAATCGAGGCAATTCATCCCTTCTCCCCAAGGGGAAGCCCCTTTCTGTGAGGCTAGGGAGGTGAGCCTGCTTCACAGTACTCTCCCTTGAGGGTAGCGGCAAGAGTGACCTTACTGGGACAGACTCCCCCTTTGGGGAGAAGGACTCCCACACTCCCTCAGGCCGGACATACCATAGCCCACATGAGATGCTTTGAAACACAAGTGAATATGGACTATCAGGACTGCGACGAAGAAACTACAAAGAAATATTGTTATCCTGGAAGTCTATTTCCATTTAAATTAAAACATCCCCTGCACTAGGATGACTTTATTAGGTCTGGATATTAAGACCAGGGGAGAGAGAGAGACCAGAGAAGAACATGAGACCAATGAGGAGAGAGAAACCAGATGAGAAAGAGACGATGGCCAAGACAGGCTGTGGGAGGTCCCAAGCAGCAAAACGCTGGAGGAGAATGGGACACCACAAGTTTCCAACTCGCCTGCAAATTGTATTTGAGACGCCAAAGGCATGGCAAACCCATAGCCCGAGAAACCTAATGGGCAAGAGCAGAAACCCAAACAAAGGTGGCAGCAACACCACAGAAAGGAACTTGTGGTGGTCCAAAGGTTCAACAAATGTTGGCAATACCATCGACGACAGAGAGACCAAGTGTGTCCGTGAAGCCCTTTCGGACACTGGAAAGAGATGCAAGAGAGAGCAAGAATGAGGATGCAAACGTCGGGGGGAAGATGGCGCCCCAGAATCACAAAGAGCGAGCGGAATCCCAAGATGGAAACCTTCCGAAAACATCCTGAGTGAAGAGGGAAGGTAACTGGGACGCCGTGAGGTACGGGGATGAAAGGGGGAATCATTATAGTACTGAGCTCACTTGTCACATTACTAAGTATGACCAAGAGTTAACTTCAAAGTCAAGAGAAAATAAGTGTGAAGAAAGAGACAATCTTTATAGTACTGAGCTAACTCGTCAGTGCAGAAAATGGAAAGAGTTAACTTCCAAGACAAAAGATATAATACACATGAAGAGCGAGAGAATAGTTATCACATTGTGTTAACTCACCACAGTGCTAAATATGAAATGGAGGCAACTTTGAAACCTGAGAGATATCAAGATTGTGGAGTAAAACAGAAGCCTGTTCAGGCACAGTTAGATGGTTACAGTGAAAGAAGTAACAGAAAGTTAACTTGTAAACCAAGTAGATACAAAGTACATGAATAAAGAGAAAAGTACAAAGAGAGGTTGGACATTAAGAAATAGAATCAATGTCAAGGAATACCCAGGGAAAGGGGGAAAGATTAAGTGTAATCCTTTACAATAACATTATAGTGGTTAAGAGAAAAAGTGATACAATCCTGACATTAAAGCCAAAAGTCAGATATCCAACTTTTAATTAAAAAAGAGGGAACTAAAGAGAATCCAAGACAAAGAGGGAACGTTCAGAAACCACTTGTGGAATTGAAGCGGTTGAGACGAGCAGTCAAAAGAGACTATTTACGGATCAGATATTAAAAACTGGTACTAGGAGTACCTCAGGAGAAAGAAGTCATTCTCCTGCTTTAGGTTGGTTTCTCTTATGATTCTACGTGATTTCATAGAGCAGATTTGGTCGAATTCAAATCCATCTAATTCTTTTCTTTTTTTAAGCCATTTTGCTGCAAATATATTCGGGTAGTCTCCCGCTGCAACTCTCCTTTGCCCCCCCATAATTATTTCCCTTATCCACCCCCAACGATATATCTGCAGCCAAATTCGGCTGAAAAGATTTGATGGATTTGGCCTTGACCAAATCTCCTGAGATGAAATCTCCCTATCCCTCTCTTAGTGGTAGGGTCAGTGAGGGTAGTTTTGGACAGTGCACTTGTTTTCCTTGGACATTCATAACTGACACACTAGCACCTTAATTAGTAATGTAGGTAGGGATCACCCATTGATTAGGGAGAGTTAGGCGCTCAATTTTTTTTTCTAATAAATAAGAGTTTGCAATGTCCTCAAAGAGTCTCTGTCCTTCTGACTCACCACACTTGGTAGATGAAAACGTCACTAAATGTCATATCTTGCGATTATTCAAAAGTTGGGATCTACAAGTACCAATAAGATTTGTTCTTGAAAAGAAAGAGCAGAATCAAAATAAAGCCTACATTTATAACCGAGTTGTTAGGAACTAGATGAAGAGGCGGAATTGAATCGATTGGGCGGATGACAACCAAGGGTGATGCTGGAAAAAAATAGGATTTCATTTTTTGGGGATTTAATTGTAAATAGAAGGATGTCGTCCATGATTCGATGGCAGTTAAACATTTGGTAAGTTGTTACTGTAAGGTATCCGAGAAGTTAGAAAAGGATAGAACGAGTTGAGTGTCATCTGCATAAAAATGTGCTTGAAAACCAATGGTAGATATTAAGGAGGGGTATCTTAAAGTGAGAATAAAATGGGACCCAATACATAACCCTTAGGAACGTCAAATGGAATAGAATGAATCTGTGGCATAGAGCCCTGCCAGGATACTGATAGAGATCGATTTTGAAGGTAAGATGTAAACCGTGATAGAAACGTAGCAGGGATACAGAGTGAAGATAACGAAGAGATAAGTGTCGTGTGATCAAGGTTATCAAATGTGGCAGATAAGTCTAGTAGTACAAGATGCGCTATGATGACGTGCATATAGAATGTAATTAGATTAATAGAACTTTTGAGGAAGTCCAGTGATGTGGGACACGAAGATAAGTACACGGCTTTGGTGAAATCCACATTTGATCTGGTTAATTGGTGTCTCACTTGGGACTGTGAATATCACGTCCTGGAGAAAACATTCACCAGTAAACTGGAAAAATAGGATTGGTCTGCGAACTACGATTATATGTCTAATCTGAAGTCTTATAATGCTATAGCAGAGGTAACCCATACATTTATGTCACACCAGAGATACTTAACATTGTGCACTGTGCCCATATTGCACAGATGTATTCTGCTTCTGCGTACAAATAGGTTTCCAGTGCTGACTGTTATAGGTCCCGAAGTCAGAACGATTCTTTCTATTGTGTAGATTCCCGGCAGTGGATGAAACAGAAAGACATGTATTGACAGAGTGTTGGGAAAAGGGGGCGTTATATAGGTCTGTTCTAGAAGGTCTCGTTAACCACTATGATAGCATTAAGGATGATAGTTTTGGGCTATACTGCTTGAACACTGCGAATAAAGCGCAGCCTATTGACTTACATCGCATCTGGAAACAGATAGATGTATTGTTGATGAATTAGTAAAATAATATTAAGAACTCATTACAGCAATGATCCAAAATACTGTGCAGCATAAACTTGAATTAGCAAAGTGTAAGAAAAACATGTTTTAGGGATATCCTTCTATTTTAATTGTGTCTTAGGAGACATAACTAATATTGTCTATAATGTATAGATATTATAAGGACTTATGATTTATACTGTCAGTCATCGCGCATTGTGTTCTTAATGATGTATTGTTTTACATATCTGTTAAGAAATGCATTTTTATGTGTGTAAAGTTGTAATATGAACTTGTCACATTAATAAAATCCTAATACTTAGATACTGCCAGGAGGAAAGTTCTGTTGAGTGACCGGGGCAAAAGCCTGATTGAAAAGAAGAGAGAAGATTATGTAGGTTAAGATATGAAATTAAATGGGAATGAGCAAGTCTTTCTAAGAATCTTGAAAGAAAAGGCAACGCAGATATTGGGCGATAGGAGGGTTAGATTTGTCAAAATTAGATTTGTTTCGGAAAGTTTAGGCAATTGTATGTTTAAAGCATGATGGAAATGTACCTAAGGGTACATGCTCAGATTACAACGTGTACAATATCAAGTTCTGAGGCGGGTGGAAATCAGAGAAAGGGACTTGTGCAGAGAATCCTGTTTCTTGTCAATGTTATTGACATTTGATATCTGCAGTCTGTTGACAAAAGCCCATCAATCTTCTCTTTCAGGTGCATGAGGCACTGTCCAGGATCCCAGGTCTGACCGTGCTGGTTATCGCTCACCGACTCAAGACGGTGGAGAAGGCAGATTGGATCATCGTACTGGACAAGGGTCAGGTGGTGGAGGAAGGGGTTCACCGGGAGCTGCTGAAGAAAGAGGGGCTCTACCACCGGCTTGTCCAGAAGTGCTTCTCAGAGAATGGGACAAATGGTCAGGACTGATGTGAGCCCCCAAACATACACATGAATTGACTCTTGTGTGAGCGCACAGCAGCTAATAGGGTGCACCTAAAGACTAAATGGTGAGAGTCTCCAAATCCTTCATCGTTTTTGCTCTCACAGCATTTCAGTGCTCTCTCTCCCACAGAGCAACAGTGTAAGGTAGCCGTAATGCTTCTTAGCCAGTAAGATAGCCCCGTGAGTTAGGTGCTCGCCTAGACACCCGAGACAGGACACAGGTTTAAAACCCAGCAGGGCCGGCTCTGCACTTCAACCTTCCAAGATCAAAAATTGAGGACAATTAAATGAAGTTAATATCTATTTTCACAGCAATTCCAAGCAGCAGAAATCCAGCATGTACTGTTGTAGTAATAATAACAATGCTATTTGGTATTTTATATAGCGCCGCATACCTGAAAGTCCAGTTTCAGAGCACTTGGTAACAGGTTTTACTAATTACCATCATTATTACCCATGGCTGTGGTATTCATGTTTCTTCTTCCCACTACCATGAGTTGCCTCTAGATGTCCATGTCACACACCAAGTGCATGCTGGGAATGGTAGTATTGTTTCTTCAAGATTTAGTGAATAGATTACATTTTGTGAGATTTCCAGCTGGTACCCCATTTGCTTTTTCGACCCTGGTGTCACTGCCCAGCTGTGCATTTCAAGAGTACAGATGGGGCCCTAACACCCCCCTGCAATGGTTCCTTGACTTTGGAAAGCCCTGCCACACCGCCATTTTGAAAGCATGTACAAAGTGCAACTCCTGCCGCAACGTCACCTTCTTCCCTCCTGTAAATTTCTTTCAAAGTGAAGTTTGAACTAGAAGACCTCCCGCCGGACCCCTTGGACATGTCGAAGAGTCCCCTTAATATATCACTCTGCTGCCGCATTCCACTTGAGGGGTTGTTCCATTCCTTTAGCTCGGCCCTATCCTCTCTGCAGTTCAGATGAGATCCTGGTCTTTTATATTTTAGAATATATATAATTCATTGATATTTTTGAGAGTTTGTTTGCGAAGAAATCGAAGAAAAATCCTTGTTTGTATGCAGGTAAAATGGAACCAGAGCGGAAAGTGCACCTCTTGTCCCCGCCAGGGTGGGACTGGGACAAGAAATAGGACCGGACACCCAAAAAAAAGTGGCCCTCAAACCATCACCCGTGAATCGCGTCAATTCACGACTTTATAGAAAACGCTACTTATGGAGGGTTCATGCGTCTGTTGCATGTTATATTTTGTGTAAACGCTTGAGAAAGTGATAGCATTCCTTTTGTTCTTCATCACATGGCTAAACACTTATTTTGCAGAACCAGACTCAAGGCATGTCTACTCATTGCCACCAGTAATGAAAGAGTTGCATTTAATAAGCAGTACAGCCAAATGATGACACCAGAAAGTACCTGGCCACTTGCATTTATGCTCAAATATTACATTACAACACAACTCAGCGAGCGGGAATCTGCTTGATATGCTCATGTGCTGTCAGTGCTGACAGCATCTACACAGATGATGCTACATGCCCAGTCATCAGCACAATAGCCTCATATGTCCATGCAGCGCGACCATGCGCCCAGGTATTGCCACCCAATGGTCAGCTGATAATACCACATTTCAAGTAATGGCCTCATGTGTCCAGTTACTCCGGAAATCGACCAGGCGGTGCCATTTCATACCCAGGCTCTCGCATTGAGGGGCTGCTGGAGAGGGGCATGTCAGCAGTTGTAGGAGAGATCCCAGGGGGTTCATAGGCAAAAGCTTGGGGGGGTGGTTGCAGACACCTGCCTTCTCCAGAGGGATCATTGCAATGGTAGCTCTGTCTTGTTCTGCTTTTTGCCACGGTGTAAAAGGTACTTGCTACTTTTCACATCTCTGGTGAAACTGCATAGGGCGAGTGTCAGAAAGGTTTAAGGAAGGATGGAGTGACTCTGGCATCAGCTGCCAGGCTAGCAGCACTGAAAGTTGGCCTGTCTGATGGGGAAGCCGCCATGTCTCTCATTGCCTCACCATTGAATGAGCGGATAGAGACCGCAAGGTCTCTCTGTAGGAACCAACAATGAAGACCGCGTTGAAGTCCAGTGTTTCAGGCGGCCCAGGAGCTGTCGGGGATGGCGTATTGTCAAAGCATGCACCTTGGCCCCAAAATAGTCCCCTGACACAGTACAGGCTGAAAGTACCACTATAGAGGACGTCATTGAGCGCCATTGTATGGTTTTGTGTTGCGCAGGCTGTAAAGGACACACAGTTATAACAATTAACCCTCCTGCTGGGCCTGGACAATACCCGTAAGACGCTATAGAATAGTGTTATCCTGCACTGGTCACGGAATGACTGCGAGCCAAAACTAAATTTAAGGTAATAATTAAGAGAAGGCCTCAGGTCCTTGCCCCTCCTGTGGATGTGAAGATATCTGTGTGTGAGGGTCAGGAAAGCTGGAATAAGTTGACTGGTGACTGATCAAGGAGTGCATAATAAATGTTTAGATTTTAATATGCCACTCGCCTATTCCCAAGCACGTGGTATTTTAAGATATTAAAAATGTATTTTGACGTGAATACAAAAGACAGCTTTGCTCACTTTCTTCCAGTGAGCGGATCTCTTCCGGAGCATGGGGACTTGGTGCGCTGCATCTGTGGCTTACCTCGGGTTGGGGGCTGGGGCATCCTTTGCAGACTCGGCGGCGTGCGGCGGAGAGCAGCTTAGAGTGAGTAATACCCTGCCACTCCCAGTGATTTGTATCACTGACGGCTGCTGGCGCCATGGTGTCGCGACAGTTGGCTGCCGGCCCGCCGCATTCATCAAAGAAAGGTAACACTTCGGTGTTACCTTTCACTGCATCCTCGGCGGGCCAGCGGGGCCGCAAAGGATCTGTGTCTGGCGAGGCCCTTGGGGCCGGTTCCTGAAGCCCAGGCGTGGGCCAGAGTCCCACCCAGGTGTAGGCTTCAAGAACCAACCCCCACCGCCTCATCATGATTTCAGCCCGGCCACGGGCAAATCCGACCCTGGTCCCCGCCTCACTGATACAAAGCAGTCAAGGCCAGGGATGTGTCTGTTGCTACAGAGTTCACAGAGGGATTCTTAGCTTTACTTCACATTGAATCTTCTCGTAACATTTTTGTAATTTATTTATATGTGTGGTAACATTGAAATTGTATGCAGGTGTTGATGCCCTGGGAAGCTGGGGTTGGGTGCTCTGTTCTAGCATTCAGGGGAACCATGTGGTTTCTGGCCCTCAGCTCTTTTTTCATAGGTGTCGGGGTGCAGGTGCATTCTGGGTGTTTCCTGAAGGCTCCCACTTCACTCTTTGCCTTCCTCGTAACCCAAAGCATGCAGTTTGAGGTAATTCTTGACTGACTGGGCTGTCCTGGCCCCCAGCTGCCACACTCGACAGTCGCAGCTCCCAGTCTCCACTTCCTCTCGGGATTCTGGTGGGAACGCGGGCCTTGTGACAGCCACAGCTCCCAGTGTCCACTTCCTCTCGGGATTCTGGTGGGAACGCGGGCCTTGCGATAGCCACAGCTCCCAGTCTCCACTTCCTCTCGGGATTCTAGGGGGAACACGGGTCTTGCGACAGCCACAGCTCCCAGTCTCCACTCCCACTCGGGATTCTGGCGGGAGAGCGCACTCTGGGCAATCTTGCAGGTCCAGGAGGAGGGGACGAAAAAGTGCAAAGTTGCAAGATGTAAACTGTAACCCTGTAAATAGCGCTTTGCTGATGGAAATAAAACAGTGATTTCTTTTATGGCTACGTGTGTGTGTCTTTTTACATGTACTGATTAGAGCTCTCCTGGAACAAGCACGTGCCGCGTTCACCAGACGGATGTGCTTTGAAATAAGCTCGATAGTGTGGGACTTGAAAGTGTGAGTCCCCCAAAATGCAATCAAAACTCCCCAATGAGCGTCAATAATGGACACACCCCAGGAGGGAATGAGACCAAGACCAAGTGCGGTTGACTGTAAAGTGTATCTAAATCCAAAATAAGGCAAGTAGAGAACTCTGCAAACTCGGAGACCGCTCTGCCCAACATCACTCTAACATTACTTTAAAAAGGGTTACAGCATCATAAACAACATCACTACATAGGTTACATTTATTACATTTTCATTGGTGAAGCCCAAAATCCAGTATGGCTGTGTAGGCGCCGCCTCCCAATGATTGGATAGTTGCTTGGCGGGAAGGCGGACATCACCTGCTTCAGCCGGGCTGGTCAGTGTGAGGTGAAGGTTATGGGGCTCCGGATGGGGTGATTAATACTAACTATCTAATCTAGACCCCACTTCAAAGTATGCAATAAACAGACACTCATAAAAAACATCATTGGCATCCTGACAGTGGGGGAGAATCAAATATTTCACACTTATCTGTACATAGATTTATCTGGTTCACATGAAAGGGGGGACAGGTATGGGGGGTCATCGTGTGTCAGGGGGCAGGGGGGGTCAATACTCTGTGCGGGCTCAGCGGAAGGGAGAGAGGCTACATTTGTTGCATTAAGGCATCAGTGAGACATGGGGCCTCATTACGACCCTTGCGCTCCCTTAATGAAGGGGGCCGGTACGGGACCAGCCCCCTTCATTACGGGACCACCGATTATGAGGTTCCCTTTGTGGGACCCTGTAAGGACGCCTGGTAAAACCAGGCATTCTTTCCGGGTCCCGAGAGGGGAAGAGGGAGGTAATAATGGGCCAGTTGTAATGTGCCCGTTATTAGCTCCCTCCCCATTCCCATTGAGCCTTATGGGGGCTCAAATGGGAATGGGGAATGGTTCCTGCAAGGAGGAATTACCGGGTCCTCCTATGTCAGAATGACCTGGTAAGTCCTCATTGCAGGAACCCGGTTTGGAGGCAGCATCAGCACCATGGCTACCTCCAAACTCGTAATGAGGCCCATGGCCTCTGGCTGCAGCACTGTCAGAAGCACAGGGAAAACGGGTGAGGGCTGTGCGCCCTTCGGGCGCGGCGCTGCTGGAGTGGGGAGAGAAGGCCCTGTGGCTCGTCGAGTTTGGCCCAGTCCGATTAGTGGGATTATATGTAAACCATTGGAATAGGGTCAAAACATGTTTGCTGTCACCTTATTTAGAACAAGTGATACGCAGAGTCTGATTATATTGTGGGCTATGTCTTTGCCTTTACCATGGTCACCGTGCTACAGAATGGCTCTATTTACATTAACCTCGTGGCCTCACCATTTATATTGTGCGCATGAGAATCTTATACCAATTGAATACATTTGCGAGTATACATAATATTGAGACACCAATGAGCATGTGGACCATACATTTTGCATCATAACAACCAAGTAACCGAACATCTTATACATTTGCGGGGACCTTTGGTAGAGAACGAAATGTGACCAACATTATAGGACAGCAACGTGTGGATCACGATATCATACTCATTGCAATTGATTCAGATAGGTTAATTATTGATCGTTCTTTTACACCTCATAGAGACAGCTCCCTCATACACAAATACAAGAGGTGATATATAGCCTTACAGACGGGATTAGTATTGGGGGTGACACACAGTCATGGGGCATGCACTGCTACATCAAAAGGGGTGTGAGGTTGGGGGGGGTTATACACGTTATATATCTTAAGGGTAGAGTCTGCAAATCATGTGGCGTTTTGTGGAGATGGATTGTTTTTTCCAGGCCCAAGCTCTTGCCCGGTCATTCACAGGTCAGTGATGGAAGGAGGAAGGCGAGAGATACAGTGTTTGACTTGTATCTGTTTGCGCCCAGTCTCCGGTGAGAACAGGGCTGCTGCAGGGACACAGGGGGAGGAGGTGGCGGAAGTAGCTGGCTAACTGTGCGCGGCGCCAGGGGAGAGCTGCAGGCCTGCAGGCTGGCTTTGCTGTGAGGCCTGCTTTAGCATGTACAAAATGGAGTCGGGTTTAGTACAAAATTGAGTCAGTAATCGGCCCTCTTCATCCCTCTGATGAACGTTGCATCCGTATGTGTCGTTCCGCGGCCGTCCGGCACCTCTGGCCACAGGCACATGGGCAGCCGTGGGACGAGCATTGTGCGCAAGTGGACAGGAATGGAGGGGAGGGGTCTAAAAGACCTTTCCTCCCATACAGACTTCAGAAGTTGATATACCAAATGTAGCAGCCTGGTGATTGTAACCAATAAGATTGTGCGGAACCAAACGCTGTACCTGCTGATACAAACCAAGGTTCCAGCAACCAGGTCCTCACTCTCACCTGTGTCTCCATGATTACCTGCACCTTTTAATTAATTTAAATTAAACAAAGAGAACTTCTCTTTCACTTAAATTCTTCTTTGCTGAACCTCCTCTTGTGTAACCTGGGTGCCATGGAAATAGAAAGTGGACTCTTTCTTTTGAGTTCCCTTTCTATGTCCATCGGCAGCCATGATGAATAAGCATTCTTTTATTTTATGAAGGCCTGTTGGCATGTATTCATTGCCTCATAAATGGAAAATGAACTGGGGGCAAACTGCTGTTCCCGCAAAACACAATACCCACAACTAATGACTTACAGGGTGGTAATGGCGCTGGTGCCCTCAATAAAGGTCCTTGCTTCACTCTGGCCTATTAACTCGTGCTGGTGGGCCACTATCTTGCAGTACAGCCCTCACTCAGCCTCACGTATTATTACTTGAAGAGAGCGGATTCCGTTTGGAACAAAAGCACAATTAGAGAAGATATGTGTATTAGCAGAGGTATGTGATAGAGTGAGTAGGGAGCACAGAACGCTGTCAGGACGTTCATATCAACCAGTTCATCCAAATGTTCACCAAGAAGGATATTTATCATAGGTGGGGCACACATGAAATCAGATTCCTTTACACGTCGGGCATTATACAATCTCATAGGCGCCGCCAGGCTCGCACTGGCCTATAGGGCAATAGTCCCATGGCCGAACCAAAAAAGCAAAATGCGTGTGTGGGCCAGTTTTTTGGGTCCAAGTGGGCCACTTGTTCGGCCAATGTGGGCCAGTTTGATGAATTACTTCTCTATGTGGCTAGTAATTTTGACCATTATTGCTGAGTAAATATTCTTTAAATTGCTGAATTGGCGTAATATTTGATTAAAAAAATCCCCCTTGGGTACTATTGAAACAGGCTGGCATAAAAGGAATGAATTGCCATTTGCCATGGTGGGCCACTTTTTCATTGGTGCCCGTTTTTTGCCCCATTCATCCTCCAGAATAGAGACCATGTGATCTTACTTTCATCCCCTGGTGACCAGCTGTCATCATTTCATTAACTATGATTAATGTTCTATTTATACTCCACCTGTGCAATATTATAGAATGTTGTGCATCTTTTATCTGTAATTTCATTAAATGAATGGCACTGCTGAGACTGGTTTTTGGAGGATGTGCAGGCTTCTGTTGCCTTCATGAGCTCCAAGTCACGTGAGGTTGGCATGGTGCGGTAAGGAGGGCAGAGTAGAGAAGGGGCAGTACCATGACAGAGTCCAAGATGATGGAGTGGTTTTGGGTGTTCCCAAATAAGCCCTGTCTGGCAACCAAATAATGTGCAAGACGACGCAGACCAAGGAACCGAACAGGCATGTCCGAGCATTAGGCTAGCCTTCTATGGGGGGCAGCAGACCAAGGAACCTAGCCGGTATGCCCGAGCATTAGGCTAGCCTTCTATGTGGGGCCAGCAGACCAAGGAACCTAGCCGGCATGCCCGAACATTAGGCTAGCCTTCTATGGGGGGTCAGCAGACCAAGGAACCTAGCCGGCATGCCCGAACATTAGGCTAGCCTTCTATGTGGGGTCAGCAGACCAAGGAACCTAGCCGGCATGCCTGAGCATTAGGCTAGCCTTCTATGGGGGGTCAGCAGACCAAGGAACCTAGCCGGCATGCCCGAGCATTAGGCTAGCCTTCTGCGCGGGGCAGCAGACCAAGGAACCTAGCCGGCATGCCCGAGCATTAGGCTAGCCTTCTATGGGGGGGTCAGCAGACCAAGGAAACTAGCCGGAATGCCCGAGCATTAGGCTAGCGTTCTATGCATGGGCAGCAGACCAAGGAACCTAGCCGGCATGCCCGAGCATTAGGCTAGCCTTCTATAAGGGTTTGGGGGGATTCTTTGAGGGAGGGGGGAGTTATGCACAGATTCTCCTTCTGCATTTTGAATTTTTTAAACCATTCTGCATCATTCTTTATGCATTCTGTTAATTTGGTGTCTGGAACTGACAGGTGAGAGTGGCTGCAGCACACAGAGTTCCTGCTCCAGATCCCTTCAAGTCCCCTGTTTTAAAGCAAGCGCTAGGACATGTGGTAGGAATAAGAGACAGTGCCAGTAGCTGCCTACAGTCCAGCCAAGCTGGCCAACTGGAGGCAGATACAAGAAGGTAGAGATCATTTCTAATAAGGCTATGTTTGAGGTTTGTGTCTCTGTAATGGATGTGCAGGTTATGGTAAGAACGTTGATCATTCTACGATCAAAACACGGTCTAAAGCTTTAGGGCGACACGTGGGGCATTTGGAAGATCGCATAGTTCGAGAAAGGTGTTGTGTGAAGGCATAGCTTCATTCAGGAAATAAAATAAAAACAGAAGAGCCAGAACATAATTCCAGCAGGAATAAGTCATGGAATTCCCTAAAGGGGCGAGCAATAGAGCTCCGTTAGGAATGTATTGCCAAGCTGCTTTATCTTCCATTAATCAAACCTCCGGCCACTGAGAGAGCAAATCTCTCTGCGGCACTGAAGCTTACCTAGAGGCACTTCCTGGGCCATTCCCAGTTCAGGTTATTACTGAGGTTCCTGGTTAAAGAATGTTATTGGAAGGGGGAGATAGTTACAAAATATGACTTGGTAAGCATAAGTAAAAATGCTCTTGATTTGAACAAAGGAATTGTTTTCCACCAATAAGGCAATTCCTGGAGGACAATCCGAGGCTACTGTGACGAATTGTGGGATTGAGTTACTTCTCCCCAGGTGTGGAGCCTTGCCCAGTGCGGCTAGGGAGGTGAGCCTGCTATGCAATACCCTCCCTAGGGGTAGAGGCTAGCAGGACCTCACCGGTAGAGACTCCCCCTCTGGGGACAAGGACTTGCGTTCTGGTAAGGAAGTCCCTAGGCCGTGTTGTTCTAATAGTCCTTCCAAGACCTATTTTGAAGAAAAGGATGAAGAATCGATCAAAGTCTGCTATTGTCAATCAAATGCATTGATAACACCTGCAATAGCAAATCCCTGCGGTACTAGGACAAAGAAACACAATGGTGCAATATACAGTAGGAGTAGGAGTCTGACAGAGAGAAAGGACTCCGACCGTTAGCTGGTGATGACTCCTGGCAATGTCATAAAAATAGAAGGTGGAAACACCAGGTGAAGAAGCTGGGAGGTTTGAATCAGCTGCTCGAGCTACGCAGAGGAGAGGCAGGACGCCAAACCCTTGAGAGAAGTGTGTAGCTGAGAAGCCCAACGTCTTGCTTGAAGCAACCCCGGAGACGCGGGAAACCGAAGATGACCCAAGGTGTACTGAATGGTGTGGTGGAGAGACTGCAAACAGAAGGCGGTGGGTCAGGTGTCCTGGTCACAGCACAGATATCCCCTATGGTGAAAACACAAAGAACACCCCTGCAGAACAAACGGAGGGACCATTCGCAGCTGTGCGTGCGAGAGGAAAAAGCCAACCTGAGAGAAGGTCCCCAATGCTTGAGAGACCCGGTGAGGTCATCCCTAAATCGTCCAAATCACAGGGTTATCAGGAGATCCAGGAGGAAGAACTACAATCATTGTTGGAATACTCAATACTCATCCTGGTAAAGAGACCATATTAAAAGTACTTAAAGCAAGTCAAAATCCCTACTGGAAAGTTCATACTCGTCCCAGACAAAAGAACGTACTAGGAATATTGGAAGAAGGGGGTGTGGCCAGGAACAGAGCGATGCAAAGGGGAATCTTCCGGAGCTCCGAGGTCGGCCCTGTAAAATCCTAAAGATATCCTTAAAGTTAGCAAGGTTATGGCCATTCCTGTAAAGGTGGACGGTGTGGCACATTAACCCTCTGCTGGAGGACCTGTGAAGCACTGTGGTGTCCCAGAGGAGAGCAGTGATGTTGAAGTGTGGCCCGGGCAGATCAGCGGTCCACCATCCTGGCAGGGAAGATTGAGCTGGTGATGGAGGAAGCTGAGCAGCCTGGAGGACACAGCAGGCATTGGAGACGGGATCCGCAGTGCCATTGGCGAGGCCCTCATCTATCCAGCGCAACAACGGGTGGCAGATGGAACCACACACAAAAGCAGGTGTGTGGGGAGGGAGAACGTGCAAGCGGGGCCCAGTGTGGCCAGAGGGGACTTGCGATTATTATAACTGATAGGACACCCGGGGGGGCCACATCACAGGCGGCAAGACAGAATGACATGCCCTGCAAGGATATCAGAATAACAGGGCTGAAAGGCAGACACTCCTGGGGAGGTGGAGAGCCCGATAGCAAGACACACGCCTGTATTCAAGGACTGAGGGGGCAGACTGAGTCATTATTGAAGATGGGGCACCCCCAGATTCCTTCAGCACAGTGTGGGGCCAAAGTTGGAGTGGGACTCAGTTGAGCACTGAGGGTAAAAAAAGAGCTGCGCTGCTCTAGCAAAGACTGAGAGGAGAGGTTTCAGCCAATTGACTCCTCAAGGACAGGAGCAGGCAGGGAAGGGGGACTTGCAGAAAATCCATGGACATGAGCTGGACCAATTGACCGGAGAGTTCACCACCATAAGGGGAGTGGGGCATCCACACAGGAGGAAGAGATGGTGAAAGGACAACAGAAAATGGGGGTGTATGTGGCCGCTAAGCCCAAACAGTATAAACAGGCCATGAATCGGCAGGAGGAAGACACTGGTTCCGAGCCAGCGGCAGGGGCGGTCACTATTGAAAACCCCATGTCGGCAATACAAGACTCAAGAAAGGCATTAGAAACCAAGATACAGGAAGTTGGGGTAGACCTATCCCTGGTACAGTAAACCTAAATAAGGTCAATGATAGAGTGTTTGAGGCAGAACAACGGGTCCGCGACGTGTAGGACGTGGTGGAACAGTTGGAAAATCAGATCAAGGGCCTGGTAGGAGCGACCAGGGTCCTAGAAGATAGAGCGGAGGATGCAGAAGGCCGATCTCAGAGATGTAAAATCAGATTGGTGGGGGTGCCAGAAATAGAAGAAAACAACTGCACAGTGCTCTTCGTGGAGAAATTGGTACTGGATATTTTGCACCCACAAGGCCTTTCAAAATTGTTAATGGTGGAGAGGGCACACAGGTTGCCGGGGCAGCCGCCAACACCGGTTGCGCCACCCAGGAAGATAGTGGCTAAACTCCTTAATTTCCGAGATCGGGATGTGATCCTGCAGGAAGCGAGAAGAGTCAGCAATATACAACGTGGGCATGCGAGAATTCTTATTTTCACTGATTTCCTCCAAGAGGTGCAGAGGCGGTCATTTGACGCAGTGAAACGGAAGCTCCGGGGAAAGCAATTTAAAATATATGATGTTCTTTCTGGTGAAATTAAAAGGTTTTGGCATCCAGGACCTCAAGCTTTTTTTCTCTCAGCATCGGAAGCTGTAGTCCAGGAAGGCTGTAGTAGGTAGCTTGGAAGAGAAGCAAGACAAAGAGGACCCACAAGGATGGAAGGAATAAATCACGGGAAAGCCAACATGAGGATGAGACAGAATGGAAAGAGGAAGACTGCACCATTGGGAGGGATGTTGGGTGTGCACATGTTTGGGGGGCCGGACTGGAGTGAGACCACACCCCTGATCACCACAGACAGCTATTGCTGGGACGGGTGGACTGGATGGTTCTAATATAAAGTTTCAGAATGACCAGCGGCGAGAGGCTGCCGCAGTGAGGAAAGGGACAGTTTCTTCTGCATATGTAGTTCTGGGATGTTACTAACGGGTGGTGGGGAATAGGGAAAGGGGTGTGGAAAGATTTGCAGCAATAAAAGATGGAAGACTTTGGGCGAAGGGGTGGGAGGGAGGTGGGTATTTGAGGGGAAGGGGAGACATGAGGGATTACGTTTGATATAACGGTGTTCTAGTATTATAGACCAGAGTTTACCCATGTGTGGCAGGGGTATGGAGTTTATCCAAGGCAGGGGGCGGTAACGCATGGTATTGTGTGGAACCTGGGGCCAGACAGATGTTTTCGAAGTGCAATGATGCCGATTAGAATTGGGACGTGGAATGTTAGAGGCTTGGGGAACAGGGCTAAAAAGGGGAAAGGTTTGTAGGTTCCAGCAAAGACACAGAATCCCGATAGCACTCCTGCAGGAGACACATTTAACGTGCCCTGATTTGGACGAGTTGTGCAGGAGGTGGGGTGGGCACTGTGGTGGCATCGACCTACCCATCATACTCTAGAGGGGTTTTGATTTGAATAGAGGGAAAAGTCCCAATGCAAAAGGGGATGCGGAAGGATGGACATTTATTGTGAAAGGGAGGTTGGAGGGACAGAGCATTTGTATAGTGAACACTTATGCGCTTAATGCAGACAATGAGGACTATTTTCAATCAGTGCAGGTATTGTTTGGGGTGACAGAGCAGATATCTTCATTTTGGGAGGTGATTTTAACTGCTTTCTAGATCCGGATAAGGACCGGTCAGGTATAGACCCAATAACTAGATGGAAGTTGACGGGCTAATTGAATAGTGGTGTCTGGGTTGGACTTGGTGGATCTCAGGAGGGCAACACTTGGGATGACAGGGAATATTCATTTTTATTCACCAGTGCATAAATCGTATTCCCGACTAGATCATATATTTGCGGGTAGAAAACATGCGCATAGGTTCGAACACATGAAATATCTGGGGGAAGATCTTGTCGGACCATGCCCCATTAGTGACAGCGTTCAAGCAAGCAGCTACTCGGCTGCAATACCAACTTGGATACCAAGGGTGGATTCACTGGAAGATGGTGCTTTTAAAAACATTATACAGGAAGAATTAACCACATTGCTAGCACATAACTAGGCGCTGGTTGCAAATGTCGGGACCATGTGGGAAACCCTAAAAAAAACAAGAGTTGTCAGCATTTCGAAGGTGGTGGGCAAACGTAGGACATTGACAGACTCCTTGAAGGAATCCAAAAGGCAGGTCAGACAACTGGCGAATGAGATGGGTTGGGGCATACGGTAGGATCAGAACTGGCTTGGGCCCTTTGTGACCAACAGGTCCATCAAGAAAGGTTGGCTAGCTTCAGTAGGTTCCAATATACGGAGAGGTGGACAAGGCAGGGCGCCCGTTAGCCTGGTTGATTTGGAAAGAGTCCCTGCAGGGGACCATTAAGCATCAAGTTTGGGACACAGGCAGCCAAACGGCAACATATTAATGAGGCATTTCAGGCTTCTTATACAGACATTGTACTCCAGCGAAGGCACATATAAGGAGGAGGCGGCGGGGGACTGGATAGACATAGCTCGAATACTAAAATTGCCACAACAGAAGGAGGAATTTGATGCACCCAGAGAGACGGAGGAAATCATGCAGGCTCTTTGGTCGATTCAAAGAGGGAACTCCCCGGGCACAGATGGTCTGCTGGTGGAATTCTACATGGAATATGCAGACATATTGGTTCCCCTTCCGAAACGGGTGTATGAGGCAGCATATGACCAGGGGATCCTTCCTAGGACCATGAGAGGGGCACTCATTACGGTACTGTTGAAACCCCCTAAAGATCCAAACTATTGTGACTCGTATAGACCCATTTCCCCCATTAATGTCGATGCTAATATATTGGGGAAAGTGTTGGCAACAAGACTGTTCACGGTGGTTCTGGACCTCATACACCCGGATAAGTGTGGATTTGTGGGTGGGAGCAATACCTCGATGAACAACAGAAGGTTGCATTATATAATGGGGCAGGTGCAGGATTCGAAGGAAGAGCTTGCGCTAATGGCTTTAGATGCAACCAAAGCTTTTGATTCTGTGGAGTGGTCCTGGCTATTTCGAGTAATGCAGGCATTTCGGTTGGCACCTAGTATTCAGAGATGGATTCACTTATTGTACAGGGAACCAGTGGCGCAGGTTAAAACAGGGGGGTGGATCTCGTCACAGTGGACACTGGAAATGGGGACTAGACAGGGCTGCCCAGTTTCACCGTTATTTGCTATGGCTCTGGAACCTCTGGCTGGGTATTTTAGGCACTATATATCAGGGTCCGGGGCATTACCCATAATATTTCCCTGTACGCGGATGACCCATTATTGTATGTCAGTAACCCGAGGGAGGTTATCCCGATAATATTGGAGATACATGGCAAATTCAGGCGGTTTTCTGGCTTTTTGTTAAACAGAGAGAAATCTCTGCTGTTCCTGCTGGCAGCATTGCAGGACAGCCGAGGGGACTACTTCCACAAGGGGAGACACGCTGGGAACTGGAGTCATTCTGAATTTAGGTATTCCAATTTTCCACAAAATGGAAGAAACATTTGTTTGGAATACAGGGAGGGCTTTGTCTGGAATAGGAGACTCAGTGGCCTTTTGGAAGACCCTGCCGTTATCCCGGATGGGAAGAATTGTAAGATGGTAATATTACCTAGACTGCTCTATTACTTTAGGAACATCCCATATAAGATCAAAAGGGTGTTTTTTCAAAATGCTAAATGGAAAAATCGGGGAATTATTATGGGGAATGGGCTGTAGACGGGTGGCTCTGGAGACGTTACCTAGATTGCATCAACATGGGGGGCTCACACTTCCAGATTTCGAGATGTATTTTATGGCAGGTCAGTTGCAATCGGTGACCAATTGGAACTTCTCTCTGCAGAAGTTCCTGTTGGCGCTCCCGGGAACAAGGGAAGGGATTGAGTTGTTGTGGGACCAAATGGGCGAGGTGGGATGGAGTCCAATATATGCCATTCCAAGGGAAATATGACAGGGCCTTCTCAGGAAATTTAGTACCTCACGGATGTATAGTCCAAACTTACCATTGGGGTTTGACCCGATCATACAAGAGACTTTAACCACCTTCAGTACTGGTAAACAGCGCAGAAAAGTCTGTACTAGGATAGGGGACCTTTATATAGCGGGAGGCTTCTATCATTTGAGCAATGGAGACAAATGTATGCAATGTCTCAGGGATCCTTTGTGGGCTACGCACGGTTGGTTAAGAGACTAGCTGACTTGTGGGACGAGACTACTGAGGAACCGGAGACGAACCCCTTGCTATAGCAGATGCTGGCCTTCGAGGGGTGTGGGGGGGGGGGCAGAAGAGGAGTGATCACTAGGTTGTATAAAGGGATTGTGGAGCAGAAACAGAGGCCCACGCTAGGGATCAAGGGGAAAGGTTAGGGGGACATGGGGTATGAGATCACGGATACAGATTGGATGCATATCTCAGAGCAAGTGACAAAGGTGTCCAGCAATGCAAGGTTCTGTCTAATCCAATATCATTTCCTACATATGGTGTACATGACTATCTAGATTGCATGCAATTGACCCGCAACACCCACATGGATGTCCTAGATGTGGGGAAGCATCAGCTGGGTTTTGGCACATGATATGGGATTGCCGGGTGATCCAGGTATTTTGGTGAGAATTTATGGGTCAGCTGAATACTTGGACACATAGAACGTGTGAATGTACTCCAGAAATATGTTTGTGGGGGTCTGTGCCAGGTGGAAAAAAAGGGAAAGTGAAGAAGAAAGTAGCAAAAAGTCTGCTTATATTGGCAAAAGGTAGGATAGCGATATCCTGGAAACAGCCAAAGGGCCCTGCAGTGCAATCTTGGGCCGGGGATGTATGACGATGGGGGATGGCTGAGATCGAGATCCTTGTAGAGAGGGTGGATTCGGAAGAGGGTGAAGGGGAAGGGGAAGCATTGGATTGGGGACAAATGCTTAATGAATATATCCTCTGATTCACAGCCGCAGCCGAACATAGAGCAAAGGCTAAGATGGCCGCTGCCGCTACGACACAACCCCGACACAGCAACTAGGCCTCCTGTTGCCTACACAATAAATCGTACATTCGGATTGGTTGATCCACCCCTTTTGTTTGTACAGCGCTGACCGGAAGGCTTTAGCCGGCCCGCAGACACCTAAGGCCTGCTACATAAGGCCAGGATCTGTCGGCGTCTGTCCGTGACAGGACGCCAACAGCCGAGCAGATCAGAAGCTTTCTAGTGCCCCCGCATAGACCTTCGGATAACAAGCCCTCAACGCCCAGCGAGCAACCCCAGTGGTTACTATCTTCATCCGCTTCAAGTACATGGCCTCGTTTAATGCTAATCCATGCTCCCTCCCCAAGTGTATTGATTGAAAATTCTGATCGCACACCCTTTACTGCTCACCCTGCTCAGTATCCCACCCTGCTCTAGCTTCTAATTACAGCGTACTGTGGCACGAGCACCCCTCATCTGTCGCGAATCACCTCATCTGCGGTCACAACCCATCGCCCCACATCTATGTCTAAGATCCGCTGCTCCACCTTGTCTTAGAGGCAGCAACATCATTACAGCCAAACACCGACTGTCTAATGACACACAAACATTTATTCGAGACCTCCACCACCCCACCACGCGCTTCAGCTCCGAATCACCGACCGATGTGAATTATCCAAAAGGATCTGTGATGCGCCACTGCACATGCAAAACTACTTGCATAGCGTCTTATATGCATGACACTGCTAGGACGTCGATCAAACTATTTTTAGATACTTTTTGTTCCAGCGCTCACGCCTTGTACGAACCTTCTGATGACCCAAACTATGAACTGTACTCGCTGAATCACCATATGTTACCCTTGAACCAGTCTATTCTGTATGCATTAGCCTATTCAGGACCCTAGCACTGTGCCCATAGACGATCTTCAGCGCTTAAACAAACCTATTGAACTAGCCTACTCTGTCAACAACATTGCTTTGAAATAGCCTATTCTGTTACCTTCACTGTTACATTTTCTGTTATCTTATTAGCCTATTCCTGCCATCAGGCACCCAGCTGGCTGATTTGATACATAGTCAATACTTACGATAGGTAGTTGTCACATCATGATCAGCACACTTTGCATCATTCCGCTGATACACACTTTCACAAGGCTTGATATTAGACAACCTTTTCGCTACAAGATGGAGCCCCTTAGGGATCCCCTCCCAAGGGCTCGCCTAAGCTCCATCCCCGCCACTAACCTCATGATCATGCCCACTCTCTTCCTACCGGCACTGAATGCCACTCACTGGGATTCCAGAATCAAGCCTACCTCTTTCCTAGCCACACTACACTCCTTCACCATACCAAGAGTGAAGTATGGCACACCGATCCTCCCGCCGACTGCTATTCAGCCGCTTTACCCACGAGTAAGCTTACTTACCACTATCCCAGACATAACAGATCGAAACAACAGACTAGGCACCAGACTCCCTATGTACCTTAACCTACCAGCCAAACACAACCCTAAAACCACTAGCAAACAGTGCATACAATTCACCAACCAAAGACAAATATGCAAAAGGTCCCACACCAACATGATAAAGAACCCAGTTGATAACAGTTCAAACCACATACAGAAGGGCACCACTCAGAAGCTGCCTATAAAAGGGGCTCTACTAAATGCTAGGTCCCTTGTTGCACACGCAACTTAATGCACTACCTGACACTGATGACCTAAATCTGCGGGTTGACACAATGATTCCATGACTAAAGCTATAGACAACATTGCCCCGTTAAAACTACGCAAAGGTAAACCCAGAGCACATCTGAACTCCTGGTTCACCCCTGAACTTAAACTACTATGCACAGAAAAAAGAAAACTCGAAACACTTGGAAAATGTCTCCTTCCCCCGAAAATAAAATCAACCTAACCAACATCACTGCCACATACAAAAGGGAGATCATCCAAACTAAAAAAGAAACCTTCAACGACAGAATTAACCAAGCGGGATCCAACACCAAAGAATTATTCAATATCTTAAGAGAGTTAGAAAACCCCAACCCCCCTGTACATACCAGCACTAAGGACAACCCTTGGTGCACCAGTATCCAAAATGCTCTCTCTAACAAAATTACGGGGCTCCAGACCAAAATAGCTGACAAAAGGCACCAACTTTCCTCAGTCAATCCAATGAGTCCGACTTTGCCCTCTACCACATTCCATAACTCAGGTTTCAAAATCAACAATGTATCCATACCTGAAGTACAAAAAATCATAGCATCACTGAAACCTTCTAACTGTAAAGGCGACAGCCGTCCAGCTCAGCTCATAAAAGATGCGGCCAGAGACTTAGCCCCTTTTATTACCAAATTTATAAACTCCTCATTCGCCAACAACTCGGTCCCAGGTAACCTGAAGCAATCATGGGTTCTCCCACTACTTAAGAAACATACACTTGATCCAGCTATTCCTACTAACTATAGACCGATCACCACAGTCCCTTTTTTACTGAAAATCTTAGATAGAGTTGCATACTTGCAAATTCAAGACTATCTAGAGACAAACAAATTACTAGAATCTCGTCAATCTGGCTTTAGACCCCAACTTTGAACAGAAACTGCCCTTGTTGACCTTAAAAGCCAGATCGACAAACTAAAAGACAAAAGCAAAGTTGCCATTCTACTCCTGCTAGATTTATCGGCAGCCTTTGACTTGGTTGACCATAAAATATTATGTGACCACCTGTCATCGACAGCTCACTTTTCGAATTCCGCCATCATGTGGATTCGATCCTTCCTTGACAATAGAACCATGCGTATCTTCTCACCCACAGCAGTGGCAGACCCGATCCCCATCACCTGTGGAGTCCCACAAGGTTCATGTGTCTCGCCCACTTTGTAGATTATCTTTACAAAGCCCCTATTCGACAAACTGGACCGTTTGGGTGTCACCTACACCAATTACGCAGATGACACCCAGATACTCCTTCCACTATCAGGCACCTACGACAGATGTCTGTTGTTTTAACGAACTCTACACCATCATTCAGGCATGGATGGCCACACACAGCCTCTGCCTGAATGACGACAAGACGGAGCTGCTCTTAGTCGGCTCACCCAACAACCTACAAAAACTCAGTCCCAACTACACTAGTATCCTCATAGACGGGAACAACGTACCCATCGCCAAAGATGTAAAAACCCTAGGATTTTACCTTGATGCTGTCATGATGCCTACCCCCGGCATCCAGACCAAGTCCATCAACCCCGGAAGCAGGCATCATGTTACCTGGAGCAAACCCAGCAACCCCTGTTAGGGGCTATCTGGGTACAGTCCTGGCGCCTATGGCGCCAGGCTCATATGGGGTATCAGTCCTGGCGCCATAGGTGCCAGGCTCATATGTTAAAACTTACCTGATACAGACCATGCTGCAAGGGATCTAAGCCCATGTGTAGCTTAAAGGGACTATTTTATCTTAGGAACTATTTTGTTACTCGGGTGTGGTTGTGGAGGAATACTTACCTGGGACTACTTTGAAGGCTATTTAAACCACACCCGAAGAGCAGCACATGCTTCGTGTTATTCTACATCCAGCAGCGTAACGCTCACCGTGTCTGCAGTCAGCATCCAGCATCCTGCCACGCCCGCCTCGAGTCCAGAGCGCCTAGTAAGAAGGGAAAGAAGAAGAAAGGTTAGAACAAGAACTTTACTGGATTTCTTACCTGATTTTGGATTCAGCGCATCTTCGAACCAGAAACAGACTTCATTTTTAAACGCGTCGCATCGCCAGCAGCAGCGCTGCGCCATACTCACCGTTCCTCGCAGCATCTCTACGATCCGTTGCTGTCTCCATCACCAGGTTGCCGCATTCCAGCACCTAAGGGGGACAAGAAAACAACAAGGTGAGCCAAGGGAACAAACAAGGACAATCTCTTGCCGCCATATGCTTACCTGATTTTACCGCAGGAGGTATTATCCACCAGCACGCCAAATCTTCCTACACTGCACCTGCAAGAAAAGAGAAAGCAGTGAGTTAAACCTTGGCATCATTTACCGGACAGTGTTACAAAACACAGACTCTTACCTGAACGCTTTCAGCTGCCACAAGACGATCATCTTTTGGGCCTAAGCTGCAAAAGAAACAAGGAATTGGACAAGAGTGATTATTCAGGCATTTTGAACTCTTTAACACTATATACTTACAGCCTTTCGCCTGGAGGTTTGGAGCCAAGATTTGTCCAGAAGTCTTCCAATACCCTCAAGCCAGTGAAGTAACTGGCCATCAACGCGCCCCTGCATTCTTCGCAGGATGGAGAGCTCATCATACAAAACTATAAGGTGAGCTTTGTGAAAGGGAATGTCAGAAGTGATAAGTGGGGATGCAGTGAGGTGTTACTACTCAAATCCACAGGTGGCTAATTCCGTGTCCCTGTCTTTAGGAGACTAGTTCTACGGGTCAAGCAGACGAAGCTAGGTGGGCCAGTCCAGTCAGTCATCTCTGCAGTACGCATCACGTTGGTGGAGACCGTGGCTGTCCAGTTCCGCTCGACACCCCTGTGGGAGCCAGGTGAGCGTAACAGATGCCAACTCCAATCTAACCAAACAGGTCAACATGACTGCCTCAATCTTTATTTTAAGCGCCCAGAGACCCCTGGGTCAGGCGCGCTATATAAATAAAATAAACAAACAATGAACTAATGTCGACACCGGACCTAGGCCCACCTTGAACATGGGCAGTTGGAGAAGTAGAAACTTACAAGGGAGGGCTGGGGGGAAGGGGGCAACAGAGGAGAATGGAGGGGGTGGTGCTTGATGGGGAAATGTTTATTCACTGCAAACCTGTTTGTTATAGGGATAATGTGTATTTATGAAAATGTTGACTGTTGTAATTACTGTTAGATGGTAAGGAGAACACCTGGAAAAAAGAAATATGAATATGGGAAGAAACTGACTCATTGCAGAAACACTCATATCTGTCCCAGCGAAGAGATGAAACCGAGTATCTGAAGAAAGTAAAATAATTGTTACTGGAACGCTCCAAAGACAGTAAGAATAATTCCTGGAATAGTTGGAGCTATTTGTTAGCCCACATAAGATATAAGCACATGTTTTGGACCATTACTCTTTTTGTGTGAAGGAATTGGGGCATAGTATATGGTCCAGAAGCCCTATGGGCCGCCCGGTGTGTAGGTATGCTCATACTCTTCCCAGTGAAGGTGGACTAGTAAGAGTGACAAAAGAGACTGAGAATCAATACTGGAGATCTATTTGGCAAGATAAAAGATCAATAAAGCCGAAATTAGAAGAAGGGACAATCCAATAAAAGAGAAGGTTTAGACCTTGCCAAAGCCCATAACCAAACTGTATCAGTTGATGAAAAGAATCACCAAAGACTGTTGTTGAAAACATCTCTTTGATCTGAAATCAGCCGTAGATCCACATACCAGGAGAAGGGAGGCATTCTAACTTTTAGTTATTCTCAATAGTGGTAGGGCCAGAGTAGGTTAGATTTGGGACAGTGGACTGCATTTTGGTTTTGGACCCTCGCAGACGATTGACGAGCACCCTAGTTAGTTTGGTTAGGTAGGGAATGCCTTCTAGCTTAGGGAAAGCCAGGAGTTTTCAGTTTGTAATTTAATAAAACATTAGTGAGATGAAAACTCAGAGTCTGTGTACTTGTTCTAACCCACTACACTACACAAAAGAATATCTAAGTACATAGCCTGTCCAGCGTTACCATAACCACAAAAATATCTAATTACATAGCCTGTCCAGCGTTACCATAACCACAAGAATATCTAATTACATAGCCTGTCCAGCGTTACCATAACCACAAGAATATCTAAGTACATAGCCTGTCCAGCGTTACCATAACCACAAGAATATCTAAGTACATAGCCTGTCCAGCGTTACCATAACCACAAAAATATCTAAGTACATAGCCTGTCCAGTGTTACCATAACCACAAGAATATCTAAGTACATAGCCTGTCCAGCGTTACCATAACCACAAGAATATCTAAGTACATAGCCTGTCCAGCGTTACCATAACCACAAGAATATCTAAGTACATAGCCTGTCCAGGGTTACCATAACCACAAGAATATCTAAGTACATAGCCTGTCCAGCGTTACCATAACCACAAGAATAATAAAGTGCATAGTCTGTCCAGTGCTACCATAACCACAAGAATATCTAATTACATAGGCAGTCCAGTGTTACCATAACCACAAGAATAATAAAGTGCATAGCCTGTCCAGCGTTACCATAACCACAAGAATATCTAAGTACATAGCCTGTCCAGCGTTACCATAACCACAAGAATATCTAATTACATAGGCGGTCCAGTGTTACCATAACCACAAGAATATCTAAGTACATAGCCTGTCCAGCGTTACCATAACCACAAGAATAATAAAGTGCATAGCCTGTCCAGCGTTACCATAACCACAAGAATAATAAAGTGCATAGTCTGTCCAGTGCTACCATAACCACAAGAATATCTAAGTACATAGCCTGTCCAGCGTTACCATAACCACAAGAATATCTAATTACATAGGCGGTCCAGTGTTACCATAACCAAAAGAATATCTAAGTACATAGCCTGTCCAGCGTTACCATAACCACAAGAATATCTAATTACATAGCCTTTCCAGCATTACCATAACCACAAAAATATCTAATTACATAGCCTGTCCAGCATTACCACAACCACAGGAATATCTAAGTACATAGCCTGTCCAGTGTTACCATAACCACAAGAATATCTAAGTACATAGCCTGTCCAGCGTTACCATAACCACAAGAATATCTAAGTACATAGCCTGTCCAGCGTTACCATAACCACAAGAATATCTAAGTACATAGCCTGCCCAGTGCTACCATAACCACAAGAATATCTAAGTACATAGCCTGTCCAGCGTTACCATAACCACAAGAATAATAAAGTGCATAGTCTGTCCAGTGCTACCATAACCACAAGAATATCTAATTACATAGGCGCTCCAGTGTTACCATAACCACAAGAATAATAAAGTGCATAGCCTGTCCGGCGTTACCATAACCACAAGAATATCTAATTACATAGCCTGACCGGCGTTACCATAACCACAAGAATATCTAATTACATAGGCGGTCCAGTGTTACCATAACCACAAGAATATCTAAGTACATAGCCTGCCCAGCGTTACCATAACCACAAAAATATCTAATTACATAGGCGGTCCAGTGTTACCATAACCACAAAAATATAAAGTGCATAGTCTGTCCAGTGCGATCATACCCACAAGAAATCCATGTACATAGCCTGTCCAGCGTTACCATAACCACAAGAATATCTAAGTACATAGCCTGTCCAGCGTTACCATAACCACAAGAATATCCATGTACATAGCCTGTCCAGCGTTACCATAACCACAAGAATATCTAATTACATAGGCGGTCCAGTGTTACCATAACCACAAGAATAATAAAGTGCATAGTCTGTCCAGTGCGATCATAACCACAAGAATATCCATGTACATAGCCTGTCCAGCGTTACCATAACCACAAGAATAGTAAAGTACATAGCCTGCCCAGTGCTACCATAACCACAAGAATAACTAAGTCTATAGTTGCCCAGTGTTATCCTGGGCGTAAGAAAATGCAAGTGCATAGTCTGTCCAGTGTTACCCCGGACACACAGGAACCAATATATTCCTGAGTCCCTGGCACATCAGAACACTATTATATGGTAATGGCATCAGCCCATCCGTGCAGTCTTGGGCCACCAATCAGGATACACGTGTGTGAAGTGCACATTATGTAAGAGCAAACCGAGGATCAATGGGAAGTTAGGGATTCAGTTTGTGAACTTCCCTAATTTCTCCGACCCTGTTACCCATTGTCATACTCAAGGAGACATCCTGGAGACTAGGTCACACGCAGGAGTGGACATGTAGGCATGTAGGAGCAGGCTGGGGATGATAACTGCCAAGTGTAAGGAAGGCATGCTATCAAAGTAAGACAGACACAAGGGATCACAGTTCAAGGATGTTTATAAAATAGGTGAGATAAACGACTAATCTAGACCTAAATCTAAGATGGGAGCAAGCTACGACCATCAAATAATAATAATACAGTCCTAGTGGAGTCTTGTCAAATAAGAAGGGCCTATATTAAAAAGAAAAAAAATATTGCCAATCCTTACCGCTATGCTACAAAACAGTATGGGATAATGTTCACAAGAAAAGAAAGAAGTATTCATAAAAAGAATAGGTCAGGATGTTATGGCTGTGGTCTCCCATCCCCATGTTTTTAGCATGGGACAAGGTGGGACTCTTGAGCACAGCACACTCCTGGGCTTCTCCAGCACGAGGTTACAGTTCATTTCCTCAATATCAGGGCCTTCTGTGCCCAAGTCTCTTTCATGCAAAGTCTCTTGCCTCAGAGGGCCTGATGTGCCATAAACAACAAAACAAAAGTCCCTTCCGGTAATCTTCATGCTCGGTGATTACTCTTCACCCTTGGATCCCCCTCAGCCGGGCTCCGATCCTTCTCTCAACGTTAGCCTGCCTCAGTCGGGTTCAGACCAACCACTAACTGCAGCCATCCCTCAGTCAGGTTCACATTTGCCACAGTAACACAGTTCACTTTACTTTCAAATCAAAATATTATCAACGTATGATATTCAGAAGTCTCAATGTGTTTTTAAACAACCCTTCAGTTGGCTTTCACCACCTTACTTAGGCCCCCCCTCATCCAGGCTCAGACCTTCTCCTGGTATCCCTCCGTCGGGCTCATCTTGCCATTCAAGCATAGTTCAACAGAAAGTCATTCTAGACCCCTTTGGTTCTTCCTTTACCTAAGTCAGGGTCTTGGCCCCCAGTCAGGCTTTACACAAGTCTGTCACCACAACATGTCAAAGACTTTCGACTGTACAAGGGGTTTGGCTTGACCCTCGTATGACCACTTGACACCTCACGCTGCCTCCCCTAAGGCCTCTTGGTACTTGTAGTTTCTATAAAACAACCGAAGACTTTCGACAATGCGCAGGATTTAAAATAACCCACTTCAGGACCACTTTGATTCTCTTATTCAACACATTCTCCTTGTTCAGGAGCAGACACTGGTTAGAGTCCTTCGAATGGGTTGAAAAGGGCAACTGCCTCTTTGTCGTCCTTTCAGGTCTCGCCGCCTTTCTCTGCCGTTTGAACTGCCATCCTGGAATAGCTGCTTCCTCATGTATTTGGACTCGCTCAGAGTGTGCTTTTGTGCTCCACCTTTTATGGGGAAGTGAAAGGGAAGTCAGGTGTGTGTAGTTATCGGCAATTGCCCGACGGTGCCTGACCCTTGTGTTGGGACATGTCAAGTGTACGGCTCTGGTGTTGTCCGTTGTCTTTCACAGTAATGTGAAATGAGGATAGCACAGGGGCAATGTGTTGGTCTTGGGAGCAAGACCACGCAGAGCAATAGAGGTTTGAATCCCATATCCGCGCTTCGAAACCGAACTCTTAGCGCGTAATAAAAAAACAATAAAATTAAATAAATCTGTCTTTTCGAAAGTGTTTGTATGAAAAAAGGGGGAGGGTAGAGTTTCTAAATATCCTATTGGGCAGGATGGGGAAAAGTTGTCATGAGGAAGGGGATACCATCTCTCACCCTTCAGTGTCCCCCTTCCACTCCCCGAAGACCCCTCATCCAGGTGATCCTCCCGCACTGGTCCACCCAAAGGAACTGGATCCAGTAGCGATGGCCGTGTCCTGGCCACCTGGTTGACAGATCCCCGTGGACTAGCGGGTGAGACACCTTGAGGTTTCTCACACAAGTGACTGAGATATCAGATGCTGGTGGTACTAAGCAAAAGAAGAAGACCGAAATGATTGGGAATGCATCTGTATTTCTGTGAAATTACTGCCAAAATTGTTCACCCTTGCTTCGTCTGGCTGAATTACCACTGGATTACAAGTCAAGGTAAGGCAGTCTTAATCCCCATATTTAGAGTATATAGGACTCCATGGGGATTTTTGTCGAATTTACAGGAAGCGGTAATTCCGTGCAACAAATATGCCAATTTTTTGCCTTAAAATCAGGGATTTACTTCCACTTCTTTCTGGCATTAAAGGAATGGTTCGCCCAAAAACTTTTATTTCAAAAATAGATAGGCAATATAAAAAAAAACGATTGGCATTTTTTCTTTTCGAAGTCCCTATGTAAAATTTTGAGCAATTCAAGCTCAAAGATAGCACATGGGGGCATCCATTTTGTGAAATGGATGCCCGCCGCTGTGCTCGCTTTGGCTTTTGCGGCACTAATGAAGGCCAGCTGTAGTAAACAAAAGTTACCACTGGGTGGCTTTTCCTTCATTGGTACGCGGAGGACGGGGACCGGAGACTACAGGCAGAAAAGTTGCAGCTGCATCTCGGTAAGTGCTATTTTTTTAATAAAAATAAACACTAGCTGCGGTTTTTTTTAATAAGTTTTCCGGGCTGGAGGAGCCCGGAAAACTTAGAAATAAAACCGCAGCTTTAAAAACATTGTATTTATGTTTGCGGTCGCTTTTGAAGCGACCGCAAACATAAATACAACGTTATTGTGTTTGAAAATGCTGCGGTTTTTCTTTCTAAGTTTCTCAGGCTCCTCCGGCTCGGAGGCTTGGATCCATTGCAGTGATGACAGATGAGTGCAGTAGTATGGCCCATGCACCAATGTCTATACCCGGCTCAGAGGGGTGGTGGGGCAACTGGCTCCTTCACCCATCACTTGCCTCTGCTGGAATTCAAAGTTAGAAGAACCACAGCGTTGCAGGATTGTTTGAAAGAGAGCAACGTATTTGGGTCTCTCACTATACAATTTCCACATTAGCTTGTTGGGTTGCTTGGTGCGAGGGAGAGCACACTAGGGTCAACACGGACGAGACCAGCCCAGTCATCGTTGGCCTTTGGATTTAGAACTCATTCTGGAGACATGCCCTTGGGGCACAGCAACAGGGGAATCACGGTTTTAGCTTGTGGTGACACTGGGCAGTCTGAATGTTGATGGTGAAGACCCGGAATCAATCATAACCACGTAGGCAGACCTTTGTGTGTCTTTTGCCAACTCTAAGGTGTCCTGGGCAGTTTGGTGTCGAGACACCATCTCTTTGGCCATTTCTGGCACTGTGGGAATGGGATTAGCTCTGGGAAAGAGGCCGGACAATGACATGAGAGTGGTCCAAATTAGAATTCATGGAGCAGCGGCTGGAAGTCACTCCTGGGTGTCGGGAGATAGTCATCACAACCTCAGAGCTCCAGTCTCATGAATTAGTTCTCAGGACTCAGTACATTTGATGGATGATGTAAACAAAATGAGCAGCACGAGAAGATTAAAAGTAATACAGACTGAAAACAAGCGACTTTTGTAACTGTGTCCAGGACATATGAACCTTCATGCTTTAAATGCATTCTAAATGTTCTGTAATACACCTTTAATCAAATCCAAGATACACTGAGTGAATGTCACAGAGGTATGTTTGTTCAGCATCACTTGGCCTGAGTAACCAAAATAAGCTGCCATAGCTGGTGGGGTCAAGCTAAACAGGCCCTTCTATGCTACAAGCAGGAGCTAAATAACTCCCAGCTCCCCTCAATTTGGAGCACTGCCATAGTATTTGATGGCAGAGAAAGTTAGACATTTTTAGGCGCGAAAGGAGATGATCTGAACGTCATCAGGGAAGAGTTAATAGCAGAAACCATAAGAGGAGATCAAGGAGCCAATACCAGAGATATTGAGTGAAGAGAAGTGAACCCAGGACTGACCATTCGGGAACACTAACAGTAAGGGAGTCATTGGAGGGGTAAGGCTCTTCCAGGACACCTGGAAGTATCTGGGGGTATGAAGCAAACCAAGTGAGGACCTTGTCCCTGATGCTAATGAGAAATAATGTAGAGAGAAAGTCAGAATGGTCGGCCACATTGAAGGGCAGGAGAGAGGTGAATAAGAATAGATGAAAGGTTTGCATGAAGAGCGGAAGAGATGTAGTTGCTGACAATGTGCGGGGTCAACGGGGGCACAGGAAGGGTTATCTATGAGGAGTAAGGCAAGAATCTCATCAGGGTGGGTGGCCGTAAAGGAAGACCTACTAGCGGGAGAGGAGTATAGGCGTGGTGAAGAAAAGTGAGCGGGAGGGGATAGAAATAAGTAGAGAGGGTACTGCAAATGGTAGAAATGTTAGAAGCAAAATAAAGAGCGCAAGATCGTTTGCAGAAAGAGTGCAGGCGAGGGAAGAGAGTTTAGGAGGTGAGAGAATGGAGTTGAGAGATTTTTAGAGGCAGCTTGTGTTAGGGAGAATTCTCATTTATGGCTAATTTCCCTCACCTAGTGAGTCCCTCAGTAGCTTTGCTGGATTTCAGGGGTTTATTTTTTCCACCTGGTATGAGTGTGAGCCTTTTTCCCACTCTTACATGTGTTTTGCCTTGTGTATTTCTACTGTTTGTGTGATCTTGGGCTCTGGAGCACACCACTTCATGAGCCCCCACTTTTTGTGTGTGTTACACAGCACCTTCAGTGCAGTGACACAGGGTTGTCTTTGAGACTTCCCACTGACTCCATTTTTCTGGGGCTGGCTACTGTCCCCCAAAAACAGGTAAAGTTGCCATTTACTTTATGTAGTCATTTAAAACTGCAGACCCAGTACACCCCATCTTACATGGAGTACTGGAAAGGGTCAATTCCTATCCCTTTTTATGTCTGTGCATCTCTGTGCTTTGTTTTGATCTTTTAACAATTAGACTTAGCTGGTGGCAGTGGTATCTACCCTAACTTTTCTAACACGATTATACTATATGAACGTGCTACTGTTCCAGGCTATTGTATTAGCCTCGCACTTAAGCCCGCTTGACCAAATACTTTTTATTTCGGTTCCGGTTGGGTTTAATGGCCATTTCTTTTTGTTAAAGTCCTTCTTGTGTTTTACTTTGCGCGGCAAACCAGGTTTGCCTCCTTTGTTTGCCGGCTTTTGGTGGGCTTCTGTCCAGAAGCCCTCCTTGTGGCGTCTGGGTATCTAGGTGGGCTGAATGTGAGGGAGGGGTGTAGTCACCACCTGCACAGGGTCTCCTTGGAGACCCAGGTCGTACTATGTCTTCATTGGCTGAGATGGTTATCCGGGCCAGACACCCCCCCCTGCTGAGTGATTGACAGCCAGGCTGTGTGAATTGGGGATTTTGGCATAAAAGGCAGGACTCTTGGGCTGGAAGTCAGAGTCGCCACTGGAACTGCAAGGAAGAGAAGCGGAGAAGAAGACGGCTGCTGCAACTCCCGAGCCCCGATGAAGCCCTGCTGCAGTCCTGAGCTATCTACCCTTCAACGACAAGAGAAGATCCAGCCCGGAGTCTTCTTCCCTTGAGCCTGGTGAGATCAACCAGCTCACCTTCCACAGCCAGGGGATCCTCTTCTTGGTCGAAATCACTGCACACAGCTGTAGTGGTCTGGATAGCCATCTGAAGAGCCTCTCCTGTTTTAAAGGAGCACACCTTTTATGCACCGTTGCTTTGCTGCTGCTGGCTTCATCCCTGGGTAGTGCAGATTGCTCCAGACGTCGTCCTTCTTGTCCCCATGACTGAAGCTTCAGGATCCGCGAGTCTGCAGGAAACTACCAGGAACAACTGCCATGCCACCAGCTCTTCTTCATACGAAGAAGGTACTGTGTCTGACTTCGAGGAACTAGGGTGAACCCTTTTCTCCTCACCAAAGGCTTATCCTTATCTTCCTTCCCTCTTATAACTTTTGCTTCCCTTCTGACAATATCTAAGTACTCCTGGCAATCTCGAATCGTGAACTATGATAACCTTGTGATCCTCGACAACAGGACCCCTGTCCCATTGACACTGGAGCAGGCCTATTGACTTTTATCTTTGTGTTAGAAAGTATTGCCTATGATTTTGGACCCCAACTCTCTTGTGTAAATTCATGTGCTAAGTGTGTTTGACTACAGTAACATTTCTTCTCGCGGGTACGCGTCTCTTTCGTAAGACAGAACTGTCATTACTGTCAAAAAGTGATGCGTAACAACCCCCGGTAACATCTTTGTTTCACAACACCGGTCTGTCAAATCCAAAGGTACTTACCTAGAATTGTGCTGCACAAAGTGAATTGGTTGTGTGTAGTGTATTTTACATGTGGTTTTAATTTAATAGAAGTGAAGTGTTTTATGAACAGATGGTCTAGAAATAAATGTACTTTTACTTTTTAACCAAAAACCTTGAGTCAGTGTTGGCTTGAGTCACAGTAATTGTAGTCCTTTGTTTAAACTCTACTACTGCTCATTTGCTCTTGAGATAAGTCTGGCTCCTCCGCTACTGCTACCACTCTAACTGTGTAGTACAGGCGTGTACCAAAGGTGAAATTGTACTACCACCTGTAGTCTTAATCTTGTGTAGTGGTCCCTAAGGGGACTGCCCAGGGTTCTGCCTAACACCTCGGTTGGGAGGATTTAGAGGAAATGAGAGCGAGAGAGAAAGAAGTCCCGTTTGGTAGTCAAGCGCCGACGAGTAGTTTTGAAGAGCAGCGAGGTAGAGTTGGAGATCTGCAGAGTGTCTTGATCTTTGCCAAGTGCTAAGCGCATTGCTGTTTTCAGGGTGCGGATGACAGGAGAAATCCAGGGCCCTGAAGGGGAGGATTTAGGAGTAAATGTGTAAAGAGGGTAACGAGAGAAGGGAGCCCCAAACTAAGAACATTCTGTCTACAGAACTTAAGGTCCCCAGTGGATTGTGATACATTTCTATAATCCACATAAAGGGTCAGACCTAGCAATCCCCATGTCGGTCTACCTTGGAATCACATATTGGTGAGCTGTTCATGTCTCATCAAGACGCTGTTCTTTTGATGGCTGGTGATTTTTAACATCAAGGTCGGGGGGGTTGACCTTCCACACCTTGGGTAGGATCTGGCCTGGAGGATTCTCCCTTTGGTGTCTACAAGGCCTAAAGGTTACACCATGGGTTTATCTGTTAATATGTTTCTGGTTTAAACTGGGCTATGAGTCATTCATGGGAGAACTGTATCCAATACACTAGCACATGATACCTTTAGAGGCCACCAAGGTAGCTCAATAATTGATTATTTCATAATCATTGTAGGAAAATAGAAATTGATAAAAGACATGCAGGTGCGTAACAGAGTCAAGAGTGGTCATAACCTCTTATTATTGACTTTGTCTCGTAGCCACAAAGTATCTCCAGGGCCAATTTTAGTAAAGGGTGAACCAACATCCGATAGACGAAGGTTTAGATGGGTATGCATTGACCCCCCAACATTTTACAAGCAGGACACAAAGGTAGTCTCTCCCCCTACTACTGGAGTGCTTAAAAGAGAGACCAAACCCAGACAGCATGTTGTCCTCTTTCGGAAAGATGGCTACAATTATTACTGCCAGTCTGTCAAAATAAGGCACAACAACTGTGACCAAACCCACCCACGGCTGGTACAATAAAGACTGCAAAGAAGGGAGTAGTTTCTTACCTGTAACTCCATTTCTCCAGCGTTATCATCTTTCATGGATTCACATGCTGTGAATATTCCCCGTCATCAGGCTGGGAACCTCGGTCACTTTAACCTAGCATTTTCCTATGGAAAACTTTGATACTTTAGTGTCCTATCAATCTCCTTTTTGGGTGCTTTATTCCCCACCAATAGGACGTAGGCTATAAATAGCCCCGCCCCCACAGCTTCCCTTCAGATTTTAACCTCCAAACTAGAGGAATCCAAACCAGGTTTGCCTGCAGGGGCGGACATGGGCGTATGTGAATCCATGAAAGATACCAACGCTGGAGAAATGGAGTTACAGGTAAGAAACTACTCCCTTCTCCAGCATTGGATCTTTCATGGATTCACATGCTGTGAATAGATTACATAGCAGTACCAATCATGCATTGTGGAGTGTAAAGGCAAACCAATACAGAAGCACAATCATAGACATGAGACCAATAAACCCATATACTGATCAATATAAAAAAAGAAAATACCCCGAAGCTGCAGGGCTTACCTTATTGAAATAGGCGTTGCAGGACCGCCCGTCCCGCCTGCACATCCTCACCATGCTGCTGCCCCAGACAGTAATGCCGGGTAAAGGTATGCAGCACCGCCCAGGAGGCCGCCCAGCAAATGTCCACCAGCGGAATCCCCGCCCACAATGCCGCCGACAAAGCCGTAGACCTCGTCGAGTGTGCCTTCGTAGTCCTTCTCAAAGGCTTCCCAGCTTTAGTGGGGCAGAACGAAATAGCAGAGGACACCCAACGAGACAGTCCCTGTTTGGAGATTGCCCGTCCCTTGATGGACGACCCATAAACCACAAATAGCCGTTTAGATTTCCTGAAATCATGAGTAGGATTCAAATAAAACTTCAACGCCCTCTTTACGTCCAGCGAATGCAGAGCCCGTTCTGCAGGCATGGACGCTGAAGCAAAAAACGAGGGCAAAATAGAAGAGTTTGTGAAACGTCGATGGCACTTTAGGGATAAAGTGCGGATTGGTAGCCAACACAACCTTGTCCTTCAAGAACCTCAAGTATGGTGGGGTTCACCACCAATGCTTGCAACTCTGATATCCTCCTAGCCGAAGTAATGGCCACCAGAAAAGCCACCTTCCATGATAGAAACTGCAAAGGAGCGGTCAACAGCGGCTCAAAAGGCACTCTCATCAGACCCGAAAGTACCACATTAAGGCTCCACACCGGCGCAAACTTCTTGACCGGAGGAAAAGTACAAAACAACCCCTTCAAGAAATGCTTGATTAGGCGATCACTAAACAGAGGAGCCGCATGTCGCCTCGGAGTAAATCTAGAAATCGCTGCCAAGTGTACCTTTATGGATGATAACGCCAGTCCCTTTTCCGCCAACTGCAACAGATAGGGAAGATCTTGTTCAGGGGAAAATTTCAAAAGGTCCACCCCCGGTAGGCCCTTACACCACATACAAAACCTTTTCCATTAACATGCATGGGAGACATTCGTGGACGGTGCTCCTGCCACCTCCAAAATCCGGCGACAGGCACTGGAAACCCTTAGCAGGGCAAACTCTGAGTAGTCAGGAGCCAAGCCGTCAGGCTGAGGGATCCCGGATTGTGGTGCCACACAGCGCCCTTGTCCTGAGACAGAAGGTCTGTCACTTCCAACCGAATCGGCTCTGCCACTGACAGTTGAAGGAGATCCGAGAACCACGGCTGCCTGGTCCAGAACAGAGCCACCAGAATCACACAGCATGGGTATCTCTGAATCCACTTGAGGGTCTGTCAGATGAGCGGAAACTGAGGAAAGGCATACGCGAACCGGCCCGTCCACAGGAATGAGACTGCATCCCCCAGACACTCCGGGTGAGCCCACCTGCTGGCGAACTCCCTGCATGGTTTGTTCTCCATCGTTGCAAAGAGATCCAACGGAGGACGTCCCCACTTCCGGAAGATCATGGACACCAGTTGCTTCCTCAGCTGCCATTCGTGTAGCTGACCTACATCCCTGCTGAGCGCATCTGCCTGCACATTCAACACTCCCGGCAGATGAAAAGCCACAATGCCAATGTCGTGCAACAGAGCCCAATGCCAAAGTTCCTGTGCTTCCTTCAACAGCACCCTGGAATGCGTGCCCCCCTGCTTCCTGAGATAAAACATTGTGGTGGTATTGTTTGTCAAGACCCTCACCACCGAACCAAGTATGCACGGAAGAAACGATTTGAGGGCCCAACGAACCGCTTTCAACTCGAGGACATTTATGCAGAACCGAGCCTCCACCCGAGACCACAGGCCTTGGATTTGGGAGCCTCCGAGATGCGCCCCTCACCCCGTCTGAGAGGCTTCCGCCACAATCATAAATTGGAACTCCGGTTCCAGCAACGGCATGCCCCGAACCAGATTGTCCGAGCACTGCCACCAGAGAAGAGCTTCCACCAGAGCGCCATTGATCACCTTCTGGGTATCACCTACACTAACTACGCAGATGATACACAGATCCTCCTCCCACTTTCTGGGGATCATAGCAAGGACCTGGAGTTGGTGAATAGGGTACATCTTATCATCCAGTCATGGATGGCCACCCATGGCCTATGCCTAAATGATGATAAGACGGAGTTGATCATCTTGGGCGCCCACTCTAACATTAACAAATTAGGCCAGGAATATTCCTCATTCATTATTGACGGATGCATCATCAAGGTATCTAAGGAAGTAAAAACCGTTGGCTTTTACCTTGACTCCACCATGTCCTTTGACAAACAAGTAAAATCTCTAGCTTTGACCAGAGCCTACACTTGTAAGCTTATAAGAGCGGGTAAACATCCCTTTCTAATGACAGTTGTATGATTCTGGATAGAGCTTTAATACTCTCCAGACTTGATTACTGCAATGCCCTCTACAGCTGTGCTAATAAAACTACCATCCAGAGACTACAAACCCTACAAAATAATGCCCTAAGAGCAGCGCTGGGCATAAATAAAAGAGCACGCATCTCTTCCATTAGACACCAACACAAATGGCTCTCCACGGACAACAAAAACTCTGGAACTCCTTGCCCCATATTTTGAGAGCAGACCAACCCTACCTACACCTCAGAAAGAACTTTATTAAAACACATTATCACTAACGACCCCTAGTCACCGTTATCTACGCTGCTTCTGCCCAACAGCCCCACTTACCTCAACTGCACATAACCTGCATCTTTAGAATGATAGTTGTCACTATATTATTTGTAACTTATTTTGTTATTCTTTGTTTTTATGCACCTCTCTGTAACTTGCACAAATCTGTAACCTTGTAAGCTTTGCACCTTCTTACTGCTGCGCCCTGCTACCTACTGGTTTGGTGCGCATTAGAAATAAACAAACAAACAAAACCAATTTGTCCGACCACGAGCCGTGTCTGAGCCCACCGGTCAGCGAGGAACTCTTGCACCGGCCTCATGAAGAGACAAGTTTGGCAACAGCGGAATGCAGGACGCCATGGCCCCCAGCAGCGACATGTAGGTCCGGACCGATACACTTGCATCGATCTTCTATTCTGCCGCCCTATGCAGGAGCTTCATGACCCTCTCGCCCGAGGGCTTCACAAGTCCCAGTTGAGTCCGAAACTCCACCCCCAGAAACACCAATTCCATGGAAGCAGACAGAAAGGATTTCTCAAAGTTTATGGTGAAGCCTAGCCGTTGCAACAGCTGCATGGTAGCACCAAGACTTTCCTGCGCATCCCCTGGTGACGAGCCTCGCACCAGCCAGTCGTCCATGTACGGGTATACGTGATGCCCCTCCAGTCGGAGCCACGCTGCCACTGGTGCCAAACATTTGGTAAACGTCATGGGGGACGACTTTAACCCGAACGGGAGTACCCGAAACTGGTAATTATCTTCTCCTACGACAAATCGCAGAAACTTGCGGTGCCACGGATGCATGGGAATGTGGAAGTGTGCGTCCTGTAAATCCAAAGACACCAGAAACTCATTTGGCTGTAGCAACCGGATACCTTCCTGTAGAGTGAGCATCTTGAACTTCAGGCGTTGCAGAGTCTTGTTCAATGCCCGAAGATCCAGTATGGGTCGCCACTTGCCGTTGAGTTTCTTCACTACAAAGTAGCAGGAATAGACCCCTTGCCCTCTCTCTGCCACCGGAACCAATTCTATAGCCCCTTTCTGTAGCATAAGAACTACCTCCTGCCATAGGATGGGAAGGTGAGGTTGCAAGGCATACACCGGAGGAATGGAAACCGGGGAACACTTGAACTCCAGCGAGTGGCCCAGACACACTGTGTCCAACACCCAATGGTCCGACATAATCTAGCACCACTCGTCCATGTGCGTTGCCCCCCTGCCCCACAGTAGATTGTTCTGAAGGCAGTCATTGTTGGGGTTTAGCCTGGCTCCCCTTAGAGGTGGAGGGCTGCGTACCCCTCTTCTGCTGGGCCTGAAAGTCTCGACTCTTCTGCGCCGATTGCGCCGATACCCCTGGGAGGAATAACCTGACCGCCCGTAACCCCAGTCTCTGGTAGACGCAAACCAGGCATTACCCAAAGCCCCCCGGAATGGTCGAAAGGAGCGAAAAGAGCGCCCACGCTGCAAAGCCCCCAATAACAGTCTCTGTGTCTTCCTTCATCCCTTTGAGGGCCTCATCAATTTTCTCGCCAAACAACTGCTTCCCCTCACAGGGCATGTCAAATAGCTTATAATGCACCCATGGGCGAAAGTCTGTACACTTAAGCCAGGCTTGGCGACGCAGCACTACCCCATTGTTAATCTGCTTAAAGCCGGACTCTGCTAGGTCAACAGCAATATTAATACTGTGATTGGAAGCTTCCTCCCCTTCAGGCACCAAAAGCATGGCGGTTTTGCAGTGTTACTCTGGCAGATGTTCCAAAATAGGTGCTAGCCGATGCCATGATCATAGCGTGCCATGATCGCTGAGGAATTGGCCGCTTTCACTGTCGTCGCCCCAACAGTCAAAACCTTCTTCCCGAAGGCATCCAGTCTCCTGGCCTCACTGTCCGGAGGAGTACACACTTGTGCCGACTCCAGGCTTTACGGCTGGCCACCGCCGAAACCACAGACTCAGGAGTGGGCTGCGACACTAAGCACTTTGGGATAGAGTCCGGGGCCTTGAACTTTTTCTCCAGTCTCCCTTTGACAGCCGGTTATGAAAAGTGATGCCGCATCATGCGCAGGCCCTCCTGCCACACGTGGTCCAGAATAATCATGCAGAATACCGCTTCTCCAGCATGGGGTCTGGCATGGATTCACATGCTCATGAATGTTCCCCGTCGTCGGGCTGGGAATCCTCGGTAAAGAAAAAATCAGTATCAGTTTCGTTTCTGATCTGTCTTTCTTAGTAGTAACCAATCACTGATCTCTGGGGCATACTGCCCCCAGCCAATGACTGCCCTCTCCCTAAGCCCTGCCTCTGGCAGCCATCCTCAGATTTTTACCGCACGCTCAAGTGTTGGGAGTCCTTGTGCTTTAGCGCTCGAGTTTTTGCTGCGTTTTCGCGCTTTTTCAGGAGATTTTCTCATTTTTTCGGTTTAATCGAGCCTCTAGCTCCACCGTTTCTACTTCCGACAAACGGGGACCCGTTTCGGAATTCTTCTACGCCCCTCAAGGATGACGTTTTCGTCGAGTTTACACTTCTTGGAGGATTCCGGAAGATCTGCGGCCTACCTCAACGGACATGGCCCAGGACAAGGGAAACTCGACACCTGGATCCAAGCTGTTCAGGTGCTGCCCTGGATGCGGATTACAAAATGTTTTCAAGGAGGACGAGCATTCACGATGTCTCTACTGCCTTCATGAGGACAAGACGCACGTGGAGAAGCACTGTGCATTCTGCAAGAACCTTTCAGAACGGACCAAACAAGATCGTCGTTCCTGCCTCGCCGCCTGGCTGGAGAAGGGCACAGCAGGTGAGAAGGCGAAGAAAAAGTCTGAGCGGGCTTCTAAGTCCTGTGAGGGCGCCCCGGCGACGGGGGCCCAACAGAAGGCCAAGCACCGCGAGTCCGCGGGCACCAGGAGCGCCGAAAGGTCGGGCTCTTCGGCTGCCAGGCAGGGCGCTATTACCCGGCACGTTCGACCACAAGCCAGCCCTCTGGTTAGGGGAAAAGGAAATGCGAGAACCCGGGTAAGCCGCTGGAGTGGACCCGGTCGATCTCGAAGGGGGAGCGAGGCGCTGACCCTCCCCCCAAGGCGAAGGCCCAGGACGCACCTAAGGTGGTGAGGGCTTTGATCCAGCCGGCAAAGGCCTCTTTCGAAGTGGTCGCTGCGACCCTGGCGAAGCCGGCTGAGACTACGCCAGTGGAAACGGCCTCTGGGCCCAGAGTATCCCTGCCACCGCGGAGGGAATTCTCTTTCCAGCCCATCGTTAAGACCCCCGTGAAGTCCCCGGTGGAAAAAGAGGGGAGGGGGCCGGTGGCCATTCCAGACTCGGAATCAGCCTCTGAGGAGGAGCTGGTGGAAACCGAGAAGGGCCTCAACGAGAGGTTCACAGGCCTCAACGAGAGGTTCATAGGCCTCAACGAGAGGTTTGAGAAGGTTCGATCCCAGGGGGCGGTCCCTGCTGACGTGATCGAAGACAGCGACGAAGAGGGCCCAGTGGAGCGGCCATCCTGTCCGTCGCAGCCATTACCCGAGACCCAGGATAGCTTGGCGGCCATTTTGTTGGCAATCCAATCCTTATGTACCGAGATAAGGACGAGATTACCACGGACCCCGATGGAGGATCCAGAACCAGGCCTGTCGGGGAGCCCTCCGAACAAGCAGAGGAGAGTCTACCCCGCTCCGCCCTTAGTGCCTGCGAGACCTGTGGACCCCTCGCCAGACCCTAGAGAGGATACAGCGACGGGGACGGACGATGACGGCGGCGATGACGCAGCAAACATCCCATCATCACCCCCCCCCGCGGGCTTCTCCAGCCGACGAAATTGGCTCTTTCCACGCCATGATAACCAGGGCTTCCGAGCTCTTCCAGCTCTGCCCTGAAGAACAAAAAAAAGGAAGGGTTTCTGTACCAACAACGAAAGACCAAGTGGAAGTCGGTCCTCGCGGTGCCTTTGCTCGACGACATCTGGGACGAGGGGCTTGCTGTCCTCAAGAACCCTTCCACGACACCCGCCAAGAGGGACAGGTACGAGAAGAAGTACCGAGTCCCCGATGCCGCTCCCTTGTGCCTCAGGGCCCAGCCCACGCCGGACTCTGTCGTCTCGGCAGCGGCTAAGAAGAAGGCAGCGGGTGCGGCGTCTTCAACTTCCACTTCCCCGCCGGAAAGCGAGGGCAAGAAGTTGGACTCCATGGGACAACGAGTCATCTTGTCGGCGGCGACGACGACGATTAAGGCGGCCAATGCCTTAGCGATCGTGGCCCACTACGACAGGGAGCTCTGGTTCAAGATAGCTCCCCTGCTAGACTTCCTGCCTGACAAGAGGGCGGAGGCCCTAGAAATTCTGCAGGAAGGCGAGGTGGCGTCAGATCACGCCATAACGGTGGCAACGGACATTGCCGATACCGGATTTCGCCAACTGGGCAACAGAGTTTGCCTCCGACGACGAGGATGGGTCAAGGCGACAGACTTTCGCCAGGACGTCCAGACCAGAGTGTTGGACATGCCGTTCGATGGCAACAACCATTTTGGTAAGGCGGTGGACGAGTCTCTACAGGCCATCAAGACCGACTCAGAGACGGCCCGGGCCCTAGGGGTGCTCCAACAGCGACGGCCCTTTCGGAGCTCCGGAGGCAGACAGGGTGCCTCCAAAGGATCCAGCGGTGGCCCGCTCCTCTTCCCAGGAGGCCTACAGAGGTCACGGCAAGCAAGGGGGATCCCGCCGTCATCGCCAAGGAGGCCAAGGCGGCAAGGCCGCCTCCAAGCAAGACTGACCCAGCCGTGTTGTCGGGCCCCCACCGAAGCACCCCAGTGGGAGGCCGGCTGACGAAGTTCGTCAGCGTGTGGGAGTCCATCTCCACCGACTGTTGGGTGTTGGACACCCTGGCCAACGGGCACTCGCTGGAATTCCAAAAGAAGTGCCCTCGCATTCCTCCCGTGGCCAGGAAGGAGAATCACGTCCCTCAATTGCTGTTGGAGGTAAGGGCGATGTTCAAGAAAGGTGCCATCGAGCTCGTCCCCAGGAGGCTCCGGAGTGTACTCAAGGTACTTCCTCATCAGAAAGAAGACAGGCGGTTGGCACCCCATCCTGGACCTTCGCCGGTTAAACAGATACATCACGGCACAGAAATTCAGGATGTTCACTCTCCAGCACGTGCTGGGACAGCTGGAGGAAGGCGACTTCCTATCGTTGTTGGACCTGGAGGATGCTTACTCCCACATCCCCTTTCTAAAAAGGCACAGGAAGTTCCTCAGGTTCGTGGTTCAGGGACGCCACTACCAATTCAGAGCCCTACCGTTCGGATTAAAGTCAGCACCCAGGGTTTTCACCAAGTGCCTGGCACCAGTGGCGGCGCGGCTGCGCCTGCAGGGGATCCACGTCTACCCCTACCTGGACGACTGGCTAATCCGGGCAAGGACAAGGGAACTCGCCGTCGAACACACGGCGAGGACCGTCCGGTTGCTCACGGAGCTGGGGTTCACCATCAACTACCCCAAATCCCACCTGGTTCCATCGCAAGTAGCACTGTTTCTGGGAGCGAAGCTAGATACAGTGGGGCAATTGGCCTCCCCTTCAGAGGAGAGGACCAAAACCATCATGGGCAAGGTGCAGCGCCTGTTAGCCACGGACGTGGCCAGGGTGAGGTCCATCAAGTCCCTTCTCGGGATGATGTCCTCATGCATCTATCTTATACTCCTTTGCAGACTTCGGATGCGTCCGCTACAGGAGTTCCTCGACGCCTGCTGGTTTCAGGCGACGGGCTGCTTCGAGGACAGGATCCCTCTCGACGAGGAGTTCCGTCGGGCGATCCTATGGTGGGGCACCCGTGCTCACCTCACTACAGGCACGGACTTTCAAACCCCGGCGTTTCAGGAGACGGTGACGACGGACGCCTCTCTGGAGGGTTGGGGGGCCAACACCGGAGATCTCCACGCAAGAGGCCCCTGGCTCCCGGAGGAGAGGTCTCTCCACATCAACATTCTGGAGCTCCGAGCAGTGTTCTGGGCTCTCAAGTCGTTCCTTCCGTCCCTCAAGGACAAAGTGGTGAGGATCTTCACCGACAACACCACCACGATGTTCTACATACGGAAGCAAGGAGGCACCAGATCCCCAGCCCTATCCAAGGAGGCCCAGGATCTGTGGCACTGGGCCGTCGCCCAGGGGATGTTTCTGGTTCCCTTCCACTTGGCAGGAATAAAAACGCCATTGCCAACTCACTCAGCAGGGAGCTGCGCTCGTGCCACGAGTGGGAACTGCGCCAGGATCAAGTGGATCGGCTCTTCCAACGATGGGGCAAACCCTAGATCGACCTGTTAGCGACGGCGACAAACTCCAAGTGCCAGGGGTTCACCAGCAGGTTCCCACAGCCGAGGAGCATGGGCGATGCTTTCTCGTTCTCCTGGGACGGCCCATTTCTATACGCGTTCCCTCCGTTGCCGTTGCTGCTCCGCCTCATCAACCAGCTCAAGAAGTCCAGGTGCAGGATGATCCTCGTCGCACAGGCGTGGCCGAGGCAGATCTGGTTCCCGGACCTTCTGGACTTGTCCCACCAGTCAAGCTGCCGGCAGATGCGGATCTTCTCTCCAGAGAAGGAGGCGCCATTCTCCATCACGACCAACAGTCGCTGAGCTTGCAGGCCTGGTGTTATGACTTCAGTGTCGTGTAGACCGATGAGACCTCCGTCCCCAAGTGACGTACAGGGGAACTAAAAGAAACCCGCTGTACGACCTTTGAGGCCACAGGTGGGAGATGACTTCCCAGATCCACGGAACCTCTGGAACACCGATGCTGCTGTCAAAGAGGAACGGGGTTAAGTACCAGGCAATTACAATACATATTAAGTAAACCAAAGGATCTAAAAGGTCTTACCTATCGGGTGTTAGGAAAACCCAGGAAACCTAGTAGAGGTTCGAGATTCAGATGATGCGGCGGTCCCTGAAAGTGTAGAACCGTAGGTTAGCGTGGATGTAAGATCAGCCACCTGTAGGAGTGAAGGCGTGACTTGGATCCCCAGAAGGGAAATGGCGTAGTTCAGTGAGGTACCAAGGGATGATCCAAAGACAAGTCAGGATATAGTCCAAAATCCGGCAACAGGTAAACAGTTCCAAGCAAAGGTACAAAGGGGTATCCGAAGGAGTCCGAGGTAGAGTTCCGTGATCAAAGGTAACAGAGGAGCAATACGTAACGCCAAACAGAGTCTGAAGACAGCTGAGAAGCAATGAGTGTTCTGTCTCTCAGACCTTTATACTGTGCGTCTCTGGGTCATGTGACGTCTATGGGTCATGACGTCCACCAAGGTCACGTGAGGGACGCCACTCTGGATCACGTGATCGACATGGAGACGTAACACCGCCCCTTCTGCTATATGTTCTCCAAGGCAATTGCCAATGCAGAAAGGGTTGCAATCGAGCCTGTACACCATAGCTGGTACGGAGTTTTCGGTCCTTTGGGTTCACCGAATCACTTGAGCCTCGAACCGTGGGAGGAGATGTTGGGGAAATGTGAGCAGTGTTCTGGTGTGTAGTGGACTGGTGTGCAGAGGATCGCCTAACATAGCCCCCCCGCCCCCCCAACGGCCCACGACCCCATGGGCAGGACGGATGATCCTTATGGAAGCGGGCTACCAACCGAGGGGCGTCTAGATCCAAGCCGGAAACCCAAGAACGCTCCTCCAGGCCGTAACCCTTCCAATCCACTAGATACTGGAGCCTACCCCTAAACCATCGGGACCCCAAAATGGCCGACACCTCAAAGACATCAGGAGAGGCCAGGGACACCGGCGCAACAAGGGCTCGGAGACGGACAGAATCGGGACAAGGCTTGAGGAGGGAGACATGGAATACAGGATGGATACGCCAAGAACTAGGAAGCACTAGATGAAAAGCCACCGGGTTCACAACCTGAGAGATCACATACGGGCCGACAAAGCGAGGCAGCAATTTCCGGCAACCCACTAGGCGAAGATGACGTGAAGACAACCAGACCCTAGAACCCACTACCAAAGGAGGAGCAGCTAGACGTTTGCCATCCACACGGGCCTTCATAGAAGCCTTTGCTTCAGTGAGATGGACCACAATACTAGCATGTACAGCAGACAGATCCCTAAGACATGTCGTGGCCGCAGGATTCGAAGAAATAGAAGCATCAGGGACCGGCAAGACCTTGGGATGTTGGCCGTAGAGGGCGTAGAAAGGCGAATAACCTGTAGCTGAATGAGCCGCGTTATTGTATGCAAACTCAGCAAGCCGTAAAACGGCCAACCAGAGGTCTGGTGTTGCAATATAAGGCAGCGAAGATACTGCTCCATGGATTGATTCGTCCTTTCAGTCTGCCCATCAGTCTCAGGATGATAGGCCGAAGAATACCTGGTATCAATGCCCAACAATTTAGTCAACGACCTCCAAAAACGAGAGGTGAACTGTGATCCTCGATCAGATATAATGACCGAAGGGAGTCCAAATAACATGAACACGTGTTCAAAAAACAAGTCTGACAAGACCGGAGCCGAAAGAATACCTTTACAAGGAACAAAACGAGCCATTTTTGTGAATGTGTCCACCACTACCCAGATGGAGTCAAAACCTTGTGACTTGGGGAGATCGGTAACGAAATCCATAGACAGTGTATGCCAATGTCTGGGAGGTACCGGAAGCGGAAGTAGTAACCCAACCGGTCGGCCTCTCCGATGTTTAGCCTGAGCACACACCGCGCACGAATTGACATAACACTCCACATCGCGCTTCATAGAGGGCCACCAACACCAGCGCTTGAGAAGATCTAAAGTGCGCTCCTGACCAGGATGGGCATTAAAAGGAGCATCATGAGACCACTCAAGGGCCAGATTACGAGTGTCAGGTGTGGGAAGAAACAGGCGTTCATGCACGAAAGGCAAACCATCAGAATACACGGGGTCCCATTCTCGCAACTGTTCGGAATGAATGCTAGTCCAGGATCGGACCGAGTCTAATAATGACAATGAGGGTGTACAGAGACAAATTACATGACTCTTTCCGAGAACAGTGTCAGGGAAGGTTGGCAACTCGACCCCACCCGGGGAACGTGACAAGGCGTCTGCTTTACCATGTGAAGTTCCAGGACGATGCATAATATGAAAATCAAAAGAGGAAAAGAAAAGATGCCACCGAACCTGTCTGCTATTAATGCACTTCAATGAAGCCAGATCCGTTAAATTTCGATGATCTGAGTATACAGTGATTGGATGTTTAGCCCCCAGAAGATGATGGCGCCAAACACGAAAGGCGTCCATGACAGCCAGGAGTTCCTTCTCCGTAACGGTGTAGTGAGTCTCAGTACTGGAGAACTTACGGGAATGGTATGCCACTGGGTGTAATTTGCCTGTTGTAGGACATGATTGGGACAATACCGCACCGAGAGCAAAAGAAGAGGCATCCGCCTCAACTATGAACGGAAGATCAGGATTGGGGTGCTGGAGCACCGGTGCGGTAGTGAAAGCGGTTTTCAAAGCCTCAAAAGCCTCCTGATGTTCCCTTTGCCAACGATAGGGTACCTGAGGGCTGGTCAGGGCCGTGAGCGGGGCAACGATTGTGGAAAAGGAGGAAATGAAACGCCTATAAAAGTTGGCGAAGCCCAAAAAGGACTGCAAGGACTTGAGTGTTTGAGGTACTGGCCACTCTAAGACTGCTTTGACCTTGGAATCGTTCATGGATAACGCTCCCCGAGTAATGTGAAATCCCAGAAACTCAACAGACGTTTTATGAAACTGACATTTCTCAGGTTTGGCAAATAAGAAATGTTCTCTGAGACGGGATAGTACTTCTCGGACATGTTTTACATGGTCATCAAGATTACGAGAAAAGATCAAGATGTGGTCCAAGTACACAACCATGTATACATCCAAAATATCCCTGAATATGTCATTCATAAAGCGTTGGAATGTGGCCGGGGCATTACACAGACCGAAGGGCATGACTAGGTATTCATACAAGCCGTAACGAGTACAGAAAGCAGTTTTCCACTCATCACCCTCGCGAACGCGTACTAGATTGTATGCGCCGCACAGATCAAGCTAGGTGAAAACAGAAGCATGTGATAAGTGGTCCAGAAGGGGTGTGATTAACGGAATTGGATACCTATCCTTTTTTGTGATGGCATTAAGACGCCGATAATCCACACAAGGACGTAAATCCCCCTCTTTCTTAGGTACAAAAAATATAGGGCTTGCAGCTGGTGAAGTAGAGGGGCGGATATGTCCTAAACGAAGGGCGTTCTGTACATACTCTTTCAATGCTTGTTCCTCCGAAGGAGATAAAGAATAAATCCTGCCCGACGGAATAGTGGAATCAGGGATTAATTCGATGGGGCAGTCATATGGTCTATGTGGAGGTAGTACCTCGGAAGAGCCACGATCAAAAACTGATTCGAATGCTTTGTCCTCAGACGGAATCCCAGACACCAACCCCTCAACGGTATGAGGAGTCACAAGCTCAGATCCATCAACACTCAGCGTGAGTTGAGCTAAGACTCCCAAGGCCCGAGAAGGGGTATCAGTTGTTTGATGGGTCGGGAGACAATAATTCTGACAGATCTCGGATTCGAAGAGCACAGTGCCTGATTGCCAATTAATCAGCGGATTGTGTTCACGTAACCATGGTATCCCTAATATGATACCGAATTGAGGTGTGGTGATTAAGTCAAAACTTAAGGTCTCTGTGTGAATATCTTGTATGGTCAACAAGAGAGGTGCAGTTTGGTGTCTAACAGGACCAGAAACTAACGCAGAGCCATCTACGGCTTGTACAGGTTCAGGTCGGGTTTTTACCACTAAAGGTAGATTGAGAGAATGGGCTAAAGCAATGTCTATGTAATTTCCAGTAGCACCTGAATCAATGATGATTGTGACTGCATGAAGAAGGCCTGTAGAGGGACACAGAGTAGCGTTTACAGAGACGGGTTGAACACGAGCAAAGGCAAGAGGGGTACCCGGAGATGGAGACTGAACACTCGACCTGCTCTCCGGATCTAAGGTCGAGCTGTCCGAAAAACCTGGCTCTTCTTGGGACGTCGAGGACACTCTTTCACATAATGTCCCGTGGTGCCACAATAAAAGCATGCATTATCCACCCTTCTACGTTCCCTCTCCGATGTTGTAATAGGGCTACGTAAACCTCCCACTTGCATAGGTTCTTCCGTACTGGAAGCAGGAGTACTGGCAAGTGTAGGATGGGAAGAAACCCCCAACTCGGCTCTACGCTCCGATCGCCGTGCATCTACTTGCAGGGCAAGATCAACTAGTTCCTGATACTGAGTGGGCATAGATGGGATCACTGCTAAAGCATCTTTCATTATGTTACTCAACCCTCTATAAAAGACAACTGCCCGCTTGCTTTCTGGCCATGATGTTCCAGCAACTAATTGATTGAACCGGGTGATGTATTCTATCAAAGTCCTTCTACCCTGAGTTAGTTCTAACAAATCCAAATCCCTAGACTGTGCCTTGTGTCGGGTATCAAATACTCGAGACATTTCTAGAACCAACAGATCAAAGTCATAAAGGACTGGGTTATTATTCTCCAACAGAGGATTAGCCCAAGCGGCAGCTGTCCCGGCTAAATGGGAAAGGGCAAAGGCGGCTTTAGCAGTGGAAGTAGGAAAGGCCAAAGGTCTGCACAAGAAATGTAACTTGCACTGATTAATGAAGGTCCTGAATTTCTTGGGGTCACCTTGATAACGTTCAGGAGCGGCCAGGGGGGAAGGGGTTGGGAGGATCACCGGAGTTGGGACTGTAGTATTAGCCAAGGGAGGAGGTGTGGTTGAGGAGCTAGCATCTCCGAACTCAGGGTCTGCAGGAAGGGAATGCTGAACACTCTGTATGGAGTCTAACCTTTGGTGGATCACCGTATTCGCGGCGGCCATATCTGCCCTTAATACTGTAATCGCCTGGACTAAAGCAGCTATGCGTTCTTCCGTGGATCCCTGCATTGTCTAACACGACTATACGGCTTCTCAGTCTGTTATGACTTGAGTGTCGTGTAGACCGATGAGACCTCCGTCCCCAAGTGACGTACAGGGGAACTAAAAGAAACCCGCTGTACGACCTTTGAGGCCACAGGTGGGAGATGACTTCCCAGATCCACGGAACCTCTGGAACACCGATGCTGCTGTCAAAGAGGAACGAGGTTAAGTACCAGGCAATTACAATACATATTAAGTAAACCAAAGGATCTAAAAGGTCTTACCTATCGGGTGTTAGGAAAACCCAGGAAACCTAGTAGAGGTTCGAGACTCAGATGATGCGGCGGTCCCTGAAATAGTAGAACCGTAGGTTAGCGTGGATGTAAGATCAGCCACCTGTAGGAGTGAAGGCGTGACTTGAATCCCCAGAAGGGAAACGGCGTAGGAGTTCAGTGAGGTACCAAGGGATGATCCAAAGACAAGTCAGGATATAGTCCAAAATCCGGCAACAGGTAAACAGTTCCAAGCAAAGGTACAAAGGGGTATCCGAATGAGTCTGAGGTAGAGTTCCGTGATCAAAGGTAACAGAGGAGCAATACGTAACGCCAAACAGAGTCTGAAGACAGCTGAGAAGCAATGAGTGTTCTGTCTCTCAGACCTTTATACTGTGCGCCTCTGGGTCATGTGACGTCTCTGGGTCATGTGACGTCCACCAAGGTCACGTGAGGAACGCCACTCTGGATCACGTGATCGACGTGGAGACGTAACACCGCCCCTTCTGCTATATGTTCTCCAAGGCAATTGCCAATGCAGAAAGGGTTGCAATCGAGCCCGTACACCATAGCTGGTACGGAGTTTTCGGTCCTTTGGGTTCACCGAATCACTTGAGCCTCGAACCGTGGGAGAAGATGTTGGGGAAATGTGAGCAGTGTTCTGGTGTGTAGTGGACTGGTGTGCAGAGGATCGCCTAACACCTGGCTCCTGCAGCACTAGAGTTTGGAGGGTACGATATACCTGCTGAATGCAGAGAGGTTCTTGCAAAGGCCAGGGCGTCCTCAACTCTCAAATGTTACGGTCATAAATGGAAGAGATTCTCTGTCTGGTGCCGTGCACAGAAGATTAACCCTTTGCAGATTACGGCCCCTCAAGTACTGCCATACCTACTGTCGCTGGCCAAAGCTGGACTGGCTCACGCCTCCATCAAAATACATCTGGCTGCCATCTCCCGATATACCAGGCCTACGGGACGGGCGTCCTTGTGGTCTCATCGCCTGGTGAAGGAGTTTATGAAGGGACTATTCCGATCATTCCCGCCGGTGAAGGCTCTTGCCCCGGCGTGGGGGCTTAATGTGGTGCTGACCAGGCTCATGGGGGCCCCATTCGAGCCTATGCTTTTGGCGCTTTGGAAGTTCCTGTCATGGAAGACAGCGTTCCTCGTGGCCATCACCTCCGCACGACGATTGGAAGAGATCCAGGCCCTATCTTGCAAGCCTCCATACTTGACTTTTCATGACACAAGAGTGGTGCTGAGGACGCACCCCTCCTTCATGCCCAAGGTGCCGTCGGACTTTCACCTCAACGAGCCCTTGGTGTTACCAGTTTTTTCCCTCCTTCGCCTTCGACGCCGGCCAAGAGGACTTTGCACTCGCTGGATGTAGCTAGAGCACTGAAGTTCTACGTGGACCGCACAAAGAGTTTTCGGAATTCGCCACAACTGTTTGTGAACTTTGGGTCTGTGAATCAAGGGAAGGCTTTCTCGAAGACTTCCATTTCCAGATGGCTCTCCAGCTGCATCATGCACTGTCACCGGTTGGCAAACCGACCGCTGCCCGGCCGTCCGAGAGCCCATTCGACCAGAGCGATCGCTGCTACCATGGCGTTCCTGTCTGGTGTGCCCCTGCTGGACATCTGCAGGGCTGCTACGTGGAGGTCGACGCACACCTTCACAAGATTCTACTGCGTCGATCGGGACTCCAGGGAGGAGTCCAGGGTCGGCCAAGCAGTGCTGCGCAACCTGTTCGCCTAAGGTGAGACTGGTGAGGAGGTAAGAATTGCTTAATGTTGAGTTTTGGATGTAATGCTTAATGTTGAGCCTTTGCCACCTCCCGTGGTAGTGCATGTGTATACTGCTATGTATTCTTTTATTCATGAGCATGTGAATCCATGCCAGACCCCATGCTGGAGAAGGAACAAGTTACTTACCTGTAACTGTTGTTCTCCAGCATGGGTCTGGCATGGATTCACATGCGAACCCTCCCACCTACCCCTCTGCGGCTCTTCACTTGGTCATACTGCCACTTGGCGTGCTACCAAATCTGAGGATGGCTGCCAGAGGCGGGGCTTAGGGAGAGGGCAGTCATTGGCTGGGGGCAGTATGACCCAGAGATCAGTGATTGGTTACTACTAAGAAAGACAGATCAGAAACGAAACTGATACTGATTTTTTCTTTACCGAGGATTCCCAGCCCGACGACGGGGAATATTCATGAGCATGTGAATCCATGCCTCGGGAATGGTCCGACCGACCATGCTTGGACAAAGAGGCCCCCTTCAACAGCTGCTTACTGGAAGAGGATCTACCGCTCTTCCCCACCCCTGACACAGGAGCAGGATGAGGTGTCTTAGCTGGAGGCTCAGCCGACGCCGCCCGGCGATGTACTGCCGACTGCACAGGCTGCTCTGAGGACAGGCTCCGGACCGACCCCATTTCCGAGGCCGGGTAGGTGCCTTCATTAAGCCAACAAACCAACTGCCGATTGCAGTCCTTAAGAGTCTTTTGCGAAAACCCTCTACAGATCTCGCAAGAGTCAGCCGAGTGATGAGGGTAAAGGCAGTAGAGGCAATCCATATGCCAGTCACCCTCATACACCTTCAACCCACAAGTCGCACAGGGCCGGAACAGAGACTTCTTCAGAGCCCCAGAAGCCATCTCAATACACAAAGAGCACACGCACGTGCAAAAAAAACAACGAACATGAGGTGATCCCAACAGTTTTGAGACGGTTGAAATCTGAAGGGAAGCCGCGGAGGCGGGGCTATTTATAGCCTACGTCTTATTTGGTGGTGACTAAAGCACCCAAAAAGGATGTTGATAGGACACTAAAGTGTCAAAGTTTTCCATAGGAAAATGCTAGGTTAAAGTGACCGAGGATCCCAGCCTGACGACGGGGAATATTCACAGCATGTGAATCCATGAAAGATCCAATGCTGGAGAAGCCAGGAAACATCTATGGGACACGTTAAGGTCACGCCTGCGAAACAGCGACTGGTTAACTGGGAAAAGAGCCGAATATAAGAGGACCCGTGAAAAAAGGAAAAGGGATAATGCATAAAGCATGGGCGGAGCTGTTGGAAGTGGTGGAAAATATGGACTAGCAGTTTTTGGCCATTGGTGGTAACCCCAATTCCAATTCGGCATAACAACCAATGTGCAAGCTTCTCTGCCATCTTCACCAAAGAAGCATCGAAGGCCGGGGAAAGGGAGAGACCCTCACTGATTTTAAGCAGCACACTGACCCTGGGGAGGGCCTTTTACAGTTGGACCGCAACGATATAACAAAGGCGATTAAAAGGCAAAAATCCAACAAAGCACCTGGGCCAGATTTTCTTCCAGCAGATCCACTGATCAAATGGAGATTTGTGGGCCCCAATACTCTGCAACCTTTTTAATGCAATCCTGCAGGTCTCAGAAACCCTGCAAACCTGGCCCCATTCAATAATTGTCCCAATCTACAAGTAGGGGGACAAATCGATGTGTGGTTCGTACCACCCAATTGCATTACTAGATGCTGCCTCAAAGATCTTGGGCAGCATTATATGGGACTATCTTTTGAGTTGGGTCAATACTCATAACATCCTAAGGGTTTGACAACTGGGATTCAGTGAGGGTCTTGGAACAGTGAACTCAGCACTTAAGCTCTTGTTACTAATGTTATGTTGATTTATACTGTGCACCGCTACCACCCAAGGGCAGTCTCCAGGCGCTAATAGAAAAATATGCAATGCTACCAGGCTCAACAATTTCTTTGGCATTTATGGATCGCTCGACTGCTTTCAAATCGGGTGGATAGGAAGCAGTTGTGTTCAATTCTGGTAGACCTGGGCAACTTGGCGGGGATACTGAAAGTGATAACACTGCTATATTCTGGCACAGATTGTGTTGTCGGATACATGGTGGGGGGCTGCCTGCACACAACCATTTAAGAAGAGAGGATTACGAGAGGTGTGCGTGCTCGCACCAATCTAGTTCAACATATATATAAATAAGTTACAAGCAGCCTTGGAGCAGTCCACCCCTGACATTCCAAGGTTGGGTGTAAGAAGAGCCCTTCTCCTGGCGTTTACAGACGATGTAGTCCAGGAAACCTAGGCCATTAAAGCTATTACCAGATGCCTAAGTGGATTTTATGACAAGGAGCCCTGCTAGACAAAGTCAAAGTCTTTGACTATTTTGAGATCAGTTCCTCAACTGGGGATAAAGGGTTGGTAAGGACCATATAGAGAAGCAAGCAGCTAAAATGGCACAGGCTACTGCCACAGGATTCTGTTTTTATAATGTCATAAAAACTCAACCGATGCGACTGCTGATCAAAGTCTATAAAGCGAAGCCCCTCGCGATTGAGGTATATTGCTCTGAAATTTGGGGGGTTTGAGTCAGCCTACACACTCCAAATAATTGAAAATACATTTTTGTTTAGAAGGCTGCTTACCTTAACACAGGGTGCCCCAAAACAGGCAGTACATAAGCTTGGGTTAGTTCACATTGAGGCTCAATGTACAATGGCTGCCCCACTATTTGGGGCAACAACATGGGTCAATCCTAATGCCTCCCTTTAGAGAGAAAGTATCTCTGATATTTAACAACATCAGGGGGCCAGTAAAATCCGATGGATATCCCATGTGAAAAACCACCTTTAAGTCAATGAATGCCTCCCACTGGCACGAGAGGCTGGAGTTATTAGATAAATACTCCAAAAGGGAAGCTGAAAGCCACACTACTTCACAGGCTAAAAAGACACTAGATAAGCGATGGACGTGGGAAAACCTGCAAATAGGGCTCATTTTATCACCTAATAGACTGGAGCCTTACTTGGAATGAAGCCCATATTCTACACAGCGCGAGGGTGGGGAGGGGGGGGGGGGAATAGAAGGGACTTTGAATGTTGGAAAGATTTATAGCAAAGTAGAGAGCTAGATCCTTAACAGAAAGAGCAGAGGAGATGGAGGCAGGTTTAGGATGCGAGAGAATTGAGTGGAGAGATCTTTGGAGGCACCTATATTGAGACAAAATGAGAGCACGATGGAAGTCCTGTTTGGCAGAGTCGAGAGCAGAGGAGTAATTTTGAAGAGCATTCAGGTAGAGCGGGAGATCCGAGGAGTGTCTAGATCCTTGCCAAGTGCTAATGTTTTTCCCCATGGCTATTTTCAGGTTGTGGATGGTAGGTATCATTCAAGGCTGTGGAAGGGAGGGTTTAGGACCGAATGTAATAAGAGGGAAGGGGGAGGAAAAGGGAGCATAAAGAGCAGCAGTAAAGTTAGTGAAGGCTTTATCAGGGGACGGAATGGTAGAATTTTGCATTGGAGGATAGAGAGTGGTCTAGGTTGGAGAGGTAGATCGGGAATTAGGAGGGAAACTTGGGCTTGGTAATGGACGTGGTAGATGGAGAGAGTGGGGTGGAAGTAAGAGTGGACATTGAGGCAAAGACAATGGAATGATCAGAGAGAAGGAGCAGTGGAGATATTGGGGGCAGAGAGTGGAAAGTGTCCAATGACCCATTACCACTGAAACCGGTCGGCTTTTTTTCAACTCGGTGTCCTGGCAGAAATATATTGAAACAAAAAATTCCACACCAGACCACAGCTTGATCCTGCCAAAAACAAAGAGGACCATGATGTTTTCACTATACTAGGACTGGAGTCTAAAAAACGACTAAATACTCCTTGTCGTAGTATATAGGAGAATTCACTGAACTGCCTCGGTCCATTCACCCTTTTTTTTTTTTATAATTGTGTTCAATAACACACACCATCGGTCTATGCTTTAAATTGCTCTGGCATTTACCAGGAACCCTTTTTTTAAGAGAATCTGCTCCCCCATAGAAATTGAATAAAAGGATTTGATATTTCACTTGGAGAGCAGGTATTATATGGCAAAAAAGGCAATCCAAAAGAATTGGCTTTCAGAATTCACAATAAGTAAATTCACCTGACTCACAATGTGTGATCATCATGATTAAGGGAAAATTCGCGTGTTAGACTGCCCTTCAGGTGCAACACGTGGATACACGCAACCATTTTACATTCAGTAATATATATATATATCTCAACATGTTGAAACCCCGTAGCAATACATCCTGGTGTTTACAGGCCCCAACCACACCTTCCTTTACTACTTTTAAGGTAAAGCAAATGTTGCTATGATCCAATCGAGTGCCTTTCCTAACCTTCCAATCTATTGCACCAGCTGACCATTTAAGTCTTGCTTGCAGACCACAAATAATGGAAAGGGAAAAGTTAAGCCATAGTGTTACTAGTGCAAAGGAAAATTAACTGTGCTCTTTGCTAGGCGGGACTGGGGAAGAGTAGACACTCAATTACATGTAGTGTCCTTCTCCAGCAATGCATTGTGCCATTTGTTGTGCATGTTTGGACGAGTCTTGTACTTCTCACTCTAGAATGACCAAACCGCGGTCTGTAGGTTGGCATGTGGTATGTGTAAGGAACTCATGGTGGCAACAGTAAAGACAGACAAGTGACCACAGTTCAAGGGTGTTTACTGAACAATGAATGCAGGGTGGGAAATAACCTAATCTAAACCTAAACCTAAGATGGAAGCAAGCGTTTACCATCAAATGAAAAATAAGGCAGTCCTAGTGGCGTTGTGTCAAATAAAAGGGCCTATACTAAAAAGAAACTATTGCCAATTCCTTACAACTAATTACAGAAAGAGTGTGGGATAGGGTTTCAATAAAGAAAAAAGCGTTCGCAAATAATAAGTCAGGATGTGATTGTCAGGGTTCTTCCTTCACCACGTTTTCAGGACAGTACAAGGTGGGTTTCCTGAGCCCAGCACACACTAGCTTTCCCAGCATGATCCGACAGTTCCGCATCAGCTGTCTGGTTCTTTGAGGGCAAGTCTCTTTTCAATAAAAAGTCTATTGTCTTCGAGGCCTGATGTATCCAACAAACAAATGCAAGTTCTGTTCTACGAACACTTTGGGTGATGACTTCACCCCTGTGCCCCCCTCTTCTGGACACACACCTTTCATAAGTCGTATTCAACAAATTAACAAGACAGTTCCTTTCTCAGTGAACTTTGGGTGACCCATGGATCTCCCTCTGCCGGGCTGGGACCCCATAAAACAAGGGGGACACTTCCCTTGCCCTTGCCTTGCAATGCTCACCTTTTCACAAATCTTAATGTCTTTTAAACAGGTTTTCGGCTTTTGCCCCTGGTTGTGACCTTCCCTATGCCAGGTTCATTTTCTTCCACTTTTGTAACACACTGTTCATGTACACCCCTTTTGTCGGGTTCACTATGTTTCACACATTATTTTGGATTGTCGGCTTCCCTCTGCCAGGCTCACTCTGGTCAGCCTTTACCAACAATTCCTCATGGAATTTTTAGACCCCAGCCCTTTTCATTAGCATTCTTTGTCCGGGTTCACCCTTGCTAATTTCCACGAAACACAGTTCATGTGCTAATTTTCAACATGCAGGATGCACTTCCCTTTGCTTTCACAGTTCTGTCGGTCAAAGACTTTTCGACGGTATAAAGGATTTTGCCAGACCCCTGTATGACCACTTTGAACATTCTTCGCCTCTTCCCAAGGCCTTCTGGTTAAGGTCCTTTTTACCGTTAGGTAATCACTGAGAGTTTCCTGCGTGAGCACCCATCTGGTGCCGGACTCCTCTGTACCTGCCCCCTCCCTCCCGCTTTAGCTTTTCAAAGTTCAATTAAGCCATTGGCTACTTTTCATTTAACAGTTCGGTTTCTTATCAATACTCCCCTCGACTCACTGGCTGTAATGAACTGCTTTGCTTGCTTTCTTTATGGAGTCAAGGTTGGTACCACAGAGACAGGAGTCTCTGCCCAGCTTGGCAATCAGCCGAGGAGGGTCTTGTGTGCTGACATCTGGTGCAATACATGCTAGCTATTGTTCCCAGACTTTCATTCCCACTGCAGAGGTTTTTCGGGCCTTAAAAGGGCAATGTCGACTCTCTCCTTGTCACCCTCTTGGTCTGTGTCGTCTTTCTCCTCCTCTTGAAGTGCTGTACCGAGTTAGCTCTTACATCGTGCCGTCTGCCTTGCTCGTAGTGTGCGGTCGTGCTCCACCTTTTAACCCTGTGGGGAAAAGAAAAGGGCCGTCAGGTGCGTGTGATTCTGGTGAATTGCCCGTCTCTGCCTGACCCCTGTGTCGAGACATGTCAGGTCAACAGTTTTATTACAAGTCTGTTGTCTTTCATGGGGTGAAGGAAAGCAGAGGGGTTGGAGTGTCAGATTGTCCTACGGGATAGGATTGGGAAACAGTGCTATATGGAATTACAACCCTTGTTTTAGAGGGTGTTTTGGCGATCTCGGCAGGGTGGGTTTAGAAAAGAGTAGATGGGTTTGTGGGGCAAACGGGAATAGCTGGGATTGTGAAATGACCTGAGAGTATTGTGGGAACCGCAGTTTTTTATCAAGGTAGGGTGGATGTTCAGGAATGAATTAGCAGAGGGACGTGGGGAAGAATGATTGGGAGTAGCCGGGTAGAAAACAGGATGATCAGGATTTTGAGAGAGACGGTTTCTGAATGTGACAGGGTTTGAGATCCCAAGGAATTGGTTATATACAGAGGGGTTGGTGTGTTTGGGTAAGATATTTAATAGGGTGAAGGGGGGCATATGTGGCACAGCCAACAAAGGTCTCAGGGATCTCACCTTCCTCTTCTTCCCCGGTAACATACTGCCTCTCCCTTTGGGCATTCTCCTGAGCAGAACCCCGTGCTCCCCTACCCAGGTGATCTTTCCCCGCTCATCTGGCTTTAGGGTTGGGATAAGAGGGTCACCCCTTTCTTGGCCACCTGAATAAGGGATTCTTGAGGTCTGCTGGGTAGAATACCCTCGGGTTTCTCACATATGGCAGCACAGTCTGAGAAGTCATGTTTCCTGCATTTTGTGCACAGGATTGGATCTGCCAAATGTGCATGCAAGTGCTTTGCCTTTTACGTGCGCATTTGATAAACGTTACTTGTTCAAATTATTGCTGAGCCCTCAACTGTGGTCAGTTGCTCTGGGGTTAGATTGTCCACATTTTGGTGCAATTGCTCAATGTTGGTTGGCTATGTCTCAGGTCAGATTCAGCACAGGTCAGCACCTGCATGTTCACTGCCATCGCAGATCGCACAGAATCCCTCACACGGACCTGGTCGGCATAGCACAACAGTGCAAATCATCTCTGCCAATGGTTCTCACATTCATGGGGTTGTGGGGTGTCCTTCTCTCCTGTCTGCGGAGACTGGTCTTCCAAGCTGCCGGATGGCTTTGAAGCCATGGCAGTGGGGCACTGCGCAGATGCCACATAACATACTTATTTGCACTATGGACTCCATTCCACGTCTTTAGCCTTGAACCACTTGTAAGTTTAGCATCAATGGCCATACTCACTAAAATAAATATATATTTGGCCTAGGGTTGTCGACTTCACACAGTGGGTAGATTATGCAAATTAATAGGCCGCTTTTGGAATTGCGATCTAATCTTGAGAACCTCTCACATTTGAGGGTGCCAGGCTTTCATCACATGCAGGACTGTCACTCTTCTGTGGGTAGCTTCAGTGTGGTCCTTCCACTGCCACACCATACAATCAGTTGAGCTGCTTCACCGGGCCACAGTCCACATGCCTGAGCACTGGCCCACTATTCTGTTAGCCTTAGTGTTGCACCACTAGTCCTGGCCCAGTGTTTCTGAAGCCCTTGTTTTCATGATCTAGCTGTACACCCTGTTACTGGCTCAGCTGTGACAGTGGGCTTGACACTCTACTATGTCATCAGAATAGGTGGTTCAGCCCATGGCCACAGTCCATATATTTGCATTTATTAGAACATTTTGTTGAGTGTTACATCACAAGCAGCAGCTTCAGGGCCGATCATCTTCAGCCAAGAAGGTCAGTCAAGTCTTAAACAGTGAAAAGTCAATGTATATGTGTTTGATACAAGCAACAACTGTGGCAATAAAACTAGGCGAAATCACCAGTTTCTGCAATGCAAGTAGGAAGGGTGAATGCACCCAGTGTACCAAGGCAACCTCTGGCTCTTTTTTTAAAATCAGTCTCAGTCCAGCATCAATTATTGGTCCTGGCACATGTCTTCTGCCACTACTCCACTCCGGCATGATTCCTGCCCCTGGCACAGGTCTTCTGCCACCACTCCACTGTGGAGTTAAGTTACTTGAAGAGAGTCATGAAGCTCCGCCTACCCACTGTGTCACATCTCGCAGGTCACCCCATGCAGCAGAGTTCAAATGCTCCCACCTGCTCCAGACACAGAGGTTACAAATGACAGGCCTCTGTTTCCAGGAGGATAATCCCGTGCTCCAGCTTATGGCAGACCTACTGTCTCTGCAGAAGTGTGGAGCCGTCCCATGGAGCAGAGGTCAACAGCTCTTCTTTGCTCCTGCTCTGTAGCCATTGCTAACAAACATACAACAGCAGGCATCCCAGTAAAGATACTCCCAAGCCGTGAGCGTGGCTATGTCTGTGTAGGGAAGGAGGCATGCCTTTGTGGATATCAGATTTCTGCGATGCTCCCTCCTCTGTGGATGAGGCATTTCGGTTTTCTGTGCTCCATCCTTCTTTGCTCACAGGAGGAGCTTCAGGAGCTTTGCTTCTGCCTTTTCCAGAAACGCTTGACGTCCGAGTGGCCTCCAGGGGTCACCACCATTACCCGCCGGGCTGGGTTCTCGAAGACCAGCACCCCCAGGTCCCGGGCATAGTTGCGCAGGAGTTCGAAGTCCACTTGGGACAGGAACTGGTTGTACAGGACACCTGGATTGGGGGAACAATAGAGAGTGAGGACAGGAACGTTTCATGCAGTACAAACACACAAATAAGCCTCTGCCTGCCACAGACCACTGCCGACTAGCTACAGCAACAAGCGTTTGGACACCTGCTACTTTAGGTGCAAATCCAGAGGGTGAATGATTTAAGTGCCCTTACCCTTGTCCAAAGCAAGGGTTCAATCAACACAGAGTGTGGAGAGGATGTTCTGAACAAAACCTCTGTCTCAATAAAGCATTGCAGTTTCCTTTGGGACAGCAGAGAGTGCTTTTATTTTAAGAGATGCACACAATAGAGGGGGGGGTTATATAAGAAGCATAGAAGGGGCGCATGCGCTAAGAGAAACAGAATGAAGGGATAGAGTCTGAGAATGGAAACCAAGGGATGAGGAAACGATAGAGGCAAAAAAAGGACAAAAATGGCTGGAGCAGATGGTGCTCAAACTACATTTTCCAGCAGCCAAGGCACGTGTTCTCCTGCCCCCGGGTTAATGGCCCTCCAGATTCACACTTACCCTCAGAGAAGCGAAGGCGGTCCCTCTCCAGCTCCCAGAGCCGGATCTGGTCGGTGATTGTGGGTGGCAGCACCTGGGTCTGGGAAGAGAGAGGTAATTAGTGCAGCAGAGATTAGAATGCTTCCAAATCAGGCAAGGATGATAGGATAGGTAACTTAGAACGCGCTTAAAGGAATAGTGTGCTCAAAAATTTGATTGGGTCTTAAAAGATGGGCAAAAATAAAACACCTATATTAAACATCTTTTTAAAGAAAGTTCCTATGTAAATTTTGAACAAATGTTTAAACCCCTTTAATTTTAAGCACTAGGAGGCACCCATTTTGTGAAATGGATGAGCCTCCTGTGCTTGTGTTAATCTCTGCCCTCCCGGCAATAAAATAATGAAGCAAAAGCCACCTGCTGGTAGCTTTTATTACAGCAGCTTTTGCTTCATTAGTGCCGGACAACAGAGAAGTGCTTTTATAAATACGTTGCATTTATGATTGCCGTGGTTAGAAAACCACAGCACTTATAAATACAACTGCCTTGTATTTATGATTGTTGTGGCTTCCACTTTGAGTCTCCTGGGCTCCCCAGCCTACAAGCTGCAATGCATTGCTCAAATGCATTTCCTGCCAAAGCCTACAAGCTGCAATGCATACGCACGTGCATGTTCTGCTCAAGCCTACAAGATGCAATGCATGTCCTGCCCATGCCTACAAGCTGCAATGGATCCTCATATGCATGTCCTGCCCAAGCCTACACGCTGCTATGCATCCTCACATGCATGTCCTACCCAAGCCTACACGCTATGTATCCTCACAAGCATGTCCTGCCCACACCTACAAGCTGTAATGCATCCCTACAAGCATTTCCTGCCCAAGCCTACACACTGCTATGCATCCTCATATGCATGTCCTGCCCACGCCTACAAGCTGCAATGCATCCTCACATGCATGTCCTGCCCACGCCTACAAGCTGCAATGCATACGCACGTGCATGTTCTGCTCAAGCCTACAAGATGCAATGCATGTCCTGCCCATGCCTACAAGCTGCAATGCATCCTCACATGCATGTCCTGCCAAAGCCTACAAGCTGCAATGCATTGCTCAAATACATATCCTGCCAAAGCCTACAAGCTGCAATGCATTGCTCAAATGCATGTCCTGCCAAAGCCTACAAGTTGCAATGCATCCTCATATGCATGTCCTGCCCAAGCCTACACGCTGCTATGCATCCTCACATGCATATCCTGCCCAAGCCTACAAGCTGCAATGCATCCTCACAAGCATGTCCTGCCCAAGCGTACAAGCTGCAATGCATCCTCACAAGCATGTCCTGCCCACACCTACAAGCTGCGATGCATCCTTACAAGCATTTCCTGCCCAAGCCACCACACTGCTATGCATCCTCACATGCATGTCCTGCCCACGCCTACAAGCTGCAATGCATCCTCACATGCATGTCCTGCCCAAGCCTACACGCTATGCATCCTCACATGCATATCCTGCCCAAGCCGACAAGCTACAATGCACCCTCACATGCATGTCCTGTCCAAGCCTACACGCTATGCATCCTCACATGCATGTCCTGCCCAAGCCTACACGCTATGCATCCTCACATGCATATCCTGCCCAGGCCTACAAGCTACAATGCATCCTCACATGCATGTCCTGTCCAAGCCTACACACTATGCATCCTCACATGCATGTCCTGCCCAAGCCTACACGCTGCTATGCATCCTCACATGCATATCCTGCCCAAGCCTACACGCTATGCATCCTTACAAGCATTTCCTGCCCAAGCCAACACACTGCTATGCATCCTCACATGCATGTCCTGCCCACGCCTACAAGCTGCAATGCATCCTCACATGCATGTCCTGCCCAAGCCTACACGCTATGCATCCTCACATGCATATCCTGCCCAAGCCGACAAGCTACAATGCACCCTCACATGCATGTCCTGTCCAAGCCTACACGCTATGCATCCTCACATGCATGTCCTGCCCAAGCCTACACGCTATGCATCCTCACATGCATATCCTGCCCAAGCCTACAAGCTACAATGCATCCTCACATGCATGTCCTGTCCAAGCCTACACACTATGCATCCTCACATGCATGTCCTGCCCAAGCCTACACGCTGCAATGCATCCTCACATGCATGTCCTGCCCAAGCCTACACGCTATGCACCCTCACATGCATATCCTGCCCAAGCCTACAAGCTACAATGCATCCTCACATGCATGTCCTGCCCAAGCCTACAAGCTGCAATGCATCCTCACATGCATGTCCTGCCCAAGCCTACACGCTATGCATCCTCACATGCATATCCTGCCCAAGCCTACAAGCTACAATGCATCCTCACATGCATGTCCTGTCCAAGCCTACACGCTATGCATCCTCACATGCATGTCCTGCCCAAGCCTACACGCTGCAATGCATCCTCACATGCATGTCCTGCCCAAGCCTACACGCTATGCATCCTCACATGCATGTCCTGTCCAAGCCCACAAGCTGCAATGCATCCTCACATCCTCACATGCATGTCCTGCCCAAGCCTACACGCTATGCATCCTCACATGCATGTCCTGTCCAAGCCCACAAGCTGCAATGCATCCTCACATGCATGTCCTGCCCAAGCCTACACGCTATGCATCCTCACATGCATGTCCTGCCCAAGCCTACACGCTATGCATCCTCACAAGCATGTCCTGGTTAACTCTACAAGCTGCAATGTGATGCATGCATGTCCTGCCCATGCCTACAAGCTGCAATGGATCCTCATATGCATGTCCTGCCCAAGCCTACACGCTATACATCCTCACATGCATGTCCTGCCCAAGCCTACACGCTATGCATCCTCACATGCATGTCCTGCCCATGCCTACAAGCTGCAATGCATCCTCACATGCATTTCCTGCCCAAGCCTACACGCTATGCATCCTCATATGCATGTCCTGTCCACGCCTACACACTGCTATGCATCCTCACATGCATGTCCTGCCCAAGCCTACACGCTATGCATCCTCACATGCATGTCCTGCCAAAGTCAACAAGCTGCAATGCATGTCCTGCCCAAGCCTACACGCAATGCATCCTCACATGCATGTCCTGCCCAAGCCTACACGCTATGCATCCTCACATGCATGTCCTGCCCAAGCCTACAAGCTACAATGCATCCTCACATGCATGTCTTGCCCACGCCTACAAGCTACAATGCATCCTCACAAGCATGTCCTGGTTAACTCTACAAGCTGCAATGCATCCTCACATGCAAGTCCTTCCCTAAGATGCTGTAGTGTGGCTCTCTCCCTCATGCTCACTCGCTAAAAGGGGCCATGGCTCTTGCCAAAACAGGAAGTCTCCCCTCCCACGTCTGCCCAGTATGTCCACTAGCTAGTATCAGAGTATAGGAGGGTGATGGAAATAAGGGGGTTGGGGGAGGGGTTGGAAAAACCCTAAGACCACAAGGCAGCGTAGGTGGCGTTTGGGGTGCAAGTTCACTGCAGGCAAATTCCATGCGTCCCCCATATTCAGTGTCACCCCAAGTGACCTATTAGTTGCTCTGGTCCTCTATTTAACAGACCTCAATTTCATAATTAAAATTGTATTACTCTGCAATAATTACTTTAATGCCTTTCACTGTAACTGTGTTGCACCAATATGTTAACAAAAGACGAGTTTAGAGATTTGCATTTACCCGAAACGTGCGCATATTCTCAGCCAGTTGGTTTATTTTGGCTTTATAGCCTGCACCAAGGAAGCGTGCACCAAGGAGGCGTGCACCAGTAAGCCCTGACCAGCATGGTTCAGCACGGCCTTGAAAGGGAGCTCAAAAAATTTCCTAACCAATTGGGAAGCTTTTTTGGTTACGTTTCCAAGAAATGCTAAAGAATGTTTGCAGCTATGAATTCATTCAGATACAAAGTATCACGTTTGGAAGTAGCAGGTATGCCCAAATTAAAGTCTATTTATTCATGCAGCAGGTTTAAAGGTGCAGGTTAATGAGTAAATATGCTGTGAGCACACCGCCACTTTGACTTATTCTGGGATTCTATGGAATTGGCCCCTCAGTTCCTTGCTTCTGACCTTCAGAAGACACCTACCCCCACCCAATCTTCATCCGGCTCTCACCTATGGCGTGTCTGCTTCGGCTGGCGCATGCTGTGCCTACTGGAGTCCAGGAGGGATCTACCATGAATGATCAGCCTGGGATGAGTGTCTTGATATCAAGCCCTCTTCCCGCTCAGTCCCTGACCAGGTGGTGCACGGCCCAAAATCAGGTCTCAATGGGCACCAGCCCTGCTTTCACTGCCCAGTTAGTGAGTCTTAGACATTCGTCCTGGTGTTTACAGCAGTGCACCCCTCGGATGCATCAAGTAGCGACGTAAGCTCTGATTGGTTTACATCTCTTTTGTAATTCATCATAACAGATGGAAGAGCCTGCTGCTTGGCACCCCCTGCGGAACAGCACCCTAGGCAGCTGCTCACTTGCTTGGTTCTTTCACTTGCCCAGCACCTAAATGACTCAGGGCTGGAGGTAGTAATGCTGAATGGTGAGAAGCACCTTATCCCCAGAGAGGAGCTTCAGGGGAGGGTAAAATGACTGCATCACAGAGTTGTGCATTGTTGGATAGTGAGCATCACTATCCAATGTTCTGTTAAAGGCTGCCATCACCCCAGGGATGTGCAGTTCTGGTGGGTGAAATGACATGCATTCTGAAGGTTGTGCAGTGCCTTACCTGTTTCAGCATCCCAGGGTGGGCCCGAGTCCTGAGAAAGTGTATTATCTAAGGGTGGAGGGGGGGAAAAAAGGTTTTAGAAGGATAGTTGGTTATTATAAACCTCTTTCCTCATCATTACACTCCTTATGGGGCAGCTTTGTTACCTACCTTCTGAATTACCAAATATACCAACAGCCTCCATGGCTATATAGCATGTCCCATATCCCTGTGTCAAACAACACTACATCACCTCCAGTAACTTACCCAACATCCAATCCCCCTATGACTTCTTTCATAGCCTTTCGTGTTCTTCCGTTTCCCAAATCATCTCTCTCTTAATCTTCCCTCACAAATTCTTTTTTCCTTTCCTGTAGCTCTCATTCAGTTATCAGTTATTTCACCACATCTCAATTTTTCCCAGTGACTATAACTCTTCTCCACCCTCCTTGCATGTGCTTACCTAATCCTGTTACTTATGGTCTGGTGAGATTGCAACTCTGTTTCCTGCTCAGCAGTAATCCCTTTAGCGAAAGCCTCCAGAAAGTCGCTACCCTCCTTACCTGCTGAGCAGTAATCCCGTTGGCGAAGGCCTCCTGTATGTCGCTACCTTCCTTACCTGTTCAGCAGTAATCCTGTTAGCGAAGGCCTCCTGAACGTCGCTACCCTCCTTACCTGCTCAGCAGTAATCCCGTTGGCGATCGCCTGCTGGACGCTCTCCCTGGTCACTTGAGCCACCACAAGATTGGGGAAGCGATAGAGCATCTCAGAGAAGAGAGCCACCAGGGCGATCTGCAGCTCAGACTCTGCGAGAAGAACACACAAGACAGGAGTCAATGCCTTCCAGGGCAACAGGGGGTTGACATTAAGAGGAAGAACGAGAACACACAAGACAGGAGTCAATGCCTTCCAGGGCAACAGGGGGTTGACATTAAGAGGAAGAACAACAAAGGTGGTGAGCAATATACAGATCGAGTCCTCCAGGGAGCGAGGGCTCAAATGGCATGGTTATTTCATTCCTTTGGTATTTTCAGGGATGGGTGGGGCTACACAGGAACGCATAAACATCACTAATTCCGCTGTGTGATAATTAGCAGAATGGGGAGGGGCTCAGTCTGGAATGCAAGGCGCTGCCGAATGCAAATGCCCTCAGTTGTCCATTTCCTTACATGACTTGCAGCCAATACACCAGGCTCAGCTTTTAGTACAATTCACTCAAAAGTAAAACGAGATCCGGCAGCAGTTAGGATACCTGGTTCGGTCTCAAGAATGGGTATTGGGTATTTAAAGCAGGAAGCAATGTAGCAGTCAGAAAGTTCCATTCATGTGCAGCTATATGGATCATAACCACAAGTTATTTGTTAATTTAGTTTTTGTACCACCCTCAGTTATAAAATTGTTCTTTTATAATGCGCTTAATACCGGAGACCAGTTTCTAAGCACGAGACCCGGATTCGAACCTGTGTTGCTATGCGATGTCTTGCTTCCAAGAGAAACACGTTTCCCCTGAGCTATCCTCCCTGCCTTGAGGGTGTGATAACAACTAATCCTAATTGGGAAAGTCTAAAACACCCAACAAGAAAGGGAGGCGAAACATCTCGAAACTGGATAGCGCTGGCAGCGCAACAAGGCTCAAATCGGTCGACACAGAGGTACAATTAGTCCACACACAAATCTAGGAAATACACCACACTGAGATACTGAAGAGTCATACATACAACTAATCGGGTCAAATAAGTACTTTAGGGGATAATACACAGTATTAAAGAAATACCAAGTACATTTATAAAGCCAGCAATGCCTATATAAGGACTCTCCTAACCACAATGTCTATATGTGGGCCCTTTGCCAGGGGCCAGCACCCACACAAAAATAAAAAAGGGTGGGGAGAATCAGCATGCCATACAACCCAAAACGTAAGTAAGTACTGTGAGGAACTGGAGGGCGTCCTCACTTCATTCTCCTCAATATCCTCTGCTCAGGTGGCCAGGGAATGCCCATCGCTTTTGAATCCCGACCCTGGCGGTGGACCTTTGAGCGAGGATCACCTGGGTAGAGACCTGTTGATGAAAGGAGGCAGGGGAGGGAGAAGAGGCGTTTTCTTGGGTGAGACACAGTATTCCCCCCCCCCCCCCCCCCCCCGCCCCATTTCCATGAACCACCTTTCCTTCCTTCCTTCCTTCCTTCCTTCCTTCCTTCCTTCCTTCCTTCCTTCCTTCCTTCCTTCCTTCCAGGATGACCTTAGAACATGCCCTCCATATAGTAACACTAGAAAGGAGGGCAAATAGGAGGATGTCAGAGAGCAAGATATGGTATCTTTTTTATCTTGGGATAACCAACCTCATCTTCCCCCTGCCCTTATGGGCTGTTGCCAATCACTTCCTTTAATTTCCACTCTAGTACTGGGATGAGGAAGAGGCAACTATGAGCAGTACACACAAACATTTCACGACTCTGGTACTGAGACGAGGAAGAGACCTGACGACTGTTGCGAGGATCAGGCATGTCCAGAGAACACCAGTAACTATGGTGAAGCAAAGCAACCTAAGGACTCACACCTGCAACCTTAAGTGGTGGCAGGTGCAAAAAAAGGCAGAGCCGGCAATTAAGGAGGAGAGAAATCCGGTCAAGAAGGAGGCTGCTGTGGAGGGTCCTGCCTGGGGGCCTGGACGCTGGCGAACACAGGAGAGTCTGCGATGCCAAGGCCTGAGCAGGTCGTACAAGGGTCACAGCTGCTGGAGCCTCAGGTGGGACACAGAAGAGAACCCAGTGCTACTAACTACTGGTGGCGTTCGAAGCAACATGGCGAGAAAATTCCACAGTGCGAGCGCGGCTCGCAACGCTACAGGGACATTTATGCAGAGCAGAGGGCGAGAAACGAAGATGCCTGGAGGAGCCGCCAAGGACCCGTGAGTGTATCAAAGGGAACACTTGTACTGGGGCTATTACAGGGCAAATACAATTGCTGAATTAACAAAGTTGGATGTACCAGTGAACCCAACATGAGGGGTTGTGTTCAACAAGATGAGCAAGCTGAATTAAAAGAATGTGAACTGAGAATTATTGAATACCGAACTATAGAAAAGCTTTGATAAGCCTATGAATGGAATGCAAGCATGTGTGAAACACACATACTAAATACTGAGTGACAAAGAATGAATCATATGAAATAATAGTGAAAAGCAAGTAATGGACATCATTGAAGAGTGTGAAAGTAATGTGGTGAAGGGAAGGGAAGGGAGCACCACGGAGTGAACTGTAAGAAAAAGCACATTATATCAAGAGAGTGGCAAGGAGAAACCAAAGGGAATGTGCATCAAAACACTGGGGCAGACACAGAAAAACCTGTGTGGGCAAAAAAGCCTACGGTTATTGGTTGCGTGACCTGTAATGGGCGGACTGTGTGGTCCAACAACTGCGCCTAGATCGAGGATACCCGGTCTGCAAAAGTCACAAACAATACAGATAACAAATCGTTGCATATGAAAGATTGCTGAAGTGGAGACAGAAGAGAGCAATCTGTGTGAACGATCAAGGAATCCGAGAGTACCCCAGAGTCGCTTTCATGATATTGCCAGTGTACGGTCACAGTGCCGTTGGATGTAATGGCAAAGGTTAAAGGCCCATCCGCACTGAAGGAGGCAAGTGCAGATCTACCCCACAGTTGTGGAGGCTGCAACACTCAACCCCAGAGAGGGCCATCTGAGACAAAAAAGGAAGAGTTCCAGAGGTCAGAAGATAAACCGCCACAAGAAGGTCTGAAGATGGACTGAACAGGAGGACCCCCACCCCCTGAATCCCCCTCCCTCTCCCACTCCCCTACAGCAAATCTTTGGAGAATCGCGGTTCGGGATCGCCTCCTAGGAATCAGTATTACAGACAAGGGCAACACTGAGGGGAGAATATCTTGACTAATCCCCCAACCTAGCACCCCGAGGTAGGTACTCGCATCAGCAGTTTTAGCAGAATTGACTCCAGGGACTCAAAACCACCAGGTAAATAGACTTCTCTTCTCCACAGGAGCCGTTTGCAGAATTCCCATTTCTAGGATTTTAACCCTAAGCAAACAAGGCTCCCAACAACCCAAGAAAGAAACAAGAACTCCTCCAAAATCTCTACCTTCAAACCAGGAGTCAAAGATCTGTCAAGGTAGATACCAAGGACAACAGTTAACCCGAACAAACAGCTCCTAGCAGCAGAGTGTACAACAAAAGGCACCAACTGGGCATCAAATGGTCCCAGGACAGAGACAACAGCTGGTGGCACCCTTGGACGCCCCAAACTGATGATCCAGTGCAGTGATGAACTCACAATACCTCTCTGGACGCCTGCATCAACCCACAGCCAAGCGGATGCAGTGGCAAAAATGGCAAAGGAAACTGGCCCAAAGTGGAGGGCTCGACCCAGCAGATGTGGGTAGTGACATGAATGCTCAAAGAAATCCAGACTGGATTTATGGCAGCAAAGAAAACCCAAACCGAGTAAGGCTAAGCCACTGCACTTAAAAAGCATTGCCAAAACAGAGGGAAACCTCCTTCAGCAGGTCAGCAAACCTGCCACTTTCAAGTTCCAGCCACAAAGCAGAGAGAGAGTTAGGGGCAAGTCAGAACCCAAAAACTCCTGTGAAAGGGGCTTAGCCACAGGAGAGCCAGCCAATCAGTAAAAGGAGCCATGGGTCAGATAACCCAAGATACGGGTTGGTCACTGGGACTGCCACTCAGCCAAAGCCACTCTCACAGGAAGTGAGAGCGCCAGTCCAGGGACCTGTACTAGCCTAAACCAGTTAGGGCCAGTATGGAGGCTGTCATGATGGGTTCACAAAGACCCACGAGGTCAGAGCTGTCATTTGGAGCATAACTGGTGGTCACTCCGACAAAAGGAGCCTCTTGTAAAACAAAAATGGCTGGGAGCTAGGTTTTAAAAAAAATTAATTTAAAAAAACCACCACAAAAACAACAAAAAAAAAAAAACACAGCCACCACCAACTGATCCCTAAAGCCAAATTATAACATCAATCTAGGCGCGAAGTACGGTGCTGAGAGGCACCTGTGCTACTGGGCACCTTAGGGGTGACCCAATACGATACATCTTATATAGGGTACAAAGGGATGTAATGTAAGGGGGCACTGCAGGATACCAAAAACCTGAAGAAACTAGAAAAATAGGGGTAAAAAGCAAGAGGTTGAGGGGGTCCCAAAATCTGGGCCAAAATAGGAATTCTGACTTAACAGTATTCAAAGCAGAAGAGGAAGTGATGCAGCCTGTAGTATTATTAGAGTCTAGGGCTGCAGGGAGGTAGTATTATTGGAGTCTAGGGCTGCAGGAAGGTAGTATTATTAGAGTCTAGGGCTGCGGGGAGGTAGCATTATTAGAGTCTAGAGCTGCGGGAGGTAGTATTATTAGAGTCTAGGGCTGCAGGGAGGTAGTATTATTAGAGTCTAGAGCTGCAGGGAGGTATTATTAGAGTCTAGGGCTGCGGGGAGGTAGCATTATTAGAGTCTAGAGCTGCGGGGAGGTAGTATTATTAGAGTCTAGGCCTGCGGGGAGGTAGTATTATTGGAGTCTAGGGCTGCAGGGAGGTAGTATTATTGGAGTCTAGGGCTGCAGGGAGGTAGTATTTAGAGTCTAGGGCTGCGGGGAGGTAGTATTATTGGAGTCAAGAGCTGCGGGGAGGTAGTATTATTGGAGTCTAGAGCTGCGGGGAGGTAGTATTATTAGAGTCTAGGGCTGCAGGGAGGTAGTATTATTGGAGTCTAGGGCTGCAGGGAGGTAGTATTATTGGAGTCTAGGGCTGCAGGGAGGTAGTATTATTGGAGTCTAGGGCTGCAGGGAGGTAGTATTATTGGAGTTTAGGGCTGCAGGGAGGTAGTATTATTGGAGTCTAGGGCTGCAGGGAGGTAGTATTATCGGAGTCTAGGGCTGCAGGGAGGTAGTATTATTGGAGTCTAGGGCTGCAGGGAGGTAGTATTTAGAGTCTAGGGCTGCGGGGAGGTAGTATTATTGGAGTCTAGAGCTGCAGGGAGGTAGTATTATTAGAGTCTAGAGCTGCGGGAGGTAGTATTATTAGAGTCTAGGCCTGCGGGGAGGTAGTATTATTGGAGTCTAGGGCTGCAGGGAGGTAGTATTATTGGAGTCTAGGGCTGCAGGGAGGTAGTATTATTGGAGTCTAGGGCTGCAGGGAGGTAGTATTTAGAGTCTAGGGCTGCGGGGAGGTAGTATTATTGGAGTCTAGAGCTGCGGGGAGGTAGTATTATTAGAGTCTAGGCCTGCGGGAGGTAGTATTATTAGAGTCTAGGGCTGCAGGGAGGTAGTATTATTAGAGTCTACGGCTGCGGGGAGGTAGTATTATTAGAGTCTAGAGCTGCAGGGAGGTAGTATTATTAGAGTCTAGGGCTGCGGGAGGTAGTATTATTAGAGTCTAGGGCTGCGGGGAGGTAGTATTATTGGAGTCTAGAGCTGCGGGGAGGTAGTATTATTGGAGTCTAGAGCTGCAGGGAGGTAGTATTAGAGTCTAGGACTGCAGGGAGGTAGTATTATTAGAGTCTAGGGCTGCGGGGAGGTAGCATTATTAGAGTCTAGGGCTGCGGGAGGTAGTATTAGAGTCTAGGGCTGCGGGGAGGTAGTATTATTAGAGTCTAGGGCTGCTGGGAGGTAGTATTATTAGAGTCTAGAGCTGCAGGGAGGTAGTATTATTGGAGTCTAGAGCTGCAGGGAGGTAGTATTATTAGAGTCTAGGGCTGCAGGGAGGTAGTATTATTGGAGTCTAGGGCTGCGGGGAGGTAGTATTATTAGAGTCTAGGGTCACGGGGAGGTAGTATTATTAGAGTCTAGGGCTGCAGGGAGCATAACTCGCAGTACAGGACATTGAAGGCAAACATCAAGGAGAGGAGTGGTGGTGGGGTTGGATATATTCTGCCACAAGTCATAGCTGAAGGCACAAAGTAGTCACAGCTAAGAGGTGATGTCACAGTGAGGCATATGATTGGCTATGAAGCAGAAATGGGTCACACAGAAAGTGGTCATGACATTTAAACCAACCCATTGGCTTACATACTAACAGGGAATGTTTGCATTATGTGTGGTGCTTGCGTCAGTCGTGAATCAAGTGTGCCCAAAACAAAACACAAAGTGGAACCCAAGAGGTTTGTCACGCGCAGGTGTACGAAGCAGAGTGAAAGCAGAACGCATGTGAAGGACCATCAGGGTCTAAAGTCCCATTCAAATGTGCAGGAGTGTCACAATTTCGGAACGATTCCTCTTTCCCGGGAGGCTTTATTGTGCTTTGCTTTTTTAAAGACTTGTAGAAGATGAAGGAATGGCTGCAAGGTCATACTCTTGCCCAGCAGCCGCGTGCAGAGGCGAGGAGGGGGCATCAATCCAACCAAAGGGCTTACTTTACCCCATGCAGCCAGAAAACAATTCTGTGCCATGAGAATATTCAATTTCAGGGGTCAGAAGGACAGCACGAGAGGAAGGAAACACATACTGAGAGAGACACGTGGACAGGAGAAGGCCGGGGGATGGGGAAAGAAATGGAGAGTGTCAGAGGAAGACATGGAGGGCTGTGCGAGGGGGAAAACCACACTGAGAAGAAGAACAACAGCCAGTGGGGAAGCCGAGCCATTCAGAAGAAAGAAGGCTGAGTGGCTACTTTTTAGAACCAAGAGCAGATACTATGAAAAGGGAGAAAAGTGTGATCGGCTTCTTGCTCATCGCTTGAGTGTCATGGATAATGAAAAGGACTGTTAACGCAATAGAGAAACTAGATGGGGTTGTGACTTTTGATCCCACGGAAATTAATGAAACATTGGGACATATCACAAAACCCTGTATTCTTCAGAAGTCAATTCAACTGCGAGTGAGATATGTCAATTCATTGATGACTGTCATTTGAAGAAAATAAGACCCGAATCTTTGGAGTGCATGGAAAAAGAGTTAAGTGTGGAGGATCTCAGGACTGCTGCATGTGCCTTGAATTCTGGGAAGTGTCCGGGTCCGGGTGGACTACCAGCGGAACTTTATAAAATATTTCCGGATGAGGTTTTTGAGCTTATGCTAGAAATGTTTCGCGCTTCTCTAAGGGTTCGATGTCTTCCAGTCTCAACAAGGCACGCATCGCTCTCTGTTTTTTTTTAAAGATGGGAAACCACCTGTTAAAACGTGCAGTTATCGGTCAATCAGCTTGCCGAACATAGACAACAACATTTTTGCGAAAGCATTGGCCTTGAGACTTGAGACTTCCCTGATGGATATTATAGATCAAGGTTTTGTGAAAGGTAGACATGCGTAAGATAATATGAGGAGGCTTTTGTTGACCCTATTTGAAAGTAGAGAACGTCATAATGATGTGGTGGCGTCATTGGAAGCGGAAAAAGCATTCCATCGTATTGAATGGAAATATCCTTTGAGTGCCTTGGAGGGATTCGGATTTGGGAAAAACATGATCAGATGGATAAGATTGCTGTACACACGCCCTACTGCAAGTGTTCGAACAAATGGCATGGGCTCAGAAATTTTTGAATTTGAAAGAGGCACGAGACAGGGTTGTCCATTATCACCCATCCTGTTTGTAATTGCTATGGAACTACTGGATGTGAGAATAAGAGATGTGAGAATTGAAGGTATTAACTATGGAGAGGCCAGTCAAAAGGTTTGGCTGTATGCAGATGATATGTTGCTGGTAGTTCAGAATGTTGAGAATTCCATTCCTGTGCTGATTGAGCTGATTGATGTATTTCACAGAATATCTGGGTGCAAGGTCAACTGGTCTTAATTGGAAGCACTACCGGCATCTAGTTCATGCTCCATTTTGAAAATGAGGAACTTTGAATTCAATGGGTGTCCGATCAAGATGAGATATCTTGGAATTTGGTTGACTAGTGATGTCTCAAAAATAATGTATGTCAACCTTACTCGTGAGATTCAATCCTTGGAGTTTGATTTGAAAAGATGGAGTGAGCTTAGGTTAAGTCTATGGGGAAGGGTACATGTAATAAAAATGAAAACAACACCACGTGTGAACTATGTGCTTAGTATGATCTCCTTGAACATTAAAAAAGAGCTTTTTGAAGAAAATTAAAAGTCTAATCCAGTCCTTTATTTGGGAAAATAAACAACTGCGCCTTAAGTTGTGGAAATTGCAATTGCCCCGGGACTGTGGAGGTTTAGGGGTTCCGGATTTTGAGAATTACCACTTGGCTTTTGGAGCCAGACATCTGGTTCCTTTTACAGAAAATTCAAATGACGTGTGGACGCTGGCGGAGTCAAGTCATTCATCGCCACCTAGGGCTATAGAAGAAGAATAAAAGAAGGGTCTGTGATAATGATTTTATCCCAATTTGGTTGAATCCAGGAATAAAGTTGAATGGGAGGGCGCTATTTTGGTTGAACTGGTTCCTGGGTGGAGTAATGTGGCTGGGCGATTTGATTGAGGATGGTAAATGGGTCCGTTTTAAGAGACTTGCATGAGTTAAAGACCTCAGAGACTGCACTATGGGAGAATACAGGAAATTGAGGAGAATACTGCGAAATGAAGGTACAGTGGATGGCAATGGATGGCAGACTTGGTAACCTGAATATAAGGCAGGAGGTGGTATGGCATCAAAGGTGTACAAAAATTTGGGCCAACATCGTGAGCCAAATAAAGGATTGTAAACAAAGTGGTCTGAGATAATTGGCTCAGAGATGTCAGAGAACAGATGGAGGTATATTTGTAAAAATGTGGCTATGACATCTATTAATCTGGGAGAGCAAAGCCGTCAAATTATAATTCTGAACAGGGCTTTTTGGACTCCCCAAAGACTTCATGCGAGAGGAATGGTCGATTCAGAGGCTTGTTGGAGGTGCAAACATGCAGTTGGCTCTTTTGAACACATGATCTGGGATTGTTATGAACTGAGGTCATTTTGGAGGGAAGTCACTGAGAGGGTGAATGAGGTTCTAATGTTGCAGGAAGATATTGACTATGTTACTGTCATCTTGGGTGAGGGTGATAGGGTAGAAGAACTCACCTACCCACAGATATGTTGGTTTTTCAGGGCTGCAAACTGGGCTAAAAAAATAATTTTAAGAAAATGGAAATGTGATAATAGACCGACATATTCTGAGTGGGTGGATGATTTAAGACAGGTTTCCAAACTTGAGAAGATAGTTCTTCGCAGAGATAAAAAAATTAATTTGTTTGATCAAATGTGGGGTAGATTTCTGTATGAGTAATAATATTGTCTATAGATTGCTTCTTGTTACTTTCTGGTAAATTGTGGGGTGGTGGTATTTTGTAGGGATTAAATGTGTTAATTTCAGTTCTGATTTTGATGAATTTGATGTGTTGTTTTACTGTACATAAAATTCAATACATTCAATAATAAAAAAAATAGGCCTTCATCCAGAGTTTATGCACCTTTTGTAATCCCTGTAACCCCCCATAATATCAAATGTGAATCACAGCAGTGGGAGACAGAGGGTGTTGCCAAGGAGCCCCCGCCTCGGCCCGCAAAGATGAACGGTATATGCTAAATGTGGTATAATCAAGGCACTGTGATAACTAAAGAATTTTGAAACACACAAAAAAAGTCCTGGCAGGCGAGTACACCATGCAGTTGAAATGTTATACACCACTGCCAGGAATCTTCACACAAAGTATCAGGAATCCTACAGAAAGACTGTTGCAGATCTTTTGTTCAATCAAGAACTTTGAGAGTCCAGTAAAGACACAAATTAACTATTTGCTAGAGACATGTTTCCAGGTGATCTAAAAATCCAGGGGAAGGGGAACAACCTTTGGATCCAAGGGTCTTTACCTTGGTGAACATTTTCGTTGGTCATCTTTTAGGTTTTGAACACTTCGGCCAACATGCAAAGACATTTCCTTGCACCTTTTGCTGTTGTTCAGTGTGAGGGTCATAATAGGATGTTTTGGACACAAGGACAGCTTTATTTAATAACTGACTGTTAGAAGGATTTCTGAGTTCAGAAGGCCAACCAAGTTTCCTGGAACAGGGTAACCTTCTGGACAAGCCAGACCAATCAGGGTAGCTATGGCGGGCGGTCAAGAATAAGGGGGTAATTCATAGATTTCAGCGCAGAGGGAGCGCACGCAAGCAGCGCAGAGAGGGAGCATGCGCCAGCCGTGTGCACTAAACAGCATTCTGGCGCACCGCGTATTCATGGAATTTCCAAGCCATTTTGAGTGCTGGCGCAGTGAACATCCCGCAGCGCCAGTTACGCCCCCCATGAACGCTCCTTGTGCCGTCTGGGGCCTTGGGCCAAAATACCTTCAACTCTCTCTTCCTAAATATCTTCCTTCTCGAGCTCTTCGCTCATCCGCCTCCAACTCCCTCAGGGTCAGCCGCTTCTCCAAACAACGAGTTGGGGGCAGATCTCTTTCCACTGCAGGGGCCTCCCTCTGGAACAGCCTTCCTACCTCCCTGAAACTTGAGGAGAACCACCTCCGGTTCCGGAAGCACCTCAAAACCTTCCTCTTTGCCTCCGCTTTCTCTCCCCCTCTCCCCTGCTAATACTACTGAAACTGCACTGAATCTGCAACTGGGCCATTCACCGTTCTCGGCCCAGCCACTCTCCCCTGCACTGCCTCCACGGCAACCCCTGCACTACGGGACTGTGTCTGTATCCATACAGCCCCCCTTCCCAGCACTTGTCTGCACTTACCTCGCACTTGCCACCAGCTGGCCCTTGTTATTTATCCTGTATGCTGTATGCTTATAACCCTGTACTGCACTTTCCCCTCTCCCTTTCCCCCATGCACTTTTCCCTTCCCCTCTACCCTTGCACGCGCGATCTGAATGACACCTGGCCTAGTAAGATCGTTGTCTGTCTCCCCTTGTTCCCCCCCCCCCCCTGCCTCATCGCGCCTTGAAACACTTGTGTATAGGCGCGTTACAAATGCCTTATCATATCATATATCATATCAAGGAAAAGCCATTGAAATCCCCAATGCAGCGCAAAGGGCTGCGCTAACCCTGGACCAGCTTTCAGGGCCGCTGCACTGTAATCGCGTGAAAATACTATGCGTACCCCGCTCACGGGAGCCAAAATGTGTGAAAATGTACTCTTGCACCCCTCGGAATACGTGTACCCCGCTCGCACCAGGTAAATTGCGTTGAAAAATGTACCCTCTGTGGTGTGGGCTGCCTATGGGGCATGCCCAGGGTGGATGGCTTGCCTGCATGTATTTTGGGGGTGTGCGGGAAGTTACACATGCGATAGGCAGCAGGGAAGGTGTATTACGGGGTACGCGTGGAGTTTCACATGTGATAGGCCTTGGGTGAGCGGGGTATGTGTATTTCGGGGGTGCGCGGGAAGTTTCACACGCAATAGGCCTTGGGCGAGCAGGGTATGTGTATTGCATGAAGTTTCACACGCAATAATCATGGCGAGAGCTGGGTACGTTTATTTCAGGGGTGCGCGGGAAGTTTTACACACAATTTGGCATTGTAGCCCCTCCTGGGTGTGCCCTTTCCCTCCTTCCCATGCCATGCAGACCACCTACACCACAGGGGACTACCCTAGACCCCTGACCATGCCCTGTAGGCAGCCCACATGGCACCATGCACTTGTGAGCCCAACCTCATGTCCCCCACCCACCCATTGACGGGCACCTGCCAGCAGGCCCCGACTCATGTCCCCCCACCCGACATGTCATCACACTCCAGACCCATGACCCTTATGTCCACCCAAATCCCACCCCACCCCAGTCCAAACACCCTACATTAAATTACCAATGTCATGACAGAAAATAAATAACCAGCATGCCCATGAATACATGTCCCTCAGACCCACACAATGGCGACACATGACTGAAAAACCACACTGTGGCATGCACAAAACAAATGAGAAAAGACCACACAAGTAAAGTATAGAAAAAAAAGTGTATTGAAGAATTAACGAAATGAATAAAACAAAAAGCACATAATAATCAAAAGAAAGATTCCTCCAAGTCCGGAGGTCCAAAAATGATAAATGCTGCAACCAATAAAATCCAAAGTAAAATGGCTCCAATGGGTCCGTCCATCAAAAAAAACAAAAAATCAAAAAAAAAAAAAAAAAAAAAAAATCGTTCCAAAAAAGCAAAGTATTCCACCATGGGTCCAAGAAAATGAAATCCAGATCGAAAACTATTTACAAAAGAACATCCAAGGGTCCATGAGCCCATCAATCCAAAGGAAACCTAACCTAAATCCTACCTAAGAAATACCTATATACAAATAGGCAAAAAAAATAGAAAGGAAACTTACACCTACAGAACTATTTACAAAGGTGGCGGGCAAGTCCAACGGCTCACTTGTTGATGTTCCGGGCCAGGGCATCATTGAACTCCTCTTCAATGTCCCGGAGGCGGGCCTCTTCCCTGGCCTGAGGTCTCGCAGTGATGCAGCCATGGCCTCTTCCAACTCCCTGCGAGTTGGCTCGAGGCCTTTAGCCCACCTCAACGCCCTGCGCATGGAGTTCTCCACCCTGACCATAGTGAGCCGTGCCTCTTCCGCTCGCCACCGCTCCGCATTTATTTGCCGGCCCAACCGCTGCCACACGAAGATCCTCCAAATCCAGGGTCCTCCTGCCCCCCCCCGGCCGATGCCTGCCCCTCTGATGTTGATGGCCCCAAGCCATCATCGCTCCCACCTTGAGACTGCTGCCGCCGTGCATGTGCCCTGCCTGTTGAGGCCTGCACGTCCTCCTCCTGCTGGAGTCCAGTTGTTGGGGTGGCCACCCCTGCTGGACCTCCGACTCCCGAAAAGATGGCACAGGGGACTGGCGCATAGGGGGTTCAGTTGAGGAGGGGGTCGGTAAAAGGTCCAGCACATGGAGGAACCCAGCACTGGTGACCCCGTCCTAGTAGGTTGACGCGGTCAACGAGGCATCTGAAATAACGTGCAGCGTCCGCACGAGAACCCTGCACGTCATCCCGGATGCCATGTTGACACAACGCCACCCCCAGCCAGGACAGGCTCAACACGGTCCTGGATTGCCACGTCCGCAGGGAGAGTAAGGCCAGTTTTTGTTTGCGCATCCCCTCCCTGAAAACGGGTCTGGACGAAGGCATCCCTGCTGGTGCGGGATGATGCAGTCACAGGATCGGGGACAGGATTACACACAGGCACCTCCGCGGCCGCCTGAGCTGCCTCCTGTCCCTGGACTGCACCACTAGCACCAGTGGAATTCCGCCCCCCCTCCAGACGTGTGTGGTCCTTCCACGGCCTCCTCCTCAACCAAACCCCCCCCCACCAACCTGGATGACTCTGTGCCATCTTCCTCGATAGGTCCCTGTGGGGTCTCAGCTGCCCCTTCTGCTGCGAGGAGTCCACCTCCGACCTCCGCCTCTTGGACCTGCCCTCGGCAGCGGAACCAGACTCCTCACTCCCCAACGAGATGACAACATGGGAGGGGAGCTGGGTCTTGCGTCTCCGGCTGGAGGTGGGATCCCTGCTGCTGTACTCCACAGCACCGTCTGCGCCCTCTTCATCATTTGACGCTGCAGACAGGGAGATACAGAACACAGATATCAGGGCACTGTACAATAGTCTGATACACACATGACAGTTGCACATGAGTGGCAGTGTCAAACTTCACAGATGGCATCACACTCCCCAACACACATCATTTGAACCCACACACATGCGCAAATTAACAGGAATGTTGCAGCTGGCAGCACCATCCATACACATACAACAGCATGAGCATCCGAAGGTGAGCCTGATGTCACATGCAACACGGGGAGTGCCAAACAAATGCACACACGCCACCAGGCATACATGCATCTGTACCTCTGCACCACCTTTCGCAGTGAAATCCTCTGCATCCATGTTACATCTGCCAATCAGCCTCCTACATGTCAGTGTCACATGCATCCATGGTGCATCAGAGTGGCACACATGTCAAATACACGCACATGTGCATTGTGCACATACATGAAGGGGGAACCAGCATCCATGAGTCACAACCATGCCACAGTACATACACAGAAATTTAAACAGGTGTGCACCCACACATGCATTTGGGCACCATGCATTTGAACATACACCATTGATGTGCCTCACACATGACTGGACTCACATGCGGCAGGCTCATGTCCCTGTACATACACATCCATACATGGGCCTTTTAAGACATATGTCCAACCCGCACACTCCTGCCACACCTCAACATGCACAGCGTCCAATCAGTATGCATGGACACTTACCGCTCGACTCCGGACGGTTCTGCCTCTGAAGGATCTGGAGGTGGAGCGCTGGGTGTATGCATTCCAGGACCCTCATCTGGATGTTAGTAAGGCGGACCTGGCACCCCACTGCATGCGCTGCCTTCAAGAGGCGCCGGTCTTTGCTGAGGGTCCTGGACCTGAAGTCCTCCCAGCGCTTCTGGACGTGTTGCATGTCGCGGGCTGCCACCCTCTCCACGTTGATGGCAGCCACAATGTCCTTCCGGATACTCTTCCGTCCTTCATTGTCGGCGCGTGAACTTCCAAAGAGGCCATCATAATGCCCCAGGACTTGCTCCACCAGGATGCCAACTTAATTGGCAGTGAAGCTGGCAGCCCTCTGCCTCTCTGCTGGTGGGTTGCCACTGGTGCCAGATGGTGTTGTGTTGGACATGGCAACCCCCGAGGCAGGTGTGGGTGGGCAACTGGGTCCTGGGGCTGGGCTGTGGAGCGATGGAATACCAGTCGGGAATCTTCTGTTCCAGCAGGGGTGGTCACTGCAACTGGACCCCTGCAGAAGGCTGACGTGCAGGCACCAAATAGCAGGGCACGTGGCCAGCAGGCAGGCAGCAGCAGATGGCAGGTGGGAGCATGCTCGGGGCACTGAGGGGCAGGAAAATGGCCTTCTGGACAGGAGCGTGGTCTTCCATGTGTTGTCACGTGGCCATCTTAATACGGAGTGATTTGGCACGTGAAAAAACTGCATGTCCGCGTGTAATTCGAGGAAAGGTCCTTAACGCATCTGTGACGTAACAGGCATTTCCCTCCACGCGGGTGCATGTTGATTGTACACATGCAAAAACATCACGTCCGGGTGTCGCTGCATGTAATTGGAGGAAAGGCCCTTAGCGTGTACACGCATAAGTGATGTCGCACGTGTGGGCTGGGTTAAAAGGTACGTGTAGGACGCCATTTTTTTTTGGAGAGCGAGCGTGTGATTCTTGTACTTCTTGTCGGTTCACACGCGATTACTTCACAACGGTTCCAGTTCGTACTCCTTGTATACTCAGACAGCGTTCAATTCTTCTTTTGGCGGGGGTGTTGCCAACGCGCATCTTTTTCACATTCTTTTTCCAGGCTGACAGCGAGTCGCGCACATATTTTTCAACTGTGGTTGCCCCCGTGTGTCGCATTCCTATTCAGAGGTCATTGTAGCCTGCGTTCACCAGTCGTATGCTCATTTCTGGGTTTCTGGGTGCCACAGCATAGTGCGGGTTCTTTATTCCACGCACGTGGGCTACCAGGGGTCGCATGCACGTTTATTTTGTTTTTGGGGTGCCTGAGCGTTGCGTGACCCGTCATCTCCCCCAGGGATCACAGACAGCCTTGCTAGAGCACTAGGGTACATATTCCATTTACTACCCTGCCCCTTTCACCCAAATTGCCCAGGACAATTGTTTACTGCACCTCCTATTCGCACGAGAACATCAAAGCCATGGTTGGGAGGCGACCACGTGGTAAGGGAGGCAAAGGTGGCCGACCTACAAGAGGTGTGCGTGGTAGGGGACGTGGCCAGGATGTGCAGGGTGGCCCAAGAGGCCAGTGTGTGGAGGACCAATCAGGGACACCTATGCCAACCCCAATGGGTCGGGGAGATGCAGCTGACACATTCCAGCTCAGGCCTTCGTAACCCGGCCCATATTGTCGACCGAACAGGCACAGGATGACTCCCAGGCCGACTTCCGTGTCACCAAGTCAAAGCCACGCATGGCGGTGAAAGTTGCTGTCAGCAGACCAGGTGGATCTGGGGCAGCAATGTCATCTGCTGCCCCAAGTAGCCAGGGTGAGGAAGCTGCAGGGACAGCTGCAGCTCAATCCACCCTAGCTCTGAGTCACCCAGCCGAGACAGTGTTGGTCCAAGTCCATCACACTGAGGTTGGTCCTGCCAACATCACCCAGCAGCCAATGCCTGCAGTGAGACCTTTGTCATCGTGCCTTTGGGTACTTGCAGTGCCCAGTCCACCTGCACTTCAGCCCCTACCAACCAGTGCGGCGTAAGCCACTCAGGATCCGCACCACCTCTCAAGAGGAAGAAGGGTGCTCTTGCGGTACAGGCTGGGACCCCAGACACGACACCCCCCCTCCGGAACGTCAAGGAAGCGCAGTTTCAATGATGTGGAACTAGAAGCACTTGTGGGCTACGTGTCGGCCCATGGCCGCGAAATGCTGGTGACTGCAGGGTGCAAGACCACGACTGCTCAACGTAGGGCCCACTGGCAGTGCATCGCGGACCAGATTAGTTCCCTTGGATTTGTGAGGTGCACATCTGATGATTGCTCCAAGCGGTGGAATGACCTCAAATGCAGAGCAAAGAACAAGCTGGCTTCCAATCATGCCTCTACTCTGGTGAATGGCAGTGGGTCTCCACCAGAGGAGGAAGTACTCACAGAACACAAGTCTATCGCTCGAGGGTTCATCACAGAGGATCAGTTCCAAGGCGTGGGAGACCTACCAGATCTTGAGGCAATGTCCGGTGAGTGGCCATGCATGTGTATGCAAACCACATGTATTTTGCTTGGGTGATGTGTTCTGATTGAGTGCCAGGTGAGGCTGTGTAGTCATGACTGCTATGGGTCACCAATGTGGTGCCTCCAAAACATCCCCTGGGTTTGGGTTTTACAGTATCCCTTCTGACCGCAGTTAACAATTTCCACCTGATTACTGCACTTGCCCTTCAACTGCCATCATGCCACAACATGGTTCATAATATTTTCCTGTTCATTTTGCCTGATTGATGGAATCATTTGCATGTTTAACACACATTTGTGTCCCAAATTGAACATACTTCAGACATAGATTACACCCCACAATGCCCCACATTTCTTTACTTATCATGGGAATTATTTCATCATGTGCACCGACACATGCCCTGCACACAATCACTTCGGGGCCCTGTTTGAATGTTCAACATGACAATTGGCTTCTGTCATGTTCAAGTCACCAACCATTGATGTATCCATGTGCCTGCCATCACTGCATTAGTGAACACTGGCTTTGTTGCAGCGTGTGGCACATGCGTGTTTTGTCACACTCTTTTGCATGTTCTATTTCATGATGTCCATCTCGCATGGATGGGCGACAGTACTGATTTGCTACTATCTTGCTGTCCTTGCCAAATCTACCATGGCTATGCTGCGTACCATCTGTGTGTGTCATGTATCTGGCATGTGTCATGTATGTGGATTGTCCATTCCACTCACAGGCTAATGTGTGATGCAGGCGCTGTGCAGCATGAAGCACGTGTTGCTTTTCCTTCTTGGAGCCCTGCTATTTTGGCTCCCCTTTCACATCATTGCCAGTGCATGCATGCCAGAGTTATTGTCATGTGTAACATGTGTCATTTATGTATTCGATGTCTACCTCGTTATGCCTATGTGTGTGGGCTATGCTGCTCATGCCTGTTTTCATTACTTTTATTTTATGTTTTTACAGGTGATGAGGCACTAGATGTTGAGGAGGAGGAGATGGCACAGAGGCAGGAGTACTCACTGCCACAACCAGGCACCAGTGGAGGATGTGGGGTGGTGGTGGGTGAAAATCCATTACTCCTACAGACCATCCTGTCCACAGGTGTCCCTGGGTACACCTCCAAAGACCTCTATGAATCAGGTGCTGAATCTGACATTGAGACATATGTCTCGTTGCAGGTGAGTGTTTCTGGCAGGGATGCTGTTTTGTCCAACCCACATGCACTGGGGGTAGACCCCTTTATGGGGCATTCAGTGTTGGAAAGTACGCCTGTGGCTGTTACAGATGCAGGGTCACACTCCACAATATTTTCTCCTGTTCCTGGGCCAGCAGATCAAAGGAGGAATGCAGTCCTGCAGCCTCAGGCAGTGCCAGCACAGCAAGGTGCACATCACCTTGCCCCAAACAGGTTTTGGGTCCGCCAATGCGGTGGCCGTGCGCCACCAGGCAATACTGTGTGGGAGAACTCCATGTACACTATTGCAGCACAACAGGGGGCATTGTGTGAGATGATGGCTCAGGCTGTGGATAGGGTGGCCACTTCCATTCTCCCCCCTGAAAGCAGGTGGAGCTCCAGCAGCAGGCAACAGAGTACATGTGCCGCTCACACAGGGAGGACATGTTGGCATCCAACAGGGACCGACGGGATGGACTGGAGACTCTGCGCACAGCCATATCTGCAGAGACACAGGCCCACAGGGATGCCCCGAGGTTAGAACACAGGTCCCTCAGAGATACTCTGGGTGCACTTGAGGTGTGCCAGAGTACAAGGTCAGAACAGCAGGTGGAGCAACTAGCACACACACACACACACACACACACACACACACACACACACGGGCATCACCAAGGGCATGCAGGCAGAAACACATGCTACCCGTTAGGTGTTGCATGGGGATCTCCGTACCATCATCCTGCAGAACCAAACCTTTCAGACCCGCATGCTTGCTGCCATGGAGGAGCATGCCAGGGCTTTGGGTGGTCTGCTTCCCATATTACGTGCACCTTCTGATGTACCACCAGAGAGTGATGAAAGCAACGGCAGTTCTCCCACTGTAGGGTAGCCGTGCAGGCCATGAGCCCATGGAGGTTTTTTTTTCCCCTCAACATCCACGCATGTGGGTGTTGGGGTGCTCCCTGTACCTTCTCCCTCCTGGGTGTAACCCCCCCCCCCCAGTCCACACATGGGCATTTTTTTCCCCCCTTTTTGTTTTTTCTCATATTCCATACCGAATTGCAATTGGTATTCAATTCATTTGTTATCTATTTCATCTTTTTTTCAATTATTTTAATTTTATTTTAATTTTCATTTTTATTTGATTTGGATTCTGATTTTTACTTTATTATTTAATTTATTTGGTTTACATTAAATTTACTTTTTCTTTATTTAATTTGCATTTACTTTTTTGTTCATAACCATTTTCTTTCAGATTGTGAATTCATGTTACAGTGTGTTGCTTTGTGTGGCTCCCGTAGGCATCCACTGTGTATTCCAGCTGGGCACATGCAGGCTTGTCCTGTCTTTGGGTTAGAAACTTGGGTTCCTGACACACACTCCCCTCCTGCTTCCCCCTTTCCATGGGCTCGCAAAGGGTGTGACCAAGTGACAGTAACTTACACAGAGGCATTGGGCTCCCATAAATTGTGTGGGCAGTCTGTAGTCTAAACTGTGTATACATCCCTAGTGGGGATGATTGTTCATTTCTCCACTGCATGGTGGATTTGTATATGGTTTTAGATACAGGACTTTTTGCATATATACTTGAAGCTTCTTCACGTCTTAACCAGCCTGTCTGCATTGCAGATGCAGTTCATGCTGTATGCAGTACACTGCCACATTTGTCTACCAGCAACACACTGCAGTTGGAAGGGGTCTATGTACTGCCTTTGTCAGGTTGTGACACTTGCACTACTTCATTTTTTACTGTCATATGTTGCCACTGTTGGATCCTGTACTGATGTTTTGTCTTGCTGGCAAGTATTTTTTCATGTGTGCTGTATTTTTTTCATTAGTGAGAGGCAATTGTCTGTGGCCCGTTTCCATTTGGGACGGTGCACTTTGTGACACTCGTGTCATGTGATGTGCATTCATTTGGTTGCTTTCACATCGCATGCCATGCCATGGTGTGTTGGGTAGCTGATATGGGATTCATGCCACTATTTGGTTGTAGTGTTTTGCAAGGGGGGGGCGGAGTCCTTCATGCTGCATGAATGTGTGTCTTACTGAAACAGCATTGGGTGTGTTTAAGTAGCTAGGGATGCACACAATGTAGCACTTCCAGGTAAACAATCTCAGGGCGGTATGGTTGTGACAGTTGACTGTCCCTTTTGTTATCATAAATTGTCAGCTGGTATGTGCCAGGCCTGTGTGCACTCCGCAGGGGTGGGATTTTAGCTGGGTACGGGCTGCCTCACCACGTGCCCTTTCACCTCTCATGCGCAGCAGCCGTGCATGTGGTTGAGGATGTGGGGGCACTACCATGCTCACCTGTACACCCCGCCGGGTTGCAATGTTCTACAGGACACATGCTGCCACTATGATCCTGCACACTACTGGGGTGCATATAGCAGCTGCCAACCAGAGCGGTCAAGGGAGCGAAAGCATGACTTCAGCACTCCGAATGTGCGCTCCACTATGCCCCGGGTTGCAATATGAGCTGCGTTGCATCTTACCTCGGGTGATGTGGTGGGGTTCCGTATTGGCGTCATCATGTAGGTGCTCAGAGGGTAGGCACTGTCCCCTGGGGAGGTGATAATGGTTGTCATTAGTGGGGTTTTTCCCCCCATTTCTCAGTGTCTGACATTCATGCATGTGTAGAGGCATTTATGCTCACCAATTAGCCATGTGTCGCCATGCCTCCCAGGTCCCGGTTTAGGGGTGACATTTGGAATATGAAACTATCATGGCTGGACCCCGGATAGTTGGCATATACTGAGGTGATGATTCCCTTGGCATCACATACAACCTGCACATTTATGGAATGCCAGTGTTTGCGGTTTTGATAGATGTGCTCAGTGGCCCTGGGAGGACGCAGAGCCACATGGGTGCAATCAATGGAACCTAGCACTTTGGGGAAGTGTGCCACCCCGTAAAAGTCCTGGACCACGGCCTGACTTTCTGCAGGTTTTCTGGGCATGTATATGTGCCTGCGGACTGAGGGGCGTGTAGTCATGATCGCCAACACTTGGTGTAGGCAGCGTGACTGTGTGGCCTGTGAGACACCCCCCCCCTCACTCACTCCCCCAACTATGGCACTTGTCTGCTGAAATGGCCCAGTTGCCAAGAAGTGCAGTACATTGAGCACCCTTTCCAAGGGGCTCAGTGCTTGGGAGCACAGGGTGGGTGATGTGAGGTCCTCCTCCCACTCCCTGACCAGTTCTAAGATTATTAGTGGTGGAAACCTGTACCTCCCAAAGACCTGGTCATCAGGCATCCCAAAAAGGCTGGTCCTGGTTAAGAAAATGTGGGGCCTGGCTATCCTCCTCCTCCTCCTCCTCCTCCTGCCGTGTCCCAAGACCACGGCTGCGAGGAACGGTATTATTCATCGTAGCGTATGAGCTTGTTGTTTGTTTGCGTGCACTTTTATGCTGCGTGGAGCTGCTTACGCCTGCTTCCTGCTGGCGTACGTGTTTCTGGATTAGCGCGTTTTTTGGTGCACAGGTTTCCCCTGTTCGATTCCATGAATACGTGTTGTGAGCATTTACATCCCCCGTAACGCCCACATTTCCACGCGTTGTTCCTCATTCCGCGTGTTACGCCCCGTGTTCCACCCACTTTTCTTGTGTGCGCTTTCCCTGTGCGTGTCGGGAACGGCGTTTGGTGACGTGTGCGCCCGCATGCGCCACCCACAGATTTGGCGCACATCCCAGGGTTTACACGTGCAGCGCATTTCATGAATCAACGAATGGCTGCATGTGCAGCTCTAGCACACGTGCGCTGCGTTTTGCACGCTTGTGCTCCCCTTTTCGGCACACATTTATTCCATGAATTACCCGGTCTTTCTCATGAGGGGTGAGGGTGACTGAAAGACCACATCGAGAACACAGAGCAAGGACACTTACAAATTACTCCAGACAGGTGTTATATCAAAAATATAGACACATTACAGGGCCTTTGTAACATAAACCATAACAAAAGAATCACAGTAACACTAAGTAAACCAACACAACACCATCAATACAATGTATATACAAAACCTTGGGGTCTAAAGGTTTAAGTGCACAAAATATGTCGACAACCTAGAGGGGAAGGAAACAGGCAGTGCAGATATTCTTTAGGCCCAGTTCGACATCAAAATTACACCTAAGAGGCAGTCCAAGCTCTAAGAAGAGAGGAGATTTATGCTCAATAGTACATGCAAGGCAAATGCACACGGTTGTTCCAATGGGCAGAATAGGGTCTCTCCAGGGGTCTCTAGCAGCTCGGGAAGGTGGATGAGGCGATGCAGAACAAGTTCCCATTATTCAAGAAGGACCTCCACTTGAAGGCAGGGGCAGTTCGAGAGTTTGTGATGGAGTTGCTACTGTGGAAAGGAGAGGGGCCCCCAGGTTCCACTAGTGTGTAAAAATGGGCCCTTGCACTAGGGGGCCACCGGTTTGGGTATGGGGTACTCACCGGTCCCTGACGCAAGCGGACCCACACTTTGCCAGTTCAGTCCACTACGCTTGCAAGTTCGAACACTGCAAAGAGGATGCCTCGGCACCTTTCAGTTCCTGAGATACAGCGATGATTCCCAAACGGGACAGTGGCAATTTCTCCGCTCCAGGTGGATGAATCGACCCAGTTTCTCTGCAGCAGGCTTCAGGGGCAAGAGGGTCACCAACGCAGCAGACTTGCGAAGGACGTTGCCACGGCAGGGCAACACGGTAACCACGTTTACTCTGGTCCTGGCACACTCATCTCACTTCAGACCTGGGAATGCCAAGTGTACGAAATTCGATGCGAGGGTGCCGGGGACACAGAGCTAACAGTATACCAAGTTTCAAGGGCCTCCTCGAAACGGCAGTGGTGACAGAGCAAAGCAGCTGGGTAAGCTGGTCAGTCCACTGGTTGGCCTAGGGACACTTCTGAGAAAGCCTACTTGCAGGGTTTGATGAAGGTGCCAAGAATAGTTGGTCCCACTATTACAATGGGTCGAAGCGTCTTTGCAGACCTTCTAGGACGACCAAATTCAGAGGGGTCCCATGAGACGACAGTAGGCTCAGGGTGACAAACCTTCCAGTGGGTCACCAGCGGTTTCTCGACCCGGCTTTGTGTTGCAGGATACTTGGATCCTAGCCTTTGTTCAGGGAGAACTCAGGAGATCAACATGGTATGGGTGTTTTCGGCCTCCTCTCACCCAAAGTTCCCTTCGCGCCAAAACGGAGAGGACCCAATGGGAGATCTGCTCACAAACACACACTCCATACGTGGACCAATCATGGACCGCAGTAGTCCCAGTCATTCACAGCACTCCAGACTCTGGCACCCAGGATGCGTACTGGAATAAGACATTCCAGACCACATCCTGGAGGCGCGCACACACAAGGCATGCAGAAGCCTGCGAAAGCATTGGGATTTGCGGGAAAGTGCATGACCAAATAAGGACTGACCCGGGTCGACTTGACCTGGGGAAGGTGAAGGGGCAAGATGGCCAAAGGACAGGACAAAGAACCTTGTGGCATGGCCATTTTGGAGCCAGGCCACCTATTCGTGCCAAACGCAGTTAACGCGGTTAACATGGCAGGAAAGGGTTAAAAAAAAAAATAATGCTAAATGATAGCTGCTACCAGTCCCGTCCATGAAACATCTGCACAGTTCATAAAAAGTCCGGCCTAGGGCCTTTTGAAATGACTACAGACCCAAGTGTGCTGTATGGTAAGATGCATTGCACAAAAGTTGCAACATGAGGAAAGGACTCCCAGTACTGACTCTCTTAAGGGCATGTCAGTTTCCCCATAAAAATGTGAGCGAAAGCCCAGAGGAGTGCAGCCGAGGGCTGTGCTTCTCTGGCAAAGTCAGTCAATGGTGTCTAAACAGCAGCAAAAAGTTTGGGGGTTGACACATGGAGGGAAAATTACATACAATTATGAAATCTTTCCTAACACTGACATCTGGACACAGACTTGAGTTTTAGTTTCTAGGTAGGCAAGCGTCTCTTCAGAATAGTGCTAGAGAGGTATTATCCCAACCTCATTTTGTTTAATAAAATGTCTGATTTTGAGAAAGAAACAACTTTGTGCCCAGCTCTCATTTCGGACCCCTCACAGCCTCCACCCCAACACGCATAAGCTAAAAGGCGAATCACAGCCTCGCAGCAGCACGCGAAATTGAGCGATGCCCTAAGCCCCCAACGCAGCGGGAGTGACCGTAAATTCCTTCATGTAATCATAATGTCACATTGTGCATACTGCTTCACTGCTTTGGCTCTGTCAGCTAAGCATGCAATTAGTAAAGCACGCCTTTGATCTCAATCAAGCTGGAAGGCAGCATGTGTATCCGGCTGCCTTGTCTGGAAGGTGCACACGAGCATGGGGTGCCAGGTGACAAGTAGCAGCAAACGTGCAGACATGCATGGTTGCACAACTGTACAGAGTTAAAAAAATAAATAAAAAACTGTACATTTTACTGCTTTGCCACAATTGTCCAAAGCTACATGGCCGCCGGTGCCTTCAAGTCAGCAGCACAGAGTGGAACCAACATGGTGTCCAGCCGGCAGAGGGGCGCTCTACAGTCTTCACTACACTCGGAGGCTGGGCCAAACCCGTTTCGACTGGGCCGTGCTACTAAAACATTTTCTTTAATCTGATCTTTAAAAGAATAAACACTCTTTTTAATGGAGAGAAGCCTCACATGAGAAGGTTCTGGCATCTCGATGGTTGCACTCACACCACAGATCAGGTCAGTGTTTGATCCTTTTTCCAATTTACACTTAGTATGGTTTGCTAAGCATCACAGCCACCACGAGGGTGACACTGTAGTGGTAATCGCACTTGTTCAGAACGAGCAAGTGTAAAGTGAGCATTTGATTTCTTTTCATAGTAGTAAACTAATGAAATGTTATTTCAAAGAGAGCAGTCAAGAGGCAGCAGACCAGTTTCTTAGCTACTACTTGGCTAGCAGGAGCCTAAATGCGTCCATTTTGCCTAGCTCGTGTGCACATATTTAAAGACCCCGCAATATACTTCCCAAGATCTATAAAGTGGTAGTGTGGGGCCAGGGGCTGAGCTGCTTTGCTTGGGCTGTGGTAGACTGGCAAAGGCCAGTACAGTGACAATGTCACCAACGGTGGGAGTGTGGACACTAGACTCTGCCCGAGTGGTGAATGCTGCCTGGCCTTCTGCATGCAGATTTGTAAAATGGGGCTAGGGCGCAGCGACGGATCGGAGAGTAGTTTGCCTCATCCCCTCACTGGATTGGCAAAGACTTCTTGACCGCCAACATGAGAGCTGTTTTGTGTGCGTTTTACATGGCATGTATGGGGTTTTTCTTTTACGAAGTGCAGGTAATCCGACGTTTGCGGCATGCAGAACACCTGCATGAGAAACAGAAGCACGCAATCACACACATTTTAGTTAATAAATGACGTGGCTTGTTTTTTGAAAGACAGGGCATGTGAATGGGCCCACAAACTCGATGTAAAAGTTAGGGCTGATCAGTGGTGACTCTTTGGAGACTGCCAGGAAAGATGCATTTCTCAGCTGTCGTGTGGTGGGCGTCTGAAGGTCTGGCTGAAGATGAGTGGGTGCCAATTTAAAAATGTGGATAAGGGGTCTAGGTCGCTATCCTAGAGCTTGAAAGCCCACCTGTGTATAAGATTTAGTAGAAGTGAGAAAAGAAGTATTTTTTGGTAACAAGACGATTCAAGTGGTTCAGGTTTCGTATCCACCAACGCAGGTACTTCAGCACAAAATCAATATAGTGTAAGGAATAGTAAGAACGGGAAGGCAGATTTGTGGTTTTCAAATGATAATGCATTATATTCTAATATATTGAACTTGCATAATAAGCGCCACACATTGAATTCAACTAATCTTCAAAAATATTCACTGCCCCAGACCCGATAGTTGAAATCAGGGTAAACAAATCTGTGTTTATTGAGCACCTTTTTGGAGAGATTGGTCTTTGGCCAACAGATATACTCTAAATATTTTTTTGTGTATTTCAGCTTACAAGAAACTTTTCAAACTATTTCCCAAAAACATTTGATCAATGACATACTAAATGTGTAAAAATCAGGTTCAGTGTAAGAAATCAAGCATCCAATACATTAAAAAAAAAAAAAAAGAAATGTCATTCCAAAGCAGCGAGGGCGTTCTTCAAAAGTGCCCCTCTATTTATCATTACAGCGCGTTTATCCGTCCCAGATCAAGCTCACATCATTCTCTCCCAGCTAGAGTGCAGAAAAGATGGTTTCCAATAATTTGCCCAAGGCAGAAATGAGAGATTGGTTAGAAGTTAGCATTAGACCACCCAATAAACAGTTTGTCAAGACCCGAGTGGTTGAATGAATAGGACCCGGATGTAAGATCCTCTCAATTCAGAAAAGCAGGACACTCCAGTACCAGATGAAAAAAGGATTCCAACGGTGCCTGTTGAAAGGAAGGCATGGTATCGAAGACAGACAAGTGACCACGGTTCAAGGGTGTTTATTGAACTTTCAAAGGGGTGTGATAAACGCCTAATATAAACCGAAATCTAACATGGGAGCAAGCTACAACCATCAACTGATAATGTATGCAGTCCTAGTCGACTCTTGTCAAAATAAAAAAAAGGGCCTATACAAATTTCCAATCCTTTCCGCTAATTTACAAATAGTGTGGGGGAATGTTCATGAAAAAGAAAGAAGCGTTCACAAAATGATAAGTCAGGATGTTCAGGTCGTTGGCCTCTCTTCCCCGCGTTTTCAGCACAGGGCAAGATAGTTCACTCCAGCCAGCACACACTCTGGCTTTCTTGACAAGAGTATACAGTTTCAATTCCAGCATCAAGGCCGTCTCTTTTCCATCAAAGTCTCTTGATTCGGAGGGCCTGATGTACACAACAAAAATAGAAAGTTATTTACTTCTTATAATCATCTAGGTTTGGGTGTCTCTCCCTGGATCCCCCTCAGTCGGGCTCAGTTCCCTTCTTCACTTTCAATTAGTCTCCCTCAGCTGTGCTCGGACAAATTGCAATTCACTTTATACTTTTCGAAGACTTTCGAATGTGCACAGGGTTTAGCTCGACCCATCGCAGGACCACAATACAAAGTTCCCTTTTCTACAATGCTGTTCACAGAGACCTTCGATTGAGCACCCACGTGGCATAGGACCACTCTGTACCCGGTATCTTATTTGTTTTTTTCAAAGCACACCCACTCCTTTAGTTTCCACCTCTCATCACGTGCTTCAAACACTGTACTTTGTGGAGTCTTCATAAAATGTTGCTGCTTACAACCTTGGTTCAAACACAAGCGGATTTCGTATCGGTTTCTCCAACCCGCCGGCTGCGCTGCCTTTACTGGCGCGTCTTTCTTGCAGGAGCCACGGCGGCAATCGCTCCTCCCGGCATGGGTTATCAACACGGGAGCGCCCCGGATACCTTTGAAGCACAATGTCGGACAGATCACCGCCAGTTACCAGTTTAAGGCTCCTCACTTTCCAAGGCTCGTGAAAGTAACGGTTTCTAGAGGTCAAGGGCACTTCCCTCCTTGCAACCCTCTCCAAGCTCATCGCCTTGCTCCTTGTGTTAAATTGCCATCTTGGAACTGCTGCTTCATGCTCCACCTTTTATCCGTGTGGGGGGGGGGGAAGTGTGATGATGTCAGGTGTGTGCAATGATTAGTAATCGCCTGCCCTTGCCTGACCAGGGTGTTGGGATAGGTCTATGGTGTTAGTCCATTGTCACTCACGATGAACATGAGAAAGTGTTTGTGCCAGGAAAGGGTGGTGGGGTAGAGCTTCTAGATATCCTACATGGCAAAATGGGTTACAGGAAACGGGATACCGTGCCTCACCCTTCGGTACTCCACTTCCACTCCCCGAAGACCTCTCATCCAGGTGATCCTCCTGCACTGGTCCACCCCCAGGAACTTGATCCAAAAGCGATGGCCATGTTCTGGCCACCTGGATGACAGATCACCGGGGACTAGCGGGTGAGACACCTTCAGATTTTTCACACTGTCCACATGAGCGACATCCACAGAGTTCCTTCGGTAAGCCTACTTTAGGACCAATCAACTCAAGAGTTGGTAGACAATTAAAACTAAATCCAAGATGCGAGCCCTACATTTCTGAGAAGGAAATTTGCGTAGGTACAATCTCGGTTTATCAATGGGGAGGTAGAAATTCATTTTTTCTCTTTAAACACCAATCTCCCCAGAACCTCGAAGCCCATACGCATGTCCCAATGTTTTATTTTCTTTTTCAATACATATTCTGAATCTAAATGGTCAACATCAATAATTTTGTAAAAAGTCAAATGGAGTTACAAAAAGACTAGGGTTTCGACTTCATTAACAATAACTCATAAAAAGGTAAAACCCCTGTGTTGGTTTTACAGAATACATAAGTTTGAAAGACACGTCTCTTGGCATACTGGCCCACCATGAAGTTAGTCCAAATTCCAATCTGATTACCCTAATTGGGACTGACTTTGGAAGAACCATGGTGGATCTGCAGATTTTGCCTGCCAGGCGATCCAAAAATGTTCTATTTGTCATTGCCACCAGTTTACAACCATACATAACAATTGCAGTGACTTTCAGTCGGTAAAACTCCATTAGTGGGAAGTAAAGAATACACACATATTCTCCACCTTCATCAGAGAAGCACAGGAACACGTCTTTTCCACCATTCTCTTTCTAAAATTTTCCAACTGTGTTTTTGCAGATATAGTGCAACCCAAATAATTCAGTGAGTTTACCCTCATAATTGGAATATTGTCCAATTTCCAAACATATGATTACATTTTTTGTTTGGTGGTACAGATCATCACATAGGATCTGGTTGCCTTGACCATTCTCATTCCATGCCATCTAAAAGACGTTGTAGGTCTGCTGGCGTATCATCCAACAATATCAGATCATCAGCATATGCTATAATGTTCACTGTGAGATCTGACCATTTTGGGGCAACGCCCACCCCCCCTCTCACCCACATCTTACCTTCCACAAATCAGCTGGATAAGACATTGGGGGGCTAAGACTCAACCATGACAAACTCCTTTAAAAAGGGGAATACTTTGAGACAGGTCTTCAAGGGTGTTCACCGTTGTTGAGTTGTCTGTGTAAAGCAGCTGAATCATACGTATAAACCAGGGTCAATGTCCCAGTTTGCCAGTTTTTGCCATAACCTTGTAATATTGACATTGTCAAATGCTACTGACAAGTCAATTGCAGCCACATGTAAATATTTCCCAGACATCCCACCAAAGAAATACTTGCACAACGTGATTTTAGTGCCTACACCTTTCCTAAAGCCCGTTTGTAATGGTTTAAAAATTGAACAGACTCAGTCCTGGAGGTTAATTCCCTCAAAATTAGCATGGCAACATTTTTTGATGAAGAGTCAATAAGAGATAGGACGATAACTTGATGGGTCCTCTCTCAATCCTTTAAAAATAAATTGGTACCAACAGCGCTTGTACAAAGTTAGAGAGTTTGTAGGGTCACGAGAGGCAAAGCCTGTGGAAAGAGAGTTGGACTCAACTCTAAAAGTAAACAACTGCAATTCCCGAATGAGAAAACATCCGCTAAAAGACATTGCGGTAAAGTACCCCAAGTCTAAACAGTACCTCTGGTTTGAAGAAGATTCTTTCTTGCTGCAGATCCTAGTTCTCGAGCCTCAGTCGTGGGGACAAGGGGGAGGATGTCTTGAGGGCTCCTGCGGCGCTACTTGGGAGGTCGTCTGCAGCTAAGGGCTATTTTTGTTTGAGCTGCACTTCGGGGTTTCGTCGCTTATCAAACAGCACTGTCGCGGATCACAGATACCGGTTGGGCTTCCTTCACTCCTTGGGTCATGCACTCTGATGAGGGGACTCTGTATCTGGTCTCTCTGCTTCTGGAGGGTCCTTAGGAGACTCCTGGAGGTTCTAGTCGGATTTGTTACAGTATCAGACATTCACTCGACTATGAATTACTTGACCCCTGGCTTCCGGAGCTTCTCTGTCGAAATAGCAAAGGTCCAGGAGGATACAGCAAGCTTCGTTCGTGACTCTGACTCTAGTCCCAAAACCCTAGCCTCTTAAGCAGGTTTCTCCCATTCATGCACAGCATCGCACAGCAAGGTGGCTGTCCTGGAAAGACAGCCAGCCCAGCAATGGTTACATTCAGGCATTCCTATAGATAAAGTACAGGGGTGTGTCGGGGCCCTACCTCACATCCTGTCCTTCTAGACACACTGGAGCCAGAGGAGGGCTTCAGGGCTGAAGCCTGCCAAATGCAAGACAAACATAGGTAAAGAGTAAAACCCAAGAAAGACCTCGCAAACAGAAATGGCGAAAAATGTTGGGGGCCTGTTTGACAAAATGGTCACCGATAGCTGCTGTACTGCAGCTGACGGTTCAGCCTGCGATAGAAAAGCACAATGGTAAGAAAAATGAACCCGCTGCCACCAGCCATTTAACATAGCGAGGGTAACATAAAAATGTTACACGAGTAGGTAGGATAAGGGGCTACTAAGTAACTCCCCAGAACTCCACATAAGATGGTATGCGCTGGACCTACAAATATGCGCTGGACCTACAAAGAGAAAAGGTAAGTAAAGCCAATTTCACTTACTATTATTAGGAACAGTAGTTCACCCAAGAAAAGGTAGTTTAACCTTGTGAAAAATCTAGAAGGATTTCTCTGTGACACTGCACTCAAGGTGCTGTGTGTCACCATACAAAAAGTAGAGGCATATGGAGTTTGTCAGACTCCAAAAACAGTGAAAACACAAAATCCATCAAGTAAAAACACACGAGAGAGTGAGAAAAGGGCTCACTCACTTCAGGGTTACAATTATAAACTAAGTCCAAAAGCACAGCAGGGGATCTCGAACGTGGGAGGTATTTAGCACTAAAAATGAAAATTCTCCCCAACTAAGATTGAATGAAATATCCACCCAAAGAGAAGGATCGTCCTTATAAATCCTATTCGCCACCCCATCTGGGCCACTAGCCCTAGAATTTGTTAACCTCCCAATCACCGTTTCCATATCAAATTTGTCGAAAGAGAAAAACCAAACAGGGACAGACTGAGCATTAAACTCCAATCTCAAGGGTTGATCTTTATTATCCCAAAATGTATTAAAGTAATACTCAACCAAGGCTTCTTCTGAGACACAACAAGATTGTGCATTCGATTGGGAATCACTACGATCGAGCGAGTAGCTTTGCGTACCAACTTTTTAAACAGAGACTGGTTTTACAGATATATTGTTGAATGCTGTGGAATTTAAGCCACTTACGACAGCCGTATCAGGTTTTTTTTTTTTTTGCACTTTCGATTCCATTCTTAACAGCCCCAAGACCTTTATTTAATGATTTTAGAGATCTTTGTAATTCATTTTTTAATTTCATTATCTAAGATTTTTCTAGGCCTCAATAGACAAGGACCAATAGCAGGGTAAGTTTGTTTTATAACCACCTTCCCCAATCTAGATAATAAAAATGGGAATTCTGAGGGGAGAGATAGATTGATTTTTCTCTCAGCTGAAAGTTTACCTCCAACATATTTGTACACCATCATTCACATTCTAAAAGTTCCCGAACTGCATGACTGTTCTGCTGTCCATTAACAAGATGCTGGGGCCCCATGGAATCTGGGTCACTTTTGCCTTTCACCATTACAGTTTAATTCAACATTGCATGGCTCTTTGCCACAGTGTTAATCAGATAAGTCTCAGTATCAAATGAGATGGAGAGTGATCAGCTGATGGCCCCAGCCCCTGCTGACTCGTATCACCGCCTTCTGCTGACTCTCATCACCGCCTTGAGTCCTGTTGACCTGAATGAGTGATGAGAGACAAGGAGTCAAAAGAACAGAGTTTAAGGGGGGGTGGGAGAATACGGCTGTTCCGTTGGCTTTCTTAGCTTTCCTCCGATTCTTTGTCTTACCTAACCAGGCATTACGTACATCATTGGCAGCATTCTTCGACGGCTGCTGTGAAGAGTTTTGGGAAGAAGGCTCAGTATCCGTGATTTCTCCAGCAGACAACGCTCTGTCTGGACTATCCATAATAGCAATGGTAGTTGGTGCCAAAACCTCAATTTCACTTTCCTTTGACACACTGCAGTTAGCAGATTGTAAAATAGTTCTTAAGAATGTTTGCGAGCCTCGAGTATTCAACCTGGAAACACGTTTAATGTTTTTAGATTTCTTCCTGTTACCCGTAGATAGCCACTTCATTTCACTAACTGGAAGGTCTTTTACCGAGGATACAGGATGCTCGGCTGGAGCAATCAAACCAAACTCCAACTTCGCTGAAATCTGCCCTTCAACATGCATTAGCATACCAGCTCGTGCCTCCATCCAAGTATTAGCCAATTTAGCAATTGTTACAGGTGGATTACCTGCCCTTGCCAACAATCATGAGCAAATATCGTTCAGTAGCGCAGAATTTGCCCTAACTTCGAGCTCTATGGTACCCTACAAGCAAGTGAAGAATTGCAGCACAATATTCAGAGCTGCTAACATACTCATTCCTGAGTCAGAGGTGTGCTTACATGACGAGTTGTCGCCTTGTAAGCATAGGGAGGATCTATCTTCCCTAACTGACTTAAGCGGGGGTCAGTAGCTTTACTTATAGTGTCTGGGATAGTACCCGCATCTGGAGTGTTAAATATAGCAGGCGACATGCTCAATCTCTCATGGGTCGTTCTGATTCTTCGTTCCACTTCAGTGAGAACTGGACCATACATTTCACAGTCAGCCCGGGCCCCAGTTATTGTACAATCCAGAATTGGGCAACCCGATTGAACCACTTGGCTGTATAATTTGTTATCTTTTTGCAGGGGAAAAGTTCTGATTTTACCCCTCGATCCCGACACTGTATGCGCTTTTCCCAAATTATTTTCCATCTCCTCATCCAGGGGAGTTGCAGCCTCCCTTCTCAGATTGTAGCAATTTGCCCTACTTTTCATGTTTTACAGACGGAGAATAAAAGACGCAATAGAGGCAAGACGCAATAGAGGCAGCCCACACCGTACAGACAGCAGGGCCCAACTATGAAATAAGGTCAGTAATCGCAGGGCCAGAAGGCTTCCAGGTAGGGCAAATGTTGCAGACAAGCAAGGAAACGAGAAAACTATAAGTCACCACCAGACTCCAAGAAGAGAAGTGAAATGTAGTCGCTACCAAAGTGATCCAAGTTCTTACACAATGTAAAAAATAAATAAAACTTCTTACCCACCGCACGAGTGCACCATTGCTACAGGCACACTAATAAAGGTCGAGACAGCTCTAAATTCCTAGCTCTCCCGCTGCACCTCAGTGGACCACAGACAGAGCCGGAGCTCCAACCATATACCCTGGCTTGACTCAAACACTCCAATGCTGATGTCGCTCACCGCTCTCAGACTCTCAAGCAAACACTTAGAGGAAAGTACCTCCTAGAACGCTGGGCCAAGCTGTGCCTCACAGGAAACAGAAACTAACAGAGGCCGCTTCCAACACAGACCAGACTAGTAATCTGAGCATAGCACAAGGAATATGAAGAAGAACGGGAAGGAAGTTTCGTGGTTTTTAAAATGATAATGCATTATATTCCAATATATTGACCTTACATAATATAAGCCACACATTGAATTTAACCCAAAAATATTCACTGAATGATGAGCTGCCTGAATTAAAACAAAAAGGTCAAAAAAAAAACATTACACTGTGCCATTTAAGTTTGTGGCAAGAGCCTTTGGCAAGTTGTGACTTTTGTCATCAAAGTATCATTTGAGGTAACATTTTAATATGTATGATAACCCGGGATACCGTCATTTGTCAGGAAGGTTATCATACCGTCACAAATGCATACTGTGTCACCCCGACACTGCAGCCTGCATGGGATCAAAGGAGAATCCCCAGTCTTGTATTTGTGTGAGGAGGAGAAGGGGGATGCTAAGGAGCTCCCATCCCAATATGGTCAAAGGTTACTCCCTGCGTTTCAGCAGTGCGAGAGGGAGAGTGATGCTGTGCATGAACCATAGTCATGGGTGGACTTCCAAAGCGAAGAAGAAAGGAGTTCATACCCTGAGATTATGTGCAAAGGGAGTGGCAGGACCTAAATCCACTGAACAGCACACGCAATGCAAACCTCATTCATATAGATTGCAAATTATTGAAAGAATTCAGAATGGTTATGAAAAATACAACAAATGTAACATTTCCAATGCAGCAATGCAGCTAGGTCCTGACCTGTGTAGGCGTAGACACGGTAGTTGGTTTCCACAACGATGAAGCCCTGATCATGGTTGTCCACGGAGGGCCCCGACACTCCGGAAGCCAAGTTGATGGCGAGCCGTGTGGGGTAGAATCTTCGAGACTTCCTCTGTCGGGAATAGAGCAATAGTTGGTGTTACCCATCAGCCTGCAAGAGTAAAGGCTTCTAAAATATGTGCAGGGAGAGGAGCCCCCACTGAGCAGAGCTGTGTTAACACGGGAGTAGCAGGGGTTGCTGGAAGTCAGGAGTGAGATGAATTAGCAGAGCTGCATGGAGGGGTCTCGACACAGGAGTAACAGGGGTTGCTGCAAGTCAGGAGAGAGATGAATTAGCAGAGCTGTATGAGGGGTCTCGACACAGGAGTAACAGGGGTTGCTGGAAGTCATGAGAGTAATTAGCAGAGCTGTATGGAGGGGTCTCGATAGGAGTAACAGGGGTTGCTGGAAGTCAGGAGTGAGATGAATTAGCAGAGCTGCATGGAGGGGTCTCGACACAGGAGTAACGGGTTGCTGGAAGTCATGAGAGTAATTAGCAGAGCTGTATGGAGGGGTCTCGATAGGAGTAACAAGTCATGAAGTCAGGAGCGAGATGAATTAGCAGAGTTGTATGGAGGTGTCTCGACACAGGAGGAGTTGCTGCAGGTCAGGAGCGAGACGAATTAGCAGAGCCGTATGGAGGGGTCTCGACACAGGAGTAACAGGGGTTGCTGGAAGTCAGGAAGGAGATTAATTAGAGCTGTATTAAGGGGTCTTAATACAATAGTACAGCGTTGCTGCAGGTCAGAATAAAGGTTAATCTTAAGCACAGAGTTTAAAGTGACACTTCTGCAAAAGAAGGATTTGCAAGAAGTCTGAACCAAAATGTGAAGGTACAGCTGTGAGTTGGCTACACTTTCAGAACCTATCACGTATAAATAAATCACAGCTATTACCGACTCATCGGGTACATATTTTCTGTGATACTGTGTCCTGGTCACTGCCTCTCTGAAACCGTAAATTAACTGTTTGGCGTGAAGTCTCAGGCTCATGAAACAAGCTTGGGCACTATCTGCAGAATGGGGGCGCTCAGGTAACGCTGCCATGTTTGGTCGCATGACTGGGTAGGGGATGTCGTAGGCTTAACCAGTAATCTTATGTGTGGGACCTCAGTACTGAATTGTAGATGATGGGAATTAAGGCAAATTAAATCTTCAGAAAGTGTTCTTAGCAGTGGATTTAAAAGCCTTCTGTGTAGGTCCTGTAACAAAGTTCCCCGCCTGATCACGTCCAATGATAGGTTGCAGGTTCCCCAAGCAACAAGATGCTGGACCCAGCAGCCGAATCAGGAAGCTCCCTGGGGCTACCTCCTCCCCAACCCCCAGCATTCCTGTGGAGCTGGCCGCGACAGTACACTAAATCCTCTCACACCTGTGCAGAGACTGATCCTAAATGCACCCAAAGAAAGACAGGCTCCTGAGCTAGGCCATGGTATTTCAGAGACATCCAATCAGTCTTTATGCCAGCGACAAACAGGAGGGATTTAGGAACTCCAATATGGCAAAATGGCTCCCAAAGGGGTACAGAAGGTGAGAGCGATAGAAGGGAACTGGGAACCTGTATTTTGTTCTGTGTGGTTCTTTACTCCCGGTGAGACTTCCCTTGTCGGCAGTGACCTAGAGGACGAAAATGGACAAGACGTCCTTGGCTTGTCCCGCAAAGTGCCAGAGGATCTCCGGGCAACCCAGGGCCTACTACCAACATGGGCCTGGATGAGGCAATACATGCGGGGTTACTTCTAGGTCCAGGAGACCCACACCATCATCGTGCTACCTGCCATTCACCTTGAACCTGGCCATTGTATCACAGAGAAAAGGTCGAGGTGGGGAGGCATTGCCAGTATCTACAAGTCCAGACTAAGAAGGGAAGGCCGTGGATCTGCCCTGCGCTTGACAGGAAGTTGTGCAATGGGTGAAGGAGAGAGCGATCGAACAATTTGGGTTCTCCAATTCCCCTTATTCTGGGCGAATAAAATGACCAAGGGGGTGAAAAAGGTAGGAGAGAGATTAGACAGCTGGTGCAAGAAAATAGTGGCGAGAGATAGATAAGGAAGGAACTGGAGACGGGAAAACGAAGTAGAGAAGGTGAAGGAATATTTGGTTGATGGAAAGAAGTGAAAGGGGAACATTGCCCAATATCAAGGAGGCGGAAGGAACTCAAGAGGAGGCCTGTTAAGGGACTAGTGGAGGAAGTGGTAAAGGAAAGTGTGAAGTGGAATATTGGTAGAGGAGGTGGCGGACCAGAAGAGCAAGCGGTGTATGCCTAGGAAGACAAGCAAGCGAGTGCAAAGCTTTGTGGGAGTGAGATGTAGAGGGTGAGAGAAATTGGGGTGGGTTCCTGAAGGAACAGAACGCTGGTGGAGAGGAAGGAGGTGAGGGGCCTAATGAGGACCCTTGCTAGCTTTAGTGCAGCCTCTGGCTTTAATCCACCCAGGAAGTCCTACTGCTCACAGCCGCACTTACAGAATCCATCCACAGGCTCCAGGTACATAGCTCTACCAGGGATTGAGAAACAAGGAAAACAAACCCTGAGAACTGCAGAAAAACAGAGTGCGGGAAGCCTTATAACTGGGGACTGAGAACAGGAGCCGTTGAGAAATGTAAGAAATAGAGTTTGGGGATCCCTTAAAAGCCCGGGAAGGTAAGCTCACTAGTTATATTGTGGTTTTGCAAGGAGGAACCTGGCCCTACTAAGAACCGGGAGAACTTTTTGTAGGAACACTTAACTTCGCCAATAGACCCTTTCTTTTGTCCAGTAGTCTCCGAGCATTGCCCCATTATGGAGGATAACCAATCTGGCAACGTTTATTCTACTCTGACCCTGCTTGCTTACATTGGACAACACTTGTACACAATGTCTGGTCTCGATAGCTCTGCTGTGTGACACACTATGTGACAACCCTCACAGAGGCTTTTCACTTAGTGTGAATGGTGTACTGAACCTCTGTGCTCAAAGGGATCTCTGTTCCTATCAGGAGCAGCCTCCCAAAAGCCATGCTCCTATGTCAAAGTCCAGAGAGACTCTCTGCCCATCAAGCAAAAACTCACAAAAGCCTCACCTTGGAGGTGAAAGTCAGAGGAAGATACGCCCAGAGGGTGAAAACCCCATAGATGTTTCCAGCCTACCTTTCTCTGAAACACCAGTCCAAACTCCCGCAGGTGCTGCAAGAAGGTGAGAAGAGAGTCCCCCATGCCTTCCACTGAGTAGTCCTGGAGGAAGAAGAGGCAAACAGAAGTGTGTGAGTAGACAGCCAAGCTGTGTGTCAGCAAGGACCATAGTCACAAACCCACACCCTCCAGTCTTCCACCCCAGTCCTATCCGTGCTCTGCAGTCTCACAGTCGCGTTTGTTATTTATCTCTGCTGTCACCATCTTGCACACACATACTGAACCTTCTCATCTCACAGTGCGGCACTTGCTCTTTTCCACGTCGAAGCATGTTGGCCCTCACCTTGCCCAGGGTGGAGAAGCTGAGCTGGAACATGAAGGAGAGTATTTCGACCAGGTCCATTCCACGGGACTGTTGGAGTAAGTGATGGCGGTGTCATTAGCACAGGTGGGTCTGCCAATCTTATGGTTTGGTTCCTCTCTCCATTAGAGAAGGGTTATCTAAGACCCCAGTCTGCATCCTCCCTCCACCCAGCAAATCATCTTCCCCAGACAAACGAGTCTCTGGCCTATGACTTATCCGACACTCCTAGAATCCCATAATCCCTGTACTGCCTGGTGGCTCTGCCATGCCTAAAACCCAGGACCATCCCCTCAGTCCACAGTATCGGTCACCCCGTACAACGTATGGAGCCCACCCCTATCCAGAGGGTCTGCCACTCTACCCACCCCCATCCAGAGGGTCTGCCACTCTAAAGACCGTGGCTGCCTGCCCTGCTCTTGGTGCATCTGCAGCATCTTTGATCCCACTGGTGGATAGGCCACTAAAGTGACCCTTTAAACCCTCTCAAATAAACACAGACTGACACCAACACATGTGAACAAGAACCATTTTATGGAGCAGGTAAAAATCCAGAGACGTCTTGAGACCCCACACCAACGAGTGAGTCTGGACCCCCACACCAGCAGGTAGCTCCATCAATTATTGGTGCAAACTGGCAAGAATACAAAGAAAAAAACAAACACTTCCCCGTGTTGCCCCCAAACACATCAGACAATTTAAAAAAGGCAATAATTTCTAAAAGCCCTGACTCCCAACTCCATCCCGTGCACGGTTACTACTTTTAGGATCGCCCCCACACCCTCCCATTCTTCCTGATTAACGCTCTTTGGTGGTGCAGGATATTTGCACTCTAAGACTTGCACCTATGGGCCAGTTGTCAAAGGCTCACCTCCGCGGACTTCAGATACTGCAACATGAAGTACCAGAGCTGAGATGCGGTGTCCAGGAGCAGGAACTGGAAGCCAGCCGAGGAGATGCACGGGGCCTCGCCGGGGTCACTACAGAGGAAGGGCAAACAAAACAGACTCACAATGAAGCAAAGAACCGTGGGCGATGTCCAAGGAGACAAGAGTGACTGAACAGGGAGAAACGCATGTTGGGGTTCTTCAGAGGAGGGGTCTCCTGGAGCACCAGCACGGTGGTTTACTACAGGTTACAGCTTTCCAGTGCTCTTGTGAGGAAGAGACAAACAAAGCGCATGTAGCAGAAACCTCGTCATTTTCAGCTCACAGTTCAGCTCCATGTGACAGTAAAGAGAAATATGTGGATGTAACTAGAAGCAGTAGGGGGTGAAGGGGTCACAGTTGAGACTTGCAACTAAACTCTAAAAGAGGTTACCCCACACCTCCATCATACAGCTTCCCTATGAAATGGATCAGAAAGGTGCAGTGGGTTTACAATGTAAAGACATTTGCGGTCATTAACCACGAACTAGCAAAAAGAATTATCACTAATTTTATAACGAAGCAGAAGAGCATCTATTTTAAGTAAAGGAAGCAAGACTTTCTTTTATGTACAGGCCCATTGCTGTAGTCATGGGCTAAACAGATAATTAGTTACAAAGCTCAACTGGAGTTTACCATCAATCTCACACATTGAAGGCCAGCCCTTTCACAATTTATCGCTGTTATCTGAAGGTTATTTTTGCGACAGTAGTCTGGGTGTTAAGGGCTCTTTGGATTTATGATTCTTGAACTTTTACTAATCGTACATTCTAGAGATCAGCTTTACCAAACCTCTTTCCACCTTTCTCTCCAGTGTGTGTTTGTTTTCACAGTGTTCTGGGTCATGTCACTACTGGAACCAGAGTGGCTTTAGCCTTCAAAGTTGCCCATGCGTGGTCTTCTGGGCCACTTCCCTATTGGAACCAGAGTGGGCTTAGCACATGGTTGCCCTTGTGTGGCTCTGTGGTGCACAGTCTTCTGGGCCACTCCCCTATTGGAACCAGAGTGGGCTCAGCCTTCCAAGGTTTCCCTTGCCTAGCTCCGTGTTTCATAGTCTTCTGGGCTACTTCCCTATTGGAAGCAGAGTGGCCTTAGCCTTCAAAGTTGCCCATGCGTGGTCTTCTGGGCCACTTCCCTATTGGAACCAGAGTGGCCTTAGCCTTCAAAGTTGCCCATGCGTGGTCTTCTGGGCCACTTCCCTATTGGAACCAGAGTGGCCTTAGCCTTCAAAGTTGCCCATGCGTGGTCTTCTGGGCCACTTCCCTATTGGAACCAGAGTGGCCTTAGCCTTCAAAGTTGCCCATGCGTGGTCTTCTGGGCCACTTCCCTATTGGAACCAGAGTGGCCTTAGCCTTCAAAGTTGCCCATGCGTGGTCTTCTGGGCCACTTCCCTATTGGAACCAGAGTGGCCTTAGCCTTCAAAGTTGCCCATGCGTGGTCTTCTGGGCCACTTCCCTATTGGAACCAGAGTGGCCTTAGCCTTCAAAGTTGCCCATGCGTGGTCTTCTGGGCCACTTCCCTATTGGAAGCAGAGTGGCCTTAGCCTTCAAAGTTGCCCATGCGTGGTCTTCTGGGCCACTTCCCTATTGGAACCAGAGTGGGTTTAGCCTTCAAGGTTGCCCATTCAAGGTTCTGAGGAAACAACTTGCAGCCAAATGCTATTTGTGCAGTGTTAGGAGATAACATATCCTGTGTCATATGTTTAGCATTGGGTATGGTTTCATTTTTTATTCTTAACGTTTTTTTCCAATGAAGTCAGTCCATATGGTAAGCACTGTGATTTTCGGATGCATGTGTGGTCTGTAGGCCTTTTTTCCGATTTACTGACCTGAATATTTAGTGCTCATATGCCATGTTGAAGCCCGGAAATGACCTACAGAGAAAGGAAAGCGTCTACAGGCCTTTGAAGGCAACCAGACACTGGTGCAGGCAGCAATGATACCAACTGTCCTAAGTTGCTGTGATTGGTGTCCTTATCCAGCACACTCACCTCTTCATGAGCCCTGCCTGGGTGAGCAGTTGGGCCAGGTCCTGTTATGCAGCACACTCACCTCTTCATGAGCCCTGCCTGGGTGAGCAGTTGGGCCAGGTCCTGTTATGCAGCACACTCACCTCTTCATGAGCCCTGCCTGGGTGAGCAGTTGGGCCAGGTCCTGTTATGCAGCACACTCACCTCTTCATGAGCCCGGCCTGGGTGAGCAGTTGGGCCAGGTCCTGTTATGCAGCACACTCACCTCTTCATGAGCCCGGACTGGGTGAGCAGTTGGGCCAGGTCCTGTTATGCAGCACACTCACCTCTTCATGAGCCCGGCCTGGATGAGCAGCTGGGCCAGGTCCTGGCTGACGGCTGCACTTGGAGAGCCCACCATGAAATGCAGAATCACCTACAAGAACACGCAAGATGTACATAAGAAATCACAAACCTACTACCAACCTGCATGTCCCATGTCCACGCATCCCTGTCCCATGTGGTTTTGCCAAGATCCCCACGCCATCATTTACACAAAGAAATATAGCTCAGTGAGTTACAAGTTTCTAGACATCCTGTGTTTAAGTTGCAGGACACATGTTTGCAGCAGGCTTGACTCATCCCTACATTTTTACAAGGTTTGGGTAATAACGACTAATGTACGGCACTTAAAAGCAAGAAGAATCCATCTTCAAGCGCTACATAAATGTGTGACATTCTTCATCTCTTCAGAGGACCCGCTTAATCACACAGCAAGCAGAAAAGGATACACATCATACAGCTGCCCACCCCTGAAGTACAATGCTTCTCCCTATTGGCTTAATCTGGGCACTCACCTCCCACCTCTCCTCTGCGTACTTGTCTAGTGAAAGCACATCCCGGGCATGTCGATCTCGACCCAGTTGGCTGCCGTCATCGGCCCAAGCTTTGCCGCTGGCCAGAAGAAACAAGAGAGAAGTGTCTGTAAGCGCAAATGAGGTAGAGGGGTAAACTGGGGTGGAGGGAGTACATTGGGGTGAGGATTTCCTGGCATGGGCAATGAAGGAAGAAGTCTCAGTGCCTTGCTGCTCAAACAGCATTAATACTTTGGAGGTGCAGTGGATTAGTAGATGAGGCCAGCGATGAATAGCTGAAGAAACTAAAATGTGACTTGCAGCCCTGCAATGCTGCAGCCCCCACTGCCCTGCCCCCAAAACAAACTGCCATGCTCCAATACCCACTGCCCTGCCCAAAAACCAAATGCCATGCCCCCCAATCCCGACATGCCCCAAAACCAAGTGCCCTGCCATGCCCCCACAACACCGACATGCCCCACAGCCCTGTTCAGACACCTGCACATTGGACCTTCATGAATACTTTTAGAAGACTGGCAGTACTCACCCGCCGAGCAGTGCGATCCGCAAATTCTCCTTAAAGGTGGGGTTAAGCAGGAGCCCTTGCAGTCCTCCGGGGAGCTGCTGTGTGTGCCACAATCGCAGACCGGACAAGACCTCTGTGCTTTCCTCGTGTTCCCTGAGCAGTTAGAAATCGCAAAGCACAGAATATTTACAAGAATACTAGGCTACATAAGAAAAACAAATCTTTGCAATGTAGTTTAAATAATACGTTCGCCCAGAAGCCCAGCAGGGCTAATAAGGCACTTCTCTGGACCTACCTGCGGCATCTAGGACATGATGAGCTATGAAGTGGAGAAAGGAAGTATGTGTCCCGCACTGTGGGATGGTTGCAAAGAGAAGAGTATAGCTCTGAGGTAATCACTTGCAAAGAGCACACACTCGCAATGAGTACACCTTGTACCTTTGACAGAGCATACTATGTAATTACTGTATATATGTACTTGCAACTTTATTTTAACTGCCTACACCATGCAACATGTGTAAGCTATTGTATAATTATTATTGTATATATGTGTATATGTAACCTGGGCTATACATGCGACCAGATGCCTCAGGGCCAGGGGCGCTTTACAAATAAAAAAAATACAAACACAAATACACACACTCCTGAAAGTGCCACTGGGGGATTGTGCCTAAACAGTTCACCTTGAAAAACCTAACTGATCATTTCACTGCTGCTCTCGTTTCACAGGGACAAGAGAATGCTTGTGCTGGCATAAACCATGTGTGTGGTGCGGGAGTATGGGAGGGCGTGTGGTGCCGGAGTAGGAGGGCGTGGCAGATGATGCCGGAGTGGGGGGGGGTTTGGTGAAGGTGTGTGTGTAGTGCGGTGTGTGGGATGCAGGACCGTGGGAGTGCCGAAGTGAGGCATGTGGTGCGGGAGTGTGTGGGGAGTGCCGGAGTGGGGCGTGTGGCGCGCGAGTGTGTGGGGTGCAGAGTTTGTGGGGAGAGCCGGAGTGGGGCATGTGGAGCAGGATTGTGTGTGGTGCAGAGTGCAGGAGCATGGGAGTGTATGTGGCACAGGAGTGTGGGGATAGCCGGAGTGGGGACATGTGGTGCAGGAGTGTGTGGGGGGTGCGGGAGTTTGTTGAGAGCCGAGTGGGTGCATGAGTGTGGGCATACACTCACATTAAAGACTTAAAGACTGTGCTTGCATTTTTAGCCTGACTGGTGTTGCACTCACTTTTGATTCTCCTTCTTGACCCACTGTGCAACTGCTGCCTGGGGGATTGGTTGGTCCAGGAACAACATTCGCATCACATAGTTCTTGGCCAATCCGGGCAGTTCTCTGTAAAAGAAAACAAAAAACAAAGCTGAACCAGCTGAGAATTCGAGCTACAGACCAAATATGTATCTAAGCAGCAATGAACTTGCCTGCTTTAGGTTTACAGACGCACACATTTTAGCGATCATGTAAAGTCTTGCACTGGTGCTTTGCGAGAGGTCAGTGTGGAGTCCTTACCGTTGGGTAGATGTGGTCTTGCCATTTAAAAGCAGAGGCTAGGACTGCACCAAGACACCAACTTTTGTGGGTTTTCAGTAGATGCCCTTTGTGTAGATTTTACGCCACTGGTGCAGGGGGGACGTGGCTATTGTTAGGACCAGCGCAATCTTTAGGGGGATAAGTCCCAACAAGAGTCGTATAAGGTGAAAGGTCATTTTAGGACATTGACTTGCACCACGAAGGACCAATTGCATTGAAACTCATCCTCCGATTATGGACCGCATGATAGATCACAGACAGCAAGCGAAATTTGGACAACCATGTAAATGGGAGAGGACATGGGTCTAGAAGCCAAACCTTGGTCATTTGCTTCGTGGTCATCCATCCATGAAGCGGTGGGACCACTTGGCAGCCACTGGCACTCCCCTGCAATCGGAGGAGCAGCAGGTGTCATGATAGTGCATTGGACTAGTCGATACTGAGGGTTTGGCCCAACGAGATCAAGTGGGTGCAGAAGAGGATCGGCTGCAGGGCTGATCCACAGGGCTCTCCAGAGCCGATACGATCAGTAGATGACACACACTGCCCATTTCACTGGGGAGGCACGGTATGAACGAAAGGAAATTAACCACTTCAGTGCAGTTACTTTCTTGGGTTTAGGCATGCTGATAGCATGGCTTTGTTAGCTGTTGTTAAGGACTGTGAGAGACTGAACAGGATCAGTGGACAGGCCAGAGCTTGGTTTCTAGATCTAAGTACCTCTTCTCTGCTGAAGGGGGATTGCTGGGCTGCAGTGCAGGCTGGCCTGGTTTCTAGGTCTAAGCACCTCTTCTCTGCTGAAGGGGGATTGCTGGACTGCAGTGGACAGGCCAGAGCCTGGTTTCTAGATCTAAGCACCTCTTCTCTGCTGAAGGGGGATTGCTGGGCTGCAGTGCATGCTGGCCTGGTTTCTAGGTCTAAGCACCTCTTCTCTGCTGAAGGGGGATTGCTGGACTGCAGTGGACAGGCCAGAGCCTGGTTTCTAGATCTAAGCACCTCTTCTCTGCTGAAGGGGGATTGCTGGACTGCAGTGGACAGGCCAGAGCCTGGTTTCTAGATCCAAGTACCTCTTCTCTGCTGAAGGGGGATTGCTGGACTGCAGTGGACAGGCATGAGCCTGGTTTCTAGATCTAAGCACCTCTTCTCTGCTGAAGGGGGATTGCTGGACTGCAGTGGACAGGCCAGAGCCTGGTTTCTAGATCCAAGTACCTCTTCTCTGCTGAAGGGGGATTGCTGGACTGCAGTGGACAGGCATGAGCCTGGTTTCTAGATCTAAGCACCTCTTCTCTGCTGAAGGGGGATTGCTGGACTGCAGTGGACAGGCCAGAGCCTGGTTTCTAGATCCAAGTACCTCTTCTCTGCTGAAGGGGGATTGCTGGACTGCAGTGGACAGGCATGAGCCTGGTTTCTAGATCTAAGCACCTCTTCTCTGCTGAAGGGGGATTGCTGGACTGCAGTGGACAGGCCAGAGCCTGGTTTCTAGATCCAAGCACCTCTTCTCTGCTGAAGGGGGATTGCTGGACTGCAGTGGACAGGCCAGAGCCTGGTTTCTAGATCTAAGCACCTCTTCTCTGCTGAAGGGGGATTGCTGGACTGCAGTGGACAGGCCAGAGCCTGGTTTCTAGATCTAAGCACCTCTTCTCTGCTGAAGGGGGATTGCTGGACTGCAGTGGACAGGCCAGAGCCTGGTTTCTAGATCCAAGGACCTCTTCTCTGCTGAAGGGGGATTGCTGGGCTGCAGTGGACAGGCAGGAGCCTGATTTCTAGGTCTAAGCACCTTTTCTCTGCTGAAGGGGGATTGCTGGGCTGCAGTGCAGGCTGGCCTAGTTTCTAGGTCTAAGCACCTCTTCTCTGCTGAAGGGGGATTGCTGGACTCCAGTGGACAGTCCAGAGCCTGGTTTCTAGATCTAAGCACCTCTTCTCTGCTGAAGGGGGATTGCTGGACTGCAGTGGACAGGCCAGAGCCTGGTTTCTAGATCTAAGCACCTCTTCTCTGCTGAAGGGGGGTGGCTGGGCTGCAGTGTAGGCTGGCCTGGTAATCCTGCAAGAGATTGTTGGATTTGAGGGGAGATGAGATTTGTGAGGAATTACTTTGGCCTGAAGGTCAGCAGTGGGCTGATAGCTTGTTCAGCCATCATAGGGTGGAAGGGTACCCGGACCTCAGGCGCAGCAGTGGGCTGCTTGAATAAATGGATAAGGATGGAATGCTCAGCAATCAGAGGGTGGCAGGGTACCAGGACCTACTTGAGTTAAGTAATGACGGTACGCTCAGCCATCATATGGCAGGGGCGGGGGGGGGGATGCCGGGACCTCCAGGTCAGCAGTGGGCTGCTTGAGGTGGGTAATGACAGTATGCTCAGCCATCATATTGGAGGGGGGAGGGTACCGGGACCTCCAGGTCAGCAGTGGGCTTCTTGAGTAAATGGGCAATGATGGCATCTTCAGCCATCACAGGGTGTGTTGGGAAGGGAACTAACCCATCCCACCTCCCTAGGCATTTCAGGGTCAGGCGGGTCCCATTAGAAGATCTCTGGTAGCCCAGGGGGGGCCGCCTAAGAGTCCCCACACCATCATAACATTGTACGGAATTTAGCCGATTTAGACATAATGCGCACCTATAAGTAGATGGCATCTTGTAACCATGGTCAAAGCATAGGGCCTGCATGGCCAAGTAGTATTTAGCGTGTTAAGCGTAGGCCGCAAATCTAACGGGAGAACCCGAACAGGCCCAAGCGCTGACGAGGGAAGCCCATGCTGCCAACTTCCACTGAAACCATCCCTTGTTCTAAAACTGTTGCCAATATGTCTGTTCTAAGAAGGAATGTGTCCTGCAAGGCCACAAGACAGTGCTAGGCACCTTGGTATACAAGTTATCACAGACAGACTTAAGCAGGCCTCCAACCCCCACCCACCCAGCCAACCAACCACAAGTTATGGCTCCTGCCCATGTCCCAGCCCAGAGATCCCTTAATTCCAAGATACTAGCTGACCCCGGACCACCGACCATAACCCAACCAACCATAAAGGATCCAAGAACATGGTCGCCCCACCTTTATTTCATAAGGACATTTGTAATGAGAGGTACAGGGAGGGGTAAATTATAGTTCAAAAGTGAGGATGGAGGCCTTGGAAGCCCAGGGACACGATCGGGAGGAGTGAAGTGTGTGTTTGTAAGTGTATGTGTGTGACCTCGGAACCCTACCCCCCCCCCATGTGCCAGTCTTCTGAGCATGCCAGGTGCACTGTATGATAGAGTATCACTATTTCAAATGTAGCCAATTGCTCCTTTGGCCTTGGTTCCCTGGAGATGATGAGCCCGGCAGACCTCACGTGATGGAAAACGGACCACTGGGCTGAGACCAATGGCCTGGCATCCCTATAGAGCAGGTCGCTCATGTATAGGGTCGTACCAACCAGCCACACAGGTTTTTACTATATGTAATTAGGTCATTGGTGATGCTGTGCTCCTTTTTAAGCTTCTGCTTGTACCCTTTTTCATCACAACGTTCCTTGGCAGGAGAGTTCTTAGCTGGCACACGTATTTTGTAGAAATAAAAACTTGTTATCCTTCCAAGAGTTTCTTGGGCCTTTTTCTGTAGTGGGTTGTCATTTTTCTAGTGTGAGCGTTTAGGGGCGTGCTTTCAGGTGGAAGGGTGTCGGGACCTCCAGGTCATCAGTGGGTTGCTTGAACAAACAAGTAATGATGGTATGATATCGCGAGTTAAGACAGGAGTGGAAGGACAAGATCACTTTAGACCCCGGAGCTGCAGATGTTTGTTGAGAAGCTGCAAGCAATACTTCCCTCGTTATGCAGTCACACTCTGAAATTCGCTCGCGGTGTTGGCTCGGAATGCCCCCACAATTCTCCAAATTTTGAAAATCTCTCAAAACATGGCTCTTTCAACAACACTTGACCAAGGACCAATTCACGCAAATAGCGATGGACAGAGCTCACAGTACTGCGCTACTGTTAAAAGATGCCAGCCCAAATGCTGGCTACCCACGCTCTGCGGTGCTCCTGAGCTAGGTCCAGGGTTCAGAACTCGCAGGAGCTGGGAGCTATTTAGTTCCTGGTTATAGCCAAGGGGAGCTTGGTTAGCTTGAAACCAACAGCTACCAGGAGCTACTCCTGGGGCAAATGGGGTCATACAAATCTAGCTATTTGATTATAACTATGTATGTTTGGGAATGTATATTAAAAACACACACTTAAAAAAGGACATTTAAAACATTGGATAACATGAAGTGGACAAAAAGTGAGCTTGCATCTTGTGCAAAGTTAGATTTGCTGCGCAGCCTGTACTACCTCCTGGTTCTCCACAGGTAGCTCCTGCCTAAAAGATGATGCGCTATACCCAGTAGCTGCTTTCTCGAATCCCTATACCCAGTAGCTCCTTTCTCGATGCCCTATACCCAGTAGCTGCTTTCTCGATGCCCTATACCCAGTAGCTGCTTTCTGCTCCTGGTCAACAAATGCCAATTTCGATCCCGTAGGTCCACGCTTTAAACAATACCAGACAAGTTTGTAGGCCAACAAGAACACATAGGATAATTAATGACAAGCTTGACATGTGCCCACCTAGCAGACGCGTTTACCAGAAGCGGATGATAGAGCTTGGCAGGCTATGACACTTGCTCAAATAACGTGCACATAACTGAGGAGTCACAGATAAGAAACCCTGCACGTAAACTGTGCGACCAAAAGAATCTTGTTCAGTGAGGCGATACCTCTTATTAAGACACTTTGAATGCGCAGACCTGACATGTGAAACGAAATATAATTCGTGCCAGGCTCCCCTTTACGTTTGAAATGTGTGACAACACAGAGCACGGCACGTTTGGATGCAAATGCTGCTGGCAGCATAGGAAGGTGAGATTCCCTGGCTGTTTCACATGTCAGGTGTGCACAAAGTGTTTTCTAGTGTGCATGTCTATGTTTTACTGAATCCTGCTGAATTGCCTGTGTTCTTACAGATCAGCCACTGTAGGGTTGGGAAGTATGCAATAAAATTACGTTGCTGTTTAGTTGCACAACTCCATGATCCAGGAACCTTACAGGAATCGCTCGGGTGAGTGGTCAATGGTTGGGATAATGACCCTAATTCAACGTACAGTTCTAGACTTTGCGGTGGCCAATAGCTTCAGGGCATGCCATTATTCCACGATAATGACCCCTCTCGGTCTATAAAGAATAATGAAAACCCAAGATCCCCCTAGCGAGGCTCTAGTCATCCAGGGCTGGATTACCGCTGGCACAGCACACAAAGGGACCCGCTCCTACGCACCGGAAGACAGCAAGACACGTAGCAGGGTGGTTGTAGAGGCGGTCAAGCAGCGCTGGGGTGAGCTCCTGAAGGTATTCATGCAGGTTCTTGCACTTCAGGTGCACTCTCTCCAACTTCATCCTGGCAGGGCGCAAAATGTAAAACGAGGACAAGCCTGTGAGCAAACACCACGCACAGCTGCACACCTTGACACTCATCAACACAAAACTACAACTCCAAGAATTGGGAAATGAAAGCCCAGGGGTGTGGCACTGTCTTTCCAAAGATGTGGACTTTTCTTAATCAAGCCACATCTGCCAGCTTCTGAAGAGCTTCCATGCCCACTCTGACAGACAATGCGGTGGGAACCTTGACGCTCTGGCCCGTCTCCACTCGATCAGCACCTCTCAGCCCTGGGCCCTCTGTAGCGCACCCCTAGGCCTGCCCGTTCCAAAGATCTGGCTGCTCTCTCCTGCCCTGGGTCCTGGCAACTCCCAGACCCGACTCATGCCCAGGAGGCCCTCTCTCCTGCCCCACTGTCGCCTGCCCTGGGACCTGGCACCTCCCAGGCCCCACTCATTCCCGGGAGACACTCTCTCCTGCCCCATTGACGGCTGCCCTGGCACCTCCCAGACCCCACTCATGCCCAAGAGGCCCTCTGTCCTGCCCCACTGACGCCTGCCCTGGCACCTCCCAGACCCCACTCATGCCCAGGAGGCCCTCTGTCCTGCCCCACTGACGCCTGCCCTGGCACCTCCCAGGCCCCACTCATGCCCAAGAGGCCCTCTGTCCTGCCCCACTGACGCCTGCCCTGGCACCTCCCAGGCCCCACTCATGCCCAGGAGGCCCTCTCTCCTGCCCTGGCACCTCCCAGGCCCCACTCATGCCCAAGAAGCCCTCTGTCCTGCCCCACTGACGCCTGCCAGGCCCACTCATGCCCCAGAAGCCCTCTCTCCTGCCCCACTGACGCCTGCACTGGCACCTTCCAGGCCCCACTCATGCCCAGGAGGACCCCTCTCGTGTCCTGGCACCTCCCAGGCCCCACTCATGCCCACGTTGCCCTCTCTCCTGCCCCACTGACGCCTGCCCTGGGACCTCCCAGGCCCCACTAATGCCAAGGAGGCACTCTCTCCTGCCCACTGACGCCTGCCCTGGCACCTCCCAGGCCCCACTCATGCCCAGGAGGCACTCTCTCCTGCCCCACTGACGCCTGCCCTGGGACCTGGCACCTCCCAGGCCCCACTCATGCCCAGGAGGCCCTCTGTCCTGCCCCACTGACGCCTGCCCTGGCACCTCCCAGACCCCACTCATGCCCAGGAGGCCCTCTGTCCTGCCCCACTGACGCCTGCCCTGGCACCTCCCAGGCCCCACTCATGCCCAAGAGGCCCTCTGTCCTGCCCCACTGACGCCTGCCCTGGCACCTCCCAGGCCCCACTCATGCCCAGGAGGACCCCTCTCGTGTCCTGGCATCTCCCAGGCCCCACTCATGCCCAGGAGGCCCTCTCTCCTGCCCTGGCACCTCCCAGGCCCCACTCATGCCCAAGAGGCCCTCTGTCCTGCCCCACTGACGCCTGCCCTGGCACCTCCCAGGCCCACTCATGCCCCAGAGGCCCTCTCTCCTGCCCCACTGACGCCTGCCCTGGGACCTGGCACCTCCCAGGCCCCACTCATGCCCAGGAGGCACTCTCTCCTGTCCCACTGACGCCTGCCCTGGCACCTCCCAGGCCCCACTCATGCCCAGGTGGCACTCTCTCCTGCCCCACTGACGCCTGCCCTGGCACCTCCCAGGCCCCACTCATGGCCGGGAGGCACTCTCTCCTGCCCCACTGACGCCTGCCCTGGCACCTCCCAGGCCCCACTCATGCCCAGGAGGCACTCTCTCCTGCCCCACTGACGCCTGCCCTGGCACCTCCCAGGCCCCACTCATGCCCAGGAGGCACTCTCCTGCCCCACTGACGCCTGCCCTGGGACCTGGCACCTCCCAGGCCCCACTCATGCCCAGGAGGCCCTCTCTCCTGCCCCACTGACGCCTGCCCTGGCACCTCCCAGACCCCACTCATGCCCAGGAGGCCCTCTGTCCTGCCCCACTGACGCCTGCCCTGGCACCTCCCAGGCCCCACTCATGCCCAAGAGGCCCTCTGTCCTGCCCCAACTGACGCCTGCCCTGGCACCTCCCAGGCCCCACTCATGCCCAGGAGGCCCTCTCTCCTGCCTTGGCACCTCCCAGGCCCCACTCATGCCCAAGAGGCCCTCTGTCCTGCCCCACTGACGCCTGCACTGGCACCTTCCAGGCCCCACTCATGCCCAGGAGGACCCCTCTCGTGTCCTGGCACCTCCCAGGCCCCACTCATGCCCAAGTTGCCCTCTCTCCTGCCCCACTGACGCCTGCCCTGGGACCTGTTCCAGGCCCCACTCATGCCCAGGAGGCACTCTCTCCTGTCCCACTGACGCCTGCCCTGGCACCTCCCAGGCCCCACTCATGCCCAGGAGGCACTCTCTCCTGCCCTGGCACCTCCCAGGCCCCACTCATGGCCTGGAGGCCATCTCTCCTGCCCCACTGACGCCTGCCCTGGCACCTCCCAGGCCCCACTCATGCCCAGGAGGCCCTCTGTCCTGCCCCACTGACGCCTGCCCTGGCACCTCCCAGGCCCCACTCATGCCCAAGAGGCCCTCTGTCCTGCCCCACTGACGCCTGCCCTGGCACCTCCCAGGCCCCACTCATGCCCAGGAGGCCCTCTCTCCTGCCCTGGCACCCCCCAGGCCCCACTCATGCCCAAGAGGCCCTCTGTCCTGCCCCACTGACGCCTGCCCTGGCACCTCCTAGGCCCACTCATGCCCCAGAGGCCCTCTCTCCTGCCCCACTGACGCCTGCACTGGCACCTTCCAGGCCCCACTCATGCCCAGGAGGACCCCTCTCGTGTCCTGGCACCTCCCAGGCCCCACTCATGCCCAAGTTGCCCTCTCTCCTGCCCCACTGACGCCTGCCCTGGGACCTGGCACCTCCCAGGCCCCACTCATGCCCAGGAGGCACTCTCTCCTGTCCCACTGACGCCTGCCCTGGCACCTCCCAGGCCCCACTCATGCCCAGGAGGCACTCTCTCCTGCCCCACTGACGCCTGCCCTGGCACCTCCCAGGCCCCACTCATGGCTGGGAGGCCATCTCTCCTGCCCCACTGACGCCTGCCCTGGGACCTGGCACCTCCCAGGCCCCACTCATGCCCAGGAAGCCCTCTGTGCTGCCCCACTGACGCCTGCCCTGGCACCTCCCAGGCCCCACTCATGCCCGGGAGGCACTCTCTCCTGCCCCACTGACGCCTGCCCTGGCACCTCCCAGGCCCCACTCATGCCCGGGAGGCACTCTCTCCTGCCCCACTAACGCCTGCCCTGGCACCTCCCAGGCCCCACTCATGGCTGGGAGGCACTCTCTCCTGCCCCACTGACGCCTGCCCTGGCACCTCCCAGGCCCCACTCATGGCCGGGAGGCCATCTCTCCTGCCCCACTGACGCCTGCCCTGGCACCTCCCAGGCCCCACTCATGCCCAGAAGGCCCTCTGTCCTGCCCCACTGACGCCTGCCCTGGCACCTCCCAGGCCCCACTCATGCCCAGGAGGCCCTCTGTCCTGCCCCACTGACGCCTGCCCTGGCACCTCCCAGGCCCCACTCATGCCCAGGAGGCCCTCTCTCCTGCCCCACTGACGCCTGCCCTGGCACCTCCCAGGCCCCACTCATGCCCAGGAGGCCCCCTGTCCTGGCACCTCCCAGGCCCACTCATGCCCCAGAGGCCCTCTCTCCTGCCCCACTGACGCCTGCACTGGCACCTTCCAGGCCCCACTCATGCCCAGGAGGACCCCTCTCGTGTCCTGGCACCTCCCAGGCCCCACTCATGCCCAAGTTGCCCCCTCTCCTGCCCCACTGACGCCTGCCCTGGGACCTGGCACCTCCCAGGCCCCACTCATGCCCAGGAGGCACTCTCTCCTGTCCCACTGACGCCTGCCCTGGCACCTCCCAGGCCCCACTCATGCCCGGGAGGCACTCTCTCCTGCCCCACTGACGCCTGCCCTGGCACCTCCCAGGCCCCACTCATGGCCGGGAGGCACTCTCTCCTGCCCCACTGACGCCTGCCCTGGCACCTCCCAGGCCCCACTCATGGCCGGGAGGCCATCTCTCCTGCCCCACTGACGCCTGCCCTGGCACCTCCCAGGCCCCACTCATGCCCAGGAGGCCCTCTGTCCTGCCCCACTGACGCCTGCCCTGGCACCTCCCAGGCCCCACTCATGCCCAGGAGGCACTCTCTCCTGCCCCGACGCCTGCCCTGGCACCTCCCAGGCCCCACTCATGCCCAGGAGGCCCTCTCTCCTGCCCCACTGACGCCTGCCCTGGCACCTCCCAGGCCCCACTCATGCCCAGGAGGCCCTCTCTCCTGCCCTGGCACTTCCCAGGCCCCACTCATGCCCAAGAGGCCCTCTGTCCTGCCCCACTGACGCCTGCCCTGGCACCTCCAAGGCCCACTCATGCCCCAGAGGCCCTCTCTCCTGCCCCACTGACGCCTGCACTGGCACCTTCCAGGCCCCACTCATGCCCAGGAGGACCCCTCTCGTGTCCTGGCACCTCCCAGGCCCCACTCATGCCCAAGTTGCCCTCTCTCCTGCCCCACTGACGTCTGCCCTGGGACCTGGCACCTCCCTGGCCCCACTCATGCCCAGGAGGCACTCTCTCCTGCCCCACTGACGCCTGCCCTGGCACCTCCCAGGCCCACTCATGCCCCAGAGGCCCTCTCTCCTGCCCCACTGACGCCTGCACTGGCACCTTCCAGGTCCCACTCATGCCCAGGAGGACCCCTCGTGTCCTGGCACCTCCCAGGCCCCACTCATGCCCAAGTTGCCCTCTCTCCTGCCCCACTGACGCCTGCCCTGTGACCTGGCACCTCCCAGGCCCCACTCATGCCCAGGAGGCACTCTCTCCTGCCCCACTGACGCCTGCCCTGGCACCTCCCAGGCCCCACTCATGCCCAGGAGGCCCTCTCTCTCCTGCCCCACTGACGCCTGCCCTGGCACCTCCCAGGCCCCATCATGCCCAAGTTGCCCTCTCTCCTGCCCCACTGACGCCTGCCCTGGGACCTGGCACCTCCCAGGCCCCACTCATGCCCAGGAGGCACTCTCTCCTGCCCCACTGACGCCTGCCCTGGCACCTCCCAGGCCCCACTCATGCCCAGGAGGCACTCTCTCATGCCCCACTGACGCCTGCCCTGGCACCTCCCAGGCCCGACTCATGCCCAGGAGGCCCCCTCTCCTGCCCCACTGACGCCTGCCCTGGCACCTCCCAGGCTCCACTCATGGCCGGGAGGCCATCTCTCCTGCCCCACTGACGCCTGCCTTGGGACCTCCCAGGCCCCACTCATGCCCAGGAGGCCCTCTCTCCTGCCCCACTGACGCCTGCCCTGGCACCTCCCAGGCCCCACTCATGCCCAGGAGGCCCTCTCCTGCCCTGGCACCTCCCAGGCCCCACTCATGCCCAAGAGGCCCTCTGTCCTGCCCCACTGACGCCTGCCCTGGCACCTCCCAGGCCCACTCATGCCCCAGAGGCCCTCTCTCCTGCCCCACTGACGCCTGCACTGGCACCTTCCAGGCCCCACTCATGCCCAGGAGGACCCCTCTCGTGTCCTGGCACCTCCCAGGCCCCACTCATGCCCAAGTTGCCCTCTCTCCTGCCCCACTGACGCCTGCCCTGGGACCTGGCACCTCCCAAGCCCCACTCATGCCCAGGAGGCACTCTCTCCTGCCCCACTGACGCCTGCCCTGGCACCTCCCAGGCCCCACTCATGCCCAGGAGGCACTCTCTCCTGTCCCACTGACGCCTGCCCTGGCACCTCCCAGGCCCCACTCATGCCCAGGAGGCACTCTCTCCTGCCCCACTGACGCCTGCCCTGGCACCTCCCAGGCCCCACTCATGCCCAAGTTGCCCTCTCTCCTGCCCCACTGACGCCTGCCCTGGGACCTGGCACCTCCCAGGCCCCACTCATGCCCAGGAGGCACTCTCTCCTGCCCCACTGACGCCTGCCCTGGCACCTCCCAGGCCCGACTCATGCCCAGGAGGCCCCCTCTCCTGCCCCACTGACGCCTGCCCTGGCACCTCTCATGCCCAGGAGGCACTCTCTCCTGCCCCACTGACGCCTGCCCTGGCACCTCCCAGGCCCGACTCATGCCCAGGAGGCCCCCTCTCCTGCCCCACTGACGCCTGCCCTGGCACCTCCCAGGCCCCACTCATGCCCAGGAGGCCCTCTCTCCTGCCCCACTGACGCCTGCCCTGGCACCTCCCAGGCCCCACTCATGCCCAAGTTGCCCTCTCTCCTGCCCCACTGACGCCTGCCCTGGGACCTGGCACCTCCCAGGCCCCAATCATGCCCAGGAGGCCCTCTCTCCTGCCCCACTGACGCCTGCCCTGGCACCTCCCAGGCCCCACTCATGCCCAGGAGGCCCCCTCTCCTGCCCCACTGACGCCTGCACTGGCACCTCCCAGGCCCCACTCATGCCCAAGTTGCCCTCTCTCCTGCCCCACTGACGCCTGCACTGGCACCTCCCAAGCCCCACTCATGCCCAAATTGCCCTCTCTCCTGCCCCACCGACGCCTGCCCTGGCACCTCCCAGGCCCCACTCATGCCCAAGTTGCCCTCTCTCCTGCCCCACTGACGCCTGCCCTGGGACCTGGCACCTCCCAGGCCCCACTCATGCCCAGGAGGCCCACTCTCCTCCCCACTGACGCCTGCCCTGGCACCTCCCAGGCCCCACTCATGCCCAAGTTGCCCTCTCTCCTGCCCCACTGACGCCTGCCCTGGGACCTGGCACCTCCCAGGCCCCACTCATGCCCAGGAGGCACTCTCTCCTGCCCCGCTAACGCCTGCCCTGGCACCTCCCAGGCCCCACTCATGCCCAGGAGGCCCCCTCTCCTGCCCCACTGACGCCTGCCCTGGCACCTCCCAGGCCCCACTCATGGCCGGGAGGCACTCTCTCCTGCCCCACTGACGCCTGCCCTGGCACCTCCCAGGCCCCACTCATGCCCCAGAGGCCCTCTCTCCTGCCCCACTGACGCCTGCACTGGCACCTCCCAGGCCCCACTCATGCCCCGGAGGCCCGCTCTCCTGCCCCACTGACGCCTGAACTGGCACCTCCCAGGCCCCACTCATGCCCCGGAGGCCCTCTCTCCTGCCCCACTGACGCCTGCCCTGGCACCTCCCAGGCCCACTCATGCCCAGGAGGCCCTCTGTCCTGCCCCACTGACGTCTGCCCTGGCACCTCCCAGGCCCACTCATGCCCAGGAGGCCTTCTGTCCTGCCCCACTGACGCCTGCCCTGGCACCTCCCAGGCCCCACTCATGCCCAGGAAGCCCTCTCTCCTGCCCCACTGCCGCCTGCACTGGCACCTCCCAGGCCCCACTCATGCCCCGGAGGCCCTCTCTCCTGCCCCACTGACGCCTGCCCTGGCACCTCCCAGGCCCACTCATGCCCAGGAGGCCCTCTCTCCTGCCCCACTGACGCCTGCCCTGGCACCTCCCAGGCCCACTCATGCCCAGGAGGCCCTCTGTCCTGCCCCACTGACGCCTGCCCTGGGACCTGGCACCTCCCAGGCCCCACTCATGCCCAGGAGGCCTGCCCTGCCACCTCCCAGGCCCCACTCATGCCCAGGAAGCCCTCTCTCCTGCCCCACTGACGCCTGCACTGGCACCTCCCAGGCCCACTCATGCCCAGGAGGCCCTCTGTCCTGCCCCACTGACGCCTGCCCTGGCACCTCCCAGGCCCCACTCATGCCCAGGAAGCCCTCTCTCCTGCCCCACTGACGCCTGCACTGGCACCTCCCAGGCCCCACTCATGCCCAGAAGGCCCTCTCTCCTGCCCCACTGACGCCTGCACTGGCACCTCCCAGGCCCCACTCATGCCCCAGAGGCCCTCTCTCCTGCCCCACTGACGCCTGCCCTGGCACCTCCCAGGCCCACTCATGCCCACGAGGCCCTCTGTCCTGCCCCACTGACGCCTGCCCTGCCACCTCCCAGGCCCCACTCATGCCCAGGAGGCCCTCTCTCCTGCCCCACTGACGCCTGCCCTGCCACCTCCCAGGCCCCACTCATGCCCAGGAGGCCCTCTCTCCTGCCCCACTGACGCCTGCCCTGCCACCTCCCAGGCCCCACCCATGCCCAGGAGGCCCTCTCTCCTGCCCCACTGACGCCTGCCCTGCCACCTCCCAGGCCCCACTCATGCCCCGGAGGCCCTCTCTCCTGCCCCACTGACGCCTGCACTGGCACCTCCCAGGCCCCACTCATGCCCCGGAGGCCCTCTCTCCTGCCCCACTGACGCCTGCACTGGCACCTCCCAGGCCCCACTCATGCCCCGGAGGCCCTCTCTCCTGCCCCACTGACGCCTGCCCTGGCACCTCCCAGGCCCACTCATGCCCAGGAGGCCCTCTGTCCTGCCCCACTGACGCCTGCCCTGGCACCTCCCAGGCCCCACTCATGCCCAGGAGGCCCTCTCTCCTGCCCCACTGACGCCTGCACTGGCACCTCCCAGGCCCCACTCATGCCCCGGAGGCCCTCTCTCCTGCCCCACTGACGCCTGCCCTGGCACCTCCCAGGCCCCACTCATGCCCAGGAGGCCCCCTCTCCTGCCCCACTGACGCCTGCACTGGCACCTCCCAGGCCCCACTCATGCCCCAGAGGCCCTCTCTCCTGCCCCACTGACGCCTGCCCTGGCACCTCCCAGGCCCACTCATGCCCAGGAGGCCCTCTGTCCTGCCCCACTGACGCCTGCCCTGGCACCTCCCAGGCCCCACTCATGCCCAGGAGGCCCTCTCTCCTGCCCCACTGCCGCCTGCCCTGGCACCTCCCAGGCCCCACTCATGCCCAGGAGGCCCTCTCTCCTGCCCCACTGACGCCTGCCCTGGCACCTCCCAGGCCCCACTCATGCCCAGGAAGCCCTCTCTCCTGCCCCACTGACGCCTGCACTGGCACCTCCCAGGCCCCACTCATGCCCAGAAGGCCCTCTCTCCTGCCCCACTGACGCCTGCCCTGGCACCTCCCAGGCCCCACTCATGCCCTGGAGGCCCTCTCTCCTGCCCCACTGACGCCTGCCCTGGCACCTCCCAGGCCCACTCATGCCCAGGAGGCCCTCTGTCCTGCCCCACTGACGCCTGTCCTGCCACCTCCCAGGCCCCACTCATGCCCAGGAGGCCCTCTCTCCTGCCCCACTGACGCCTGCCCTGCCACCTCCCAGGCCCCACTCATGCCCAGGAGGCCCTCTCTCCTGCCCCACTGACGCCTGCCCTGCCACCTCCCAGGCCCCACAAATGCCCAGGAGGCCCTCTCTCCTGCCCCACTGACGCCTGCCCTGGCACCTCCCAGACCCCACTCATGCCCAGGAGGCCCTCTCTCCTGCCCCACTGACGCCTGCCCTGGCACCTCCCAGACCCCACTCATGCCCAGGAGGCCCTCTCTCCTGCCCCACTGACGCCTGCCCTGGCACCTCCAAGGCCCCACTCAAGCCCAGCAGGCCCTCTCCTGCCCCGGCACCTCCCAGGCCCCACTCATGCCCAAGAGGCCCTCTCTCCTGCCCCACTGACGCCTGCCCTGCAACCTCCCAGGCCCCACTCATGCCCAGGAGGCCCTCTCTCCTGCCCCACTGACGCCTGCCCTGGCACCTCCCAGGCCCCACTCATGCCCAGGAGGCCCTCTCTCCTGCCCCACTGACGCCTGCCCTGGCACCTCCCAGACCCCACTCATGCCCAGGAGGCCCTCTGTCCTGCCCCACTGACGCCTGCCCTGGCACCTCCCAGGCCCACTCATGCCCCAGAGGCCCTCTCTCCTGCCCCACTGACGCCTGCCCTGGCACCTCCCAGGCCCCACTCATGCCCAAGTTGCCCTCTCTCCTGCCCCACTGACGCCTGCCCTGGCACCTCCCAGGCCCCACTCATGCCCAGGAGGCACTCTCTCCTGCCCCACTGACGCCTGCCCTGGCACCTCCCAGGCCCCACTCATGCCCAGGAGGCACTCTCTCCTGCCCCACTGACGCCTGCCCTGGCACCTCCCAGGCCCCACTCATGCCCAGGAGGACCCCTCTCGTGTCCTGGCACCTCCCAGGCCCACTCATGCCCAGGAGGCCCTCTGTCCTGCCCCACTGACGCCTGCCCTGGGACCTGGCCCCTCCCAGGCCCCACTCATGCCCAGGAGGCACTCTCTCCTGTCCCACTGACGCCTGCTCATGCCCAGGAGGCCCTCTCTCCTGCCCCACTGACGCCTGCCCTGGCACCACCCAGGCCCCACTCATGCCCAGGTGGCCCTCTCTCCTGCCCCACTGACGCCTGCCCTGGCACCTCCCAGGCCCCACTCATGCCCAGGTGGCCCCCTCTCCTGCCCCACTGACGCCTGCCCTGGCACCTCCCAGGCCCCACTCATGCCCAAGTTGCCCTCTCTCCTGCCCCACTGACGCCTGCCCTGGCACCTCCCAGGCCCCACTCATGCCCAAGTTGCCCTCTCTCCTGCCCCACTGACGCCTGCCCTGGCACCTCCCAGGCCCCACTCATGCCCAGGTGGCCCTCTCTCCTGCCCCACTGACGCCTGCCCTGGCACCTCCCAGGCCCCACTCATGCCCAGGTTGCCCTCTCTCCTGCCCCACTGACGCCTGCCCTGGCACCTCCCAGGCCCCACTCATGCCCAAGTTGCCCTCTCTCCTGCCCCACTGACGCCTGCCCTGGCACCTCCCAGGCCCCACTCATGCCCAGGAGGCACTCTCTCCTGCCCCACTGACGCCTGCCCTGGCACCTCCCAGGCCCCACTCATGCCCAGGAGGCCCTCTCTCCTGCCCCACTGACGCCTGCCCTGGCACCTCCCAGGCCCCACTCATGCCCAGGAGGCACTCTCTCCTGCCCCACTGACGCCTGCCCTGGCACCTCCCAGGCCCCACTCATGCCCAGGAGGCACTCTCTCCTGCCCCACTGACGCCTGCCCTGGCACCTCCCAGGCCCCACTCATGCCCAGGAGGCCCTCTCTCCTGCCCCACTGACGCCTGCCCTGGCACCTCCCAGGCCCCACTCATGCCCAGGAGGCCCTCTCTCATGCCCCACTGACGCCTGCACTGGCACCTCCCAGGCCCCACTCATGCCCAGGAGGCACTCTCTCCTGCCCCACTGACGCCTGCCCTGGCACCTCCCAGGCCCCACTCATGCCCAGGAGGCACTCTCTCCTGCCCCACTGACGCCTGCCCTGGCACCTGCCAGGCCCGACTCATGCCCAGGAGGCCCTCTGTCCTGCCCCACTGACGCCTGCCCTGGCACCTCCCAGGCCCGACTCATGCCCAGGAGGCACTCTCTCCTGCCCCACTGACGCCTGCCCTGGCACCTCCCAGGCCCCACTCATGCCCAAGTTGCCCTCTCTCCTGCCCCACTGACGCCTGCCCTGGCACCTCCCAGGCCCCACTCATGCCCAGGTTGCCCTCTCTCCTGCCCCACTGACGCCTGCCCTGGCACCTCCCAGGCCCCACTCATGCCCAGGTGGCCCTCTCTCCTGCCCCACTGACGCCTGCCCTGGCACCTCCCAGGCCCCACTCATGCCCAAGTTGCCCTCTCTCCTGCCCCACTGACGCCTGCCCTGGCACCTCCCAGGCCCCACTCATGCCCAAGTTGCCCTCTCTCCTGCCCCACTGACGCCTGCCCTGGCACCTCCCAGGCCCCACTCATGCCCAGGAGGCCCTCTCTCCTGCCCCACTGACGCCTGCCCTGGCACCTCCCAGGCCCCACTCATGCCCAGGAGGCCCTCTGTCCTGCCCCACTGACGCCTGCCCTGGCACCTCCCAGGCCCCACTCATGCCCAGGAGGCCCTCTCTCCTGCCCCACTGACGCCTGCCCTGGCACCTCCCAGGCCCCACTCATGCCCAGGAGGCCCTCTCTCCTGCCCCACTGACGCCTGCCCTGGCACCTCCCAGGCCCCACTCATGCCCAAGTTGCCCTCTCTCCTGCCCCACTGACGCCTGCCCTGGCACCTCCCAGGCCCCACTCATGCCCAGGAGGCCCTCTCTCCTGCCCCACTGACGCCTGCCCTGGCACCTCCCAGGCCCCACTCATGCCCAGGAGGCCCTCTCTCCTGCCCCACTGACGCCTGCACTGGCACCTCCCAGGCCCCACTCATGCCCAGGAGGCACTCTCTCCTGCCCCACTGACGCCTGCCCTGGCACCTCCCAGGCCCGACTCATGCCCAGGAGGCACTCTCTCCTGCCCCACTGACGCCTGCCCTGGCACCTCCCAGGCCCGACTCGTGCCCAGGAGGCCCTCTCTCCTGCCCCACTGACGCCTGCCCTGGCACCTCCCAGGCCCCACTCATGCCCGGGAGGCCCTCTGTCCTGCCCCACTGACGCCTGCCCTGGCACCTCCCAGGCCCCACTCATGCCCGGGAGGCACTCTCTCCTGCCCCACTGACGCCTGCCCTGGCACCTCCCAGGCCCCACTCATGCCCAGGAGGCACTCTCTCCTGCCCCACTGACGCCTGCCCTGGCACCTCCCAGGGCCCACTCATGCCCAAGAGGCCCTCTGTCCTGCCCCACTGACGCCTGCCCTGGCACCTCCCAGGCCCACTCATGCCCCAGAGGCCCTCTCTCCTGCCCCACTGACGCCTGCCCTGGCACCTCCCAGGCCCCACTCATGCCCAGGAGGCCCTCTCTCCTGCCCCACTGACGCCTGCCCTGGCACCTCCCAGGCCCCACTCATGCCCAGGAGGCACTCTCTCCTGCCCCACTGACGCCTGCCCTGCCACCTCCCAGGCCCCACTCATGCCCAGGAGGCCCTCTCTCCTGCCCCACTGACGCCTGCCCTGGCACCTCCCAGGCCCCACTCATGCCCCGGAGGCCCTCTCTCCTGCCCCACTGACGCCTGCCCTGGCACCTCCCAGGCCCCACTCATGCCCAGGAGGCCCTCTCTCCTGCCCCACTGACGCCTGCCCTGGCACCTCCCAGGCCCCACTCATGCCCAGGAGGCCCTCTCCTGCCCTGGCACCTCCCAGGCCCCACTCATGCCCAAGAGGCCCTCTGTCCTGCCCCACTGACGCCTGCCCTGGCACCTCCCAGGCCCACTCATGCCCCAGAGGCCCTCTCTCCTGCCCCACTGACGCCTGCACTGGCACCTTCCAGGCCCCACTCATGCCCAGGAGGACCCCTCTCGTGTCCTGGCACCTCCCAGGCCCCACTCATGCCCAAGTTGCCCTCTCTCCTGCCCCACTGACGCCTGCCCTGGCACCTCCCAGGCCCCACTCATGGCCGGGAGGCCATCTCTCCTGCCCCACTGACGCCTGCCCTGGCACCTCCCAGGCCCCACTCATGCCCAGGAGGCCCTCTGTCCTGCCCCACTGACGCCTGCCCTGGCACCTCCCAGGCCCCACTCATGCCCAGGAGGCCCCCTGTCCTGCCCTGGCACCTCCCAGGCCCACTCATGCCCCAGAGGCCCTCTCTCCTGCCCCACTGACGCCTGCACTGGCACCTTCCAGGCCCCACTCATGCCCAGGAGGACCCCTCTCGTGTCCTGGCACCTCCCAGGCCCCACTCATGCCCAAGTTGCCCTCTCTCCTGCCCCACTGACGCCTGCCCTGGCACCTCCCAGGCCCCACTCATGGCCGGGAGGCCATCTCTCCTGCCCCACTGACGCCTGCCCTGGCACCTCCCAGGCCCCACTCATGCCCAGGAGGCCCTCTGTCCTGCCCCACTGACGCCTGCCCTGGCACCTCCCAGGCCCCACTCATGCCCAGGAGGCCCCCTGTCCTGCCCTGGCACCTCCCAGGCCCACTCATGCCCCAGAGGCCCTCTCTCCTGCCCCACTGACGCCTGCACTGGCACCTTCCAGGCCCCACTCATGCCCAGGAGGACCCCTCTCGTGTCCTGGCACCTCCCAGGCCCCACTCATGCCCAAGTTGCCCCCTCTCCTGCCCCACTGACGCCTGCCCTGGGACCTGGCACCTCCCAGGCCCCACTCATGCCCAGGAGGCCCCCCTCTCCTGCCCCACTGACGCCTGCCCTGGCACCTCCCAGGCCCCACTCATGCCCAGGAGGCCCTCTGTCCTGCCCCACTGACGCCTGCCCTGGCACCTCCCAGGCCCCACTCATGCCCAGGAGGCCCCCTGTCCTGCCCTGGCACCTCCCAGGCCCACTCATGCCCCAGAGGCCCTCTCTCCTGCCCCACTGACGCCTGCACTGGCACCTTCCAGGCCCCACTCATGCCCAGGAGGACCCCTCTCGTGTCCTGGCACCTCCCAGGCCCCACTCATGCCCAAGTTGCCCTCTCTCCTGCCCCACTGACGCCTGCCCTGGCACCTCCCAGGCCCCACTCATGGCCGGGAGGCCATCTCTCCTGCCCCACTGACGCCTGCCCTGGCACCTCCCAGGCCCCACTCATGCCCAGGAGGCCCTCTGTCCTGCCCCACTGACGCCTGCCCTGGCACCTCCCAGGCCCCACTCATGCCCAGGAGGCCCCCTGTCCTGCCCTGGCACCTCCCAGGCCCACTCATGCCCCAGAGGCCCTCTCTCCTGCCCCACTGACGCCTGCACTGGCACCTTCCAGGCCCCACTCATGCCCAGGAGGACCCCTCTCGTGTCCTGGCACCTCCCAGGCCCCACTCATGCCCAAGTTGCCCCCTCTCCTGCCCCACTGACGCCTGCCCTGGGACCTGGCACCTCCCAGGCCCCACTCATGCCCAGGGCCCCCCTCTCCTGCCCTGGCACCTCCCAGGCCCCACTCATGCCCTCTCCTGCCACTTACTCCTGGCCTCCCTTCTAGCACTTGGGGCTGGGCGCTGATCCCTCCACTGAGCTGCTCCCCCGGCCCCTCGCGCATGCACTTACTCCTGCCCCGGCTCCTTTCTCACCCGTGCACTCACTCCTTCCCGGCGTAAAAAGGATGAAAGTTTCCGTGCGTCTCAAGCCTCGCTTCGATATTTGGCCCGCCTTGAACACAAAGTCTTCAAAGCGGATTGGTTATACGGTAACGTCACTCTGCCAGAATAGAAAGCCCAGTGCTATCTAGTGGAAAGAAAAAAAGGACACTCAGGTGTCCTGCGTCCCCTGGCGGCCGTCTTGCAGTAGTAGGAGCCCTGCCTACGGTGCAGGCAGCAACCTTGGGGTACCTCTGCTGAAGGGGTCTGGGCCACGCCGGGAGGGGTTATTATAGGTCTTGCTTATCGCCTTCCATCTGTGACTCGCTCCGCTGCACTGCTCTCCACGGGCGTACCTCTGGGTGCTCGCCTGGCCGCTTGTCGCCGCAGTGCACTCTGGGATGCCCATGTGCCCTTGTCATCCTCCTGGTGTCAGGCAGCACAGGAAGAGGAGCAGCAGCAGACACACAGCCAGGAGCAGGTAATGCAGCTCAGTCTGTTCGTGTGCTCACCAGGAACACGTATGTGTCCCCAGATTCCCCCCCTTCAACGACTCTGTGTTTACCCTTCACCCCCATTTAGTCTCCACCACTTTATAAGGGTGTTTTCAGGGTTGCAGGGATTAGAAAGTTATTGCTTCCTCTATTTATTCAGGCCTATCATCCTCTGTTATATAAGTTAAAAGAGTGTTTTCAGCTCTCTGCTGCCCAAGATTTGGAGAGGGCAGTGTGTTCTACACTTGGGTGCACTAGAGGTAGTTGTTATGGTATAGGTCAGAAAGCAACCTTTTACAGGAAGCGATCAGAACATAAGCTGTCCACCAACTGGACACAAGTGAGAGAAGGTTGCAATGAGGAATTTTGGTCTCAATGCTAATATTTGTATTCTCTCAGAAATTGCCTGCTGTCACTCTGAGAAGCACCTTGACTGGTCTGCAATTTTAATGCAACTTAACTTAATTTCTACACCCAGCCTTGTCAAATGGTAAAGTTTACATATGAAATATATGCGAGTGGTACAGCAACATCTTATACACATTTTGAATACAATGGACTCAACCCCCTTCTCATGGTTACAGCTCTGGTGTTAGCCGGGGTCTAAATTAAAATAAGACACATTACGTACTGCAGCCAACGTACCGCCAATTTCTTGGGCTGGAACGCCATTAAAATATGGTAAAACCACAAGTGAAGTTTGTAAACTCTGCCTGGGCATAAACACCCTAGTAAAGCAAACGCAGTTTGAGAAGGTTCTTGGAATCTTTGGCTGTGCATTCTCACAGTGGAGTAATGGTTATCGGTGACATTGACCATTCATAATTATTTATTTGTTTATTGTGCATTTGTAAGGCGCTTATACAGCAAGTACATTGTGTTTCAAAGCGCCCACAGGGCAGCAGTGATGAAACACGGGAGAGGCAAATATATCAATGAAAGATAGAGGCGGTCCTACTACGCATTGTGAGCATTCAGAATGTGCAAGTGCAGAGAGAGGGGAAGAGGGAGGGGGTAAGTGCTAGGAGTACAGCAGGGAAGTACTAGAAGAGGTAGGCAGCTGTTAAGTGACTTGGTGAGAGTGGTCAACTGCCAATAAATAGGTATATAGCACAGGGCTGAGGGTGTGCTGGGCAAGTGCTGAGGCTAGACAGAAGCTGGGGTGATTGGGAATGGGGGGTCAGGGGCCTGAGGATGCATAAGGGCCCAGAACACCAATCATAGCAACTGTGAGATTAGCAGAGGAGAGAAGATGTGAAAGAGGCGCATTAGAATATAAAAGGTATTGCTTATTTTATTTTTTACATTTATAAATCGCACAGGTGGCCCTGGGGCATCGTGGTTCTGTTACAATAGGGCTTACTTAGTTAAAGCAGAGAACAACATGACAAGGTGTCGGTGCTATTCGGCACAGTGAGAGAGATACACGATACAAGGCAGTAAAGATTTAACAAAGACATTTACATGATTTGCAGCTTTGATCCGAAAAGGTTCCAAAGTTACAGGGGAATTGGCTGCAGTATGCTTAATTAGCGGGGGCGGGGACTAGTTGAAGAGCTTGGTTTTCAGTGATTTGTGGAAAGCTGCGTGGGAGGTCTCATTCCTTACTGCTGTGGGCAGGGCATTCCAGTTTTTAGGCGCTAGGAATAGGAAGCTCGAGCCTCCAGCTTTAGCTTCTTTGAAGGTAGGGACGCAGTGCTGATTGGAGTGGTGGGAGCGCTTAGGTCTGTCAGAGGTGGCTCTGACTATTTCTTCTGATAGGTATTGAGGTGCTGTGATTGATGGGCACTTGTGTGCAATTGCTAGGGTCGTAAAAAGTATACACTCTTTGACTGGGAGCCAGTGGGCGTCCCGTCTTGCCTGGGAGATGTGCTCCCTTTTGGGAATGCTTAACCCTGCTCTGAGGGCATTGTTTTGAGTGATTTGTAGTCTGTTTAGATTTTTGCCAGACGTGCCCACAAGCAGGACGTTACAATAATCCAATGTATTGTTTAACCCAGTCTATGTGTGTATTGAATAGAAAGAACTCCGAAGATAATATGAAGTGGCACCAATAAAACTAATGAAGCTTTGGCTGTTTTGCATATTAAAGAGCATTTTGGGAAGATGAGAATGACCAAAGAGCTTTATATCTGTCATATGTCTATGAGAGTTGTATGGCTGAATCACTAAATACCTAAAGCACACTAGGTTTGGTATGCATTTTTTTATTATTAAATAAACAAATGTCACCCTAACAATAAAGCTTTTGTAAATATCAAGAAAATATACAAGTTTATCCATCAAAGACTTTAGCTGTCAGAGTGGAATAACTGCTAACAGGTCAAAATGACTGGCAGTGTTGTGGATCAGCTAGACTTGGAGAAACAAAATTGGCTTCATATTTAAGAAATGACAACCAGTTCATAGAAAATAAAATGCAATACAATGCTGCTCCTCTGGCAATCTGCTGCCCTAGACCTGGGTCTAGTCTCCCTATGCCCAGTCTTACTGCACACCCCTTTAGTGCGTGACAAAGGAGGGGTGTGTTTACATTTACCAGCAGGTGGGTGGGTGAGGCGTTCCTCAAAACATGTTAGGAAGGGTGCAGTGAGCACCTGGATCTCAAGCGAGTCGCTTACATTTAGGGAGGTCTCTGCAGTCCGAGCACAACCAGGAGATCATTCTATATTTTGGGGGCAATGAGTACGGTTGTCTGTCGCCGCTCCAGGCTTCCTGGAGGTTCCTCACTGGATGAGGCCCCTGATCTCATTATTTCCAGCCACCGTATCTAATAGCACTGATCCAAAACTAAGCATGACAACTTTTGAAGTGCTCTAGATTAAAAGGGGCAAGGACTGTCTATACCTGATCCCCTGCAAGCGCCAGCAGCCTTTTGTGAACACCATGACACATCAAGTGAGCGGTGTTTCTTGATTAGATGAGTGCCTTCTGTCCTTTTGTTGTAAATACATGAGCAGCTACCTACATCCTGAGGACCTAAAATAACATTACGGGAGCTCAGCAAGTTGCACTCTGCTGTTGGGCGCTGCGTCCATCATACAGGATACAGGTTTGACTCGCAGTTTCCTCCTCTGAGGTTGCTGGAATAACGACTATTGAGTTGGGTATTTGATTAGACTTGGGTGGTAAAGCACAACATTAGACCTGAGTAGTAATTTAGAGGTGTTAAGCTCCAGGCTCCAAAGCCAAGCGTTGCTTGAGTTCTAAACCATCATTCCAGTTGCATTCACTGTTAGATTGTGTGTGGCCTGCCTGGGGCTGAGCTGGGAGTCTTACCCAGGCACAGATCTAGGAATGTGTAACTTCTGTTTCCTCTTCCGTTTCAGCAAGACCCCGGGGGAAGAAGCTGTGTTCGTCCTCCATGATGGACCCCCTCCCTCAGTAGAAGATTGGGAGGCATCGCGTGCTGAGACAGGAGGGCACCAAGGCCGCAGCTGGGAGAAGATCTGAAGATGTGGCGTGTCACCCTTGCTGGTGCGAGTGGGCCCCCTCGGGGCTGGGCTCGCCTCCTTCAGCGGGCTGGCAGTGCTGACTGGAAGCCACTGGTGGCCTGCAGAGGTTGCGCCTCGGGTGGCACCGTAGCTCCACCACACACCTCTTGGCTGAAGAACAAGGCTGAGAAGGAGCGGCGGAAGCGAGAGAAGCAACAGGGCCTAGAGACGAGGACGGGCGTTGCCCCGGAGAAGGTGAGTGCCAGGGGTAGGGCACTGAGCCACAAGTACTAGGGAGTCATGGCCCCAAGGCCTGCAGTGAGCAAGGTGCCTTTTCTCACATTCCCATACTACTTAGGCGTCCCTGGGTCCTCCCTAATGGGAGCTCAGCCCCAGGCCCATGAAGGATGGGTCAACATCAGATGTGGATCTCTGATTACGCTCAAATTCACTGCATTCCCAACAGTGCACCTCACATACGTGACTTTAAAGCCAAAAGCACGTCATCCTCAGCCGCACTGACACTGCACAGGATGTTTCCTCCTTCCTGTCCCCATATGTAGCAAGTTTAGATGGGACAGTATGTGTTGCCTGTTAACAGCACCGAGTGGGTACTTTATGGAAGACCTTTGAAACACTTGTCGACGAGCGCGATATAAATACAAATTTCAATAACTGTCATGTTGGAATTGAAATAGGGGTGTTTGGCTGACGTGCAATTCAGAGTGAACCTCAGTGGACCTGATGTGGGGGTGATGGACTAGTCATTTATTTTGTTACTAGCAAAGGTACCCATTCTCCAAACGGGTTCTGTAGACAGAGATGATAACTTTCTCATCAATTGTTGAAAACCAATGATCCTGTAGGTCGCTATGCAACATGTGGTGCAGATTGGTGAAACGTTGTGGAATTGTATAGGAACAACGTTTTGCCACAAATTTGGCACCACACACAACTTTTGACCTTCATAAATATAGATGCATTTGCTCAATAATTGAGGTAAAGCTGCAGCAACAAAAGATAAAACGTGTTCAGTGAAACGGACCAATTAAAACACGTTGGATGACCAAATGCCCTTTTTTTTTTGGTGACTTTTTTGCAACTCTTTTTTTTATTTTCTTAAAACTATTGTGAACGTGCATAATGTTATTTTCTAAATAACTAAAATATATGTTTACTTAAACTAGTTTGGCCCGTTACCTGTATTTGTTTGAGGCCCAATCCTGCCCCACTTTTTAGTTTGGGTTATTAGGTGGCACTATAAGCCGACACTATTGCTTTAGACTGCAGATATGGAGAATTGGCATATGAGGAGTGTGATAAAAATGGAGCATTTTCTACAACCAGGACACCAGCTGGCCCAGGCTCTGTTAATACAAGGCAGAAAGACCATATGAAGGGTTATTTGAAGCTATCTGATTGGAGGGAGTAATTGACAGGCCATTCGACCAATCACAGAAAAGGATATGAAATGAAGCTTTCTGAAAACATTTGTCTCTTCTTTGTTTTTGTTTTCTCGGTTGCCAGGAGACAGAGGAGGAGGATTTGAAGAGCGACGGTTTTAACTGGGCTTATTGAGATATACCCGATGTTGAGGGGATGTTGTGCCATTGCACCGAGTTAAATACAAGATTTTGACATTATTATTCCAAGCGAACGTTTGAAGTCGCTAGGCAGTTCTTACAATTTATGTGCGAGAAAAGCGACAGAGAGGGAAAGCCGCGCTGAACTGGACAGCTGATCTGTCCAGATGAATTGTGGAGGGCAGAGCTCGTAGGGGCTGAGGCCGCTCTGCGTCGAGCAGCTGATCCAGTGAGAAGACCGAGGAGGCGGAGTTTCTGTCATCGGGGACCGCGGAGTCGAGCAGCTGATCCGCCGCCCGAAAACGAAGAAGGAAGGAGTTGCTGTCATCGGGGAGCGTGGAGGCGAGTAGCTGGTACACCGCCGAGAACATCGAGGGGAGGAGCTATGGTCAGCGGAGGCCGCGCTGACGAGAAATACCGAAGGTGAGAAGAGACCTGAGTGTAAGCCGGGCGGAGCTACGCAGGAGTAAACAGCCGACACCGGTAAGAGTGTGAAGAAGGGTATAGTTTAGGCGGACAGGAGCCGAAACGAAATAGAACAGCTGATTCAAACTGACGAGTAGAGTATATAAAGGAACATTGGGGAACGTTGATGCCATATGTATGGTCCATGAAAATGTTGGTACAGAACCGAATTTAAAGGAGGATCTGAGATATCCTCTCTCTCTTAAGACTTCCTTACATAAAGAGAGACTGGTGAATTTAAATAAATATATTAGTGACTCCATGAAAGACTAAAAGGTTATGTTTCAATATCTGATAAACACAGTCAACCTGATTACATATGAGGAAATACTCAATTTACAGAGACTATAAGCTAAAGTGGCAAAGAATTGAAGTTGGAGAGATTATAAGAGAAAAGTACAAACAACGTGATAGACTTTAAAGAAAGGAAGAATCTAACTTTACCAAAGACTTACCGGAAGTGTTATGAACCAATTGGCTAGAAAAGTGCTATCCTCACAAGAGGATAAAGCAAGAAACCACCTGTATCCTTTTTGTTTTCTTGAAAGAAAACAGAAAAGATAGTTGTTAATAAAAGTCCCCTTGGGAACAAGTTAATATTCAATCTCAGTCTAACTGTATTTATTTATCACTATTGTTCACAAACCTCACAAGGAGGGACACACAGCTTGTAGGTGTTTGGTTATTTGCACACCCATTGACTGCCCAGGCAATGCTAATCCCTGTGTTCAATCCCACCCACTTCTTGCCTCACCCTACTCAAAGCACCTCCTTGTGGGAACTCTTTGAGCTTGCTTTATCAAGCCTTACCATCACACTTTGCTCTTGAAGCGGGTGCGGGTGTTTTCCCAAAGCACTCTCCTAAGAGTTCATGACTTAATTGGAGCTGTATCTGCTACTGGTGTAATACACATTTCTTAACCATGTCTGCCTTCAGCCACTTGATTTATAGTCCCTATGCTTGTCCTTCCTTGAAATTGTGTTAAAAACCAGCATTGGCAAAGCCACCCATTTTGGCTTATGTATAAGTATTAGGCACTTGCCGGGCACTGCTATTGCCCAGGCACTCGGCACCATTTTGCACCTGCTTCCATCAATGTTAATGTTAAAGATAATTTATACTGCACACTATCACCACTGGAGTGGTCCCCTGGCGGATCGGAAAAGGAGAGTGTGAGGGTTAGTAGGGCATAGCGGGAAGAGGTAGAGTGAGAGTTGTGATGTTCTGTTGATGGCTTCAGTTCAGTTTGCACCGTTTGCTGAGCTTGGTAAGCCATTTACAGCTCTGTAGATTTCCATGTGCTGTTGTGCATGACTATGTGTTGTTTCCTTGTTGTTGGAGTGTAGTGAAGTGCATGCAGATTGCTGTGCAGAGAAGGGGTTGCATTTGTTTAGTGTTTAAGAGGTGTATGCGGAACTTGAGGTTTTAGGGTTAGGTTCATGGGGCTTTTCTTTCCTTGTTGGTTCAGACTTCTCGGTGTCTATGCCCGTGTTGTGTGTTGGGCGCTTGAAGCGGTTCATTCGCCGGGCTCTTCGCATGGTCGTGGCTTTCATTTCTAGCTGTCTAGCGATCTATGATTGAGAGTTGGTGCAGACCTCCCTCATCCCTGGGTGGAGATGAGTATGGTCGAAAGGTTACCTCTTAGGTTGCCAAGGGTGTGCGTACCCTTGCCTCCCCCAGCTCCTTGGTGCGGGACCCCCCGAGGAGGGCGCTTTAGGGGCTCCAGGGTTGCCAATTAATTGGGTAATGCTCCTCCCTCTGCAGTTATAGTGGGCGTCCCTGAGGTGATGTCTAGAGTGAGGGTATTGTTTGGGAGTGGATCTTTTTTTTGGCGTCCCTCCTTGGCTTCTTCTTTCCATGTATGCTTGGTGCGGTGGGTTGTGTTTCCAGTCGTGTTTTTGTCATTCCTAGTCGTTCCCGTCTAATTCTGAGGAGGATAGCCAAGTTTTAAGTAGTGTTTAGAATTTTAGGTGATCCTTCGTATTGTGTATTTCTTTCTGGAGGGTGTTCCAGGTTTTTGCTGCTATGTGGGAGAATGATGTCCCCCCCCGCCTCCCAAGTTTTTTTGTGTGTGTAAGGGCTTGGTTCCAGGCAAATGTCGTTGCTTGATCTGAGTTTTCTTGCCGGTTGGTAGCTTATTTTCTTTTGTAGGCATTCTGCTCCTTGACCATGGATTGCCCTGTGTGTTATGCACATTGTTTTGAGCGTGATTCGTTGTTTGATCTGCAGCCAACGTAGCATTTTTACCGTTGGGGTTGTGTGTTTCCTTCACAGCGGTCTCAATGGCCAGTTAATGCCAATACGGCTGTTCAGGAAAGTGCCTTTCCCATGCCCAAACAAAAGCCCAAATTGTTGGCATTGCCAATGCTTGTTTGTGTGCCCCCTGGTTTGTCCCTCATAATATTGTTTTCTAGACGCACCACTGGCATATCTAGTAGCAAGCTCAGTAAATGTGCCTCCATTTCGCACGTTTTTGACTACGAAATTACGATTACGTGTCGATGTGCAATTATGACTTCAACATTAAGAGTGAGTGTATGGGCCTGGAGCTGAGACTCCCATTCCTGCTGTAGTAGTCTAAATATTCCCTGGGGTGCCATGGGAGGGGCTCACTGGGCTTTGGTGGGCTTCAAGTAGCAGTGCTAGCATTCAGGCACTGCTGACCAGCATTGAATCCACACTGCGTATGCTTTTGAGTGTTCTGCGGCAATCCAACTTGCAGTGTCGTCTCCCACTCCCCAAGGGCGAGACCAGATTAAGGCTTATATACACCCCTTACGTTCTTACTATTGTATTATTTGGAGTATGTGCATAGCAGGGCTCGGTCTGTGGATGGGCGCATCAATCTGATATTATTTATTATTCATATTAAGACTGGATCATTGACCTAAGTGCTTCCCTGTGTCAGGAGAGGCCAGAATGCAAATCCTGTCCAAAACACCAACTAATGATTTATGGAAACAGAAGTCTGTTATTCATACAAATATTGAAGATGTACAACTGTGCAAACTTCAAAATAAAATGCAGCAATAACTCACCCCGCAATTGAGGTCAATGGGCACTGAGTGCTCAGGGGGTCAGTCTGTTGGTCATAGTGTTGCCAAGTCACCCTAACGCCTGGCTCATATGTGCGAGTAGTTGAGGGCAGTGCTGGGCAGCATTATAGAAGTTTGCCAGCTGAGCACCCGCTTCTGCATTTAGCAAGTTCTACTCTGTTATTTTTATCATTCTATCTTTGTGTAGCAGGAACCTGGCTCGGGAGCATTGGAGTGCTGTTCAGGCCATAGAGCACAGCATTGGTAGTGAAAATTGAATAAGTCATCAATTAACAGTTATCCCAGCACAGTATACGGAGGGGGTGTTGTTATTATGTACATTGGTCAGGCAAGGGCTGGAGAAATATTCTGACCGCATGACATTTATTTCATATAGCCCAATATTCTTCCTATGGGCTGCTTTGTGGGGCGCACCCTACTTTAACCAGTGGAATGTACCTCTGGGAGGCCAGGGACGATTCCAGCAACCTCTGGCTACATACAAGCCTTGCAGAACACTTCGGACACCTCTTACAGTCCTCTTGCAAGCAGTGATGAGCTCTTGCATGTGCAGGTTGTGGTAGGTCAGAAGGAGACAGGCCAGTTTTTTGGCATTCTTGAAACTGTTTTATTAAAATAATAAATGAAAGAGGCCTCTCTATTCCTAATCTATGGATTTCTCTGCCTAACCAAATTAACTAAGGTGTTCACCGTCTGTTGTGAAGACCAAAGTAAACAGTCTGTCTTCCGTTCAAAGCTAAGCTGCTTTGTCCCTATGTCAGATACCAGATTGCCCACGTAGTGTAGCCGATGAATTCTTCTTCCCAATGTACCCCTCTGGTTTTGGTTTGAAGAAAGAACCAGAGCGATCAATTGGAGAAAAGAATTGATGCCGATTGAAATCCAGGGGTACCAATGGAGCAACAGAGATCGAGATGGCAAATGCCAAAGGAGAACAGGATATAGGAAAACACAACAGCAGTTTGTGGCCGGACCTGCAAATGTGAGATACAATAAACGCACCACAGCAGCAGGGTTTGAGTTTGCATTGTGCCAAGAGATCCAACAACCAAATAGAAGCAGTCCCAGTAATCGTACCCCAAAAGCTTGGTTAGCATAGAATACAAAACACACCTCCCTTCTCCCCACCGGATTCAATTGAAGAGGTTCGCAGCTTACCAGTGGTTCTATCCCAGGAGAGAGTGGGCAGCAAGTGTAGAAAATGTTCCAAGCAAATCCACAAGTGATGAGGTCCAAACCTAACCCGACGGCACGAGGACGGTAGTACACACAGGGAGTCTCTAGTCCGTGTACCAGTTCTAAATTCCAAGAGGTCCAAGTTGTCGAAAGAAAACCAGAAGTTTCAGGGACAATCCGAAAGCAGAGATAATGATGGAGTGGAACCGTATGCGAACGGGGTCCGGCAACCGCCTGATGTAACGTGGTATCCAAGGAGCAGGCAAGGGATTTCCAGTAACGGTCGTGGTCGGAGTACGTGACGAGGCAATTCAAGGCAAAGCGTTCAAGAAGAGCAATCCAAATAGCAGTCCGCGTCGAGGAGCCAAAAGGTAATCGGGAACCGAGGGGAAAAAACAGGGAATAACCGGGAAAGGAACGCATAGGCAAGATAGAAGGAAATAACACTGAACAGAGTTCGTAACGCCACTAATCCGCGATCAGAAGCACCGATCTAGGTGAGGGAGGCGCTCATAAGGAGGCAAGTCACATGACAACGCGGCTCGCTACTCGGCGTGGATTGAGCGAGGAGTAGAGCGGACGCCAGCGTTGCCATGCCATTTGCCAGGCACCAGGTTTCATGCTTCTTAAAGGGACACAAGCCCGTGGTTTGGAGAGGAACGAGTGCCCATACATGACAGTATCCTCCCGCAAAGGGACCCTCACCCCCCACGAGAGGACCAGAAACGGGCCAAAAGGACAGGGGCATGAATGTTTCCGGCCGGTTCCCAGGTGCGGTCCTCCGGACCATAGCCCTTCCAATCAACCAAGTACAAATGCCGCCCCCTGCGCACCTTGGTGTCCAGGATTGCAGCCACCTCGTATTCGTTGAAACCATGCACCCTAACAGGAGAAGGGCGTAAAGGCAGTTTGGTCAATGGGTGACAAGGTTTCACCAAGGACACATGAAACACCGGATGTATCCTCCAACTCGAAGGCAGGGCAAGACGAACCACCGCTGGATTTATGACCTGCAGGATCTTATAAGGACCCACAAAACGAGGTAACAAGGCCCGTCGACCCGGTAATCGTAGGTTTTTTGTAGACAACCAGACATTCATGCCCACGGCATACAGAGGAGCCGCAGCGGTGTGCATCAGCATACTTTTTCGAACGGCTCTGGGCCAGAACCAGTTGGCTTTTCACTAAGGCATGGGTATCTGAGAGTCTCTTAAAACAACTCAAAGCAGCAGGGTTGTGGAATGGCAGTTCTGCACCAAGAGGCAAGGAACGCGGGTGTCGACCGTACATTGCGTAAAATGGGGACATATGGGTCGCAGTATGGAGGGAATTATTGTAGGCAAATTCCGCCAACGGCAATACGGAGACCCAGGTACCCTGACGTTGAGAGGTGAGGCAACGGAGGTACTGTTCCATGGTTGCATTTAGCCTCTCCGTTTGACCGTCTGTTTGAGGGGGGTAAGCACTGGAATATCTGCCATCTATACCCAGGGTTGTGGTCAATGACCACCAAAAGCGAGAAGTGAACTGTGGTCCCCGATCCGTGATGATCATAGTAGGCAGGCCGAACCTTCTAAACACGTTCTTCAAGAGCAGATCCGCTAGCACCGGAACGGTAGGAATACCATGGCATGGTACAAACATAGCCATCTTGGTAAAGTAGTCAATCACTACCCAGATAGTGTTGTACCCGTCCACCATAGGTAGTTCCACGACGAAATCCATAGAAAGCATTTTCCATGGGGCATCGGGTACAGGCATGGGTTGAAGTAGGCCCACAGGTTTACCATGATGATGTTTGCACTGGGCACAAACAGTACAAACCGCTATATATTGCCTTACGTCTTGGTTCGTAGAGGGCCACCAGCACCATCTTCCCAAGAGGTCCAAGGTCTTTCCAACCCCTGGATGGGCTGCTACTGCAGCATCATGGCACCACTGCATGGCGGTATGCCGGGTATTAGCATCTGGCAAGAATATTTTTCCCTGTTTATAGGGTAGTGAGTGAATGAGCTCCAATCCAAGGCTGGCAACCTCGGAAGGATGGGTACTCACCCAGTCCTTAATGGAGATGGTTAAGGAGGGACGTAACGTGCAACCACACACCACTTGATTAGGTAGTAACAGGGAGCCATGAAGGTTGGAAGGATTCGGAGGTCCATGAAGTCGAGAAAGGGCATCTGCTTTTGAGTTCAAGGAACCGGGACGGTAGGTGATGATGAAATTGCACATCGAAACAAATTCATGCCACCTAGCATGGCGAGCCGTGGTGCATTTCACCGACTGCAAGGCCAAGAGGTTCCTGTGGTCAGTGAAGACCTGGACTGGCTCAGGAGAGCCCAACAGATGATGCCTCCAAACCAAGAATACGTCTCTGACAGCCAATAACTCGCACTCCGTGATAGTGTAATTTCTTTCATAGGGTGTAAGCTTTCTGGAGTGGTAAGCCACTGGATGTAGGCTTTTGGTGTCTGGACAATGCTGGGACAAAACAGCGCCCAAGGCTACATCAGAGGCATCAGCTTTAATAGCAAATGGTGTATTTATATCCGGATGCTGGAGAACAGGAGCAGAGGTGAAGGCAGACTTCAGGGTTTCGGAGGCTACTTGTGCCTGTGCATTCCACCTAAACGGGTGTTTAGTGCTGGTGAGGGCCGTCAGTGGAGAAGCAAGGGCAGAGAAGTCTTGGATAAACCGCCGATAAAAATTGGCAAAGCCAAGAAACGATTGCAAGGCTTTTAACGTGTTGGGACGAGGCCAGTCCAGAATAGCGGATACCTTGGAATGGCTCATCTGCACGCCTTGGTTGGTAATGTTCTAGCCCAGGAATTCCACCTCAGTAACATGAAACATGCACTTCTCCAGCTTAGCATACAGACGGTTAGCCCTCAGTCGTTGCAATACTTTAGAAACATGAGTGACATGAGAAGCAATCGAGGGGGAATAAATCAAGATGTCATCCAAGTATACGACCACATATTGGTCCAACATGTCATGGAATACCTCGTTAATGAAATACTGAAAGGTAGCTGTGGCGTTGCACAAGCCAAAAGGCATAACGCAGTACTCAAAGAGGCCATACTTGGTTTTGAAAGCGGTTTTCCATTCATCGCCCTCGCATATTCGTACAAGATTGTATGCACCCCTTAAGTCCAGCTTAGTAAACACCTTGGCCGAACCCAACTGATCCAGCAGAACCGTAATCAGGGGAATCGGATATTGATTCTTGATCGTGACTGCGTTTAAAGCCCGATAGTCGATGCAAGGGCAAAGGTCCCCCTCCTTTTTTGGGACGAAGAACAAGGGAGAGGCAGCAGGTGAACGAGAAGGGCGTATAAAACCAGTGTCCAAGGACCTCTTAATATAGTCCTTCAAAATATGGTCTTCCTTTGGGGTCAAGGAGTAAATCTGCCCCGAGGGTACCTTGGCCCCTGGAACCAGCTCAATAGGGCAGTTGTAGGGTCTGTGTGGCGGAAGCACCTCTGCCCCCTGGGCAACGAAAACATCTTGGTACTTTTGGTATGCCAAAGGAAGCGTGGTATTGATAACTGCTCCCACGGTACCAGCTAGCTCAGAGAGAACACGGCCTGGATTGACCATCGAAGGGGTTGTCAGACAATGGGTCTCGCAGAAATCCGTGAGAAAACACACGTCCCCTGAATACCAGTCCACAGAAGGATTATGCAGCCTCAACCAAGGCAGACCTAGTATGAATCTGAACTGTGGTGCGGCAATGAGATCAAAGGATATGCTTTCCTGATGACCACAGTCCGTGGTCATGACCAGGTCGATGGTGCGTTCCGTCACTAGCCCAGAGACCAGGGAAGAGCTGTCAACATCGTTCACCATTTCAGGACACAATTTAAGGACAATCGGAAGACCCAATTCCCTCGTATAGGAGGCATCCACGTAATTCCCCATTGCTCCGGAGTCCAAAACCATGCTAACTTCCTTTCTCTCAAGACCGGAGGCCGTGAGTGAAACAGCCAGACAATAAGGGCTACACAAAGGGGGATCTGTAGATGAAACACCCAGCGTCTGGATCCCTTCAGTCACCGGGTTTTGGCGTTTCCCTGTTTCTTGGTAGGTCTTTTAGGGCATTCCATGAGCAGGTGATCAGATGCTCCATAAGTAAAAACATAGACCGTTCTTTTTGCGGTGTTCCCTGATTTCTGCCGATAGAGGGTTTCTTAGTGCCCCCAATTGCATAGGTTCAGAGGACCCTGAAGCAGGAACGGGAACAGAAAGGGAAACTGGAGGAGCTGTTCTTTCCTCTCCTTTCCTAGCTGCCTGTCGGGAATCGATCTGAAGAACCAAATCCAATAGCTCGGGGAACTCTTTGGGTATCACTGGAACCGTAGCAAGGGTGTCCTTCAAAGAATAAGACAAGCCCTTATAGAAGAGTGAAGCCTTCTTATCTTTGGGCCAACCGGTTTCTGCCACCAGCTGGTTAAACCTAGCCAAGTAGGCTAGCAAAGAAAGATTGCCTTGTTGCAGACTGAGCAGTTCTACGTCAGTGGCCTGTGTGGCATAACGTGTGTCAAAGACACGACTCATGGCATCTATTAAGGCATCGCAATTATACAGAAGGTGGCTACCTTCTTCCAGCAATGGATTCGCCGAGGCAGCAGCAGTGCCCCCTAGATGGGACAACAAAAATGCTGCTTTGGTAGTTGCATCTGGAAAAGAGGCAGGGCGACAAAGAAAGTGCAACCTACATTGGTTCAAGAAGGTCCTGAATGTTTTGGGGTCTCCATGGAACTGTTCAGGAGGAGCCAACGGGAACTGGGCCGTCATATAAACAGGTCCAGTGCCCTGTTGAGGAGGGAGAGGACCTGCGTCCTGAATACCCGCCAAAGGAGACGCCTCGGCCCCCCGAGGCGACAAACCTGCTTGCAAAACATCGATGCGCTGTTGCGTAGCTGTATGGGCAGCGGTCATATCATTGCGGAGTTCGGCCACCAATTGCAAGATGGTGGCCAAGGTCTCATTGGCATCCATTGAGGCTTCTGATTCTGTCAGATACCAGATTGCCCACGTAGTGTAGCCGATGAATTCTTCTTCCCAATGTACCCCTCTGGTTTTGGTTTGAAGAAAGAACCAGAGCGATCAATTGGAGAAAAGAATGGATGCCGATTGAAATCCAGGGGTACCAATGGAGCAACAGTGGTCGAGATGCCAAATGCCAAAGGAGAACTGGATATAGGAAAACACAACAGCAGTTTGAGGCCGGACCTGCAAATGTGAGATACAATAAACACACCACAGCAGCAGGGTTTGAGTTTGCGTTGTGCCAAGAGATCCAACAACCAAACAAGGCAAAGAAACAGTCCCAGTAATCGTACCCCAAAAGCTTGGTTAGCATAGAATACAAAACACACCTCCCTTCTCCCCCCGGATTCAATTGAAGAGTTTGCAGCTTACCGGTGGTTCTATCCCAGGAGAGAGTGGGCAGCAAGTGTAGAAAATGTTCTAAGCAAATCCACAAATGATGAGGTCCAAACCTAACTCGACGGCACGAGGACGGTAGTACACACAGGGAGTCTCTAGTCCGTGTACCAGTTCTAAATTCCAAGAGGTCCAAGTTGTCGAAAGAAAACCAGATGTTTCAGGGACAATCCGAAAGCAGAGATAATGATGGAGTGGAACCGTATGCGAACGGGGTCCGGCAACCGCCTGATGTAACGTGGTATCCAAGGAGCAGGCAAGGGAATTCCAGTAACGGTCCGTGGTCAGAATACGTGACAAGGCAATTCAAGGCAAAGCGTTCAAGAAGAGCAATCCAAATAGCAGTCTGCGTCGAGGAGCCAAAAGGTAATCGGGAACCGCGGGGAAAAAACAGGGAATAACAGGGAAAGGAACGGATAGGCAAGATAGAAGGAAATAACACTGAACAGAGTTCGTAACGCCACTAATCCGCGATCAGAAGCACCGATCTAGGTGAGGGAGGCGCAAATAAGGAGGCAAGTCACATGACAACGTGGCACGCTATTCGGCGTGGATTGTGGGAGGAGTAGAGTGGACGCCAGCGTTGCCATGCCAGTTTCCAGGCACCAGGTTTCACGCTTCTTAAGGGACACGAGCCCGTGGTTTGGAGAGGAACGAGTGCCCATACATGACACCCTACAACTAGGACAGAAATAACAAAAGGCCAAGAGAATGACTCACATCTCATGGACAGGCTTCCTCAGGCTCAGTATAGAAAGTCCAAGAGAATGGCTCACTTCTCCTGGACAGGCTTTCCCAGCCTCCGTTTAGTAAGTCAAGGAGAATGGCTCGCTTCTCCTGGACAGGCTTTCCCAGCCTCAGTGTAGGAACTCCAAGAGAATGACTCCCTTCTCCTGGATGGGCTTCCTCAGCCTCAGTATAGAAAGCCCAGGAGAATGGCTCGCTTCTCCTAGACAGGCTTTTCCAGCCTCATTTTAGAAAGTCCAGGAGAATGACTCGCTTCTCATGGACAGGCTTTCCCAGCCTCAGTATAGAAAGTCGAAGAGAATGACTCGCTTCACCTGGACCGGCTTCCTCAGTTTAGAAAGTCCAGGAGAATGACTCGCTTCTCATGAACAGGCTTTCCCAGCCTCAGTATAGAAAGTCCAAGAGAATGACTCTCTTCTTCTGGACAGGCTTCCCCATCCTCAGTATAGAAAGGCCAGGAGAATTACTTGCTTCTCCTGGATAGGCTTCCCCAGCCTCAGTATAGAAAGTCTAGGAGAATGACCCCCTTCTCCTGAACGGGCTTCCTCAGCCTTAGTAGGCAATTGTGAGTTACCTTTTGGCCATCTCTTGGTTTAACTTCTTGATTGCCTCTAGGGGACTTTTCCAAGTCTTTGGACCCCCTATTCGTTCTCTTTGTACACTTCTCCTCTGCATTATTAGCTTTGGAATTGTATACTGTCTTTCTTAAGTGTCTCTGAAAGTTTCTCCTCTGAGATTACCAGGGATACGGAATCCCTCTTTATGTGGTTCCTGTTCTCTTCCTTTCTGTATTTCTTTGACCCCTAATGAGTAAGACATTGGATATGATCCTCCCCCTCCTCTGATGCACCGTCTTTCGCCTTGAGATAATTATAGTAGACCCAATAATTATTCTTATTCTCTTGTCCAGTTCTTACACTACTGACACAAGTAAAAAGTTTTGTACTGGTTCTTCTTAACTTCTGACCATTCACTGGGACAAGTAGATTGAATTCCTCAATGTTTCCTACTATTCTTCTTAATTTCCGGCCACTCAGTGGGATGAGTAAGCTTAGGGTACTCTTTATCCCTGTGTTCCCTCCCGGTTCTCCCGCCATCCCAGTTGCCTTTCTTCCCACGGGTTGGTGTCACTGGGCCTGCTCGCAGGATAGGGACTCAACTTGCAGTCAGGAAGGCTTTGCTTCTCGCTCCGGCTCCTTCTGTTTCTTCTCCAGAGTTCCGTGGCACCAGTGATCCGTCAGTCTCAGCGTTGTTGCCAGATTTAACAGTCCACCTCTCCCGGGTCATGCCACCGCTCTCGACCAGTACTCTCTCCTGGGGTTTTCTTACCCTTTTGTCTTCGACCATCGGCTTGCTCAGTGCTTCTTGCCCACAGCACATTGTGGCTTCCTCCCGATGGAAGATCGCCCTGTCTTCCTCAGCGCTCACGACTCGGCTGATTTGAAACCCCCTGGTTTCATTTCCCACTGACAGTAGTCCTTCCTCCCTTTTGATGACAGGCTGGTGGGTCCTTCCCAGCGGAGGATCATAGTCAGTTTTCTCTTTTAGCTTGGCACTCTTCATTATTCTTTCATTCTTCCCAATCACTGAGTGATTCATATTACTTGCCCACCATTCTTCTTCTTCACAGTAGTTTTACTATATTGTCCTTCAGGTTGGCTCTTGGGTCTTATGTCACTATAACAAACCGTGGCTCGGTTTGATGGATGGATGTCTCTGAAGTTCTGATGTTACAGTTGTTCCAAAAGAGAGGGCTTTAGGGAGTTCCTCTGCAGAACACGAGCCCTTGTTCACTTTGAGGGGATTCTCTCCCTGTGAGGTCCTGCATGTGCCGCCACCCCTAGGGGAGGCTATTGTGTAGCGGGCTAACCTCACAAGGAAAGGCTCCACTCTGGGGCAAAGTGACTGAATTCCACGGTTCGTCACAAGGTATACACATGTAGTGCACAGGGTTCTCATGGAGAAAGCAAATAGCCAAGGTGTGTCCCAAGTTTGGTAGCAGTTTCCAGGAATGCAACAGGTGAACATCTGAAGTCTGTGTATGTCGGCAGGCAGAAGCAATCACTGAAGCACAGTATGGCAAGTAAATCCGATTCAAGTAGAAGCCCTGTCGATGACACTAGCACTTGAGTGCCTATGCAGAATTTCCCTAAATGTAAACACTAGGCCAATGGCAGCTCTGATCGTACTGGTAGTGCTGGTGGCAGGGATTCCCCAGCTAAAGCGGATCGGACAGGCCGTGTTATCCTGTGCCCGATAACAGAAATAGTTAAAGTACGTTGCAAAAAGAGCCTGCTTTATTACCAATATAAGGGGCACAAAGTCTCAGCTAGCTTCCTAAGGTTACATGATTAGCAAGCGCTTTTTGTTACAAATCTTCGTCATGAGTGACGTCATATTGCACTCTTGATTACAATTCCTACGGGCTGGGGGGATTGGTTAATAGGGTAGGTTACATATAGATTACATATGGGTTAAACAGTTCACTGGGCCACACATATCAGATGGCCACACCTTGGACCACCCTTAATTGCCAAAAATAAGAAAACATTGTTGTCGCTCTAATTAATTAGCTAGTACCATGTTAACAGGTCAATAATATATCAACAGAAATAATTGGTTTGAACTGGTCTTACCGACCTTGGACATCTGAAAGGTCATCAACACATGAACTGGTATCAAACTGGGGTGAGAGAGGCCCAGGACCTATCATATAATTTTAACCCACCATCCCATATCTCCTAGGCCGTGAACCCAGACATCTCCTTTGTAGTTGGCCTTGTTGAGTATTGCAACTGCTGAGAATTTAAAGTCGAGCAGTGCCTGTCTATTTGCATTTAGAATGAATAGGCCATACTCCAGTTATGAATCGCGTGTGAGGAGACCACGTTTCGAGCTATTTGCTGTGATTTTAACTAATATAAAATCATGTCATTACCTCTTCTGACTGTTAGAGATTTGGCCGATTCATCCGTTGTTTCTTAATATGCTATTCACTTGCTGCACCTGTCCTTTAAAGGCTGGCTGTCCTCTTACTCTTGGGTGAAGTATGTCTGACTCTAGGGGACTGTTATTTCATCTCTTCTTCAGAGCTATTCAAGCCTCCCTTATTTTCACAGTAACCTTGGGAAGGAGATGGCTCAGACTCAGCACGGCTCTTTGTGTTTCCTGCAGCTTCAGGCTTCTCATTCTGTATCCCACAGCTCCATCAGCCATTTTGATCCAAGATGGTTTCCCATCCCTATTACATTTCTCTGTTAAGCAAGCTTACACATATATCTTCTTCGTGTTGCATTTCATTGCCTACACTATGTTAAATATGTCATCTAATATGGAAGTGAACATCCTTTGTGTCTAAATGCATCTTTAACAACGTGTTCGTGGTTCTTTGTGATGAATGCAGTTTGCTTCATGTCCATTGTGAGTTTGTGTACTTCAATTGACAGCTAGTATCTTCGTCTTTGTTCCATTTCCATCAGTAGATTCATCTCTTCATGTATCGCTCCTGGATCCGGTCAATATGGCCGCCTCAATGAGTATTGTCTCTCTTATCTGCGGTATGCAGGTCAGAGTGGGGCCGTTGCTGTCGCCATGGATTACGTATTCATCTCTCTCAACACAGGCATTAAATAAAAAAGAAATCCATATGGAGATTGAGCTGCTGTCGCAGGTTTTGCGTATGCTTGTCTTGCATTCAAGCTAAAGCATTCAGCTGCCTTAACTTCTGAAGCCCTTTGGAGGCTGGTACTTCACTGGCCAATTCTCCCATTTTAAACAGAGCATGAAAGTTCTCTTTTGCTGCAAACATTACACTTTTCAAAGTGTTCTCATAGTTCTTGCTTGTGGCTATGAAGTTCAGGAGGGTGAATTGAACTGCTCCGTGGTTGTCTTATAGTCCCCTTATGTGAGCCGAAGCTCTTCGTAGTATTGCAGTTTGGTCTATGATAGGAGCTTCGTTAAGAACAGTCACAGGCTACACAAAAGCCAGAGCCTGTTTTCTTCTCCACCAAACCTCCCTTAATAAGTCAGTTTGGTGTTTGCACAGCCTTTCTTCTAAAAGAAAATGTTTCCTAGCCAAAAAGTGAGCAATCTGATTTGAAATGATGTCTCGTCATGAAGTTATTTATAATGCTAACTCATGAACCACATCCTTTCTTGGGTGAAAATGTTATCAGTCGGTTAGAATGAATAAAAAGCATTTGTGTTTTTCTTTTCAGTCAAAATTTTAGTTTATATTTTTTTAATTCCTTTTTTATTTTCATGGTTTAATAATTCAACCTTTTTAATATTAAAGAAACATAAACACATACAGGGCGATTCATGGAATTAATGTGCACCGAAAATTCCCGCGCAGAGGTGCCAAAACGTGCGATTCGCAGTAAAAGTGCGAAAATCGCAGGGAAACCAGCGCACATCGATTCCTGGAAGTCTGTGCGCAAGAAAAATATTGGATGTGCGCTGAAAAAGTGCACGGCGCACGGCGGCGCTCAGGTCATCCAACGGCGTGCGCCACGGCCGCTGCGAAATCGCACATAGCGCGGCACACATCACAAAAGTAGGCGGAACACGGGGCGTAACACTCGGAATGTGGAACAGCGCGTGAAAATATGGGCGTCACGGGGGAAGTACAGGAGGCAAGTGCGTGGAACGCCCACACGCTCACCTACAACTCGTATTCATGGAATCGAATAGGGCAAACCAGCGCACGGGCAAAGACGCGCACAAGGCCAAACAAGTACGCCACAAGAAAGCAGGCGGTAGCCTCCCTGCGCCTGAAATAAATGTGCGCCAAAATGTGCGCTAACAAAAAGCACCCATATACAGCTATGATGAATGATCCATACAGTGGCCCTCTAGGACAAATGAGGTGCAAAGGGGTACCGACAAACACGGACACCCGCTGTGTGAAAAATAGCGTGTGCGTGTATTACGGGGTTCGCGGGAAGTTGCACACGCGATTGGCCTGGGCACGTGTATTCTGGGTTGCGCGGGAAGTTTCACACGCAAATTTGCAGGGTACGTGTATTTTGGTGTGCGCATGAAGTTCCACATGCAATTTCAGCAGGGTACGTGTACTCCGGGTGCGCGGCAAATTCCACACGCAAATCCAGCAGCCTACTTGTATTTCGGGGGTGCCGGGGAGTCCCACACGTGAATTGGCCGTGTGGGTCCTCCCAGCTGTTCCCTCTACACCCTCCACGGCCCCTGCAGGCGGCCCACACCACAGGGGACTACCCTGCACCCTTGCACATGTCCCGCAGGCAGCCCATCCACCATGGCCATGCCCCCCAGCCAACCCACATGTCACCTTGCACTACTGCCCACCAACGCATGACTCCCTGCACCCTGACCCCCCAGCATCCAGGGGCACCCTCCACCAGGCCCCCACTCCTGTCTCCCTGCACCCCCACACCCCTGCATCCAGGGGCACCCTCCACCAGGCCCCCACTCATGTCCCCCTGCACCCCCACCCCCCAGCACTGTGGGCCACCCTCCACCAGGCCCCCACTCATGTCCCCCTGCACCCCCAGCACTGTAGGGCACCCTCCACCATGCCCGCACTCCTGTCCCCCTGCACCCCCACCCCCCCTGCATCCAGGGGCACCCTCCACCAGGCCCCCACTCCTGTCCCCCTGCACCCCCATCCCCCCTGCATCCAGGGGCACCCTCCACCAGGCCCCCACTCCTGTCTCCCTGCACCCCCACCTCCCAGCCGTGCGATTTGCCTGGGTACGTGTATTCCAGGGGTGCGTGGGTAGTCTCACACGCGTTTCCATCAGGGTACGTGTATTATGGGTCCGCGTGAACTTCCACACGCGATACCAGCAGGGTACGTGTATTTCGGTGTGCGCGTGAAGTTCCACACGCGACTGGGCCTGTGAGTGGGGTACGTGTATTCCAGGGGTGGGCAGGAATATTTACTCGCGACTGGGCCTGGGAAAGCGTGTTACGTGTATTCCTGGGGTGGGCGGGAAGATTTACACGGTCGCCTACAACGGGCCAAAAAATAAAAGGTCCAATCCTGAAACACGTACGCCAGCATGAAGCAGGCGCACGTCCCGCGCAGCATAAAAGAGTGCACAAACAACAAACCAGCTCAGACGCCAGGATGAATATACCGTTCCTAGCAGCAGTGGCCGTGGGATACCGCAGGAGGAGGAGAAGGATAGTTGGGGCCAGAATCGTCACACCCAGAACCAGCCTATTTGGCATGCCTGATGACCAGGTGTATGGGAGGTATAGGTTTCCACCACACAATACTCGACCTGGTCAGTGAGTGGGAGGATGACCTCACATCACCCACCCTGTGCTCCCAAGCACTCAGCCCCCTGGAGAAGGTCCTCAATGTACTGCACTTCTTGGCTACCGGATCATTTCAGCGGACAAGTGCCATAGTGGGGGGGGGGGGGTGTCACAGGCCACGCAGTCACGGTGCCTACACCAGGTGTTGGCCATCATCACTGCACGCCCATCAGTCCGCACGCACATATACCTGCCCAGAACACCTGCAGAAAGGCAGGCTGTCAGCCAGGATTTCTACAGGGTGGCACAATTCCCCAAAGTGCTAGGTGCCATTGATTGCACCCATGTGGCTCTACTTCCCCCCCAGGGCATCTGAGCACATCTATAGAAACCGCAAGCACTGGCATTCCATCAACGTCCAGGTAGTATGTGATGCCAAGGGAATCATCACCTCAGTATATGCCAACTATCCAGGGTCCACCCACGACAGCTTCATTTACAGGATGTCAACCCTAAACCGGGACATGGAAGCTGGGCGGCATGGCGATGCATGGCTGCTCGGTGAGTAGAAATGCCACAGCACAGGCATGCATGACAGATACAGAGTAATGCCAATACCCCACTAATGATACCCATCACCACCTCCCCAGGGGACAGTGCCTACCCTCTGAGCACACACATGATGACGCCAATTCGGAACCCCATCACGCCTCCCGAGGTAAGATACAACACAGCCCATATTGCAACACGGGGCATAGTGGAGCGCACATTCGGAGTGCTCAAGTCACGCTTTCGCTCCCTTGACCGTTCTGGTGGGCAGCTGTTATACGCTCCCCCAGTAGTGTGCAGGATCATAGTGGCAGCATGTGTCCTGCACAATGTTGCAACACGCCGGGGCCTGGCTGTGGACATGGTGGTGCCCCCACATCGCCAACCACATGCACCACCGCTGCGCATGGGAGGGGAAAGGGCACGGGGTGAGGCAGCCCATACGCAGCTGGTGGCTAATTACTTCACATACAAAGCACACCCCTGTGGAGTGCACACAGGCCTGGCACATACCATCTGACAATCAATGATGACTCAATCTGACAATTCTGATGAATTAAGGGACAGTCAACTGTCAGAACCATAGCAGCCTGAGATTGTTCACCTGGAAGTGTCACAATGTGTGCATCCCTACCTACACAAACACCACCAATGCAGTGTCATCAAAAGACACATTTCCATGCAGCAAAAATGAATACCCACTTGCAAAATACAACATGAGAACAGTGCCATGTCACCCAACTCCTCCCCGGCACGGCCACACAACACACCATGGCATGTCATGCAATGTGAGAGCAAACAAATTAATCCCCACAACATGCCCCAAGTGTCACCAACTACAGTGTCCCTAATGGAAACTGGCCACACATGAAATGCTCACAGTAATGCAGGACCAACAACACACATTACCAAATACTTACCAATAATACCAATCACCTACACAACCTCCAACCTACCATATACATGACAGTACGGACTTAAAAAATTGGTAGCCTCACTACCTGATAATGCCAGCACTTCGAACACTTCCAACTATACAGTGTTAGCGACACGCAAGAGTGTAGGTGCACTGCTTACAACATGGACTCCAGTTCCAAAGTAGACTGCCTTGTGAAGATATGAGAAATGGACCTGCAAATTAGGAGGATGAGATGGATGCAGAGGCACATATCAATACACCATGCAGTGTACAATACAACCACAATATGCACTAGGAATGTATGCACAGTATTGACTACAGACTGCCCACACATCATATGGGAGTCTAACGTCACCGTGTAAGTCAATGTCACTTGGGCACACCCTTTGCAAGCCCATGGAAACGGGAAGCAGGAGGGGTGTGTGTCACCAAACCCAAGCATCTGACCCAAATGCAGGACAAGCCTGCATGTGCCCAGCCACAATACAGCGTATGCCCACGGGAGCCACACAAGGCAACACACTGTCCAAAAAATCAAGATTCAGAAATAAAAAAAAATAAATAATAAATAAATCAAAAATCTAAAATGGGCCTGGGGGGGGTCGGGGAGGCCATCCAGGATGCACACCAAAACCCACCTGTGTGGATCTTGCGAAAAAAAAAAACACCTCCATGGGCTCATGACCTGCACGGCTACCTTATTGTGGGAGAATCGCTGCTGTCGCTCTCCTCACCCTCTGCAGTGGCATCAGGAGGTGGTAGCACTATGGGAGGCAGCCCACGCAAAGCCCTAGTCTGGTCCTCCATGGCAGCAAGCATGCGGGTGTGGAAGGTCTGGTTCTGGAGGATAATTGTGCGTAGGTCCCCATGCAACAACTCACGGGATGCCCGGACCTCCGCCCTAGTTGCCTGCTTCTCAGCTGAGAGCGTACGTGTGAGCCGCTCCAGCTGCTGTTCTGTCCTCGTGTTAGCTGAAGCCTCAAGCTCAACCAGAGTTGCCCTGAGCTGACGGAGTTCCACCCTCAGGGCTTCCCTGTGGCCGTGGGACTCAATAGAAATGGCTTCCCGCAGAGTCTCCAGTGCTGCCCGCCTGTCCCTGTTGGACGCCAACATGTCCTCCCTGTGTGACTGGCTAATGGAGTCTGTTGCCTGCTGTAGTTGTTCAATTAGCCTTTCTTGGGGGACAATGGAAGTGGCCACCCTATCCATGGCCTGAGCCATCATCTCAGTTGATGCTGCCTGTTGGTTTGCCATACCGTATATGGATTGCTCCCATGCGGTATTGCCAGGTGGCGTACGGCCACCGCGTCGGCGGGCACAACACCTGTCTGGGGCAAGGCGAACTGCGCCTTGCTGTGCCGGCACTGCCTGAGGCTGCAGGACTGCATTCCCCCTCTGATCTGCTGGCCCAGGAACAGGATCAGATGTAGCGGAGTGTGACCCTGCATCCGTAACCACCAAAGGCGGACCTACCAACACTGACATCCCCATTGAGGGTTCTACCCCTGGTGCAGGTGGGTTGGACAGTACAGAATCCCTCCCAGAAACACTTACCTGCGACGGCACATAGGTGTCATCATCCGAATCGACACCTGAATAGAGCTCGGGAGGTGCACCCAGAGACACCCCTTGAGAATGCGACCTGCAGCAAGTGTGGGTTCTCACCCACCACCACACCACGTCCCTCACTGGTGCCCGGTCGGGCCTGAGACCCCTCCTGGGTCTGCACCATCTCCACAACCCCAGCAGTATCAAGTGCATCATCCCCTGCAAAGACATGAAAGAAAAGAAATGGGAACAGGCATTAGCAACATGGAACACAATTAGGGCTGAGAAGCAACAGAAACAGTACTTCATTGACACATGTACCACATGACTATAACCCTCCCATGCATGCACTGTCACTGCGTATGAAGGGGAGGCAAATGGCACACATTGATGATACCAAGATGGAAGACCAACAAATTTGCTGCATGCTGCCTAGCAGTGCCATCACACATTGGCCTGTGATTGGCATGTCCAATACACATACTTGACACATGCCATAACACAGATGGCATGTACCCTAGCCACAATGACAATAGGACTGAGAAATGCCTAGTGAAAGTGGTGGAATGCAGACAATCAGCCTGAATTAACACAGAATAACATGCAACTATTTTGTGGCAAGATGACAATTCAAGGGCAACTGGCGTGGGGTTGGGCTGAATGTCTACTGTTGCCAGAAGGGATACTGCAACACCCAAATCCTTGTGTGCAGAATGTATTGGATGAAGCACATGGGTGACCCAAACCACTCAGGCACACACCCCCTCACCTGGCACTCAATCAGAAGCACTCACACACACACCATGCACATGGATGACACACACATGCATGTGCACTCACCGGACAATGCCTCGTATTCTGGCAGGTCTCCCACGCCTTGGATCTGTTCCTCCGTGACGTAGGTCCCAGCAACATACTCATGTGGAGTGAGTTCTATGTCCTCTGCCGGAGACCCACCTCCAGTCACTAGAGTTGCGGCATGACTTGAGACCAGCTTTTTCTTTGCCCTGCGCTTAAGGTCATTCCAGCGCTTGTAGCAATCATTAGCTGTGCGCCTCACGAATCCAAGGGCACTTATGAGTTCCGCAATGGTCTGCCAGTGTGCCTGACTTTGTGCAGGTGTGGTCTTGCATCCTGCAGCAATCACCATTTCGCTGTCATGTGCGGACACATACTCCACAAGTGCATCAAGTTCGACCTGATTGAAGCTGGGCTTCCTTGGTGGGCCGGACTGTGTAGCCGTGTCTGGGGCATCAGCCTGTACTGGACGAGCACTCTTCCTCTTCCGCTTGGAAGGTGGTGGTGATACTGAGTGTCCTACGCCGCTCTGGACACTAGGGGCAGGAGCCCCAGTGGACTGTGGACTAGGAGTGTGGGAATGAACACTCACCATGGGACTTGGTGCAGGCATTAGCTGAAGTGTGATGTAGTCAGGGGGAACGTCAGCAGGATGGACTAGGACCGACACTGTCCTGGCTGGGACACTCAGAGCTGGGGTGGATGGAGCCGCAGCTGCCCCTGCAGCCTCCCCACCCTGCCTACTCGGGGCAGCAGATGACATAGCTGCCCCTGATCCACATGGGCTGGTGACACCAACGTGCACCGCCACACTTGGCCTAGACCTGCTGACCTGGAAGTCAGCATGGAGTCACCCAGTGCCAGGTCTGGTGCCACAATGGGCTGGTCCAACAAGGGCCGAGCAGGGATGGTGTCAACCACGTTACCCTCAACCAGGGGGTGGGGGCATGGGTGTCCCTGACTGGTCACCCACACATGGGGGGCTAGGGGCACCCTGAAAGTCCTGGCCACGTCCCCTGCCGTATCCACCACGGCCACCTCTTGTGGCTCGCCCACCTTTGCCACCCTTACCGCGTGCTCGCCTCCCAACCATGGCACTGATGTTGTTGTGTGTATGGGAGTTGCAGTAAACTATTGTCCTGGGCAATTGGGGGTCAAAGGGGTAGGGTACCAGATGGAATTCGTACCCTAGTGCTCTAGCAAGGCTGTATGTGACCCCTGGGGGAAGATGACGGGTCACGCAACGCACAGGCACCCCGAAAAAGGGAGATAATGTGCACGCAACCACTCCTAGACCACGTGCGTGGAAAAAAAAAACCTGCACTACGCTGTGGCACCCAGAAACACAAAAATGAACGTATGCGTGTCACACGCAGCCTAGACTGACCTCTGAAGGGGTAGGCAACACACAGGGCAAGCACAGATGTCAAATACGTGCGCGACTCACCGTCTGCCAGGAAAAATCGCGTGAAAAATACGCGCATGTGCGCTTTGGCAACACCCCCGCCAAAAGAAGAATTGTACGCTGTCTGAGGAGACAGGACAACGGGAGAAGTGAACGCTGTTTGAGGAAATGGGCCCAGGGAAAAGACAAGAAGACAAAAAGCTGTCAGAGGTAACAGGGAGTACGAACTTGGAATGCCGTGAAGTAAATCGCGTTTCAACCGACAAGAAGTACAGATTTCACCCACTCGCTCTCCACGAAAAGCACGTACAAGGAAATGGCGTTCTACACATACCTTTTAAACATGCCCACACGTCCAGCGTCAGTTCCGCGTGTACGCGCTAAGGCCCCATCCTCCAATTACACGAGCTGACACTTTGACGTGCAGTCATTGGACGTGTAACATGCACCCGTGTACAGGGAAACCCCCACGCACGCATGTCACAGACGTGCATACGCGCTGGTAGCCTTTGCGCCAATGAATTTGCCTACGTGTGCTGACGCGCTTACGCGCTAAGGCCCTTTCCTCGAATTACACGCGGACGTGCTGGATTTTCACGTGCCAAATCACTCCATATCAAGCTGGCCACGCGTAAGCACACGGAAGACCACGCTCCTGCCCAGAAGGCCGAATTACTGCCCCCCAGAGCCCCGAGCACGCTCCCACCTGCCATCTGCTGCTGCCTGATTGCCTGCTGCCCACGTGCCCTGCCATTTGCTGCCGGCACATCAGCCAGGGGTGCTGTTGCTGTGACCACCCCTGCTGGAACCGAAGACTCCCGACTGGGATTCCATCGCTCCACAGCCCAGCCCCAGGACCCAGTTGCCCACCCACTCCTACCTCTGGGGTTGTCATGTCGGGCACTGCAACATCTGGCACCACTGACAACCCCCGGCCAGAGAGGCAGAGGGGCACCAGCCTCACTGCCACCGAAGTTGGTGTCCTGGTGGAGCAAGTCCTGGGGCAGTATGATGCCCTCTTCGGAAGTTTGCACGCCGACAAGGAAGGACGGACTCGTATCTGGACGGACATCGAGACTGCCATCAATGCGGGGGGGTGGCAGTCCGCGACTTCCAACATGTCAAGAAGCGCTGGGAGGACTTCAGGTCCAGGACCCTCAATAAGGCCCGGCGCCTCTTGAAGGCAGCGGATGCTAAGGGACGCCGGGGCCACTTGTTGGACGATCAGATGAGGGTCCTGGAACGCATATCCCCAGTGCTCCACGTCCATGTCCAGGTCCTTGAGAGGCAGACCCGTCTGGAGTCGAGCGGTAAGTGTACATGCATCATGATTGTAAGCTATGCGTGTGGTGATGTGCCAGTAGTGTGCAGGTTGCACATGTGTTTGTATGGGGCCAAGTATGGGTGGGGGTGTACAGGGCCGTGAGGCTAACACATGCGAGGGCTGTCATGTGTGAGCCATGGATGGTGCTTGTGTGTGTAGGCTTGCATGCCAAATGCAGTTGTGTGGGCACACATGTTTGGATGAATGTGTATGTAAGTAGGCATGTTTGTGATGTCACACATGGATGTTGTTTTCAGCTGCATGTATCATCACTATGTACATGTGCATGTGTGTTTATTTGACAAGGGTGCAACAGTGATGCAACATGGATGCATGTGACAGCGGGATGTGGAAGCCTGATTGGCAGATGTGACATGGATGCCGATCTGAACACTGCAACAGTTGGCAGAGGTGTACACATGCATGCAAGTGTGGTGGTGTGTGTACATGTGTAATGCACTCCCTGTGTTGCATGTGATGTCTGGCTCACCTTTGCCTGCTCATGCTGTTGTATGTGTATGGATGGTGCTGGCAGTTGCGATATGGCTGTGGTATGGCTCATGTGTGCAAGTTGAAATGACATGTGTGTTGGCGATTGTGATGCCATGTCTGAGGTTTGCCAATGCCACTCATGTACAACTGTCGTGTATATGTGTCCAGTGTACAGTGCCCTGATGCCTGTGTTTTATTTCTCCCTGTCTGCAGCGTCAACTGATGAAGAGGGCGGAAAAGGTGCTGTGGAGCACAGTGGCGGGGATCGCACCGCCAGCCGGAGACGCAAGGCCCGGCTCCCCTCCCAGGTTGTGATCTCGTCGGGGAGTGAGGAGTCCGGTGCCGCATCCCAGGCCGCAGCTGCCGGGGGGAGGTCCAAGAGGCGGAGGTCGGAGTTGGACTCCTCGGCAGCAGAAGGGGCAGCTGGGACCCCACAGGGCCCAACGGGGCAAGATGGCACGGAGTCATACAGGTTGGTGGGGGGTTTGGTGGAGGAGGAGGCCGTGCAAGCAACAGAGACGGGGTCTGGAGGTGGGGATTCCACTGGTGCTAGTGGTGCAGTGCAGGACCAGGGACAGGAGGCAGCACAGGCTGCCGCGGAGGTGCCTGTGTGCAATCCTGTCCCTGATCCTGTCACTGCATCATCTTGCACCAGCAGGGATGCCTACGTCCAGACCCGTTTTCAGGCAGGGGATGAGCTCACAACAACTGGCCTTCCTCTGCCTGCGGACGTGGCTGTCCGGGTTGAGCCTGTCCTGACTGGTGTGGCGTTGCGTCAACGGGCCATGCGAGGTGACCTGCAGCCTTTTCATGAGGAGACTGCACGTCATCTCGAATGGCTCGTTGACCGCGTCGGCCTATTGGGACAGGTCACCCAGGCCGGATTCCTCCGTTTGTTGGGGCTTGCTTAGACCCCCTCCTCAACTGAACCCCCTATGCGCCAGTCGACCTCCGTGCCATCTTCCCACCCATTAGTCACCTGGGTGCCCTGTGGAGCTGCCTCTGACGGTGCGGCCAGGCTGGTGAAGGAGGCATCCCTGCCACAGTCGGGAGTCGGACGTCCAGCAGGGGTGGCCACATCAACGACTGCACCCCAGCCGGTGGAGGATGTGCAGGCAGCAGGAGCCAGGGCACGGGCAAAGGCACAGCAGCAGCAACAAGGTGGGAGCCATGATGGCTCGGGGCCTTCGACATCGGAGGGGCAGGCATCGGCCGGAGGGCAGGAGGACCCAGGACGGGAAGTGTCTTCCGTGTGGCAGCGGTTGGGCCATGCCATAGATGTGGAGCGGCAGTGGACGGAAGAGGCACGGCTCACGATGGTCAGGGCGGAGAACGCCAAGCGGAGGGCCCTGAGGCGGGCCGAGTGCCTCGAGGCAATCCGCAGGGAGTTGGAGGTGAACATGTCGACGGCCCTACGGCCCATGGAGGAGGACCGCCTCTGGGACATTGAGCAGGAGTTTGATGATGCCCTGGCCCGGAACATCCCGAAGTGAGCCGTCGGACTGGGCCGCTGCCCTTGTAAATAGTTCTGTAGTGTTAGGTTTCCTTTTGGTTTTGCATTTTTTTTGGACCTTTTGGACAATGGGCCACATTTTTGTATATATATTTTTTTTATTAGGTAGTGTTTTTAGATAGGTTTCATTTCTTCTGTTGGGATCATGAACCCTGGATTGTTTATCTGTATATAGTTGACTGTTGGGTTTTCTATTTTTTTTTTTATGATTTACCCATGGAGCAATGGTTTTCGATTTTAATTTTCCATTGGATTTACTTTTGTGAACTGTGACTTTGGACACCTTTCCTTTGGATTATGATTTGTGGTTTTACATTATTTTACGGACATGCTGCTTTCTTTTTTTTAATTCCCATTTTCGTTTGTTTATTTTTGATTCAATTTATGTTGCTTTTAATACATATTTTTTCTTCAAACTTCAATGTGTAGTATCATCTCATTGGTTTCATGCATGTCATGATATGGGTTTTGACATTCACTGACACCCGTTGGGTGTATGTGAGGGACATGTGTTCATTTACAAACTTGCCATTGGGGTTGTATCATGTAATTGCCATTTCTAAGTGGGTGGATGCAATACTCGGTGGGTGTTTGGCATTTGGAGGCTGCCCATAAGGCCCAGGGATCTAGATTGTGATGACATGTTGGCTGGGGGACATGTGTGGGGGCCTGCTGGCAGGTGCCCTGCAGGGGGACATGAGTGGGGGCCTGGTGGAGGGTGCCCCACAATGCTGGGGGGTGGGGGTGCAGGGGGACATGAGTGAGGGCCTGGTGGAGGTTGGCCCACAGTGCTGGGGGGCGGGGGTGCAGGGGGACATGAGTGGGGGCCTGGTGGAGGGTGACCCACAGTGCTGGGGGTGGGGGTGCAGGGGGACATGAGTTGGACATGAGTGGGGGCCTGGTGGAGGGTACCCCACAGTGCTGGGGGGTGGGGGTGCAGGGGGACATGAGTTGGACATGAGTGGGGGCCTGGTGGAGGGTGGCCCACAGTGCTGGGAGGTGGGGGTTCAGGGGGACATGAGTTGGACATGAGTGGGGGCCTGGTGGAGGGTGCCCCACAGTGCTGGAGGGTGGGGGCGCAGGGGGACATGAGTGGGGTCCTGGTGGAGGGTGCCTCACAGTGCTGGGGGGTGGGGTGCAGGGGGACATGAGTGTGGGCCCGGTGGAGGGTGCCCCTGGATGCTGAGGGGGTGGGGGTGCAGGGGGACATGCATTGGTGGGCAGTAGTGCAAGGTGACATGTGGGTTGGTTGGGGGGCATGGGCATGGTGGATGGGCTGCCTGCGGGACAGGTGCAGGGTAGTCCCCTGTGGTGTGGGCCGCCTGCAGGGGCCGTGGAGGGTGTCGAGTGAACAGCTGGGAGGACCCACACAGCCGATTCACGTGTAGGACTGCCCGGCACCCCCGGAATACACGTAGGCTGCTGGATTCGCGTGTGGAATTTCCCTTGCACCTTGGAATACACGTACCCTGCTGAAATTGCGTGTGGAACTTCCCGCGCACCCCGAAATACACGCACCACGGACAATCGCGTGTGGAACTTCCCGTGCACCTTGGAATACACGTACCCTGCTGAAATCGCGTGTGGAACTTCCCGCGCACCCCGAAATACACGTACCCAGGGCAATCGCGTGTGGAACTCCCCGCGAACCCCTTAATACACGTACCCTGCTGATATCGCGTGTGGAAGTTCACACAGACCCATAATACACGTACCCTGATGAATTCGCGTGTCAGACTACACGCGCAACCCTGATGTACATGTACACAGGTGAATCGCACTGCTGGGGGGCGGGGGGGTGGTAGAAAGGAGTGTGGGCCTGGTGGAGGGTGCCCCACAGTGCTGGGGGGTGGGGGTACAGGGGGACATGAGTTGGACATGTGTGGGGGCCTGCTGGCAGGTGCCCCACAGTGCTGGGGGGTGAGGGTGCTGGGAGACATGCGTTGTTGATCAGTAGTGCAAGGGGACATGTGGCTTGGCTGGGGGGCATGGCCATGGTGGATGGGCTGCCTGCGGGACATGAGCGGGGGTGCAGGGTAGTCCCCTGTGGTGTGGGCTGGCTGCAGGGGCCGTGGAGGGTGTAGAGGGAACACCTGGGAGGACCCACACGGCCAATTCACGTGTAGTGCTCCCCGCGCACCCCTGAAATACACGTACCCTGATGGAATCGCGTTTGATACTTCCCGCGCATCCCTGAAATACACGTACCCTGCTGATTTTGCGTGTGATACTTCCTGCGCACCCCTGGAATACACGTGCCCTGATGGAATCACGTGTGTTACTTCACGCGCACCCCTGATGTACACGTACCCAGGACAATCGCGTGTGAAACTTCCCGCGAACCACTGAAATACACGTTCCCCGCTTGGCGTTTGCTGTTTGGCAGCCCTGTGAACTGGTCCAGTGTTAGCGCAGCCCTTTGCGATGAATTGGGAATTTTGATGGCTTTTCCTTGCGTGAGGGCGTTCTTGGGGGCATAACTGGCGCTGCAGCAGGGTCGCTGCGCCACTCTGCGCCACGGCTGGTTTTGGAGGCTGGAATCCATGAATACGCTGTGCGATGAAATGGATTTTATCGCACGCGGCTGGCGCAGTGTATCGCACAGGGACACTGTGCGCCACTTTTGTGCGAAATTCTATGAATTACCCTGATAATGTACAGGAATAAACAACAGACCATAGTAGTAAAATAGCAATACAAGAGTACAATACAGTTTTGAAAAGACAAGAATGTGTGATTTGACAGTTGCTAACAAGAATTCCAAAATTAGAGAAGATACAAAAAGTGTAAAGCATACATATTCAAGATAAATAATTATTTCTATAACATAAAAATTGAATAGAAAATAGTAAAGTGTACCATCTTTAAAGTAAACCATAAGCTAAATCAACAATTATTCATGCTTAGAAAAAAACTTGTTTGCAAAGGATGGTTAGTCGCTGTTCAAGACCTAAAGAGACAATGAATTTCGTAATCGCGATTTGAACCATCATCAAATTTGTATGGAATAATTTTAACCATAAACCATCTGGTGTCAAATTTCTGTAGTCTTTAAAATACAGTTTAAAATAAACCTTTTGCTGATTCAACAGGTTTGGACAGTACGTTAATACATGCTGTAACGTTTCAGATTGACCTTGATTGCCACAAAATCTACATCCATCACTTTTAGGGATTTGACATCGTCTTGCTTGGAGTTGTCTAGTCTTACAGATATATGCTCAATTGTGCAAAGGTCAAGTCAGACCCTTGACTTTCGGTCAGTTAGGTCATTCGAACAATTGTGTTCAAACATTTTGGGTAATACCCTGTCAAAAGGCATTTCCTTTTTAATTAGCATGTTTTCCAATTGTACATTGTAAACAAAGAAGGCAGACTCAATATACACATTGGCAAATATATAGGAAGTCCTAACACGCCCTTCCAATAAGACCCTTCAAGTTTTGTCTGGAACGATTCAGGTCTACAGGGTTCTGTTTCCGATCCATATAAAACTATTGCAGACGCCTTTTGCATGTAGAAAGTTATGATAGGTGAGTATGAGAATTTGGCATACTTAGCTTTAATTCTTTTTTTTAAATTTCTTTATTAATTTTATTCAAACCAAACAACAATACAAACCAAACTTGCAGTGCAATTTATAACAATTCCAATAAACACATTTAGTTTTTAGTCACTGCTCTCCCAATCCCACCCCCCTTTATGAGCCTGTTTGTTCTTCGCATCCAGTATCTGCTTCGTGTGGCAGTTTCGCTGCCCTCGGATTCCGTTGGATCCGATACTACTCCAAACATTTCCGCTATCAATGATTTCCATGCCATCAGGGAGCCCATTTCCTCCTCCCCACTCATGCTGCTTGTCTCCTGCCATACCAGCGTTTCAGCCTCCGCCCATTACTGTAATTCTTTCCACCACACCTCCACCTGTGGTTTGTGACACTTCTTCCACCCCATGGCTATCCTTCGTTTGGCAAGCACATATGCCAAATCTTTCAATTTACCGACATGTTTAAATTTCGGTGATCTGGGGAAACCAACCAGCAAGCAGGCCCAGACTGTATCTATGACGAGCGTGACCCCTTTCATCTAGTTTTTGTGCTACTTCACCCCAGAAGCATTCAATTACCGGGCATGCCCAAAACATGTGGATCATGTCGGCATTCTCCTCATTGCAATTAGGACACGCCTGGCGCCCAACTTTTTTAAACTTAGATATCCTCAGAGGGGTCATGTATGCCCTGTGCGTTATATATAACTGTATTTGTTTTAATCTGGCATTTATTGACACTTTCTTGTGGTATCCCAAGGCATGTTCCCACATCCCATCCACTATAGGGGCTCCCGCTTCCGCTTCCCATTCCAATCTCAAACGTACCAATTCCTTCCCGACCTTAGACATCACCATCTCATATAATCTAGAGATCTCATGCCCCCCCTCCGATATGTCATATATTGCCCCAATGATAGCATCTGGTTCCTCTGTCAAAATTGTTTCAGGCCACGTTTTATGAATCTTCTGCACCATTCTGTGATACGTAACATATTGACCTGTATGCAATCCCGCTGCTTCCCCAAGTTCTCCAAAATCCCTTATAGTCCCTTCTTGCCAAATGTCCCCTAACATAACCAGCCCCACTGATTCCCAGTAGGTCCTGATAATCACCCTTGAGTGCTTATCCCTCCCCGTCAGTGCAACCAACGGTATCTGCGGGGAGCATGGGACAGGGTCTCCCATCATCCGGCAAGCTCTACGCCACATTTTCCACCCAGATATCATCATCCCAGGGCGCTCTTTCATTTCTGATTCGGGCAACCAGATCATTTCCCTTAAGTAAAATGGAGTACAGTCCTGCCGAAACAACCTATGTTCAGGGATCTCTTCATCAGAGAGCCACTTGGCCACATATTGCAGTTGACCCGCTACATAATAAGCCTCAAAATTAGGTAGTTTAATACCACCTTTTTCATAGAAGTTCTGCAACTTCCATAACGCCACTCTGTTCCGGGTGCCATACCACAGGAAGTCTCTACACATACTGTTCAGTTTAACAAAGAACTTCTTAGGTATCATATATGGAATATTACTAAAGTAATGTAAAAGCCTAGGTAGGACCACCATCTTAAGCATTGCACCTCGTCCCATCATTGCTAGGGGCAACTTCTCCCAAAACCTCATACATTTCCTGATTTTCTCAATGGCTATCTCGGTGTTACACTTATGTTCCTCTTCCGCCGTGTGGTACACGTCTATCCCAAGGTAACGGAAAGAACTCACCGCCCATGGTATTTGTAGCACCGGCAACCTTTCTACAGGGGTTCCCCCATAGCCACCTAGCGGGAATATGCTGGATTTTTGAGAGTTCACCGCTATGCCGGACAGCCTGGCATACCTCTCCATCACTTCCAAAATGTATTGGAGATTTTCTTCCGGGTATTTTAGATATAATAACAAATCATCTGCATACAAGGATATTAAGTGTCACTGTCCTCCTACCTCAATACCTATCGTATCATATTGTTGCCTGAGGTATATTGCTAGGGGCTCCAGGGCTAGAATGTAAAGCATCAGGGACCAAGGGCACCCCTGTCTAGTGCCTCTGCTAAATTGCCATCTCTCAGATATTACTGATCCCGTTCGAAACTCTGGCCAACGGTTCACTGTATAGCATCTTAGCCCATTTAATATAACCCGGCCCTACTCCATATCCCCCTAGTGCCGCCAACAGCCATGGTCACTTAACCAAGTCCAAAGCTTTAACTGCGTCTAGTGACACAATTGCCATTTCACCTTCGCTGCTACACCCCCATTCAACCACCCGATGGAGTCTCCTGTGGTTGCGAGTTATGTTCCTACTCGGGACATAGCCCGTTTGATCTGGATGAATTAATTTGCCAATCACTCTCCGCAATCTGTTCGCTAAGACGGCTGTCAATATCTTACTGTCCTGGTTCAGCATCGATAAGGGCCTGTAGGAGCCACAACTATGCCCTGGTTTATTGGGCTTGGGGAGCGGTACTATAATCGCTTCTCTGAGCGACTCCGGCAGCCGTCCTACCTCAAATGCTTCGTTAAGCATTTCTAGCATAGAGGGGAGCACTTCCACCCTATATACTTTATAGAATTCACTAGGGAACCCGTCTGCACCTGGAGTTTTGCTGGTGGGCAACTGCTTCACTACCTCTTCCAATTCCTCCAAAGTAATTGGTGCATCCAGCTCTTCCCTCTCTTCTTCACTTATCTTGGGCAGTCCTATATCTTCTAGTGTTTCAGCTATCTCTTCCGGGCTGCTCCTCTCACTATCCTCATATAGCGCCGTATAATAGTACGCAAATACCTTGTTGACTCCTTCTTGAGTATCCACTTCCTCGCCACCCTCTCTAGATATAGTCCTGATCGGGGGTCTAGGGGTTTCATTCTTGTATAACCAAGCTAGAAGCCGGCCCGTTTTATCACCCCCTGCATGCTGTCTCTCTGTGTACTTTTTATAATTGAGATTGCAGAGCCTTTCCTAGAGTTCTGCGTACTGCTGCTGCAATTTAAGTAGTAGCTCCATATCTGCATTGCCTCTTCGCAGTGCTTTTTCCAATTCCTCCTCTGCTTTATGAAAGTCAGCTATTACTCCACCCTGCAATCCCCTTGACTTGGATATGGCAACCCCTCGCATCACCACCTTAAAGGCCTCCCATAGTGTTCCCGCCGAGTCAACACTGCCAGTATTCACCTCAAAATAGTTAATAATCTCATCTCTTATGTCCTCCCTAAAGATTGGATCCCTGAGTGCCTCTGCACGGAGGCGCCACGTTGGAATCCACGCTCTCGGGGGGACAATATTGCCATCCGAGGATCAAGGGCGAGTGATCCGAGAGGACCTTCGCTTTATATTCTATATGGTTGCTCTCTGTCATCACATCTGGAGTGGCGAAGACATAGTCAAGTCTTGTGTGCAGCTGCTGCGGGGCCGAATAATGTGAGTATTGTCTATCATCGAGATGTTTTGTTCTCCAAACGTCTACGAGGCCAAAATCATCTAGCAGCATCCGCAATATTCTGGCCGCCAGGGTGGGCCTATCAACCCTATCATCCGACCTGTTTTAGGATTTATTACACAATTGAAATCCCCACCCCAAATCACCGCACTGCCCACACACGCCCCCATGGTGGTGCACAGAGTTCTGAAGTATGCCGCCGTGTTTTGGTTAGGGGCATACGTATTCACAATACATAATTCTTTATTCTCTATCAACCCCTTCAATATGACCATCCTCCCATCTGTCTCCACCACTTCCTCGATTAGCTTAAAAGGGACATGCGGCGCCACCCAAACAAGCACTCCCCTAGCATAGGCAGAGTATGATGAGCCCACCACGATACCTTTCCATTTTTTCCCAATTAGCTCTACTCTCTCTTGTGTCAGATGCGTTTCCTGTAGCAGTGCAATATCTATCTTTTGCCGTCTCAAATACAGCATGACCTTATTCCTCTTCATATAACTGTTAAGTCCTCTGTCATTCCACGTTATTATCTTAAGCTCCCCCATTGGTCATTAATACTTCCTCTTCTTGCATCAGGCCAGTCCTCCCTGCTCACACAAAAACAGTTCCCTCTCAGTAGTCCGCACAGGCTCTTGTTTAAATCCAAACTCCCCATAACTCTATACACCTTAAACTCCCCTCCTCCAAACCCCTCCCCCTCCCCCCACCCATCCCTTCCCCAACAACATCCCCCCCAACGGTTGCCCAGCTCCATTCCTGGATCTCGGGCATCCCCACATCTAGTCCTGTCCGCACTAATCTGTGTTCAGGGCTCAGTAGGGTGAAGTCGCCCTAATGGCCACTTAACTACTTATATTTCGGGGTAGGTTGCCTTCCTCCTGTCTCTCCTATTTTCAAATGCTTATGCTAAATGTTAACACTACATAGCTGTCAATGGTATCTTATCCACTATATTCTAGTCCATGCAGAGCTCAACGCTCAAAAGTCAATCATTGTTCAACCAAACTCGCTTCCTCAGTATACTAGGATCAATTTCCCACTTACCCCCTCACCATCCTCAACAAAAAATCTTTAATTATCTTGTCCATGCTGGTCCCGGTCCGCCTCTTGTTCCGGGCAGCCTTGCAGTTCCAGCCAAGTCGCCACTTGCTCTGGGGTATAAAAAAAAACACTTTGCTTTTGTGTAGCACCTTCATCTTCGCCGGGTACAGAAGCATGTACTTAGTGCCTGCCGCCCGCAACCTCCTCTTGATGGTCATGTAGTTGTATCTCTGCCTTTGCACCAGCATCGTGTAGTCCGGCTATGCCGTGACATTGGTGGATGCTTTTTCAATTGTTTCTCATGCAGACATTTGTTTAAAACGACCCCAAAACCTAAACCCGGCCCACTCCTCCAGCCCCCTACTTACCTTTCACCTCGAAGCGTGGTGTCCCTGCAATGCAGGTTCCCTTTCACTTCCGTGATTGGGAACCTGCGCTGCAGCGTCCTTTTTATCTTTTTATTATTTTTTTTTTTACGGGTCAGCTGCGGGTGTGTGCCCTGCCACCCCTGCTCACTATACTGTGTTGCATAGTGAGCAGGGTGTTGCGGGGGACACCCCTGCAGCCCGCGCAGCCTTTGTTTTTTTGTTTTTTACTTGCCCCACCAAAACATACATACCACAAAAGGTTCAGACTTTTTGTAGTTTGTACTTTTGGTGGTATGTATTTTAGAACTTTTGGTGGGGTAGTTAAATTGGATTCGGTCATTTCGGCCGAATCCAAGTTTCCACTAGCCAGGTTTCTTGTAGTGCAATTATGTCATATTCTTGGAGAGAATGGAAGTTTGTATTTAGTATAGGACTATGGCCTCTGGTATTCCAACTGATTATCTTAAAACATTGTGGAGATTTGGTCTCCAATTGCTAAGACTCTGTTGCAAGTCAGCTTTGCTTATGGTGGATGACAGGAGTGAACTGAGCTTGAGTTCTTTCATGCAGAGGGTTTTGTGTGCATGACATTTGAAAGAAATACAGGATTGTCAGTGAGGAGTTTAGAATCATTACACCTTTTTGAGTTTAAGTTCATTCAATTCAATGGGCTCATAAGCAAGGGTAAATCCAAGATTAAAAAGAGTCTGTCTGGCTTGCCATATGGTGTTTAACACAATACCAGATTTGATCCATAATCTGGCAGCAGTAAGATTAGAATCATAAGTGAATTCAACCTGGTCTATGTCGGAAGACGTAAGATCTTCCAAGACACGCCACATCACTGAAGATGTTCAATCTGCAGGTCCTATTGAGGTCATAAGCAGGGAATGGGTTAGGTCTGCATTTGATCAGTAAAGTGTGGGAGAAGGTGTTAGCTTTATGTTCACCATTTACTTTTCCAGCAGTCGTGGATTTTATCTGAACATTGTTTTTTTTTCTGATGCTCGGTATTACGAGACTGAGGGACAGGAAGGACAAGAGAGGGAGTTGTCATTGGTTGTTGTGTACTAAACGGTTTTCTAACTTGGACAGCATTTTGATATTGATGGACTTCTCAATTGCAGCCCTTCTTTGCTCAAAGGTGCAAAGGCCATTCTCTAAGATCTCAAGGTTAGCACCCCTAACATGTTTGGTGGCGGGTCTATTGCAAAGCTCACCAGTGAGATCCAGTTGTTTTGTATTCTGATTTTCTATTTAGTCAATTGTCATCCAAGGGTTCATGGATGCTCAGACTGTCCTTGCCTTGCATATTTTTCTTGGTTTGATTCAGCCTTGCAATGTCCGTATATAGGGAGGGCTGCACTTCCATCCGGTCCCGTGCCTTTGTCACTGCTGATTTTACTCGAATTGAGTGGGCATTTGGAGTTTCAACAATGGTAGATGCATTTGTAACACAGAATCATTGTTTGAAAGGATTGCAGGAGGTGGGGGGGGGGCTTTCTGTGCAGAATCTTGAGATGGAGCTTGTATGTTTTGGCTCTGTATTAGTTTTTCTAAAAGATCTGTTTGTCTGTTAATTTTGGAGTGCATTGTCTCTCATGGTTTTATGAGGGTCGTTAAGGCCAAATACATGGCCATTCGGGTAGGTTGAAGTAAAGGATTGGAGATAGAGGGAGGAGGCAGGAGAGAAGGTGAATGGGAATTCTGAAAACTGAACTGTTTCCTCGCATGGGGTTGAGAGAGTGAGGTGGACAGGGCAGAGGAGTTATGTGACGCTGTTCTAAACATGATGGGGTATTGGGACAGTAATGAATTGTCTTTCTACAGTTTGCGGATGACTCTGAGAAACAGCAGAAGTAGCACTTGTGGACAGAACAGAAGACCCACAGATATCAATGTTCGCATCAGGAGTAGCTCCCAAGCAGGGAATTTCACTGCTGGTGCCAGCTTCAATTTGGTCATTACCCTTAATCTGAGAATCAATGTTAATGAGGTCTTTCGTGAAAGCAGAAGCAGGTGGCTCTGCGTGAACGAGCACGGTGACTGAGTCTGTTCCACTATGAATGGTGTCATTTGCACAGGTAGTTGGATTCGTTGAAACAAACACCGGCTGTGACATGGTCGGATTTCAGGGCATTAAGGCCATGGCTGAGTCACTAAGGTCTTGAGTAGGTGAAGTGGGACAGGAAGACACATGCTTGTCAGCAGATAACCAATGGAAGGGAGATGTTTCTGAATGCTTTTCACGCATCACCTGTTTAGCCGGTAGTGTGGCAATAGAACTAGACTACCGAGATTTAGAGATTTCAGTTAAATCAAATGAACGTATGTCAGAGGATTTGGATGGTGAACTTGATTTATTGTGCACAGGGATAGTCCAGGTTTAAGGGTGTGCGTTCAGCCGCTCCACTAACTTTAAAGTTTCCACCTTAGACGGCATATCTGTTTTCGGGAGGTATGGAGCTCATCGAGTACTAATGCGCGCGCTCTCAGCGAGTGTAAGGATTGTGGGAAGGTGGCAGGAGCCAATTCTTGGTGAATCTGTAAATAAGGTATACAAACAATATACGTTTGTATAACATTAACCCAAGGAGCGTTCTTAGTCGGGGAATTGCAAAGTTCCTTATGAATTTCTTTATAGTCCATTAAAGTTGTGCATACCGCCAAGTCCTTTGGTTAAACGTGATGCCGAGTGCAGTAGAAGGCGCAGGGGAACCAGCCCTTCGCAATGTGTCTTAGTATTTGAATCTTCTACAAGGTCTTAAGGAGCGGAAGACTTGAGTCTGCATCACACGATAAGATGAAGGGAACCCGATGTCTTCCCCTTTAACATAAACTGCCAGAACTCCACCCACCTGGGGTCATCATTCACAATCACACCTCCAAATACATTAGCATTATATGGGTTGAATTTGGTTCTGTTGGTTATTTATTTGTTCCTGAAATATTTTCTGATTGCCTGTTCGCTGGGGATTTCATACATGTTCTTGGGTGACCTGCTCCTGACATTTTTCTTTTATTCAAAGGCATACTTGCCAGGAGTTCACCATTGGACTCTAATGACTGGTATATCTTTGCTCTGCCTCAGACTGGGGGTCACTACAAGGTTGGCAGTAAGGGGTTAACAGCGCCGGTGCCGTTAACCCCTTACCGCCGCATTACGAGGTCCATTAGCGGGTCCTGCTAAGGGCGGCTGGTTTTGCCAGGGGCCCTTAGAGGGAGCCGCTAAAGGAGCAGCCTGCTAACAACGGGCCCGTTATTAACAGGCCCGTCGTTAGCATGGTCCCAATTCCTATTGAGCCCTATGGGGGCTCGAATGGGAATGCGGATGGGTTCCCTGAATGGGGAAATACCGGCTCCTCCAAGGTTGGAATGGCCCGGTAATTCCCCATTCAGTGAACCCGGACCCGGTATGCGGTAAGGGGGTAGCCATGGTGCTAATAGCGCCATGGCTACCTCCAACCTCGTAATGACCCCCACCGTCTTTCTTTGTTTTAGTTATTTTCTGTGGACACTGTTCTGCCCTCATTGTGTGGGACCACGCAGGGAGAGGATGCAGGGGTGGGGTGGGGGAGGCTAGGATGGAATGTGTGTCAGGGGAACTCAAGGAGGGATGGGAGGGGGCAATGCAGGTAGGAAACTACAAGGAAGGGGGCAAACCCAGCAAGGGCAGAGGCGCAGGTCGCAGTGGTAGGTGGGACGCAGTCAGGGGAGAGGCACAGTCCGAAGGGCTAAGAAGCAAGCTAACTCCCCAACTTCTTACCTGGCGGCCGCAGGCAGGATAGTGAATCGCCTGCACTCACTGCACCGCACACCCCTTCATCGCCAAACACCTGCGTCATTCAACAATACAGCCTTGTGCTGTGAGGGCTTGGCCGCAGAAGGTCCAATGGTTGGATTTTATAGGCTCGGTAGCGTGGACGTAACAAACGTGTTGCCTGTCGTCAGGCAGTGTCTCCAGCGAACCTGCATTGTTCAACACCACAGCCTTGTTCTCTGAGGCCTTTAATAATCCAGGACATTCCCTATTAAAAGTGAAGCCTCACATTTGACTTCAATGTTAGGAGAATACATCGGCTCCTGATTTATTGCCCCCCCACCCCTCCGCAGGTAGGCATCATGGTGGCAGGAGGAAGCAGGTCCACTCTTTAAGTTGGAATTCCCCCGTTTTCATTTCACCCTCTTGCGTCAAATAACTGGCTGGTTGCAGCCTGTTTTACATCCAAATCCTGTTTTGCAGTGTCTTTGTCTGCCTTGCAGGCTAGTCATTTCTGTGTGGGAGTTTGTGTGTATGCTCTGTGGACAGGCATGTAGGGTGGACTGATAGTCCTGCTGTGGGCCCTGACGCACTCCCCCACAACTCCTCAGCACAGCTTTCAGGGCAGGGTACAGGCAGGGGACCCCTACCATCTCTCACAGGAGATGTAGACCAAGCCTCTTGGACCTGTGATTCTGATGGGTGTGCTTGGCACCTGTACCTGTCTTGAGCTGGCAGAAGGTACATCTCCATTGTACACTTTAAGTGACTGTAAAGTAAAGGCAGCAGATGACGAGTATTAATCAAACTGCCTGTAACTGGATAAAAAGTGACCTAGGTATGTTTGCTGTAGATGTTGCTTGTGTTTTTAATTGCGTAGACGTGTAGATTTTTATGCTTGTGCATGCCTGCCCACATTGCTGTTTGGATGGTGAGCGCAATTGGAGTATGTAGGCTCTGCTCCTAAACACAGTCTTTCTCTCTGCAGATGTCTGGGGGACAGGGAAAGGCTTGGAAGAAGAAGGAGGTTATCCTGTACGACATCCCCACAAAGCCGGGGCAAAAAAAAGGTATACTTTGGGGTGATGGGGCTTGTGTGCTGGGGTAACTGAATCAAGAGAGTGCGGGTTCTCCTTTCAGCGCAGTCATGACTGGGTCACAGAGGGTGAGTGGCTTCGTCAGAAAAGTTGGCTGCGTGAACTGCAGAATGACTGGGTCAGAGGAAAAGGGTTACTGGGACACAGGGCATGTCACCGGATCAGGAGAGCAAGGGTGCCAGGCTCAGGAGGGGAGGAGGAGGAGGAGGAGGATTGGTCAGAGGGGAGTGGTGACTGGGTCAGAGGAAAAGGGTTACTGGGACACAGGGCATGTCACCGGATCAGGAGAGCAAGGGTGCCAGGCTCAGGAGGGGAGGAGGAGGAGGATTGGTCAGAGGGGAGTGGTGACTGGGTCAGAGGAAAAGGGTTACTGGGACACAGGGCATGTCACCGGATCAGGAGAGCAAGGGTGCCAGGCTCAGGAGGGGAGGAGGAGGAGGATTGGTCGGAGGGGAGTGGTGACTGGGTCAGAGGAAAAAGGTTACTGGGACACAGGCATGTCACCGGATCAGGAGAGCAAGGGGGCCAGGCTCAGAAGGGGAGGAGGAGGATTGGTCAGAGGGGAGTGGTGACTGGGTCAGAGGAGAGAGATGACTAGTTCAGAGGGTTGGGGAGCACTAAGATAAAATTCCTATTTGGGGGTCCTGGGGCATCTTTTTATGGATCACTGGACAGGTTTTGGTGGCTACAGGTACATCTCCTGAAGCGCCTCAGACATTGCAACTCTGTTCCTTATACGTTAGGTTTATGGTTTTAGAGAGCAGGCTGGTGACAGCTTTCATTTTATTTTGGTTTTCGTTTTTTGTTTTCCATTGGGGCACCAATGTGTTTCTTTTGAATCCTCCTCGATGCCATTTTGTATTTTAGGGCTTCCTTTGTACTAGGGCACTACAAGGTAAGCTCAAAATGGCTGTTCTGACCATGTGGACACTTTGTGAACCCCCATAACAGCCTCCATAGTGGTTCTAACTGAGCGGGGGAGGCTCCTGACCAAATAGTATGGTTGATCATCTGGCCCCTACCCCCTATACCCACTCTAGGGTTTTGTGGTCTGACCCTTGGCCAGCCCCTTTTCTGCCCTGCCCCTTCTCTTTCTCTTTCTCTTTCTCGAAGCAGGACTGGGGTTCCTCCTGCTTTTCTGCATCTTCTCTTGGTAACTCGACCTTGCCACCAGGGGATCAACATCCCTGTCAGCCTGGGGCGGGAGGCCAACCAGGGTGGGGTGGAAGCCAGAACCAGTTCTACCTCAGAGGGGATGGGCTGAGGCAGTTGACAGCCCCAATTCCCCCTCCCCAATGCCAGTTTATGCATGGGCACTATCCACCTGTATCACTCCATGTCTCTTGACATCAAAGCTCGCCGATTTCTCAGTTTCTTCTGGACCCAAATCAACGCTGCTGCCATATGGGTAGACCAGCAGAGAGAGCACAACCTGTGTGACATACTATGCGCCACCCCCTATCTTTGTCGTGCGCAACAGCAAAGCTGCTGCAGTCACCCTAGACCACCAGGGACTTGCATTAGAACAACTGCCAAACTATTCCATACTTACCTTGGAGGAAGCTACACCAAGCTCCCCTAGCATGAACCTGGACACTGTACAGCAGGGGCCACCATTGCTACCTTATGGCGGCCTGCTCAGACAAAACGGGAAGGGCATAAACCACTATTTGAAACATCTGATGTTTTTAAAACCTCTCAGGTGTGGAAGACGGGGCCAGTTTGGCCATGGATAGTGATTCAATGGGAGAAGGAAGGGAAGGATAAGCTAGACAGCAGGAAGTTGTGGGTGATATCAAAGGAGGAGGAGGTGGGAGACCAATAGACAAAAAGGAAGGACGGTGGATTGCAGTGTGGGGGCGACTGAGAGGAAAAGTGAGGTATTGGTTGGTGAGTGAATGTGGTACTGTGAGTGTGCGTGCAAGCTTGGTGAGTGTAATTGTTCGGAGGGCTGTCGATAGTACGAAGAGCTTGTGTGGAGAAAGGGAGAGGGATTAGTAGTGTTGAGGAGGGAGTGGTAGTCTTGAGAAGGGAGTAGTAGTGTGGAGGAGGGAGTAATCACATCAAATGGTTGAGGCAAGCAGCATGAGCCATCGGAAGGACAGAGTAGGAAGAGTAGGAAGAAGAAGGCAAGAAGGTGGGTGGATTTGTGCACCGGAGAGTAGCGAGGGGAGTGTCAGTACTCACCCTATGGTGGAATAGGAGGTAAAGAAGGCAACCTGCAGTGTTGGGTAACCCTGACCGACCCTGGCCCAGGTCTCCTCACTTGAGGGAGTTCTTTTCAATGATGCAACCCTCTACTTAGTGAAAACATCCCAAGCAGAGGAGCAAATCAGTTGAAAGAGTTTGTAAGAACACCAATAACACCGCCAGTAATGCTGGGCTGCAAGCAACGAAGAAGATTAGAGCGAAGCCTCAAAAACCAGCAGTAATGTAACACTAAGGAACAAAAACGAACCTACTGATGCTGACGAAGAGGGCTGTCTGGTAATGGTTGTTCTAATGATACCCTCAGTATTCTAAGAGCTGATGAGAGAAAACTATATTATGCACAAACTCTTATAATATGGAAAGGAAAGGAGAAGTCATGTCCCAGTAATCTTACCCAATCAAAACATGAAAAGTACGCCAGTCGTAGGCAGGGTTCCAGTCAATCCAAAAGGTAAAAATGAGAGGAAGGGTTAATTAGTAGGGGACTAAATGCGGGCGGCACGAGAGTCGCTCTAGTGTCGGGATGGTGCACTCGTATAGGCAATTAGGTGTTGAAAGTTAGTGGACAGAACAAATTGGAAGTCCCAACTAGTCTCTTGGAGTTATTCACCGTAAGAAAAATGGTTTCTATGAGGGATAACAGGAAAGCAGCAAGACAGAAGAAGTCCTTAAGCAAGCAGAGGGTCTGTTCTACCGTATGAGCAGTTCCTGAGCAAAATCAGAAGGCAGCGGCAATCTGTGAAGCAGGCAACGGGTTTGTCAACGAGCGGACATGGTTGCGGCCAAAACACAAGGCAAAAGCAGTTCCGTAAGGCAGGCAGAAGATCTGTTACTTGCGCGGGCATGGTCACAGCAAATACACAAGCAAAGACAGTCCGTAAGGGTATGCAAGGTCAGGAGTTTTCAGAAAAAGTACAAACTGTAAGCACAACTAAGACTTTAATCAGAAGCGCCACCTAATGGATGAGGAAGCGTTTTATACAACTGTGAATGGTGCAGGCCGTAACGCAGGCGCCGCCAACAGTCACATGACCGCGCCGGGAGGTTTTCCTGACAACTTCAAACGCTGGAAAAAAGGAGATGCCGTGAGAGGGAAACAACGGGGCAAAAGCACCGTTCTGGAAAGATGCAGACGGTTGACATGGGTACTAGACCGGCGAGCAGGGCAAACCATGACCGTATCCTCCCACAAAGGCGGCGACACCCCTGGATGAAAGCGCTTCAACAAACGCGCAGCACCAATATAGCAGTGACCTCATATTTCTCAGAAACCTGCACCAGCACTGAGGCAGGATGAGAAGGCAACCGAGTGGCAGGCAAACACGACTTCAGAAGGGATACATGAAAAAGAGGTGCACCCGCCAACGAGAAGGAAGATCCAGTCGAACAGCCACTGGATTGATGAGACCGGTAATGGAAAAAGGCCCAGCGTAAATGGGAAGTAGTGATCTTTTGCCAGGTATCTTGAGGTTCTTGGAGGACAAGCAGACGAGTGTGCCGAACCTGGTATTCCGGGGCTGGTGATCGACGCAAATCTGAAAACCGCTTGGTGTGTTCCTGCACCTGCATGAGGTGTCTCCTGATATCTCTGTGTACAGACACGAGGTCCCGAACACAAGCTTGGGCAGTCGGATTGTCCAGTTGAACAGACGGGTCTAAGGGAAACAGCCTGGGGTGTTGGCCGTATAACGCATAAAAAGGAGAGACCTTGGTCGAAGAGTGAAATGAATTGTAGGCAAACTCAGCATCTGCAAGAGTGCCAACCAGGTGTTCTGATGCTGTATGCATAGACCACATAAGTATTGTTCTAGCGAGGCGTTCACGCTTTCTGTTTGTCCATCGGTCTGTGGGTGGTAGGCACTGGAGAATCTGCCTTCAATAAGGAACGAGGCGCACAGAGCTTTCCAGAAATGGGAGGTGAATTGAGATCCCCGATCAGTGAAAATGACAGATGATGGAGCAAAGAAGCGGAAGACATGTCTAAGGAAGAGTTCGGCCAAGGTAGGAGCTGAAGGAAGGCCAGAACATGGGACGAAAACTGCCATCTTGGTAAAATAGTCAACAACCACCCAGATGGTGTCAAAGACCTGCACTGAGGGCAGTTCCACTATAACATTAATTGAGATCATGTGCCATGGCTTGTGGCACTGGGAGAGGATGCAACAGACCCACAGGTTTGCCGGATGAAGTTTTGCACTGCACGGAGATAGCACAAGATGAGACATAGTCGACCAGGTCACGTAGCATCGAAGGCATCCAACACCATCTGCGCAGGAATTCAATAGACTTTTGTCTGCCTGGGTATGCAGCAAATGGAGAATCATGGGACCAGAGCAGAGTGCGAGATCGTGCCTCACCAGCGGGGATGTAGCTCCTGCCCTGTATATATGGAAGCCTGTTAACCTAGATGTGGTTCAATTCTTGAATTTCAGAAGGCCCAAGAGCAACCCAATCCTGGATCCGATTTTTGAGAGTTGGCTGTGGTATATAACTGCCGATAACTTGATTTGGGCGATCAAGAGGAGAAGCAGTCTTTTCCACTGGTAGGTTGGCATCCAGGCGGTAGAGGGTTTCTGCTTTGGCATGCAGTCTGGCCGGAAGGAAGGTGATCGTGAAATCGAAAAGCGAGAAGAACGAGTGCCAACGTGCTTGAAGGCCAGTAGATTACGATGATCCAAAAAGACTGACCGTGTGTTGAGCACCCAGTAAATGATATCTCCACTCGGTGAAGGCATGTTTCACCGCCAGGAGTTCTCGCTCAGTAACCGTGTAGGTTTGCTCATAGGGCGTGAGCTTACGGGAATAGAAAGCGACAGGGTGGATTTCCCCTGTTTCGGGACATGTTTGGGAAAGAATAGCCCCAACCGCCATACAGAAGCATCAGGCTCAACAAAGAAAGGGAGATCAGGGTTAGGATGTTGCAGCACCGGAGCGCTGGTAAAGGCCGCTTCAGACAGCGTTTTGTACAACAGTGAATGGCGCAAGCCGTACTGCGCGGCAGAGCCAACAGTCACATGACTGTGCCGGGAGATAGAGGAACCCAGTGTATCACAGGGAGGTGACTGAACCGCAAGCTTGAAACTTTTCCCTGATAACTTCCAATACTGGAAAAGAGATGCCGTGAGAGGGAAATGACAGGGCAAAAGCACCCTTCTGGAAAGATGCGGACGGTTGACACGAGTACTAGACAGGAGAATAACATACAGAGACAGGTAGAGGAATATCAGGGGGTAAGGGCAAGAAGACAGAGTCTGGAAGTGTGTCTGGAAGGCACATTCTCTAACCTCTTGTAGTTACGAACACCATTGATATTGTAGGACTAGGCTAGAAAGTCCTGAAAGGAGTTGAGAAAGAAAAAGCGGTGTGTCTTTAGGGGTCCCCTACAAGGCAGCTTACAGCTTAGAATGTAGGGGGGGTCAATATTCAGCATCTACTAACCCGGGAACTAGGGGCCCCTGGGTTGAGGAGGGAATTCTTTCTAGAGACATGAGCGTGAAGGACGACCCTAGCACCTTGCAAAGAAAATCAGTAAAAACCCTTGAAGCATCTCTGGGAGTTGGTGTGTTCTTTGAGCCATCTGTGACACCAATGAGGTGGCCGGTGCGCGCTGGCGCAAGGAAGCGCATTCCATGTGCGCCAAAGCACATATGATAAGTCATTTATAACGCGCCTGTACACAAGTGTTACACATAGCTAATTAAACATGCACCCTGTGGTCCAGCGTTTAAATCCAAGCTTTTCTGTTCCAAGGTGGATAGAATGAGTCCCGTTGTGTTGGATAAAGGATCTGCATGAAATGACCGAATGCAAAAATAGCAGTGTGTGTGGGCTTTACTGTCCTGCAGATGGTTGTCTGTCACAGAATGCTGTGCTTCCTGCTGCTCCCACAGCCATTTACCACCGCTCTGTTGCTCTCCTGAGCGGGGCACATTCAGCAGGACACTGTCACCTGCTTACTGACAGGCCCGCGGGTACTCCTGTCTTTGGCCCCCGGGGATCTTGGGATGTTCCTCCTGCACACCCTTCTCATATGCTTCACTTCCGGCCAGTATGCCCAGGCCGGAAGAAGAAAGTAAGCTTTGTCTGCATTCCAAATCAGCCCAAACAAGTAGACTCCCTTTCAGAGAAGTGGGAAATGAAAGCGCATCTCTAAAACAACCAAAATAGTCCCCGAAAGCAGAATTGACAAAACACAACACCCTAAACCTTCTCCCTTTGTGAATAGGGTATTTTCATTTACAGAGACTGATTAGAATTTGGCTAGGACCTCTGGATGTACCAGTTGTAATGGTCTCTTAATCCTTGTTAGATGCCCTTGCTGTGCTTCGGTCTTTAGCTCGGTCTTTGGGGCCAATAACACCCAGTACAGCCCTCGGGCAAGGTCTGTAAAGACTCCTTTTGAGCCCTGGGAAACTCGTAAAGTATTTTTATTGGACAGTCTGCATGCTATATGAAGCAGTAGAGTGAGCAGAAAGTTCAGAACGGTGCATGCTAAGACTACCAGCAGCTTGGACATGCCTCCAGCCGATTCCCTGAGAACACCCAGGTGGATTTAAGTATTAACCATTTCTACATAGTTATAAACACTACATACCAGCAGGGATAGAAATAAGGATTTGAGGAGCAGTAGTAAGCACAAGCTATCTGGGGGGAACTAGGAGTCAGTGCATATTAGTAAATGGCGTGCACACATCTAACCTCCTCTATTGATGGACACGATAACATTTAGTCCATTACATATGAGCCGTTCTGCTTTACCCATTCATGCCTGGCCCGAAGACTCGTAGAGACTCTTGGTAGCTGTTGGCATAAAGCATAGCAAGCCCTGCTAGGGTACAAGCAGGAGATCAATGCCCTCCAGATCCTGGCAGTTTGGAACCCTTTACCGTGTTTACCCGTTGTGTGCCCCGCCAGGTGTTGTGGATGACTTCACTATTAAGTATACCGGTTGGGGATCTTGTTATTACACCTAGAGAGCAACATCATGAATAACTATGCTATCTAATACCTTTTAGGTTGCTGGTTATTACCTGTAAGTGTCGAATGGGGACCATGCCTTCCTACTTACAAAAGCATATCGGGTGGGGTCATGATAGTTGGGGATAATGAATGACCTTTGGCAATGTATAGCCCCCACCAGCACCTTGAGCATAAATTTAGGGGTGGTCATATTCCCGCAATTATGACCCCACCCCCCTTCTAGGATCTATGGTCATTCTTCTTATGTTTCCTGTCTCTCACCTTCATCCGCAGACACCTCCGTGCCCCTGCCCGCCTCTTACAGCCCATGCTACGTCGAGGCCGCCTGGTACTCTTGGTGGGTGAAAGAGGGATTCTTCAAACCCGAGTATCAGGTAAGGGGCAGAGGTCAAGCCTTACTTCTGGGAAAGCCTTCTGGTGTTTTCCATGGAAAGCGGAATACGCGGAGCCCTCTGTTCTTAATGCAAGGTTGGGCTCCTTGATTCCACCCATCTATAAGGGTGACAGGCTTGGCATCCCTTCACCAATACTCTGACCCCTCCAATACTCTGACCCCTCCGGCACAAACAGTGACCGGCTCTGCATCCCTTCACCTGTAAAATGACCCATCCAGCCAATGGGTGACGGGCATCCCTTCTCCAATACACTGACTAATCCACATCCCTGTGCCGCCGCCCCCAAGCCACACCAGTCCTAGAGGTGAAAGGCTCTGTATACCGGTGCCGCTCACTAGAGCATATACAGTCCCTGAGGTGACAGGCTCTGGAGCCATTTGCGACGCACTTCAGCCCGCCCAGTCCCATAAGTGATATGCCCTATATCGCTGTGCCACTCACCCAATCCCACCCAGTCCTAGAAGTCACAAGCCCTAAATCACTGTGCCACTCCCCCAATCCCACCCAGTCCTATACGTGACATGCCCAATATCACAGTGCCACTCCCCCAATCCCACCCAGTCCTAGAAGTCACAAGCCCTAAATCACTGTGCCACTCCCCCAATCCCACCCAGTCCTATACGTGACATGCCCAATATCACAGTGCCACTCCCCCAATCCCACCCAGTCCTAGAAGTCACGAGCCCTAAATCACTGTGCCACTCCCCCAATCCCACCCAGTCCTATAAGTGACATGCCCAATATCACAGTGCCACTCCCCCAATCCCACCCAGTCCTAGAAGTCACACACCCTATATCACTGTGCCACTCCCCCAATCCCACCCAGTCCTAGAAGTCACACACCCTATATCACTGTGCCACTCCCCCAATCCCACCCAGTCCTAGAAGTCACATGCCCTATATCACTGTGCCACTCCCCCCAATCCCTCCCAATCCTAGAAGTCACACGCCCTATATCACTGTGCCACTCCCCCAATCCCACCCAGTCCTAGAAGTCACATGCCCTATATCACTGTGCCACTCCCCCCAATCCCTCCCAATCCTAGAAGTCACACGCCCTATATCACTGTGCCACTCCCCCAATCCCACCCAGTCCTAGAAGCAGTTTAGGTCTTGTTTTTTTCTCGTCCCTAAGAAGTATTGTATGCTCCTCATTAAGGTTTTTAATGCTCCTGCTTCTCCAGAATCCCTGGTGGTAACCTGTGTACTGAATGTTATGGTTCCATGATGTCATGTTAATACCCCTCCCTGTGGATTACCCTTACAGGACCGGCTGCCCCACGCGAAAGAGCATACCTTTTCACTCTGCATACCACCTCCAAACGTCACAGGCTCGCTCCACCTGGGACATGCCCTTACCGTGTCTGTAGAGGATGCACTTGTGCGCTGGTGAGTATCCTGCATGATTGACTCCCCTAAACCCACCCATGTAGTCCCCACTGCCATCCTGGGTATAGCCCCCACTCACAGGCTATACCCTCTCCACAAGCCATGCAGAGACTTTGCTGAATGAAAGATATACTCTGCCCCCAGGCTGTGCAGAATGAAAGATCTACCATTGCCCCAGGCTGTGCAGGGTGGAAGGTATACTCTAACCCAGACCGTGCAGAGTGAAAGATATATCCTACCCCCAGGCTGTTCACAATGAAAGGTATACTCTACCCCAGACTGTGCAAGGTGAAAGGTATACTCTACCCCAGACTGTGCAAGGTGAAAGATATACTCTACCCCCAGGTTGTGCAGGGTGAAAGGTATAGCCGAAGGCAGAACAGAAAGGCACCTGGAGGTCAGTGGTGCTCGCCGATGCGGATGCAGGACCCGCTCTCATCCACATCCCGGATAAGCCCTGATTGGCCAGGTAAACCCGCCGTACCTACTTGTACTGCCGGTGCTTCTCTGTTAGAATTATCTAATGGTACACGCACTCAATGCCCTCGTCATCTGCTAAGCATCTGCCCCACTCTGTTTTTACCTGCTCTCTCACCTCCACGGGACTCATAATCGTTCCCTAACCATCACCGCAATCACTGGTAAGCCTGCAGACACTCCCGCCAAGCCCAATCACTGAAAACCAAGCCGCCCACTGACAAAGCTGATCCCCGCAATACCCAATCCATTATCCCACACAAACCCGTCACCCGGACAGGACACACCCACAGCAGGAACAGCCACACGTCCCCATCTCACTCCTCCAGAGACAACAAATGCCATATCATATCATATCATATAACCCCCACGCGATCAGCCTACCCCTTGCGGGCCTCGCGACATTAAGGATTCCTTCCAAATTAGGCCATATCGTACTAGCCCCATCGAGGGGATGACCCCGCTGACCGCAACCATACTTGCGTGTGCTAGCTTCTCTGCCCTCCACCGCCGCACAACAACAATGAGCACCCGCCAGCAGCCCACGCGATTGACTGAACACCACTTAGGGCCATCCTCACGCCATCCCTTACACAGCCCAACTGGCACAATTCAAAACCTTGTATCCACGGTAACAATTTGCCCCATCAGGCCCTAGTGCATAACACACACATTTATGCTGCCTCATAGCCGCCCCTACGGCAGAGGAACCATAGATTACACTCTAGAACCGTCCCAATCACCCCTTCACACTGTCCTGCGCAGACATGGATAAGAAACAAACACCTGGGCGAACATACCCGCGGCAGCGCTCCAGACAATCTTGATCCTGCCACGCAGCACCCCAAAATCTTTAAGACTACCTACAAGTCCCTAACTAACATCAGTCAGCATCCATCCAACACCCTGACCAACCTCTACTCTAATCCTATTGATAAAAGCAGCCACACCCCCAATCCACCCCAGAAACTCACCCTCAGACCAGTGCAATCACAGGATCTTAACCCAGTCAAGAACAAGCCCCACTGATTTTATACAACCACCCTGACCCATCCAAAACATACCACCCTTTTACAAACTGCCCTCATCAATGCCAGATCCCTACCAGCGCATTCCACTGACATCCAAATTGGAGTTCGACTTCCTAGCCATCATCGAAATCTGGCTCCATGAAGCCTCTGGTCCTGCCCTATCTCTAGTGCTACCAGAAGGATATACTATCATGAGATGTGACAGAGTAAACACACGGGGAGCGGAGTAGCGATCATCTACAAAGAAAGTCTCCTCATCAGATCCACCTTCACAGCCTCTTAAGGTAGCTATGAATGCCTCACTGCTAAACTGGTTGTAGCACCCTCAGGCACCATTACCATACATGTAATCTACCGCCAACCCACTTCCCCTGCCACCTTTGAAGACGACCTCCGTCATCTGCTAGGGGAGAATCTCAAACCTACATCTCGAATAATACTCCTAGGTGGCCTAAACCCGGGCCTCCACGACGCTACAGATAACAGTCTCCAGTATTGCAAACACCCTCACAGACCTTGGATTCCAACACCGAGTCTCAGCACCTACTCACTCTAAAGGAAGAACCCTTGACTGGATAGCAGACCTCAACAATACGATAACCCCCCCCCCCCCTGCCAACAAACCCGTCCCCTGGTCGGACCACTACCGCCTCTCTTTTACACTCCCCGTAACAAAACCCAGTCATTCATCTGCCCCTCACTCTCCACCACCTTCTTGTGCCCGCAGCACCAAGAAGTTCACCAAATACTCATCAGCCCCTTTCCTACTACCACTGTCAAGGGAAAATATCACCTCTGTTGACCCTCAACAACTAGCAGATCTTCATTCGAGCACACTCACGAAAGGTATTGACACCATTGCGCCTATCATCCCAAGAAAGCCCAAACCTAAAGACCACACCAACTCCTAGTTCACAGAGCCCCTACTAGCTCTACGCTCCAAGAAAAGGAAAGCAGAAGGTCTTTGGAAGAAAAACCCTCAGAACTATCAAAACTTTAATTCCTTAATCTTGCAAAAGAATATAAACTAGCAATCATCAAGGCCAAAGCAGATACCTACAGCATTAGAATAGCCAGAGCAAACTCTAACTCGCAAGAGCTATTTAAAATACTAAGAGAGTTTGAATCTCCCACGACACCACCCTCCACTATTCTCAAATACGAAGCCTGGTGTGCCAACATCCAAGACGCTATCAGAAATAAAATGGGTCTTTTACAGGAAAGAATCGCACTAAAACGTAGTCAATCCAATCCCAGTTACCCACCGTCCCCCGATAAATCATTTGTCACCCTACCCTTTCTCTTCAGAACTATCTCAGAAACTACCAACATCATTAAAACCTTAAACCCTCCAGATGTTTAGGCAACATTTGTCCAGCCACCGCCATCAAAGACTGCACCCCTGACCTTGTCCCCTTCATCACCAATGTTATTAATGCCTCCTTTACCACCAACACTGTTCCTCCAGCCTTAAAGAACCCTGGGTCCTCCCTTTATTAAAAAAACCTTTGCTAGACCCTGAATTGCCCAACAACTATCGCCCAATCACCACCGTTCCATTTTTACTTAAAATCTTAGATAGGGTAGCATACGATCAGATTCAAAGTTACTTCGAAATCTAACCTCGAAATCTAACCTCATTTTGGGAATACGCCAATCAGGATTTAGAGCCAGCCATGCCACTAACTACGCGGACAATGCTCAAGTCCACCTTCTGCTGACGGGCGCCTATGACGACAACGACTCCCTCATGCTTAACAAAGTCTGTGCCACCATCCAAGCATGGATGGCTGCCAACTATTTATGCCTCAATGATGACAAGTCCTAGATACTACTGGTTGGCTCACCGACAGTGCTAATGAACCTCAGCACACACTTTTCAGCTTTCAAGATAGACAGAATACAAATCCCAGTCTCTAAGTCGATAAAAGCCCTGGGCATATATTTAGACGCGTCGCTCTCCCTCAACAGACAAGTAAGCTCCATCGCAACCTCGTCAGCCTACACTGCCAAGCTGATCAATTCCTGACCACAGAGAGCTGCCTAACCATTACCAGAGCAATAACGGACGCTAGATTAGACTATTGCAACACCCTCTTCGCAGGAACCTTCAAACGGAACCTAAATAAGCTTCAAATAATACAGAACAATGCCCTAAGAGCAGCACTCAACATCTCCAAGAGAGAACATATCACAGCTGCAAGAAAACAAGCTCACGGGCTACAAATCAGACAAAGAATTATATTCAAAACCCTGACAATCACTCACAAATGCTTGAGCAAAACAGCCCCTCAGTACCTGTCACACAATTACTGAGAGCACAACCGAACAGGCCTACCAGATCCCTCCAGGCCTGTAAATTATTCACGCCTAGAGTGTAAAGGGCTAAAGGGGGAGGAGTAAGCTTCCCATCAGTCGCAGCCCAACGATGGAATGCCATGCCAACGGACCTCAGAACATGGGAATCTTACTGGGCAGTCCGCAAAGCCCTGAAAACCTGCCTCTTTGCCTAACCACCGTAAGACGTTTGCCTACCCCCTCTTGTCACTTTGAGTATCCTCCCTGAAGCTCTGTAAAAATATAACTGGTTTACAACAGCGTTCTGATGCCTAAGGGCTTAGACGCTTTACAAATGGAATTCTTTTAAATAAATAAATACATACTCTACCCCAGGCTATGCAGTGCAGGGTGAAAGGTATGCTCTACACCAGGCTGTGCAGGGTGAATGGAATACTCTACCCCCAACTGTGCAGGGTGAAAGATATACTCTACCCCAAGCTGTGCAGGGTGAAAGATATACCATCCCACAAGGAGTCCAGAGTGAAAGATATACCCTCCCCAAATCTGTGCAGGGTGAACGATAGTCTACCCCGAGGCAGTGCAGGATGAAGGATATACTCTACCCCCATGCTGTGCAGGATGAAGGATATACTCTACCCCCGGCTGAGCAGGGTGAAATATATCCCCTCCCTGCAGGCTGTGCAGCATTAAATGTTGAGAGCTCAGGAATGAAAGCCAGACAAACAGTTGTCATGTTTTGGGTTAAAGACGTTTATTAGCTTAAATGGGTTTGGAAAAGGCCTCTCTGACCCTGCTCTACGAGGAACATCCCTACCTATAACCAAAAACTAAGGATCTGTCTGTGTCGAGTGTCGGAAATCAAAACCGTCCTTGTGTCCAAATGTTGTATCCTGACTCTCGCTCTATAAACAAAATAATAAAGGGAAATGTCTTTAATCTGAATGTTTGCAAAAAGTGTTCATAAATGAAACTAGAATTGCTCTAGCATAAGTTCTCCAAGGTAACAGAACCTTGGTTCCAGAGGGTGGTCCACTTCCCCTGGATTCTTCAAGGGTGTATGAATGTCTCCTGGTCTAACGGTTCTTTGTGCCTTTTCTTGGCCCACAATAATCCTGTTAGGTAGAAGCCTTGTAATTCCTTCTTTTACCAAGTTCCTTCTTTGTTCAACAAACAATTTCCTTTCTTGGGACTTTTCTGTAGTTTTGCTGTTGGCTGGAATACTCCCCTGCCAGGCTTCATATGCACTATGAAAAACCAGAAGGTGTTTGACTGCCCAGACCCCAGGGATCCTTTGCTCAGGTTGCCAGGGCACAGCCATCGCCTTTGGATCCAGACCCTGGGGATGGAAAAGTGCTGGAGGATCACCTGGGTGAGGGGTCCTCGGGGAGTGGGACCGAGACACATGATGGCGAGACACGATATCTCACTTTTTGCAGTTACCCACAATCGCACAACACCTCTACCGTTTTGGGACATTTTCAAACACACAACATCTTCCCCTCCCCATTTCCACATAATACTGGGAAGAAGAGAAAACTGGGAATAGTAAAGATAACCTGTATAAAACATCTTGCTGGCAGCTGGTGGCTCTGGAATCAATGGAGGACTTGCCTCCATTGATCTGGCCCATCACGTATCCACGCTCGTTCTTGAGCGGTCTAGTTGTCATACATCATTGCCGCTGCCGGGAGGTTCTTAATCCCTACTCTCCTGGTGGTCGGCGTGTTGCAACCCGAGTTGCCTTCCTCTTTGCTGTGGGTCTGACGCTTGTGTTTCGTCTCTTCGTTTACACCGGAACGCTTTCCTCCTTGCTTTCACCCCCTCTTCTCTGGCGGTCAGGCCATGCCCTCATGGCACGGCTCTCCTTTTGTCGGCCGCAGTACCTGGGTGTTTTCCCCCTTTGCTGCTCTCTCTCTGTGGGCTGCCTTCCTCGCCCGAGTCCTCTCTGGTTTCGCTTTTCTCTTTCTCTGTTCCCCTTCTCCCTCTGGCTTCGCTCTCTCCCTTGTGGCTCTGTGTACTTTCGTATACCTTGCACACTAGGCCCCAGGCCTTCTGACTTTGTGTATTAAGGTGCCTTGACAACCAGCATTACCTTTTTTTTGTGTGGGTCGTCTCCCGGTTCTCTCTCCCTGCTTTCATAGAGGACTCATCACTTCTCTGGTCGTCCTCCCAAGTCTCTGCCCTCTTCCCCAGTCCTGAGCCTGCCTTCCCGTCTGGATCTCACTCTCTACAAGGGACCGTACCTGGATACCAACAAGTCTATGCTTGTCTACTATGCTCCCAGACTACAGGTGTTTGTTATGCCGATTGTGGCTTTTCCCCTTTTTTGGTTACCTCGGGAGAGGGGCCACAGGCCTGCTAACTGGACAAGCAGCCACTGTGTCTTCCTCTCTGGGAAGGCCCTACCTGCATAAAAAAAGACTACAGATCCAGAAGATTAAAGAAGAAGGCTCACCTCGATACCAGCGGTTCAGCTGAGGAGGAAAGGTGATCACTGATTCCGGGGAGGATTCCAGGGACATTGCCACTTACGACACAGAGGAAAGACTATCACCAACTACCCTCATGTTGTCCTGCTAATGAGATCAGGCAGGGTCAAGCACTTAATTGTAATCGTACACACCTGACCCCTATTACCTCTCCCGACATGGTTAAAAGAAGGAGCATGAGAGCACACAATGAGCAAGGCGGCACAAGTGCAGGACCCATTCCCTTACGGCAGAGTCGACCCTGGATGCAGAGCTGGACGGACAGGCATAGCGAGGGAGGTCGTGGCCATATCCGCAGCATAACGAAGGTCGCATAGCGGAGTTAAAGTAAACAGAGAGACTCTCCTTGCCAGTGCTCAAGGATGAGCAACTCCTCTTTCAGGTCAACGACCAGATTGGAAAGAGTCAGATATAGTTGATGCATCAGCCTTGCCTTTAACTTCAAAAAGAATCCCGAAGAAAAGGATCTGCAACTGGTCAGTGAAGATGGTTTGCGTAAAAGGATGAAAGATACAATAACGCTTTGAAAGTTTGCGCGTGTGGCAAGAGAAGCAGAGACATTGTAACAATTGCCAATAAAGAAATACATAGTAGTGGAGTGGTCCGGCAACATGGTGTTGTCTTCTCTAAAGTCTCATTAAATCGTAAAAGACTTGTGAAATACAGGAAGGTGAAAGGAACGTTTTGTTTGATAAATTATGAGTACCAAGAGGCCTTACATACTGAGGTGAGTGTGAAAGCCTCGTACAATGGAAAGTCTTTGACAACAAAGGATATAATTGGTGTGGTCCCGATTGAGGGATGCCGAGAAAGCAAGGAGAAGGGAGCCCTGCTTTCATTGTGTTTGAGCCCGGCTGAGGGAAGCGTGGTGAACTTTACTGCACAAGGTTTGAGCCCGTCTGAGGGGAACGAAAGGAGATGTGAAACAAAGATGGTTTAAGTCTGATTGAGGGGAACTGTTGAGAGTGAGATATACGTAATGAAGATAAGGTGGAAACTGGGATCTGAGCCCATATGAGGGTGATACACGGTCCGAGCCCCAAAGAAGGAGACCAAGTTGGGAACATTGTGGAAAAGAGGATCCGAGCCCGAAGGAGAGGGATCTGTGGTCCGAGCCCAAAGGAGGGAGAGTTTTGAACTTGTGAATGTGAAACCCTGACAAAGGAAAGGAACTTTTGTTTTTGTTTTGTTACATCAGACCCTCTGCAATAAGAGACTGTCATTGCAAGAGAGACTTTGGCGGAAGGCCCCGATGCCTCTGGGTTGAACTGTTACCTTGTTGCCAAGAAACCAGAGTGTGTGCGAAGGCTGCACATGCAGCTTTGACCTGTGTTGAAAATGTTGGGAAGGGAAGCTAACTGCTCAACTATCCTGACATATAATTTCTTGAACACTTTTCTTTTGCATACATTGTTATCCCACACCATTTTGTATTTAGAAGGAAGGATTGCTGTTCTTTGCTTATAGATAATGGTTACTGTTGCTATACTGTTTTGTAATTGATATATCTTTTTGTTTACTTGCTTGTTCTTACTTTGTTATGGATTGTATCAACTTGAACATTAAACAAAAATGTATTGAACAAAATAAAAGTAAGGATTGGCAATAGGTTCATTAGTATAGGCCCTTATATTTTGACAGACTCCACTAGGACTGCGTTATTTATTTGATGGTTGTAGCTTTCTTCCATCTTTAGATCTAGATGGGCGTTCTACCAACCCACTGAAGTTCCATAAAGATACTTAAACTGTGTGATCACTTGTGTCTGTCTTCACTGTTTGATACCATGCACTCCTTAAAGCATTTTCAACTGCCTGGTATACTCTCCTGCCAGGATGTCTCACTCAACAAACGCTGTCCTTTCTTGAGACTTTTTTGTAGTTTTGCAGTTGCCTGGTATAGTCCCCTGCCAGGACTTCTTATGGACTTGTCACCGCCTGGGTTACTCGCCTGCCAGGACTTCTTACTTCCAACAGTTTTTCTTTACATTCAAAATTGCATATGCCTTTCTTGATTCGGCATATTGAATGGTTTCAATGTTTGCTTTAAGTTTTCCCCATATTTGTATTCAATGTATATATGTATTGTTGGGGTTCGTGTTTGCACTCTGCCCTTCTGACTCAATAAAAATCATCTTATTGCTCCTGTCTCTGCAGCTTTATAATGTTCAAACTGTATTGGGCGTGGTCGCTGAATCGCCCCAGGGTCCCCACTCTGCTTGGGCTGACTCACTGGCTCGGTGTAGCGCCTTCGGTCCCGTTCACGCTTATGCAGCATAGTTTTGGCACCTGCTTTCCACTCTGCACTGTTCTGACATCTCTCTGGCATCGCTCGCGGCTCTGCTCCTGCACACCTTCTATTCTTTTGGTCTCGGTGAGGGTAACCCTGCTTCCTCCAGCTGCCGAATGCCCAGGACACTTCTCGTGGTTCCTGGAGCTCCTGTGGTACGCTCTGCTTGCACAACGTTCTGCTCCCTCTCAGCTGGCGAGTCCTTCTGCTCCGCTACACTGATTCGTATCTCCAGCTTCCGCACGCCTCAGAGGGAGATGCAACATCTTCTCCTGAACAGCTTCGCTCTGCACGCCACTCTTCGGGTCCCCAGTTCAAACTGGGAGGAAGTTGCTCTTTTCTCTGGCTTTCAATGTTTTTAAACTTCCAGGTTTCAATTGGGTCAATCCAAACACCAGAGCGCGTAGCTTGGTTCTTGGAAATCTGTATTACTTGCTCCCTCTTCCTCATGCCAGTATTCTCGTGCTTATGGCAATTCTAGTCAGTGTTTGCTTTCCTGTCTTTCTTTTCCATACCTATAGACAGAAAAGATGGTATTACTGAGGAGGTCTGGTTTTATAATTTCAGTAGCTTTAAAGTCACAAAGGTTTAGACAGTCACGAGGGTCCATGTTCATGTTACCAATTCATTTTTATTATGTGATATTGGGAGGCTGGTATTGGATCCTTTTGGGGATAATCAATACCGCTTTCTGCCTCTTGACACCTGTTCTAGTTTTGCATACATTGTTCCTATGTCACGACGGCGAATATTGGAGGTGGAATAGGCAAAGGATTTGAGGGAGAATATTACAATAGGCCATTAGGGTCTAAGGGAAGGGAAGACACATCCCCAAAAGGAACAGGGGGGTATGTTTCTCCCTCCAGCGATGCTGTGTATTCTGCCCAAGGATAACCTCCTCCCATGTGATCCTCCCTCATATATAGCCACGCCCAGGGTTGGGATCAGAAAGCCTCTGCCTCACCCTGGCCACAGGAGGGCAGGTGACCTCAGAGAAAGGAGTGATGCCATTGTTGGATTTATCACAATATATGCCCTCCACAGACACTGCACAGAGTGTAAAATAACACCTCTTCACAACCTGTGCATGGGAAAAGATATACCCCACAGACACTGCACAGAGTGTAAAATAACACCTCTTCACAACCTGTGCATGGGAAAAGATATACCCTCCCCAGACGCTGCACCGAGTGTAAAATAACTCCTCTTCACAACCTGTGCATGGGAAAAGATATACCCCACAGACACTGCACAGAGTGTAAAATAACACCTCTTCACAACCTGTGCATGGGAAAAGATATACCCTCCCCAGACGCTGCACCGAGTGTAAAATAACTCCTCTTCACAACCTGTGCATGGGAAAAGATATACCCTCGCCAGACACTGCACAGAGTGTAAAATAACACCTCTTCACAACCTGTGCATGGGAAAAATATACACTCCCCAGACACTGCACCGAGTGTAAAATAACACCTCTTCACAACCTGTGCATGGGAAAAGATATACCCTCCCCAGACGCTGCACCGAGTGTAAAATAACACCTCTTCACAACCTGTGCATGGGGAAAAGACATACCCTCCCCAGACGCTGCACAGAGTGTAAAATAACACCTCTTCACAACCTGTGCATGGGAAAAGATATACCCTCCCCAGACACTGCACAGTGTGTAAAATAACACCTCCTCACAACCTGTGCATGGGAAAAGATATACCCTCCTCAGACACTGCACAGAGTGTAAAATAACACCTCCTCACAACCTGTGCATGGGAAAATATATACCCTCCCCAGACACTGCCCTGAGTGTAAAATAACACCTCCTCACAACCTGTGCATGGGAAAAGATATACCCTCCCCAGACGCTGCACCGAGTGTAAAATAACACCTCTTCACAACCTGTGCATGGGAAAAGATATACCCTCCGAGACACTGCACAGAGTGTAAAATAACACCTCCTCACAACCTGTGCATGGGAAAAGATATACCCTCCCCAGACACTGCACAGAGTGTAAAATAACACCTCTTCACAACCTGTGCATGGGAAAAGATATACCCTCGCCAGACACTGCACAGAGTGTAAAATAACACCTCTTCACAACCTGTGCATGGGAAAAATATACACTCCCCAGACACTGCACCGAGTGTAAAATAACACCTCTTCACAACCTGTGCATGGGAAAAGATATACCCTCCCCAGACGCTGCACCGAGTGTAAAATAACACCTCTTCACAACCTGTGCATGGGGAAAAGACATACCCTCCCCAGACGCTGCACAGAGTGTAAAATAACACCTCTTCACAACCTGTGCATGGGAAAAGATATACCCTCCCCAGACACTGCACAGTGTGTAAAATAACACCTCCTCACAACCTGTGCATGGGAAAAGATATACCCTCCCCAGACACTGCACAGAGTGTAAAATAACACCTCCTCACAACCTGTGCATGGGAAAATATATACCCTCCCCAGACACTGCCCTGAGTGTAAAATAACACCTCCTCACAACCTGTGCATGGGAAAAGATATACCCTCCCCAGACGCTGCACCGAGTGTAAAATAACACCTCTTCACAACCTGTGCATGGGAAAAGATATACCCTCCGAGACACTGCACAGAGTGTAAAATAACACCTCCTCACAACCTGTGCATGGGAAAAGATATACCCTCCCCAGACACTGCACAGAGTGTAAAATAACACCTCTTCACAACCTGTGCATGGGAAAAGATATACCCTCCCAGACACTGCACAGAGTGTAAAATAACACCTCTTCACAACCTGTGCATGGGAAAAGAGGGAAAAGATATACCCTCCTCAGAAGCTGTGCATGGTGTAATATGTACTTTCACGACAGGCTGAGCCGACAGAAATATTACCCCCCCTGACCCTGAAGACTGTGCAGGGTAACATACACACCGTCCTCATAGGCTGTGCTGGGTGAAAGATCTACTCTACCCATGTTGTGCAGGGTGAACTGTGTACTCTACGCTAGACTGTGCAGAGTGCAAAATGTACTCTACCCCAGGCTGTGCAGAATGAAAGATCTACCATCCCTCAAGCAGTGCAAAGTGAAAGATATACCCGCCCCGCAGACTATGCAGCATTAAATATATGTCGACCCCCCCGCCCCTCCCAGAGACTGCACAGAGTGTAAAATAACACCTCCTCATAACCTGTGCATGGGAAAAGATATACCCTCCTTAGAAGCTGAGCACAGTGAAATATGTACTCTAACGACAGACTGAGCTAAGAGAAATATTCCCCCCCTCTGGCTGTGCAGGGTAACATACATACCCCCCTCATAGGCTGTGCAAGGTAACATGCATACTCTCCTTATAGGCTGTGCAGGGTGAAAGATACATATTATCAATGAAGTGTTGTCCCCACACGCTGCACAGTGTGAGGAGTGTATGCCTTCCTCACAGGCTGAAGGACAAGCGGACCTGACGGGCTGCAAGCAAGGAATGTTTTTTCCTGATTGTGTCTTCTCACCCTGCATGTGAGGCTCTTTCACATGTTGGGTTATGTTACAATGCTTTTCAATGTGTTGGAATAAATACTTGGGCTAAATGATTGAGTCGTTTGGACATTTTTATGTGTACCCTTAATCCTCCTTTGAGTACCCTCTGTCTGGCACTCCTGGCTGAGAGCTTACTAAGGTGCCACCCCCGTCTATGTGTCTGGTGAATATTGTCTGCTCTGCACCATGAGGAGTATCTTTCTAATATTCTACAACATTTGTGTTTTTTATAATAGTTTTTATGGGGTTGTTGGGCAGAATTTTGACATACAAAAGTTTGGGCAGAATTTTGACACAAAATTGTACCAAGAGTGTCGCAATTAAATATCAGCTGAGCCTGGCAATCCTGTAAGTAAAGTATAATATGTTAACATGTCTTTTTATTGTGCTCTTGTGTCCACGTTTGTTCTGCAACTATTGTTAATAAAGCTTGTGACTTCATGTGAAGTGTGGGTGGCAATATGGCCGCCACAAACACATTGTAATTTGTTTAAAATTGATGGAAGATGTGGGGGAAACGCCAAAGTCCTCATTTCTGGGCTCTGGTTGGGCTTTGGGCAGGCCTGTCTTTTCTCCACCTCCCTTTCATCACATTGGTACTCCGGCTCTGAGGGAGGCCTCGCCCCTGGCCACTCAGGATGATCTGGGAACCTAACATGGCCCTGGAAAAGTGGCCCCATATTACAAATAGCGAGCAAACGTAGCGAGCACGGCCAACCCCTAAATAAGTCTTGGAGATTCTCCTCCCGAGGAAATTTGGAAACATTGGTCCAACCGGTGAATTTTAAAGCTCATTTGGCCCTGTCTAGCGGTTGCCATGTAATTAAACATGCTTTAAATGGACAAGGGGACTGAGAAGAGATGGAACAAAGGCAGTGGAGTGACTTTGAGAGGGGGGTAAGAGGAGCAAAAAACAGGAAACCCACACAAGAGTGCCAGGGTGCAGAGGCCCACCAGGAAATCTCCAGAGTTCCCGTAAGGCCAGTCCACTACTGCCACTCAGGGTGGTCTGGTGCAGACCTGGCTTCCACCGCACACGAATAGACCCATCCCCCGGGCTTCCAGCAGGTGTGTGACCACCATCTTGTTTTGCAGGAGGCGAATGCAGGGCTGGAAGGTGCTGTGGGTTCCAGGCTCTGATCACGCAGGGATCGCTACTCAGGTGAGTATGAGGAATGGATCGAGGTGAGCAGAGGTAAGGCTGAAGAATGGATAACTGGGTGTAATGACCAAGAATGGCGGGACAGAATGTGAGTGAGTCAGTCAGTCAGTCAGTCAGTCAGCGAGTGAGTTTGTGTAGGAACCCCTCAGTGAGTCATTGAGTGAGTATACTTTTTTGATGTATTGGATCTGTTAATCTTCAGATTTTATATTGTAAAATATTTGTTATGAAAACTATCTGTAACAAATAGCCTAATTGCTTATTGTAAAACCCTTACCATAAATTATTTTGATTAAATAGACATTGTAGAGGTTACATTATATTGAATGTTTGGATAAACCTTTTGTAAAACAATGTTTAAAGCCTATATTCGATTGGTTAGCCATCCCATACCTTTAACACATCTCTTAATTGTGATTGATTCACTGTCATAGAAGAGGCCCACCCTTCCCTAATCATGATTGGTTGTGCTCTTCTGAGTTCGTGATTGGTTAACCCTTCCCTGAGTGTGTGATTGGTTAACCCTTCACTGAGTGTGATCTGTGCGTATCTTCTGGCTTCTTTGGAAGTTTTCACCCTTCTGAGGCCTTTTTTCCCCTCCCCCATTCAGGCGGTTGTGGAGCGCCACCTCTGGAAGGAGCGAGGGGTCTTGCGTCACTCCCTTTCCCGGGAAGAGTTTCTCCATGAAGTCTGGAAGTGGAAAGAGCGGTGAGTAGCAGAGGCTTGCATCCTAGAGTCCGAGCGCCATGCGTATACTTTACCAGGGGTAAATATTTCAACTTGCCAGCCATAAAATGTTACTGGTCCCCTCAATTCAACACCTACATATAGCACACCATTTCTTACTCGCCAATTGCTTGTGCCGAGTGCACATTTTGAGGACTGCTTCTACTGTATGAGCCATTTTCACTCTCCCTGTTCCAACGACATGCACGGCCAAGGGAACCGAAGGGGTGAGCACGTGGCACTCCAGAGTATTCCTAGGTGTATATGTTGGTGCCAAGAGGGCTAGCAGTCTTTATATCGTTTAAAAAGTAACCAATGTTACATTTATTTTTTGTTTTTTTCTGGGGAAGTGAGCCACCTGCTCCTACCACACCCCATCCATCTGTTTATTATTAAAGTTTTATAACATTTCCAGAAAAAAACAGTGCAAAAAGAAAACGTGACAATCAAAAAACCAGAGAATCAAAGGGACAAGCCGTACATGAACTCATTTCCTATGCGGTAACTTCCTTTATCCCATACGGTCACTGGCGCACCTCGCTTCAATTCAAACCCTCTAGCGTAGCCTACATCCTTCCACCATCCTGTGTATCAGGCCGGCCATCAAGGGTACCCGACATGTCCCTGGAACGATATCGTTGGAGAAACAGTGCCCACTCTATTTCCCTCGAGTGCCCTGAACCATGTACCAAAGCCGTGATATTTTCCATATCGGTCATATGTGGGAGAGGGACCCAATTGTCCTGGCAATTTTCCAAGCCAAAACCAACATTGGGTCAATTTCTCTACTTGTTCCCTCCAGCTTCCTGACCCATCCCTGCACTTCCTTCCAATAGCTTAGGGTCTTTCCACAAGACCACCTCATGTGCCAGTAACTGTCAAAACTAAAGGAGAACACTCTAACATAGGATATCTGGCCCTCACACTGAAACATCAAATTCATAAAGAAATATATGGCAGTTTATAATCCCATCAACCATGATAATCACAGTCTCTCTTGGTAACCTGGGCGACCTCCCCTTACCCAGGTTTCAAGGTAACTTCAGCTCATTGTTCAACAAAAATATACCAGTAAATACATGTGTATAATACAGTCTCAGTTCAGTTTTTGACTCCTTCAATGTCAAAGCAAAGTTCTGTTAACCAAAGTTCAAACAGAAAAGCTTCTCTTCTTGGTAAAATCAAGACTTTCCACTTCCTCCAAATAGCATGGATGTTCTAACCAGCCACAGTGCTTGGCCACAACTTCCACATGTCCATGAAGAAATACCTTAGTTCTTTGTTAGGTTGCAGTACAAGTTCTGCAAATGTTAATAAAACACATTTCGGTACTAAGTGAATAAATCGATTTTGTAAAATCGATTTAACAAAACAAAAATTACCGATTTACAAAGACCACTCTGAGACCTCTCATAGCGGTCTTTCTAAATCGAACTGTCAGCCCCAGCGACGCACACGGGTGCACGCAGTGGCCGATGGGCATGGCGGGACCCAGAGTCGTCGTCACAGGTGTCAGAGGCGAGTGTGAGAATGACTATGTGTGTATGTGTGTGTATGTAAAAGGAATGTTTATGAAGGGGGAGTTTGAGGGGCAAGGGAAAAATGTAACTCATTGCGTTTTTGTGTATGAATGTGGTGGGGGATTGAGTGAGTATGCTTGGGGTGAGAGGAGACAGTAGGAGGGCGGGAGCAAGGAGGAAATGGCGGTTTGGGGTGTGAACCCCCCGATTTCATGTTCTTTTAGCTTTTTGAGGGCCATTTTTTAATTGTGGCCTTCAAAAAGCAGAAATTACACATAGAACCCACAGTTCTTGGTTATGTGAGGAGCCAGAGGGCGCCCTCACTTCTTTTCCTCCTGTATCCCCCTCTTGGGTGGCCAAGGAAAGGCCATCGCTCTTGGATCCTGATCCTGGGGGTGAATGTGCACGGGAGGATCTCCTGGGTGGAGGAGACTTGGGGAGAGTACATCCTTAGGTGAGACATGGTATCCCCCATTGTCTTTCCATAGCAAACCCTCTTTCCTTCATGCCTTTGTAGGCTACAGCCAGCCCGTTCCCTGTTCTTCCCTTCAAACATTCCCCACGAAAACACCCGTTGACATTGGGGCGAGGAAGAGACCATCTAGAGAGACGCATCCTCATTTTATTAAAACACGCACATATCAACCCCAGCTGTGTACTGAGAAGATGAGGAGGAAGAGGAGGAGGAGGAGGAGGAGGAGGAGGACCGTTTCAGTAGTGAGTGGTCTAGTCTTTTCTGGATTCATTATGGTGGTGGGACCTTTAAAAGCCGACATCGTTTTGAAAATGGGGGCATCTGTAGAAGCAGGGCTACAGACTGCTGCTTGCAGTCTCAGACCTTCCCGGATGAGCGGGGTGGCAAGCTGAGCACTCGAGACCCGTTTGAGGATGCAGAGTTTATGCAGCGGGACGCGAAGCTGAAAGGTCCTGGAAGCTGGTGGCAGACGGCACAAGGGTGTGAGGAACTCATGGTGGCAACATGTTAGACAGACATAAGTTCCAGGGTGTTTATTGAACAATGAATGCTGTATGGAGGTTGGGAAAAAAGCCTAATCTAAACCTAAATCTAAGATGGGAACAAGCGTCAACCGTCAAATGAAAAATAAGGCAGTTCTAGTGGCAATGTGTCAAAATAAGAAGGACCTAAACTAAGAAACCTATTGCCAAACCTTACATGTAATACAAAAAGGGGTGTGGGATAGTTTTCAAGCAAAGAAAGACGTTTTCTCAAATATTATGTCAGGATGCGATAGCCTGTGTCTCCCTTCCCCCATGTTTTGAGTACAGGGTAAGATGGGAGCTTGGCGCACAGTATAGTCTTGGGCTTGAACCCATAGACCTGGATCCTTTAAGACAAGGCAGTAATACTTGCAGATGAATGGGGATGCAGAATTTACACATCAATAATCAAACTTAGCACTGTTTTATTTGCAATTATCTAAAAATTATCTAAAAGAGGGAGTTTCAACGGACATCGCACAGTACGATCTCGATGAATTTAATAAAGAACACACTTTTATAGTCCAAATTCGTCGTCATTGTCGTCGCACTACATGGTAAATTACAAAAACCTACTTGGGGATGTGATAGGCTTACAGGGAACATCTAGGTATACGTTCCATACTGACGGGGGTTGTGATTGGGTCTCTAACATCAGGTGGACAACTAAGCCCATCTCTAGTGCAAGTCCTCTTCATCGTCACAAAATACACAACGCTTCATTGTTTACACAAACTATAGGGCTCTCTGTTACATGGCCCTCTATAATTGGTTGGCATGCTTCTAGAATATTCCACATGCTAGCAGCACGCATACTGTTACCCCAGGTGCTTGGGTGGGGTTTTGGGGGAGGGCGGCGTGGTCATGCCTCCCCACCCAATTAGCCCAACATCTATCATCACTCTTGCGGTCTGTCATTCAATGAAGGCTTTGAATTTGGCCTTGCAGAAGCTCTCTGTGCCTGAGAATAAAAGGGAGTGTGGCATGGTTTTATCTTCTGGTTTCAAGTTAGCTCGACCCAAAGTCTATTTCAATGCACCATGTGACTGGAGACCACGTTGTCGAGCTCTTTGCTGCATATAATACTATTAAATGATTAACTCTTGACGCCTTCAGTGTTTTTCCTTTCCACCTCAAACAGAGGTTTGTTTCTTTCTCACGTTCATGTAGTTTCTTGACAGTCAACCAGGCTCATGGTGGCCTTGACTTTTGGTGCTGGGCCAGCCAGCCTTCCTTGAATTCTCCTTCGCCATTAGCTATTTTCCAACTGTGCCACACTGAAACCCTTTCCATTCACGGGGTTCAAGCTTTGCAAAGTGTATTGTGGAACATCCAGGTTCTATACATTCCTATGTATATACATTGGCACATCGCCGCAATCTATTCACTACATAGCCAGCCTCAGGATTACTTCGCCTACTTGCGTTACAGCATCGGTACAAGTGTACAATGACTTGGCATTTTCTTCAGCGTTTCTTTGCATGAGCATCTTCATTTCTATCCAGAAATGTTGCTTTATTTCGACACCTCCTCTTCAGATTTTATAGAATATCTGTTCTTTCTTCGTTTGTCTTTTTTGGGTGCGTCGCGTCAGTGCTGATTTTCATGACTTCACCAGTCCTCTTTCTCATCCTTTTTCACACTTCTTCCAGGATTCTGTCCAGAAGGCCATTACTTCTTCGTGAATGCATATGGGGTTTTCTCTGTGGATACCTTGTCTCAAGAATTCTTTGCGGTACAGGCATCCTCACTGGTATTGCACGTGTCACAATTTCCGACTCCCAACATATATGCAACATGGGGGCGGAGCCTCTGGTAGCGGTACTTGGCTTCTCCTCTACAGGCTTCTCCAGCACGAGACGACAGTTCCAGTGGCAGTCTCTGGACCGTTGATGGCCAAGTCTTGTTTCCTTTGAAAGTCTCTTGCCTTCGGGTCCAGTCGTGTTCAATAACAGAAAAATTCCTTTAACCAAATGAAAGTTCGTTAGGGTGATAATAATTCACCCCCTGGATTCCCCTCTTCTGGGCGCCGACCCTCCTCATTTGTAATCCACAGTTTAGATAGGATGATGGTTTCACCCCTGGGTCCCCCTCTTCTGGGCGCTGACCCTTCATGTATCAAATTCCTTAATTTATATGTCAGTTCTTTTCTTACTTGAAGTTTGGATGATAGCTTCACCCCTGGATCTCCCTGTGTCGGGCTTGGACTCCTCTTGACTATCAGTACTCGGGTGATGGCTTCAACCCGGGATCTCCCTCTGCCGGACACGGACACCCCCCTTGACTGTCAGTAATTGGGCGATAGCTTCTTCTCTGGAATCACTTCTTTGGGTTCACTCTTGCCATTTCTTAACTTTTGTTTTCACTTTTCTCAATCTTGGGGTGACAACTTTTCACCCTTGGATCCCCCTCTACTGGGCTCCGACCCCTCTCGATTCTTAGCCTTCCTTCACTGGGTTTACTGTGGCTCTCGATCAGGGTGATAGTGGCTCACCCCTGGGTCCCCCTTTTCTGGGCGCCAACCCCTCTTTACTTTCAATGTTCTCTTTTTACCCAATTCAATGTTTTTGGGATTCACTTCCCTTCTTTTCACACTGCTTGTAGATCAGTCTTTCTTTTGTACAGGGATTTTGCTGGACCCTCTGTTTCGCCACTTTGACCTATTTCGCTGGCCATCCTACGGCGTTCTGGTAATTGTAGTTTTGCCCAGATCGAGATCGGCTAGAGTCTCTTAAGTTAGCACCCATGTGGTACCAGTTTCCACCCCTTAGCTGGTCTCCCCTTCACACTTTCTACAGTTCTTTCATAGTTTTCTTTTAAAAATCTTTTTTATTTTAAAGAGTATTGATTTTAATAACACTAACAACCAAACAATAAACAGCCATAGTTGCAACAATTGCATGATATGTCCATTACCTCCCTGTTACTCCCCTCCATCCCCACATCCGGGCTTACTCTACCTCACCATTATCTATCGCATCGTCTAAGGGTGTTCCCCCTTCTGCGCCTGTCGAGGAGTCATCTTCTCCTGGGCCGGTCTGGGCCGACTCTGTGTGGCCACCAAATGTCTCCAAGCCATCAATGTCTCCCCTAAATCATCCCCCCTCTGCTAACTGCTTCGCTCCAGACCGCTGTCTCCGCATACCCCCATTTCTGAAGGTCATGCCACCACACTTCCACCCTTGGTCTATTGTTGGCTTTCCAGCCCATGGCAATTCTGCGCTTGGCCAATATGTAGACCACGTCCTTAAGTTTACTCACATGTTTCATCTTGCGTGGCCAGGGAATTCCCCCCCTCCCCCCACCATGCATGCCCACAAAGATTCCACTTCCAGTTTAATCCCTTTCTCATTCAAGCGGTGGGCCACCCCCCCCAGAATCTCCTTATTTCAGGGCACGCCCAGAACATGTGTATCATTCCGTATTAACTTCCCCAAGTTTAGGACATGTTTGTATCCCTGCATTCTTGAACCGTGCAATTTTCTGAGGGGTCATGTACGCCCTATGGGTAATATATAACTGGATTTGCTGCAATCTCGCATTCCTAAACACTTTTTTTGTGATGCCTCTGGACTCTCACCCATAACCTGTCATTCATAGATTCCCGAGCTTCCTCTTCCCAATCTCATCTCAACTGGAGCACCTCTTTACCCACCCAGGACATGAGCAGTTCATAAATTCGGGAGACTTTGTGGCCTCCATCTGACACATCATAGATTGTTTCTATGGCCATGTCGGGCTGACCTTCCAGCACTATTTCTTCCCATGTGTCTTTTACCATCCCCACCAACCTGATATACGTGATATATTGTCCCCGGTGCAGACCGGTGTGCTCTACTAGCGTGTCGAATTGCACCGCCTTCCCATCCTGCCATATGTCCCCTAATGTTGCAATGCCATTTGGTTCCCAGTGTCTCCGGATTATTTTCCTCAATTGCTCATCTACCCCAGTCAGTGCTACTAACGGTATCTGGGGGAAACACAGGGTTGGGTTCTCCATAGCCTGGCAGGCTCTATGCCATATTTTCCATCCCAGTGCTAACATTCTCATGCACCCCGTTTGTTGTGATTTTGGCAACCATATCCATTCTTTCAGGAAGAACGGGGCACATTCTGCCTTCAGTAATCTAGACTCTGGTGTTGAGTCATCTGATAACCACCAGGCCACATATTGTAATTGACTGGCTAGGAAATAAATCTCAAAGTTTGGCAATTTGATGCCTCCACTATCCTATGTGTTTTGCAGTTTCCATAGTGCTGTCCTATTCCTAGTGCTGTGCCATATGAATCCCCTGCACAAGCTTTGGAGCTTGACAAAGAATCGCTTGGGTATCATGTGTGGTATGTACCCGAAGAAGTGCAACAATCTAGGCAGCACCACCATCTATAGCAACGCCACTCTCCCCATCAGGGTCAGGGGGAGCTTGGCCCAAAACTTCATACTGCGTTCGATGTTAGTCACCGACTTCTCTGTGTTACGTTTGTATTCGACCTTGGTCGTATGGTATACATCAGTCCCCAGGTATCTAAATGTTTCTGTCTCCCATTGAATTTGGAGTATTGGCAGCTCCTCTCGTGGTATCCCTTTATATCTAGCCAGGGGACATATACATGACTTCTTGGGATTCACAGTTATCCCAGAAAATGCTGCGTACCGCTCCATCACTTCCAATATGTATTGTAGGTTCTCCTTGGGGTATCTCAGATACAACAGCATATCATCAGCATACATTGATATCAAATGTAGCCCTCCCTTCGTACTGAACCCCACTTCCCCGTAATGTTGCCTTAAGGATATCGCCAGGGGCTCCAGTGCTAGAATAAACAACATCGGGGACCACGGACATCCCTGTCTGGTGCCCCTACTAAGTTGCCACCGACCTGAGATGATCGCTCCCGTCTTAATTAGAGCCAGTGGCGCGCTATATAGCAGGTGTACCCATCTCAAGTATACTGGTCCTATCCCATATCCTTTTAAGGCCGCTATCAACCAAGGCCAACATCTAATGATATTATTGCAACCTCTTGTGAGTCTTTCTCTGTTTGTTCAATGACATGATGGAGCCTCCTGAGGTTGTCAGATAGGTTTCTACACGGGACCTACCCGGTCTGATCGGGATGTACGAGTCTGTTAATAACCGGTCTCAGCCTATTCGCCAACACTGCAGTTAGTATCTTGCTGTCTTGGTTAAGCATGGATAGCGGTCTGCATGACCCTCAATCCATGCTTGGCTTGTTAGGCTTAAGGAGCAGGAGGATAATCGTCTCCCTCAGAGATTCCGGTAATACCCCTTTCTCCAATGCTTCATTTAGCATTGCTAGCAGCGGGAGGAGCAGTTCAACCTTGTATGTTTTATAAGACTCACTAGGGAGTCTGTCAGCACCCGGAGCCTTATTGGTAGGTAAGATCTCGATCACCGCCTCCAGATCTTCTAAGGTAATTAGAACCTCTAGGTTCTCCCTTTCTGATGTCTCCAGTTTGGGAAGGCCAATGTCTTCCAACTTGTCTATTATGTCCGTCTCTGTCTCTCCACCAGTACCTTCATACAACCGCTGGTGAAACTCTACAAAGCCATTGTCACTTCCCTTTGAGTATCGAGTGTTTGCCCATTTTTACCCCATATTGCTCTAATTGTTTGTCTGAGCGTCTCACATTTGTATAACCAGGCCAGCAGCCTGCCTGGTTTATCCCCACCTGCATGCCGTCTTCCTACATGTTTTTTATAGTTCAAGTTGCACAATCTCCCCCAGCATTCCTCGCAATCTTGTAGCAATCGTGTTATAGTCCCAGTCTCCTCAGGGGAGTGCCCTCCCTTGCGCATAATTTCCTCTAGTTTCTTTCTCTGCTTCATGTAGCTCTCTAGTAACCTCGCCCTGCAGCCCTTTGGATTTAGATATCGCTGCTCCCCTCACTTCCACCTTAAAGGCCTCCCATAATGTGCCAGCCGACTCCACGATCCCGGTATTCTGTTCAAAGTATTCTACGATCTCTTTTTTTCAGGTCGTCTCTAAACACTGTATCTTTCAAGGCCTCCACCCTAAGTCTCCATGTCGGGGTCCGTTCTCTGGGTGGCAAGTACTGCCACTCTGTTATCAGTGGCGAGTGGTCCGAAAGGACTCTCGCTTTGTATTCCGAGCGCTCTAGCTCTCCTGTCAGCTCCGATGTGGCAAACATAAAGTCTAACGAAGGGTTTATTTTTTTCTCCTGCTAAGAGTGAGACCCTTTTTTCCCACTCTTAGACAGATTGCTAGTGTGTGTTTTAGGCTATCTTGCGTGCTTATGGCCTATGGGGTTTTTCTCCTCACCCTCATAGGAATCATATTTTTTACATGTGTGGTACACAGCACCCTCCGTGCCGTACCACAGGGGTGTCATAGCGACCCCCAAACATAGACTCCATACCCTGGCACTGACTACTGTCTCCCAAGGCATGTACTAGTCAATAGGTATGAACAAAACCAGTACAACCCATCTTACTATGGAAGTACTGGGAAGGGTTAATAGTTTTCCCTAGTGTTCATTTTCGAGGGGGTACCGTACAGTCCCTCTCTCAAAAGTTTCTGGCTGGTGGCAGTGGTTACTACCGTAAATATTCGACCGCGAATATTTCCCTATGGGATTTTCCCATTGTTCGAGGTTACCACTATTACTGACAGCCTCTAACACACCGTCAGTTTAGTTTTATATTAACTTTACTCCGGTAGGTTTTTATTGCCAGAACTGTCTTTCTCTATAATCCTAACCCAGGTCAGGGATCCTTTGTTCGTCCTTTTGGCGGGCTTCTGCACAGAAGCCCTCCTCTAGGCGCCACTGAGTCTGGGGTAGACAGGATGTGTGGGAGTGGGAATAGGCACCCTGCTCAGGATTGCCTACGCAACCCAAGTCGCACTCTGCCCTGATAGGCTGGGGTGTTCTCCCGCCAGGAGAGCCACCCCACTGTGTGAGTGACAGCTAGGCTGTATGAATGGGGGTCTTGCTGCATAAAAGCAGGGTCCTGAGGACTGGCGGACAAGACGTCGCCACTGGAGCTAAGAAACCGAAGAGGAGATAAGCTGAAGACATCTGCAACGACTGAACCACCGGTGAAGTTCTGCTGCAGATCCTCACCACTTTTCTCCAACGACTTGAGAAGATCTTCCTCTGCAAGAATCTTCTTCCCTTGAGCTGGTGGGGACAACCAGTTCACCAATCGCCTTCCAGGGCCTGCTTGGTCGAATCGACAGTGCCAAGCACTCGGAGACCGGATAGCCAGGCACCCGTCCACCAGGACCGCGGTTTAAAGTAGCGTACCTTTATTTCTTTTGGCAGCACCGCTTCTGGTTTCATCCCTGGGTAGTGCAGTAACTCGAACCTTCCTCCTCAATAAGAGTCTCTCTTCCTCTGCTGGATCTCCTGAACTGCAGGAACTGCCAGGAACAACCGCCACCGCAGGAGCCTCTTCCACTTTTAAAGTACATTGTTCTCCCGTTTTGTTGGGTATCGCTGAAGGTGTTTTAAATCCTTTACCTACCTACCTACTGGGTTGGCCGCCCCTATCATCTAACTTTGTGTTTCACCTTCTTCAACCGCCTTTTCAAATCGTTAAATACTTCACTGCAGCGACTAGAACATTTTGCACCTGTGCACTTTGCCTTGTATCATTGACACGAAATCTGTTACAACTGCCTTCTATAGATTGCTTCTCACCTAGAAATGTGTTGGTGCACCTAACTCTTATAACCACCTTTTTCTTCCCTCTTTTTAAACTTGTTGAGTGCCATTTCTGCTTGGTTTTCACTGTGCCGTTTTGCTCAGTTTTCACTCTTGCTCAAACTTGTCTACAATTTAAATAGGGAATTGTGTATACTTTTCAAGACTGTTTTAACTTATTTTAAGAATAGTGATTTGTGTGTGAACATCAGAGTGTGTAAAATAAATATATATATTCTTTTTGATACAAAGCTTTGGTCAGTGTTTCCTTGTTCCATAGTACTGTAGTCCTATTGTGTAAACCCTCCTATGTATGGACTGATCTTGCTGTATAGGGTCCTGATGTAACCTACTGTGTCGTGATTCGAGGTATATGTGTTGATGATACTCAACTCTCTATTTTCCACCAGGCCCTTTTATCAGTACCATCCTCCCATCTGGCTCTGTGTTAGACTGTAACAGTTTAAAGGGGACATGCAGTGCTATCCATGTAATAACTCCCCTGGTGTACGCCGAGTATGTCGCTGCTGTGGTGGTGCCTCTCCATTTCCTTCCCACTATTTCCTGCTTCTCCTTCGTTAGGTGAGTTTCCTGTAGTAGAGCAATATCAATCCTTTGCCGTTTCAAGTAGATCATGACCTTATTCCTCTTCATATAACTATCAAGCCCCCTGACATTCCAGGTAGCGATCTTCAAGTCTCCTATCTTAACCATATCCAGTCCCGCCTCTTTCCTCCCTTGTCATTCGCTTCATGCGCAGTGGTATATAGGTGTAAGCTCGCTCTCTGACTGTTGATACCACATCAAACCCCCCAACTCCCTTCCTGCCCCCAACCCAACCCTTCCCAAACTGCCCAACATCCCCACCTCGCTTCCCCTTCGTCCACTTCCTGTTATCCAGAGGCTTGTGATAATAGGCTTCCGTCCCTGTTTCCCGACCCCCTTCCCGCACCCAACGCCAACTTTCTTGAACACCCTTTCAAACTCCCCAACTCCCTTCCCTCCCCAACCCCAACTGATGCCAAGCTCCATCCCTGGATCTCAAGCTAGCCCACATCTAGCCCTTTCTTGGCCTCTGCCAGTACTCGGAACACAGCAAGGGGATATCACCCTACTGCTGATTCAACTATTCTAACGACTGGGGGTGAGATCGCGTTTCCCATTTATCTCCCAAATTATTGCTACAGTATGCTGCGCATGCCTGACTCATGTCCGACGTTGCCCATGTGCATATTCAAGTCCGAAAGGTCCACATGATGAGTGTACATAATGATCAATATTTACTTCCCAGCTTACATGCCCTGTGTACCCCCTCAGATTTTAATACTTCCCGCTACTATGTCAATATCGGGGTTGCTACATTAACATCTGCCCAAGCAATCAGTAGTGAGACGCAGGTTCACTTATCCTGTCCACCCTGATCCAGGCCATCTGCATCCATCGGGCAGCCTTGAACGCCTAGCCAGCTCGCCGTCTCTTCGGGTGTCTCGAAAAAGAATGCCTTGCCCTTGTGTAGGACCTTGAGGTTCGCGGGATACAAAAGCATGTATTTAAAGCCAGATGCTCTCAGCCGTCTTTTCACAGCCACATAGTTGAAACTTTCCATCTGCACCAGGATGGTGTAATCTGGGTACGCAGTGACAGTTGCTGTTGCTCTATTTATCGTTCCACCCTTGCGAAAATATTCCAGGATCTTTTCCCTGTCTCTATAGTTCAGTATTTTTGCAATGATTGCTCAGGGAGGAGCTCCTGGCTGGGGCTTCCTAGTCTGGGCCCTGTGCGCTCTTTTGACCGTAAACCCTTGGGTGAGCACGCCTGCATCTATTTCTTGGATCAGCATGTTCTCCACATCATTTGTCTGGTCTGAGCCCGCTTCCCCCTCGGGTAGCCCCACCACTCGAACGTTGTTGTGACTTGCTCGCCCTTCCGCCTGGTTTTCCAGGAGACGCACCTGTTGTTGCAATATATGAACCTCCTGGGCATTGGTCGTGCTGATGTCTGTGTTGGTTTTTACTGCACTTTCTAAGCTGCTCGTGCGCTCCGTCAGTGCTCTCACATCCTGTCGTAAGAGGTTGACGTCCACCCCAACCACATCGATTTTGAGTTCCAGTGCTGTCTTTAGTTCCGCCATGGCTGCATCGATCTTGCTCCCCCATGAGGATTTCAGCACCGTTATAGCATCTAGGATAAGATGGTCGTTTCGCGACGAGGCTGTCGTCCCCTGCATATCATCCTTTGCCTGTGTGAACATGTTCAGGGATTGTGGTGCTTTGGTGAAGATGTCCATCGTGGGCTGTTTCCCTTTAGCTTTACCGCTTTTGAGTGCCATTTCTCTCATCATCTCCTGGCCTGGACTGCCTGCTTCTTCACAAAGTTATGTGGTCCCAATGCAGCCCTAGTTCCTGTCCATTGGTCGCCGTCTCTCCCAGGGAGGCGTCCTGGATAGGCTCCTGCTTCTGCCTTTTGTCCCGGGGGAGGGGGGTGGGGCAGTATCTTCTGGGCCTGGTCTATTTTATGTGCCCTGCAAGGGCTTCGTTTATGGCAGTCCACGCTGGTATTGCAACAGGCCGCCTTACCTTGCCGGCGCCTCTCTATAGAGTAGCCTATGCCTCTATCCCTGTGGGTTTATTCTGCTCCGCACTCTGTGCTCACAGGCATGGCACCGTCATCCTCTCGCCAACTGCCTGAGGCCCTAGGGTTGTGCAATCATATATGTTCTCCTTTCCTTCAATGGACAACCCCCTCATGAATTGATTGCCCACGTCACCTGTTCTTGTGCCTGCTGTCTTATACCGTTCTTTCTTGTTGGGGGTTTCTCAGTCACTCCTCAGTCCTTTTCCCCTGTCCTTTGTTCTATCGCTGGTTGGGCACCATCTAGGAGTTTGCTGTGTGTTTTTCGCCGTGCGTCTGTTGATTTATTGCTTTGATGCCGATATGAACTTGGTTGGCTGTGTTGTCTTCCTCACTCTCCTCATTGCTATGTGAGCCCCAGCTCCACTTGTCAGCTCTTGCTTGCGCCCCTGTTCGCCTCTTCCTTCTTCTACAGGCTGCGCATTCTGATTTTCCCTTGTGTATGGCACAATGTATCCTTGGCTGTTCCGTCTGGTCTGTTATTTTGAGCTGCCCCACTGTTGCAAGCTGCAGTCCTTGTACTTGCATATAATTCACTTCATCTGTCTCCTAGTGTGTCCCACACTGCAGTCTCCCTCACGGGAGCCCCTCCACACTCTCTGCTCACAGGCTGGGTCCTGCCTCTCTGCACCGATCCCCCCCGGGCCCTAGAGTTGCATAATCTTGTGTATTCTTCTTCATTCCACTTGGCTTCCCCTTCATACGTTGATTGCTCTCTCTGGCTGTTTTCATACCCGATGTGGCCTCTTGCGTCCATTCATTGTTCCCGTTCGTTTCATACCGGGCTACACGTTCACTCTCCAGTCCGTCCCACGACCCTTTGTTATCGTTGGCCCGGCACCATCTTTGTTTTGCCGTACGTCCTTTGTAGGGCTGCTATTTAAGTATCTGTCCAGTGCCGTTATGGGCTTATTTGGCTGTATTGTCTTTTTTTAATCATACCACTGCTTATTGAGCCCCGGCTTTCCTTTGCTGCTCCTGCCCGTGCCCTTGCACTCCTCCTCGTTCTTCCGCGGGCTGCGTATCCCTATGTGCCTTTGTGTATCTTGCTCGGCACAATGTATCTTCGTCTACTCCGTTCGGCCAGTTTATCCGAGCTGCCATAATGTTGTGAGCTGCAATCTTTGCGTTATGGGTGTTCGCGGTGTCTGGTTCTCGTAGCTGCAGTCTCCCTCACCGGGGCCCGGCCGCAGCTCTGTACATCATTTAACTCTTTTTGTCAGCGCCATCTTCACTTCTCGGATGTGTTGCCCGCTCGTCCTTAATTGTATAATGCTATCTTTAGGAAGCATACGTTCCCAACGATCTTCGATCCTCACGTGCACCGGATATTCCTGCGTCCGTGACTCCAGGACAGCTTATCAGCAGCTTCTTATTTATCCTATTTATGCAAGGATCAATGCCGGATCACGGGAGCTCACGGGATCTGCAACCTAGTCCATGGCCCTGTAGCCACGCCCCCAGTTCTTTCATAGTTCATCAATTTTGTTGTACCGTTGACATCTGCTGTAGGACACTTGTGCTATTGTTTGCGGTCTTAGGCTCTCTTGCACAAAGGTTCAGCGGTCTGGGACAAAAAGGGCAAGGTCACTTCTCTCCTCACCACCCTCTCGATTCCTGCCGTCTTTCTACTTCTCTTGAACTGCGCTTGACTAGCCGTCTTGTTGTGCTGTCTGCCGTGCTCGCCTTGCTCATACTGCGCTTTCTTGCTCCACCTTTTATCCCTGTGGGGAAAAGGAAGGGTCGTCAGGTGTGTGTGTGTGTTTTTGATTTAGGTCAATTGCCTGACTTTGCCTGACCCTTAGGCTGGGACGTGTCAGGTAAACAGGTTGAACATTAGTCCGGTTTTGATCACCGTTCATAAAAGTTTGTTTGTTGTCTTTGGTGTGTAAAGGTGTTTGTGTCGGAAATGGGGAAGGGGGGTAGGAGTGTCAGAGTATCATACGGGACTGGACAGGGAAGGTTTGTGAAATGGATGAGAATGACTGGGACGGAGAACAGAACAAAGGGGATTGTGGGAATGGTAGTGTTCTGTAATGGAATAGGACAAAATGACTGAGGGCAAAAAGTTCGACCCCCCCCCCCCAAAAGTCCAACCCCCATTTTATACCCAGATATATACGTGGGGGGTAAAGTTAATAAAAATGTATAGGTGTAAGGTGGGGGGTCTCCTCCCACATATATATTTGCAGAAACATGAAAAAGAAAAAAAAAAGATAGTCAGACTTTTGGTTGTCAGAATTTAGCATTCAGTCATTTCATGTAGATCCTTCTGTCATAGTGGATTGGGTGTTCGGAAAATGACAATCAGAGGGATTTAATTGGTAGGGTTTGTGGGGATCGTGAAATGACCAAGCAGGGTTGTGCTAACGGTAGTACTTTGTCTGATCAGGTTGGGAGTGCAGAAAATAATAATCAGAGGGACGGGAAGAAGGATGCAGAGTATTCGAATGGAGACCGGTGAAATGAGGATTCTGGGAATTATGCTTTTTGGGTGTAACCAGACTTGGGACCTTAGAGGATTCATTGCGTACTGAGGGGTTGTAGGATCTGGGCTGGAGAGATCTAATGGGAGGAAGGGAGGCAGATGCAATACAACCCATGAAAGCCTCAGATATCTCGCCCTTCTTTCCTTTTCTGGCATTATATAGCCTCTCCCTTTGGGCATCCTCCTGAGCATAACCCTGGGCTCCCCTACCCATGTCATCTTTCCCTGCTCAATATGTACTGACATTTTTTCCAGAGAAGACTCTATTGTGGTGTTGCGTATCAACATTTTTATTTATTAACCTTGTTCCAAAATGTACAAAAAATTAATCAATCATGTATTAATTCACACTCTAATTTACATTCAGGTTGCAGGAAAAACATAATTTAAAACATTGCAGATAACCAGACACATTACTGCAATGAACAGTTCAATCATTCATCAACATACATTCTCATACATACAGAAAATACATCCACCGAAATGTAGTGTAAAAGACATTCAATTGATGACATATACAAGGTTAAAAAAAGAATGTCATAATATATCAGAAATTTAGGAACATGTCATCAGATAATGGAATTGATCTAGATAATGATTGTTACAATTCATAACGTCACATCTCCAACAATCTTCGGTTTCCGAGCCGTTTCGACGTGATGGAATTATTTAATCCACGTCTTCATCAGGGAATCTAACAGGTGTACCAAATTTAAGCCACTGGTGTCATGGGCACTAGAAAGTGTTCCTGCAGTGAAGTGCCTGCAAAACATAAGTCTCACTAGTGGGAAGCAATCATTTTATGTTCCCACTTGGATGTGCCGCAATTAGGTTTTTCATCAATACGCAGCATCAGATGGCTGGAAAAGTCTAGGGTGAAACTTGTAGAAAAAAGTGCATATACCGATTTGGCTGCACTTAAACGAGGTTGTGTAGAGCCTATACAACCTCCCGGGAAGTAGACATCCTTCGGTTCGGCAGCAACACCTCTGTCTCAGGCTGCCTTCAGGTATAAGATAAGAGAGGGCCAGTCCTTTCTGGACCACCTGTATAAGGGATTCTCTGGGTTTGCTGGGGAGAATACCATCAGGTTTCTCACAAGGGAGACCAGTGTGACCAAGCGAAGCGGTCGCAAGAATCCCAAGCTGCAGGAGGAGCATCGCTGGGTGAACGGAGCCACGGAGAGCCGTTGGGAGAAAGAGTGAGGTAACACACAGGAAGGAGAGAACCCATGGTGCCAGAGGACCTTGCAGAGAAGCCGAAAGATCTGACCAGTGAGTGTACCAAGAAGGGGGAACACTGGGCTGGCAGGCAAATGTGTAAAGCAGGCAATGAACATTGATTTGAATTCCGAACATAGTGAAAGTAAATATAACTACTTTTGAAAGCACTCTTGAAGATTGAGCGCAGTGAAAGAAAGTTTGTGAATCTGCCTGATGCAAAGAACTGCACTATATGAGAAAACAAGCATTGGCAACAGCCAAGAGTGTTCAAGGAACTGTATATCGCAAGGAAACACTCAATGGCTAGAGGGCTTAACAAATGCACACACAGACATTTGCTTTTCCCTTTCTGACCCAGACTATCCTTAGTTTTCTTTAGGTAGGGAAATCCCACTTTAGCATAGGGCAAGTTAGGCCTTACTCCATCCTGCATTTTGAGTTAATAAAACTTTGTGCCTCAAACCTGAACCTGTTGTCTGTGTCTGCTTCATGGTGCCTTCACAGTGAACACTAGGCAGGTCTTCCTTTAAAAGACTAGGAGTCACAGTAGGTATTTTTGTCAGGATGACTTCACAGCACATCCCCCTTCTGCTTCAGAAACCTTCAACTCTAAGCAACATCTACAAGAGTTCATCATGAGGGTCTACTCGTCTGCCTCATAGTATTCCCACTTCAATTGTGCTTCTGAAGTCTCAAATCTACTGACAACCAAATACACCACCACAGCTTCAGTTTTGTCCCTCTGTCTAATGTTAGCCAGAATAATTACCCAGAAGCTTTGTTGCCACTCTCTTGGCATCAGGTAGTGTTTGGACATTCCTGTCTTGGGCAATGCTGATCTATTTGGCTCACAGTAATATTTAGACCGTTCTTTGGCTCTGGGAAAGGCTGCATTTCAGTCTTAATTGGGGGAATTCCTTGTTTACTCTTGGCTTGGGCAATGCTTGCTCTCTCCAACTTTGAAAACAATGTTTAAACGCTTGCCTTCTCTTGTTAGAATTGTTGACTGCTTTAATAAAGATTCAGAGGACACTCTTCCTCCTAGAATCTTTATTAGGCACACGCAACCACTTCTTTGTGTGCTTTTACATCTTTTAAGTTCAACAATTGATTTTCACTGCATTTTCTGTTTATGCGAGTGAAAGATAAAGCATGCGAGTTCTACAATTCAAGTCCTCTATTGTTAAAGGTTCAACAATCCACTTCACATCAATTTTACTTGTACGCAAGTGATTATTTGGCTGGATGCTGTTGCCGGCAGTGTTCGTGCCAGGAATTGGAACGCCTGGTCAAACTCACCGGCTTCTGTGTTCCTTTCTGTGGGCTGCACAAATTCTACGACCTCTGGCTTCACTTTGGACCCACACCCTTCCTCGCTAAAGGCGTCTGCGGTCCGAACATACAATTAAGGAGCCCTCTCGCTCCTGGGACCCTCGGCTCCACAGCAACTTCTCGCCACAGTCTCCAACATGCTTCCTGCTGCGCAATCTCTGCAATTAGGCTCACATGGGGAAAGGCTGTCTCCTGCATGCCTTCCGCTGCACAGCCTCTGCACATCAGAGTTTGAGAGAACAAAACCCTCACAGGACAAGCAGATGAAATCTGCTGCATCCGAGTCCCAGTGTCCCTTTTTTTTCTCCCTTTCTGCCTAGATTGCCAATACTGTGCTTTCTCCCTTCTGCTTCTGCTACTACTGCTACACTCCAGCCACAGTTCCAGCACCTTCTTAACGCCTGCACCTGAGGGGGCCTTTTAAGCCTTCCTTAGATGTGGGCTATCGGGCTTAATTGCCTGTCTACTGCTGTGACATGCCTCTTCAGCCCTCTTCCTCATCCCAGTAATTTTAGGATTATGGGATTTGTAGTACTCAACAACAAAATCAGGCCTCCTTGGTAACTTCTTATTTTGAATGGTATATATTTCCCTTTGAGGTATTCAAGGGGGAACCATCAGAATGTATTTAAGAGGAAGACAGTTTATTTAAGGCAACATTTTTTAATTCCCTTCGTTATGCCTTTTGGGAGTAAGGAGGATTTTTATCTTTAAGTGCCTTGAATGGTCTTTCGGTTCTTAGGGTTTTTTCAAATGTTATGTCACTTGTGCCCATAGCCACAGATTTTGTATGTGGTTCAGATGCATCATAATGACAATAGGCAGTTACATGCTTTGGCAACTTTTAAAGGATCGCCCTTAAATACTGTGTCTCATACTACGGGATCTCCTCACTGCCCTGGGCCCTGTCTCGTCCCAGCGTATCCTCCCGCAGTACACCACTCTCAAGGTCAGGATCAGGAAGCGTCTGCCTTTCCCTGGCCACAGGGGTTCAGTGAGGGATCCATAGGATTAATCACATTACCTTGCCACAAGAAGCTCAAGAGCCTACTCTGTCTCCTTCACGAGGAGTTCAGGGACTCTGGCAACATTTGGAACAAGTATAACATTTGTGGGACTATGTTCCTATGTTCATCTTAATCGCATTTTGTCTCCCCCATCCATGACGGTGTGTGGGTAGCCCATGTGTCCAGGTCTTCAGATACATTTACCAACAAAGGTGCGAAATTCGTCTCAATCAATCCTTCCATTGTCCTTGTCATCATTATCCCCAAGCGCTTAAGGCTGATCACAAACTGAAACTCATCTTCTTCAGTGTCCCCACAGAATGGGAAAATAACACACTTTTTAACATTCACTTAAAAACCAGAGAGTGCACCATATCTCTCCATCACCGACATCACCTCTGGTGTTGAATCCCAGAGAAGAATATCGTCTGCGTACATTCCCATTTTAAATTCCCTGTCTCCTACACGCATATCTTTTATCCCATCATTTTGTTAAATACTTTGGCTAATTGCTCCAACAACAACGCAAAAAGGAATGGGGAAAATGGGCACCCCTGTCCAGTCCCCTTCGTAGATCAAACTTCCTCGACTTCCTTCTGTTGAGCACCACCCGTGCTTTGTGATTTGCACATAAGGCCACAATCCCATTGAGAATCTGTTTTCCAAACCCACACTTTCCCAACACCTCCTATAAAAAGTCCCAATTCACCATGTTGAAAACCTTTTCAGCATCCTGCGCCAACAAAAGGCTTATCAAATTGAGTGTCTTTCTGATTGTATCCATCACCTGCCTCCTCGGGATGAAAACCAACTTTGGCAGTATGCCCTCAAATTTGGATGCCAGCATCCTCGTAAAGCCATTGGCATCAACATTCAAAAGTGATATAATCTCCCCCTGCCTCCTGTATGATAGCAATCCATGCCCTACCAAACGACAGCGGTCCATCCCCTTTTCCAGGATGTGGTTGAATGACCTGGCTAAGAATGGTGCTACCAGTCCCAATTTTGTATAGAACCCTGTCATATAACCGTCCTCCCCCTGGGCGCTACGTACCAGCATTCTACGGCTAGCAGCTTTAACCTTGTCCTCGGTAATCAGTGAGTCTACCTGAGCCTTCCCATCCTGCATCACCGCAGGGAGAGACATTTCTGAGAGGTACCCCCTGATCTGCGCAACCGACACCCCATCCTCCTGATGATATAACCCTGCAAAAGCATCAGCAACTTCCAATGGGGAACTTCGAATATTTCCTCCAATCCCTCTTAACACATCCACTGATCCAGCGCCCTTTGGGCCCCCAATCATGCTGCCAAGATTGAACCTGCTTTGTCCCCCTTTTCATAAAGGTTTTGCATGAGGAACTGAGAGTTCTTGGCCGTCTGCTCTGTTGCCAGTAATTTCAGTTTATGACTCTTCTGTTTTAACATTTGGAGAACGTCTCACCCGCTTCTCTATGCTTCTATCTCTGTCTTCAAAGTGGTTTCCGACAAGGCCCTCTCCCTCTTATTCCTAGCCCCTTCCTGTACGAGGTGACCCCTTCTTGTTGCTTTACCCACTTCCCAGATTGTACAAAGATTAATTTCTCATATATTGTTCAACTTAAAATATTCACCAATCGCCTTCTCCAAGAATTTGACAAAACTTGGTTCTTTCCAGAGGTAGTCTTACATTTCCCTGCATATTCTCTTTCCCACAAAACTTCTACACACATGTCCATGCTCACCAAGTTGTGGTCTGTCCATCCTACTGGCTGAATCGCACAATCCTGGACCCGACTCACCAACCCTTATCCATAAACAAATAATTCTGGTACAGGTGGCACGCGGGGGCAGGAGGAAAGTAACCCCCCTGACCCCCGAGCCCTGGATTTCTTAACTGCCACACACCAATCAACCCCCATGTATCAAGTACCTCCAGCAGCCCTTCACTACCCCTCACTGAACCGGGTCGATCTTCCACTGTAGGGATAACCTATTCATGTTAGGATCAGCCCACATATTAAGATCACCTCCCACTATATGAAGATCCACTGCCACCTTGATTACGACTTCCATTTCTTCTCAACACAATGGCGCTTGGCCCTGGTTCGGGCAATACAATGTTGCTATATTTACCTGAGCCGAACCAAGGGTCCACTGCATCACAAGTACCCTACCCTCCATTGCCCTGATTACTTTCTCCACCTTGAACGCGAGTGCCATATGGGGTGACGACCCCCACTTCTCTTAGCTGGTCCAGAGGGCCAAATAACCTGTCGAACCTGGGCACCCACCAAATTACGTTCCTCCCGCATCCTCAGCCGAGTTGCCTGAATTAAAAAATGTCCAGCCGACTCTGTCTGACCTCCCAAGCCACCAGAGGCCTCTTTGTTGGAGAATTCAGACCTTTAACATTCAGCGTGCCTACCATCACCATCCCCTTGTGCACTTCCTTCAAGTGACCCATCAACACCATGGTACACCTTCCACGCCCCCTCCCCCATCATCTGACCCATACCTCCATTAAACGACCCTCTCAGCGCTCGCACTCCTTGACCTCTCCCCCCCATTTCTGCATCCATTCCCCTTGTTCACCCCCCCATAGAACCCAGAAAGAAAACCCACCACCTGCAAAACAAGAGACACCCATTGAAAGATTAGCCTCAAGGATCAACCCCAACTTTCCAATACCACTTCAAAAACGAAAATATTATTGTGACAGCCCCCCCGCCCGCCATCCTATCCAACACACCCATCCCAGCAACTGCAGAGGGCAGGATCGCCAATTGGTGGGAGAAGGTGTCCCCAGTAAAAAAAAAAAAAGTTTTCCCCCAGTACTCTTTCTCGGTTCGGGCCCCCCGTGGGAGATCCCTCTTCCTGGTGAAGCCTGAACCAGCGTCAGAGTTTTCATCTCCATCACATGATTGCATGAGATGTTGAAGCACTGTAGATGCCTCCTCTCGCAATGTGATCCTTTAATAGTCCCCTCCGACTTCGAATATCAATGCAAAGAGAAAGGCCCATTGACGTCGTATCCCTTGACCAGTCAGCCAGAGTGTAAATTGACAACAGTCTCTCCTTCTAGCTAGCATAAGGCTGCTGAAATCCCCAAAAGTCTCCTTCATATTGGATATCCTTCTGCTGGTGGCCTTCAACAGTACATCAGTTTTTTTTCACCATAGTAATGCAAACGCACAACAAATCTTGAACCTCAACTGTGATCTGCCCCTCCTTTGTGTGCCCTATCAATTGACATTGCCACCTCACGTCGCAAAACATGGCTTTCACAATATCCTTTAACATTCCTTTCTACATCCCTCAGAGTCTCTCAGGTCGATTCCTTCAGGCCGATCACCCTCAAATGATTCCTCCTTTCAAGATTTTCCAAGTCATCTACCTTCAACGGCACTTCCGCATCTCTCTGCTCCCGGGCCTACAATATCACATTGTTGTTGATTTCAAGCATGTCCCCCTTCAGCCGATTGTTCTCCAGAGCTTCCCATTGATTTGCAAAACATCTACTCTGCCATAGAGTTCAGCAACAGAATATCTCCCCTGAGCGCTTTTATCTCCTGGAGTATACCAGTTCACATCCTCTTTTGTGGCCAAGTGATTCTGAAGTGGGCCGCTCAACTCTCCTGAGCCAGGGACACCTTACCCAGTCATCTGGGTAGTGCACCTATACCTCTGCAAAGACTGGATACCTCTTCTGTACCCACTTCAGCCTCTGAGACTCCAGCCTATGTACACCTGGGGGATAACCTCACTCTGTCTGTCCACACTCCCCTAGGCCAGATCAGCAGAGTAGCTCAAAAAATCACCCAGCAACAACAAGGGTTGCTCTCATTCCAGCTGCTCTCCTTATTGAGCCCAATCAGCCATTCCTTCAACTCACATGGGGCTTTCACTTGCCTGGCGTCATCACTACTTCCAGCGCAAAGCACTGGCCAAACCTCCATTCCATGCTTCGCAGCATGAGCCTCAATTACCTCTCGCTCGGTAAATCCTATACCGTTCTACAGTCTGGGGATGGGGGTGGAACTCCTCTTCTTATCCTCCATATGCCACCAGTAGCTTGTGTGTGCCCCAATCCGAATGCTGCACCAGCACTGCTGCACCTTGATCTGGGCCTCACCGTAGCACCCCCTCCCGGCCTACTACCTCGGAAGGTCGTAGCTGCCGAGAGGATCCCACTGCTCACCAGGTATCACTGGGGGCACTGAGGATACAGTAAGCTCCCTCGCTGAGCCACTCCGTTTCCAGTCCCGTTCCTCTGGTGGAGTGAACCCGCCCCTTTCAGACCAGTGCACAAGGCCCAACTGTGTCTTCCTATATCACCCTTAATCCACTTCCACCTCTCCACTTCTCGCGTGGCAATATGGTGCCTCTCGCCCCAGTAATCCTCCGTTCCTCACTACACCACTCAGGAACGTTGTTGGAGGCAAGCTTCCGCTGTTTTTCACATTTATACTGTGGGGTTATGGAGCCGATCATCAATGTAGAGGAGGCCATATTGGTCCGCGCGCCTTTGCTGTCTCCTGACCTTTCCTTTCTCTTTTGCACCGCTATAAAGACGCTGATGCAATAAGACTGGTATAATGATATGCCTTATGCCCTGGCATTAGTTTGCAGCTGTAGTGTAGGATGGGAGATGCCTGTACTATTGCATGGATCCACTGCACTGCGTTTGCACACTTAGGCATGCTTTGCGTTTCCCTGGTGATGCTCCCTGTACTGGCCTTCCATGGTCACTGCCTCTGAAATGCCTAATCCTGATTAATCCACTGTCACTCCTCCATTCAGCGAGGGATCTTCACACCCTGGGTGAGTGAGCACCAGGTCAGCAGCCGTTGTAGGCATTTATACAATACTAAACAGGGCAAACAGCTTGATAAACCATACATGGAGACTGACTAAACACTATCCATAACTAGTTGGCTTATGGTTCTAGAAGAAAGACTCACTGTGGCACATAAGATTTAGGCTTCAGGTTTAGAAAGATGAAGATGCAACCTGACCACCCAAACCTAGATATACAAGAAAATCCCACCCAACCAGACTTGCATGCAGAAAAAAGACTCATGACTGGATAAACTTGCAAGAAAGACTGGTTCACTCTGCAGTGGCGCGTCTGTGAATTGTCTCACTGCTTCTTTCACTGGTTTTGACATGTCTTGCCTGGCTCCCATTGCTGATCCTTACTTGTCATGTGATGTTTTATTGCTTACTTCCCCATGACACTGTTCTTTGTTTCTACAATTTTAGGAAGGGGGACGAGATCTTCCACCAGCTTCGGACCCTTGGCGCTTCCCTGGATTGGGACAGGGCCTGCTTTACTATGGATCATGTGAGTAGAGTTGAGGGCCACATGCAAAGGCTGCATCAAGGGTCTCCTCTGTGCAATGCACCTTCCTCCTGCTGGAGGAGATTGAAAAGCTTTGCTCTCAGGCAAAGGTTGGTGTGTTTGTCTCCTTGGATGGGCACGCGTCCCTGCCAGGTAAATTCTGAAATGCTTTCTCATAGGTATGATGTCTTCTCAGGGTGAGGGGGACTGGCATGGTGCTGTCTAACAAGGATGGTGATGCTCCTTATCGGCACACAATCTCGGTTAAACCCAACGACTCCTACAAATCCTTTTTTATCGACGGGAACATCATAACTATTGCTAAAGATGTAAAAACCTTAGGCGTATACTTAGACTCTTGCTGCAGGGGAAAGTCAGAAACCCATCCGGTCGCAAAACTATGCGCCAATCAAAATACTAGTAGCACACCAAGCACATATGTTTTGTGTGTCAGCAGAATGAGGGCCCATCTCATGCACAAGTTTGTTCCTATTCCAGGAGTAACAGCCCCCCTAGTGAATACTGTGCCAGGTATTATTCCTATTCCAGGAGGAACAGCCCCATTAGTGAATACTGTGCCAGGTATTATTCCTATTCCAGGAGCAACATCCCCCCCTAGTGAATACTGTGCCAAGTGAATACTGTGCCAGGTATTATTCCTATTCCAGGAGGAACAGCTCCCCTAGTGAATACTGTGCCAATTGAATACTGCAACAGGTATTATTCCTTTTCCAGGAGTAACAGCCCCCCTAGTGAATACTGTTTCAGGTACTATTCCTATTACGAGAGTAACATCCCCTAGTGAATACTGTGCCAGGTATTATTCCTATTCCAGGAGTAACGGCCCCCTAGTGAATACTGTTTCAGGTATTCCTATTGCAGGAGTAACAGCCCCCTAGTGAATACTGTGCCAGGAGCTACAGCGCTGGTCACTGTTTCTTTTTCAGGAAGAGCTGTTCACCCTCTGCATGCCTGCATGCCAGAAAATAAAATGCCATCTATATTGCTGCTCTTTTATGGCAATGTGCGGCCATCACTGCTTTAGGGTGCTGTGCATGGCATCTGCTAGAGGCGTTCCTTTTAATAGGCAAGGCTGCTGTTCAAATAATTTAGGGTGCTGTTCAATTGTGCCACAGTGATGCACAAGTATTGCAGTGGTGCTGATCAATATATTGAGGCACTGCTCAACATGCCCACAGCTGATCAAATATGCCTACGATGCTTAACGGGTCAGAGGTGCTGCTCCAGTATGCATGGACTGTTGTAAACACTAACAGGTCAGTGTACTGTGCTAGAGTCAGTTCAGGCAACAGACAACCATGTTACGGTTTCTGCAGGGTTAGCTGTTAGTACAGCTTTCTCAGATAAAAAATATAGTCATGATACCATATTGCCCCAGTAAAGCAACTACTTCTAGAATACCAGTCTCCACATTGCACATATTGCCAAGGTGCACGTTTTGCAGCATTGTTACAGATTTTCACATATCAAGCTGCAAAAATACTGTTAAAGTGCTTTGCTTCTTCTACACTATCCTGTAAAGCAATTATACCGCTCACGGGTGTTGGCCAATTTGCAGAGTGGGACGAGCATTCAGACACTCCGAAACACTCAGTTATACGCACAGACAGCTGGTGGCACTCATTGATACACACATGCACCCAGACCCACATCTATAAGCACCTCAAATAGGCAGAAAGTGGCACACTCACAAGGGCTCAAGGATGGGTACACATTCCCCCACTTATCAGCAGGCATACTGTGATACACACACTCTCAAACAGGCATAAATGGCAAACCCACCCACCCACACACATTTTGTTCATGCAAGCATTCTTCCTTTTGTTCTGGGGAGACTGGCCCACATCTTGGATACTAGGATGACCTGTAAGCTTTTAAGCTTTCCTTGGCTAATGTTGTTGCTGAGCTGTTAGTGGCAACTCTTAGGATGGCAATGTTCAATAAGAGGTTGCCCGCACATGGACTTCTATCAAAATAGTTTATCTTCTGAAGGGCGACTATCTTGGAGCGGTTGAAGATGAGTGAAACTTACTGGGAAGATTTTTTCAATTTTGTATTTAAGGTGACAGTGAATGTCTAATGTCCAGCAGAATATCTGGGATCTTTACCCACCTGGACGGACCTCAACGGTACAGAGGAATGGAATCTGCTTAACCAGGGGTCAGCCTTCCTAGGAGTGAATGGGAGAGATAGAGGAATGGAATCTGCTTAAACAGGGGTCGGCCCTCCTAGGAGTGAATGGGAGGGGCAGAGGAATGGAATCTGCTTAACCAGGGGTCGGCCCTCCTAGGAGTGAATGGGAGAGATAGAGGAATGGAATCTGCTTAACCACGGGTCGGCCCTCCTAGGAGTGAATGGGAGAGATGGAGGAATGGAATCTGCTTAACCAGGGGTCGGCCCTCCTATGAGTGAATGGTAGAGATAGAGGAATGGAATCTGCTTAACCAGGGGTCAGCCCTCCTAGGAGTGAATGGGAGGGGCAGAGGAATGGAATCTGCTTAACCAGGGGTCAGCCCTCCTAGGAGTGAATGGGAGGGGCAGAGGAATTGAATCTGCTTAACCAGGGGTCGGCCCTCCTAGGAGTGAATGGGAGAGATGGAGGAATGGAATCTGCTTAACCAGGGGTCGGCCCTCCTAGGAGTGAATGGGAGAGAGAGAGGAATGGAATCTGCTTAACCAGGGGTCGGCCCTCCTAGGAGTGAATGGGAGAGATGGAGGAATGGAATCTGCTTAACCAGGGGTCGGCCCTCCTAGGAGTGAATGGGAGAGATGGAGGAATGGAATCTGCTTAACCAGGGCTCAGCCCTCCTAGGAGTGAATGGGAGAGATGGAGGGATGTAATCTGCTTACCCAGGGGTCAGCCCTCCTAGGAGTGAATGGGAGAGACAGAGAAATAGAATCTGCTTAACCAGGGGTCAGTCCTCCTAGGAGTGAATGGGAGAGATGGAGGAATGGAATCTGCTTAACCAGGGGTCAGCCCTCCTAGGAGTGAATGGGAGAGACGGAGGGATGTAATCTGCTTAACCAGGGGTCAGCCCTCCTAGGAGTGAATGGGAGAGACGGAGGGATGTAATCTGCTTAACCAGGGGTCAGCCCTCCTAGGAGTGAATGGGAGAGACAGAGGAATGGAATCTGCTTAACCAGGGGTAGGCTCTCCTAGGAGTGAATGGGAGAGATGCACTGGCTTGTGATTGGCTGTGTTGGCGATATTCCAGTCCTCACTCTACAGGTGCTTTTGTAAACGGGTGAGTTGTGCTACCATATTTCAAATCCATCCTCCCTATTCAATATAAGTAATCTTAACTTTCGCTGCAAACACTTGTCCTATAACACTCCACATGCTGGTGTTAATCTACTTAATATAATTTTACATACAAAAGAGGCACAATGAATATTTGCGCTAGAATATTTTGAAACTGAGAATGTATTCAGTACTTTTTATAGGACACATTACTTGACCTTTGATTTTTTATAACCGAGTTCAAAACATGACCATCCAAAGAAAAGTGATGGTTTGGTAGCAAACTTAAGGTTTCTTCTGTTCAAGATTAATGAAGTACCTCAACATCACAATCCTAATATCTATTCTATTACTGAATATGCTAATAATTGTTCTAACATCCATGTTTACTCGTGTTTTACTAAGTGAGTAGCTACTAATCGAATTTGATATCCACAGCAAGCTTCCTCAGGGCTGAGTTATCCGACCAAAAGGAAATGAAATCGGAACAAAAGACAAAATTAAAATCCAAGAGATTCTTTTAAACAAACCTTTGTTTATCCAGTAAATATTACTTCATGTAATAACTTAGAACACTGCCTCATTTACATTGTTTTTCTAGCCTTCATTTACTTTGCATTATATCCACTCATTGTTTTTATCTTATGTTCTTGGCATACCATTTATTTCAATGGGCCTCATTACGTGTATGGAGGTAGCCATGCCACTTTTAGTGGCATGGCTACCCCCATACCGGGTTCCGGGTTACTGGAATGAGGAAATACCGGGCCATTCCGACCTTGGAGGGCCCGGTAATTCCCTATACCTGGAACCCGGACCCGGTACATCCCCATTTGAGCCCCCATAGGGCTCAATAGGAATGGGGAGGATGCTAACTATGGGCCTGTTAATGACAGGCCCATTGTTAGCATCCTGGTCTGCTAGCGGGTCCCGATAAGGAGGCCTGGTTTTACCAGACGTCCTTAGAGTGACCCACTAGCAGACCTGGTAATGAGGTGGTAGAGGGTTAACAGCGCCGGCAGCTCTACCGGCGCCGTTAACCATCTATCGCACTCCTCGTAATGAGACTCAATGTGTTGCTTCCACCGTCATGATAACCACGTGGTTAAATGGCTTTCCTTTTGCTACATGCCATTGTGGAACCTCCTATGTAATACATTTCACTAGTCCACATAAAAATCAGCACATTGCCAAACTATTCTAATTTTCCTCGCAACCATAATACCCTATTTTAAACTCAGTAATTTTGTAATGCCTTTTCAAGATTTCCTGCCGTTCTGATGCACTACCACCGGCATGATAAACGCATGGTTTCCCAGCATTCCGTTTACCCCACGCGCCATTTTGGATGTTCATATATAATAGATTCCACTAGTCGTCATAAACAAAGCACTTATGCACCGCCGGACATCTCTTCTTCTTCCTCCTCGCAGCCATGTCAACTTTTTCAAACACCTAAACCGCAAGGTTTGCCAGCTTTCTCGCTGACCTGTGTGCCACTTTTAGATCCTTATGTTGTGTTGCCCTGCAGCGTTACAGAGAGAACTCCGTTGCATTGGTCTGTATCTGCGATAGGCAAACGCTAGTTTCTTTGACAAGTCCAACTTCTCCAGTGGCATTATTTGTGTCGGGTCCTCGGTGGCGGTGTCTGTGGTGACATTGAAGTGCTTCAAGAACGCAGCATGACTGGGAGACACACTGGAGCCGCCGCCGCCCCAGATGAAGGATAAGCTCTCCTTAGCTGGGGTATGGTGCAACTTTCCTGTTCGCAGTTGGTGTGGTTACACTACCTGGCAATTGCAGGTGTTCTGCAGCAATCATGGTTCAGATCAGAAATTAACTCTTTGGAGTCCCAACAAAACATGTACAGTTCTCGGTAATTAAGTAATCCTTGGGCACTGTCCTTTAGAAATAGTTAGGGCTTTCCGATGTTGCCACCTTTTCATGACTGATGCTTACAGAGGTGAGCAGGGTGTTATTATAAATAATTATAATTGGTTATTTATAACTCGCTTAATACCCAGCGGTTTCTAAGCGCTGACCCTGGGATCGAACCTGTGTCGTCTTGCTTCCAAGGCGAGTGTGTTGCACCTGAGCTATCCTGCTGAGACATCCTCCTGAGTAATCTCGCCGGGCTGGGGTCCTTTTGAGGCTTGAAAAACAGCTCTGGCCAGTGGATTTAAGGAAAGGGCACAATAGTCTGTTGTTTCTCTCTTGAAAGGTCTGGTAACTTCAGATACTGGCCGAGCTGCAACGTCTGATGCATCTTGGCAGCAGAGAAAATTTGGTGCAGCCTTCTGACCTCTTGGCAGCCTTTGATACTGTTCACCATCACGCTGTCCTCTTCACCCTCTCCCAGCTCAGCTTCCATGACTGCATCTTTGCGTGGATGGCCTCCTACTTGTCAGATCAATCCTTCTCTAGCTCATAGAACATTAACACCCCAATCCCTTCCCTCTGCCAGTGGCTGTCCTCGCTTTATGTCTTCTTTCTTGGAGAGCTCATTTATTCCTTTGGCTTTTGCTGCCCCCTCTTAGTGTCTGACAAGTAGATCTTCTTCTCCCTTACATCTGTCCTGGTTCTCTGCAAAACACTCAGTATGGCACGCCCGTGAAACATGCGTGCGCCTGTTACTTCCTCCCGCCCTCTAATACTCAATGCATGCTCCCCTTCCCTTTTCCTCCTGGCCTTTGCCACCAGCCCCCGGGGCCTGCAACCTTGATGACCTATTTGACACCAATCTCAAGCTCTGGCAGTTCCTTACCACCACCATCACAGCTGCGAGACTGAACCTGATAAAAAGGAGGAAGTTCCGCTCTGGCCTTACCCACCACTTGTCACAGGCTGAGGGGTCAACAGATGTCTTGAAGCAGAGTTCTAAAGTTCAAGGGTATTTATTAAAAAAGGGAAGCTAAGGTTTTAGGGACACCAAAGTTACTGGTTCAACAAAAATTAGGTGTGTGTTTCAGCAAATCTTTTACTTCCCATCTTGTTTATTGACTTTTCCCTGCTCCTTTTCCACCCCTTTCTTTTAACACTTCACACCCCTCACTTTACACCTTTCCCTTCATACCCATATTTATTTTGCCAGTTTCCCCCGAATTTGATAATAATGTATATGTTTATTCTAGATGAGCCAGAATTGATGGAACACTATATTCCAGCATCCATCGGCCTGCTCTGTGAGACTGTGCACTTCAGTCTGTTCCTCTCTCCTATAGAGTCCGCCTTCTGCGGGAAGCAAACAGTCTCACAGTCTCCTAGGGTTTTAAGTAGCCGCCCTTCTTTCCTGGAAGGATGCTTGTTTGTATTTCGTAGGTGAATTCAAGATGTCGCAGTTCACCTTCAGGAAATACAGATACCACCATTCCTGGCGCCTTAGTTTGTTTAGCCCGAAAATTGTCATCAGATACTTTGAGCTCTTTGGCAGGATCCTGGTGAGCCCTGAGGTTGTTCGGCTTAACTGCTTGACAGGTTATCCGAGATCTCCTTGAGTACTGCTCTTCCACCAAGCTAGGAGTGTTCGAAGGGTTCTGGGTATCAGCCAGGTCGGCTTGCGTCTATGGCCCCTTCTGCCTTGACATTATCTCCTTCCTTCTCTGTAACATTCACCTTCTTCATGCTCATCTGTTTCCCAAGTCTCCTTTCCTCCTTAACGGTCCTCAACACTATTCTGCTCCTCCTTGCATCTCTTTACTTACCTTCTCCTCCTATCCCCTTTCTCCTACCTCCTCTGCTCCTTCTTTCCCTTGATTTATATTCGCCCAGGATATCCACAGGTAACTCAAGCCAAGACCAATGATGGACCGTGTATCCTTGCTGTATCTCCTAAAGGAATTAATGAAGGAGTGATTGGTGGCACTCGACACTCTATTTCTCCCCAATCCCATCACCATCCTCCAAAATGGGGCTTCGTCAGACACGCCAGTAAAACTCTCATATCTCCTCTCGTACTCGGCATTCTTCACTCCTGCTCCCACCTCCATTTGGGCCTTCCTCTGTACTCCTTTTCTGATTCAACTTTTCAGCCAACACTCGTCATACCTTCTCCTACCTCTGCCCTCTGCCTCCATGCCAGGTGGCTCTCTATGCATCATCCAGCCCTTAGCAACGTTCCCATCTCTGTCCATGGGCTCGCCCCCTGATCTGGTTACCTCGGTTTTCCAATATTCCACACCCTGTACACTGCGTTCCAGTGTTGTGCTTGATCTTCTCTATTGCCAACCCACCTAGGGCTGCTTCTCGGTTTCCCTCCTTCACTCTCGATGCTCCATACATCTCAAGCTCCCTCGCCCTCGTTTTAAGAACATTGCCACGAGTCTGAAATTGAAATTAGCCCCAAAAACAACATCTCCTCTACCTTGGGGAATTCCCTGCCCACTGTGCTCCAGCCCTCCTTTGTGTGATAAAGTCCCCTTCAGGGTTCTGGGGTTACACAGGAGGTGACACAGGCAGAGGGTGTCAGGGGGAGGGGGGTGACGCACCAAACCAGTAGATGTTGGGTCTGCGGGTGAAAAGAGGAGGGTCCACTGGCCACCCAACCTTGGTCCATGTCACATGGCAGAGAACAACCACAGTGCCACACAGTTTTACTATACCTTTGACAAAAACACATATAAAAAAACAACCTAATTGCATACAATCTAAATCATCTAAATTTAAGTCATTTATAACATTAATTTAATCATTTCATAGACCTAAACATCAATAAAGAAATGACAGATACAATATTTCATAAGCCTTGCATAAGCTACTAAAGGATGGTCTATGTGCATCTATTGAAAGGTCTAAAATATTGAATAAAAAACAAGGTTATATGTTAGTCAATTCAAGATGTTTTAAAAATCTAAAGGCCATAATTGTCATTGAGACCAATGAACCTGGCAAAAAAGGTCATTATCAATGAGCCTTTGGTTATGGACACATTTACCAAAGAACAGTTGCCGACATTCTGCAACTTTTGAACAGTAGATGACAATGGGCCTCATTACGAGTCCAGCGGTAACCACGGCGGTAAAACCGCCTGGTTATTGCCAGACTCGTATTACCATTCCGCCTCCGTGACTCCCGGAAATACCAGGGCATTACAGCCCTGGTGTCCCGGGAGTCACAGAGGCGGAATGGTGTTAATTCCCATTCCCATTGAGTCCCATAGGACATAGGAATGGGGAAGTGGAAACACCGGCACCATCTTGTGATGGTGCCGGTGTTTCCACGTCCGCCTGCAGGCGGGAGGTGTTCAACCCGCCAGGTCAGACCTGCAGGACTCGGGATCGGGAGTCCGGAATTAACAGTGGCGGCGGGTTTACCACCACTGTCAATTCCGGACCGCCCGACCCGTAATGAGGCCCAATGTGCTTTAAGGCTTCTAGGACGAAGAGTTGCTTGCAAAAGCGACCTCAAAAATATGAAGGAGCAGTCTTGTTTCTAATACTTAAAATCTCATGTATTCATATCGGATTAAACCTGACTTGCATGAATTGCTGTCTTCAATTCTTTTTAGGGAATTTCTTTCTTTAAGTACCAAGGTAGAAGCCCCCATTTTTATACTCTAGAAACAGATCCTGATGTAATTTATGCTTTGTTAATAACTCACGAGCAGTGATCCAATCTGTGCATCAGAGTCGTCTTTTAACTGAGTTAGATGACTTGTGAAATACCACAGACCAGTTTGGGGAGGGTTTAGGACTTCCCATCCTACTAGTCCAGTAAGGCAGACCAGCCCTGAAACCTTTGCCCCTGCCCAATAGCCTTCTGCGACCTTGCAGGATCATACTGGTCTAGCCCCTCCCCAACTGGGAGATCCTGAAGCGCTAACCGAGCAGATCCAAAACTACAACATGGAAAAACAATGCTTTAAGGGAAATTGTTTCTCTCCACTCAACAATAAATGTTGGTGTTTTGTTCAAAGGACTCTTCTCAGAGAGTTCACGATTCCACAGATTCAATATTGTTCAGCATGGGAGGAAGAGTTTGAGTCTTGTTCCCAACAAGCGCTGTCTCCCCAAGCGAAACAATGTTCATATTTTCCTGCATGATCCGTAAAACAGTGTTTCAAAAGAATCCTCTGTTTCCAGCCTTTAAACCACACGCTTGAAGCATTGAAGAGCTCAGCACAGAAAGCATCTGGGAGGGTCTGGGAAGAAAGATTAAAACCCAAGATGGTGGACAGGCCAGTTATAGGCTTCGCTCCGTCCATGCAGTCCACAACAACCGCTGGTGTGCTCATGGAGAGTAGCCAATCAACCAACCTTCCCTAATCAAAAACCCCATGTGCAGACCCTCAATAGAATTGCCACTGATGGGGAGGAGAGTACATACTATGGAAATACTCTCAGTTGAGCAGTATGCGTCATTGGAGAAGGTGGTTGCGAGCAGTGGGGCAGCGTTTGAACACGTTCGATGGGGCGATTAGGAGGTGATGGAGTCAATTACAGTACAAACATCATCAAATGAGGAGGTGGTAGTATAACGGGATTAGAAGAAACATCAGCCGAGGAGAGCAATCGCTTAGCCAGTTGGAACAGGAAGGTAAGAGGAGGCCAGGTTGGACCAGGGCAGTCTTAGGATGTGGGACGAAGAACGAGATCCAGACAGGATGGACAGAGTAGAAGTAGCAGGAGTGGTGGTGAAGGAAGTCAAAAGCCTAAGTAAGAAGGATCCCCAGAGCGGAGGAAGGATGAAGGCTCAAAGGACCGAGGTGACAGTGCGACTGACCAAGAGACCATCCAACCATGAATACAGAGAGGAGAATAGTGGGTTAAGGTACCCCTGGAAGACCCACAATGCCACTGGGTCTAGGTGAGATGGTATCACAGTGTGAGAGACTTAGTCTTTTGTTTATTTGCATCATGTTTGTTTGACCTATATAGAAATAAATCGTGAACAACCCTCTCTAAATCCAGCCTTCTGGGCATCCTGTATAGGCCTCCTGACCATCGATTTCCACACAATTAAATTAGCTGTTCAATGTATGTATATAAGGCTACCAGTTTCTTCTGTATTGTTCTCACTCTATTTCCCACTGCGATCCCATGACTAACTGGGACACTCTACACACTCATGCTAAGCCCCCAATCACTGGATTGCTCTGATCTATTGTGAGATGTTTCTGATGAAACATTATTTTTCAATAAATAAGAGCAATATGACCTATGCTTCCAAGAGTACCAGTGTGGTTGCTACGTTAGGTACAGTAGGCATGGCCCAGTGGGTAACCTGCGGGAGGGGGATGTGGCCTAGCAGATTGGCTATTGGAAATGCTTTCTAGTTCAGAGTTGGTCTAATGCAAAAGCAGATGTTTCTGGGAGAGAGTTGATTTCTCATCCCGGCTTCTCCAATTACTAATCACATTGTGTGATTCTTGCCGGATTATCCTTGGATTTCTGTTGTTACCCGCCAACATTGGCAAACCCTCAATATTGCGCTCTGTACAAAACTACATTTGAGTAGGAAGGACTGTAAGAAGACTGCTGAACAGTGATCGGATTTCTGCAATCGCTCGCTTCTTGCTACATCATTAAATATTCCATAATTTTCCTTTGTTAGGGAGGATTCTCAGAAATGTGCTAATTCCCTTCTACCTTAGAGACACCCAGCTCCTTTGCTGGACTTTAGGACTTTTAATTTCTAACCTGGAGAGAATGAGACCTTTTTCCCACTCTTTCTGTGATTTGGACTCTGTTTCTTTTGACTTTGGAGTCTGAAAAACTCCACAGGCATCATCTTTTTACATTGTGTCACACAGCACCTTTAGTGCAGTGACACAGGGAAGTCTTTCAGATTTCCCAGAGTTTTAAATACCTTCGGTGGGACAAACTACTGTTTCCCAGAGCAGTGAAGTGCAACTGACTTTACTTTGTAACTTTCTAGACCCAGCACACACTATTTTACCATAGGGTGCTGGAGGGGTTACTTACCCCTTTGTCTAGTTTCTCATGTAACATTTATGTTACCTTTTCTAGAATTAATGGCTGGTGGCAGTGGTTTACTTTTTACAACCATTGTGTGTTTTTACTGCGGCCTGCGTTCGCATCTGCACTAAGTCACCCATGGGTACCCATTTTGTCAAAATGGCCCGGTCTTCTTTTTTCGCCTTTTATTTGTAGAAAGGTCCTTCTTGAGATTTACTCTGTGCGCCAAACCAGATTTAGTCCCTTTGTTCATTTTGCCTTTGGCAGGATTCAAAATTGAAGCCTGCCTCTGGCTCCAGTATGTCTGGCAGGGACAGGAAGTGAGGGCGGTGCCCGAAACTCCCTGTGCTTAATCCCCTTGGTTACAGGAATACACCCAAAGGTGATTGGCCGGTTGGCTGTCCTTGGAGGACAGCCACCCTGCTGTGTGATTGACAGCTGGGCTGGAATGAATGGGAGAAACCTGCCTAAAAGGTGAGGCTTTTTGGCTTGGAAGGCAGAGTTGACCACTGGACGAAGGAATCCGAAGAAGAACTTGGAAGAGACGACTGCTGCAACTCCTGGACCGTTGGTTTGCCCGGTGAAGACCTGCTGCTGTGCTGAAGCTCCAAATTCGTTTCGACTAGAGAAGCCCTGCAACAACGACATCTCCCCTTGGGTTGGTGGGACCAATCAAGCCCAAAGTGAACTCATTTTGACATCCTCTCGGAGCTGGCTGTACTTCCACTGCTGCTGGAACCGAAGTGCCAGGGAGAGGAACACCAAACTGAGCGGATTGCTTTGAAGTCCGACCTGTGCGCCAGGATGATCCTCTGGACTTCCCTGAAGCAGGACTGACCAAGCCTGAGTCACCGCAACAGATTGCTGTACCCCTGATTCGAGCAAAGTCTGAAGTGGTATCCGAGAACCGCAGTGTTGCTATTTGCTGTAGACGCGAGGAGCTGAAACCGCGAAGTGCCACTGAATTGAAGTTTGCCCATTGCTGCTGCTGACCTTCCCATTGCATTGCAGACGTCCCCAGACATCCTCCCTCTTGTCCCCACAACTTAGGCCCAGGAACACCAGGATCTGCAGAGCTGTACAGGAACAGAAGCCAGCTGGAACCATTTTTCTAACCAAAGGTACTGTAAACCTAATAGGACTGCCTCTTGTTGTGTAGCCTTACTTGTTCTCAGTTGAGACTTGTCTTGGTTGCCATTGTAGAGTTGCTTGCAGCTTTGCCCCTCACAAGCCTCCCAGTTTGTGGCCCTTCAAGTGACTCTTATTTCTACAAACCTTTCTAAAAACATTGTGCAAGACCTTTACTTACCTGCAAAGGAGATCTCCAGCTCCCCTAGACTTTGCTCAACTACCATTGGCTGTCCTGGCTCCCTGAGAGACTCTTCTTACCTCTGACACTGTGCCTTTACCTTTCCTCCAGGAAAGGGTAACATTTACTTGACATTGGAAGGTTTAAAAAGTACCAACCAGTTAATGAATTATTTGTTAACCTTTCTTTTATTCCCCAATCTAACCTTTGCACCAAACTCAGCATTGCTCTAAATGTACCAGTGATAAATCAATGTCCACACTGTCCTAGCTATTTAAGTCGCCTGAGGGTGTAGGAAGTGTCTGTGTGCCACCCCCAATGGGCATTATCTGATTTAAAGAAACCAAGTGTGTTTTGAAGTATATTATAGTTGTTACATGTTTTGCTCCCTTCCGAAGAAGGGTTATATAACTGACTGTTAAATAAATTAATAATTGTTTAATCTAGAAACCTTGTGTGTAAGTGTTTATTTGAATAACTGTCCCTGTGAAACTCTGTGTAACTCCCTTACACCTCACATTGACCCTTCTTGTGATAAGCCTGGCTGCTCAACACGCTACCAAACTGTGTAGTACAGATTTATACCAAAGGTTGGGTTCCTATTGCCAGGAGGCCAAGGTTGCTGTTGTCTTCCAAAGAATACTGCACACAATCTTGCCTAACATCCTTGCTTTTCTTTTCCACCTTTAGAAGTTTTCGGAGGCTGTCACAGAGGCATTTGTGCGACTGCACGAGGAGGGGTTGCTGTACCGACGGCGGCAGCTTGTCAACTGGTCGTGTGCGCTGAGGTCTACGATTTCGGATATTGAGGTCTGTGTGGGTACTTCTGTTATGATGACCTCATTCTCCCCATCTTTCCTTGAAGTCCTTTCTCCCCCACTCACCATCGCATTAGATTCATGCTGCTATGGAGGCACCACCCTGTAGCACCACTTGATATTCCAGCACTGGAAACGACCCACCACTCTACTTGGGCACCTCAGTCTGACCAGAATCATCTCTCGTTACTGCTGCAGCACAGGACCCTCACACAGCTTGCTCTCGTTCCTTACCTTCAGCACCCCACCTTCTCTAGTGCTGAGAGGCATTGGCATCTGTTTCAAAGCACCTCCACTCTCCCCTCCCCCATCCTGACTTCCCATTACTGGTCCCCTTCACGTTTGCTGATGGTCTTGCATGGATTGTATGCCTGGCTCCTCAGCTGACCGTTCCTTGTCTATATTCTCTCGGCAGGTGGAGAGCCGTCCATTGTCGGGACGGACATACCTGTCCGTACCGGGCTACAAGGAGAAGATCCCCTTTGGACTTATGGTGACCTTTGCCTATAAGGTGGACGGAGATGGTGAGTGCCTTTTAAAGGACATGACTGTAGCTCTGTGTTCCTGTCATTGGTGAATGCAGGGTATCTAGCAGCGGGGGATTGTGGGGTAGCGTGCTGTCTTCATTTCATTGTCACGGATGATTGGGGGGTAGCATGTGGTCTCCCTGGTATTGACAAGGTTGATTGGGAGGCTTGGGGGTTGGGGGGGGGGGGATGAGTGTGGTTTCCCTCTCCTTCAGAGATGATTGGGAGTTGCGGGTGCCCCCCTTTATATCAGCTCATGCTCTGGAGTCACAGCCAGACAAAGTGAGCTACCTTATATGATGCAATGAAGTATAGGCTACGTTGTAGGCTTGCAGATGACTCCTGGGACAGTGTCACAGCACAGTATCTTGTCTTTGCAAATAGATTTAGCCACTGAGCACTGTCCCCAAACCTGCATGTCCCACCCGCTTAGGAACTGGTGTTCTGAATCTTGATGGTCGTGCACATTAAATACCTCTGTCTCCAAGTACTACACAGGCAGTAAAATATTCAATGCCAGTGCAATCTTTGAGGCCACAGGTGTGTAGTGAACTGTCAGATCCGGAACCAGGAACTGCCAAAAGGACCCCTTGAGCGCTGTAAGGCAATGGGTAATTAGTCGAGAGGTAACGTGGCAGATAGATACAGTAAGAAACAATAGGAGCACTGCTTGCCTAAAGCATGGTGATTGCCGCCCAAAGTGTGATGAAGGATGGACAGGGAACGTGAAGGCAGGTTTCCAGTGAGGGTTGGTTAAGCGATGAACGCTTGAAGTAATGCGAAGTGCACAAAACGTAGTTCGTGGCTAGAGTGTACCCCCAGGCAAACGCCTGCAGAAGGCCAAAGGCCTGGAGTTCCAAGCAAAGACAGATCCGTAATGCAGTCCGATAAACAGAATCCAGAGTCTGATTCCAGCAAAGTAACCAAACAATGTCCAAAACGATGTTGTATGTAGGGCAAAGACAAAGCAATCCGTATAACAGTCCGTGGTCGTAGAATCAAGAATCCAAGAAACGAACAAAACGCCAAACAGTCCTGAGGAAATCAGCTGTGAAGCAACGCTTCCATGTCTTCCAATGCATTTGAACTGTTAGGAGTGATCACGTTTGTTTGTTTGTTTGTTTATTAATTTGTATAGCGCACCTGACCCAAAGGTATATGGGCGCTTAATCTTCGAGTTACAGGCAAGGTAGGGTACAATTATACAGTGATGAAGCAAAGGTATACAAGACAGGATAGCAATTCGTGCATAGACAGTAATATAGCAATTCGTGCATAGACAGTAATATGCTGGCATGGTGCAAAATACAATCAAGCAAGAGGTATGCATTCAATCATGGTAGGTTAATTGTTGAGTAACCAGGTGATGACCTTAGTTCTGAAAGGTTGGAAGGTGGGTGTAGATTTGATATCCAGTGGAATGGTATTCCAAAGTTGTGTGATGTGGAAGACAAAAGCGTGGGAACGTGAGGGTCGTCACGTGATGCCAGAATGTTGTGCTGGTCCTGTCACGTGATGCATGGATCTCTGTGAACGATGTCGATTGTTCCAAGCAAACGGGAGTCTCCACTTCATTTGCCAACGGAGGGAAGGTCGGAAAACACCCGGTCTGCCCCACAGCGCTCTCACATGTCTGCCGAGAGGTCGTCATTTCTGTGTACAAGCCCGTGAGTATTGAATCCCCTGGTGGATGGAGACTGCAAGTGGGTTAATTCGGGCACCCATGGAATGTGTAGAAGAGCGTGTGGTGGGAGATGTGACAGAGCCCCCCTCAAAGGCCCACGACCCTGTGGGCTGGAAGGATTATCCCGATGAAAACGTGCAACCAGAAGAGGGGCATAGACGTCCCGGGAAGGGACCCAAGATCGGTCTTCAGGACCGTAACCCAACCAGTCCACGAGGTACTGCAGTCGACCCCTGCAAAAACGGGAACCCAGAATGGCACTGACCTCATAAACATCAGGGGAGGACACAGAGACAGGGGCAGGAGGGGCACAGATACGGGTAGGAGCAGAGCAATGTTTGAGCAAGGAAATGTGGAAAACCGGGTGAATACGCCAAGCAGAGAGTATAGAAAGTCGCAAAGCCACAGGATTCACGATCTTGGCAATCTTGTAAGGGCCAACAAAACGGGGCATAAATTTGCGACAGCCAGTGATATGCAAATGGTGAGTAGATAACCAAACGCGGTCACCCACATGATAGTCAGGAGCTGCCACCCGCTTCCTGTCCGCCTTCGTCTTCATTACCGCTTGGGCTTCACGTAAGTGGACAAGGGTCTGGGCATAAACTGTGACTAGATTGCGGGCACAGGCATTATCCGCAGGAGTAGCAGAGGAAAAATCAGGGAGAGGAAGGGCACGTGGATGTTGGCCATACAAGGAATAGAAAGGGGAAAAACCAGTAGATGAATGACATGAATTGTTATATGCAAATTCAGCAATATGGAGCAGATTGAGCCAGGAGTCTTGATACTGGAGGGTGAAGCAGCAGAGGTACTGTTCAAGAGCCTGATTCAGCCTCTCGGTCTGCCCATCACTTTCCGGATGATAAGCCGAGGAGAAATGGGTGTCAATACCAAGGAGTCTAGTCGGGGATCACCAAAAACAAGATGTAAATTACGATCCGCGGTCTGAAACAATGACCTGTGTGTTAGGGAGAATTCTCTGTTTAGGCTGAATTTCCTAACCTAGTGAGTCCCCCCGCAGCTTTGCTGGATTTTTGGGGTTTATTTTTTTCTCCTGCCAAGAGTGAGACTCTTTTACCCTCACTCTTGGGCATGATTTGAGTGTGTTTCTTTGAATCTAGATGTGTTTAATGGGCTATGGGGTCTTTTACTCCATAGGGCTTCATGTGTTTTTGGGATGTGTGTTACACAGCACCCTCAGTGCAGTGACACAGGGGTGTCATAGTGACCCCCCAGTATAGACTCCATACCCTGGGACTGACTACTGTCTCCCAGGGCATGTAAAGTCACCATTGACTTTACTAGTCTTAAATTCTGAACAGAACCAGTACAAACCATCATATTGTGGACGTACTGGCTGGGGCAATTCAATTGCTCCAGGGTCTGTTAGTCGAGGGGGCACGTCTCCGTCCCCCCTGATCGAGTTTTGGCTGGTGGCAGTGGATACTACTTTTTATATTCAACCGCGAATATTTTCCTAATGGATTTCCCATTGTTTTAGGCTACTATCTTTATTTAATTATTTACGGTAGCCTCAAACATACCGCCGGTTTATTTAATTAATATTAATTCTCCGGTTGGTATTTTTTGCCAAAACTTGATTCTAAAATGGCGTTTGTGTTCTCTTCTGTGACTCCAACCCAAGTCGAGCCCTTTGTTCCAATTTTTGGCGGGCTTCTCCACAGAAGCCCTCCAAAGTGGTGCCACTCTGTCTGGGGTACTTAGGAGGGGTCGAGGGGAATTTAGGCACCCTGGACTGAGTTGCCTAGGCAACTCAAGTCGCACTCCATCCTGATTGGCCTCGGCTCACCACTTAGCATGTTTGAGTGACAGCTAGGCTGAGTGAATGGGGGTTTTCTGCATAAAAGCAGGGCTTTGCGGACTGGAACTTCAGAAGTCGCCACAGGACCTAAGAATCTGACGAGGGAGAAGCTGAGCCGACCTGCCACGACACCACCACCGGTGGAGCCCTGCTGGCCCACCTCACCACTTTTCCCAACGACAGAGGAGATCTCCCGCCGGAGAGTCTTCTTCCTTTGACTGGTGGGGATAACCAGTTTCACCGTCTTTTCGCCTTCCCGACGTACCTCGTGGCCTCCTTGTCTGTGCCAAGCACCCCGGCAACCGGGATACCACGTTTTACCACGACCGCGAAACAAAGGTACCACCTTTAACCGGAAAACTCCGCGGCTGGTTTCTTCCCTGGTAGTGCAACGACCTTCATCTTTCCTCCAAGTCGAGATCTTCTCTTCCCCTGGACGATGACACAACTTGCACCCACTACCAGGAACAACTGCCACCGCTGGAGGATCCTTCCAACTTAAGGTACCGTGTCCCGCCTGGCTTCCCTTGCTACCGACTGTACGGGGTAGATTTAGCCCCTGGCTTTCGAACCTGGGTTAGCCTGGGACACCCTGGCTAAACTTTCCTAAGCCGCTCTAAACTCTTTTTGAACCCTCTGCAAGACTTTCTAAGCCTAGTGTAACTGTGTGATCCTGGGCGCATTTGTGCTCTGCTCTCTCTAAGAGTGGGCCCAGCCTTTGGACTTTGGCTCACCAGTGACTTTTGCTCTTCTGCCTTGCTAATAGTGTTCCTGAATCTTAGAGTGGTGTACCTTTCCATATTCTGTCTTTTTCCCTCCCTTTCTCACAAACTTATTGGAGTGCCATCTAGTTAAGCGCTCACCTCTGTATGAAAATAAGTGGTGTTTTACAGTGACTTATCTGATAAGGAAAAAGGGGTGTATATATTACAATAGTAACTGTGTTTAGAATATTTTACAATAAGAGTGCTGGAGTGTTTCAAACAGTGTGTTTTTAAATAAATAATTAATAAATAATTATATACTTTGATACCAAAGCTCTGGTCAGTGTTTGCTTGTATTATTGTATCTGAGTGCCTATTGTGTATACTTTGCATACTGCCTAACTCTTCTTGAGGGAAGTCTGACTGCTCAGCCACAGTTACCAGGTAAATCTGGGTGGTACAGACTGCTACCAAGTGGGTTTACTGCCAACACCTGTAGTCTTAAATCTTTTGCAGTGGTCCCTAAGGGAACTGCACAGGTTTCTGCCTAACCTAACGGGCTAGTGTTGGGACTGAGGGTATGCCTGTACAAGGTAAAAAGCGGGCCATCTTAGTGTAGGAATCAACGACAACCCAGACAGTGTCATAGCCTTGTCTGCGGGGTAGATCTGTGATAAGGTCCATAGAGACCATATGCCAAGGTCTGGGGGGGAACAGGTAAAGGCTGGAGTAAACCCAGTGGACGGCCCCTACGTGACTTGCATTGTGCACAAATAGAACAGGTGTTTACATAATTTTCTTTTTTTAACTTGTTTTTTATTGGCATGGTGAGGGAACAGACAATCAACACAATGTAGAGTATATCAAGGGTATCAGATACATAAATGGTAATGTAATACATGGGAAATGCCAGCAAAGGACAGATACACAATAGTTCGGATTTATATGGCGCAACAGTGGGTTAGTTTACTTCACCAGGAAGGGGGGAGACAGTAGTTCTAAGTCATCTTTGTTATTCAGATAGGTGCAAAATTCCGTCCATACATTCTTGGGTCGAGAGGTCAGCGGGAGGGTATTGATATAGTCCTCCTCACACGTTTGAGTCCAGGTGAGGGCCCCCAACCACATCTGAAACGAAGGGGGGGATCGGCGCTTCCAACATTGTAATATGCATTTTTTGGCTATTATGGTGGCAACATTCAGAAACCTAGACATCTTCCTCAATTCAGGGCTATCCCACAGGCCGAATAGTATAGCTAGGGGTTCTGGAGGGATATGGGACGCTGTAATGTCCGAGAGAGCGTCAATTATGGCTTTCCAGTATGGGCCCAGCGCATCACAGGACCAGAACATATGAGTGTGATCTGCAGCAGGAGAGTTACATTTAGGGCAGGTGCGAGCCTGGGTGTGTGCAAACCTATCCAGTCTTTGCGGCGTGTAGTATAATCTATTCAGGAGCTTGTATTGTATACACCTATGTCTGGCATTCAGAGAGGTGGTTCGGGTATGTATGCACATTTTCCCCCACACTTCGTCAGTGATGGGGAGGCCCAGCTCCTCACTCCATGTATCACGTGCCTTGAGTGGCACGTCCGTAGGGTCGGCCATCAGCAATTTGTACAGCGAGGACACTATCCCCCTAGCTCCAGCCGAGTTGGATATGTAGTGAATCTCAGGTGAGTCTGGGGGCTCATCAGGGTATGAGGGCCACCAGGCGCGGAACACCCCCCTCAACCTATAGTATTGTAGTAGTTCCAACGCAGTACCCAGGTGTCCGGGGCGCCACGTCTGCGGAGTGATAAACTTCCCATCGGGGTAAAAGTCGGTCAAGGCCCGGTAGCCCAAGTCGTGCCAGTGTTTCATCAAGAGTTTATCATGTGTAGGGCTGAGGCCTGGGAACTGCCAGATGGGCAGCCATTTGTAGTATGGGTGGTGGCCGGGTTGTGTCTGCAGTATATATTTCCAGGCCCCGATAGTGGCCGCAACAGGGTCGGGCGGGGCATTGGCGTGAAATGTATGATGGAGAATGAGGGAGAGGGTGTTGACACTCTCGCTTGCTAGTTTCTCGAGCTTCACATGCGGGGGGGGGGGGTCGGAGAACGTGTACCAGTATGTGGCGTGTTGGGCCTGCGCGGCTGTCCAGTATTTAGCGAAGTCGGGGGCGGTGAAACCCCTGTTTCCATAGGGAAGAGTCATGTGCTGCCATTTCTTACGAACCGCGCCCGAGTGCCATAAAAATTGGGCACATGCAGTGTGCAGGTTCCTGAAATAACGCTTTCCGGGCCAGATCGGCACATTAGTGAAGACGTAGAGTAATTTAGGGACCATAATCATTTTGATTAGAGATAGTCTACCCGACAGGGAGAGTGGAAGACTGCGCCATTTCAACATTTGGGCCTCAGCAATCTGCGCCGCAGCCACGTAGTTGTCTGCCAACAGTGAAGCTTTAGTGAGGGACACCTGCACTCCCAGGTATCTGATGCCCCTCGGTGACCATTGGAGGGGGAATTCGCAGGGCGGTTGTGTATTGGACGGGGTGAGCGGGAAGATTTCAGATTTGGTGTAGTTTATGGTGAAGCCCGAGAAAGTGCCAATTTTGGTTATGTCTCTCAATATCGGGTCCAGGTGGGCAGCCGGGTCTCTAATATATAGAAGCACGTCGTCGGCATATAGAGAAATGATCTTGGGTGTATCACAAAGATGTATACCTTTTGCGCGTGTGTTTGTCCCTAACGTTGTCAGCCATGGGTTCTATAGCGAGCGCAAATAGTATCGGAGAGAACGGGCAGCCCTGGCGGGTACCCCTGTGGAGAGCGAAGGGGGCCAAGGCCTTGAAGTTGACTAGGACTCTGGCTGCAGGGCTTGTGTAGAGAAGTTTGATGTACGATCTCGTGCGTGGACCAATTTCCATTTTGTGGAGCACCGCCCACATATATTGCCATGACACCATATCAAACGCCTTCTGGACATCAAGGGTGACCGCCACGGCCTGTGCGTTGGGGTCAATTCTAGCCAAAACATTGAACAGACGACGGATATTGAGGGCGGTGGATCTGCTGGGTACAAAGCCACTCTGGTCGGGATGAACTAAGTGAGGCATAATGGGGAGAAACCTATTGGCAATAATCTTGGCAAATATTTTCGTGTCAGTGTTAATCAGGGAAAGGGGTCTATAGGAGCCACATTCGTCCAACGGTTTACCCGGCTTGGGTAGTACAGTTATAAGCGCCTCGCGTATGGTTTGGGGTAGGATGTTTAACTCTAAGGATTCGTTCCACACCTCCAGGAGTCTGGGTGCCAGAATGGCTACATGTTCCTGATAAAACTCTGAGGTTAGGCCGTCCGGGCCTGGTGCTTTGCCCCTAGGGCAGTTTGAGATGACCGTGGTTATCTCATCGAGGGTGATAGGAGCTTCAAGTAGGTCGCTAGTCGCGCGGGAGAGGAGGGTCATGGGGATTTGATCTAGCAGGGTGTCCGTGCCTTGCAGACTGTGTTCTTGCTGGGGGCCATACAGGGTCGTGTAGAACACAGTGAATGTCCCAAAGATATCATGGTCGGACCAGCACAGGGTGCCTCCTATGTCTTTGACACAATCAATGCGGTTCCTGCCCCCCTCAGTGCGGACCAGTCTGGACAGTGTCCTACCCGGCCTATCCGCCTCACCATACTTCCTGGCCGCTACGGGACGGGCAAAGTACCGAACTTCTCTTAGAGCATGAGACTCAAATGTTTCCAATTCCGCTCTGATCTGTGCCAGTATGGTCGGGGAAGGGGCGGAGGCATATACCCTCTCAAGCTCTTTTAATTTCGCTTCCGACTGCTGTAAGCTATATTTAATGGTTTTGAGGACCCCCGCCTCCCTAGAGATGCACATCCCCCTGATGAAGACCTTGAATGCCTCCCAGCGTACCCCATCGGAGGTGTCATGCCTGTTATTGCACTCAAAGAAGGTGTTGATGTCAGCTAGGATATCAGCTTTGAAGACTATGTCTAGGAGGGCCTCTGAGTTAAATCTCCAAGAGGAGTGAGGGGGCTGGTCGTGTCCCAGTGTTATACGAAGTGTTACCGGTGAATGGTCCAATAATGTGCACGATAATATCTTGGTCTCTGTGACCCTGCCCATCATGCAACTCGATATGAGAAAAATGTCGATCCTGGAGAGTCTATCGTGTACCGATGAGTAGAATGTGTACTCTCTAGCCTGTAGGTTGAGAGCTCTCCATACATCCCTGAGATAAAGTGTGTCCATGTGGGCGTGTAACCTATGGCCCGCGCGTGATGGGGCTCTGCGGGCCGTCCCGGACCTATCCAGGTCTTTGTCTAGGATCAGATTCATGTCCCCGCCCCATATGATGGGAATACCAATGTATTTCAGAAGCGTGGTGGTGATGGCATCAAAGAACTCAGGGGCGTCAAAGTTAGGGGCATATGTGTTCACTAGGAGGCATTCCATATTAGCGAGTGAGCAATGGAGGATCACGTATCTGCCCTCTGGGTCAATGTGGCTGGAACGCAGGGAAAACTGGACTGACTTATGGATTAAAGTTAGGACCCCCCTGGACTGGGTGGAGTACTTCGTATAGTATCTATTGTTGCCACACGCGGGGGCGAGGCATGTTGCTAGGCGTCCAAGGGCATGGGTTTCTTGGAGAAAGAGGATTTTGGCGCCATGCCGCTGGGCATAGACAGTTATCCTGCGGGTCTTAGTGAAATTGCTCAGACCACGGATATTCCATGTCATAATGTTCAGAGCCATGGTGTCACATTATGGAACATCCCAGTGGTAGTATTCATTAGCATTCCACCTTTTGCATTTGCCGTGTGCACAGTTATGTTGAGTCGAAGTCATGTATCTCTCAGCCATGTTTTTAACTGTTAACCCAGCCCCAACTTCACCACCCCCCACCCTCACTGCCCAACCCCAACATGCAGTGCAGACCTCCCACCCTAGAACACACAAGTCGCCCTTTGGCCCTGGTCCAACCAGAAAACAAAGGTCAGAGGACCAGATCCAACGTGGATAGGGCTACATCCCAGCCCAACAGGGGCCAGTCATTAAAAGAAACAAAATGAAATCGAAAGCACACATAGCAACTGCAACGGGGGGCGCTGGTACGGTGCGGCCGGCATCTGGAACTTGGTGCGGGGCAGCATATGTTGTCCGAATGTGTTGCTGCAGTAAACGGGTATCACAGACAGCCTCTGAGACCAGAGAGTGCCCTCTGGTTAGTTGACATCGCAGGAAAGAGTAGGACACAGGGATAGCTCCGAGAACCAAGTGGGGGAGAAGGCAACGTAAGCAGTTTAGGAGCTAGCCTGAGGCCCGCATACATATGATAAGAGGCTGCAGTTGCTGAGTGGACACTGTGAGGTTGCCATCAACACACCATAAGGCAAGGATCAGTGGACACATTAAAACATCGTGGGCTGTGCCGCTTATGGCGCATGGTCACCTCGCGGCCCAGGAAGAGGTATATGTAGCTCAATGAACTTCACCGCTTCGTCTGGGACAGTGAAGACAAAGATCTTGCCATCGTGAGTGATCTTTAGCCGTGCCGGAAACAAAATGGCGTAGGGGACGTTGCGCTCCCTGAGCAGCTTCTTTTTTACGCCTAAGAATTGGCGCCTCTCCTGCTGCACCGCCAGCGAGAAGTCCGGGAAGATTCTGATGGTATGGGCCTCAAATTGCAGGTCTCCCTTTTCCCGCGACAGGCGGAGGATGAGATCTCTGTCGCGGTAGTTGAGTATCTTGGCGATAATGGGTCTGGGGATGTCGCCGGGTCTGGGGCGCGGCGATAGGTCCCGGTGAGCCCACTCGACTGTGAAATATGGTGAGAGGGCAGGGTTATCCAGCAGGTCTTTAAGTAGTTTCTCCACTGCGTCTTCCATCTGCCCCTTGAGGGCATTCTCGGGGACCCCGATGATGCGCAGGTTGTTCCTACGAGAGCGAGATTCCAAATCGTCACATTTCGCCTTGACACTTTTCATGTCACGCGTTGGGGAGGCCACAGTGTCTTGGAGCGCGTGAATACCATCTTCGTTTAAAGAGATTCTATTTTTGGCCTCGGTGATCCTCGATCCCACCTGGTCTACTCGAGTCTTTAGCGAGGAAACGTTAGCATTGATGTCGTCTAGTTTTTCATGGAAGGATGCAAAGTTTTCGGCCATAGACTCCATTAATAGGGTGAGGTCAGGTGCTCAGACCACTTGGTGCGGGGTCAAGTCTGGCTCATCCTGAGGCGATGACGTGCAGGCTGGCTCATCTCGGGGGACCACTTTAGCGTACTTGTCCATCGTGCCCCCTTGGGCCCCTGCCTTGGGTCTGCTAGGCATTGTTACTGTAGAGGACCCGGGTGCAGAGAGGGCCCGCTTATGAGTAGGATGAAGGAATGGGGAAGGCAGGGACCGACAGGAGCAACCGTAGTGTCTTTTGTGCCGGCAGGTGCCACAAGGCGGCTGGGGAGGGCACCGCAGATAGCAGAGAGTTACCAGCGGAGCCACGAAGCCGTGATGGCTGGCGTGCACGGCTTCCACATGTGTTCAGGTTGCACGGGGGGGCCAGCGGGATTTGCCTCAGCGGGGGCCTGTGCGGAGGCAGTGACAATGCCAGCGGGAAAGTGGGGTCGTCGGCGCCCTCAGGCGAGAGAAGTCCAGGCGTAGCGCAGGCTCATAGGAAGGATGCGTGGAAATGAAGCAATCCCAGGGGGCGGCCTGGTTTAGTGATGTCAATTCGATGCCCCAGTGTCAGCGGCCCGCTCGGGCCCCCCAGGGCCGGCAGCAGTGTGGTTATGATGGAGTGTGCAATGCAAGGCACGCCGTAGCAGCTGGGGGGGCAGTCGAATGGTTCGTCGGGTAGGCGGGCAGGCCGCAAACAGTACGGTAAGGGACACTTCCTTATGGCAGTTCTGGCGCCCAGCAGGGGCCCACCCATGCACTCCAGCCCCCGCTCACCTGGTCCGCCGCGGCCGCGGGGCGAATAAATCCTCTGCGTTGTCGGCGCCGGGAGTGGCCGCGAAGATCGCAGACGCAGTAGGTAGCATTCACAGTGTCACGGTGTCCGCAGCAGGACTCTCTGGCGGCCGTAGCAACTCCTCAGAGCGGCGGGAAACAGGAGTCCACCGCCGCCCCAGGGCTAAGGGGGGGGTCCGGGAGTCAGGCAAGCCAGGCGGAAGGGCCGGATGTTAGGCAATCGCCGGGGCCAGGTGGAATGCGAGGCCCAACTCCAACAAAGGTGCCAGCCGGGTCCCGGGAGGACCGATCGAGTCCAAAATTGCACAAAATGTCCAGTGCAGTGGCGAAATCAACACGGCCAGCCGATGGTCCTTCACGATGTCGGGGAACACAGATGTGAGCAGATGAACGCCGAGGCCGCATGGAGCTGAAAAGCTAGGCAGCCATCTTGGGCTGCTCCACAGCGGCACCGTTTACATAATTTTCTACGTCTCGTCTCATCGACGGCCACCAACACCAACGCTGAAATAAATCAAGGGTGCGTTGTTGTCCCGGATGTCGGTTGATAGCGGCATCGTGTAACCAAGCCAGTGCCTGATTTCGAACGTCACTTGTGGGGAGAAACAACTTTCCTTGGATGAAAGGTAATCCCTCCTGAAGAACCAAATCCCACTCAGCCAATGCATGTGGATGTTGGGAGACCCATCGTCTGATGATAGATAGCATGGGGGGGGGAAGGAGTACACATACAGATGACATGACCTTCATCAAGTAATGTGTCAGGGAACATAGATAACTGATCTCCCCCAGGAGAGTGGGAAAGGGCATCCGCTTTACCATGGGTAGGTCCAGGCCTGTGTTTCACTACGAAGTCGAATGCTGCAAAGAACAATACTTGTCTGCTGTTCACACATTTAAGCGTAGCCAAATCTTGTACATTTTTATGGTCCGTGTACACCAGTGTCTGATGTTTTGCCCCTATAAGATGGTGTTGCCATGTCTGAAGAGCATCTTTTATGGCCAGTAATTGCTTTTCAGTAACTGTGTAATGAGACTCGGCTGATGTAAACTTCCGCGAGTGGTATGCTACAGGATGTAAGCGGCCTGTGGCTGGAAAAGGCTGGGATAGTATTGCTCCTAGTGCGAAAGAGGAAGCGTCTGCTTCCAAGACAAACGGAAGTTCTGGGTCAGGATGTTGAAGTACAGGAGCGGTGATAAACCTGGATTTGAGTGTTTCGAAGGCCTTTTGATGTTCAGATGTCCAGGAAAACAGAACAAGAGGACTGGTCAGAGTAGTTAGCGGAGACACGATGGCAGAAAAACCAGCGATGAATTGCCGGTAAAAATTAGCAAAACCAAGAAATGATTTAAGTTGTTTGAGGTTAACTAGAGCGGGCCCTTCTGTGATAGCACAGACCTTTGACAGATTCATGGACAATCCTCCGGGTGTTATATGATAACCCAGGAAGTCCACCTCCTTCGAATGAAACAAGCATTTCTTAGGTTTGGCAAACAAGGCATTTTTTTTTAGGCGAGATAGGACTTCTCGGACATGATCTTTTCATCCTCTTTGGAGGAACATATAGTTCAAGATGTCATCCAAATAGACTACTACATATATGTCAAGGATGTCAGTGAACACTTCGTTGTAGAAGCGTTGGAACGTAGCAGGGGCGTTACATAGGCCGAAGGGCATAACAGTATATTCGAACAACCCTTGTCGGGAACAGAACGCTGTTTTCCACTCGTCTCCACGACGCATACGGATCAGGTTGTACGCCCCCCGAAGGTCTAATTTGGTGAAGATAGATGCACGTGTCAACCTGTCTAGTAGCGTGGAGATGAGGGGAATGGGGTATCTGTTCTTTATGGTGATGGCATTCAATCGTCTATAATCGACACATGGGAGTAGATCCCCTTCTTTTTTCGGTACAAAAAAGATAGGACTAGCAGCTGGTGAACAGGAGGGTCAGATGTGGCCTAACCGTAAGGCTTGTTGAATATATTCTTTTAAGGCCTGTTCTTCCGATTGTGATAATGAGTAAATCCTGCCCTTTGGTATCGGTGCATCGGGAATAAGATCAATGGGGCAATCATAGGGTCTATGTGGTGGTAGACCCTCCGCCGTGGCCTTGTCAAAAACCTTTGGTAGTCATGATATTCAATGGGAATACTAGCTATTACAGCACCCACGGTATGTGGCGTGGTGGCAGTTGGAACTATGTCTTCTAGATGTGAAGAGCCCATGGCGCCGAGAATATTGGCGGGAGAGACAAGTGACTCGGATTCTGTTAGGCAGAAATGCTGGCACACATCCGATTCGAAAGTAACTTGTCCAGTCCCCCAATTGATCAACAGATTGTGTTGTCTCAGCCAAGGGATAGTTATAACCCAAAGGGCACTGAGAGTACAGTGAACAGGGTGAAGCCCTAAAAGGCTAGTATTGTAACATAATGAAGAGGGCATCACACAACTGTATAATATTAATGAGGCACTGTGGGAATCCCATTTGGAACAAATCAAACAGCAAGGTGCTGCGCAAGAATAAGTGACCAGGGAGATACAGGGTCAGTCTTGAAAGACAGTAGGACAGAGGGAAGGTCTCTATCTATCCCTGTCCTAGCCCTCTAAGTAGGGAAAACAAACTTTCCTTAGGAAGCGCTGCTGTGCCGCTTACAAAAACGAGGACAGAAAAAGAAGTCAGAGAATTTATTTTTGAAAAATAGTAACAACATCAGGGTTGTTAGACTCCTGCATGTCCCTGGTTACTGTGTGGCCTCATAGAGGAAAATAAAGGCAGTTAGACATATAAAAGTAAAGTTCACACCTCGGACTGAAAGCACATGTAAAAGACGATGACCAGTCCGGACTGACTATTATGGGTACATATTACTTTTACTATCCCATAGACAGCACTAGACTTCCAGGGGTAACTTTACAAGTTAAAAATCTTTCAGTTTTTTTGAAAGAAAGGCTCGGCACAATATTGTAGTGCTGCTGTGGTGGAGGTTTATCCATACAGCCGATAATCCCTAGTGGGGATGTGCTGGTTTTTCAAAGAAGACAAATAAAATAAAGATTAACATGTAGACCACATGGTCCTGTCCAACCAGGTTTTAGATAATAGGACAGGGCGTGAGGCTACAAAAAACAGACATAGAAAAAGACATATATAAAAGGTGCCATCAACTGCTTGCACTGGTTCTGGATGTTCTTTCGTAATCGAGGGCAAATTGAGATGGTGAGCTAATGCAATATCAATGAAACAGCCAGTGGCCCCTGAATCGATCACGATATGGACTGAATGTGTAACCTCCCTGGTGGGCTTTATTGAGGCCTGGACCACTATAGGTCTGATAGGACCGAAAATGGGTTCAGTGGGGGTCAAGGAAGTGCTCGCCCATACCCCCAGTCTCAAGGGCGAGCCTTCTGAAAACCCGGGTTCTTATTTTTTGGTCGACGGGGGCATTCTTTCACATAATGCCTGTTTTTACTGCGGTATAAATGGGCATTATCAGTTCTTCGGCTTTCCCGTTCAGCCTGAGTTATGGGACTCCGAATCCCACCGATTTGCATGGGTTCAGGATTAGTGGATGCCGAGGCTGGAGAAGATTGGTTAGAAAAACTGGTTTCTGCTTTACGCTCAGTTCTAGGGGCGTCCACCTGCAAGGTTAGATCGACCAGATCCGAAAAAAACAGAAGGAAGGGCTGGAACCACAGAGAGAGCGTCTTTCGTGCCATTGCATAGACCTCTGTAATACACGATTGATTGCCTTTTTCTCCTCAGGCCATGTGGTTCCTGCGGCAAGTTGGTTAAATCGTGTGATGTATTCGATCAGTGTTTGCCTTCCCTATGTGAGATCTAAGAGTTCCAGGTCTCGAGATTGGGCCTTGTACCTGGTATCGAATACCTTCGCCATTTCTGTTACCAGAATATCAAAATCATATAAAGCAGGATGGTCATTTTCCAATAATGGGTTTGCCCAGGTCGCTGCCACACCTGATAAATGGGACAGAAGAAAAGCAGCCTTAGTGACAGAGTTGGGGAAAGCCTGGGGTCTACATAGGAAGTGGAGTTTGCACTGGTTTATGAACGTGCAATATTTCCAGGGATCACCCTGATAACGTTCTGGGGCAGCAAGAGGGAATGAGGTAGGAAGTAGTACTGGAGTGGGTGCAATTGATAGGGTAGGAGCGGATTGGGCTTGGGGGGTGGAATCTCCAAACTCGGCATCAGCGGGCAAAGGATGACGTGAACATTGCAAGGCATCGAGACGGTGGTGGATTGCAGTCGTGGCAGCGGCCATGTCGGTCCTAAGAGCCGGAACAGCCTGCATTAGAACGGCCACTGGGTCCTCGGCAGAGGGATTCATAATCAGGACGACCAGAAAGGCTTCACAGTCTGTTCTGAATCTTGATGGTCATGCAGATTAAAAAATACCTCCGTCCCCAAGTACCACACAGGCAGTAAAATATTCAATGCCTGTGCAATCTTTGAGGCCACAGGTGTGTAGTGAACCGTCAGATCCGGAACCAGGAACTGCCAAAAGGACCGCTTGAGCGCTGTAAGGCAATGGGTAATTAGTCAAGAGAGGTAACGTGGCAGATAGATACAGTAAGAAACAATAGGAGCACCGCTTACCTAAAGTATGGTAATTGCCGCCCAAAGTGTGATGAAGGATGGCAGGGGTCATGGACAGGGAACGTGAAGGCAGGTTTCCAGTGAGGGTTGGTTAAGCGATGAACGATTGAAGTAATGCGAAGTGCACAAAATGTAGTTCGTGTCTAGAGTGTACCACCAGGCAAACGCCTGCAGAAGACCAAAGGCCTGGAGTTCCAAGCAAAGACAGATCCGTAATGCAGTCGGATAAACAGAATACAGGGTCGGATGCCAGCAAAGTAACCAAACGATGTCCAAAACGATGATGTATGTAGGGCAAAGACAAAGCAATCCGTATAACAGTCCGTGGTCGTAGAATCAAGAATCCAACAAACAAACAAAACGCCAAATAGTCCTGAGGAAATCGGCTGTGAAGCAACGCTTCCATGTCTTCCAATGCATTTGAACTGTTAGGAGTGATCACGTGATGTTGAAGACAAAAGCGTGGGAACGTGAGGGTCGTCACGTGATGCCAGAATGTTGTGCTGGTCCTGTCACGTGATGCCAGAATGTTGTGCTGGTCCTGTCACGTGATGCATGGATCTCTGCGAACGATATCGATTGTTCCAAGCAAACGGGAGTCTCCACTTCATTTGCCAACGGAGGGAAGGTCGGAAAACACCAGTCTGCCACACAGCGCTCTCACATGTCTGGCGAGAGGTTGTTGTTTCTGCGTACAAGCCCGTGAGTATGGAATCCCCTGGCGGATGGAGACTGCAGGTGGGCTAATTCGTGCACCCGTGGAATGTGTAGAAGAGCGTGTGCTGGGAGCCATGACAACTGGACATACAGCTCTGGCCATCCCCATTGTCGCTTAATCTACAGCCTCTGAGGCTGCACCTCAAAGCATTGATTACAGACCCCTGTCAATAATATGTATAGAGAGGGAATGCAAACACAGGCCTGGTCACCATGGTTATGCTACATTAGACCATTTCACTGCATCTAGCATTAGTGTCGCTGTTGAAATTGGCTAAACATGTGTTCATCCTTTGTAGTGCCAAGATTTAAAGGTTCACGATCAGCAGATCATTTGTTGGCTCATGATCTGGTTGCAAGATCCGTGCCAGGCTATTAGCTTGAGTCCTGTTCTACATTCTGTGATTGCTCACCTCGGCTTGGTGCGCTCTGGTTCTAGCCATGAATAAGATGGGGATCTTCCCATGCAGCCACATATATCTCCTGGAAGGAAGTCGGCTTATCCGCGGCAGTGGCTGGTCTGTATGGGGATCACTGTCAGGTAGAAATTGGCCAATTGGCTCTCGTGAAGTGGGTGTCGCTGTGTTGGTACCAGAGGCACATCTGTTCTGACGGGGAAGAACCCATTCCTGGTATGTGCATATGGAGGTATCAGGAAACGTAGGGCCATGGTCTGCCCCATGGGGCTTTCTAGAAATCTCCCAGAGTTGAGGAAAGGGTTGGGTGTCTGCAGCTTTGGCGAGACGGTCTTCTATTGAAGCTGCTAGAAAACACTCAACCCAAGATTGGAATGGGCAGGTGGTTCCAGCACTGCCACTGAGTGGCTGGCAAGCAGATCACCTACTTGCAGAGCTTCCTGGAGGATTCCCTGTCCTGCCTTTCTTACCCGGCCCACACTGATGTCCAGGTAGACTCTTGTAATTCTAACCCAGCCACCAAAGCTGGATATGCAAATTCAAAGAAGTAATGGGTTTCCTATGGAATGCATTTGTAAGGGGCTCAATGTTTGTCCCAGAGAGTCCTATCCATAAAAGGACGACCCCTCCTCCTGGCGCAGTCTCTCCGAGGTCTCAGGTACATCTCAGTAGGTAAGTTGGGATGCCAGCCTTGTATGTGATCATTCTAAAAGAACACCCTTGCTGAAGTTGTTCGTAGCCCGGACTATTATGGGTTTCTCTGCTTACAACAATTAACATCCAGGCTTCTTATTCCGGAACTCGGGTATGCGGGTAGCCCTCCTATCAGTGGCATCGAGATCAAATCATGCCTGTCATGACTATGGCTTGTTGGCTTGTTATGCTTGTGCCACTAGCAGCTCAACAAAACCGAGGGTGTTTTGGTCCAGGAGCAGGCTGTGGTTTCAGCAAAATCTGTGGCAATCTCTTCTCAATGGATTTTAGCTGAGGCACAGTCTTTCAAAAGGCCCTTGAAGATGGAGGCCAATTATCTGGAGTTCAGATATGTTTTGTTACCCATGAAGGACACCTTTATTTTAGCCGCATTGAGTTTCACCACCGTCAGTTCATTCATCCTGACAGCCAATAGTGCCCTGTCCCCTGATACTAGATTGCTGTGGGCACAAAAATAGAATGCAAGTCTGAAAGAGGCAAAGTTGGGGCCTGTAATCAAAGGCACAGATTGGAAAAGATGGGCAACAGAGATGAGTGCAAGGTTGCCCATGAGAATGGAGGGATGGTGGCAGGCGAAAAGGGAGATGGGACCACAGAGCTCACCTTTGCAAGAATGGACAGATCCATTATAGGGTCCTGGCAACAATTCCACTCACAACCTTGCGGGTTATGTGGTCCGAGGAAGCTGATGCGTCTAAAATGCTCTGTAGATTGACACGCCCTCTATCTGCAGTCACCATAGATTGTCGATGAGTGTGAGCCTCCTCCTCTCCCCTAAGTGGCAGATCCCGTCCTGGAGAACACTTACCAAGACCTGGATTGCCAAAATGCTGTGCTTAGGCAAGAAAAATGTTTTCTAAATACAAAGGGGATCTGCCAACACATACAAACTAACAAATGACTTTGAGAAAGGGAACAGCATACCAGCACGAATAACAGTCCATCCCGAGAAGATCAAAGGAGACGCAGAGGACGCAGTGGGGAAGCAGAGAGCAGTGTGCTCCCAAAGGCCAGAGGCCGATGACAAGAATAATTTGCCCAGTGGTGTGGAGCTGGTAGAGGACGTGGCTTAGGCCTTGAAGGCGGTGGCGCGACCTTTGTGCGGTGGACAGGAAGATCCTGTAACGGCACCTACACAGTCAGTGAAGAGACCCGGGAAAAGGTATGCATGGGCAGAGCTGCAGAAGCCAGAGACGCCCATGAAGCTCGATGAGAAGACACAAGCACCCAGGAAGAACTGGCCAAGTGTCCCAGAACCCACAAAGGTAACTGGCATGATACAGGGGCTTGAAGGTGCGGGGAAGAGATGATCCACACGGAAATAACGATAAGGACAATCTTGTGGCAGTACTTGGAAGAGAGTCCACCAAGTGGGCCTAGTGAGAGGTGAAGAGAACCATATGTCGGGTACCTGAATCATGGTGAAGTCTAGATCAGTACGAGTCGTCTTCCTCGTGGCAGTTCTTGGCAGGAGAGTTAACTAAGTTGGCCTAACAAGAAAGGGGGAACAAATGCTGTCTGGGACCCAAATAAGTACAACGTGAATATCTGAGGGAGGTACCCTGCAAGCAGTGGTAAGGAGAAGACCACTGACTCGCTAAGGAAAGCCTGGAACTGTTGGGAAAGTTACCTAAATAGTCTGGGGAAGTGAGCCTTTCCCCTGGTCATCCACTGGAACTTTTTAAACCTAATAACCAGAAGAAGGGAGTCATTCCTTGTTGACACTAACATCCTGGGGAAGGGAGTCATTCCCCCCTGGTATAGATTGGAGTGTTGAAGAGAATCTTTCCATTTAAGACACCAGGAGAAGAGAACATTACTTTTGATAAAGTCTCTATAGTTGTAGTGTAATGGACAGAAGTAGGGTTTTGACTCAGGTTGGTTGCTGTTCAGTTGACGGACATTCTGACAAATCCTTTAGGGAAACTCCTCTTAGAGTTGGGGATAGCCAGGTTTTTTAATTGATTAATTCTTTATCCACCAACATGACACCTCCTAGTCAGTTGCATTCTACTACTGTTACAGACTTGATGGTCGTGCAGAGTAAGAATACCTCCGTCCCCAAGTACCGCACAGACAACACCAGAAATACTGCCTGTGTGGTCTTTGAGGCCACAGGTGAAGTGGTTCGTAGGCCTGGATTCGGGAACAGCCGGAAAAGGACCCCTCGAACGCTGTAAGGCAATGGGTTATAGGATAAGCACAGAGCAGTTGGCAAGAGCAGAACCCCAGGGAAATGATCCGAAATGGCTTACCTAATGTGTTGGCAAAGATGCTCAATAACAGCAGAGAGGCGTTGGGAATTCCCCAAATGGTGGAGGGCAGATGGTGGGTATGTAGACAGGCAAGCGCCCAGCGTGAGGCCAGAGACCAAGAATCCAGGACAAGAAACAAAATCCGTAGGGCAAACCAGGGACAGTCCAATGGTCAGGCAGCGAGAAAACCAACAGTTCCAAAACGAGGTAACAAGAAGCAAAGGCAATAGGAATCCGATTGGGTAAAGGTAGTCCGGTAACTGGTGATCCAAAGTCAATACTTGGGCAAGGCAAAGGCAATCCGTGATACAAAAAAAACGTGGTCGAGCAAATCCGTAGAGTCAAAAGCGAAACGAGCGTCACGGAATCCAGGTGGAAACAGCTGTGAAGCGACGCTCATTGTTTTCCGGAAGCTTTTAACCAATGAAGGCGTATCACGTGATGGGGATGGCAGAAGTCACGTGATACAGAGTTGTTGTGAGGACGTATCACGTGATGGGGATGACAGTAATCACGTGATACGAAAGTATTGCTGCAATGAAGAGTCACGTGACGCGCGGATCCTCCGAGGTCCATTCAGGGCACCATGGTGATGTGGAAGCCTCCAGTGTAACTGCCAGGAGCGGGAGGGAAGGTAAATGCCAGGTCTATGAGTAAACCCCCGGGTATGATGACTGAACGGGCGCATGAACGTGCATGCAGTCGGGTGTGTATGTGAGCGAGTGGGACGGCAAGAGGCCGAGGGTGGGGGTGTGGCACTTGCAGAGGGGGTGTTAGGTGTAGGAGACGTGACAGAGTCCCCCCTCAACGGCCCACGACCTCGTGGGCAGGCAGGGCAATCCCTATGAAACCGGGCAACAAGGAGAGGGGCATGAACATCAGAGGAGGGAACCCAGGAGCGATCCTCAGGGCCATAACCCACCCAGTCAACGAGATACTGAAGGCGACCCCTGTGAAGACGAGAACCCATGATGGCATTGACCTCGAACTCATCAGGGGTGGACAGCGAAACGGGAGCAGGAGGTGTAGTGATACGGGTAGGAGCAAGACAGGGTTTGAGGAGGGAAGTATGAAAAACCGGGTGGAGCCGCCAGGCAGAAGGGACCCCAAGGCGAAAAGCAACAGGGTTCAGGACGCGAGTGATTCTGTAGTGACCAATAAAGCGAGGCAACAGTTTGCGACAACCGGGGATGCGTAAATGCCGGGTCGACAACCATACCCGATCACCCACGTGATAATCAGGGGCCGCTGTCCGCTTCCTATCAGCCTTTGATTTCATAACTGCCTGTGCCTCATGAAGATGGACAAGGGTTTGAGCATGGACATCGGCCAGATCCCGAACACAGGCGTTAGCAGCAGGAGTGGCAGAAGTGAGGTCAGGTAATGGGAGAGTGCGGGGATGTTGACCGTACATAGAATAAAAAGGAGAGAAACCCGTAGCAGAATGTCGGGCATTATTGTATGCAAATTCAGCGAGATGGAGTAGGTTAAACCAGGAATCCTGATACTGGAGGGTCAAACAACGCAGGTACTGTTCCAGGGCCTGGTTTACTCTCTGTCTGCCCATCGCTTTCTGGGTGATAGGCAGAAGAAAAGTGAGCATCAATGCCTAAGAGCTTGGTAAGGGCACGCCAGAAGCAGGAAGTAAACTGTGACCCACGATCCGATACAATAACCTGCGGAAGACCGAAAAGACAAAAAACAGCCTTAAAGAACAGACGGGCAAGGGTCGGGGCTGAGGGAGTGCCGGTACAGGGGATGAAGCGGGCCATTTTGGTGTAGGAATCTACTATAACCCAGATGGTGTCATAGCCCTGTCTGCGTGGTAGGTCTGTGATAAGATCCATGGAGATGGTATGCCAAGGCCTGGGGGGGAACAGGTAGCGGTTGGAGTAAACCCAAGGGACGTCCTCTACGAGCCTTACATTGAGCACATACTGAGCAGGTGTTAACATAGTTTTCTATGTCCCGTCTCATGGATGGCCACCAACACCAACGGTGTAACAACTCAAGAGTACGTTGCTGCCCTGGATGGCCGTTGATAGCAGCGTCGTGGGACCAAGCAAGCGCCTGATTGCGGACGTCGCTCGTGGGAAGGTACAATCTACCCTGGACGAATGGCAACCCCTCCTGAAGTACGATATCCCATTCATTGAGTGTATGTGGATGTTGGGAAACCCATTGCTTGATGGCCGTAAGCATGGGTGGGGATGGTGTGCATAGACATATGACATGGCCCTTTCCTAACACCGTGTCTGGGAACAGAGGCAACGTTTCCCCCCCAGGGGAGCGAGAAAGAGCGTCAGCTTTGCCATGGACTGAACCCGGCCTGTGCTTAACCACAAAGTCAAAAGCAGCAAAGAACAAGTGCCAACGCACCTGTCTGCTATTTGCGCATTTAAGCGAGGCCAAGTCCTGGAGGTTCTTATGGTCTGTGTACACTATCGTCTGGTGCCTTGCCCCCATGAGGTGGTGCCGCCATACCTGGAGGGCATCCTTTATGGCCAAGAGTTCCTTCTCAGTTACCGTGTAATGGAATTCGGCTGCGGAGAACTTCCGTGAATGGTAAGCAACCGGATGTAAACAGCCCGTGGCAGGGCATGGTTGGGACAGCACGGCACCTAGGGCGAACAAAGAAGCGTCTGCTTCTAGTACATACGGTAAGTCTGGGTCAGGGTGCTGCAACACAGGGGCTGAGACAAACCTAGATTTAAGAGTATCAAACGCCTTCTGGTGTATGGAGGTCCAGATAAAAGGGACAAGAGGGCTAGTCAATGCTGTCAAGGGAGATACAATGGAAGAAAACCCAACTATGAATCGTCGGTAAAAGTTAGCAAAGCCGATAAAAGATTGTAACTGTTTGGTGTTGCCAAGGATTGGCCATTCTGTGACAGCACGGACCTTGGATTGATTCATCGATAGCCCCCCAGGAGAAATATGGAAACCCAGGAAGTCCACCTCTCTGACATGGAACGAGCATTTTCGGGTTTGGCAAACAATGCGTTCTTTTTGAGGCGTGATAGGACCTCCCTGACATGAGAGACATGGTCCTCCAAAGAGGAAGAAAAAATCAGGATTTCGTCTAGATAGACCACCACATACGTATCCAAGATATCAGAGAAAATGTCATCGATGAAACGTTGGAACGTTGCAGGTGCATTACAAAGCCCGAAGGGCATTACGGTATACTCAAACAACCCCTGTCGGGAACAAAACGCGGTTTTCCATTCGTCACCGCGCCGTATTCGGATCAGGTTATATGCCCCTCTTAGGTCTAGTTTGGTATAGATCGATGCCTTAGTCAGCCTATCCAGGAGCGTGGAAATAAGTGGGATGGGATATCTGTTCTTTATTGTGTTGGAATTCAACCGCCTGTAGTCCACACATGGGCGCAAATCACCCTCTTTCTTCGGTACAAAGAATATAGGACTGGCAGCCGGAGAGCAGGACGGCCGAATATGGCCCAAACGTAAGGCCTGTTGTATATAGTCCTTTAGGGTTTGTTCCTCGGATGGTGATAGCGAGTAAACCCTTCCCTTGGGTATGGGAGCTTCTGGAAGGAGGTCGATAGGGCAATCGTAGGGCCTATGCGGAGGTAGGCCTTCCGCTACGGTTTTATCAAAGACCATGTGGTAATCATGGTATTCCTTGGGAATGCCTGCCATAACGGCTCCCACGGTGTGTGCTGACGTGCCGTCAGGTGTCGTGTCACTGATATGGGAGGAAGCCATAGCGCCGAGAATAGAGGCAGGAGATGAGGGTGACTCAGGTTCTATGAGACAAAAATGTTGGCATTCTTCTGACTCAAACAGCACTTGTCCCGTACCCCAGTTGATTAAAGGGTTATGGTGTTTCAACCAGGGTATTCCCAATATGACCCCAAACTGGGGTGTGGTAATGAGGTCGAACGACAAGTGTTCCTTGTGGGTACCTTGTATGACCACCTCCAAAGGTGCGGTTTGGTATTTTATCGGGCCGGAGGCTAAAGAAGTGCCATCAACAGCCTGTACCGGTTCGGGGTGGTCCTTTTGGATCAGAGGTAGATTAAGACGATGGGCTAGCGCAATGTCCATAAAACAACCCGTGGCTCCGGAGTCGATCACTATCTGAACAGCGTGAATGATGTCTCTGGTGGGTTTCAGTAGGGCTTGTACTGTAACATGTCTGATAGGACCAAATGCAGGGTCAGCGGGGGTCGTGAATGGGCTCGCCGGTGCCCCCAGTATCATGGGCGAGCCTTCTGAAAACCCGGCACTTTGTTTCTCGGTCGGCGGGGGCATTCTTTTACATAATGTCCGTTTAGACCACAATAGAAATGAGCGTTGTTGGTTCTTCGACGTTCACGTTCTGACTGTGTTATGGGACTGCGGATTCCGCCTATTTGCATGGGCTCGGAACCGACGGAAGATGGTGCTGGAGATGGCTGCCCAAACGTGGATTCCATCCTTCGTTCGGATTTGCGGGCGTCCACCTGTAGGGCAAGGTCTACAAGGTCTGTGAAAACAGAAGGAAGGGCAGGGACCACCGAAAGGGCGTCCTTCATAGCACCACTGAGTCCTCGGTAAAACACGATCGCCTTCTTTTCCTCAGGCCAAGAGGTTTCAGCGGCGAGTTGGTTATACCGGGTGATGTACTCGATCAATGTTTGTTTGCCCTGTGTAAGGTCCAATAGTTCCAGGTCCCTTGCCTGGGCCTTGTAGCGGGTATCAAACACTTTAGCCATCTCTGTGACCAGAAGCTCAAAATCGTACAAGACGGGATGGTTGCCCTCTAAGAACGGATTTGCCCAAGTGGCCGCTATGCCTGATAGATGAGACAAGAGAAAAGCGGCTTTCGTAACCGAATCGGGGAAGGCCTGAGGTCTGCACAAGAAATGGAGTCTGCATTGATTTATGAAGGTGCGGTAGGTCCGTGGGTCTCCCTGAAAGCGTTCTGGGGCAGCAAGAGGAGAGGAGGTTGGGATCAATACAGGGGCAGGAGCGGGAGCAGGTGTGGCCTGGACTGGAGGGGTGGTATCCCTAAGCTCGATGTCCGCAGACGGGGAATGATGTGTGCTTTGTAGGAGGTCTAGGCGGTGGTGAATGGCGGCTGTGGCTGTGGCCATGTCAGTCCTGAGAGCCGCTATGGCCTGCATTAAAGTGGTCACGGGGTCCCCGGAGGAGGGATCCATACTCCGACGGCCAGAGGCTTCACAGTCTGTTACAGACTTGATGGTCGTGCAGAGTAAGAATACCTCCGTCCCCAAGTACCGCACAGACAACACTAGAAATACTGCCTGTGTGGTCTTTGAGGCCACAGGTGAAGTGGTTCGCAGGCCTGGATTCGGGAACAGCCGGAAAAGGACCCCTCAAACGCTGTAAGGCAATGGGTTATAGGATAAGCACAGAGCAGTTGGCAAGAGCAGAACCCCAGGGAAATGATCCGAAATGGCTTACCTAATGTGTTGGCAAAGATGCTCAATAACAGCAGAGAGGCGTTGGGAATTCCCCAAATGGTGGAGGGCAGATGGTGGGTATGTAGACAGGCAAGCGCCCAGCGTGAGGCCAGAGACCAAGAATCCAGGACAAGAAACAAAATCCGTAGGGCAAACCAGGGACAGTCCAATGGTCAGGCAGCGAGAAAACCAACAGTTCCAAAACGAGGTAACAAGAAGCAAAGGCAATAGGAATCCGATTGGGTAAAGGTAGTCCGGTAACTGGTGATCCAAAGGCAATCCGTGATACAAAAAAAACGTGGTCGAGCAAATCCGTAGAGTCAAAAGCGAAACAAGCGTCACGGAATCCAGGTGGAAACAGCTGTGAAGCGACGCTCATTGTTTTCCGGAAGCTTTTAACCAATGAAGGCGTATCACGTGATACAGAGTTGTTGTGAGGACGTATCACGTGATGGGGATGACAGTAATCACGTGATACGAAAGTATTGCTGCAATGGAGAGTCACGTGACGCGCGGATCCTCCGAGGTCCATTCAGGGCACCATGGTGATGTGGAAGCCTCCAGTGTAACTGCCAGGAGCGGGAGGGAAGGTAAATGCATTTACCAGGTCTATGAGTAAACCCCCGGGTATGATGACTGAACGGGCGCATGAACGTGCGTGCAATTGGGTGTGTATGTGAGCGAGTGGGACGGCAAGAGGCCGAGGGTGGGGGTGTGGCACTTGCAGAGGGGGTGTTAGGTGTAGGAGACGTGACAACTACACCCTTCCCAGAGGATACAGCGAGCTGGCGATCCATAGAATTACTCACGATGCAACAATTTACGACACAAGAAATACTGGCCATCACACCCTCCAACCTTCCCAAATCCATTAAGAAACACCAAATCATTGGGCTCCCGCACAATCAATGGCACTGGAGGCGCACACTAACAGGGTCGGATACAAATGATACTCTGCCCTGGAACAGTATTAGAGTGTTACTATCATATGACACACATAATAGGCTACATGACAAACAAAACACGTACTGGCAATATGTACGGATCATGGATTAATACAGTGAATCTGAACCTTCATTGGTCTGCAATGCAAAGCACATAATTGGCATGTCATGCAACAACTGGCTTCAACACTTAGCCCTATAATTGATTATTAATGCATACACAAATACCAAATCGCGAGCGAGAGAGCCGCTGTCATGCAAAGCGGAATTTGGACAGGATCTGTTGGAATTTCCCAGAATCACAGCGTACTATAGTATATGCATACCTAATAATCTTAGAAGTAACGCAATATTAGCCAATATGCGGCCTGAGGTTCTAGATATTGAAATGGATGCCCTGGATATGTATGACTTATTCTGTGCGATAAAAACAACTTGTCCTGTAACTTGAAAAACAGAGCGATGCAATACAAGATCCTGCTGCGGGCATATTTTACCCCAACTAGACTTTATAATATGAGATTAAAACAAACCTACACCTGCTGCAGACAATGTGGGGGCTTGGGCACAATGGCGCACATACTCTGGTCTAGTCTGAAAATTAAACCATGTTGGGCTATGGTCTTAAGGCTATGGTTTTCATATCCCTCTAATACAGGGATCCACTATCGCGCTGTCACCCACGTCGATCTTATAGTAGCAAACTAAGAAGAGTGGCATGGGGAGGCATTGGCACAGAAACCTTTACACATAACGTTATTTACGGCTTATAAGGCCGTTATACTGAACTAGCTGTTGCCGGCGTAACATACACCGTTCTAGCATATCTTATTTTGTATTTCATAGGATCACTTCTGTCCCCTTCTTAAATATCAGAAATACCACCAATCTCTTCCAGGAAGGAGGCGTAGGTCCCTGTGTCTTATTAATGGTTAATGAAAAAATTAAAAGGCTAAACGTATAGGAAACTGTCTTCTTTTAATTTGAAAGGCATATATGTATAAGATGGAATGAGAGGCTTGCACAGTATAAGAACAGGATCTAAGTTCCATCGATTACCCAGGCCTCTATGACGTGTCTTTGTAGATGCGTAATTGTCAACCTTGTTCCATTGCAGAGTCCCTGTGATGGCATAAGATTGTGTAGTAGCATAACTACAGCACCTACTTTCAGTTTTAGCCTGTGAGGAGACATTCGTCCTACAGCGTTTCACTCTGTAGAGACTGAAACATTGAGCCAGTAATTAACTGTTCATTGACACTGGAACCGATGTGCCCTGTGTGAAGAGAAGTGGGGTGGAAAGAAGTAACTTGAATTTATTGTGAATGTTTGCAATAGTGGAAGGTGTCTGTGTAGTAGAACTGTGCTCATTCTGTTTGTTAAAATGATAGCCGTTGTTGAAGTGGAAGGTGTGAGAAATCTGAAGGTATTCTCTCACCTACTCCCCCAGGATCTTCCATTCAGAAAGCCATTGCGTTTCATACATTATCTTCGCCTAGCTTCCATTTCATTTAATTATGGCTAGAACCCCTTTCAAGTTCTGCCCAAGTTGCACCAAAAAATTCCCCTGGGTCGACAAACACCTGGTGTGCAACCTTTGCCTCCCACGGTATCACGTCGAAGGGAACTGTCGAGCCTGTAGATCTTTAAACCTAAGCGGTTAGAGGACCGTTTAACTAAGCGCTGGGCCTACCATGTCATGAATGCCGAGGCCACCATGGACGTGGAGGGAACCTACAGCGATGGCAGCAACGCCGCATTTTCGGATGGCGAAGGCGACAGGGAAATGTCAGTTTCCCAAGTGTAAACCCCTGACCCCAACAGACAGGCCGGCGGCGTCAGCGCTCACACTGCCCGACCACTAGACACACAGCCAAGGGCCGTGACTCAACGGGTTTGTCGATCAAGAGCCCACACACGACGTCTAGGGAGAGGTCCACAGAATCCCTGTTCTCTGGACACTCTAGGTCCTGATCACCGCATGACAGGCCGCGACTGTCGAAAGACAGCACAGACGTTGTGCCTAAATCCGTTCCCAAACGTTGCACGTTGGCAGACGAGACCACGTGTCACTCCACAGCCGGAGTTCGACATGCCTCGTCGAAGACGGCAAAAAGCTCAAAACAGTCGGGAATAGCCCACCTGGTTAAAAAACACATCCCTATGAGCCTACAGAAGGGGAAGGAGTCCAAGAAGCACTCTTCTAAGACCCCTCATAAGGAAAGGTCCCATACAACACCCAGGGTTAGGGATTCCCATCCACACAAAGAAAAGGATTCACTTCCCCAGGAAGAGGAATCCTGGTCAGCAGCACTAAAAAAAAACAAGGGACAGCCCTCACCTCAAGTCCCAATCACACCTCAAAGTCATGCTTTTCCACTAGGCCCTAGGTCAAATCCAAGCTCAGCCCAATGAACATGTGAGGACATCAATAGTCATGAGAAGGATGACCTTTATGGCACATTTTCTTTTTTATTAAAAGAACACAGATTCTTTCCTAAACTTTCAAATCACTGCTGCCACTACAGCAGCCTCTGGTTCTCAATCCACTGCAGATGCCCCCACTCCTTAGGGGGAGTTTGTATGCCGTACCCTTTGGGAACGCTACACACAACTATGACTACAGGTGTAAGCAAAACCAACCTTTGGTAGAAGTATGTACTACACACTGGTGTAGCGGAGCTGAGCTGAGCAGCCAGGCTTATCTCAAGAGGGAATGTGAGCTGTAATGATGTTAAACGGAGGTCTACAATCACAGGTGTTCAAATAAACTCTTACACTCAAGGTTAGAAGGAGGCAGTTAAATATCACACACAAATATACTTCAGTCCTATACTCGTTAAGTTTCTGAGGCATTCAGACTACTTTGAAGGAGGAGCAAAATGGCATTCAGAATACTTTGAAGGAGGAGCAAAAAGGAATAGGTTCAGAACATTAAAGAATTACACGTTTCATAGACAGTGCGGATACTTTGAGTTTACCAGAAGAGTCAATTAAATTCAATAGGCTAGGCCAAAGTCAATGGGCTAAAGTCTTGGATAGGATAAAACGGTTCTGGTAAGTAAACGGTAAAGCCTTTGTAGAAGTTCTCAGAAGTAGTTTGTAATACAGAGAATTATATGATGGGTCAAAAGCTGATTAGGCCTGCTAGTTGCGAAAGTTTCAAGCACTTTCACCGCGAGAGGTAAGTACTGTGTCGTTTCACAGTTTCTTACAAATGAAGAAAAAGATGCAGCTGAAAACTTCTGTTCCTGGCAGTTCCTGCAGATCTCGCTGTTCCTGAGCCTCAGTCATGGGGACAAGAGGGAGGAAGTCGGGGGACTCCTGCACTGCACTTGGAGTGGTCAATGCAGTCCGGCAAATGCCACGGCAAATCTTCAATTCCAGTAGCTGTAGTAAAGCACACAAGCTGGTGTTACTCTCCCTGGTTCTACGGTTTCCTGCAGCACGCTGAGGAAAGTCAACCAGCTCCGAGGTGAGTATACAGGTGGCATAATGTTGAGTTGATTGGTCCCACCAACTCAAAGGGAGAAGTCGTCCTTGCAGGGGCTTCTCTGTCGCGGTGAACTTGGCGATTCAGACCTGCAGCAGGGCTTCACCGGGCAAACCAACGGTCCAGGAGTTGCAGCAGCCGTTCTCTTAAAGCTTGTCTTTGGTTCTTTCGTTCCAGTGGTTTTTAGGCAGAATCATATGCGGTAACCTTTGGGAACACCACACACAATTAAGACTACAAGTGACAGTACAAATTCACCTTTGGTACAAGCCTGTACTACACAGTAAAGTGGTAGTGATGGCTGAGCAGCCAGACTTATCTCAAGAGTAAGTGAGCAGTATCAATAGTTACACAAAGGACAGCAATTACTATGATTCAAACAAACACTGACTCAAGGTTTCTGAGTAAAAGAATCTACATTTATTTACACATAAATTATAGAACATTTCACTATTATCAAGCAGTTGAAAAATCACAATCGTAATACGCTACACCACACCCAATAGATTCTGGACAAGTTAAGCTCAAAATGAAGTGTGAGCAAAATGGCACTACAGTAATTAAAAAGGGGGGGAAAGACAAAGTTAGCCAAAAGTTGAGCAGCACCAACAAGTAAGTAAGCAGGGCAATCTAGAAAAAGTAACTGCAGTGAGAAAATCAAATCAAGAGGCCTGGGCCAAAGTCAATGGACCAAAGTCTTTGCAGACGATCACACAGTTCAGAGTAGTTTGCGGTTAAGTCTTTGCCAAGAGTTCGAAACAAAGTTGGTCGGAAGAAAAGTTACTTTAAAGAATAGAGAAGGACAAGCCCTCGGATTGGCAAAAGCTTTCAAGCACTTTTACTGCGGTCGGACAGAACGAACGACCGGATTTGAACAGTACCTTAAATGGAGAAGAAGGCTGTAGCTGAGGCGGACGTTCCTGACAGGTCCTGCAGGCTCACGGTTCCTGAAGCGACTGTCGGACTGACACGAAGTAGGAAGACTGGAGGGTCCTGCACTGCCCAGGGAAGAAACCAGCAGCAGAGCAAAGCAACAAATAAAAGGTGCGCTCCTTAAAACCCAAGCAGGGTCCGATCCTCCTGGCTATCCGGTTCACTGCAGCTGTGCACAGCAAATTCTACCAGAGGAGGGAGGCCTGGCTTGCAGTTTGGTGAACTGGTTGGTCCCACCAGCTCAAGGGGAGAAGATTCCTTGCAGATCTTCCCTGTCGTCGAAGTTTGGAGATTCGGACCCGCAGCAGGGCTTCACCGGGAGGTTCAGTCATAGTAGAGGTACTCTTCTGTCAGCTTCTCTTCGGTTCTCTCGATCCAGTGGCGACTCTCCCTTCTCAGTCGCAGAGACCTGCTTTTTATGCAGTTTTCCCCCATTCACACAGCAGGGTGGCTGTCCCGGCAGGACAGTCACCTCAGCCAATCACACAGAGTGCGACATGGGGTCTCCAAGGAGACCCTGTGCAGGGAGTCTCAAATCCCTCACATCCTGTCCCCCTCAGACATTCAGGCGCCTAAGTCTGTGCAGAAGCCCGCCAAAGGATGTCGAACAAAGGAACCGAACCTGGTTTGGTGCGCAGAGTAAAACACGAGAAAGACTTTTACAAAAAGAAATGGCAAATAAACCCAGCCGGAGCCATATAAAAGTAAATGTGGTCCAGCGGGTTTCAGTTCGAGACTACTAAGATAGCCTAAAACAATACCAAGGCTATTTAAAATAACCGCGTAGAAAAAAATAGGGTAGATACCACTGCCACCAGCCAAATCTTAATGAAAAGGGAAAAAAATAATGTTCCATGAGAACAGACAAAAAGTGATAACTATTAACCTTTTCCAGAACTCTATGTAAGATAGTTTGTACTGGTCTGTGGATTTAAAAAGACTAATAAAGTCAATGGCAACTTTACAAGTTATGGGAGACAGTAGTCAGTCCCAGAAAATGGAGTCTGAGTTGGGAAGTCTAAAAAGACAAACCTGTGTCACTGCACTAAAGGTGGTGTGTGACAAACAGCAAAAAGATGATGCCCATGGAGTAGGTGAATCTCCACAGTCTATGAACATAACAATGTTAAACACACACAGCAAAACACATGTAAGAGTGGGATAAAAAGGCTCACACTCTTACCAGGAGAAAAAAATTAATCCTAGAATCCAGGAAAGCTGCTGATGGACTCAGTAGGTAAGGGAAATTAGCCATTCTGGAGAATTCTCCCTAACAGTGGTCGACTCTGCCTTCCAAGCCAAGAGACTTGCCTTTTATTCAGTTTTCTCCCATTAATTCCAGCCTAGCTGTCACTCATTCAGCAGGGTGGCTGTGCTTGCCGGACAGTCAGCCAGCCCATCATGCCAGAGTGCATTCGGGTCTCCTAGGAGACTAAGCACAGGGAGTTTCGGGCACATCCCTCACTTCCTGCTCACCCCATACACTCGGGCATCAGAGGCAGTCTTTAGTCCTGAAGCCCGCCAAAGGCGAATGAACAAAGGAACCAAACCTGGTTTGGCGCGCAGAGACAAACTCTAGTAGGACCTTTCCATAAAGAAATGGCGAATAAAGAAGACTGGGACCTGTTTAGACAAACATGGCTCCCACGATTTAACATTATCGGTGTTCGCGGTCGGTAAAAATCATGGTAGTTTGTTGTAAAACCACTGCCCCCAGCCATTTCGAGCAGAAAGGGTAGCATTTGACTGCTACATAAGTATCTAGACACGGGATACTAAGTAACCCCTCCAGCATTCTATTGTAAGATAGGGTGTGCCGGGTCTAGGAATTTGAAAAGCCTAGTAAAGTCTATTTCACTTTTCTTTCTCTGGGAAACAGTAGTTTAACCCAGAGAAGGTATTTAAACCTTGGGAAAGCCTGAAAAGTTTTCCCTGGGCCACTGCACTGATGGTGCTGTGTGACACACATGAAAAGATGATGCCTATGGAGTTGTCTAAAACTCCATAACCAAAAGAAACAAACACAGAAAACAAGTTGATTTGAAAAGTTCAAAGTCCCAAAGTTTAGCAAAAGAGCTGGAGGGCTCTAAGGTGGGAAGAATTGGCATATTTTTGAGAATTCTCCCTAACACTCCTCAGCCCCCTCCTAAAAGGTCTCGTCCTGATACCCTGGTTATCCCATCCCATCCCATCCCATCCCAGCCTGATCTCTATGACCCAGAAACTGACAATGAAGACACCTAGGGCGGTGAACAGGACTATGATGATGAGGAGGAAGATATGTATAACGTAGACTCTCCCGTCACCCTAGACCCCCCAGTAGCAGATTCACCAGTAGACAACCAGCCACTACAAAACGACATGATCATCAAGACAGCTGAGCATTTTCAGATAAAAACACAGGAAACACAACAAGAAAAGGGGCCTCATTAGACGGATGGTGGTAAGGGTTTACTGGTACCGGTAATGGTACCAGTGCCGGTAAACCCTTACCGCCTTACTACGAGGTCCCTTTGTGGGACCCGACATTAACGGCTGGTTTTACCAGCTGTTAAGGACGGGACCCGCAAAGGGATCTTGGAGGTAATTACGGTACCGTAATTTGCGGTACCGTAATTACTGCCTTCCCCATTCCCATTGAGCCCTATGGGGGCGAAAATGGGAATGGGGAAGTGCCATGGCGAATGGGGAATTACCGCCCCCACACACCTTGGAATAGGGCGGTAATTCCACCATTCACCATGGCGGACTCGGTAAAATACCGGCGGCAACCATGGCGCTAATAGCGCCATGGTTACCGCCGTCCGTGTAATGAGGCCCAAGGACTTTGAGTACATTTTAGGGGATTAGAAAGCAGTTACGCAGTTCATTCCTTTCCAGCAATCTATCCAGAAGAGGATCCAGTCTTCTGTGGAGACACCCAGCCAGCCGCAGGCAGTTAACCCACACATCGAGAAGCTCTTCCACCCTGCTCCCACTGATCCTCTCTATCAGGGGACAGCTCAAACCAGACTCTCTTGTAGTTACAACAACAAGAAAGAGAGCAGGGACACCATTAGCCTCTTCAGAGGCACAATCGGACAAAGAAAGTAAGAAACTATACACTATGGGGTGGAAAGTAGCCTCTTTGGCTGCCTTTCAGGTGAGAATCGCTAACAATACCACACTTCTAGCGAGTTATAACTGCAATAAATGGGATGAGGTGTCTGCATTACTGTCTTCAGCTCCTGAACCCCGTAAGACACAATTGGCCCTGGTAGCGGCAGAAGGCAGAGCAGTTTCTAGCTGCATTCTGAAAAGTAATTTAGACACTGCTGACCATGCAGGCAGAATTATTGCAGAGGGAACCATTATTAAGCGTCATGTGTGGCTACGCCAGTCCGGCTTCAAGCAAGAGACTCAAGCTACAGTTCTAAATATGCCTATTGAGCCTCTTCGGAAAGGCCGTTGAAGACGCCCTAAAATCTGCTAAGGAGGAATACGACACCTTAAAATCCTTGGGCCAGCTTACCAATAAACCCACAGGGCAAAGGGGTAATAATAGTAATTTTTGTTTCTTTCGCAGACAAAATTCACAGAGGGGTTCAGGCTAAAAAAAATCAGGGATCGCCTTGGGGTAACAATCAAGGCCAGGCCTCACAGGGTTACCAAAGGGGACAGCGCAGATCTCTCGGCCGGGGGAGGTCCTCCACTTCTAGAGGTGGAGCCACACCTCCAAAACAGTGACTACCCGGTTCAGGTGCCCTCCCATGCCGCTCCAGTAGGAGGGCGTATTTCAAACTTCACCCTAGCATGGGAGGGAATCCCCTCAGACAGATGGGTGCTATCCACCGTGGTGGGCGGTTATTGTGTGGAACTAATCCAGCGACCCTGGAACCATCCCCTGCGTCAAAAGACTCACTCAAAGGAAGAACGCATCCTTCTCGAGGAAATCACAATGCTGCTCCAAAAGGACGCCATCGAACTTGTCCCGGCGAACCAGGTAAACAAGGGTATTTATTCAACTTACTTCCTTGTGCCAAAAAAAGATCTAACAATGCGCCCAGTATTAGACCTACGCCCTGCAAACACCTATGTCAAACCACAAAAGTTCTGCATGACTACGCTACAAGAGGTAATCCCTCTACTAGGAAGGGGGGGATTACATGGCAACACTGGATATGAAAGATGCCTATTTTCATATTTCAATGTTCCCAGCGCACAGAAGATTCTTGCGGTTCAAGATAGCGAAACAGCACCACGAATTCAAAGTGCTACCCTTCGGAATAGCATCCGCACCAAGGGTATTCACAAAGGTACTGGCGGTGGTGGCAGCGCACCTGCGCAGGAAGGCAATCCCAGTGTACCCTTACCTGGACTACTGGCTGATTACAGGGAAGACTCCCCAAATTTGCAGGCAAAACATTCAAAGAACTATAAACCTTCTCTTTCAATTGGGCTTCTCAATAAACGAGAAACAATCAAGCCTAGTGCCAAGCACAACCAAACAATTCCTAGGAGCTGTAATAGACTCAAAAGAGGGGTTAGTCTTCCCATCAGAGGAATGACTCCAAAATATGTTACTGCAAATTCCTCATTATCTGGCCGGCCGCCAGATATGCGTACGTAAAGCTATGCGTTTGCTAGGCATGATGTCATCTTGCATTTACCTGGTACTGCACGCACGCCTGCACATGCGCCCCATGCAGGAATGGTTGGCGAAACAGTGGTCCCAGGCAAGCGGTTAGTAGGACGATCTAGTGGTCATTTCGCTAACACTGGTACAAAACCTTTGCTGGTGGACAAGGGAAAATCTGTTGGAGGGGAAACCCTTCCACGATCCAGAAGTGCAGGCGATAGTTACGAAAGACGCATCACTCGCCGGGTGGGGGGCTCATCACCTTCATCACACAGCACAATTCGGGATACACCTAGCAAACAAGTCGGTGCAAGTCCTCACCGACAGCACTACGGCAATGTTTTACATCAACAAACAGGGGGGCACACGTTCTCCAAATCTGTCCAAACTAGCACAACAGATTTTGAAATGGGCACTCAAACGGAAAATATTCCTATCCTCACAACACGTTCGATGGGAACTCAACTCTATCCGACTCTCAGCAGAGCTTCCCTACCAGAGGAACACGAGTGGCAACTAGAAACAAAGGTCGTAGAACACCTCTTCTCTCAGTGGGGTTTCCCAAGCTAGACTTGTTTGCTACAAGCGAAAACAAGCAATGCCCAGACTTCGCGTCCAGGTTCCCCCAACCAGGCTCCAAGGGGAACGCCCTATGGATAACCTGGTCAGGGAGATCTGCTTATGTTTTTCCCCCCCGACTCCTCTTATGAGCAAAGTGGTGAACAAGATTCACAAGGAACAAGTGACGCTCATCCTGGTTGCTCGCAAGGCAGCCCTGGTATCCAGACCTGCGCAAAGTGGGGATGTGCGATCCCATCAAACTCCCGTGCCAGACCGATCTACTCACTCTGCATGGGGGACCAACAGTGCACCCTCAACCTCACTCGATGAACAGGCAGCGTGGCTCCTGAATTCATAGAGTTCGGACATCTTAACCTGCCACAGAGGTGTATGGATATCCTTAAGGAGGCATGAAAGTGAAAACACTAGACACTGTTATTTTGACAAGTGGAGGAGATTTGTAATTTGGAGCAGTCTAAACAAATAAACCCCATAGAATATACCCCATCCCACATTCTAAACTATATGCTCCACTTGCTAGACTAGGGATTAGTGTTCAACTCTATAAAGGTCCACCTGGCGGCCTTATCAGCTTACACCACGTCCCACAATAAGGTTTCATGGTGGAAGGTGCTGGTCATCAAAAAATTCATAGAGGGAGTTAAGAGACTCCACCCTCCAATATCAAACCCACCGCCAGGATGGGATCTCAATATTACGCGCAAAACTCATGGGGACCCCATTCGAGCCGATGCACAAGTCAAGTCTTAAACACCTGACTTACAAGACTACCTTCTTAGTGGCTATTACTTGCATAATAAGAGTTAGTGAATTGCAAGAATCATCAGTGCAAGATCCTTTCTTTGTCATACACAAGGACAAACTGGTTTTACGTATACATCCTAGGTTCTCTGCTACGTTCATCTCGAAATTTCATGTGAACCAGTCCATTGAGCTACCGCCTTTCTTCCAGAACCCAAGAAGCACAGCTGAGGTAAAACTCCACACACTAGATGTAAGGAGGGCAGTCCTTCACTATGTAAACAAGACCAGACCGCTATGAAAAACAGGCCAACTATTTGCCTCCATAGCTGAGGCCGAGAAGGAGACTGTATTTCCAAAAATGCCATCTCCAGATGCATACAACTGTGCTATTCTCTGTAAAAATAAAAACACTGCCTTTCACGCCAAGAGCTCTCTCCACAAGGAGCAGCGGAGCTACTCTGGCTTTTATTGCAAGTGTCCCCTTAGACAGCATTTGCAAAACAGCTACATGGAGCTCAATACACACTTTCACTCAGCACTGCTGCATTGACACCCATTCCAAGACAGATACACAGGTGGGACAAGCGGTTCTAACACATCTGTTTGCCAATTAACCTTCTCACAACCCACCACCTTCTCCTAGCACTGCTCGCTAATCTATGCACAGCATGTGATCTAAGCAGATTCCACAAGCCTCAGTAATTGTATTTCTGATGCTTGTATCTGCTTAGATTCACATGCGCCCACCCTTCATCCCCTTGGGGAGAAGGTGCATGGATGCTTTATTGTCTAATACATATCTGCTTGGATACACCTGTACTCGCGCTACACCTCGTGCTACCTCATGTCAGAAACAAAACAATCTGAGGGTCCTGGACGCGTGAAGGGCCATGGGTACAGTGGACGTCTCACTAGGGATGGTATTACTGGCACACCCTGTCGATATTCCTTTTCGAATTTCAAAAACAACTGTAATACTCAGCAGCTTCCACTAGATGTCGGCCTATGCACAGCATGTGAATCTAAGCAGATACAAGCATCAGGAAATACGATTACGGTGAGTAATGTATCATATATATAGATATATGTATATATATCTATATATGATACATTACTATATATATATATATTTCTGAGGCTTGTGGATCTACTTTGAATCGCATTCTTTGCATAGGCTGACATCTAGTGGAAGATGCGCATCATTGCATATGGAGTTTTCAAAGTTCGAAAGGGATGTAGACAGGGCGTGACTGTAACACTATCCCTAGTGTGATGTACCCTATACTCATGATTCTTCACGCGTCGAGGTACCTCCGATTATTTCTTTCCACCATCGTATAAAGTTGATATTTTGCAGGGTCCATAGCTTGAGCTACTTTCAGAGTTAAACTCATCCAAATTTTTCTTTTTGTTTTCGATGCACTAATTCGCTGGCTGTTTCTCCGGAACATCTCAACGGCTGATCCCGGCTTCCAAAACAGATGTTCTGTTCCGACAACGGGCTTCCGCCTACACTGGGCTTCGGCATACCCAGTAGGGAGAGTGGGGGGGAATGATCCTTCTTGCTTAAGAATGCATATCCCCATTTCCTGCCCCTACTGCCTTTGTCCTGCTACCTCTGTGTCCGCCTTCCACTATAGAGTGCACCCCTTTTAACTTCTGTCCCAAGTGTAACAGAACATTCCTGTGGGTCGACAGAGTTTGCAACCACTGCCTTCCACATGACCACCTCAAATTCGGAAACAGCTGCTGGGATTTTTGGGTCAGACCATGAAGGCCAAGGCAGCCGAGACTCTGATTGAGAGATTGAGGACACTATTGTGGAACAGTCTAGTTACTGCACGCCTGTCCTCAGCCTCAACAAGCAGTCACAGCGCACTGCTATGAGGAAGGCCTCTGCGATGCTGGCGTACATGCACACACTTCCTCCCATAAACACATGCTTCCCCCAGCCGTCCCTCGATGGGTCTGCCGAAAGGAGGGCTGCACGCCGTCGTTGGATGCCTCAAGGCCCATTGACATAATGCTGACCGCGCCCGCTGTGGTTCCCCCTATGCCCTTACCACAAGGTGATCATGCAGACACTCCGATGAAGGGCACGCTTAAATACTGCTCAACGGCTGTGGCGGTGATGCCGAAACAGCCGCTGAAGAAGCACAAGTCTAATTTTCACCCAGAAAAAACACCCCAAGAAGCCTTCTGCTCAGACTAAACGGGCCCCTCAGCCCTCTAGACACTATAAGGAGGAATTACTCGCATCTGTCTTCTGCCCGCAACAAAAAGTGCCCTACGGCGAGCCCCGAGGACACCCCAGTCGCTGATTATCCAGTAGAAGCACTTCCTGTAATCCCAAAGGTCACTCCGGAGCCACCATGATCCATCCTGTCTACTACCCACTGGATCTATTCTCAGTTTGAGGACACCATGGGTAAAATGTCATACTTTGTGGACTTCATGAGAAAGTGGCCCACTCCCTCAAGGCCTGCTGAGCAGCCTCCTATACCTCCCCCAGTGTCGGCAGCACCCTCTCTCACTGCCCCAGCCATGCCACCTGGGGAGACTTCTAAAGGATCTCTTTATGGGGACATGCAGTTCACACAAGCTCACCAGGACATGTGGGTGGATTTTCAAAGTGACCCCAGCCAGGAGTGTGAGGACAGCTACGTCCTGGACCAGGATGACCCAGACCTCATCTTTGTCGACCCTGTTGACCCCTCCATAGTTGAGGGTGGTCACTCTTCTCCTATTTCAGACCAAACTCTCTACAGCTGCTAAAAATTCCTGGCTTAGAGACTCCGGATTTAAGCCAGAGACACAGGCAGCCTTGATTAACATGCCCATCGAGGATGGTCTCCTCTTTAGCAAATCTGTCGATGAGCAGCTGGAGACAGCAAAGGAGCATGAAACTATCAGGACCCTTGGTAAGATTTCCAACAAGCCCTTCACTCAGAGGGGAGTGTTCAACACACAGTGAAACTTTCAGGTGCAAGGCTCAGGAAAACAAGGCCAACCTGGAGCAAGCATGTCTGGTGCCTCCTTTTACAGTTGGCATGTTCAGACGTCCTACCAGTTCTTGCAGTGTGTATTTTGCTGTGAGTCTGGATGAGGCAGAGCTGCAGCCTCTATGGGCGAAGAAGCCCCTACCTGCAAATGAGGGACCGATCCACGTTCCCTCCCATGTGTTCCCAATCGAGGGTCACATAACACTCTTCGCCCAGCAATGGGAGGGAATAACGTCAGACCGTTGGGTCCTCAACACAGTGGTCAAAGGATATTCAGTGGAGTTCCTCGAAACACCTCACCACCATCCACCGCGATTAGGACGAATGTCCTCCGAACATCTTCACATCCTCAAGGAGGAGATCCAAATCCTTCTGCAGAAAGGAGCTATCGAGTTGGTGCCCTTCATGGAACAAAATCAAGGTATTTATTCAGTGTACTTCTTTGTTGCAAAGAAAGATCTAATAATGCACCCAGGGTCTGGACCTGTGCCCTGCAAGCACATATGTCAAACCCCATAAATGCAGGATGACAACCCTGCAGGAAGTAATCCCACTATTGAAAATAGAGGGCTACATGGCTACATTGAACATGAGAGATGCATACTTTCATATTTCAATGTTGCCAGTGCGCAAATAACTCCGATTCAAATTGGGAAGCGAGCACTACCAATTCAAGGTGCTACCATTTGGGATTGCATCAGCCCCCAGGGTATTCACACAGGTCCTAGCAGTGGTGGCCACCCACTTGCGAAGGCAGTCCATTCCAGTTTACCCTTACGTAGATGACTGGTTAATTACCAGGGATTCCCCCCCAGAAGTGCTTTCAAAACACGCAGCAAACAATCTATCTGCTGTTTCATTTGGGCTTCTCCATAAACGAAAAGAAGTCCAGTGTAGTGCCCAGCCAAGTAAAGCAATTTCTGTCGGCACTAATCAAAATTGATGTCGGTGTGGTCTACCCCTACGAAGAGAGGGTCCAAAACATGCTGTTAGAAAAACCTCAGTACGTAGCCGGTCGTCGGGTGACGGTACAAAATGCGATATGCCTGCTGGGAATGATGGCTTCCTGTATCTACCTAGTGCCTCACGCCAGGCTGCGCATGCGTCCAAAGCAAGAGTGGCTAGCGAAACAATGGTTGCAAGCAAGCGGGTTGTGGGACGATCTAGTTGTGGTTTTGCAAACTTCTGGTTCAATCGCTACAGTGGTGGAACAGAGACAATCTGCTAAAGGGGACAGCCTTTCCTCACACCAGTGATAAATGCCACTCACGACAGACTCATCCATGACTGGGTGGGGCACTCACTTCTGCATCACACTGCTCGCAGCCTGTGGACACAGGTGCTAACCAGGAAGCGCATTAACCTTCTGGAACTACTAGCCATTCTCAAGGCACTTTAAGTCTTCAAGACTCAGCTAGCGCACAAAACAGTCCTAGTCCCTACGGACAGTACCACAGACATGTTTTATTTGAACAAACAGAGCGGTACACATTCTCCAGGGCTGTCCAAACTAGCCCAGAACAACTGGCGGTGGCCACCACATCACAGCATATTCCTATTGGCACAACAATTCTCTGGCAGACGTACTAAGCAGGAGTACAATGCTACCCTCAGAGCATGAATGGCAACTAAATGCAGACCTGTTAAACAACGTCTTCTCAAACTTGGGGTTACCAGAGTTGGACCTTTTTTCAAACCTTGTAAACACCCAATGGCAAGTTATGCGTCCAGGTTTCCCCAGAAAGGAACTAAGGGGGAACAAACGCACTTCTGATGAACTGGGCAGGGAAATGTGCATACGCTCCCCCCTTCCCTCCGACACTTCTTCTCAACAAAATAGTCCACAAGCTACACTGTGAACAAGTAACACTGAGCCTAATGGCTCCAATGTGAGCCCACCAGACCTGGTTCTCACACCTACAAATGATGTCCCTGTGTCCTCCCATGAAGCTACTCTGCACGGACAACCAGTTGACCCAGAATCAAGGAACAATGGTGCACCCAGGCCCTCAGAAGCTGAATTTAGCAGCTTTGCTCCTGAGGTGCTAGAATTTGGTCACCTTAACCTAGACCAAAGGTGCATGGAAATACTCAAGGAGGCACGCAAGCCTAACACAAGGCACTGCTATTTGGGAAATGCTTCATGTTGTGGTCCGAACATGGTCTCTCAATCCAACCGTCTGTTCACGTACCAATATAGTCCACTATCTCCCCTACCTACTTGACTCCGGTTTAGTCTTTAACTCACTCAAAGTACACCTTGCGGCTCTGTCCGCCCTGGCTTCAGCGAGGCACCCTACCGTGACTTATACTTTTATTTGCACTAGGTTCTACCTCTCAAATCATAGTATATATGAAAGAACATTGCAAGAGCAGACGAGGACTTGAATGCACTATGTGGTTTCATTGACAATTTAAGCATGTAATAGAAATGCTCAGATTTGATTACGATATGTGTGTGGGAATTGCACCTTTGGGGGAGGGAGAGGTGGAGGGAGACATTGGAAATGATTACAGCAATGTATGCGTTCTGCTCCTCTATATGCTACACTGTCATCTACTGTTTCGTTTTGCAGTTTAAATATTAATAAAAGTTTACATAAAAAAATAACATCACGGTTCTCTCCCATAGACCAGTTTGAGTGGAAACTTGGGGTGTTTTCTGTGCAATGAAGAGGGCCCAGGGCAGACGTTCTTCCCAAATGTTTTGCAACCTCCAGTTTCTGGAGAATGTCGTCTTCAGGATTTGGTTCAGCTGCTCTAGTAAGCCATATATATTTGGGAAATAGATGGGTGCCAGAGGATATCTATGTGGCAACCTGTGCCGAATCCCGAGGTGCCGTCACTGCTTTAGATGAGGGAGCTCCTTTCCATGAGGCCCGGGAGGTGAGGCTGCTACCAAACAGTCCCCCTGGGTGGTGGTACTCATTGGGAGGGTCTTGTGCGGATGGAGGATCCCATTGAGAGTAGTGACCATCTCGGGAGAACGCAGTATTCCTTTTGACCCTCCCACCTTCTCTAAAAACCCATCCAATTCTGCATTTCCTTATGTCCCTTTGTGTTTTTGTGACCCGTCCCAAGTAAGAACCACTGGGACGAGAAAGAGGCTGCGAGTAATGAAGATCACTGACAAGAATGAGCACACACGCTCTAGCCTTTCGAGTGATTCTGTTGGTCAGATGTCATTCAAAGGCAAAGCGGGAAGTGAACAATGGGGTCTTTGTTTTCACCACGGCATGGGCTGCGAGAGTGGTAAAGTACATGCAGGCAAGCAGAGCGGAGAAGCAGACTGTGTCTGAGAGTGAGACAGACTCACGGAAAGCCCGGAACGCAGAAGTCAGACCGGAGGAGAGGGAAATTTCCTGCCTGTGACTTCGACCGCTGGAGTGCAAAGACACCAACTCTGAACTGTAGAGGAGATGTGTGGAAAACCAAGGTAGGCTCTCGTGAACCAGTGAAGCCACCTCTGAGACTTGCGAACAACCGGAGGGTGACGACCAGGACCCTACAGGTACTAGGGTGGCTAATCCCAAGGTTGGGGAGAGCCAGAAGGGCATGTGTCCCAAAGCAAAGCACAGAAGTAATCTTCCCTGGGGCAGAGTAACCAAGTGAAAGGGGTCTGGGACCCATATTGGGAAAGCATATCCAGAGCAGTAATAAGAAAAAGTATGAACGTTGCACATTCAAGTGACACTCAGACATTGGCTGGGGAGTAAACCAAGGCTGTGGTTAGAAAATAAATCCGATCAAGAGAACTGTGAGAGTGACCAAGTGAAGGGGGTCTGAGGCCCATACTGCGGAAGTGCAACACCAACAGTAATAAAGAAAAATATGGAGATTACATGCACAAGTGCCCCCCGGAGACCTTGGCAGGCCGTTGAGTTTCCTACATAGCAGGAGAGTGGACCAAGGAGGGGATACTGAGAAAGGGTCAGGGACCCTTCACACAGCTTGGCAGAGAGAACCAGGCAATTCTTCTTCGTCATAGTACTGGAACCCGGGTCTCCTCACAAAAGGTCTGGCACCCACAAGACGGCTTTAAAAAGGTGTCCAGACATCTTTCCTTATCGCAGGACCCGGGAGTCAGGTTTTACAAGCAATGATCAGGATCTATTTGGCCCATTGAAAATACAGAGAGAATGTTTGATGAATTGGATGGACTCTGGGGAAAGGCCATCAACCCCTTGAATATTGTGGAACTTTTTGTTTACTTTTCTACACCCTTTTGGATCTCTTGGTTTTGAACTAAACAGTCGGGCTGCTGTAGCACAGCCAAGAGACATTTCCCTTTTCACCTTCTGTTGAGTTTAGCTTGTGAGGGTCAGGTTAGGATTTGGACACAGGACGGAAAACTTTACTTTGGACATTCTGACACAGACAGTTTTTTTAGCTAGTTTTGTTGAGGCAGGGAAACACCTCTTAGAAGGTTGGGTTATTTAGGATTTCCTCCAAATCCCCCCCTATTTTTGTTGTTAATAAAGGTCTTTGCCAATCAACATGCCAACCTTGTGTCCGACTCGTACTCCTACACCCTCCTTACCATTTATTTAAATCAGTCAGGGGTTGGGACATAAACGCGGTTCCCTGGTCAGAGAGAATTTCCTTCTTGAAACCCCTCCCACCCGCCCCTACTCCCTTACCTCTGTAATGTACGGTACTGGATATTTTAAAATGTGTTGCATGACCGCTTCCTAGGGATGGCCTTCTGATAGCTTGCTCCAGTTGGACTAAGTGTAGAGATGGCCGGCCCTAGTTGGACTCGGGAACTTCTGCATCGATTCCAGTACTAGAAGAAGGAACATTGATGGCGGTTAAGTGTTGGCAGGGGGACGTCACCCACATCATTTCCAGACGTCTTTGGACATGCGCAGCGCTCCAAAGAGTGCATTATGCTAGTGGATCATTCGCCAGAAGAACCAATGGTGTGTCTGTCCCTGATGTCTTAGTGGGTTTCTGAAGCTGATATTGAAGGAGTCCAATTCCTTTGCAGTATGTTGCACTTTGGTCTCAGAGCTCTGCTACCGTAAACTCGGTCTCTAAAACGTTCTATGGTTTGTGAATGTCTAAAGTGCATACGTTTGAGGACATGGGAAACCTTGCATCCCTGATTCCATTCTGTTCGAGCTTCCCAAGTGTGGGATCTGTCTCACTTACAGAGACAGTGACCCTAAATTGCTTCATGTGATTGCCTTCTGAGCTGGGGTGGGGACTAAGATGGGGTGGCCAGGGGGTCCTCTTCATGCCACCCCCTGGCTTATCATCCACTAGGCCGAGGAGGCCCCTGCCCCCATGGCCACCCCATTGGATGTCCCTCCAGTGAGGCAGGAGACTTTCTTTTTTATCATTGTTCACGCATGTTTTTGCATGATTTATTTTGGATAAGGGAGAAATACATTCATTGTCTTTGAAAAAGTGCTGATTGTTTGGCAGTATTCAAGGTATGAGGCATTCCTTCTGCATGTCTTTTCCCTTTCCTGAGCAAAACAGTTACTGAAAGTTAATGAAATTTTATTTTAAGGGTGTTTAATGGTGACAGGGAATTTAAGAAAAGGATATATGATCGACATTGTAGAGAAGATTTGTATGACATTACAAATATAACACGCTATGCAACTCTTAACATGTTTACATATGTTACCTAAAGGTCTTGTATGATTGTTCAGCTGCAGTGATAGTTGTGGGGTCTCTTTCCTGTATTCTGGTGTGACCTCCTCTCTTTCCCCCCTTCTCTCTTTCCATCTAATAGGCTTTTCTACCATTGGAAATTACAATAGAACAACACATTGGTAATTCTGTGCTCACTTGCCTTGAAATGTAATGATACATGCACCCCCCCCCCCACCCTCCTCCTCTGGTGGGAGTCAGTGGTCCTCATTATGACCCAGGCATAAAGGGGTTAACGGCACCGTAAAAGGTGTCGGCGCCGTTAAACCCTTAACGCTTGATTACGAGGTCCCTTTGCGGTTTGCACTTTAACGCCTGCTTTTAGCAGGCGTTAAAAAAACAACCCGCAAAGGGACCTAGGAGCTAATTACGGCACCGTAATTTACGGTGCCGTAATTAGCCCCTTCCCCATTCCCATTGAGCCCTATGCGGCAAAAATGGGAATGGGGAAGGGCCATGGCGGCATGGGGAATTACCGCCCCACCAACCTCGGAATGGGGTGGTAATTCCCCATTCCGCCATGGCGGAGTCGGTAAATTACCGGCATGGACCATGGTGCTATTAGCACCATGGTCCAACGCCTTGGTCGTAATGAGGCCCAGCGGGTTGTGTGCCTGGTGTGGTGCGCTGCTTTTGTTCTGAAAGGAGTTGCAGGGTTGTCTTACTGACCGCCTCACGTGTCTCAGCTGTAATGTGGCCTCTCCTCTTTCTCATTCTCGCTGCTCAGACCAAGAGATTTGTGTGGCCACCACCCGGCCCGAGACCATGCTGGGAGACACTGCCGTTGCCGTTCACCCAGAGGACCCCCGGTATCTGGTAAGGGTATAGATTCAGTAACCCTTGAACAAGAAAGCAACAGATTGTGTGTTATAAACACAGATAATTTGGGCCTCATTATAAGTTTGGTGGTATCGTGCTGGGAAATCTGGCGGGATACCACCAAATGGGAATACGATTACTGGTGCCACTTTACCCCCCCCCCAACCCCCAAGAGAAAACCTTAAGAACAAGTCACTACAGGAGCAAGACGCTCCCTCCACCCACCATTAAAAGAGACCTCCCTCTTAGTCTATAGATTGGACAACACATGAGGAGATCTCACCCCTACAGGTGGTCCAAGGAATTTGTGTAATTCAAGGAATGATGGGCAGAAAGGGTGGCTTCCCCGACACCCATAGGTCATAATCGAGGAATGATACCAGGGAGGATGGAACCGTCCTCACCCACTATGTGCGATTCAAGGAATGATGACAAAGGAGGGTAGCATACCCCTCATGATTCAGGGAATGATACCAGGGAGGGTGGAACCGTCCTCACCCACTATGTGCGATTCAAGGAATGATGACCAAGGAGGGTGGCATACACCTCGTGATTCAAGGGATGGTGGCCAGGCAGAGTAGCATACCCGCAACCCTCTATATGTGATCTCATGACCGATGGCAGGGTAAGCTTCTTTCCTACCTCTTGATAATATTCAAGGTTTTGGTGGGAAAGGAGGGTAAGCTTCCTTCTCATCCCTAGAAGTGTGCATACCAGGGTTGAATGTTTCTTTTCTCTTTCAGGAGTTCCATGGTAAGCAGCTCCGGCACCCCTTCAACCATCGCCTTCTGCCTATCATCACCGACCAGATGGTAGACCCTGACGTGGGCACAGGTCAGTATCCTAAAATAGTCCTCTTGCTGCCACTTGCCAGATGTAGGCCATGGAATAAAGAACCCATCTGTTCATTCAATAAGTATGCAAGTGCTCCATTGCACAGCTTCGGTAGTCTGCTACTCGGGTGCCTGTTGGGAGGCCTGGGTTTAAGGTCCAGGCTAAGGCGTATAAGTGGCAAGGTACCACCATGTACTGAGGGCTTGAGAACGTAACATTGCCTGAGTGTGTAAGCTCTCAGAACTGTCTCACAGGCTGTGTTACATGTGAATTTGAGGGCTGGTGCTGCACACTCGATGGTCCTGCGTGGATTTACTGAAAGCTTTCAGTGTTTGAGTTATTATTTCTTAGGGAAGCCTTCGTATATGCAAGAGTGTGAGGGCGGTCGACACTGCCTCCATCGGGGTTAGTGGCGAGGAGGGGTGTCTACGAGCACAGTCCTATAAGGGGTTGTATGATCACAGGTGTATTTCTGTGCATGTCTTGAGTTGGTACGTTCTCAGTAACCTCTCCTGTGCTCCATCCCTCTAGGTGCAGTAAAGGTTACCCCGGGCCACAGCCTCGCGGACCATGAGATGGCCTTATCCCATGGGCTGCCTCTCATCTCGGTGATCGGGGAGGATGGTGCTATGTTGGGTGACTGTGGAGACTGGTTGCAGGTACCACGTCAGCGAGGAACACATGCGTATGCGTTTGTATCCTGTGCTTTTCCTGCCTTAGAGATTTGCTACAATGCTGCCCCTGCTGCACAGTGTCTGCATTGCTTTTTGGATTTCTCTTGTGGCCTTTGAGTTTATTTTGAATCTGCAGTTTAAAGATGTTCTCAATCTGCAGTTTAAAGATGTTCTCATTGCTCTAGTCCTGAAAGTCGAACATGTATTTTTATCAAGCCTCTCCAGCGAGTGTTTGGTGGTGGTGCTACAGAAGAATAGATATTGTTGTGGCATAACTGCTATTAAAAAGAGCTCAGGCCATTAGGCAGCATTAATAATACAACCAAAATGATGTGAACTTGTAATTTTCCTTTGCTTGGTAAAGCTAAACAGAAGCAGCCTTGGTATGAAACAAAGGGACTTGTTCGGGGAAACACCTTTTTTGCCAAATAATAAAGACATTGTGGTGGGATGAGCTCAGATGAAAGATGTCGGCAGCAGCTTGCAGACGTTTTCTCACTTATTAATGCTAACTTTGGTTTCTCAGAAAGTAGTGCGTCACTCTGGGAATGTTCAGCTGCAAATAACCGCGGCTGAGTCGGAGTGTTGGGCAAGTTGTATGAAAGTGTGTTGTTGAGGAGCTGCGCCCTCTCACTGCAACACCCCACTACCCTTGTTGGGATGATTCCCTGGAAGAATGTTTTTTCCTTTCAGAGTTGCTGTCCAGTGATTGGATGGCTGTTTCTATGCTGCCCCATTTGCATTACAAATAAAGTCCCCTCGTGACTGTAAATGGGTGCTCTTCTAAGGTAGCGGGAGCTGATTACCTCTGCCTGGCTAGAAGTGGGGAATGGTTGTAACCACAGCTTTAGGGAAGGAAGTAGCCCTATGCTTCAGACCAGCTTCTCCCTGAGAAGGCACTGGTGCCTGCACGCTTATTAGACTCCAACCCTCTTGTCAATGGATGCAGCCTTGCCTACCAGAGCCACCAGTATAGTTGCTCAGGACAAGTCTCATCACGTGGCACTGTCTTCATTTGCCAGTCTGTTAAAGCATATTTAGAGCTGTGAGGGCGCGTCTGTGCCAAGTTCACCATGTTGAGCACCCACACTTGTATATGGTAGGGATGGGGTGTCTGTTCCTAGCCCCTTAACGAGAGGTCAATTCACCCTGGCTGTTGTCTAAAGCATAATCATACCCGATTCAGCCGAATTGAACATTTTCCCTTCTGGTGGTACGCTGTTTGGCAGGTAAAGATTTAGCGTTGCACAGTCCCTAGGAGCCCCTTGGCTGTCATGGTTCACGTGTACATGTTTGGGGCCTGTTCACATCCTGAGGACTTTCTTACAGGCTTTTGGTCAGCCCATGCTGCCCCGCTTTTGTGCAAATCACTTTGGGTTGATTGACGATGCTGTGGCAATATCGCAGAAAGGCCTTGAGACAACGTAGGAGAATACTTGGCCTTCCATTCACTGTGGCCCTGTAGACCATTATCCTTTGGTCTGTGACCTCATCCGGTCTTGGTAGATGACGAATCCAGCCTGCAGTGGCAGCGCTCCCTGCTAAATGTAGGCTGTTGTGTCGCTTCTTAGTCTCCAGCTCAGCTAGAGACTAGTCAGAGACCTACCATTGCCTACAGTGTTCAGGGAAAGAAATGCTCACCCGCGGAGCTTGAGTAGAACATCTTTGTGCGAGACTCTGGTATTTTATAAACCTACATCTCTACGGTCATGTCCTTCTGCGTTTTTCAAAACTTGGAGAAATTCTCATATCCTTTTTTCCCTTTCTATTACTGTTGCCAATTTCAGACTGTTTGAAAACAATTGTTAAAACACTATGACCTGTCCCTAACTTGTGTTGTCTACTTCTGAAGGGTATTGGAAGGTTCCATGCACGCGAGAAGGTGGTGGTGGCACTAAAAGAACAAGGCTTATACCGGGACACCAGAGACCACTCCATGCTACTTCCTCTATGCAGGTAATTAGAAAGTGCTACCTAGGCATTGGGAAGGCTAGGACGTAGGAATAGACAGAGCAGGAGAGAACGAACCTAGAGTTGAACGAGACAGTAAGTGATGTGAAATAAAATATTTCTGGTTAAAGTCATCCTGTTGGACTTTTTTGAGTGATGGTCTTGTAGAAGCTACTGTGGGATGGTCATCTTTGGGCATCACAGGTTGATGAGATGGTCCCTAGGGAGCGGTACTGTAAGATGGACCTCTGGAGATGGGCATCTGGGATAGTTACACGAGGTGGACCTCTGGGGTTGGTGCAATGGATGTTTGGGGAGGGTAAAATAGGATCGCTCTATGCAGTTGGCGTAATGGACACATGGAGATGGCACGGTGGACCTCTGGATGGAGCGATTGACCTGTGGGGATGGTAAAGTGTGACGGACCTCTGAGGATGGTACAGAGGATACCGGGGAATGGTACAATGGGCCTCTGGAGGTGGGAACATGAGATAGACCTCAGTGGATGACATGCTAGACATTTGGGGATGGGAACATGTAGCTGTCCCCTAGGGAATGTGAGACACCTGAGGGCGTTCTCACTTGTAGACCCCCAGGATTCTTTGTTCAGGTGGCCAGGGCACGGCCATTGCCTTTGGAACCAGACCCTGGGGGTGGACCACTGCGGGAGGATCACCTGGGCAGGCGGTCCTTGGGCACTGCTGGAGGAATGCCCTCGGGAGAGATGCAGTATTTCCTTTGACACACCCCTACCCGACACTTTCTCCACTTTTAGAGGTTGTTGTAAGTTCTGTCCCATTACCCCCTCCCCAATCCCAACAGGTACCCACATCAAGGGGAGGCATAGGAGAACAAACGCAACTCCCTATATTTCACAACAACAGATTTGTTCCCATTCTTCTGACAATATTCTTCTTCCTTTTTCCAAAACCACTCAAAAAACGACAACTCTCATAATCCCCCATCACTTCTCTTTTCCAAAAACGCTGAGACAAAGAAGAGAAGGGACTGAAAGGATGAAGATAGCACAGTGAGTAGAGCACTCTCTTTGACATCCGTGCAGAGCCTGCTGACTGCGGTTCGAATCCTGGCAGGTCCAAACTCAGCCTTTCATCCTTCCGAGGTAGATAAAGGAGCACCACACAACATGGGAAATAAGCAGCGCTCAGATACCTGAGGGTTCGTAGCGCTATATAAATGCACAAACAAACAAGATTTCTCAATACCACAATGAAAGACGGAAGACAGACTGCCCCATGCTAATACTGGACTGTCCCACTAATAGAGACGGGCACGGTCAAACCTCCCTTGACAATCAGTCTCACCTGAGAACCATTAAGCCGCCTCCCCCACTACAAAATGCAGAACACACAGGCACACTGAGCGAGTTGGGGATGCTGGATGGAGCACAGAGTCTAGGAGGGGATTTTGATCTGAAGAGACCCTGGAAGGCCTTGAGAAACAAGGACTGCCTAATTGCCGGGCCTGTGAGTACAGGGGAAGCTGCAGAGTGACGAGGGAGTGTCCGCTCCATGGAGTCAAAACAGGGGCAGCTGGGGTCACCTGGCAGTGCCCACACCAGAGCTCCTCCCCTGGGCAAGCAGGAGAGCCCAGGCTTTTGCGGGGAAGGTGGTAGGACCCTGACCTCAACCAAATATCCCTGTGACTCCTGCACCTCCCAAAATGCCAGAAAAACGGAAAAGTACATTCTGGGACTTTAAGTCCAAAGACATTAAATCTTGCCAATTAAGAGGGGTCCGAGCCCGACTGAGGGAGAGCCTTGGAGAGGACAAGAAAGAAATGTACAGAGCCAGTGATTTGGCGAGCGACATGGAAGACCGGTGTGTGTTAAGGAAAGAATGAAGTTGCAACAGTATATCGTACAACTGAAAGCTGCACGCATGTGGAGGAGATGCGAAGGAAGGCAGACCTGTGGTGAACTTTTAAAGTACTGATAATGGTGAAACTAGCAATACAGAGTAGCAGAGTGGTCCGGTGCAGGACGTAGCCCACTCGAAAGTCTCAGTGAAAGATTAAATGGTTTTCTTATTGAAGTGAAAGTCAATGAACTCCAAAAAGCATAGTTGAATGTTGAACCTTTGTGCTTATGAAACCGTACTACCCAGACCAAGAGACACTGGAGAAAATAACACGAGTGTGAGCTGAAATGAAATTGAAGTGGTACTGCAGAGGTCTACAGTAAAAGCCTCGCACATTCGAAAGTCTTCGACATCAGGAAAAGGTCCGAGCCCGACTGATAGAGACTGGAAACGTGATAAGTTGGGGGAAGGGAACGCCTAAAGGATGTGAATTAAACTTGGGGAAAGGAACCCCTGCAAGTGTTGTGTTTGAAAGGTCTGAGCCCGATCTGCGTGAACATTTTGTTAAACTGTGTTTTGAAAGCGGGAACGAGAGACTTTAACATGGAAGGCCAGGCGGGCCTCGATCCAGGTTTTGAACTGCCTTTGTTTTCAGAACCTGAGCCATAGTCTGTGATTTTGTTTTGTTTTATTATTTGATGGTAGAGCGTGCTCCCATCTTTAGAGATGGGGCCAGACAGGAGTTTATCCAAGCCTTTTGCTCAGTAAACACCCTTGAACATTATATCTCTTGTGATACCATGCATCCCTTACAGGAAGCAGAGATGGAGCTTTGGTGACATGAGATGAGCTTCAGGGAATGCATGAGAAGGACCTCTGGGGTTGGTGGTGTCGTCCATCTTCCTTGGAAATGCCAGCTAGCCAAAAGTGTGCTGGCCCTTTCCGGAAAGACCTCCACCTCCACCCCCACCTCCACTTAGTATAGGAAGACCCTAGCACCTTTTTCTAAAATGCGACAGCAGCACAGGCACATGACATAGAACCATGACAGACGTCTCCACTGCGCCCCATGTCACAACCCTCGCAGTGCTTTGCATCAATGATTGCGAGTACATGGATGTAGGCAGATTGGCATCTCATCACACAGGAACCATAGTACGACTCTTCCCTTCTCTCGCACCTTTAAATCACCCTGATGGGATTGTGCTAGTGTGTAACAGTGTCCTTACAGTGGAACTTCATTGTGCATGAGCAGAACAAAACACAAATTCAAACTGAATAATGGCAGGGCATATAGGATACACATGGCATAACGTTTCCAGACTTCAATGGGGAGTCAAAATGAATGCACTGACCATTATAATGTCATTTGAATACATTTTATTAAAAAACAATCTCAAAATATTACTCCATCAAAAGTGTAGAAAATTAAAATAATGCAATGTTCAATATAAAACATACATAAACAAATACATTCAATTAACAAATGAAACATGGAAAATTCAAATAGTATTGCTTAGGGAGGATAGAATCTAAAATTATTGTTAATCCATACAGAAAGAAATAAACAAATTAACTCTGTAAGTGATTTAGGACATCAGATAAGAATTGACATAGTGAGGGCATCAGAGAAACATTTCCCCCACATGAGCCTAGACCAGAATAATTCTTTTGAGACCACTGATTCCATGTTTACGCTATGTTTAAAATGTCTGTCTGTCTTAGATGTTAGAGCCAGGCAATCAATTGCCCAATGTTTCAGGGTTTCAATAGAATATGAGCCAAGGCAGAACCGACAATCTGCCGTTGTTACTGATAAGGCAGAATGCCCTCCCCAGTGGATGGTCCGTTCCTTAATGGGAAGCTGGTTAAGCTTAAAGCGCATATAGAGGGAGCACATTTTCAGACAGGGGAAACGTGACAAATGCATGGAAAAATACTCCCTTTTTCTCCGAAATGTAGCATATTGCATATATGTGCGAAATGAATGAATAGAGTCGAGGGTACAAATCCAATCCGACCTAAAAAGTTTTAGTTTCGTTACCGCTCGGGCGATTGAGTAATTTCTCCTCATTCGACGCTATTGAATCAAGCAAGTCTGTCATCGTTCCCACGTAATTGTTAATGCAAGGGATCTGCTTTTCCTTCATGAGAGTATTTAGCTCAGCATAAAGTGAGTTTTGTACAGGTTTGAGACATTTTGAATAGCTGAGCAGTTGTCCTCTTTGGTCTCGAGCTTTAAGTGAGGTAAGAGCCAACTCATGCCGGATTACCGAATTCGGAATGGCCTTTGCACGAGACAACACCTCTTTCACAGTTGGACCTGCAGCTTATTAAAAAAAGTCCCCCCAAATCCAGAAGCGAGAGATCCAACCCATACTAAAGCACAGGTTTAACTTCTATTAAATAGTATTGCACGGCAGGAAAAATCAAGAAGCTGCAGACCATGTGATGTAACGGTTTCATATGTGGAATTAAGGGAGTCGTCTTGTCCCTCAGTGAGTGTTGCCACATACTAAAAGAAGATTAATTAGTATGCTTGAAACCTAAATATCTGACCGACGAAACTAGTTCAATCGGTTCACCTCCCAAAGTCCACATCATTTTGGGCTATTTTTGTTTAGAACAAACAATGATATTTGACTTTGCCCCGTTGGCCTTAAGATTGTGTTTTACAGCAAATGGAATAAAGATGTCCAATTTGTGCTGAAGGCCGATTGGGGTACGGTCAAAAAGAATAAGATCATCTGCAAATGCGAGCCAATGAAGTCCGAGTGCCCAGCCTGGCAGGATAATTGTCATTCCTACCCCACAACCTCTCAATGTCACTCGGATATAGATTGAAGAGAGTGTGGGCCAGAGTGCACCCTAGTTTGACTACCACTAGATTTGGAATAGGTCTAGAGGGGGCACCATCGCTGGTTAGACACAATCTGATTGTGGTGTTTTGATGTATTAGGGCAATGAGTTGAACCATATTCAGAGGAACTCCAAACTTGATCAATTTGGCCCAATTCACAATTCACAGTCGAAATCAGCAGACATGTCCAAAGATGCCATATTAACAGGCCCTGTGCCCATAATGGTTTTTCACATTATGTAAAAGATGCGTTATAACAGTAGCAGTAAGGGCGGTACCCATACTTTGCCTAAAGCCTACTTGATACCTAGACGATATAGGTGACCGAGCTAGAACCAGGTTAAGGGCTCTAAGAAGTAGAATGGAAAAGACCTTAGTGCTAGAATCCGTTAACGCGATTGGCCTCTTGTTGTCTGGTGCTGTCGGATCGCCCTTTTTATATACACTGGAATAACAATGGATTGAGACCGTGACTGGGGATTTGTGTGAGTTGAAAATGTGATCAAACAGTACCTTAAGATAAGGGATCCAGAGTTGGGAGGCCTCTTTGATAACATAAGGTGGAATCCCATCAGGGCCAGGGGCTCTAGACGGTTTCCATCTTTTAATTGCCTACTCTATGTCCTCAGTATCTCATGGGCACTGACCAACTATGGACCGATCCAAGATAGGATCATAAAGATCAATTATGAGTCCCTGTTGGAAAAACCTGGCCGTACAGAAGTCGACCCACCTATCCTCAGCAATTAGACAGTCATTCTCAAAGGCCCTTCCTACTACAGTATTATTAATGATGCCCCAGAACTGTCTGGTGTTTGCATGAGTGATACGATATAACATAGTCTGAATATCCTTTCGATGTCTACAGAGTAATTTTTTGGCCTTTAGACAACCAGTTGCGCTTAAACCATGTGAAGCCAGATGTTTCAAAGAACTTCTAAGTGCCCGTTTTGAAATAGCGATGAAAGGATTGAAGTGATGGGTAGAATATTTCTTTGAGTAGACTTTTTGAGTATCAATGATACGTTGCATGCAAACACCAACAAGCCTGGAGAAATCGTAAAGCAAGTCTGCATTAGTAGTGGAAGTGGCCTTGCCCCAGCCCATCGCATCAGTCCCTTCAAACATAGAACATATGAATTTATAACAGAGCTTATTATCCCATCTGAGTCTCCTCCCTCCAAGGAGATAAAGCCTGCAGGTAAGAAGGAATCATGTGCACTATGAGGTAGATCAACCGAAAAGACCAAAGCCAGATGCTCTCCTACGCTAAAGTCAAGCAATGTACATGAACCCGAGGATCGTTTAACCCGATGGACATGTATATGAAATCAGTCTGAGGGTGCTGGGAACCCCTATGCCATGAATAGATGGGAAGTTCATCTAAAGGCAGATAGTGCTGCAGAAATAGTTCCCAACTAGTCATAAATACGTCCCAGTCACTACCTCTCAAAAAGCTGTTGTGAGGATCCAAAGACTGCATTGGTCCAATTGAGTACACTGCCGTCATAGCATTTGAAGTTGAAATCACCCCCACTATAATAGAGTGGCTGAGCCTCTCAACAAGCCAACCTTCAAACCATTGGGATTATGTTGAATGTAAAGATTGCATGGACTGTTTGGTAGGGTTCCAATAGATGTTAACCAGAAGTAGCTTAATGTTGCAACAGCAACTGCCAAGAGGGAATAATCAGAATAGATCAACTCTTAGTTGAAGAGAATTATCGATTGAAATGATCAAACCACCACTAGGCCTTCCCTGTTCTGCCAGAACCGCCAAGCTAGAGTAGGTTTGGTATCCCTGCAGATCAGTGACTCGTCAACATGGTCTCCTGTAACATAACAATATTGCAATCCCTCAAAATAGCAGAGGTACAGAAGGAGCAATAGAAATTCGCACCAGCCACACACATTCCATGATAAAGGCTTAATCAGGCGATGGTTAGGGTTGCGTTGGTTCTTGTTGGAGCCCCCAGTGATTTGAGTGCCAACTCAACTCAAGACCAGTCTTGTTGTTTAACATTAGAAGTCAAAGAACATAAAGCGGAATTGCCATTCAGTGTAACCGCAGGGCTAGGAATGCTTTCCTGAGGTGGTATAGACAGAAATGCCTCTGCATCTTCTTTTGATGTGATCAAGGACATGTTGTAACCCAGGGAAAACGCCTTTTTCTTTTGTTACCACACCGTGGTCGAAGCAATTTCAGAATGAAAATAGCAGACCACACGATTGTGTATCAATGGTGTAACTCTTCCTTCACAGCATATAATCACAGTTCATGTTTCCCTCATGAGCAGATGCTGAGAGGAAAACGCATCATGGCCGCTCCATTTTACTTTGCTCAAAAAGACATTGGAGGTCATTATAACTTTGCCGGTAAATGGTCAAAGTGCTATTAATACAGTTTTCTGGTGCTTTTACTGGTCCGGCAAAGTGGGAGTCCTCCGGAAAAAACAGTTCCTGGAATTACCGGCACCCATACCACCTCACACGGAATTACCAGCACCAGTAATACCGGCAAAGTAAATACTGGCAATGCAGGGAAACTCCTCCAGTAATACCGGCAGAATGGTATCACTGGCATATCATGAGAATGGTTTTGCAGGTAATACTGGTAGATTTCTGCTGGTAACGCCAGCAAATCCAAGGCAAAGAGAATATCGAACAGTGTAACACCTCCATCGATGCACCTCAGACCTTCTATCACTTCAACTCTCACCATCACCCACCTTATCTATCTCCCACCTGGCCCCACCCAAAACTTCGACTCAAACCTACTTCACATTCTCCAGGATTATCTAAAAACCTCCTCTAGAATCATCCTTTTAGGAGACCTTAATCTAGGCTTTCATGACCAAAATGACCCACAATCTAGCTCACTCTCTGACGCCCTTGACGCCCTAGGATTCTGCCAGCGCATTGCCAATCCCACCCACAGAAAAGGACGCACTCTAGATTGGATTGCCAACCACAATTGCAATGTCTCTCCCGGCGCCATCATGTCCCTGGTCAGACCACCACACCATATACTTCTCCATCCCACAGCCTGCTAAACCCAAAACCACACACAACCCTCTCACTCCAGCTGTAACACGAAGCTTGCGGAAGCTCACCAGAGACAACATCTTGCCCCTACTCAACACCCCAGGCCTCCAGCCCCCGTTCGAATCCAACCCCAACTCATTAGTGGATACTTTCAACCTCCATCCTGACTAATGTAGTGAACACCATAGCTCCCCCAGCTCCTCACAAATCCAAAACAGTCAGACGCTCAAACCTGTGGTTTACCCCCGACCTTTTGGAACTGCGCGCACACAAACAATGGGCCCAGTTAACTTGGCAAAAGGATCCCATGACTCTCTGAAAAAGGAGTTCAAACAATATATCCAGGCTCTACAAATCTGCCACTATCGCAGCCAAGTCTAACTCCTTCAGTTCTAGAATCAGCAATGCCAACTCTGATGTAAAAGACATTTTCACCATTTTCAGAGAACTTGAATCTCCTGCCCAACCCCCCACCACCCTCACTAAAGACATAACATGGTGCTCGGACATCCAGGCAGCACTATTAGGTAAAATCGACAGCCTCAACTCGAAAATCCTCTCGCAAAAAGCTGCTTTCAGCAAACACCCCTTAGCTACTACTATCAGCTGCACCCCCCCCTTCACCACTACACCTCTCAGTTCGTCATCAGAGACCCGTCTGAAAGTGAAGTCCTAAAGCTGATCAAAAGCCTGAAACCTTCCAAATGCAAAGGCGACCTCTGCCCTGCCTCACTCATCAAAGTCTGCGCTGACGTGCTAGCCCCCATCATCACAGCCTTTATGAACGCATGTTTCACTAAAAGCACCGTTCCAGCTAGCCTCAAGAAGTATGGGTCCTCACTCACTAGACCCAGCCACTCCACCCAACAATTATACGTCTACCATCACTGTCCTCTTCCCTCTAAAAATCCTGGAACGCGCAGCCTACCTGCAAGTTCAGCAGTTCCTGGAAGACAACAACATCCTAGGTATGTGTCAATCCAGCTTCCGCGCCGGGCACGGTACTGAATCTTCCCTTCTCGACCTAAAAGAATCAGCTAGACGAGACCGGGGATGAAGGAAGTGCAGCCTTCCTCCTCCTCCTAGACCTATCTGCGGCATTCGGCTTGGTGAACCACCAAATCTTCTGCCACTTCCTCACCACTTACACTAATTGCTCTACACTTGCTACTGCCTGGTATGCTTCCTTCTTGGAAAGCAGGGTCATGAGGGTCTTCTCAGAGATTGCAAATGCCTCGCCCTCTCCCATCACCTGTGGTGTACTGCAAGGGTCTTTACAACCCTTAACAACATCTTTATTAGGCCACATATTAAGATCCTAGACTCCCTCATCTTGGCTTAAACTAACTATGCCAACGATACTCAAATCCTGATCCCACTCTCGGGCAACTACACAGATGACTCCGCCACCCTCAACAACATCTGTTCTACTATACAGGCATGGATGGCAGCTAATAATCTTTGTCTCAACAGCGACAAGACTGAAATCCTAATTGTCAGCTCATCAAATGCCCTCAAATCCCTCAATAAGCAATAAACTGCCTTCCAGATTGACAATTGCCTAATTCCTCTTAACCTCTGTAAAGACTATAGGAGTTTACCTCGACGCCTCACTCCCCATGTCCAGACAAGTAAGCGCCATTGTGTCTCCAGCAGCCTACGCTAGTAAGGTCCTTAATGCAGCCAGACCTTTCCTCACCAAAAATAACTGCCTCACGATCGCCCGTACCATCATTGACTCAAAGATAGACTATATCAACGTCCTATTTACAGGCACCGCATGCAAACAATGCCTTGAGAGCAACCCTCCATTTCCCGAAAAGAGAACACATCTCTAAAGCTAGGAGAGGAGCACACTGGCTCTCCATCCAGGAGCGCATCACCTTCAAAACACTGGATTACCCACAAGTGCCTCTCCAATACAGCGCCCCCATACCTCATCCAATGAATCACCAAAGCTCACTCCTCAAGACCCACTAGGACTCCCTACACTGATCGACTTGTCGTTCCCAAAGTCAAGAGATGCAAAGCCATAGTCTCAAGGTTCCCCTACTTTGCAGCCAAACTCTGGAACGACTCCCCACTACCTTGAGGGCCGAGAAATCCTACTGGATCTTTCAGAAAACTCTCAACACTCAGCTTTTCTCCTAAACCTGCAACACCACCTGCACACCGCCCCTACTTGTCAAACAAGGATCGCCATCTTTACCACACTCTACCATTAACATGTTTGGTAATGCCTCTCTGTAATTGTGCCACAATGGTAACTGCAGCTATGCTGCCCTTGTTGTTTGGTGATGCCTCTCAATGATGTCATTGTGCTACCATTGTAACTGCACCTTGGCTACCTTTGCTTTTTCATGACTCAAAACCATAATTGTATGACAAAGTATGTTCTTGACTTGTACCTGCAACAGCGCCTCAATGCCTCCGGGTTGTATGGGCGCTTCGCAAATTAAATAAATAATTAAATACATAAAAGCATCACCTCGGAGCAGCCGGTAAATGGACACAGGTGAAGGAAACAAGGCCACAGGTTCACCCAATCCACCCAATGCACACAGGAAGAGTACTTCAGGGCCACACCTTTCCCAAGAACACTTTCCGACACAACCCGCTACCATGGACCTGGAGGCGCTCAATACTGATGTGCAGCTGCAGTGGCGACAGGTGGCCAGGGAGAGGAGGAGGAGGAGGATGGGGGATATAGGTGGCAAGGCGGAGGCGTGCCGTGATCCTTCGCACAAGGGCCACACCCTGGGCCCTTTAAACAGGGAGACCATGCATGACCTCATGACCCACATCCAGGAGGACATTGGGAGGAGGATCGGCATCTGGTCAGCCATACCACCGCTGCTGAAGCTGGTGTTGGTCCTGCACGTCCTAGCCAGTGGCACGTTCTAGCACTTGTGGCTCATCTGCACAGCATTTCATAGCCTGCCTTTTACATAGTGCTGGTACTGCAGGCCCTCCTGCGCTGTATGGGCCGGCACTTTGCCCTTGCCACCACCCAGGAACAGTTAAACACCACCAAGGCATGCTTCTATGCCCAAGGTGTTGGTAGCATTGGACTGCGTGCATGCAGAGCTGGTGCCCCCCCACGCCTCAGAGGAGGTCTACAGGAACAGGAAGCAGTTCCGTTCCCTCAATGTCCAGGTGACCTGTGACGCCGGCCTGACCGTCACACACTGCTGTGCCTATTTCCCAGGTTCAACCGTGAGTCCATGGTCCTGCGGAACAGCACCCTGCCGGCTTACATGGCACGTCACGGAGGACAGAGGAAATGGATGTTGAGTGAGTACAAGAACATATACACCTATATTGCCACATAGGTGAATGGCAAGGTGGGGGGGGCTATGTGGGGGGGCTATGTCACAAACGCATGTCCGGAAAGCACCCTGCACATGCATGACCAAACAGCGCACGCCTCAATTGACAGGCCACAACACACAGGAGTAGCACTTGACTGGAGATGTAGCCGTCACTGACCAGGCCATTTCAAACCCGAAAGTACTTCTACATGGAATGCACTACAGGTACCAGAATGCAATGCCCCCTCCAATGCCAGTGAATCTGTAGAATCTGTAGACTAGGCCATCTGGGGCCATGAGATGCATGTCCTGCTGAGTGTTAATGGTACTAGGTCTTGTACTGTGCACTGTTGCCACTTGCATGGTCTCTTGGTGCTCTGGCGGGTCTGCAATGGAAAGAGGGTTGGGCGGGGGGTTTGCTGGTGGGATTGAGCGTGAGAAGAGCAAGAGAGCTTTGATGTGCTGTTTGTAGCTTCCGTTTGGAGAAATCGGTCACTGAGCATATGTGCGTTTGCAGTTGGTGGCTGCTATGTGGTGTTGAGGTATGGTTGTGCATGGTTTGCTTTCATGTTGGGTGTGTGCGGTTTGTTGTGCGGTAGCGGTGTGGTTGTGAGAGGTGTGGTTGTGTTTAGTTCAGAGTTTGAAGGTATGCAGAATGGTGAGTTTTTAGTATGGTTAGTTAGGAGCAACACATTTCCCCCCAACGATCTATGACTCTGGATACTCGCTGCTTCCTGATGTGGCTGATGAGCTCTCTGAGGGATCCTCAGACTCGGGAGGAAATTACATACAACAGGGCACATGTGAGGACCAGGGTGACCATCGAGCGGACCTTCGGGCTCTTGAAGGCACGTTTCGGATGCCTACACTGGTCTGGGGCTGTGCTCATGTACAGGCCAGAGAAGGTGGGTCAGATGGCCCTGGCCTGTGCAATGTTGCGTCTGGGGCAGATATTCTGCAACATACCCCTGCTCCCAGATCTGAGCATTTCTCCGCCAATGGATGATGATGACGACGCAGTGCCTGCCGGGCCCAAACACGTGCGCATGGGGGCCAAGGATGGGCGCATGACCGGTCAAGAACTCCTAGATTTCTGAGTACCTCTTTCCCTCTGCACTTCCCTCGCACCTTACTGCATATGATGCATACACACAATAAGTACTTGCACCAAAATAAGGAACGCCCACTCATTGCTTTAAGTGAAAGCTATGTATTGAAATTTAAAGGCAAAATCAAACGCCACATGCCACCCTCCTCCTGCCCACACCCTTCCTTCCCACACTCCCCTACTCCCTCCACACACAGTCCCCTCCTCCTCGCACCCATCCTCCGCTCAAACCCTCTCCTGCTCCCCTTATGCCAAGAGTAATTTCCGCTGGCTCTTTGACAAGGGGCTCTTGGCCAGCCTAGATGTCGAAGAAATCCACTGGAATGGCGTTTTGGGCTGCCCTGCCGCGAGATCCCAATGGTCGATGACGGCTCAGTCCCCTGGGCCCGCAAGTGCACAAGGGTGACTTGCAGGGTGTGCGAGAGGGATTCAGACATGGCTGACACCCCATCATTCCCCTTGCGGTCCCTTTGTGCCAGGATGAGCAGGGCAGCCAAGGTACATCCTTGTGCCTGTGCACTCCTGTGGCTGCTTGCCTGGATGTACTCACGCAGCAGCCGCCGCTCATTCAGCTGCTGCTCGACACGTGTCGTCATCGCCCCATGTCTGACCTCCATAGCATTCAGTTGTGCATCTATATTCCGGATGCTGGAAATGGTGGAGGAGGGGAGATGTGCAGTGCTGCTGGGCTGAAAGATGGGGTTGGGTAGGGGCTGTGGTCGTCCTCTGTGCTGTACCTGCCACGATAGAGCAGAGGCTGTTGTGTCAATGGTGTTGTGGAGGGCACAGGAGGAACAGTGGGCCCACTGACCACAGGTGTGGTGTTGTTGGCAGCTGGCGGCGGTGGTGGTGGCACAGCTTTCACAGCAGGATGTGGTGTTGGTGCTGGTTACACAGCTGACAGTGGTGGTGTCACAGCTGACGCACCAGGATGTTGTGGTGCTTGCACAGCAGGAGGTGTGCCTGCACATGCTGTGCCTAATGATGGTCCAGCCGCATCGCCGTCCGAGGATGTGCCTGTTTGGGAGAGATGAGCATGCTGTTAGTGTTCTCGGAGTCATATCTGGGCTTGCATCACACTCCTGCTACATTGTGTGTGTGTCTTGAACGTGTCATTTGGCTTTTTGGTCTGTTTACTCCGATGTGTGCTGGAAGTGCACATTGACTGTTGGTCTGCCAAGGTGGCATGTTGTTGATTCTTGTCCTGTTCTCCGTTGGTGCACATGGGGGCTGCTCATGTGTCCATGTATGGGGCTCTACGTTTTGGCTACAGTGCTTGTGCATGGCTACATCTACCCGCATCCCCTGGCGTGTGTGTGATTGGGCCATTTGCTGTGTCTGACACTTGTTGGACTTGTTCTCTTGTGCATTTGGCATTCATCTGCCTGGGGATGCATGTGGTTGGAATCAACATTTTCATTTACATGGGGTTTGTTGTACTTACCACCATCTCTTTGGGTCCCAGCTCCGGTCTCTGCTGCCCCGACTCCCTCGATGGCCTCTATCTGCAAGATGGAGCTGCATGCGTTCTCCCAGGGCGTGAGGGTCGGGGTTACCACTTTCCGTCCTCCTGTGGAAGCAGATTTCCTCCTATGTGTGGCCTGGATGTTTCAGACCTTAGCCGCAAGTCCTCCCACCGCTTGTGGCAGGTGCGTGGGACAGTCCCCAAGGCTGTGACCTTGCCGGCCCCCTCCTGCCAGATGGCCATTTTCCTTATCTGGCTGGTCTTGTGGTTACCATCCCTGAAGAGGGCCTCCGCATTCGTGACCTTGGTGTCCACCAGTACAGATAGCTCTGCTCCTGTAAACTTCCACTTGCGACGCCGGACCTCTGTGATTCTTCATTTGCCGCTCCCAGACATGTCTGCACGGTCAGTTGGACTGGATGGCAGCAGGAAGTGGTGTATTTTAAGTGGACTGAGTTTTTAAAATGGCCGTCAGTGAGCTTCCCCTTCCTGTGATGACGCTATTTCTGGTGCAGTTAATTGCTGTGCCAGAATTACCAGTGCCAGTGATTCCAGCAGTTGGCGTGCTGGTATCGCTATTTCTGGGACATTTCTGCTGGAAACACCAGCCATTTTTTGTTGACGTCGGTAATTGCGTTGTGCTGGTGTTATCGTTTCCGGCAGGGGGGTGTGCATGCGCCTGAGGACATGTATTGTGCCGGTAATTCTGGCGGTCCGTCTGCTGGATACGGTAATACTGGGACAATGCAATTACAAGTGTTTTTCCGCTAAAGCTTCTCTTTGAAGTTTCAAGATTAAACTAATATAAAATAAAACACCAGGATAGCTGCAAAATGCAAATGCTGCGGCCTACCCAAAAGTGCACTAAGCCAAAACCATGTTTCTTTCCCTCAATGATAGATTCTAACTGCCAAAAGAAATGCAAATGTAACGCTCTCCAGTTAGGCGAGAAGAGGCCTTGTGTGTCTGCAGGCCACACTCGCCTTGTCTCTGGAAGGATTCAGTTGGTGTTTAGCTGATATGTTCATGATCAGCCGCCCTCGTTTTCCATTGCTGTACAGAGTGGAAGGGCACTTTACGTGGCCACTGGGAGCCGCTGGACACGATCCCTTCTGCTTGGTTTGCTCTACACCTTGTTTTATTAAAGCAATGCTATTTGCAAAAATGTAATGTAAAGGCACATAGCCTTTTAGAATGTTCATTCAGATGACCTGTCAGCAATACCAGCTTATTCAAGGCGATTGGCTGCATAAAGCACTATGCATGGCTTTAAACACCATTGCCTGCCATTAGGAACTCTCAAGCCTGGCTTTCAGGCCTAGCCATAGAGCTGGTGTTCAGCTTGCTTTGAGGGGATGACTGCATCTCACGTGCTAATTGGTCCTCTGCTGGGCAGAATGTGCCCACCACATAACCGTGGCATGAGATCAGACTGCAGAAATGATGAGCTGAACCTGGGAACGGGGAGATGGCAGTCTGGGAATGGGGGGATGGGATACTAAATGGACCGTTGAGATTAATAAAAGGATATAGATCTGGAGGGATGGGCATATTGAAGATTGTTACTCCTCTCACAGCGCAACTAACTCCTCTCCAATCTTCCTCTTGTGACCTGTTAACCTTGTGCCACACTGTATTTTCAGATTATATAGCTTTCATCGACAGCATCTGTGTTTGTCCTTTTTCAGTGACCAGGATTACTTTCCTGTTTCCTTTTCTTTTTATGCCCTTCATGGTCTCTTATGTCCTTCGTATGCCCTCTTGTGCCCCTGGACTCACCCCTTGCTTCCCTCATGTCTCCTCCTGAGTCCTTCATAGTGTTGCTTCCTTTGCTGATGCCCCCACTCTTCTGTACTTTATCCCTCTTGTGCCCCGCATATCCCTCTTGTGCCCCTCACTTTGTGCCCCGCATATCCCTCTTGTGCCCCACTTGCACCCTTCCATTGTCTCTTGCATCAGCCCTGTCTCATGATATGTCCTTCGTGTTTCCTCTTGTTTTCCTGCAGCCGCTCTGGGGACGTCATTGAGTATCTTCTGAAGAGCCAGTGGTTTGTCCGATGTTCCAGGATGGCCCAATCTGCCTCCAAGGTGAGATGTGAATTGGGGTAAATGGAGTTTGAAGTTTGTTTTATTTGTAAAGTGCAGCCAGGCCCAGGGGCAACCGGGCGCATATTCTTAGATCGAAGTTACAATATATACAATTTGCACAAATTACATTACGCAGTACAGTATAGTGTATATACATAATTACAGTATGTTACAAGTCGATAGCAAATCTTAAGTGAAGGAGCTTCATGCGATCTGCGTTAACAGCCAAGATTTGGTGTTATTCTTAAAAGTTTGGAACGAGGGCTCAGTTCTGATGGAAGCAGGCAGTGAGTTCCAAAGTTTGGACGCTAGGACAGGGAAGCTCACAACACCCGCTTTTTTGAGTTTAAATCTAGGCAGGATTAGGCTGTGAGTTTGTGCTGATCTAGTGGGTCGTGAGGAGGTGTGGAGAGTAAGACGAGACGAGAGGAGAGGAGAGGTAAGGTGGGGCTTTGTTATTCAAGCATTTATGAGTCAAGGCTAGTGTTTTCTAGGCGATTCTTTGTTTTACCGGGAGCCAGCGTAGATCAGATCTGACGTTGGAAATATGAGACCGTCTGGGGATATTGAGAGCTGCCCTTATGGCATTATTCTGGCTAGTCTGCAGTTTGTTGAGGTTAGGCTGGCTAGTCCCCAAGTAGAGGGCACTGCAGTAATCGAGTTTGGACATAATGAGTGTTCTTGCACGGGTAATGCAGTTATGAGGGTTCAGAAAAGGTCTGCAGGCGGTGATAAGCTTGCATGTATAGGCCGATGCTGACCTTACTGCATTCGTTGGTCTGTTCAGAGAAAGAGCAGAGTCCAGGTAGACACCAAGAGTTTTAGTGTCTTTAGAGACCTTGATGTCGTTACCGTCAATGATAAAAGACTTGAAGGCTTGGTCTAATTTATTGAGACATTGAGTTGATCCTACTAATAGAAGCTCTGTCTTGTCGTCATTAAGGCATAGTTTGTGTTGAGCCATCCAGGCCTGAATGACCAGGTAGACCTCATTCAGGGATTTGGTATCGGCTGTGTAGTCACCAGTGATGGGAATGAGTATCTGGGTGTCAGCCGCATAGTTAGTGTAGAAGACACCAGATAATCGAGCACATCCAAAAGGGGTTTGGTGAATACGTTGTAAAGTGTGGGCGACACACAGGAGCCTTGAGGGACGCCGCAGTGAATTGGGGAGGGGTCTGCCGATGCTGTGGGTGAGAAGACCCGCATGGACCTGTTGCCCAATACCCTTCATTCCAACAAAAATCCATAAAGTTTTAGCAGTTTCACAACAAAATATGCTCACATCTTCAAACCGGTAAGGAATTTAAAGAAATTATCTTGATCAAGGAGTTCCTCTGAGCACTTCCATTCCATCACTTTTACCTCGCCTATGCCATCACGTAATGGTATAAACCGTATTCTTCTCGGTCTTAGTGGTGAAGCCAATGGGAGCGGGCCAGCCCATACAGCCAGGCTATGTCCCCTCTACAGGGGGATACAAGGAACCCCAGAACTTTTCCTTAGAAGACTAGACTTCATTCAATTAAGAGTGTCACAATCTCTTACAGTTGCATTGAAAATCTTTGCAATACCAGATATTTCCAGCCAGTTTGATTCCCAGCATCCCTGACGTAGCCGGATCTTTGGGGCTCAGTGGGTTAATGCATCCACTCCAAGGCTCTGTGTTCAACCTCATGGTCACAGGTTCGTATCCCAGCAGTTCCACCCGGCCCTTCATCCTTCCGGTTGCTCGATAATATGAAAACCGTTACATTGGATAATAGATAATACCTGTAATCTGTCTATTGCGCCGAGATACCCCACAAGTGATGGACTTGTGGTCTACAAATGCTCCTGTTAAGTTATTTCTACTAACAAATGTGCAGAATATGTGATATTTCAAACCTTGAGTGTTCAAAGACTACATGCAGATGCCATGTAATTTCCATGCATAAGACATGCATGAAAGCAACAGAGGGGCAAAAGGCTCTGAAGTTCATCATCTATGGAGTGCACAGGAACCGCTGCTGAAAGAGATTCTTTGTGTCATTTCAACCAGAGAGGAATATGTGCATAGACTATTCCAAGAGGGGGCGGTTGGTCAATGAGACCAAAAAGTCAACTGGAGTTCTGTAAACTGATAGGAGTCTGTGGGGAGCAGGAGTAGCTGGAGTTTGAGGCACACTCTAAAGAGAGAAATGTGCAAGACTGGGTTGAAGTATGCAGTAGAATTTTACAGGTAAGGGACCTTTTGAAAATAAAGTTGCCTCTTTTGTATGGGCGATTGCAAGTAATAATCTGAGAGTGTGAGGAGAATGGGTAAGTAACAGCTGGATTTGCATCGTCACCCAATGAAGATTCTGTTATGCCCAGAAGATTGGGCTTCTCGTAGTCTTACCAACAAGAAGTTGTCGGTGTTGTGTTCTGTGACAGAACGTGCATTGCAAGGACTGTCCTCTATTAAGCATCTTCATGTGGACAGTGTTTGAAGGTGCACATACAGGTGGGACAGGGGGGTCAGGCAGGGATACAGGAGGTAATGTATACAAGTGTAGTACTTGGGGTCCTTGCTTCCTTAGGGCGCCCCCTTGTAATTCGGTTGTTTGTCTCTTGGGGTCCTTGCTTTGTTAGTGCACCCCTTTGTTGTTCGATAAAGTTTGTCTCTTGGGATCCTTGCTTTGTTAGTGCGCCCCTTTGTTGTTCGATAAAGTTTGTCTCTTGGGGTCCTTGCTTTCTTAGAGGGCCCCCTTGTTGTTCGATAAAGTTTGTCTCTTGGGGTCCTTGCTTTGTTAGTGCGTTCTTTTGTAGTTTGCAACAGTTTGTCTCTTGGGTTCCTTGCTTTGTTAGTGCGCCCCCTTGTTGTTCGATAAAGTTTGTCTCTTGGGATCCTTGCTTTGTTAGTGCGCCCCTTTGTTGTTCGATAAAGTTTGTCTCTTGGGGGTCCTTGCTTTCTTAATGCACCCTTTTCTAGTTCGCAGAAGTTTGTCTGTTGGGGTCCTTGCTTTCTTAGTGCGTCTACTTGCTTTGTCGGAAATGACTAGTTGCAGGCTTTCCCGGGCCTGTGCCACACAACTGGCTAGCATGCTAAACGGACCGTATTAGTGGTGGACTTGACACTTTACCACAAAGTTTTAAAAAGTGAGAGTCCAGATGCAAATGTAAAGTTTCAATATGCTGTAATGCCATTCGTATGGACAATTTTAAAATGCTGTCAGGAACATTTAAAAAAACTGAAATATATGGTACCAGGCTGATCGTGTCTCCAAGTGTCTGGATGATGAGGCAAAAGAAGGGTCAATCTGTCAACAAAAGAATAGTTCTCTCCCTCTACTCCAGAGGGGAAAGGCAAATTACAAATCACTCTCACCAAACTCTTCAACAATCCGTTCCAATAGTCCAAATCAAAGTGAGGGAGACAAATCAAAGTGTCCCACAAATTCTTATTGGCCTCAACAAAATGTCAAATCAAAAAAAGGTTGAGTTTTTATGGAGGGTGTTGTTGAATCTCTCAGGGCGGAATTAATGGGTATTATTCTGTCATTTGAACCTTAGCTCCTGATCTACATATACTCCAGTTGCAGGGCCACGCTTCCCTGGCCCTTTGGTACTTTTGGGGTCTGCAGAGTCACTGTTTCCAAGACGGTTCTTGTAAAATGCTTCCCTCATAAACTGGTAGCGTCCTGCTGTGCGGCTGAGCCCCAGGTTGGTGCTTCTGTGAGGGTTTATTGCTTCCTGATGGGCTTTGGTAGAGAAATGTATCCCTGCTCGCCTGTGCCCCATTCATGCTCTTTTAGGCTTGCATGTCCTCCCAGGTTCGACGTGCAGTCTCATTCCTTGAACCTGCCTTTCTACCTCCCATGGTTCAAGGTGGTGCTGGGGGACATCTCTGCCTTCTGTCTATAAAGCAGATCTCTCTTCTCTGGCGTTATAGGTTAATCCACGTGTCTATGCTTTCAGGTACCTCCTGTCTCTTTAGATGTGGCCTGTCTTCCAACTCTCCACTTCCCTCCAACTTATGGTTGTCTTCCTCTTACTCCTCGTAACAATAGTCTCCTCTTCTATGGTCTTGTCTCTTCTTGTTCGAAATGATAGCGTTCTCCCTAGTCCCTCCGATGATCTTTCTTTTATTTCTCTCCCTTGGTATTTCTTCTATTCCTTTGGCAATACGATCCTTTTCCAAACTTATTTCTTATTGTCTTCCTTACAATCATTTCCTTTGTGTTCTCCCTTTTTGAACTCTCTTCTACACGCTCATCAACATTTGCACTTGTCTCCCTCACCAAACTGTTGCCTTCTTCCCGGATGATAAACATCTTTTCTATCTGGTTTGTGCTATCCCCCTGATTTTTTGATTTTCTTTTTTTTACCTGGAGAGAGTGTGACCCTTTTTCCCACTCTCTCATGTATTTTGATATGCGTTTTACTCTTGTGTTTCCTTTGGTTATGGAGCCTAACCAACTCCATAGGCATCATCTTTTTATGTGTGTCACACAGCACCCTCAGGGTTGATGTCACCGGATGTTATATACAGGACGCACAGCGCCTGTAGCCTCAGTTCTGTTTTTTCCATGAACGTGTTAGCTTCGGAATCTCGGCGCGCTCGATTCTTCTACTTTGCATTGCAAAAATGTCTTCGTCTTCTTCTATCCCGAAGTCGGGCTTTAAAAAGTGTTGGGACTGCGGTTCCAAAGTGTCCATCACGGACCTGTATGTTGTCTGCCTCTGGTGCCTCGGCGAAACCCACGCCACCGACGACTGCGATGACTGCCAGTCCCTGACATCGAAGGCCTTGCGGGAGCGGAAGAAGAAATTATCGGTAGGTAGGGTTTCTAAAACCCGTAATTCGAAATCTGCTAGACTTTCGACGGACGACTCGAGGGCCGAGTCTCTGCGTCGGCGTAAGTCCAGGGGGTCTCGGTCTCGGAGTGGGTCCCGCCATTCCTCTGCCTCTTTTAGGCATTCTAGGAAGCGCCGTCACCGGTCACCTTCCCCCGTCCTCGTCGGAGGACCCCGCCAGACGGCGGGTGCTTGTCCCACCAAGTATTAATCGCCGGCCGAATGGGACGCATTCCGCCAGCAGATGATGGCGATTTTCGAATCGCAGGGCACCGTTCCGTCCACGCCTTCGAGAGATGCCTGCAAGGAATGAGCTAGAGCCACCGCTCGCACGCCTTCGGGCTCGGGCGGTCGGCGCGATCATCAGGAGCCGTTGAGGTCCCAATCTCCATAGCTGTGCCAGGTCCAGGTCCCGGTCCTCGACGCCCTCAAGACCGTCGTAACCTGTGAGGCCTTCCAAGAAGGCATCAACGTCATCGGCGCCGAGGCCATCGAAGGACACTCTCGGGACTCCGGCCTCGAAGCAGTTGTCGAAGTCATCGGCGCCTCGGTCGACGCAAATTCCATCGGCGCCCTAGATGCCTTTTGAGGAGAATTTGCCAGAGGTGCCCCAGAGGGCTGTGGAAACTCTGAGGAAGGCTCTTGTCAGTGAGACCTGTTTTTGAGCCCTTCTCTGTTCATCCCCCCAGGATGGGTTTATTCCAACCTTTTGCATTACATTTCGGAGGTGGGAAAAGGGTTTGATGAGGAGGTGGTGGTGCCTCCTGAGGTTCCTGATGACCTGTTGTCGGGTCACAGTAAAATGGAAAACCTCTGTCAGTCCTTATGGTGGTCTTGACAACTCTCCGGAGGTTGAGTTTGGCAGGCCTGAGCCTGTCATGCATGCCGAATCCTCGTATAGGTGTCTCATGTCGAGGGTGACTGAGTACTTTGGGTGGTCTGCTCCATCTGTTGATTTTCTTCAGGATGATCTGACGGATATCCTGGAACAAGGTCCACCCACTAACCCGGTGTTGCCATTTCATATGGCTTTGCAAAGAAGGGTGGCGGCGGCTTAGACTGCTCCGGAGAGTCTCCCGGCAGTGAATAAGTCGCTTGCGAAAAAATACAGTCCAGCCAGTGGTGACCCCTGCTACTTGTCAATGCACCCCACTCCGGAGACTTTGGTGGTGCAGGCGGCTACGGCCCCAGCAAAGAAGGCTGCTTACCCTACCATCCCTCCTGATGGGGACGACGAGCGCTTTGATGGTTGGGCAAAGAAGGTATTTTCTTCTGGGGGTATGGCTTTAAAGGCAGCCATCTCTGGTTGTGCCTTGGCAAGATTCACTCACACTCTGTGGAATTGTGCATCTTTGGCGGCTGAACATATTCCCGAAAGGGAGGAACGGGAGGGTTTTCTAGCCCTCATGCAAGATGGCAAGGATGCCATGTGTGAATCAGTTCAGTCGGGTCTGGACATGGCAGACTGTGTCAGCCGGTCCATGGCGGCGAGCACTGTGATACGCGGAAGTCAAGGTTTGCTCCTGATGTGCAATCCCGGCTTCTCAACATGCCCTTTGATAGTGTCCATCTTTTTGGCAGCAAGGCTGACGAGAGCCTTCAGAGGTTGCAGACCTCCAAAGCTGCAGCAAAGTCTTTGAGCGCTGCAGTACATCAACCTCCGCCTTTTCGTCCTAGGGGACAGCAATGGAGGGGAGGTTCCTTTCGGTACTACTCTTCCTTTGGTAGATCGAGAGGAGCTGCCAGTCAAAGGGGCCACCGTAGGAGTACCAGAGGAGGAAAGAAAGGTACTCGAGGTGCCAAGGCCGCTTTGGCAGTTGCCTCTTTGCCTTCAGGCACTGCCGCGTCCGCTCAGTCTTGAGGCCATGTCCCATGGTTCGCCGGTCAGGGTCAGACTGGCGCAGCATCTTGGAGAATGGTGTGCCATTACTTCAGATGTGTGGGTTCTGGAGATAATAACCCACGGCTACTGTCTCCCCTTTCGGCAGAGGCCTCACGACAATCTACCGGGGAAGCTCTCTTTGAAGCGTCCGGATCTGCTCCTTGCGCAGGAAATCCTATCCCTGCTGGAGAAAGGTGCCATAGAACTGGTACCTGTAGCAGAGAGGAACAAGGGATGGTATTCCTCTTATTTTTTTATTCCAAAAAAAGACGGGGGATTGAGACCCATCATGGACTTGCGGGGGCTGAAGATGCTCCTCAGGAAGGACAAGTTCAAGATGGTAACTCTTTCTCAAGTCCTCCAGGCCCTTCAACTGCACGATTGATTGGTGTCTCTAGATCTCAAGGATGCTTACTTTCATTTGCTGATTCATCCAAAGCACAGGAAGTATCTGAGGTTCGCGGTTGGCGACTCGCATTTTTAGTTTCGGGTCCTGCCGTTCGGATTGACCTCCGCCCGAGGGTCTTCACCAAGCTGATGGTGGTGGTGGCAGGGTATCTCAGGAAAGGGGGGGGATTCACGTCTACCCCTACCTGGACGATTGGTTGATCAGGACGTGTTCTCCCGAGCAAGCCCTGGATCATCTGTCTGTCACCTGCCACTCCCTTCACAAGCTGGGCTTCTCCCTCAATTTAAAGAAGTCCCATTTGACACCTATCCAGCGGCTCTAGTACATCGGGCAGTGCTCGACACATCCCTGGGGCAGTGTTCGCCTCCCCAGGTGAGGGCTCATCACATTCTGCAGATGGTGGACAAGTTTCAACGCTCCCAGAGTCTCCCGGCGTTCGAGTTCTTGAGGTTGCTCGGCCTCATGGCATCCTGCCTTTTCCTGGTGCCAGAGGCCAGGCTGTGGATGAGATCTCTGCAGCGGGCTCTCAAGATGCAGTGGTCGCAGTTCTCCCGCAGGATGTCGGATCACGTTCAGATTCCGCCCTCGGTCGCACAGGATCTTCTGTGGTGGGCCGACGAAGGAAATCTGATGAAGGGTGCTCCGTTTTGGCAAACGTGGCTCGAGGTAACGATCGTGATGGACACATCTCATGGGTTGGGGAGCTCATGCTAACGAGCTGACAGTCAGCGGCCGTTGGTCTCCGTCGGAGTCCAGACTCCAAATCAATCTGTTAGAGCTGCGGGCTGTCAGGCTAGCCCTGAAGGCTTTTCTGCTGTCTGTGCGGGGGAAGAATGTCCTGATTATGACGGACAATACAGTGGCCCTGCACTACCTCAACAAAAAGGGGTGGGGAGGGTCACTCCCGTTGTGCAGGGAGGCGATGCAGCGCTGGTTCTCGGCCATCCAGCAGGAGATTTTGATCTCAGCAGTTCATCTGGCCGGAGCCGAAAACGTGGCAGCGGACGCCCTGAGCAGGCAGAGCACGGTCTCTCACGAGTAGGAGCTGGCTCATGAAGTTCTTTTGGAGATCTTCGCCCTTTGGGGAACCCCATAAGTGGATCTATTTGCCACCAGTGTCAACCGGAAGTGCGAAAGATTCTGCTCACTGGAATTTTGGAATTTCCTCCAAGAGGAGCCTTAGGGGATGCATTCGTAGTGGAGTGGTCCTTCCCACTGCTGTACGCATTCCCTCCAGTCCCCGTCATTCCGCAAGTGTTGTGGAGGTTACGGAGGTTCCGTTCCCGGATGATCCTCATTGCTTCGGCATGGGCCAGTAGAGCGTGGTACCCGGACCTTCTAGACATGTCCATCTGCCCTCCACACCGTCTTCCCTACCGAGACGATCTGCTCTCACGGAAGGGGGGTAGAGTTCTCCATCCAGAGGTCAAGTCTCTCAGCCTTCATGCTTGGTATCTGAAAGGCTGAGGTATAAGGATTGGGTCCTCCCTGAAGACGTGATAGAGGTGTTGCTTTCAGCCAGAAGGCCCGCAACGAAATCCCTGTACCGTTGCCGTTGGAGGAAGTTCTGCGACTGGTGCAGGGTACAGTATGTGGATCCTTTCCAATGTCCCATTCCTTTGGTTTTGTCTTTTTTGCTTTCTTTAGCCCACAAGGGCCTGCAAGTGGGTACCATTAAGGGTTACCTGGTGGCGCTGTCTATATTTAAGCGCTCGTCAGAGGAATGTTCTTATTTTAAGATCCCTTTGATTTCTCAGTTTCTAAAAGGGCTAACTAATGTGTTTCCACAGTCGCCTTTCCAGGTGCCGGGATGGGATTTGAATTTGGTTTTACGGGAACTCCGTTTGAGCCCTTACATTCTTGACAGCTGAAACTGTTGTCCTTTAAAGACTGTATTTTTAGTTGCGGTTACTTCCGCACGCAGAGTGAGTGAGTTGTAGGCACTTTCCACCAAGCCACCTTTCACGGTGTTCCATAAGGACAGGGTTGCCCTTAGGGTTCATCTTTCTTTTCTTCCGAAGGTTGTGTCGGAATTTCATTTAAGCCAGAAGGTGATTCTTCCGGCATTTAATCCTCCTCCGCATCCTGGTAAGGAAGAGGAGAGTCTCCATAGTTTGGATCCTAGGAGAAGTTTCTATCTCTCACGGATGTCCCGGGTCAGAGTGGACGATCAGCTCTTTGTTGGATACACTGGAAGGCGTTTAGGTCAGGCTGTTTCCAAGCAGACCTTGTCCAGATGGATCATTTTGACGATCTGAGTGTTACCGTTTGGCGGGTAAGGACCCTCCAGTAGGCTTACGGGCTCACTCTACTAGGGGTATGGCTGCTTCCACGGCCCTACAGAGGGGCGTTCCGATTCGCAGTATTTGCGAAGCAGTCACATGGGCTTCTGTCTATACCTTTGTGAGACACTATTCCCTGGACTCCATCCATGGGCAGGATTTGGCCTTTGGTAAGGCAGTCCTATATTCAGCAATTTGATTGGGCATTCTAAAATTCTAAATTTGTAAATTCTTTTCCCACCTCCATATGTTGGTACTGCTTTGGGAGTCTGTCGTAGATGTGGAATACGTCAGAGGACACAATCCCCTTGAAGAACAAGTTACTTATCTTACCTGGTAACGTTCTTTTGATGGGATGTTCCTCCGTCATATTCCACATCGAACCCTCCCAGCCTGCCCCTCTACAGAATTTCTTATGCGATTGCAGCTCACGTTTCCGCAAGGCTTTCTGGAGTCCTACTGGCAGGAGATTGGTGCCACACGTTCTGGGAAAAAACTACAACTGAGGCTACGGGCACCGTGGTCCTATATATAACATCCAGTGACGTCGACCCTCGACGGAGGCCCTCGAGCGACAGCATATCGATGTCATAGACGCAGGACGCATACGCCGAAAATGTTTCCAAAAGCAGCACAGCTGTGGTCATTACTGTCATAGATGTGGAATACGTCGGAGGAACATCCCATCGAAAAAACATTACCAGCTAAAATAAGTAACTTGTTCTTCTCTCTCCTGGTTTCCTCCACTTGTTGTTTCTTAAACCATGGGCTACTTTTCCCTCTTCCCAGGGTGTTTGCGCCCAGTTCTTAATACCATCTCTTTCAGGCTTATTCATTGTTCTCTTTTTCACACTGCCACAGTTCCACTTAAAGGGATTAATATTTAGTATCTCGTCAATTTCACTGGGATGAGTTTCTTGTGCTCCATAACAATGCCCTGGCTGCCTCCCGGTTCTCCCATTCACCGAATTACCTCTGTATATGCAGGGGAAAGCTCTTAGTCTCAGCACTCACTTGGGTTCTCTACCTCTGCTCCACGTTTTGTGCTTGTCCTTGTTGTTGGTGACCCGCCCTCGGTCCTGTCTCTTGTTGCGACCGCGTCTGGATGCGGGTCATAGGACAACTCATGGACTCCCCAACTGGATGGTTTTGGTGCTGTCCCAAAGGCGCACGGCCCACCACAAAGTCGTTGTGGTCACGCCACCACCAGGATAAGGATCCCCTTCTCCTCAGGTCCCCACTACTCAAACGCCGGGCCTTCAGTGTTTCCCTTTCATGAAAGTCGCATGCTCTGCCTCTCTTTGGCCCCATCTCCTAAAGGCATCATCTCGCCTGGGAACTTCCCCTGCTTATGTCTTTCTCTCTCTGTCGGCACTTCACCTCTCCTCAGTGTGCTCTCCTTTTCCAGCCTCCTCGTCTGTTAAATGTGCGTCTCTTCTCAAAGAGACAGATCCTCCTCCTTGGTCATAATGGGGTATTTTAGTTTTGTCTTCAGCCAAGTGCCTGGAACTTACAATGTTCTTTATATCTGATATTCCCATATTTGCCACTATGCTAGATGTTCTAGGGAGTTCCTCAGTGGAACAGGAGTCCTTGTCCCCCAAGGGGGAGTCTCTCCAAGTGAGGTCCCACTTGCCCAAACCCCTAGGGGAGGGTCTTTCAAGCGGGCTCACCTCCCGAGCCTCAAAGGGGGAGGCTCGAACCTTTCATTTATTAGAGGTGTCTGCAGAGTTACCTGCTAAGGCGGTTCTCCCCATAAATATTCTCATTTTTTTGCCTGCAGGCCGTGAACAGTGGCCGACTGAAGCTCATCCCTAGTACGCACCAGAAGACCTGGGAGAAGTGGCTTTGCAACATAAGGTAAGAGCAGTCCCCAACCTTGGCTTCTTGCCGGGAGAGCAGGTATCCTAGACGCCTCCTTTCCTGACTCCACTTCTGGCAGAGAGGGCGAAGAACAGCTCTTTGGTCATCACACACTTGTCTTGCCCACGTTCACACACTGCGTTTGCTAGTTTTCCTTCCAGGAATACCACACATGGTAATCCCTGTGAGCAGTAATGTCCTGCTAGACGGGCTGCATTTCTGAAATAGTGCATTACACAATTTGATCAAATCTGTTTAATTTATGATACATAGTTGTTGAAATATCTCTTTTGTATTTCTTTGTATTACCGTACTAATTGTATTTGTATTTATATAGCGCCTTAATCCAAAGCGCGTTACAGTTTAACAACAAGAATACATCAAACCTGGAACAGTAGAAGCAATAACAATACACATGAATCAAACGAAAAGACAGTATGTAGAGGAGGAGAGGAGGGGGATGGGGAAGGAAGGATGAGGGAGGGAGAGAGAGTAGGGAGTAAAGTGAGTAGTAGGAAGAGAGGTCATAGGAAAGAAGGGGGAAGAGGAATAGCACAATGACTGGGTACTAGTGGGAGAGAGAGAGAGAAAGGGTAAAAAGGGGGAATAGGGTGCCGGGGAGGGGAATGAAGGAGTGATTTCAAGAATAATTCTATTCATTTATCAAAGCTATGATATATTTATATTGCGCCTATACACAAGTGTTTCAAGGCGTGACGAGGCGAGGGAGGGGAACAAGAGGGAACAAGACAGCGATCTTACTAGGCCCATTGACATTGAGGTTGCGCAAGTGCAGGAGGAAGGGAGAAGTGCAGGACATAGGATCAAACATTGAAAACAATAAGTGCGGCCAGCAAGTGGCAGCGCAAGTGTTAAGTGCAGAAAAACAGGTGATAGAGAAGTGCAAGTATGGGTGTTATAGGTTTGCAGATACAGCCCTAAGTGCAGGGTTGCCAGGGGGGCAGTGCAGGATTGCAACTGGGAGGGCAGGAACCTGGGCCCGTGGTTCAGAGCGTAGCCAGTTAGCCAGTGCAGTATAAGACAAGAAGATCAGCAGGGCAGTGGAAGGGAGAAGGTAGAAGCAAAGAGGAAAGCCTTGAGCTGCTTCCAGAACCGGAGATGATTCTGCTCAAGTTTCAGAGAGGCAATGAGGCTGTTCCAGAGGGAGGCGGCAGCCAAAGAGAGATCTGCCCCAACTCATTGCTTGGAAAAGCGACTGACCCTCAAGGAGTTAGAGGTGCGAAGTGCTCGAGTAGGAAGATACTTCAGAAGAGAAAGCTGGAGATATTTTGGTTTCAGGCCCCAGAAGGTCTTGTGGACAATGCAAAAGGTCTTGAACTTGATCCTTGCAGCCACTGGGAGCCAATGGAGAGATTTCAGGGCTGGAGAGATACGATCCCTGGGCTTGAGGCCAAGTATAAGTCTTGCAGTCCTGTTCTGGATGAGTTGTAGAGGACGGAGGGTAGAGGCAGGCAGATTTAAATGGAGGCTGTTGCAGTAGTCCAGCCTAGAGAGAACCAGAGCTCTAGAGACAGTGAGCTTCTGTGGGAAGGAGAGGAAAGGAAGAATACCTCTAAGGAGGTGCAACTGGTAGTGTGACTTCTTAGAGACGTCAGATGTGAGGAGAAAAGGAGAGTGTGGAGTCGCAGATTACACTGATGTTCTTAGCCTCACAGGTGGGAGCTGGAAGGGGGCCAAGGGAGGCCGGCCAGATAGTGACATGAAAAGAGGGTGTAGGTGTGCCGATGAGGAGAATCTCTGTCTTACTGGCATTAAGGCAGAGATCGTTGGCGGCACACCATTCCTGAATAGCAGACAGACAGTCAGAGATGGGAGAAGGGGAAGAGGAGGCAGAGGGGAGCCTGAAAATGAGCTGATTGTCATCCACATAGCACTGAAAGTTGGGGCAGAGAGCGACAGTGCGGTGGGCGAGAGGTCCCAGGTGTTGGTTGAACAGCCAGGGAGAGAGGTTAGACCCCTGGGGAACACGACAGGTAGAGAGTGAGATAAAGGAAAGGAAGGACCCAAGTTGGACCTGAGAGGGTCGATCAGAGAGGAAAGAGGTCAGCCAGGCCAGAGCCTGATCAGTGATACCCAGGTTATCACTGAGATGATTGAGCAGGATGGCATGGTTGACCATGTCAAAGGCAGAAGAGAGATTGAGTAAGATGAGGACAGAGGGGAGATAGAATCAGGTTAGAAAGCAGGTCTTCACGGATGTTCAGGAGAGCAGTTTCTGTGCTTCTGGCTGCTCTGAAGGCAGATTGATGCTCATGGAGACAACCAACCGATTCAGTGTGGAGATTAAGCTGGGTGTTGGCCAGCTTTTCCAGGGGTTTGCCCAGGAAAGGAGTGATGGAGATCGGGCGATAGTTGGCCGGAAGGGAGGGGTCGGCTGAGGGTATCTTGAGAAAGAGGGTGCACAAAAGAGTGCTTAAGAGGGGAGGGGAACGTCCCAGAGGCGAAAGAGTGGTTGCAGAAATCAGCCAGGGCTGGGGCGAGGATGTCAATGTGGTCCTTGATGGTTTTGGAGGAACAGGGACGAACCTGTTTAGAAGCGGCTTTCATAGATTGGACTTGTCTTGAAACCTCATCGGGGAGAAGAGAGGGAAGGCAGAGAAGGGAAGGGGGTGGCCGCAGGGGGGTCGGAGGAAGAGGAGAGAGTGGAGGGAGAGGCAGGAGAAGCCGAGAGGGTGGACATGGTGTCCTGGGTTTTACAGATGAAGTGAGTATCCGCGGCCATACAGAGGGCCTGGGAAGGGACAGGAGAGGTAGACTCTGGCAGGATTGGCTAGCTCCGTGCAGATTTTAGAGTTTGGTCGAGTTGTTAGATGACGCAGAAACACGGGCTTGCATGTGAGCTCTCTTCTTAGTGAGGACAGAGAGTCAGTATTGCCTTTGGAGCAGACGGCAGACCAGTTTGTCAGAGGATGTACAAAATGCCAACCATTTCCTCTCAATCACCCCACATTTGCGTTTAAGGGTGTCAAGATCTGAGTTGTACCAGGAGTTGCACTTGGCTGTAGGCTTCATGCAGATCCTCATGGCAGGGGCAAGTATATCGAGAGTATCGGAGATAAGAGGGTGGAGCTTGGAAAGGGCTGTCGGGGTGTGAGTCAGCCAGAGGTGCAGGAGGGGGAGAGAAAGAGGTGGCGAAAGCCTCAACTGACACACGCTTCATGGGTTGAATGACTGAGAAGGTGGGTGGCAGTGTGTGTGTGTGTGTGTGGGGGGGAAGAGAGAGAGAGAGAGAGGGAGAGAGAGAAGAAATTATGTGAAAAATAATTGCAATGTTTCATGCATAAAAGGTTTCTATGAACCAGTTATACTTTATATAAAGCATATCGTGTGTCTGTGCTGGTAAAACATTCAAAGAACGCATTTATCTTCTTATTTCAGAATTAGAAATGCATATGAATAGCAGCAGTTCCCTTGGTTGTTGACAAACTGTTCAGACGGGTCACTAAAGACCCTCCTTTGCATTGTGTAAATGTACACACAGAGTGGATGGGACTGAGAGCACCAAAGAGGCTTGCATTTTCGCCCCCTTTGTGGCTTTCTGCATTGTTTTTCACAAAATGAGAGGGGGATTCATAAGTGCACACATTCACTTCTGTGAGAAAAGGGTTGTGCAGCGGGAGTGAGTGGAAAAAGGAAATGGCATCTGCATCTTTTGTGTGGAGGTAAAATTATGGGGGAATACTTCTGATATTCACGTGATGTTTTAACCCAAACCCTTGAGCTATTGGCGGGGGTGTCTGTACTTCTAAAATACCTCAGGAGGAAAATACCTCACTATTGAGTAGGACGGGTAAAATGCAGGAAGTTTTCCAAATACCTTCTATTTCTTTCTGATCTCTCCATACTCCTATTCACCCAATGTGTTTTTGTGACAGTTGTGATAATAGCCAAAGCACTCATCCATACAGTGTGAGTGCCTTCCCTTGTGAAACACACACTATCACTGACCAGCTGTTTGATTTATGAGTCACTTCCTATGGCTGGCCTTGGCCTGGTGCCCTTAACTCTGTGAGCTCCACACCTGTGACTGCCATCTTTTACTGATGTCAAATGTCACAGAAGGTGAAGCTTCCAGGTGTTTGGTTATGCCATCTGATCTCCAATGAGAAGGGGTCCTGGGTGGGCATTCCGATCCCATAATACTATCATCTTTGTGTTTTTCAATGATAGTGACTGGTGCGTCTCACGGCAGCTTTGGTGGGGTCATCAGATTCCAGCATACCAAGTCTCAACATCGGAGTCGTGTAAGTTGGCGCAGGTAAAACTACAGTCACCACACTACCAGGGTGCATTGCTGGTTCACCCAGTTAGTGTGCAGATCGTATAAATGTGGGGACTTGTGTAATGGTGCTCGTTGCAGTAGTTAGTTTTGGGAATGGTGTAAGCATATCAGCAGTGGGAAGTTGTGTGGGGAATGGGGTGAGCATACTGGAAGTGAAGGTTCTGTGGGGAAAGGTGTTTGCATGCTGGCAGTGGGAGGCTGTGTTGGGAGTGGTGTGAGCATGCTGACAGTGGGAGGTGGTGTGCAGAATGGTGTAAGCGTGCTGGCAGTGGGAGGTTGTGTGGGGAGTGGTGTGAGCATGCTGGCAGTCGTTGGTTGTGTGGTGAGTATTCTGGCACTGGGACGTTGTGTGGGGAGTGGTGCGAGTATTCTGGCAGTGAGGGGTTGGGGAATGTTGTGCACATGCTCGCAGCGGGAGGTTATGTAGGGAATGGTGTCAGCAAGCTGGCTGTCACGGGATGACACCCTGTAAAGAGAGGCACAGGACACCCAGGAAGGGTTTCGGGTGGTTGTGCCGAAGTAAGGTAGACAGATAAGTACACACACAGCTGAAAGTAATGAGAATGAAGAGTAGTCAAGTGTAGCAAGGAATAAGGTACTACAGAATGGATTCCCTCTAGGGGTGTATGCAGATATAGGAAAAGAGTATTCCACGGACCTTAGGAAACACTCTAGCCTTCTGCACAGTTTGCTATAACAGAGGCCCACGCTGTTTGCTCATGGCTTGGAACAACAGCTATGGGTGTCTGTAACGCAGAAACAAGACAAGGGAAGGGGCAGAGGTTGCCTGATGGAAACCAACAGACAAGCTCTGTACAAAAGGGTCTACAAACAGTACAAGAGAAGATACTTATAGACAAATCAAGGAAAAGGGAGTTGATAGCAAATTAGCAGAAGGAAATGAAGGGAAAGTTGTGTAACAGGATTGGATAGCAGAGGACAGTAAGGAACAAGGTTGAGAGCTCAGAGGAGCAGGAAAGCAATGAGCAAGCCCACAGGAGCAGGGCTGTAAGGTAGAGAGCCCAGAGGGAAAGGACTTAGGGCAGCGTAGTAAAGCAGGCTGCACGGCAAGGAGCCCAGAAAGGCCGGGCAGCAAGGAGTGAGCCCTGGGGGCAGGGCCGCTGACCGTAGAAGGCTGCAGAGGACTGTAGAGGGCTGCTAGGCTGAGAACCCAGCGGACAAAGGTGGGTAGCAAGCATCGGAGCGTGATCGGCTGCAAGGTAGGAAGCCCCGAGTACAAGGGCTGTTGGTAGCAGAGAGAAGCAGGCTGCGCGGCAAAGAGCCAGAAGGACTGGGCAGCAAGGAGTAAGCTCAGAGGAGCAGGGCCGCTGACTGTAGAAGGCTGCAGAGGACTGTAAGCTGCAAGGTAGGAAGCCCAGAGGACAAGGGCTGTAGGCAGCTGGAGTGAGGCAGGCTGCAGAGCACGGAGCCCAGAGGACAAGGGCTGTAGGCAGCTGGAGTGAGGCAGGCTGCAGAGCAGGGAGCCCAGAGGACAAGGGCTGTAGGCAGCCGGAGTGAGGCAGGCTGCAGAGCAGGGAGCCCAGAGGACAAGGGCTGTAGGCAGCCGGAGTGAGGCAGGCTGCAGAGCAGGGAGCCCAGAGGACAAGGGCTGTAGGCAGCCGGAGTGAGGCAGGCTGCAGAGCAGGGAACCCAGAGGACAAGGGCTGTAGGCAGCCGGAGTGAGGCAGGCTGCAGAGCAGGAGCCTGGAAGACCAGGGCGGACGATAGCAGCTGAGCGTGATCGGCTGCAAGGCAGAAACCCGGAAGGGCACAGGCGGAGGCGGGAAAGCAGCAGAGTGTGATCGGCTGCAATGTAGAGAGCCCGGCAGGGCACTGGATCCAAAGCCGGAGTAAGGAGGAACCGCATACAAGATCCGTAGCTCGAAGCAACAAGGTGCTGGAAAGACTCATAATGAAAGAGACTGAGCTCCTGCAGGCAGCAGCTTTTATACCGCCCAGCCCAGCACAGAGGCAGGCTAATTGGTCGCACCTGGATCCGCACACCTGCAGACAATCGGCCTCCTCCCTCTCTGTTCCTGAGCTGGTGGAAGCAGAGCAAATCCCTAGGGCTTCTGGGGATTGTAGTTCCGAAGATGACGAATAGGAATTGCCAGGAAAAGATGCTTATAGCTAAGAGCATTGTGGTAAGTGTAGTTTGTTGGGAAAAATAGAAAAGCACCAAAGTCTCGCAAATGGGAAATAAGGTCCATATTGATCGTAAATGTATGCGCCCATGGTGCCGGCATGACACTGGCAGTGGGAGGTTGTGTGGGGAGTGGTGTGAGCATGCTGGCTTTGGAAGGGGTGTGTGGCGAGTGGTGTGAGCATGCTGGCAGTGGTCGTGTGTGTGGGGAATAGTGTGAGCTTGCTGGCAGTGGGAGGTTGTGTGGGGAATGTGTGAGCAGGCTGGCAGAGGAAGATTGTGTGGGAATGGTGTGTATGCTGGCTGCAGGAGGTTGTGTGGGGAATGGTGTGAGCATGCTGGCAGTGGGAGGTTGTGTGAGGAGTGTTGTGAGCATGCTGGCATTGGAAGGGGTGTGTGGTGAGTGGTGTGAGCATGCTGGCAGTGGTCGTGTGTGTGGGCAATAGTGTGAGCTTGCTGGCAGTGGGAGGTTGTGTGGGGAATGTGTGAGCAGGCTGGCAGTGGAAGATTGTGTGGGAATGGTGTCAGCATGCTGGCAGTGGGAGGTGGTGTGAGGAATGGTGTGCGCATGCTGGCAGCAGGAGGTTGTGTGGGGAATGGTTTTGGCATGCTGGCAGTGGTCGGTTGTGTGGGGAGTGGTGTCAGCATGCTGGCAGAGGAAGGGGTGTGTGGGGAGTGGTGTGAGCATGCTGGCACTGGAAGGTTGTGTGGGGAATGGTGCACGCATACTTGCCGTGGGAGGTTGTGTGGGGAGTGGTGTGAGCATGCTGGCAGTGGAAAGTCATGTGGGAATGGTGTGTATGCTGGCTGCAGGAGGTTGTGTGGGGAATGGTGTGAGCATGCTGGCAATGGAAGGTTGTGTGGGGATTGGTGTTGTCATGCTGGCAGTGGAAGGTTGTGAGGGGAATGGTGTTGGCATGCTGGCAGTGGGAGGTTGTGTGGGGAATGGTGCGAGCATGTTGGCAGCGGGAGGTTGTGTGAGGAATGGTGTGTTCATGCTGGCTGTGGGAGTTTGTGTGGGGAATGGTGTGCTCATGCTGACAGTGTGCAGTTGTGGGGAATGGTGTGAGCATGCTGGCTGCGGGAGGTTGTGTGAGGAATGGTGTGCGCATGCTGGCTGCCGGAGGTTGTGTGGGCAATGGTGTGAGCATGCTGGCAGCAGGAGGTTGTGTGGGGAGTGGTATGTGCATGCTGGCAGTGGAAAGTTGTGTGGGGATTGGTGTGAGCATGCTGGCTGCGGGAGGTTGTGTGAGGAATGGTGTGCGCATGCTGGCTGCAGGAGGTTGTGTGGGGAGTGGCATGTGCATGCTGGCAGTGGAAAGTTGTGTGGGGATTGGTGTGAGCATGCTGGCTGCGGGAGGTTGTGTGAGGAATGGTGTGTGCATGCTGGCTGCAGGAGGTTGTGTGGGGAATGGTGTGCCCAAGCTGGTAGTGGTAGGTTGTGTGGGGAATGGTGTGAACATGCTGGCATTGGGAGGTTGTGTGGGGAATGTAGTGCACATGCTGGCAGTGGAAGGGGTGTGGGTAGTGGTGCGAGAACGCTGGCAGTGGAAGGTTGTGTGGGGGATAGTGGGAGCATGCTGGCTGCCTGAGGTTGTGTGAGGAATGATATGCACATGCTGGCTATGGGAGGTTGTATGGGGAATGGAGTGAGCATGCTGTCACTGGAAAGAATTGTTGGGAGTGGCGTTCAGGTTGTGGTGCATCAGGTTGCGTGGGGAATGTTACATTGCTGGATGCAGCAGACCGTGCAGAATGCTGAGAGGCTGCTTGCTGCTGTAGGTAGTTTGTGGAATGGTGTAAAGCTTCTGGCTGCATACCGTGGTGTGTGGGATGGTCTACGAGCACACCACTGTCATTATTTTCACCTTTGATGTAATTCCGTGTTATTCACACAGGAAGAGAGCAATGCACTCTGGGTGGTCGCACGCTCCGAGGCCGATGCACGTAAGAAAGCCACAGAGATGCTTGGGATCCCTGAGCAAGACATCTTACTGACAAGAGGTGAGACCACTACCCAATATTAGCTGCTGTGCGACCGGTGCAGCCTTCTAGCAGGAGTGATTTAATTGTATGCGATTAACATAATATCAGATTCTTGTATTTCTCTTGGTGGGGAATTCCTTTCACTTCTAAGCACTTTAGTAATAAGTGCTATTGTACGAGACACTGCTGGACGCCTCAACCCTGAGGTGTATCATACCTTTACTTGCATACTACTGAATGCCTCAACCAATGAGTGGACAAATCCCATTTTGGACCTGATATGTCATGAATATCTCACCAAGAGAAGTGAGGTCCCTTAGCATGTCATATCTGCCATGGATGTTGCATAGATAAGGTGAGGTCTCATAGTATGTCTTATCTGCCATGGACGTGTCCCAGATGAGGGGTGAGGTCTCCTTGCATTTCTGATCTGCCATGGACATCACACAGATGAGGGGTGAGGTCTCCTTTCATGTCTGATCTGCAATGGACATCACACAGATGAGGGGTGAGGTATCCTTGCATGTCTGATCTGCCATAGACATCACACAGATGAGGGGTGAGGTCTCCTTGCATGTCTGATCTGCCATGGACATCACACAGATGAGGGTGAGATCTTGCATGTCTGATCTGCCATGGACATGTCCCAAATGAGGAGTGAGATCTCCTTGCATGTCTGATCTGCCGGCATGTCTGATCTGCCATGGGCGACCCAGAGATAAGGTGAGTCTTGTAGTAGGTTTGATTTGCCATGGACTTCTTCCAGGGGAGCAGTGAGGTCTTCTTGCATGGCTAATCTACCATGGACATCACACAGATGAGTTGAGATTTGCTTACATGTCTGATCTGCCATGGACGTCTTTCAGATGAGGGGTGAGGTCTCCTTGCATGGCTGATCTGCCACAGATGGCTCAGAAATGAGGGGGCGCCAACTAACCTGTCTGATCTGATTTTCTGATGAATGCCGCTGTGTTGGTACTTTAGCCATCCAATCATTGAGTGATTCTGTGCTGTTACTCATTGTGTTGAAGTGATGTTCTTATTGTTGTCAGGATTGTGGCTGTGTAACTCCTTTTGATGCTGGCGGCCCAAGCGCATCCTGTAGAAGGGCCTGCATTGGTACCTGAAAGAAATGTGGGTGTTGCACCATGTACATTTGACCGATTTCTGCTGTTTCCTTTTTATAACCTAAATCTGGAGCGATACAATCCAGCTAAGCTGGACAGCGCTTTGTTTCAGAATGAATCCCCTTGTAGATTGAAGAGGTTATGAAACATACATGGATGGATGTGACGCCCACTCTTAGTAACTCCCATAGACTGGTGAGTTAAGCCCTCTGATGCTGGGTGACCCCACTTCCTTGGCCAGTGACTGCTTCTGTACCTTGTCTGCCCGCAGATGCTGACGTCCTGGATACTTGGTTCTCATCCGGCCTCTTCCCCTTTGCCATGCTCGGCTGGCCTGATCAGGTGAGTGGCGTGATCCCAAAGGTGCCTCCACTTCTTGCGCGCCGCAAAGGAAGTGCTACTGAGACTAGCCATGCATACAGGGTCCTGTGCAGCTTCAACCAGAATGCATTATTCTTAAGTTCACATTGGGTTTATTGAAATCAGTTATTGAATGTACATGAAATAAAATGGATATAGAAACGGATTAGTGATTCAAATTAAGATGAAGGTCTATTGTGTGTAATGTCATGAAACTACAATTGATTATAAATTGAATTTTAACTTGTATCATCATTAGTTGGGGCCATTAGATAACGTACCTGCCCAAAATTTAGCATTTTATTAACACAGCTAAGATTTTAGCCTGTTTGTTTCCCTGCATGTGCTGCCTGGGCATCTGAACTACACAATCCAGCAGCCTTGTAGTTCTCTGCTGCCTCATTAGTTTAAACCCGGCGCGAACGCGCCGGCGCGAAGGGGGCAAGCCGGTCTGTGCCGATCTGGCCGGACTATAAAGTCCATTGATTCTCCTACATCTTCAGGTCTCTCTTAAACTACGCCGTTTTATTTTCGTTGCATTTCGTTTTTGCATTTCGTTTTTAGCACTGTATGAAGGTCTATTGTGTGTAATGTCATGAAACTACAATTGATTATAAATTGAATTTTAACTTGTGTCATCATTAGTTGGGGCCATTAGATAACGTACCTGCCCAAAATTTAGCATTTTATTAACACAGCTAAGATTTTAGCCTGTTTGTTTCCGTGCATGTGCTGCCTGGGCATCTGAACTACACAATCCAGCAGCCTTGTAGTTCTCTGCTGCCTCATTAGTTTAAACCCGGCGCGAACGCGCCGGCGCGAAGGGGGCAAGCCGGTCTGTGCCGGTCCGTGGCCGGACGGGTCGGAGTTGGTGGAGCCGGGACTCGTCACACCTGTGTCAGTACCCGGGATTTGGGGAGCCTGGGGCTTAGGTAAGTCAAGATCTGCGCCATGTTCACTACAGGAGTAGCGAGAGAAACAGGTCAACATGAGAGGGATGAAGTTTTAATTGATGAGGTGGAGGGAAATTTGGTCACTGGTTCAGTACGGGTGGATACAGGGAAGTTCTCAGACCTTAATATCGGCATACTTAACACACGATCGTTAACCAAACATGCTACCAATATTGGGGAGTTGATTACTTCCAACAATTTTGACATTCTCTGTTTAACAGAAACCTGGCTCAAGTACCCAGTAGGTCCCACATGTGAACAGGCTGTACCAGATGGCTACAGTATTTACTTTGAAAACAGACAGCAGGGAAGAGGCGGCGGGGTGGCAATTATTGCCAAAAACAGCCTTAAACTTTTTAAGGTTACTCTAGGACTTAGTGGATGCGAAGCTTTGCACTTTAAGTTAATGCTCTCACCCAATAATTGCTTAAATTTAATTGCTTTTTACAGACCACCAGCTTTGGTCTCAGACTTTTCTTCGGAACTTTGTTCATATTTAAACACCCTGAGATCTGATAACGTATCTACAGTTATTATGGGTGACGTAAACTTTTGGCGAGGGAATAAGAAAGATAAGGGAGCTATTGCCCTGGAAAAAGCATTGAATAACCTGGATTTGTCTATTCTCAATATGGATCCAACCACCCCTCAGGGAAACCAGTTAGACTGGCTGTGTGGTTATAATGTACTATTACAAAATTGCAGAACCACTCCTTGTATATGGAGTGACCACTACTTAATATCAGCCAATTTAAGATTACCACTCTATGCACATAAACCCAATCCTCATATTAAAATAGTTAAGAGAAACTTCAATAATCTAAATGCGCTACTTCTTAAGACTTGTATGGATAAAATAGCGGACTCATTTCAGGATCAGGACTCATGTACTAACCTTCTAGATAAATATAATAAGCATCTTACAGAGTTAGTGGAATTAGAGGCACCGCTCATCTCAAAATTAGCTAGGAAAAATAACAACAGCCAAAAATGGTTTAGTCCAGAGCTCAACTCTTTGAAGAAAGAAAAACGCACTTTGGAAAGGAAATGGACTAAAGATAAAACCACGGAGAGTAAAAAGAACTGGAAATTGAAGGATAAGGAATATAGAGATAAGATTAAGGTAGCCAAGGCTGATTTTCTCAATAGTGAAATTGAGCAGGCAGAAAATAAGACAAGCAAGCTCTTCAATATTTTGAAGAGCATGGAAAAGCCGGCTTCTCTCACCCCGCCTTTCATGCCCTCCGAGGAGGATTGTAACAAGGTGTCACAGGCCTTTCAAGCAAAAATAGAAAATGCAAGACAGAACATTATCAGAACATTATCAGACTTATCGCTAAACAAGACACTGATCCCCCACTAACGGAGACTCTTGTCAGAGGACAGTTCTTCAAATTTAGCTCCATCTCAGAGGCAGAGATGTTAGAGGTGTTGAACAACATGAAACCAACCACTTGTGCAGAAAATATCCTGCCTCCTAGCATCATTCTCCAACATAAAGCTACCTTTGCGCCCATTCTTCACAGAATAGTAAATGCCTCATTTAAAGAGGGCACAGTGCCGAGAGACATTAAGAAAGTTACTATCACCCCTCTTGTCAAAAAAGCAGGTCTGGATCCTAAAGATCCTGCAAATCTTTGCCCAATAACCAACTCAAACTTTGTTCTCAAGCTATTGGACAAGGTTGCTACACAACAACTGCAACAATTCGTTGAAAACGAGGAGATCCTGCATCGGCAACAATCGGGATTTAGAGCCTCCCATAGTACGGAAACAGCCATGCTGGATCTGCAGAACCAGATGCTTAGCTTAATAGATAAAGGCAAGTTAGGAGTGTTAATGCTTTTAGATTTAAGTGCCGCCTTTGACCTGGTGGATCACCACCTTCTCATCAAGGCACTCAGAGAGAATGTGGGATGTTCAGAAGGAGCCATAGATTGGCTTCTGTCCTTCCTTTCGGACCGTCAAGCCAGAGTCCATTGGGGCAGTAGCTTCTCCGATCCCTGTGATATTTTATTTGGAGTCCCACAAGGGGCCAGCCTGTCCCCAATGCTGTTTAACATATACATGCGCACTCTGTGCAGCTTACTGGTGAAGGAGGGGGTGTCGTTTACAAATTACGCAGACGACACCCAACTCATATTGGAACTGAATGGCAGCCATCATGACGCAGACAGTGAAGTAATAGCCAGGGTCTATAAGATAATTAATGCTTGGATGCAGACAAATTGGATGTGTCTGAACGACTCCAAAACTGAGCTTATGCTGTTTGGATCTAGTCGTCAGCTTGCCAACTTGGGGGCAGAGTATAAGTCATTTAAAATCAAGAAAGCCACTATCCAGGTAGTCCAGAAAGTGAAGACCCTGGGAATGATGGTTAACGCAGTGGTAGACTCTCATGCTCAGACTAGCTATCTACAGAAAAACACGGCATATTACTTGAGGCTCATGAAAGCCATTAAGCCTTACCTTAATGAGGGCAACATGGCTACCATAGCCAGAGCCATTATATTATCAATACTTGACTATGGTAATGCCCTGATGCTAGGGGCTTCCTCTAGGGATGTCTCTAGTTGTCAGGTGATTCAGAATAACGCGGTTAGGCTGGTCAAAAATTTGAGGAAAAGAGACCATGTCACTAAAGATAGAATGGCGTTACACTGGCTAAGAGTAGAGGATCGTATAAAATTTAAAGCTCTCTGCCTGGTTCATAAATGCCTTTATGGCTCTGCTCCAGAGTATTTAAAAAAGAGGTTAGTGCTTCACACCCCCAGTAGAAGTCTTCGCTCCGGGGGTAAATGCCTGTTGATCGTTCCCAAGTTCAAGCTGAAATCGGGGTTGGGCAGCTCCTTTTTGGTTCAGGCGCCCAGCTTGTGGAATAGTGTTCCGGAAACACTCAGGTCTGAAACAAACCTTCTTGCTTTCAGGAAGGGTTTGAAAACATATCTCTTCAGATGATGAACCGGGATAAGTTGGATCAGGGACATCTTCAGGGTTCAGCTATGGACTGGCCTCTTTCTGTGTTCTATGTGTGTCTCTGTTCGTTTAAAGCGCCCTGATGCCCTTGGGCTACCGGCGCTATATAAAAATGAAATTAAATGAAAAATGAAATTAAAATATAGGATTGATGCACCTGATATATTACATACATTCATGCTACTGCAGACATGTACCATAACATTTGAAACAATTTGTCCAAATTACTATTAATTTTCTAGGTTTTTCCCCTTCTGGGGTAAAAGACAGTGGTCATGAGACACACGAATCCCAGTGATTTGACCGAAGGGGAAATTATCGAGGCTGAAATATCCGAAAACGAAATGTTTGAATTACCAAAAGTTCTAACACTTTATTTTTGGACATTTCAGCCCCGATAATTTGGCAAATATCTCTCTCTTTCTCTCTCTCTCTCTCTCTCTCTCTCTCTCTCTCTCTCTCTCTTTCTCTCTCTCTTTCTCTCTCTCTCTCTCTCTCTCTTTCTCTCTTTCTCTCTTTCTCTCTTTCTCTCTTTCTCTCTTTCTCTCTTTCTATCTCTCTCTCTCTTTCTCTCTCTCTCTCTTTCTCTCTCTCTCTCTTTCTCTCTCTCTCTCTCTCTCTCTCTCTCTCTCTCACACACACACACCCCACCCCCCCCACTTACCTTCACGCTGGTTCCTGCAGCGCCAGTTCCCTTTCACTTCTGTGATTGGGAACTGACGCTGCAGGGTCCTTTTCTTTTAAATCTTTTTTTAAACGGATGGCTGCGGTGGTGTCCCCCGCAGCCTCCGCTCACTATACCATAAAGTATAGTATGCGGGGGACAGCCCTGCAGCCCCCGTTTTTTTTTCCCACGGACGGTTGCAGGGGTGTCCCCCGCAGCCCCTGTTTTTTTTTTTTAATGCTACCACCAGAGGATTGAACTTTTGGTGTTCGATCCTTTGGTGGTAGTATTTTTAGAACTTTTGGTCGTATCGACCTTTTTTCAGTCATTTCGACCTAAACCGAGACACACGGGGTGGGGGGCAGGGTTTATGTATTCCAGCAGCAATTCCAAGAGTCCTAGTTTGCCTCAGACACACACGATGATCATTATATCAATTCTGCATGTCACGTTTATTTAGAACCTCTCTTCTGTGCTACGTGACTTCATCTCTGGCCGACCGTATCACCAAGTCTTGTCATTTCATCTCTGGCCGAGGATATGACCAAGACTTGTCACTTCATTTCTGGCCAACCGTATGACCATGTTTTGTCACTTCGTCTCTGGCCGACTCGACCGTATGACCACTTCGTCTCTGGCTGAGCGTACGACCATGTCTTGTCACTTCATCTCTGGCCGAGCGTATGACCAAGTCTTGTCACTTCATCTCTGGCTGAGCATATGACCATGTCTTGTCACTTCGTCTCTGGCCGAGCGTATGACCAGGTTTTGTCACTTCATCTCTAGCCGAGCGTATGACCATGTCTTGGAGCAATTCCTCACACTGTAGGCTCGCTGGTGTTTCCCAATTGATTTCAATTTCTTTGTCCTACCCAGAAAAATCTTTCTACTTGTCAGTCTAGGAAAATAGATACCACACGATTAATGGCAATGTATCATATTGTGCCGAAGACCAACAGTTTCATGTACTGAATGTCAGAAATACAGACTCATAAGTTTGACCAATGTGCGGCCATTTTTGATGTAACTACAATCGCCATTTTGTTCTCTAACGTTTGCTCATTGCTTATTGTTCAAAACTGCTTAGCCGAAAGCTTATTCTGCTTCACTGATTACTTTGTTGTTCAAAGCAAAAGAGCAAGGCCGCGAGGCCGGGAGTTATTCGTTGAAACATAACGTAGGCAGCCCCAGAGAGGAATGCCCAATCCCCTCCCGCATGTAGCCTTGGAAGAGCACCACGACATTTAATAATTTCACTGATGCCAGGCAGTCTCGTTAATATGTTAGAAATGCTAGAAAGAAACAGCTATAGGCTTGAATTATGCTTTTCTTACGGCCCCACCTTTCCTAAGCCCAGCAGAGCATGCTGACTCCCAGGACACGAATAGCAAATAGGAGATAGCAAGGCCTGGAATGCGACTCTTCCCCCGTAAGCAGCTTGCTCGTAAGAACAGAAGCGCTGTGTTCTGTTCAACAAAGAAATATGTCTCCAGACTCGCAATGTTGCATATTGTTGATAAAATAGATGTTCGAAGGTGTCATATTCGTCGAAATTGTCAATCATCAGACCCAGTTCAAAGAAACTGTACAATGGGCGTAATGAACATGTCATGACTGATTGCAGGATGTCCATTTTGTATATATGTAACTGATGTACGTTATTTGCTCTCTTGCGTGCCTCGAGGTCTGGAGGCACACGTCGCGGGGCGTGAGACCGAGTTGGCCAACTGAGACTATTTGCTTTGCAATAAACCCTAACTTTTGGGAATACAACCTCGTGTCTGGCTTATCAGTTTGTGTGTGGTGATTTGCCTTGTTTCCACTGCGTGAGGGTTCCCCTAGGGGCCCCTTCATACTGGCAGAGGCAGTCAGAAAATGACTCAATCTTTTACAGTACCTCATCCCCAAATCTCTGAAAGTGGGAACAGTAGATAAACTGGTGAGTATGACCTCTCCAGCAGCTGGCCCGTATTGCGTGCTCTGCCCGAGTACGGTGAAGTGTAATGGATAAAACTCCTAATCAGCCCAACAGCACTTCTAAACCAGCAGGGGTGCCACCCATGAAGGTGAAACGGGCACAGCCTGACAGTGACACCTCCTTTGCCTCTTGTGGTAATGTAGATCAAGGCAGGATATAGTCTTTGTGAAGGATGTGGCCGAGCAAATAAGCATCCACATGGCAATACAAGAATATCCCACAAAGGTCCTTTAAAATGGGAGACTTTCATCAAACTAAAGATACTAACGCACTAATCACAACCCCTATAGCCCACCAATGTAAAGGAAGACATAGAACATGCAGAGGTTAAGATAAAAGAGATGGACGCCACCTGAAGATCGGGGAGACTGGCAATATTCAAGTTCAATGTAGATATCTTTAAGAAGGTAAGGAGTGGGGTCTTAGATGTCACTAGGACCATTTAAGGCATGCCAGTGGGAAAGAGCCACTACTGAAACCTTTTAGGTGGGTTATTGATGCTCAACAGCATTGAGAGAGCCTTTCAGGTGCTTTACGACGGGTCGACTCATTTAGACGGTCGAGCTGCTGGATCCCAATAGATCCAGTGTGTTGACATGGCGGACCTACATCAGTGATCTGTTTGCATTGGCTAAAGAATAGGCAGATGATGGTCGGGTCGACATCTCAAAGCAGTCAAGTCAGTTCAACGAGATCCAATGATGCAATGCAGTTCTTTGTGGCAATCAGCTCACAGGGTGGAGCGAAGGCAGGCGATGGTTGGGCCACCTGCTTCAGTACTCAAATCGGATCAAAAAAGTAGTAACTGTGGAAAAGGGCTTGCTGCGACTCTAAAACAACTCAAACGTGGTCATGTTGGTTCAAAAGTGGATTAAGGCGGGAAAATCCCCAGAATTGGTTCTTCACTCTTGGGGTGCTGGAGGAACACGTTCCAGGTCGCCAGGTATAAGGGGAGACCTTGTTCTTCCCTTCCAATCCAGAAAGGTTGCCTGAGGGTATTTGCAGTTGTCACCTCCAGTGAGAAGGATCCATGTTCCAGTGTTCAGGGAAGCACGTTATACCATTGGTTAGAACCGGCTCCTGCAGAGGCAACATTTTCTTAACTCGGTCGGAAGAGCTCCTTGACGTGTGTGATGTAAGCTTCCCAACCCTGAAGCTTTCTTGTAAAGAGGCGGTCTCCCAGTAGTGTCTGATGTTCACATTAGGGGTGCACCCTGCTGCCCCATTTTTAACTCCGGGGGTGGGAGAGAAGCAGCACAGGGGTTATGGTGGAGAGTGGTATGTTTATGTAGTTGATTCCAGTAGAGACTAACACTGGCTTGAATATTTGCATTTGTTTTTTTTTTACTTTAAAAATCAACAAGTTGTACAAGTGTCTCCAGTCGCCCCGAAACTGAGCTATCCAATCTTCTTCTTTTTCAACTCTGCTAAAACACGATATTTCAGTTGCAGTATTCTCATCGCAAAGGGTCCCAATTAGCCATGATGGAATGATCCCCACTCTTCAACACGGAGCTGCGTCACTGCACCTCAGAGTCCAAGAATATGTCTCTTGACATGAAATCGATCATTGATACTTTGTAATGAAAATCTTGGACTCTTGTATTCTGAAAACAAACAAGACTTGAACATTGTTACTGTAAAATGTCTCACAACGGACACAAATTGGGGAACAAGTGTGGGGTACATTCTGAAAGTTGTCCAAATCTGTTGCTGTTTTCTAAGACAGCTGGTGCTTACATCAGTGTTTTGAGGAATGGTAGTGTGCATTTTACCCCTTAGCAGCATTTCTAAATACCACACCCGTGCTGTAACTGCAATTACAGCGAGTGTTGCTATTTTATGGCCATCCATGTCGTAAGCAATTGACTGGATTACAGGGACTCAAACCCCAAATGGAAACTCTCTGGCAAAGAGGACTGTGAAAGGATTTGTCTGGCCCTTTTAGAACATTCTTTTTTTTGTTTTTGCTTTCTTTTGGATCTCTGGGGGTCCCCAGAATCTGGCAAATACACCATCCTTGAAGATGTGAACTTTCTGCAGTTCACCAGTCACCTGTAGTCTAATAGTAATTTAAAGATTGGCAATGTGTGGTTGTGACGTGGCCTTGAGAAATGTTTAGCAAGCGTTTGTGTTGTCCTGCTTTGACTCTGGAAAATCACTTTTGGTGGTGTTAAATACATGCTGTCACAGTTCAATTGATTATTGTCAATGAATTATTCTTCTGATCATTCCATGTTGTGGCTCCTCCTGCGTACCTATAACCTTGTCCCTTACTAAGGGATCCAGGTTATAGGTTATAGATCCAAGGGGGAACTCCCTGTGGATGAGTTGGTCGGGGAAATGTACTTGCGCTTTTCCCCCGACACCGCTCCTCAGCAGGATAGTGCACAAGATGCACCAGGAACAAGTCCCCTTAATCCTAATCGTTCCCATGTGGGCAAGACAACCATCATTTACTTGTCCCTTACTAATGTGTTATACTTACTTATCTTGTCATTTCATTTGTGACCTTCTGTTCCCCTCTGTGAGGGCTCTGGCACTAGATTTGGAATGACTACTGATATCTCTATTAAAAATGTAATAAAACTCTTTGAACTCAAAGAATCCACTTTATGGAATCACCCCCAATGATAACAACCCCCTATCTTTCATCCTCATTTAGGCACTCGACCTGGAGCACTTCTACCCCAACAGCATCCTGGAGACAGGAAGTGACCTCCTCTTCTTCTGGGTGGCCAGGATGGTGATGTTAGGAGAGCGCCTGACTGGGCAGCTGCCCTTCTCCCAGGTATGTCCGAGCGCGTCCCTCTCATACGCAGACCCTCCCCCCTGTCTTAGAGTGTGATGGTAACCTTTCTTTTCCTGTCTTCTCTCTTACTTTAGACCCTCATTGCCAACATTGCTCATTGTTATGCTATATTGTCATTTTTTATGGCGTTCTGACATATAATATTCTAAGATATATTTCTGAGGCTTGTGGATCTGCTTAGATCACATCTAGTGATTGTCATGGAGTATAACATGATTTGTTTTCGAAACTTGAAAAGGGGTGTCGACAGGGTGTGTTAGTAATACTATCCCTAGTGTGACGTCCACTGTATCCATGGTGCTTCACGCGTCGAGGTCCCTTAGATCGTTTTTTCCACCATCGTAGTCGGTCGATAGTTTGCAGAGTTCTTCTGGCTAACACATTTAATTATAAATAGGTTTACTGTTAGACTTTCTTGCTATTCTTTCGATAACCACCCATCGCCAGCCGCACTAAGTCCTTCTTCTGCGACCTTTGACGGACGGTTCCATTGTCGACGACGCAGACAACCGTCTCGGCGAACATCGACTGCCGCCTACACAGGCCTCGACGTGCCTCGCCCCTTACAGTAGAGAGAGTAGGGGGAGGTCATACACTTCTTTGTCATTTAGATAATGCCTAAATTGACCCATTATCGTTTTCAAAGCTGTATTCGCATTTGTCCTTTAGCACAGCACAACACACAATCACAATTGATAAAATCTCTTTCATTTAGCTTAAAAAAGATACACTAAGACTACAGACAATAATTCCAAGGCAGATAAATTAAACATCTTTAAAATGTAGCTTGATCCATGAGAGGAGAGCAAAGCTTGCAGCCTCAAAGGTGCATTTAAGAAGAAAAAGAAAACATTAATTGAACTGCAGGGGCTGGGCACAGCTTGCAGCCTCAAGGGTGGCCTATGGTTGGCGTAAATCGATGCCCAACAACTTTCTTCTTAGAAGCCAGGCACGAGGAACATACCTGGCAGAGGCAAATACCACTTTCCACTCCATCGAATTAATGAGGAACTGCATTGATTCCATCGTGCTTCTCAACCCTATGCCAAGTAAAAGACATAATAAATACCTACGCCGTAACTCCATTAAAGGCAGGCATAACAACGTAAAGTGATCATGGTCTTATCAGCTTGTTTACAGAGTGGACAATGAGCAGTATTCTGAACGGACCAATCGGGTGTATATCAGGCAGTTTGCAGTAGACCCAGTCTAAAGCGGACATAAGGTGGGTGTATGCTATCCAGAAAGGGGTTGCTATTCCCCAGCGGACTTGGCAAGAGGAATATAGCACCATTTTTCAGGGCCTGGCTTTGGGACTGCAATGTCCTAAAGGTATTACGTTTAGAGATCATCTTGAGCTCTGCCTTAAGAGAAGGGCGACGCTCATTGGGATTTCCCGAAAAGTGTCTAAGGCCTAGCCGACACAGCAGGCTTTTCACATGGAGGACCCATTATCTTCAGTTTCATCGCCATGCTGCCTTTCCCACTCACCATGGAAAACATGCCTTTTACATTCTGCCCATCATGCAATAGGAAATACCCCTAGTAGGACACGCTCAAAGTGTGCAATCACTGTCTACCAAGGGATCGCCCCAAAAAGAACTGCAAGTCCTAAAACTTTAAAGGACCGTCGAAACAAGCGCTCGGCCGCCCACGCCATGCAGCCCGAGGCCTCCATAGACATGGCGGGGGAATTCAGTGATGGCTGCGTCAACGTCCCAAGTGATGCCAACGGTGATAGGGGTTCAAAGGAATCCCACGTGCAAGCCCCCAACTCCATGAAGCAGGCCAGTGGTCCTGTGATGGAGAAATCACCCGGCGGCAAAGGCACACATACATGCCACACCAAACACATACCCTACGGCCCAAAGTCATCCCTGTCCTCTGCGTGTTCCCTGCATGAAAGGCCTCTGAAACAGGTGCCGCCAAGGCCCGTTTCAGACAACACACCTAAAAAGGCCCTCCTTACACGCACCGAATGGCATGCGTCGAAAGGCATCTCTACGACCCTCTACCTGGCAAGACAGCGGCTATACTCGCTCTAAAGACACCCTCTCAGGGGCCTAAGTCACAAGGAGCCTACACCCTTGCAGGACTGAGTCAACCGAGTGGACCCCAGAAAGTTTCGATAAAGTCATGAGGAGGAAATCCTATTTTGTAGACTTCCTGGACCACCACCTTGAAGAATTTACAAGCCCCCAGGGCCCTACACAAGGGTATAGAGTAGCCAGGGATGAACCACCTGCCAAGGTGTCACGCTTGGACACTTCACAGTCCAGAACCTCCACCCAGGCCCGCGCTACCCCACTGTTCCTGGACACCTCTTATTATCTCTCCATTGTAGACCCCTCAGATTCACAAGATCCAGGTTCCCAGAGAGACCAGAGGGACAAGTATGATCAGGACCAGAACCTCTACCATGATGACGCAGACATCTACGTTATCCAGTCCCCAGACAATCGAGATCAGCCAGTGGCTGACTCGCCTGTTGATAACCAGCTAAAGTATAACCAGCTTCTCCTCGGGGCCGCCCAACACTTTAAAATAGACACTCGGGAGACCCAACTCGACAAGAATTTTGTAGAGGACATCTTGGGAGACAAAAAATCTGCTACCCAATTTATTCCCCTCCTGCAGTCGGTTCAAAGGTGTACTCAGCCTTCCCTATTAATGCCTAACCTCACAAGATTGGTCAACCCCCTCATTGAGAAGGTATTAAGGCCACCCACTACCGACCGCTGTACATCGGAGGTCAGCTAAATCGTGATTCCCTGGTCGTTTCCACAACCGGGAAGAGAGCAGACACACCTCTAACCTCCACGGAGGCCCCACCTGATGAGGTGAGCAAAACGATGTATACTTTTGGCAAAAAGGTGGCATCCTCAGCTATCCTTGTCTCAGGAGGATAGCTCAGGGGCAACATGCTCTCCTAGGAAGCAAAGACGCCACAGAGCACCACATGTTCGATCCCAGGGTCCGTGCTTAGAAACCTCTGGGTATTAAGCGCGTTATAAGTAACCTTTCATATCATATCATACCAAACCAGGATAGCTAACAATGCCACTCTTCTAGCTAGCTGTGGGTGCCATAAATGGAACAACAAATTGAGGCTGACCCAGAGCCTCTGAAGTGTCATCTATTAAAAACAGTGTCAGAGGGCAAACAAGTGGCCAACTGCATCTTAAAGAACAACTTGGATGCCGCTGACCACGCAGGCCGCATCATAGCCGAAGGCACATTAATTAAACGCCACGCCTGCCTCAGGCAATCGGTTTTCAAGCTAGAGACGCAGGCCATGTTACAAAATATACACATCAAGCCAAATGATCTGTTTGGCAGGGCAGTAAGAGTGCCAAGGAGGAATATGACACATTAAAGTCACGAGGAAACTGCCCAACAAACCATTTGTCCAAAAAGGGTAATTTAATACCAGAGGATTCTTCAGCGGGCAAGGCCCACCACGTTCCTCTTACTACGATCAGGGTAAACAATCCATTTCCATTTTCAAAGAGGCTACAAAAGGTTCAGGAGTAGGGGTAGGGCCTCTTTCACCCGGGGCTCCTCTGCCCCCAAAACAATGACGCCCCGCTTCAGGTCCCCTTCCATAACACTTCAGTAGGAGGTCATAGCTCACAATTCACCCATGCATGGGAGGGGATCACTTCGGACAAGTGGGTAATATCCACCTTGTTGCGCGAATACTGTATAGAGCGTCTACCAAAACCATCTAACCACCCACCAAGACACAGGAAAATGTCACCAGAAGAAAGGCGCATATTACTGGAGGAATTAAAGACCCTGCTGGAAAAAGACACCATGGACATAGTCCCAGCACACCAGGTAAACAAGGGAATCTATTCAACGTGCTTCCTTGTGCCAGAGAAAGACTTAACAATCTGCCCTGTACTAGACCTGCGCCCAGCGAACACATATGTCAAACCACAAATATTTTGTATGTCTACTCTGCATGAAGTAATCCCTCTGCTAAAACAGGTGGATTTCATGGCAACATTGCATATGAAAGATGCCTGCTTTCATATTTCAATGTTCCCAGTGCACAGAAAGTATCTGCACTTCCAAATAGCGGGAGAACACTACCAGTTGAAAGTGCTCCGCTTCGGGATGGCCTCCGCTCCAAGAGTGTTCACAAAGGTACTAGTAATGGTAGCAGCGCACTTACGCAGAGAGTCCATTCCAGTGTAACCTTCTATAGCCGGTCCGATAGCACAACGAGTAGAGCGCACGCTTTGACATCTGTGCAAAGCCTGTTGACGCAGGTTCGAATCCCGGCAGGGCCAAACTCCGCCTTTCATCCTTCCAAGGTCGACAAATGAGCACCACACACTGTGGGTAATAAGCAGCGCTCAGATACCTGAGGGTTCGTAGCGCTATATAAATGCTAAATTATTATTATTATTATTATAGACGACTGGCTGATAGCAGAGGAACCTCCCCAAATATCCAGGAACATCCAAAGAACTATAAATGTTCTGTTCCAATTGGGATTCTCTAGCAACGAGAAAAAAACATGTCTCGTCCCCAGTCAAGTAAAGCAATTCTTGGGAGCAGTCCTATTTTATTTATTTATTTTATTTTACATTTATAAAGCGCTCACACAGCCCGCAGGCATCGAGGCGCTGTTACAGGAATTGTTTGTTTTTCTTAGTTGCGTAATTGTCCAGAGCTTTCTAAGCGCGGACCCGGGGATCGAACCTGTTGTTGCTTCGTGTCGTCTTGCTTCCAAGACGCGCATGCTGCCGCTGAGCTATCCTCCCGGAACTAAAGACTCAAGAGGAGTTAGTCTTCCCCTCGAACGAGAGAGTAAAAAACAAGCCGTTGCAAGTCCATCTAGCCGGTCGCCAGATGACCGTACGCAAGGCAATGCGTCTGCTTGGGATGATGGCCTCATGCATTTTCTCAGTGCCACACACGCAGCTGCGCATGCGCCCACTGCAGGATTGGTTAGAAAAACAATGGTCTCAGGAAAGTGGTCAGTGGGACGATCTAGTGGTTGTTTAGCTAACCCTAGTACAATTTCTTCTTTGGTGGTCCAAAGACAACTTGTTAAAAGGAAATCCCTTTCGCAATCCACCAGTTCAAACAATACTAATTACAGACACCTCACTCTCCGGATAGGGAACCCTTTGCCCACACCACACAGCTCACAGCCAGTGGACACACACCACAGCCCAAAACCACATAAACCTTGTAGAACTTCTAGCAGTTCTCAAGACTCTGCAAGCTTTTCAACAACACCTAGTAGGTCAAACAGTGCAAGTCCTCACAGACCGCACCACTGCCATGTGTTAGCTAAACAAGCCTGGAGGCATACACTCTCCAAGTCTGTCCAAGCTATCCCAAAAAGTCTGGAGGTGGGCACCCAAGCAGAGTATGTTCCTAGTCTCTCAATACGTTCCAAGGGAACTCAGTGCTCTAGCAGACCCTCTCAGCAGAAATCCTCTACCCGAAGAGCACAAGTGGCAAATTAACAAAGACAGGCGAAATCTTCTCCCTATGATGTCATCCTCCTATAGACGTGTTCGCCAAAAACCTAAACGCACAATGGCCGGACTTCGCATCCAGGTTTCCCCAACCAGGATCCAAGGGGGAACTCCCTGTGGATGAGTTGGTCGGGGAAATGTACTTGCGCTTTTCCCCCGACACCGCTCCTCAGCAGGATAGTGCACAAGATGCACCAGGAACAAGTCCCCCTAATCCTAATCGTTCCCATGTGGGCAAGACAACCATCATTTCCACACCTACTCAAACTAGCAACGTGCAAACCAATCCAACTTCCATGCCCCTCCAACATGCTGTCCCAGCACGAGGGGACAACACTCTATCCACTTCCCCAATCTATGAACTTGGCAGTTTGCCTCCTGAAGTCATAGAATTTGGTTACTTAAACCTCACTCAAAGGTGTATGGATATCCTCAAGGAAGCATAGAAACCCAAAACCAGACACTGTTACTTTAACAAGTGGAAAAGGTTTGTAGTCTGGTGCAAATCACAATCCCTAAACCCAATTGAATGTTCACCATCCAACATCCTACACTACATGCTTTATCTATATACCCTTGTTTCACACTTGTACATGTGCCACAATAAAGCTTGATGCAAAAGTCTTATTGGATCCAACTCAAATGTTATTGTTGAGTGGAGATCATGTAATTCTAGTGGCGCTCTGCGATAACACGCGTTTCGGCATACACTATGCCTTTGTCAAATCAGGACAAATCAAACAAGCATAGCCCAGATAATGAGGTATAATTCTCATCAATTTCTTATAATCGCAAATGCCATGTCATGGGTTTAATTCCTCCTGCAAAGTTCTAGCCCCTCACGTCCATAGTTTCCCACGGTTCTGGCATTCGGACTTTACCTACTAGACGCTGGTTAAGTATTTAATTCCATTAAGGTACTCCTAGCGGGCCTGTCCGCATACACCACTTCACAAAATAAGGGGTCCTGGTGTAAGGTTCTGTTTTCAAGGCTTTCGTGGAGGTAGTAAAAAGACTATACATTTCCATTTCTAACCCTCTACCTGGTTGGAACCTCAATGTTGTACTCTCAAAGCTCAAGGGTCTGCCTTTTGAGCCCATGCACAAGGCCAGCCTAAAACACTTAACTTACAAAACTGCCTTCTTAGTAGCTATCGCCTCTCTGTACAAGACCCTTTCATTGCCTTCCACAAGGACAAGGTGGTTCTTAGAACACATCTTAGGTTTTCTCCAAAAGTCATATCCAAGTTCCATGTTAACCAGTCCATTGAACTATCTACTTTCTTCCAAACACCATCTAACGCAGCTGACAGAAACCTCCATACTTTAGATGTAAGGAGGGTGGTACCACTCGACCTACCAGAGCAGCCCAAACTCACAGCCTCATCGTGCATAGATGCAAACTCCAAAAAGCTGGTGGGGTGAGCTTCCCCGTCCTGGCCTCCAAACTTTGGAACACCTTGACCACACCTATCAGAATTGAACCATCATTCCACTCCTTCAAGAACAAATCTAAAACATGGCTTCTCTCCCAAGACTCATGAGACCTTGACACAGGCCAGACTCCATGTGGGGTACAGGACTGAATATACATTTTCTCTCTGCTCTGTCCCTGTATTATATGCTGTTAATGGTACCCTTCGGTACATGTATATATGCTGTATATTTTTGGATCTCACTGTAACTACTGCTTTTTGTAACATGTTTAAGAGTATGCGCCTGGTTGCCCCTGGGCCTGGTTTTTTGCGCTTTATAAATCAAATCAAATCAAATTGTACTACATAAACAAACCTAAACCTCAAGGAAAACAGACCAACTCTTTGTTTCCATAGCACCTGGTAGGGAAGGAGATCACATGTCTAAAAACGCTATCTGCAGATGGATAGTCAAGTGCATACAAGTGTGCTATTCACTATCAAAAAAGACTCCACCGTTTACACCCATCGATCACTCTACCAGAGGTACTGGAGCTACTGTATCATTTATTGCAAATGTACCCTTAGATGCTATTAGCAAGGCAGCTACCTAGAGCTCAATTCACACTTTTACTCAGCATTACTGCATTGACACACACTCTAAAGCAGACTCACAGGTGGGACAAGCGGTGCTAAAACATCTATTTACTGCTGTACCTTCTCACAACCCACCTCCTTCTCCAGATACTGGTTGCTAATATATGCATAGCATGTGATCGAAGCAGATCCACAAGCCTCAGTAGGCTTGCATTACTCACCGTAATCTTATTTCTGATGCTTGTGTCTGTTTCGATTCACATGCGCCCACCCTTCCTCCCCTCCTGGAGTCGAATGTGAATCGACGTTTCTTGCTCTATCGCTATTTTGTGCTTTATTACATCTGTACTCACGCTACACTTCATGCAACCTCGTGTCAGAAACAAAACAATCTGAGGGACTGCGACGCGTGACGGACCATGGGTACATTAGACATCACACTAGGGATCGTATTACTAATACTCCCAGTCGACGTCCCTTTTCGAGTTTCGAAAACAAATCATGTAATACTCCGTGACTACCACTAGATGTCGACCTATGCATAGCTTGTGAATTTAAGCAGATGCAAGCATCAGAAATACAATTACGGTGAGTAATGTATGCCATATATATGCACACTTCTGGAAAGATTTCTGGTGCATGGCAACTGGCCATGCACATATGTACCACCCCTATTTCGCAGACCTCCAGAGCAATAGTTTTCCCTTTCAAACTCCTCCCCAAAGCTGAACGATGGGCCCATCCTAGCAAGGCTCTCCTTACATAGAGTCTGGCTCCGCTTCTCAGTCCCTCCTGTCCTGCTTTCCCAAAAGTCAGTGAGTCCCCTTGAGAACTAGGCTCTCTTCACAGCTACTGCCTCTTACTCTGTTCAGGCCCTCCTTACCTCGCTTCTTAGGATGCCTTCAGGGAGAGGATGAGGTAAAGGAACCTCAGAGAAGCACTTGCACGGAAACACTGACAAAGGAAAAGTAAGAGATCAAGGAAGTGATAGATGGGCAGGGCAAAAGGGGACAAAGAAGGGGGCAAATAAAGAGAGGCAAAGATGTTACAGAGGGGGAGATAGAGTTTGAGAAAGAGGGAGCTCAGCGAGGCTATCACACTTCTTTTCTTTTTCATCCTTCTGGCAAATCCCCCTCCCCCTTCTTCCAGCCGCTAGGTCTCATCCCTTCTGTTCTTTCTCTGTAGATCTCATCCCATTCCCTGGGCCAAGCTGCTGGGTCTCCTCCGCCTTCGTCCCCTTTTCCTTCTCTCTGCAAATGTCACCCCATACCCTTACCCCGGTTTTGAGTTTTCCTCCGATCTCACTCTTCTCTCTGCAGGAGTTCTTCCTCCACCCCCCATTCCTTTCTCCAGCCTCTGGGTCTCCTCACACCTGTGCCTCTGTCCCTTCTCTAAGCAGGTGTTCGCCCATTGCTTTCCGACCTCAGCTTTGCATCTCTCTTCATTCTTAATGCAGGCGTGCCCCTCTTCATTTTCCCTGCAGGTTTTCCTCCACTCCATGGTCCGAGATGCCCACGGGCGGAAAATGAGCAAGTCTCTGGGTAACGTGCTGGACCCCCTGGATGTGATTGCAGGAGTTTCGCTGCAGGTAGGCTCTTACTGGTGTCCTCTCCCAACGATCGCTTACCCCCTAATGCCCTGTCCCTCTTGGCCAGCCTGCAGGCTATGGTTCTACCCATGTGAAACTCACCTCTCATATCTTCTTCCTAACAGCGACTGCATGAGAAGCTCCTTGATGGGAACCTGGACGCTCGGGAGGTGGCTTTGGCAGAGAAGGGACAAGTGAGTCCCTTCAACATAACTCAAGTGTTTGTTAAAATCCATTGATGTTTATTAATTCGCCATTTGTGCTACTTGTGTCTAATTAGGTTTTGGGACATTCCACTAAGAGATGCTCTTCAGTCTGTCCCCCGCTTCCCTTACTTACAGAACCTACAAATCCGATTTTCAGTCTCAGTCCCCTGCTTCCCTTCCTTACAGAACCTACATATCCGATTTTCCCTTACAATACCAGCACGAGCCCGCTCCACCATCAATGTAGGTGGAGGTTAAATCAAAATCTGAAATACAACGTCCTCCATTTACAACAGGGGCCTTTCTTAAAGACTCTGTCCTATAAAAGGGTTTTGCAAATCACACTATGATATTGGGAGTACTTCCTGATGACGACTCTTGTATTGCTCCAGTCTTGTTCCCACATAGCCTTTTACTTTATGAGCTGTCAATATGAAAGACCGATGTATGTCTCCTAAGAGTGAGTTGCATTCTTTATCCAATTTGAAAGGTGGATGGAGCTATTTTTTCTCATCAAGGCATTTAGTTTACTCAGCCAGGATTTAGTCGGGGTTCCAGGATTTTCCTATAAAATGCTAGTGCTTTCCATTTGATTCGGGAAGCCATAGAGAGCAGCCAAATTCATACCGGATTGCCGGGGCCGGCACACAGCTTGGCAATCCCAATACACTACGCCATATTAATCCTTCCATGGCTTGCCAATCTGCATCTTTAATGGGAAAGAAAATATCTGTGTTGTAGCTCTGTAATACTTCACCAAAGGAAGTAGAGAGGAAGTGCCATATTTAGTATTCAGTGTTTTCATTGGGGCAATATAGATCCTGCGTTTCCCTTTGAACCCTTCTAGATGCAAATATGCCCAAGGACGACTACATATGGAGAATCCCAAAGGCACATGTCCTACTATGTCCATTCCTTCTCCAGTGATCTTCCAGCTGAAGGAATGTTAACTCTTCCCACTGGTACAGATCGTAATTTTTGATTTTTGTGAATTAATCGACAAGTCGTGGTTTGTCATGTACAGTACCAATGATAGAGCTCTGAAGACCTATCAGGGTCTGGTCAGCGAAGACCAGGTCATCGCTGTAAGCAAGATAATGGACTACCCATGAGCTTACACGTGGGGGGAAGTCTATCTTGCTTGATATGTTCACCCAATTCCACCAAATACAAATTAGTGCCAGAGCTAACACACGCCCTGTCGTAATCAACCAACTTGGACATTTGGCCTTTCCCATCCAAACGAAACTTTCCCTTAGTACATGAGTGGATAGCATTTCCAGTATAGTGTCTTATGCCACAAAGGGTTCCTGCTTACCCTGTTAAAGGCCGACGCCAGGCCTACAAAGGCCATGCATAAGGGTCTCTCTTCAGCTCAAGCCAGCATTCATTAAGTTGGGTACCTAAACCCCAGCCTGATTTTCATGTATCCTATTTGATTCACTGGCCCATGCATTCAGGTTCCTGAGGACGAACGCTGAAAGACATTTTGCTGCCAATGTCCAAGAGGGCTATCGGACGATAATTGAGGGGAGACATCCTATCACCCTTCTTAAAAATTGGAATAAGAAAAGGTTTTCCAAGATTCCCTCATGGTTTTGGTTCTGAAAATACTCTTGAAAGAGTATGAAAAGTATGTCCGGCCAGGACATGATTTGAGAATCCGTCCGGACCCACTGCCCTAGACGGCTTTGCAGCCTAGATCGGATATTCAATGTCTTCGCTATCCATAACCAGCTCCCAGGCCGTCTGTGTGAGTTGGAACCTCATACCTCGCAAATAACCTAACCTCATATGCTCGGGGATTGGATTCATCTGATCACTTTCTTGGAAACCTGGATCTTCATGTATACGTTTCCAGAAAGTCTTTGTATCATTTGCTGTAAGAACCTTTAACATTTTCTCTCCCTCTGATTGCTTTACTCCAACTTTATGCCCCTTTATCCAGTTTTTACAAGTTAGTTTCAGGGATTTCATTTTTTCCCAATTCCCCTGGATGATCCATATGTCTCGAGTGCCCACAGCTGTCCACTAAGAACCCCTTTCTTTTAAACCGCTTTGTCCTATTCTTTTAAACCGCTTCGTCCTATTCTCTGCCGTAAAACCATCTGTTTGTTTACTCTCACTGATTTTTGTGATACTAGCCCTGAAAAACAAAGAAAAGGAGGGCATAGAAAAACAATCCGTCTTCTCTCCTATACTATATACGTGTGATAAATCCATGGTAAATTGTTCTACTAGCCAAGGTCTGTAAATAAGGCGATGACCAGTGTTATTTACAAGCATGTTTAAAGCAGCAGCTTTCTCCCTACTTGAATGGCCAGCTTAAAGGCACAACCCAATATGAGGTGATCACTTCATATTGTGTTAAAGATCCTAAACCCCACCCCCCCTTCCCCCACACACATTTATCCAACATGGTTTGGGAAACAAATGTGTACCACTTACAGAGGCAGGACTTGTTTCCTGTGACACATCGCTTTAAAGAGCAGCACAAAGGGAATCGTACAAAAGGTTGATTCCACTAGTTTGCCCTCGCAGTTACTGCGCCTTTAGGGGTGCACACAATCGGGACTCCCATTTCTGAGACCAAGCAGAGCAGGGATTGCAAGGGTATCCCCCGCTCCTCTTGGGCTCTGTAACGGGAGTTGGGAGTTGCAGGGGTGTCCCCCGCTTACCGCAATGGTAAGCGGGGGATAAGAAGTTAATAAGAAAAGAAATGAAAAGAATAGGACCCTGCAGCGTCAGCATCGACCCACGTGGGAGGAACTGACGCTTCATGGTCAGAAGAGACGGCGGCACACTTCACTGTGTGCCACCAAAAAGGAAAGTGGATACGGGCAAGGCGGGTAGGGGATGCAGGGCACAGTGATCTGTATGATCACTGCGCCGCGCCATAATGAGAGTCGGCAGTTTAATAGTTGACATTATGGGCGGCACAGTGATTCCATAGATTCGCACAAAGCACATCAATAAAGACATAGCGGGGCCACATAGATGCGTTGAATGCACATGTGCACTGCTGTTAAACCATGTGCATGTAGCGGTCTTCAGGCCGCAGTCCCTTGTAGGTGTGGTAATTGAGTAAGGTGTGCACTGCAGGTTGGTACTGTTGCAGTGTGGCCTTCTCAGTGAAACAGTGACTGGCATCCAAGCTGTTATGTCAGGTTCCAAAGGGGATGCAGTCACAATGACTTCAATGCCTTTCAATGCAGGCCTTCATGGGAGGGATCGTGCCTCCAGTTTAGGGGCAGCAATCTGGGAGGATACCTTTGTTGGTCAATTAATAAACAGCCCTTATTCCAAATGTACTTATACTCCCTATGCGGTGGGGCCACAGTGTCCAGTGCTTAATGGTGGAGAGACATTTCACCGCCACCTCTCTGACTCAGGGTAATTCCCAGATAGATGAGGAGAGTCAGGCAACCAACCACATGATGTAGGGAGGAAAGGGAGCACTGTCCTGAGGAGGAGAAGAAGAAGGAGGTGGAGGAGGAGGAAGGGGATGAGAATGAGACGGAGGAGGAGGTAGAGGAGAACCGTGCAACCACGTGATGTAGGGAGGAAAGTCACTGCTGCTCTGTGGAAGAGGTGGTGGATCTGGTGTTCTGGAAGGGAGCGAAGAGGAGACTGATGGTCAGATAGGAGAGCATGCAACCATGTGATGTAGGGGAGGTAGAGGCGAGCCACTCTACCAAGTAGAAAAAAGTGGGAGGAGGAGAAGAACTGTGACACCAGAGGGGGGGAGACGGGAGGGATGCTTCCATCTTGGGGAAATAGAGTAGTAGAGGTAAGGACTAGTATGTCCTCTGCTAAAGAGGTAGAACTTTGCTATTTTCCTTTGACCCTGAATAAAGTGTGCACCCATAAGCCCTGGTGGGTGATATGTCAGAAGCAGTGTTTTAGTAAGAGGGAGGTTTGCTCCAGGTGCCTCCACCTCTGGGGTTGGAGATGCTTACCTCTGTCTCCACATATGTTTATGTGCATGTGACACCCATACTTTCCTTTTGCCTCTGGGTAGTAGGGGGCATTTACGTGCATTCTACAGGGATGGACCCACTTAGACGAATCACAGGAACTCCTCGACACTCTGGCCTCAGCCCATATATTGTAATTAGGGAGCTGATTGCTGTGTGCCCTCTCTGCTTCCTCTACCTGATACCCCTGGACCATACTTATAACCCACTGGACACGCCCCCTTTGTACTGCACTCCCTTGCTTTCCAGATGTGCTCTTTAAAAGTCCCACATATACAAACTTACATACGTGTGTCTTGTGTTTCAGAAGAAGGATTTCCCGTCTGGGATCCCTGAATGTGGGACCGATGCCCTGAGATTTGCGCTGTGTTCCCATCGAGTTCAAGGTGAGTGCTGAAGTGGTGTACTGTGGAAGGGGGCCCTGGTTTCATGATCTTTGGCTTAATCCAAGATCATGAAACCCCATCACAGAGCTTCCCAGGCAGTTCTGGCTTCCAACAAATCCCCAAATCTAAAGCAACCTCCCAGATAATCGAGATGCCGTTCTAGCGGGGGCGGGTCTGCATGTCTTTCACTCTTTGGTGCATTTCTGTGGGGTTTAGGGTGTATATGTATGACGTGAAGGGCAGTGACAGTGTTAATCATAGCACCTCTGATGGACAACTCTCCTAACTACCCAGACCCAAGTTGCAGAAGTGTCGCTGGTAGGGACAGAGTTCAGGTGCACCAGTCGATGTCGTGTCATTCGTGCAAAAGTGAAGAACCTCTGCCGTGAACTGACCTTCCTCATTGTCTTTCCACTCTATCATTTTGTGGTTATTTTTCATATGATGTTTGAAAAGGTTTAGCATTACAGGAGAGTTTTCCTTGTTTGAATTCTAGTGTGCACCCTTTCTCCTTGGGGACTCATCCTCCATGTTATTGTTTAAAAAAATAGTGACTTTTTTTGTGTTATTTGACGTGGGTCGAGGTTTAGGCCACGAGTTGTGTGGCAACTGCCCCCACTTCGGCTTTGGATGATTTCCCTGATTTTGGAAAATTTGATGGGCAGTGAGTGCCATTGTTGAGTAGTGAATAGATCCAGTTTCCCTCACTGGTGATACTGCTTTTTTACAGTGCATTGTGAAGAAGTCCCCTGCCTGGTTCTGGGGACCGGCACGTTGCTGACCAAGAGGCCATGTTGCCACTCTGAGTCAGTGGATGTTGGGCCCATGAGCGCTATGTGGAGGATCTCCTACCAACTCAGCTTATTCCCCATCACATAGCGGAGGCCAGTCACAGTGCCACCCCAAAGGCCAGTCTGGGGCTGGGGACTATATTTCCCACACTCCACTAGCCCAGCCCTTGAGACCTTGAAGGGCAATACCGACACTCTCTTCTCTGGCCGGGAGAGCCCAAAGCCCTCCCTGAGTAGACCTAAACATCTAGGGCAGAAGAAGGAAGTGTTTCCTTCAACGGAAATAATTTCTCTCCACTTGACTCTGATAGCGAGTATTTCGATTCTGTTACTACTTCACCCCCCACATCAAAGGACACATTTCACAAAGCTTGTGGGGCCTGCAATGAATTTAGCGGTTCCATGCGTACAATTTTGCAAGTTAGCAACTTCCCAAATGTTGTAAGTTTAACACAAGAGGCAAAGTTGCAGACACATTGTTCCCCAGCAAGGAATTCTCACAGCAAGGATATAGTGTTTCTATTTCCCCACGCACTGAAAGAAACAAAGTGTTTTGGAAACGTGCCCATACGCTAAATCATATGCTGGAAACATTAAAGTGCTCAGCACAGCACAGGCAGCACCTAGGAGAGTCACAGTAGAAAGATTGAAAGTCAAGATGGCGGGCTGGTCAGTTATTGACTTGTTCCAGCTTGTTGGTCATTGTGGGTTAGTAGGAGCAGGAGGCTCATGTTTGGTGAAGTCTTGAGGCTGTAGAGTGGTCGCAGAGGCTGGAGGAGAGAAGCATGGTGGAAGAAGTAGTGGAGGGCAGGAGGACGTGGTACCATCAGAGGGCAAAGGAAGAAAGGAGGAGCTGGTGGGAGGTAAAAAGGCTAAAGGAGGATTTCTAGCAAAAGAGAGTGAGGACAGATTGATGTGATGAGAATCTATGGAGTGATGGAAGAAGAAACTGCAGGAGGAGGCAGTAACATTAGGCGAGTGGAAGTCAAGGGGAGGTTGTAGGAGCCGGATAAGAGGAGGAGGAGGAGGAGGAGGAGGAGGAGGAGGTGAAGGTGAAACCCAAGGAGGAACCAAAATCATGTGGTGAGTGATATCAAGGAAGTAACACTGGGGGGAGAATGTGATATGGAGGTGGAAGAAGCAACACCATGTCGTAGCAAGTGTGGTATCAACAGTCACGTGTCAGGCCACCCTGCATTCCTTCCTGAACTACTGGAATGGTTGAGATAGTCAGTCGTGTGTCTGGCTCAACTTAGAAGACGCAGATGGTTGATGTCAACATTTACCTAACTCTTCCTCACCTCAACAGGAACATTATGGATTGATTAAAAATCAATTTTGCTCCTAATTTAAAGTTATGAGGTTTATCTGTTTAGTGTCTTAATTAATTTACACAACCGGTCTCCAGCATTGGATCTTTCATAGATTCAATGCTGTGAATATTCCCCGCCGTCAGGCTGGGAATCCTCGTTAACATGGAGCAGTTTAAACTTAAGCTGAAAACACTGTCACTTTTGTGCTCTAGTACAGTCATTTTGGGGTATGCTGCCAACAGGAACACATCACTTAGCTCCTTCCCTGTCAGCCATCTTCAGATTTGTTGCCATACGTTAGTGTAAGGAGTCCTCATTTATTCTCTCTTCAACTTTTCTTCCAAGAATTTTGACTTTTGAATCATTTTCAACGGATGATTTCATCTTTTTCGATGTCTTATTGACGACTTACTATAACAGCGACGTTGCTGGGTCCGTGACCGCACCCGCCACCGGTAATCTTAGATGACTTATCGTCTGCGTAGTTGGGTTAACCTCATGGCCGAGACTACAAGGAAGAGCCTGTTCAAGGCCTGTGCCCGCTGCGGATTGAAGAATGTCTACATGGAGGATCAGCACAACGATTGCCTCTACTGCCTTCGCCCTCACCACATCAGTAAGGCCCGCAAAATCTGCTAGTCGTTCTCCAACAAGACGCTGAGGGATCGTCACTGTGGTCTTGTTGCGTGGCTCAAGGACGCTGGCGGGGCCTCTGACTCTGTCTGTATGGAGCCATGCCTCGCTGAGGCAGGGTAGGACAGTCCAACAAACCACCTCTGGTAAGGGGTCTAGGTCCCATGAGGTCCACGTCACCAGCAAGAGGAATCACAAGGAAGCTTCGGTCGATGAGCCCAGATCCTCCCACAAAGACCGGTCTTCACCAAAGGTCAGTGGTCCAGGGGTGCCCTCAGAAAAGATCAGTCAAGTCCTTTCCATTGCTCCAGGGAATCGTCCCTGTTAGCAAAATCCACGTCTAAATCTGTTAGCCACATCTCTTAGCCATTCTTCGTCTTCAGCGGCAAAAGATACCCCGTCAACAACGTCTTCGCAATCGATGTCAAGTAAGAGTATGTCCTCGTCGACGTACAGACCTCCCTCCAGGTTGTCTGCACCAAGGCCATTGATGCCATCCACCAGCGCCTCACTGGTAAAGCCGGCAATGGCAATGACGAGGGGACATGCTGCTCTGTCGATGAAGACTTACTTTGTCAATGACAACCACATCGACGACTGTGACACACTAGTCGACAGGAAAAATTGGGGTTTCTCATAGGATCACCAACACCACTGCAGTGACAAATGTCTCTGACACTCCGACCAGCACAGTGTCAGCACTGGCGGTTCGACCCCAAGCATCGTACCCAAACCTGGAGTGGCCATACTACCAGAATGTACTATTGTGATAGAGCCAAGTCTTTCTTCCTCTGAGGGTGTAGAGGAGCATGAGAAAGAGGCCGTTATGTCACCTATTTCTGCACCATCACGCCAGACACCACCTCCTAGAAGGCAACCTAGTTCTCCACGGGGTGAGGCAAGCCTGATCAGACTGCCAGTATTTCCACCCTTGCACGCATCTCCGGCAGGGGATGACTTGCCTCCAATGCAACCAGCTCCATCGTTGCCTCCCCAAAGGGACATATCACCAGGCATTTTATCCACATTAACCACACTGGTGGCAACCTTACAACAGAGGCTTCCTGCTGCGGCTCCAGCTTCGGTACTGCCTAGACGGCCTCAAAGAGATATGCCTGGGCGGTCCAGGGAGGATGATGACATCCCACGATGGCCCCAGCAACTATCGGATATTGGGACGGACACAGATCCCAACCACTTGGAGGATGTGACTTCCTCACATATGTCCCACACTGATGAATTTGAAGATTTCATCACAGCTGATGGGGAACCAGATGATATTCCAATCAGGGATTCGCACCACCTGATGAGGTAGGGGCCTTTCATGTGTTTATGGCGAGGGCGGCCAACATGTTTGGCCTTACCCCAGAGGAACAGCGCAAAGACAGCAGACTGTATCAGCGCAGAGAACAGCGTACAAAGTCAGTAATGTCCAGCCCGCTGTTGGAGGATGTCTGGGAGGATGGCCTGGTCACCTTGGCCCAACCTGCTACAGCCCTGGCAAAGAAAGACCGCTTCGACAAGAAGTACAGGGCCCCAGAGAGCGCTCCTGCCTGCATCCGCACCCAACCTACGCCAGACAGTTGTTTCTGTGGCTGCCAGGAAGAGGTGAGCTAAACTATTATCCTCCTGCTCTGCTCCCCCAGATAAGATGGGCAAATGCAAGGAGGGCAAATGCCCCGATGCCTTCGGAAAGAAAATTATTACCACCGCAGCCACGACTATCGAGCCAGTGAATGCAATGGCCATCCTTGAACTACATGACCGCAAGTTGTGGTATAAGATGGGGTCCATTCTGGAGTTTCTGCCAAATGACAAAATACAGGAGGCTTATGGATATCTTCCATGAGGGCGAATTGGCGTCCGCCATGCCATCACTGTCTCGGTGGACATCGCTGACACAGGCTTTCGCCAGCTTGGAAATGGAGAGGTCCTGCACAGGCAGGGTTGGTCCAAGGACACAGACTTTCAACCTGATATCCAGTTCTGGGTCGTAGTTATGTCAGTCGATGGAAACGACATGTTTCAGGAAAAAGGTGGATGAGGCTTTACAGTCCATTAAAGCAGACACAGAAACTGCACGTTCCCTGGGCACGCTACAACAGAGGCACCAGTCCTTTTGCTCTGCGAAAGGGTGTTATAGTAGAACTTCATGGGACAACCACTCCACATACCAGTCTGTTTTCCTACAAAACACTGTACTCCTCAGAGGCCCAGTACAGAAAAAATATTCCAATCCTACAGGGGTTTGCAACGCTGCCGTGGCTCCAAACATGACCACCCCAGGGCCAGGTCCCCCCACTTCAGCACCCCATGGGGGGACGACTGTCCAGATTTGTCGAAGAATTGGAAAACATCACGAGCAATAAATGGGTGCTATCCCTTCTCCAGCAGGGCCACTCGCTTGAGTTTATAGACTTTCCACCGGACATTCCTCCCGCACACAAGTCAGAAAGGTTGCGATGCCTCCTGCTGCAAGAAGTGCACACTGTGCTACAGAAAGGGGCAGTGGAGATGGTGCCATAAGTCGAAGTGGGCACAGGCGTCTACTCCCTGGTAAGGAAAAAGTCATTGCACAACAAGTCAGGGGGTTGGAGGCCCATGTTATAGATCTAAGGGTACTCAACAAGTTCCAAAAGGCACCAACGTTCCGTATGGTGACACTGCAACAGGTTCTGTCCCAGCTACAGCAAGGAGATTTCTTGGCAACCCTCGGCCTTGAGGATGCTTATTTTTCACATCACTATTCGCCACTCACACTGGTGCTACCTACGCTTTGTGGTGGCAGGAGTGCACTATCAATTTAAGGACCTTCCCTTCGGCCTGCGTTTTACTCCACGGGTGTAAGTGGCTCGCACAGGTGGTGGCCCACCTGCCTAGAAAGGGCATACACGTATACCTGTATCTAGACGACTGGTTGGTGAGAGCCCTCTGCTACCTGCTGGCAGAAGTCAACACCACAGTCGCCATTCAGTGTCTGCAGCAACTAGATTTCTCCATAAACCTCCCACAAAGTTGCACCTGGTTCCATCACATCAGTTGCTCTACCTTGGAGTGGGACTCAACACCCAAACCTGCACTGCCAGACTCTCCGACGAGAGGGTGTTGGCTCTTCTGGAAAGGTTGCGCTGCCTCAGCAATGCCCAGGTCACCCCAGTCTGCAATTACAAGTCTTTGCTGCAAATGTTGTCATTGTGCATCCTGTTGATCACTCACTGCAGGCTATGCATGTGGCCGGTGCAGGAATCCTTGGATGTATGCTGGGTACAAGCCTCAGGATCCTGCAACGACTGCATCATTCTGACACAGGCTTTCAGGCGGAGCCTTAAATGGTGGTCGGTGAGGGGACATCTGGTAAAGGGTGCTCCTTTCAGGTTGCCAGTCCATCAGGCCACGTTACGATGGATGCTTCACTAGAAGGCTGGGGCGCCCACTCTTAGGACCAGCACACAAGAGGTATATGGTCATAGGAGGAAAAGAGCCTACACATCAACCTCCTGGAGTTGCGGGTGATATTGTTTGGGCCCTGACGTCTTTGCTACCCCTCCTGGCGGGGAGGGTGGTACGGATTTACACCGATAATACAACATCGATGTTCTATGCCCACAAGCAGGGGGCACCAGGTCCCCACAGCTTTCCAAGGAGGTTCAGGCTCTATGTCATTGGGCTATACAGCAGAACATGTTTCTCATTCCCCTGCATTTGCCAGAGATTCAGAACACTCTAGCAGACTCCCTCAGCAGGGTGTTGCACTCTTGCCACGAGTGGGACCTGCACGCGGATCAACTTCACCTGTTGGGGGCGTGGCTTGATGGCTCTGTGAAGAGACGTGCTCTCGGGGAGCTCCCGACGATCCACCACTGATCTTGTGAACAAGATGGATATTTCGTGAGAAGAGGCAAGCCAGCAACGCATCCCCAGATGGGGGAAGGTCCGGTGCGTGTGCGGACTGAACTTTGAGGCAGATCCGTGTTAAATTGGGTGTGGGAAGGCCACCGAAGCGAGGCCGCGCTCCCGAGACCCGGGATACAAAAAGATGGTGGACCTGGAACAAAGGGTCATTGATTGACCGAAGTGCGGTGGCCGAGTGCACGGGCCAGTATTGCCCTGCTGAGCCTGCCGCGGCCCTGCGAGGGACAAGGTGCTCAGCCCATGGGCGGCGCGAAGACCCGGCAGTGGAGAGCCCCGCTGGGGCGTGAAGCATATCCCGAGGCCGGGTGAAGAGAGGAGGCGACAACTGCCCTGGCGCACCTTAGCTCCCGGACACGGGAGAGGCCCGCCTGGAATTGCTCCAGACGGTGCCACAAGCACGGGTCGCTGTGGGTCCGCGCAACTGGCAGGGCTGCTGCCGAGCGCCGGATCTGGGACGCGCAGCACCCGACAGAGTGGGGGTTTGCGTGCTGTCCGGACCCGAGGGGGGGGCCGGGTGGGCCGGGAAGTGCGAGCCCCGGTGGGGACCCTGACGGCGCCCGCTGCGCGCCGTAGCAAAGACTCACAGGCAGACGGAGGGCACAGGAGCAGAGTGAAGCTCCCTCCCCATACACTGAGGCACCGCTGGAAGATTGACGCGCCCCGAGGGGGGTGCACGGCTGGCCGCCTCTGCGGCGCGTGACGGATCGGTGAAGACACGAACACGGTCTGGAGGGGGAGCCGAGGAGCGCAGAGAGCTGCCTGCTCCACACGGGTTGATAGCGGAGAACGGAGGAGCCCACGGAGGGCTCGCATAGTGCACCCAGGCCTGTGGACAGAGCGGGCTGCACTTAAGCTGGACCATCTGCTGGAGCTGTGGCCCCCACACCACAGCCCAAACTGAGCGCACAATGTGCTGAGCTGCCCAGGTAGGATCCAAACCTGGTGAACCGTATTGAGGGCTGTACGAGGGGAAGGGAAAAGAAAAGGCACACCCCAGAGCACCTGCTGAAGCCCTGAAATCGTACAAGGCAGCCTAGTCAAGTTAAAGACTGAACAAAAGCACCTAAGGCAAGACAGTAGGCCGGATGAGGTCATCCTAGGGAAGCTGGAGAGGACGAAAAGCCAGGACACGGGCTGCCAGACACGGGCCCCCAGCACCGTATAAAGGCCCCCGCTCCGAAGCGGATGCTTGTGCAAAGCGCGATCCGGAGTGGGGAAAATTGGAGCGCCAAAGCCACAGGGTGCGTGCAGGGACTAGGAATTGGCACATAAGGCCTAAGAGGGGGCGAGGAGTATTAGCCCCTGTGTGGCCCACCGACTGCTGCGCACACGCTGAGGAAGCAGCAAACACGGCACACGCTGGTGGAGGGGGGACCTGAACAGAGTGACCCAAGGACAAAGTGGGGCTGACCCGCTGCTGGACCCATTCAAAAGTGCTGAGGAGCCGGAGGAAAGCACCTAGGACAAGATTGTGGGCCGGAGGGCCCTGGTGCCAACAGAGCGCTGGAGAGGGGGAGCGCAGGGTCAGTGTGTGTGCCTAACCACCGGCCACTGAAGGCAATACAGCAAGGGCTGGTTGAGCGATACTGCGTGGGCGCAGGTACCTGGGAGGCCACAGCCCATTCTAGCAGTGCAACGAGGAATAAGGATATACCCAAATACGGCTGAAGCGGCCCCTGAGCAGTGGCCTGACGCCACGTTGGTTTCCGCGAGCGGGGTGGCGCTGCTGGTTCGCGCCCGGACGGCACAGCACAATGTCTAATAAAATCGTCAGACCCAGGAACAAGCAGCCCACGCTGGATGTCTATGCCAAGACACCTCCAGGGGCAGAAGGGGGCAAAAGCAGAGATGACACTACCATGGTGGCAGCGGAGACACCGGGCACGATCCAGGAGGTGCTGGCAGTGATTGCGGACCTGAAAATTGCCTGGGAGACCAAACTGGGCCTGGCAATGAACGAACTAAAAGTGGGACTGGAGCTTGAGATCGGTGCGGTCCAGGAAGAAGTCAATTTGCTGAGACAGGACGTGAGGATGCTAGCAGAGCGCACTGGGAACTTGGAAAAGGAGATGGCCCCAAACACGGCGGCATGCGCCGCCCACGGATCGGAACTTCGTTCCGTGGTGCAGCGGTTGGGCAACCTGGAGAATAGGGCAGAGGAGGCAGAAGGACGCGCCAGACGCAATAACATTCGTATTGTAGGATTGCCAGAAGGAATGGAGGGGCCTAACCCAATGGAATATGTGGAATCCATGCTTATGCAGGAAATAACTGGCAGAGCGCTGCCCCAGGGGTTTGTAGTTGAAGGGGCGCACAGGGCTTTGACAAGGAGATCACCACAGGGCCCCCCCCCACCATGCGGCCGCTGATTGCAAAGATTCTAAACTACCGGGATCGGGAGAAGATACTCGAATTCTTCTGGAAGGGAGGTGCGATCGAAAGGGGGCCAGGGAAAATCACAGCGTACCCGGATTACACTTTGCACGTACAATGCAGCAGGATGAACTTTGGGTCGGTGAAAAGGAGGTTAAGAGAGGCTGGCCACGGATACATGTTGCTTTATCCGGCCAAACTGAAAGTGTTCTACAAGAACAAAACCCTGTTTTTCGAGACGCCGGAGGATGCTATGGACTGGCTGGATGTGCAGGGTCGCCCCCAGGAACCGGGTGTCCAGACAGAAGCCGCAGAAGATAAGTAGCACGCAGCTGGGTCATCTCTGGTGACATAGCACAAGACACTGGGACTAGAGTATAGTACTAAATAAAGCAAACACTCGTAATCAGACAAGAGGGAGCTCCTGGGAGACATCCCTTGAACCCCATAGCATTACGCTTAGTTAGGTCACTGTTAGTCCAGTGACAGCCCGCGGGGTCCTAGCCCTCGGTTCACGAGACAGGACCAGACGCGGGTAGGCCTGAGATCCAGGGATGGAGCTGGGCATTTGTTGGGGTTGGGTAGTGGGGGGACGTGAGGTTGTGTGCAGTGGGGTGGGGTAGGGTTGGGAAGAGGGGGTGGGGGAAAGTTGTTGAGGTTGGGAGGATTGAGAGTTGGAGAACGGCCCATTGAGGTAGACATCAGAGGGAGTGGGGAGGGGAAGAACATCAAGTCAATGGCATGGGGTAATCTCAGAGTCGTGACCTGGAATGTGCGGGGCCTCAATAGTTAAAACGTAATAAGGTGATGATGTACCTAAAGAGGATGCGGGTTGACATAGCTCTGCTACAGGAGACCCACCTCACCAAGGAGAAGTTGGAGGTGGTCAGGAGAAAATGGAAGGGTAATGTCATAGGGGCCACATACTTGGCATATGCAAGAGGGGTGATCACATGTGCCTTTTCAGTTGCTCAGTTCGACGACAGACCCAGAAGGTAGAATGGTGATGGTGGCCGGACGCCTGGAGAACAGAGAAGTGAACATCATAAATTTGTATGCCCCTAACCATGATACAGCAGCATATTTTAGGTCCCTATATAGTAAAATTAGCCCCCTGGTGGGTGGCGCAATGGTGTGGGGAGGGGACTTCAATTGCACCCTGATCCCCAGGATAGACCGGGCAGATGACAAATCAGAAAAGCCGGCGCCAGCAGCTAAAGTGCTGAGGACACTGTTGACAGACCTCGGCCTAGAGGATGTGTGGAGACGGCTGCGCCCAATGGATAGGCAATACTCGCATTACGCAGCGCCACATGACCTGCATACGAGGCTGGATTATGTGTTTGCTGCTGCCGAGATGGTGGGAGAAATGGTGGGCGCGGAATACAAGGCCCGGGTACTATCTGACCATTCGCCTTTGGTCGTAGAGTGGCGACATCAACCCCTCAGAGCGCGAATCCCGACATGGAGGCTCAGAACTGAGGCTCTACAGGATGCAGGATTTCGAGAGGATTTGAGGGAGGCCATCGAGGAATATTTTGAAATTAACACGGGCAGTGTACGCTCTGTGGGAACAGTATGGGAGGCATTTAAGGTGGTGGTGCGTGGGGTAGCTATATCAAAATCCAAAGGGCTCCAAGGAGGTATTGAACGGGAACTGCAAGAAACAGAAAGAGAGCTAGAGGGCCTGATACAAAGTGAGGGGACCACCCGAGAGGACAGCGCCAAGAAAAAGGACTTACAGATGACTTGTAGTGAACTCTGGGACAGATTATGCAGTCTGAATTATAAGAAATACACAGAGAGGCTACATGCAGGGGGGGATAAACCGGGTAGATTACTGGCCTGGTTATACAAAAATGAGACCCCCCCCGGCCCGGTGATCAGAGAGGTCAGGGACGCGGAAGGTCAAATCTGTAACACCCAGGAGGGGGTAAATGAGGAGTTCCTCGAGTATTAGACGATTATATGAGGACGCAGGAGAAGATATGGGTCAGGAAATACTGGAAACAATAGAGGATATAGGGATGCCCACCTTAGATGACCTAGAATGCGCAGATCTAGACGCCCCCATCACCTCGGACGAACTGGAGACGGTGATCCAACACCTGCCCACATGCGCCCGGGTCGGATGGGTTACCCAGTGAGTTTTATAAAACGTATAAGCAGGAGCTACTCCAGCCGCTGCTGGCCTGTTCAATGAGGCCTACGAGCAGGGGGAGCTGCCGGAGTCCCTCCGAGAGGCGGTGATCATCCCGCTCCTGAAACCAGGCAAGCCGGATGTGGAGTGTGGGTCTTATAGGCCCTTGTCTATTCTCAATCAGGACAGCAAAATACTCACAGCAGTGCTGGCCAACAGACTAAAGAGGGTAATTGGCAAGTTGATACACCCGGACCAAACAGGCTATGTCCCTGGTAGAAATATCACAGACAACCATAGGAGGCTGCACCATATCATTGACCAAGTCGAGGGAGACTCGGGCGAGTTGGCTATCGTGTCGTTGGACGCGGATAAAGCCTTTGATTCAGTGCGGTAGATAAGGCTTCGGCGATCAGGTTTTGTGATCAGGGAACCTGAGTGATATGGAACTGGTACTGGGCAAAGAAATATGCCCAACGCGCCTGACGACTGTTCCTACACTCCAAAGATTGTAGAATCTGGAGGTTCCGGTGGTCAGTATGGTCCTGAACTGGATGTTTAGCTCCAAAAAGTAGATGTCGCCATTCAGTGAAGGCTTGGCGAATGGCTAACAATTCTTTTTCCAGGACTGAATAATGTGTTTCACTAGGAGTCAGAGTTTGTGAGAGGTAAGCAATTGGGTGTTCCATTTTATCTCCTAATTCTTGTTTCAGGACTGCGCCAATGGCATAATTTGAAGCGTCCGTTTCTACCAGGAAAGGACGGCTAGTATCGGGTTGAGCCAAGATAGGAGCTTGCGTAAACTCTGTCTTTAAACGCTGGAACGCCATATCTTGTGGTGTTGACCAGAGGAAAGGAGGGTCTTTCTTCAGGAGAGCAACAATCGGTTGAACTATCTCGGAGAAATTAGATATGAATTTCTGGTAGAAATTGGCAAGTCCCAGGAAAGATTGAATTTGTTTCACGGAAAGTAGGAGCAGGCCAGGTCAATATGGCTTTTACCTTTGAAGGGTCCATACCTATTCCTTCTGGGGTAAGAATAAACCCTAGGTAGTGATCGGAGGTCACATGAAACGAACATTTTTCAGGTTTGGCCAGGAGTTTATGATCTCGGAGTCTCTGCAAAACCGCCTTCACATGCTCTTCATGTTGTTTAGGATCCTTGGAAAAGATCAGTATGTCATCCAGATATACAATAACAAAGAGAAAAAGCATGTCAGAGAACACCCTATCCATAAAGCGTTGGAAAATTGCCGGGGCGTTCGCCAATCCGAAGGGCGTGACTAGGTACTCAAAATGGCCAAAGGGTGTTCTGAAGGCGGTCTTCCATTCATCTCCTTCCCTGACACGGATCAAATGATGGGCGCCCCTGAGATCCAACTTGGTGAATATCACTGCGCCTCTCACGGCTTCCAGGATATCTGAAATCAGGGGTAACGGGTAACGATCCTTGAGGGTACATTGATTTAGCCTGCGATAATCAAGGCAGGGTCTGAGATCCTTAGTATCCTTCTTGGGAACAAAGAATAGAGAAGCACCAGCAGGAGATTTCGAAGGTCTTATGGTGCCACTTTGAAGGTTGGTATCCAGGTATTCTCTTAGGGCCTTTTTCTCGGGTTCGGAAAGAATGAACATCCTGCCGAAGGGAATCACTGCAGAGGGTTCTGTATCTATTGCGCAGTCTTCAGGTCTGTGTGGGGGTAAGGCCTGGACAATGGCAGTCGAAAACACATCAGCATCAGGTAGACTTCAGGAACTTGCAGGACATTGGATACCATTAGTGGTATCTGTTGTTCCTTTGTTGGTTCCTTTGGGTGTGTTAATGGAGGTTCTAGGGATAGACAATGAGACATGCAAAACTCTGAGCCTAGGAATAGGGAACCCGCAGACCAGTTGATATAGGGGTTGTGTTTCTGTAGCCAGGGCATGCCCAATACCAAGGGGTAATGAGCTGACTTAATAATGTCAAACCTGATCAGCTCTCGATGGTGATTTATTGAAAGCTGGATCTCCTTAGTCTGAAGGCTTATGGGTCCTGATGTGAGGGGTCTTCCGTCGATGGCCTCCACAGGCTGCATGGTGCTTCGTGTTTCGTAGGGAATCTGATGTTTATCAACCCACTCATGATCGATGAATATTCCCATAGATCCGCAGTCTACCAGGGCCAAAATGGAATAGTTAGTATTCTTGGATGGTGATAAAAAGGCCTGCAGTACCACCAAATTGTTTTGTCCAGGTGAGTTCAAGGATGGAATGGATGTGGAGCAAACATCTCTCTCCCGAAGCTCTGCTCCATCTAGGATCGGGAGCTGGCGTTTCCCGAACGCCGAGGGGGTGCTGAAGGACACTCCCTAACCAAATGCTTATCTGAGGCGCAGTACATGCACAAGCCCGTATGAATTCTCCTCATTCTCTCTTGTGGAGATATGGGTCCACGAAAGGCCCCAATCTGCATGGGCTTGGATTCTGAGACTGGGCTTGGGTTGATTTCTGGTCTGGGGGTACCCTCAAATGATACCTTGGAAGGAGTTCTGTCACGCCCTCTCACACAACCCATCTCTCACTTCCCCCCTCACTCCTGTCTCCCTCATTAGGCGTTTCTCGCCGTCGTATTTCCCATCCACACCAGCGGGGGAAGCACGGCAGGCGGAATACCATGTTGGGCGGACCCGCCTCTTTTCGCCCTTTCCCGCGTTGGCGGTTGCCATGGCGCCTCCTGCACAGCTGGCGACGCCAGGATACCAGGACGTACCGGCAGCCCCAATCGCTGGCCGCGTTGCGCTCCACGCAACGTGCGCGAGCAGTCACGTGATGCGTCACGTGACACCGCTCGCCGCTTCAAAAGAAGCCGGCAAACAAGACTCTTTGCTTCACAGCTACTTCTACGGAGGACTGCCAGGCGTTACCTTTGCTTCTTGTTTCTCTCCTTGCTTCGACCTTGGAACGCTTCTTCGAACTGCTCTTGGATTACCCTTGGACTCTGGCGTGCTCTCTGATTTCCCGGACATCTGACACCTATTTGTACTCTGGACTTGCTTTTGGATTGCCCTTCTGTTTTTGCAACCCTCGGATTGCTTCACGTTTTGCCACGGATCCAGTCTTGCTTTCAGGAGTGCCAACTACATCATCCCAGCCTGCTGTGGGTTCCCCTGCATAGGTTTCTACCTACACTCCACCCCTTTTTGGTAAGCTGGTGTCACTGCATCTTGTTTACTCCTTCTGCCAATTGCCAATTGCCTATTTGAGTGTTTCCTTGATTATAACCCTTTGCCTTACAGCACTCAGGGGTCCTTCCGGCGTTCCCGATACCAGGCTGACGACGACACTCCTACCTGTGGCCTCAAAGATTGCTAGGGCAGTATTTTACATTCTGCTCGAGCGGTACTTGGGGACGGAGGCATTACATAACTGCACGACCATCAAGTCGGACCCATCAAGTTAGAACAAGTTCCCCTGGATTTCTTCTTTTCTGACTTCCTTTCCTGGATACGGAAGTCCATCTGCATGGCAAGATCCATTAATGCCTGGAATGAGCTTGGTCGTGCCACTCTGGCCAGCTCATCCTTAATTTCTTTGTTCAATCCTCTCCTGAACATCCTGTACAGGGTAAAACTCGCCTCAGTGGACCAGTCAGCTTCCTTTGCCAGTTGTTTAAATCGGGTCACATACGTGAGCATATCCTGGGCCCCTTGCTGAAAGTCTAACAAGTATTCTTGTGCGCTGTAGACCTGCTCAGGGCAGTCAAACATGTCTTTTAGGGCCCGTATAAACCCATCATAATCGTCCAGGAGGGCATCACTAGAGTTAACGAGGGGAGTGGCCCAAGTCAAGGCATTCCCGGAAAGGTGAGAGATTATAAAACCCACCTTGACCCTGGGGGGCACAAAATAGTAAGGCTTGAAGGTAAAGTGAACCAAGCACGAATCCAGGAATGCATGAAGGGTCTTTGCTGAGCCGTCGTATTTATCCACGACTCCGCCCAGTATAACACTCTCTTTTGTAGCAGAATCCCGGGATAGGACCAATTGTTTGAGAGCAGCGTTCTCCGCTTTCAGATTCTGTACCTCGGTTGATAGTTCCTGCATACGACGCATCAAGTCCTGAACGGCAGCCTCCATGTCGATATCGCTTTCGATTGGGTGGTGTCTCAAACTGTCAACGAGTTCCCCCCTTCTCACCTGAATACGTTCTTTACCGGTGTCCATGGATGCTGCCTTCTTTCGGATGCAACGGGTTTTGAAGAAGGCGGCCCGTGTCTCTGCCGAATCCAGAATGCGTTCAGTTTTCCAGGAGGCCGAATCCAGGAATCAAGGTAAGTTCGCTAGAACTAGAATCCAGGAGGAAGAAGGGGGAGGTTCAAGGAAGGGAAAGCGGAGTGGAAAGGAGAAGAACCGGGAGCTACAGAGCACACGTCTGGTCGCTACTTCGCAATAGCATTGAGACGTGCGGAGCCGCGGATGGCGTGGTCTAGAAATGGAGAAAGGTTACTTCCAACGCATGGAGCGAGAAGGGAATACGTTGGACGGCCATATTGGAGGTATTAATGTGTATAAGCCCGGTGTGACAGGGACCATGAGGCCCAAAAGGGGCGCACCCTGTGATTCATGACAGCCCTCTTGTCAGTGGCTCTTCTCAAGCTGCAACCACACCAGATGCTCCTGTGGAGGAACCAGGGAGCGGTGCTGCACCTTGACCCGGCCTCACTGAATCTGATGGCCTGGCTCCTGTGTGCTCTTTGTTCCTTCCACAAGACTGCCAAGAGGTTCTGGCCCGAGCAAGACCTCCGTCCACATTAAAGTGTTACAAGTGCAATTGGAAACATTTTCAGGTGTGGTCCAGAAGCCTTCACTTGCGGCCCCAGGCCGTCCGAACAGAAGACATTCTACCTATATCTGTTGCCCCTGGATCATTTGGGCTTGACGCAATCTCCAGTTACAACCGCTCCTCAGGGGTCCCATTCCTGTGGACCCACCAGCTGGTAAAGGAGTTCTTGCGTGGGTTGTTCTGGTCTTTTCTACCTGTCTGTCGCCCAGTTCCAGTGTAAGAACTGAATGTGCTGCTCTCAAAGCTCATGGGATAGCTCAGGGGCAACGCGTTTGTCTTGGAAGAAAGACAACACAGCGCAACACAGGTTTGAATCCCGATCCTGCACTTAGAAACCACTTGCTGGTATTAAGCGTGTTATACAAGAACAATTATAATCCATCACGCATCTTTCCTGGAAAATCGCCTTCTACGTCACCATAACATCAGCCAGGCGAGTGTGTGAAATCCAGGTATTTTCTTGCAAACCACCTTATTTGCCGTTTCACAAGGACAAGGCTATTCTGCGTTCTAACCCAACCTTTATCCCTAAGGTGCCGTCCTCTTTCCAGCTCAACCAACAGGTGGTTCTGCCTGTATTCTTCGGCACTCCAAAGCTTCCAGTGGAGCGGGCACTGCACACACTGGATGTACTGCGCACCCTCATGTTTTATGTGGCGGGTACTAAATCATTCTGGTCTACGGATCAATTGTTTGGGTCTTTTGGACCCACTGGGCCGGGGAAGGCTCTGTCGAAGTCTTCCATTTCATGGTGGATTGCGGCCTGCATTTCCTTCTGAGATCAACAGACCAGCAGGCTCCTTCCAGGCAGGGCCCGGGCCCGCTTCACCAGAGCAGTGGCTGCTACCACTGCCTTCCTCTCCGGGATCTCGCTGCCTTACATCTGCCCTGCAGCAACCACTGATTCCGCAGAAGAGTCTAGCATTGGCCAGTAGTTTCTGCAGAACCTTTTTGCGTGAGGTTAGTAAGTCTCCAGTGGTAAGTTGTGCTGAGAGCTTGCCTCTGCCCTTATGTATTGTTGATAATACTGCTTTGTAATCCATTCACAGCATGTGAATCTATGAAAGATCCAATGCTAGAGAAGGAATATGTTACTTACCTGTAACTCCAGTTCTCCAGCGTTGGTATCTTTCATAGCCTCCCTCCTAACCCGCATGGCTCGTCTTTTGGCTATTGCTGCCGCTCACCTGCGCTTGCCTCATCTGAAGATGGCCGACACTGGTGGTGCGAAAGGAGGTGTTCCTATTGGCGGTGGGCAGTATGACTCGAAATTACTGTACTGGAGCACAAAAGTGACTGAGAGTTTTCAGTTTAAGTTTAAACGGCCCTGTTACCTAGGATTCCCAGCCTGACGACGGTGAATATTCCCAACATGTGAATCTATGAAAGCTGCCAATGATGGAGAACCGGAGTTACAGGTAAGCAACGTATTCCTTATTTTTTATTACCCAATGCAATTTTATTCTTGGGAGAAATAGTCTGACCTGCCTGTAGGGCTCCTGCGCTAGTCCTTTCAAGAGTGCATGATTGGTAGCTCTGCTGAGATGGGATGTGACCCCCGGATTGTCCTTAGCGTTGACCTGTCCATGGCTACAACCTGTCCCCCTGCCTCCATGCCAGTGCTAGAACTATAACCCAATGTACCAATGAGTATCGCCCACAGCATAGCAAGATCAGATTCTGATGGACCAGGCCACAAAGGCACAACTGAGCATTGCGCTTTGCATCAGGGCCACAAATGCACAACTGAGCATTGCGCTTTGCATCAGGGCCACAAAGGCACAACTGAGCATTGCGCTTTGCATCAGGGCCACAAAGGCACAGCTGAGCATTGCGCTTTGCATCAGGGTCACAAAGGCACAGCTGAGCATTGCGCTTTGCATCGGGGCCACAAAGGCACAACTGAGCATTGCGCTTTGCATCAGGGCCACAAAGGCACAACTGAGCATTGCGCTTTGCATCAGGGCCACAAAGGCACAGCTGAGCATTGCGCTTTGCATCCGAAACCTTTGCGAAGGCTCTTGGTGCAAGTGCACCAAGGAAAGCAGGTTCTCTGTAGTCCAAGTCTTTCTGCCCCAACTGAGAACGAGTGTTGTCTCGCCACTTTAACAACAAGGACAGGGAATTTCTTGTCGTACATGTAATGTTTTATCATGCACCATACCACCGACTAGGAGCTCTGAAGGTCTTGGAAAGATGTGGCGAATTGTGCATGAATTAATATCGCAGGGCTCTCAATCTCTCAAGCAAAGTCAATAGTTCTATACAAATGCGTGGGAGGGAGATGAATTCAGACCAGCTACTCTGTCTGTGTGTGTGTGTGTCTCTCTCTCTCTCTCTTGTGATGTAGTGCTAGTCTTTATTTTTTCACGTTGTCCCCCATGCACAGAGTCTCCTAGCCACATTCTTTCTGCCGCCCTTATCCAGGTGACGATATTAACCTCGATGTTGCTGCTGTGTTGAGTGTCCGACATTTCTGCAATAAGGTCTGGAACTCCCTGAAGTTCACATTTGCTGCCCTGGGAGAAGAGTTCTTGCCACGGCCCCTTGAGGAGGTGAGTGCTACCCTTCAAATCCCCATCGTCGGATCCAGGTTCTCTCACATTGGTGTGTGTCAATGGAAGCCTTCTCCTCTAGATGCCAGCTGAATGTAGGCTTCTGTGTAGGCTTACTGGGTTTGGGTTCTAGCACCCCATCGGCCCACTGGGGTTTATGAACTCCAGGGGCATACTGCATTTTGGCCCCTTTAGGGACTGACTGGATTCTGGCACCTCTATTGACTGCCTGAATTCTGGCACCTCTATTGGCTGCCTGGATTCTGGCGCCTCGAGGCGGGCTGAATTCTGGCGCCTCGAGGCGGGCTGAATTCTGGCACCTCTGGAGGCGGGCTGGATTCTGGCACCTCTGGAGGCAGGCTGGATTTTGCTACCGCTATAAGTGGGCTGTATTCTGTCACCTCTGGAGGCGGGCTGGATGATGTCACCTCTGGAGGCGGGCTGAATTCTGTCACCTCTGGAGGCGGGTGGAATTCTGTCACATCTGTAGACAGACTGGGTTCTTTCGCCTCTTGGAGGGCCTAAGGTCAGCTCTTCTTGAATGACAGTTTGATTCTGTTATTGGGCAGTTGGTGCAAATTGTTTGTGGCATTGCGTGGATGGTGGTGGTGGTTCTCTTTTGACACTGCAGGGCTTTCTGCCGAAGACAACATCTCTGTGTGCACCCTGGACTCACCAGGAACCTCTTTTGGCTTCTTTCTCTACTGCTACAGCTATCTTTGAACTCCCAGATGGATCGCTGGATCTGTAGCCGACTCTCACACACGACTGCTGACTGTAACAGGTTCTTCAAGGATTATGAGTTCCACTCGGTTACCTCTGCTATCCACAGCTTCTGGCTACAGAACTTCTGTGATGGCTACCTGGTGAGCAGAACAGGGAGCAGGAATGGGCCTGCTTTCCCAGATTCTCTTGTCCTAATTTGCTCTTTTCATTTTTGTGCCTAGCGCTGCTTTTTTCTCCTTTGGTCACTGACTTTCTGCCTCTTGTTCCTCTAGCCTCTGATCTTCTCCCTGGCTATCGTTTTGCCACTTTGTGTCCCTCTCTTTCATTCTCTCTCACTTGCTCCCTCGCTTTCTCTCCTGTTCTCTCTCTTTTTTTGCTGTTATACTTCTTGCACTCAACCTTTCTATCTTTTTCACTTTTATTCTGCTTATTTCCTCCCGCCCTTCGGACCTCTTCCCACCTCTGCCTCTTATGTGTTTCTCACTATTCCTCCACACTCTCTACCCTTCTCACGCTCACAGCTATTTCACTCTTCCTACTCTTTCTTTTTTCACGTTGCCCCTTCCATTTTCTTCCTCCACTGCTCCTCCATCTTTTCATCTCCCTTCTGTACCTTCTTTCTCCTTTCTATCCTTTCTTCTGTGCTCTTCTCACCAGCCCTCTCTTTATCTGCTGTATTCAGGAGTCAGTAAAGCCGCTGCTGAAAAGTGGAGACCTGCCCCGGATCCAGGAGACCCAGCAGGTGCTGTACTGGTGCTCAGAGCTTGCTCTGCGGCTCCTCTCACCGTTCATGCCCTTCCTAACGGAGGAGCTCTGGCAGCGTCTTCCCCGCCTCAGTGGTGACTCCACGCCCAGCATATGTGTGGCTCCTTACCCCAGTGGTGAACAGCTAGTGAGTGTGTGGCATTATGGGTAATGTGGGCGGCCCTAATGCTCCATGAGAAGGGAACTCATCTAGTGTCCTCCCACACTGCAGGCTCACTGGCGCCAGCCGCAGCAGGAAGCCGACTTCCTTCTGGTGGAGGAAGTGGTGCATGCCATCCGGTCCATGAGGGCGACGTACCAGCTCAGCAAGGCCCGGCCAGACGGTGAGCAGAGGTGCTGGTGATGAGGAGTGAGTGAAACACTGGAAGGGGTAGGCCATAGACATCACCATTCCCAAGTGGTCCCATATTGCCCCTGGTCATTCATTCTATTCATGTTTTTGTTCCCTTTTTGGGGTTTCTCCTCTTAGATTTGGTTGTTCCTGCTAACGGTCGGGAGTGATTATACATGTATTTCGTAGTGCATATGCCCTGGTAGCACATCTCGTTCATTGAGATCTCTGCTAGTTTTGGCCTGTGGTCCCAATTAGGAGTCTTCCGTCCTGCACAGGGAAGTTCTCCTTGCAATGCCACCCAGCAGCCCACGCACTGTGTCTGCAGCATTCATTTCAAGCATCATGTCAGTGCTGGGTGTGTGGGTCAGGACAGACAGGGAACGTGTGGGAAAACATGGCCATGTCTGGTGTGAGACAGACATGGTATCAACAGTTACACACAAGAGATCCAGTTGGAAAATCTTGATTTAAAACTTCAGATGGGAGTAACGCCTAACTTGCCCTAACTCTAAGAGGGTCTTCCTTCAACTGTTGTATCTAAGGCCAGTCTGTGTCCAAAAGTCCAAAGTAAAGTCCTATCCGTGTCACAACCTATACTTGCCCTTATTTCTAATACTAACAGTGCGCTGGAATGTTCACACTAAATAAGTGTTCCAAAATCATAAGACCGTGTCTTTCAGGAGCTTCATACACAGCTCCCTTCCCCAAGTTCCAGTCACTGAGGGAGTAAAGTTCTGCAAGGTTTCAGCATTCACTTCAAGTAACTGTCACAGCACCCTAACAGCTCACAGTTCTTGTTACGCCCGGCTTCACAATCTTCTTGTTTGGTTTTCTCAGATGCACCAACAACAAATGTCCAGCTAGTTTCTTAGGCTTCTCTTTCCTTAACTCAGAAAGCAGCATTTTGTCCTTTCCCTTAATGTCCACAGTACCTGTTAGACTTAGTCTTAGGTGTTGCTGTTGCTGTTATACACAAACACTTCTGGGGTTCACTTCCCCACTTCCGTGTTGCACTTTCAGGGTCTCCCTTGTCTGGGCACAGTTGTCGGACCGTGCGGTCCACCCATTATAGGTTGCGCAACTAGATGCCTGGGGCTCCTAGCTCTGCCCCTTCCGTGTCAGTCCACTTAATTCACTAGGCTTGGATGGGCTTTACTTGTTCTGGCTTTTAAAAGTGTTCCTTTCTCGTGTACAGCCTTCACTGTGTTTCTCGATTGCCAGCACCACTTCTCCAGCATTGGATCTTTCATGGATTCACATGCTGTGAACATTCCCCGTCGTCAGGCTGGGAATCCCTGGTTACTTTGATTTAGTACTTTTCCTGTGGAAAAACGTTGACACCTTGAGTGTCCCATCAACGTCGTTGTGGGTGCGTTTAGTCCCCACCAATAGGACGTCTAGTGTATAGCTCCACGCCAGCTGCTTCCCCTCAGATTTCAACCGTCTTTCTAGCTGGCGGGTTTCCTCGAGTTTTTCTCTTCAAGAATAAATTATCTTTACACACAAACAATGTATTATTTCACTCTACATTCAAACCGGAGAAACCAACGACTCTTCTACGGAGTCGGTTATGACCATGGAGACCGTTGGACCTAAAAAATCCTTATTCAGGCCATGTGGAACGTGAGGCCTAAAAAACATCTATGAAGGTGACAGGCACGTAGACTGCATATACTGCCTATACCCTAACTATTCCTTGGAAGAATGTGAGATCTGTCAAAGTTTTTCTCAGAAAACCCTCAGACAGGTAGCGTCGACTGATTTGTTGGCTTAATGAAAGGGCATACCCAGCGTCGGAGGCGAGTTTGTCAAGGAGTGGGATAGCTACCACCTGCTCTGACAGACGTTCGCCATCAAGCCACAGGTCCATTTTGGAAGAAAGACCTACGAAAAAACAAACGGGTGAGTAAAAATAGCCGACCAGCCAGGATAAAACTACATCACAACCCTGGTTGCATCACAAAGCCGGTTAACAGCGAAGGTTCCCGGTCCATGTCTAAACAGTCGTCAAAAATCCTGTCGACGAAAATATCATTGTCAAAACAGATGGATTAAGGGCTCATCAACAAGGTCCACCTCGCATTCGTCAAGAACTTCATCTTCGACGGAGAAACACAAGACCAAATCGTCCACGAAGACTCCACCTTCGTCGACGAAGAAGGAACACCACTCGTCTTCAGTCATGTACTTGTAGAGAAGGGCACAGATCCTCCTCTGGACAAGTCATCCACGAGGCATCCTCCGATGACGAAATCGTCGACGGTACGTTCTTTGATGTCGGCACATCATTCATCAACGACGAAAAAAACTAAAATCTTCAGGGAGTGAAGCTGTAATTCACGCACCCCCATCAACGACTTCTACCACGGCACAAGCCACTGTTCATACTGAACAACCTATCCTACAACTACTACAGGAAAATATGCTATCCTGTAGTAAAGGAATATTGAGAACTCCAACGGAGGAACCAACAGAATCCAGACAACTCCCTCTAGGTGTGTCGCCCATGAACTACACCAAAATCATGCCAGATGAAATCCTACAACATGAGATAACATCTGATTTTGAACCTCCAAGAGCAGGGTTCCCAGGGGCCACGCATTCAGATTCCGAAGAATGCAGTTTACAACCCAATGTACAGGAAAGATCTTCCAGTCGTCTCCAATCAAGAGGAGAAGAAACACCAGACTACACAGTGTGCCCTTTGGGTTTCCCTCTACACCATCGGAACAGGAGGTATGACGCCATCATACCCTCTTATAAATCCGTAATCTCTCCTCTCCCTACAAGTACTTTCAACTCTGCAAAGTCTGCTAGAGCAACTCAATGCTAGGCTACCACTTCCTCAGTCTCAGGCTATCCATCATTGCAGGCACACAGATCCCAATCTCCACCCAGACCTCCCCCTCCAATAAGAGATAGCCTGCAAATAGGCGAGCAAGAAGAAGGTGAACTAGTGGATACTGATCAAGACACAGGTCCAAGGGACACGAGTTCTACCACCTCTTCAAACTCTCCTCACCAAGACGATACGTGGGATACAGATGATCCAGACCAGGATACATAGAGTAGTCCAGCACAAACCTCTCCACCAGACAACATTGGTGCTTTCCACTCCATGGTATCAAAGTAGTGCCAAGAATTTGGGCTAACTCCTGCAGAGGAAAAGAAAGACTGTTGTCTTTTTGATCTCATGGGTAAGGGCAGAAAGGCTGTGTTTGCTATACTCATCCTAGATCATGTTTGGCAAGAGGGGTTGCGTACCCTGAAACATCCTTTCGCTGAACCGGCAGTAAAAGGGAGACTAGACAACCTCTCAACCCTCTCCAGAGTTGATAGTGTCAACGGCAGCAAGTCGCAAAGAGCGTACACAACACAAATGCGCTACTCCCCTGGACAATGAGGGCAGAAAAATCGATGCTTTCGGCAAAAAAGCGCTAACCATCGGGTCAACAACCGTTAAAGCAGCCAATGCCCTGGCAATAGTGGCTCACTACGACCGCGAAATGTGGCACCGGTTAGCTCCCATATTAGAGCATTTGCCAGAGCAACAGCGAAAAGCGGCCATGACACCTGGACGTGAAGGCGTGGAGGCCTCAAACCACAGTATCAACATTGCTGTGGATCTCGCAGAGACGGTATTCAAGCAAATTGGTAATGGGGTCGTCCTGAGAAGACGAGGATGGCTACGCTGCACCGACTTTACACAGGAGTTGCAATGTAAGGTTGTCCACATGCCGATTGAGGGAGAGAACGTTTTTAGCTACAAAATCGATGAGGCCCTTGAGGCAATGAAGGCAGACTCCGATACTGCTAGATCACTAACGGCCCTACAGGGCAGAAGGTCTTTTCGTCCCTTTCGAGGTGCCTCCAGTCAAACCAGGTTGTCGTCAGCAAGGGACAACAAGAACTGGGGAAGTACCGGCTACTACTCCGAGGGATATAGAAGGAACTACCAGTCCTCCCAATGCAGCAGGGACTACCACCAAGTACAATGCAAGCACGGATCGGCCACCTTGCAAAGAGGTAGGCAGAACAAAGCCCAGCAATGACTGCCTCAAAGGCACACCAGTGGGAGGAAATGTCGCCATCCAACACGGCCATCTGTAGGAGTTCAAATGCGCACAGAAACCCTTACCTCCTGTAACGGTGTCACATCCGCACCTTCAAATTCTCCAACAAGAAGTGCGTAAAATATTTTTTCAATGAAAAATAGTTCCTCATTCGAGGGGGGAAAAGGTGTATATTCAAGATACTTCAAAGTAAATAAGCCAGACCGGAAGTGGCGTCCAATCCTGGTTTTAAGAAAGTTAAACAAAAACATCAAGGAACAAAAATTCAAAATGGTCACAGTACAAGACGTCATAAAGGCTGTACAACCTCACGAGCACCTAGCGGCTTTAGACCTGAAAGACTCCTACTTTCACATCCCAATGAATCTGAGACATCAACTGTAGCTCGGGTTCAAGGTCGGCGAAAGTCATTGCCAATTTCAAGTCATTCCATTCAGCCTCAGATCAGCCCCCAAGACATTCACCAAATGCCTAGCACCATTGGCAACGTTCCTCTAAAAACAGGGCCACCATGTCTACCAATACGTAGACGACTGTTTGGTTCGAGGCCCAACATATCAAGAGACCATGGTTTCGCTGAAATAAACAGAAACTGTTCTCCAACAATTGGGATTTGCAATCAATTATGCCAAATCTTGCGTAGTTCCATCAAAATATTTGATGTTCCTGGGTGCACTGTTATCACAGGACAAGGACTCATCAGACCCTTAGCTGACAGAGTGCAAAAATTAACATCCCATACAAGCTCTTTCATTCCAAACAAGCAAATCACGGTGCATAAATACATGGCTCTACTAGGGACCATGTTGTCCTGCATTCCACTAATACCCAATTGCAGGCTACACATGCGACCAGTACGAGTCCTAGCTACCAGATGGTTCCAGACACAAGGTTTGTGGGAAGACAAGATAACCATCACCCCGGCTCTCTCAAAATCACTGGAATGGTGGGCGGTCCTCGACAACATCTCAAAAAGGATGCCACTAGTAGAACCCACTCGCCTACTCACTATCGGGACTGATGCTTCTTTGGCGGGTTGGGGAGCTCCCCTAGATAAACCAGATCAAAACCTGTGGACTCCCAAAGAATCCACCCTCCACATAAATGTCCTGGAGCTGCGAGCGGTCCATTGGGCCTTGAAGTCTTTCCTTGCATTGATCAAAAATTTAGTAGTGCGAATCCTCACGGACACTACCACCACAATGTTTTTCCTGCGCAAGCAAGCTGGCACAAGGTCAAACACCCTGTCTCAAGAAGCTCAAACCATTTGGGACTGGGTCATTCACAACAACATCGCTTTACAAGCATTCCACCTTCCGGGGATACACAATCAACAGGCAGACACCCTCAGCAGGAACTCTACGCAGTCCCACGAATGGCATCTGCACAACAACCAAATATCCAAATTCTTCTCAGCGTGGGGCCACCCTCCTCTGGACGTCTTCAAAACAAAGTGCAACTAACAGTGCAAAGAATTTGCAAGCAGGATTTCACACCCCAGCTCTCAGGCGGACACGTTCTCATTCCCATGTACCGGCATCTTCGCATATCCGTTCCTGCAATTCCCGCTGATCAGGTAGACAATCCGGATGATCCACAGATACTGTTGCAAGATAATCCTGGTGGCACCTCACTTGCCCACACAAACCTGGTTCTCGGACCACCTTCAGTTGTCGGCGGACAACCCACTACATCTGGGGTATCAAGCCGACCTCTTGTCACAGAACAGTGCAATTCTGCATCACGACCCAGACTCCCTCAAGCTGACAACGTGGCTCCTGATCACGCCAAATTCGGCCACTTAGTTATCCCGCAGGAATGCCAGCGCATACTAGCGACTGCTAGGGCACCTTCCACTAACCACTCCTACAACCAGAAATGGAAAAGGTTCTGCGCATGGTGTTCACAGCAGTTCAACCTTCAACCACTGGCCATACGACCACAACAGGTTCTTCCCTATCTACTGAAGCTGGCAAAGGAAGGTCTGGGGATCTCCTCCATAAAAGTACACCTGGCGGCAATCTCCAGGTTCACCAAAAAAAGAGGAAAACCCCCTCTTTACAGCGACAGGCTGCTCAAGCACTTCCTAAAAGGGCCTTTCCACCAATGAAAACAATTCCACCAGTGTGAAGCCTCAATCTAGTCCTTACCGGCCTCATGAAACCCCCTTTTGAACCTCTATCTCCGGTGCACATCAAGTTTGTAACTTGGAAAGTGGCGTTCCTAATCACCATCACATCTTCCAGACGAATCTCTGAACTGCAGGCCTTAGTGGTGAACCCTCCGTACCTCCCATTTGCAAAGGTCAAAGTAATCCTCTCCACCAATCCTCTCTTTATCCAAAGTGCCATCTGAATTCCACAAGAATGTATTTATCACCCTACCTACAGTCTTTCAGAACGCCACCTCCCCATCGGAGAGAGCATTGCACTCCCTGGGTGTTAAAATACTACCTAAGCCGGACAAAGGGCCTTAATACACGGACGGCGGTGGACCAAGGTGCTAGTAGCACCTTGGTCCATGCGGGTAAAATACCGGCACCGCCTTGGTGGAAAGGGGAATTACCGCCCCATTCCAAGGTTGGTGGGGCGGTAATTCCCCCTTCCCCCATTGCAGTTCCCCATTCCCATTTTTGCCCCATAGGGCATAATGGGAATGGGGAAGGTGCTAATTACGGCACCGCAAATTGCGGTGCCGTAATTAGCTCCCTGGTCCATTTGCAGGTTGGTTTTTAACACCTGCAAAAAGCAGGCATTAAATTCTCCAACCCGCAAAGGGACCTTGTAGTAAGGCGGTAAGGGTTTACCGGTACCAGTAAAATACCGGTACCGGTAAACCCTTACCGCCGTCCGTGTAATGAGGCCCAAAATCTTTTAGAGCCGCAAGACGGCTCTTTATTGCTTTTGGTCCCTCGAACAAAGGGAAAGACATTACAAAACAAGGCATTGCAAGGTGGATATCCTCTGTGATTTCCTATTGACACGCAAAGGCCAACAGGCCACTGCAGACTACAGCCAGGGCACATTCTACTAGAGCCACAGTGGCCTCGGCAGCTCTCTGGTCGGGAGTGCCCATCAAAGACATTTGCCAGGCTGCAACATGGGACGTGCCTCACACATTCACTAAGCACTACTGCCTGCAAAAGCAGCACGTGGAACACGTGGCGATGGGACTAGCAGTCCTTCAACGGCTGTTTGGTAGGTTAGGTAAGCCCTGCAGCTTCTAGTATTTTTGTAGTAATTACATATGTATACTTCTGGCATGAGCATAAAAATGCAAAGATTTCAGATGTTTGTTTGCCTGGTTTTTCTCCTCCAGACATATACTGATATAAAATCTATTCACAGCATATGAATCCATGAAAGATAAAATTTTGAGGAAGGTAGTAGTTTCTTACCCGTAACTCCGTTTCTCCAGCATTGGTATCTTTCATGGATTCACATGTGTCCCCCAACCTTCCCCTCCAGGCAAACATCCTCTACAAGTGGTTGTCCTCCAGCTGGAATGGTTAAAATCTGAGGGGAAGCTGCTGAGGCGGAGTTATACACTCGACGTCCTATTGGTGGGGACCAAAACCACCCACAACGACGTTGATGAGACACTCAAGGTGTCCAGGTTTTTCCATAGGAAAAGTACTAATTCAAAGTAACGATGGATTCCCAGCCTGACGGGGAATATTCACAGCATGTGAATCCATGAAAGATACCAACGCTGGAGAAATGCAGTTACAGGTAAGAAACTACTCCCTTCGCTCGCACTTCGTACCTCACACAGATCCCATTGGGATGTAATTTTCCTTTTTTCAATCCACAGAGACTTTCGACAACGTATTTATTTATTTATATAGCGCACCAGGCCCAGGGGCAACCGGGCGCATCTCTTAGATACAGCATGATAAAAGCAAACAGGTCAGTACTTACAAGGTTTTACAGGTATATTGCAAAGTTTGCAAGCAAAATAATACCAATAAGAGAACAAGCAGAATGTATATACAAGGGTACATCTAAGTACAAGTTAAGCAGTGAGTCCAGTGTTAAATGTCTTGGGAGGACAACCACACTTTGGTAAGGTGTTTGAATCTCAGAAAGGAGGGTTCTGCTCTGAGCTCATTAGGGAGTGAGTTCCATAATTTGGCTGCCATGATGAGGAAGCTGGTTCCACCTGATCTTTGGAGATTGTATCGTGGGATGACAAGGCAGTTGGCTTGGGCCATTCTGCGAGGTCTAGTGGAGTTGTGGAAGGCAAATCTGTTAGCCAGGTAACAGGGAGCTTGGTTATGAAGGCATTTATGGGTAAGAGCCAGAGATTTCAAGGAAATTCGGTGTGGGATTGAGAGCCAGTGAAGGTTGCGTCTAGTGTCAGCTATGTGTTGGCGCCTAGGAATGTTAAGGGCTCCTCTGATCGCATTGTTTTGGACAATTTGTAACTTATTTAAGTTACAGCGATTAGTACCTAGGTAAAGGGCGTTGCAGTAATCAACCTTTGATAGTACAAGGGTCCTAGCCAGGGTCACACAATTGGCTGTAGAGAGAAAAGGGCGACAGGCTGTAATAAGCTTGCAGGTATAAGCCGCTGCGGAAGAGACTGAATTGGTTTGTCTAATGAAGGATAAGGTCGAGTCAATGCAGATCCCTAGGGTTTTTGTGTCCTTAGCAGTTAGGATAGTATTCCCATCGATGGTGAAGGACTTAAACGCAGGGTCGAGTTTGGTGAGTTTTTGTGGCGAGCCAAGAATGAGGAGCTCTGTCTTTTCATCATTTAGACAGAGTCCGTGTTGAGCCATCCACGCTTGGATGACCTGGTAGATGACATTGATAGCGAAGGAGTCAGCAGGGTAGTCACCTGTGATGAGGATTAGTATCTGGGTGTCGTCAGCGTAATTGGTGTAAGTGACACCCAGATAGTCCAGAATATCGAAAAGGGGTTTGGTGAACACGTTATACAACGTGGGTGAGACACACGAGCCTTGTAGCACGCCATAAGAGACAGGTGCGGGTGGGGCGGCTGCTAGTGGAGAGAACACGTACATAGATCTGTTGTCTAAGAAGGAGCTAATCCAGGTTGTAGCTTTGTCAGAGAAGTGTGCAGCTGATTTGAGGTGGTGACAAAGAATTTCATGATTGACAAGATCAAAGGCCGCAGAGAGGTCCAAAAGGAGTAATAGACAACGTAATCTTCCTTATGCGACCACTCAGTAACTTTGTATCACACGAGATTCTATTCATTTGTCTTGCTGCATACAGTACTTTCAATTTGAAGGCCTGGACAATGGGTTTTCCCTTCCCACGCCTTCATTCAGATACTTTGTGTTTCTTCCTTCCCAGTCTGCATTATCTGATTGCCTTACAATCGTGGAGAACTGCAGTAATGGATTTCTTTTCATTCCGCGTACTCTCGCTACATAGTATTTAGCCGCGCGTATCACATTGCGAGTCTCCCTGTACTTCAGACTCACCAGCAGTTCTTTCGTTTGCGCTCCCAGGCTATCTGTTTCAGGAACACTGCGGCTGAGGTCAGGGTCTCACCACCTGCCCCTCAGACACTCCTGCCCACAGCAGAATAACAGGCATGCCCGGCTTACATAAGGGAAGGTTGGCCCTGTCCACGCCCTTCCACTTTTAGCCACACTGGCTCCCTGGAGATACGGCTCCCTTCACCCCAGAGGCTCTGCTCTGCCACAGGGTAGCGTGTCGGCTCGTCAGTCTCATCCAGCTGGTTTTCTCTCTGCCTCCTTGCTGCTCGCCTCCAGAACACCAGTTCCATGCAAGTCAGGTATCCCATGCTGGACTCAGCCATGCACCCTCCCTGTTGCTGTGTCTTTAACTGCTGCTATTTGCACTGCTGACTGCCCCACCTTTTATACAACTGCAGTTAACAGGCTGCTGGTGTGTGATCAGTGTAAAGCCTGCCTGACCTTCCATTACCCAATTATCTGGACATGCATGTCCTTTAGCTCCGAGTGAATTGGATCTTAAAGGGGCAGTGTGTATTTTCTTATTCCTTTTAATGGCCTGCAGGGGAAGTGTAGGTTTTTGCCGGTTAAGGTCACAATATCCCACAAAGGCAGATGGGGGTGTAAAGGAGGTCTGTTTCAGGAAAAGGGGGATACCATGTCTCGCCTGTAAGCACTCATCTCCAATCCCTGAAGACCCTCCACTCAGATGATCCTCCCTCGCTTGTCCACCCCAGGGTCGGATACAAAAGCGATGGCCCTTCCCTGGCCATTGGAGCAGAGGCTCCCCAGGGAGTAGGCGTGGGAGTACCACCAGGTTTCTCACACCGGTTACCTTTAGGGATGAGGACGTAGTGGAGATGAGCGAAATGCATTGGGAGGGAAGCTCAGCAGTGCATGACATGGCCATCTGAGGGCAGGAGAGTGATGAGGAGAGCTGGTGAAGGAAGGAAACTCGCCTGTGGGGTGGCAGAGGGGAGAGAAGGGCTTATAACTTGAAAAGGAGAGATCTTGATGGATGGATGAATGCTTGTGCTACTGAGCTCGGCTAGGATGGAAGCATTTAAGACGTGTGGGCAGGAGGATTGTCCCAGTCACCGTTCCCTGTCATTTTCTTTCCCCCTCTAGTGACAGTGATCTGCATGGAAGAGGATGTGTCCAGAATTCTCCAGGAGTACCGAGTGCCCCTGCAGACACTCTCTCTCTCTGGGGCCTTGAAGCTGCTCCAGTCTACTGAGGAGAGGGTCCCAGTGGGCTCTGCTCTTGGTGTTGCCAACAGTCGATGCTGGGTCTACCTGAACTTGCAGGTCAGTAAACAAACAGATGCTAATGCACTCTGACAGGAAGGGGCAGGCTGAAAGTGTGGCTACGGGGGAGATGGGGCTTGAGGGGTAGTATGCCAACCACCACTGTTCGCTAGATTCCTTTGTAACTAAAGATACTAAGGGCCTCATTACGGCTTTGGCGTTAGCCATGCTGCTATTGGCGGGATGGCTGCCTCCAAAACTGGGTCTGGGTCCGGGTTCCCTCATTGTTTTGGACTTGCGACTATGTACATAACTGTGTATTCATTTTCCCATATAATTGGAAATGGGTTAAACATGTGAATTGAAACACCTGTTATTGTTGGATTATGCTATGTAATATCCTTCATGTGTTATGTTAAACCAATAGCCCGGATTTGAGAAAGGTCTCGAGAGACCGAAACACGTGTCATCAGGAAGGGCACTTTGTGAAATATATTAAACCACTTTGGAACATTGAGCGCAGTCTCATTCTGGGTTATTCCTTCATACATATTTGTACATGTGGTTCTCTCTTGGCTAAACCACAAACCTAGTGAAACGCGACCTACTACATCTCACGGAGCCAAGCAGAACAAACAGAACGGTAACGAATATGTCGCCATGTTAGACCAGACCTTTATAGCCAAGAACCTGTGAAACATTCAGTAGGGAGTGGTTTTGCATTTGCCACTTGACTCTTGGGAGAACGACCAATCCCCTACACATACTCTTAAACCATTAAAGAAAGCCCTAAGCACACGCTGCTGAGCCAGCTGAGGGCATCGTGGTCTTACTCGGCCTTAATTATGATATTCCTCAGTTCTTTTGTCTAATTCTCCACTTACTTGCACGGCGTATTCCACGATAGGGACTGGCTTTGTCCATTTCGAAGGCGGGTAAGACTTGAATGACATGGATGTGTTCCTGACTGAAAGTCATTGTAGCGGCCTCAGCTCTCATGAGCATTTGATTTGTAATTCTAACCTTAAGGCCGTTTGACCTCTGATTCTGCTTGATCCCTGCGTAAGCATTCAGCACCTTTGGACCCCACCCTTTCCCATGTCCTGGTGCCCCTCCTCCATGGGCTTCCAGTCCAGTGACTCAAAGTGACGCCTTTCTCTGCTTCTTGACAGGGGTTGGTGGACCCTCAGCAAGAGCTCCTCAGGGTGACCTCGCGTCTGCGAAAGGTGGAGCAGCAGCTATTGGAGCTCAGGGCGAGGGTGGAGACCGAGAGCTACGGGAATACGGTCCCACAGAGCCTCCAGGACGAGCATCAGAACAAGGTATGAACACAGGTTAGAGTGGAGCAGGTCTCTGGTCTAGTGTAGTATATTATTTCACCCATTACTAGGGCCCGCACACAACCCTCCCAATGCCCCCCAGTGCTGGGCTGCACAGCCCCTTCCATTCCACTACTAGGGCTCACACACAACCCTTCCAATGCCCCCCAGTGCCGGGCTGCACAGCCCCTTCCATTCCGCTACTAGGGCCCACACACAACCCTTCCAATGCCCCCCAGTGCCGGGCTGCACAGCCCCTTCCATTCCGCTACTAGGGCCCACACACAACCCTTCCAATCCACCCAGTGCTGGGCTGCACAGCCCCTTCCATTACACTACTATGGCCCACGCACAACCCTTCCAATGCCCTCCAGTGCTGGGCTGCACAGCCCCTTCCATTCCACTACAAGGGCCCACATACAACCCTTCCAATGCCCCCCAGTGCTGGGCTGCACAGCCCCTTCCATTCCTCTACTAGGGCCCACACACAACCCTTCAGTGCTGGGCTGCACAGCCCCTGCCATTCCGCTACTAGGGCCCACACACAACCCTTCCAATGCCCCCAGTGCTGGGCTGCACAGCCCCTTCCATTCCACTACTAGGGTCCACACACAACCCTTCCAATGCCCCCCAGTGCTGGGCTGCACAGCCCCTTCCATACCACTACTAGGGCCCACACACAACCCTTCCAAAGCCCCCCAGTGCTGGTCTGCAAAGCCCCTTCCATTCCACTACTAGGGTCCACACACAACCCTTCCAATGCTCCCCAGTGCTGGGCTGCACAGCCCCTTCCATTCCACTACTAGGGCCCACACACAACCCTTCCAATGCCCCCCAGTGCTGGGCTGCACAGCCCCTTCCATTCCACTACTAGGGCCCACACACAACCCTTCCAATGCCCCCCAGTGCTGGGCTGCCCATCCACTTCCCTTCCATTCCATTACTAGGGCCCACACACAACCCTTCCAATGCCCCCAGAGCTGGGCTGCACAGCCCCTTCCATTCCACTACTAGGGCCCACACACAACCCTTCCAATGCCCCCCAGTGCTGGGCTGCACAGCCCCTTCCGTTCCACTACTAGGGCCCGCACACAACCCTTCCAATGCCCCCCACTGCTGGGCTGCACAGCCCCTTCCATTCCACTACTAGGGCCCACACACAACCCTTCCAATGCCCCCCAGTGCTGGGCTGCACAGCCCCTTCCATTCCACTACTAGGGCCCACACACAGCCCTTCCAATGCCCCCCAGTGCTGGGCTGCACAGCCCCTTCCATTCCACTACTAGGGCCCACACACAACCCTTCCAATGCCCCCCATTGCTGGGCAGCACAGCCCCTTCCATTCCACTACTAGTGCCCACACACAACCCTTCCAATGCCCCCCAGTGCTGGGCTGCACAGCCCCTTCCGTTCCACTACTAGGGCCCGCACACAACCCCTCCAATGCCCCCCAGTGCTGGGCTGCACAGCCCCTTCCATTCCACTACTAGGGTCCACACACAACCCTTCCAATGCCCCCCAGTGCTGGGCTGCACAGCCCCTTCCGTTCCACTACTAGGGCCCACACACAACCCTTCCAATGCCCCCCAGTGCTGGGCTGCACAGCCCCTTCCATTCCACTACTAGGGTCCACACACAACCCTTCCAATGCCCCCCAGTGCTGGGGTGCACAGCCCCTTCCATTCCACTACTAGGGCCCACACACAACCCTTCCAATGCCCCCCAATGCTGGGCTGCACAGCCCCTTCCATTGCAGTACTAGGGTCCACACACAACCCTTCCAATGCCCCCCAGTGCTGGGCTGCCCATCCCCTTCCATTCAACTACTAGTGCCCACACACAACCCTTCCAATGCCCCCCAGTGCTGGGCTGCACAGACCCTTCCATTCCACTACTAGGGCCCACACGCAACCCTTCCAATGCCCCCCAGTGCTGGGCTGCACAGCCCCTTCAATTCCACTACTAGGGCCCACACACAACCCTTCCAATGCCCCCCAGTGCTGGGCTGCACAGCCCCTTCCATTCCACCACTAGGGCCCACACACACACCTTCCGATGCCCACCAGAGCCGGGCTGCACAGCCCCTTCCATTCCACTACTAGGCCCACACACACCCCTACCAATGCCCCCCAGTGCTGGGGTGCACAGCCCCTTCCATTGCAGTACTAGGGCCCACATGTAGCCATTCCAATGCGCCCCAGTGCTGGGCTGCACAGCCCCTTCCATACCACTACTAGGGCTCACACACGACCCTTCCAATGCCCCCCAGTGCTGGGCTGCACAGCCCCTTCCATTCCACTAGTAGGGCTCACACAAAACCCTTCCAATGCCCCACAGTGCTGGGCAGCACAGCCCCTTCCATTCCACTACTAGGGCCCACACACAGCCATTCCAAAGCCCCCCAGTGCTGGGCTGCCCAGCCCCTTCCATTCCATTACTAGGGACCGCACACAACCCTTCCAATGCCCCCCAGTTCTGGGCTGCCCAGCCCCTTCCATTCAACTACTAGTGCCCACACACAACCCTTCCAATGCCCCCCAGTGCTGGGCTGCACAGCCCCTTCCATTCCACTGCTAGGGTCCACACACAACCCCTCCAATGCCCCCAGAGCTGGGCTGCACAGCCCCTTCAATTCCACTACTAGTGCCCACACACAACCCTTCCAATGCCCCCCAGTGCTGGGCTGCACAGCCCCTTCCATTCCACTAATAGGGTCCACACACAACCCCTCCAATGCCCCCCAGAGCTGGGCTGCACAGCCCCTTCCATTCCACTACAAGGGCCCACACACAACCCTCCCAATGCCCCCCAGTGCTGGGCTGCACAGCCCCTTCCATTCCTCTACTAGGGCCCACACACAACCCTTCCAATGCCCCCCAGTGCTGGGCTGCACAGCCCCTTCCGTTCCACTACTAGGGCCCACACACAACCCTTCCAATGCCCCCCAGTGCTGGGCTGCACAGCCCCTTCCATTCCACTGCTAGGGCTCACACACAACCCCCGCAATGCCCCCCAGTGCTGGGCTGCACAGCCCCTTCCATTCCTCTACTAGGGCCCACACACAACCCTTCAATGCCCCCCAGTGCTGGGCTGCACAGCCCCTTCCATTCCACTACTAGGGCTCACACACAACCCTTCCGATGCCCCCCAGTGCTGGGCTGCCCAGCCCCTTCCATTCCACTACTAGGGCCCACCCACAACCCTTCCAATGCCCCCCAGTGCTGGGCTGCACAGCCCCTTCCGTTCCACTACTAGGGCCCACACACAACCCTTCCAATGCCCCCCAGTGCTGGGCTGCACAGCCCCTTCCATTCCACTACTAGGGCCCACCCACAACCCTTCCAATGCCCCCCAGTGCTGGGCTGCCCAGCCCCTGCATTCCATTACTAGGGCCCGCACACAACCCTTCCAATGCCCCCCAGGGCTGGGCTGCCCAGCCCCTCCATTCCACTACTAGGGCCCACACACAAACCGTCCGATGCCCCCCAGAGCCGGGCTGCACAGCCCCTTCCATTCCACTACTAGGGCCCACACACAACCCTTCCAATGCCCCCCAGTGCTGGGCTGCACAGCCCCTTTCATTCCACTGCTAGGGCTCACACACAACCCCCGCAATGCCCCCCAGTGCTGGGCTGCACAGCCCCTTCCATTCCTCTACTAGGGCCCACACACAACCGTTCAATGCCCCCCAGTGCTGGGCTGCACAGCCCCTTCCATTCCACTACTAGGGCTCACACACAACCCTTCCGATGCCCCCCAGTGCTGGGCTGCCCAGCCCCTTCCATTCCACTACTAGGGCCCACCCACAACCCTTCCAATGCCCCCCAGTGCTGGGCTGCACAGCCCCTTCCGTTCCACTACTAGGGCCCACACACAACCCTTCCAATGCCCCCCAGTGCTGGGCTGCACAGCCCCTTCCATTCCACTACTAGGGCCCAGCCACAACCCTTCCAATGCCCCCCAGTGCTGGGCTGCCCAGCCCCTGCATTCCATTACTAGGGCCCGCACACAACCCTTCCAATGCCCCCCAGGGCTGGGCTGCCCAGCCCCTCCATTCCACTACTAGGGCCCACACACAAACCGTCCGATGCCCCCCAGAGCCGGGCTGCACAGCCCCTTCAATTCCACCACTAGTGCCCACACACAACCCTTCCAATGCCCCCCAGTGCTGGGCTGCACAGCCCCTTCCATTCCACTACTAGTGCCCACACACTACCCCTCCAATGCCCCCCAGTGCTGGCCTGCCCAGCCCCTTCCATTCCACTACTAGGGCTCACACATAACCCTTCCAATGCCCCCCAGTGCTGGGCTGCCCACCCCCTTCCATTCCACTACTAGGGTCCACACACAACCCTTCAATGCCCCCCAGTGCTGGGCTGCCCACCCCCTCCATTCCACTACTAGGGCCCACACACAACCCTTCCAATGCCCCCCAGTGCTGGGCTGCACAGCCCCTTCCATTCCACTACTAGGGCCCACACACAGCCATTCCAAAGCCCCCCAGTGCTGGGCTGCCCAGCCCCTTCCATTCCATTACTAGGGACCGCACACAACCCTTCCAATGCCCCCCAGTGCTGGGCTGCCCAGCCCCTTCCATTCAACTACTAGTGCCCACACACAACCCTTCCAATGCCCCCCAGTGCTGGGCTGCCCAGCCCCTTCCATTCCATTACTAGGGACCGCACACAACCCTTCCAATGCCCCCCAGTGCTGGGCTGCCCAGCCCCTTCCATTCCATTACTAGGGACCGCACACAACCCTTCCAATGCCCCCCCAGTGCTGGGCTGCACAGACCCTTCCATTCCACTACTAGGGCCCACACGCAACCCTTCCAATGCCCCCCAGTCCTGGGCTGCACAGCCCCTTCCATTCCATTACTAGGGACCGCACACAACCCTTCCAATGCCCCCCAGTGCTGGGCTGCACAGCCCCTTCCATTCCACTACTAGGGTCCACACACAACCCCTCCAATGCCCCCCAGAGCTGGGCTGCACAGCCCCTTCAATTCCACTACTAGTGCCCACACACAACCCTTCCAATGCCCCCCAGTGCTGGGGTGCACAGCCCCTTCCATTCCACTACAAGGGCCCACATACATCCCTTCCAATGCCCCCCCCCAGTGATGGGCTGTACAGCCCCTTCCATTCCACTACTAGGGCTCGCACACAACCCTCCCAATGCCCCCCAGTGCTGGGCTGCACAGCCCCTTCCATTACTCTACTAGGGCCCACACACAACCCTTCCAATGCCCCCCAGTGCTGGGCTGCACAGCCCCTTCCATTCCACTACTAGGGCTCGCACACAACCCTCCCAATGCCCCCCAGTGCTGGGCTGCACAGCCCCTTCCATTACTCTACTAGGGCCCACACACAATCCTTCCAATGCCCCCCAGTGCTGGGCTGCACAGCCCCTTCCATTCCTCTACTAGGGCCCACACACAACCCTTCAATGCCCCCCAGTGCTGGGCTGCACAGCCCCTTCCATTCCACTACTAGGGCTCACACACAACCCTTCCGATGCCCCCCAGTGCTGGGCTGCCCAGCCCCTTCCATTCCACTACTAGGGCCCACCCACAACCCTTCCAATGCCCCCCAGTGCTGGGCTGCACAGCCCCTTGCGTTCCACTACTAGGGCCCACACACAACCCTTCCAATGCCCCCCAGTGCTGGGCTGCACAGCCCCTTCCATTCCACTACTAGGGCCCACCCACAACCCTTCCAATGCCCCCCAGTGCTGGGCTGCCCAGCCCCTGCATTCCATTACTAGGGCCCGCACACAACCCTTCCAATGCCCCCCAGTGCTGGGCTGCCCAGCCCCTCCATTCCACTACTAGGGCCCACACACAAACCGTCCGATGCCCCCCAGAGCCGGGCTGCACAGCCCCTTCAATTCCACTACTAGTGCCCACACACAACCCTTCCAATGCCCCCCAGTGCTGGGCTGCACAGCCCCTTCCATTCCACTACTAGTGCCCACACACAACCCCTCCAATGCCCCCCAGTGCTGGCCTGCCCAGCCCCTTCCATTCCACTACTAGGGCTCACACACAACCCTTCCAATGCCCCCCAGTGCTGGGCTGCCCACCCCCTTCCATTCCACTTCTAGGGTCCACACACAACCCTTCAATGCCCCCCAGTGCTGGGCTGCCCACCCCCTCCATTCCACTACTAGGGCCCACACACAACCCTTCCAATGCCCCCCAGTGCTGGGCTGCACAGCCCCTTCCATTCCACTACTAGGGCCCACACACAGCCATTCCAAAGCCCCCCAGTGCTGGGCTGCCCAGCCCCTTCCATTCCATTACTAGGGACCGCACACAACCCTTCCAATGCCCCCCAGTGCTGGGCTGCCCAGCCCCTTCCATTCAACTACTAGTGCCCACACACAACCCTTCCAATGCCCCCCAGTGCTGGGCTGCCCAGCCCCTTCCATTCCATTACTAGGGACCGCACACAACCCTTCCAATGCCCCCCAGTGCTGGGCTGCCCAGCCCCTTCCATTCCATTCCATTACTAGGGACCGCACACAACCCTTCCAATGCCCCCCCAGTGCTGGGCTGCACAGACCCTTCCATTCCACTACTAGGGCCCACACGCAACCCTTCCAATGCCCCCCAGTGCTGTGCTGCACAGCCCCTTCCATTCCATTACTAGGGACCGCACACAACCCTTCCAATGCCCCCCAGTGCTGGGCTGCACAGCCCCTTCCATTCCACTACTAGGGTCCACACACAACCCCTCCAATGCCCCCCAGAGCTGGGCTGCACAGCCCCTTCAATTCCACTACTAGTGCCCACACACAACCCTTCCAATGCCCCCCAGTGCTGGGGTGCACAGCCCCTTCCATTCCACTACAAGGGCCCACACACAACCCTTCCAATGCCCCCCAGTGCTGGGCTGCACAGCCCCTTCCATTCCACTACTAGGGCTCGCACACAACCCTCCCAATGCCCCCCAGTGCTGGGCTGCACAGCCCCTTCCATTACTCTACTAGGGCCCACACACAACCCTTCCAATGCCCCCCAGTGCTGGGCTGCACAGCCCCTTTCATTCCACTACTAGGGCCCGCACACAACCCTTCCAATGCCCCCCAGTGCTGGGCTGCACAGCCCCTTCCATGCCACTACTAGGGCCCACACACAACCCTTCCAATGCCCCCCAGTGCTGGGCTGCACAGACCCTTCCATTCCACTACTAGGGCCCACACGCAACCCTTCCAATGCCCCCCAGTGCTGGGCTGCCCAGCCCCTTCCATTCCATTACTAGGGACCGCACACAACCCTTCCAATGCCCCCCCAGTGCTGGGCTGCACAGACCCTTCCATTCCACTACTAGGGCCCACACGCAACCCTTCCAATGCCCCCCAGTGCTGGGCTGCACAGCCCCTTCCATTCCATTACTAGGGACCGCACACAACCCTTCCAATGCCCCCCAGTGCTGGGCTGCACAGCCCCTTCCATTCCACTACTAGGGTCCACACACAACCCCTCCAATGCCCCCCAGAGCTGGGCTGCACAGCCCCTTGCGTTCCACTACTAGGGCCCACACACAACCCTTCCAATGCCCCCCAGTGCTGGGCTGCACAGCCCCTTCCATTCCACTACTAGGGCCCACCCACAACCCTTCCAATGCCCCCCAGTGCTGGGCTGCCCAGCCCCTGCATTCCATTACTAGGGCCCACACACAACCCTTCCAATGCCCCCCAGTGCTGGGCTGCCCAGCCCCTCCATTCCACTACTAGGGCCCACACACAAACCGTCCGATGCCCCCCAGAGCCGGGCTGCACAGCCCCTTCAATTCCACTACTAGTGCCCACACACAACCCTTCCAATGCCCCCCAGTGCTGGGCTGCACAGCCCCTTCCATTCCACTACTAGTGCCCACACACAACCCTTCCAATGCCCCCCAGTGCTGGGCTGCCCACCCCCTTCCATTCCACTACTAGGGTCCACACACAACCCTTCAATGCCCCCCAGTGCTGGGCTGCCCACCCCCTCCATTCCACTACTAGGGCCCACACACAACCCTTCCAATGCCCCCCAGTGCTGGGCTGCACAGCCCCTTCCATTCCACTACTAGGGCCCACACACAGCCATTCCAAAGCCCCCCAGTGCTGGGCTGCCCAGCCCCTTCCATTCCATTACTAGGGACCGCACACAACCCTTCCAATGCCCCCCAGTGCTGGGCTGCCCAGCCCCTTCCATTCAACTACTAGTGCCCACACACAACCCTTCCAATGCCCCCCAGTGCTGGGCTGCCCAGCCCCTTCCATTCCATTACTAGGGACCACACACAACCCTTCCAATGCCCCCCAGTGCTGGGCTGCCCAGCCCCTTCCATTCCATTACTAGGGACCACACACAACCCTTCCAATGCCCCCCCAGTGCTGGGCTGCACAGACCCTTCCATTCCACTACTAGGGCCCACACGCAACCCTTCCAATGCCCCCCAGTGCTGGGCTGCACAGCCCCTTCCATTCCATTACTAGGGACCGCACACAACCCTTCCAATGCCCCCCAGTGCTGGGCTGCACAGCCCCTTCCATTCCACTACTAGGGTCCACACACAACCCCTCCAATGCCCCCCAGAGCTGGGCTGCACAGCCCCTTCAATTCCACTACTAGTGCCCACACACAACCCTTCCAATGCCCCCCAGTGCTGGGGTGCACAGCCCCTTCCATTCCACTACAAGGGCCCACATACATCCCTTCCAATGCCCCCCCAGTGATGGGCTGCACAGCCCCTTCCATTCCACTACTAGGGCTCGCACACAACCCTCCCAATGCCCCCCAGTGCTGGGCTGCACAGCCCCTTCCATTACTCTACTAGGGCCCACACACAACCCTTCCAATGCCCCCCAGTGCTGGGCTGCACAGCCCCTTCCATTCCACTACTAGGGCTCGCACACAACCCTCCCAATGCCCCCCCAGTGCTGGGCTGCACAGCCCCTTCCATTACTCTACTAGGGCCCACACACAACCCTTCCAATGCCCCCCAGTGCTGGGCTGCACAGCCCCTTCCATTCCACTACTAGTGCCCACACACAACCCCTTCAATGCCCCCCAGTGCTGGCCTGCCCAGCCCCTTCCATTCCACTACTAGGGCTCACACACAACCCTTCCAATGCCCCCCAGTGCTGGGCTGCCCACCCCCTTCCATTCCACTACTAGGGTCCACACACAACCCTTCCAATGCCCCCCGTGCTGGGCTGCCCACCCCCTCCATTCCACTACTAGGGCCCACACACAACCCTTCCATTGCCCCCCAGCGCTGTGCTGCACAGCCCCTTCCATGCCACTACTAGGGCCCGCACACAACCCTTCCAATGCCCCCCAGTGCTGGGCTGCACAGCCCCTTCCATTCCACTACTAGGGCCCACACACAACCCTTCCAATGCCCCCCAGTGCTGGGCTGCACAGACCCTTCCATTCCACTACTAGGGCCCACACGCAACCCTTCCAATGCCCCCCAGTGCTGGGCTGCACAGCCCCTCCCATTCCACTAATAGGGCCCACACACAACCCTTCCAATGCCCCCCAGTGCTGGGCTGCACAGCCCCTTCCATTCCACTACTAGGGTCCACACACAACCCCTCCAATGCCCCCCAGAGCTGGGCTGCACAGCCCCTTCCATTCCTCTACTAGGGCCCACACACAACCCTTCCAATGCCCCCCAGTGCTGGGCTGCACAGACCCTTCCATTCCACTACTAGGGCCCACACGCAACCCTTCCAATGCCCCCCAGTGCTGGGCTGCACAGCCCCTCCCATTCCACTAATAGGGCCCACACACAACCCTCCCAATGCCCCCCAGTGCTGGGCTGCACAGCCCCTTCCATTCCTCTACTAGGGCCCACACACAACCCTTCCAATGCCACCCAGTGCTGGGCTGCACAGCCCCTTCCGTTCCACTGCTAGGGCTCACACACAACCCTTCAATGCCCCCCCAGTGTTGGGCTGCACAGCCCCTTCCATTCCACTACTAGGGCTCACACACAACCCTTCCGATGCCCCCCAGTGCTGGGCTGTACAGCCCCTTCGATTCCACTACTAGGGCCCACACACAACCCTCGCAATGCCCCCCAGTGCTGGGCTGCACAGCCCCTTCCATTCCTCTACTAGGGCCCACACAAAACCCTTCCAATGCCCCCCAGTGCTGGGCTGCACAGCCCCTTCCATTCCTCTACTAGGGCTCACACACGACCCTTCCAATGCCCCCCAGTGCTGGGCTGCCCAGCCCTTTCCATTCCACTACTAGGGCCCACCCACACCCCTTCCAATGCCCCCCAGTGCTGGGCTGCACAGCCCCTTCCGTTCCACTACTAGGGCCCACACACAACCCTTCCAATGCCCCCCAGTGCTGGGCTGCACAGCCCCTTCCATTCCACTACTAGGGCCCACCCACAACCCTTCCAATGCCCCCAAGTGCTGGGCTGCCCAGCCCCTGCATTCCATTACTAGGGCCCGCACACAACCCTTCCAATGCCCCCCAGTGCTGGGCTGCCCAGCCCCTCCATTCCACTACTAGGGCCCACACACAAACCGTCCGATGCCCCCCCAGAGCCGGGCTGCACAGCCCCTTCCATTCCACTACTAGGGCCCACACACACCCCTACCAATGCCCCCCAGTGCTGGGCTGCACAGCCCCTTCCATTGCAGTACTAGGGCCCACATGCAGCCATTCCAATGCGCCCCAGTGCTGGGTTGCACAGCCCCTTCCATACCACTACTAGGGCTCACACACGACCCTTCCAATGCCCCCCAGTGCTGGGCTGCACAGCCCCTTCCATTCCTCTACTAGGGCCCACACACAACCCTTCCAATGCCCCCCAGAGCCGGGCTGCACAGCCCCTTCCATTCCTCTACTAGGGTCCACACACAACCCTTCCAATGCCCCCCAGTGCTGGGCTGCCCACCCCCTTCCATTCCACTACTAGGGCTCACACACAACCCTTCCAATGCCCCCCAGTGCTGGACTGCCCACCCCCTTCCATTCCACTACTAGGGCCCACCACACACAACCCTTCCAATGCCCCCTAGTGCTGGGCTGCACAGCCCCTTCCATTCCACTACTAGGGCCCACACACAACCCTTCCAATGCCCCCCAGTGCTGGGCTGCACAGCCCCTTCCATTCCACTACTAGGGCCCACACACAACGCTTCCAATGCCCCCCAGTGCTGGGCTGCACAGCCCCTTCCATACCACTACTAGGGCCCACACACAACCCTTCCAATGCGCCCCAGTGCTGGGCTGCACAGCCCCTTCCATTCCACTACTAGGGCCCGCACACAACCCTTCCAATGCCCCCCAGTGCTGGGCTGCCCATCCCCTTCCATTACACTACTAGGGCCCACACACAACCCTTCCAATGCCCCCCAGTGCTGTGCTGCACAGCCCCTTCCATTCCACTACTAGGGCCCACACACAACCCTTCCAATGCCCCCCATTGCTGGGCTGCACAGCCCCTTCCATTCCACTACTAGGGCCCACACACAACCCTTCCAAAGCCCCCGAGTGCTGGGCTGCACAGCCCCTCCCATTCCGCTACTAGGGCCCACACACAACCTTTCCAATGCCCCCCCCCCAGTGCTGGGCTGCACAGCCCCTTCCATTCCACTACTAGGGCCCACCCACAACCCTTCCAATGCCCCCCAGTGCTGGGCTGCACAGCCCCTTCCCTTCCATTCCACTACTAGGGCCCACACACAACCCTTCCAATGCCCCCCAATGCTGGGCTGGACAGCCCCTTCCATTCCACTACTAGGGTCCGCACACAACCCTTCCAATGCCCCCCAGTGCTGTGCCGCACAGCCCCTTCCCTTCCACTACTAGGGTCCACACACAACCCCTCCAATGCCCCCCAGAGCTGGGCTGCACAGCCCCTTCAATTCCACTACTAGTGCCCACACACACCCCTTCCAATGCCCCCCAGTGCTGGGCTGCACAGCCTCTTCCATTCCACTACTAGGGCCCACACACAACCCTTCCAATGCCCCCAGTGCTGGGTCGCACAGCCCCTTCCATTCCACTACTAGGGCCCACACACAACCCTTCCAATGCCCCCCAGTGCTGTGCTGCACAGCCCCTTCCATTCCACTACTAGGGCCCACACACAACCCTTCCAATGCCCCCAGTGCTGGGCTGCACAGCCCCTTCCATTCCACTACTAGGGCCCACACATAACCCTTCCGATGCCCCCCAGTGCTGGGCTGCCCAGCCCCTTCCATTCCACTACTAGGGCCCGCACACAACCCTTCCAATGCCCCCCAGTGCTGGGCTGCACAGCCCCTTCCATTCCACTACTAGGGTCCACACACAACCCTTCCACTGCCCCCCAGGGCTGGGCTGCAGAGCCCCTTCCATTCCACTACTAGGGCCCACACACAACCCTTCCAATGCCCCCCAGTGCTGGGCTGCACAGCCCCTTCCATTCCACTACTAGGGGCCACACACACCCCTACCAATGCCCCCCAGTGCTGGGCTGCACAGCCCCTTCCATTGCAGTACTAGGGCCCACATGCAGCCATTCCAATGCCCTCCAGTGCTGGGCTGCACAGCCCCTTCCATTCCATTACTAGGGACCGCACACAACCCTTCCAATGCCCCCCAGTGCTGGGCTGCACAGCCCCTTCCATTCCACTACTAGGGTCCACACACAACCCCTCCAATGCCCCCCAGAGCTGGGCTGCACAGCCCCTTCCATTGCAGTACTAGGGCCCACATGCAGCCATTCCAATGCCCTCCAGTGCTGGGCTGCACAGCCCCTTCCATTCCATTACTAGGGACCGCACACAACCCTTCCAATGCCCCCCAGGGCTGGGCTGCAGAGCCCCTTCCATTCCACTACTAGGGCCCACACACAACCCTTCCAATGCCCCCCAGTGCTGGGCTGCACAGCCCCTTCCATTCCACTACTAGGGGCCACACACACCCCTACCAATGCCCCCCAGTGCTGGGCTGCACAGCCCCTTCCATTGCAGTACTAGGGCCCACATGCAGCCATTCCAATGCCCTCCAGTGCTGGGCTGCACAGCCCCTTCCATTCCATTACTAGGGACCGCACACAACCCTTCCAATGCCCCCCAGTGCTGGGCTGCAGAGCCCCTTCCATTCCACTACTAGGGCCCACACACAACCCTTCCAATGCCCCCCAGTGCTGGGCTGCACAGCCCCTTCCATTCCACTACTAGGGACCGCACACAACCCTTCCAATGCCCCCCCAGTGCTGGGCTGCACAGACCCTTCCATTCCACTACTAGGGCCCACACGCAACCCTTCCAATGCCCCCCAGTGCTGGGCTGCACAGCCCCTTCCATTCCATTACTAGGGACCGCACACAACCCTTCCAATGCCCCCCAGTGCTGGGCTGCACAGCCCCTTCCATTCCACTACTAGGGTCCACACACAACCCCTCCAATGCCCCCCAGAGCTGGGCTGCACAGCCCCTTCAATTCCACTACTAGTGCCCACACACAACCCTTCCAATGCCCCCCAGTGCTGGGGTGCACAGCCCCTTCCATTCCACTACAAGGGCCCACATACATCCCTTCCAATGCCCCCCCAGTGATGGGCTGCACAGCCCCTTCCATTCCACTACTAGGGCTCGCACACAACCCTCCCAATGCCCCCCAGTGCTGGGCTGCACAGCCCCTTCCATTACTCTACTAGGGCCCACACACAACCCTTCCAATGCCCCCCAGTGCTGGGCTGCACAGCCCCTTCCATTCCACTACTAGGGCTCGCACACAACCCTCCCAATGCCCCCCCAGTGCTGGGCTGCACAGCCCCTTCCATTACTCTACTAGGGCCCACACACAACCCTTCCAATGCCCCCCAGTGCTGGGCTGCACAGCCCCTTCCATTCCACTACTAGTGCCCACACACAACCCCTTCAATGCCCCCCAGTGCTGGCCTGCCCAGCCCCTTCCATTCCACTACTAGGGCTCACACACAACCCTTCCAATGCCCCCCAGTGCTGGGCTGCCCACCCCCTTCCATTCCACTACTAGGGTCCACACACAACCCTTCCAATGCCCCCCGTGCTGGGCTGCCCACCCCCTCCATTCCACTACTAGGGCCCACACACAACCCTTCCATTGCCCCCCAGCGCGGGGCTGCACAGCCCCTTCCATTCCTCTACTAGGGCCCACACACAACCCTTCCAATGCCCCCCAGTGCTGTGCTGCACAGCCCCTTCCATGCCACTACTAGGGCCCGCACACAACCCTTCCAATGCCCCCCAGTGCTGGGCTGCACAGCCCCTTCCATTCCACTACTAGGGCCCACACACAACCCTTCCAATGCCCCCCAGTGCTGGGCTGCACAGACCCTTCCATTCCACTACTAGGGCCCACACGCAACCCTTCCAATGCCCCCCAGTGCTGGGCTGCACAGCCCCTCCCATTCCACTAATAGGGCCCACACACAACCCTTCCAATGCCCCCCAGTGCTGGGCTGCACAGCCCCTTCCATTCCACTACTAGGGTCCACACACAACCCCTCCAATGCCCCCCAGAGCTGGGCTGCACAGCCCCTTCCATTCCACTACAAGGGCCCACACACAACCCTCCCAATGCCCCCCAGTGCTGGGCTGCACAGCCCCTTCCATTCCTCTACTAGGGCCCACACACAACCCTTCCAATGCCACCCAGTGCTGGGCTGCACAGCCCCTTCCGTTCCACTGCTAGGGCTCACACACAACCCTTCAATGCCCCCCCAGTGTTGGGCTGCACAGCCCCTTCCATTCCACTACTAGGGCTCACACACAACCCTTCCGATGCCCCCCAGTGCTGGGCTGTACAGCCCCTTCGATTCCACTACTAGGGCCCACACACAACCCTCGCAATGCCCCCCAGTGCTGGGCTGCACAGCCCCTTCCATTCCTCTACTAGGGCCCACACAAAACCCTTCCAATGCCCCCCAGTGCTGGGCTGCACAGCCCCTTCCATTCCTCTACTAGGGCTCACACACGACCCTTCCAATGCCCCCCAGTGCTGGGCTGCCCAGCCCTTTCCATTCCACTACTAGGGCCCACCCACACCCCTTCCAATGCCCCCCAGTGCTGGGCTGCACAGCCCCTTCCGTTCCACTACTAGGGCCCACACACAACCCTTCCAATGCCCCCCAGTGCTGGGCTGCACAGCCCCTTCCATTCCACTACTAGGGCCCACCCACAACCCTTCCAATGCCCCCAAGTGCTGGGCTGCCCAGCCCCTGCATTCCATTACTAGGGCCCGCACACAACCCTTCCAATGCCCCCCAGTGCTGGGCTGCCCAGCCCCTCCATTCCACTACTAGGGCCCACACACAAACCGTCCGATGCCCCCCCAGAGCCGGGCTGCACAGCCCCTTCCATTCCACTACTAGGGCCCACACACACCCCTACCAATGCCCCCCAGTGCTGGGCTGCACAGCCCCTTCCATTGCAGTACTAGGGCCCACATGCAGCCATTCCAATGCGCCCCAGTGCTGGGTTGCACAGCCCCTTCCATACCACTACTAGGGCTCACACACGACCCTTCCAATGCCCCCCAGTGCTGGGCTGCACAGCCCCTTCCATTCCTCTACTAGGGCCCACACACAACCCTTCCAATGCCCCCCAGAGCCGGGCTGCACAGCCCCTTCCATTCCTCTACTAGGGTCCACACACAACCCTTCCAATGCCCCCCAGTGCTGGGCTGCCCACCCCCTTCCATTCCACTACTAGGGCTCACACACAACCCTTCCAATGCCCCCCAGTGCTGGACTGCCCACCCCCTTCCATTCCACTACTAGGGCCCACCACACACAACCCTTCCAATGCCCCCTAGTGCTGGGCTGCACAGCCCCTTCCATTCCACTACTAGGGCCCACACACAACCCTTCCAATGCCCCCCAGTGCTGGGCTGCACAGCCCCTTCCATTCCACTACTAGGGCCCACACACAACGCTTCCAATGCCCCCCAGTGCTGGGCTGCACAGCCCCTTCCATACCACTACTAGGGCCCACACACAACCCTTCCAATGCGCCCCAGTGCTGGGCTGCACAGCCCCTTCCATTCCACTACTAGGGCCCGCACACAACCCTTCCAATGCCCCCCAGTGCTGGGCTCCCCATCCCCTTCCATTACACTACTAGGGCCCACACACAACCCTTCCAATGCCCCCCAGTGCTGTGCTGCACAGCCCCTTCCATTCCACTACTAGGGCCCACACACAACCCTTCCAATGCCCCCCATTGCTGGGCTGCACAGCCCCTTCCATTCCACTACTAGGGCCCACACACAACCCTTCCAAAGCCCCCGAGTGCTGGGCTGCACAGCCCCTCCCATTCCGCTACTAGGGCCCACACACAACCTTTCCAATGCCCCCCCCCAGTGCTGGGCTGCACAGCCCCTTCCATTCCACTACTAGGGCCCACCCACAACCCTTCCAATGCCCCCCAGTGCTGGGCTGCACAGCCCCTTCCCTTCCATTCCACTACTAGGGCCCACACACAACCCTTCCAATGCCCCCCAATGCTGGGCTGGACAGCCCCTTCCATTCCACTACTAGGGTCCGCACACAACCCTTCCAATGCCCCCCAGTGCTGTGCCGCACAGCCCCTTCCCTTCCACTACTAGGGTCCACACACAACCCCTCCAATGCCCCCCAGAGCTGGGCTGCACAGCCCCTTCAATTCCACTACTAGTGCCCACACACACCCCTTCCAATGCCCCCCAGTGCTGGGCTGCACAGCCTCTTCCATTCCACTACTAGGGCCCACACACAACCCTTCCAATGCCCCCAGTGCTGGGTCGCACAGCCCCTTCCATTCCACTACTAGGGCCCACACACAACCCTTCCAATGCCCCCCAGTGCTGTGCTGCACAGCCCCTTCCATTCCACTACTAGGGCCCACACACAACCCTTCCAATGCCCCCAGTGCTGGGCTGCACAGCCCCTTCCATTCCACTACTAGGGCCCACACATAACCCTTCCGATGCCCCCCAGTGCTGGGCTGCCCAGCCCCTTCCATTCCACTACTAGGGCCCGCACACAACCCTTCCAATGCCCCCCAGTGCTGGGCTGCACAGCCCCTTCCATTCCACTACTAGGGTCCACACACAACCCTTCCACTGCCCCCCAGGGCTGGGCTGCAGAGCCCCTTCCATTCCACTACTAGGGCCCACACACAACCCTTCCAATGCCCCCCAGTGCTGGGCTGCACAGCCCCTTCCATTCCACTACTAGGGGCCACACACACCCCTACCAATGCCCCCCAGTGCTGGGCTGCACAGCCCCTTCCATTGCAGTACTAGGGCCCACATGCAGCCATTCCAATGCCCTCCAGTGCTGGGCTGCACAGCCCCTTCCATTCCACTACTAGGGCTCACACACAACCCTTCCAATGCCCCCCAGTGCTGGGCTGCACAGCCCCTTCCATTCCACTACTAGGGTCCACACACAACCCTTCCACTGCCCCCCAGGGCTGGGCTGCAGAGCCCCTTCCATTCCACTACTAGGGCCCACACACAACCCTTCCAATGCCCCCCAGTGCTGGGCTGCACAGCCCCTTCCATTCCACTACTAGGGGCCACACACACCCCTACCAATGCCCCCCAGTGCTGGGCTGCACAGCCCCTTCCATTGCAGTACTAGGGCCCACATGCAGCCATTCCAATGCCCTCCAGTGCTGGGCTGCACAGCCCCTTCCATTCCACTACTAGGGCTCACACACAACCCTTCCAATGCCCCCCAGTGCTGGGCTGCCCACCCCCTTCCATTCCACTACTGAGGCGTTTCCAGGGCACTTCTGGTGCATCACAGTCCCGACGCTTAGTATGTCCTTCTATTTCACTTCCCTGATATTTTCACAGCTCTGCTAATGCACCTCGCACCTGACCAGGCACCCCCTTTGCTGCCTAGCACTGTGGCACTGTGACCCAGTGGGGCCTTGGTTTCCAGCTGATGGCTGTGTTCTTCTCCATTTCCAGATCTCAGCTCTGCAGAGAGATGTGCTGTGCATGAATCAAGCGGCCAAGAGCTTCCAGAAAATGTTAGCAGAGGAGGCTAAAGACGGTGTCTAGCGGAGATCCGGGGGTGCCCACTGCTTGCACACAGGCTCCTTAAGGTCTTACTGCCTCATTGAATCCAAGCCACTCCTGTCCATTTCTAGTGTGTCTTCGGTGCCCAGAATCCAGGGTGGTTCGATTCTCAGGACTGCCTGTGATGGTGAAGTCGGCCACACTGCATGGACACTCCTGCCTGGGCATACCTCAGTGGCTTACCCTCGTAAGTGAAGCACAGGGGCGACAGACCCTACATGATTGCAGCCTTCTGGGCAATGGCTTCAAAGCTCAGCAAACATACAAAGCCTTTTGAAAGAATTGCACAGACCCCAGGAGCAGCAGTGAGATGGGTATGGGAGCGAGGGTGACTAGGACACAGTGGGAATGATGGCATGGACTGGGAGGCATGGCACACAGGCACCTAGTGGGGCAGGTTGGATGAACTGGGGCTAGAGTGCCCAGGGCCTTCTGGGAGAGATGAGATGGGCGAGGGAGGTAGGGTGCCCAGGGCCTTCTGGGAGAGATGAGATGGACTGGGGAGGTAGGGTGCAAAGGGCCTTTTGGGGAGGCGGGCTGCACAGGGCCTGCTGGGGAAGGAGGATGGATTGGGGTTGCAGGGTCCACAGGGCCTGGTGGGGGAGGAGAGATGGATTGGGGAGGCAGTGTGCACAGGCCCTGGTGGGGGAGGAGATATGATTTGGGGAGGCAGGCTGCACAGGCCCCAGTGGGGGAGGAGAGATGGATTGGGGAGGCAGACTGCACAGGGCCTGGTGGGGGAGGAGATATGATTTGGGGAGGCGGGCTGCACAGGCCCCGGTGGGGGAGGAGAGATGGATTGGGGAGGCAGACTGCACAGGACCTGGTGGGCGAGGAGAGATGATTTGGGGAGGCGGGCTGCACAGGCCCCGGTGGGGGAGGAGAGATGATTTGGGGAGGCAGGCTGCACAGGGCCTGGTGTGGGAGGAGAGATGGATTGGGGAGGCAGGCTGCACAGGGCCTGGTGTGGGAGGAGAGATGATTTGGGGAGGCGGGCTGCACAGGGCATGGTGGGGGAGGAGAGATGATTTGGGGAGGCAGGCTGCACAGGGCCTGGTGTGGGAGGAGAGATGATTTGGGGAGGCAGGCTGCACAGGGCCTGGTGTGGGAGGAGAGATGATTTGGGGAGGCAGGCTGCACAGGGCCTGGTGTGGGAGGAGAGATGATTTGGGGAGGCAGGGTGCACAGACCCTGGTGGGGGAGGAGAGATGGATTGGGGAGGCAGTGTGCACAGGCCCCGGTGGGGGAGGAGAGATGGATTGGGGAGGCAGGGTTCACAGGGCCTGGTGGGGGAGGAGAGATGATTTGGGGAGGCAGGCTGCACAGGGCCCGGTGGGGGAGGAGAGATGATTTGGGGAGGCAGGGTGCACAGACCCTGGTGGGGGAGGAGAGATGATTTGGGGAGGCAGGCTACACAGGGCCTGGTGGGGGAGGAGAGATGATTTGGGGAGGCAGGCTACACAGGGCCTGGTGGGGGAGGAGAGATGATTTGGGGAGGCAGGCTGCACAGGGCCTGGTGTGGGAGGAGAGATGATTTGGGGAGGCAGGGTGCACAGACCCTGGTGGGGGAGGAGAGATGATTTGGGGAGGCGGGCTACACAGGGCCTGGTGGGGGAGGAGAGATGATTTGGGGAGGCGGGCTGCACAGGGCCTGGTGTGGGAGGAGAGATGATTTGGGGAGGCGGGCTGCACAGGGCCTGGTGGGGGAGGAGAGATGATTTGGGGAGGCGGGCAGCACAGGGCCTGGTGTGGGAGGAGAGATGGATTGGGGAGGCAGTGTGCACAGGCCCCGGTGGGGGAGGAGAGATGGATTGGGGAGGCAGGGTTCACAGGGCCTGGTGGGGGAGGAGAGATGATTTGGGGAGGCAGGCTGCACAGGGCCCGGTGGGGGAGGAGAGATGATTTGGGGAGGCAGGGTGCACAGACCCTGGTGGGGGAGGAGAGATGATTTGGGGAGGCAGGCTACACAGGGCCTGGTGGGGGAGGAGAGATGATTTGGGGAGGCAGGCTACACAGGGCCTGGTGGGGGAGGAGAGATGATTTGGGGAGGCAGGCTGCACAGGGCCTGGTGTGGGAGGAGAGATGATTTGGGGAGGCAGGGTGCACAGACCCTGGTGGGGGAGGAGAGATGATTTGGGGAGGCGGGCTACACAGGGCCTGGTGGGGGAGGAGAGATGATTTGGGGAGGCGGGCTGCACAGGGCCTGGTGTGGGAGGAGAGATGATTTGGGGAGGCGGGCTGCACAGGGCCTGGTGGGGGAGGAGAGATGATTTGGGGAGGCGGGCAGCACAGGGCCTGGTGTGGGAGGAGAGATGATTTGGGGAGGCGGGCTGCACAGGGCCTGGTGGGGGAGGAGAGATGATTTGGGGAGGCGGGCAGCACAGGGCCTGGTGTGGGAGGAGAGATGATTTGGGGAGGCGGGCTGCACAGGGCCTGGTGGGGGAGGAGAGATGATTTGGGGAGGCGGGCTGCACAGGGCCTGGTGGGGGAGGAGAGATGATTTGGGGAGGCGGGCTGCACAGGGCCTGGTGGGGGAGGAGAGATGATTTGGGGAGGCAGGCTACACAGGGCCTGGTGGGGGAGGAGAGATGATTTGTGGAGGCGGGCTACACAGGGCCTGGTGTGGGAGGAGAGATGATTTGGGGGGGGCGGGCTGCACAGGGCCTGGTGGGGGAGGAGAGATGATTTGGGGAGGCGGGCTGCACAGGGCCTGGTGTGGGAGGAGAGATGATTTGGGGAGGCAGGCTACACAGGGCCTGGTGGGGGGGGAGAGATGATTTGGGGAGGCAGGCTGCACAGGGCCTGGTGGGGGAGGAGAGATGATTTGGGGAGGCAGGCTGCACAGGGCCTGGTGTGGGAGGAGAGATGATTTGGGGAGGCAGGCTACACAGGGCCTGGTGGGGGAGGAGAGATGATTTGGGGAGGCAGGCTGCACAGGGCCTGGTGGGGGAGGAGAGATGATTTGTGGAGGCAGGCTGCACAGACCCTGGTGGGGGAGGAGAGATGGATTGGGGAGGCAGGGTGCACAGGCCCCGGTGGAGGAGGAGAGATGGATTGGGGAGGCAGGGTGCACGGACCCTTGTGGGGAAGGAGGATGGTTTGGAGAGGCAGAGCGTGCAGGGCCTTGTGAGAATGATGCAATGGACTGATGTTGCAACAAGCACAGAGCTGCGTGGGAGAGATGAGTTGCACTGGGGTGGCATGGCATGAGAGTGTCTGGCAGTGGAGATCCGATACGCAGGGTCTCGCGGATGAGCTTGGGAGACAGAGACCACAGGGCCTGGTGAGAATGATGGCATTGACTTGGTAGACAGGGCGCACAGGACTTTGGGGTTTGGTGTGAAGTAAAAAGGCATGCCTTCCCTCTCTTCCCCCACTGGTTATTGAGGTGAAACCCATGTTATATGATTCAGAAGATGTGCTCAGTCTGGTCTGTGTTTGATGGGGACAAAAGGGGGCACTGTAGCTGTACTGTGGCTCACAAAGGTGAAGATGAGGGGCAAGGACTGGGCAGAGGGAGTGGGTAACAGGATTTAGCAGAAGTGCCATCCCTGTGCACTGTGTTGAAATCGGTTGCTATAAATCCGTTGTTTAATGGGGGAAAGTGCAGTAATGGCCTCAGAACTGTGAAGCAAGGAGAGGTGCCTGTGACCCCAGAGATGTGGACCAGAACTCTGTGCCCTCATAAAGGCGCTGCGGAGTAGAATCAGTGACCTCTGTCCCAGAAATATGTAGTGTGTGTGCATCTGCTGAGCTGTGTACCAGGCAGGGGCACTGCAGTCCCCGAGTTGTGTAAGGGGCTTGGTTCGCACGGCAGCTGGGTAATGTGAATTAGGAGTGTATGTGACCCCTGACTTGCGTATGGGATGGGCCTGCTGATCCCAGGAATATTATGTAAGATGCGACACCCCAGCTTTGGGAAATGTATTGAACCATTCCTTGTTTTTAATAAAGATGCATTTTCCTTTCTTGAATGCCCTCTTTCCTCTGCGTGCAGGGGCCTCTCAATGATTCCCGCTTGCTCCGAGATACCTGGTTGGATCTGAGCTGGCCTGTCCTGCTGAAGGGACAGTTGTGTGTGGTCAATTTTGTGACTTTCTTTGATATGGCTTACATCATGATTTGCAGGAGATTCTGTTATTGGAGACTAATATTTCCGACATCCCTCACTTCCATTGTCGTTATCTGTCCTCTGATGTGCTCGTAAGGTATGGCATTGTAACTTTTCATGCACTCTACCTCCGATTCTTGGAGAAAATGATCCCCAATAAAACAAAATGGCAATTGTAATTTTCTATTTTCTGTCAAACTAGAATAAAAGGCCACATGATTTAAACCTCTGTGAGCTCCATTGTTCCCTTTTAGTGTCCATTATTAAATGCATCCTGGCACAGGGCACTTGTATATGTTACTTTATACTTACCCTCTGCAGGCACAAACTGCTTAAAAAAAGCCAAATGTGTACCATATTCCTCAGAGGAAATAACAACTGAGAATTCACCCTCTACGCTCCGTATCCATCTCAATGTACTACTTGGCCCTAATACTTAAGACCTTGCTAAGATGGCCGTCCCACATTGAGATCATAAGCTGTGCCCTTCTGCCTTAGCCTGCCCCCCCTCCCATTGGCTGGCCTGGTCCCTTTCATCCAATCCCAGCTACCGGGTGCCGTCTGTCTCACTAAGGCCCGAAACAAAGGCCCTGTCTGCTCCCTGTCCACTGCCTGGCCGGGCCTGAGGGGTCTGCCCCTTCACCCCACCGAATCAACTGGTGGCTGAAGTGTCCCGGTACTCTCTGAAGCCTACTGAAGACCTTGTGACACCTCCGACTTCCCCTCCTCACTCCGTCTCACCTGGACTTCCACTTCACTACTGGCTGCATTTGTTTTCATTTGCCCTGCTAATTTCTAACTTGCCTGTGCCCAGTGGCTGCATTGTGTTCATCTGTCAAGCTGTTCCTGTCCTGTTCCATCTCTTCTGCTTGCACCCACCGCCCCCCCATTGCCCACCATCTGGAAGGCTTTTAAGGATGGCAACCTTCTCCACCTCACCACTCTTGACTCTTGTTCAGCCGTCAAACACTCATATGACATTGGCCATCTCCTGGAAGAACTTGACCTTGACATGGTTCACGGCCAGCTCTGTCACAAGCTTTGACACTCTCCTTCCTGATGGCTACAAGATCCTCTCTGTGCCCATATCCAATCGTTCCGTTGGGGGTGTAGCCTTGATATTCCTGGAGTGGATTCCTACCTCTATCATTCCTATGCAGCCCTACTCCTCCATTGAATGCCTGGTCTGTAGGCTTTCTCTCTCACCTGGCCACTGTCTCACCGTGGCTACTATCTACCGGCCACCTGGTCAAATCTCCTCCTTCCTCTCTGAGTGGGCAGACCTCTCTTGCTCCCTCCTGGCCTCAACCACTCACCTCCTCCTCCTTGGTGAATTCAACATCCATCTAGATGCCTTCTGTCCCGGTATGGGACTCTTTCGTGACCTTTGCAACTCTCTCTCTCTCTCTCACTATTCTTCCTTCTGACTCGACTCACTCTGCAGGACACTCTCGATGTTCTGATCTCCTCAGACCTCCCCCTCTCTAACCCTCTCGCCACTCCTCTCTCCTGGAGCGATCACTCCCTCCTCTCCTCTCCTCTCATCTCTCTCTCTCTTCCCCCCAAACCAAGCCTACCCCAACACTGCCACCTACCTTCCTGGATATCCGGCCCATGAAGCGTGTGTCAGTTGAGGCTTTTGCCGCCACCTTCTCACCCCCTCCTCCCCTTTGGCTGACTCTCACCCTGACACAGCCCTTTCCATGCTCCACTCTGCTATCTCTGATACTCTCAATGCACTTGCCCCTGTCATGAGGATCCGCCTGAAGCCCAAAGCCAAGTGCAATTCCTGGTACGACTCCTATCTCATCATCCTCAAACGCGAGTGTAGGGTGGCTGAGAGGAAACGGTTGGCATCATGTACATCCTCTGAGAAACTGGCCTCACATACAAGCCCGCGTTTCTGCAGCATCTAACAACTCGGCCAAACTCTTTAAAATCTTCAAGGAGCTGGCCAATCCTGTCTCTACCTCTCCTGTTCCTTCTCAGGCCCTTTGCTCGGCTCTGGCCTCTCACTTCATCTCAAAAACCCAGGACATCCTGTCCACCATCTCAACTTCTGCTTCTCCCGACAGTCTCCTCACTTCCTCTGCCCCCCTGCGGCCAACCCCACTCTTCCCTGCCTTTCCTCTCTTCTCTCCCGACAAGGTTTCTAGACAAGTCAGATCTATTTTATTTATTTATTTAGTCATTTATATAGCGCCCAAAGCCTGAGGCATGTAGGCGCTTTAACTTATGAGATTGGTTACATTAGTTACTTACAGAGAAATATAGGATACAGTCATAGCATATTTGGACAAAGCCTCACCTAACGGGGGGTGCTATATCTGAGCATACAGTGTCAATCCGGTAAAATGTGGATAAGTTCTAAGCATACACTTAGGATGAGCCTCACCTCACCTCATGGTACGGGGTGCAATATCAAAGTATACAGTGTCAATCAGGTAAGAAGCTAATACGTTTTAAACATACACTTCGAGGAATTCTCACCTCATGGTATGGAATGCTGCAACTGCATTATCAAAGTGAGCAGTTATAGGAAGGTGGAGAACCTGTAAGGTGCAGGCTGGGGCAAGCTAGTAGACATTAGCATTAAAGTGCAGTAGGAAGGCAAACAAAATTATAGGTATGGTGGAGACAAGATCATGTTGTGGAATGAGTTACCAGCAAGTAGTGCGCGTAGTGGCATCTGAGGGATGGTATGAAAACCTCATAAGAACAGGTCCTTCCCTGTTCTTCCCAAACCATCAAGGACCACCTTGACACCCTCGCTCCAGCCTTGGCTGACTTCTGCAACCACTGTTTCGCTTCTGGAACCTTCCCCTACCCCCTGAAGCACACGTTTGCACCCTCTTCTCAAGGAACCCTCAGCCGACCCCGTCCCTTCCAGCTATCGCCCGATCTCGATCACTCCTTTCCTGGGCAAACTCCTGGAAAAGCTGGCCATCTCCCAGCTTAATCTTCACACTTAATCTGTTGGTTGCCTCCATAACCATCAGTCTGGCTTCAGAGCAACCAGAAGCATGGAAACTGCTCTCCTGAACATCCGTGAAGACCTGTTCTCTAACCTTGATTCTAATCTCCCCTCTGTTCTCATCCTACTTGATCTCTCCTCTGCCTTTGACACGGTCAACCATGCCATCCTGCTCAATTGGCATCCGGTTCAAAGTTACTTTTTTGACAGTCATAGTGTCGAAATACAAAGGCTTCGACACAAAAGCATTGAAAAAAGTTTTTCCGAATGCATGTTTTTTCTTTTTCTTTTTTGGGGGGTGTTCCCCCCACAAACCCCAGGTTTTTTTTTTTAAACCCACTAATTCTACTATATGAAACTGAAAAAAAAATGTACATTAGAAAAAATGCATTCAAATTTTTTTTTTTACGATTCTTTTGTTTCTAAATTATTGTATTTCAGAACTATTTTTTCGAAAAATTAACTGGACACCACCGGCTCCTTTTATGACCTGGGTATCACTGATCAGGCTCTTGCTTGGCTGACTTCTTTCCTCTCTAAGCGACCCTCCCAGGTCCAACTTGGGTCCTTCCTCTCCTCTATCTCTCTCTACCTGTGGTGTTCCCCTGGGGTCTAACCTTTCTCCCTGGTTGTTCGACCAATACCTGGCACCTCTCGCCCACTGCATTGCTGCTCTCTGCTCTAACTTCCCATGCTATGCGGGTGACACCCAGCTCGCTTTCCAACTCCCCTCTGATGCCTCTGCTCCCTCTCTCATCCCTGTATGTCTGCTATCCAGGAGTGGTGTGCCGCCAATGATCTCTGCCTGAATGCTAGCAAAACTGAGATCCTCCTCATCGGCACACCTGCACCCCTCTTTCCCTTCACTCTCTGCTGGCCTCCCTTGGCTCTCTGCCTGCTCCCACCTGTGAGGCTAAGAACCTCAGGGTTATCTTTGAGTCCACACTCTCCTTCTCTCCTCACATTTCCGACATCTCTAAGAAGTCAAACTACCAACTGCACCTCCTCAGAGGTATTCTTCCTTTCCACTCCTTCCCCCAGAAGCTCACTGTCATTAGAGCTCTGGTTCTCTCTAGGCTGGACTACTGCAACAGCCTCTTTTCTAAATCTGCCTGCTTCTACTCTCTGCCCTCTGCAACTCATCCAGAACAGGACTGCGAGACTTGTCCTTGGCCTCAAGCCCAGGGATCGTACCTCTTCAGGACTGAAATCTCTGCACTGGCTCCCAGTGGCGGCGAGGATCAAGTTCAAGACCCTTTGCATTGTCCACAAGGCTTTCTGGGGCCTGGGACCAAAATATCTCCAGCTTTCTCTTCTGAAGTATCTTCCTACTCGAACACTTCACTCCTCCACCTCCAACTCCTTGAGGGTCAGTCGCTTTTCCAAGCAACGGGCTGGGAGCAGATCTCTCTTTCTGTTGGCTCCTCCCTCTTGAACATCCTCCCTGCCCCTCTGAAACTTGAGCAGAACCATCTCTGGTTCTGGAAGCAGCTCAAGACCTTCCTCTTTGCTTCTGCCTTCTTTCTTCCTCTTCCCTGCTGATCTCCTGCCTGATACTGCGCTGCCACCTGGCAACCCTGCACTTGGGGCTATCTGCAGCCCTACATTCCCCCTACCTGCACTATCTAACACTTGCTGGCTGCACTTAACCCCTACTCTGCCACTTGCTGGCCGCCCTTGTTTTCCATATTTCGATCCTATGTTCTGTGCTTGCCCCTCCTCCCCTTCCCCTGGCACTTCTCCCCTTTCCTCGCCCCTGCACTTGCACAATCTCAGTGTTACTAGGCCTAGTAAAATTGGTGTCTTGTCCCCCCCCTTGTTCCCTTCCCCTGCCTCGTTGCGCCTTGAAACGCATGTGTATAGGAGCGCTATAAATAAAATATCATATAATTTCTATGATTTGTTTCAACTTATCCAGTATCGCCGTTTCCAGCCAAGTGCCTTGATAGATATGCAGCCATAATGTGGGTGCTCGCCTTCCTTCCTATTCTTTACTTAGAGCCTGTGGTGGCACAGAGTCTGCACTAATTCAGGTTTTGAACCACACCATGTGGGTGGATGGCGGCCGTTAACTGTGCTTGGAGCACGTTTAAGACCTGTTCAGTTGTGGGATTAGAGGGCTGCTTCCAGAGGTTGTTCGTAGTGGGTCATACACGGTTGATTCAGTTGGGTCCATCCAGTTTGAGCCCCACCCCCATGCTGTGTGGTGGGCCTCAAGTTTCAGTACTGTTGCCCATGTATTCGCTACTGGACTTAGTGGAATGGTCGGGCATCGCCATTCGTCACTACACATTTGACACACGTGTATATCTTGGTAGGCAAAGAAAAATGGTCTGGGGGGTTGCCCAGAGCAATGCCAGTGGTTAAGATTAATTCTAAAACTTCCAGCCATCACCTCTTGGTTTTTGCTTTGTCACCCCGAGTGGGACAGCTATGCCCAGACGTGGGTCCCGTGCCTGCTGGGCCTAGAGACCCAAGCTACTCCTCACTGATGAGGCCCAACTAGGCCGAAACATGTTTGGGGATGCTTGTGGTCTCGTGCAGAAGGGATGTGACCTAGCAGTTTGGCTGGACTGACCCTTTTGGGGTGGGACCAAGCCTGATTTGCATATGGTCTTTCCCCTTCTGTAATGGCTTGGCAGGCGAAGAGCAATGGTCTGGAGGGTTGCCTAGAGCAATGCCAGTGGTTATGATTAATTCAAAACCTTCCAGCCATCACCTTTCTGTTTTGCTAAAGTCACCCCGAGTGGGACGGGTATGCCCAGACGTGGGTCCCGTGCCTGCTGGGCCTAGAGACCCAAGCTACTCCTCACTGATGAGGCCCAACAAGGCTGAAACATGTTTGGGGATGCTTGTGGTATCATGCAGAAGGGATGTGACCTAGCAGTTCGGGCTGGACTGCCCCTTTTGGGTTGGGACCAAGCATGACTAGCATATGGTCTTTCCCCTTCTGTAATGGCTTTGCAGGCGTAGAGCAATGGTCTGGAGGGTTGCCCAGAGCAATGCCAGTGGTTAGGATCACTTCCACACCTTCCAGCCATCACCTCTTTGCTTTTGCTTTGATAACAGCTTTCAAATATTCCTACTTGTTTAAGGCGCAGGTCAATGTCGGATATTATCACAATGACACCATTTTTATCATACCTTGCTTGCCTCCACCCCAGAAGGCCAACCTTGGGCCTTGACAGGTTTTGTGGCAGAGATTACTGCAATTCCCGATGCAAGGATCCAGAGAGAGTTGGAGCTCTGCACTTTGACAGAAGATATCTCTCCCCTTTGGAGCCACCGGACATGTTTACTATTAGTCAGCAATGTGTTGTGGGCGTAACCCCATAAATCCCAGAAACCAGTTCTTCCTGCCCCTCTGTAAATGATCACCATGGCATGTCCTCAATAACTTCCCTGCCCAGATGCATCAGTAAACAGAATGCATTTACATTTGCAATATAGTGCCTCTTTACACTCATGAAAAAGAGCACGCAAAACATGTTCTCACACTTTTATATAGCATCTGTGTAGACTTAGTCCTTTGTAGAGGTGATACAAGACATTAGATATAGTGTAGTCATAGAGTAAGCCTTTCCCGTTCTATGCAATCGTGTGCTTGAATATCCTCCTAGCACTGTGCTTTTCCCGCCCTATTCACATCTAGAAATATTAAGCTTTTATGCAATCCATAGTATGCATAGCCATTTAAAATATGAGACAGGAAAACCTTAAGGATCTACTCACATTATGCTTCTGGAAAAGGCAAGCTGTTAGTCATTTTTGCCACATCAGCCGATTACATGGGACGGATAAAGTGATACCAAAATACCAGGGCTTCTACAGGCTCTAGCCTAAAAGCAGTCCAAAGCCATCAATCAAATACAGAAGAAAACAGCAGCAGTCCTCTGGGTCGGTTTTTCTCTTCCATCTTAACCTGGACAGAAGAGGCGCAGGTTTTGAAGTGTGCTGTGACTGAACTTGTATCATCACTTGGCTCAATGTGTCCCAACACATGTGAACAACTAAGAAGCTAACATGACAGAAATAGCATGGTAAGCCAACACGCTTGGTCAAGACCATGACACATGATTAAAAAAAGGTCAACATTAAATTCAAGCTCCTGAACAGCCTGGAACAAGAATACAATTGAATTGACACCCCTCAATAATTTAGGGCTAGGGGATTGAAGTACATTACCCTGAAATTCTATAAGAAAAACTTCCCCCGCTAAAATCCAGTTCTGCTAGCTCAGTTTCTCAATGCACGTGGATCATGTGTTCGGGATCTCCTGTATAGCTCCAACCATTCCAGAGAGCGGTATATAGCGGTGAATTAGGCCTTCTAGCAGCCAACCCTAGCTTGCCCCTTTCTGAAAGATCAATGGGCCCGGTGCAGGTAAAATGCTGCGGTATCGCCCTCTATCACTGCACTGCCAAAATGATTTTGGCAAAAAGTTGGAGGTGAATCGCTGACTTTCTGCCATATTTCGGCAGAATTGCTGCTGCAGTAATTCTGCCAAAATCCCCCATGGAGTGCTATAATATCGCCGGACCAGGTGGCCGTACCGATAATACAGTTTGGTGGTATCTCAGATTTACCGCCCAGATACCACCAAACCCATAATGAGGCCCATAATGTCTTCATCCTGTTTAGGCTCCCGTTTGCTATTCCCTATACTTTAGAATGGTTGCATCACTTTGTCTTGTAAACAACCCAAGCAGGGAGTTATTGATATAGCAAAACTGTGCCTTCACCTGTCTTTTATAAGGGACATATAAAGTAAACAAGGAATGTTGTCCTTTAGTGACATTTTGAGCTGGATGTTGGTTGCAAAAGGATTGCTCAAGCAAACCTAGACTGGCTAGTCTCTTTCTTCATGTACAAGGTCTTTGCAATAGGAAAAAGCAAAATGATGCTTTCGCTCATTCTTAAAAAAGCACAATGTTAACTATCCAAGCAGAGGATGCTTGTGTTTTGTTTGTGTGAGGTTTTGTCCTTTTGCTATTATCGGTGGACATTCCAACTGCTTAATATAAAATTAATAATGGACGGGCCTTGCTTTCCGCTTTTAGCTGTGACTTGCATTAACAGACCCTGTTAGCATCAGGGTCTGGCTTGATTTTTCTATTAATGGCATGGTGTGCGAGCAGTGTGTGCTCGGTGTACCTCGGTGGAAGTATCCGTTTTGGTGGCTCCTGTGACCTCAAGCCGACGTTTCCTAAGTCTGGAATTGGCTGCCCGCTGTCTGCTTTCTATTACCATCATCTGAGGCCCTGCTTTTCTACAAACACACCGTGCATGTGCGGTGTGCGAGCAGCAGGGGCGCCGAGTATGGGGGCGCTGCGGGGCCCGGCACCACCCCCCCCAGCAGAATGAAGTCGGGGCTAACCCCCCCCCCTCCCTCACTCCCCCCGGGCCGGAGAGAAGAAACGCAGTATAGATGGCCCTTTGTTCATCTTAGTGGGGCTGCTATGCTTTTGTTGAGGCAAGGCTAGTTCGTCTTAGTGGGGCTGCTATGCTTTTGTTGAGGCAAGGCTAGTTCATCTTAGTGGTGCTGCTATGCTTTTGTTGAGGCAATGCTAGTTCATCTTAGTGGGGCTGCTATGCTTTTGTTGAGGCAATGCTAGTTCATCTTAGTGGGGCTGCTATGCTTTTGTTGAGGCAAGGCTAGTTCATCTTAGTGGTGCTGCTATGCTTTTGTTGAGGCAATGCTAGTTCATCTTAGTGGGGCTGCTATGCTTTTGTTGAGGCAATGCTAGTTCATCTTAGTGGTGCTGCTATGCTTTTGTTAAGGCAATGCTAGTTCATCTTAGTGGGGCTGCTATACTTTTGATGGGACAACATCAGCACTTCTCAGTTGTGCTGCTACACTCTTATTGACAAGGCCCCAGCGCTTCTCAACAGATGTATTTCTTTTTATTTTAATTGGTTATTTATAATGCGTGTACTACCCAGAGGTCTCTAAGCGCGGACTGAGGGAGCGGACCTGTGTTGCGCGGACTGAGGGAGCGGACCTGTGTTGCGCGGACCGAGGGAGCGGACCTGTGTTGCGCAGACCGAAGGAGTGAACCTGTGTTGTGCGGACCGAGGGAGTGAACCTGTGTCTCGCGCACCGAGGGATCGAACCTGTGTTGCTCTGTGTCGTCTTGCTTCCAAGGCGAGCACGTTGCCGCTGAGCTATCCTTCCGATACTCTAAAGATCTGAAGTACATTTAATGATACAGAACCAGAACTATTGATCAAGTCTGTCATCATCAGAATATCTCAACACTGTCGTGGTAATACAAGAGCTCATATATTTAAAGGGATGGAATTACTCAGAAAGTAGCAGCACTATTCAATAACCCAAAGTTCTTAAGCATAGTTAATGTGAAAATACTACACTTCTCACCGTTGGGCCAGTACTGCCACTTCTCACAGAGGCTTCTACACCTTTTATGGGGCAGCACTGATCCAGCATACTGCTCACATGCTCAGAATTGTCATTTCTCAGCAGGACTGCAACACTATACCATTGAGTTCTGTATGGTGAGTGCTTCTTCACCACCAATGTGGATTCATGGCTCTCTCCAAGTGTCTAAATAGTAGATCTGTCTACATTCAATTGGCAACAGGCATGTCCGGAGCTGCCTGCTGTCCATAAGATGCCGCTCAGGATGTTGGGAGCCGTGATGGGGCAAGGGATAGAAGGCTCGAGCCTGTCACACCCTCTGGAGGGGCCATGGGGCAAAATGAGCCTGATCCCACATACAGGGGTTTTACCCCTTTATCTCTCCTGAATGAAAGAATGAGCTCTCTCAGACACAAGTTATCACCCCTGCACACAGATTGAATGAATATATAGATAGAGAAAACTGGAGTGACAATTCAGAGTGTTTTAACAGAAATATAATTGTCTTCCCAGATGGGAGACTGACTCCATTAATATACATGGGGTCACTGAGATGAACCAGAGTGAAACTGTACGTTCAGTTGTGAGATTACCAGCAATGGTTGATATTATGCTCCAAGGAGTGAGGTGCCCACTCAATATATCACACTGTTTATAGGTGTGAGACCCATCCTGAATGCTTGCCCAAAGAGCCTTGGCCAGAGTTTCACACTGAAGAAGAGAGCATGTGATCTGGGTCTGCAGCCCACAACACGCAGGGGATTCCCATGCTCCACTTGCGAGTTTTGCACAAAATTAGTGAGATTGTGCTCCAAGGTAAGAGGTACACGTGCAGTCTTTGCTCTGAGGTTTGACACACTCACAGGATGGGACGGCATTTCGTTCCCTCATCCTAGTTGTGTTGCTCTGCCTTTTGAGGGCTACTACAACCTGAATGATTATAGAGGGGTGGATTAGGGGCAGTGATGGCCTACTGGGATGCAACTCGAAGGCTTAAATCTCCTTCTTACTTGACTTTAGTATATGCAGTGCATGCTAGCCAATGTTTCCACTGTCCTGCGCTGCGCGCGCCTCCACCCCCCCCGCGCGCCGTTGCACCAAGTTAGTGACTACATGCAAATTTGCGGTCCTATAACTGCCAGTGATGTCACTTCCTGTATTTGCGCCCCCCCCCGGAAATTCATACGTCGGCTCCCCTGGCGAGCAGTCAGTGTTGTGTGTTCAGTGCCAGGCGCCGCTACTCTGATGATGCAGTGAGGTGTCTACACGGAGGCCCCATTAGATAATCTAGAAAGAGGAGGGAAGCGGTACTGCGGTCTAGCCTTTTCCTCCCTCTGACGGATGCGACTCCTGTTAAGTGACTGAATTCAATGGATTCGCATATATGAAAACCAACGTTACGAGCATGAAAGCTTCCACGCCGCCATAGAAGACCTAAGGAAAGATTGGCTATAGAATCAGGCTGTATGGCTATAGAATCAGACTGTATGGCTATAGAATCAGGCTGTATGGCTATAGAATTAGATAGCCAGGCTGTATGGCTATAGAATCAGGCTGTATGGCTATAGAATCAGATAGCCAGGCTGTATGGCTATAGAATGAGGCTGTATGGCTATAGAATCAGGCTATATGGCTATAGAATCAGACTCTATGGCTATAGAATCAGGCTGTATGGCTATACTGTACGGCTATAGAATCAGGCTGTATGGCTATAGAATCAGACTGTATGGCTACAGAATCAGACTGTATGGCTGTAGAATAAGGCTGTATGGCTATAGAATCAGGCTGTATGGCTATAGAATCAGGCTGTATGGCTACAGAATCAGACTGTATGGCTGTAGAATCAGGCTGTATGGCTATAGAATCAGGCTGTATGGCTATAGAATCAGACTGTATGGCTACAGAATCAGACTGTATGGCTGTAGAATAAGGCTGTATGGCTATAGAATCAGGCTGTATGGCTATAGAATCAGGCTGTATGGCTACAGAATCAGACTGTATGGCTGTAGAATCAGGCTGTATGGCTATAGAATCAGACTGTATGGCTATAGAATCAGACTGTATGGCTATAGAATCAGGCTGTATGGCTATAGAATCAGATAGCCAGGCTGTATGGCTATAGAATCAGGCTGTACGGCTATAGAATCAGGCTGTATGGCTACAGGATCAGGCTGTATGGCTATAGAATCAGACTGTATGGCTATAGAATCAGGCTGCATGGGTATAGAATCAGGCTGTATGGCTATAGGATCAGGCTGTATGGCTATAGAATCAGACTGTATGGCTATAGAATCAGACTATGGCTATAGAATCAGATAGCCAGGCTGTATGGCTATAGAATCAGGCTGTATGGCTATAGAATCAGATAGCCAGGCTGTATGGCTATAGAATGAGGCTGTATGGCTATAGAATCAGGCTATATGGCTATAGAATCAGACTCTATGGCTATAGAATCAGGCTGTATGGCTATACTATACGGCTATAGAATCAGGCTGTATGGCTACAGAATCAGACTGTATGGCTGTAGAATAAGGCTGTATGGCTATAGAATCAGGCTGTATGGCTATAGAATCAGGCTGTATGGCTATAGAATCAGACTGTATGGCTGTAGAATCAGGCTGTATGGCTATAGAATCAGACTGTATGGCTACAGAATCAGACTGTATGGCTGTAGAATAAGGCTGTATGGCTATAGAATCAGGCTGTATGGCTATAGAATCAGGCTGTATGGCTACAGAATCAGACTGTATGGCTGTAGAATCAGGCTGTATGGCTATAGAATCGGACTGTATGGCTATAGAATCAGGCTGTATGGCTATAGAATCAGATAGCCAGGCTGTATGGCTATAGAATCAGGCTGTACGGCTATAGAATCAGGCTGTATGGCTACAGGATCAGGCTGTATGGCTATAGAATCAGACTGTATGGCTATAGAATCAGGCTGCATGGGTATAGAATCAGGCTGTATGGCTATAGGATCAGGCTGTATGGCTATAGAATCAGACTGTATGGCTATAGAATCAGACTGTATGGCTATAGAATCAGGCTGTATGGCTACAGAATCAGGCTGTATGTCTATAGAATCAGGCTGTGTGGCTATAGAATCAGGCTGTATGGCTATAGAATCAGGCTGTATGGCTATAGAATCAGATAGCCAGGCTGTATGGCTATAGAATCAGGCCAGGAGAGGGTTTTGTGTGTGAAAGTTGAAGGCGTTGGGTGGCACAGCTGTACCTGCGGAGTCCAGTTTCCCATCTGCATCAGGCCCATCACAGGCCCATCACAGGCCATTGGCGAGTTTGGCAAGAGATGCGCCGCTGGGTGCAGAATGTGGCGGGAAGGGGCAGATTACGGGCAGCTGGCGTCCCTATGAGCACTGCCCGCCGCCTTTCAGGGAAGACTTCTAAGTGGTTGAACACATATACGGCCAGAACAGCTATGATGTATGTGGAGACCCCAAAAGGAAGTTAATCGGGAGGGATATGTGTTACAGTGACGCACATCGTGCAAATATAGAAATGCTAGCTGAGTCTCTTCAATGCAATACGGAAAAACTGCAATAGGTTTTTAAAAATAAAGCTCTTTCAAAGTGATGACTATTTATTTATCTCTAATACCCGTTAGTCAGCAAGAAAACCCACGCATGTCGCTACTCTCACCACATGGGCACAGCTGGCCTCAGCAACACGGAGCCGGTGTGTGTTTGTATGCCCAGGATCACACACGGTCCTAAGGGAAGTAAAGGTGGGTGCTGGGCTCAGTGAGCAGTGGCCATACACCCCTTTAGGTTCACGTGAAATACACACGTCTTACGCCTTTGCACTACAGATGCCTTACACAGCCCACACACAAGGAAGCACGTCACTGCCGTTTGACGGAATACAGCTACAAAACACATACAAATGGAACCATAATCTCGCCAACAAAAATCAAAAGGCTTCACCATCGACTAGGAGCACATGGCAAGAAAGCCCCGCCTAACATTAGGACTTCGCGAAGTCTTGCCCGTAAACTAGAACATTGACGGTTCCAGGTAAGGGAAGGTACGGGCAGGGGTACGGTTCGCGCCGTTTAAGGGTGCTTTATCCGTATAAAGAGCGCGCTCGGCCGTGTAGACGAGATTGCTGGCTGGCTGCCAGCGTGCATGCCACCAAGCAAAGGCTAACACCATAGTTGCCCACTGCCAGGGTGCTCGTGAGGGTAGGGTGTAAGGTAAAGCTTTATATGCCAGGGCAACCAAGGCGAAGCACAGGTGTGGCGGGCAGAGCAGGCACCCCACAGGCTGTGTATCCCAGCCAGTCGCAGGGGGGGGCACCTGGGGCACCGCCGCGACGAGTGGGAACTCATGCACGATGGGAGTGAGTGAAGCTCCATTCCTAACAGCGCTTTGAAGCCACCATGAGGGCGGCGGGACAGGGCGCAAGATAGCGATTGGTGGCTTGCCCTCACGACTTGCACCCCGCTAATTACATCTTACTGGGCACACCTGTGTAGGTCGGTAAATGCTGGACAGGCACTGGCACGACGTGGGCTGCGGCACCACAGCCTAGCGGGAATTTTCAAGCAGTGTTCAAAGGAAGATTCAAAAGTGACAAAAAAAGTGGGAAAGGATTGGTACTGGGTAAGAAGACGGAGGCAAAGGTGAGCTTTAGAGCTGTGCCATGCCATCCACCAAGATAAGTATCTGATACAAACATGTCTGGACTAATGAGGAGTGGGCAGAAAAGCGAGAGGGGAAACCTCGAGAAAAATGAGACTGAACGTACAGCAGCAAAATGCAGGAGTGTGAAGATGGAGCAGCGAAGTGCCTCTGCGGATAAAAGGTGCAAAGGAAGCGATGGACTGTGACATGAGGGAAGCCAAGACCAGGCCTGGCCAAACCATGTCAAGGTAGGGGTAGGGCGCGCCAGCTGCACCCCCCTCTCCCTAAGGCGAGAATGTGTGATTTGCGGGGTAGAGGGGTGCTCTGGCTGGCGTAACGAGGGTGGGGGTGGGGCAGGGGGTGTCAGCAGGGGTAGTGGGCAGGTAAGGACAGAGGTTGAGAGGGTAGTGAACCAAAGCGGGGCAATAGGAGAGCCAATGTAAAGCAATAATGGATGGAAACGGTGCCTTCCCAATGGGATTAGGGATTTGTTGGCTTTGCCAGCACTAGCACAGCGTCTTAGAAGGATGCCCACACGGGGAACGGATGGTAGAAATGTGGAGCGTGCTGGGAGGGGGCTGTGCAAGAGGTCAAGAGACCTGGGGAAAGCGTGTGGAGGGTGGGGGGGAGGAGAGATAAGGAGAGTAAAGGGGGAAGTAAAGTTAACCCATGGAGGCCGGCTGGGCGTACGCCACAGGCCTCCCTTCGCTCGGTGCGTCCTGTGGCTAATCAAACGCTCTTGAGATCACACTACATGTTCTAAAAAAAACCTGCATGGGCCAAATTCATCTCCGAGGGTGAATAATGTAGTGTCTGAAATTGCTTCTTTGCCAGGAAGCGTGAAGTACCCAGGGCACTAGGGAAGGGGGGGCACTTCCATCCCTCACCCAATAGTGCCCCCACTCTTACGCTCTAACTAGTTCTGTGCTTTAGAGCAAAGCTTTGACTCAAGAGCAGGCGGGAGACTGGCTAAGAGGGAATGACTGGCCTTCTCGTGCATATTATGACAGCGCAGGACCCCTTTAGACATGGGGAAGCAGGCAAAGTATCGGGTCACCAAACATCTTAAGGTCGCCCTCCCGTGGAAGAGCTTAGTACTGACACAGGGTGTCTCAGCTGTGGGTGGTCCTGGGGTGTACCCCCTGACTCGGGTGTCCCCAGGGTTTCCATCAAGCTCACCGGGCTCCCCAGGTCATAGTCCTGGCAGAGCAGCTCAGGCTCAACTCTCAGGGGGTGGAGTGGGGTGGCACGCACGTTTCATTAATACCAAGCAAGAGAAGTTCCACACACACTACAGAGTTACACACATATCGTTATGTGAGAAAGGCAAAGAGAGAAGCAGTACACACACATGGCCCAATGGATCTGGTAAATAGCACAGTTTGAAGTAAGTGCTCTTCAGAATCAATAGAGACTCCTCCCTCGGAAGAAAAGGGCACACTGGTGTGTACAGGAGTTTCTGTCTAGGCTGGCGAGCTCACCCCCAGACAGCAGTTCCAACAGTGTACGATTTGCAGAGAAAGAGTCACTTTCTGTGACAGTGCCACCGGGAGCCGTTCTGCTGGTACCTGGAGTACCATTGGAGGGAAGCTCTCAAGAGTTCCTTAAAGATGAAGAAGTGACCCATCAAGAGCACCAGTGGTGGGAACAGCAGTCCACAGCCGCAGGTTCCAGATGCGGCTGCTCTTCACATTGTCCAGTGACCAGGGAGGGGGCCAGTGATGCGTCACCAGTGCAGGAAGGGCCCAAGTCACTTGGGAAGAGCGATGACTCTCAGTCCAGTGATTCCCAGGGCAGGGGTCGGGTCCAGAGGAGCGGAGAGGAAGGTTGGCTGCAGTGAGTAGATGTCAGAGATGCAGGGGGACTGCGTCGTCCTTGGCACAGACCTCTGCTTCTGAGGATGAGTTTGGCTTGGGGAAACCCTAAGGAAAAACAAATGTCTTAGTCTCACCGGAGTAGAGGCAGCCCTAAGGATCAGGAAGGCGAGTTTGGTGGGGCCGATGCAGTAATCAAGCCCTCTGGAACTTTCCATTTGGTGGAGTTGCAACTAGAGCACTTGCCTGATGTCCGGGGGGAAAGGGGGGAGATTCCTAGGTCTGTTCCTCTCGGAGAGTCTTCAGAGTCCTGGCTGCCAAGGCGCAGCTGCTTGTGGGTCCGGCAATACAGGCACAATCAGAAGCTTCAGGGAGATGAGGCCTTCGAACAGGAGCCGTGATCTGCTTCGCTCCTCTGGATCAGGGGAGAGCGATTGCTACTACAGGAGCCGTGATCTGCTTCGCTCCTCTGGATCAGGGGAGAGCGATTGCTACTGTGGGTTCCTTGGTGTGTCTGGAGGGGCAGAGCTTCGCAGTCGATTAATCCGAGGCTAAGAGTTCCAGCTGTTGACAAGGTGAGAGGGAATGGGAGGGGGAGGGGTGGTCTTTTATCCTCCTCATTAGGCAGTGAGTGAACACAGCACCAAATCACACACCAAGAACAATACAAACAGGAGTGGTCATCCAATGACCAAACACCAGCAGGACCACACCGATCAACCTCTTCTGCGTCCACACATCCTCTGACCCTGCAGCGTTGGATCCGTCCCTCCTACGCAGGTCCCATCCCCCGCCTCCACACCTGTAGAAGAGGGGGACACCCCCGCTACCCTCAAAGGCCATCCCTACCAAACAAAGTCATTTGCACAAGATGTGCTTTGGTTCACGTCTATGAATGTTGTTCTCTGTATAAGAAAGGAAATGTAATTGAACTTTAATGATGTGACCCATACATGTGAAAAGAAAAGGAGTGCGTGACTATTCAAAAGAAGCACATGTCTGCCAACATTCATGAAATTCACAAAATCGGTCCCCGCAATTAGAATTTTATGTATTTTATTTATTGGATACTTTGTAACTCCCCTATACAACAAATGGTGTTTCAAGGCACCTCAAGACAAAATAATGCCGTCACCACCATATAGTCCCCAAGCTCCATGGCCACTATTGGGCCAGCCTGCCCAAACAAAAAGAGGGATCCACCATGCACAGCACCCAGGTACACGTGTGACTATGTTGCTACATCGGGCTTCACAGGACCTGGCAATCGGACGTAACTTTGAGGCTGCATCAGTGATGGATGTTCAAAACATGCCAGAGAGGTCATCATTCCCGAGCCCCCCAAATTGCACAGTCACATTTCAGGCCATGCAGACTAGACTTGCGCCAGGACTTAAATGGGGCAGGACTAGCCCATTGTGAACAAGACCCTGATCCAAGTCACCATGAAGACAAGAGCACTGGGGGAGCATGGAATCGTCACTTGGTGATTATGGACCAGGAACAATGGAAACGGTCGATCGGCCCCTGATAGAAAAAGATGACAATATGACGGAAAGCTTAACTGGTATGTGCTTTGAATAACTGCATTGCAATCTTGGTAATTGTCCTTAGAATGTGTACCGTATTAAAATGTGTAATATTAATATTTGTGCTGTTATTTCAGCATACGGGGACACAATGGATTCCCGTCAGCAGGTAGCAGTTGAGCACTGCTTGGGACTGGCCCTTCAGTGAATAAAGAGGAGGCGAACGGGCGCCCCAGAAACAGTTTTATATCGTCTCGATCCAAATCCCAGCCCTGGTCCATCAGCTGCATCAGAGGTAAGTGCCCTTTGAGTTAAACAAGACTTGGTTGGTGCCCCCATGAAATAAATAAATGCTTTTTCTCTATCCACATGCTATCGGTTGTAGGCTTCTGAGTTTCTCCACCCGAATCTCGAACCCTCCTCCCCAACATTCCTATGAAGCCATACGGCCTCTAGACGACTGTGTCAGAGGGTGGGAAAAGGTAGCTGAAATGCTGTGGCTCATGTAATCACCGGTTATTGTGCATCACTCATTATATGCCCACACTCAGGCCCATAAGGCGGTCCAGTATTTGAGAAGCAGGAGCTAGTGCAGCATCCCACAAGATGCAATCATATTGCTTTGTCCATTACTTATGACTCGTTATGCTTCTAATGCAGTGGTCTTCAAACTTTTTTGGCCTCGGCCCCCCCTGAGCAAAGTTTGGGCAGGCCGGGCCCCCTCAAAAGTGCCAGATGGACAGTATGTAGAAATCACTATGAACTTTTGCGTGCCGTTACCGCACCCTACTCCCAGTACAGACTCTGGGCTCTCCCCACCCTACTCCCACCACTATCCCAGTGCTGCCACCCATCCTGCTCCCAACACAGTCCCATAACACAAGCATACACACATCCATACACATTTAAATAAAAAATAAATCACCATAAACGTACCTTCTGCAGGGGCCTGCGCGTGGTTGCTAAAATGCCCCGCTCTAGGTTGCTCTGCCCGTATGTGCGAGGAGGCGCGGGAGCACCCCCTGGCACATACATACATGCAGTGCCCCAGCCATCATTTCCAATGAGCTATGCAAGGTTGGCGAAGCAAACCACGCCCAGCGTTGCATGGCTCAGTGATCATGTGCGGCTGGGGAAATGGCAACTGTCAAAGACAAACAGTGTTTCCCTTTGACAGTTCAGCTAGCCCAGGAGCACTCACTCAGCTGGAAAAAGCAGCTGAGGGAGTGCTCAGTGTTTCACTGGGCTGGCTCCTCGGCTCCTCCATAATGGGTGAGGTGGCCAGTGGGTGGACGCCCCCTCACCCATTATGGATGAGCCAGCAGGCTTGGACTGGCCTATAGGGCAATAGGGCGATGACCGTACCAAAAATGCGAAATGCTAGTGTAGGCCCGTCAAAATGGGCCACTTTCTTGGCCAATGTGGGCCAGTTTGAGGAGTTACTTCACTGTGCAGCTAGTAGTTTTGACCATTGTTGCACATTTGAATAAAAAACAACCCCTTGGGTACTATTCAAACAGTGTGTAACTAAAGGACTGAATATCCATTTGCAACTGCTGGCCATTTTTTTCATTGGTGCCAAAGACCGTTTTATAGTCAAGTCTGACCATGTGAGCTGCCCCTTCCCATTTCCTCCAATCTAAAAAAAAAAAAAAAAAAAATCTTTTTTTGTAGTTTTTTTTTTTTACATTTCATGCTGGGCTCTGGCGCCCCCCCTGGGATGCGGCCGCGTCCCACTGGGGGGGCGCGCCCCACAGTTTGAAGACCTCTTCTAATGCCATATCGTGGTGTCCTAAGGTTTATTTATAGATTGTTACAAAGCACATTGTTAAATTCCCATAGCTATACGTGATCTTCCCATAGCATATGGGATCTCCCCATAGGTATACGTGATCAGCATCAGGCATGGTGTAAAGCTAACCGGGCTCTTCAAGGCTGCAAGCAGGAGTTAAATAGCCCCCAGCTCCCCTCAATTTCAAACCCTGTGGTCACAGCAAAACACATACTGTTGGGCACTATTTGTTTTGCTTGTATGGCTCCTTTACCAATGCACTGTACATGGGGTAACATGGGGGTAACATGGGGGAAACATGGGTTTGGTAATTTCTTCAGAGTATACCAACTATGCAAAGAAATGGGGTAAAAAGATAAACGCATAGCCACTTCCTGGGGAAGTGGCACTCATATATATTAAATTCTAAGGAATTCCCATGGTTTGATCCAGATTGACAGCTTTGAGAAATGTAGTAATTTTTCATTTTTTGTACCCCTTGTGACAGATGGGAATGCAGGTTTGCAGATGTGTTGGTGAACACCGTGAAGTTGAGGGAGATTGTAATGACAGCCAAAAATTCACAGACTAGTAACCCAGCACGGCAGCAAAGGGGAGGTGAAGTTTGGATCGTCCTTGACAGGAAGCTATACAAGGTACATACATGGCATTCCAAAAGCACATTAGATGGTGTACAGGGAACATTTTATAGGCTTCATTTCTCACAGCCATGTGTCAACCTGTGGCAGGGATATGTTCTACAAATAATCCATAATCCCCGAACACCTCCTTACATCTGCCTGTTCGTTAGAAGCACTTTGCTTGCTCTTTTCAAACTTTTTACACATCTTTTTTGCATTTCAGAATGTACCATGTTCAAGCCAAGGAAATGGGCTTTCCAGGACTCTCTGCAGCTGAGTACGGGAAAGCCCTCCAAAATAAACTTGGCAACTATCGGATGAAGAAGGATAAAAAATCAAATAGATGACCTCTGAGACACAGCCAAACCTGCGCTCCTCCTGCTTTTAGACCTTTCAGCTGCCTTTGATCTGGTGGATCACAAAGCCCTCTGCCATCCTCTCTCCTCCGCAGCCAACTTCTACCCGAGGGCCTGTGCATGGATAACCTCATTCCTACAGGAAAGAGGGATGAAGGTGTTCTCTAAATCCTCTGTGCTAACCCAAGTCCCATTATATGTGGGGTCCCACAGGGTTCGTGCAGAGCCCCCAGCCTCTATAACCTCTTCACGAGGGCCCTGTTCAGAATCTTGGATGCCCTGGGCATCTCATACACCAATTATGCAGATGATACTCAGGTGCTCATCCCCCTCTTGGGTGACTATCAAATGAACAGGAACACCCTCAACTCCATTTACTCAACGATCCAATCCTGGATGGCAGAAAACTGGTTATGTCTCAACCGTGAGAAAACCAAACTTCTACTAATTGGTTGCCCCTCCACCTTGGGTAAACTGGACAAGCAATACTGCTCATTCACCATTGACAACGTCCCCATCACTGTCTCACAAGTCATCAAGACATTGGGCGTGCATCTCAAACCAAACCTTACCATGGATAGACAGGTGAATGCTATTGCATCCTCTGCAGCGTATCACGCCAAATTGCTCAATGCAGCCAGACCCTTCCTCTCCCAACAGAACTGCCTCACTATTGCTAGGGCTATCATTGGGTCCAGGTTAGACTACTGCAATGCCCTCTTTGTTGGGACCTCCCACAAGAATCTTGCCAAACTTCAACTAGCTCAGAACAATGCATTGAGGGCTGCAATGGGCATCTCACGCGCGGACCATATCTCTGCGGTCACTAGACAGGTACACTGGCTCCCCGTCAAGGAAAGGATTGTCTTCAAAACCCTCTCCTTGACACATAAATGTCTCCACGGCCTGGCTCCCCCTTACCTAGCACAAAGGATCATCAGACACACGCCATCTAGACTTTCTAGAGTGGCTTATTCCAATGAAATCACTGTTCCTCTCACACACAGAGTGCATGCAGGTGGCACTAGCTTCCCAACTATGGCCACTACTTTCTGGAACACACCCCTGGCCAAGATTAGGATGATCGACTCTCATGCAGCATTCCAGAAAGCCATCAAAACGAGGCTCATTATCTGAAAGGGCTTTATTTCCAACTGTATGTATCTCTGTGTCTGCATCTAAGTAACGTCCATCAAATGTATTATGTAATGAAACAGTCTGTACTAAGTAATACACTGATTGGGCTGATGGGCTGATTTCTTGTAATCCTGAATAAAGCCCTCTTACGCTTCCTCATAGCGCCTCGATGCCTGTGGGCTGTAGTGCGCTCTACAAATCCAAAAAAAAAGGAGCCAAACCTGGTCTTTTGTACACAAGTGTAGTTGCGCATTAAGGGAGCACATTGGACTCCCTTGCTCTCTGGGCTGGGCCTGGATACTCATATGACTCCCTGGACTGGTTCTGGGTCCCCTCTCACCCTTGCTCCCTGGGATGGACCCCTCCTCACTCGCTTGCTCCCTGGGCTGGACCCCATCTGACTCGCTTGCTTTCTGGGCTAGGTCTGAAAACTCATATGACTCCCTGCACTGGTTCTGGGTCCCCTCTCACCCTTGCTCCCTGGGCTGGACCCCACCTGACTCGCTTGCTTTCCGGGCTAGGTCTGAATACTCATATGACTCCCTGGACTGGTTCTGGGTTCCCTCTCACCCTTGCTTCCTGGGCTGGACCCCACCTCACTCGCTTGCTCCCTGGGCTGGACCCCACCTCACTCGCTTGCTGTCTGGGCTGGGTACCCAGCTGTCTTCCTGGCTGGTTCTCGCTCCCCACCTGATTAATTGTTCTCTGGGCTGGGGGATCCTCTCCTTCACTTGCTGGTTCTGGGTCCCAACCTGATACTCACCTCTCCCCGGTCGCGGGTTCTGGGTCCTGTCTCCTTCTTGCTCCATGGCGGTAGATTCCCCCTGCTTGCTCCCAGGGCTGGCTTTGCCCCCTTCCCCCCACTCCCTGGACTGGCTCTGGACTCCTCTTTCCCTCTTTCTCATAACCCTCCTATCATTCTGCAAGGTCTGGGCTTACCTTTCCCCAACCCTTCCATTCCTGGGTGGGATTTGCATTACATTCCAACCTTCATAATAGGCCTACCGCACACTCTCTCTATCCTTTTTTGTTTGTTTTAACTTCCATTTCAACTAATTGTAAAGCACCCATGTCTGGGATTGCTACAGTCATGTTTTTGTGCTTTGTACACAGTGTCCGATTGAACCTCAGAGTGCCTCTTTTAATAAATACAGTGGGGAAATAAATGTTTGTCAATTCTTTTTAAATATAGGTAATATGCCATTACATGGTCTTGACTTCCATGGCCATTTTACCGAAATGATTGTTAAGACCTAATAAGTCATCACTATTGTTCTAAAAGCAATTCAAAATGCAACTCTCTGAAATGGGCAGCAATTAAGCCACAGTGATGCTTTTAAAGCCCAATTCAACAGGCTGCACCAAATGTGTTTTTAAGTATTTCTTTTTAGGATTATAGTTAACATTGTTTTTGGATTCAAACTCCTAATTTGATTTATTTCCAGCGCATAAACAAAACAATGCCAATATTCTTAAAGGATTATTTGGGGATTGCATTGCTTTTGGATTTTTACTGGATTGTTTGAAGGTTGGATTGCTTTTGGATTTGTATATGATTGTTTGGGGGTGCTTTGGTTTTTGGATTTTTACTGGATTGTTTGAAGGTTGGATTGCTTTTGGATTTTTACTGGATTGTGTGGGGATTGGATTGCTTTTGGATTTTTATAGAATTGTTTGGAGATTGCATTGTTTTTGGATGTTTAGTGAATTGTTTGGGGATTGGATTGGTTTTGGATTTTTATAGTATTGTTTGGGGATTGCATTGTTTTTAGATTTTTAGTGGATTGTTTGGGGATTGGATTGCTTTTGGATTTTTAGTAGATTGTTTTGATATTGGATTGTTTTTGGATTGTTAGTGGATTGTTTGGGGATTGGATTGCTTTTGGATTTTTACTGGATTGTGTGGGGATTGGTTTGATTTTGGATTTTTACTGGATTGTTTGGGGATTGCATTGCTTGTGGATTTTTTGTGGATTGTTTGGGGGATTGGATTGCACTTGGATTTTTAGTGCATTGTTTGGGGATTGCATTGCTTGTGGATTTTTTGTGGATTGTTTGGGGATTGCATTGCTTGGGGATTTTTTGTGGATTGTTTGGGGATTGTATTGTTTTGGGATTTTTACTGGATTGTTTGGGGATTGCATTGCTTGTGGATTTTTTGTGGATTGTTTGGGGATTGCATTGCTTGTGGAGTTTTTGTGGATTTGTTGGGGATTGCATTGCTTGTGGATATTTATAGTATTGTTTGGGGATTGCATTGTTTTTTGGATTTTTAGTGGATTGTTTGGGGATTGCATTGCTTGTGGATTTTTTGTGGATTGTTTGGGGATTGCATTGCTTGTGTATTTTTATAGTATTGTTTGGGGATTGCATTGTTTTTGGATTGTTCCTGTATTGTTTGCGGATTAGATTGCTTGTGGATTGATTGGGGATTGGATTGCGTTTGGATTTTTAGTGGATTGTTTGGGGATTGCATTGCTTTTGGATTTTTAGTGGATTGTTTGGGGATTGGATTGCTTTTGGATTTTTAGTGGATTGCTTGGGGATTGCATTGCTTGTGGATTTTTTGTGGATTGTTTGGGGATTGCATTGCTTGTGGAGTTTTTGTGGATTTTTTGGGGATTGCATTGCTTGTGGATATTTATAGTATTGTTTGGGGATTGCATTGTTTTTTGGATTTTTAGTGGATTGTTTGGGGATTGCATTGCTTGTGGATTTTTTGTGGATTGTTTGGGGATTGCATTGCTTGTTTATTTTTATAGTATTGTTTGGGGATTGCATTGTTTTTGGATTGTTCCTGTATTGTTTGCGGATTAGATTGCTTGTGGATTTTCAGTGGATTGATTGGGGATTGGATTGCGTTTGGATTTTTAGTGGATTGTTTGGGGATTGCATTGCTTTTGGATTTTTCCTGGATTGTTTGGCGGATTGGATTGCATTTGGATTTTTCCTGGATTGTTTGGCGGATTGGATTGCATTTGGATTTTTCCTGGATTGTGTGGTGATTGCATTGCTTTTGGATTTTTAATGGATTGTTTGGGAATTGGATTGCATTTGGATTTTTCCTGGATTGTTTGGCGGATTGGATTGCATTTGGATTTTTCCTGGATTGTGTGGTGATTGCATTGCTTTTGGATTTTTAGTGGATTGTTTGGGGATTGCATTGCTTTTGGATTTTTCCTGGATTGTTTGGCGGATTGGATTGCATTTGGATTTTTCCTGGATTGTTTGGCGGATTGGATTGCATTTGGATTTTTAGTGGATTGTGTGGTGATTGCATTGCTTTTGGATTTTTAATGGATTGTTTGGGAATTGGATTGCATTTGGATTTTTCCTGGATTGTTTGGCGGATTGGATGGCATTTGGATTTTTCCTGGATTGTGTGGTGATTGCATTGCTTTTGGATTTTTAGTGGATTGTTTGGGGATTGCATTCCACTGAGGATTTCTAATTAACATATTTCAGGGTGCATTAAGCCAAAAGGGAGCCAAATGCAATCCACTGAGTACAATGGGAGTTTCTGCATTTCAAGAGGATTTAAAGAGGACTTGAATGTTTGGGAAAATCCAGTAGCAATGCACTTTCAATCCAGATTTTTTTGGTAGGGTTGGTGCAGGCATACAGTCTTGGTAGTGTGAGGGCGAAGACAGAGCTGGATTGGGCCGCAAGTCCTGGGTCCTTACAGTGTTTGAGGAATATAGACAAATGAGCTTCTTGCACAACCTGAGCTGAACAATGCCACGGTCAGGATTCCATTCGCCACAAGACCACAGGAATTCCTGACAGTACTAAAATGTCGCACACTGCTATTCCACTATGAAGGCCATGTTTTTTGTTGTTCATTCTGACCTTTAATAGGTGCGTACCTTCTATAACTGGTCTCAGCAAACACGTTCTCTTGACAAATGCTTATTTGGTCTGTTCACTTTCCTCAATTGTGAAAGACAAGTTTATTGAAATGTGCATGTTTATTTGTAAGATCTTCAGTCCATGTGATGTGACTTCCCAGAGCGTGCGTCGAGTCACCCAACCGCAAAGTCATCAATAAATACCCTGTGACATCATGGAAGGGGCACCGAGGTGGACCCCCGGAACAGGTCATTGTTATGGCGGTGCCAATGTGGGGCACCGCCTCATTGGGTGTTGCTTCGTCGCCGCCAATGCCTCAGACATTTGCTCTTCCTGGCGCCCCATGCCTGGGGCCACGCCAGCTCTATTCCCGGCCTGTCATTCCGCCCGATTGGCGCTGACAAATGGGTCTGTCCAGTCCGCCGGGATCTCTGGTGCAGCTGCACCTCCTTGCGTGGGCAACTGCCAGGATGCGGCTCCCTTGCGTGCCCTCGAGCTGAGCAGCCGCACCGGGCATGAATCCTCTGGTCTGGAACACTCTGACTGGCCCTAAGGTGGGCCCAGAGGTGGCACTTACATTGTAATGTGGTGCGCATCCTCGTTTCTGAAAACAATGAAACAAGTGCTTTTTTGAAGTGTAGTACAAAGAGTGTTGCCTCCGTGAATTCTTGATAAAGGTTTTTTTTGTGCATTTTTTTTTAAGTCTCATCTTTTATTACAGGGCCTCAGCAGACACAGTGTGAAATGGAGAGTGCTGATGGCCCATTTCCCTGACAAGTCACTGGGAAGGGCCCATTAGCATCCCAAAGCCCCTCAACCTGTGTACACGCCACAGTAAACAGCTGCACCACATAAGCCTGATTTTATTCCAGCTTTACTGCCACGTGTCTAAGTTGACATGAACACATCGAAGTAATAACGCATACACACCTGCACATTTTATTCAGAAGCTGCTTGTGCTTAACAATTCTGTGATGTGAAGACAAGTGGGGCAACACACACAGATGTCTGGTTGTCCTGTGCAGGTGTTACTCACCACTCCGAATAGGCCAAAGATGCAGAGAAAGTGACCTTGGAGATGTTGGTGATATAAGATTCCGAATTCAGCCTTCCATCCCAGCTCCCCTGAGTATAAAACTCAGGCTTCCTCAAAGAGGGGCTCTTTTCCACAATGTACCTCTCTGCTGTTTTAGTTAGAACAGACAGAGATGTCAATTGAGTAAAAGAGCGGGGAGAACACACACCGCCAATACCAATGCTGCAAAAGAATACCAAAATATTAGACAGTGTTGATATTATACAAGTGATTAGAACAGTTGGAATGATTGGACAACTACCTAGATAGATATTGGAGTGAAGATGAGTTTCCCCGGGATGATCTACAAAGAATAACACAAATGAGTGGAATTGAACTAAATCAATATTGGTTCCCACTATAGCTATAGAGTTGATAACAACTGACCTGAATAAAGATAATGGAGTAAGAGGAGTCCAGGGTACTGCAGACAACAACAAGAGAAAATAACAAACAGGGAAGTTAGTATAGGTAAGTAACCCCGAACGGCACGAGGGACGCAGTAGTGCCGGGTTGGTGCAGTTCAGGAGAGCGTTCATATGCACTTAAGAGCAATCTCACAGGAAAGTCACTCAATGTCCCAAAATCCAACAGAAGACAATATCCATGGAAGACAATAGGTATGTACCTGGGTTCACGAGTATAGTTGAGTAGCTGTTGAGATGGTCCGGATAGTAGACAGCAAATTGATGTGCAGAGCGGCAGCCAGGAAAGAACTGCAAGACACAGAAGAGAGCCGTATCCAGTAGCGTTCCGAGTCCAACAACCAAACAAGCACGACAGGAATAAAGGATGAGACGAAGGCAATCCAATTTTCAGGCAATGGGTCAAAACCAGGAGTTCAGATAAGGATTCGTGTAGGGAGTCACGAAGAGGAAACAGACGAAACCGCGTGTAGCTGGTAACGTTAATTAGTAGCAACGAGCCCCTTGGAAGACTGTGGTTTTATAGACGTAAGGGGGGCGTGGCTTGCTGTACGCCTTCCACGTACAAGACGTGTCAGGTGACCTGGAGTATGTCGACGTTTGTACAGACGCCATGGTAGCTTGTACCTGGACCATAGAGGAGCCTGTAAAGAAGTTGTATTCCGCAAGGATGCCCGCGGGGAAGCCTGAAGTGTAACAGCAGGTTAGAAAATAGCGCGCATCAGGGTGTAGTAATTGTTTACGGACTCCTTGACTTCGGGAATAAAGGGTGTTTAAATAAAATGAATGTTGAAAGCAAGGAAAGGGGGTGTTTAAAAAGAAAATGGAGATGAGCATGGGTCCAACTTTAGACTGAGAGTGCCATCACCCGGGAGGGTGCGCCGTCGACTCACAGGGCTGCAACACATAGTCCGGGGCTTCCCGAGCTGAGCAGCCCTGAGGACACCTGGGATGGTGGACAAAGGGTCTTTCATCCCGCCCCAGCGCGGCACGGCACGGCCCATGATAGTTGTTTCTCATCTGGCAAAGGCCTAGGGTGGGTCGACATGCCCTCGGGCCCTGTGGGGGCCACCCCTGTGTCGCAGGCGTTTGTGTCCCTCGAAGGCCTCTTGGGCTCACGACCTCGCAGGGGGTCTGCCAGTGACGACGACAAAAACCGAAAATGGAGGAGGCACCCCGATAACCCGGGCGGTGTCCTCCTCCTACCCTCCCCCTCCCCAGGACGAAGGGGAGTTGCCCGCAGGAAGCACGGTAAAAACATGGGAAAGCCCACAAAAGGGTGGGTGCAGCGCGGCAAGACAGAGAAAAAGCCAGCTAAGGGCAACAATGGAAAGGGGAGGGGCTACCCCCCTTATAACGAGCAGGCAGCATCATGCCTTGGCAGTGGGACGCCCGCCTGCAAGCTGAGGAATTCGTTTCTACTCACCATGGAAGAAGGTTTTCGTTGGGAAACAAAGGAAGGAGGTCGTGTTGGAGTGCCAGTGCCGTTAGTTTCCTGCTCCTGGTTCGGGGGTCATGGCGAAGGAAGCGGTCCGGTGGGAGTGGTGTAGAAATCCCAGCCCAGGAAGGAATCCAGCTGCATGAGGTGGAAAGAACAGGGCGTCAATTCGGGAGTTCGTCAGGTTTACTAGGGTAGGGTGTGGAGTTGATGGGGGGGCACTAGCCACAGGCATTTCCTCCACCGGACTTGCGTTGGGGGAGTTTTGGAGTTGGGGGGTCGGCACGGGGCGTCAGCACCGCAGGCTTTTTTCTGTTATATGGGTTACTGCAAATGCACGCATAATGAAGTAAATAGTTGATTCTAGTGTTAAAGAGGCCCTTTAGTAAGGAAAGCTGGACTGGCATCTTGTCCTTTCCAAGTAAGTGCGAGTCTAAAGCGGCGAGCTGCCCTTGGCCTGTGTTCCAGCATGGTGTGCGGTTCCGGTCGGGTAAGGGGCGTCGGGTCATGGCCCCCGAGGCAGAAGGGAGCGGCAAAGGAGAGAGCCAAGCGGATAGCACAGAGAGTAGGGTGCTAGAGGAAACGTAGGTTGGAAGCACTGCCTGTTCTCCAGAACGTCTTCTGGCACGGGGCTGGCAGGAGATAACGCGAGCGGGGGTTGGTTTTTTCAGGATGTTCCATGGAGTATAGCCCTACTGGCATATTTACAGACTTTTCTGCCGGGGTTCTGCCAAATGTCCAGGCCTCCCGCCCAGCCGGTCAAGTAGCACAGTGAGCAGAGCACTAGCTCTTGACATCACTAACGCAGGTACGAATCCAGGCAGTGCCCAACTCAGCCTTTCATCCTTCCGAGGTCGGTAAATGAGCGTCACACACTGTGGGTAACAATTCGTAGCGCTATAAAAATGCACACTACGCTAAGCCTTTGTTTTGGAACTTATTGCTTTACTGGAATGAACATTCGGAGTGGCACTGGATTGCGTAGATTTGTAACTGTTGTATTGTACAGTGGTACGAAATGTAGGAAACGGCTCTAGCAAGCCCCTTTTGATAAAAGGAAGGTTGTACTTTCAGGGGGATGAAACCTTGCCCTGTGGCACTGGCAAATATTATGATGGTAAACGGCCTGTGTAGTAGCATGTGAGCTTAGGATTTTCAGCATTACAATTTGTAGGGGGGCTTGCATTAGTATAGGTCATGGCGTCTGTGCATCACTGGCAGCGTTCTGTGCTATATTGGAGTGTTGGTGAACTGCCGGGAGTTGTTTTAGTTTGTACTGCGGCGTGTATGGGGTCGTTGTATAGCACATTCACACCTGCCCTGGCATCAGGCGATATTTCCAGCTGCAAACTCTGGGCTAGTGGTGCAGGGGATTGCTGTTGCCGGTTCAGAACATACGTATGATTGTACAAGGCACGATTTTATGTAACCAACCAGCATGGGTTGCAGAAAGGCAGGCCGTGGTAAAGCTATGGAGCACTTCTGATATAAACAGCTCATAGAACGGCAAAGTAGTACATGGCATGAGTTACCGAAAGGACCCTGTGCTGTTATAAGGTGCGAGTTTGGAATCATCCAGTAGCAGTTTATCAACGCGGGGCAACACCTTAAAGTAAGTTGTGAAGATGTCTCCCCATATATTAAGAAGGTTACAAGGGGCTTGAGCGAGGGCCTCCGCCACACACGAGGTGTTTCGTAAGTCGGCGGGTGATGAGTGGGGGAACATGTGTCATGGGTGATCACATGAATGTGAACTATGATGCTTGTCCACGTTGTACCTTGCAGTTTCAGAGGTTGTGGGGGGGGGGAGAACATCGGACAGGGATGACTGGGGATTTGAAGCAAACAGTGACACAGTGACTCCAAGTGTAGAGTTATTTAGAACGTGCGGCTTGGTTCATGGGAAATGCGTTCGCGCATTTGGTGCATTTATAATGCGGCTGGATAGACTTTTTAAATGATTTCTGTAAATTCATCTTGGGGTGCGGATGGTCGTTGTTGTGTTATGAAGGTGGGTCGCTACAATGTACGCTCCATGTCAACCTTTGAGCACAGGGGCGCATTCCCAGTGCGGTTGTGGGGTTAAATTGCTGGCTATTTGACGCTAGGCTGCGCACTAGGTATGCAGGAAAAAGGGAGTTCCTTTGAGGTTGCGCACAGCATGGTGGAAGGCCCCTTTTGGTTTTAAAAAACACACGGTTTGTAGGGCACTGGTGTGCTTAGAAAAATGTCATAGGGACAGGGTTATTGTGCGCTCTAAAATCGATTATTATGGGTGATGTCTTTTGGAGTTAAAGCTTTTGGGCAAATCCAACATTTGTTTCAGAAGGGGATGTTATCAGTTAGCAACTGCGAGTGTATTGGAGGAACAGCCTTAGTGCACAATAGCGCATAGAGGTAGGCCGTATGCAGGGGAAACAATAACCAGGGTGCCCCGAGCGGCTGGTGTGCCACTTATTCAAAATATCAGGCTTCACCTGGTGCAGGAGGGGCGGCATCCGTGGCTGGGGGTATCACCATCAGTTATGCGTTACATTTGTGCGGCTTAATTTCTGCCGGGGAGAGGCACCACGTTACAGTGGCAGCAAGAGGGCAACGCATCGTACGGGTGGCAGCATGGATGGAGGTAGAGCTAGAAAATGTACGGGTATTATGGTTCGGTTCAGCTCCGGCACGAGCAGAAGGGTTCACAATTACGATCACCTACATTACAGTCATGGGGCATTAACCTGCGTGGTGGCCAGACGATGTCTTTCACCACTTTGGGAACGGATGGGATTAAGGTGGCCATGGGGGAGTTGGGACCGTAAGGACCGCAGGTTCAGTAGGTTTCACATGGTGGTAGAAGGTCTGGCGAGGGGGTTAATCATGGCCTTCTCAAAGGAGTCACGCTTGAGCAGGGCCGTTGCACAGGGATATGTGGGCTAAATATGGGCACCTGCAATCAGAAATTGCTCGGGAGCAGCGGGTGAAGGAGGGCTGGCCTTGCGATGCTCAAGGAGAGCCGGCTGCATTGCAAGTTGCGGTACGGAGTCACGTTTCGCGGGAGGCCAGCACCTAAACAGAGCTGCATGACAGGAGTGAGCTCTCACTTTGACAGCTGGGCAGTACCAGGGACACAGGTTCGAATCCCGGCAGGGCCAAACCCAGTGGTTCAATAAGAATAAGCAGCGCACAGTTACCTGAATGTTCATAGCGCTATTTAAATGCAGAAGTAGTATCATCCCGCTGGGTCTGCCCAGAGAAAATGCTGGCCATTAAGCATATTGGTTAATGTTAGCAGAGAGGCGGCTTCGCGTCAGGGGCTTTTTGTGGGCGGCTCCAGGGTCGAGATTTGAATGGGTTCACAATGGTTGGTATTTTAAATGAAGAGGCGCATCGGTTAACAAGACCCAATCAAGTACGGCTTTGGCAGCCTTTACAACAGACTAGGAGACAGGTATTGCAGTTAGTAGGAAGATATCAGGTGTGTGTTAACTGGCAGAAGTCTGAGCCAGGATTATCAAAGGAAGACCCGTTGGCGAGGTGCAAGCACGAATAGCTTAATGTTTTGATATTAGGGGACTTTTGGTGGCGTATGACCTGGCCATAGGACCAGGGGTACATGCATATCTTATGCTCGGTTCCCAGGGGCGTCCATCCTACCAGCGCCTTCAGACCATACCAATGGTATGTAAGGCGCTATATAAATGCAAATAACACAACATAACCTGTCAGATACATAGTCCCCAGAACAGACCAGAGCGACCGTGGGGGTACACGGTACGGCAGCCAGGTCGCTTGATGCTAGGGGCCTGTGGGTTGAATTAAAAATGCTCAATGGAAACACAAAGGGGGAGCGTTCTTGGGTACGGGAAAATGTTATCGCAAAATTTATATTGCTAAAAGTGGGGGCTATTGTTGTAATAAGGCCGCAATGGACATGGAAGGCGTGAGGAGTAAGAGGGGTATGGTACACATATTCTCACCACAAGCACAGTTTTGCGGCAGCAGTTGAAGCACGTAGAAGTTGGTGAGATTGACGCTCGCGATGGCCAGAGTTGATTGGTGGGCAAGTAACTTGAATTACGATGGATCAGGCTCGGGGGCTGCGGGAAATGGAACAACATAGCACCAAGGGGTATGGGCAAAAGGTCGGAGGATGAGGCGTTTCGACTTCAAGTAGCAGCATAAATGATTTAAATGGTCTTTGGGCATAGGGGAATACGGTTGGGAGCAATACATTGCCATGGGTATAAGACAGTAGGTTGGAAATGCCAAGGTCATTAGAGAATGTATTAAGGGGGAGACTAGGGCCAGGGAGCCGTGGCCTTGGTAACATGGTATAGTGGCGGCTGACCCGGGTATGGCATGAGTATCAAAAGGGTGCCACGGGGCCACATGGCAGGCATTGCTCTATCTACAAGGGAAATTGGGTGAGGCATCAGTCTCTAGGGTATGGCGTCTCAACAAATAGGAGGTGCATCGGCAGGTATACATCTGGCGTTATGGGCGAGATCATCTAAAATTGATCAAGAGGGCAAAGGGTGCATGGTGGCCCTCCAACCCATCATGGGCAGTGCAATATGCCCGGTCGGGGCCGTGACAGGTCTCCTCAGTCTCAGACCACCCTCGGGAGGAGAGGCTCCGCTGCTCATTCATCACATTAGGACGGCCCAGAGCCGCTTCCAATTCAGAAGGGTTATGGAAATGGCACTGGAAGGAATTGGGGAGAAAAAGGGAGTCTTTGGGATTCACTCATTTCGGGTAGAGACAGCCACGTCAGCCGCAGCTACTGGCATGGGGGAAGGAGCAGTCAAACAGATTGGTAGATGGAGGTCTGGGGGTTTCAAGAGAATTGGGAGGTAACGACCTGATAAACCTAAGAAGGGGGGCTCCGATGGGGGAAAGGATGGGCTCTCTACAGGAATTGGCAGGTCAGTTGGGGGAAACAGGAATCTTTTGGTCAGATATTTCCTAGGCCAGAATGGAGGGGTGTAGATAATCATGCAGCCATGGAGAGGTCCAAAAGAAAGCTAAATGGGGCAATGGCGAATTCTGCAGGGGTTTGGGCCAGATCAGGCACGGCTTTATTAGTTTAAATTCCCCAGAGTATTTTCTGAAGGATGGGGTACATTTGTCACCACAGCGGTTAGAGCGATTCTCCTGGAACCTGTGCACAAAAATCCTAGAAATGTAAGGAAGGAAGCAGGGGGGAGCCACGTTGGGCGGGAACCCACCTGTGGCGTGGCAGTGTTTGGGCGACCAAACACAAGAGACAGACTCTGGATGAGCCAGGAGAAAGCCGGAAGGGTCTTTGCTCTTCTCAGACCAGCGCCCCTTGGGAGCCTAAGCGGCAGGGGCGTCTGGGGGGAGGACAACAAGGGCTCAGCTTCCCCCAAGGAAACAGCACTCTCCCCGCCCAGGAACACCTGCAGGGGCAGGCAAGGCTCAGGCGCAAAGGGTTGGGAGAGTTGGGCCTACACTGGACCTGTGGAAGGAAAGGCGGAAGCAGGTTGTTGGACACGGAGCAGTCGCCGCATCTTCTGAGTTATTTCCACTAATGTGTGCAGTGTGGTTTTTATGATGTTGTGGAAAATAAATCTGCGGCCTTTTTATGCCAAAAACAAAACCAGACTCATTCTACACATTTCTGAGGGGGAAAGAGGAATGAGTTGTTGCTATGTAATGGGTCCAAAATGGACGGGTGCACGGGTTATGCCTACTCCTCCTGCCCTCTCATCTGCTATTTCCATGGGGATGTATTCTGTGTGGCCCACTCCATCACGTGGACAGGGAAGCTCTGCCCATTGGTTTTTCCTCAACCAAGCGCTATCTAGTCATGTGTTTGACCTTAAAAGCCGCCAATGGAAAAATAGAGGAAAATATACTGTTGTTTTAAAATTTCGAATTGAAAAAAATTCGAATTGTAGGTTACTTATAGAAATAAACTATTCCTATAGAGGAGAGGTGTGTGGGGGGTTTGCGGGGAGAGGCAGAAAGTGGGGTTCGGCGCTCTTTACTCGTCTTGTTATGCCAGAAGAGGCCACTAGATGGCAGGGCATAGCAGAAAAACAATATGTTCATTTCAAATGACTACACCTAGAACATCAGTCGGTGTCATTAAAGGAAATTCCAGGTCGGTAAAGATCAAGTCTCGCGGTTTTGCTGGGCGAAATGAGATTTTCTTTATCTGAGGAAAGCTGGCAAGGGGTATTTTTCCAGCGTTAATAAGATCTATGCCCCCCAAAGATCCTCCCTGCGCGCGCGTGGTGCTGGATGCTACACTGCATGCCCCTTGCACACACGGGCAAATCCTCGACGAAAAATAAACACCTACACGCGTTTTAAGTAAAATGCGTTTCCTTCCACCCTGATGCCCTTTATTTATCGACATCCTTTCTCTGGGTGAGCAGTATAGCCCTCCCTAGTCGGCCCCTTTTTGGGCCACCTTTGGTTTACTGGATGTTGTGGACTGTACCTCCCATCAGCACCTGACAGCATGGTGAATGGCGAGGGACGCTGGGAGTCGTAGTCCAACACATCTGGAGAGGCCGGGGTCTGCCTGCTGATCATTGGGCCGAGCGACGCCCTGCAGATCCCGACCCACTGCGAGTTTGCAGGTCTGCATGTGCAAGCTATTTCCACCATGGGGTCTATTTATGTAATTTCTAACATTTATAAAGCGCACAAAGCAGCCCTCGGACATCGTGGCGCTGTTACAAGCAAGGCTTACTCAGTTACATGAAACAGGGGGAGAACACATAGGACTCTCTGTCTGTGGTTCGAGGTTACAGTGAACCAAATAACAGTAAGAACGTGCCGTGTACCATGATGGACGGGGGCCCTCTTATTCGCAGGCAGCTTACAGGGGGGCCGGGACATAGAGCTCAGCTCACGAACAAGTAGATCAGGTGCCTGGGGTCCCTTGAGGCCTAGAAAGGGCAGCGCTACTTAAAGAGCATGGTTTTAAGTGCTTTCCGGAAGGACTTGTGGGAGGTCTGGTTCCTGAGGGCGTTTGGGAGGGCGTTCCATTGCTTAGACACATGGCGCCCCCTGCTTTGGCCCTTTTGACAGTGGGGATGTACAGCAGGTTGGAGTACTGCGCTCTCTTGGGTCGGGAAGAGCTGGCTCTAATATTGCAAGTCTCTTGAAAATAACACCATCTTTAGCAGTGAGCCAGTGGGCAGCGCACCTGGCCTGAATGATATAGTATTTATTTGCATTTTTTTAAAGCGCTCACACAGCCCGCAGGAGGCGCTGTTACAGGAATTGTACATTTTTTTGGTTGCATAATTGTTTTTTTTTGTCTTAGTTGCGTATTTATAAAACGCTTAAATACCCAGAGGTTTCTAAGTGCGGACTCGGGGATGGAACCTGTGTGGCTTCGTGTCATCTTGCTTCCAAGGGGAGCACGTTGCCTCTGAGCTATCCTCCCGAGACAGGGGACAGCATATGAAGTCTAGTCACATTTTTTTTATATCCTTTGCCCTGGAGCATGACCTGCGCCCTGCCTTCTTGTTGGCATTTCTGGGCCGCCCTTTGACCTCTTGTGTCGGATCTGGTCAATTATTCTGACCCCCCCAGCCCCCGGCCCTAGTAATATTTCTCCCGATGACCTGCCACATTTTAAAGACTTCAGTGCTGAGGCATCGTATTTTATGAGCACCCAAACTATGCGCATGTGTTACGGGGAGTACCCGAAGCTGCTTCAGTGCCCTGTGATGGAATATGAGGGGTAAGCAAGAAGACATGTACAGCAAGCAGGACATGGTAGCATGCTTTGTACTGCGCCAATACTGCTCCAGCGCCCCTTCAAAGCGCTTTGGGGATCACAGGTGGGCTGGGGCTCATGAGAGGGAAGATGGGAGTAGATGAATAATGGAGAACTAAGAAAAAGAAGGAAGGTTACAAGAGAGACGAGAGAGATTTGTGGTAAAAAAGAAATAGAGTGAATGGTGACCATGAGCGTTGCAGAGACACTGGCCCTCATTCCGAGGTGGGCGCAAAGGGATACCGGGCACCGTTAAGGACAAAGGTACCGGTAATCCCTTTGTGCCCTATTCCGAGGTCCCTTAGCCGATCCCGCTATGGGCGCCTGGTTTCACCAGGCGGCCTTAGCGGGAGCTGCAAAGGGACCAGGGAGCAAATAATGGTACCACAAATTGCGGTACCATTATTAGCTCCCTCCCCATTCCCATTGAGCCCTATGGGGGCTCAAAGGGGAATGGGGAATGGTTTGGTGAATGGGGACTTACTGGTCCCGCCGAGGTCGGACTGGACCGGTAAGTCCCCCTTTCACCAAACCGGAGCCGAAACCGGTATTGGAGGTAGTCATGGCACTAATAGCGCCATGACTACCTCCAAACTCGGAATGAGGGCCACTGAGAGCTCTAGAGAGGTGCTGAGACCCTGAGAGCCCTTGAGCCCTGAGAGGTGCTGAGACCCTGAGAGCCCTTGAGCCCTGGGAGGTGCTGAGACCCTGGGAGCCCTTGAGCCCTGAGAGGTGCTGAGACCTTGGGAGCCCTTTAGCCCTGAGAGGTGCTGAGAACCATAAGTCTGCCTGGTCCTTGGAGGTGCTGAAAACCATTCAGAACTTGGCCCTGAGAGAGCTGAGACCCCGAGATCCCTTGAACCATCAGAGGTAAGTCGTTTCGAAATGAAGCAGAAAAAGGAGAAACATATTTGTGATTGTTAGGAAAGTTTTAATTTTTGTGCAATTTTCCCTCCATTTGTGAATCCCCCCCAAAGTTTTCTTTTGTTTGGCTATCCTCACCTGACCTTTTCCAGTGGAGCACAACCCTCAGCTGCACTCCTCTGGGCTTTTGCTCACTTGTTATGGGGAACCTGACATGTCCTACAGACTGCCAGTACTGGGAACTAGGTTTCCCTTCGTCTTTGAGAATGTTGCCATTTCTTGGTAACAATAGTGCACAATGTACCTTGCAGTATTGTGCGCTGGGGTCCCTTTTTGTTTTATGGCCCTAGACACCCTCAAAGGAGTTTTCTGGTGATTGTACTAGTGTGCCTGGGATGAACTGGTGGCAGTAGTTACTTTTGATAATGTTTTACTCCTTTTTATTGAGTTAAACCGCATTTACCGCGTTTGGCTCAAGTCTGTGGCCAGGTCCGAAAATGGCTGAGCCACAAAGTCTTGTTCTGTCCTAAGGCCATTTTGTCCCTTGTCTTCACCCAGGTCGAGTAACCCGGGTTTTCCTTATTTGTGCATGCAGCCTCCCGCGAAAACCAATCTCTTTCTCAGGCTTCTGCCTGTCACATATGTGTGCCCAGGAAGAGGGCTAGGACTGTCTAGTCCCAATCCACATTACTGGTGCCAGGATGTCTGGAGTGCCTGAATGACTGAGACCACTGTAGTCCGTGATTGATCCACGTCTGGGATGCCTGCAAGAGAGCAGATCTTCCATTGGAAGTCCTCGATTTTGGCACAAAGCAAATTTTGGATAAGAGAAGGGGCTCTGCATCCATTCCAGGTCTATCACCTGATTTCTCACCGAACTACAGAAGCAGCCAAGCCTCCTACACAAAGAAATAGACTTGTGAAACTGCTGGAGATGCTTTGGAAGGTTTTGGCACCCTTTGCCCTGTGCTGTCCCATCGGATCCCTGCTTTCTTCTTCGATCAAGAATGCCTGCCAAGGTGCTTCACCCCTTTGGAGTAGTGGGAACAACTACTCTCTGCGTCCCCGGCTTACCCACAGAACGAGCCACTTCGTAAGTGTTCCTGGGTCATCTAGCAAACTGTCCAGCTCTACCTCTGGGTATCCCGCAGAATCGCTGCTGTCTGGAGTGGAAACCGGAGACTTGGGATTTCGCTTGCTTGTGGTACCATGCATTCTCCCACAAAATTCTGCAGTCCTAGCTCCTCTGGTTTCCGAATTAGGAGAGTGCGTAACGCTGCCTGCATTTGTGATTCCCACGTCACTGCCTGCTGGTGATGCTCGCTGTAGACCCCTTGCTTTTCTGCTCTCCTGTGCCCTGAACCCTGCTGCACCAGAATTTTCTTCATACCTCCTTCGGAAGCTGGGAAAACGCAACTGTACCGTTGCGGACGATCATCCTCCAACGCAGCCACTGAGAGCCAGATCGCTGCGAAACTGCAGGACTCAAACCTACTAGCGACCTTGATTAAACTAGCAAGGTTTGGTCTGCTCTGTGCCGAGGGTCGGTGAGTACTTGCATCACTTACCGGTGGCCCCTGGCACAACCAATCACTTTTACGCACAAGTATCACTTGAAAGGTATTCGAAATTGGCTGGGTTAGCCTGCGCTCCCTAGCTATTCTCGCCATTTGAACACTGCTTTGCCGCCAAAGGCCGGCCTACTCAAATAGTGGGAGCCAATTCTTCATCACCTCAAGCCCCTTCCTGACTTGCTACAGCCCTCCCAAGAAGACCCGCTTTTTGCTTCACCTGCGCGATTGTGCATTTATACACACAACTGTAGTGTTGAGCACAAGGCTCCACTCTTCTTAGGGTTGAACTCGAACGTTAGGGAACGAACTCTGACCCATTGCCTATTGCTATTACTGTGTTAACTCAACCCTCTCCTTTACAGGTTGTGGCTAGATTTTTCCACTGTAGTGCCCTAGGAAACTTATTGTATATTATAAGGATTTTTTGTGATAACTGTTTTTGCATTGCTCAAGTTATTTGTGTCTACTGGTCCAGCAAACAACAAATGTATTGATATTTTTCATATACACTTATCTAAGAGTAATTTGTGGTTTGTTGCTGTGTGTGCTCGTTTTGGGCTTCCGATCACTCTCACCCCTCCCGAGACTTAGGGCCTCATTACGAGTTGGGCGCAAAGGGATACCGGGCACCAGTAAGGACACCAGTGCCGGTAATCCCTTTGCGCCCTAATCCGAGTTCCCTTAGCAGGTCCCTTCCTTAAATCCTGGTTTTACCAGGCGTTAGGGACGGGACCCGTTAAGGGACTTTAGAGCTAATAACGGTACCGCGATTTGCGTTACCGTTATTAGCGCCTTCCCATTGAGCCCTATGGGGGCTGAAATGGGGGAATGGATTTTTCAATGGGGACTTACCGGTACCACAAAGGTCGGAATAGACTGGTAAATCCCCATTGAACGAGGGCGGACTCGGTACCGGTATTGGAGGTAGTCATGGCGCTAATAGCGCCATGATTACCTCCATACTCGGAATGAGGCCCTTAGTCTTGACCGCCTGCCATGCTACCTAGATTGGTCTGACTTGTCCAGGAGGTTCCCTGTTTCACTAAACTAGGGTGGCCTCCTAAACATCTTTCCACCAGGTCAGAGCTTAGAAATCCATCTTAACAGTCATCAGCAACAAGGTGATGGTGAAAGACAAAGGATGAGAAGTCTTCCTACAGCAGAGGTGGAGAGTAGAGGTCCAAAAGCTGATCCCTGGGGAACGCCGACAGATCCAGGAGACCTTGAAAGTTAAACCTTACAAGTAAAAGGCAAACTAGCGAGAGCAGATTTGCAAAAACCCAAGGAACTGGAGAGTGAGGAGGAACAAGGATGTGTCAATAGTGTTGAATGCAGCAGAGAAGTCCAAAAGGATGGGTACAGAAGAGAGTTTGGAGTGGTGAGCATCAGAGAGAAAGTTGGAGACGTCCAGAGTGTAGTCTCACCGCAGTGTTTACTACAGAAGACATATTTAGGTGGATCTCCCCACCGTTATCAGCAAGGTACTTAGTGATCTGGTTGAAGACCACTTGCTCAAGGACCTGTGAACAATGGGGAATGGGGGAGTGGGGGAAATCGGTCAGTAGTTTATTTATTTATTCTTTGCATTTACAAAGATTATATAGTGCTTTTGTCCAAAGTGCTGAACATAGGAATAATTGCTACAATAAATACAATGAAAAATAAAAACAATACAACTCACAAAACAGGATTAAAAGAGAAAGAAAGGCTTAGGAAGAAACAGACCGAAGTCATTAAGATTTGAGGCCTTTCTTATAAAGATGGAGGGACAGGAGCAAATCTCAAGGGTTGGGCATTTCAGAGACAAGGGGCAAGAAGATGGAAGGAACGGAACCTGGAAGAGGTACAGGGGATCGAGGGACAGAGAGGAGAAACTGAGAAGAATTTGCAGGAGGGGTGGTACATAGAGACCAGGGAGAAGCGAGAGGGAGGAGCCGGTGCGTGAATACTCTTGAAAAATAAACAGAGAAAGTGAAGCTCAAAGCAAAAATAAATTGGAAGCCAATGGAGATGAGCCAAGGAGGGGGCGATTCAGAAAAATAATGAAAGCTAAAAGAAGAGTCTAGCAGCAGAGGGAAGAATTGAGCGCAGAGGGAAGACAGCATTTGATGGTTTCATATTTCAAGAAATGCAGTGCTAGAGTCCAATGTGTTTACCTCTTTCCTGTGACTTCAAGGAAACGTTTACATTTACAGCTATTTTATGTTTAGTTCCAGGGGAGGCAAGGAGACAGACCAAGGCAAGGGGATAGAAGGAAAAGTTGGAGGAAAACAATATTTCAGTTTTTTTGGGTTCAGACAGAGACACTAGGAGGCCAACCAGGTTTTAACAGTAAGCCCAGAAGAGACCTGCATGGATAGAGTCATCAAAGGGTGAAAAGCAAGTGAAGATTTGTTTGTCATCAGTGCCTAAGTGTCCCTGGAAGCCAAAGTCAAGAATAAGTGATGCAAGAGGGGAATTATAGAGTGATAAAAGAAGAGGGCCAAGGAGCAAGCGTTGGGGTACAGCATAGGAAAAAGAATGGGACTGGGACTGGGACGTGGACCCCTTCCAAGAGACCTTAAAGTCAGACCGGTAAGAAGAGAACTGAGAAAGGGCAGTATCAGAAAACCAAAGGGAAGAAAGTATGGAAAGAAGGGTTGCGTGATCCACTGTCTCAAAAATCACACTGACATCAAGTAAGACAAGAATAGAAGAGACTTTACGGTGGCGTGTGTGAAAAATAGAATCCAAAACTAAAATATGGGTGGTTTTGGTAGAAAAACTGGAGCGATAACCAGATTGAGCGATCATCTATTCTCAACTGAGTTCTTATATTAATATACATAATCTTCTCCCCTCTCATCAAAGTTTTGAAAGATAAGGAAGCAAGGAAGTAGGGCGGAGGTTAGAGAGATCACCAGGGTCAAAGGAAGGTTTTTTAAGAAAGGGACAACAGTAGTGAATTTAAAAGTGGGTGGAAAATAACCAGAGGAGAGAGGACAAGATAGAGACAAAAGCACTAGGGATACCAAAGTAGCAGATTGGAAGGAAGCGGGGAAGAGTCCAGCAGCGAGAGAGTGGGTAAAGAGCTCTGATGAATGAAAGCATTTCACCATTTGGGGAGCAAACGTGTCGATAAGAATGCAAAATGGGTTGGCGCTGTGATAGATAGGTTTTAATTCAGTATGAGAAGTAGAGGAGAAGTAGTCAGGGGTGGAATGGGTAAGGGGAGAGGCAGTGGACAGAAGGAGCTAGGCGAGCGAGAGGGAGGACGGCTGTGACAGTCACACATTTTAGAGAAGTAGTGAGAAAAGTGAGGGAGGAGCCGATGCATGTGCAAAGCTTGGAGGGTAGATGAACGTTTGTGGGGATGATTGCAAGGGGAGGAGATTAGGTTTCAGAAGTAGGATTTGGCTTGGGATGCGTGTGCAAAGCTTGGAGGGTAGATGAACGTTTGTGGGGATGATTGCAAGGGGATGAGATTAGGTTTGAGAAGTAGGATTTGGCGTGGGATGCGTGTGCAAAGCTTGGAGGGTAGATGAACGTTTGTGGGGATGATTGCAAGGGGATGAGATTAGGTTTGAGAAGTAGGATTTGGCGTGGGATGCGTGTGCAAAGCTTGGAGGGTAGATGAACGTTTGTGGGGATGATTGCAAGGGGATGAGATTAGGTTTGAGAAGTAGGATTTGGCTTGGGATGCGTGTGCAAAGCTTGGAGGGTAGATGAACGTTTGTGGGGATGATTGCAAGGGGAGGAGATTAGGTTTCAGAAGTAGGATTTGGCTTGGGATGCGTGTGCAAAGCTTGGAGGGTAGATGAACGTTTGTGGGGATGATTGCAAGGGGATGAGATTAGGTTTGAGAAGTAGGATTTGGCGTGGGATGCGTGTGCAAAGCTTGGAGGGTAGATGAACGTTTGTGGGGATGATTGCAAGGGGAGGAGATTAGGTTTGAGAAGTAGGATTTGGCGTGGGATGCGTGTGCAAAGCTTGGAGTGTAGATGAACGTTTGTGGGGATGATTGCAAGGGGAGGAGATTAGGTTTGAGAAGTAGGATTTGGCGTGGGATGCGTGTGCAAAGCTTGGAGGGTAGATGAACGTTTGTGGGGATGATTGCAAGGGGAGGATATTAGGTTTGAGAAGTAGGATTTGGCGTGGGATGCGTGTGCAAAGCTTGGAGGGTAGATGAACGTTTGTGGGGATGATTGCAAGGGGAGGAGATTAGGTTTGAGAAGTAGGATTTGGCGTGGGATGCGTGTGCAAAGCTTGGAGGGTAGATGAACGTTTGTGGGGATGATTGCAAGGGGAGGAGATTAGGTTTGAGAAGTAGGATTTGGCGTGGGATACGTGTGCAAAGCTTGGAGGGTAGATGAACGTTTGTGGGGATGATTGCACAGGGAGGAGATTAGGCATGTGAAGTAGGATTTTGCTTGGGATGCGTGTGCAAAGCTTGGAGGGTAGATGAACGTTTGTGGGGATGATTGCAAGGGGAGGAGATTAGGTTTGAGAAGTAGGATTTGGCATGGGATGCGTGTGCAAAGCTTGGAGGGTAGATGAACGTTTGTGGGGATGATTGCAAGGGGAGGAGATTAGGTTTGAGAAGTAGGATTTGGCATGGGATGCGTGTGCAAAACTTGTAGGGTAAATGAACGTTTGCGGCGCTGATTGCAAGGGGGGAAGATTAGGCTTGTGAAGTAAGATTTGGCTAGTGATGCGTGTGCAAACCTCGGAGGGTAGATGAAAGTTTGCGGGGCTGATTGCAAGGGGAGGAGATAAGGTTTGTGAAGTAGGATTTGGCTTGGGATGCGTGTGCAAAACTTGGAGGGTAGATGAACGTTTGTGGGGATGATTGCAAAGGGAGGAGATTAGGCATGTGAAGTAGGATTTGGCTTGGGATGCATGTGCAAAGCTTGGAAGGTAGATGAACGTTTAAAGGGCTGATTGCAAGGGGAGAAGATTAGGTTTGTGAAGTCGGATGAGATAAGCACGGGTTTTTCCTTGCAGGCTAGGAGTAGGGCTGGCATCTGTATTTTGCACTAGCATCATAAGTCACAGCAGATGTTTTTTTGAGTTTCTGAAACTCAGAGGTGATCCAGGACCAAGGACAGGCACGGGAAGGTATGAATGTGTGAGGAGGATATAAACACATTGTGGAAAAAAAGACAATGAATGGAAGAATCATGAATAGGGCAAAGAGACAGGAGAGAGGCCTCCACATCATCGAGGGCAGGGGCAAGAGAGTCCTACCTGAATTTCCTGAAGGATGCAGAGGATGGATAGTTGGTGGAGGGACTGAGGCATTAAAGTAAACAATGGAATGATCAGAGGAAGAGGGGCCAATGGAGAAGGAGAGGGAAGCAGAGAGAAAGACCAAGGCATCAGCATTCGCAAACGAGGGACTAGTCTGGTTTTGAGGGAGGTAAGTCCACAATGGGTGGCTGTGGAGGGCTTGGGAAGGTGAAAGTCCCCCTGCATGACCATGGGGATGTTGCTAGAAAGTGACTCAAGTAGAAGAGTCCGATCAGGGAAGACTCTGTTGAGAGGACAAGAGGGTCAATAGAGAGCCAGAACAGTGAGAGGAGCCAGGGGGAAACGTTCAATAGTATTGTATTTAAAAGAGGAAGCAGTGATGTCAGACGAGGTGCAGGGCCAGTGTTGAGGATCATAGTGATAAGGAAGCCCACATCGCCACCCTTGCCAGCAGGTCGGGGAGAGTGGGAGAACGTAGAAGTAGTAGTGTGGGAGCTGACACTGTAGCGGAGTCATGAGGGGGATTCAGGTTTCTGTGATAGCAAGAATGTTGAGGGTGATAGGAAGACGTGTTGCAGAGGGATTGTGCATTCCGGGAGCGAAGTGAAAGAGTGATAGGAGGTGGGGGAGAGGATCATAGATGAGGCCTGAGATCCTGGGAGAACGGGAGCCTTGCATTTGAGAGGTGTGTTACAGTGAGGAAGGAGCAGAGGGTGGGGGAGAGTGAGGCAGAATTTAGGCTGAGTTCTGTTTGAGGGCTGTGAGAGAAGAAATGTCAGAGAGGAAGTACAAGGCTCTGCTAGGTAAGGTACTTATTTTCATGTTTGGCGAACGGCTAGGAGTCTTCCTCTGGCTTCTGGCGTTTCCGCAGCATCTCCCTTCTTCCTGGATGGTGAAATGCATGGCTCCACCACACCGGTCTGTGTTTTTCCGATCTTGAGACTCGCAGAGAGGTGAAATGTTCTCAGGACAACAGCAGCCTCTGCCGCTTTGCCTCTGCACAGGAGTTTTTAAAAAACAACTAGAGCGCTCATTGGGCATGTGGTTTCTTTTGCTCTGCAGTGCTCTTTCCCTCGTCCTTCTCCTCGTATGTAGGGATTCTGGGAAAGGAAGTACATTGTTGCTGTTTGGTTGAAAAGGGTTTGGATAATCGGTTTCAATAGATCCAAATGGCAAATCAGTTCTAGATGATGTACAATTAGAACTGAAGAAGGCATAATTTCCACGAAGTAGACCAGAGTTGGAAGTTTGATGTATATATGATTTTGGGAAAGGTTTTCCTTATTCTTCCTAGGGGTAGGTGTAGGCCTATGACAATATGCCATGATGGTATTGGGGTATGAGAGCATTGTCTTCAAGGGCAAATGGGGGGTACCGCATCTCATCCGATGAAGTCATGACACCTGCCCGGAGGTTGCCTCCTCCCGTGTGATCCTCCCTCATATAGCCACCTCCAGGGTCAGGATCAGGTAGCGGCTGCCGTCCCATCGCTACATGGGAGGAGGTCACTGCCTGGGAACCAGTGATGACTCCATATATATACCTCTGGAGAGGTCTTTGGGCCTATGCTGCAGTCAGCTCCAGGCCTCACTCTGCCGTCATTGAAGCCAGGGACTGTAAGCAATGTCAGTGGCCCGTCTACTGAGGCTGTGCTGGCATAGGGATCTGCATGACCACCCTCTCTCCCCATTGGGTGGGGTCCGCTAAACTGGATCTTTACCCAAGAAGCCTTGCTATGAGTGGACTTTGGACGCCAAGTCTGTGCCGCCTTTTTCTGCATCTCTGGAGTTTGGGCTTATCCCGTTGTTGGGTTGTTTATTGGCCTGATGGGCAGATGGGCACTGCAGACCGATCCTTTCATTGTGTGTGCACCTCGGGAGGGTTATTTGTGTTTTTATCACAATGTGAATTGCTGTTGCACTTTTATGAAAAATGCCTTCTAAGTTAATGAGTGTCTTACATTACTTTCATGAACGCATATCCTCTTACACACACCCCGCCAGCTTATTTCCCTCGTGCACCGCTCTCCCCTCATACACATGCCAATTAGACGTGGCCGGAGAGCAGGGACTCGGCCAAGCCCTCATAACGTTGAAATGTCCATTATGCAGACGCGCATTCCAGCACCTACTAACTTTCCCATACTTCGATTCCCCCGAGGGCCTTAGTGCGTTGGGACCGTACTCATGGTGAAAGACGCTATACAAATGATGACATTAAATCAAAAGTGAAAGGAATTGGGGCTTATTACGCTTCATCTGATCATGACATACTGCCATGACCACCTTCAAGAGAAAAGAGAGCATGTGAGGGGAGTAGAGCAATCACTCTACTCCAGAAAGCCCTGCCACTCTACATGACCTTACCGTGGAACATAGCTTGACAGGCCAGTGTTCACCTGCATCACTCTCTTAGTGAACATCCAACACTAGCAATTGCCCATTATAAATCTACTCACAAGTATAGGTATATCATACCAATAGTAAACCTACTGTATGATATTCCGTAACCTGCTGCACTAGGGAACTTAGATTGTTTGTGGCTGTTAGAAAGTGCCACATCTAGATAGATTTGTGAATGTTAGCAATTAACACATTTAGATAGTATCGTGAACACTAGCCTGCGGCAACACGATAGAACGGTGAACAATAGCAATGGCCACACCGATATAGAATTGTGAACATTGGCCGGCGCTGCAACCAGACAGGATTATGAATGTTAGTAAGCGCTACACTTAGATAGAACTGTGAATGTTAACAATACCACATTCAGCTGGAACTATGAACATTAGCCTGCGCCGGAACCAGATAGAGCCATGAAGGTAAGCCACAGCCTCACCTGATAGAACTGTAAACACTAGCCTGCATCACATCCAGCACTCTAAGCACTAGCCTGCATCACATCCAGCACTGTAAACACTAGCCTGCATCACATCCAGACAAGACTGTAAACACTAGCCTACATCACATCGAGCACTGTAAGCACTAGCCTGCATCACATCCAGCACTGTACACACTAGCCTGCATCACATCCAGACAAGACTGTAAACACTAGCCTGCATCACATCAGGCACTGTGAGCACTAGCCTGCATCACATCCAGCACTGTAAACACTAGCCTGCATCACATCCATCACTGTAAGCACTAGCCTGCATCACAACCAGCACTGTAAACACTAGCCTGCATCACATCCAGGCAAGACTGTAAACACTAGCCTGCATCACATCCAGGCAACACTGTAAACACTAGCCTGCATCACATCCAGCACTGTAAGCACTAGCCTGCATCACAACCAGCACTGTAAACACTAGCCTGCATCACATCCAGCACTGTAAACACTAACCTGCATCACATCCAGACAAGACTGTAAACACTAGCCTGCCTCACATCCAGCTCTGTAAGCACTAGCCTGCATCACATCCAGGCAAGACTGTAAGCACTAGCCTGCATCACATCCTGCACTGTAAGCACTAGCCTGCATCACATCCAGCACTGTAAGCACTAGCCTGCATCACATCCAGACAAGACTGTAAACACTAGCCTGCATCACATCCGGTCAAGACTGTAAACACTAGCCTGCATCACATCCAGCGCTGTAAGCACTAGCCTGCATCACATCCAATGTCCACACCGATATAGAATTGTGAACATTGGCCGGCGCTGCAACCAGACAGGATTATGAATGTTAGTAAGCGCTACACTTAGATAGAACTGTGAATGTTAACAATACCACATTCAGCTGGAACTATGAACATTAGCCTGCGCCGGAACCAGATAGAGCCATGAAGGTAAGCCACAGCCTCACCTGATAGAACTGTAAACACTAGCCTACATCACATCGAGCACTGTAAGCACTAGCCTGCATCACATCCAGCACTGTACACACTAGCCTGCATCACATCCAGACAAGACTGTAAACACTAGCCTGCATCACATCAGGCACTGTAAGCACTAGCCTGAATCACATCCAGGCAAGACTGTAAACACTAGCCTGCATCACATCCAGCACTGTAAGCACTAGCCTGCATCACATCCAGCACTGTAAACACTAGCCTGCATCACATCCAGGCAAGACTGTAAACACTAGCCTGCATCACATCATGCACTGTAAGCACTAGCCTGCATCACATCCAGCACTGTAAGCACTAGCCTGCATCACATCCAGCACTGTAAGCACTAGCCTGCATCACCTCCAGCACTGTAAACACGAGCCTGCATCACATCCAGCACTGTAAGCACTAGCCTGCATCACATCCAGCACTGTAAGCACTAGCATGCATCACATCCAGACAAGACTGTAAACACTAGCCCGCATCACATCCAGGCAAGACTGTCAACACTAGCCCGCATCACATCCAGCACTGTAAGCACTAGCCCGCATCACATCCAGCACTGTAAGCACCAGCCCACATCACATCCAGCACTGTAAGCACTATCCTGCTTCACATCCAGCACTGTAAGCACTAACCTGCATCACATCCAGCACTGTAAACACTAGCCTGCATCACGTCCAGCACTGTAAACACTAGCCTGCATCACATCCAGGCAAGACTGTAAACACTATCCTGCATCACATCCAGCACTGTAAACACTAGCCTGCATCACATCCAGCATGTAAGCACTAGCCTGCATCACATCCAGCACTGTAAGCACTAGCCTGCATCACATCCAGACAAGACTGTAAACACTAGCCTGCATCACATCCAGGCAAGACTGTAAACACTAGACTGCATCACATCCAGCACTTTAAGCACTAGCCTGCATCACATCCAGCACTGGAAACACTAGCCTGCATCACATCCAGACAAGACTGTAAACACTAGCCTGCATCACATCCAGCACTGTAAGCACTAGCCTGAATCACATCCAGGCAAGACTGTAAACACTAGCCTGCATCACATCCAGCACTGTAAACACTAGCCTGCATCACATCCAGCACTGTAAACACTAGCCTGCATCACATCCAGACAAGACTGTAAACACTAGCCTGCATCACATCCAGCACTGTAAGCACTAGCCCGCATCACGTCCAGCACTGTAAACACTAGCCCGCATCACGTCCAGCACTGTAAACACTAGCCTGCATCACATCCAGCACTGTAAACACTAGCCTGCATCACATCCAGCACTGTAAACACTAGCCTGCATCACATCCAGCACTGTAAGCACTAGCCTGCATCACATCCAGGCAAGACTGCAAACACTAGCCTGCATCACATCCAGGCAAGTCTGTAAGCACTAGCCTGCATCACATCCAGCACTGTAAGCACTAGCCTGCATCACATCCAGGCAAGACTGTAAGCACTAGCCTGCATCACATCCAGCACTGTAAGCACTAGCCTGCATCACATCCAGGCAAGACTGTAAACACTAGCCTGCATCACATCCAGGCAAGGTCAACACTAGCCTGCATCACATCCAGGCAAGACTGTAAATGTCTGCAAGTGCCACATTTAGATTGAAGAGGGAATATTAGTCTGTAGGCATGGTTTCTGTGTTTTCCTTGTTCCCTCCCCTGTCGTAGGGCGCTTTGAAGTGCATTGTGTGTGGGTTCTGCATAAATAAACTATCATTTCACTATGCTTCCTCTCTACTCTTCACCATCACACAATTAGAGTGCAGCTACACCCCTCGATCAATTCGGCCTAGCTGCTCACATATGAACACTATCCCATAAACATATCATCACTCTAATAAAACGCAGCTATATCCCATGACAAATTGGCCTAGCTGCACAAATAAGCGTCCCACAGGCCTAACACAGCCAGAGCCCAGTCTGGGTGTCCACCTGCCAGACTGCACACATCCAACTGATATCTTCAGCACCACACCTAGCGCTAGGATGCAGCTACCATCCGGCAATTACATCAGCTGCACACATATCTGGTGCATCCACGCACCCTACGACTCTACCTCTCTCTACTGACCAGAACTACGGTTCACGAGGGCTTTCAACCTACCAGCGCTTTGAGGTCATACCAATGATATATAGAGCGCTATATAAATGCCAAATAACATAACAAATAACATTAACAGAATATATACAGTTCTTAAGGGGAATATTCAATGATCCCACCAGGTGGCAGTATTGTGAAGTCAGTCTCATAACTCAAGGGATTTGACGCAGCGAATGTTTGGTTCACATGGGAGTGAAAGCACTCAGCTAACAGTTAACATTTTGGCTATAGTGCCCTCATTATTCAAGAGATTATAATTGCCATCCTCCCAGCCAATCAGAAAGCTCAGAATGCAGTCAATAACTATCAGTGTTGACTGCATTCCAAAGTGGTTGACTGGGAAACAGCAGAACGCCTTTATTTTCCTCAAAGAAGCAGCCTTTGCCAGATGTCTTTCTACGAGACACCCCTTCTCCAGGAGAGCCTTTCCCTTCCTCCTTCTATGCTCCACTTATGCACAGAGAAGCCGTTCCCTTTTACCTCCCGCATGAAGCAGGCACCTGTGAAGACTGTTCTGCTCTAACCAAGTGCACGCTTACAATGTCTCCCTTATAAAGACAACCGTGCCATCTAAATGTATCATCAATGTTGTGTATTCACTTTACTCACTATTCAAACAAGAGGTTTTACTTCGCCTGCACAACTCACAAACCTGCCACTGTGGTAGCCTGCAGGGGAAAGATGAGGCCTACACGAGGTGTATACACCATCGCCACCAACCACCCTTGCGATATCCTGCCATGGCATTCTCTCAACACACACGCACTCGTGGCGCACGCCCGCAGAGCCGCACGCTCACGCACTCCACTGCCACACGCCTCCCCGCCTAACAAGTAGCTCACAGATCTAGAAGAGTGTGAGAGGAACACGGAGAACAAAACGGAGCTCGGAGCAAAGGCGAAGCAAGTGTGTGGGCAGGGAACCTGGTTACCACTCCATGGAAACCTTTGCATGGACCCTGGAGAAGAACACACGTTCGTCACGCACACAGTCGCCCAGCTTCTATGGCAGCTCTTCTGATCCTGCTGGAGCAACGCAAGCCACCCACCTACGTAGTCGCAGTGCCCTCACGGACTGCTTCGCCTCGCCAGGGCTCTGTCCACTGTTGCCATCATCGTTAACCTGCACCCCGGCCACTTGCTCCTCTGCAGGGTGACCAGATGTAAAAAGCAAAAAAACAGGAGAGGGCAACTAACATAAATGTTGGGCTAACTCTTGAAAGTGGCTGCCAAGGCAGTAGACATCAATAGCGTTTGGAGGAGAAGGGGAGTGTAAGTGTTACTCTTCAAAGAAACACATATATTAATTACCACAAACTACCACTATCTTAAGTTGTAAAATGCAGCATTTCTTTTGTGCGATATTGTGTATTGCTGCCTGCGAACTATGAAGACCTACCACAAAAACCGAGAACACTACAATTTCCAATGGAACATAATCTTGAGAAAGGGGACAGAGCAGCAAAAACTGGGACAGTCCCCGCAAAACCGGGACATCTGATCACCCTACTCCTCTGTTACCAGCACATCCCCTTCACAAGCTGCCCGCCCCTCCTGCCCAGAAATCCATCATCAAAGCGCCATCCCTTGACCTAACATGAAATTGCCCCACTCCAGCCACCTTCATAGGAGGGGCTCTTCACCCGCACTACATCACCCATCCGTGCAGCACACTCCTCACAGCGCTCATTATGCCTGTCCGCCAGTATGCCCTGCCTTTCCCTTGCCAAATCTACAATAGCCTCCAGGTCCACCTTGGGCTGCGCGCCCCCCACTTAGCCATCCAGGCCGGAGTTTTCGACACGTTCGCCTACCCCTCCTATGTTAGAAAGGTGCACTTGTGCTCCTGCTTGCTGTATCTCTGTGTGCCTTCACTGCATCCTTCAAACCCACCCTCCAATCAGCATCATTAGCTAGGAACAATTGGATCACTTCCTTGACTAATTGGTTTGCACGTTCCACATAGCCATTTGCACTGGGGTTATATAACGCTGTCCTGTGATGCTGAATACCCCTTTCCTACAAAAAGTCCACCATCTCTCTAGATACAAGTTGTATGCCTTTGTCAATGGCAATACCCTCGTCACCCCCTCTCTATCTCCTTAAGGAGCACTCTTTCAGTAGTCACTGACCGTTCCGGTGCAAACTCAGTCCACCTTGACGTGTACACGATTAAAACAAGAATGTGCCTATCGCCATCACCCAACACTTCGAATGGCCCCATTGTGTCCATCGCTTCCTGGCTCCGCACTTTGTCTGGAATAGGCTCGGGGTGCACTGGCTGTGCCCCGACCACCTGGCTCTTATCACTTGCAGCACACAGTATGCCATCTGTAACCACGCGCTCCACGTCGCTGTGGGCCAAAGCCACCAACTGCCCAAACCCACTTGCTGGGGGTACCAATCTGTCACCCCTCGTTACCCCCCACGGTCACTCCGCTAACTTGTTGAAAACTAACAACTAGCTCTTGCTCACCCCCTGATCCCTGACGGCAGCCCACCCTTCTTTTTCCAAGTTAACTCTGGGGCATTTTCACTCTATTCCCACCAATCCTTTTTGTCTGTCGTCCGGCATAACGCATGCCACCTGTGCACATTCCTCCCCCCTTGGCCGTCAGTTTCCCACGCTCCTACTGGCAGCCGGGACAAATAATCAGCAACCGGGTTCTTCTGACAGGGACATATTCCACCACAAATTGGAATCTTGAGGCTCCACCATCCACTATGTGACTTCTGACCCCAGACCTCTGGTGGTTAGAACATGAACTAAAGGCCTGTGGTCCATCCTGACCACATAGGGCAAACCCCATGACAACATTCGAAAATGCATGGACGCCCAGCACAATGCCAGCGCCTCCTTCTCGATCACAGAGTACCTAGTGTCATGAATCCGATGGAGCCATCACTGTTTTCCCTGGCATTGACCTCGTCCCATGTGTCCAGGAGAAGGCAGCCACTACCCGATCCCGACCCTGGTGGTGGTAAAATGAGTGAGGATCATGCAGAAGGGGAGGACTGCCAGGGGGAGGTGATGACGCCATTGGAAGAGATGCACTATTCTCCCATTTTCTCCCATTTTCTGAGGAATATTCGATGACACCCAAGGTTCTGATGGCATGTTGTTATTTCAATCGAAATTCTGTTCATCCCTCAAACACACACATAACATCTTCTGTGTCTGATGTTTTTCTAAGAGAAACTCCAAACGAACATGTATTTTAGAAAGCCCATGATTTCCAGGGACTTCCTCTACCATAAAGCCCCAGGTACTCAGGCAGAGGAGGAAGGAGATAATGCAAAGTGAAGTGACTCAAAGTTGAATATGCAGACTTGTAATTTTAAAACACGACTACACGGTACATTTAAAAATGATGTCTGCATTCAAGAAGGAGAGAGAGACAGAGAATGTGGTAGCAGAGTCAGAGGATGAGGCAGAACGACAGCGGACCGTGCCGGATGCGATTGCAGGCACATCCAGATTGCAGCTCACGACCATGAGTCACATATCTGCTTGGTGTGAAGGGAAAAGAAACACAGAGGACACCTAGGGAGGACCGTCAGAGCTCCAGCAGCAGCAACAGGGATGCCGGGAATACGGTTGTGCTGAAAAGCAGCGTTCCTCTGTCCACATCCTGGAGATAAGCTGGCAAACAAGTGCGGGATTGCGGAGACGCTGGAGGAAGGTCTGCAGTGTGAAGGAGGCCTTCACAGAGAAGAAGCTTCCTTGCAAAGATGTGCCGCCGCCGAGGGATGCTACGAACAACCTGTGAGTCTATCTAGAGCCATTGGGGGCCCCGGGTCCTACCGACAGACATTTAAACAAATAAAATGAAACAAGAGTATTTGAATACTGATCAGATAAAGCACAAAAGCACAACTTAAAACAAGCCCTCATATATGAAATGTCAATCTGGGGAAAATTGGAGCAAGATGTCAATGTGGGAAAGATGGGACAAGCATTACCCCAAGCCAACAACTAGAAACATAGTGACGTGAGATATAACTGTGATGTGTTGCCAAGAAGTACTGGTGACAGAAACACATCAGGTAGTGGCCATTTAGGGAGGAGAGATACCTGGAAGAGGAGTATACCGAGGGATCTGCAAAGTACCACAAAGGGATTCCTGGCAGGGCAGTATACCAGGCAATCCAACAGAGCATTTAAAGTTATGAGACATTGTAAAAAGATACCTGGCAGGAAAGTATACGAGTGGATCTGAAGTGTCTATAAAGGGATTCCTGGCAGGAGAGTATACCAGTGGATCTGAAGTCTCTATAAAGGGATTCCTGGCAGGAGAGTATACCAGTGGATCTGAAGTGTCTATAAAGGGATTCCTGGCAGGAGAGTATACCAGGGACCCCTTTAAAGCTATAGTATGGAATTTCTCATTTGAATAAGATTTCTTTCTGTGAATCCAGTTTCAACGAAGCCAAGGAAGAAGCGAATGTTAAGGAACATATTGTTTATATTGGAACCCTTTTGAACTGATTATAAAGAACCAAAGGATCTATTGTTTAAAGGAGAAACCTTATGTCATCCTCAAGAAAATATTGTTTAAAAGAGAAACATGTTGCCATCCTGCCTATATATCTAGGGGATGGGGATCCCCCTTGGAATACAAAGGATTTCTCCAAGGATAAGACTGTTTCTGTTGGATTTATTTATTTAGATCAGAACATTTAATTGCACCCCTTTTGCTGTTTCTTTCTAGTGTGAGGGTTGAATGTTTTGGGACGCAAGGACAGTTTAGAAGTTTAATGATTTGACACAGACTGATCTTTAGTTTTAGTTTCGTAGGTAGGGAAACTCTCCTTAAATTAAAGACAGAGAGACCTTTATCGAACCCTTTTGTTTTAATAAAGATGTCTGATAATGAAAATCTTAAAGCAGCTTTGTGTCTGCCTTTCATTTCTTACCCCTCACACTAGTCTCAGGATCACGGAACAACCTGAAAGCAAATGCAACCGGCCTGCGCTCCTCTTCCTGCCACTGTGCTAGCACAGCTCCTATGCCAATCTCACTGGTGCCGACAGTCAAAACAGTCCTGACCCCGACATCCAACGTTGACAATGAAGGGATCTCATCCACACACTTCCTCACCATGTCAAAACCTACCTGACACTCCTCGGTCCATTTGAACACCACATTCTTCTTGAGCAACTCTCTCTTTTGGACTGTCTTCTCTGCATAACCCGGAATGATTTTCACATAATATTCCGCCACGCCCAGGAAAGACTTCGCCTTATCCTTGCACTCCGGGACAGATGTCTTCTTCAGCACATTCACCAAACCCTCCCTGCGTCTGATCCCATTCCCATCAATTATGTGCCGTAGATAAGTGACACAACGCATCTTCACCTGACATTTTGACTACTTGACAGCCAACCCCTTCTCTTGCAACACCTTGGACACACTGAACTCTCCTTCTCAGTTTGGTCCCACACCAGGATATCATCCTGGAAATAATTTACCCCAGACAAACCACCAAAAAATAATGGCATCAAACGTTGGAACACTGCTGCTGCGGATGCCAAACCAAATGGCACTCTACAGAACATGGATGCCCCAAATGGCGTGACAAATGAAGTTAAATGACAAGATGCCTAATGCAGTTTAATTTGGTGGTAGGCCGAGGACAGGTCAAACTTCTATAACCATGACGCTTGCCCTATGGTGGTCAACAACTTATTAATGTTTGGGCAAGGATGTCTGTCCACCCAGATGTTGCCATTCAAGTCATTCAAATAGAGGCACATCCTCAGTCCTCCATCTGGCTCCTTACCAACACCATGGGCGACAGCCAATCTGATGCTTCAATGGCCACAATTATCCATTCTCCAGTTAGCTTGTCTAATTCTGACCTTAAGTACTTCATGGGCAAATACCGGAACAATCCTCACTTTGTGTGCAACGGGCTTAACCCCCCCCTCCTCAACACAATCTTATGAGCAAAGCCTTTCAGTGTTCCCAATTTCTCACAAAAGACAGCTGGAAACATGGATCTGAGACTCTCCCCTGGCATATGCCTCTCTGCATCCAATAACAGAACAGGTACAGCCCTTCCTTGGCATATCTGGATGTCCAAAGCAGCCTGCTCATCCCAACCAAGCACACTGTCTCCCTTATATGCTATGCACAGTGTGTCTCTTGTTTGTCTGCCCTTAAACTGGATACTTGCTCACTCATAACTCATACCCCAACATGGCGATGGGATCCTGTCTGTAAGCACTGGGATTTATTTCAGTAGGTAAAAGCCCATCCACTGACTTTTTTAAAGTGTTTTCACACAACTCACGAGACACCATGGTATAAGGAGATCACAAGTCCACCATCATCTTGATGTCTTCACCATTGACCTTCACCATTTCCCATGGTCTGTACTTCTTCTCCCCTTGAACATGGAGCAACACCCTTTCTTCTATTTCTGGCATCTTACTCCCCCCAAACTCTTCCACCATGTTGACATTTGCCCTGGAGGAACAAAACCCTTCCTTGGTCACTTTGCACTGTCTCGCAAAATGTCCCTTCACACCACAACGCCTTCACTCCACCGACCAGAGCTGGACATTCCCTAGCTCTTTTGGGATGACTACTCCACCCACACTTCATGCAACAGGGTCTCGCACTTGTGCTTGTTCCTGCTTGGCCTCTTCCCTGTTCCAGCTGAATCTGCCACTGCCTACCTGCTTGCTCGGGTACACCGCTTGCACGGCCTACATACTGTTCCCATTTCCTTGTACCCCCTCTTTATGGGTCACTACCCAGATGCTTTTGGCAGACTCCTCAATTGCCCTGGTCAGTTCCAATGCCTTCTCCAGGGATGGGTCCCTCTCGATCCACAACCTCTCCATTATTTTGGCATGGCATGTCCCCATCATTATGCGGTCCAGACGCCAGTGAAAGTACATGTTGCCACGAGCATCCTGAGTGCACTTCACTACCCCACAGCCCCCATCCAAGTATAATTGCAATGTCCCTTTAAAGGACTGGTTGAAACCATATTAGGAGGGCAGTATAAAGATAAGATTATTGTCATCTTGCATCTTGGGCAGGTTTCACAACTTCGTTGGTGTATAAGGTTATTTTAATATTTGTCATCTTTTCCAATCCCCTGAAACATTTGGAGTGTCGGGACTTCAGTGGTGGGTATGCCCTGCTTCACTTTGACCCAGTTGACTTTGAGAGCGGTCTGGAAAGTGAGACATTTGCTCGTTGTGACGCTTTCTAATATCGAGATCTTGAAGTTGGCTTGTTTGTTCCGGTGTCTTATTTCTTCATCAAATTTTCCGTGTCATCTAAGAGGCCTTTGCGACTTTGGCTGGAAGCATGAAGAAGCACTTGATGGAAGCATCTGTGGGGGTTGGCTTCTTGAAGCCAGAAGAGGTGACGCTGGCCAGGATAGCACATGAACACCTATCCTTCTTTAATGCGTCCCACTTGACCATCTCAGCAGTCAATCAGGAAGTGACCACCTCTTTCTCTCACTCCAGTCTCGATGCTGTGCTCCCCACTTGGTTTCTGATGGTTCCTCTAAGCAACATGTAGCTGTATAGGGGCTGCTTGTGGGATTGTAACAGAAAGTAAAGTTTCACTACATCAGCAACATTGACACAGTGAAAGAGAAGACAATAGCCTTACATTGGAACGAATATTGGGTGGATGGCTTTGAAAGAGGTGTCATTTGTGTGGTCACGTTGCCGGCTCCTGGTGGGCTACAGGATGCCAGTGTTCTGGGTACCTACCAGAGGTGGATGATCAGGGTAGCGGCACTGTTCCATTGGACGACTTAAGCTCTTTGAATAAGGTCATGTCTGGAGCAGAGAGGCCTTAGAACCATTGGTGCCAGAGTCCATCTTTGAAGGCCACAACTTGTCTGATGTTCTGGAGACGAATGTGAGATCTGAAGTGCCAATCCTCCTCGCTTGTGCCCTGCAGGATCCTATGCCACCCTTGCAGGAGAAGCCTTCCTCTACCATTGCCGCATGCGCCCGCTCCTGGAGAGTCTGACATTTGCCTGCTTCTGCCACGCCTGGTCTCTGAATGTCATTCCAAACATATTCCCTATTCCCTAAATAAGCTATTTAAGACGTGTGATGTATTTGGTTGCAAGATTTTGTGACAAAGGCTCAGCATGACCCTGAAGGCTGGTGAATGGGGCCCGTTGACACTGCCAGCAGCAGTGTGATGCAGGACATGCAGTGGTTTAAGGAGGAACACCTGGCTACCATCATCAGCCTGCATGGGGGAGGCTTGGGCACACCTCTGGGCCATGTCATAAGAGCTGGACTTTTAATAAATGTCACAGATGTACTTACACCAGAAAGCAACAGGCTTTTGTTTTCAACCCCTATTGGTATTACTTTGAGCCGCGTAACTGTGCTCAATACCAGGGTTGAGTCTCAGCGGCACAGGGAAGTCACAGTGAAAACAGCCCCCAACTCTGCCCATCCAAAGTGGTGCTCTTGCGTCTCCTAGCATGCAGGAGACTCAAATAGGATTCAAGATAGCACACAGGCTCGATGTAGTCCTGGTCTCCGAGACATGCTAGAGCCCTGTGACCCGTCTATTTCACCCGAGAAAAGTGTATATTAAAACAGCGAGTGGCTGCCCTCCGTTCCAAGTGTTGGTCTGTGAACAGAACTGGCAGAGTCCCCTTGCAGCGAGACTGGGCTCTGCCTCCAGCGCCGGCTCTCTTGGCTAGACCCTGATTGTTGGGGGCCTGCCCTGGACCACCGGGCAGGCCCCATCTGCATGTCGGGAGCACCTGACCGAATCCTGCGGGGCAGCGATCACGCCGCACACAATGGAGTGGGGGTCACCCCACTCGCTCCAGATCACTGGAGCGGAACATGTGGCTGAGGTCACCCAGCACACTGCGGCCCCGGCTCTGGGGGCACCCAGGCCGGGGTCGCACCACCAGCCATGGTCACATGGCGGCATGGTTCCCGTGGGGCGGAGTTGGCCCGCAGGGGCACTGTCCTCGTGCTGAGCCCCGTCCCTGGGCCCAGATCACCCAGTGTTGCACCAGCATGGTGCTAGAAAGGAACGACACCGGAGCCGTGGATGGAGTGACTGACGAGCCGGAAGCGGCTCGCATCTTTTATTGAATTGATCACGTGGCTACTGCCACGTGACCCCTTACAACATCCTGGGAGGTGCCATGCAACACGACCCCACAGCAGCGCCTCTGGGTCTGAAGATGAGGAGCGTCAGAGCCGGGCTTGAGGGGTCTCCTGGTCGGATAGACCTACATTACTCAAGGGCCTGCCCTCAGTTACCCAGAGAGTCGGTCGGCACACTGGTGATAAGCTGCGGTCCCGCTGACCGACAGCATGGAGGCAGGGACGTCCGGAGCAGTAGAAAGTGGGCTGTGCTCTAGTACGTGCGGAGAACGCTCCTAGTGAGGCATCCTAGGGAGGCAAAGGTGGAGAGTGCCACCCTGGCGGGCTTGGAGCCCACGCTGTGTCCCTGTGAGAGGGTCAGCGCCATTACACAACGAGGTAGGTGCCAGGGCCTCCCTGCATAAGGAGAGGAGGAAGGGGGTCTCGGTGAAGGAGTTTATTGTAGCCTGTGGGACTGAACCTTCAGTTGATCCAGTGATTCGGGGGTGTCTGCATGGAGGTTTGCTAGCCTCGCGCGCTTAGCTCGGTTGGGACTTTGGGTAAGTTTATGCGGCGCTGGATTAAATTTAATAGCTAATGCACAGACACTGAACAGTGGGGAGGACCCGCTGTGTGGCCTGTTGTACAGTCTGGGGATTTTGGTCTTTGAGCAGCACACCCACAGAAGCGGCAAATACAGTATTTTTATGAGAGAAATTGACATGTAGGTGAAGGGCATTTAAGATGCCGCTGGCGTTTTTGGCAGAGGGGAGCAAACTGTGATACTGGCCCCAGAGTTGATGTTGGAGTCTCTCCATGCATCAAGCTATCCACCCTTTTTTTGAGTTGTCTCGTGCAATTGTCTGCAACTGTCTTGCTGCTAGGCAGCCTAGTGATTTTGTCGTGCATTGTGCAGTTTCTCCATGCATTGCAGTTTCTCCATCGCTCTATACCTCCCCCCGTTACATCTCTCTGCTTCCTCCCACCATGGTTCTCTCCATCTCTCTTGAAGCCTGGAAGGAAAATGTTCAGAAAAGATCTCCTGGTCTCCTGCCCATCGCTGACACCTATGTCCATGCTTCTTCCATGCAGACTGTCACAGACATCCTCTTTGTCGCTCCCTCTTCTGACCTATGGACTGCCCACACTCTCCCCTGTCTCCTCCTCATCCATTAATGGTGACACCAGATGGGAAGTACTCTTGGCATGCTTCTCATCCTCTAGGTGCATCATTAATGCCTGTCGGAATGGCACTATCATGGCCCTGGGCTCTCAGCCAAACCTCCTCCTTCTTGATAGGCATCTTCCATCTCTCATCAAATTCCTTCCTTCTCCTGCCACTCCTCCATCTGCCACCCCTCTCACCCCTTCTCCACCCACAGGCGTACCACATCCCTGTACCCATCCTCAGGGGACCTTCAAAGATGGCTATCAGCTTCAGCTAGCTACCCCCAACTCTTGCTCTGCTGTTAAACACTCCTCTGATATCTGTCTGCTTCTTCTTGAAGATTTTGAGCTTGACGTTCTTGCTCTCACTGAGACATGGTTCACGGCCATCTCTGTCACTGCTTTTGGCACACTCCTTCCTGAGGGTTACAAGATCCTCTCTGAACCCAGGCCTAACCTGAGGCGGAAGCGGAGTGGGCTTCAACTTCCCTAAATGGGTATGGGTCCCTACTACTATCATTCCCACTCAGACCTACTCTTCCTTCGAAGGCCTAATTTGCACGATCAGTGTCTCTCCAACCCTCTTGTTGACTCTCGCCATCATCCACAGGACCCCTGGTCCGGTCTCCCTTTTCCTCTCGGAGTGGTCTGACCTCTTCTCTTGTCTCCACCTCCAAGCTTCTCCTCCTCTGAGACATCAGTATTTACCTTGACTCTCCCGATTCGTCCACTGGACTCTTCTGCAGCCTGTGTGACTTTCTTTCCCTCTCCATTCTTCCCTCTGGTCCGACGCACTCATCTGGACACACCTTGGATGCTCTCATCTCAGCAGACATCCCCATCTTCAAACCTCTTACTACACCTCTCGCCTGGATCTTTTAGGTCCCCCTGCTAAGCGTCTGCCAGCACTGCCAGTCCCCTTCTCTGTCATTCAACCGATGAAGCGAGTGTCAGTTGCTGCTTTTGCCGCCACTTTCATTCCACCTTCCACTCCTGCCACGGCCTCCCACACTGACCCTGTCCTTGCCAATCTTCACCTCTCTATCACCAACACCCTGGACATCCTTGTCCCTGTCATGAGGATCTGCATGAAGCCTGCGTCCAAGCGCAACACCTGGTATGACTCCGACCTAGCCTCACTGAAACGCAAGTGCCGAGATGCTGAGCCGAAGTGGCAGGCATCTTACACATTCTCTGGCCTGCCTCCTGCTCCAAAGGCAATACAGACTCTTCATTCACTCGAAGAAGAGGGCCCATACCCAAGCCCGCATTTTTGGGGCCACTAACAACAGGGGCGAACTGTTTCAAATCTGCAGGGAACTCACCAATTCTACTGCAGTCTCCACTTCTCCCCTGCCTTCCCTGACCCTCTGCACTTCACTGACCTCCCACCACTTAACCAAAACTCAGGACATCCTGCCCTCACTCTCCTCTACTCCCCTCCCTCCTCTCTCCCCAGCTCTCAGGCCTCCGTTGGCCTCCCTATCCCTTTCCCTCTCCTCTTTCTCACCCATTGCACTGCATGAGGTCTCTAGACAAGTCCTCTCTATGAAAGTCTCCTGCAAACAGGTGCTCTCCTGCTCCTCCTGAACTATAAAGGACAACATTGCCTCCCTTGAGCCAGCCTTGGCTGATTTCTGTAATCACTCCTTTGCCACTGGCTACTTCCCGCTACCCAGCACTGGATTGGCCCCTCGGCCTTTCGGCCCGTGGCTGGTCCAAAATCGTCCCTGGGGAGTGGGGGCCGGTTTCTAGCCATGCCTGGGCCGGTTTGAAAGAAAACAAATAGAAAAAAAAAATGTTGTTCAATTTTTTTTTTTTCTTCAAAAAGCCTTTCATTCTTCTGAGGTCGATAAATGAGTACCAACACAGGTTGGGTGATATTGTATGCATATTTGTTTTATAAAAAAGAGCTTAAGCGTAAGTGCTATACAATAACATATTATCATTTGGCCTTGGACGTCTGCTTGGATTCACAGTAATTTAGTGTACTTAGGAACAATGCTATTTGATGCCACTTCCTGTTTTGTCAAGGGGTGAAAGGTCGTGTTTCATCACTTCCAAGGATGCCACTTTGGGGCGGGGTCAAATGACATCACTTCGGTGATGTCATCAGAGGTCAAGGGTCGTGAGGGTTGTCCACTTTTTTGAGGCGAGGGGTGGGCAATTTTTTTTGGGTGACAGTGCCTATTTCCTGTCACAGTCCGACCCTGCCGCTACCCCTCAAGCACTCCTTTGTGCATACTCTGCAAAAAGTCCTCTGCTGACCCCCTCCTGCCAGACTAACTACCACCCTATCTCCATTACCCCCTTCCTGGGCAAACACCTGGAGAAGCTGGTCATCTCTCAACTGATCCAAAACACTGAATCTGTTGGTTGTCTCCACGACCACCACTCTGGCTTCAGAGCATCCAGAGGCACGGAAACTGCTCTACTGAATATCCACGAAGATCTGCTCTCGAACCTTGATTCCAACTCTCTCCCTGTACTTATCCTCTGGATCTTTCCTCTGCCTTCAACACAGTCCATCATGCCACCCTGACAAATCGGCTCCATGACACCCTTGGCATCACAGGCCTGGCACAGGACTGGTTGACCTCATTCCTCTCCGATTGACGTTCCCAGGTTCAACTGGGCCCTTTACTCTCCTCCATCACACTCTCCACCTGCGGCGTCCCTCAGGGCTCTATCCTCTCACTGTGACTCTTGAACATCTACTTCGGCCCAATGGCCCATTTGATCTCCGCCTTCTGTCCTCACTTCCAGTGTTATGCAGACGACACACAAGTCTCCTTCAAGCTTCCCTCCACTGCCTCCTTTTCCTCCTCTCTCATCCCTGACTGTCTGACTGCTATTCAGGCATGGTGTGCCACCAATGATCTCCGCCTTAATGCCAGTAAGACTGAGATCCTTCTCATTGGGACCCCAGCTCGCTCTTACCCTCTGGCCCCCCTCTCTGGGTCCCCTCCCCTCACCCTTTTGTGAGGCAAAAAATCTTGGTGACATCTTTGACTCCTCTCTCTCCTTCACTCCTCAGATCACAGAGCTTGTCAAGAAGGCCCACTATCAGCTGCACCTCCTCAGAGGCATTCTCCCTCTCATCACCTTCCACCAGAAACACATTGTCTCCAGAGCTCTGGGCCTCTCTAGGCTGGACTACTGCAACAGCCTCTTCCTCAATCTTCCTTTATCCACCCTTTGCCCCCTTCAACTAATCCAGAATAGGACTGTGAGACTTATCCTTGGCCTCAAGCCCAAGGACCGCATCTCTCCAGCCTAAAATCTCTCACTGGCTCCCGGTTGCTGGTAGGATCAAGTCCAAGACCCTGTGCATCATCCACAAGGCCTTCTGAGTTCTGGGACCCCACTCTATCCAACTCTCTCTTCCTAATTACCTCCCTGCTAGAGCCCTTTGATCTTCTAGCTCCAACTGTATGCAGATCAGACACTTCTCTAAGCAGTGAGTGGGGGTAAATCCCTCTCCTCTGTAGGAGCCTGCCCCTGGAATGGTCTCCCTGCCCCTCTCAGGCTTGAGCCGGATCTCCTTAAGTTCTGGATGCTCCTCAAGACCCTCCTTTTCTGTTCTTCCTTCCCTCTCCCCCTCCCCTGCTAACACCCGGTCTGATGCAGTGACTGACTGCCTGGTTCCCACTGAGTTCTACAGGGCACCAGCCCCCCCCCCACCCAGTCCACCCCTCCTCCTTGCACTTAGCATGTGGACCCTAAACCCCTGCACCCCATGCAATCCATGGCACTTGCCCTCCTGTCCTTCCCTTAGCACTCGCCTAGCCCCTGTGACCCTCTCCCTTTACCCTGCACTTTCCTTCCCACCCTAGCACTTTGCATTTCATGCAGACCGGCACCCCGCTCTCCCTGCACTTCTTGTTACTGCACTTGCAAGCTCTGAATGTCGCAAGGCCTGATAGGACGTTTATTGTTATCTTTCTCCCTTGTCCCCCCCTTTTTTGTCTTGTAGCGCCTTGAAACACCATTTGTTGCATAGGCGCCTTACAAATATTCAATAAATAAATAAATAAATAAAATAAACTTGACAAATCCCGAACCACTTTATCAGATACTCGCGGGGGCAAGTCCCTACTGGGAGCCTGGCCCAGGCGAAGGAAAGCACACATATATAAATGAGGCTCAGAAGTGCTGAGATTTGGGGGAGTTTGGATGTGTAATAGGAGAACATTTGGGACAAATTGGGGAACAGAGATTATTGATGAAGGAGGAAGTTGCAGAAAGGAGACGAGTGGTGGAGAAGGATGCAGTTGGAGAGAAGAGGATGGGAGGAGAAACATGAAAGGAGTGGAGGAGGAGGTGACAGAACGATGTGCAGGTGTAGAGAGGAGAGTTTGCTAGAGGAGGAGTGGGTAATAGTCCCCCTTGAGAACAGATGGAGAGTAGAGGAGGGGATAAGCCTGAGCAGGTGCAGGAGGAAGGTGAAGCGAGGAGATAATCTCGAGCCCTATGTCCGCAATTAGAAACCTCTCGGTATTAAGCACGTTATTAATAACCAATTACAATCACAAGGTGAAGCGAGGAAAGAATCTAGAGCAGAAACCCTCAGGAATGAGCAGGAGGCTCTGCATTGAGCAGGTGCAGGAGGAAGGTGAAGCGAGGAGAGAATCTAAAGCAGAACACCTCAGGAATGAGCCTTAGCCTCTGCATTGAGCAGGTGCAGGAGGAAGATGAAGTGAGGAGAGAATCTAAAGCAGAACCCCTCAGGAATGAGCCTTAGGCTCTGCATTGAGTAGATGCAGGAGGAAGGTGAAGTGAGGAGAGAATCTAAAGCAGAACCACTCAGGAATAAGCCTTAGGCTCTGCATTGAGCAGGTGCAGGAGGAAGGTGAAGCGAGGAGAGACTCTAGAGCAGAACCTCCAAGGAAAAAGCGTGAGGCACAGTATTGAGCTGATGCAGGACGAAGGTCTAGAGAGGAGAGAATCTAGAGCAGAACCCATCAGGAATGAGCATGACACTCGGCATTGAGCAGGTGCAGGAGGAAGGTGAAGAGATGAGAGAATCTAGAGCAGAACCCCTCAGGAACAAGCACGAGGCTCGGCATTGAGCAGGTGCAGGAGGAAGGTGAAGTGAGGAGAGAATCTAGAGCAGAACCCCTCAGGAATGAGCACGAAGCTCTGCATTGAGCAGGTGCAGGAGGAAGGTGAAGAGAGGAAAGAATCTAGAGCAGAACCCCTCAGGAATGAGCCTTAGCCTCTGCATTGAGCAGGTGCAGGAGGAAGGTGAAGCGAGGAGAGAATCTAAAGCAGAACCCCTCAGGAATGAGCCTTAGGCTCTGCATTGAGCAGGTGCAGGAGGAAGGTGAAGCGAGGAGAGAATCTAGAGCAGAACCCCTCAGGAATGAGCACGAAGCTCTGCATTGAGCAGGTGCAGGAGGAAGGTGAAGAGAGGAAAGAATCTAGAGCAGAACCCCTCAGGAATGAGCCTTAGCCTCTGCATTGAGCAGGTGCAGGAGGAAGGTGAAGCGAGGAGAGAATCTAAAGCAGAACCCCTCAGGAATGAGCCTTAGGCTCTGCATTGAGCAGGTGCAGGAGGAAGGTGAAGCGAGGAGAGAATCTAGAGCAGAACCCCTCAGGAATGAGCACGAAGCTCGGCATTGAGCAGGTGCAGAAGGAAGGTGATGCGAGGAGAGAATGTAAAGCAGAACCACTCAGGAACGAGCACAATGCCGGCATTGAGCAGGTGCTGGAGGAGGGTGAAGCGAGGAGAGAATCTAGAGCAGAAACCCTCAGGAATGAGCACGATGCTTGGCATTGAGCAGGTGCAGAAGGAAGGTGAAGCGAGGAGAGAATCTAGAACAGAACCACTCAGGAATGAACATGAGGTACATAGCAGGAGAGAGAGTGTGGGCTGGTGGGCAGAACTACTGGGCCATCTAGACAGGAAAGGGTGCACGGCCCTAGAAAGACAGCCAGTGGAACACCTCCTTGCTCCTTGATATATATATATATATTTTATTGTATATGGTTTACAAAAGAAACCTTTACAAATACATTGAATAAGAAAAAAAAACATACATTACAAATAGATTTCATTACACATGTGGTAAAAGATACATAAAGACCCAAATATCCTTTTTCTAAGAATAAGAGACATAGCGCAAATCAATTTAAAATATTTCAGTGCAAGTTAAAATTCAACATGGTGTTTAGTGATTAAAAAGCAGCTTCCCATTACGTATAAACAAATTTTAGCAAGAATGTCATAAAAGATTTCAAATTATTAAATACATACATAATATAGTTGGTGATATAAGAAGTTAAAATTCATCATACAAGTTAATCAAAGGGAAGAGACATACAGATCAAATGATTTGATAAATCCCACCACAGCAAGCCCATCTTTGATTTTAGAGATGGCAAGACACTTAGACCAAATAAGGTTTCTGCCCCCAGTAGACCCAAATGTTGAATCTACCTAAATAGATGTCCCTAGGACCTTTCAGAGCAACACAATCTAAGAAAAAATGGCGTATAGATTCAATTACCCCAGGAGTGTGACAGAAACGGCATGAAAGGTCCAGATCACTAATCTCCTTCCTTCTATGGAGGACTTCCCTAGTAGGGAGGAGATTCCATCTAAGCTTGAGGAGAAGTGAGCAATAGTGGCATTTAGGGAATTGAGTCAATATAAAGGACAGGCAGCCTCTCTTCTTATGTTCAAATTGTAGGTCACTGAGGGATGGGTAAGCATGCAATTTTTCAAGCGTGTTACTCCAATCACAGCTAAAAAGACATTCCTTAATTTTATTAGGGTTATTTAACAGGGTATCCCTATCAGGGGAGAGATCTAATAGCGTCTTGTCGCAGAGGTCACAGAATCTTGAAAGATATAGATTTTGGTCTAAGGATCCCTGCGAGAAGAGCGTTTTACCCACATCAACATAAAGGGTATCGTGTTTAGGAGAGAGCAGGGCAGAAAAAAGTGTAAGATCTCTCCAAATAATTCTAGCTCGCATAGAAACTAACCCCAGTTCATATCTTATAGCCACTATTGAGACACAATTAGGCAGTTTCATAACTTTTCTCCAATAGATACCCTCAAGGGTGTCCCAAAAGGTCAGGAGGTCTAAGTAGTGCAGTTCCATTCCATAGATTAGTTTTGGGATCACCTTTCCCTTGAAGAAATCTACAATAGGTTTAAAGGAAAACACGCCATATTTATTGTCTAGCTTAATAGATTGAGAGATAAGCGGAAAGTATTTTGTGTCTAAGGGAACATCTTAATTCAATGGCCGAAGGTTGGGCCAGTATAAGGAATCCCAAATAGACAATTTTATGTGCTCTGATGATATTTTCACCACCAATTTTCCACACTTTTTTATTCCCTTTTCTCCCCCTGGAGAAGACCATCGTTCGAGTTTTACTCGGGTGGATTTTTAACCCGTTAAGAGTGGCATATTCTTCAAATTTGCAGATGAGCCTCTGCAGGCCAACTTTAGTGTGGTCAAAGAGAAGAAAATCGTCGGCATATGCCAACCATGAGAGCCTGAGATCCCCCAATTTTGCATTCACCATGCCTGTATTTCCAAGAAATTCTCCTACATCTGCCAGATAGAGGATAAAAAGGCATGGGGCTAATGAACAGCCCTGTCTGACCCCAATTCGAGTCCTTATCCTTCTAGAGAGCGTTCCTCCAAGATCTATCCTAATATGGACCCCCGAGTTCTCATGCATTGCCATGATTAAAGACAGAAGACCTGCCGGGATCCAACACTTAGACAGTTTTTCCCACAGTCTCGACCTAATTACCAGATCAAATGCATCCGACAGATCGATTGAAGCAACATAGAGAGAACCACCGTATTTACCCCAGGTTGAACTTTGTAGGGCAGTTAAAATGATGCCATTGAGATTGGTTGAATGGCCAACCCTGAAGCCTGTTTGTTGCTTTGGGAGGATATGATTTTCCTTAATCCAGACATTAAGGTGGGAGAGCAGCATGGAGGCAAAAAGCTTACAGTCTGCATCGATAAGAGAGATTGGTCTATAGTTCTTGACCAAAGTTCATTGGCCTCTCTTAAAGATGGGGACAATGTGTGTGGTCTGCCACCTGGTTGGGACATTACCAGAATTAACAACATCTTGGAATAGCAGACACAAGAGATTAGCCCAGATTTCTGGTTCCGCTTTCAATGTATTATTTGTTAGGCCATTAGGCCCGGGGGCCCTTGAGTTCTTAGCTTTGGCAATAAGGCCAAGTATTGTCTCATAATCAATGATGGGCTCCCAGGTATCATTTAGAGCGTTCTCCCCCATTATACAGGGTTCTAGCCCCTCTCCCCCTGTACCAAAAAGTTTGGTGTAGTGCTCTACCCATTGAACCTCTGGGATAGCATTCAACTGGTCAACCACTGCCACATCCTCTTGGCTGGAAAAAATAGCCCAGAATGCCCTAAAATCTATTTTGACAAGTACTCTAAGCATAAGCTAAGCATCATTTTGTAGCAAACTAGATTTTCTTGATTTGCAGTAGTTTTTATATTTTTGGCGGATAGCTTTAATTTTTGTTTTTTTGGTATCCCAGTCAGTATCGAGAACTTGAGCCTCTCTGATAAGTTTCCGAGTGTAGGCCTTTTCATTGGCCAACTCCTGATCAAACCTATGAGCTTGAGATTTCTTAAAGATACCCTTCCTAAGAGAGCCAGAGATACTGCTGTGGAGAGCATTGAGAAAGCTATCAAAATACAGGGTGTTGAATACTGCAAGTTTCCAGGAAAAAGAGGTATGATTAAACGAAGAAATCAGTTTACAGTTGAGGAGATTGATATTGGCAGGTGACCAACGTACCCCTGTCCCTTGTCCCACCGTTTTAAGATTACGTGGCCCCCCAGCGGGCAAAAGCTTCATGGGAAAAGGAGAAAGAAATGTAACCAATAGTGACCCATGGTCACTCCATGGGTTGAAGAAAACCTCAACCTCAGACGAAAGAGCGGACAGAGAGTGATCTCCATAGACATAGTCTAAAGTAGACATTGACAGACCTCTATGCCATGTAGGGCAAGGTGGGAGAGTAGCATCATGAGAGCCATTAAGACATGTTAGACCAACTGAATCCAAAGCGTGATTCCACATTCTACCCCATACATATTTCGGGCCTCGCCGATTGTCATCCTCCAAAGCCAAACCCAGGTCCTCATAGTTGGCCTCGGACGAGATAGAACAGTCAGAGTTAAAATCACCAGCCAAAATCAATTTCCCCCTGGGATATACAGATCTCCATGCAAGTACCATATCCGTTAGACTTTCCAAGAATGGCTCGAGGGCGGCAATGCCCTTGTGCCAATATACATTAATCAAAAGAAGGTTAGCCAGTCGATCAAGGGAACTGACCTCCAGAGCCAAAATCCCAAATGGGGTATCCACAAGGACCTTGTTCCTGAAGCCAAAGGAAGCTCTAATTCCAATGAGAAGGCCCCCAGAGGCCCTCCTCCCGAGCTAAATTTAGCATTTTGAGAATGGACATCAAATCCATCTACAACGGGAGAAGAGAGCAACCAGGTTTCCTGTAGGAAAAAACAGTGTGAAGCACTGATCATAAGTACTGTGTCAGTATTCGTGAAGAGATGATTATTTCCCCTGGAATTCCATGAAAGAAAAGTGAATTTATTCGGGACCAAGGCATTAATGGGTGTAGCAGAGCACTTAGAGGAGTGCTCATTTCCACAGACCTGAGGTAATCTGGGCCCAGTTTCTTGCATTTCCATTGAATCTGGGCGTAAATTGCCTCTGTTGGTGCTGTGGAGCTCTTTCCGGGTGATACACCATTGTAAGGTTTCCCCTATACTCTTCACACCTCCATATTTACCGGGAGGCTGATTAGATTGTAGCAGATTCGCTTCAAAACCAAGCTGCATTAAACTTTCCCTTTGGCCCATTATTAGTTCTAAGCCCACTCTTGATTTCAGAGCAATATTGCTCATATCTACACGTCCTTTCCATATCGTAACTAGAAATGAGTGAAAGAGAAGGAAGTTGGTGGAAGATTTTTAATATATTTCCGCGGTTATGATATGATATGGCATTTGTAACGTGCCTATACACAAGTGTTTCAAGGCGTGACGAGGCAGGGGGGGGGGAACAAGGGGAGAACAGACAACGATCCTACTAGGCCAGGTGTCATTCAGATCGCGCAAGTTCAAGGGTAGGGAGACTGGGAAAAATGCAAGGGGAAGGGGGGAGGGGAAGTGCAGTACATGGTTAGTAGAATACAAAATAAGTAATAGGGCCAGCTGGTGGCAAGTGCAAGGAGAGTGCAGTACATGGTTAGTAGAATACAAGATAAATAATAGGGCCAGCTGGTGGCAAGTGCAAGGTAAGTGCCGGGAGAAGGGGCTGTAGGATACAGAGACAGTCCCGTAGTGCAGGTAGGCAGTGCAGGGAAGAGTGGCAGGGCCAAGGCCCGAGATCGGTGAGTGGCCAGTTGCAGATTCAGTGCAGGTTCAGTGATTTTAGCAGGGGAGAGAGGGAGAGAAAGCGGAGGCAAAGAGGAATGTTTTGAGGTGATTCCGGAACCGGAGATGGTTCTCCTCAAGTTTCAGGGAGGCAGGAAGGCTGCTCCAGAGGGAGGCCCCTGCTGCGGAGAGAGATCTACCCTCAGCTCGTTGCTTGGAGAAGCGGCTGACCCTGAGGTAGTTGGAGGTGGATGAGCGAAGAGCTCGAGAAGGAAGATATTTAGGAAGAGAGAGTTGAAGGTATTTTGGCCCAAGGCCCCAGAAGGCCTTGTGGACAATGCAGAGGGTTTTGAACTTAATCCTCGCTGCCACTGGGAGCCAGTGTAGCGATTTCAGTCCTGGAGAGATACGATCCCTGGGCTTGAGGCCAAGGACAAGTCTCGCAGTCCTGTTCTGGATGAGTTGCAAAGGGCGGAGAGTAGAGGCAGGAAGATTTAGATAGAGGCTGTTACAGTAGTCCAGCTTCGAGAGAACCAGGGCTCTGGAGACAGTGAGCTTCTTGGGGAAGGAGAAGAAAGGAAGGATACCTCTGAGGAGGTGTAGCTGGTAGTGTGACTTCTTAGAGACGTCAGATATGTGAGGAGAGAAAGAGAGTGTGGAGTCGAAGATGACCCCAAGGTTTTTTGCCTTGCAGGTAGGAGCAGGAAGAGGGCCAAGAGAGGCTGGCCAGAGAGCTGCAGGGAAGGAGGGAGTGGGTTGAGACAGATAGGCATGTCTTGACCCCAAAGGCTAGTAAGCTGCCGGGTGTACAAGGGATCTTTAGCCTCCACTGAGTGAGGTAATTAATCAGTTATACTTTTTGTAAATTGAATTAAGGAGTCAACTTCCAGATCAGTACCCCTTGCACCCCTTAATATGGTCCTATTTTGAATTACATGTGGTCCCACAGGAAATCTTTCATACAGATTGGGAGAATTCCTATTTCAAAAAGGTTCGGGCCCGGTGGTAGGGCCTTCATGACCATTGAATGAGTCTCCATTTGGCAGCTTAGGGTGAGCTGAATTAAGAGAGTTGGGAAAATAGAGACCCCCCCACTGGTCTAAATCCTGTAACACGCTCCCCCGTTATAGACTCTATGTTGGTCACTTGACCATCAAGATGGCAAGAAGGGTGATCATCTATAGAGGAAGAAGGAATAGTGGGGGCCCTATCCTGAGATGAGCCTGTAGTTGGGTTAAGAACCACCCCAGTAAGTGAATTTGTGCTAAGGAGCTCCTGAAATAGTTGTTTCACCATGTCGAGGTTAACCATATTTGCCGGAATCAGAATGGTAGTAGACTCAGGGTAGGTAGGATCTAAACTGGATAAGGAATTGCACGGAATAGTTGAGGATTCTGCGTCCAAAGAGGATTCCATCGACTTATGTATGGTTTGGGTGTTCAATATAGTTGGAGCAGAGTTGTTTATAGGCTCCAGTTGAGTTCAGACTATTTTTGGATAACAGGTGACAAGAATTTCCTCAGCCCGCCCAATATTGCTAACCACCGTAGGAGGAATATTATCCTTTGGCATAGAACTGAGTGCCGAAGGATCGGACTGACTGGGTACAGCTGGAGTAATATGTAGAGGGGTTAAAGCGACAGAAACATCAGCCGTGTTAGGGATAGCGGTCAGAGATAGCGCTGGTTCCACCAAAATCTTAATCTCCTTAGAAGTGGTAAGAGTTGTTGCACACACAGGAGCACTTGCCAGAAAAAGATTTTTAAAGAATTGATTGGGAAAAAGAGTTTATTTTTTCATATTCTTCTGATTTTTAGTTTTCTTTATTTGTTGGTTATGTTTTTTTTTACTATGTGAGCAAAGCCCTTTAAGTGTACCGCTTCTTTTGTGAGGTCAATGAAGTCAGGCGGCTTCTCCAGAGTAAGATCAGATTTAGAAACAAGAGAGGAGGCAACATTGTCTCCCTTAAGTGATTCAACCATTTCTAAGGTAGTAGGTTCACCAGATAATCCCTGGGAAGTGGGGGAAGGAGAATCGACGATCAACCCCTCTTGGGCTTTCTCAACAAGTGGTTTAGTAATCGCTTTTATGGAAGTGATAGGAAGTTTTACATCTGGGGCGTGGTCCGCTTGGACGCCCTCAACGTTTGTGGGGGGAATCAGAGAAGATTGATCACAGGTACCCCTGTCCGAACAATGAGGATCAGTAGTATCTGGGACCATATCAGGAACGTCCCCCGGGAATCTATCCTTTTCCACATTAGTGGCTTTTTTAACCAGAGGCCCTTCCATAATGGGTTGGCTTTGGAGGACAGAGTCTGGAGTCTGTTTTATTATTGAGGGATGGTCTTCCTTAATAATTTTAACCAGCTCTTCAAATATGTCTAGTCCTTCTAGCCTATTATAGATTTCAGAGAGTAAGAGGGAGTGTGATCTAACCTCTGACCATATATTGTCATAGAGACTCACAAAGGAACTAAGAACCATATTCAATGCAGAGAGTGTGGGTAGTTTTATTCTGTCGTCCGCTTCTTTAAGGGTATGATGCATAATAGACTCATTGGCATGAACCTTTTTTATATCTGGGAGTAAACCCCTTTCTCTAAGCCAATTTTGCTTCTCTGTATACTCATCAATAAAATTAGTGAGTTCAGAAGGAGAACCCACTTAGGACGCATCACAAGTTTGCTGGGTTACATTATTTGTGTTAGTGGAAGTAGGATCCAACTGACTCTCAGCTATTGCCTTATCTGCACATTCTATAATACTAATGTCATCAATATCATTATCTACAGGATCTTCAGTCTCCAACTTCTTTGCTACATCCGCCAGATGCGTATGGTCCAGGGTAGCCACTGTAAAAACTGAAAGCGGAGGTTTGATGAGGGTACTAGTGGCAGTCCTTTTACCAAAGAAGTTAGAGATTTTTTTCCCTTAGATAGGTTTACCCTGAGTACCCATGTTAGATTTTGTTTTAGGAGTAGAAGTTGGGGGTTTTGTGAGCGGAGTTTTAAACACTATGGATTTCACTGTGGAAGTATTGTCAATACCATCAGAAGTAGCAGAGAGAGTAACATGAATAGAAGAAGTATGTTAACCCCCTTACCAGAGGAAGATACCTCCAGTGATAGATTGATGGGAGGAATACCATAGTTTCTGTTGCCCTCTGGTGGGGGAAGTTGTTGAACAATAACCTCTTTAGACAGGACAGGAGATTCTGTAGCACTCGCAACAGAGTCACCCAGCACTGAGACAGGTAAAGACAGCCTAGGTTGTAATGGGACGGGGGTTGGGTGTGCAGAGTTCACCGTACTGTTTTCCGGGTGATCAATGCGCACCCTTGCCCTTGGTAAAGTACCCCCTTCCTCCAAATTCAAAGCTATAGTGGCTGCTAGGCGTGCTTCCCGCGCATCTATGGATATATCTTGGTTTCCACTGAAGATGCAGCTGTTATTAGCTGGAGTGCGTGGGGTAATACCCATCATTTTAAATAGATCAGTCCTATCTTGTGAGTGGATTTGGGCATGGATCAAAGGTTTTTGAAGAGAAGAATCCTGGGAGCTGTCTACTAGTGTATGTTGTGGCTTGCCCAGAGAAACAGGGATGGGGTTCACTGGTGGGATACAATCTATCAAAGGAGGAGAAGGAGCCACCACAGCAGGAAAAGTAGAATCAAAAGAAACCTCCATAGCTGCCTGGCTCCTAAGACCCTTACGTGTCATCCAAACAAGTGGAAAACCGGCAGGGGCGAAAGGCAGGTAACAGGAGGTGTAACAGCAGAGTAGCTCTATGGACGATAAAGTGTAGAAACTCCCAGAGTTAATGTTAAAATAGCTATCACAAGCAGGAAAAATCACAAATACTAAGACCTATGGAATAGCAGACCGTAATTTAAAAATGCACTGAATACAAGGAGTAGCTAGAACACATCACACACTACCCCAGGTACACTTTAGAATAAAATACAAATAGATATGGATCTCTTTCTAGAATTGAGAGGATAAGGTATAAATGTATCATCAGGTATGTCCTTTAATTATTTCGATGAAGAACTCATTAACTGAGCAATAGTCCCATAAATCAGCATAGAACTGAAGGAGCACCTAGTCTCAGGTAAGGAATGCCCGACAGCTTGAGGAGCTGCCAGAGTCCGACTCTCCCCCCTTACCCTTGAGACTGATTAAAAAGTTGCAAGTAAGGTAGCAGCATATGACCTCAAGCTGGGTTTCTCACGGAGCCGTTGCACAGACACAGGTCACAGTCAAACAGCAAAACAGAAGTTCCAGCCCTTACTGCCTCCAGGGCTTAACGCCGCAAAGGTGGTTGGGCCGGCATTTTGTGCAGGCTGGAAGTCACGTGGTCCGTCACGTGCTCGGCAAGGGCTCCGCCCCCTCCAGGAAGCGAGTGTAGCAGCAAGAGCTCAGCTCGCAGTGCTGCTGTGGTGAGGAAGACTGCAGGCAGGAGCGTTAGTTCGGTAAGTAAAGCGCTCCATCAAAGTAACAGGAAACACCTTGCTCCTTGATATGCACAAGGAAGTGTTTGACCTTTGTCTAGCGAAAATAGGTGCACAGAGGGGAGCTGTTCCCCCTGCTTTCTACTTAATTTAAAAGGGCATCAAGGAGCCAGGAGACTGCGAGTAGCCTAGGAAGCCCAGAGAGCTTGTCCAAACGACAGACCTCAGACGTTTGAATTTCCTTAATTAGGAGACATTCTGGGAGAGTTTCCTTATCCTCTTGTTTTGCTATATTTCTTATGTTTATACCCCCCTGGAGTGAATAACTAATTAATGGGTGGCACATGTGGAACTCACCACAAATACGTGCATAAACGGTAAGGGTATCGGCTGATTGTGGGCCACGGTCATAGTTGTAATTTGTACTGGTGTGGTCAGGACTGGCCATAATGTTTGGATTGTTGAGGTCTCTTTAGCTGCATCGTCGGTTCCTCAAGGTTCCTGGTGTGTTATTCTGACTGCAGGGATTGGTCACTTCTATTCTTCCTAAACCGCTTTTGTTCTGAGGTTTCTGATACCGGCTCCTCTTGAACCAATTCCTTTGTGCCTACTAAGTCTCTTCCCCATATAGACCTTCTTCATACCATTGGATAATTTGTATTGCAATGCGATGCTGGGCAGCTGCGGGAGGGATCCTTTGAGTGGATCCCGTCCCTTGGTGTCTCGCAAGAAAGGGTCACCGAGTGGGCTACCTTTCTTCCTTCTGGCCTTGGTGCACCACCTCTCAGAAGATTCATATTCTGTCATTCTCCGCTCATCTGCATCCACCCAACAGAACGGAAAGCCAATGCCTTGACCGAAAGCGACACCCAGAGTCTGCGTCCCCGGGTCTTCCGTTTGAGGACTTTTGCTTGGTTTTGCAGGTTCTCATAAGCGAATGGCCATTACTCTGAAACCATCCCCAGATGAAGTGCCAAAGGCATCAAGACCTCTGCAAGGCGGGCAGATTAGGGGGTTGCATGACAGATCCGGCTCTATTCGACCAGCGGTGAAGCCATTCCTAGGCTGGATAGCTCTTAGGCTGCCACAGTTACTTTCCAGTCGGAGGAGGCTGTCTTTCTTTGGGTGCCTGTTTTGTGGCTTCTCGTAAGGTATTGTATTTGTAATTGTAATTGGTTACTTATACCAGGCTTAATACCCAGAGTTTTCTAAGCGCAGACCCAGGGATCGAACCTGCCTTGCTTTCGAGGTGAGCGTGTTGCCCCTGAGCTATCCTCCCGGTTGCTCGAGACCCCATCTCATGTTGTTTCTTTGGGAGTCTTTCACTAAATGAGCAATCAATGGACGAAAGGAACATGTGCTTCTTTGTTTAATGCATGTTGTCATGAACACACATGTCCGCCGGTGGAGATCTCACTTGCACTCCGCCACCCCTTTTCAAAATGTTTCTGCTGCCTGCATTTGCAAACTTAGGGTCTAAAACCATGGCAGTTCCACTATTCCAGTTTTCCTCCATTGAGTGGAGGGAATTGGGGGTGGTGGGGGGCAGGAGCAGTGGGGGCAGCTGTTCAACTCAAGTGGCAGTGATCAGGGGGGAATTGGCGCACCTAATACCAAGCCTGTGAACGGAGGGTAGCACAGGGGCAACGCAGAGCAACAGAGGTTCGAATCCCGGATCCGCGCTTATAAACTAAACTCAGGTACGATATGTTATAAAAAAACCTATTAAATACATCAAATAAATAAATACTTGAAGGGGTACATATGTTGAGGTTGCAATTCTCAGGGTGACATTAGTTAAGGGGACAGCTTTGGGTGGGAGTAGGGGGAGATGGTGGTGGAACTCTGCAGGTCAGTTTCTTAAGAAATATTCATGAAAGCGACAGTTCTGGGAGGGGGAGAGATTTGCAAAGCAACAGTGCTTGGCCTGGAGCATTTGGTGACTGGAAAGTCCCCGGGGAGGATGTTTCTTAGCGGGGATTCCCAGGCGAGGAGAACTCCCCTGGCGTCTCTTCTTATTTGGAGTTAATGCTCCTGAATGTTTTAACAAAAACTGTTGTTTTTCTTTTTTAGTTATTTTTCTTTCTCTCTCATAAAAGGCCTCACTCCAATGCAGGTCAGGGGACAAATACAATTTGCATTTTCTCGTAGAAGCATCTCCCTCTTCACGCTGGCATGCCGTGGGGGTGGTATGGGGCAATCTTCGGGGTGAAGGTTTGTTTACGATGGTGGGTGGTCCTTGCAAAGAACACTTGTTAAGATGCCCACACCACCTATTCAGGGGACTGTAAGGACTCCCTTCTTTTAGGCTGGGGTGGCATTTATTTAGGCTTTGGGCCCTCAGGTGGGCCACAGACGCAATCTACGTTGGCTCTCTGTTGCGCAAAGAATCTCCTTGAAAACGCTTGCACTCACACACAAGTGTTTGGCAAATCAGGCCCCTCCTTACCTGGCGAATCGACTTAACCCGCACACTGCTACCCGACCTTTGAGAGCTGCCCAAGCCCACAGACTTTCCCTTCCTAGATACAAGCTCCAGAAAGCGGGTGGGATAAGCTTCCCGGTCCTAGCCACAAAATTATGAATACCCTGCCCAACTCCATTAGAGCTGAACCATCCTTTCAGTCCTTTAAGAGTAAAACCAAACTCTGGCTCTCAGCTCAAGTCATTTGAGACACCATGCCACTACTGCCCAGGCCGGCCTTGCATTGCGACTGCACCTTTGTATATCTCTTGTAGTCAATTCTGTAACATTTTGTATATTGACCACTGTAACCACACCTTTGTACACTACTTCTATGTAACTATGTTGACTATTGCAACCTCACCTCTGTACATTACTTGTATAATATTCTTTTACACTATGGTATGCTAACCACCTTTACACAGCCTTGTAATATTAATTATGCCTGTACATACTTTGAAAAATGTACTTTACTGTTCTATTACCTATTCTCTCATTACGACCCAGGCGGTAAGGGGTTTACGGCAGCGTAAACAGCGCCGACCCTTACCGCCTGATTACGAGGTCCCTTAGCGCCATGGAGGTTTTAACACCTGCTTTTAGCAGGTGTTAAAATCCATGGCGCTAAGGGACCTTGGTGTTAATTACGCCACCGTAATTTACGGTGGCGTAATTAACGCCTTCCCCACTCCCATTATGCCCTATGGGGCAAAAATGGGAATGGGGAAGGGTAAATGGGGATTGGGGACTTACCGCCCCGCCAAGGTCGGAATGGGGCGGTAAGTCCGCCAACTACCATGGCGTAAACGTAGTTTACGCCATGGTGGTAAAGTCACGGCCCAGGCGGTAACTTACCGCCTGGGTCGTAATGAGGCCCCTTGTCTGTGTAACCTTAAGATATGCGCCCAGATGCACCTGGGCAAGGTGCGCTATACAAATAAACAAAACACAAATACAAATACAGTGAATCTTTTGGGGGGGACAAAGCTCAGCCCTCCCATGCACACAGGGTTCCAACCCTAGGCAATGCTTTGTGATTGAGATGCAACAGACAGGGACCACTCGCTGCAAAGCTGCCACATTTTATTAAGTGCAAAATAATGAGATAAATTAAATCAGAAAATATTCACAACAGCTTATAAACAATGAAGACAGACTAAAGGAGAGAGCGAAAGAAAGGAGAGACCAGGAGCCGCGAGCTGTGGCTTCCGGGTGATACATTCTGTAGGGTGGCCGGCCAGCCTTGAAGGTCCATTAGAACGTCCTTGCTGCTTCGTAGGTTGCGCGTGTTCAAGACTACGACCACTCCAGAAATTCTTCCTGCCGATCCAGACCGATCTACTGGGGCTTTTGCTGGGGTTCGAGGAAGGAGGTCTTTGGCAGAAGTTTGGGACACTTTCCGAGAGCTTCATAAACAACCAGCGGCGTCGTCTTCTGCTCATGAATTTGCTTTCAGCAACTTTGAATCAAATTATAACAGAGTGTTGTTCGCTTGCTATTCTTGAAGGTAGGGATCGGAGGATCGCCCGTCGGCTTCCCCCGGTTTTATCTTCAGTGTGTGTTTTGGGACGTTGACCTGCTGGTGATGGGAACGCAGGTACACTGGTTGTCCCTCCTGGCAGATGGAACCCTTCCTGTGCCAGATGTATGCCAGGGTTAGGTGAGGGAGTGGGGTTCCTGGGGGAAACATGTATTTTGGGTGACATAGGGTTTGTTGGATGTACCTTCACGAAGCCGCAGTGAATAGTGCTGTGAAGGCCGGCGGAGGCTGGCTGCTGCATTCCCTCTCCGGGTCATTGTCCTGGCATGGGACGTGCATCTTCTTTCCAAAAGCCAGCCAATGCCGGATAAGATCCCGGTGAACCTGTGGATGAGAAACCAGGTCAATGTGATCTCGGCAATCTGTGGCAAGAGGGGCTTATGGAAGATGAGCCCTTGGCAGACTGGGGAGTCTCCACAGACATATCAGAGGCACAGCCCTACAGTACTGGTGCTTTGCTGTTCCTGGGGCCATGAGGCACGTGCTCTGTAATGCAGACTTCCAACCATGTGCATGCACAGAGAATTTAGCCAGCTTATTATGTGTTGCCATTGGCAACAGTAGATCCGTTCCTTCAGGCTGAATGCTGCTGTACCCAGCGTATCATACAGCGATCTGGCGCTCTCTGACGCCCGCTGCCTCTCTGCTCTGTCTCTCCCTCAGTGCTCCAGCGTTGGGATGTCAGGAGTGCTCTCTTTCAGTATGTATGTATGTATGTATGTATATATATATATGTGTGTGTGCAGTCTGGTTTTCTCCACCCCTGCCTCTTTCCGTGACTCATTCTCAGTGTCTTTTTCATTCCTGCCCTCTCTCTGTTCACAATCCCCTCTCAGTGTCTCTTGCCTCTCTCTCCATCTGAGTTTGTGTGTGCCTCTATGTCAGTGTGTTGTGCGTCAGTCAGAGCCGCGTTGCCACTGTGTCTTCTCATACACTTAGTGTGTGGTGGGGTGTGCCGAGGTGCACTTCATTTGTCACTCTGTCAGTCTGGTGTGGTATGCTTTGTTTCTCTCTTTCTCTACACAGCTCGGTCTTGTGGGCTCTGTTCTCCTTCTGTCAGGGTAGTCTCTTTCCATCTAGGTCCCTCCTTCTGTTATCCTGTCCATCTCTGCCAGTGCCCCTCCCCCTTCTCCTAGAGTTTGGCGAGCCCACGCTCCTCAACTATCATCCACGCAACAGGAGCGTGCTCGCCTAACTTCCTGTCTGTCCCAGTTCCTGACTTCCTGTCCTGCCCCAGCCACACATTGATTGGCTGGGATGGGACAACAGGATGTCAGGCAGCCAGGACAGACAGGACGTTAGGCAAGCGAGCTCCTGTTATGCGGTGGTGCAATGACACATTTAAAGATCTGATTTTTTGTGTGGCCCCCAGTCCCCTCGCACCCCTTTTCTCAGCCCCCTCGCACTCCATTTCTCAGCCCCAGTCCCCTCATACAATTTGTCTAGGCCCCCAGCCCCTTCTACCACTTTTCTTGACCCCAGTCCCATTGCAAGCACTTTCTTGGTCCCCAGACCCTTGCAACCTTTTTCTTGGCCCCAGCCCCCTCGCACCTCTATTCTCAGCCCCCAGGCCCCCACACCTCTTTTATCAGGCCCCAGCCCTCTTGTATCCCTTTTATGGGCCCTAGTCTCCTTGCATCCCTTTCTCACCCCAGCCCCCTCATACCACCTTTCTCTGCCCTAGTCCCCTTGCACCCCTACTCCGGTCCCCTAGTCCCCTTGCACCGTTTTTATGGGTGCCTAGTCCCTCGAACCCTTTTCTCGGCTTCCAGACTCCTTGACCTCTTTTCTCAGGCTCCAGCTTCTCAAACCCCTCTTTTTTTTAAGGCCCTGACCCCCTTGCATCCTGTTCTCTGCCTCAGCCCCCTCTCACTACATTTCTCAGCCCCCAGCTCCCTTGCAACTCGTGTTTGGCCCCCGTCCTCTCGCACCTCTTTTCTCGGCCCCAGCCCCCTTGCACCTTTTTTTATGGCCCCTCAGCTCCTTTTCTGCAACTCCAGCGTGTTTTCTACACCCCCCCCTCCCTCCCCCAGCCCCTTACACAGAGCTCTCCTGTTTCACCCTCCGTTTCCCTGGCTCGGCTCTCGTTTGGCCCTAGACCCAGGCCTGAGCCCCTGGCTCCCCAGCTCTACTTTCTCCCTCCCCTCGGCCTCTCTCCCCTTCTGCGGGTCTCTCGCCCCTCCTTTCTCTTGCTGAGCCCTCTTCCTCCCCCTTGCTGAGCCCCCTTCCTGCCCCTTGCTGAGCCCCCTTCCTCCCCCCTCTCTCTCTGTCATGCAGTTTGCGGCTTAGGCAAGGAGTGGTTTGGTGGAGGATTGGGGGCTGGGGGGCATGCACTACTTTCCCCCCCACTGACAGGAAGGATGTCAGTGTGCGCATGCGCGCGCATGCCCAGTCACATCTGTTTATATAAACAGGGTAGGATGGGTAAGGGGCAAACGATGTCCCCTCGTGAATTTCCTGAAAGTGAGGAAGTTCCTTTCAGACGGGATGCCACTATGACATGACGCCTTTATAAAGCTAGGGGGCGCTATAAACATAACATTCAGGTTCCTTAAACCACCCTGATCACTCAACCCTCTCTCCTTTTCCTCTCCCCTCCTCTCGAAAATGAGGCCTGTACATTCACTCATGCGAGCCAACCCTCCCGATTGCTTCACTCATGCGAGCCAACCCCCCCCATTGCTTCACTCATGCGAGCCAACCCTCCCGATAGCTTCACTCATGCAAGCCAACCCCCCGATAGCTTCACTCATGCAAGCCAACCCCCCGATAGCTTCACTCATGCAAGCCAACCCCCCCCATTGCTTCACTCATGCGAGCCAACCCCCCCCCCCCCCGATTGCTTCACTCATGCGAGCCAACCCTCCCGATTGCTTCATTCATTAAAGGCCACCCCGCCCGATTGTTTCACTCATGCGAGCCAACCCCCCGATTGCTTCACTCATGCGAGCCAACCCTCCCGATTGCTTCACTCATGCGAGCCAACCCCCCCCCCCGATTGCTTCACTCATGCGAGCCAACCCTCCCGATTGCTTCATTCATTAAAGGCCACCCCGCCCGATTGCTTCACTCATGCGAGCCAACCCCCCCCCCGATTGCTTCACTCATGCGAGCCAACCCCCCGATTGCTTCACTCATGCAAGCCAACCCTCCCGATTGCTTCACTCATGCAAGCCAATCCTCCTGATTGCTTCATTCATGCGAGCCAACCCCCCCCCCCCCATTGCTTCACTCATGCGAGCCAACCCTCCCGATTGCTTCATTCATTAAAGGCCACCCCGCCCGATTGCTTCACTCATGCAAGCCAACACTCCCGATTGCTTCACTCATGCGAGCCAACCCTCCCGATTGCTTCACTCATGCGAGCCAACTCCCCCCCCGATTGCTTCACTCATGCGAGCCAACCCTCCCAATTGCTTCACTCATGCAAGCCAACCCTCCCGATTGCTTCACTCATGCAAGCCAACCCTCCCGATTGCTTCACTCAGGCAAGCCAACCCTCCCGATTGCTTCACTCATGCGAGCCAACCCTCCCGATTGCTTCACTCATGCGAGCCAACCCCCCCCGATTGCTTCACTCATGCGAGCCAACCCTCCCGATTGCTTCACTCATGCAAGCCAACCCTCCCGATTGCTTCACTCAGGCAAGCCAACCCTCCCGATTGCTTCACTCATGCGAGCCAACCCTCCCGATTGCTTCACTCATGCGAGCCAACCCCCCCCGATTGCTTCACTCATGCGAGCCAACCCTCCCGATTGCTTCACTCATGCAAGCCAACCCTCCCGATTGCTTCACTCATGCGAGCCAACCCTCCCGATTGCTTCACTCATGCGAGCCAACCCCCCCGATTGCTTCACTCATGTGAGCCAACCCTCCCGATTGCTTCACTCATGCGAGCCAACCCCCCCGATTGCTTCACTCATGCGAGCCAACCCTCCCGATTGCTTCCCTCATGCGAGCCAACCCCCCCATTGCTTCACTCATGCGAGCCAACCCTCCCGATTGCTTCATTCATTAAAGGCCACCCCGCCCGATTGCTTCACTCATGCAAGCCAACCCTCCCGATTGCTTCACTCATGCGAGCCAACCCCCCCCCCCCGATTGCTTCACTCATGCGAGCCAACCCTCCCAATTGCTTCATTCATTAAAGGCCACCCCGCCCGATTGCTTCACTCATGCGAGCCAACCCCCCCCCCGATTGCTTCACTCTTGCGAGCCAACCCCCCCGATTGCTTCACTCATGCAAGCCAACCCTCCCGATTGCTGCACTCATGCGAGCCAACCCCCCCCGATTGCTTCACTCATGCAAGCCAATCCTCCCGATTGCTTCATTCATTAAAGGCCACCCCGCCCGATTGCTTCACTCATGCAAGCCAACCCTCCCGATTGCTTCACTCATGCGAGCCAACCCCCCCCCCCCCGATTGCTTCACTCATGCGAGCCAACCCTCCCAATTGCTTTATTCATTAAAGGCCACCCCGCCCGATTGCTTCACTCATGCGAGCCAACCCCCCCCCCCGATTGCTTCACTCATGCGAGCCAACCCCCCCCGATTGCTTCACTCATGCAAGCCAACCCTCCCGATTGCTTCACTCATGCAAGCCAACCCTCCCGATTGCTTCACTCATGCAAGCCAATCCTCCCGATTGCTTCATTCATTAAAGGCCACCCCGCCCGATTGCTTCACTCATGCAAGCCAACCCTCCCGATTGCTTCACTCATGCAAGCCAACCCTCCCGATTGCTTCACTTGTGAAAGCCAATCTTCCCTATTGCTTCACTCATGCGAGCCAACCCCCCCCCCATTGCTTCACTCATGCGAGCCAACCCTCCCGATTGCTTCATTCATTAAAGGCCACCCCGCCCGATTGCTTCATTCATTAAAGGCCACCCCGCCAGATTGCTTCACTCATGCAAGCCAACCCTCCCGATTGCTTCACTCATGCAAGCCAACCCTCCCGATTGCTTCACTCATGCGAGCCAACCCTCCCGATTGCTTCACTCATGCGAGCCAACCCCCCCGATTGCTTCACTCATGTGAGCCAACCCTCCCGATTGCTTCACTCATGCGAGCCAACCCTCCCGATTGCTTCACTCATGCGAGCCAACCCTCCCGATTGCTTCCCTCATGCGAGCCAACCCCCCCATTGCTTCACTCATGCGAGCCAACCCTCCCGATTGCTTCATTCATTAAAGGCCACCCCGCCCGATTGCTTCACTCATGCAAGCCAACCCTCCCGATTGCTTCACTCATGCGAGCCAACCCCCCCGATTGCTTCACTCATGCGAGCCAACCCTCCCGATTGCTTCATTCATTAAAGGCCACCCCGCCCGATTGCTTCACTCATGCGAGCCAACCCCCCCCCGATTGCTTCACTCATGCGAGCCAACCCCCCCGATTGCTTCACTCATGCAAGCCAACCCTCCCGATTGCTTCACTCATGCGAGCCAACCCCCCCGATTGCTTCACTCATGCAAGCCAATCCTCCCGATTGCTTCATTCATTAAAGGCCACCCCGCCCGATTGCTTCACTCATGCAAGCCAACCCTCCCGATTGCTTCACTCATGCAAGCCAACCCTCCCGATTGCTTCACTCGTGAAAGCCAATCTTCCCTATTGCTTCACTCATGCGAGCCAACCCCCCCCCCATTGCTTCACTCATGCGAGCCAACCCTCCCGATTGCTTCATTCATTAAAGGCCACCCCGCCCGATTGCTTCATTCATTAAAGGCCACCCCGCCCGATTGCTTCACTCATGCAAGCCAACCCTCCCGATTGCTTCACTCATGCAAGCCAACCCTCCCGATTGCTTCACTCATGCGAGCCAACCCTCCCGATTGCTTCACTCATGCGAGCCAACCCCCCCGATTGCTTCACTCATGTGAGCCAACCCTCCCGATTGCTTCACTCATGCGAGCCAACCCCCCCGATTGCTTCACTCATGCGAGCCAACCCTCCCGATTGCTTCCCTCATGCGAGCCAACCCCCCCATTGCTTCACTCATGCGAGCCAACCCTCCCGATTGCTTCATTCATTAAAGGCCACCCCGCCCGATTGCTTCACTCATGCAAGCCAACCCTCCCGATTGCTTCACTCGTGCGAGCCAACCCCCCCCCCCCGATTGCTTCACTCATGCGAGCCAACCCTCCCGATTGCTTCATTCATTAAAGGCCACCCCGCCCGATTGCTTCACTCATGCGAGCCAACCCCCCCCGATTGCTTCACTCATGCGAGCCAACCCCCCCGATTGCTTCACTCATGCAAGCCAACCCTCCCGATTGCTTCACTCATGCGAGCCAACCCCCCCGATTGCTTCACTCATGCAAGCCAATCCTCCCGATTGCTTCATTCATTAAAGGCCACCCCGCCCGATTGCTTCACTCATGCAAGCCAACCCTCCCGATTGCTTCACTTATGCGAGACAACCCCCCCCCCGATTGCTTCACTCATGCGAGCCAACCCTCCCGATTGCTTCATTCATTAAAGGCCACCCCGCCCGATTGCTTCCCTCATGCGAGCCAACCCCCCCCCCCGATTGCTTCACTCATGCGAGCCAACCCCCCCGATTGCTTCACTCATGCAAGCCAACCCTCCCGATTGCTTCACTCATGCGAGCCAACCCCCCCGATTGCTTCACTCATGCAAGCCAATCCTCCCGATTGCTTCATTCATTAAAGGCCACCCCGCCCGATTGCTTCACTCATGCAAGCCAACCCTCCCGATTGCTTCACTCATGCAAGCCAACCCTCCCGATTGCTTCACTCGTGAAAGCCAATCTTCCCTATTGCTTCACTCATGCGAGCCAACCCCCCCCCATTGCTTCACTCATGCGAGCCAACCCTCCCGATTGCTTCATTCATTAAAGGCCACCCCCCCCGATTGCTTCATTCATTAAAGGCCACCCCGCCCGATTGCTTCACTCATGCAAGCCAACCCTCCCGATTGCTTCACTCATGCAAGCCAACCCTCCCGATTGCTTCACTCATGCGAGCCAACCCTCCCGATTGCTTCACTCATGCGAGCCAACCCCCCCGATTGCTTCACTCATGTGAGCCAACCCTCCCGATTGCTTCACTCATGCGAGCCAACCCCCCCGATTGCTTCACTCATGCGAGCCAACCCTCCCGATTGCTTCATTCATTAAAGGCCACCCCGCCCGATTGCTTCACTCATGCAAGCCAACCCTCCCGATTGCTTCACTCATGCAAGCCAACCCTCCATCAAAATGGTGCTGTGTTTTACTTTCTCCCTACTCAAATATTTCCAACCCCAATTCATTCCAATGGGTAAGTACAATTCTCCAGGTCAATCTACCGGTTTTCTCCAGATATGATTCCTAAATATCCTGTGGGGGTAATGGATGCCATAATTGACCACTGTGGTCTGGGGAGGTTTCCGGTTGACCCCTTTTATGTGGCTCTAGTTCCTGTGCACTGTGACCCCTAAACCATGCCATGTGCCCACGGCCGGGCTTTCTGAACAGAAGCAGCGCAGCCCCATCACCCCAACCATGCGCAAATCTTAATGTGCAAAATCAGTGCACAACATGATTAATGTGCACATGAGCCGGAGAATCAACAGATAAGATGCGGGCTGAGGTCAGCAATTTGCGGAAATCCAGATGTTTTGGACTTTCTTTATTTATTTATTGTGCATTTGTAAGGCGCTTATCCAACAAGTAAATTGTGCTTCAAAGCGCCCACAGGGCAGCAGGGCGGGAACATGGGAAAGAAAATCTAATATAACAATGAAAGATAGAGGTGGACCTACTAGGCCTTGTGAGCATTCAGAACGTGCAAGCGCAGAGAGACGATATGGGATGAAGGAATAGGGTGGAAGTGCTAGGTGTACCAGGAGGGAAGTGCTAGGGAGTGGTCAGCTGCCAATAAACAAGTGCAGGCCTACGGTGGCATAGGCAAGTGCTGCTAGCGGTAGGAGGCTGAAGGCGATTGGGTGTGGGAGACCAGGCCCAGAAGGACACACAAGAGCCCTGGTCACCAATCTCAGCAGCTGTAAGGTTTAGCAGAGGCGGGAGGAAGGGAAGGAAGAGGTGAAACAGAATGTCTTGAGGAGCTTCCGGAATTTGAGGAGATCCAGCTAAAGTCAAAGAGGAAGGGGGAGGCTGTTCCATAGGAGGGAGCCAGCTTAGGAAAGACATCAGACACCAGCTCTCTGTTTAGCAAAGTGTTTCACACGCAGAGAGTTGGTGCCGGAGGAGCATAAAGATCTGGAGGGAGAGTATTTACTGACAGTAAATTGCAGATAGCATGGTCCCTGGCCCCAGACAGCCTTATGGATGATGCAGAGGGATTTGAACTTGATACTTGCATCAACCGGGAGCCAATTAAGAGTTTTTACGTCAGGAGAGATGCAGTCCCTGGTATTGAGGCCAAGGATAAGTTTTGCCGCCCTATTCTGGATTAGCTGGAGGGGTCCAAGAGAGGAAGATGGTACATTCAGGAGGAGGCTATTGCAGTAGTCGAGCCTAGAGAGAACCAGGGCTCGGGTCACATTGTGCTTCTGGGGGAAAGTGAGAAAAGAGAGAATTCCTTTGAGAGGGTAGAGTTGAAAGTGGGCCTTCTTGGCAATGTCCTGAGTGTGAGGGAGGAAGGAGAGGGAGGAGTCTAAAATGACTGCAAGGGTTCTGGCTTCAGATGAAGGAGAAGGGGGAGAGCCCATAGAGGATGGCCAGAGTGAGGGAAGAAAGAGGGAGCAGGGTCCCCATAGGAAGGATCTCAGTCTTGCTGGTGTTGAGGCAGAGATTGTTGCAAGTGCACCAGGACTGGATGGCAGATAGGCAGTCCGTGATGATGGAAGAGGTAAGGAGAGGGTCAGAGGGAAGTTTGAAGAAAAGTTGTATGTCATCTGCATAACAATGGAAGTTAGGAGAGAAGGTGGAAATGAGGAGGGACAGCGGAGCAAGGTGCGTGTTAAAGAGCCACAGGTAGAGGTTGTAGCCCTGGGGGACACCGCAGGTCGAGAGGGAGGTGGGGGAGGAGAAAGAGCCCAGAATTGCCTGGGAGGACGGTCAGTGAGGAAGGAGGTCAGCCAGTCCAGTGCCAGCTCCGAGATACCTAGGGAGGAGTGGTTCACCGTGGTTTACTGTATCAAATGCAGAAGAGAGATCAAGTAGAATGAAAACAGCTGGAGAGTTAGAGTCAAGAGATGCAAGCAATTCTTCATGGGTGTACGTACAGAAGAGCAGTCTCCATGTCTCAGGCTGTGCGGAATCCAGATTGATGGCCATGGAGGCAACCAACAAGTTCAGTGTGCTGTGTAAGATGGGGGAAGGCCAGCTTCTCAAAAAGTTTCCAGAGGAAGGGGGTGATAGATATGGGGCAGTAGTTGACTGGGCAAGTGGGGCCTGCTGGAGGTTTTTTCAGGAGGGGCCGTGCAAGATAGTGCGTGAGGGAGGAGGGGCAATATCCAGTAGCAAAAGAGTGGTTGTAGAAATCAGCAAGTGCAGGGGCAAGGGAGACAATATGGCCCGTAATGGTCCTGGAGAAGCAGGGGGAAACCTGTTTGAAGGAGACAACTCTGGTGACCTCAACAGGTGAGACAGGGGAGAAGGAGGAGGGAAAGGAGGAGGGAAAGGCAGAGGGAGGGTGAATGCAATAGGAGGCACAGGGGTGGTGGAGGGGGAGGAGGAGCGGGACGCCAAAGGTGTTCAGGATGTCCTGAGTTTTTGTAGTAAAGTGTGTGGCCAAAGCATTGCAGAGGGCCTGGGATGGAAGAGGTGAGGTGGAGAATGCATTAGGGTGGGGTAGTTCGCTGCAGATTTTAAACATTCAGTCGTGTTGTTGGATGCACTTGGGACGGGAGTCAAGATGTGGACCCTTTTCTTGGCGCCCATGACCCAGTGCTTTAAGTGGGGCAAGGTTTTGAGGAGAGGCTCTAATGGAGGGATGTGGCATAAGTTTGAGGGGGGATTTGCAGAGATAGAGGCATAGGGGGCAGAGTCAGAGCCAAGCAGGAGGGGCGGGGTGCATTGGTGCTCCCTGTACTTTTGTTTTATTCATCACCAGCTCGGACAGGGTCTGAGCCGGTGATTAAGAAACAAAAGGAGTTGACGCCCCAAAAGACTTGCATCGTCTCTCCTTTTGTTTCTTTGTGCGAGGTGCTAAACCTCTCAGGCAGCCCTTAGCTAAACATAGCCTAGTGGTTAAGGGCTACCTTGGAGGACGTGACCTTTCAGCTTTTTCTAATTAGAAGACTAAACCTCACAGGCAGGACTTTCACCATGGGCCCAGGGCTGCCTGAGGAGTTTGGCACTTCTAGGGATGGGGGATAGTTGGGGGTGGAGCCCAGCAGAACCCCATCTCAGGAGCACTTTTTGAAGACTGCCAGGGCACCCTCACGGCTAGCCCCTGCCAACTTAAAGCACTGCATGACCCCTTAGCATTGACTGTGCGGGATAGGGCTGATGGGAGTGCAAAACATCTGGATGGTCAAAGGTTGCAGACCTCTGGATTAGGCCCACAATGGCGAGTGCTCCTTCTGCCGTTTTGCCATTTCTCTGGGTTCACAATGCCACTTGCCTCACACATGAGTCTGACATGAAGCATTTCTATAAACACGGCTGGAAGCACATGTACTTATTCAGTAAAAGTCAAACAAGTGACGCAATGTGGGTAGTTATACCTTTCACAGGACGTTAGCCCTTTCTCCGGTCATCATTGTTCGTGTTCTGCTGGAATGGGAAGTTCCCGGTGCCAGAGCCTGTTGGGGGTGAAACACACAGATAGTAGTTTTGAATAAAGAGTGGTGGAGTGGGGCATGCTGCTAATAGCAGAGCACTCCTGCCTGTAGACCTTTTGTGCCCCATGCGTGATTGGGGCCTTGTACCTACACTTCCAGTAACCTCATATCAGGTGAGTTCAGGGCTCTCTGCACTTCTCTATCCCTTGATGGCACTCTTGCATATTCATAGTGTAGCTCCCCTTTCTTAACGTTTCTTGGAATATATATATATATATATATAAAATGCTTAGGTATGTTTCAATACTCAGCTGATGCAATTCATCATTGTTAGGTTGCCCTTTGCTGTTCAAATGGCAAAGTGCACCTCTGTGTACCCTTCCACTTCACGAACAGCTATCATTTTGACAAACAGAAAGAGCACGGTTCTACGTGATCACCTTCGGCCTTCCGGCTCCTATCGCAAACATTCCAAATAATTTCAAGTTACTTTTTTACACCCCCACATCTCTTCACACAAGGCACGGCGGTTCCAGTGTCCATGAACAGTTCATTACAAGCTCCATGTTGCAGTCTCTAAAGTGCGAAACGCTGTAGGACAAATGCCTCCTCACGAGTGAAAACTGAAAGTAGGTGCTGTAATTATGCTACTGTGCAATCTTTTGGCATCGCAGGGACTCTGCAATGGAACAAGGTTGACAATTATGCATCTACAAAGACACATCATGGAGGCCCGTGTGATTGATGGAACTTAGATACTGTTCTTACACCGTGCAAGCCTCTCATTCCATCTGATACGTTTAGCCTTTTCAATGACCATTAATAAGTCACGAGGACCTACGCCCCCTTCCTGCAAGTGATCCGTGGTAATTCCGATATTTAAGAATGGGGACAGATATTGACCTTTAAGATCTGCTAGAACGGCATATGTTACACTGGGAAGGGCTAGGGTCCATACAATTGACTGATCCCTTCAGAGATACAAAATAGGAGACAAGGAAATGGGAGAGGGGGGACAGAGGAGGAAGAGGGTCAGTGACGAATATTAAAATCATGAGAACAAATGTCTTGAGGTATCTTCACGAGTGACAATACCTCTATGAGAGCGCTAGGAGTTCCACAAGGACAGCAAACTGATGGACTTCCACATGATCTTTAGCAATGGTTGGAAGGGCAGAGTCCAATAAGCTGAGGGGTCTTGCATGCTGCTAGACTTGAATGAATTTCTTGATGTATGCACGACTTTGGTGGTCATTGATCGGTTTGTAAGTTATGTCGAAAAACTTGAATTTCATTCAGTAGGCAACGAGGATCCAGTAGAGTTGGGTGGAGAAAATGTGATGATCAAATGGATCCTTCAACTGACTGGTTTAAAGCTTCGCACGAGAGGATTGCTCGATGGCAGAGGGCGGGGAGTTGGCACAGCCGGACCTGTGTAGTATTAGACTCTCAAGGGAGAAGCACAGGGGCAGTAGACATGAAAAGGCATAATGTTGTTGGCCAGCTTGGTTTGGGGGTTACAGGATTTGATCAGTTGTATGCCCTAGATGTGAAAAGTGAGTTTGTCATCAAAGTGAAAGCATATTGTGTGGATTTATTTGGAGGAGGAAGGCAATGGGCCTAATTTGGAAGGCCTAGCGAAGTAAAGCCATGCTGCATGTGGTGAACCTAGACCTGCCGTTCTGGTTTGTCCCATTAAAGGTAGATTTTCTGATGTTAATCCATCTATGGACCATTTTGAGACCCCAAGGGAGACAGGCAAAGAGTGAGCTCTTGGTTGTACTAGATTGGCAATGGTGTGTCAAACCCTGGCTTTCAGTTGTGTGTTTTCTGACTTCATCAGGTCAATGGTGTGTCAATCCCTGGCCTCCAGTTGGGTGTTTTCTGCATGCATCTGGCCAATGGTGTGTCAACCCCTGGCCACTAGTGGGCGTTTTTTGCATGCCCCTGGTCAATGGTGTGTCAAACCCTGGTTTCCAGGTGGGAGTTTTCTGCATGCATCTGGTTAATGGTTTGTCAAACCCGCACACCAGATGGGTGTTTTCTGCATGCATCTGGTCAAAGGTGGGCAAACCTGTGATGTCAGTTGGGTGTTTTCTGCATGCATCTGGTCACTGGTGTGTCAAACCCTAGCCACCAGTTAGGCGTTTTCTGCATGCACCTGGTCAATGGTGTGTCAAAACGTAACCACCAGTTGGGTGGTTTCTGTATACATCTGGAAAGTGAAGTATAAACATCTAATATTGTTAAGAGTTTCCTATTGGCATTGAAAAGGAGGGGCGATTTGATGAGCCTTGTGGAACTCCAGGGTCGAGGTCAGTGCGATAAGATAACAAAGAAACAAGTTTCAATTATTGGAATCTACCAAAAAGAGTCTGAGATCTTGGAGTTTTGGAGATGTGTGAGAAGGATCGAAAGATCAAAAGGTCAACAGTGTCGAATGCTTCCCTCAAATCCAGCAGGACGAGACAGGTTTCCAGAAGACAGTTCCTGATGGAGAGAGTCCCTAGTATCTGAAATGAATGTCTCAGTTCCATGAGACGGGCTGAATCTAACTGGTGGGTGTGTAAAAAGGTCACCTTTTTCAAACCAGTTTTGCGGCCGTTTGATGGCCAAATTCACCACGGCCTTGCAGATCAGAGGAAGGACAGAACGGAAGCGGTAGTTGGATGGTGACAATGGATGCCATCAAGGCTTCTCGTGGGGATCACATGGTTTGTTTGAGATATTGTGGGAAGGAAGGCTCTTGGAATGACTTGTTCACTAGGATTGAGTGGTCGCCAGTTAGATGCTCAACAGGAGGACGGACAAGGAAGTCGTGCAGCGGTTCAAGGGCCACCAGAATGGCCTCTATTTTGAATGCGCTTTGCTATGTGTTCAGAAAGTAATGGTCCAAAATTAACAAACTTGTTTGTGGGAGTAGATGGGGTGTGTAATGCGGAAAAGTCAGGAGGCGGACAGGACAAGATATTTGACTTTCCATTTTGAATCTTGAAAGCAAAGAAGTCTTGAAATTGGTTGCGTAGATCTTGCAAAGGGGGAGCACAGCGAAATTGTAGAGCTGAGTTTGAAGAGGTTGTGCTAGACTTTAAACATTGCTGCTATGCTGTTGGCATTATCTGCCAATGGCCCATTTGCATCCTCTCTGGTGGAAGCAACAGCCAGTGTTGTCAGCCAGAGAACCGGGTTATTCAATCGTCATTCCAGTCTCTGACGCTCTTTTGATTCCAAGGAGATTAATGGTGAGTAATTTGTTCTCTGTGTGGGAAGACGCATCTTATGAGTTCAGTTTTGGGTGGTGTGAGGCGATTGAAGGTTTAGGTGAGTGCAAGGTGTTTCTCGAGCCGATCTTCCGACTTCTGTCAGAGTGATGATGGGAGAAGTACATGCTAAATACAACTAGTGATGGGTTGGGCCCAGACCAGAGAATGGAGGTCAGAGGGTATGGTGGATTTGATGTGCTTGAGCTTTGGGCCAGGAGGATAGCTCAGGGGAAACGCGTTTTTCTTGGAAGCAAGACCCATAGGAGCACAGGTTTGAATCCCGGTTCCGCGCTTAGAGACTGGTCTCCGGCATTAAGCGTGTTATAAAACAACAATTAATAATACAAGGTGGAAGGACTAAGAGAAGGGCATAGTAGAGAAATCATTCACAGCCCCATTTATGCTCCATGTTCATGTACAAATAAAATAAATAATCTAATGAGAGAAGCATGTCTTGTCCTCAGTATCCTGACCACTGTGCCGTTCCTTCCGGTGCACCATAAGTGATGACGAACCAGCCAATGCCCAGTGTCCCATGGAGCACTGCACCAGGTAGTTACCTTTGGTCTGTGGGTATTCAAAGGACAATCCCAGAAGTAAGGCTAGGCTTCTCTGGGCCAGAATTTGCATCCGTGAAGAATAAGCTTTTCTTACATAGACGAGCATCAAAGAATTCTAAGGTCTAAGAATGCTTTCCAATCTAGAAATGACTATTGGGCTCAGGAATGCTTAATCTGCCCCAAGAATGACCCCCTTGCTCCAGGAACCATTCATCTGACCCAGGAATGACCTCTCTGGTCCAGGAAGCATCTCACACTCTCTGGAATGACTCCCCATTTCCCAGGAATACATCCACAGTCCCAGGAATACATGTCTCAAAAAGGATTCCTGTCCTCAAGAATGATTTGCTGGTCTCATGAGTGCCTCCCAGAATCCAGGAAGGATATTCCCACCTTTATAAATGTCAGGCAGAGTACAATATACCCTGGCACCACTCCCGCTCCCACGTCCCACATACCTGGGTTGACCTGCTGACTCCCGGATTGTGAAGACCCACTCCAGGCTACAGCCCCTCCAGAGGAGCCGGAATGTCCTCCAACTTGCATGCCAGAATGGCTGGAAGAGCCGCCGCCTGTTCCAGAGGAGCCAGAGGAGCCATGTATGACCTGTTGAAGGCTGGAAGATCCGCGATCAGCAACCTGCCACTGGCCGGCACCGTTACCACCTGTGCCTGGAAGTGACATCACATGAAGGTGGGGTGAGGGTGAAGCCTCATGATTTGGGGGTAAAATCATCAAACCTGTCCACAGTGAGGCCTGCTTTGCTGTGACTATACTTGTTTATGTATCAATTGTTTGTATTTAAGTTTTAGAAGATTATAGAACACAATCACCAAGTTATATTATGTTAGTGTTTCTTGCAATAACCAATGATGACATTGCAGGGAAAAATAGAGAGACAATAAATGAAGGGGTAAAAATAACAGATTACAAAAATAAAGAGGGTAAAAAACAGTGGCAGGATGAAATGAATAACAAAATATAGGCAATAATATATTATTGCAGGTTTGGGTTTAAGTGGGAAAAAAAGTCCAAATAGACTTCAGTTAAAAATAGTATAAATGGGAGGATGAAAAAGGGGAAAGACAGCTATAAGTGGACACCAGAATCTGGGGGTGTCCCACTGTAAAGGGTTTTAGCCAAGCAAAGGTAGGTAGAAAGTAATATTGTAAAAGTGAAAAGACATTTAAAAACCACAGCACCAGGATTCTAATTATTAAAAGGTCCACTAGATGGCAGTCACAGGGCCTCATTACGAGTTCAAACAGTAGCCGTGCCTGCATTACAGGCACGACTACCGCCGAACTCGCATCCGTCACCGTCACCCGCGAATGGGCACTTACCGGCCCATTGCGCGAGTGGCGGTAATGCCGTGCTCCTCATCCCCATTCTGCCCCAGGAATACACCCCTTATCATGCATTTCTGACAAGCAATTCCGCATTCCTTCAAATGATTGCCTTTTGCCATTGCTTCTAACCGGAGGGTGCGCAGCTAGGAGGGGGCGTGTTCTGCGTCTGCACGTACCTGCATTGCCTCTGTTTCTGCATCCTTGAGACACTGGCACATCTTCAGCCCGAACCATTCCTGCAGGGGGGCAAGCAGGGATCACAGTCAGGGTGCCGCTGGGGCTTAGGATGGGTGTGTTTATGTGTGCGGATGACACCTAGGACGTTCAGTGGGTGGGTGGTGTTGGGGGAACATGTATGGTTGGAACTGGGTTGTTATTGTGTGAGAGAGACACAGTGGTCAGTGTATCGATTGTGTTGAGTGGCCAGTGAGTGTTTGGGGCACGTGGTCAGTTGATGGATGATGTTGGATTATGCAGTGATGGTTTTGTGTTCCAAGGTATGTTGGTGGTTAGAGTGATAGGTTTTGTTGGTGTTGATGATGCATTTGTGGAGAGCAGAGGTATGCGTGTGTTTGTGCTTGGGTTGACAGTGTGTGGATGGGACTGTGGAAAAGGTTGGAGTGGGCAGTGACGAATTTGTGAGCTGTGCGTTGTGAGGGCTCATTGTGTGAGGCCTGGTGGATCAGTATGTATGCGGTGGAGGATCATTGGTCAGTGAGTGGTTACAACTGAGTGACCAGTGTGTGATAGGGAATGGGTGGTCTGTGTTTTTTAGGCTGAGTGGTCAGTGTGTGATAGGGAATGGGTGGTCTGTGTTTTTTAGGCTGAGTGGCCAGTGTGTGATAGGGAATGGGTGGTCTGTGTTTTTTAGGCTGAGTGGCCAGTGTGTGATAGGGAATGGGTGGTCTGTGTTTTTTAGGCTGAGTGGCCAGTGTGTGATAGGGAATGGGTGGTCTGTGTTTTTTAGGCTGAGTGGCCAGTGTGTGATAGGGAATGGGTGGTCTGTGTTTTTTAGGCTGAGTGGCCAGTGTGTGATAGGGAATGGGTGGTCTGTGTTTTTTAGGCTGAGTGGCCAGTGTGTGATAGGGAATGGGTGGTCTGTGTTTTTTAGGCTGAGTGGTCAGTGTGTGATAGGGAATGGGTGGTCTGTGTTTTTTAGGCTGAGTGGTCAGTGTGTGATAGGGAATGGGTGGTCTGTGTTTTTTAGGCTGAGTGGCCAGTGTGTGATAGGGAATGGGTGGTCTGTGTTTTTTAGGCTGAGTGGCCAGTGTGTGATAGGGAATGGGTGGTCTGTGTTTTTTAGGCTGAGTGGCCAGTGTGTGATAGGGAATGGGTGGTCTGTGTTTTTTAGGCTGAGTGGCCAGTGTGTGATAGGGAATGGGTGGTCTGTGTTTTTTAGGCTGAGTGGCCAGTGTGTGATAGGGAATGGGTGGTCTGTGTTTTTTAGGCTGAGTGGTCAGTGTGTGATAGGGAATGGGTGGTCTGTGTTTTTTAGGCTGAGTGGCCAGTGTGTGATAGGGAATGGGTGGTCTGTGTTTTTTAGGCTGAGTGGCCAGTGTGTGATAGGGAATGGGTGGTCTGTGTTTTTTAGGCTGAGTGGCCAGTGTGTGATAGGGAATGGGTGGTCTGTGTTTTTTAGGCTGAGTGGCCAGTGTGTGATAGGGAATGGGTGGTCTGTGTTTTTTAGGCTGAGTGGTCAGTGTGTGATAGGGAATGGGTGGTCTGTGTTTTTTAGGCTGAGTGGCCAGTGTGTGATAGGGAATGGGTGGTCTGTGTTTTTTAGGCTGAGTGGTCAGTGTGTGATAGGGAATGGGTGGTCTGTGTTTTTTAGGCTGAGTGGTCAGTGTGATAGGGAATGGGTGGTCTGTGTTTTTTAGGCTGAGTGGTCAGTGTGTGATAGGGAATGGGTGGTCTGTGTTTTTTAGGCTGAGTGGTCAGTGTGTGATAGGAAATGGGTGGTCTGTGTTTTTTAGGCTGAGTGGCCAGTGTGTGATAGGGAATGGGTGGTCTGTGTTTTTTAGGCTGAGTGGTCAGTGTGTGATAGGGAATGGGTGGTCTGTGTTTTTTAGGCTGAGTGGTCAGTGTGTGATAGGGAATGGGTGGTCTGTGTTTTTTTAGGCTGAGTGGCCAGTGTGTGGTTGGGGCCACGTGGTCAGTGTTTGGCTGGGGCTGGAAAGTTAGCATGTGGCTGGGCTGGAATATGGATTCAGAGATCTCTAGTGGGGTCTTGATGGAGGGTGGCACTAGACGAATCCTACAGAAAGACTGGAGATTGGGACATCAGTGGAGTGATCCTTGCGAAGGAAAAGGGATTCACACTTCACTAGGGATACCCTAAGGAGTGCTCGTGATTGTGGCACAGGTGCACGTGTTTCTGTGTATGCTCGCTCCTGCTTCTAGCAATGGCGCTCACCTGTTCCTCCTGATGAAGATCCGCCGCCAGCGACCTGCTGGTATCCTGCGCCTAATCCCTGCGACTGTATGAAGGAGCCTCCGCTGCTTCCTGAGCCCATGCTGCCTGAATGGATGGAAGAACCAGACGAGGAACCCCCTCCATGCACGACTGCCCACTGGGAGGAACCTCCACCACCTTGAGCTCCTCCTCCACCTGGAACCACTACCACACCACCTCCGGGCTGGAGAGAACCGTGAGAGCCACTACTACCACCACCACCTGAAACAATGACTCCGCCTCCAGGACGGACAAAACCAGAAGAGCCTCCACCACCTCCTCCACTGGAGGCTGAGCCACCTGAGACCACCACGCCTCCAGGCCAGAAAGAACCAGAAGAGCCTCCACCACCTCCTCCACTGGAGGCTGAGCCACCTGAGACCACCACTCCTCCAGGCCAGAAAGATCCAGAAGAGCCTCCACCACCAGACTGGGAGCCACCTGAGACCACCATTCCACCATTTCTGTGCTGGAGTGATCCTGAGGAACCGCCGCTGATTATGGTATTAGAAGAACTTGAGGATCCCCCCCGGATTATAGTGTGGGAAGAACCTGAGGAACCGCCACTGATCACTGAGGAACCGCCACCGCCGCCACCACCGCCACCACCACCGCCAACACCGCCACCACCTCTGCCACCACCGCCGCTGCCTCCTCCAGATACCATCATCCCACCTTGTTGAGAGGAACCAGAAGACCCTGTGGGAAAGGAAATGAAAGACAGAGTATTACGGTACCCAGTTTCTCATGTCTCTGCAATGCCGTGACCGGTCTTGTCTGAGCAAGAACGCACCTGAGCTGAAGGAGTAGCTGGAGCCTTGGGACATACCACTCTGGTCTTTACACACTGGTAGGTGGTCGAAGATGCCTGCATGAAGAGGAAAAAGGTCATTGTTGATAAGCATTTTCAGCACATGCTGCCAGGCAGCCATCTTACTAGAAGTCAATCAGGGGGCTAGCTAGAGGTGGTCACCTTGCCCTGAAGTTATAAACGCAAGAGGGCTTAAATCCTGTGAGGTGGGACCATTGCAATCCCCCCACCCCGTAACATGAGGTGAGGCTCTGCATAGTAACCTACATGCTTTCTCGCACTTTGAAATGTACCTACACGTCTGTAACTAGCACCTAGAAACCTCAGGGCTTGATGCACTGAAACAAATGCTAAGATAAAATGAAGTAAATTGCGTGCTGCAGTAGTAGGAAGGATGCTGTGTTTGAGCTGCCCTTCAATCTGAAACCCATGTGTTGCTTTCTACAAGTTCTGGTCATCTAGTGCTACATACATGCAGTTGTTGGCCTTCTGGCATCCACCTTGCTCCTATTCCTGATCTCTTCTGACCTAAAACTACAGCATGATTGAACAGCTTCTACCATCTGTCTATTTACAAACCTATGCGCAGTCTTCACCACGTACGAGCAGCGCAACTACCGGCCTTTAACTCTATAGATAGCGCACTCACCCTGATCTCCACCTGCCAGTGTGGACTGCTATGTGTGTCCCACTGCTTTTTTGGCACAGGCCTGGCAAGGTGGTGTCATGCTGTTTTTAAGGCGCTTGCCTCATAGTGTCACGATGGAACTCACCTGATGTATCTTGAGGGCTGCGGCATGGCTGGATTCCTTGGACTGGAGCCACATCTGGGAAAAGGGAGTAAACACAGGTGTTAAGGGAGGTTAAAGAGTGAGGCCACGCTCTGATTGGAGAGAAGTGTTAACTGGTTTCATTGACATACAAATAAAAAAAACAACAGGTTGTGTTTAGTTTATTTGGAAGAAGACCTAGAGTCACAATGTTGTCAGGCCATTGGCGTAGGAATAGAGTCAGGTTCTGTTCAATCCATTGGGAGTAGACTCAGAGTCATAATGTTGTCAGGCCATTGGCATAGGAATAGGGTCAGGTTGTGTTCAGTCCATTGGGAGTAGACGCAGAGTCATAATGTTTTCAGGCCATTGGCATAGGGATAGGGTCAGGTTGTGTTCAGTCCATTGGGAGTAGACGCAGAGTCATAATGTTGTCAGGCCATTGGCATAGGAATAGGGTCAGGTTGTGTTCAGTCCATTGGGAGTAGACGCAGAGTCATAATGTTTTCAGGCCATTGGCATAGGAATAGGGTCAGGTTGTGTTCAGTCCATTGGGAGTAGACTCAGAGTCATAATGTTGTCAGGCCATTGGCGTAGGAATAGGGTCAGGTTGTGTTCAGTCCATTGGGAGTAGACGTGGAGTCAAAATGTTGTCAGGCCATTGCCGTAGGAATAGGGTCCTGTTGTGTTCAGTCCATTGGGAGTAAACGTAGAGTCATAATGTCAGGCCATTGGTGTGGGAATAGGGTCAAGTTGTGTTCAGTCCATTGGGAGTAGACGTAGAGTCATAATGTTGTTAGGCCACTGGCGTAGGAATAGAGTCTGGTTGTGTTCAATCCATTGGAGCTTGGTGTAAAGAATCCGTCTGTGCTCAGATCATTGTTATAGTCAAATTGTGTCCAGTCAATTTATGGTACGCATAAACCAGTCAGGCCATTGGCATAGAGGTACTGTCAGATGGTGTTCTTTCATTGGGGGTAGGAATGCAGTCATAAAGCAATCAAAACATTGACATAGAGGTACAGCCCGACTGTGTTGAGTCTATGGGGGCGCCGAATCAGACTGTGCTGAGATTAGCACAGGGTTATAGTCGGATAGTGTGGGTGTATGCCTACGGAGCCCCCTTGTGCGCGGTGCATTGGAGTAGCGGTAGATAGTTAGAAAGAGGGCAGCCTGTTGGCTATATGACTGGACAAGATGCAACTGCAGCTATGTGGCATGGAAGCATCTGCAATCCCTGACAAGCCTTAATGAGTACACTTCTGGACCAGAAATGTCTGCCTATGCGATGCAGCAAGGATCACACATGTTTACATTCTACGTGACCGGCTTCAGGGTCTGCTCTCTGGGATAAGTCGGGAGCTCTCTCTGGTGGTGGTTATGCACTGAGATCCAGGTGGTCGGGAGTGCAGATCCACCATTCATACTTCTTACATTTGCCACCTTACAGCAGCTGCAGGAGATCTGAGAAGCCTGGGTGACGGCATAGCCTGGATGGACTCTAGCTGCCTGCATCTTAGCCAGTGGAACTTGCGGGAGGTCCTGCTAGCACTAAAAGGAATCTCGCCTCGCACTCCCCTGGATTTAGCAAAACTTGCCATCTCAGGTGAAATACTAAGACTATATAGTTCTAAAGGTCCCTGCCATTCACAGGGGATACTATTGTGATATCCTGTGGCTGTAGTGGATGTGGCCATTCCTACCCTTGGACAAGTGTCGAGTGGTAGTAGAAGCCTCAGTGACTAGTCGTTTGGACTACTGCAATACACTCCTGGGGGTTAGTGCAATACACTCCCGGGGGTTACTGCAATACACTCCTGGGGGTAATACACTCCTGGGGGTTACTGCAATACACTCCTGGGGGTTACTGCAATACACTCCCGGGGGTTACTGCAATACACTCCCGGGGGTTACTGCAATACACTTCCGGGGGTTACTGCAATACACTCCTGGGGGTTACTGCAATACACTTCCGGGGGTTACTGCAATACACTCCTGGGGGTTACTGCAATACACTCCTGGGGGTTACTGCAATACACTCCCGGGGGTTACTGCAATACACTCCTGGGGGTTACTGCAATACACTCCTGAGGGTTACTGCAATACACTCCCGGGGGTTACTGCAATACACTCCCGGGGGTTACTTCAATGCAATTTATTAGCAGACTCCAGGTGGCACAATCTGATTGGTTTCTGGATGTAGGAAAACTGATCATGTCCAGGCTGTTTACAGGAGCCGGACGTGGTTTCCAGTAGAGTAGCAAATAAAACTTAAACATCTTTGCATCCTTTTCAAATGGCTTCAGTAGGGCTGCTCCTGCCTACCTTCAGGAGGGCATCACATGGTATATCACAGGGTGGAACCTTTGCTACCTTCAGGAGGGCATCACACAGTATATCCCAGGATAGAACCTTTGCTACCTTCAGGCTAGCAACACACAGTGTATCCCAGGATAGAACCTTTGCTACCTTCAGGAGGGCATCACACGGTGTATCCCAGGGTGGGACCTTTGCTACGTTCAAGAGGGCATCACACAGTATATTCCAGGATGGAACCTTTGCTACCTTCAGGAGGGCATCACACGGTATATCCCAGGATGGAGCCTTTGCTACCTTCAGGAGGGCATCACACAGTATATCCCAGGATAGAACCTTTGCTACCTTCAGGCTAGCAACACACAGTGTATCCCAGGATAGAACCTTTGCTACCTTCAGGAGGGCATCACACGGTGTATCCCAGGGTGGGACCTTTGCTACGTTCAAGAGGGCATCACACAGTATATTCCAGGATGGAACCTTTGCTACCTTCAGGAGGGCATCACACGGTATATCCCAGGATGGAGCCTTTGCTACCTTCAGGAGGGCATCACACAGTATATCCCAGGATAGAACCTTTGCTACCTTCAGGCTAGCAACACACAGTGTATCCCAGGATAGAACCTTTGCTACCTTCAGGAAGGGATCCCACAGTGTATCCAAGGGTGGAACCTTTGCTACGTTCAAGAGGGCATCACACAGTATATTCCAGGATGGAACCTTTGCTACCTTCAGGAGAGCATCACATGGTATATCCCAGGGTGGAGCTTTTGCTACCTTCAGGAAGGCATCACACAGTATATCCCATGATAGAACCTTTCTTACCTTCAGGAGGGCATCACATGGTATATCCCAGGGTGGAGCTTTTGCTACCTTCAGGAGGGCATCACACAGTATATCCCATGATAGAACCTTTCTTACCTCCAGGAGGGCATCACACGGTATATCACAGGGTGGAGCCTTTGCTACCTTCAGGAGGGCATCACACAGTGTATCCCAGGGTGGAACCTTTCTTACCTTCAGGAGAGCATCACATGGTATATCCCAGGGTGGAGCTTTTGCTACCTTCAGGAGGGCATCACACAGTATATCCCATGATAGAACCTTTCTTACCTTCAGGAGAGCATCACATGGTATATCCCAGGGTGGAGCTTTTGCTACCTTCAGGAGGGCATCACACAGTATATCCCATGATAGAACCTTTCTTACCTTCAGGAGAGCATCACATGGTATATCCCAGGGTGGAGCTTTTGCTACCTTCAGGAGGGCATCACACAGTATATCCCAGGATGGAACCTTTGCTACCTTGAGGAGGGCATCACACGGTATATCCTAGGATGGAACCTTTGCTACCTTCAGGAGGGCATCACACGGTATATCCTAGGATGGAACCTTTGGTACCTTCAGGAGGGTATCACACAGTATATACCAGGGTGGAACCTTTGGTACCTTCAGGAGGGCATCACACAGTGTATCCCAGGATGGAACCTTTGCTACCTTCAGGAGGGCATCACACAGTGTATCCCAGGATGGAACCTTTGCTACCTTCAGGAGGGCATCACACAGTGTATCCCACGATAGAACCTTTGCTACCTTCAAGAAGACATTGCACGGTATATCCCTGGATAGAACCTTTGCTACCTTCAGGATAGCATCACACGGATTATCCCAGGGTGGAACCTTTGCTACCTTCAAGATAGCATCACACGCTATATCCCAAGATGGAAACTTTGCTACCTTCAGGATAGCATCACCCGCTATATCCCAGGATGGAAACTTTTTTAATTTCAGGATAGCATCAAATGCTATATCCCCGGGTGGAACCTTTGCTATCTTCAGGATAGCATCACATGGATTATCCCAGGGTGGAACCTTTGCTACCTTCAAGATAGCATCACACGCTATATCCCAGGATGGAAACGTTGCTACCTTCAGGATAGCATCACCCGCTATATCCCAGGATGGAAACTTTTTTTCCTTCAGGATAGCATCACACGCTATATGCCAGGATGGAAACTTTGCTACCTTCAGGATAGCACCACACAGTGTATCCCAGGATGGAACCTTTGCTACCTTCAGGAGGGCATCACACAGTGTATCCAGGATGGAACCTTTGCTACCTTTAGGAGGGCATCACACAGTATATCCCAGGATGGAACCTTTGCTACCTTCAGGATAGCATCACAGAGTGTATCCCAGGGTGGAACCTTTGATACCTTCAGGGGGGCATCACACAGTGCATCCCGGGATGAAACATTTGCTACTTCCAGGAGGGCATCACAGGGTATATCCCAGGATGGAACCTTTTTTACCTTCAGGAGGGCATCACACAGTATATCCCATGGTGGAACCTTTGCTACCTTCAGGAGGGCATCACACATTATATCCCAGGATGGAACCTTTGCTACCTTCAGGATAGCATCACACAGTGTATCCCAGGGTGGAACCTTTGATACCTTCAGGGGGGCATCACACAGTGCATCCCGGGATGGAACCTTTGCTGCCTTCAGGATAGCATCACACATTGTATCCCAGGGAGGAACCTTTTCTAACAGCAGGAGGGCATCACACAGTGTATCCCAGGGTGGAACCTTTGCTACCTTCAGGATAGCATCACACAATGTATCCCAGGGTGGAACCTTTGATACCTTCAGGGGGGCATCACACAGTGTATCCCAGGGTGGAACCTTTTCTACCTTGAGAAGGGCATCACATGGTATATCGTAGGATGGAACCTTTGCTGCCTTCAGGAGGGCATCACATGGTATATCCCAGGATGGAACCTTTGCTACCTTCAGGAGGGCATCACACAGTGTATCCTAGGGTGGAACCTTTGCTACCCTCAGGAGTGCATCACAGAGTATATCCCAGGGTGGAACCTTTGCTACCTTCAGGAGGGTATCACACGGTATATCCCAGGATGGAACCTTTGCTACCTTCAGGAGGGCATCACACAGTGTATCCCAGGGTGGAACCTTTGCTACCCTCAGGAGTGCATCACACAGTATATCCCAGGGTGGAACCTTTGCTACCTTCAGGAGGGTATCACACGGTATATCCCAGGATGGAACCTTTGCTACCTTCAGGAGGGCATCACATGGTATATCCCAGGATGGAACCTTTGCTACCTTCAGGAGGGCATCACACAGTGTATCCGAGGGTGGAACCTTTGCTACCCTCCCTCAGGGGTGCATCACACAGTATATCCCAGAGTGGAACCTTTGCTACCTTCAGGAGGGTATCACACAGTATATTCCAGGATGGAACCTTTGCTACCTTCAGGAGGGCATCACATGGTATATCCCAGGATGGAACCTTTGCTGCCTTCAGGAGGGCATCACATGGTATATCCCAGGATGGAACCTTTGCTACCTTCAGGAGGGCATCACACAGTGTATCCCAGGGTGGAACCTTTGCTACCCTAAGGAGTGCATCACACAGTATATCCCGAGGTGGAACCTTTGCTACCTTCAGGAGGGTATCACACGGTATATCCCAGGATGGAACCTTTGCTACCTTCAGGAGGGCATCACATGGTATATCCCAGGATGGAACCTTTGCTACCTTCAGGAGGGCATCACACAGTGTATCCCAGGGTGGAACCTTTGCTGCCATCAGGAGTGCATCACACAGTATATCCCAGGGTGGAACCTTTGCTACCTTCAGGAGGGTATCACACTGTATATCCCAGGATGGAACCTTTGCTACCTTCAGGAGGGCATCACATGGTATATCCCAGGATGGAGCCTTTGCTACCTTCAGGAGGGCATCACATGGTATATCCCAGGATGGAACCTTTGCTACCTTCAGGAAGGCATCACACAGTGTATCCCAGGGTGGAACCTTTGCTACCTTCAGGAGGGCATCACACAGTGTTTCCCAGGGTGGAACCTTTGCTACCCTCAGGAGTGCATAACACAGTATATCCCAGGGTGGAACCTTTGCTACCTTCAGGAGGGTATCACACTGTATATCCCAGGATGGAACCTTTGCTACCTTCAGGAGGGCATCACATGGTATATCCCAGGATGGAACCTTTGCTACCTTCAGGAGGGCATCACACGGTGTATCCCAGGGTGGAACCTTTGCTACCTTCAGGAGGGCATCACACAGTGTTTCCCAGGGTGGAACCTTTGCTACCCTCAGGAGTGCATCACACAGTATATCCCAGGATGGAACCTTTTCTACCTTCACCTTCCTTCAGCAGGGCATCTCACTGTATATCCCAGGATGCAACCTTTGCTACTTTCAAGAGGGCATCACACAGTGTATCCCAGGATGGAACCTTTGCTACCTTGAGAAGGGCATCACAGGGTATATCCCAATATGGAACCTTTGCTGCCTCCAGGAGGTCACCACAGTGTATCCCAGGATAGGACCATTTCTACCTTCAGGAGAGCATCACACAATATATCCCAGGATGGAACCTTTGCTACCTTGAGAAGGGCACCACAGGGTATATCCCAGGATGGAACCTTTGCTACCTCTAGGAGGGCATCACGGGGTGTATCCCTGGATGGAACCTTTGTTACCTTCAGAAGGGCATCACACAGTATATCTCAAGGTGGAACCTTTACTACCTTCAGGAAAGCATCACAGGGTATATCACAGGATGGAACCTTTGGTACCTTCAGGAGGGCATCACAGAGTGTATCCCAGGGTGGAAACTGTGCTACCCTCAGGAGTGCATCACACAGTATATCCCAGGGTGGAACCTTTGCTACCTTCAGGAGGGTATCACACGGTATATCCCAGGATGGAACCTTTGCTACCTTCAGGAGGGCATCACACGGTATATCCCAGGACGGAACCTTTGCTACCTTCAGGAGGGCATCACACGGTATATCCCAGGATGGAACCTTTGCTACCTTCAGGAGGGCATCACACGGTGTATCCCAGGGTGGGGCCTTTGATACCTTCAGGAGGGCATCTCACTGTATATCCCAGGATGGAAACGTTGCTACCTTCAGGAGGGCATCACACGGTGTATCCCAGGATGGAACCTTTGCTACGTTCATGAGGGCATCACACAGTGTATCCCAGGATGGAACCTTTGCTACCTTGAGAAGGGCATCACAGGGTATATCCCAGGATGGAACCTTTGCTGCCTTGAAAAGGGCACCACAGGGTATATCCCAGGATGGAACCTTTGCTACCTCCAGGAGGGCACCACACAGTGTATCCCAGGATGGAACCGTTGCTACCTTCAGGAGGGCATCACACAGTGCATCCCAGGATGGAACCGTTGCTACCTTCAGGAGGGCATCACGGGGTATATCCCAGGATGGAACCTTTGTTCCCTTCATGAGGGCATCACACAGTATATCTCAAGGTGGAACCTTCACTACCTTCAGGAAAGCATCACAGGGTATATCACAGGATGGAACCTTTTGGTTCCTTCACGAGGGCATCACGCAGTGTACCCCAGGGTGGAACCTTTGCTACCCTCAGGAGTGCATAAAACAGTATATCCCAGGGTGGAACCTTTGCTACCTTCAGGAGGGTATCACACGGTATATCCCAGGATGGAACCTTTGCTACCTTCAGGAGGGCATCACACAGTATATTCCAGGATGGAACCTTTGCTACCTTGAAAAGGGCACCACAGGGTATATCCCAGGATGGAACCTTTGCTACCTCCAGGAGGGCACCACACAGTGTATCCCAGGATGGAACCGTTGCTACCTTCAGGAGGGCATCACACAGTGCATCCCAGGATGGAACCGTTGCTACCTTCAGGAGGGCATCACATGGTATATCCCAGGATGGAACCTTTGTTCCCTTCATGAGGGCATCACACAGTATATCTCAAGGTGGAACCTTCACTACCTTCAGGAAAGCATCACAGGGTATATCACAGGATGGAACCTTTTGGTTCCTTCACGAGGGCATCATGCAGTGTATCCCAGGGTGGAACCTTTGCTACCCTCAGGAGTGCATAAAACAGTATATCCCAGGGTGGAACCTTTGCTACCTTCAGGAGGGTATCACACGGTATATCCCAGGATGGAACCTTTGCTACCTTCAGGAGGGCATCACACGGTATATCCCAGGATGGAACCTTTGCTACCTTCAGGAGGGCATCACACAGTGTTTCCTAGGGTGGAACCTTTGCTACCCTCAGGAGGGTATCACACAGTGTATCCCAGGATGGAACCTTTGCTGCCTTCAGGAGGGCATCACACGGTGTATCCCAGGATGCAACCTTTGCTCCCTTCAGGAGGGCATCACATGGTATATCACAGTATGGAAACGTTGCTATCTTCAGCGGATCATCACACAGGATGGAACCTGTGCTACCTTCAGGAGAGCATCACACAGGATGGAACCCACGGTGTATCCCAGGGTGGAACCTTTGATACCTTCAGGAGGGCATCACACGGTGTATCCCAGGGTGGAACCTTTGCTACCTTCAGGAGGGCATCACACGGTGTATCCCAGGGTGGAACCTGTGCTACCTTCAGGAGAGCATCACACAGGATGGAACCCACGGTGTATCCCAGGGTGGAACCTTTGATACCTTCAGGAGGGCATCACACAGTGTATCCCAGGGTGGAACCTTTGCTACCTTCAGGAGGGCATCACACGGTGTATCCCAGGGTGGAACCTTTGATACCTTCAGGAGGGCATCACACGGTGTATCCCAGGGTGGAACCTTTCATACCTTCAGGAGGGCATCACACGGTGTATCCCAGGGTGGAACCTTTGCTACCTTCAGGAGGGCATCACACGGTGTATCCCAGGGTGGAACCTTTGATACCTTCAGGAGGGCATCACATGGTATATCACAGGGTGGAACCTTTGATACCTTCAGGAGGGCACCACACAGTGTATCCCAGGATGGAACCGTTGCTACCTCCAGGAGGGCACCACACAGTGTATCCCAGGATGGAACCGTTGCTACCTTCTGGAGGGCATCACATGGTATATCCCAGTATGGAACCTTTGCTCCCTTCAGGATAGCATCACATGGTATATCACAGTATGGAACCTGTGCTCCCTTCAGGAGGGCATCACATGGTATATCCCAGTATGGAACCTTTGCTACCTTCAGCGGATCATCACACAGGATGGAACCTGTGCTACCTTCAGGAGAGCATCACACAGTGTATCCGAGGGTGGAACGTTTGGTCTATGGAGGATCACAGACTATTCATCCCTAAAACTCTCTGTCAGGCCAGAGGAGATGAGACTTTCATTCTTGGGCCCCAGGATTAGTAGTAAATTACCACATTCCGCTCATGACAATGCAAGCCTTTTCTAGGTACAGACCCCCGTTGAAGCAGCATCTGCTCAGGTAGATGTTAGGTATAAGTTCTAGTGAAGGGAAAGTCAGTGAGTACAGGCAAAATAGAAATAATCCCACTGACTGACAAACAATACTGGGGCACTGCCTTCTTTGCCCCTTCCACCCACTTGGCTGTCAACCTGGCCAAGCAGCAACGACATGTTACCTTTTGCATTAAGCTCCCCTTACCCTGTCACCCAGCAAGGTCACAGTGCCACTACTTGTTTTGGTACCCTTCTACCACTGGTTAAAGTCTTTAAGGTGGGAGGGATTGCGATCCCACTATATGACATTACAGCAGATTCCCCTGCTCTCACCCGTGGTGTCCCCAAGGCTCAGCATTATCCTTGTGGATGCTTAATGCACACATCAGACCTTTATTTTATTATTTATTGTTATAGTTTAAAGTGTGGACCTAGCTCAGGAGCATTGCAAGCCAGCATTTGGGCTGCCATTTTCCAACCGTCGCGCAGTACTGTGAGGTCTGTGCGTCGGGATGTGTATCCACTGGAATGAGTCCTTCGTCAGCTGTTGCTGAAAGAGCCATATTTCGAGAGATTTGCAAAATTGGAGAATTGTGGGGGCATTCCGAGCAGACACTGGGATTGAGTTCCAGAGGGTGGGTGTCGGACAAGCGAAGGATCGTTTGCGAGTCCTCTTTTTGCAGACAAGCTGTGAGTCAAGCTGGTTGACCTTTGGCATCCCTCATTGGAAGATCCACAGCAACATTCCAGTGACCTCATGACGACAACAGAAGTTTTTCATCTCGAGAAGAGCAGCATGACCTACCACTTCCATAGACTGCCCGCCCAGCAACTACCAATATTGAGTATGAGAATATCCTAGGCCAAAAAAGTTACCAATCCAAAATCGCAGAAGATCAAAAGGCGCAAGCAGCTCACCGCGCATTTGGGAGATTTCACGAGGAAAACACCAACTGCACCAGAACCTGCGCACATTGTTTGATTTAAATCTTTGACCCTACTTGCGTACACCCTGAGGCGCGAGTTCTCTAATTCTTTTGTGTATGGACCATAGCAGTGGCCTGTGAGCAGTGCTACTGAGGAGGGTCACACACTACAGCATGTAGATCCTGATTGCTAAATCCGGTCTAGTATGTTTGTGGTCGTGTGGTGCCTCCTGCGGCACTGCAGTGACTTGCAAGAGCCTGGGTCAACCTGAGCCTATGGGACGCCAATACCAGGCAGGAGATGGGGGACGCTGAGATCCCCAATCCAGTGTACACCTGACAGGCGAGAATGAAACCACGAGGCACCATATGTCGGACACTGACCTAGTGAAGACCACCAAAGATGACGCAGGAACCCCATCTGCAGTGCCGCATGACCAACTGGGCAAAGTAGGCACCGACCTACGAGCCCCACTCCTTTTAGGGGCCCCGCGACAATGGATCAAAATAATATTGTTTTGTTCTTGAAAGAAAATTACAATCAAGATGTTGCACAATGGGACGCTGAGTCCAGATACACACCACAAACTGACAGCATGCATGAGTGGAATATGGTTGCATGTTGACACATTAAACCCAGATCTCCACCTCGAACCAAGAAGGACACAAACGGAATACCTGCTGGGAGATTGAGTCCACCTTTCCAGAAAGGACCGAGAGAGACCATCATTCGACCAACCCTTACTTGGCACGAGACTGGCTCCGTTTTTCCAGCACACACCCAAAAAGCTCAGCTGGGCCAGCAACCAAATCCAATCAGTAACGTGTCCTTGACGTTCATCTGAGTCACCGCCCTTCCTTTCGCAAGAACATTGCCGTAATGAATCGACATCAAGTAAACAAGGGGTGAAAATGTCCCCTCATCTGAAATCCAGACGCCGCAACACTCCGGCACTGCCCTTCATGTGGAGTGGACCAAGGAAGGACCAAGTAGCTGACCAATCACATCTGCCAGTCCTTCCCAACTGCTCCCCTGGATCCACAACAGCGAAGCGGCTCCAAGCTCCTAACTAGCAGGCTGTGCAATGGGGCGTCAAAGCTAGACAGCCAGGCTAGCAAACTGCTGCTGACCTTGAGGCAACAGGAGGACCGGGATAAACTCAGGAACGCCCCAAGAACCCACCATGCCCGCCTGCCCGTCCCAGAGTGGCAGGCCTCCGACCACTGGCGCCCCACCGGCGTCATCCAGACTGATCTGGACCCTTATTGTCTTCTCTGCAATTGGCCAATGCCTCCTCTTGACCTCGCGATCAAGGTTTGAAAGGGACTAAATGTTGCCCCACCCTCTGTGCAACTGCTCGCCCACACCCCCCCCCTACCGTTAGGGTCTCTCCTTTGCGCGCTTTCCCAAACCAGGAGGAAGTCTGAGCTCCCATTGGCTGTGGCCAACTTGTAAACAAACATTCACAAGACAGGGTGCAACCTCATGCCCTCTGACCTCTTCCACTTCACTACTGCCCTGGCCATCTTCCGCGTTCAGAAAGGGGCTCCTACCCCCCAGTTCTGTGCACATGCTCCGGCGTTAAGCATTTTACCAAATAGCAAAGAGACTTGGAACTGCACAGAGACTGAAAACGCGAGACGTCGAGGACGTGCTGTTTGTTTTATGATATAAACAGCAGTTGAAGCATCTCGGAAAGTCAAGGGCTCAAGGCTGGGGGACGTGGGGGGCGGGGGGGAGGTGATCGTTCTGCTGTTTGTCCACTTGAAACCTTCTGGGGTTTGAAAAGGAAGCTAGCAGGGGGGGGGGCGCAGCAGTGTATATCACCTGTACAAAAGCAAGCTTCTCAAACAGCACTCGGTTGAGTATTGGCGGCTCACATGCACTCAAAGCAGCTCCTAGGCTTTAAGGAACTGCTAGGCCCTGCTGGCAAACCTTCCTTCTCTCCTGCTTACTGTGCAGCCCTCACCCCCTCTCACCCCCCTGCCACTCAAGTCCTCTCTCCTGCACCCCCAGCTATCCTAGGACTCAGGGGAAGTATTGGCAAACGTGTGTAGTCCTCTGGGTGTCGCCTGAACTCTCTCTCTGCCTCAATGAACGTCTCTGGTGAAGCGGGGACTGCTTTATACCAAATAAACCCCGAGCCACCCCTCCCTTCTCTACCTATAGCGCTCAGGGTGCCCGAGCGGGCTGCGCTGCGCTATGCTCGGGGCTCAGCACTTTATTGCGGACTCTCCCTTGTAAATGGTCTTAATAATACATGGACATCGCATTTACAAATAATATTAAAAAAAGACCTTCTCTGGCTGTTTCCAAGAACACAACTTAATGTTTAGTGTTGTTGAATTCCATGAGTGATATTGGTGTGTGAGGTTGCATTGCAATATGTGGGTAACAGTCCCTGAAGCTGGGGCGCTTGACGAGAGAAGGTGCTCACCTGCGGAGTGGGGGCCGCAGGCCAGGATGAGCAGGGCCGCGGCCCAGGCCTGGAAGTGGAGGGGGGCCATGCTCGTGCTGCTTTGATTCCGGGTCGCCCTGCCTTCTTGCCCAGCAATCTCCGCCGTGCCCGGATGCCTGCCCTGGCCAGGCTGGAGGGGCCTGGCTCTTTATACAGCAGGCAGGCCCCTCCCGGGGTGGAGGCACGGCAGCGCGGCATGCCTCATCCAGGGCAGGAGGGGGCCCCACCCAGGCGGAACGCCCAGGCAGCAGAGACGCATCTGTCAGGTTGCCCTTTTTCCAGGTTTCTGCGTCCCTGGCCTCGGGGCTAAGACAGGCGTGGCGGGCAGGGCCGGGATGAGTCGCAGAAAGGATGCGGGGGCAGGAGCCTGAACTACCTGAGCCAGCATTTCCAAACCAGACCAGCAGCTTCCCTCTCAGGAGGCCCCCAGAGCACTGGAGGGGTCCCAGGCCAGGTGCGAGCAGCTCCCCATACTCAGTCATTGTCTTGTGGTTGGCAATAAAGGGCTGTGGTTTTTATTGCAACAGTACAATCGTACAACACACAATGATAAACAACTGTTACCTGTTGGGTACCAGGCCAGTGGCATTTACCTGGCCCATCCTTCCGAACGTCTTCCCCGTCTCCGTGGGCGCCGCTCCTTGCCCTGTTATTCCTCTCTCCTCTTGTCCTTGTGGGTGGGTGGGATTGGGAAAGAAAGAAGTCTCCTGTGTACGCACCATGGTGCTCACGCAGAAGGACGGATGGTGCTCACGCAGAAGAGTGCTCATGCAGAAGGACAGATGGTGCACACGCAGGAGGACGGATGGTGCTCACGCAGAAGAGTGCTCACGCAGAAGGACGGGTGGTGCTCACGCAGAAGAGTGCTCACGCAGAATGACAGATGGTGCTCAGGCAGAAGAGTGCTCACGCAGAAGGACAGATGGTGCACACGCAGGAGGACGGATGGTGCTCACGCAGAAGAGTGCTCATGCAGAAGGACAGATGGTGCACACGCAGGAGGACGGATGGTGCTCACGCAGAAGAGTGCTCACGCAGAAGGACGGGTGGTGCTCACGCAGAAGAGTGCTCACGCAGAATGACAGATGGTGCTCAGGCAGAAGAGTGCTCACGCAGAAGGACAGATGGTCCTCACGCAGAAGGACGGATGGTGCTCACGCAGAAGAATGCTCACGCAGAAGGACAGATGGTGCACACGCAGGAGGACGGATGGTGCTCACGCAGAAGAGTGCTCACGCAGAAGGACGGGTGGTGCTCACGCAGAAGGACGAATGGTGCTCATGCAGAAGAGTGCTCACGCAGAATGACAGATGGTGCTCAGGCAGAAGAGTACTCACGCAGAAGGACAGATGGTGCTCACGCAGAAGGACGGATGGTGCTCACGCAGAAGGACGGATGGTGCTCACGCAGAAGAGTGCTCACGCAGAATGACAGATGGTGCTCACGCAGAAGAGTGCTCACGTAGAAGGACGGATGGTGCTCACGCAGAAGAGTGCTCACGCAGAAGGACAGATGGTGCTCACGCACAAGAGTGCTCACGCAGAAGAGTGCTCACGCAGAAGGACAGATGGTGCACATGCAGGAGTACGGATGGTGCTCACGCAGAAGAGTGCTCACGCAGAAGGACGGATGGTGCTCACGCAGAAGGACGGATGGTGCTCACACAGAATGACGGATGGTGCTCACGCAGAAGGACGGATGGTGCTCACGCAGAAGAGTGCTCACGCAGAAGGACGGGTGGTGCTCACGCAGAAGAGTGCTCACGCAGAAGGACGGATGGTGCTCACGCAGAAGGACGGATGGTGCTCACGCAGAATGACGGATGGTGCTCACGCAGAAGGACGGATTGGTGCTCACGCAGAATGATGGATGGTGCTCACGCAGAATGACGGATGGTGCTCACGCAGAAGGACGGATGGTGCTCACGCAGAAGGACGGATGGTGCTCACGCAGAAGGACAGATGGTGCTCACGCAGAATGATGGAAAGGCAAATGGTGCTCACGCAGAAGGACGGATGGTGTTCACGCAGAAGGACGGATGGTGCTCACGCAGAATGATGGAAGGACGGATGGTGCTCACGCAGAAGGACGTTTGGTGCTCACGCAGAAGAGTGCTCACATAGAAGGACGGATGGTGCTCACGCAGAAGAGTGCTCACACAGAAGGCCAGATGGTGCTCACGCACAAGAGTGCTCACGCAGAAGAGTGCTCACGCAGAAGGACAGATGGTGCTCACGCAGAAGAGTGCTCACATAGAAGGACGGATGGTGCTCACGCAGAAGAGTGCTCACGCAGAAGGACAGATGGTGCTCACGCACAAGAGTGCTCACGCAGAAGAGTGCTCACACAGAAGGACAGATGGTGCACACGCAGGAGGACGGATGGTGCTCATGCAGAAGGACGGATGGTGCTCACGCAGAAGGACGGATGGTGCTCACGCAGAATGACGGATGGTGCTCACGCAGAAGGACTGATGGTGCTCACGCAGAAGAGTGCTCACGCAGAAGGACGGATGGTGCTCACGCAGAAGGACGGGTGGTGCTCACGCAGAATGACGGATGGTGCTCACGCAGAAGGACGGATTGGTGCTCACGCAGAATGATGGATGGTGCTCACGCAGAATGACGGATGGTGCTCACGCAGAAGGACAGATGGTGCTCACGCAGAATGATGGAAAGGCAAATGGTGCTCACGCAGAAGGACGGATGGTGCTCATGCAGAAGGACGGATGGTGCTCACGCAGAATGATGGAAGGACGGATGGTGCTCACGCAGAAGGACGGATGGTGCTCACGCAGAATGATGGAAGGACAGATGGTGCTCACGCAGAATGACGGATGGTGCTCACGCAGAATGACGGATGGTGCTCACGCAGAATGACGGATGGTGCTCATGCAGAAGGACGGATGGTGCTCACGCAGAAGGACGGATGGTGCTCACGTAGAAGGACAGATGGTGCTCACGCAGAAGGACGGTGCTCACGCAGAAGGACGGTGCTCACGCAGAATGACAGATGGTGCTCACGCAGAAGGACGGATGGTGCTCACGCAGAATGACGGATGGTGCTCACGCAGAAGGATGGATGGTGCTCATGCAGAAGGACTGATGGTGCTCACGTAGAATGACGGATGGTGCTCACGCAGAATGACGGATGGTGGTCACGCAGAAGGACGGATGGTGCTCACACAGAAGGATGGATGGTGCTCACGCAGAAGGACGGATGGTGCTCAAGCAGAAGGATGGATGGTGCTCACGCAGAGTGACAGATGGTGCTCACGCAGAAGGACGGATGGTGCTCACGCAGAAGGACGGATGGTGCTCACGCAGAATGACGGATGGTGCTCACGCGGAAGGTTGGATGGTGCTCACGCAGAAGGACGGATGGTGCTCACTCAGAAGAACGGATGGTGCTCACCCAGAAGGACGGATGGTGCTCACGCAGGACAGATGGTGCTCACGCAGAATGACGGATGGTGCTCATGCAGAAGGACGATTGGTGCTCATGCAGAATGATGGATGGTGCTCATGCAGAATGATGGATGGTGCTCACGCAGAATGATGGATGGTGCTCACGCAGAAGGATGGATGGTGCTCACGCAGAAGGATGGATGGTGCTCACGCAGAAGGACGGATGGCAGAAGGACGGATGGTGCTCACGCAGAATGACGGATGGTGGTCACGCAGAAGGACGGATGGTGGTCACGCAGAAGGATGGATGGTGGTCACGCAGAAGGACGGATGGTGCTCATGCAGAAGGACGGATGGTGCTCATGCAGAAGGACGGATGGTGCTCACGCAGAATGACGGATGGTGCTCACGCAGAATGACGGATGGTGGTCACGCAGAAGGACGGATAGTGCTCACACAGAAGGACGGATGGTGCTCATGCAGAATGACGGATGGTGCTCAAGCAGAAGGATGGATGATGCTCACACAGACTGACAGATGGTGCTCAAGCAGAAGGACGGATGGTGCTCACGCAGAAGGACGGATGGTGCTCACGCAGAATGACGGATGGTGCTCACGCAGAATGACGGAAGGACGGATGGTGCTCACGCAGAATGACAGATGGTGCTCACGCAGAATGACGGATGGTGCTCATGCAGAAGGACGGATGGTGCTTACGCAGAAGGACGGATGGTGCTCACGTAGAATGACGGATGGTGCTCACGCAGAATGATGGAAGGACGGATGGTGCTCACGCAGAAAGACAGATGGTGCTCATGCAGAAGGACGGATGGTGCTCACGCAGAAGGACGGATGGTGCTCACGCAGAAGGTCAGATGGTGCTCATGCAGAAGGTCGGATGGTGCTCACGCAGAAGGACGGATGGTGCTCATGCAGAAGGACAGATGGTGCTCACGCAGAAGGATGACGGATGGTGCTCACGCAGAATGAGAGATGGTGCTCACGCAGAAGAATGACAGATGGTGCTCACGCAGAAGGACGGATGGTGCTCACGCAGAATGACGGATGGTGCTCACGCAGAATGACGGATGGTGCTCACGCAGAATGATGGAAGGACGGATGGTGCTCACGCAGAATGACAGATGGTGCTCACACAGAAGGACGGATGGTGCTCACGCAGAAGGATGGATGGTGCTCACGCAGAATGACGGATGGTGCTCATACAGAAGGACGGATGGTGCTCACGCAGAATGACGGATGGTGCTCACACAGAATGACGGATGGTGCTCACGCAGAAGGACAGATGGTGCTCACGCAGAAGGACGGATGGTGCTTACGCAGAATGACGGATGGTGCTCACGCAGAATGATGGAAGGATGGATGGTGCTCACGCAGAATGACAGATGGTGCTCACGCAGAAGGACGGATGGTGCTCACGCAGAAGGACGGATGTGCTCACGCAGAATGACGGATGGTGCTCACGCAGAATGATGGATGGTGCTCACGTAGAATGACGGATGGTGCTCACGCAGAATGACGGATGGTGCTCACGCAGAAGGACGGATGGTGCTCACGCAGAATGACGGATGGTGCTCACGGAGAAGGACGGATGGTGCTCACGCAGAAGGACAGATGGTGCTCACGCAGAATGACAGATGGTGCTCACGCAGAATGACGGATGGTGCTCACGCAGAAGGACGGATGGTGCTCACGCAGAATGACGGATGGTGCTCACGCAGAAGGACGGATGGTGCTCACGCAGAATGACGGATGGTGCTCACGGAGAAGGACGGATGGTGCTCACGCAGAAGGACAGATGGTGCTCACGCAGAATGACAGATGGTGCTCACGCAGAATGACGGATGGTGCTCACGCAGAAGGACGGATGGTGCTCACGCAGAATGACGGATGGTGCTCACGCAGAATGACGGATGGTGCTCACGCAGAAGGACGGATGGTGCTCACGCAGAATTATGGATGGTGCTCATGCAGAATGACAGATGGTGCTCACGTAGAAGGACGGATGGTGCTCACGCAGAAGGACGGATGGTGCTCACGCAGAATGACAGATGGTGGTGCTCACGCAGAATGACAGATGGTGGTGCTGACGCAGAAGGACGGATGGTGCTCACGTAGAAGGACGGATCGTGCTCACACAGAAGGACGGATGGTGATCACGCAGAATGACGGATGCTGCTCACGCAGAAGGACGGATGGTGCTCACGCAGAAGGACGGATGGTGGTTACGCAGAATGACGGATGGTGCTCACGCAGAAGGACGGATGGTGCTCACGCAGAATGACAGATGGTGCTCATGCAGAATGACGGATGGTGCTCACGCAGAAGGACGGATGGTGCTCACGGAGAAGGACGGATGGTGCTCACGCAGAATGACAGATGGTGCTCAGGCAGAATGACGGATGGTGCTCACGCAGAATGACAGATGGTGCTCACGCAGAAGGACGGATGGTGCTCATGCAGAAGGACGGATGGTGCTCACGCAGAATGACGGATGGTGCTCACGCAGAAGGACAGATGGTGCTCACGCAGAACGACGGATGGTGCTCACGCAGAATGACGGATGGTGCTCACGCAGATGGACGGATGGTGCTCACGCAGAAGGACGGATGGTGTTCACGCAGAATGACGGATGGTGCTCACGCAGAAGGATGGATGGTGCTCACGCAGAATGACAGATGGTGCTCACGCAGAAGGACAGATGGTGCTCACGCAGAAGGACGGATGGTGCTCAAGCAGAAGGACGGATGGTGCTCACGCAGGACGGATGGTGCTCACCCAAAAGGACGGATAGTGCTCATGCAGAAGGACGGATGGTGCTCACGCAGAATGACGGATGGTGCTCACGCAGAAGGACGGATGGTGCTCACGCAGAAGGACGGATGGTGCTCACGCAGAATGACGGATGGTGCTCATGCAGAATGACGGATGGTGCTCACGCAGAAGGATGGATGGTGTTAGGCGGAAACCTGTGCAGTTCCCTCTGGGACCACTGCAAAAGATTTAGGACTACAGGTGTTTGGCAGTAAACCCACTTGGTAGCAGTCTGTACCACACAGATTCACTTGGTAGCTGTGGCTGAGCAGTCAGACATCTCTCAAGAAGAGTTAGGCAGTATGTGGAGTATACAACATAGGGCAATTGTTCACAGTAAGACAAGCAAACACGTACAAGGCTTCAGTGTAAAGATATAAAGGCATTTATTTCTGACGACACATCTATGGAAAACACTTTGGCACTATCACTGCAAACACTTCAATTACAATTACTCTACGAAGAAAACAATTCAATCCCCCTAACAATAGTTGGACAAGTCTAGGTTATACCAGCATCACTTATTTGCAGACAGAGGTGTATGCCTGAACCTAGATGGCACTCTAGTATTTGCTAGGAAGGGAGAGAAAATAAGCAAGTTACGAAATCAACACGGTCCAAATACTGAACGGACAAATGCAAGGCAAGAAGACAAGAACCACGGTAGATCATAAAGTTCAGAGGCCAGGCCCACTCGAAGAGGGGCGGGGCGATATGTCCCAAAAGTATCTTAGTGGAAATGTGTTCGAGTCCTTGAAGCAAATGTTATCGGCAGATTGGACCAGTTCAGAACAACACGCTAGAGAAAGCTTGGAGGCGAGCCTATGGAGAGGCGAGGATTAAGACACCTCACTCTATCCGGCAACAAGGGAAGCCAGGCGGACACGGTACCTTGATTGTGGAGAGACAGCTCCGGCGGGGGCAGTTGTTCCTGGTGGTGGATGCACGTCCGGTCTTTGCCAAGAGAAGAGAGGATCTCGTCGTCGAAGGAAAGTTGAAGATCGTTGCACCACCAGGGAAGAGACCAGCCGCGGAGTGCTCCGTCACAAGGCACCACCTTTTGGTCGCGGTACAGGGGTAGTGGCTATCTGGTTGCCGAGGTGCTCTGCACGGGCAATTTGACCACTGTGTCCTGAGGCGAAGAAAAAGCAAAGGGGACTGGTTGTTCCCACCAGTCAGGGGAAGAGACTCTCTGGCAGGGAGATCTCCTCGGTCGTCGGGAAGTGGTGAGTCGGTTCAGCAGGCCTCCACCAGAGGTGTCGTTGTTGCAGGTCGGCTCAGCTTTACCCTCGTCGGATTCTTAGGTCCTGTGGCGACTTCTGAAGATCCAGTCCCAAAAGCCCTGCTTTTATGCAGAAAACCCCCATTCATCCAGCCTAGCTGTCAATCAACACACGCTAAGTGGTGAGCGGGGAGGCTCACCACTTGGGCCAATCACACCAGAGTGCGACCGGAGTTGGCAAGGCAACTCGGTCCAGGGTGCCTAAACCCCCTCCCACAACCCTGTGGTAACCCAGACAGAATGGCACCACTTTGGAGGGTCTCTGTACAGAAGCCCGCCAAAAGTGGAACAAAGGGCTCGACCTTTGGTTTAGGAGTCACAGAGATGAACACAGACGCCATTTTAAAAACCGAGTTCTGGCAGAAAATACCATCCGATAGACTTATTTAAGATAATTAGAACGGTGGTACGTTAGAGATTAACGAGAAACAGTATCAATCTCCAACAATGGGAAGAATCCCATAGGGTTATATTCGGGGTCGAATATAACAAGTAGTTTCCACTGCCACCAGCCAAAACTCGACGAGGGGGGACGGGACAGTGCCCCCTCGAATAACAGACCTAGGAGTAATCGAATTACCCCTACTAGTACGTCCACAATAGGATGGTTTGTACTAGTTCTGTTAGTAAATTTAGGTCTAGTAAAGCCAATGGTGACTGTACATGCCCGGAGAGACAGTAGTCAGTCCCCGGGTATGGAGTCTATGATGGAGGTCCGCTAGGACGCCCCAGTGTTACGGCATGTAGGGTGCGGTGTAACAAACATAGAAAAACATATGAGACCCTATGGAGTAAAAGACCCCATAGCCCATAGAACACATTGACATTCAAAGGAATTACGCACATTCATGTCCAAGAGTGGGAGAAAAAGAGTCTCACCCTTGGCAGGATGGACAAAAACAAACTCCAGAAATCCAGCAAAGCTGCTGCGGGACTCACTAGGTTTGGAAATTCAGCCTAAACAGAGAATTCTCCCTAACAGATGGTGCTCACGGAGAAGGACAGATGGTGCTCACGCAGAATGACAGATGGTGCTCAGGCAGAATGACGGATGGTGCTCACGCAGAATGACGGATGGTGCTCACTCAGAATGACGGATGGTGCTCACGCAGAAGGACGGATGGTGCTCACGCAGAATGACAGATGGTGCTCACGCAGGACGGATGGTGCTCACGCAGAAGGACGGATGGTGCTCATGCAGAATGACGGATGGTGCTCACGCAGAATGACGGATGGTGCTCACGCAGAAGGACGGATGGTGCTCACGCAGAATGACGGATGGTGCTCACGCAGAAGGACGGATGGTGTTCACGCAGAAGGACGGATGGTGCTCACGCAGAAGGACGGATGGTGCTCACACAGAATGACGGATGGTGCTCACGCAGAATGACGGATGGTGCTCACGCAGAAGGACGGATGGTGCTCACGCAGAAGGATGGATGGTGCTCATGCAGAATGACGGATGGTGCTCACGCATAATGACGGATGGTGCTCACGCAGGATGACAGATGGTGCTCACGCAGAATGACAGATCTTGCTCACGCAGAATGACGGATGGTGCTCACGCAGAAGGACGGATGGTGCTCACGCAGAAGGAGGGATGGTGCTCACGCAGAAGGAGGGATGGTGCTCACGCAGAATGACGGATGGTGCTCACGCAGAATGATGGAAGGACGATGGTGCTCACGCAGAATGAGAGATGGTGCTCACGCAGAAGGACGGATGGTGCTCACGCAGAAGGACGGATGGTGCTCAGGCAGAATGACAGATGGTGCTCACGCAGAATGACGGATGGTGTTCACCCAGAATGACGGATGGTGCTCACGCAGAATGACGGATGGTGCTCACGCGGATGGTGCTCACGCAGAAGGACGGATGGTGCTTACGCAGAATGATGGATGGTGCTTATGCAGAATGATGGATGGTGATCACGCAGAATGACGGATGGTGCTCACGCAGAATGACAGATGGTGCTCACGCAGAAGGACGGATGGTGCTCAAGCAGAAGGACGGATGGTGCTCAAGCAGAAGGACGGATGGTGCTCACGCAGAATGATGGATGGTGCTCATGCAGAATGACGGATGGTGCTCACGCAGAAGGACGGATGTGCTCACGCAGAAGGACGGATGGTGCTCACGCAGAAGGACGGATGATGTTTACGCAGAATGACAGATGTGCTCATGCACAATGACGGATGGTGCTCACGCAGAAGGACGGATGGTGCTCACGCAGAATGATGGATGGTGCTCACGCAGAATGACGGATGGTGCTCACGCAGAAGGACGGATGGTGCTCACGCAGAATAACAGATGGTGCTCATGCAGAAGGACGGATGGTGCTCACGCAGAAGGTCGGATGGTGCTCACGCAGAAGGACGGATGGTGCTCACGCAGAAGGACGGATGGTGCTCACGCAGAATGACGGATGTGCTCACGCAGAAGGACGGATGGTGCTCACGCAGAAGGACGGATGGTGCTCACGCAGAAGGACGGATGGTGCTCACACAGAAGGACGGATGTGCTCACGCAGAATGACGGATGGTGCTCATGCCAGAATGACGGATGGTGCTCACGCCAGAATGACGGATGGTGCTCACGGCAGAAGGACGGATGGTGCTCACGCAGAAGGACGGATGGTGCTCACGCAGAAGGACGGATGGTGCTCATGCAGAATGACAGATGGTTCTCACGCAGAATGACAGATGGTGCCCACGCAGAATGACGGATGGTGCTCACGCAGAATGACGGATGGTGCTCACGCAGAATGACGGATGGTGCTCATGCAGAAGGACGGGTGGCGCTCACGGAGAATGATGCAGAATGACGGATGGTGCTCACGCAGAAGGACAGATTTTGCTAACGCAGAATGACGGATGGCGTCATGCAGAAGGATGGATGGCGCTCACGCAGAATGACAGATGGTGCTCACGCAGAATGACGGATGGTGCTCACGCAGAAGGACGGATGGTGCTCACGCAGAATGACAGATGGTGCTCACGCAGAATGACGGATGTGCTCATGCAGAAGGACACGCAGAATGATGGATGGTGCTCACGCGGAAGGACGGATGGTGCTCACGCAGAATGACGGATGGTGCTCACGCAGAATGACGGATGGTGCTCTCGCAGAAGGACGGATGGTGCTCACGCAGAATGACAGATGGTGCTCACGCAGACGGACGGATGGTGCTCACGCAGAAGGACAGATGGTGCTCACGCAGAAGGACGGATGGTGCTCACGCAGAAAGATGGATGGTGCTCACGCAGAATGACGGACGATGCTCACGCAGAAGGACACGCAGAATGACGGATGGTGCTCACGCAGAAGGATGGATGGTGCTCACGCAGAATGACGGATGCTGCTCATGCAGAATGACGGCTGCTGCTCACGCAGAATGACGGATGGTGCTCATGCAGAATGATGGATGGTGCTCACGCAGAATGACAGATGTGCTCATGCAGATTCACAGATGGTGCTCACGCAGAATGACAGATGGTGCTCACGCAGAATGAGAGATGTGCTCACACAGAATGACGGATGGTGCTCAAGCAGAAGGACGGATGGTGCTCACGCAGAATGGCGGATGGTGCTCACGCAAAATGATGGATGGTGCTCACGCAGAATGACAGATGGTGCTCACGCAGAAGGATGGATGATGCTCACGCAGAATGACGGATGGTGCTCACGCAGAATGACGGATGGTGCTCATGCAGAAGGACGGATGGTGCTCACGCGGAAGGAGGGATGGAGCTCACGCAGAAGGACGGATGGTGCTCACGCAGAATGATGGATGGTGCTCATGCAGAATGACAGATGGTACTCACGCAGAAGGACGTATGGTGCTCATGCAGAATGACGGATGGTGCTCACGCAGAATGACGGATGGTGCTCACGCAGAATGACGCAGAATGACGGATGGTGCTCACGCAGATGGATGGATTTTGCTCACGCAGAATGACAGATGGTGCTCACGCAGAAGGATGGATGGTGCTCACGCAGAATGACAGATGGTGCTCACGCAGAGTGACGGATGGTGCTCACGCAGAAGGACGGATGGCGCTCATGCAGAATGACGGATGGTGCTCACGCAGAATGATGGATGGTGCTCACGCAGAAGGACACGCAGAATGACGGATGGTGCTCACGCAGAAGGACGGATGGTGCTCACACAGAAGGACGGATGGTGCTCATGCAGAATGACTGATGGTGCTCACGCAGAAGGACGGATGGTGCTCACGGAGAAAGATGGATGGTGCTCACGCAGAATGACGGATGGTGCTCACGCAGAAGGACGGATGGCGCTCACGCAGAATGACGGATGGTGCTCACGCAGAATGACGGGTGGTGCTCATGCAGAATGATGGATGGTGCTCACGCAGAATGACAGATGTGCTCACGCAGATTGACAGATGGTGCTCACGCAGAATGACAGATGTGCTCACGCAGAATGACGGATGGTGCTCACGCAGAAGGACGGATGGTGCTCACGCAGAATGGCGGATGGTGCTCACGCAGAATGAAGGATGGTGCTCATACAGAAGGACAGATGGTGCTCACGCAGAAGGACAGATGGTGCTCACGCAGAAGGACGGATGGTGCTCACACAGAATGACGGATGATGCTCATGCAGAATGATGGATGGTGCTCACGCGGAAGGACGGATGGTGCTCACGCAGAAGGACGGATGGTGCTCACTCAGAATGACAGATGGTGCTCATGCAGAATGACAGATGGTACTCATGCAGAAGGACGGATGGTGCTCATGCAGAATGGCGGATGGTGCTCACGCACAATGATGGATGTGCTCACGCACAATGACGGATGGTGCTCACGCACAATGACGGATGGTGCTCATGCAGAATGATGGATGGTGCTCATGCAGAATGATGGATGGTGCTCACGCAGAATGATGGATGTGCTCATGCAGAAGGACGGATGGTGCTCACGCAGAATGACAGATGGTGCTCACGCAGAAGGACAGATGGTGCTCATGCAGAATGACAGATGGTGCTCACGCAGAATGATAGATGGTGCTCAAGCAGAATGACAGATGGTTCTCACGCAGAAGGACGGATGGTGCTCACGCAGAATGACAGATGGTGCTCACGCAGAATGACGGATGGTGCTCAAGCAGAATGACGGATGGTGCTCACGCAGATGGACGGATGGTGCACATGCAGAATGACGGATGGTGCTCAAGCAGAGTGACGGATGGTGCTCACGCATAAGGACGGATGGTGCTCACGCAGAATGACGGATGGTGCTCACGCAGAAGGACGGATGGTGCTCACGCAGAAGGACGGATGGTGCTCACGCAGAATGACAGATGGTGCTCACGCAGAAGGACAGATGGTGCTCACGCAGAATGACGGATGGTGCTCACGCAGAATGACAGATGGTGCTCACGCAGAATGACGGATGGTGCTCACGAAGAATGACAGATGGTGCTCACGCAGAATGACGGATGGTGCTCACGCAGAAGGACAGATGGTGCTCACGCAGAATGACGGATGGTGCTCACGCAGAATGACAGATGGTGCTCAAGCAGAATGATGGATGGTGCTCACGCAGAAGGACACATGGTGCTCTGTTCGGAGTACCAGAGAGAACTGGTTTCATTCTTCCAGTTCTCTCCTTGTATTCCCACATGTCTGCTTCCAGGGGCTTCCTACCCCTCTGGCTGGCTGGCACCGATGGCCATTCACACCTTGGTGTGGCGTTTGTCCTAACCCTTCCTGTCCTACCCTTTTACCCACTACTTCCCCTTTTGTTGCTTGGGGCCATGCTGAGTGTTGGGTGTTAGTGGGAGGACCTTAGTATGGTGGAGGCATTGGGCTGCCTGTTGGGTGCGTTACCTTGCCCTGGCCCCCCTTATTACTACCCTGTGCCTGCAAGCTTCATCAGTGCCCTATTCCACGGCACTTGGCCAGTCCCCATGTTTTAGCCTTTGCACTCTTGTGCTTGTAGCTTTGCGCCCCCACCACTGTGAATACACAAACACAAGCCACAGACTGTCAGGGCGCGCAGAACTCGCTGAGCCACTCACCCGGGGCAGCTGCCAATCTATGTGCCCACTGGGACACCAGTCACTGCTGAGCCACTCACCTGGGGCAGCTGCCATTCTATGTGTCCACTGGGACAATAGTCACCACTTAGCCACTCACCCAGGGCAGCTGCCAATCTATGTGTCCACTGGGACACCAGTCACTACCGAGCCACTCACCCAGGGCAGCTGCCAATCTATGTGCCCACTGGGAGACCAGTCACTGCTGAGCCACTCACCCAGGGCAGCTGCCAATCTATGTGCCCACTGGGAGACCAGTCACTGCTAAGCCACTCACCGGGGCAGCTGCCAATCTATGTACCCTCTGGGACACCAGTCACTGCCAAGCCACTCACCAGTGGCAGCTGCCAATGTGCCCACTGGGACACCAGTCACCACTGAGCCACTCACCCGTGGCAGCTGCCAATCTATGTGTCCACTGGGACACCAGTCACTGCTAAGCCACTCACCCGGGGCAGCTGCCAAACTATGTGTCCACTGGGACACCAGTCACTGCTGAGCCACTCACCGGGGACAGCTGCCAATCTATATGCCCACTGGGACACCAGTCACTAATTTTGACACCATGCCTAACTTTGTTTATTGTTTTGTAAAAGTAGCTTTTATTGAACACAGCGTATGCGCTAAAATGACGAACAGGAGCCCGGGGTAGAGGATTAAGAAAAGGGATGTTAGGGGTTAAAGGTGAACCAGAGGCCCACTGGGTAAAAAAAAAGTTAAAATTAAGCCGAAAAAGGAGAAGGAGAAAAGGTGGACAGGCAACAAAGAAGAGGTAGAAAGGGCGAGGAAAAGTGGAGGAACAAGAACCCAAGAATGGATAGAAAGAGAAAGTAAAAGGGGAGGGATAGAATGGGTAGGTAACAGGAGAGGGACAAGAACCAAATAAGAAATAGAAAGGGCAAGTAAAAGGGGCTGTAGAAGATGCAAAGACGACATAGAAAGTGCAAGTAAAAGGGGAGGGAGAAGATGCAAAGAAGAGATAGAAAGGGCAAGTGAAAGGGAAGAGACAAGAATCACAGAAGAGATACAAGGGGCAGGTGAAAGGGGAGGGAGAAGATGCAAAGAAGAGATAGAAAGGGCAAGTAAAAGGGAAGGGAGAAGATGCAAAGAAGAGATAGAAAGGGCAAGTGAAAGGGAAGAGACACGAATCACAGAAGAGATACAAGGGGCAAGTGAAAGGGGAGGGAGAAGATGCAAAGAAGAGATAGAAAGGGCAAGTAAAAGGGGAGGGAGAAGATGCAAAGAAGAGATAGAAAGGTCAAGTGAAAGGGAAGAGACAAGAATCACAGAAGAGATACAAGGGGCAAGATAAAGGGGAGGGACAAGACACAAAGTATATGGGGTACGGGAGCATCAGCCCCATAAAGAGTAAGGTTCACAAAAACAAAATGAAAAAGGAATGGAGATGAAAGGAACCCAGTAAGATGATTTCAGGCATATTAAAGTCAGCAGGAGACCCTAAACGACAGATTAGGTGTAAAGCTATTTTTCAAAGTGATGCAAAAACATGCTGTAAATGGCACAGTATGGCGTAAAGGACCCAGGTGCACGTCTGGCGTCCGACATCTCATCTAGGAAGTCATTTTTCGTTTGGAGGAAAGGTAGTTTGATTCCAGGATGTCTATTTGTGTCACGCCCCTCTTTCGCGCTGAGTGGCGTTTGGGCTGATTCAGTATCCACTTGAAGGCAGTACACCTTCCTGTATGACATGCACATCTTTTGATGAAGGCACCTGCACTGGCCATTTGAAGAGCTGCCCATCTAGGTCTGATGCTTGTGTTGCCAAAATATCTGAAACAATATATGATACAGTTTTTTGGAAGTCTGGCTCAGAAAGGAAATAGACGCCAATGGAACACATGAGTTCCGACCAAGAAGTTTAAAAGAACACAAGAAGACCAAATGGTCACTACATAACAGACTGTTGCTATATGAAAATTAAACCCTGAAGAATTTCCTTCAATTATGTAAATCGATATAGGAAAGAAACATGTTGGGTAGTGTGGATTGTAGAATGAGAGGCTGTATGGATGACATGAGTATGAATGAATAGAACATCTAAAGTGGGGATATTCGAGCACCCAGTGAAGAAATGAGAGGACATACAAAACAAACTAAGAACTGAAGAGTCTGTCCTCTATTGATGAACTATTTGTGAGTAAAAATAGGTATTAGATACCAGAGTGTTATGTAGGTCTTTGTTTCGTGGTCAATGAGGCCAAAAATAGAGAAAAATGTGCAATAATTGATCTTAGATAATAGTGCAATAATCTTTATTATAAGAAATTGTGATTGTATGTTTTAGTGATGTTTTTATTGAGAGTAAATACATTGATATTTTTGATTAAAAAAACTGTTTGGAATTAATATGTTGTGATAGAATGAACTAAACAACATGCATAAGTGAGTCAGAAAAAGGTACTGCAGAAGCAAGGGACCCTTTAAGCATTAGTGTGGTTTATACTAGTTTTTTGATGTGTTGAGGGTTGTCTTAAAGAGGTCCAGAAAAATATTCCCTCTAGTCTCTCAAAGTGGTATATGTAAATGGCACAGACCCAGTGTGTCTTCGCCCATGTCCTTGCCCTAGGTGTTGCCCCTCTAGGCCACTGCAATCTAAGGCTAGAATTTCAATGTAATTGGACTAAGCCTGGCACTGCCCGGGTGCACCTGGGTGCTCAGTGGAAGGCCAAGTGATAGGGTCATTTGGTAGCTCCATGTTCAATCCACTCCTGCTTTTCAGACTTTCTCCTAGTTCAGAGCACGCTCCATTCGTCCTATATCCACCACAACACCCACACTGCATCATCCGCATAGTCCCACACTGCACAAGCACTCGCCTTCACTGGGCACCCATGTTACTAACACCGGGCATGGGTCAGATCCACCAAACTGCATGCACAAGCCCCCCAGGGCTGTGCACCAGACGCAAGCCCTCAAAGAAATCAAACATGGCCCCCCGATATACAAGGGGCTGTTTCTCCTCTAGTGAGGCACAGTGGGCTAAAACATGGCTGCAGAGCCTCCTGAGTGGGCACCACCTGATAGCAAAGGCTATTGGGCCGTGCTCTTTCTCAGTAGCGGAGCTTTCCTTCGTCCCTAAATATATATCGTTAAAGGCCCTCCAAGATGAAGGGAGAGGGTTGTTCAGACGTTGTCTCTTGATTAATAGGATGCTTGCTCATCATAAATGCTTTGACATTATATTGTGATCTTAATATTCTGGTGTTCTTTGCATCTCTAACTTCTTCCAAAGCTGTTTTACTTTTGAATAGTCAACAGATTCCCCCAGTTCCTCAAGGATCCTTTAAGGCTGAAGAGACGTTCTGAAGGTTCTCACCTGGACCTCTGTTGGGTCAGTTGCACGGGCCTAAGGCCTCCGCCGGAGAGGAAGAAGTGTCAAATCCTGAGGGCCACGTGGATTAGTATACCTCCGTCCCCAAGCACCAGTCAGAGAGGGGCAAAGTACTCGCTGACCGGTTATTGGAGCAACAGGTGGGGGTAAACAGGAAACTCCAGGTCCCGGGTGGCTGCAAAGAAAATACCAGGTTAGCTAATGGCTACACGGTATTCACAACAAGCATAAACAAATAATAAGAAAGACCTACCCTGGAGGTGAATGATGAGTGACTTGAACCTAAGTGAGTTTTCCTCCAAGGGTCAGATGAGTAGTGCAGAGGGGATAACGGGACCACGGGATCTGAAGGGAGAGGAAAGGGTTTGATTGTAGGTGCACAGTTCTTGACAAAGTTCCAAGAGTTCAAATAAAAGGTAGCTGAAGGTTTATCAAGCGCCAAATCCAAAGGTCAATCCATAAACAATCCAAGAAAACAGTTCAACGTTCAGATAATCCAGTTATACAGGTCAGAAGAAATCCAAGCGCCAAAATTTGAGGGCAATCCAGAAGAAAAACAAAGTCCAAAATCCAAGAAATTCGATAAGCATGAAGTTCAAAATGCAGGAAATCGCTAAACGCCGAGAGATCAGCTGAGAAGCAATGTGTGCAAAGGCCAAGCCCCTTTTATTGCAGTCTTCCTGATTCGTTGGCCAATCGGGGACGATTTCCTGGTCACATGATCTTTCACTTGGTCATGTGATCCATTTCCTGGTCACGTGATCTTTCACTTGGTCACGTGGTTCATTTGGTGTCTGTTTCCTGGAAGCCATGTCACATGACCCCTTCTTCGTGACGATCCGCGTCGAGCGGAGGACCGCAGTATGGAGTGGTGATCTCCTCCGCGCCTGCAGTCTCCAAGGCAATCCCCACTGCAGGCGTGGAAATCGACGCCAGGGATGCCTCAGAGTGTAGCTTCCCACTAACGATCGAGCAGAGGTGATCGCGGGAGGGGTCCATGTTTCTCTCCGCCGCCTGCATATCACCCGGTCATGATTGGGTGAGTCTGAAAGCATGACAGAGCCCCCCCTCAAAGGCACACGTCCTCGTGGGCTATGGGGGTTGTTCTTATGAAACCGGGCAACTAGGAGTGGGGCATGTACTTGATCAGCAGGTTCCCAAGATCTTTCCTCCGGGCCGTAACCCAACCAGTCCACTAGATAATAAAGACGGCCCTTCGTGAGACGGGATCCAAGAATATCATTGACCTCGTACTCTTCAGAAGTACCTTTCATTACAGGGGAAGGGGGTAGGATGATACGAGTGGGGAGAGGACATGGTTTGAGAAGGGAAGTGTGGAACACAGGGTGTATTCGGCAAGTGGTTGGCAGGGAAACCTTGTAGGCTACTGGGTTGATGACTTTGGTAATACGATACGGCCCCACGAAGCGAGGAAGCAGTTTACGACAACCGGGTACAGGTAGGTGTCTGGTGGAAAGCCATACCCGATCCCCAACTGCATAAGTGGGGGCTGTAGTTCGTTTCTTATCAGCAGCCCGACACATAGAAGCCTGTGCTTCCTGAAGATGTAATGTGACCTGGCCATGGATGTCTTTAAGATGCTGTACACATGAGGAAACAGAAGGAGAGAGTAGGGGAGGTACATCTGGAATAGGAAGTATGCGAGGATGCTGCCCATACAAGGAATAGAAAGGTGAATAGCCTGTGGATGAGTGGGGTGCATTATTGTAAGCAAATTCAGCTACATGCAGTAGTTTGTGCCAGGATTGTTGATGTTGTAAGGAGAGACAACGGAGATATTGCTCCATGGTTTGGTTGACACGTTCGGTCTGCCCATCAGTTTCGGGATGGTAGGAGGACGAGAAACGTGTGTCAATGCCTAGTTGTCTCGTAAGGGACTGCCAAAATCGGGAAGTAAACTGGGAGCCCCTATCAGAAATGACAATAGCAGGTAACCCAAAAAAACAAAAGACATGGCGGAAGAAGAGGTCAGCCAGGGCAGGTGCTGTAGGTATACCGGTGCAGGGAATGAATCGGGCCATCTTCGTGAAGGAATCAATCACTACCCAAATAGTATCAAACCCACTAACTTTAGGTAAGTCAGTGACGAAATCCATTGTAATTGTATGCCAGGGTTTAACTGGGAGAGGCAATGGTTGTAATAGGCCTAGAGGACGACCTTTTCTGTTTTTGCATTGGGCACAAACCGAACAGGAAGACACATAAGCCATTGTATCTCTGTTCATGGAAGGCCACCAACACCAACGTTGGAGCAAGGCCAGTGTGCGCTTCTGGCCGGGATGACCATTTATGGGAGCATCATGAGACCATTCTAATTCGATGGAGCGAGTGTCTGGTGTTGGTAAGTATAATCTGCCCTGTATATATGGTAGGCCTTCATACAATTCTATCTCCCACTCACGTAGTTGTTCTGGATGTAACTTGACCCATTGTCGAACTAAGGTTAGTAAGTCTTTAGTTGGCGTACAGAGACAGATGATGTGTTTGCTGTCCAGAAGTGTCTCCGGAAAGACAGGCAAAGAAACGCCCCCAGGAATGCGGGAGAGATCGTCCGCTTTGCCGTGGGCTATGCCTGGTCGGTGCTTAATGACAAAGTCATATGCTGCAAAGAATAAATGCCAGCGGACTTGGCGGCTATTAGTGCACTTGAATGTGGCCAAATCCTGAAGATTGCGATCGTCAGTATAAACCATGACCTGATGTTTTGCCCCAAGTAAATGGTGACGCCAGACTTGGAAGGCATCTTTAATGGATAGAAGTTCTTTCTCTGTGACTGTGTAATGGATTTCAGCCTGTGTGAATTTTTCGAGAATGAAAGGCAACCGGATGTAGGAGACCTGTGGAGGGGCATGAATGAGATAAGACAGCTCCCAGAGCATAGGAAGAGGCATCGGCTTCAAGAATAAAGGGGAGATCTGGATTGGGATGCTGTAAAATAGGGGCTGTGGTGAAAGCCGTTTTGAGAGCTGAAAAAGCATCTTGTTGAGAAGAGGACCAAACAAACGGAGTACGGGGGCTAGTGAGTTGAGTTAATGGGGAAGCCAAGGCTGAAAACCCTGCAATGAATCGTCTGTAGAAGTTGGCGAAGCCAAGGAATGACTGCACTTCTTTGACAGTTTGTGGAATGGGCCAATCTACGACTGCACGGATCTTGGTTGAATTCATAGCCAAACCGCCAGACGTGATGTGAAAACCTAGGAAGTCTACTTCCTTGGCGTGAAATAGGCATTTTTCTGGTTTAGCGTAAAGGGAGTGTGTGCGCAGCCGACTCAGGACTTCTCGTACATGAGTGACATGATCTTGGTGTGATTGAGAAAATACCAAAATATCATCCAGATATACCACCACGTAGTTATCTATGATGTCGTGGAATATTTCATTCATAAACCTCTGGAAGGTTGTGGGTGCGTTACATAGCCCAAAGGGCATGACGGTATATTCGAAGAGGCCGTATTTGGTACAAAAAGCTGTTTTCCATTCATCCCCTTTTCGGATGCGTATGAGATTATACGCTCCTCGCAGATCGAGCTTGGTAAAAATAGTGGCATGTGTGAGACGATCTAGCAGTGGAGTGATAAGGGGTATGGGGTATCTATTCTTGATCGTGATGTTGTTCAAACGGCGATAATCAATGCAGGGACGAAGATCGCCTTCCCTCTTGGGTACAAAGAAAATAGGACTAGCTGCAGGAGACTGTGAGGGTCTGATGTGGCCTAAACGTAAAGAATGTTGTATGTACTCTTTAAGAATCAGGTCTTCAGATGCTGAAAGGGAGTATATGCGTCCGTTGGGCACAGGGACCCCTGGTTCCAGATCTATCGGACAATCAAAGGGACGATGCGGGGGTAAGTGTTCAGATGATTTTTTATCAAACACTTCCAAGAAGTCATGATATTGTGAGGGTATCTGGGCCGAAACCAGACCTACCACATGCCTAGGAGGGTCAACCTCCATCTGTGATTCTTGTAACGACAAATGAGCTAATGCCCCGAGCGCTTGTGCTGGCGTCGTTGCCTGCTCTGGGGATAACAAACAATGTTCCTGACAGTACAAGGATTCGAAAGAAATGGAGCCCAAGGACCAGTTAATGAGCGGGTTATGTGTACGTAACCAGGGGATACCAAGGATAATACCGTATTGAGGGGTAGTTATCAAGTCAAAACTAAGGGTTTCCTGGTGTGTGTCCTGCAGTATGAGAGTTATGGGTGCCGTCTGTTGCCTGATAGGGCCCGAAATCAACGGAGAACCATCAACCGCTTGTACAGGTTCTGGATGCTTTTTATTTTGTAAAGGGAGATTTAGGGACGCGGCCAAAGCACTGTCAACGTAATTACCTGTTGCCCCTGAATCGATGACCAAGTGTACCTGGTGTTTAACGTTGTCAGAGGAAAACAAAAGTGCCGGAAGAAACAAAGGCCGGGTTGAATCCGACAATGAAGGGGGTACGTACGATTGTACTGGTAGGCTCGTCCGCACCCCCTTATCTAAGGACGAGCCTTCAGAAAACCCGTTGGCTTTTGTTTGGGTCTTCGGGGACATTCCTTGACAAAATGACCTGACACTCCGCAGTAAAAACAAGAATTAGCTTGTCTGCGTCGTTCTCTCTCTAAGGGTGATATGGGACTGCGTATTCCCCCTATTTGCATGGGTTCGCTAGTTTGTTCTGTAGAGTTCGAGCTTAGGGAAAATACCAGATTCGTTCTCTTTGTTTCAGTGTTTCTTTCATTGAACCGGGCGTCAAATTGTAAGACCAAGTCAACCAATTCAGGGTATTGAGTAGGTAAGGTAGGTATGACGGACAGGGCGTCCTTCAAACGTTCGCTGAGACCTTTGTAGAACACAACTGCCTTTTTTTCTTCTGGCCAGGCAGTTTCGACAGACAGTTGGTTGAAGCGTTTTATGTATTCTATTAATGTGGTTTTTCCTTGGGTCAAATCTAGGAATTCGAGGTCCCGTGTTTGCGCTTTATGTCGTGTGTCAAAAACCTTAGTCATTTCTGCCACCAGCCTATCAAAATCATACAAAACGGGACTATTATTCTCCAACAGGGGATTCGCCCACGTAGCGGCAATGCCGCTTAAATGAGACAAAGTGAAGGCTGCCTTAATAGTCGAATCAGGGAAGGCCTGTTGTCGACATTAAAAATGTAGCTTACACTGATATAGGAAAGTGCGAAATTTACGTGGGTCACCCTGGAATTTCTCGGGGGCCACCAAAGGAAATGGGGTGGGGACGTAGACTGGGGCTGGTGCCACTGCCCCTACAGGTGGTGCAGTCTGTTCGGGTACATCTCCAAACTCCTCATCTGGTGGTAAGGCGTGTCTTTCACTTTGTATGGCATCTAACCGCTGATGAATAGCCGTGTTAGCGGCTGTCATGTCAGCCCTTAAGACAGTGATTGCTTGTACAAGCGCAGCCACCGGATCCCCGGCGGAGGTATCCATAATCCAGTGGTAAAAGGCTTCTCAGTCTGTCAAATCCTGAGGGCCACGTGGATTAGTATACCTCCGTCCCCAAGCACCAGTCAGAGAGGGGCAAAGTACTTGCTGACCGGTTATTGGAGCCACAGGTAGGGGTAAACAGGATACTCCAGGTCCCGGGTGGCTGCAAAGAAAATACCAGGTTAGCTAATGGCTACACGGTATTAACAACAAGCATAAACAAATAAAAAGAAAGACCTACCCTGGAGGTGAATGATGAGTGACTTGAACCTAAGTGAGTTTTCCCCCAAGGGTCAGATGAGTAGTGCAGAGGGGATAACGGGACCACGGGATCTGAAGGGAGAGGAGAGGGTTTGATTGTAGGTGCACAGTTCTTGACAAAGTTCCAAGTGTTCAAACAAAAGGTAGCTGAAGGTTTATCAAGCGCCAAATCCAAAGGTCAATCCATAAACAATCCAAGAAAAAAGTTCAAAGTTCAGATAATCCAGTTATACAGGTCAGAAGAAATCCAAGCGCCAAAATTTGAGGGCAATCCAGAAGAAAAAACGAAGTCCAAAATCCAAGAAATTCGATAAGCATGAAGTTCAAAACGCAGGAAATCGCTAAACGCCGAGAGATCAGCTGAGAAGCAATGTGTGCAAAGGCCAAGCCCCTTTTATTGCAGTCTTCCTGATTCGTTGGCCAATCGGGGACGATTTCTTGGTCACATGATCTTTCACTTGGTCACGTGATCCATTTCCTGGTCACGTGATCTTTCACTTGGTCACGTGATCCAGTGGTTCATTTGGTGCCTGTTTCCTGGAAGCCATGTCACATGACCCCTTCTTCGTGACGATCCTCGTCGAGCGGAGGACCGCAGTATGGAGTGGTGATCTCCTCCGTGCCTGCAGTCTCCAAGGCAATCCCCACTGCAGGCGTGGAAATCGACGCCAGGGATGCCTCAGAGTGTAGCGTCCCACTAACGATCGAGCAGAGGTGATCGCGGGAGGGGTCCATGTTTCTCTCCGCCGCCTGCATATCACCCGGTCGTGATTGGGTGAGTCTGAAAGCATGACAAGAAGGACACGTCCAAGACAGGAGGAAGATCTGTCCCCTGGGCACTGCTAGGGAACATCTGGAGTGAGGGGTGCTGTGGACCAGGACCAAACGTTCTGCAACAGATAGTCTGTGCCAGAAGAGCAGACCCTGAACAAGATTGCATGCAGTGCCCTTAGGGTGCACTACAACAACCCAGACCTCGTGGCAGTAGCAACCCAACCTTTGCTATATGTCTGCACTACACAGGTTGGTAGTGTGGACAAGTAGCCAGGCTTATCTCAAGAGGGGTCAATGTGAGCTGTAGGGGAGTTACAGAGAGATTCACAGTGATAAGCATTCAAGTAAACACTTACACACAAGTTTTTTTTGATAAAACCATTATTAATGTATTTACCGGTCAGTTAATGTAAGCCTTCTTCAGAAGGGAGCACTGCAAAACACCACACAAATGTACTTCACAACTATACACTCTCTTAGTTCAGAATCAGTAAATACCCATTTGGGATGGCATACAACAGAGACCTACAGCCTCAGGTGACTTCAATTGCTAGGATGCTGTTGACATTAATGTATTACTGTTGGCATTCAGAATTAGTTAAGATCAAGTAAAAAGGAGACTAATATTAGAGCAAACAAGTCACCACAATTATTTTTAAGCAGGCAAATATTTTCAGATCCCTCAATAAGTCATTCAGTTAAAACAGGCTAATCCAAAGTCAACAGGCAAGACTCTATATGGGCTGAAGCACTTCCCTGAAGTTAAGTAGAAAAGTCTTTGCACAATGTTTTAGAGGTCTTTGAGGAAAAAGATGAATCAATGGAGGGCCACAAGCTGTTAGACTTGTGAGTAGTAGAAGGCACAGGCAACTCTACAGCAAGAGGTAAGTTCTCTTAGACTTTGTACAGTACCTTTAAAATGAAGAAAAGTTGCAGAAGATGACTCCTGTTCCTGTGCAGCTCTGGAGATCTCACTGTTCCTGGGCCTCAGTCGTGGGAACAAGTGGGAGGACGTCGGGGGACCCTGCACTGCACTGGGATGGTCAAAACTAGCAACCGCCAAACTTCACTTTCAGTGGCTGTTCAGCATTTCAGCTCCTCGCGTCTACCACAAATAGTAACACTGTGGTTCTTGGCTGTCCAGATGGACTTTCCTTGCTTCTAGGGTACAACACTCTGTTGAGCGGGCTCAGGCTTGGCCAGTCCTGCTTCCTGGGAGTCCGGAGGATCTTCCAGGAGCTCTTGGCCAACTTAAAAGCAACGCACACAAACTGGTGTTCCTCTCCCTGGCTATACGGTTTCCAGCAGCAACTCTGTGGAAATTCAACCAGCTCCAAGATGGATGTCCAGGTGGCTTACTTTAGAGTTGATTGTTCCCACCAACCGAGGGGAGAAGTCGTCCTTGCAGGGGCTTCTCTATCGATGCGAACTTTGTGTTTCGGCACTGCAGCAGGGCTTCACCGGGCAAACCAACGGTCCAGGAGTTGCAGCAGGGGTTCGCTTCAAGTTCTTCTTCTGTTCCTTCGTCCAGTGGTCGACTCTGCCTTCCAAGCGAAAAGACTTGCCTTTTATACAGTTCTCTCCCTTTCATTCCAGCCTAGCTGTCAGTCACCCAGCAGTGTGGCAGTCCTTGCCGGACAGTCAGCTGTCCAATCATCACAGAGTGCATTTGGGTCTCCTAGGAGACGAAGCACAGGGAGTTTCGGGTTCCTCCCTCACTTCCTGCCTACCCCAGACACCCTCGAGCCAGAGGCAGGCTTCACTCGTGAATCCCGCCAAAGACAAAATGAACAAACGGACCAAACCTGGTTTGGCAGTGCAGAGTACATCTCAAGAAGGACCTTTCCACGAAGAAATGGCGAAAAAAGAAGACTGGGCCATTTTGACAAAAATTGCACCCTTGGGTGCTTTACTGCAGCTGCGAACGCAGCCCGCGGTAAATTCACACCACGGTAGTAAAAATGAAAACACTGCCATCAGCCCTTCAATGAGGAAAGGGTAACATAAAAATGTTACATGAGCAGCTAGACAAAAGGGGATACTAGGTAACCCCTCCAGCACCCTATTGTAAGATAGTGTGTGCTGGGGCTAGAAAGTTACAAATGTAAGTAAAGTCAATTTCACTTTACTGCTCTGGGAAACAGTAATTTATCCAAGAGAAGGTATTTAAACCCTGGAAATCTAAAAGCCTTCCCTGTGCGACTGCAATGAAGATGCTGTGTGACACAATGTAAAAGATGATGCCTATGGAGTTTGTCAGGCTCCATAATTAAAAAGATACACAAGCTCAGAAATCACATGAAAATACACGAGAGAGTGGGAAAAAAGGGTCTCACTCTCTCCAGGTTAAAAAAATGAAGTCCTCAAAATCCAGCAAAGTTGCTGGGGGTCTCTAAGGTAGAGGGAATTGGCACATTTCTGAGAATTCTCCCTAACATTCGTCCCCCCCCAGACTAAGGGACAGGAGGATTTAATCCACTTCTGGATGAATCTCCTTACTCCAGTCTGTCATACTTTCTGGAGAGACCATCAGCATTTTGGTGATTACACCCGGACCTGTGTTCTGTGGTAAAATCAAACCCCTGAAGGCTGATTGACCATCTTAACAATTTAGGAGTCTCCCCCTTCATCTGCATTAACCATCTCAAGGGTTGGTGGTTTGTTTGAATTACAAAAGTAGATCTATACAAGCATGGTCTAAACATCTTCAAACACCACACAATGGCAAAACACTCAGGTTCTATGGTTGCCCACCTTGTTTCAGGGTCCTTCACTTTCCTACTGATGAAGCAGATTGGGCGTTCCCTTGTCAGCTATGTCTTTCACTCATTGAGTGTCACATAATTCAATCCCCCCCTCCTCTTCATCTGCATCTTCAGAAGAGCTGATTTGCTGGCGTCCCTTCTTTTTCCGGTCTCTTCCTTTTTTCCTGAAGAGATACAGCCTCCCTCGGATTGAAGCCACTCTGGCGCCTTAATAGATAAGGTAGACAGAGGACCCCGTTCCGAGAGTGCCTTAGAGAGGAAAAAGCCCAAATGGCGGAAAAAAACCTCCCGTAGTCCGTGAATCGCGGTATCCTTGAGCTGGAGAAGCCCAGAGGAAAGTATGCACAGGGGCCGAAGGACCGGTGGAATTCTGAGATAAGAAGAGTCCAGTACTCCTGAAGAAATGGGCTGAGTCTTTCAAGCAGGATAGTAGTAACAGAGAATTAACTTCTTAGTTAGGGAATCAGTCTTTCCGGACGGAAAAGCAGGATACCTCTGATCACGAGCCAAGGCGGTTGGTACTGAATGCTGTGGGTCCAAACAGAAGACAGGTAAAACAGAGAAAAGCAAAGGAATAAAAAGGCAAGCGCTGAAAGAAAAGAGGAACCACCAGCGAGTAAAAATAAAGGTAGGAAAGGGAGGTAGAGGCGGAACCAGAGTAAGTATAGAAAGCAGAGCAAGAACCGCAAGAGAACACGGCAGCGAGATTATATGGGGAAAAAACCAGTGCGAAAACAGACAGAGAGATAGGTACAAAAATGAACGGGGCGTGACCTGTATGAGAAATGAAATAGCAAGGGGTAACAAGGAAGGAAGAGTAAACTATCAGAAGTACAAAAAGAAAGCAAGTGAACTAGCACGTAAAGCCGGAAGCGAAAGCAGTTGGGTTGCAATGCGCGGTGCCAAGGAAGGGGCGTGGTTAAAAAGGAAAGAACACAGAGACAGACAGAAAGACTAGAGCGCGTAACCAGGAAATGAAAAGAAAACAGATGGCACATTTTAATGGCGGAGAAGTCGCCATGTATTCCACAGTCTCCAGGACGGCAAGCGCGTGAGGCGCGTGACAGTAGGCCCCCTCTTCAAGGGCGGACCACCCGGTTTCCCGGGATGACAGCAGTGGAACCATCAAACCAGTCTGGGAGCCTGGATATGTGATACTGGTTCCCAGGAGTCTTCGGAGGGAGAGTACCCCTTCCAATGAATCAAGTACTCGAGGCGTCCTTTTCGATGGCGTGAGTCCATGATGTTTTCCACTTCGCATTCTTCAGGAGTGTCATCCACAGCAGCAGGGGCTTTAGCTCTTGGGCGATGAAAAGGGTTGTCATGGTATGCCTTGAGACGAGACGAGTGAAAAACTGGAGGGATGGGCCTCATATTACTGGGTAACCGAAGTCGGTAAGCCACAGGATTGATCCGGTCCAGGGCGGGAAAACGGCCTAGGAATCTGCGAAACAGTTTAGAGGGTTGCAACCAGCAGGGAAGGTATTTTGTGGAAAGCCATACCTTAGTACCCCTCGTCCATGTAGGAGAAGATTGACATGAGGATTTTTTTGTATACAGTATCGTAGTTGACTGTCCTGTAGGCCCTCTTTGGCCACCCGGTGGGCTTCTGTGATACTAGAAAGAACAGCATCTACTGAGGGTACCGAGGATGCTTGTGCATTCTGAGGTAACAAAAAGTGAGGATGAAAACCGCAGGTAAAAAAACAGACTGAGTCTGGTTGCGCTGTTCCTGTCATTATTATAGGAAAATTCAGCCTTCGGAAGCAAAGTCACCCAGTTGTCTTGTAGGTGATTGATGTAACAGCAGAGGTATTGTTCCAAGGAAGCATTCAGCCACTCGGTCTGCCCATTGGTTTGGGGATGATAGCCAGATGACATAGCCCTCTCAATCCCCAATCCCTTGCAAAGCGCCTTCCAAAAATGTGAGGTTTAATGACTTCCTCGGTCCGAAATGATCTTCTCAGGTAACCCATGAAGTCGAAAAACATCCTTGATGAAAACGACTGCCATCTCAGTAGCGGTAGGCAGGCCTGGTAAGGGAGAGACGTGCCCAATCTTGGAGAAAGAGTAGAGTCTACTGTCACCATTATACAAGTACAACCTTCTGACTGAGGGAGGTCTATGATGAAATCTGTAGAAATGCTGCTCCAAGGCCTAGTTGGTGGGATATCTTGCAGCAGCAGACCCACAGGCTTTTGAGTGTTGTTCTTAGCCTGGAAGCAAACAGAAAATGTTCTTACGTAACGGTTAACATCTGAGGCCAGCTCTGGCCACCAACACTGTCTTTTGAGCAGGTCCTTAGTGTTAAGTACCCCCAGTGGCGAGCAACAAAACCGTCATGGCACCATCTTAGAGCATAGCGCCTGGAAGTGGCATCTGTTAAGTACAACCTGTGGTTAATGAAAATTAGGCCATCTTGCGAGGACGTGATGTTCCGTGGATTGATCTTGGGAGGAAGCTGCAATGGGTCTGTAGCATCTCTGACACCTTGGAGGAAGGTAGAGATGTGGTTGATAATCTTCTTCTTGGGAAGAATCAAATCCGGTAAGAGATCCAATGCAACCCCAGGAATGGGGATCGGGATAAAGCGTCTGCCAGTACATTCTTAGTTCCTGGTAGGTAAGGGAGAACAAATACGTATTGGGAGAAGAAATGAGCCCACCTAGCCTGGCGAGAATTCACACACTCCATTTGTTGGATGACCTTTAGGTTTTCATGGTCGGTTCAGAGAAGAAATGGGTGAGTAGCCCCTTGCAGAAGATGGGACCATTCCTTGCAGGCGGTCTTCATGGCTAGTAATTCCTTCTCTATTACGGAATAATTAGCCTGGCTGGGAGTGAGAGTTTTAGAACATATGCCACCGGACATTCTATTCCGTTGTGTTCCCGGAGTGGAGCTGCTCCTTAAGCAGCGGCGGAGGCATCTGCCTCAACAATGAAAGGGCATTCTTGGTCAGGCTGACGCAATATAGGAGCAGAACAGAACAACTTCTTCAATCTCTGGAATGCCTCCTCGGCTTCCTGTGACAAGAAGAAAGGAACAGAGGCCTTCTTTAACAAGGAAGTAATGGGTAATACCGTTTCAGAGAACGTGGTTATAAATTTGCGCTAGAAGTTAGCCAGGCCAAGGAACCTCTGAACTTCTTTCACAGAGGCAGGAGTGGGCCACTTGAGAATAGCATCCACTTTCCTAGGATCCATTTCGATTCCGGCTTCAGACAGTATAAATCCCAGATAAGGCACTGTAGAGGCTTGGAAGACGCATTTCTCTGTGTTAACCAACAGATGATTCTCCTTGAGGCGCTGGAGCACTTGTCGAAGGTGTTTGTGGTGAAGCTCGAGAGAGGAAGAAAAGATCAGGATATCATCCAAATAGATTATGGTACACTGCAGAAAGAGATCAGAAAACAAGCAGTCCATTAACCTCTGAAATATGGACAGTGCATTTACCAGGCCAAATGGCATCACCCGGTAATCATAGTGTCCGAACGGGGTCTGAAAGCCGGTCTTCCATTTGTCACCCACTCAGACACGTAGCAGGTGATAAGCCTGTCGTAGATCGAGTTTAGAGAATACCACTGCACCCTGAACAGCCTCTAATATGCCCTTGATCAGTGGCATAGGGTACCAGTCTCGGATAGTAACACGGTTGAGTCCTCTGTAATCTATGCAAGGCCTAAACTCCTGTGTGTCCCTTTCTGGGACATAAAACAGAGAAGCACCTGCCGGAGAGCGTGAAGGTTGTATTAAGCCGGTAAGCAGGTTAGAGTCCAAGTATTTTCTGAGAACCTCCTTTTCTTTGAGGGAGATTGAGAACATGCGACCAAAGGGAATGAGAGCCTCGGCTGAAGATCTATGGCACAGTCCTTGGGTCGCTGTGGTGGAAGTTCTTGCGGATCCTTGTCCAGAAATTCCTCACTATACTCGTGCAATCCGGCGGGAATGGAGTGGATGCCTAGAGTAGCCTGAGTACCAGATAGGTCTGAAATGGTCTCGGCTATAGCGTAGTTGGCTCCGAAAGGCAGGATTTAAGACAGTAGCTGGTAATGAAGGACGATTGGTTCTTGACCTAGTCTATGGCAGGATTGTGTTTACGAAGCCAGGTAATCCCAAGTATGATGGGGAAATGAGCTGCCCTGATTAGGCCATACTGAATGAACTCGGAATGCTGTTGTACAGTCATGGGTAACGTTGCAGTAGCATTTGTTATTAAGCCAGAACTCAAAGGCTGGCCATCAACTCCTTCAACCTTACGATCCTCTTCTTTCTCCCGCTTTTCAACCTTCATCTGTTTAGCCCATAAAACATCCATGAACCAACCTGCCGCCTCACAGTCTATCAGGGCCAAGACTTCGACCATCTTTAGGTTGATGAGTAACTGAACAGCGACTACCATAAGGCGTTTGTCTTCGGAAGCTACCGCAGAAGCGACTGACATGGATACATACGGACGAAACTTCCCCCTCGGATGCTTGTTCCTGCTAGTTCCGAGGTCGATTGTTTCCTGACCGACGAGGGGGCACTTGTGGGCAATCCCTTAGAAGATGCTTGTCAGATCCACAGTACATACATAGACTGTTCTCCTGGCGTCGTCTATGTTCTTCAGGGGTTAGCAGACCTCTCGTTGTTCTGATCTGCATTGGCTCTTCTTTGGTTGTGCGAGATGAGGAGGGACAGGAAGCAGACAGATCCAGATGAGGCAGAGGACCGCGGTTCTTCCTTTTCTCAGAACCTCTCTCAGAGAGAAGAAAGTGGACAGTAATTCAGGAAATGTTGCTGGACGAGGAGACCAAGCTAGTTCGTCCTTCAATTCCTCTCGGAGACCACATCTGAAGATCGTATATTGGGCTGTATCCGGCCAACCTGTCTCAGCAGCAACTTGCTTGAACAATGAGATATATGACAAAGGTCTGATAAACCCTGATGTATGTCCAACAGTTCTTCGCTGGCGACTTGTGTGGAAGCTTGCTGTTCGAAAGCCTTCTTAAACTGGGCTGTGAATGTGCAATAATCCTGTAGGAGGGGACTGGCACTGGTCACCAATGGGGTTGCCCAAGACAGAGTGTTGTATCTGCATGGAGATCCATCAAACTTTCCGGAGGTAAGAGGCATCGGAGGTAGTTCAGTACGTTGCTGATCTCTATTGGCTATCAATTGACGGAGATCGGTGTTCTCGGTCTTGAGTGCTTGGACCTCCTGAGATAAGCCTTGAATAGCCTTCGCCATTTCCTGCAGTTCCTCAGCAGTGACCCTAATGGTTTCCTTTTGGCGTTGCAAGCTGTCAGGTATGTCTTTTACTCCTTGAGTGTCACTTAATTCAATCTCCCCCTCCTCCTCACCTGCGTCTTCAGAAGAGCTGTTTTGCAGGCATCCCTTTTTTTTCGGTCTCTTCATTTTTTCCGGTTGAGATACAGCCTCCCTCGGATTGAAGCCACTCTGGCGCCTTAATAGATAAGGTAGACAGAGGACACCATTCCGAGAGTGCCTTAGAGAGGAAAAAGCCCAAACGGCAGAAAAAAACCTCTTGTAGTCCGTGGATCACAGAATCATTGAGCTGGAGAAGCCCAGAGGAAAGTATGCACAGGGGCCAAAGGGCCGGAGGAATCCCGAGATAAGGAGAGTCCAGTACTCCTGAAGAAATGGGCTGAGTCTTTCAAGCAGGATGGTAGTAACAGAGAATGAACTTCTTAGTTAGGGAATCAGTCTTTCCCGACGGAAAAGCAGGATACCTCTGATCACGAGCCAATGCGGTTGGTACTGAATGCTGTGGGTCCAAACAGAAGACAGGTAAGACAGAGAAAAGCAAAGGAATAAAAAGGCAAGCGCTGAAAGGAAAGAACAACCACCCGCGAGTAAAAATAAAGGTAGGAAAGGGAGGTAGAGGCGTAACCAGAGTAAGTATAGAAAGCAGAGCAAGAACCGTGAGAGAGTGCGGCAGCGAGAGAATACAAAAACCAGTGCGAAAACAGACAGAGAGATAGGTACAAAAAGGAACGGGGCGAGACCTGTATGAGAAATAAAATAGCAAGGGGTAACAAGAAAGGAAGAGTAAACTATCAGAAGTACAAAAAGAAAGCAAGCGAACTAGCGCGTAAACCTGGAAGTGAACGCAGTAGGGTTGCAATGCGCGGCTCCAAGGAAGGGGCGTGGTTAAAAAGGAAAGAACACAGAGACAGACAGAAAGACTAGAGCGTGTAACCAGGACATGAAAAGAAAACAGATGGCACATTTTAATGGCGGAGAAGTCGCCATGTATTCAATAGTCTCCAGGACGGCAGGCACGCGAGGCGCGTGACATCCCTGCCTTTTTCATCCAGTTGACTCAGAACTGAACCTATACCTGTATTGGAAGCATCAATTTGAACAATAAAGGATTGGTTGTAGTCAGGAGCTCTTAAAACCATATCTTGACAAAGGGCTTTCTTAAGTCCTTCAAATGCCTTTGTGAATTCCTCATTCCACCAGACCTTTGTGGGGAATTTGGGTGAGGAGATCACATTCAAGGGAGAAGCTATGGTCCCATAGTTCTCAATGACGTTCCTATAGTAACCTGTGAGACCTAAAAAGGCCCTCACTTGGGTTTGAGTAGTAGGGGTGGCCCAGTTTTATACAGCTTGTAACTTGCTAGGCAATGGCCTTATTTCTCCTCCTCCTTCCTCATGTCCAAGGTAGACCACTTTACTTTGACCAATTTGACATTTTCTTGCCTTTATGGTCAGATTGGCCTGCTCAAGAGCCTGCAATACATATCCTAAGTGATCAATATGTTCTTTCCAATTAGGGCTGAACACTGCAATGTCATCCAAGTATGCCATGCAGAAGTCCCCCTTCCTATTCAGAACATGATTGACCATTCTTTGGAATGTAGCAGGTGCATTCTTTAGTCCAAAAGGCATAACCTTAAACTGGTAGAGGCCTGCTGCAGTTGAAAATGCAGTTTTCTACTTGGCATGATCTGTCAGGTTAGGTAAAATGTACTGAGGCACTTGGCTGAACCAAGTTTGCCCAGCAGCTCATCTGTCCTAGGTAAAGGATCGGCATCAGTTGTGGTGACTGCATTAAGAGCTCTATAGTCCACACAGAATCTCAACTCTTAGGATTCTGCCTTTGGTACTAGCACAACTGGACTAGCCCATGGACTGATAGAGGGTTCTATTACCCCAAGATCAAGCATATTCTTGACCTCTTCCTTTATGTGGGTTCTTACATGGTCTGACATCCTGTGACCTCTGCCTTTAACAGGTAAACAGTCACCAGTGAGAATCTCATGCTGTCCCCAAGGGGTTATGTCTGGTGTCAGTGAGAACAGAGAGGCAAACTGATTTACCAGAGATTTGCATTCCTTCTGCTGTTCCAGTGTCAGATCAGAAGAGAGATTAACTCTTTCTATATTCCCATCTAAAGGTTGTCCCTTCAGGAGATCAGGTAGAGGTTCACTCTCCTCCTCCTCCTCTTGAGCAGAGGCTAAGAGCAAAGCTCCCAGTTCTGGTCTAGAGACATAGGGCCTCATTACACGGAAGGCGGTAAGGGTTAACGGTCACCGGTAATGGTACCGGTGACCGTTAACCCATACCGCCTTACTACGAGGTCCCTTTGCGGGTTGGTACTTTAACGCCTGCTTTTTAGCAGGCGTTAAAAACCAACCCGCAAAGGGACCAGGGTGCTAATTACGGTACCGCAACTTGCGGTACCGTAATTAGCACCTTCCCCATTCCCATTATGCCCTATGGGGCAAAAATGGGAATGGGGAACGGCAATGGGGGAAGGGGGAATTACCGCCCCGCTAACCTTGGAATAGGCCGGTAATTCCCCTTTCCTCCAAGGCGGTGCCGCTTTTTTACCGGCATGGACCAAGGTGCTAATAGCACCTTGGTCCACCGCCTACCGTGTAATGAGGCCCATAGGCTTTTAGGCGGTTGGTGTAAAAGCCTCTGGAAGCCTCCCAAGGATTGCTTAAGTCCACCAGATAATTGACCTCTCCAAGTTTTCCCACAACCTTGAATGGTCCAATCCATTTGTCCTGCAAAGCCCTCTGCCTTGTAGGCATCATAACAAGAAGTAGCTGGTCTTGAGTAAACTCAACCATGTTGGCCTTCTGGTCATGCCATTGCTTTTACCAGAGCCTGACCTGCTTTCAAGTTATCTGAAGTCAGTGGAAGGAGGTGGCATTTTAGACCCTCCCTCCCCTATAGCTACACTTCCTGGGTAGGCCCAGTCACAGCTGCTTTGGGTCCAGGGCCCCGGCCCCGGAGTACTCATGCAGGAATATATTTAGGAACTGTGAACCCTTTTGTGTGGGAATATCCCTAGGAATGTGACCCTCATGCATGCACCCCTTATAACAATATAAGACGAGAGGAGAATAAGACTCCATTTTGTAAATCACAGACTCCATTTTGCAAAGTTAAAGCAGTCGTGGAGGTTTCACTCAGGCTTGCAACTCTCCCCGCAAAGCGCGCACAGCAAGCAAGTTCTTCCCCACACCTCCTCCCTTGTGCCGTCTCCGCGATTGTTCGGTTCCCATGAGAAGGCTGGCTGCGAGAATGCAACAAAACCCACACTGTATCTTCTGCCTTCCGTCTCCCTTCACTGGCCCAGATGCAGCCCAGAGCAGGGGCCAGAGCAAAAGCTATCTTTCTAAATAAGCCTGCCCCACATCCCACAGACCCCGGCCAAAAAACATAATCCCAGTGCCCTCTAGGGCAGAGCCAACAGTTAAACAAGACCCTTAAGCCGTGAGCCTATTTTTTCTTTCATTATGGATAAAAGTATGCTTCCTACGCAAAATCGTACAAACATAAGGGTAGACTAAGGAAGAAAATGAGTGAACAACATAAACACGTAGACATGTGTAATTAGAAGTTCCTATGCTACCCCGCTACAATGAAAGCACGATGCATGGTTCTGAAATGCTCATAGCTCATAGCAATAGTTTGTAACAGTACAATACTTAACCAAATGCCAATCTGTACACACCAGCACCATGCTACCTCACTTCTATAAGGTTGAATGTAAATACATGTATAGTGTCATACAAGCATAATGCAGAAGTTGATACTCCTGGCTAGCCTCACCCCCAGTTAAAGACACACCTACAGACCCCGATCTTGGACTTGTACGTTTACGAATAGGTGAATCTTGAGTCAAAGATATGTTTTATTTCTTGATCACTTCTTGATGAATTCTTTGCTTTCCCTTTGTGTTATGATGAGAGTGCCCAGTTAAATGGAAGATGGAGCATGTCCCAACCCAATGTGATTTTAGCGTAAAATAGCCAGCCACGTGTTAAAAGCCACATGTAAAAATGGTGTTCTGAATATGAAACCAGACTGCAAAGGGGCCTTGATTCGTTGCAGTTCACCTGGGTGTTAACAGAGACTAACAGAGAGTTAGTGATGTTTAGATACCCAATCACAGAACCCCCCACAATGAAAAGTATGCCTATCATGAAATGTTCCTTTTTTGACCTAGTCATCTATTCTAAATTCCCCTGTGTTGTTATTAAATGGACACCTCAGACCATGCACTAACCCCGTGAACTTTGCCCCCTAGCCAGTATATTCAGAGTTGTTTGAACAAGGGGAGCACCACATTTGATGGGAGACGGTTAATTCATGACTTGTAATAAATAACCGGCCTTTGAACCCTATTTTCACAAATGCTCAGATGCAGGCCTTTCCTCTGGACAAACAGATCAGAGTTCTGAATGAATGAGAGTGCATGGCCACAAGGGCAAATGTTATGTGGCTATGATGTTGATGGTTACATAAAAGGCAACATGGAATACCAGGCTGATGAGCCCAGCTGACTGAGTGACCCCGGACTCCACGTCATTTCATCACGTGCCCTCAGGCCAATCAGTCGCCTCTGACCCTATAGCACCTATAGGTCCCTTCCCTTAGTGACTAAACCCAACTCATCATGTGCCCCCTAGGCCTCCCCTCTCGTGGATGATGCAAAAGCTGTATAAAATCGATTTGTAACATGTTTTCTGCAGATCGCTCTCGGCATGAGCAGAGTAGATTCTGCTTGCCCTAATTTTAGATAAAAAAGCCTTTAATATGACTCTCATGTGGTCTTGGTCTCATTCCCTCCTGGGATGTGTTTTTATTGACTCTGTTGGGTGATTTACCAGCAGTTTTGGGGGTCTCTCACTTTCAGAAGCTTCCGTCATCATGTGTGTCATCCTCCTTTGCAGACCTAAGACATAGGCAGTGACTGTCACTGGCTTGTGGGAAGGAGCCCTCTCTAAGCCATCCTTGATTAGGGCCAATGGACCTCTAACCGGATGACCATAGAGAAGCTCAAAAGGACTGAATCCAACCCCTTACTGAGGGACTTCTCTGTAAGTAAATAGAAGGCATGGCAGTAGAAGGTCCCACTTTCTTCTAAGGGGTTCTTCTAAAGCACCTAACATGCTATTCTTAGTTCTGTTAAACCTCTCTACCAATCCATTGGTTTGGGGATGGTAGGCTGTTGAGAACATTGTAGGTCACTCCACAGTTTTTCCACATGGCGTGCATGTAGTGGGGCATAAAATTGGACCCCCTGTCAGAGATCACCTTCTCAGGAAAACTTACTCTGGTAAAAATACCAAGTAGGGCCTTAGCCATGGCCTGAGCTGTGACAGTCCTCATTGGTATTGCTTCAGGATACCTGGTAGCATGGTCTACCACAACCAATATAAATTGGTTACCTGAAGATGTTGGTGGGTCTAAGGGACCAACAATGTCAATTCCCACCCTCTCAAAAGGGACTCCCACCACTGGAAGAGGCACTAAAGGTGCCACATTCTTGGCTCCACTCTTGCCAGATGTCTGACAATTGTGACAGTTCCTACGAAATGTATCTACATCAGACCCCATCTTGGGCCAGTAGAAATAAAGAGCAATCCTTTATTTGGTCTTCTTAAAGCTTAAGTGACCAGCTCAAGGAATCCGATTGGGCTAACTGTAGAAACTGAGGTCTTACTTCTTGAGGCACTACAAGTCTTCTGTAGTCCCCTGGAGTAGACTCAATAGGTTCACTGTAGAGGAGACCATTCTCCCAGTACAACCTGTGTTTCCCTGGCTCTTGCCCTTCCAGCTGGAAAGCTGCCTGTTGGCAAAGATCTTCAGGAGTAGGACTCTCTCTTTGACCTCTGCTGAAGTCTGCCCTGCAGGGGCCACCTTCTGCAAGTAAAGTCTGCAGATCAGGGTGGCCTTTAGGATCTAGATCTCCAACAGAACGAGGGTCTTCTTCCAGCTCTGTATCATCAGTAGCTGACTCACCATCCTCTGGTGGTTTCTCACACTCAGCCTCAGCTAGTGTAGGATTCACAGATGTGACTTGCAGCTGTCCTCTCGTGGATGTCCTGGTTTTGTTCACAGGAGTGCTACTCTTCTTATTCCCTGAGACCTTGGGTTTCTCCTTTATCTCTTTCTTCCTGGAAGTAGAAGTTTGTCCTTCTTGTGGACTGGGTGTTACAGGTACTTCTATAACAACCCACTGAGAGTCATCCAAGTTGAGCTCTCTAGACTTCTTAGTTTGGTCCTGCTTCCTTTTACTGGGAGGCCTGAGAGTGCTTGATATAACTCCAAGAGTCTTTAAGTCATTGCCCAACAGGACTCACCTCACTCTGAACACTGACCGGTATTCTTACAGTCATATTGTTGCACTGGGTGAGAGCTTGTAGCATCGGAAACCATCTGGAGAGGGCCTCCAGCAAGCTTAGTGGGGCTGTTGGGTGCCTTAGCAACATCCTCAGGTTTGAAAAAGGTTTGATCCACCACTGTGATGCTGGCCCCAGTGTCTCTAATGGCAGGGGTCTCCTGACCATTTACAAGTACACTGTCCTTGTAGTATTCTTTTGTGTTATCTGGTATAGAGTTATACACATCTACATTCTGCTGTTCCCACAGACCCAGGGACCCAGAGACACTAAAGAAACACTTTCTGAGATCCCAATGGGGTCTTCAGCCAATAGATGAAAGTTTCCACTTGCAATATGTACTTCTCCCGCAGGGATGAAGGCTAAGGAGGCAGTGTGGACCCCTGAAGGTTTAACCTTGCATCTGGGGTCCTCGTTCACATGGTCAGTAGACCCACAAGCATAACATTTACCAAATGTTTTCTGGAATGGGGGTTTCGGCTGACCTCCCTCTGGTTTGGCACCAAAGGTTTTACTAGACTGGCCTAGTTTCACAAAGGACCTACCCTTCTTATGTTTGTGGGCCTCTTTTGGGTGGGAGGTTTTAGAATTCTCTTTGTCATCTTTCTTTGCTTATTTCCCTCATCCTTTTTATGAGTGGCCCCAGAATCCCTGTGAGTAGCCCTGTTGGCAACCCACAAGTCAGCAACATTTGCCAGCTTCTTGGGATCAATCTCTTTGGAGTCAGCCAAGTGCTGTCTCAGCTCAGGAGAGCAGGCATCAAAAATAGATTCCAATAAAAATAGACTTCTCATACCTTCAAAAGTAGTTACTCTTTAACCCTAAACCCAAACATCTAGGTTTTTCAAACATTCACACACCCAGGTGGCCCCAGGGGTACCATCAGTCTTTTTGAGGGTTCTAAACCTCTTTAGGTACTGGGAAGGAGTTTTCCCAAATCTAGCTATCAAAGCTTGCTTCACATTTTCATACTCCAATCTTTCAAGTTCCCCCACCTCCATTACAGCATCAGTTGTAACCTAGGGGCGCCTAGACAAAAGTCAAGGAATCAACTGATTCCCTGTGAAACCCTGAATCCCATAGTTATATTCAGAAACACCCAACCAATCCAAAATATCAAGTTTCACCTAATACATACTCATAGCGTCCTTAGGCATGCAAGGTCTCTTAGGACTGAAAGACCTAGAAGACTCTGGGATGGAAACATTTTCAACAGACAATTTCGTCATCTCAAGAGCATGTTGCATTTGCATTTCCCTTAACTTGATGCCTTGATGTTTAGCTTCAGCTTGGATTTGTAATCTTTTGACCTCTAACTCAAGTTTCATTCTCTCAAGAGATACAAACTCTGGACTCAGTACTGGACCTGGTAGGGTCCCACTGGCTAAAGGTTGAGATGGAACGGCTGGTAGAGAACAAGAGGGGCTCTCCTCATGAGACTCCTCTTCCTCTTCTGACTCTTCTGAGACATTAGAGTTAGACTCTGAATGATCATCCTCAGTACTATTATCCACATGTCCTGGGTTAATAGGGGTAACAGGCCTACTACCCAGACTTTGATGATTCAACAATCTTGCAATAAGTTAATTTTTCCTTCCTCTTACAGGGAGACTCCTGGCCTTACACATTTCTTTCAGGTGTTCTACTGTCAAAATGACCAGGGCTTCCTGGCTGAAGTTATCCATATTTGGCATGTTTATACAATTGCTTTTCTAGTGGAACTTAGCCTTGCGAAGGTTTAGTTGAACAAAGACAAAGCAAATCTCAGTGTAACAACTCTGCAATATATCCTCACCGCCTGCCAACAGTGTTAGGCAAGATTGCATGCAGTACCCTTTGGGTGCACTACAACAAACCTGACCTCCTGGCAATGGCAACCCAACCTTTGGTATTAGTCTGTACTACACATGTTGGTAGTGTGGATGAGTAGCCAGGCTTATCTCAAGAGGGGTCAATGTGGGGTGCAGGGGAGTTACACAGAAATTCACAGTGACAAGTATTCAAGCAAACACTTACACACAGGGTTTCTTGATAAAAATATTATTAATTTATTTACCAGTCAGTTAATATAAGCCTTTTTCAGAATGGAGCACTGTAAAACACCACACAAATATACTTCAAAACTATGCACTCTCTTAAGTTCAGAATCAGTAAATACCCATTTGGGATGGCATACAGCACAGACCTACAGCCTCAGGTGACTTCAATTGCTAGGGTGCTGTTGACATTAATGTATTACTGTTGGCATTCAGAATTAGTTAAGATCAAGTAAAAAGGAGAATAATATTAGAGCAAACAAGTTACCACAATTATTCTTAAGCAGGCAAATACTTTCAGATTCCTCAATAAGTAATTCAGTTAAAACAGGTTAATCCAAAGTCAACAGGCAAGACTCTATATGGGCTGAAGCACTTCCTTGAAGTTAACTAGAAATGTCTTTGCACAATCTTTTAGAGGTCTTTGAGGAAAAAGATGAATCAATGGAGGGCCACAAGCTGTTAGACCTGTGAGTAGTAGAAGGCGCAGGCAACTCTACAGCAAGAGGTAAGTTCTCTCAGACTTTGTACAGTACCTTTAAAATGAGGAAAAGTTGCAGAAGATGACTCCTGTTCCTGTACAGCTCTGCAGATAGCACTGTTCCTGGGCCTCAGTCGTGGGCACAAGTGGGAGGACGTTGGGGGACCCTGCACTGCACTGGGATGGTCAAAACTAGCAACCGGCAAACTTCACTTTCAGTGGCTGTTCAGCATTTCAGCTCCTCGCGTCTACCACAAATAGCAACACCGTGGTTCTTGGCTGTCAGATGGTCTTTCCTTGCTTCTAGGGTCCCACACTCTGTTGAGCGGGCTCAGGCTTGGTCAGTACTACTTCCTGGGAGTCCGGAGGATCTTCCTGGAGCTCTTGGCCAACTTAAAAGCAACGCACACAATCTGGTGTTCCTCTCCCTGGCTATACGGTTTCTAGCAGCAACTCTGTGGAAATTCAACCAGCTCCGAGATGGATGTCCAGGTGGCTTACTTTAGAGTTAATTGATCCCACCAACTCAAGGGGAGAAGTCGTCCTTGCAGGGGCTTCTCTATCGATGCAAACTTGGTGTTTCGGCACTGCAGCAGGGCTTCACCGGGCAAACCAACGGTCTAGGAGTTGCAGCAGGGGTTCGCTTCAAGTTCTTGTTCTGTTCCTTCGTCCAGTGGTCGACTCTGCCTTTCATACAGTTCACTCCCTTTCATTCCAGCCTAGCTGTCAGTCACCCAGCAGTGTGGCAGTCCTTGCCGGACAGTCAGCTGTCCAATCATCACAGAGTGCATTTGGGTCTCCTAGGAGATGGAGCACATGGACTTTCAGGTTCCTCCCTCACTTCCTGCCTACCCCAGACACCCTGGAGCCAGAAGCAGGCTTCACTCGTGAATCCCGCCAAAGAGAAAATGAACAAACGGACCAAACCTGGTTTGGCAGCGCAGCGTACATCTCAAGAAGGACCTTTCCACGAAGAAATGGCAAAAAAAGAAGACTGGGCCATTTTGACAAAAATGGCACCCTTGGGTGCTTTACTGCAGCTGCGAACGCAGCCCGCGGTAAATGCACACCACGGTAGTAAAAATGAAAACACTGCCATCAGCCATTCAATGAGGAAAGGGTAACATAAAAATGTTACATGAGAAGCTAGACAAAAGGGGATACTAGGTAACCCCTCCAGCACCCTATTGTAAGATAGTGTGTGCTGGGGCTAGAAAGTTACAAATGTAAGTAAAGTCAATTTCACTTCACTGCTCTTGAAAACAGTAGTTTATCCCAGAGAAGGTATTCAAACCCCGGAAATCTAAAAGCCTTCCCTGTGCGATTGCAATGAAGGTGCTGTGTGACACAATGTAAAAGATGATGCCTATGGAGTTTGTCAGGCTCCATAATTAAAAAGATACACAAGCTCACAAATGACATGAAAATACATGAGAGTGTGGGAAAAAAGGGTCTCACTCTGTCCGGGTTAAAAAAATTAAGTCCTCAAAATACAGCAAAGTTGCTGGGGGGCTCTAAGGTAGAGGGAATTGGCACATTTCTGAGAATTCTCCCTAACAAGTATCCTGTCATTGAGTATTTTCCAAGACCTTAGAGCAACTTGAGGGACAGACTAGCCAAAGCTCCCTATTCTCTCACACTGAACCGGTCATTCCGTGTTCCATGCATCATCAACAGTAGGGAAGGCGCTGGTGCAAGTGCCTGCGGTCCTGCAACCAGCCAAACTATTGCACTGCATCTAAACCAGCTCAACAATGCATCATATCCTAGCAAAGAACATCACTTGTCATGCCCAAAGCAGCTGCTCAGTACCAGAAACCGAACCAAACCATCATTTTTATGGTTTATGGTCGTATCTTACTTACCACCCCTGGAACTATGCTCAGAGTGGTACTTTTTCCAGTTTGTCGCATGTTCTTTCCTTGCGGGTGGGTTATTGTATAGTAATCTCTTTTCATTCTACTTGCATATGATGTGTTTTATTAAGGTGTTTATAATTTTATAGAACCTTGATTGGACATTCCCTTTATTTTGGACTTTTAAACTGTGTTGTTTGGGTCACTACTGGTTCACCTTCACACCCCTCTTGAGAGTATAGTGTGCCCTCTGCCCGTGTTCCCACAAAAGGCAAAGGAGGTATATCTCTTGATTGTCCCTGCTTTATCTTTATGATTGTGTTGGATTTTGGTTTGTAGAAATTTGAGGGCTGAGTGGGACATTTTACCCCTACTCATCCTTGTGCATCCAATTCATCACCACACGGCATGCTGTCCCAAACGAGAAACATTTTCTAACCCTCCAAATAGACAATGCATGAGGTTATACTGACACCATGAGTGAAACACGAATAGATGAGGGCAGGCGGTAGCACCTAGGTCATACAATCAGGACACTCTATAAATATATCTGCACCATCCAGACATGCCCACTACTAGCCCAGATACAGACAGCCACCCGTAAACAACACCACGACTTCCAGATCTTCACTCACAGTGACCAACAGAAAAATCATCATGCTCTACACGCTGCACTCAAGCACAACAAATTACACACCATGCTCAATCACAACTTACACAGCACACTCAAATACAACCTACCTACCACACTCGAATGCAAGGACCTACACACCACACTCAAATGCAACAACCCACACACCACACTCAAACGCAACAACCCACACACCACACTCAAACACAACTCAAACACCACACTCAAACACAACTTACACACCACACTCGAATGCAACAACCTACACACCACACTGAAACACAACAATCTACACACCACACTGAAATGCAACAACAACCCACACACCACACTGAAATACAACTTATGCACCACCATTAAATGCTTCAACCTACACACAACACTCAAATTCAACAACCCACACACCACATTCAACCACAACTTACACACCAAACTCAAATGTAACAACCTACCTACCACACTCAAATACAAGAACTTACATACCACACTCAAATGCAAGACCCTACACACCACACCCAAATGCAACAGCCTTCACACCACACTCAAACGCAACAACCCACACACCACACTCAAATACAACTTACACACCACCCCCAAATGCATCAACCTACACACAACACTCAAATGCAACAACTCACACACTACAGTCAAACACAACTTACACACCACACTACAATGCAACAACCTATACAACAGACTGATACACAACCATGGGGTTGGCAGAGATAAGATCTTCACAAGAGCACACAGAGACTCACATTACTACACACAAGCACACTGGGCACTCTAGGCGCCTCCTCCATGCCCCCAACAAGAGAGCATTACACCTGTAAATCTGCCTTTTCTCAACCTAAACACTCACACAATTACAGGCATGCAAAAACATACACTGTAACCTGAAGCAGCCAAAATGTACACCCACAGCTCCCAGAGATACTCTAATCTGCACATCCATCGCCCACACCACATACACACTCCTAAATACAACAAACACAACTCAACGGTCCACACATACAGGAGTATTAATGAAGGTCACAAGAGTAAAATTAATCATCCTGGGGAAGCCACAACCAGCAGACAACAATCTATATTTCTATGGGTTAAGGCTGGCCAGATATGTTTGTTCTTTCCCTCCCTTATATGATTTACACTACAACTCCCATCAGTCCTCACCAGCATGCACAATAGTGAGAGATTGGGGAAGTCATGGCCCAAGAAATCTGGGGAGCCGCAGACAGCACCTCACACTGTCTAGAACGCACCCACTCACCGCCCCTCCCCCCAACAACCACTCTTCAGAGCGCCTTAATGTTAAGACCCTGCTTCACCCGTTCCTTTATCTATTCTGCTCCCAAGAACTGTCTATGATTCTCTATCCTGCAAAACCAGACCCCTTCACCCCTATTCCATGGAAACGTCTGTAAGATCGTATTGTTCAGAGTCTGGTCCGCCATTTCCTTACCTAGAAGTTTCCATGAGCTTCGGAGAGTTTGAACTCATTCTGCCTGTCCCTTTTCTGTCTCTCTCTAATGGAACCGGATGTCCAGGACAGATTCTGCCTGACCCTCTCTGCCGTCTCCGATTGTCCTGAACCCGTTGTGTCGATGCACGATCCTACTGCCATTTGGGGTTGATGAGTGTCCAGAACTGGGGTCCCTCCTCCCCACATGCGGCTGCCTGTGGGGTCTTAGATAGGTCAGACTGGGTCTTCCATCTCCAAATGTTGACCTGTCCTGCGCTTGACAATGCCTCCCTCTACCGTCTCATTCCCCATTATTTTGAGGTGAAAGGTGAGCTCTGTGGGCAATGCAAGGTCCAGGTACAGCACCTCCAAACATACCCTGGAAGCTGGAGGAAAGGGGTTACAGGTCATTCTAGGTAAGAGCTAAGCAGAACTGGAACCCTCGCCAGCAAAGTGATTACCCAGGAACCCTCCTGCTCATAGAGGCGGGGCCAACACCCCCAGGTGCCAAACTCCAAAACATCAGTTAAGTCACACTTTGAGCGTGGATTAAAGTAATTTTGAGCTCTCCTCACTGCAGAAGGTTTAGCAATCCTAGCCAAATTACCCAGAAGTATCTGCTCCCCGGCTCACATCTGAACAAGTACTCTCAGGTAGTACCAAAATAAAATGCCCTGTGTCACCAGCGTCCTCTTTTGCTGATCTGAGAAAAGTCGTGCCAATGGCCAGAGTATGCCCATTTCTGAGCAATCGGCAAGTCTTTGGCTGTCAAACATCAAACTGCACAGGTTGTGTGGTCACACGTTCTCAGAGTAAATCATGCACCCCAGATTCCTCCCCGTCACAAGTTCTTTCTTCCTACTGTCTCCAAATGAAGCTCAAGAGATGCCACTTCAGTATTGGAGGGCAGCGTGTCTCCCTGTTTGGGTACAAAATAAAACCATTCAATTCTGCAAACAAGGTACCAACATCAGCAGCTTATCAATTTACCCCAAAAGATGAACCAATTCTGTCACCAGGGCTCTGATAAAGCAGAAGTATTTTATAACCTTGCATTGATGCATGTTCCATGTACTGCTGCTTTCTATCCAGAGCGCAGATGCGGGTGCGCACCAATATCACATCATTGTTGTGCTCCAGAGGCTTGTGGTGAGGAGGAACACCCTCAAGCACTACATAGCTGGGATAATATTGTGCAACTTATCAGCCTTGTGATTAGATGTAGGTGGTGACTGGAGTCTCATTGCCGCACCCAAATAAAATGTAAATTAGAGTTGATTTTAGGACCAAGTCCAAAAAAAGGGCTGCAAGAGATGTAAAGGCCTGGTGATACTCTTTTTTCATGCTCTGCCCTTAACATCTGATCGATCTTATTGGCTCAGTATGACTTATGAGGAACATTATCCATTAACCCTGATGTAGATTTCTGTGATCATCTCTCCAGTGTATGAAAACACCATGACCTGATAATCTGTCCAACATATATCGACAACAGAACCTGAGTCTTTCCAGTATATGAGGACGAAATTGTCACGGCTGGCACTCTGTTAAGTGTGGCACAGGACACCCAGGAAGGGTTTGGGTGGTTGTGCCAAAGTAAGGTGGACAGATAAGTACACACACAGCTGAAAGTAAAGAGAATAAAGAGTAGGCAAGTGTAGCAAGGAAATAAGGTACAACAGAATGGATTCCCTCTTGGGGTGTATGCAGATATAGGAAAAGAGTATTCCACAGACCTTAGGAAAAAACTCCAGCCTTCTGCACAGTTTGCTATAACAGAGGCCCACACTGTTTGCTCATGGCTTGGAACAACAGCTCATCAGTCAAGTCCCAAGCCCCGCCTTCAGGACGCGATAGGTTAAAGAAACAAGTTACACTGGCAACATGGCACCTATGTGTCAGTGTAAAGACCTAAAAAGATAAATGAAACATGTTTTACTCAAATTGATAAAAACTGTGATGATGGTGTGTACATGTTGCCAGTGTAACTTGTTTCTTTAACCTGTCGCGTCCTGAAGGCGGGGCTTGGGACTTGACTGGTGTTGTCCTTCTCCCCAGAAATATATTTAAGTGTTGACGCTATTATACCATGTTGTTGTATAATTGAAATGCGATCAAAACACACCATTACTAACATCACACAAATTGTATACTGCAAATGTCTTGGTGTTTGCTTTTCTTTCTAATTTTTGTTTCTACAAATGACGAACGCTGGAAATAAGTTTTTTATGTCATTTTATTATGTGTGTTTGATATAATGATTAAAATATTATAAATACATCATTCTGTCTCTGATGGAAGATATAATCTTATGAAATGCTTACTGTGAGGTTAATTTCTGACAAGTAGCCTTCCTTTGGTGTGCTAGAGGTGGGTAGCTAGTGGTATATGTACGTTTTTTCTCTGCTGTATCTTTCCTCACAAACCACAGCCCCCATGAAAAATGAAGGAAACCCTTTTGCTCATCACATTTGCTTACCCCTGATAATCTGTCCAACATATATCAACAACATAACCTGACTCTTTCCAGTATATGGGGCGAAATGACCCAATAATGTTATTAGCACCTACACTGAAGGTGACCCAATAGAGCATTCACCCAAGTAGACATTGCGGCCCGATCATCTGTCCATCATGTAGGGGTAACATGGCCTGATAATCTGTCCAACATATATCAACGACATAACCTGACTCTTTCCAGTATATGGGGACGAAACGACCCAATAATGTCATCAGCACCTACACTGAAGGTGACCCAATAGAGCATTCACCCAAGTAGACATTGCGACCCGATCACCTGTCCATCATGTAGGGGCAACATGACCTGATAATCTGTCCAACATATATCAACGACATAACCTGACTCTTTCCAGTATATGGGGACGAAACGACCCAATAATGTCATCAGCACCTACACTGAAGGTGACCCAATAGAGCATTCACCCAAGTAGACATTGCGGCCCGATCATCTGTCCATCATGTAGGGGCAACATGACCTGATAATCTGTCCAACATATATCAACGACATAACCTGACTATTTCCAGTATATGGGGCGAAATGACCCAATAATGTTATTAGCACCTACACTGAAGGTGACCCAATAGAGCATTCACCCAAGTAGACATTGCGGCCCGATCATCTGTCCATCATGTAGGGGCAACATGGCCTGATAATCTGTCCAACATATATCAACGACATAACCTGACTCTTTCCAGTATATGGGGACGAAATGACCCAATAATGTTATTAGCACGTAGACTGAAGGTGACCCAATAAAGCATTCCCCTTAGAAGACATTGCAGCCCGATCATCTGTCCATCATGTAGGGGCAACATGGCCTGATAATCTGTCCAACATATATCAACGACATAACCTGTGTCTTTCCAGTATATAGGGACGAAATGACCCAATAATGTTATTAGCACGTAGACTGAAGGTGACCCAATAAAGCATTCACCTAAGTAGACATTGTGGCCCGATCATCTGTCCTTCATGCAGGGACAACATGGCCTGATAATCTGTCCAACATATATCAACGACATAACCTGACTCATTCCAGTATATGGGGACGAAATGACCCAATAATGTTATTAGCACGTAGACTGAAGGTGACCCAATAAAGCATTCCCCTTAGAAGACATTGCAGCCCGATCATCTGTCCATCATGTAGGGGCAACATGGCTTCATAATCTGTCCAACATATATCAACGTCATAACCTGACTCGTTCCAGTATAAGGGGACAAAATGACCCAATAATGTTATTAGCACGTAGACTGAAGGTGACCCAATAAAGCATTCACCTTAGAAGACATTGTGGCCCGATCATCTGTGCATCATGTAGGGGCAACATGACCTGATAATCTGTCCAACATATATCAACGACATAACCTGACTCGTTCCAGTATAAGGGGACAAAATGACCCAATAATGTTATTAGCACGTAGACTGAAGGTGACCCAATAAAGCATTCACCTTAGAAGACATTGTGGTCCGATCATCTGTGCATCATGTAGGGGCAACATGACCTGATAATCGTCAGCATATACTGGAAACATGCCCCAATCTTCTCATAGGGACAAGGCAAACCAATGATCTTGTTGACTTGTTGATTCCACGGTCTGGTAATTTTCTAGCATACTCTGGCAACATGACGCAATATTCAAGACAGGGAAAAGGCGACCCAGTTATCTCACTCTCCTAATGCCGGCATTACCTGTTAGTCAGACCTCAGGCAACATTGGGAAATCATGCCCTATGACTAAAAGACTTACAGCAGGGGTGCTTTCAGAGTTCTACCCCACCCGACAATTCAACATCTAAACTAGCTTGTGTTCGGGCAACTCGAGTTAAGCAGACTCTCTGAACAACCGTAAACGACAAGTATTGTGAGATCCAATGGCTCGCCTTTCCCTTGGACTCGATTGTTTTACAAATTTCCCCTTACAGGTTTCCAGTAAAGCCGAGACCCTCCACTATGAGACTTGTCCCTTGAGCTTTATAATCGCTGTTCAGGGTGATATACCAAGTCTAAAGGAGCTATTCACCCACTTTAGTCGTGCTCATCCAGAGGACAGTACCCTCCCTACCTGTCCTGTCTTCAAATGTCTTCAAATATCATTGCCAAATGCCTCATCAGCTGATAAATGAAATTGAATAAATATACTAAAATTGCTTGATTACTGTTAAATCGTATTTTGTGATTTGCTCCTTTTCTTTGGTTAATTTATTTTGAGAATCTGGTAAATCCAAAAAGACGGCATGCCCAGAAAATGGGCATTGCTAATTAGAGAGACCTGCCCCCCTCATGATGATTGACCTGAACAGTGAAAGAGATACAATCAAAAAGCCCAATTCTGGTCTATAGTATTATGCACCTGGAAGCCTATTACTTGTAATGCAATCCTCATTATAATTCTTTTTTAAGTTTAGCATTTGATTTTGGACTGCAGGCTATTACTCTTGTTTTGTACTCAGCAATCGTATAATTCAATCACCATGTTGCATTCTGATTATTCCCTCACGTCGGAAGCACAGAGTGAATATTTAACCTTCCAGGAAGAGGCAGACTCTAAAGCTTCCATGCCGTTTAAGAGCTGGCCGTCCACTCCTTGTCTCTATCTATTGGTCAGAAATGGTCAAAATCTGACCCCCCGGCCCCCAAACACAAAGGAATGAAAGTAACCATTTCTTATGGAAGCAATTGTCACATGTCCCTTCTTTTGTTTCACTGATCATATGCTTCATCAATCTAAAAAGAGGATCAATTTATTGAGAACATATTTATGGGGCTAACTCAGCAAGGCCTTTAAGCCCCTCTAGTATCTAAGGTCCAGTCACGCTCCAAACCTACCAAAGGGGTCTGAGTGTACAGCCAGGTCTCCAGAAGGCCTCTGGAAGCGGGAAGGCGGTGGCCCATGTGAATGTGCTTATGACCCTTTCACACATGCTCACATGGCATAGGTTAGTACTAATGAACACTTCGTGGAATCCACTTTTTCAGCGTGGAGACTGTTTTTGTTCAGGTACCATTTAATGTGTGGCCTCAGAGAACATTTCTTACGAGGGAGCACTCATAACATATGTGGGCTTCTGTCCTTAAGAGTAGGGTGTGCGGATCTTCTGCCCATTAGGGAGTAGGGCTGGCAGTTTGTGTCTCAGAGGAGCCTGGTGCCACATTTCAAAGAGGAACTGTTTCATAGGTCATGGGACCTTTTTTCTTTTATTGACCTTTGTGAGAAGTGTGTGGTCCCCAAGTCATGGATCACTTGGTGGTTGTTAAAGAGGATTTGGTGGCAACCCTTGCGTTGTTATATTCTCCCTTCTGGTGGTATTTTTTTTTTTTGTTGAATCTGGCTTCTTTCGAAATTGTTGTCCAGTATTACCTTTTTGGTGTATTTTGCTTTGTATATTACCACTTCAATTAGTTTCTGGTATGGGAGTCCATAGTACCGCAATCGCAAGCAATACCACTCCATCAATGTGCAGATGGTATGTGACTCCAGCAAGATCATCACACATTGTTGGGCCCGATATCCCGGATCCACACATGATGCCATGGTGCTGCAGAACTCCACGCTACCCCGTCACATGGAGCGACATGCTGGACGACCTGCCTGGCTGCTCGGTAAATTGTCTGACTGGGCCATGGCAGTGGGGCCGTGAGATGGGGGGGATGCATACTCCACCTGGGTGAGATGGGGGGGATGCATACTTCACCTGGTGGGATGGGGGGGATGCATACTCCACCTGGGTGAGATTGGGGGGGATGCATACTCCACCTGGGTGAGATTGGGTGGGGTGCATAGTCCACCTGGGTGAGATTGGGGGGGATGCATACTCCACCTGGGTGAGATTGGGGGGGATGCATACTCCACATGGGTGAGATTGGGGGGGGGATGCATACTCCACCTGGGTGAGATTGGGGGGATGCATACTCCACCTGGGTGAGATTGGGGGGATGCATACTCCACCTGGGTGAGAATGGGCGGTGAGTGGACAATGCACATACAGCGAAACACTGCTCGCCTGAATCCCAACCTGAACATGACCCATCAATGCCATACATAGGACCAATGCTGCACAGCAATGACAACATGCCAGACGCACAAGCAGGCCACCATGCGCATGTTAATCCAAAATTGCTGCAGCCATGGCAGTGATTCCTAAAGGTGTCAGGTAACATTTTGACTCACACATACCTCAATTTGCTCCCATGCAGGTGATGGTGGCTATCCCTTGAAGCCGTGGCTACTTACCCCTGTACGGATCCCGCAGAACCGGCATGAAGAGGAGTACAATCGGTCCCGACCCCTACCCATGTTGTGAATGAGCAGACCTTTGGCCTGTTGAAGGCACGTTTCCACTGCCTCAGCAGGTCTGGTAGAGCACTCCTTTACGGGCCTGAGAAGGTGGGAAAGATCACCATGGCCTGTGCCATGCTGCACAAGATGTGCATCCGGAGAAACGTACCACTGCCACCTGACATTGACCTGCATGCACCGGGTGAGGATGATGAGGATGATGATGGAGGAGAAGCAGCACCCCTGCTAGTACGTGATGCACAAGATGGCCGTGCTGTAAGCCAATCACTGATTGACGATTACTTCTGAACCACAGGGAGGTTGATGGTTATGTGTCAGTACTACAATGTGCACTGGGATCGTGTGGACATGGACACAGGGTGTGTGGGGAGTTGGGCACTGTGAGCTGTCATGAATTAATTAAACACACACGAAATGAACAATGTCCAGTTATGAAATGAATTTGCACACAATGGGTGTATTAGAAAAACTAACAATAGAGTGCATCATCCCTCCACCTCTCACACACTTCCCCTCCCCCAAAAACCCCATACCCCCCAAATTAACACCCCTAAGACCCACAATGAACACCCCCAACACCACCCAAACACCACCAACCCCACCTCCCCCCTCACCCATTGTCATCCCACATACGATGTGTGTGTGCCGGCTATTTCCGGCCTCTTTTCGAGTCTGGGGGCAGCATGTTGGTGTGCCTTGCGCTGCGCCTCATCATCCGCACAGGGCTTGAGGGAGTTGTGCTGGCATGTGTGGATGACGGGGTGGAGGTGGTTGGATGTGGCACTGCCAGTGCATGCTGTTGCTGTTGGAAATGGTCCATCATCCTGCTGAGGACCTGTGTCACCGCCCCTAGACTGTTACGATGAGTTTGGCGCTTGTGTTGATGGCATTTACGTTAGCCGCATTTGCCTCCCTTATTTCTCTGCGTGTTTGCTCACCCTCGGCCACATACTGGTGGACCAGTTCAATCATGGAGTCCTGGCGGACCTCTACCCTGGTCAGGCGTGCCTCCATGTCAGTGGGGGCTGTGGAGGTGGACGGTGCTGTGGCTGGGTGGACCATTGCAGGGCTGGCGTCTAGGGTGCTTGACAGATACGTACTCCCCAGGAGAACCGCTGGTACATGCATGGGGCATGCTGGTGTGCCCTGTGTGGCGTGGTGGGGGGGTGGACTGGGGGCTTGGAGTATGGGGACATTCAACATGGATGGTGTCGTCCATGTCCTGGTATTCCTCCGCTTGCACATCCAGGTCGCTGAGGGGGGCTGTGGCTGCTGCCTCACCCACGGAACTGGTGGCAGGGAGCTTGGTGCCTTCAGCCTCTCCCTCTGCTATTGTTCCAGACTCAGTATTTGCACTCTCGTCGGCTGCTGTGATCTCCTCCTCAGCCGGCCTGGCCTGCATAGGTGCCCTGAGTTGCACTCTGCCCTGCGGTGCTGCCCCGGAGGTGGAAGGCCCAGTACCCTCTGGTCTGCCCCTGGATGGCTTGGGATGCGTAGAAGCCCTTGGGGCAGGGTCCTGCCCTTCACCTTCTGCATCAGTGCCTGTGGGGGAACCAGAGATGCAGGGCATCAGTGATGGTGCTACATGCAAGATGTATGAGTTGGTGCTGTACAGTATTTCAATTCTCATGCATTGCATTCTTATAGGTGTGTCACACAGGGTACTTTCAGGGGGGGGGGGCATATTGGCATAAGCCGTGCCCTCTCCATTCGGTACTGATGTGTACCAGGTGGCATACCGTTGGATTGCGGTTTGTGTGATGTGTGACATGCGAATGGTCCCTGTGTGTTGGGTGTCTGTTGGTAATGGTACTGGCACACAGCATGCATTTCCTTGTGCCAGGGTTTGGGCCTCCATCTGGACATGGATCTGTATATGTGCATATGATGGGCCATGCATTGGCTTCGCGCACTTTCACATCTCTTGTACTTCGTCATGGTTTGTCCTACTGGGGTTTGCAGGGTTACTCACCTCCATCTCCTGATGTCACCGCACCCGTCTCCATTTCACCAAAGCCCTCTATGGCCTCCATATGTATGGTGGTGCTGCAGCTCTCTTCCCAGCACATCAATTTTACTGGTGAGTGGGCACCCCCGCCTGTGGCCATGGCCTCCCTGTGATTAGATGCCAGGATGTTACGGACCTGGAGACGTAGGTCATCCCATCGCTTTTTACAGTCTTTGACCATGCGGGGGGCGGTGCCAAACTTACGCGCAACCTTCCCTTTTGAGGTTGTTTTTTAAACACCTCATCTGCATGGGCTGCAAGAGTATCAGCCAGCATGTTGAGCTTCTGCTCGGAGAAGCGCTTCTTGCACAGGCGGGGAGTAGTCTTGCGGGTAGCCTTGGACATGCTGGATGTTTTGGCCCTGCTCTCTACTCTGTAGCACTGCTGGATTGGAAGGATTGCAATGGATTGTGTTTTTGAAGATGGCCACCGGCGCATTTCCCGTTCCGACGCGATGATGTTATTTCCGGGTCCGGTATTACGAGCCCGGTATTTTCATGATGTTATTACCGGGTCGTTATGAAGGGGTTTCTCCTTGGCTGAGGTGGTATCAGTGGGTCCCGTGATGGCGCTATCGGGGGTTGGAGGGCCTTTAGCGGTATGGCGGTGCAGCCATTACCGGCATGGGGGTTCACGCGTACTCGCACACTCGTAATAAGCCGCTATTAGCGGCGTCAAGGGTGCACGGATGCGCTATTACCACCATGCCGGTAATGACTCTGTTTTTAGCGGGATTCTCATAATAAGGCCATAGAGTTTCAATACTTTTTGGATGACACATAGGGACTGACACCAGTTTGTAAAGCTTACTTAGACAAAAAGACCTTCTCTTAGTGATAGGACATGTGGTGACAGTCTAGCTTTAAGTGGGCCAGTGCCCCTTCGGCCCTTAGCCTGTGTCCGGCACCAGAAGTAAGGAGACGGACACAAAGTTAGTGGATTCACAAATGCTTTTATTCAAATCATAAGAGGGTTGGGAAAAAGGCCTCACTACCCCTGACTCTATGACGGGTTTCTGTGCCTCAACAAAACTAAGATGACAGTCGTCAGGATGTCAAAATAAATGTCCACGGTCCGGTGTCCAAAATCTACTCTGACCCTCACACTCAAATACCCTCCAAAACGACTACAGAGGAAAGTAATATGTTGCGGGCTGCCTTCCTGCAGCCTTTCTGCGTCGTGAATGCACCACCATCTAACCAGTATCAGGACGCCAATGTACCCTCTTTTTAAGGAAGTGACCACCTTCCTTACAGACGGTCCATGATGTTAACTAATTGTCAAGGGAACAATTCCCTTCCTTGGTCTTACTGCCTTACCTTGCAGTGCCGGAGGGACAATCCACTTCCATGGTCTTTCCTGAGCAGAGTCTCAGGGGGAAATCTTCTTCCCTGGTCTTTCCTGTCCAGAGTGTCAGGGGGAAATCCTCTCCCCTGGCTTTCCTGTCCAGAGTGTCAGGGGGAAATCCTCTTCCCTGGCCTTTCCTGAGCAGAGTGTCAGGGGGAAATCCACTTCCCTGGGCTTCCCTGAGTAGAGTGTCAGGGGGAAATCCTCTTCCCTTGCCTTTCCTGAGCAGAGTGTCAGGGGGAAATCCTCTTCCCTGGTCTTTCCTGAGCAGAGTGTCAGGGGGAAATCCTCTTCCCTGGCCTTTCCTGAGCAGAGTGTCAGGGGGAAATCCTCTTCCCTGGCCTTTCCTGAGCAGAGTGTCAGGGGGAAATCCTCTTCCCTGGTCTTTCCTGAGCAGAGTGTCAGGGGGAAATCCTCTTCCCTGGCCTTTCCTGTCCAGAGTGTCAGGGGGAAATCCTCTTCCCTGGCCTTTCCTGTCCAGAGTGTCAGGGGGAAATCCTCTTCCCTGGCTTTTCCTGAGCAGAGTGTCAGGGGGAAATCCTCTTCCCTGGCCTTTCCTGAGCAGAGTGTCAGGGGGAAATCCTCTTCCCTGGCCTTTCCTGTCCAGAGTGTCAGGGGGAAATCCTCTTCCCTGGCCTTTCCTGAGCAGAGTGCTAGGGGGAAATCCTCTTCCCTGGCCTTTCCTGTCCAGAGTGTCAGGGGGAAATCCTCTTCCCTGGCCTTTCCTGAGCAGAGTGCTACGGGGAAATCCTCTTCCCTGGCCTTTCCTGTCCAGAGTGTCAGGGGGAAATCCTCTTCCCTGGCCTTTCCTGAGCAGAGTATCAGGGGGAAATCCTCTTCCCTGGCCTTTCCTGAGCAGAGTGTCAGGGGGAAATCCTCTTCCCTTGCCTTATTGTCCAGAGTGTCAGGGGGAAATCCTCTTCCCTGGTCTTTCCTGTCCAGAGTGTCAGGGGGAAATCCTCTTCCCTGGTCTTTCCTGTCCAGAGTGTCAGGGGGAAATCCTCTTCCCTGGTCTTTCCTGTCCAGAGTGTCAGGGGGAAATCCTCTTCCCTGGCCTTTCCTGTCCAGAGTGTCAGGGGGAAATCCTCTTCCCTGGCCTTTCCTGAGCAGAGTGTCAGGGGGAATCCTCTTCCCTTGCCTTATTGTCCAGAGTGTCAGGGGGAAATCCTCTTCCCTGGTCTTTCCTGTCCAGAGTGTCAGGGGGAAATCCTCTTCCCTGGCCTTTCCTGAGCAGAGTGCTAGGGGGAAATCCTCTTCCCTGGCCTTTCCTGTCCAGAGTGTCAGGGGGAAATCCTCTTCCCTGGCCTTTCCTGAGCAGAGTGCTAGGGGGAAATCCTCTTCCCTGACCTTTCCTGTCCAGAGTGTCAGGGGGAAATCCTCTTCCCTGGCCTTTCCTGAGCAGAGTGTCAGGGGGAATCCTCTTCCCTTGCCTTATTGTCCAGAGTGTCAGGGGGAAATCCTCTTCCCTGGTCTTTCCTGTCCAGAGTGTCAGGGGGAAATCCTCTTCCCTGGTCTTTACTGTCCAGAGTGTCAGGGGGAAATCCTCTTCCCTGGTCTTTCCTGTCCAGAGTGTCAGGGGGAAATCCTCTTCCCTGGCCTTTCCTGAGCAGAGTGTCAGGGGGAAATCCTCTTCCCTTGCCTTATTGTCCAGAGTGTCAGGAGGAAATCCTCTTCCCTGGCCTTTCCTGAGCAGAGTGTCAGGGGGAAATTCACTTCCCTGGCCTTTCCTGTCCAGAGTGTCAGGGGGAAATCCTCTTCCCTGGCCTTATTGTCCAGAGTGTCAGGGGGAAATCCTCTTCCCTGGTCTTTCCTGTCCAGAGTGTCAGGGGGAAATCCTCTTCCCTGGCCTTATTGTCCAGAGTGTCAGGGGGAAATCCTCTTCCCTGGTCTTTCCTGAGCAGAGTGTCAGGAGGTAATCCTCTTCCCTGGCCTTATTGTCCAGAGTGTCAGGGGGAAATCCTCTTCCCTGGTCTTTTCTGAGCAGAGTGGCAGGGGGAAATCCTCTTCCCCGGCCTTTCCTGTCCAGGGTGTCAGGGGGAAATCCTCTTCCCTGGCCTTTCCTGAGCAGAGTGTCAGGGGGAAATCCTCTTCCCTTGCCTTATTGTCCAGAGTGTCAGGGGGAAATCCTCTTCCCTGGTCTTTCCTGTCCAGAGTGTCAGGGGGAAATCCTCTTCCCTGGCCTTTCCTGTCCAGAGTGTCAGGGGGAAATCCTCTTCCCTGGCCTTATTGTCCAGAGTGTCAGGGGGAAATCCTCTTCCCTGGTCGTTCCTGAGCAGAGTGTCAGGAGGAAATCCTCTTCCCTGGCCTTATTGTCCAGAGTGTCAGGGGGAAATCCTCTTCCCTGGTCTTTTCTGAGCAGAGTGGCAGGGGGAAATCCTCTTCCCCGGCCTTTCCTGTCCAGGGTGTCAGGGGGAAATCCTCTTCCCTGGCCTTTCCTGAGCAGAGTGTCAGGGGGAAATCCTCTTCCCTTGCTTATTGTCCAGAGTGTCAGGGGGAAATCCTCTTCCCTGGTCTTTCTTGTCCAGAGTGTCAGGGGGAAATCCTCTTCCCTGGTCTTTCCTGTCCAGAGTGTCAGGGGGAAATCCTCTTCCCTGGCCTTTCCTGAGCAGAGTGTCAGGGGGAAATCCTCTTCCCTTGCCTTATTGTCTAGAGTGTCAGGGGGAAATCCTCTTCCCTGGCCTTTCCTGAGCAGAGTGTCAGGGGGAAATTCACTTCCCTGGCCTTTCCTGTCCAGAGTGTCAGGGGCAAATCCTCTTCCCTGGCCTTATTGTCCAGAGTGTCAGGGGGAAATCCTCTTCCCTGGTCTTTCCTGTCCAGAGTGTCAGGGGGAAATCCTCTTCCCTAGCCTTATTGTCCAGAGTGTCAGGGGGAAATCCTCTTCCCTGGTCTTTCCTGAGCAGAGTGTCAGGAGGAAATCCTCTTCCCTGGCCTTATTGTCCAGAGTGTCAGGGGGAAATCCTCTTCCCTGGTCTTTTCTGAGCAGAGTGGCAGGGGGAAATCCTCTTCCCTGGCCTTTCCTGTCCAGGGTGTCAGGGGGAAATCCTCTTCCCTGGCCTTTCCTGAGCAGAGTGTTGGGGTGAAATCCTCTTCCCTGGTCTTTCCTGTCCAGAGTGTCAGGAAAAAATCCTCTTCCCTGGTCTTTCCTGAGCACAGTGTCAGGGGGAAATCCTCTTCCCTGGTCTTTTCTGAGCAGAGTGGCAGGGGGAAATCCTCTTCCCCGGCCTTTCCTGTCCAGGGTGTCAGGGGGAAATCCTCTTCACTGGCCTTTCCTGTCCAGAGTGTCAGGGGGAAATCCTCTTCACTGGCCTTTCCTGAGCAGAGTGTCAGGGGGAAATCCTCTTCCCTGGCCTTTCCTGAGCAGAGTGTCAGGAGGAAATCCTCTTCCCCGGCCTTTCCTGTCCAGGGTGTCAGGGGGAAATCCTCTTCACTGGCCTTTCCTGTCCAGAGTGTCAGGGGGAAATCCTCTTCACTGGCCTTTCCTGAGCAGAGTGTCAGGGGGACATCCTCTTCCCCGGCCTTTCCTGTCCAGAGGGTCAGGGGGAAATCCTCCTCCCTGGCCTTTCCTGTCCAGAGTGTCAGGGGGAAATCCTTTTCCCTGGCTTTCCTGTCCAGAGTATCAGGGGGAAATCCTCTTCCCTGGCCTTTCCTGTCTAGAGTGTCACGTGGAAATCCTCTTCCCTGGTCTTTCCTGAGCAGAGTGTCAGGGGGAAATCCTCTTCCCTGGTCTTTCCTGAGCAGAGTGTCAGGGGGAAATCCTCTTCCCTGGCCTTTCCTGTCCAGAGTGTCAGGGGGAAATCCTCTTCCCTGGTCTTTCCTGAGCAGAGTGTCAGGGGGAAATCCTCTTCCTGGCCTTTCCTGAGCAGAGTGTCAGGAGGAAATCCTCTTCCTGGCTTTCCTGTCCAGAGTGTCAGGGGGAAATCCTCTTCCTTGCTTTCCTGTCCAGAGTGTCAGGGGGAAATCCTCTTCCTGGCCTTTCCTGTCCAGAGTGTCAGGGGGAAATCCTCTTCCCTGGCCTTTCCTGTCCAGACAGTCAGGCGGAAATCCTCTTCCCTGGCCTTTCCTGTCCAGAGTGTCAGGGGGAAATCCTCTTCCCTGGCCTTTCCTGAGCAGAGTGTCAGGGGGAAATCCTCTTCCCTGGCCTTTCCTGAGCAGAGTGTCAGGGGGAAATCCTCTTCCCTGGGCTTTCCTGTCCAGAGTGTCAGGGGGAAATCCTCTTCCCTGGCCTTCTGGCCTTTCCTGTCCAGAGTGTCAGGGGGAAATCCTCTTCCCTGGCCTTTCCTGTCCAGAGTGTCAGGGGGAAATCCTCTTCCCTGGTCTTTCCTGAGCAGAGTGTCAGGGGGAAATCCTCTTCCTGGCTTTCCTGTCCAGAGTGTCAGGGGGAAATCCTCTTCCCTGGTCTTTCCTGAGCCGAGTGTCAGGGGGAAATCCTCTTCCTGGCTTTCCTGTCCAGAGTGTCAGGGGGAAAGCCTCTTCCCTGGCCTTTCCTGTCCAGAGTGTCAGGGGGAAAGCCTCTTCCCTGGCCTTTCCTGTCCAGAGTGTCAGGGGGAAAGCCTCTTCCCTGGGCCTTCCCTATGGTGTAGCGCAGCTTATGATTTGGTTGGATGCTTCTAAGCAACTGACAAGTAAGTTCCTTTTGTTTGTTAACCACCCACTATTTGGGAAGAAATCTTCTTCCCTGATTAGGGTATCATGCCAGGGGGACAATCCTCTTCACTGGTCTTTCCGTTATTACAATATTATTTGTATAAACTAAGACTCTTTTATCTTTGGTAGTGCTGGTTTAGTTTATTACCAGTAACTGCTCCTGTCATGAGGATCCGCTTGAAGCCCAAAGCCAAGTTCAACTCCTGGTACGACTCTGACCTTGTCACTCTTAAACGCAAGTGCAGGGTGGCCTAGCAGAAATGACGTGCTTCCGGTACATCCTCTGACAAACTGGCGTGCCACCTGCTACAAAGGCAATGGCGGCCCTCTGTCTGCTCTAAGAAGAGAGCCCTCACCCAAGCCTGCATCTCTGCGGCATCTAACAACTCGGCCGAACTCTTTAAAATCTGCAAGGATCTGGCCAAACCTGCTGCAGTCTTTTCTTCTCCTGTCCCTTCCCAGGCCCTTTGTACAGCTCTGGCTTCTCATTTCATCTCTAAAACCCAGGACATCCTGTCCACCCTCTCGTGCTCTCCTCCTCCTCCCTCTACTCGCTCCTCTACCCCCACACCCCTGTGGCCACCTCTCCTCCCTATTTCTCTACCTTTCCTCTGTTCTCCCCTGACAAGGTTTCTAGATCAGTCCGATCTATGAAAACCTCATAAAAACAGGTTCTTCCCTGTTCTTCCTAAACCATCAAGGACCACATTGACACCATCGCTCCTGCCCTGGCGGACTTCGGCAACCACTCCTTCACCACGGGAGCCTTAACATCCCCCCTGAAGCACTCTCTTGTGCATGCTCTTCTCAAGAAAACCTCAGCCAACCCCTCCTGCCTGGCTAACTATCGGCCAATCTCCACCACTCCTTTCCTGGGCAAACTCCTCGAAAAGCTGGCCATCTCCCAGCCTAATCCCCACATTGAATGTGTTGGTTCTCTCCATGACCATCAGTCTGGCTTCAGAGCATATATATGTGCAACAACAAGACTGATTACCCCTCTTTACGCCATCTCGCAATTAGGGTGATAATGCTTGCAAATCAGACAAATATGGTTTAAATAATCCATATTACAAACAAAACATGTGATAGAACCCAGGCGGGATGTATGTGAAAGACTGATTTATTAATTGTCACCAAATAGATAAACTAAGATGTATCATGAACAAACATTTAGACTTCATTGTTTTGTCATGATTAGCACTGATAAAAATTTGGACTTATTAAAATGTCTATAAGAAAATGTTAATGTTAAAGGACATTTGTACCGCGCACTATCACCACCGGAGTGGTCCCCTGGCGCTCTGGCGGCTCTGAAAGAGGGAGGGAAGGTGAATTAGTGGGTGGAGGCTGGAAAAGTGCAAGAGTGCAGTGATGTGCTGTTGGCGGCCTCAGCCTGGTGGGTCCATCGGCTGGGCCTGGGGTATATGCGGTCGGTAGTCGTCGTGTACTGATGTGCGAGTCTATGCGTGCTTATTGTTTTGTTGTTGCAGTGTAGTGAAGTTTGTGCGGTTTGTTGTGCTGGAGGTTTGTGGTTGTGTTTGTTTTGGAGTTTTAGAGGTGTATGCAGAGGAGGAAATTTTTAGTGGTATTGGTTAGTTGGTATATCTGTCCTGAATTGACCAGTTTGGCTTGCGTAATCTCACTCGATGGGGTGCTTGGTCACCCTGTGCCTCTGAAGGTTCTTACCCATTTTTGCATTCGAGGCCCCTTGAAAATCTCCCTGCCTCCTCCGCCTGCTCCGTCAACAACCTTGCATGTTCCTCACCCTCACCCACATAGCTAGTGCACCTGTCAGTGTCCATACCTCAATTAGTGTGGTGATTGATAGTATCTTGCCAGTTCCACAACCCAGTGGTACCTAATTGTAGCTATACGGGCGGTTGGGGATGGTAAGGATTGGCTGGGGTTGTTGTCTCCGTCTCCATGGGTCTCGCATGTGAACCACTCTGTCCAGCGTCACCGTCATTTACAACATCAGCGTCACCGTCATTTACAGCGTCATCGTCATTTACAACATTTAAAAGACAGTGAGAAAAACTATGAGAAAACAAGGGGAATTAGGTGGAACAAGACAAATACTTAATCAACATTTAGTTAAAAAAAAAAAAAGAACGCAGGGTTATTACTGTGGGTATCTTAGATTGTTGACATGTTTCGGCCTGTTTTAATACATTGGACACTATCCCTAGTGTCTTTTAACTCTTAGATTTTTGGGCCATCTTCAGGACAATGATTTCTTCAGTATCAAACAGTGATTTTTTTATACCCCTGCTAGATATTCATGCATAGTTATTCTACACAACATATGAAAACATATCAAACAGTCATAAGGATTTAAGACTTATATAGGTGGCAGGGGTCAGAGGGATCATTGTTCAGGGCGCCCACCTGACTAGCAGTCGATTGGGCCGGGTTGGGGCTCCCTTCTGCTTTCCATGATGCTTGTTGTCGGGCGGGTTACTTTTAGGCTCCCCCGTCTCCAGATCCAATGGAGGGGTAGTTTTTACCTTTGCCACCTTTGCAGCAGGAGGGCTGTTAGATGGTTTGGGGGTTTTGGTGGTATTTTTACTCTCAGCAGGCTTTTGGACCTCATAAATTCTCGTGGCCTGTTCAATCACGTAGCACAAGAGAACGGTATTTGGAGAACGCAAATATTTAAATGGAGGAAAGATAATACCCCTCTTCTTATTAGTTACATGAAACACACACAGGCAGGCTGTCCCTGTAGTGAAGGACACCTGCTCCCTACCCCAATGGATCTCTCCCTAGGGATCGGATGCTGCACCGCCTATCTAAAAGGGATAGCGGAAAGACATCTCCCTATCCAACAGGTGTATACATCCACCTCTAGAAAATCAGATACAGGTCATCAAAATACACATTCAAGACAGAAAACATTCAATTGTGTCTTTTTTCTGAGTGAAATGGACCAATCATATTGTCTGAAATTTCTCTCTATGTTTCAATCACCAGTTCCAAGTTGTGGTCCTAACAACTCAAACCTTGTTCTGATCGTCTAAAACACTGAGCTCCTCAACAGGAACAGAAAAAACCTAGAGGTTGGTACAGCTATCTAGCAATAAAACACATTATTTGTGACGTGGGCACGTTTTTATTTGGATATCGCCATCTGCATGAGAACCCTCATGCATGGTTGGGTCGACCGGTTTCGATAACCATAGTGATTAGGGTCATCTTCTTCAGGACCATGCAATCTTATCATAGGGTTCACTCCCTCTCTGGATCTTCAATGTGATCCAGGTGACACTTCCGCTTCCTAGAGAAACAGGAGGGTAAGTATACCCCCTGCAGAGCAGGCATGTATATATTTAACTGCATGCTATTAGTGTGCATTCATTTAATCCCATTATTAATTCAGGTGCAGCGACTAAAGGATCTACTTGTTATATCCTTATGTTAACACCTTGTTCATGTGGGGAAGAGTGGGGGTGGAGGGGAGCCAATATTAAACCAAATATGCAACTCTTAAGAACATCTAAAAAATAGAGATGCCAGAGTTACCCATATATATGTATTGTGACCTGACGTTTCATTGCTTCTCTTGTTTACAAGAGCATCTTTGCTTATCTCGGCAATTGCGAGATTGTTACTACGCGTCATTCTATGGAAATGGCAAACTGTGTCACTGCGCGGCGTATGTTGCATCTGAGTATTCCTATGCGGCACCAGAAACACAGTGGATTTCGCTTTAATATATGGAATATTGTTAAGTCCTGCGTAGCTAGATGTAGCGATTACAGAGAAACCGCTTACCTCAGTGTTTGAGAAACCGCGGGTTGCTGCTCGTCCGTGTGTGCAGTGAGCATGGGGGGGGGCATGGGTGGTTGTCCCCCCCAACTTTCATGGCACACCATTTCATCCTCATTCATTTGGCTGGGGCACCTTTTCTTCAGAAGTCATGTCCCCCCCAGAATTTTCAGCAAAGTTACTCCACTCGCAGTGAGCGGGTGTCACTATGCTCTGTCATAGCATACATGCCAACCCTCCCGATTTAGGCGGGAGACTCCCGATTTTTCAGTGAAAAATCGGGCTAGTTTTCACTGTCTCCCGCCTGAAATAGCTGTAGCCCCAATGCAAGCCTATGGGGAAATGTTGGTCTCCCGATTTCATTGTGGAAATATCCCTCCCAGCTGTGTCTGAATGTTGGCATGTATGTCATAGCCCTCAACCATTTGTGCTGCAAAGGCGGGTGAAATCACCCGATTTTGTTTCTGGCGGGTGAGACGCCCATTGGAGTGAATGGGCATGCAGGAGGCTTGGCGGGTGAGTCAGCCCTTTGCAAGGCGGGTGACACCCGCCAAAAGCGGGTGAGTTGAGAGCTATGGCTCTGTACTGTGCTAGCCGTGTTGGTCTCAGGGGGGAGGTTTCCTAACACCTCCAACTAGCACCCCGCTATCTTGAGATGGTCAAGGGGGAGCTGATTCACAGCCCAAATATCTATATATATGTCCACTGATCAAAATGTCCAATATCTAGAGATTGTATGATTGCTATGGATAAAAAAAAAACTCTAGCCAACACTGGCCTTTATGCACGAAATGCGCATTGAACTGTTTACTAAGCAGGCTAACGTGTCGAGGAGCGTGCTTATCAGATGTCCACAAATGTGTTCCGCCATCTTGGAGCAGGAAGCAATGCCATGTATGAGCCAAAGAATCTATATCCGCGTGAACACCATCCACCAACTGTCTGTGTAGCTATTGTGTAAAGATGACACAATGTCCATGTACTTCTATAAGTATTAGGGCACAATTAGTGCAGCCTGCTGGTCTAACGTAGTCACATCAGTGGAACTAAAACTAAAAAGGGGGAATGCTTCAACATGAGTGCATTAATAATTAAAAAAATAATAATTTGGCATTTATATAGCTATGAACCCGGAAGGATGAAAGGCTGCGTTTGGCCCTGCCGGGATTCGAACCTGCGTTAGCAGGCTCTGCACGGATGTCAAATTGAGCTCTGCCTCTTGCCCAGCGTTGGTTTCGCCCAACTGGCACTGGACATTGATCAATGCCCGGTGTGGCGTGGCCCCTTTAAGGGCAAGCACGTGACGGAGTGACGTTCACTCCGTCGCGTGCCATATAAATAAAGGGGCGTCGCCCGGCGGCAGCAGAGCCACCGGGGAGCCCACACGAACAACATCGGTCTCCGTGTGTCTCTGTGTGCACGGGGGTGTGGGGGCTCACGGGGGCGGCGGGATCGCCCGCTAACAATGGCGACGAAGTCGGATCGATCCCTGGGACAGGTGGCAACGTTTCCGAGATGCGCAGATGATCGCGTGTGAGCGCATCCGTGAAGGTTGGCCGCGGAGAGGGGAGAGACACGCGTGGCCGGCGGCCATTTTGACGACAAGGCCTCGGAAACTCACGGCTTCATAACGAAGCATCTGTGAGAGATCCGGACCCAATTTTTGGAGAATCCAGTGGCGGACAGTCACTGCTTGCAACACGTGCTGGTGGAAATGCAAGTCATTTGCATTTTCACTGTTTTTCATCGAGTTTAAGGGTGGAGCTACCTGGAGGCCTACTGGATGCACACTGGGGCCTACCCTGCTCAATTTTTGGACTCTTCAATCCTACACCGGCTGAAGTCTGGAACCTGGTGGTCCTACATTTGCCTGGAAAATCCTCGAACCTGGACATCATCTGAATCATCTGAGGGGCTGGGATCCTCATCAAGGTACTGGTTGTGTTTGGTGTCCAAGTTGCGGCCCCATCACGGGGTGCCTGTGCGCTTTACACCATGGATCAAGGTGCAGCGGCCGCCGTGGCCCAACAGCAGGCTGCTGCTCCAGCCCAACCCCCGCCTGCCCTTCCACCAAGACCATTGCAGAGACCTCCCGGTACCCTACAGCCAATGCCAGAGTTTGATGTCTCGGGCACGCCATCAAGCCTGGGACAGAGGTGGAAGATGTGGATGGACAGGCTGGAAATGTACTTCAGGGCCACGATGGAGACGAGTGACGACAGTAAGTTGGCCACTCTCCTGTATTCTGCAGGCCCTGCTGTGCACGAGATATTCTTGTCCTTGCAACCAGCGGATGGGTCCTTTGATGCCGCCAAAACTGCGCTCCACAATCACTTCCTGCCCATGGCCAATGTGGATTACGAACGGTTCCTAATGGGCAACACCAGACAGAAAGATGACGAGACTTTGGATGTGTTTTATGGGCGGCTGCGCAGGCTGGCGGCACCTTGTGCTTGGAATTACCCTGATGAGATGATTCGCAACCACCTCATTCAGGGCTGTTCCTCTGGTAAGCTGAGACGTCAAATCCTGCGCAAGCCTGGTATAACACTACCCCGCATCCTAGAACTGGGGAGGTGCCACGAGGTGTCGGAGCTGCGGGCATCAAGGATGGAAGCGGGCGTGCGCCCTGGTAGGGTGGAAGAGGTATGCGCAGTCGGAAGAGGTCGCGGATCAAGACGCCCCATGAATACTCAAAGTCCACGGCCCCAAGGGGCGCAGTCTTCGTGCCTAAAATGTGGATATGACCTCCCGCACCCAGCAGACTGTCCAGCAGCGGGAGTGAAGTGTGGACGATGTGGGGGCACAGACCATTTTGCAAGAGTGTGCAGATCGACGGTCCCGAAAATGGTCCCCAGGGGACCTGTCCGGGCTGGCTCTTTCCGCCCCCAGAGAACATCCAATGTTGCCCAGGTGGACCAGGCCGACGATGGCCCCCCTCAAGAAGGTGAGGAGGAAGAAGATGATGAAGAGAATGTTTTCTTCGTGTCATGCGTAAGAATGCTGAAATCGCACTCCAAGAGAAAGCCGAGATGCGATGTACTGGTCAATGGGGATTCAGTACCCATGTTGGTGGACACGGGGGCGTCCGTGAACGTGATGGCCAGGCAACACTATGATGCAATGCAGGCACCGCCACCGCTGGCGGCACCGAGAGCGCGCATTTTCACATTTGGAGGCAACCATCCAATCCCACTGGATGGTGTGTTTGTGGCTGACACTCAATATGGCAACTCAGGCATTCGGGCAAGGTTTTACGTCACGCCGGTGAGCACCAACACGCTCCTCTGCTGCGCAGCTGCTGAAGCTTTGGGGATTGTGACATTCGCATACAACGTATATCTTGACGACATCCAGGAGCTCCTGGAGAAGCACACATCCCTCTTTGAAGGCATTGGACAGTTGGTGGGGGAACCAGTCCGCTTGCACATTGATGAGTCCATACAACCGGTGGCTCTGAAGCACCGGCGCATACCGTTTCACCTCAGGGATCTGGTAGACCAGGAATTAGACAACCTTGTTCAGCTGGACATAATTGAGAAGGTGGAGGGCCCCACTCCTTGGGTCTCACCCATTGTCGTCGCACGGAAGCCCAAACAACCAGATGCAGTAAGGATTTGTGTCGACATGCGCCTGCCCAACAAGGCGATCAAAAGAGAGAGACACCTAACCCCCACCATGGACGACATCATTGCAGAATTACAGGGGGCGAGATTCTTCTCCAAGCTGGACTTGAGGGCAGGATATCATCAGGTGGTTCTGCACCCTGAGTCCCGATACATCACCACCTTCACCACCCATCGGGGCCTGTATCGGTATAAGAGGCTGAGTTTTGGAGTGTCCTCTGCAGCGGAAGTTTTTCAAAATATCATAAGAGGGGCGTTAGCAGATCTGGATGGGGTCATCAACATCAGTGACGACATCTTAGTACACTCCAAGTCAGAGGCAGAACACATGGCCCGCCTTGCGAAGACATTTGAGCGCCTCCGTCTCTTGGGACTCACCTTACACAAAGAGAAATGCGAATTCCTCAGGACAACAATCGAGTTCTTTGGGTTCGTGTTTAAAGCGGATGGGGTGTCACCCGACCCCCGTAAGGTGAAGGACATTAGAGAGGCCCGCCCACCTGAAAACGTCGCTGAGGTGAGGAGTTTTCTGGGCATGGTCACTTATTGTGGCCGCTTCATCAGGAATCTAGCGTCCCGCTCTGAGCCTCTAAGATCTTTAACCAAGAAAGACTCCGTGTGGCAGTGGGGGCCCCTCGAGCAGGTGGCATTTGATGACATCCGGGGTGTCCTAGCGGCAGAAGACACCATGGCGTTCTTTGACCCTAGCCTGCAGACGGAAATAGTCGTGGACGCCAGTCCCTATGGTCTGGGGGCGGTCCTCACTCAAGTGGGGCGCGAGCAGGAAGTTCGACCAATAGCCTATGCGAGCAAGGCACTCTCGGACACTGAACAACGCTACTCGCAAATCGAGAGGGAGGCCCTGGCGGTGTTGTGGGGTTGCAGGCATTTTCGCCTATACATTCTAGGGCGTCCTGTGACTGTCATCACTGACCACAAACCACTGCTACCCATCATGGCAGGCTCCTCCTCCAGACCACCAGTAAGGATAGAGCGCTGGATGCTTGCCCTGCTTGAATACGGCGTGTCGCTGGTGTATCGGCCTGGTGTAAGCAACGCTGCAGACTATCTGTCACGTCACCCATGTGGGGATGCCTGGGCGTCTGTGTCCGCGGAGGAGGCTGATGAACACGTTCGTCTCGTCGTTGAGTCTGCCACCCCCAACTCCATGCAGGTGGAGGAGCTGGAGCTGGCGTCGAATGATGACGAGTGCTTCGCCATTCTAAAACTGGCCATGCAACAAGGTGCGTGGAAGACGGTGCTTGAAGCGCTTGACCGTCGAACATGCGAAGCCAGGGTGGCACTGGAACAGCTCTGGAAGGTGCGGGAAGAACTTGCATTCTCGGAATCGGGACTCCTGCTGAGAGGCGACAGAATAGTGGTGCCACAGACGAAGATCCCACAGATAATCGCTCTCGCCCACCAGGGCCATCAAGGGGCGCCCAAAACAAAGGCTCGGCTTCGCCAGAAGGTGTGGTTCCCGGAGCTAGAGCGGAGGGTAGAAGAGTTTGTGGCCTCGTGTCGGTGGTGTCAGGCCGCATCCCCAGCCCAGCGGGACCCATCCATTGAGACAATGCCTAGGGGAACCAAGCCATGGGAAGTAGTGCATGCTGACTTCGGCTCTACATCTAGAGGGACGCACTTCCTGGTGATGGTCGACGAGTGGTCGCGATACCCGGAGGTGGAATTTGTGGAGTCGCTGGCGTTTGGTGACGTGGTGATCGCCGTGGAAAAGATCTTCGCCACCCATGGCCTTCCGTCGGTTGTGTGCACTGACAATGGCGCACCGTATCAGGGTGAGAGCTTTGCTGAACTCTTAAAGAACTATGGCATTCAGCACAGGAAGGTCACACCCCTCTGGCCCAAGGCAAACGGGGAGGCCGAGCGCATGATGCGCACCCTTAACAAGGTGTTCCGGATCGCCCAAGGCAAGGGTGAATGTCTGCAGAGGGCCCTGTATGTATTCCTACGGGGATACAGAACCACTCCCCATTCATCGACAGGAGTAGCACCGGCGGAGGCCCTCTTCCAGAGGTGCCCTCGGGATGTCGTACCTGAGGTAGGGGCCCGAGAGCCCGCCATCATTGACAATGAGCAGGTGGAGGAAGATCGGCTGGCAAGAACTCGGGCGGAGAACATGAGAAGAGGTCTGAAGCCACCCAACATTGCCCCAGGGGATGAGGTCTTAGTGAGGAACCGTCATCCGCAGGGCAAGCTCTCCCTCACATACGAGCCCGCCCCCCTGGATGTTGTAGCGGTGAAGGGGTCTATGGTGACTGCATCAGATGGGACATCGTCGGTGACCAGAAATGCCAGTTTCTTTAGGAGACTGGGTGACCCGGGAGCGAATCGAGTAGAGGCTGGCGAAGAACTACCCGACGATAGTGGAGGAGATGTCCCCACCATGGACTCGCCTGTTCGTGGAAGAACCGACTCAAGTACTCCGGTAAGGGACAGTGGCAGGAGGTACCCCCTGAGAACAGGGCGTGGGAAACCTGCCCACCTGAGTGACTATGTGACGGACTGATCTGGGGTCATGTTGGCGATGGGTCGCCGGACTGTATGAAGGCACCGCTGGGGATCCAGGGTGGTTGCCAATAAATGGGGGATTCCTAATGTGTGTGCTGTAAAGTAGTGATTAGTCAGTTTTGTGTGCTGTAGAACGTAGAACAATTGCATCCTCCTTTGTGTTTGTTGTTATGGAAAAGGAGGAGTGTTGCGTGGCCCCTTTAAGGGCAAGCACGCGACGGAGTGACGTTCACTCCGTCGCGTGCCATATAAATAAAGGGGCGTCGCCCGGCGGCAGCAGAGCCACCGGGGAGCCCACACGAACAACATCGGTCTCCGTGTGTCTCTGTGTGCACGGGGGTGTGGGGGCTCACGGGGGCGGCGGGATCGCCCGCTAACACCCGGGAGTGGCACATATCAATCTTGAGCTGCTAACCACTCATTCTGGGTGATGCCAATTCATGCTGCATTTTTCTGGCCACACATGTCTTCATTGGTCCCAATTATGTATCTGCCAGAAGGTCAACCAAAAAGTGTGTTTGCTTAATTATTTATTTAATATGCATTTAGCCGAAAAATGGCTTTGCCTATTACAAACATACATTCTTAAAAACATACATACATCAGTCCATACAATCACATCAACTATGCCATCATAAAAACGTAATACCAAAAGACAATTATTTTAAAATAGTTAAAATGAGCTCATAAAATGTCATCATATGAAAAATGAGATTCACATCATTACCATCTAATAACATGTGCCATATCCCATCAATATTTTCCATGGTGCAGGTGTTATGATATCTTTTCAAGTACTTGTGACGCAGCTCATTGAGACTCTCACAGTGGCACCTGAGATGTTTGGCAGTTTCAATACTCTAATGCAACAGCACACCTATAAGCTGTGTATCCCTCCTCATCACACCTATAAGCTGGGTATCCCTCCTCAGCACACCTATAAGCGGTGTATCCCTCCTCATATGCCATTCCTCCCCGTCTGTACTCTAATGTAACAGCACACCTACAAGCTGGGTATCCATCCTCAGCACACCTATAAGCTGGGTATCCCTCCTCAGCACACCTATAAGCTTGGTATCCCTCCTCAGCACACCTATAAGCTGGGTATCCTTCCTCATATGCCATTCCTCCCCATCTGTACTCTAATGCAACAGCAAACCTATAAGCTGTGTATCCCGCCTCAGCACACCTATAAGCTGTGTATCCCTCCTCAGCACACCTATAAGCTGTGTATCCCTCCTCAGCACACCTTTAAGCTGTGTATCCCTCCTCAGCACACCTATAAGCTGTGTATCCCTCCTCAGCACACATATAAGCTGTGCATCCCTCCTCATATGCCATTCCTCCCCATCTGTACTCTAATGCAACAGCACACCTATACGATGGGTATCCCTCCTCAGCACACCTATAAGCTGGGTATCCCCCCTCAGCACACCTATAAACTGGGTATCCCTCCTCATATGCCATTCCTCCCCATCTGTACTCTAATGCAACAGCACACCTATAAGCTGGGTATCCCCCCTCAGCACACCTATAAACTGGGTATCCCCCCTCATATGCCATTCCTCCCCGTCTGTACTCTAATGCAAGAGCACACCTATAAGATGGGTGTCCCTCCTCATATGCAATTCCTCCCCGTCTGTACTCTAATGCAACAGCACACCTATAAGCTGTGTATCCCTCCTCACCACACCTATAAGCTGTGTATCCCTCCTCAGCACACCTATAAACTGTGTATCCCTCCTCAGCACACCTATAAGCTGTGTATCCCTCCTCAGCACACCTATAAGCTGGGTGTCCCTCCTCATATGCAATTCCTCCCCGTCTGTACTCTAATGCAACAGCACACCTATAAGCTGTGTATCCCTCCTCAGCACACCTATAAGCTGGGTGTCCCTCCTCATATGCCATTCCTCCCCATCTGTACTCTAATGCAACAGCACACCTATATGCTGGGTATCCCTCCTCAGCACACCTATAAACTGGGTATCCCTCCTCAGCACACCTATAATCTGTGTATCCCTCCTCATATGCCATTCCTCCCCGTATGTACTCTAATGGAACAGCAAAACCTATAAGCTGTGTATCCCTCCTCATATGCCATTCCTCCCCATCTGTACTCTAATGCAACATCACACCTATATGCTGGGTATCCCTCCTCAGCACACCTATAAGCTGTGTATCCCTCCTCATATGCCATTCCTCCCCATCTGTACTCTAATGCAACAGCACACCTATAAGCTGGGTATCCCTCCTCAGCACACCTATAAGCTGGGTATCCCTCCTCAGCACACCTATAAGCTGGATATCCCTCCTCAGCACACCTATAAGATGTGTATCCCCCCTCATATGCCATTCCTCCCCGTCTGTACTCTAATGCAAGAGCACACCTATAAGCTGGGTGTCCCTCCTCATATGCAATTCCTCCCCGTCTGTACTCTAATGCAACAGTACACCTATAAGCTGGGTATCCCTCCTCAGCACACCTATAAGATGGGTATCCCTCCCCAGCACACCTATAAGCTGTGTATCCCTCCTCAGCAAACCTATAAGCTGTGTATCCCCCCTCAGCACACCTATAAGATGTGTATCCCTCCTCAGCACACATATAAGCTGGGTATCCCTCCTCAGCACACCTATAAGCGGTGTATCCCTCCTCATATGCCATTCCTCCCCGTCTGTACTCTAATGTAACAGCACACCTACAAGCTGGGTATCCCTCCTCAGCACACCTATAAGCTGTGTATCCTGCATCAGCACACCTATAAGCTGTGTATCCTTCCTCAGCACACATATAAGCTGGATATCCCTCCTCAGCACACCTATAAGCTGTGTATCCCCCCTCATATGCCATTCCTCCCCGTCTGTACTCTAATGCAAGAGCACACCTATAAGCTGGGTGTCCCTCCTCATATGCAATTCCTCCCCGTCTGTACTCTAATGCAACAGTACACCTATAAGCTGGGTATCCCTCCTCAGCACACCTATAAGATGGGTATCCCTCCTCAGCACACCTATAAGCTGTGTATCCCTCCTCAGCAAACCTATAAGCTGTGTATCCCTCCTCAGCACACCTATAAGATGTGTATCCCTCCTCAGCACACATATAAGCTGGGTATCCCTCCTCAGCACACCTATAAGCGGTGTATCCCTCCTCATATGCCATTCCTCCCCGTCTGTACTCTAATGTAACAGCACACCTACAAGCTGGGTATCCCTCCTCAGCACACCTATAAGCTGTGTATCCTGCATCAGCACACCTATAAGCTGGGTATCCCTCCTCAGCACACCTATAAGCTTGGTATCCCTCCTCAGCACACCTATAAGCTGGGTATCCTTCCTCAGCACACCTATAAGCTGTGTACCCTTCCTCAGCACACCTATAAGCTGTGTATCCCTCCTCAGCACACCTATAAGCTGTGTGTCCCTCCTCATATGCCATTCCTCCCCGTCTGTACTCTAATGCAACAGCAAACCTATAAGCTGTGTATCCCGCCTCAGCACACCTCTAAGCTGTGTATCCCTCCTCAGCACACCTATAAGCTGTGTATCCCTCCTCAGCACACCTTTAAGCTGTGTATCCCTCCTCAGCACACCTATAAGCTGTGTATCCCTCCTCAGCACACATATAAGCTGTGCATCCCTCCTCATATGCCATTCCTCCCCATCTGTACTCTAATGCAACAGCACACCTATACGATGGGTATCCCTCCTCAGCACACCTATAAGCTGGGTATCCCCCCTCAGCACACCTATAAACTGGGTATCCCTCCTCATATGCCATTCCTCCCCATCTGTACTCTAATGCAACAGCACACCTATAAGCTGGGTATCCCCCCTCAGCACACCTATAAACTGGGTATCCCCCCTCATATGCCATTCCTCCCCGTCTGTACTCTAATGCAAGAGCACACCTATAAACTGGGTGTCCCTCCTCATATGCAATTCCTCCCCGTCTGTACTCTAATGCAACAGCACACCTATAAGCTGTGTATCCCTCCTCACCACACCTATAAGCTGTGTATCCCTCCTCAGCACACCTATAAGCTGTGTATCCCTCCTCAGCACACCTATAAGCTGGGTGTCCCTCCTCATATGCAATTCCTCCCCGTCTGTACTCTAATGCAACAGCACACCTATATGCTGGGTATCCCTCCTCAGCACACCTATAAGCTGGGTATCCCTCCTCAGCACACGTATAAGCTGTGTATCCCCCCTCATATGCCATTCCTCCCCGTCTGTACTCTAATGCAAGAGCACACCTATAAGCTGGGTGTCCCTCCTCATATGCCATTCCTCCCCGTCTGCACTCTAATGCAACAGCACACCTATGAGCTGGGTATCCCTCCTCAGCACACCTATAAGCTGGGTATCCCTCCTCAGCACACCTATAAGCTGGGTATCCCACCTCAGCACTCCTATAAGCTTGGTATCCCTCCTCAGCACATCTATAAGCTGGGTATCCTTCCTCAGCACACCTATAAACTGTGTACCCTTCCTCAGCACACCTATAAGCTGTGTATCCCTCCTCAGCACACCTATAAACTGTGTATCCCGCCTCAGCACACCTATAAGCTGTGTATCCCTCCTCATATGCCATTCCTCCCCGTTTGTACTCTAATGCAACAGCACACCTATAAGCTGAGTGTCCCTCCTCAGCACACCTATAAACTGTGTATCCCGCCTCAGCACACCTATAAGCTGTGTATCCCTCCTCAGCACACCTATAAGCTGGGAATCCCTCCTCATATGCCATTCCTCCCCATCTGTACTCTAATGCAACAGCACACATATAAGCTGTGTATCCCTCCTAAGCACACCTATAAGCTGGGAATCCCTCCTCATATGCCATTCCTCCCCATCTGTACTCTAATGCAACAGCACACCTATAAGCTGTGTATCCCTCCTCAGCGCACCTATAAGCTGGGTATCCCTCCTCAGCACACCTATAAGCTGGGAATCCCTCCTCATATGCCATTCCTCCCCATCTGTACTCTAATGCAACAGCACACCTATAAGCTGGGAATCCCTCCTCAGCACACCTATAAGCTGGGTATCCCTCCTCAGCACACCTATAAGCTGTGTATCCCTCCTCATATGCCATTCCTCCCCGTATGTACTCTAATGGAACAGCACACCTATAAGCTGGGTGTCCCTCCTCATATGCAATTCCTCCCCGTCTGTACTCTAATGCAACAGTACACCTATAAGCTGGGTATCCCTCCTCAGCACACCTATAAGATGGGTATCCCTCCTCAGCACACCTATAAGCTGTGTATCCCTCCTCAGCAAACCTATAAGCTGTGTATCCCTCCTCAGCACACCTATAAGCTGTGTATCCCTCCTCAGCACACATATAAGCTGTGTATCCCTCCTCATATGCCATTCCTCCCCGTCTGCACTCTAATGCAACAGCACACCTATAAGCTGGGTATCCCTCCTCAGCACACCTATAAGCTGGGTATCCCTCCTCAGCACTCCTATAAGCTTGGTATCCCTCCTCAGCACACCTATAAGCTGGGTATCCTTCCTCAGCACACCTATAAGCTGTGTACCCTTCCTCAGCACACCTATAAGCTGTGTATCCCTCCTCAGCACACCTATAAACTGTGTATCCCACCTCAGCACACCTATAAGCTGTGTATCCCTCCTCATATGCCATTCCTCCCCATCTGTACTCTAATGCAACAGCACACCTATAAACTGAGTGTCTCTCCTCAGCACACCTATAAGCTGGGAATCCATCATCATATGCCATTCCTCCCCATCTGTACTCTACTGCAACAGCACACCTATAAGCTGAGTGTCCCTCCTCAGCACACCTATAAGCTGGGAATCCCTCCTCATATGCCATTCCTCCCCATCTGTACTCTATTGGAACAGCACACATATAAGCTGTGTATCCCTCCTCAGCACACCTATAAGCTGGGAATCCCTCCTCATATGCCATTCCTCCCCGTCTGTACTCTAATGTAACAGCACACCTATAAGCTGGGAATCCCTCCTCAGCACACCTATAAGCTGGGAATCCCTCCTCAGCACACCTATAAGCTGGGTATCCCTCCTCAGCACACCTATAAGCTGTGTATCCCTCCTCAGCACACCTATAAGCTGTGTATCCCTCCTCAGCACACATATAAGCTGTGTATCCCTCCTCATATGCCATTCCTCCCCGTCTGCACTCTAATGCAACAGCACACCTATAAGCTGGGTATCCCTCCTCAGCACACCTATAAGATGGGTATCCCTCCTCAGCACACCTATAAGCTGGGTATCCCTCCTCAGCACTCCTATAAGCTTGGTATCCCTCCTCAGCACACCTATAAGCTGGGTATCCTTCCTCAGCACACCTATAAACTGTGTACCCTTCCTCAGCACACCTATAAGCTGTGTATCCCTCCTCAGCACACCTATAAACTGTGTATCCCTCCTCAGCACACCTATAAACTGGGAATCCCTCCTCATATGCCATTCCTCCCCGTTTGTACTCTAATGCAACAGCACACCTATAAGCTGAGTGTCCCTCCTCAGCACACCTATAAACTGTGTATCCCGCCTCAGCACACCTATAAGCTGTGTATCCCTCCTCAGCACACCTATAAGCTGGGAATCCCTCCTCATATGCCATTCCTCCCCATCTGTACTCTAATGCAACAGCACACCTATAAGATGTGTATCCCTCATCAGCACACCTATAAGCTGGGAATCCCTCCTCATATGCCATTCCTCCCCGTCTGTACTCTAATGCAACAGCACACCTATAAGCTGGGAATCCCTCTTCAGCACACCTATAAGCTGGGCATCCCTCCTCAGCACACCTATAAGCTGTGTATCCCTCCTCAGCACACCTATAAGCTGGGTATCCCTCCTCAGCACACCTATAAGCTGTGTATCCCTCCTCAGCACACCTATAAGCTGGGTATCCCTCCTCAGCACACCTATAAACTGGGTATCCCTCCTCAGCACACCTATAAGCTGTGTATCCCTCCTCATATGCCATTCCTCCCCGTATGTACTCTAATGGAACAGCACACCTATAAGCTGGGTATCCCTCCTCAGCACACCTATAAGATGGGTATCCCTCCTCAGCACACCTATAAGCTGGGTATCCCTCCTCAGCACACCTATAAGCTGTGTATCCCTCCTCATATGCCATTCCTCCCTGTATGTACTCTAATGGAACAGCACACCTATAAGATGGGTATCCCTCCTCAGCACACCTATAAGCTGGGTGTCCCTCCTCATATGCAATTCCTCCCCGTCTGTACTCTAATGCAACAGTACACCTATAAGCTGGGTATCCCTCCTCAGCACACCTATAAGATGGGTATCCCTCCTCAGCACACCTATAAGCTGTGTATCCCTCCACAGCAAACCTATAAGCTGTGTATCCCTCCTCAGCCCACCTATAAGCTGTGTATCCCTCCTCAGCACACATATAAACTGTGTATCCCTCCTCATATGCCATTCCTCCCCGTCTGCACTCTAATGCAACAGCACACCTATAAGCTGGGTATCCCTCCTCAGCACACCTATAAACTGGGTATCCCTCCTCAGCACTCCTAAAAGCTTGGTATTCCTCCTCAGCACACCTATAAGCTGGGTATCCTTCCTCAGCACACCTATAAGCTGTGTACCCTTCCTCAGCACACCTATAAGCTGTGTATCCCTCCTCAGCACACCTATAAACTGTGTATCCCGCCTCAGCACACCTATAAGCTTGTATCCCTCCTCATATGCCATTCCTCCCCGTTTGTACTCTAATGCAACAGCACACCTATAAGCTGAGTGTCCCTCCTCAGAACACCTATAAGCTGGGAATCCCTCCTCATATGCCATTCCTCCCCATCTGTACTCTAATGCAACAGCACACCTATAAACTGGGTATCCCCCCTCAGCACACCTATAAACTGGGTATCCCTCCTCATATGCCATTCCTCCCCGTCTGTACTCTAATGCAACAGCACACCTATAAACTGGGTATCCCCCCTCAGCACACCTATAAACTGGGAATCCCTCCTCATATGCCATTCCTCCCCGTCTGTACTCTAATGCAACAGCACACCTATAAGCTGGGAATCCCTCCTCAGCACACCTATAAGCTGGGAATCCTTCCTCAGCACACCTATAAGCTGGGTATCCCTCCTCAGCACACCTATAAGCTGTGTATCCCTCCTCAGCACACCTATAAGCTGGCTATCCCTCCTCAGCACACCTATAAGCTGGGTATCCCTCCTCAGCACTCCTATAAGCTGGGTATCCCTCCTCATATGCCATTCCTCCCCGTCTGTACTCTAATGGAATAGCACACCTATAAACTGGGTATCCCTCCTCATATGCCATTCCTCCCCATCTGTACTCTAATGCAACAGCACACCTATAAACTGGGTATCCCCCCTCAGCACACCTATAAACTGGGTATTCCTCCTCATATGCCATTCCTCCCCGTCTGTACTCTAATGGAATAGCACACCTATAAACTGGGTATCCCCCCTCATATGCCATTCCTCCCCATCTGTACTCTAATGCAACAGCACACCTATAAGCTGGGTATCCCTCCTCAGCACACCTATAAGCTGGGTATCCCTCCTCAGCACACCTATAAGTTGGGTATCCCTCCTCATATGCCATTCTTCCCCATCTGTACTCTAATGCAACAGCACACCTACAAGCTGGGTATCCCTCCTCAGCACACCTATAAGCTGGGTATCCCTCCTCAGCACACCTATAAGCTGGGTATCCCTCCTCAGCACACCTATAAGCTGGGTATCCCTCCTCAGCACACCTATAAGTTGGGTATCCCTCCTCATATGCCATTCCTCCCCATCTGTACTCTAATGCAACAGCACACCTATAAGCTGGGTATCCCTCCTCAGCACACCTATAAGCTGGGTATCCCTCCTCAGCACACCTATAATTTGGGTATCCCTCCTCATATGCCATTCCTCCCCATCTGTACTCTAATGCAACAGCACACCTACAAGCTGGTTATCCCTCCTCAGCACACCTATAAGCTGGGTATCCCTCCTCAGCACACCTATAAGCTGGGTATCCCTCCTCAGCACACCTATAAGCTGGGTATCCCTCCTCAGCACACCTATAAATTGGGTATCCCTCCTCATATGCCATTCCTCCCCATCTGTACTCTAATGCAACAGCACACCTACAAGCTGGGTATCCCTCCTCAGCACACCTATAAGCTGGGTATCCCTCCTCAGCACACCTATAAGCTGGGTATCCCTCCTCAGCACACCTATAAGCTGGGTATCCCTCCTCAGCACACCTATAAGCTGGGTATCCCTCCTCAGCACACGTATAAGCTGGGTATCCCTCCTCATATGCCATTCCTCCCCATCTGTACTCTAATGCAACAGCACACCTACAAGCTGGGTATCCCTCCTCAGCACACCTATAAGCTGGGTATCCCTCCTCAGCACACCTATAAGCTGGGTATCCCTCCTCAGCACACCTATAAGCTGGGTATCCCTCCTCAGCACACCTATAAGCTGTGTATCCCCCCTCATATGCCATTCCTCCCCGTCTGTACTCTAATGCAACAGCACACCTATAAGCTGGGTATCCCTCCTCAGCACACCTATAAGCTGTGTATCCCTCCTCAGTACACCTATAAGCTGTGTATCCCTCCTCGGCACACGTATAAACTGGGTATCCCTCCTCAGCACACCTATAAGATGGGTATCCCTCCTCAGCACACCTATAAGCTGTGTATCCCTCCTCAGCACACCTATAAACTGGATATCCCTCCTCAGCACACCTATAAGCTGTGTATCCCTCCTCAGCACACCTATAAACTGGGTATCCCTCCTCAGCACACCTATAAGCTGTGTATCCCTCCTCATATGCCATTCCTCCCCGTATGTACTCTAATGGAACAGCACACCTATAACCTGGGTGTCCCTCCTCATATGCAATTCCTCCCCGTCTGTACTCTAATGCAACAGCACACCTATAAGCTGGGTATCCCTCCTCAGCACACCTATAAGCTGTGTATCCCCCCTCAGCACACCTATAAGCTGTGTATCCCTCCTCAGCACACCTATAAGCTGGGTATCCCTCCTCAGCACACCTATAAGCTGTGTATCCCTCCTCAGCAAACCTATAAGCTGGGTATCCCTCCTCAGCACACCTATAAGCTGTGTATCCCTCCTCAGCACACATATAAGCTGTGTATCCCTCCTCATATGCCATTCCTCTCCGTCTGCACTCTAATGCAACAGCACACCTATAAGCTGGGTATCCCTCCTCAGCACACCTATAAGCTGGGTATCCCTCCTCAGCACACCTATAAGCTGGGTATCCCTCCTCAGCACACCTATAAGCTGGGTATCCCTCCTCAGCACACCTATAAGCTGGGTATCCTTCCTCAGCACACCTATAAGCTGTGTACCCTTCCTCAGCAAACCTATAAGCTGGGTATCCCTCCTCAGCCCACCTATAAGCTGTGTATCCCTCCTCAGCACACATATAAACTGTGTATCCCTCCTCATATGCCATTCCTCCCCGTCTGCACTCTAATGCAACAGCACACCTATAAGCTGGGTATCCCTCCTCAGCACACCTATAAACTGGGTATCCCTCCTCAGCACTCCTAAAAGCTTGGTATTCCTCCTCAGCACACCTATAAGCTGGGTATCCTTCCTCAGCACACCTATAAGCTGTGTACCCTTCCTCAGCACACCTATAAGCTGTGTATCCCTCCTCAGCACACCTATAAACTGTGTATCCCGCCTCAGCACACCTATAAGCTTGTATCCCTCCTCATATGCCATTCCTCCCCGTTTGTACTCTAATGCAACAGCACACCTATAAGCTGAGTGTCCCTCCTCAGAACACCTATAAGCTGGGAATCCCTCCTCATATGCCATTCCTCCCCATCTGTACTCTAATGCAACAGCACACCTATAAACTGGGTATCCCCCCTCAGCACACCTATAAACTGGGTATCCCTCCTCATATGCCATTCCTCCCCGTCTGTACTCTAATGCAACAGCACACCTATAAACTGGGTATCCCCCCTCAGCACACCTATAAACTGGGAATCCCTCCTCATATGCCATTCCTCCCCGTCTGTACTCTAATGCAACAGCACACCTATAAGCTGGGAATCCCTCCTCAGCACACCTATAAGCTGGGAATCCCTCCTCAGCACACCTATAAGCTGGGTATCCCTCCTCAGCACACCTATAAGCTGTGTATCCCTCCTCAGCACACCTATAAGCTGGCTATCCCTCCTCAGCACACCTATAAGCTGGGTATCCCTCCTCAGCACTCCTATAAGCTGGGTATCCCTCCTCATATGCCATTCCTCCCCGTCTGTACTCTAATGGAATAGCACACCTATAAACTGGGTATCCCTCCTCATATGCCATTCCTCCCCATCTGTACTCTAATGCAACAGCACACCTATAAACTGGGTATCCCCCCTCAGCACACCTATAAACTGGGTATTCCTCCTCATATGCCATTCCTCCCCGTCTGTACTCTAATGGAATAGCACACCTATAAACTGGGTATCCCCCCTCATATGCCATTCCTCCCCATCTGTACTCTAATGCAACAGCACACCTATAAGCTGGGTATCCCTCCTCAGCACACCTATAAGCTGGGTATCCCTCCTCAGCACACCTATAAGTTGGGTATCCCTCCTCATATGCCATTCTTCCCCATCTGTACTCTAATGCAACAGCACACCTACAAGCTGGGTATCCCTCCTCAGCACACCTATAAGCTGGGTATCCCTCCTCAGCACACCTATAAGCTGGGTATCCCTCCTCAGCACACCTATAAGCTGGGTATCCCTCCTCAGCACACCTATAAGTTGGGTATCCCTCCTCATATGCCATTCCTCCCCATCTGTACTCTAATGCAACAGCACACCTATAAGCTGGGTATCCCTCCTCAGCACACCTATAAGCTGGGTATCCCTCCTCAGCACACCTATAATTTGGGTATCCCTCCTCATATGCCATTCCTCCCCATCTGTACTCTAATGCAACAGCACACCTACAAGCTGGTTATCCCTCCTCAGCACACCTATAAGCTGGGTATCCCTCCTCAGCACACCTATAAGCTGGGTATCCCTCCTCAGCACACCTATAAGCTGGGTATCCCTCCTCAGCACACCTATAAATTGGGTATCCCTCCTCATATGCCATTCCTCCCCATCTGTACTCTAATGCAACAGCACACCTACAAGCTGGGTATCCCTCCTCAGCACACCTATAAGCTGGGTATCCCTCCTCAGCACACCTATAAGCTGGGTATCCCTCCTCAGCACACCTATAAGCTGGGTATCCCTCCTCAGCACACCTATAAGCTGGGTATCCCTCCTCAGCACACGTATAAGCTGGGTATCCCTCCTCATATGCCATTCCTCCCCATCTGTACTCTAATGCAACAGCACACCTACAAGCTGGGTATCCCTCCTCAGCACACCTATAAGCTGGGTATCCCTCCTCAGCACACCTATAAGCTGGGTATCCCTCCTCAGCACACCTATAAGCTGGGTATCCCTCCTCAGCACACCTATAAGCTGTGTATCCCCCCTCATATGCCATTCCTCCCCGTCTGTACTCTAATGCAACAGCACACCTATAAGCTGGGTATCCCTCCTCAGCACACCTATAAGCTGTGTATCCCTCCTCAGTACACCTATAAGCTGTGTATCCCTCCTCGGCACACGTATAAACTGGGTATCCCTCCTCAGCACACCTATAAGATGGGTATCCCTCCTCAGCACACCTATAAGCTGTGTATCCCTCCTCAGCACACCTATAAACTGGATATCCCTCCTCAGCACACCTATAAGCTGTGTATCCCTCCTCAGCACACCTATAAACTGGGTATCCCTCCTCAGCACACCTATAAGCTGTGTATCCCTCCTCATATGCCATTCCTCCCCGTATGTACTCTAATGGAACAGCACACCTATAACCTGGGTGTCCCTCCTCATATGCAATTCCTCCCCGTCTGTACTCTAATGCAACAGCACACCTATAAGCTGGGTATCCCTCCTCAGCACACCTATAAGCTGTGTATCCCCCCTCAGCACACCTATAAGCTGTGTATCCCTCCTCAGCACACCTATAAGCTGGGTATCCCTCCTCAGCACACCTATAAGCTGTGTATCCCTCCTCAGCAAACCTATAAGCTGGGTATCCCTCCTCAGCACACCTATAAGCTGTGTATCCCTCCTCAGCACACATATAAGCTGTGTATCCCTCCTCATATGCCATTCCTCTCCGTCTGCACTCTAATGCAACAGCACACCTATAAGCTGGGTATCCCTCCTCAGCACACCTATAAGCTGGGTATCCCTCCTCAGCACACCTATAAGCTGGGTATCCCTCCTCAGCACACCTATAAGCTGGGTATCCCTCCTCAGCACACCTATAAGCTGGGTATCCTTCCTCAGCACACCTATAAGCTGTGTACCCTTCCTCAGCACACCTATAAACTGTGTATCCCTCCTCAGCACACCTATAAGCTGTTTATCCCGCCTCAGCACACCTATAAGCTGTGTATCCCTCCTCATATGCCATTCCTCCCCATCTGTACTCTAATGCAACAGCACACATATAAGCTGTGTATCCCTCCTCAGCACACCTATAAGCTGGGAATCCCTCCTCATATGCCATTCCTCCCCATCTGTACTCTAATGCAACAGCACACCTATAAACTGGGTATCCCTCCTCAGCACACCTATAAACTGGGTATCCCTCCTCATATGCCATTCCTCCCCGTCTGTACTCTAATGCAACAGCACACATATAAGCTGTGTATCCCTCCTCATATGCCATTCCTCCCCATCTGTACTCTAATGCAACAGCACACCTATAAGCTGTGTACCCTTCCTCAGCACACCTATAAGCTGTGTACCCTTCCTCAGCACACCTATAAGCTGTGTATCCCTCCTCAGCACACCTATAAGCTGTTTATCCCTCCTCAGCACACCTATAAGCTGTTTATCCCTCCTCAGCACACCTATAAGCTGTTTATCCCGCCTCAGCACACCTATAAGCTGGGAATCCCTCCTCATATGCCATTCCTCCCCATCTGTACTCTAATGCAACAGCACACCTATAAACTGGGTATCCCTACTCAGCACACCTATAAACTGGGTATCCCTCCTCATATGCCATTCCTCCCCGTCTGTACTCTAATGCAACAGCACACATATACGCTGTGTATCCCTCCTCAGCACACCTAAAAGCTGGGAATCCCTCCTCATATGCCATTCCTCCCCATCTGTACTCTAATGCAACAGCACACCTATAAACTGGGTATCCCTACTCAGCACACCTATAAACTGGGTATCCCTCCTCATATGCCATTCCTCCCCGTCTGTACTCTAATGCAACAGCACACCTATAAGCTGTGTATCCCTCATCAGCACACCTATAAACTGGGTATCCCTCCTCATATGCCATTCCTCCCCGTCTGTACTCTAATGCAACAGCACACATATAAGCTGGATATCCCTCCTCAGCACACCTATAAGCTGGGAATCCCTCCTCATATGCCATTCCTCACCGTCTGTACTCTAATGCAACAGCACACATATAATCTGTGTATCCCTCCTCATATGCCATTCCTCCCCATCTGTACTCTAATGCAACAGCACACCTATATGCTGGGTATCCCTCCTCAGCACACCTATAAGCTGGGAATCCCTCCTCATATGCCATTCCTCCCCGTCTGTACTCTAATGCAACAGCACACCTATAAGCTGGGTATCCCTCCTCATATGCCATTCCTCCCCATCTGTACTCTAATGCAACAGCACACATATAAGCTGGGTATCCCTCCTCAGCACACCTATAAGCTGGGTATCCCTCCTCAGCACACCTATAAGCTGGGTATCCCTCCTCGGCACACCTATAAGCTGGGTATCCCTCCTCATGTGCCATTCCTCCCCGTCTGTACTCTAATGCAAGAGCACACCTACAAGCTGGGCGTCCCTCCTCATATGCCATTCCTCCCCGTCTGTACTCTAATGCAACAGCACACCTACAAGCTGGGTATCCCTCCTCGGCACACCTATAAGCTGGGTATCCCTCCTCATGTGCCATTCCCCCCCCATCTGTACTCTAATGCAACAGCACACCTATAAGCTGTGTATCCCTCCTCATGTGCCATTCCCCCCCCATCTGTACTCTAATTCAACAGCAGACCTACAAGCTGGGTGTCCCTCCTCATATGCCATTCCTCCCCGTCTGTAGTCTAATGCAACAGCACACCTATAAGATGGGTATCCCTCCTCAGCACACCTATAAGCTGTGTATCCCTCCTCAGTACACCTATAAGCTGTGTATCCCTCCTCGGCACACCTATAAACTGGGTATCCCTCCTCAGCACACCTATAAGCTGGGTATCCCTCCTCAGCACACCTGTAGGCTGTGTATCCCTCCTCATATGCCATTCCTCCCCATCTGTACTCTAATGCAACAGCACACCTACAAGCTGGGTATCCCTCCTCAGCACACCTATAAGCTGGGAATCCCTCCTCATATGCCATTCCTCCCCGTCTGTACTCTAATGCAACAGCACACCTATAAGCTGTGTATCCCCCTCATATGCCATTCCTCCCCATCTGTACTCTAATGCAACAGCACACCTATATGCTGGGTATCCCCCCTCAGCACACCTATAAACTGGGTATCCCTCCTCATATGCCATTCCTCCCCATCTGTACTCTAATGGAACAGCACACCTATAAGCTGGGAATCCCTCCTCAGCACACCTATAAACTGGGTATCCCTCCTCATATGCCATTCCTCCCCATCTGTACTCTAATGCAACAGCACACATATAAGCTGGGAATCCCTCATCAGCACACCTATAAGCTGTGTACCCTTCCTCAGCACACCTATAAGCTGTGTACCCTTCCTCAGCACACATATAAGCTGTGTATCCCTCCTCAGCACACCTATAAGCTGTTTATCCCTCCTCAGCACACCTATAAGCTGTTTATCCCTCCTCAGCACACCTATAAGCTGTTTATCCTGCCTCAGCACACCTATAAGCTGTGTATCCCTCCTCATATGCCATTCCTCCCCATCTGTACTCTAATGCAACAGCACACCTATAAGCTGTGTACCCTTCCTCAGCACACCTATAAGCTGTGTATCCCTCCTCAGCACACCTATAAGCTGTTTATCCCTCCTCAGCACACCTATAAGCTGTTTATCCCTCCTCAGCACACCTATAAGCTGTGTATCCCTCCTCAGCACACCTATAAGCTGGGAATCCCTCCTCATATGCCATTCCTCCCCGTCTGTACTCTAATGCAACAGCACACCTATAAGCTGTGTATCCCTCCTCAGCACACCTATAAGCTGTTTATCCCTCCTCAGCACACCTATAAGCTGTTTATCCCTCCTCAGCACACCTATAAGCTGTTTATCCCTCCTCAGCACACCTATAAGCTGTGTATCCCTCCTCAGCACACCTATAAGCTGGGAATCCCTCCTCATATGCCATTCCTCCCCATCTGTACTCTAATGCAACAGCACACCTATAAACGGGGTATCCCTACTCAGCACACCTATAAACTGGGTATCCCTCCTCATATGCCATTCCTCCCCGTCTGTACTCTAATGCAACAGCACACCTATAAGCTGTGTATCCCTCATCAGCACACCTATAAACTGGGTATCCCTCCTCATATGCCATTCCTCCCCGTCTGTACTCTAATGCAACAGCACACATATAAGCTGGATATCCCTCCTCAGCACACCTATAAGCTGGGAATCCCTCCTCATATGCCATTCCTCCCCGTCTGTACTCTAATACAACAGCACACATATAAGCTGTGTATCCCTCCTCATATGCCATTCCTCCCCATCTGTACTCTAATGCAACAGCACACCTATATGCTGGGTATCCCTCCTCAGCACACCTATAAGCTGGGAATCCCTCCTCATATGCCATTCCTCCCCGTCTGTACTCTAATGCAACAGCACACCTATAAGCTGGGTATCCCTCCTCATATGCCATTCCTCCCCATCTGTACTCTAATGCAACAGCACACATATAAGCTGGGTATCCCTCCTCAGCACACCTATAAGCTGGGTATCCCTCCTCAGCGCACCTATAAGCTGGGTATCCCTCCTCGGCACACCTATAAGCTGGGTATCCCTCCTCATGTGCCATTCCTCCCCGTCTATACTCTAATGCAAGAGCACACCTACAAGCTGGGCGTCCCTCCTCATATGCCATTCCTCCCCGTCTGTACTCTAATGCAACAGCACACCTATAAGCTGGGTATCCCTCCTCGGCACACCTATAAGCTGGGAATCCCTCCTCATATGCCATTCCTCCCCGTCTGTACTCTAATGCAATAGCACACCTATAAGCTGTGTATCCCTCCTCAGCACACCTATAAGCTGTTTATCCCTCCTCAGCACACCTATAAGCTGTTTATCCCTCCTCAGCACACCTATAAGCTGTTTATCCCTCCTCAGCACACCTATAAGCTGTGTATCCCTCCTCAGCACACCTATAAGCTGGGAATCCCTCCTCATATGCCATTCCTCCCCATCTGTACTCTAATGCAACAGCACACCTATAAACTGGGTATCCCTACTCAGCACACCTATAAACTGGGTATCCCTCCTCATATGCCATTCCTCCCCGTCTGTACTCTAATGCAACAGCACACCTATAAGCTGTGTATCCCTCATCAGCACACCTATAAACTGGGTATCCCTCCTCATATGCCATTCCTCCCCGTCTGTACTCTAATGCAACAGCACACATATAAGCTGGATATCCCTCCTCAGCACACCTATAAGCTGGGAATCCCTCCTCATATGCCATTCCTCCCCGTCTGTACTCTAATACAACAGCACACATATAAGCTGTGTATCCCTCCTCATATGCCATTCCTCCCCATCTGTACTCTAATGCAACAGCACACCTATATGCTGGGTATCCCTCCTCAGCACACCTATAAGCTGGGAATCCCTCCTCATATGCCATTCCTCCCCGTCTGTACTCTAATGCAACAGCACACCTATAAGCTGGGTATCCCTCCTCATATGCCATTCCTCCCCATCTGTACTCTAATGCAACAGCACACATATAAGCTGGGTATCCCTCCTCAGCACACCTATAAGCTGGGTATCCCTCCTCAGCGCACCTATAAGCTGGGTATCCCTCCTCGGCACACCTATAAGCTGGGTATCCCTCCTCATGTGCCATTCCTCCCCGTCTATACTCTAATGCAAGAGCACACCTACAAGCTGGGCGTCCCTCCTCATATGCCATTCCTCCCCGTCTGTACTCTAATGCAACAGCACACCTATAAGCTGGGTATCCCTCCTCGGCACACCTATAAGCTGGGTATCCCTCCTCATGTGCCATTCCCCCCCATCTGTACTCTAATGCAACAGCACACCTATAAGCTGTGTATCCCTCCTCATGTGCCATTCCTCCCCGTCTATACTCTAATGCAAGAGCACACCTACAAGCTGGGTGTCCCTCCTCATATGCCATTCCTCCCCGTCTGTAGTCTAATGCAACAGCACACCTATAAGATGGGTATCCCTCCTCAGCACACCTATAAGCTGTGTATCCCTCCTCAGTACACCTATAAGCTGTGTATCCCTCCTCGGCACACCTATAAGCTGGGTATCCCTCCTCAGCACACCTATAAACTGGGTATCCCTCCTCAGCACACCTGTAAGCTGTGTATCCCTCCTCATATGCCATTCCTCCCCATCTGTACTCTAATGCAACAGCACACCTACAAGCTGGGTATCCCTCCTCAGCACACCTATAAACTGGGAATCCCTCCTCATATGCCATTCCTCCCCGTCTGTACTCTAATGCAACAGCACACCTATAAGCTGTGTATCCCCCCTCATATGCCATTCCTCCCCATCTGTACTCTAATGCAACAGCACACCTATATGCTGGGTATCCCCCCTCAGCACACCTATAAACTGGGTATCCCTCCTCATATGCCATTCCTCCCCATCTGTACTCTAATGGAACAGCACACCTATAAGATGGGAATCCCTCCTCAGCACACCTATAAACTGGGTATCCCTCCTCATATGCCATTCCTCCCCATCTGTACTCTAATGCAACAGCACACCTATAAGCTGGGTATCCCCCCTCAACACACCTATAAACTGGGTATCCCTCCTCATATGCCATTCCTCCCCGTCTGTACTCTAATGCAACAGCACACCTATAAGCTGGGTATCCCCCCTCAGCACACCTATAAACTGGGTATCCCTCCTCATATGCCATTCCTCCCCGTCTGTACTCTAATGCAACAGCACACCTATAAGCTGGGTATCCCTCCTCAGCGCACCTATAAGCTGGGTATCCCTCCTCAGCACACCTATAAGCTGGGTATCCCTCCTCAGCACACCTATAAACTGGGTATCCCTCCTCATATGCCATTCCTCCCCGTCTGTACTCTAATGCAACAGCACACCTATAAGCTGTGTATCCCTCCTCATGTGCCATTCCCCCCCCATCTGTACTCTAATTCAACAGCACACCTATAAGCTGGGTATCCCTCCTCATATGCCATTCCTCCCCGTCTGTACTCTAATGCAACAGCACACATATAAGCTGGGAATCCCTCATCAGCACACCTACAAGCTGGGTGTCCCTCCTCATATGCCATTCCTCCCCGTCTGTAGTCTAATGCAACAGCACACCTATAAGATGGGTATCCCTCCTCAGCACACCTATAAGCTGTGTATCCCTCCTCAGTACACCTATAAGCTGTGTATCCCTCCTCGGCACACCTATAAGCTGGGTATCCCTCCTCAGCACACCTATAAGCTGTGTATCCCTCCTCAGTACACCTATAAGCTGTGTATCCCTCCTCGGCACACCTATAAGCTGGGTATCCCTCCTCAGCACACCTATAAGCTGGGTATCCCTCCTCAGCACACCTGTAGGCTGTGTATCCCTCCTCATATGCCATTCCTCCCCATCTGTACTCTAATGCAACAGCACACCTACAAGCTGGGTATCCCTCCTCAGCACACCTATAAGCTGGGAATCCCTCCTCATATGCCATTCCTCCCCGTCTGTACTCTAATGCAACAGCACACCTATAAGCTGTGTATCCCCCCTCATATGCCATTCCTCCCCATCTGTACTCTAATGCAACAGCACACCTATATGCTGGGTATCCCCCCTCAGCACACCTATAAACTGGGTATCCCTCCTCATATGCCATTCCTCCCCATCTGTACTCTAATGGAACAGCACACCTATAAGATGGGAATCCCTCCTCAGCACACCTATAAACTGGGTATCCCTCCTCATATGCCATTCCTCCCCATCTGTACTCTAATGCAACAGCACACCTATAAGCTGGGTATCCCCCCTCAACACACCTATAAACTGGGTATCCCTCCTCATATGCCATTCCTCCCCGTCTGTACTCTAATGCAACAGCACACCTATAAGCTGGGTATCCCCCCTCAGCACACCTATAAACTGGGTATCCCTCCTCATATGCCATTCCTCCCCGTCTGTACTCTAATGCAACAGCACACCTATAAGCTGGGTATCCCTCCTCAGCGCACCTATAAGCTGGGTATCCGTCCTCAGCACACCTATAAGCTGGGTATCCCTCCTCAGCACACCTATAAACTGGGTATCCCTCCTCATATGCCATTCCTCCCCGTCTGTACTCTAATGCAACAGCACACCTATAAGCTGTGTATCCCTCCTCATGTGCCATTCCCCCCCCATCTGTACTCTAATGCAGCAGCACACATATAAGCTGGGAATCCCTCATCAGCACACCTACAAGCTGGGTGTCCCTCCTCATATGCCATTCCTCCCCGTCTGTAGTCTAATGCAACAGCACACCTATAAGATGGGTATCCCTCCTCAGCACACCTATAAGCTGTGTATCCCTCCTCAGTACACCTATAAGCTGTGTATCCCTCCTCGGCACACCTATAAGCTGGGTATCCCTCCTCAGCACACCTATAAGCTGGGTATCCCTCCTCAGCACACCTGTAGGCTGTGTATCCCTCCTCAGCACACCTATAAGATGGGTATCCCTCCTCAGCACACCTATAAGCTGTGTATCCCTCCTCAGTACACCTATAAGCTGTGTATCCCTCCTCGGCACACCTATAAGCTGGGTATCCCTCCTCAGCACACCTATAAGCTGGGTATCCCTCCTCAGCACACCTGTAGGCTGTGTATCCCTCCTCAGCACACCTATAAACTGGGTATCCCTCCTCAGCACACCTATAAGCTGTGTATCCCTCCTCAGCACACCTATAAACTGGGTATCCCTCCTCAGCACACCTATAAGCTATGTATCCCTCCTCATATGCCATTCCTCCCCGTATGTACTCTAATGGAACAGCACACCTATAAGCTGGGTGTCCCTCCTCATATGCAATTCCTCCCCGTCTGTACTCTAATCCAACAGCACACCTATAAGCTGGGTATCCCTCCTCAGCACACCTATAAGCTGTGTATCCCTCCTCATATGCCATTCCTCCCCATCTGTACTCTAATGCAACAGCACACCTATAAGCTGGGTATCCCTCCTCAGCACACCTATAAGCTGGGTATCCCTCCTCAGTACACCTATAAGCTGGGTATCCCTCCTCAGCACACCTATAAACTGGGTATCCCCCCTCAGCACACCTATAAGATGTGTATCCCTCCTCATATGCCATTCCTCCCCATCTGTACTCTAATGCAACAGCACACCTATAAGCTGGGTATCCCCCCTCATATGCCATTCCTCCCCATCTGTACTCTAATGCAACAGCACACCTAAAAGCTGGGTATCCCTCCTCAGCACACCTTTAAGCTGGGTATACCCCATCCTCAGCACACCTATAAGCTGGGTATCGCTCCTCAGCACACCTATAAGCTGGGTTTCCCCCCTCAGCACACCTATAAGCTGTGTATCCCTCCTCAGCACACCTATAAGCTGGGAATCCCTCCTCATATGCCATTCCTCCCCGTCTGTACTCTAATGCAACAGCACACCTATAAGCTGTGTATCCCCCCTCATATGCCATTCCTCCCCATCTGTACTCTAATGCAACAGCACACCTATATGCTGGGTATCCCTCCTCAGCACACCTATAAGATGGGTATCCCTCCTCAGCACACCTACAAGCTGGGTGTCCCTCCTCATATGCCATTCCTCCCCGTCTGTACTCTAATGCAACAGCACACATATAAGCTGTGTATACCTCCTCATATGCCATTCCTCCCCATCTGTACTCTAATGCAACAGCACACCTATAAGCTGGGTATCCCTCCTCAGCACACCTATAAGCTGGGTATCCCTCCTCAGCACACCTATAAGCTGGGTATCCCCCCTCAGCACACCTATAAGCTGTGTATCCCTCCTCATATGCCATTCCTCCCCGTCTGTACTCTAATGCAACAGCACACCTATAAGCTGTGTATCCCTCCTCAGCACACCTTTAAACTGGGTATCCCACCTCAGCACACCTATAAACTGGGTATCCCTCCTCAGCACACCTATAAACTGTGTATCCCTCCTCAGCGCACCTATAAACTGGGTATCCCTCCTCATATGCCATTCCTCCCCGTCTGTACTCTAATGCAACATCACACCTATAAGCTGGGTATCCCTCCTCAGCACACCTATAAACTGGGTATCCCTCCTCAGCACACCTATAAGCTGGGTATCCCTCCTCAGCACACCTATAAGCTGGGTATCCCTCCTCAGCACACCTATAAACTGTGTATCCCCCCTCAGCACACCTATAAGCTGTGTATCCCTCCTCATATGCCATTCCTCCCCATCTGTACTCTAATGCAACAGCACACCTATAAGCTGTGTATCCCTCCTCAGCACACCTTTAAACTGGGTATCCCACCTCAGCACACCTATAAACTGGATATCCCTCCTCAGCACACCTATAAGCTGTGTATCCCTCCTCAGCACACCTATAAACTGGGTATCCCTCCTCATATGCCATTCCTCCCCGTCTGTACTCTAATGCAACAGCACACCTATAAGCTGTGTATCCCCCCTCATATGCCATTCCTCCCCATCTGTACTCTAATGCAACAGCACACCTATAAACTGGGTATCCCTCCTCAGCACACCTATAAGCTGTGTATCCCTCCTCAGCACTCCTAAAAGCTGGGTATCCCTCCTCATATGCCATTCCTCCCCATCTGTACTCTAATGCAACAGCACACCTATAAACTGGGTATCCCTCCTCAGCACACCTATAAGCTGTGTATCCCTCCTCATATGCCATTCCTCCCCATATGTACTCTAATGCAACAGCACACCTATAAGCTGGGTATCCCTCCTCAGCACACCTATAAGATGGGTATCCCTCCTCAGCACAGCTATAAGCTGGGTATCGCTCCTCAGCACAGCTATAAGATGGGTATCCCCCCTCAGCACACCTATAAGCTGTGTATCCCCCCTCAGCACACCTATAAGCTACGTATCCCTCCTCAGCACACCTATAAACTGGGTATCCCTCCTCAGCACACCTATAAGCTGGGTATCCCTCCTCAGCACACCTATAAACTGGGTATCCCTCCTCAGCACACCTATAAGCTGGGTATCCCTCCTCAGCACACCTATAAGCTGGATATCCCTCCTCAGCACACCTATAAACTGGGTATCCCTCCTCATATGCCATTCCTCCCCGTCTGTACTCTAATGCAACAGCACACCTATAAGCTGGGTATCCCTCCTCAGCGCACCTATAAGCTGGGTATCCCTCCTCAGCACACCTATAAGCTGGGTATCCCTCCTCAGCACACCTATAAACTGGGTATCCCTCCTCATATGCCATTCCTCCCCGTGTGTACTCTAATGCAACAGCACACCTATAAGCTGTGTATCCCTCCTCATGTGCCATTCCCCCCCCATCTGTACTCTAATTCAACAGCACACCTATAAACTGGGTATCCCTCCTCATATGCCATTCCTCCCCGTCTGTACTCTAATGCAACAGCACACATATAAGCTGGGAATCCCTCATCAGCACACCTACAAGCTGGGTGTCCCTCCTCATATGCCATTCCTCCCCGTCTGTAGTCTAATGCAACAGCACACCTATAAGATGGGTATCCCTCCTCAGCACACCTATAAGCTGTGTATCCCTCCTCAGTACACCTATAAGCTGTGTATCCCTCCTCGGCACACCTATAAGCTGGGTATCCCTCCTCAGCACACCTATAAGCTGGGTATCCCTCCTCAGCACACCTGTAGGCTGTGTATCCCTCCTCAGCACACCTATAAACTGGGTATCCCTCCTCAGCACACCTATAAGCTGTGTATCCCTCCTCAGCACACCTATAAACTGGGTATCCCTCCTCAGCACACCTATAAGCTATGTATCCCTCCTCATATGCCATTCCTCCCCGTATGTACTCTAATGGAACAGCACACCTATAAGCTGGGTGTCCCTCCTCATATGCAATTCCTCCCCGTCTGTACTCTAATCCAACAGCACACCTATAAGCTGGGTATCCCTCCTCAGCACACCTATAAGCTGTGTATCCCTCCTCATATGCCATTCCTCCCCATCTGTACTCTAATGCAACAGCACACCTATAAGCTGGGTATCCCTCCTCAGCACACCTATAAGCTGGGTATCCCTCCTCAGTACACCTATAAGCTGGGTATCCCTCCTCAGCACACCTATAAACTGGGTATCCCCCCTCAGCACACCTATAAGATGTGTATCCCTCCTCATATGCAATTCCTCCCCATCTGTACTCTAATGCAACAGCACACCTATAAGCTGGGTATCCCCCCTCATATGCCATTCCTCCCCATCTGTACTCTAATGCAACAGCACACCTAAAAGCTGGGTATCCCTCCTCAGCACACCTTTAAGCTGGGTATACCCCATCCTCAGCACACCTATAAGCTGGGTATCGCTCCTCAGCACACCTATAAGCTGTGTATCCCTCCTCAGCACACCTATAAGCTGGGAATCCCTCCTCATATGCCATTCCTCCCCATCTGTACTCTAATGCAACAGCACACCTAAAAGCTGGGTATCCCTCCTCAGCACACCTTTAAGCTGGGTATACCCCATCCTCAGCACACCTATAAACTGGGTTTCCCCCCTCAGCACACCTATAAGCTGTGTATCCCTCCTCAGCACACCTATAAGCTGGGAATCCCTCCTCATATGCCATTCCTCCCCGTCTGTACTCTAATGCAACAGCACACCTATAAGCTGTGTATCCCCCCTCATATGCCATTCCTCCCCATCTGTACTCTAATGCAACAGCACACCTATATGCTGGGTATCCCTCCTCAGCACACCTATAAGATGGGTATCCCTCCTCAGCACACCTACAAGCTGGGTGTCCCTCCTCATATGCTATTCCTCCCCGTCTGTACTCTAATGCAACAGCACACATATAAGCTGTGTATCCCTCCTCATATGCCATTCCTCCCCATCTGTACTCTAATGCAACAGCACACCTATAAGCTGGGTATCCCTCCTCAGCACACCTATAAGCTGGGTATCCCTCCTCAGCACACCTATAAGCTGGGTATCCCCCCTCAGCACACCTATAAGCTGTGTATCCCTCCTCATATGCCATTCCTCCCCGTCTGTACTCTAATGCAACAGCACACCTATAAGCTGTGTATCCCTCCTCAGCACACCTTTAAACTGGGTATCCCACCTCAGCACACCTATAAACTGGGTATCCCTCCTCAGCACACCTATAAACTGTGTATCCCTCCTCAGCGCACCTATAAACTGGGTATCCCTCCTCATATGCCATTCCTCCCCGTCTGTACTCTAATGCAACATCACACCTATAAGCTGGGTATCCCTCCTCAGCACACCTATAAACTAGGTATCCCTCCTCAGCACACCTATAAGCTGGGTATCCCTCCTCAGCACACCTATAAGCTGGGTATCCCTCCTCAGCACACCTATAAACTGTGTATCCCCCCTCAGCACACCTATAAGCTGTGTATCCCTCCTCATATGCCATTCCTCCCCATCTGTACTCTAATGCAACAGCACACCTATAAGCTGTGTATCCCTCCTCAGCACACCTTTAAACTGGGTATCCCACCTCAGCACACCTATAAACTGGATATCCCTCCTCAGCACACCTATAAGCTGTGTATCCCTCCTCAGCACACCTATAAACTGGGTATCCCTCCTCATATGCCATTCCTCCCCGTCTGTACTCTAATGCAACAGCACACCTATAAGCTGTGTATCCCCCCTCATATGCCATTCCTCCCCATCTGTACTCTAATGCAACAGCACACCTATAAACTGGGTATCCCTCCTCAGCACACCTATAAGCTGTGTATCCCTCCTCAGCACTCCTAAAAGCTGGGTATCCCTCCTCATATGCCATTCCTCCCCATCTGTACTCTAATGCAACAGCACACCTATAAACTGGGTATCCCCCCTCAGCACACCTATAAGCTGTGTATCCCTCCTCATATGCCATTCCTCCCCATATGTACTCTAATGCAACAGCACACCTATAAGCTGGGTATCCCTCCTCAGCACACCTATAAGATGGGTATCCCTCCTCAGCACAGCTATAAGCTGGGTATCGCTCCTCAGCACAGCTATAAGATGGGTATCCCCCCTCAGCACACCTATAAGCTGTGTATCCCCCCTCAGCACACCTATAAGCTACGTATCCCTCCTCAGCACACCTATAAACTGGGTATCCCTCCTCAGCACACCTATAAGCTGGGTATCCCTCCTCAGCACACCTATAAACTGGGTATCCCTCCTCAGCACACCTATAAGCTGGGTATCCCTCCTCAGCACACCTATAAGCTGGATATCCCTCCTCAGCACACCTATAAACTGGGTATCCCTCCTCATATGCCATTCCTCCCCGTCTGTACTCTAATGCAACAGCACACCTATAAACTGGGTATCCCTCCTCAGCACACCTATAAGCTGGGTATCCCTCCTCAGCACACCTATAAGCTGGGAATCCCTCCTCATATGCCATTCCTCCCCGTCTGTACTCTAATGCAACAGCACACCTATAAGCTGTGTATCCCCCCTCATATGCCATTCCTCCCCATCTGTACTCTAATGCAACAGCACACCTATAAGCTGGGTATCCCTCCTCAGCACACCTATAAGCTGGATATCCCTCCTCAGCACACCTATAAACTGGGTATCCCTCCTCATATGCCATTCCTCCCCGTCTGTACTCTAATGCAACAGCACACCTATAAGCTGGGAATCCCTCCTCAGCACACCTATAAGCTGGGTATCCCTCCTCAGCACACCTATAAGCTGTGTATCCCTCCTCAGCACACCTATAAGCTGGGTATCCCCCCTCAGCACACCTATAAGCAGTGTATCCTTCCTCATATGCCATTCCTCCCCGTCTGTACTCTAATGCAACAGCACACCTATAAGCTGTGTATCCCTCCTCAGCACACCTATAAGCTGGGTATCCCTCCTCAGCACACCTATAAGCTGTGTATCCCTCCTCAGCACACCTATAAGCTGGGAATCCCTCCTCAGCACACCTATAAACTGGGTATCCCTCCTCAGCACACCTATAAGCTGGGTATCCCTCCTCAGCACTCCTATAAGCTGGGTATCCCTCCTCATATGCCATTCCTCCCCGTCTGTACTCTAATGGAATAGCACACCTATAAACTGGGTATCCCTCCTCATATGCCATTCCTCCCCATCTGTACTCTAATGCAACAGCACACCTATAATCTGGGTATCCCCCCTCAGCACACCTATAAACTGGGTATCCCTCCTCATATGCCATTCCTCCCCGTCTGTACTCTAATGCAACAGCACACCTATAAGCTGTGTATCCCCCCTCATATGCCATTCCTCCCCATCTGTACTCTAATGCAACAGCACACCTATAAACTGGGTATCCCTCCTCAGCACACCTATAAGCAGTGTATCCTTCCTCATATGCCATTCCTCCCCGTCTGTACTCTAATGCAACAGCACACCTATAAGCTGTGTATCCCTCCTCAGCACACCTATAAGATGGGTATCCCTCCTCAGCACACCTATAAACTGGGTATCCCTCCTCAGCACACCTATAAGCTGGGTATCCCTCCTCAGCACACCTATAAGCTGGGTATCCCCCCTCAGCACACCTATAAGCTGTGTATCCCTCCTCATATGCCATTCCTCCCCATCTGTACTCTAATGCAACAGCACACCTATAAGCTGGGTATCCCTCCTCAGCACACCTATAAGCTGGGTATCCCTCCTCATATGCCATTCCTCCCCGTCTGTACTCTAATGCAACAGCACACCTATAAGATGGGTATCCCTCCTCAGCACACCTATAAGCTGGGTATCCCTCCTTAGCACACCTATAAGCTGTGTATCCCGCCTCAGCACACCTATAAGCTGGGTATCCCCCCTCAGCACACCTATAAGCAGTGTATCCTTCCTCATATGCCATTCCTCCCCGTCTGTACTCTAATGCAACAGCACACCTATAAGCTGTGTATCCCTCCTCAGCACACCTATAAGCTGGGTATCCCTCCTCAGCACACCTATAAGCTGTGTATCCCTCCTCAGCACACCTATAAGCTGGGAATCCCTCCTCAGCACACCTATAAACTGGGTATCCCTCCTCAGCACACCTATAAGCTGGGTATCCCTCCTCAGCACTCCTATAAGCTGGGTATCCCTCCTCATATGCCATTCCTCCCCGTCTGTACTCTAATGGAATAGCACACCTATAAACTGGGTATCCCTCCTCATATGCCATTCCTCCCCATCTGTACTCTAATGCAACAGCACACCTATAATCTGGGTATCCCCCCTCAGCACACCTATAAACTGGGTATCCCTCCTCATATGCCATTCCTCCCCGTCTGTACTCTAATGCAACAGCACACCTATAAGCTGTGTATCCCCCCTCATATGCCATTCCTCCCCATCTGTACTCTAATGCAACAGCACACCTATAAACTGGGTATTCCTCCTCAGCACACCTATAAGCAGTGTATCCTTCCTCATATGCCATTCCTCCCCGTCTGTACTCTAATGCAACAGCACACCTATAAGCTGTGTATCCCTCCTCAGCACACCTATAAGATGGGTATCCCTCCTCAGCACACCTATAAACTGGGTATCCCTCCTCAGCACACCTATAAGCTGGGTATCCCTCCTCAGCACACCTATAAGCTGGGTATCCCCCTCAGCACACCTATAAGCTGTGTATCCCTCCTCATATGCCATTCCTCCCCATCTGTACTCTAATGCAACAGCACACCTATAAGCTGGGTATCCCTCCTCAGCACACCTATAAGCTGGGTATCCCTCCTCATATGCCATTCCTCCCCGTCTGTACTCTAATGCAACAGCACACCTATAAGCTGTGCATCCCCCCTCATATGCCATTCCTCCCCATCTGTACTCTAATGCAACAGCACACCTATAAACTGGGTATTCCTCCTCAGCACACCTATAAGCAGTGTATCCTTCCTCATATGCCATTCCTCCCCGTCTGTACTCTAATGCAACAGCACACCTATAAGCTGTGTATCCCTCCTCAGCACACCTATAAGATGGGTATCCCTCCTCAGCACACCTATAAACTGGGTATCCCTCCTCAGCACACCTATAAGCTGGGTATCCCTCCTCAGCACACCTATAAACTGGGTATCCCTCCTCAGCACACCTATAAGCTATGTATCCCTCCTCATATGCCATTCCTCCCCGTCTGTACTCTAATGCAACAGCACACCTATAAGCTGTGTATCCCTCCTCAGCACACCTATAAGCTGGGTATCCCTCCTCAGCACACCTATAAGCTGGGTATCCCTCCTCAGCACACCTATAAGCTGGGTATCCCCCCTCAGCACACCTATAAGCTGGGTATCCCCCCTCAGCACACCTATAAGCTGTGTATTCCTCCTCATATGCCATTCCTCCCTGTCTGTACTCTAATGCAACAGCACACCTATAAGCTGTGTATCCTTCCTCAGCACACATATAAGCTGGATATCCCTCCTCAGCACACCTATAAGCTGTGTATTCCTCCTCATATGCCATTCCTCCCCATCTGTACTCTAATGCAACAGCACACCTACGAGCTGGGTGTCCCTCCTCATATGCCATTCCTCCCTATCTGTACTCTAATGCAACAGCACACCTATGAGCTGGGTGCTGAAACTAAAGGGAAGGCTTATTGTGGCATGAGTGAGGAACGGGAGAGGAGCGAGGCTGAGGTATGGCAGTGGAGCACGACCTGAGAGGATATGATGGGTTCTGAACAGAGAAGAGCAGGGAAGGGGGGCGTATAGTGCCTGAGTCCGCTTAACCATCCTGCATCCTGATTGGACAGCGCCAGTGCCAGGGTTGCTAAGGCACGATGTGAGCAGGCGTGGTGTTGCCCAAGTGATCCTGAGGTGGGGAGGATGCACCTTAGTTGCACAGACTGCAGTGGCGGGAAGCTTTGTCTGTTTTGTGTAGAGGTGCTAGCGCTAACAATACCAAAATGCTCCATGTTGACCCCCACCCGAAGGATTGCCCCACGGATTTTCCTATCTAGACCATTCATCTTTGCCTTAGTGATGGCTGGGACGTCAGTCGCTGGCATGTTAAGGAGCCATGGAGTGAAGCTCACATGTCTGGGTCATTACATGAGTGCAAAATGTCCCATAGCTGTCACTGTCATTGCAGTGCTAAGCCACAGATGTACGCACCTTCTGCTGCCAGTATGTCGACAGGGCGGTCTGGAGGTGATTGCATTGTAAAAGCAAGGAAATATCGAGGCTGAGTACCACAAAAGGAAATACACCAATCACGGGCTATAAAGATTCACAGATCTTTAATACTGCACAGTTACAAAAAAACACAGATCTGGTACAGATAGCTAACTGGCTCTCGACATCCCGCAAAGAGTACCAGCCCGTCAGATCGAGGAGGGAGAGGTACTGGACATCTAAACATTCGCATTATTTATACATATCTTGCAATATTGTCCAGCCTCTCTACAGGTTAATAATCTGCGGTCTAGAGTTTGTGCCGAGTTCACATATAGCTCATACAATAATATGCACATGGATTACATAGGGTTGCGTTTCCAACAAGTTACAATGGCAAAGTGTATTCCTGGATTTTAACAGTGAGCCTTAGCACATATCCCTTCACAATATAGTTTTGCCAGTGTCCACGCTCAATATTCGCATCACATTGTCCTCGATGTGTGTTCGTGGATGAGACTTGTTAGTGCAGACAATCCTATGACCACAAGTTATGCTCGGGCCAAGGTGTCAATACCTAGTCTAAACATTCGGCCCTCGGACAGTCTAACCAATAACAAGGTGTAAAGGTCGGGAAGGCCCGGTTGCAAGTTAGAAACACAGTCCACCATTTTAGAACAGAGAATCACATACAAAGAGAAATCAAAAAGGCGAACGATTCTAAAATGGCAGCGAAATCGATCCAAAATCTGAACTTTGCAACGCGGTTTTCTTCTCAGAGCGACTAGGCTTAGGCCCATATATAAGAGAAGGAGGCGCGATATGATTTCCCGTTTAACAGCGTGGCGACAGGGCGGACTGGGGGTGATTGTGTAGTGGCAATGCGGAAATCCAGAGGACCCCCCTCTTGGCATATGCAATGCTCGATCTTCACATAAAGGGAAAGGGGTGTCATGGGGCCCTCCACTGTGGAAATAATCATTGTTTTTGGTTAAATGTTTTCATGAACACTATTTTCAGGTCTGTTGTTTTGGTTCAGCTATTGGAAGCTAAACCCAACGTGATATGCCAGAGCTACCCACACTTTCATACTAATTGTACAGATCATGAGGTTTGTCAACAATATTGGCTAGCATTGCCTGTGTAAATCATATTTGTATGATGCTCGTGACCAACAATACATGCCATCATTGCCACTGTATAATACATGAGTATGCTGCTAGTGCCTAAAGAAAATATGAGACCTGTTTCGAGAATATATGTCCATGCTTGCCACATTCTGGCAGTCCATGCCCAAGGCAAATCATGTGGTCTTCCTCAATATATGCCAGGCGCTGCTCCCCCTTTCAAGCAGCTGTGCCCAAATGAATGATTACATTCTAGCTGAACAATATATCCTTACACGTCTCCCCTTTCATGCTGCTAGTGCCCGAGGCAATCAATGCAGGCTACCTCAACAATATAGGTCTGTGCTACCCCCAGTTCTAACGTCTGCCTCTCTGTGGCCCCAAAATGGTGTAAAATGACCCCCCTCCACATACAAATATTCTAGCAAACAAATAGATGTTTTATTAATGTACCTTTTCTCAGACCTTGGTCATGCTCCGACCTTTGCTAAAACCGGGTTCCCTGCTCGAAGGTCCTATAAAAGATTCTCAAGGATCCCATTTCGAGCCCCGACATCTGTACTTCGAAGCATGTTGAGGCCCCAGCCCAGATGCCATCATGGCCCCCTAAGCACTACCTAGTGTATGGGTCTGCAACCACTGGCCCTGCAGGTATTTGGGACTACAACTAAGAGTACTCCTACCCGGCAGAGTGAATGGCGAGGGATCAAGCGAGTCGCATTCCACAACATGGGGAGAGCCAAAGGCTGCAGACCCCATTGCCTGCAGTGACAGCCTCCATTAGGTCAAGAGGCCCTGCGGTGCCAGGGGTAAACTTCACTGACAGCCTCCATAAGGTCTAGAGGCCCTCCGGGTCCAGGGGTACACTTCGCTGACAGCCCCCATAAGGTCTAGAGGCCCTCCAGGGCCAGGGGTAAACTTGACTGGCAGCCCCTATAAGGTCTAGAGCCCCTCCGGGTCCAGGGGTAAACTTGACTGGCAGCCCCTATAAGGTCTAGAGGCCATCTGTGGCAGGGGTAAACTTCACTGACAGCCCCCATAAGGTCTAGAGGCCCTCCGGGGGTAAACTTCACTGAGCCGCAGTGAGTGCCACGGGTTTCACTGAAGTGACAGCCCCCATAAGGTCTAGAGGCCCTCAGGATCTAGGGGTAAACTTCACTGAGCCGCAGTGAGTGCCATCACTGCAGTGACAGGCCCCCATAAGGTCTATAGGCCCTCCGGGTCCAGGGGTACACTTCAATGACAGCCCCCATAAGGTCTAGAGGCCCTCCGGGTCCAGGGGTAAACTTGACTGACAGCCCCCATAAACTCTAGAGGCCCTCCGGGTCCAGTGGTAAACTTGACTGACAGCCCCCATAAGCTCTAGAGGCCCTCCGGGTCCAGGGGTAAACTTGACTGACAGCCCCCATAAGGTCTAGAGGCCCTCCGGGGCCAGGGGTAAACTTGACTGACAGCCCCCATAAGGTCTAGAGGCCCTCCGGGGCCAGGGGTAAACTTGACTGACAGCCCCCATAAGGTCTAGAGGCCCTCCGGGTCCAGGGCTACACTTCCCTGACAGCCCCCATAAGGTCTAGAGGCCCTCCGGGGCCAGGGGTACACTTCCCTGACAGCCCTCATAAGGTCTAGATGCCCTCCGGGGCCAGGGGTAAACTTGACTGACAGCCCCCATAAGGTCTAGAGGCCCTCCGGGGCCAGGGGTAAACAAGGGGTAAACTTCACTGACAGCCCCTATAAGGTCTAGAGGCCCTCCGGGTCCAGGAGTAAACTTCACTGACAGCCCCTATAAGGTCTAGAGGCCCTCGGTGGCAGGAGTTTCACTGCATTGTAAACGACAGATGTTACTATTACCCATGAACGGTACTCATTTTTTCACTGCATTGTAACAGATGTTACTATTAACCACTAAATGGTACTCATTTTATCGTTGCATAACGATTAAAGGCAGGGACGTCCCTCCCAAAATTCCAACATGCACATAGAGGCTGCGCAAGGAGCTCAGGAGATCTACATATATGTGCACCTGGCCCTCACTCCCCCTGCACAGCAATGATGTCCATGTGGATTCTGCCGGCCGCCAAAGCTGCTGATGCAAACAGAGCACTGCCGACTTCTCGCACCTGACATGGCCGCTTCACACTCCTGGTGCTTTCCTGTACATCCTGGTTATTTTACTCCACCCTTTCGCAATCCTGTAAACTGTATACATGCTGGACTGCATGTCCCATGATGCAATATAATATGAGCCCCAGTGCTTAAAGTGGGCCAGGGCCTGCCGGCCCGAGCCATGGTAGTATCCAAAAAGTGAGGCTGAGCCGGAGCCCTGCCGGGGTCCCCCGGTCCCACCATGCCATGGTGGGTCATTATACCGCTGCAGCCGCGACGGGAGATGAGCCCGCCACCTCATTTAGTCAGGCAGCTGTGATTGACAGGAGTGCCAGCCAGCCAAGCGATGCTGTGCCTGGCTGACACTTCTGTCAGTCACAGCTGCCTGCAGGAAACACACTGCAGCGTCTCCAGACTATAACTTCCTCTCCTGACCCCTCATTAGGGGTCTGGCGACGAAGTTACAGTTCCTTTGTTGCCTGTGGGCAGATCATGCCCGCACCCGCTCCCCAGGTCACCAAGGCATCTTTGACCCTCAGCAAACCTGGGGGCTGTGCGCTGCAGATTCGAGAAACAACCAAATTGAACAGAGTCGGTTCATTTATTTATTCATCCATTGTTTCTTTCTGGAAATCAATGCACAAATAAATAAATAAATAAACCGGGTAGTGGTTTGTTCTCGCTCTGTGCACGACTTGGTTAATTTAATGTATCCAACAAACAATGCATACATAAAGAAATAAACCAGGTCTGTTCAAGGAGTGAAACCAGAGGTGCGAGAACAGAGAAAGGAACAAGGGGATGAAGTAAGGTGAGGGGGCGGGCAGGAAAAGAAGTACAGTAACAAGTGAAACTGAAGGGAAAAGTAGGAGAGGACAAGAGAGTGAGAAATAAAAGTGGTGAAATATTCAAATGAACTAGAGAAAAGGTGAAGTGAGAGAGAAAATAAGGGCAGGAAAGATAAGGACACAACCGAGGGGTGCATGCATTGGGGAGAAAACTATGCAAAGAGAATGAAAAGGAGGAAAGAAACACAAGAAAGTGACAGAAAATGATGTTACAGAAGAACGAATGAGAGAAATTAGGTGAGAGAAAAGGAGGAGAGGAAAGTCGAAGGTTAGAATGGAAAAGAGGAGTGAAGGAATGAGAGCAGAGGAGGAGATGAAAGAAAGATGGGTGCAAATAGAGAAGAAGGGGAAGAGAAGGTGGAAAGGAGAGATGGAAGGAGAGGAAATATGGGTTGAGACTGGTGAAGAGGGGCAAGCGATTGAAAAGAGGAGAGGAAAGGACGGACAGGGGTAAGAATGAGAGAAGGATGAGGAGCCATGGAAGGAAAGGAAAGTCAAGGGCGAGAATGCTGAAGAGGGGTGAAGGAATGGAAGAGAAGGAGGAGAGATGGAACGAGAGGAAATAAAGGGGCGAGACTGGTGAAGAGGGGCATAAGATTGAAAAGAGGAGAGGAAAGGAGAGACAGGGGTAAGAATGAGAGAAGGTTGAGGAGCCATGGAAGGAGAGGAAAGACAAGGGTGAGAATGCTGAAGAGGGGTGAAGGAATGGAAGAGAAGGAGGAGAGATGGAAGGAGAGGAAATATGGGGTGAGACTGGTGAAGAGGGGTGAAGGATTGAAAAGAGGAGAGGCAAGGAAAGGCAGGGGTAAGAATGAGAGAAGGATGAGGAGCCCTGGAAGGAGAGGAAAGACAAGGGCGGGAATGCTGTATAGGGGTTTAGAATGGAAGAGAAGGAAGAGAGATGGAAGGAGAGGAAATAAAGGGGCGAGACTGGTGAAGAGGTGCGAAGGATTGAAAAGAGAGGAAAGGAAAGACATGAGAATGGAGCAAAGGAGTGAAGCAATGAGAGCACGAAAAAAGGAAAGGCAAGAAGGAAGGGATGACAGGGAGCCTGGAGAAGAGTTAACTGACAAAAAGCTCATCGTAAGAAACTTCTTGAAATAATGATAAATGACCTACAGCCGTCTGACCTCATACAGGCGTAGACAGACTCATTGCACAGGCACTCATGCCGGTTTCTTTTTGGTTTGCCTTGAATCTTGATTGTCCCTCGCGACCCTGTTAGTATTCTGATAGGCTGAAGTATTGGGTCCCACACATTTCCTTTACAGCCTCCCTTCTCAAAAAGGGCCACCTGTTCATTCCTCTTCCGGTAGACACAGCGTTCATGACACAGAGCAACACCCAGGAAGGGGGACTGCTAGCAGCACATTGAGAGTTGTGTTCACAGCATCGCCATCCTCAGTCATCAAGCCCATGCTGCCACCCCCATGGCCCGCAGCTCCAGTTCACCTCCACTGTGGTCCTTTGATACAGTGAGTGAGGCCCACTTCCAAGGTTCTGCATGGCTGCTCTTGCTGGATAACCTGAACAACTACTTCAAAGAGAATGTTTGGGGGTGTTCGTAGGTGTATCTGATAAACAATATATAAAGAAATAAGCCTGGTAGTGCGCTGAGCGGGAGCAGTTCTTGGGACCCAAGGCCTCGCCTGCACACAGGAACCGGTTTATTTATTCATGCATTGTGTGCGGGTGCACAGGCTGATTTATCTATTTAGCTTGTAGCAAGCAGACTGTGTTGTGATGTGCACTTAGTTATATAGATCAGACCATTTTTGCATATTCATCTTTAGGCCACGCCCATCAAGTCCTAGACTACGCCCATTGTGCAGGCCACGCCCCTTAATGAGGCCCACCCCTCTCAATTTCTTACCCCACTTAAAGCACTGATGAGCCCACAACCCTGGAAGGGGCGATTATTTCACACTTGACATTGAACACATTGACAGCTCCCCAAGCGGTCCGATAGGCCTCACTGACCCCCCCCCCATTTCCTCCCCCCCCACATGATTGGGTAGGATGCACATTTGCGCAACAGACCATCATCATTGGCCGGAGCTGCCACTCTGCAGAGGGCGCCCCTACAATGTTCGGGGTCTCCGCTGAAGCCAAGTAGAGGGGCACTGCTGGTAGCAAAGACCAAGTGACGAAACACAGGATGTGCTGCCCAGGAGAGGCCAGCAGCGGACAGCAGAGTGGCCATGCTGGCCACCAAGGGGTGGCAGGTGCCTACACGCCCCATTTCCCTTCACTCTGTCCCTTACCCCCCCCCTCCCCCCCTGCCAGTGCACTACTGGGAGGATGCCTCTCTGCTCCCCACTCAGATTCCCATGGCATTGTATTCCCCTGTCTTCGCCTCACCTTTCCCTGTTGCTCCCTCCCTCATCTCTCCATCTCTCCTCTCCTCCATTTTTATTCTTTCGCTCTTTACCTTTCTTTGCTTCCCTGCACCCTCATCGCCACTCTTTCTCTCCAACTCCCTGGCACCTCTTCCCTTCCTTCCTCTTTCCCATCCCTCCCTGTCCACTGCCCACGTGGCGATCAGTAAACATCTGGGTTATTTATTTATAGTCACCTGAAACTGGGAACCTTATAATTAACCATTCCCGCGGAGCAGGCGCCTATGTCACACCCCAGCAAGCGGCAGGGCCTGGCCTTGCCCGCCCGTATGGCACTGCCAGGGTACAGGAACTTCCATAAGAAGTGTAATCACTTTATTTACAAAATCAACAAACCCCAAGTCATCTGCCCAGAGGTGACTGACTCCGCACCTGATACCCCAAACACACCTTCCCAACACATCACAGGCACCACAGCTGATAACCCCCAAAACACCTCCCCAGAGATTGAGTGAGCACCCTTTATACCCCCAGACACACCTCCCCCACACATCACAAGCACCACAGCTGATCACCCCAAATACACCTCCCCAGAGATGAGACTGAGCACCCTTCATACCCCAGACACACCTCCCCCACACATCACAGGCACCACAGCCGATAACCTCCAAAACACCTCCCGAGATGAGAGTGAGCACCCTTCATACCCCAGACACACCTCTCCCACACGTCACAGGCACCACATCTGATCACCCCAAACACACTTCCCAGAGACGGGAGTGAGCACCCTTCATACCCCCAGACACACCTCTCCCAAACATCACAGACACCACATCTGCTCACCTCAAATACACCTCCCCCATAGATGGAAGTGAGCACCCTTCAGACCCCCAGACACTCCCCCCAAAGCATCACAGGCACCACAGCTGATCACCTCAAATACACCTCACATCACATGCACCACGGCTGATCACCCCAAATACACCTCCCAAGAGACGAGAGTGAGCACCCTTCATACCCCAGACACACCTCTCCCACACATCACAGGCACCACATCTGATCACCCCAAACACACTTCCCAGAGATGAGAGTGAGCACCCTTCAAACCCCAGACACACCTCTCCCCCCCACATCACAGGCACCACAGCTGATCACCTCAAATACACCTCGCAAGAGACGAGAGTGAGCACCGTTCATACCCCCAGACGCACCTGCCCCACACATCACAAGCACCACAGATGATAACCCCAAGTACACCTCAGATCACAGGCACCACATATATGAACTCCAAATGCCTTTCCCCTAGACATGAGCGAGCAGCATCTATACCCCAGACACACCCCTCTGTGGGTACAAGGATGCCACAGGACAGAGCTCTGTACTAACACCTTTGCCTGACTCAGGCTGGCACTTGCAGCTTTGGTCGAATGCTACTAAGAGGTAAACGGAGAGCAGTTACTCGGGTACTTGCCCCATTGCCAATACATGCCTCCCACAGCCCGGCTTCCTGAGTCATTGCCGGGCCATCGCCCATGTGCAGCTCTCAGCCTGGTGCCACTGCCAGCGTGTGGGAGGGGGATGCACTGATCATGAGAATGCTGCACTGGTGCTGCACTCTACTGCCCCGCTCCATTCCCTGCAGCAGGTGATGAGGGTGAATGGGCTGCAGAGGGCCCTCCGAGGTGGTGCCCATGTTCTGCCTGCCACCCTGCTCCCACTGACAGCAGGAGTGGGATGTGTGCCTGGCAGGGTGTAAAGGACGGGAGCCCCATGCCTGACTCCCCTGTGGAATTATAATTGTTTATTCATAAAGTGCTTATACACAGGTGGAGTGCTTCAAAGCGCTTCAAGGCGGAAAGGAAACTAGGGATTACAGTCGTCATTCTTAGGACTTGAAGATTCCGAAAGATCAAATAACTAGCGTCCTAGGCCAGAGGCAATTCTACTAGTGTACGTGCGTGACAAAGAGTGAGGGGAGAAGGGGGGGGGCTGGGGGCGGAAAGGAACGTACAGTTCAGTAAGCCTGAATAGGGAGGGGCGACAGAGGGGCGACGGAGGGAAGAGCGGACCGACAGATTTACTAGGCGTAGTACATTCAGCGTTGTGAAGTGCCTAGGGACAGGAAGGGAGGGGGGGGGACACGTGCACCCAGTCCCGCAGGGGCCAGCCTTACGTGCAGAAGTGGCTGCCTCCTTGTAACAGAAAGTGGGAGAAGTGAATTTTCTCATTGGATTGACTTGGGGTTACAAATATTTTGGTGGGAGAGCATTTTAAAAAGCAACATTTTTTCAGAAAATAATTGCACGTCGCCTGAGGGTTGGCGTGTGCCTTATAGACAGGGTTCTTTTTTGCCTTGCCTCCCACATCCAAGTATGACTTAGGCCACAGCATAGGCATTGCAAGGAGTTGTTGGGGGGGCTGTAGCCACGGGTCTTTTGCTTGTAGCCCCGGATAGAAGTTCAGGAGCTACAACAAAAAGGCTAGCTATACCCCAGTCCCGACAGTTGTGACTTTAGCGTCGCCCCGGGTCTTTTGCAAACCTAGCAACGCCCCTGGGCTACAGGAGACACATTCCGCAGCAAAGTACAGTATTGGAATGAGAGACGTTTGCTGTCATCTTCTCTTTCCATGATACCAAGGAAAGAAAAAACAGACTATAAGCATTTCTCATTGCAGTGCTGAGATCCTACTCTGGAAGTAACCCCTCATTGCCTTTTGGCCACTGATATCAGCTCTTCCCACTCTCCTCCACACCCCGCTCCCTCTGCCCTCCCTGTCCTTCTCTCTCTCTATCGCCCCCTTTATTTCACACAGCCATGTTGCTTATTGTTTGGTTCACACGTGATCATTCCTGTGTCTACTACATACAAAGCAGTTCAGTGTTTCTGCTCCAGAGAGAAACTGACGCAGCGTTCTGGGGATAGGCACGAGAAATAACAATGTGTGCCTTGTCTTTTGCATGCAGTGGTCACATTCCTGTATTGCAATGATTTGCTGCAGCCTTGGTAGTGCAAATCTCATCCCAAAGGAGTCAAAACTAAAAATGATTCTTTTGGCTTAATATTACTAAGCAATATAAAGTGGCCACTGTAGACTTTTGTTTTTACTCAATTCGTACAGACAAAAATAAAAAGTACAAAATACTGTCCAAAGAATAATCGGTACTTTTAGGCCATCCTGGGATTGTACTTAAAACAACGCTTCCTCCTTGCAGGGGACTCCCCGTTCTCATAGTGGTCCTCACCAGTAATGCCGCATGGCCTTAACACGTCCAGACTGTGGGTCTGGACCAGGAACATGCAGTGGAGTAACTTTGCTGAAAATGTTGGGGGGGGACAAGGATGGGGAATTGGCTCTATGGGATCGTTTCGGTCAAATTGTTCGATACAATTTGTTTGAATGGTAGATTTGACTGAATTCAGTCACCACCATTAGTTCGAAGCTGAAAATACCAAAAACGAAGGACTTTGCGGTTGAAGGGGTGTCCTCCGCTTCCTCAGCATTGGTGGCAGGGGACCCAACAAAAAAAAGAAGAAAAAGGGACCCTGCAGCGACAGATCCGACCCGCGTTAGATGGATGGATCTGACTCTGCAGGGTACAGGAGAGGTGGCGGATGGAGAAAAGGTCAGTGGGGGGGGGGTTAATGGGTGTACTGGAGGTTTGGGGGGACATAGTTTTGTTTTTTTGTACCAAGGCAAAAACATATTCGCAGCGTAAATGACTACGGTCAATTTTGCCCTAATTATGTACCTCGGTCAAACAACCTAAATCCGTTAGGGATAACACTAGACTACTAGACCACACGAGTCCATTTCTGACGCGCTGTTATAACTTTCATCAGACTGGTGGCCTATCTTTAAAATTCAATTGGGCCCCCACACATCTCCAGCCGGCCTGCCATGCACCCAGTGACACAACATAACATTCACAAATGTAATTTAAATAGAACATACAAACAATGCATTATTTATCATTTATTCAGACACAAAAGTCAACACACATATGCTTGCATACACTCTCACTCACAAACAAATGCACCCAGCACCTCCATTGACATACACTATGTGCACACAACATTTATATGTACATATACAAATGCACATGGAAACAGTGGCGCAACGTCCATTGAGCAGACCAGACTTTATCACCCCCTGATCCCTAAAATGTTGTGCTAAATTGACTTGACAGAGCTGAGTTATAATGCCAGGGCCGAAAGCAACAGATTCACTGGAATGTCAGCAATTCCCTTGATTTTTCCTTTCATTCAAAGGCAGAAGCCATCAGCTAATGCAGTGCAGTCGGTGACCAAGTATACTTGGTATCAATTTTTAAATGCCACATATCTCCAGACTTGGGTTCTGCACAGCACCATATATGTCTACGTGCTGACAGATTTTTTTCCACAAGATTCTGACTGATTAAAATTAAGGTATGTTTTCCTGTGTTCAAATGGCTCCAAGCAGTGGAGTACAAAGCAGGAGAGGTGGGGGGGGGGGAGGAGGGGCGAAGCTGCCCGCCATGGCTCTTTTAAGAGCCAGACCAGAACATTTGACATTGGGACACCTCTCCCATTCGGCACATCCAAGAGGGTGCCCAATGGCAAAGGTGTCCCGCTGGCAGGACAATGTGTGCTGAGCAATTCCTGCTCAGCACGCTCATTGTCCTGGCAGCAGGACACCTTACCCGATCCGAACGGTAGAGGTGTCGCACTGCCAGGACAATGTCCCAAGGAGCTCCGGGCGGTAGAGGGTCCTCAGGTTCCTCTGTATAAACAGAGCATTACAATGTGAGACATTAGGCACTGATGGGAGGGAGCAGGGACATTTGTCACTTTAGAAATGTGAAGGGGAGGGATTGATCAGAAGTGAGAAGGGTGCATAATGTTGCATGCTTTATGAAATAATGACTATGGCTTTAAACCCCAAGGGGGATTTGTTAGGCTCACATTAATCTACATGATGCTATTATGACTTTGCATGCAGAATGGGGAGAATACAACTAAAGCCATACTCCCATTGCTCAACATATTTCTATGACAATGTATAAAGTGTATGGTTAGTTTACTATGAAAGTTTATTATGTAATGTGGTTTGCTTCCAAGGCATTGCAATAAATAATTATTTAAGCACATGAAATGTAAAGCAAAACCTTAATAAATATCTATATCAACTAAACCAGGAAAGATGTGCTTGATCGCTTAAATTGTCCACATCCCAGATTCACCATTAAACAAAGTGTGTGATCCTGAACAAATCATTTAATCACATTGTGCCTTATCTGCAGCTGTACAAGTGACTCTGATTCACTTCAAAGCTTATGTTAATGTATCATGATATAATGGAATAGCCTAATGACTATAGCGTTGCTCCACATATAACAAAAGTGCAATTTAGGTATTTTGGACCACAAAAGTTGTCACTTGGCTTATTTATGGCAAATTATTCTAAGTCACTTCCATGGTGCCTCCAAGTAGGGGTTTTGCTAGGTCTGGAAATGATCAGGGGCTAAGCTAATGTCGGGACTGGCGGGTTTCGCGGCTAGCTATATCCTTTTGGTTGTAGCCCCTGAGCTTCTATCTGGGGCTACAACCAAAAGACCTGGGGCTATAGCCCTCTTAGCCCCCCCTTAGCAATGCCTCTGCCTCCAAGTATCAAGGACTGATGATGCGCCTTGCAATGTCCTTTTCTGTGAAGTCACTTCTGTTGGTGCAATCCTTATAATAATTAGGAGGTTTGCATGTATTTTGCCTTAGAGCGCTTGGACAGAGCTCTAATAGGTGAGTTTCCTGCATCTGGATTGATCCTGCAGTTTTATTTTTGTTGTGTGTTAAAATGCCATCTTCCACTAACGTTACCAAAAAGTAGATTGGGCAGGGGTGGGCGGTTTGGGGGTGCCAATGAGACCACGCGGAATTCCACACACTGCATTTCGTTGCTCACCCCTCCTTACCCCCCCACTCTTACAATGCTGGATACTCCCTTGCTTAGTTTGGTAAGTGAAGCAGTGTTTTGGGGGCCTGTAACCTGATTCATGACGTCCATTTACTAATTTGCACCAAACCGTCCTGAAAAAGTGTTTGCAAAACTCTAAATACTTTTTGCCAGTTTGGTGAAGATTATTTTTGGCAGAAAGGGGAAAGGTAATACAGGGCTCTTAAAGGTGTGCTCTTAACACAAAATCTGGTACGTTGCCTTCTGCGCACCTAGAGCAAAAACGGCTTAACAAAAGTTCACCATGTTTGGAAGGCATATAGCACTCAAATTCATTTCACAGAATGCGCAGAGTACCACATTTGTTGGTTACAGGTTTTCTCAGCTTGATTCTTTCCATTCTACTTGGGTAGGGGGCTCCTTCCGCCAACTTCATTTTGAAATTAGGATGGTGGTGCTTTAGAGGCATCTGAAAAGTGGCCAGACTAATTTTGGAGGCGTTGCAGAGCTGTGGCTTGTCACAGAGAAAGCACCATTTGTTATTGTTAGTGTGTTCATACCCTGGGCCTTAATGTGTACTGTGAGCTCTGCTCACATTGTCCAAATGTGACACGCCCCCTCACTAGGGTCAGCCCGCAGCCCAGCCCCCCAACAAACATACACAAACACAATAAAATTGTTACACTGACCTAACTCACGCACCTCCAGACAGAAACCAGCAAGCTGAGTGAGCTTCCTAGTTCCTGTCTGTGTGTCGCACGAACACAAAGCCGGAAAGTCATTCTCTGCGCCATGGCCCCTGGAAGTGCGGCTGTTAGCGTGGCAGCACAGGCGCCAGGCCCTGCAACACCAGTCCGGCACCCTGGCTGCTGACTTTGAGTCAGGCCAGCCAGGGTGACGGACTGAGCCATGCAGGGCATCCCGTCCCTGAATGTGTTGCAGCGCGGCTGCCAGGCATCTCAGAATTATGTAATGAGACAGCGCAAGCCTTGCTGGGCACCCCAGCCGGGCTTGTGCTGTCCAATTACATAATTGATGATTGAGGCACCCCTACCCTCCCTCCAAAAGCTGGGGGGACGAACAGGCATGCCACAGAAGTTGGGGGGGATAAAACCCCCTGTACCCCCCTATAATTACGCCCATGGGAACATGTCTGCCTCTGGGACACTGTTTTGTTCAACAATGACTCCCCTTTGCTGGGGAGAACGTGTGTGAGAGTTTCCAGGGAGACTTTCAGTTGAGGGGAAGTGGTGGTTGTTGCAGCACTGCACATCCAGCCCCGGATCTGCCACACTCCTGCCTGTCGGACCCACGTTCCTGGGGGGTAAATTGGGTACTCCTGATGTAGGGTGGAGGACCTCGCATGGTAGAAAGAAGGCTCTGACAGATTGAAGGGGTAAAGTCACGTGGCGTGATCACCCTCTTGAGTGATTAAAGACTCTCTCCCCATTGGTCGGTGGAGCAGGGCATCCTTTTGCAAGTAGCGGCCTCCAGCTGAACACTGAACAGTTGGGCAAACCTATATGCTTATGTTCTGTGTGTCTCAAAGCTAGTGCAGGACCAAAACATTTGCACACTTGGCAAATGAGAAATGAAGACATTGCAGACACACCAAGATGCACAATGTTCCCTCCAGTAGGCAACCCAGAGTAAGAACCCAGAAAAACCAAACTATTCAACTGGGAGGACGCAGCTGAGGGAAGCCCTGAGGCATCGAGACGTGACTGGGAAGAACCACTCAGAGCAGTCCCACATCTAACTGTCTCTGGGAACTTCTGGAGTCTGCGGCCCGGCCTGGTTCTAAAGCTTATTCTAATGGTTGCCTTTTATTGGTGCGAGGCAGCAAGCCTGTAGAGTTCATATACAATCACTGAAGGGGTTTGTGGGAAATCTTGGACTTGCCATTACTGCAGGGCGGCCCCTGACCCGGTATCCAGTGAGAGCGTGCCTTTATCGTGAACATTCGGAGCCTGGGAATAGCCCAGTCACTGTTGTAGGTACTTTTAAGGTTTAGAGCTATTTTGGCTCTCACCTTTTCTGCGTGGAAAGTCTCCACTGGTTGTCTAGTATCTTAACTGGAGTGAGGCACATTGAATACCTAGTCACGCCACTCCCTGAGGGCCTCACCCTTGCACCACTGCCAGCGAGCTATATTTCTAGGCCTCATCAGCAAAGCTGTCCTCACCTTTTGCGGCCTCAGAAGTGCTCTTTTTTTCTCGCACATGGAGAATCAGTATTCTGGAAGCCTTGCAAAAGGATAAAATGAGCCAGAATCTGAGTGTGGAATGGACGTATTGCAGCCCTAAGCAGAATAGGGGACACTCCCGAGACCCCAACCGCCATATACTTTAATAGTCCAGAAATCAGGGAGGGACTCTGGCTGCTACTTTACCCACCTCTATCCACGGTTTGTTTTTGATATTCCTTCTGCTCAGATTGAACTCCCACGATGTGACCCATCTGACCCCCCCCCCCCCCAAGCCCCACAGGGAACCCCCAGTGGCCTTATTCCTCCCCATCCCCCACTGTCAATAAAATAAAGGACTCAAAAGAGCCAACCCTGTGCTGAAGTCTTTGGTCGATCCCCTCGCCATTACAGAGTGTACGAGGCCTAGCAAGCTGACCATATGCTGGGATTGCCAAATGGCGAAGATGCTGAGCTTGTCAATCAGGGATTGCTAAACTAGAATCTTGCAAACTTGGGTCCTGATTCATGGGATATTATGTGTGGGAAATCGGGACATTGCTTGCTAAACCGCGCACAAAACCCTGTTTGTCGATTCATGGAATTGTGTGCGCTGCACTTTTTTCGTACTTTGAGTGACCTTCGCTCAGACTTGCCATGGCTCTGCGAGCGGCCAAGTGCATTGCGCGAGACTCCACACAGGGGGCCGGAGTGGCCTGCACGGGGACCAGAGTAGGGGATGGAACACACATAATGAGGAAGAACAAGGTCAAATGTGGGCATTACGAGGGACGGGCCACAGGCAGTCCTTAGCACACCCACAAATGCGCACAACAAATGTATACATGGATGTGACTGCCCAAAATCTCACCTGCAACATTCCAACGCAAAGCCCTTGATCTTGCCGCCACCCGAAGGCAAGCATACAGACACTTGCCTCGTGGAGTTGAGTTTGCATGTCAGATTTAGGGGTGCATGCACACAGCATAGCGAGGTACAGGGACGGTTTACAGGAGATCACATGCAGTATGACCAGAATATGACATGAGTTTCGGGAAACTGTACGCATGTCCTTGGTGTACCGGTTACAGCTACGGGGGACCCTGTGCAGTTTCGCTGTGGTGCTGGCCTGGTTGTGGGGGTCTTCGATACAGAAGGAACATCTCAGAGTTGTTCGAATATGAACGCCAATCCTCACTCCTGCAGTCTAAATTCAGAGCAAGAGGCTACAACACACACTCATCTCGGGGGTCACAGATAAAGTGGAATCTATAGACAGAGAGACGCTTTTAACACCCAAGCTCTCTAAGATGGGATAACCCTTGGTCTATGTGACCAAACACTCGACCAAAGTGGGAGGATCAAGAGGATAATCCAAAAGAGCTGGCCTATGTTGCAAATTGACCCCCAATTACAGCAACTATTCCAGCAGCCACCTACCTTCGCGTACAGAAATAATAAAGCGTTACGCAGCAGCTTGGTTCAAGCAGAGATTCAGACACCAGAAAGAAGAAGAAACACATGCAAGGGACCATTACCATGCCAGATTGCCAACATTGTGGCAATGTAATTACAGGAAACAGTATTACACATCCGCACTCGGGAAAACCAATTTGGCTAAAACATTCATGTACCTGCGATTATACCAATGTGATAAATGGACTCAAATGCCCATGTGGTTATTACTACGTAGGTATGACGACGAGGAAGGCCAAAACAAGATGGACGGAGCATAAATCCAATATCCGTACCAAAAATCAGAAATCCCTTCCAGCCATGCACTTTACTGAGGCCAGGCATCCTGTGGCTCAATTGAAATGTGTAATTCTGGAGCAAATCACGATGGGCAGTAGAGAGGACGATATCCACAGGAAAGTATTACAAAGGGAAATCGTATGGCTCGATTTGCTAGATGCACTCTGGATGTGTACCATGATGATGCACATGGGAATATATAGGTACTATGACGACTACAAGTATACTGGATGTGTACCAGGATGAGGCGCATGGGAATATATAGGTATACTACATGTATACAGCATGTGTACCAGGATGCTGCGCATGGGAATATATAGGTAATGTGAATACTACAGGTATTTTGGATGTGTACCAGGATGATGCACATGGGAATATATAGGTACTGTGAATACTACATGTATACTGGATGTGTACCAGGATGATGCGCATGGAAAAATATAGGTACTGTGAATACTACATGTATTTTAGATGTGTACCAGGATTATGCGTGTGTACCAGGATGATGGGTGTGGGAATATATAGGTACTGTGAATATTACACGTATTCTGGATGAGTAACAGGATGATGCGTGTGTACCAGGATGATGCGCGTGGGAATATATAGGTACTGTGAATACTACACGTATTCTGGATGTGTACCATGATGATGCACAAGGGAATATATAGTGTAAGAGGATTCAATTCAACACTACAGCTAAGTCAACGCCTAGTCTATAATACTGAATGAAAACCCTTATTGATATATCTTTATGTCCAGTTCATGCGTTCTGGATGACTACCCCTATATAACACCCCTCTCTTGGAATCCTCCTGACCCCACTGAGCCAAGAAGTAGTTCTGTTTTGCAAGTTAAAAGGTTTAATTGATAGTTTAAACAATAGATATATATATATCACACTTTAGAATAAATTAATAATTAAATAGCACACTTAATCTGGTATGATAAAGATTAACAACGGAGAATCTGGCACTAGCACACTTCTTGATAATCACTAAGGAGTTGACATGAAATGGATAAGATAGCAACAATACTTTTATGGTTTCAAATGGATGCAATGTGGAATGAAATGCAGTACAGAAAATACTCAATATGATTTCAACAAAACAATGTAATCACTTTCTTGGACAATTCACCCCCCCTTTTTATGCAATGCAAGGAAATGGAGGGAAGGCACACAATTCTCAGAAATGCAATTAAATGTGATTCAGTTAACCCCAGCAACTTAGACTACAGACGTTGAAAACACAGGCAAAATGCTTTGATATGCGCTGGCAATGAAGAAAAAATATGCTAAAATGCTTTTAATTCCCTCTAGAGGTTCAGGGTGAGTGAAATCAAGTTATTATTAGTCCAGGCTCCCTTTAGCAAGGATTCAGGGATGATTAGCAGGTTAAACGAATTTCTGGCAATGAAACTGCTGTTTTCACACGTGGAGAAATTTGCAAATCGTGGCAAAATTCGCGAATGCGTGTTCCGCGATTGCGGTAAAACTATAAGGGGTAGGAATGTGGTTCTTGGTGCGATTAAAAGCTAAGATTCTCAGCTTTCAGATGAAAGTTACTGCAAGTCTCTAGCACAGACGGTTGCGGAGATATGAGCGATTGAATAAAGGTCGTTTTTCAGATTTGAAATTTTAAAGTTCAAAAAGACAAGTGCAGCTTGCAACTAGAAAATGACAAGTGACAGCTTTGCAAATGACAGGTGACAGTTAGGAGACAGTTCTACTTAGATTAAAATAGATTGAATTATATTATTCTAACTAAGAGATTGGTTCTGTACAGTTTTGCTGGGTACTCACACTATATTCTTGAATTAGAATGGACCTCGCCACGGATCTGGTCAGGTTTTAAACTGGACTCTGGTCTCTGCACTTCACAGTGATCTGGTCTCTGGAACTGCTCTCTCTCTGGGTACAGCACTGCTTCTGGATTCTGGAGATTGAGGGATTTGAAATCTCTGGTTTATCTTGGAGTCTAAGTGTTGGCTCTTTGAAGGTTGATGGAGGTAAAGTATGGATTTTTCCGGCAGAGCTTCCAGCTGCAGATGGATTTGAAGGTCCCTATCTGTCCTGTCTCTCTGCTTTTATGTGTTTTTAAAATGGGTGTGTGTGAGCATCACTAGACCCTACCCCTCTCCACTTGCCATTGGTCAAATTTCCATTTCTCACTTGATTGGGGAAGGAACTGTGAGTCAGAGCGATGTCATTTTATGGCTTGCAGAGAGGACACTCCCCTGTCAAATTGCACACAATCTATATTTGATATAAAAAGACATATTTGCACAGGTAAACATTTGTTTAAAATTACATGCACCCCTCACATATCACAGTAGGTATCCCCTGTTCAAACTCTGCTCTTCCTGAGAGCTTGCATTCAGAAATGGCAATATTTTGCACTTTTTAACTGGTTTGCAATACCGTACATTACCCCAAATTTACACACATGTGCGCAAGGAGTATGGACATTAGTTGATAAAGTGTCAGATTTTTCACATGCACACATTTTGAGTAATATCCTCTTAACTGCTAGTTTGCCCCCAGAACATTACACAAATTGGAGTTTGGGCTTGAATTGAAGGTACATTTTTTAAATTAAGGCTCTCAAAGTTATACATTTCTGTCATTTGATTACAAAGAGTTATCAGTGTTTTTGTAAAATATATATTTTACTTTCAATTCAGTCCTCAGAGTGTTGGAGTCCGCCTCCAAGACTTGGGTGGGTCAGTCACATGCATCCTCTGGGCAGGCAGGTCTTTGTTGACAGGAAACAGTAAAAATCAACATATTCCTTTCAGAGGAGAGAGGCCATTGTGTGGTCTCTGGGAAGCTCCCAGCCAGTCTGCCTTCTATCAATCAAGAGGTCATGTGAGATTCTAACTCCTGGTGTGAAGCTCTGGAGGTGAGAGGGTTTCCCAGGCTTCAGGCCTCTGGGAACAGCATGTGGCTAATTTTTAATTAAAATGCAGCCTTTGAAGTCAGCTGAGTCAAATCCCTTTGTCAGCAACTGCACTCAATTCTCCTGTCAGAGTTTAGACCGCCAGCGCCCCCTTGAGGATTTTGTTGGTACTGCATGCAATTTTGGGATTTTCTTGGATTAATGCATTCTAAACAGGAATGGTTCTTACATGGTAGTAAATCCTTGCTTAACATTGTTTTGATGGGGCTCCTTACAGTAAAATGGTTATGTGGAACCTCACAAAAAGGTTGAATCTTTAAAGTGGTCCAATGAGTCACGATTTCAGCAACTTTTGACATCAGTAACAGTGGATTTGGTTAACAAAGACCTTTCTTTACACTGGTGGGTGGCAAGTTAGGTAACCATTTTGGTGTGCGCACAACTGCGCAGCTCTCCTGGATTCTGGGATGAAATGATGGGCGGCGACAGCGCATCCCCCTCTTTACCCACTCCAATGATTTATTTTTGTTCTGGGGTAAAATGATGGGCAGCGACAGCTTAATCCCCATATTTACCCCGTCTAATGATTCCACATGGGTCAAAACCCTCCACAATAGGTACTGTGAATACTACACATACTAGGATGATGCGCGTGGGAATATATAGGTACTGTGAATACTACACGTATTCTGGATGTGTACCATGATGATGCACAAGGGAATATATAGGTACTGTGAATACTACACATACTAGGATGATGCGCATGGGAATATATCAGTACTGTGACTACTACGCGTATACTGCATGTGTACCAGGATGATGCGCATGGGAATATATAGGTACTGTGAATACTACAAGTATACTGCATGTGTACCAGGATGATGCGCATGGGAAAATATAGGTACTGTGAATATTACACATATACTGGATGTTTACCAGGATGATGTATATGGGAATATATAGGTATACTACATGTATGCTGCATGTGTACCAGGATGATGCGCATGGGAATATATAGGTACTGTGAATACTACATGTATTCTGGATGTGTACCAGAATGATGCGCATGGGAATATATAGGTACTGTGAATACTACAAGTACTAGGATGATGTGCATGGGAATATATCAGCACTGTGAATACTACACGTATACTGCATGTGTACCAGGATGATGCACATGGGGATATATAGGTACTATGACTACTACAAGTATACTGGATGTGTACCAGGATGATGTATATGGGAATATATAGGTACTGTGAATAAAACATGTATACTGCATGTGTACCAGGATGATGCACATGGGAATATATAGGTACTGTGAATACTACATGTATACTGCATGTGTACCAGGATGATGCACATGGGAAAATATAGGTACTGTGACTGCTACAAGTATTCTGGATGTGTACCATGATGATGCACATGGGAATATATAGGTACTATGACTACTACAAGTATACTGGATGTTTACCAGGATGATGTATATGGGAATATATAGGTATACTACATGTATACTGCATGTGTACCAGGATGATGCGCATGGGAATATATAGGTACTGTGACTACTACAAGTATACTGGATGTGTACCAGGATGATGCGCATGGGAAAATATAGGTACTGTGACTACTACAAGTATTCTGGATGTGTACCATGATGATGCACATGGGAATATATAGGTACTATGACTACTACAAGTATACTGGATGTTTACCAGGATGATGTATATGGGAATATATAGGTATACTACATGTATACTGGATGTGTACCAGGATGATGCGCATGGGAATATATAGGTACTGTGAATACTACAAGTATACTGGATGTGTACCAGGATGATGCGCATGGGAAAATATAGGTACTGTGACTACTACAAGTATTCTGGATGTTTACCAGGATGATGTATATGAGAATATATAGGTATACTACATGTATACTGCATGTGTACCAGGATGATGCGCATGGGAATATATAGGTACTGTGACTACTACAGGTATACTGGATGTGTACCAGGATGATGCACATGGGAAAATATAGGTACTGTGACTACTACAAGTATTCTGGATGTGTACCATGATGATGCACATGGGAATATATAGGTACTATGACTACTACACGTATACTGGATGTTTATCAGGATGATGTATATGGGAATATATAGGTATACTACATGTATACTGCATGTGTACCAGGATTATGAGCATGGGAATATATAGGTACTGTGAATACTACACGTATACTGGATGTGTACCAGGATGATGCGCATGGAAATATATAGGTACTGTGAATACTACAAGTATACTGGATGTGTACCATGATGATGCACATGGGAATATATAGGTACTATGACTACTACAAGTATACTGGATGTTTACCAGGATGATGTATATGGGAATATATAGGTATACTACATGTATACTGCATGTGTACCAGGATGATGTGCATGGGAAAATATAGGTACTGTGACTACTACAAGTATTCTGGATGTGTACCATGATGATGCACATGGGAATATATAGGTACTATGACTACTACAAGTATACTGGATGTTTACCAGGATGATGTATATGGGAATATATAGGTATACTACATGTATACTGCATGTGTACCAGGATGATGTGCATGGGAAAATATAGGTACTGTGACTACTACAAGTATTCTGGATGTGTACCATGATGATGCACATGGGAATATATAGGTACTATGACTACTACAAGTATACTGGATGTTTACCAGGATGATGTATATGGGAATATATAGGTATACTACATGTATACTGCATGTGTACCAGGATGATGCGCATGGGAATATATAGGTACTGTGACTACTACAAGTATACTGGATGTGTACAAGGATGATGCGCATGGGAAAATATAGGTACTGTGATTACTACAAGTATTCTGGATGTGTACCATGATGATGCACATGGGAATATATAGGTACTATGACTACTACAAGTATACTGGATGTTTACCAGGATGATGTATATGGGAATATATAGGTATACTACATGTATACTGGATGTGTACCAGGATGATGCGCATGGTAATATATAGGTACTGTGAATACTACAAGTATACTGGATGTGTACCAGGATGATGCGCATGGGAAAATATAGGTACTGTGACTACTACAAGTATTCTGGATGTGTACCATGATGATGCACATGGGAATATATAGGTACTGTGAATACTACAAGTATACTGGATGTGTACCAGGATGATGCACATGGGAATATATAGGTACTATGACTACTACAAGTATACTGGATGTTTACCAGGATGATGTATTTGGGAATATATAGGTATACTACATGTATACTGCATGTGTACCAGGATGATGCGCATGGGAATATATAGGTACTGTGACTACTACAAGTATTCTGGATGTGTATCATGATGATGCACATGGGAATATATAGGTACTATGACTACTACAAGTATACTGGATGTTTACCAGGATGATGTATATGGGAATATATAGGTACTGTGACTACTACAAGTATTCTGGATGTGTACCATGATGATGCACATGGGAATATATAGGTACTATGACTACTACAAGTATACTGGATGTTTACCAGGATGATGTATATGGGAATATATAGGTATACTACATGTATACTGGATGTGTACCAGGATGATGCGCATGGGAATATATAGGTACTGTGAATACTACAAGTATACTGGATGTGTACCAGGATGATGCGCATGGGAAAATATAGGTACTGTGACTACTACAAGTATTCTGGATGTTTACCAGGATGATGTATATGAGAATATATAGGTATACTACATGTATACTGCATGTGTACCAGGATGATGTGCATGGGAATATATAGGTACTGTGACTACTACAGGTATACTGGATGTGTACCAGGATGATGCGCATGGGAAAATATAGGTACTGTGACTACTACAAGTATTCTGGATGTGTACCATGATGATGCACATGGGAATATATAGGTACTATGACTACTACACGTATACTGGATGTTTACCAGGATGATGTATATGGGAATATATAGGTATACTACATGTATACTGCATGTGTACCAGGATGATGCACATGGGAATATATAGGTACTGTGAATACTACACGTATACTGGATGTGTACCAGGATGATGCGCATGGAAATATATAGGTACTGTGAATACTACAAGTATACTGGATGTGTACCATGATGATGCACATGGGAATATATAGGTACTATGACTACTACAAGTATACTGGATGTTTACCAGGATGATGTATATGGGAATATATAGGTATACTACATGTATACTGCATGTGTACCAGGATGATGCGCATGGGAAAATATAGGTACTGTGACTACTACAAGTATTCTGGATGTGTACCATGATGATGCACATGGGAATATATAGGTACTATGACTACTACAAGTATTCTGGATGTTTACCAGGATGATGTATATGAGAATATATAGGTATACTACATGTATACTGCATGTGTACCAGGATGATGCGCATGGGAATATATAGGTACTGTGACTACTACAAGTATACTGGATGTGTACCAGGATGATGCGCATGGGAAAATATAGGTACTGTGACTACTACAAGTATTCTGGATGTGTACCATGATGATGCACATGGGAATATATAGGTACTATGACTACTACAAGTATACTGGATGTTTACTAGGATGATGTATATGGGAATATATAGGTATACTACATGTATACTGGATGTGTACCAGGATGATGCGCATGGAAATATATAGGTACTGTGAATACTACAAGTATACTGGATGTGTACCAGGATGATGCGCATGGGAAAATATAGGTACTGTGACTACTACAAGTATTCTGGATATGTACCATGATGATGCACATGGGAATATATAGGTACTGTGAATACTACAAGTATACTGGATGTGTACCAGGATGATGCACATGGGAATATATAGGTACTATGACTACTACAAGTATACTGGATGTTTACCAGGATGATGTATATGGGAATATATAGGTATACTACATGTATACTGCATGTGTACCAGGATGATGCACATGGGAATATATAGGTACTGTGAATACTACAAGTATACTGGATGTTTACGAGGATGATGCATATGGGAATATATAGGTATACTACATGTATACTGCATGTGTACCAGGATGATGCGCATGGGAATATATAGGTACTGTGAATACTACAAGTATACTGGATGTGTACCAGGATGATGCACATGGGAATATATAGGTACTATGACTACTACAAGTATACTGGATGTTTACCAGGATGATGTATTTGGGAATATATAGGTATACTACATGTATACTGCATGTGTACCAGGATGATGCACATGGGAATATATAGGTACTGTGAATACTACAAGTATACTGGATGTTTACGAGGATGATGCATATGGGAATATATAGGTATACTACATGTATACTGCATGTGTACCAGGATGATGCGCATGGGAATATATAGGTACTGTGAATACTACAAGTATACTGGATGTGTACCAGGATGATGCACATGGGAATATATAGGTACTATGACTACTACAAGTATACTGGATGTTTACCAGGATGATGTATTTGGGAATATATAGGTATACTACATGTATACTGCATGTGTACCAGGATGATGCGCATGGGAATATATAGGTACTGTGACTACTACAAGTATTCTGGATGTGTACCATGATGATGCACATGGGAATATATAGGTACTATGACTACTACAAGTATACTGGATGTTTACCAGGATGATGCATATGGGAATATATAGGTATACTACATGTATACTGCATGTGTACCAGGATGATGCGCATGGGAATATATAGGTACTGTGACTACTACAAGTATTCTGGATGTTTACCAGGATGATGCATATGGGAATATATAGGTATACTACATGTATACTGCATGTGTACCAGGATGATGTATATGGGAATATATAGGTATACTACATGTATACTGCATGTGTACCAGGATGATGCACATGGGAATATATAGGTACTGTGAATACTACAAGTATACTGGATGTTTACCAGGATGATGCATATGGGAATATATAGGTATACTACATGTATACTGCATGTGTACCAGGATGATGCGCATGGGAATATATAGGTACTGTGAATACTACAAGTATACTGGATGTGTACCAGGATGATGCACATGGGAATATATAGGTACTATGACTACTACAAGTATACTGGATGTTTACCAGGATGATGTATTTGGGAATATATAGGTATACTACATGTATACTGCATGTGTACCAGGATGATGCGCATGGGAATATATAGGTACTGTGAATACTACAAGTATTCTGGATGTGTACCATGATGATGCACATGGGAATATATAGGTACTATGACTACTACAAGTATACTGGATGTTTACCAGGATGATGTATTTGGGAATATATAGGTATACTACATGTATACTGCATGTGTACCAGGATGATGCGCATGGGAATATATAGGTACTGTGACTACTACAAGTATTCTGGATGTGTACCATGATGATGCACATGGGAATATATAGGTACTATGACTACTACAAGTATACTGGATGTTTACCAGGATGATGTATATGGGAATATATAGGTATACTACATGTATACTGCATGTGTACCAGGATGATGCGCATGGGAATATATAGGTACTGTGAATACTACATGTATACTGCATGTGTACCAGGATGATGCACATGGGAATATATAGGTATTATGACTACTACAAGTATAATGGATGTTTACCAGGATGATGTATATGGGAATATATAGGTATACTACATGTATACTGCATGTGTACCAGGATGATGCGCATGGGAATATATAGGTACTGCGACTACTACAAGTATTCTGGATGTGTACCATGATGATGCACATGGGAATATATAGGTACTGTGAATACTACAAGTATACTGGATGTGTACCAGGATGATGCACATGGGTATATATAGGTACTATGACTACTACAAGTATACTGGATGTTTACCAGGATGATGTTTTTGGGAATATATAGGTATACTACATGTATACTGCATGTGTACCAGGATGATGCGCATGGGAATATATAGGTACTGTGCTACTACAAGTATTCTGGATGTGTACCATGATGATGCACATGGGAATATATAGGTACTATGACTACTACAAGTATACTGGATGTTTACCAGGATGATGCACATGGGAATATATAGGTACTATGACTACTACAAGTATACTGGATGTTTACCAGGATGATGTATTTGGGAATATATAGGTATACTACATGTATACTGCATGTGTGCCAGGATGATGCGCATGGGAATATATAGGTACTGTGACTACTACAAGTATTCCGGATGTGTACCATGATGATGCACATGGGAATATATAGGTACTATGACTACTACAAGTATACTGGATGTTTACCAGGATGATGCATATGGGAATATATAGGTATACTACATGTATACTGCATGTGTACCAGGATGATGCGCATGGGAATATATAGGTACTGTGACTACTACAAGTATTCTGGATGTTTACCAGGATGATGCATATGGGAATATATAGGTATACTACATGTATACTGCATGTGTACCAGGATGATGTATATGGGAATATATAGGTATACTACATGTATACTGCATGTGTACCAGGATGATGCACATGGGAATATATAGGTACTGTGAATACTACAAGTATACTGGATGTTTACCAGGATGATGCATATGGGAATATATAGGTATACTACATGTATACTGCATGTGTACCAGGATGATGCGCATGGGAATATATAGGTACTGTGAATACTACAAGTATACTGGATGTGTACCAGGATGATGCACATGGGAATATATAGGTACTATGACTACTACAAGTATACTGGATGTTTACCAGGATGATGTATTTGGGAATATATAGGTATACTACATGTATACTGCATGTGTACCAGGATGATGCGCATGGGAATATATAGGTACTGTGAATACTACAAGTATTCTGGATGTGTACCATGATGATGCACATGGGAATATATAGGTACTATGACTACTACAAGTATACTGGATGTTTACCAGGATGATGTATTTGGGAATATATAGGTATACTACATGTATACTGCATGTGTACCAGGATGATGCACATGGGAAAATATAGGTACTGTGACTACTACAAGTATTCTGGATGTGTACTATGATGATGCACATGGGAATATATAGATACTATGACTACTACAAGTATACTGGATGTTTACCAGGATGATGTATATGGGAATATATAGGTATACTACATGTATACTGCATGTGTACCAGGATGATGTGCATGGGAAAATATAGGTACTGTGACTACTACAAGTATTCTGGATGTGTACCATGATGATGCACATGGGAATATATAGGTACTGTGAATACTACAAGTATACTGGATGTGTACCAGGATGATGCACATGGGTATATATAGGTACTATGACTACTACAAGTATACTGGATGTTTACCAGGATGATGTTTTTGGGAATATATAGGTATACTACATGTATACTGCATGTGTACCAGGATGATGCGCATGGGAATATATAGGTACTGTGCTACTACAAGTATTCTGGATGTGTACCATGATGATGCACATGGGAATATATAGGTACTATGACTACTACAAGTATACTGGATGTTTACCAGGATGATGTATATGGGAATATATAGGTATACTACATGTATACTGCATGTGTACCAGGATGATGCGCATGGGAATATATAGGTACTGTGAATACTACATGTATACTGCATGTGTACCAGTATGATGCACATGGGAATATATAGGTATTATGACCACTACAAGTATACTGGATGTTTACCAGGATGATGTATATGGGAATATATAGGTATACTACATGTATACTGCATGTGTACCAGGATGATGCGCATGGGAATATATAGGTACTGTGACTACTACAAGTATACTGGATGTGTACCAGGATGATGCGCATGGGAAAATATAGGTACTGTGACTACTACAAGTATACTGGATGTGTACCAGGATGATGTATATGAGAATATATAGGTATACTACATGTATACTGCATGTGTACCAGGATGATGCGCATGGGAATATATAGGTACTGTGACTACTACAGGTATACTGGATGTGTACCAGGATGATGCGCATGGGAAAATATAGGTACTGTGACTACTACAAGTATTCTGGATGTGTACCATGATGATGCACATGGGAATATATAGGTACTATGACTACTACACGTATACTGGATGTTTATCAGGATGATGTATATGGGAATATATAGGTATACTACATGTATACTGCATGTGTACCAGGATTATGCGCATGGGAATATATAGGTACTGTGAATACTACACGTATACTGGATGTGTACCAGGATGATGCGCATGGAAATATATAGGTACTGTGAATACTACAAGTATACTGGATGTGTACCATGATGATGCACATGGGAATATATAGGTACTATGACTACTACAAGTATACTGGATGTTTACCAGGATGATGTATATGGGAATATATAGGTATACTACATGTATACTGCATGTGTACCAGGATGATGTGCATGGGAAAATATAGGTACTGTGACTACTACAAGTATTCTGGATGTGTACCATGATGATGCACATGGGAATATATAGGTACTATGACTACTACAAGTATACTGGATGTTTACCAGGATGATGTATATGGGAATATATAGGTATACTACATGTATACTGCATGTGTACCAGGATGATGTGCATGGGAAAATATAGGTACTGTGACTACTACAAGTATTCTGGATGTGTACCATGATGATGCACATGGGAATATATAGGTACTATGACTACTACAAGTATACTGGATGTTTACCAGGATGATGTATATGGGAATATATAGGTATACTACATGTATACTGCATGTGTACCAGGATGATGCGCATGGGAATATATAGGTACTGTGACTACTACAAGTATACTGGATGTGTACCAGGATGATGCGCATGGGAAAATATAGGTACTGTGATTACTACAAGTATTCTGGATGTGTACCATGATGATGCACATGGGAATATATAGGTACTATGACTACTACAAGTATACTGGATGTTTACCAGGATGATGTATATGGGAATATATAGGTATACTACATGTATACTGGATGTGTACCAGGATGATGCGCATGGAAATATATAGGTACTGTGAATACTACAAGTATACTGGATGTGTACCATGATGATGCACATGGGAATATATAGGTACTATGACTACTACAAGTATACTGGATGTTTACCAGGATGATGTATATGGGAATATATAGGTATACTACATGTATACTGCATGTGTACCAGGATGATGTGCATGGGAAAATATAGGTACTGTGACTACTACAAGTATTCTGGATGTGTACCATGATGATGCACATGGGAATATATAGGTACTATGACTACTACAAGTATACTGGATGTTTACCAGGATGATGTATATGGGAATATATAGGTATACTACATGTATACTGCATGTGTACCAGGATGATGTGCATGGGAAAATATAGGTACTGTGACTACTACAAGTATTCTGGATGTGTACCATGATGATGCACATGGGAATATATAGGTACTATGACTACTACAAGTATACTGGATGTTTACCAGGATGATGTATATGGGAATATATAGGTATACTACATGTATACTGCATGTGTACCAGGATGATGCGCATGGGAATATATAGGTACTGTGACTACTACAAGTATACTGGATGTGTACCAGGATGATGCGCATGGGAAAATATAGGTACTGTGACTACTACAAGTATTCTGGATGTGTACCATGATGATGCACATGGGAATATATAGGTACTGTGAATACTACAAGTATACTGGATGTGTACCAGGATGATGCACATGGGAATATATAGGTACTATGACTACTACAAGTATACTGGATGTTTACCAGGATGATGTATTTGGGAATATATAGGTATACTACATGTATACTGCATGTGTACCAGGATGATGCGCATGGGAATATATAGGTACTGTGACTACTACAAGTATTCTGGATGTGTATCATGATGATGCACATGGGAATATATAGGTACTATGACTACTACAAGTATACTGGATGTTTACCAGGATGATGTATATGGGAATATATAGGTACTGTGACTACTACAAGTATTCTGGATGTGTACCATGATGATGCACATGGGAATATATAGGTACTATGACTACTACAAGTATACTGGATGTTTACCAGGATGATGTATATGGGAATATATAGGTATACTACATGTATACTGGATGTGTACCAGGATGATGCGCATGGGAATATATAGGTACTGTGAATACTACAAGTATACTGGATGTGTACCAGGATGATGCGCATGGGAAAATATAGGTACTGTGACTACTACAAGTATTCTGGATGTTTACCAGGATGATGTATATGAGAATATATAGGTATACTACATGTATACTGCATGTGTACCAGGATGATGTGCATGGGAATATATAGGTACTGTGACTACTACAGGTATACTGGATGTGTACCAGGATGATGCGCATGGGAAAATATAGGTACTGTGACTACTACAAGTATTCTGGATGTGTACCATGATGATGCACATGGGAATATATAGGTACTATGACTACTACACGTATACTGGATGTTTACCAGGATGATGTATATGGGAATATATAGGTATACTACATGTATACTGCATGTGTACCAGGATGATGCACATGGGAATATATAGGTACTGTGAATACTACACGTATACTGGATGTGTACCAGGATGATGCGCATGGAAATATATAGGTACTGTGAATACTACAAGTATACTGGATGTGTACCATGATGATGCACATGGGAATATATAGGTACTATGACTACTACAAGTATACTGGATGTTTACCAGGATGATGTATATGGGAATATATAGGTATACTACATGTATACTGCATGTGTACCAGGATGATGCGCATGGGAAAATATAGGTACTGTGACTACTACAAGTATTCTGGATGTGTACCATGATGATGCACATGGGAATATATAGGTACTATGACTACTACAAGTATACTGGATGTTTACCAGGATGATGTATATGAGAATATATAGGTATACTACATGTATACTGCATGTGTACCAGGATGATGCGCATGGGAATATATAGGTACTGTGACTACTACAAGTATACTGGATGTGTACCAGGATGATGCGCATGGGAAAATATAGGTACTGTGACTACTACAAGTATTCTGGATGTGTACCATGATGATGCACATGGGAATATATAGGTACTATGACTACTACAAGTATACTGGATGTTTACCAGGATGATGTATATGGGAATATATAGGTATACTACATGTATACTGCATGTGTACCAGGATGATGCACATGGGAATATATAGGTACTGTGAATACTACACGTATACTGGATGTGTACCAGGATGATGCGCATGGAAATATATAGGTACTGTGAATACTACAAGTATACTGGATGTGTACCATGATGATGCACATGGGAATATATAGGTACTATGACTACTACAAGTATACTGGATGTTTACCAGGATGATGTATATGGGAATATATAGGTATACTACATGTATACTGCATGTGTACCAGGATGATGCGCATGGGAAAATATAGGTACTGTGACTACTACAAGTATTCTGGATGTGTACCATGATGATGCACATGGGAATATATAGGTACTATGACTACTACAAGTATACTGGATGTTTACCAGGATGATGTATATGAGAATATATAGCTATACTACATGTATACTGCATGTGTACCAGGATGATGCGCATGGGAATATATAGGTACTGTGACTACTACAAGTATACTGGATGTGTACCAGGATGATGCGCATGGGAAAATATAGGTACTGTGACTACTACAAGTATTCTGGATGTGTACCATGATGATGCACATGGGAATATATAGGTACTATGACTACTACAAGTATACTGGATGTTTACTAGGATGATGTATATGGGAATATATAGGTATACTACATGTATACTGGATGTGTACCAGGATGATGCGCATGGAAATATATAGGTACTGTGAATACTACAAGTATACTGGATGTGTACCAGGATGATGCGCATGGGAAAATATAGGTACTGTGACTACTACAAGTATTCTGGATATGTACCATGATGATGCACATGGGAATATATAGGTACTGTGAATACTACAAGTATACTGGATGTGTACCAGGATGATGCACATGGGAATATATAGGTACTATGACTACTACAAGTATACTGGATGTTTACCAGGATGATGTATATGGGAATATATAGGTATACTACATGTATACTGCATGTGTACCAGGATGATGCACATGGGAATATATAGGTACTGTGAATACTACAAGTATACTGGATGTTTACGAGGATGATGCATATGGGAATATATAGGTATACTACATGTATACTGGATGTGTACCAGGATGATGCGCATGGAAATATATAGGTACTGTGAATACTACAAGTATACTGGATGTGTACCAGGATGATGCGCATGGGAAAATATAGGTACTGTGACTACTACAAGTATTCTGGATATGTACCATGATGATGCACATGGGAATATATAGGTACTGTGAATACTACAAGTATACTGGATGTGTACCAGGATGATGCACATGGGAATATATAGGTACTATGACTACTACAAGTATACTGGATGTTTACCAGGATGATGTATATGGGAATATATAGGTATACTACATGTATACTGCATGTGTACCAGGATGATGCGCATGGGAATATATAGGTACTGTGAATACTACAAGTATACTGGATGTGTACCAGGATGATGCACATGGGAATATATAGGTACTATGACTACTACAAGTATACTGGATGTTTACCAGGATGATGTATTTGGGAATATATAGGTATACTACATGTATACTGCATGTGTACCAGGATGATGCGCATGGGAATATATAGGTACTGTGACTACTACAAGTATTCTGGATGTGTACCATGATGATGCACATGGGAATATATAGGTACTATGACTACTACAAGTATACTGGATGTTTACCAGGATGATGTATATGGGAATATATAGGTATACTACATGTATACTGCATGTGTACCAGGATGATGCGCATGGGAATATATAGGTACTGCGACTACTACAAGTATTCTGGATGTGTACCATGATGATGCACATGGGAATATATAGGTACTGTGAATACTACAAGTATACTGGATGTGTACCAGGATGATGCACATGGGAATATATAGGTACTATGACTACTACAAGTATACTGGATGTTTACCAGGATGATGTATTTGGGAATATATAGGTATACTACATGTATACTGCATGTGTGCCAGGATGATGCGCATGGGAATATATAGGTACTGTGACTACTACAAGTATTCCGGATGTGTACCATGATGATGCACATGGGAATATATAGGTACTATGACTACTACAAGTATACTGGATGTTTACCAGGATGATGCATATGGGAATATATAGGTATACTACATGTATACTGCATGTGTACCAGGATGATGCGCATGGGAATATATAGGTACTGTGACTACTACAAGTATTCTGGATGTTTACCAGGATGATGCATATGGGAATATATAGGTATACTACATGTATACTGCATGTGTACCAGGATGATGTATATGGGAATATATAGGTATACTACATGTATACTGCATGTGTACCAGGATGATGCACATGGGAATATATAGGTACTGTGAATACTACAAGTATACTGGATGTTTACCAGGATGATGCATATGGGAATATATAGGTATACTACATGTATACTGCATGTGTACCAGGATGATGCGCATGGGAATATATAGGTACTGTGAATACTACAAGTATACTGGATGTGTACCAGGATGATGCACATGGGAATATATAGGTACTATGACTACTACAAGTATACTGGATGTTTACCAGGATGATGTATTTGGGAATATATAGGTATACTACATGTATACTGCATGTGTACCAGGATGATGTGCATGGGAATATATAGGTACTGTGAATACTACAAGTATTCTGGATGTGTACCATGATGATGCACATGGGAATATATAGGTACTATGACTACTACAAGTATACTGGATGTTTACCAGGATGATGTATTTGGGAATATATAGGTATACTACATGTATACTGCATGTGTACCAGGATGATGCGCATGGGAATATATAGGTACTGTGACTACTACAAGTATTCTGGATGTGTACCATGATGATGCACATGGGAATATATAGGTACTATGACTACTACAAGTATACTGGATGTTTACCAGGATGATGTATATGGGAATATATAGGTATACTACATGTATACTGCATGTGTACCAGGATGATGCGCATGGGAATATATAGGTACTGTGAATACTACATGTATACTGCATGTGTACCAGGATGATGCACATGGGAATATATAGGTATTATGACTACTACAAGTATAATGGATGTTTACCAGGATGATGTATATGGGAATATATAGGTATACTACATGTATACTGCATGTGTACCAGGATGATGCGCATGGGAATATATAGGTACTGCGACTACTACAAGTATTCTGGATGTGTACCATGATGATGCACATGGGAATATATAGGTACTGTGAATACTACAAGTATACTGGATGTGTACCAGGATGATGCACATGGGAATATATAGGTACTATGACTACTACAAGTATACTGGATGTTTACCAGGATGATGTATTTGGGAATATATAGGTATACTACATGTATACTGCATGTGTACCAGGATGATGCGCATGGGAATATATAGGTACTGTGACTACTACAAGTATTCCGGATGTGTACCATGATGATGCACATGGGAATATATAGGTACTATGACTACTACAAGTATACTGGATGTTTACCAGGATGATGTATATGGGAATATATAGGTATACTATATGTATACTGCATGTGTACCAGGATGATGCGCATGGGAATATATAGGTACTGTGACTACTACAAGTATTCTGGATGTGTACCATGATGATGCACATGGGAATATATAGGTACTATGACTACTACAAGTATACTGGATGTTTACCAGGATGATGTATATGGGAATATATAGGTATACTACATGTATACTGCATGTGTACCAGGATGATGCGCATGGGAATATATAGGTACTGTGAATAATACATGTATACTGCATGTGTACCAGGATGATGCACATGGGAATATATAGGTACTGTGAATACTACATGTATACTGGATGTTTACCAGGATGATGTATATGGGAATATATAGGTATACTACATGTATACTGCATGTGTACCAGGATGATGCACATGGGAAAATATAGGTACTGTGACTACTACAAGTATTCTGGATGTGTACTATGATGATGCACATGGGAATATATAGGTACTATGACTACTACAAGTATACTGGATGTTTACCAGGATGATGTATATGGGAATATATAGGTATACTACATGTATACTGCATGTGTACCAGGATGATGCGCATGGGAAAATATAGGTACTGTGACTACTACAAGTATTCTGGATGTGTACCATGATGATGCACATGGGAATATATAGGTACTGTGAATACTACAAGTATACTGGATGTGTACCAGGATGATGCACATGGGTATATATAGGTACTATGACTACTACAAGTATACTGGATGTTTACCAGGATGATGTTTTTGGGAATATATAGGTATACTACATGTATACTGCATGTGTACCAGGATGATGCGCATGGGAATATATAGGTACTGTGCTACTACAAGTATTCTGGATGTGTACCATGATGATGCACATGGGAATATATAGGTACTATGACTACTACAAGTATACTGGATGTTTACCAGGATGATGTATATGGGAATATATAGGTATACTACATGTATACTGCATGTGTACCAGGATGATGCACATGGGAATATATAGGTACTGTGAATACTACATGTATACTGCATGTGTACCAGGATGATGCACATGGGAATATATAGGTATTATGACCACTACAAGTATACTGGATGTTTACCAGGATGATGTATATGGGAATATATAGGTATACTACATGTATACTGCATGTGTACCAGGATGATGCGCATGGGAATATATAGGTACTGTGACTACTACAAGTATACTGGATGTGTACCAGGATGATGCGCATGGGAAAATATAGGTAATGTGACTACTACAAGTATACTGGATGTGTACCAGGATGATGTATATGGGAATATATAGGTACTGTGAATAATACATGTATACTGCATCTGTACCAGGATGATGCACATGGGAATATATAGGTACTGTGAATACTACATGTATACTGCATGTGTACCAGGAAGATGCACATGGGAATATATAGGTACTATGACTACTACAAGTATACTGGATGTTTACCAGGATGATGTATTTGGGAATATATAGGTATACTACATGTATACTGCATGTGTACCAGGATGATGCGCATGGGAATATATAGGTACTGTGACTACTACAAGTATACTGGATGTGTACCATGATGATGCACATGGGAATATATAGGTACTATGACTACTACAAGTATTCTGGATGTGTACCAGGATGATGCGCATGGGAAAATATAGGTACTGTGACTACTACAAGTATTCTGGATGTTTACCAGGATGATGCATATGGGAATATATAGGTATACTACATGTATACTGCATGTGTACCAGGATGATGTATATGGGAATATATAGGTATACTACATGTATACTGCATGTGTACCAGGATGATGCACATGGGAATATATAGGTACTGTGAATACTACAAGTATACTGGATGTTTACCAGGATGATGCATATGGGAATATATAGGTATACTACATGTATACTGCATGTGTACCAGGATGATGCGCATGGGAATATATAGGTACTGTGAATACTACAAGTATACTGGATGTGTACCAGGATGATGCACATGGGAATATATAGGTACTATGACTACTACAAGTATACTGGATGTTTACCAGGATGATGTATTTGGGAATATATAGGTATACTACATGTATACTGCATGTGTACCAGGATGATGCGCATGGGAATATATAGGTACTGTGACTACTACAAGTATTCTGGATGTGTACCATGATGATGCACATGGGAATATATAGGTACTATGACTACTACAAGTATACTGGATGTTTACCAGGATGATGTATATGGGAATATATAGGTATACTACATGTATACTGCATGTGTACCAGGATGATGCGCATGGGAATATATAGGTACTGTGAATACTACATGTATACTGCATGTGTACCAGGATGATGCACATGGGAATATATAGGTATTATGACTACTACAAGTATACTGGATGTTTACCAGGATGATGTATTTGGGAATATATAGGTATACTACATGTATACTGCATGTGTACCAGGATGATGCGCATGGGAATATATAGGTACTGTGACTACTACAAGTATTCTGGATGTGTACCATGATGATGCACATGGGAATATATAGGTACTATGACTACTACAAGTATACTGGATGTTTACCAGGATGATGTATATGGGAATATATAGGTATACTACATGTATACTGCATGTGTACCAGGATGATGCGCATGGGAATATATAGGTACTGTGAATACTACATGTATACTGCATGTGTACCAGGATGATGCACATGGGAATATATAGGTATTATGACTACTACAAGTATACTGGATGTTTACCAGGATGATATATATGGGAATATATAGGTATACTACATGTATACTGCATGTGTACCAGGATGATGCGCATGGGAATATATAGGTACTGTGACTACTACAAGTATTCTGGATGTGTACCATGATGATGCACATGGGAATATATAGGTACTGTGAATACTACAAGTATACTGGATGTGTACCAGGATGATGCACATGGGAATATATAGGTACTATGACTACTACAAGTATACTGGATGTTTACCAGGATGATGTATTTGGGAATATATAGGTATACTACAGTTATACTGCATGTGTACCAGGATGATGCGCATGGGAATATATAGGTACTGTGACTACTACAAGTATTCCGGATGTGTACCATGATGATGCACATGGGAATATATAGGTACTATGACTACTACAAGTATACTGGATGTTTACCAGGATGATGTATATGGGAATATATAGGTATACTACATGTATACTGCATGTGTACCAGGATGATGCGCATGGGAATATATAGGTACTGTGAATACTACATGTATACTGCATGTGTACCAGGATGATGCACATGGGAATATATAGTTATTATGACTACTACAAGTATACTGGATGTTTACCAGGATGATGTATATGGGAATATATAGGTATACTACATATATACTGCATGTGTACCAGGATGATGCACATGGGAATATATAGGTACTGTGACTACTACAAGTATACTGGATGTGTACCAGGATGATGTATATGGGAATATATAGGTACTGTGAATAATACATGTATACTGCATGTGTACCAGGATGATGCACATGGGAATATATAGGTACTGTGAATACTACATGTATACTGCATGTGTACCAGGATGATGAACATGGGAATATATAGGTACTATGACTACTACAAGTATACTGGATGTTTACCAGGATGATGTATATGGGAATATATAGGTATACTACATGTATACTGCATGTGTACCAGGATGATGCGCATGGGAAAATATAGGTACTGTGACTACTACAAGTATTCTGGATGTGTACCATGATGATGCACATGGGAATATATAGGTACTATGACGACTACAAGTATACTGGATGTTTACCAGGATGATGTATATGGGAATATATAGGTATACTACATGTATACTGGATGTGTACCAGGATGATGCGCATGGAAATATATAGGTACTGTGAATACTACAAGTATTCTGGATGTGTACCATGATGATGCACATGGGAATATATAGGTACTATGACTACTACAAGTATACTGGATGTTTACCAGGATGATGTATTTGGGAATATATAGGTATACTACATGTATACTGCATGTGTACCAGGATGATGCGCATGGGAATATATAGGTACTGTGGCTACTACAAGTATTCTGGATGTGTACCATGATGATGCACATGGGAATATATAGATACTATGACTACTACAAGTATACTGGATGTTTACCAGGATGATGTATATGGGAATATATAGGTATACTACATGTATACTGCATGTGTACCAGGATGATGCGCATGGGAATATATAGGTACTGTGACTACTACAAGTATACTGGATGTGTACCAGGATGATGCGCATGGGAAAATATAGGTACTGTGACTACTACAAGTATACTGGATGTGTACCAGGATGATGCGCATGGGAAAATATAGGTACTGTGACTACTACAAGTATTCTGGATGTGTACCATGATGATGCACATGGGAATATATAGGTACTATGACTACTAGAAGTATACTGGATGTTTACCAGGATGATGCATATGGGAATATATAGGTATGCTACATGTATACTGCATGTGTACCAGAATGATGCGCATGGGAATATATAGGTACTGTGAATAATACATGTATACTGCATCTGTACCAGGATGATGCACATGGGAATATATAGGTACTGTGAATACTACATGTATACTGCATGTGTACCAGGAAGATGCACATGGGAATATATAGGTACTATGACTACTACAAGTATACTGGATGTTTACCAGGATGATGTATATGGGAATATATAGGTATACTACATGTATACTGCATGTGTACCAGGATGATGTGCATGGGAATATATAGGTACTGTGACTACTACAAGTATACTGGATGTGTACCAGGATGATGCGCATGGGAAAATATAGGTACTGTGACTACTACAAGTATTCTGGATGTGTACCATGATGATGCACATGGGAATATATAGGTACTATGACTACTACAAGTATACTGGATGTTTACCAGGATGATGCATATGGGAATATATAGGTATACTACATGTATACTGCATGTGTACCAGGATGATGCGCATGGGAATATATAGGTACTGTGACTACTACAGGTATACTGGATGTGTACCAGGATGATGCGCATGGGAAAATATAGGTACTGTGACTACTACAAGTATTCTGGATGTGTACCATGATGATGCACATGGGAATATATAGGTACTATGACTACTACACGTATACTGGATGTTTATCAGGATGATGTATATGGGAATATATAGGTATACTACATGTATACTGCATGTGTACCAGGATTATGCGCATGGGAATATATAGGTACTGTGAATACTACACGTATACTGGATGTGTACCAGGATGATGCGCATGGAAATATATAGGTACTGTGAATACTACAAGTATACTGGATGTGTACCATGATGATGCACATGGGAATATATAGGTACTATGACTACTACAAGTATACTGGATGTTTACCAGGATGATGTATATGGGAATATATAGGTATACTACATGTATACTGCATGTGTACCAGGATGATGTGCATGGGAAAATATAGGTACTGTGACTACTACAAGTATTCTGGATGTGTACCATGATGATGCACATGGGAATATATAGGTACTATGACTACTACAAGTATACTGGATGTTTACCAGGATGATGTATATGGGAATATATAGGTATACTACATGTATACTGCATGTGTACCAGGATGATGTGCATGGGAAAATATAGGTACTGTGACTACTACAAGTATTCTGGATGTGTACCATGATGATGCACATGGGAATATATAGGTACTATGACTACTACAAGTATACTGGATGTTTACCAGGATGATGTATATGGGAATATATAGGTATACTACATGTATACTGCATGTGTACCAGGATGATGCGCATGGGAATATATAGGTACTGTGACTACTACAAGTATACTGGATGTGTACCAGGATGATGCGCATGGGAAAATATAGGTACTGTGATTACTACAAGTATTCTGGATGTGTACCATGATGATGCACATGGGAATATATAGGTACTATGACTACTACAAGTATACTGGATGTTTACCAGGATGATGTATATGGGAATATATAGGTATACTACATGTATACTGGATGTGTACCAGGATGATGCGCATGGAAATATATAGGTACTGTGAATACTACAAGTATACTGGATGTGTACCAGGATGATGCGCATGGGAAAATATAGGTACTGTGACTACTACAAGTATTCTGGATGTGTACCATGATGATGCACATGGGAATATATAGGTACTGTGAATACTACAAGTATACTGGATGTGTACCAGGATGATGCACATGGGAATATATAGGTACTATGACTACTACAAGTATACTGGATGTTTACCAGGATGATGTATTTGGGAATATATAGGTATACTACATGTATACTGCATGTGTACCAGGATGATGCGCATGGGAATATATAGGTACTGTGACTACTACAAGTATTATGGATGTGTATCATGATGATGCACATGGGAATATATAGGTACTATGACTACTACAAGTATACTGGATGTTTACCAGGATGATGTATATGGGAATATATAGGTACTGTGACTACTACAAGTATTCTGGATGTGTACCATGATGATGCACATGGGAATATATAGGTACTATGACTACTACAAGTATACTGGATGTTTACCAGGATGATGTATATGGGAATATATAGGTATACTACATGTATACTGGATGTGTACCAGGATGATGCGCATGGGAATATATAGGTACTGTGAATACTACAAGTATACTGGATGTGTACCAGGATGATGCGCATGGGAAAATATAGGTACTGTGACTACTACAAGTATTCTGGATGTTTACCAGGATGATGTATATGAGAATATATAGGTATACTACATGTATACTGCATGTGTACCAGGATGATGTGCATGGGAATATATAGGTACTGTGACTACTACAGGTATACTGGATGTGTACCAGGATGATGCGCATGGGAAAATATAGGTACTGTGACTACTACAAGTATTCTGGATGTGTACCATGATGATGCACATGGGAATATATAGGTACTATGACTACTACACGTATACTGGATGTTTACCAGGATGATGTATATGGGAATATATAGGTATACTACATGTATACTGCATGTGTACCAGGATGATGCACATGGGAATATATAGGTACTGTGAATACTACACGTATACTGGATGTGTACCAGGATGATGCGCATGGAAATATATAGGTACTGTGAATACTACAAGTATACTGGATGTGTACCATGATGATGCACATGGGAATATATAGGTACTATGACTACTACAAGTATACTGGATGTTTACCAGGATGATGTATATGGGAATATATAGGTATACTACATGTATACTGCATGTGTACCAGGATGATGCTCATGGGAAAATATAGGTACTGTGACTACTACAAGTATTCTGGATGTGTACCATGATGATGCACATGGGAATATATAGGTACTATGACTACTACAAGTATACTGGATGTTTACCAGGATGATGTATATGAGAATATATAGGTATACTACATGTATACTGCATGTGTACCAGGATGATGCGCATGGGAATATATAGGTACTGTGACTACTACAAGTATACTGGATGTGTACCAGGATGATGCGCATGGGAAAATATAGGTACTGTGACTACTACAAGTATTCTGGATGTGTACCATGATGATGCACATGGGAATATATAGGTACTATGACTACTACAAGTATACTGGATGTTTACCAGGATGATGTATATGGGAATATATAGGTATACTACATGTATACTGGATGTGTACCAGGATGATGTGCATGGAAATATATAGGTACTGTGAATACTACAAGTATACTGGATGTGTACCAGGATGATGCGCATGGGAAAATATAGGTACTGTGACTACTACAAGTATTCTGGATATGTACCATGATGATGCACATGGGAATATATAGGTACTGTGAATACTACAAGTATACTGGATGTGTACCAGGATGATGCACATGGGAATATATAGGTACTATGACTACTACAAGTATACTGGATGTTTACCAGGATGATGTATATGGGAATATATAGGTATACTACATGTATACTGCATGTGTACCAGGATGATGCACATGGGAATATATAGGTACTGTGAATACTACAAGTATACTGGATGTTTACGAGGATGATGCATATGGGAATATATAGGTATACTACATGTATACTGCATGTGTACCAGGATGATGCGCATGGGAATATATAGGTACTGTGAATACTACAAGTATACTGGATGTGTACCAGGATGATGCACATGGGAATATATAGGTACTATGACTACTACAAGTATACTGGATGTTTACCAGGATGATGTATTTGGGAATATATAGGTATACTACATGTATACTGCATGTGTACCAGGATGATGCGCATGGGAATATATAGGTACTGTGACTACTACAAGTATTCTGGATGTGTACCATGATGATGCACATGGGAATATATAGGTACTATGACTACTACAAGTATACTGGATGTTTACCAGGATGATGTATATGGGAATATATAGGTATACTACATGTATACTGCATGTGTACCAGGATGATGCGCATGGGAATATATAGGTACTGCGACTACTACAAGTATTCTGGATGTGTACCATGATGATGCACATGGGAATATATAGGTACTGTGAATACTACAAGTATACTGGATGTGTACCAGGATGATGCACATGGGAATATATAGGTACTATGACTACTACAAGTATACTGGATGTTTACCAGGATGATGTATTTGGGAATATATAGGTATACTACATGTATACTGCATGTGTGCCAGGATGATGCGCATGGGAATATATAGGTACTGTGACTACTACAAGTATTCCGGATGTGTACCATGATGATGCACATGGGAATATATAGGTACTATGACTACTACAAGTATACTGGATGTTTACCAGGATGATGCATATGGGAATATATAGGTATACTACATGTATACTGCATGTGTACCAGGATGATGCGCATGGGAATATATAGGTACTGTGACTACTACAAGTATTCTGGATGTGTACCATGATGATGCACATGGGAATATATAGGTACTATGACTACTACAAGTATACTGGATGTTTACCAGGATGATGTATATGAGAATATATAGGTATACTACATGTATACTGCATGTGTACCAGGATGATGCGCATGGGAATATATAGGTACTGTGACTACTACAAGTATACTGGATGTGTACCAGGATGATGCGCATGGGAAAATATAGGTACTGTGACTACTACAAGTATTCTGGATGTGTACCATGATGATGCACATGGGAATATATAGGTACTATGACTACTACAAGTATACTGGATGTTTACCAGGATGATGTATATGGGAATATATAGGTATACTACATGTATACTGGATGTGTACCAGGATGATGCGCATGGAAATATATAGGTACTGTGAATACTACAAGTATACTGGATGTGTACCAGGATGATGCGCATGGGAAAATATAGGTACTGTGACTACTACAAGTATTCTGGATATGTACCATGATGATGCACATGGGAATATATAGGTACTGTGAATACTACAAGTATACTGGATGTGTACCAGGATGATGCACATGGGAATATATAGGTACTATGACTACTACAAGTATACTGGATGTTTACCAGGATGATGTATATGGGAATATATAGGTATACTACATGTATACTGCATGTGTACCAGGATGATGCACATGGGAATATATAGGTACTGTGAATACTACAAGTATACTGGATGTTTACGAGGATGATGCATATGGGAATATATAGGTATACTACATGTATACTGCATGTGTACCAGGATGATGCGCATGGGAATATATAGGTACTGTGAATACTACAAGTATACTGGATGTGTACCAGGATGATGCACATGGGAATATATAGGTACTATGACTACTACAAGTATACTGGATGTTTACCAGGATGATGTATTTGGGAATATATAGGTATACTACATGTATACTGCATGTGTACCAGGATGATGCGCATGGGAATATATAGGTACTGTGACTACTACAAGTATTCTGGATGTGTACCATGATGATGCACATGGGAATATATAGGTACTATGACTACTACAAGTATACTGGATGTTTACCAGGATGATGTATATGGGAATATATAGGTATACTACATGTATACTGCATGTGTACCAGGATGATGCGCATGGGAATATATAGGTACTGCGACTACTACAAGTATTCTGGATGTGTACCATGATGATGCACATGGGAATATATAGGTACTGTGAATACTACAAGTATACTGGATGTGTACCAGGATGATGCACATGGGAATATATAGGTACTATGACTACTACAAGTATACTGGATGTTTACCAGGATGATGTATTTGGGAATATATAGGTATACTACATGTATACTGCATGTGTGCCAGGATGATGCGCATGGGAATATATAGGTACTGTGACTACTACAAGTATTCCGGATGTGTACCATGATGATGCACATGGGAATATATAGGTACTATGACTACTACAAGTATACTGGATGTTTACCAGGATGATGCATATGGGAATATATAGGTATACTACATGTATACTGCATGTGTACCAGGATGATGCGCATGGGAATATATAGGTACTGTGACTACTACAAGTATTCTGGATGTTTACCAGGATGATGCATATGGGAATATATAGGTATACTACATGTATACTGCATGTGTACCAGGATGATGCGCATGGGAATATATAGGTATACTACATGTATACTGCATGTGTACCAGGATGATGCACATGGGAATATATAGGTACTGTGAATACTACAAGTATACTGGATGTTTACCAGGATGATGCATATGGGAATATATAGGTATACTACATGTATACTGCATGTGTACCAGGATGATGCGCATGGGAATATATAGGTACTGTGAATACTACAAGTATACTGGATGTGTACCAGGATGATGCACATGGGAATATATAGGTACTATGACTACTACAAGTATACTGGATGTTTACCAGGATGATGTATTTGGGAATATATAGGTATACTACATGTATACTGCATGTGTACCAGGATGATGCGCATGGGAATATATAGGTACTGTGAATACTACAAGTATTCTGGATGTGTACCATGATGATGCACATGGGAATATATAGGTACTATGACTACTACAAGTATACTGGATGTTTACCAGGATGATGTATTTGGGAATATATAGGTATACTACATGTATACTGCATGTGTACCAGGATGATGCGCATGGGAATATATAGGTACTGTGACTACTACAAGTATTCTGGATGTGTACCATGATGATGCACATGGGAATATATAGGTACTATGACTACTACAAGTATACTGGATGTTTACCAGGATGATGTATATGGGAATATATAGGTATACTACATGTATACTGCATGTGTACCAGGATGATGCGCATGGGAATATATAGGTACTGTGAATACTACATGTATACTGCATGTGTACCAGGATGATGCACATGGGAATATATAGGTATTATGACTACTACAAGTATACTGGATGTTTACCTGGATGATGTATATGGGAATATATAGGTATACTACATGTATACTGCATGTGTACCAGGATGATGCGCATGGGAATATATAGGTACTGCGACTACTACAAGTATTCTGGATGTGTACCATGATGATGCACATGGGAATATATAGGTACTGTGAATACTACAAGTATACTGGATGTGTACCAGGATGATGCACATGGGAATATATAGGTACTATGACTTCTACAAGTATACTGGATGTTTACCAGGATGATGTATTTGGGAATATATAGGTATACTACATGTATACTGCATGTGTACCAGGATGATGCGCATGGGAATATATAGGTACTGTGACTACTACAAGTATACTGGATGTTTACCAGGATGATGTATATGGGAATATATAGGTATACTATATGTATACTGCATGTGTACCAGGATGATGCGCATGGGAATATATAGGTACTGTGACTACTACAAGTATTCTGGATGTGTACCATGATGATGCACATGGGAATATATAGGTACTATGACTACTACAAGTATACTGGATGTTTGCCAGGATGATGTATATGGGAATATATAGGTATACTACATGTATACTGCATGTGTACCAGGATGATGCGCATGGGAATATATAGGTACTGTGAATAATACATGTATACTGCATGTGTACCAGGATGATGCACATGGGAATATATAGGTACTGTGAATACTACATGTATACTGGATGTTTACCAGGATGATGTATATGGGAATATATAGGTATACTACATGTATACTGCATGTGTACCAGGATGATGCACATGGGAAAATATAGGTACTGTGACTACTACAAGTATACTGGATGTTTACCAGGATGATGTATATGGGAATATATAGGTATACTACATGTATACTGCATGTGTACCAGGATGATGCGCATGGGAAAATATAGGTACTGTGACTACTACAAGTATTCTGGATGTGTACCATGATGATGCACATGGGAATATATAGGTACTGTGAATACTACAAGTATTCTGGATGTGTACTATGATGATGCACATGGGAATATATAGGTACTATGACTACTACAAGTATACTGGATGTTTACCAGGATGATGTATATGGGAATATATAGGTATACTACATGTATACTGCATGTGTACCAGGATGATGCGCATGGGAAAATATAGGTACTGTGACTACTACAAGTATTCTGGATGTGTACCATGATGATGCACATGGGAATATATAGGTACTGTGAATACTACAAGTATACTGGATGTGTACCAGGATGATGCACATGGGTATATATAGGTACTATGACTACTACAAGTATACTGGATGTTTACCAGGATGATGTTTTTGGGAATATATAGGTATACTACATGTATACTGCATGTGTACCAGGATGATGCGCATGGGAATATATAGGTACTGTGCTACTACAAGTATTCTGGATGTGTACCATGATGATGCACATGGGAATATATAGGTACTATGACTACTACAAGTATACTGGATGTTTACCAGGATGATGTATATTGGAATATATAGGTATACTACATGTATACTGCATGTGTACCAGGATGATGCGCATGGGAATATATAGGTACTGTGAATACTACATGTATACTGCATGTGTACCAGGATGATGCACATGGGAATATATAGGTATTATGACCACTACAAGTATACTGGATGTTTACCAGGATGATGTATATGGGAATATATAGGTATACTACATGTATACTGCATGTGTACCAGGATGATTCGCATGGGAATATATAGGTACTGTGACTACTACAAGTATACTGGATGTGTACCAGGATGATGCGCATGGGAAAATATAGGTACTGTGACTACTACAAGTATACTGGATGTGTACCAGGATGATGTATATGGGAATATATAGGTACTGTGAATAATACATGTATACTGCACCTGTACCAGGATGATGCACATGGGAATATATAGGTACTGTGAATACTACATGTATACTGCATGTGTACCAGGAAGATGCACATGGGAATATATAGGTACTATGACTACTACAAGTATACTGGATGTTTACCAGGATGATGTATTTGGGAATATATAGGTATACTACATGTATACTGCATGTGTACCAGGATGATGCGCATGGGAATATATAGGTACTGTGACTACTACAAGTATACTGGATGTGTACCATGATGATGCACATGGGAATATATAGGTACTATGACTACTACAAGTATTCTGGATGTGTACCAGGATGATGCGCATGGGAAAATATAGGTACTGTGACTACTACAAGTATTCTGGATGTTTACCAGGATGATGCATATGGGAATATATAGGTATACTACATGTATACTGCATGTGTACCAGGATGATGTATATGGGAATATATAGGTATACTACATGTATACTGCATGTGTACCAGGATGATGCACATGGGAATATATAGGTACTGTGAATACTACAAGTATACTGGATGTTTACCAGGATGATGCATATGGGAATATATAGGTATACTACATGTATACTGCATGTGTACCAGGATGATGCGCATGGGAATATATAGGTACTGTGAATACTACAAGTATACTGGATGTGTACCAGGATGATGCACATGGGAATATATAGGTACTATGACTACTACAAGTATACTGGATGTTTACCAGGATGATGTATTTGGGAATATATAGGTATACTACATGTATACTGCATGTGTACCAGGATGATGCGCATGGGAATATATAGGTACTGTGACTACTACAAGTATTCTGGATGTGTACCATGATGATGCACATGGGAATATATAGGTACTATGACTACTACAAGTATACTGGATGTTTACCAGGATGATGTATATGGGAATATATAGGTATACTACATGTATACTGCATGTGTACCAGGATGATGCGCATGGGAATATATAGGTACTGTGAATACTACATGTATACTGCATGTGTACCAGGATGATGCACATGGGAATATATAGGTATTATGACTACTACAAGTATACTGGATGTTTACCAGGATGATGTATTTGGGAATATATAGGTATACTACATGTATACTGCATGTGTACCAGGATGGTGCGCATGGGAATATATAGGTACTGTGACTACTACAAGTATTCTGGATGTGTACCATGATGATGCACATGGGAATATATAGGTACTATGACTACTACAAGTATACTGGATGTTTACCAGGATGATGTATATGGGAATATATAGGTATACTACATGTATACTGCATGTGTACCAGGATGATGCGCATGGGAATATATAGGTACTGTGAATACTACATGTATACTGCATGTGTACCAGGATGATGCACATGGGAATATATAGGTATTATGACTACTACAAGTATACTGGATGTTTACCAGGATGATATATATGGGAATATATAGGTATACTACATGTATACTGCATGTGTACCAGGATGATGCGCATGGGAATATATAGGTACTGTGACTACGACAAGTATTCTGGATGTGTACCATGATGATGCACATGGGAATATATAGGTACTGTGAATACTACAAGTATACTGGATGTGTACCAGGATGATGCACATGGGAATATATAGGTACTATGACTACTACAAGTATACTGGATGTTTACCAGGATGATGTATTTGGGAATATATAGGTATACTACAGTTATACTGCATGTGTACCAGGATGATGCGCATGGGAATATATAGGTACTGTGACTACTACAAGTATTCCGGATGTGTACCATGATGATGCACATGGGAATATATAGGTACTATGACTACTACAAGTATACTGGATGTTTACCAGGATGATGTATATGGGAATATATAGGTATACTACATGTATACTGCATGTGTACCAGGATGATGCGCATGGGAATATATAGGTACTGTGAATACTACATGTATACTGCATGTGTACCAGGATGATGCACATGGGAATATATAGGTATTATGACTACTACAAGTATACTGGATGTTTACCAGGATGATGTATATGGGAATATATAGGTATACTACATATATACTGCATGTGTACCAGGATGATGCACATGGGAATATATAGGTACTGTGACTACTACAAGTATACTGGATGTGTACCAGGATGATGTATATGGGAATATATAGGTACTGTGAATAATACATGTATACTGCATGTGTACCAGGATGATGCACATGGGAATATATAGGTACTGTGAATACTACATGTATACTGCATGTGTACCAGGATGATGAACATGGGAATATATAGGTACTATGACTACTACAAGTATACTGGATGTTTACCAGGATGATGTATATGGGAATATATAGGTATACTACATGTATACTGCATGTGTACCAGGATGATGCGCATGGGAAAATATAGGTACTGTGACTACTACAAGTATTCTGGATGTGTACCATGATGATGCACATGGGAATATATAGGTACTATGACTACTACAAGTATACTGGATGTTTACCAGGATGATGTATATGGGAATATATAGGTATACTACATGTATACTGGATGTGTACCAGGATGATGCGCATGGAAATATATAGGTACTGTGAATACTACAAGTATTCTGGATGTGTACCATGATGATGCACATGGGAATATATAGGTACTGTGAATACTACAAGTATACTGGATGTGTACCAGGATGATGCACATGGGAATATATAGGTACTATGACTACTACAAGTATACTGGATGTTTACCAGGATGATGTATTTGGGAATATATAGGTATACTACATGTATACTGCATGTGTACCAGGATGATGCGCATCGGAATATATAGGTACTGTGGCTACTACAAGTATTCTGGATGTGTACCATGATGATGCACATGGGAATATATAGGTACTATGACTACTACAAGTATACTGGATGTTTACCAGGATGATGCACATGGGAATATATAGGTACTATGACTACTACAAGTATACTGGATGTTTACCAGGATGATGTATTTGGGAATATATAGGTATACTACATGTATACTGCATGTGTGCCAGGATGATGCGCATGGGAATATATAGGTACTGTGACTACTACAAGTATTCCGGATGTGTACCATGATGATGCACATGGGAATATATAGGTACTATGACTACTACAAGTATACTGGATGTTTACCAGGATGATGCATATGGGAATATATAGGTATACTACATGTATACTGCATGTGTACCAGGATGATGCGCATGGGAATATATAGGTACTGTGACTACTACAAGTATTCTGGATGTTTACCAGGATGATGCATATGGGAATATATAGGTATACTACATGTATACTGCATGTGTACCAGGATGATGTATATGGGAATATATAGGTATACTACATGTATACTGCATGTGTACCAGGATGATGCACATGGGAATATATAGGTACTGTGAATACTACAAGTATACTGGATGTTTACCAGGATGATGCATATGGGAATATATAGGTATACTACATGTATACTGCATGTGTACCAGGATGATGCGCATGGGAATATATAGGTACTGTGAATACTACAAGTATACTGGATGTGTACCAGGATGATGCACATGGGAATATATAGGTACTATGACTACTACAAGTATACTGGATGTTTACCAGGATGATGTATTTGGGAATATATAGGTATACTACATGTATACTGCATGTGTACCAGGATGATGCGCATGGGAATATATAGGTACTGTGAATACTACAAGTATTCTGGATGTGTACCATGATGATGCACATGGGAATATATAGGTACTATGACTACTACAAGTATACTGGATGGTTACCAGGATGATGTATTTGGGAATATATAGGTATACTACATGTATACTGCATGTGTACCAGGATGATGCGCATGGGAATATATAGGTACTGTGACTACTACAAGTATTCTGGATGTGTACCATGATGATGCACATGGGAATATATAGGTACTATGACTACTACAAGTATACTGGATGTTTACCAGGATGATGTATATGGGAATATATAGGTATACTACATGTGTACTGCATGTGTACCAGGATGATGCGCATGGGAATATATAGGTACTGTGAATACTACATGTATACTGCATGTGTACCAGGATGATGCACATGGGAATATATAGGTATTATGACTACTACAAGTATAATGGATGTTTACCAGGATGATGTATATGGGAATATATAGGTATACTACATGTATACTGCATGTGTACCAGGATGATGCGCATGGGAATATATAGGTACTGCGACTACTACAAGTATTCTGGATGTGTACCATGATGATGCACATGGGAATATATAGGTACTGTGAATACTACAAGTATACTGGATGTGTACCAGGATGATGCACATGGGAATATATAGGTACTATGACTACTACAAGTATACTGGATGTTTACCAGGATGATGTATTTGGGAATATATAGGTATACTACATGTATACTGCATGTGTACCAGGATGATGCGCATGGGAATATATAGGTACTGTGACTACTACAAGTATTCCGGATGTGTACCATGATGATGCACATGGGAATATATAGGTACTATGACTACTACAAGTATACTGGATGTTTACCAGGATGATGTATATGGGAATATATAGGTATACTATATGTATACTGCATGTGTACCAGGATGATGCGCATGGGAATATATAGGTACTGTGACTACTACAAGTATTCTGGATGTGTACCATGATGATGCACATGGGAATATATAGGTACTATGACTACTACAAGTATACTGGATGTTTACCAGGATGATGTATATGGGAATATATAGGTATACTACATGTATACTGCATGTGTACCAGGATGATGCGCATGGGAATATATAGGTACTGTGAATACTACATGTATACTGCATGTGTACCAGGATGATGCACATGGGAATATATAGGTATTATGACTACTACAAGTATACTGGATGTTTACCAGGATGATATATATGGGAATATATAGGTATACTACATGTATACTGCATGTGTACCAGGATGATGCGCATGGGAATATATAGGTACTGTGACTACTACAAGTATTCTGGATGTGTACCATGATGATGCACATGGGAATATATAGGTACTGTGAATACTACAAGTATACTGGATGTGTACCAGGATGATGCACATGGGAATATATAGGTACTATGACTACTACAAGTATACTGGATGTTTACCAGGATGATGTATTTGGGAATATATAGGTATACTACAGTTATACTGCATGTGTACCAGGATGATGCGCATGGGAATATATAGGTACTGTGACTACTACAAGTATTCCGGATGTGTACCATGATGATGCACATGGGAATATATAGGTACTATGACTACTACAAGTATACTGGATGTTTACCAGGATGATGTATATGGGAATATATAGGTATACTACATGTATACTGCATGTGTACCAGGATGATGCGCATGGGAATATATAGGTACTGTGAATACTACATGTATACTGCATGTGTACCAGGATGATGCACATGGGAATATATAGGTATTATGACTACTACAAGTATACTGGATGTTTACCAGGATGATGTATATGGGAATATATAGGTATACTACATATATACTGCATGTGTACCAGGATGATGCACATGGGAATATATAGGTACTGTGACTACTACAAGTATACTGGATGTGTACCAGGATGATGTATATGGGAATATATAGGTACTGTGAATAATACATGTATACTGCATGTGTACCAGGATGATGCACATGGGAATATATAGGTACTGTGAATACTACATGTATACTGCATGTGTACCAGGATGATGAACATGGGAATATATAGGTACTATGACTACTACAAGTATACTGGATGTTTACCAGGATGATGTATATGGGAATATATAGGTATACTACATGTATACTGCATGTGTACCAGGATGATGCGCATGGGAAAATATAGGTACTGTGACTACTACAAGTATTCTGGATGTGTACCATGATGATGCACATGGGAATATATAGGTACTATGACTACTACAAGTATACTGGATGTTTACCAGGATGATGTATATGGGAATATATAGGTATACTACATGTATACTGCATGTGTACCAGGATGATGCGCATGGGAATATATAGGTACTGTGAATACTACATGTATACTGCATGTGTACCAGGATGATGCACATGGGAATATATAGGTATTATGACTACTACAAGTATACTGGATGTTTACCAGGATGATATATATGGGAATATATAGGTATACTACATGTATACTGCATGTGTACCAGGATGATGCGCATGGGAATATATAGGTACTGTGACTACTACAAGTATTCTGGATGTGTACCAGGATGATGCGCATGGGAATATATAGGTACTGTGAATAATACATGTATACTGCATGTGTACCAGGATGATGCACATGGGAATATATAGGTACTGTGAATACTACATGTATACTGGATGTTTACCAGGATGATGTATATGGGAATATATAGGTATACTACATGTATACTGCATGTGTACCAGGATGATGCACATGGGAAAATATAGGTACTGTGACTACTACAAGTATTCTGGATGTGTACTATGATGATGCACATGGGAATATATAGATACTATGACTACTACAAGTATACTGGATGTTTACCAGGATGATGTATATGGGAATATATAGGTATACTACATGTATACTGCATGTGTACCAGGATGATGCGCATGGGAAAATATAGGTACTGTGACTACTACAAGTATTCTGGATGTGTACCATGATGATGCACATGGGAATATATAGGTACTGTGAATACTACAAGTATACTGGATGTGTACCAGGATGATGCACATGGGTATATATAGGTACTATGACTACTACAAGTATACTGGATGTTTACCAGGATGATGTTTTTGGGAATATATAGGTATACTACATGTATACTGCATGTGTACCAGGATGATGCGCATGGGAATATATAGGTACTGTGCTACTACAAGTATTCTGGATGTGTACCATGATGATGCACATGGGAATATATAGGTACTATGACTACTACAAGTATACTGGATGTTTACCAGGATGATGTATATGGGAATATATAGGTATACTACATGTATACTGCATGTGTACCAGGATGATGCGCATGGGAATATATAGGTACTGTGAATACTACATGTATACTGCATGTGTACCAGTATGATGCACATGGGAATATATAGGTATTATGACCACTACAAGTATACTGGATGTTTACCAGGATGATGTATATGGGAATATATAGGTATACTACATGTATACTGCATGTGTACCAGGATGATGCGCATGGGAATATATAGGTACTGTGACTACTACAAGTATACTGGATGTGTACCAGGATGATGCGCATGGGAAAATATAGGTACTGTGACTACTACAAGTATACTGGATGTGTACCAGGATGATGTATATGAGAATATATAGGTATACTACATGTATACTGCATGTGTACCAGGATGATGCGCATGGGAATATATAGGTACTGTGACTACTACAGGTATACTGGATGTGTACCAGGATGATGCGCATGGGAAAATATAGGTACTGTGACTACTACAAGTATTCTGGATGTGTACCATGATGATGCACATGGGAATATATAGGTACTATGACTACTACACGTATACTGGATGTTTATCAGGATGATGTATATGGGAATATATAGGTATACTACATGTATACTGCATGTGTACCAGGATTATGCGCATGGGAATATATAGGTACTGTGAATACTACACGTATACTGGATGTGTACCAGGATGATGCGCATGGAAATATATAGGTACTGTGAATACTACAAGTATACTGGATGTGTACCATGATGATGCACATGGGAATATATAGGTACTATGACTACTACAAGTATACTGGATGTTTACCAGGATGATGTATATGGGAATATATAGGTATACTACATGTATACTGCATGTGTACCAGGATGATGTGCATGGGAAAATATAGGTACTGTGACTACTACAAGTATTCTGGATGTGTACCATGATGATGCACATGGGAATATATAGGTACTATGACTACTACAAGTATACTGGATGTTTACCAGGATGATGTATATGGGAATATATAGGTATACTACATGTATACTGCATGTGTACCAGGATGATGTGCATGGGAAAATATAGGTACTGTGACTACTACAAGTATTCTGGATGTGTACCATGATGATGCACATGGGAATATATAGGTTCTATGACTACTACAAGTATACTGGATGTTTACCAGGATGATGTATATGGGAATATATAGGTATACTACATGTATACTGCATGTGTACCAGGATGATGCGCATGGGAATATATAGGTACTGTGACTACTACAAGTATACTGGATGTGTACCAGGATGATGCGCATGGGAAAATATAGGTACTGTGATTACTACAAGTATTCTGGATGTGTACCATGATGATGCACATGGGAATATATAGGTACTATGACTACTACAAGTATACTGGATGTTTACCAGGATGATGTATATGGGAATATATAGGTATACTACATGTATACTGGATGTGTACCAGGATGATGCGCATGGAAATATATAGGTACTGTGAATACTACAAGTATACTGGATGTGTACCAGGATGATGCGCATGGGAAAATATAGGTACTGTGACTACTACAAGTATTCTGGATGTGTACCATGATGATGCACATGGGAATATATAGGTACTGTGAATACTACAAGTATACTGGATGTGTACCAGGATGATGCACATGGGAATATATAGGTACTATGACTACTACAAGTATACTGGATGTTTACCAGGATGATGTATTTGGGAATATATAGGTATACTACATGTATACTGCATGTGTACCAGGATGATGCGCATGGGAATATATAGGTACTGTGACTACTACAAGTATTCTGGATGTGTATCATGATGATGCACATGGGAATATATAGGTACTATGACTACTACAAGTATACTGGATGTTTACCAGGATGATGTATATGGGAATATATAGGTACTGTGACTACTACAAGTATTCTGGATGTGTACCATGATGATGCACATGGGAATATATAGGTACTATGACTACTACAGGTATACTGGATGTGTACCAGGATGATGCGCATGGGAAAATATAGGTACTGTGACTACTACAAGTATTCTGGATGTGTACCATGATGATGCACATGGGAATATATAGGTACTATGACTACTACACGTATACTGGATGTTTATCAGGATGATGTATATGGGAATATATAGGTATACTACATGTATACTGCATGTGTACCAGGATTATGCGCATGGGAATATATAGGTACTGTGAATACTACACGTATACTGGATGTGTACCAGGATGATGCGCATGGAAATATATAGGTACTGTGAATACTACAAGTATACTGGATGTGTACCATGATGATGCACATGGGAATATATAGGTACTATGACTACTACAAGTATACTGGATGTTTACCAGGATGATGTATATGGGAATATATAGGTATACTACATGTATACTGCATGTGTACCAGGATGATGTGCATGGGAAAATATAGGTACTGTGACTACTACAAGTATTCTGGATGTGTACCATGATGATGCACATGGGAATATATAGGTACTATGACTACTACAAGTATACTGGATGTTTACCAGGATGATGTATATGGGAATATATAGGTATACTACATGTATACTGCATGTGTACCAGGATGATGTGCATGGGAAAATATAGGTACTGTGACTACTACAAGTATTCTGGATGTGTACCATGATGATGCACATGGGAATATATAGGTTCTATGACTACTACAAGTATACTGGATGTTTACCAGGATGATGTATATGGGAATATATAGGTATACTACATGTATACTGCATGTGTACCAGGATGATGCGCATGGGAATATATAGGTACTGTGACTACTACAAGTATACTGGATGTGTACCAGGATGATGCGCATGGGAAAATATAGGTACTGTGATTACTACAAGTATTCTGGATGTGTACCATGATGATGCACATGGGAATATATAGGTACTATGACTACTACAAGTATACTGGATGTTTACCAGGATGATGTATATGGGAATATATAGGTATACTACATGTATACTGGATGTGTACCAGGATGATGCGCATGGAAATATATAGGTACTGTGAATACTACAAGTATACTGGATGTGTACCAGGATGATGCGCATGGGAAAATATAGGTACTGTGACTACTACAAGTATTCTGGATGTGTACCATGATGATGCACATGGGAATATATAGGTACTGTGAATACTACAAGTATACTGGATGTGTACCAGGATGATGCACATGGGAATATATAGGTACTATGACTACTACAAGTATACTGGATGTTTACCAGGATGATGTATTTGGGAATATATAGGTATACTACATGTATACTGCATGTGTACCAGGATGATGCGCATGGGAATATATAGGTACTGTGACTACTACAAGTATTCTGGATGTGTATCATGATGATGCACATGGGAATATATAGGTACTATGACTACTACAAGTATACTGGATGTTTACCAGGATGATGTATATGGGAATATATAGGTACTGTGACTACTACAAGTATTCTGGATGTGTACCATGATGATGCACATGGGAATATATAGGTACTATGACTACTACAAGTATACTGGATGTTTACCAGGATGATGTATATGGGAATATATAGGTATACTACATGTATACTGGATGTGTACCAGGATGATGCGCATGGGAATATATAGGTACTGTGAATACTACAAGTATACTGGATGTGTACCAGGATGATGCGCATGGGAAAATATAGGTACTGTGACTACTACAAGTATTCTGGATGTTTACCAGGATGATGTATATGAGAATATATAGGTATACTACATGTATACTGCATGTGTACCAGGATGATGTGCATGGGAATATATAGGTACTGTGACTACTACAGGTATACTGGATGTGTACCAGGATGATGCGCATGGGAAAATATAGGTACTGTGACTACTACAAGTATTCTGGATGTGTACCATGATGATGCACATGGGAATATATAGGTACTATGACTACTACACGTATACTGGATGTTTACCAGGATGATGTATATGGGAATATATAGGTATACTACATGTATACTGCATGTGTACCAGGATGATGCACATGGGAATATATAGGTACTGTGAATACTACACGTATACTGGATGTGTACCAGGATGATGCGCATGGAAATATATAGGTACTGTGAATACTACAAGTATACTGGATGTGTACCATGATGATGCACATGGGAATATATAGGTACTATGACTACTACAAGTATACTGGATGTTTACCAGGATGATGTATATGGGAATATATAGGTATACTACATGTATACTGCATGTGTACCAGGATGATGCGCATGGGAAAATATAGGTACTGTGACTACTACAAGTATTCTGGATGTGTACCATGATGATGCACATGGGAATATATAGGTACTATGACTACTACAAGTATACTGGATGTTTACCAGGATGATGTATATGAGAATATATAGGTATACTACATGTATACTGCATGTGTACCAGGATGATGCGCATGGGAATATATAGGTACTGTGACTACTACAAGTATACTGGATGTGTACCAGGATGATGCGCATGGGAAAATATAGGTACTGTGACTACTACAAGTATTCTGGATGTGTACCATGATGATGCACATGGGAATATATAGGTACTATGACTACTACAAGTATACTGGATGTTTACCAGGATGATGTATATGGGAATATATAGGTATACTACATGTATACTGCATGTGTACCAGGATGATGCACATGGGAATATATAGGTACTGTGAATACTACACGTATACTGGATGTGTACCAGGATGATGCGCATGGAAATATATAGGTACTGTGAATACTACAAGTATACTGGATGTGTACCATGATGATGCACATGGGAATATATAGGAACTATGACTACTACAAGTATACTGGATGTTTACCAGGATGATGTATATGGGAATATATAGGTATACTACATGTATACTGCATGTGTACCAGGATGATGCGCATGGGAAAATATAGGTACTGTGACTACTACAAGTATTCTGGATGTGTACCATGATGATGCACATGGGAATATATAGGTACTATGACTACTACAAGTATACTGGATGTTTACCAGGATGATGTATATGAGAATATATAGCTATACTACATGTATACTGCATGTGTACCAGGATGATGCGCATGGGAATATATAGGTACTGTGACTACTACAAGTATACTGGATGTGTACCAGGATGATGCGCATGGGAAAATATAGGTACTGTGACTACTACAAGTATTCTGGATGTGTACCATGATGATGCACATGGGAATATATAGGTACTATGACTACTACAAGTATACTGGATGTTTACTAGGATGATGTATATGGGAATATATAGGTATACTACATGTATACTGGATGTGTACCAGGATGATGCGCATGGAAATATATAGGTACTGTGAATACTACAAGTATACTGGATGTGTACCAGGATGATGCGCATGGGAAAATATAGGTACTGTGACTACTACAAGTATTCTGGATATGTACCATGATGATGCACATGGGAATATATAGGTACTGTGAATACTACAAGTATACTGGATGTGTACCAGGATGATGCACATGGGAATATATAGGTACTATGACTACTACAAGTATACTGGATGTTTACCAGGATGATGTATATGGGAATATATAGGTATACTACATGTATACTGCATGTGTACCAGGATGATGCACATGGGAATATATAGGTACTGTGAATACTACAAGTATACTGGATGTTTACGAGGATGATGCATATGGGAATATATAGGTATACTACATGTATACTGCATGTGTACCAGGATGATGCGCATGGGAATATATAGGTACTGTGAATACTACAAGTATACTGGATGTGTACCAGGATGATGCACATGGGAATATATAGGTACTATGACTACTACAAGTATACTGGATGTTTACCAGGATGATGTATTTGGGAATATATAGGTATACTACATGTATACTGCATGTGTACCAGGATGATGCGCATGGGAATATATAGGTACTGTGACTACTACAAGTATTCTGGATGTGTACCATGATGATGCACATGGGAATATATAGGTACTATGACTACTACAAGTATACTGGATGTTTACCAGGATGATGTATATGGGAATATATAGGTATACTACATGTATACTGCATGTGTACCAGGATGATGCGCATGGGAATATATAGGTACTGCGACTACTACAAGTATTCTGGATGTGTACCATGATGATGCACATGGGAATATATAGGTACTGTGAATACTACAAGTATACTGGATGTGTACCAGGATGATGCACATGGGAATATATAGGTACTATGACTACTACAAGTATACTGGATGTTTACCAGGATGATGTATTTGGGAATATATAGGTATACTACATGTATACTGCATGTGTGCCAGGATGATGCGCATGGGAATATATAGGTACTGTGACTACTACAAGTATTCCGGATGTGTACCATGATGATGCACATGGGAATATATAGGTACTATGACTACTACAAGTATACTGGATGTTTACCAGGATGATGCATATGGGAATATATAGGTATACTACATGTATACTGCATGTGTACCAGGATGATGCGCATGGGAATATATAGGTACTGTGACTACTACAAGTATTCTGGATGTTTACCAGGATGATGCATATGGGAATATATAGGTATACTACATGTATACTGCATGTGTACCAGGATGATGTATATGGGAATATATAGGTATACTACATGTATACTGCATGTGTACCAGGATGATGCACATGGGAATATATAGGTACTGTGAATACTACAAGTATACTGGATGTTTACCAGGATGATGCATATGGGAATATATAGGTATACTACATGTATACTGCATGTGTACCAGGATGATGCGCATGGGAATATATAGGTACTGTGAATACTACAAGTATACTGGATGTGTACCAGGATGATGCACATGGGAATATATAGGTACTATGACTACTACACGTATACTGGATGTTTACCAGGATGATGTATTTGGGAATATATAGGTATACTACATGTATACTGCATGTGTACCAGGATGATGCGCATGGGAATATATAGGTACTGTGAATACTACAAGTATTCTGGATGTGTACCATGATGATGCACATGGGAATATATAGGTACTATGACTACTACAAGTATACTGGATGTTTACCAGGATGATGTATTTGGGAATATATAGGTATACTACATGTATACTGCATGTGTACCAGGATGATGCGCATGGGAATATATAGGTACTGTGACTACTACAAGTATTCTGGATGTGTACCATGATGATGCACATGGGAATATATAGGTACTATGACTACTACAAGTATACTGGATGTTTACCAGGATGATGTATATGGGAATATATAGGTATACTACATGTATACTGCATGTGTACCAGGATGATGCGCATGGGAATATATAGGTACTGTGAATACTACATGTATACTGCATGTGTACCAGGATGATGCACATGGGAATATATAGGTATTATGACTACTACAAGTATAATGGATGTTTACCAGGATGATGTATATGGGAATATATAGGTATACTACATGTATACTGCATGTGTACCAGGATGATGCGCATGGGAATATATAGGTACTGCGACTACTACAAGTATTCTGGATGTGTACCATGATGATGCACATGGGAATATATAGGTACTGTGAATACTACAAGTATACTGGATGTGTACCAGGATGATGCACATGGGAATATATAGGTACTATGACTACTACAAGTATACTGGATGTTTACCAGGATGATGTATTTGGGAATATATAGGTATACTACATGTATACTGCATGTGTACCAGGATGATGCGCATGGGAATATATAGGTACTGTGACTACTACAAGTATTCCGGATGTGTACCATGATGATGCACATGGGAATATATAGGTACTATGACTACTACAAGTATACTGGATGTTTACCAGGATGATGTATATGGGAATATATAGGTATACTATATGTATACTGCATGTGTACCAGGATGATGCGCATGGGAATATATAGGTACTGTGACTACTACAAGTATTCTGGATGTGTACCATGATGATGCACATGGGAATATATAGGTACTATGACTACTACAAGTATACTGGATGTTTACCAGGATGATGTATATGGGAATATATAGGTATACTACATGTATACTGCATGTGTACCAGGATGATGCGCATGGGAATATATAGGTACTGTGAATAATACATGTATACTGCATGTGTACCAGGATGATGCACATGGGAATATATAGGTACTGTGAATACTACATGTATACTGGATGTTTACCAGGATGATGTATATGGGAATATATAGGTATACTACATGTATACTGCATGTGTACCAGGATGATGCACATGGGAAAATATAGGTACTGTGACTACTACAAGTATTCTGGATGTGTACTATGATGATGCACATGGGAATATATAGGTACTATGACTACTACAAGTATACTGGATGTTTACCAGGATGATGTATATGGGAATATATAGGTATACTACATGTATACTGCATGTGTACCAGGATGATGCGCATGGGAAAATATAGGTACTGTGACTACTACAAGTATTCTGGATGTGTACCATGATGATGCACATGGGAATATATAGGTACTGTGAATACTACAAGTATACTGGATGTGTACCAGGATGATGCACATGGGTATATATAGGTACTATGACTACTACAAGTATACTGGATGTTTACCAGGATGATGTTTTTGGGAATATATAGGTATACTACATGTATACTGCATGTGTACCAGGATGATGCGCATGGGAATATATAGGTACTGTGCTACTACAAGTATTCTGGATGTGTACCATGATGATGCACATGGGAATATATAGGTACTATGACTACTACAAGTATACTGGATGTTTACCAGGATGATGTATATGGGAATATATAGGTATACTACATGTATACTGCATGTGTACCAGGATGATGCGCATGGGAATATATAGGTACTGTGAATACTACATGTATACTGCATGTGTACCAGGATGATGCACATGGGAATATATAGGTATTATGACCACTACAAGTATACTGGATGTTTACCAGGATGATGTATATGGGAATATATAGGTATACTACATGTATACTGCATGTGTACCAGGATGATGCGCATGGGAATATATAGGTACTGTGACTACTACAAGTATACTGGATGTGTACCAGGATGATGCGCATGGGAAAATATAGGTAATGTGACTACTACAAGTATACTGGATGTGTACCAGGATGATGTATATGGGAATATATAGGTACTGTGAATAATACATGTATACTGCATCTGTACCAGGATGATGCACATGGGAATATATAGGTACTGTGAATACTACATGTATACTGCATGTGTACCAGGAAGATGCACATGGGAATATATAGGTACTATGACTACTACAAGTATACTGGATGTTTACCAGGATGATGTATTTGGGAATATATAGGTATACTACATGTATACTGCATGTGTACCAGGATGATGCGCATGGGAATATATAGGTACTGTGACTACTACAAGTATACTGGATGTGTACCATGATGATGCACATGGGAATATATAGGTACTATGACTACTACAAGTATTCTGGATGTGTACCAGGATGATGCGCATGGGAAAATATAGGTACTGTGACTACTACAAGTATTCTGGATGTTTACCAGGATGATGCATATGGGAATATATAGGTATACTACATGTATACTGCATGTGTACCAGGATGATGTATATGGGAATATATAGGTATACTACATGTATACTGCATGTGTACCAGGATGATGCACATGGGAATATATAGGTACTGTGAATACTACAAGTATACTGGATGTTTACCAGGATGATGCATATGGGAATATATAGGTATACTACATGTATACTGCATGTGTACCAGGATGATGCGCATGGGAATATATAGGTACTGTGAATACTACAAGTATACTGGATGTGTACCAGGATGATGCACATGGGAATATATAGGTACTATGACTACTACAAGTATACTGGATGTTTACCAGGATGATGTATTTGGGAATATATAGGTATACTACATGTATACTGCATGTGTACCAGGATGATGCGCATGGGAATATATAGGTACTGTGACTACTACAAGTATTCTGGATGTGTACCATGATGATGCACATGGGAATATATAGGTACTATGACTACTACAAGTATACTGGATGTTTACCAGGATGATGTATATGGGAATATATAGGTATACTACATGTATACTGCATGTGTACCAGGATGATGCGCATGGGAATATATAGGTACTGTGAATACTACATGTATACTGCATGTGTACCAGGATGATGCACATGGGAATATATAGGTATTATGACTACTACAAGTATACTGGATGTTTACCAGGATGATGTATTTGGGAATATATAGGTATACTACATGTATACTGCATGTGTACCAGGATGATGCGCATGGGAATATATAGGTACTGTGACTACTACAAGTATTCTGGATGTGTACCATGATGATGCACATGGGAATATATAGGTACTATGACTACTACAAGTATACTGGATGTTTACCAGGATGATGTATATGGGAATATATAGGTATACTACATGTATACTGCATGTGTACCAGGATGATGCGCATGGGAATATATAGGTACTGTGAATACTACATGTATACTGCATGTGTACCAGGATGATGCACATGGGAATATATAGGTATTATGACTACTACAAGTATACTGGATGTTTACCAGGATGATATATATGGGAATATATAGGTATACTACATGTATACTGCATGTGTACCAGGATGATGCGCATGGGAATATATAGGTACTGTGACTACTACAAGTATTCTGGATGTGTACCATGATGATGCACATGGGAATATATAGGTACTGTGAATACTACAAGTATACTGGATGTGTACCAGGATGATGCACATGGGAATATATAGGTACTATGACTACTACAAGTATACTGGATGTTTACCAGGATGATGTATTTGGGAATATATAGGTATACTACAGTTATACTGCATGTGTACCAGGATGATGCGCATGGGAATATATAGGTACTGTGACTACTACAAGTATTCCGGATGTGTACCATGATGATGCACATGGGAATATATAGGTACTATGACTACTACAAGTATACTGGATGTTTACCAGGATGATGTATATGGGAATATATAGGTATACTACATGTATACTGCATGTGTACCAGGATGATGCGCATGGGAATATATAGGTACTGTGAATACTACATGTATACTGCATGTGTACCAGGATGATGCACATGGGAATATATAGGTATTATGACTACTACAAGTATACTGGATGTTTACCAGGATGATGTATATGGGAATATATAGGTATACTACATATATACTGCATGTGTACCAGGATGATGCACATGGGAATATATAGGTACTGTGACTACTACAAGTATACTGGATGTGTACCAGGATGATGTATATGGGAATATATAGGTACTGTGAATAATACATGTATACTGCATGTGTACCAGGATGATGCACATGGGAATATATAGGTACTGTGAATACTACATGTATACTGCATGTGTACCAGGATGATGAACATGGGAATATATAGGTACTATGACTACTACAAGTATACTGGATGTTTACCAGGATGATGTATATGGGAATATATAGGTATACTACATGTATACTGCATGTGTACCAGGATGATGCGCATGGGAAAATATAGGTACTGTGACTACTACAAGTATTCTGGATGTGTACCATGATGATGCACATGGGAATATATAGGTACTATGACTACTACAAGTATACTGGATGTTTACCAGGATGATGTATATGGGAATATATAGGTATACTACATGTATACTGGATGTGTACCAGGATGATGCGCATGGAAATATATAGGTACTGTGAATACTACAAGTATTCTGGATGTGTACCATGATGATGCACATGGGAATATATAGGTACTATGACTACTACAAGTATACTGGATGTTTACCAGGATGATGTATTTGGGAATATATAGGTATACTACATGTATACTGCATGTGTACCAGGATGATGCGCATGGGAATATATAGGTACTGTGGCTACTACAAGTATTCTGGATGTGTACCATGATGATGCACATGGGAATATATAGATACTATGACTACTACAAGTATACTGGATGTTTACCAGGATGATGTATATGGGAATATATAGGTATACTACATGTATACTGCATGTGTACCAGGATGATGCGCATGGGAATATATAGGTACTGTGACTACTACAAGTATACTGGATGTGTACCAGGATGATGCGCATGGGAAAATATAGGTACTGTGACTACTACAAGTATACTGGATGTGTACCAGGATGATGCGCATGGGAAAATATAGGTACTGTGACTACTACAAGTATTCTGGATGTGTACCATGATGATGCACATGGGAATATATAGGTACTATGACTACTAGAAGTATACTGGATGTTTACCAGGATGATGCATATGGGAATATATAGGTATGCTACATGTATACTGCATGTGTACCAGAATGATGCGCATGGGAATATATAGGTACTGTGAATAATACATGTATACTGCATCTGTACCAGGATGATGCACATGGGAATATATAGGTACTGTGAATACTACATGTATACTGCATGTGTACCAGGAAGATGCACATGGGAATATATAGGTACTATGACTACTACAAGTATACTGGATGTTTACCAGGATGATGTATATGGGAATATATAGGTATACTACATGTATACTGCATGTGTACCAGGATGATGTGCATGGGAATATATAGGTACTGTGACTACTACAAGTATACTGGATGTGTACCAGGATGATGCGCATGGGAAAATATAGGTACTGTGACTACTACAAGTATTCTGGATGTGTACCATGATGATGCACATGGGAATATATAGGTACTATGACTACTACAAGTATACTGGATGTTTACCAGGATGATGCATATGGGAATATATAGGTATACTACATGTATACTGCATGTGTACCAGGATGATGCGCATGGGAATATATAGGTACTGTGACTACTACAGGTATACTGGATGTGTACCAGGATGATGCGCATGGGAAAATATAGGTACTGTGACTACTACAAGTATTCTGGATGTGTACCATGATGATGCACATGGGAATATATAGGTACTATGACTACTACACGTATACTGGATGTTTATCAGGATGATGTATATGGGAATATATAGGTATACTACATGTATACTGCATGTGTACCAGGATTATGCGCATGGGAATATATAGGTACTGTGAATACTACACGTATACTGGATGTGTACCAGGATGATGCGCATGGAAATATATAGGTACTGTGAATACTACAAGTATACTGGATGTGTACCATGATGATGCACATGGGAATATATAGGTACTATGACTACTACAAGTATACTGGATGTTTACCAGGATGATGTATATGGGAATATATAGGTATACTACATGTATACTGCATGTGTACCAGGATGATGTGCATGGGAAAATATAGGTACTGTGACTACTACAAGTATTCTGGATGTGTACCATGATGATGCACATGGGAATATATAGGTACTATGACTACTACAAGTATACTGGATGTTTACCAGGATGATGTATATGGGAATATATAGGTATACTACATGTATACTGCATGTGTACCAGGATGATGTGCATGGGAAAATATAGGTACTGTGACTACTACAAGTATTCTGGATGTGTACCATGATGATGCACATGGGAATATATAGGTACTATGACTACTACAAGTATACTGGATGTTTACCAGGATGATGTATATGGGAATATATAGGTATACTACATGTATACTGCATGTGTACCAGGATGATGCGCATGGGAATATATAGGTACTGTGACTACTACAAGTATACTGGATGTGTACCAGGATGATGCGCATGGGAAAATATAGGTACTGTGATTACTACAAGTATTCTGGATGTGTACCATGATGATGCACATGGGAATATATAGGTACTATGACTACTACAAGTATACTGGATGTTTACCAGGATGATGTATATGGGAATATATAGGTATACTACATGTATACTGGATGTGTACCAGGATGATGCGCATGGAAATATATAGGTACTGTGAATACTACAAGTATACTGGATGTGTACCAGGATGATGCGCATGGGAAAATATAGGTACTGTGACTACTACAAGTATTCTGGATGTGTACCATGATGATGCACATGGGAATATATAGGTACTGTGAATACTACAAGTATACTGGATGTGTACCAGGATGATGCACATGGGAATATATAGGTACTATGACTACTACAAGTATACTGGATGTTTACCAGGATGATGTATTTGGGAATATATAGGTATACTACATGTATACTGCATGTGTACCAGGATGATGCGCATGGGAATATATAGGTACTGTGACTACTACAAGTATTCTGGATGTGTATCATGATGATGCACATGGGAATATATAGGTACTATGACTACTACAAGTATACTGGATGTTTACCAGGATGATGTATATGGGAATATATAGGTACTGTGACTACTACAAGTATTCTGGATGTGTACCATGATGATGCACATGGGAATATATAGGTACTATGACTACTACAAGTATACTGGATGTTTACCAGGATGATGTATATGGGAATATATAGGTATACTACATGTATACTGGATGTGTACCAGGATGATGCGCATGGGAATATATAGGTACTGTGAATACTACAAGTATACTGGATGTGTACCAGGATGATGCGCATGGGAAAATATAGGTACTGTGACTACTACAAGTATTCTGGATGTTTACCAGGATGATGTATATGAGAATATATAGGTATACTACATGTATACTGCATGTGTACCAGGATGATGTGCATGGGAATATATAGGTACTGTGACTACTACAGGTATACTGGATGTGTACCAGGATGATGCGCATGGGAAAATATAGGTACTGTGACTACTACAAGTATTCTGGATGTGTACCATGATGATGCACATGGGAATATATAGGTACTATGACTACTACACGTATACTGGATGTTTACCAGGATGATGTATATGGGAATATATAGGTATACTACATGTATACTGCATGTGTACCAGGATGATGCACATGGGAATATATAGGTACTGTGAATACTACACGTATACTGGATGTGTACCAGGATGATGCGCATGGAAATATATAGGTACTGTGAATACTACAAGTATACTGGATGTGTACCATGATGATGCACATGGGAATATATAGGTACTATGACTACTACAAGTATACTGGATGTTTACCAGGATGATGTATATGGGAATATATAGGTATACTACATGTATACTGCATGTGTACCAGGATGATGCTCATGGGAAAATATAGGTACTGTGACTACTACAAGTATTCTGGATGTGTACCATGATGATGCACATGGGAATATATAGGTACTATGACTACTACAAGTATACTGGATGTTTACCAGGATGATGTATATGAGAATATATAGGTATACTACATGTATACTGCATGTGTACCAGGATGATGCGCATGGGAATATATAGGTACTGTGACTACTACAAGTATACTGGATGTGTACCAGGATGATGCGCATGGGAAAATATAGGTACTGTGACTACTACAAGTATTCTGGATGTGTACCATGATGATGCACATGGGAATATATAGGTACTATGACTACTACAAGTATACTGGATGTTTACCAGGATGATGTATATGGGAATATATAGGTATACTACATGTATACTGGATGTGTACCAGGATGATGCGCATGGAAATATATAGGTACTGTGAATACTACAAGTATACTGGATGTGTACCAGGATGATGCGCATGGGAAAATATAGGTACTGTGACTACTACAAGTATTCTGGATATGTACCATGATGATGCACATGGGAATATATAGGTACTGTGAATACTACAAGTATACTGGATGTGTACCAGGATGATGCACATGGGAATATATAGGTACTATGACTACTACAAGTATACTGGATGTTTACCAGGATGATGTATATGGGAATATATAGGTATACTACATGTATACTGCATGTGTACCAGGATGATGCACATGGGAATATATAGGTACTGTGAATACTACAAGTATACTGGATGTTTACGAGGATGATGCATATGGGAATATATAGGTATACTACATGTATACTGCATGTGTACCAGGATGATGCGCATGGGAATATATAGGTACTGTGAATACTACAAGTATACTGGATGTGTACCAGGATGATGCACATGGGAATATATAGGTACTATGACTACTACAAGTATACTGGATGTTTACCAGGATGATGTATTTGGGAATATATAGGTATACTACATGTATACTGCATGTGTACCAGGATGATGCGCATGGGAATATATAGGTACTGTGACTACTACAAGTATTCTGGATGTGTACCATGATGATGCACATGGGAATATATAGGTACTATGACTACTACAAGTATACTGGATGTTTACCAGGATGATGTATATGGGAATATATAGGTATACTACATGTATACTGCATGTGTACCAGGATGATGCGCATGGGAATATATAGGTACTGCGACTACTACAAGTATTCTGGATGTGTACCATGATGATGCACATGGGAATATATAGGTACTGTGAATACTACAAGTATACTGGATGTGTACCAGGATGATGCACATGGGAATATATAGGTACTATGACTACTACAAGTATACTGGATGTTTACCAGGATGATGTATTTGGGAATATATAGGTATACTACATGTATACTGCATGTGTGCCAGGATGATGCGCATGGGAATATATAGGTACTGTGACTACTACAAGTATTCCGGATGTGTACCATGATGATGCACATGGGAATATATAGGTACTATGACTACTACAAGTATACTGGATGTTTACCAGGATGATGCATATGGGAATATATAGGTATACTACATGTATACTGCATGTGTACCAGGATGATGCGCATGGGAATATATAGGTACTGTGACTACTACAAGTATTCTGGATGTTTACCAGGATGATGCATATGGGAATATATAGGTATACTACATGTATACTGCATGTGTACCAGGATGATGCGCATGGGAATATATAGGTATACTACATGTATACTGCATGTGTACCAGGATGATGCACATGGGAATATATAGGTACTGTGAATACTACAAGTATACTGGATGTTTACCAGGATGATGCATATGGGAATATATAGGTATACTACATGTATACTGCATGTGTACCAGGATGATGCGCATGGGAATATATAGGTACTGTGAATACTACAAGTATACTGGATGTGTACCAGGATGATGCACATGGGAATATATAGGTACTATGACTACTACAAGTATACTGGATGTTTACCAGGATGATGTATTTGGGAATATATAGGTATACTACATGTATACTGCATGTGTACCAGGATGATGCGCATGGGAATATATAGGTACTGTGAATACTACAAGTATTCTGGATGTGTACCATGATGATGCACATGGGAATATATAGGTACTATGACTACTACAAGTATACTGGATGTTTACCAGGATGATGTATTTGGGAATATATAGGTATACTACATGTATACTGCATGTGTACCAGGATGATGCACATGGGAATATATAGGTACTGTGACTACTACAAGTATTCTGGATGTGTACCATGATGATGCACATGGGAATATATAGGTACTATGACTACTACAAGTATACTGGATGTTTACCAGGATGATGTATATGGGAATATATAGGTATACTACATGTATACTGCATGTGTACCAGGATGATGCGCATGGGAATATATAGGTACTGTGAATACTACATGTATACTGCATGTGTACCAGGATGATGCACATGGGAATATATAGGTATTATGACTACTACAAGTATACTGGATGTTTACCAGGATGATGTATTTGGGAATATATAGGTATACTACATGTATACTGCATGTGTACCAGGATGATGCGCATGGGAATATATAGGTACTGTGACTACTACAAGTATTCTGGATGTGTACCATGATGATGCACATGGGAATATATAGGTACTATGACTACTACAAGTATACTGGATGTTTACCAGGATGATGTATATGGGAATATATAGGTATACTACATGTATACTGCATGTGTACCAGGATGATGCGCATGGGAATATATAGGTACTGTGAATACTACATGTATACTGCATGTGTACCAGGATGATGCACATGGGAATATATAGGTATTATGACTACTACAAGTATACTGGATGTTTACCAGGATGATATATATGGGAATATATAGGTATACTACATGTATACTGCATGTGTACCAGGATGATGCGCATGGGAATATATAGGTACTGTGACTACTACAAGTATTCTGGATGTGTACCATGATGATGCACATGGGAATATATAGGTACTGTGAATACTACAAGTATACTGGATGTGTACCAGGATGATGCACATGGGAATATATAGGTACTATGACTACTACAAGTATACTGGATGTTTACCAGGATGATGTATTTGGGAATATATAGGTATACTACAGTTATACTGCATGTGTACCAGGATGATGCGCATGGGAATATATAGGTACTGTGACTACTACAAGTATTCCGGATGTGTACCATGATGATGCACATGGGAATATATAGGTACTATGACTACTACAAGTATACTGGATGTTTACCAGGATGATGTATATGGGAATATATAGGTATACTACATGTATACTGCATGTGTACCAGGATGATGCGCATGGGAATATATAGGTACTGTGAATACTACATGTATACTGCATGTGTACCAGGATGATGCACATGGGAATATATAGGTATTATGACTACTACAAGTATACTGGATGTTTACCAGGATGATGTATATGGGAATATATAGGTATACTACATATATACTGCATGTGTACCAGGATGATGCACATGGGAATATATAGGTACTGTGACTACTACAAGTATACTGGATGTGTACCAGGATGATGTATATGGGAATATATAGGTACTGTGAATAATACATGTATACTGCATGTGTACCAGGATGATGCACATGGGAATATATAGGTACTGTGAATACTACATGTATACTGCATGTGTACCAGGATGATGAACATGGGAATATATAGGTACTATGACTACTACAAGTATACTGGATGTTTACCAGGATGATGTATATGGGAATATATAGGTATACTACATGTATACTGCATGTGTACCAGGATGATGCGCATGGGAAAATATAGGTACTGTGACTACTACAAGTATTCTGGATGTGTACCATGATGATGCACATGGGAATATATAGGTACTATGACTACTACAAGTATACTGGATGTTTACCAGGATGATGTATATGGGAATATATAGGTATACTACATGTATACTGGATGTGTACCAGGATGATGCGCATGGAAATATATAGGTACTGTGAATACTACAAGTATTCTGGATGTGTACCATGATGATGCACATGGGAATATATAGGTACTATGACTACTACAAGTATACTGGATGTTTACCAGGATGATGTATTTGGGAATATATAGGTATACTACATGTATACTGCATGTGTACCAGGATGATGCGCATGGGAATATATAGGTACTGTGGCTACTACAAGTATTCTGGATGTGTACCATGATGATGCACATGGGAATATATAGATACTATGACTACTACAAGTATACTGGATGTTTACCAGGATGATGTATATGGGAATATATAGGTATACTACATGTATACTGCATGTGTACCAGGATGATGCGCATGGGAATATATAGGTACTGTGACTACTACAAGTATACTGGATGTGTACCAGGATGATGCGCATGGGAAAATATAGGTACTGTGACTACTACAAGTATACTGGATGTGTACCAGGATGATGCGCATGGGAAAATATAGGTACTGTGACTACTACAAGTATTCTGGATGTGTACCATGATGATGCACATGGGAATATATAGGTACTATGACTACTAGAAGTATACTGGATGTTTACCAGGATGATGCATATGGGAATATATAGGTATGCTACATGTATACTGCATGTGTACCAGAATGATGCGCATGGGAATATATAGGTACTGTGAATAATACATGTATACTGCATCTGTACCAGGATGATGCACATGGGAATATATAGGTACTGTGAATACTACATGTATACTGCATGTGTACCAGGAAGATGCACATGGGAATATATAGGTACTATGACTACTACAAGTATACTGGATGTTTACCAGGATGATGTATATGGGAATATATAGGTATACTACATGTATACTGCATGTGTACCAGGATGATGTGCATGGGAATATATAGGTACTGTGACTACTACAAGTATACTGGATGTGTACCAGGATGATGCGCATGGGAAAATATAGGTACTGTGACTACTACAAGTATTCTGGATGTGTACCATGATGATGCACATGGGAATATATAGGTACTATGACTACTACAAGTATACTGGATGTTTACCAGGATGATGCATATGGGAATATATAGGTATACTACATGTATACTGCATGTGTACCAGGATGATGCGCATGGGAATATATAGGTACTGTGACTACTACAGGTATACTGGATGTGTACCAGGATGATGCGCATGGGAAAATATAGGTACTGTGACTACTACAAGTATTCTGGATGTGTACCATGATGATGCACATGGGAATATATAGGTACTATGACTACTACACGTATACTGGATGTTTATCAGGATGATGTATATGGGAATATATAGGTATACTACATGTATACTGCATGTGTACCAGGATTATGCGCATGGGAATATATAGGTACTGTGAATACTACACGTATACTGGATGTGTACCAGGATGATGCGCATGGAAATATATAGGTACTGTGAATACTACAAGTATACTGGATGTGTACCATGATGATGCACATGGGAATATATAGGTACTATGACTACTACAAGTATACTGGATGTTTACCAGGATGATGTATATGGGAATATATAGGTATACTACATGTATACTGCATGTGTACCAGGATGATGTGCATGGGAAAATATAGGTACTGTGACTACTACAAGTATTCTGGATGTGTACCATGATGATGCACATGGGAATATATAGGTACTATGACTACTACAAGTATACTGGATGTTTACCAGGATGATGTATATGGGAATATATAGGTATACTACATGTATACTGCATGTGTACCAGGATGATGTGCATGGGAAAATATAGGTACTGTGACTACTACAAGTATTCTGGATGTGTACCATGATGATGCACATGGGAATATATAGGTACTATGACTACTACAAGTATACTGGATGTTTACCAGGATGATGTATATGGGAATATATAGGTATACTACATGTATACTGCATGTGTACCAGGATGATGCGCATGGGAATATATAGGTACTGTGACTACTACAAGTATACTGGATGTGTACCAGGATGATGCGCATGGGAAAATATAGGTACTGTGATTACTACAAGTATTCTGGATGTGTACCATGATGATGCACATGGGAATATATAGGTACTATGACTACTACAAGTATACTGGATGTTTACCAGGATGATGTATATGGGAATATATAGGTATACTACATGTATACTGGATGTGTACCAGGATGATGCGCATGGAAATATATAGGTACTGTGAATACTACAAGTATACTGGATGTGTACCAGGATGATGCGCATGGGAAAATATAGGTACTGTGACTACTACAAGTATTCTGGATGTGTACCATGATGATGCACATGGGAATATATAGGTACTGTGAATACTACAAGTATACTGGATGTGTACCAGGATGATGCACATGGGAATATATAGGTACTATGACTACTACAAGTATACTGGATGTTTACCAGGATGATGTATTTGGGAATATATAGGTATACTACATGTATACTGCATGTGTACCAGGATGATGCGCATGGGAATATATAGGTACTGTGACTACTACAAGTATTCTGGATGTGTATCATGATGATGCACATGGGAATATATAGGTACTATGACTACTACAAGTATACTGGATGTTTACCAGGATGATGTATATGGGAATATATAGGTACTGTGACTACTACAAGTATTCTGGATGTGTACCATGATGATGCACATGGGAATATATAGGTACTATGACTACTACAAGTATACTGGATGTTTACCAGGATGATGTATATGGGAATATATAGGTATACTACATGTATACTGGATGTGTACCAGGATGATGCGCATGGGAATATATAGGTACTGTGAATACTACAAGTATACTGGATGTGTACCAGGATGATGCGCATGGGAAAATATAGGTACTGTGACTACTACAAGTATTCTGGATGTTTACCAGGATGATGTATATGAGAATATATAGGTATACTACATGTATACTGCATGTGTACCAGGATGATGTGCATGGGAATATATAGGTACTGTGACTACTACAGGTATACTGGATGTGTACCAGGATGATGCGCATGGGAAAATATAGGTACTGTGACTACTACAAGTATTCTGGATGTGTACCATGATGATGCACATGGGAATATATAGGTACTATGACTACTACACGTATACTGGATGTTTACCAGGATGATGTATATGGGAATATATAGGTATACTACATGTATACTGCATGTGTACCAGGATGATGCACATGGGAATATATAGGTACTGTGAATACTACACGTATACTGGATGTGTACCAGGATGATGCGCATGGAAATATATAGGTACTGTGAATACTACAAGTATACTGGATGTGTACCATGATGATGCACATGGGAATATATAGGTACTATGACTACTACAAGTATACTGGATGTTTACCAGGATGATGTATATGGGAATATATAGGTATACTACATGTATACTGCATGTGTACCAGGATGATGCTCATGGGAAAATATAGGTACTGTGACTACTACAAGTATTCTGGATGTGTACCATGATGATGCACATGGGAATATATAGGTACTATGACTACTACAAGTATACTGGATGTTTACCAGGATGATGTATATGAGAATATATAGGTATACTACATGTATACTGCATGTGTACCAGGATGATGCGCATGGGAATATATAGGTACTGTGACTACTACAAGTATACTGGATGTGTACCAGGATGATGCGCATGGGAAAATATAGGTACTGTGACTACTACAAGTATTCTGGATGTGTACCATGATGATGCACATGGGAATATATAGGTACTATGACTACTACAAGTATACTGGATGTTTACCAGGATGATGTATATGGGAATATATAGGTATACTACATGTATACTGGATGTGTACCAGGATGATGCGCATGGAAATATATAGGTACTGTGAATACTACAAGTATACTGGATGTGTACCAGGATGATGCGCATGGGAAAATATAGGTACTGTGACTACTACAAGTATTCTGGATATGTACCATGATGATGCACATGGGAATATATAGGTACTGTGAATACTACAAGTATACTGGATGTGTACCAGGATGATGCACATGGGAATATATAGGTACTATGACTACTACAAGTATACTGGATGTTTACCAGGATGATGTATATGGGAATATATAGGTATACTACATGTATACTGCATGTGTACCAGGATGATGCACATGGGAATATATAGGTACTGTGAATACTACAAGTATACTGGATGTTTACGAGGATGATGCATATGGGAATATATAGGTATACTACATGTATACTGCATGTGTACCAGGATGATGCGCATGGGAATATATAGGTACTGTGAATACTACAAGTATACTGGATGTGTACCAGGATGATGCACATGGGAATATATAGGTACTATGACTACTACAAGTATACTGGATGTTTACCAGGATGATGTATTTGGGAATATATAGGTATACTACATGTATACTGCATGTGTACCAGGATGATGCGCATGGGAATATATAGGTACTGTGACTACTACAAGTATTCTGGATGTGTACCATGATGATGCACATGGGAATATATAGGTACTATGACTACTACAAGTATACTGGATGTTTACCAGGATGATGTATATGGGAATATATAGGTATACTACATGTATACTGCATGTGTACCAGGATGATGCGCATGGGAATATATAGGTACTGCGACTACTACAAGTATTCTGGATGTGTACCATGATGATGCACATGGGAATATATAGGTACTGTGAATACTACAAGTATACTGGATGTGTACCAGGATGATGCACATGGGAATATATAGGTACTATGACTACTACAAGTATACTGGATGTTTACCAGGATGATGTATTTGGGAATATATAGGTATACTACATGTATACTGCATGTGTGCCAGGATGATGCGCATGGGAATATATAGGTACTGTGACTACTACAAGTATTCCGGATGTGTACCATGATGATGCACATGGGAATATATAGGTACTATGACTACTACAAGTATACTGGATGTTTACCAGGATGATGCATATGGGAATATATAGGTATACTACATGTATACTGCATGTGTACCAGGATGATGCGCATGGGAATATATAGGTACTGTGACTACTACAAGTATTCTGGATGTTTACCAGGATGATGCATATGGGAATATATAGGTATACTACATGTATACTGCATGTGTACCAGGATGATGCGCATGGGAATATATAGGTATACTACATGTATACTGCATGTGTACCAGGATGATGCACATGGGAATATATAGGTACTGTGAATACTACAAGTATACTGGATGTTTACCAGGATGATGCATATGGGAATATATAGGTATACTACATGTATACTGCATGTGTACCAGGATGATGCGCATGGGAATATATAGGTACTGTGAATACTACAAGTATACTGGATGTGTACCAGGATGATGCACATGGGAATATATAGGTACTATGACTACTACAAGTATACTGGATGTTTACCAGGATGATGTATTTGGGAATATATAGGTATACTACATGTATACTGCATGTGTACCAGGATGATGCGCATGGGAATATATAGGTACTGTGAATACTACAAGTATTCTGGATGTGTACCATGATGATGCACATGGGAATATATAGGTACTATGACTACTACAAGTATACTGGATGTTTACCAGGATGATGTATTTGGGAATATATAGGTATACTACATGTATACTGCATGTGTACCAGGATGATGCACATGGGAATATATAGGTACTGTGACTACTACAAGTATTCTGGATGTGTACCATGATGATGCACATGGGAATATATAGGTACTATGACTACTACAAGTATACTGGATGTTTACCAGGATGATGTATATGGGAATATATAGGTATACTACATGTATACTGCATGTGTACCAGGATGATGCGCATGGGAATATATAGGTACTGTGAATACTACATGTATACTGCATGTGTACCAGGATGATGCACATGGGAATATATAGGTATTATGACTACTACAAGTATACTGGATGTTTACCAGGATGATGTATATGGGAATATATAGGTATACTACATGTATACTGCATGTGTACCAGGATGATGCGCATGGGAATATATAGGTACTGCGACTACTACAAGTATTCTGGATGTGTACCATGATGATGCACATGGGAATATATAGGTACTGTGAATACTACAAGTATACTGGATGTGTACCAGGATGATGCACATGGGAATATATAGGTACTATGACTTCTACAAGTATACTGGATGTTTACCAGGATGATGTATTTGGGAATATATAGGTATACTACATGTATACTGCATGTGTACCAGGATGATGCGCATGGGAATATATAGGTACTGTGACTACTACAAGTATACTGGATGTTTACCAGGATGATGTATATGGGAATATATAGGTATACTATATGTATACTGCATGTGTACCAGGATGATGCGCATGGGAATATATAGGTACTGTGACTACTACAAGTATTCTGGATGTGTACCATGATGATGCACATGGGAATATATAGGTACTATGACTACTACAAGTATACTGGATGTTTGCCAGGATGATGTATATGGGAATATATAGGTATACTACATGTATACTGCATGTGTACCAGGATGATGCGCATGGGAATATATAGGTACTGTGAATAATACATGTATACTGCATGTGTACCAGGATGATGCACATGGGAATATATAGGTACTGTGAATACTACATGTATACTGGATGTTTACCAGGATGATGTATATGGGAATATATAGGTATACTACATGTATACTGCATGTGTACCAGGATGATGCACATGGGAAAATATAGGTACTGTGACTACTACAAGTATACTGGATGTTTACCAGGATGATGTATATGGGAATATATAGGTATACTACATGTATACTGCATGTGTACCAGGATGATGCGCATGGGAAAATATAGGTACTGTGACTACTACAAGTATTCTGGATGTGTACCATGATGATGCACATGGGAATATATAGGTACTGTGAATACTACAAGTATTCTGGATGTGTACTATGATGATGCACATGGGAATATATAGGTACTATGACTACTACAAGTATACTGGATGTTTACCAGGATGATGTATATGGGAATATATAGGTATACTACATGTATACTGCATGTGTACCAGGATGATGCGCATGGGAAAATATAGGTACTGTGACTACTACAAGTATTCTGGATGTGTACCATGATGATGCACATGGGAATATATAGGTACTGTGAATACTACAAGTATACTGGATGTGTACCAGGATGATGCACATGGGTATATATAGGTACTATGACTACTACAAGTATACTGGATGTTTACCAGGATGATGTTTTTGGGAATATATAGGTATACTACATGTATACTGCATGTGTACCAGGATGATGCGCATGGGAATATATAGGTACTGTGCTACTACAAGTATTCTGGATGTGTACCATGATGATGCACATGGGAATATATAGGTACTATGACTACTACAAGTATACTGGATGTTTACCAGGATGATGTATATGGGAATATATAGGTATACTACATGTATACTGCATGTGTACCAGGATGATGCGCATGGGAATATATAGGTACTGTGAATACTACATGTATACTGCATGTGTACCAGGATGATGCACATGGGAATATATAGGTATTATGACCACTACAAGTATACTGGATGTTTACCAGGATGATGTATATGGGAATATATAGGTATACTACATGTATACTGCATGTGTACCAGGATGATTCGCATGGGAATATATAGGTACTGTGACTACTACAAGTATACTGGATGTGTACCAGGATGATGCGCATGGGAAAATATAGGTACTGTGACTACTACAAGTATACTGGATGTGTACCAGGATGATGTATATGGGAATATATAGGTACTGTGAATAATACATGTATACTGCACCTGTACCAGGATGATGCACATGGGAATATATAGGTACTGTGAATACTACATGTATACTGCATGTGTACCAGGAAGATGCACATGGGAATATATAGGTACTATGACTACTACAAGTATACTGGATGTTTACCAGGATGATGTATTTGGGAATATATAGGTATACTACATGTATACTGCATGTGTACCAGGATGATGCGCATGGGAATATATAGGTACTGTGACTACTACAAGTATACTGGATGTGTACCATGATGATGCACATGGGAATATATAGGTACTATGACTACTACAAGTATTCTGGATGTGTACCAGGATGATGCGCATGGGAAAATATAGGTACTGTGACTACTACAAGTATTCTGGATGTTTACCAGGATGATGCATATGGGAATATATAGGTATACTACATGTATACTGCATGTGTACCAGGATGATGTATATGGGAATATATAGGTATACTACATGTATACTGCATGTGTACCAGGATGATGCGCATGGGAATATATAGGTACTGTGAATACTACAAGTATACTGGATGTGTACCAGGATGATGCACATGGGAATATATAGGTACTATGACTACTACAAGTATACTGGATGTTTACCAGGATGATGTATTTGGGAATATATAGGTATACTACATGTATACTGCATGTGTACCAGGATGATGCGCATGGGAATATATAGGTACTGTGACTACTACAAGTATTCTGGATGTGTACCATGATGATGCACATGGGAATATATAGGTACTATGACTACTACAAGTATACTGGATGTTTACCAGGATGATGTATATGGGAATATATAGGTATACTACATGTATACTGCATGTGTACCAGGATGATGCGCATGGGAATATATAGGTACTGTGAATACTACATGTATACTGCATGTGTACCAGGATGATGCACATGGGAATATATAGGTATTATGACTACTACAAGTATACTGGATGTTTACCAGGATGATGTATTTGGGAATATATAGGTATACTACATGTATACTGCATGTGTACCAGGATGATGCGCATGGGAATATATAGGTACTGTGACTACTACAAGTATTCTGGATGTGTACCATGATGATGCACATGGGAATATATAGGTACTATGACTACTACAAGTATACTGGATGTTTACCAGGATGATGTATATGGGAATATATAGGTATACTACATGTATACTGCATGTGTACCAGGATGATGCGCATGGGAATATATAGGTACTGTGAATACTACATGTATACTGCATGTGTACCAGGATGATGCACATGGGAATATATAGGTATTATGACTACTACAAGTATACTGGATGTTTACCAGGATGATATATATGGGAATATATAGGTATACTACATGTATACTGCATGTGTACCAGGATGATGCGCATGGGAATATATAGGTACTGTGACTACTACAAGTATTCTGGATGTGTACCATGATGATGCACATGGGAATATATAGGTACTGTGAATACTACAAGTATACTGGATGTGTACCAGGATGATGCACATGGGAATATATAGGTACTATGACTACTACAAGTATACTGGATGTTTACCAGGATGATGTATTTGGGAATATATAGGTATACTACAGTTATACTGCATGTGTACCAGGATGATGCGCATGGGAATATATAGGTACTGTGACTACTACAAGTATTCCGGATGTGTACCATGATGATGCACATGGGAATATATAGGTACTATGACTACTACAAGTATACTGGATGTTTACCAGGATGATGTATATGGGAATATATAGGTATACTACATGTATACTGCATGTGTACCAGGATGATGCGCATGGGAATATATAGGTACTGTGAATACTACATGTATACTGCATGTGTACCAGGATGATGCACATGGGAATATATAGGTATTATGACTACTACAAGTATACTGGATGTTTACCAGGATGATGTATATGGGAATATATAGGTATACTACATATATACTGCATGTGTACCAGGATGATGCACATGGGAATATATAGGTACTGTGACTACTACAAGTATACTGGATGTGTACCAGGATGATGTATATGGGAATATATAGGTACTGTGAATAATACATGTATACTGCATGTGTACCAGGATGATGCACATGGGAATATATAGGTACTGTGAATACTACATGTATACTGCATGTGTACCAGGATGATGAACATGGGAATATATAGGTACTATGACTACTACAAGTATACTGGATGTTTACCAGGATGATGTATATGGGAATATATAGGTATACTACATGTATACTGCATGTGTACCAGGATGATGCGCATGGGAAAATATAGGTACTGTGACTACTACAAGTATTCTGGATGTGTACCATGATGATGCACATGTGAATATATAGGTACTATGACTACTACAAGTATACTGGATGTTTACCAGGATGATGTATATGGGAATATATAGGTATACTACATGTATACTGGATGTGTACCAGGATGATGCGCATGGAAATATATAGGTACTGTGAATACTACAAGTATTCTGGATGTGTACCATGATGATGCACATGGGAATATATAGGTACTGTGAATACTACAAGTATACTGGATGTGTACCAGGATGATGCACATGGGAATATATAGGTACTATGACTACTACAAGTATACTGGATGTTTACCAGGATGATGTATTTGGGAATATATAGGTATACTACATGTATACTGCATGTGTACCAGGATGATGCGCATGGGAATATATAGGTACTGTGGCTACTACAAGTATTCTGGATGTGTACCATGATGATGCATATGGGAATATATAGATACTATGACTACTACAAGTATACTGGATGTTTACCAGGATGATGTATATGGGAATATATAGGTATACTACATGTATACTGCATGTGTACCAGGATGATGCGCATGGGAATATATAGGTACTGTGACTACTACAAGTATACTGGATGTGTACCAGGATGATGCGCATGGGAAAATATAGGTACTGTGACTACTACAAGTATACTGGATGTGTACCAGGATGATGCGCATGGGAAAATATAGGTACTGTGACTACTACAAGTATTCTGGATGTGTACCATGATGATGCACATGGGAATATATAGGTACTATGACTACTAGAAGTATACTGGATGTTTACCAGGATGATGCATATGGGAATATATAGGTATGCTACATGTATACTGCATGTGTACCAGAATGATGCGCATGGGAATATATAGGTACTGTGAATAATACATGTATACTGCATCTGTACCAGGATGATGCACATGGGAATATATAGGTACTGTGAATACTACATGTATACTGCATGTGTACCAGGAAGATGCACATGGGAATATATAGGTACTATGACTACTACAAGTATACTGGATGTTTACCAGGATGATGTATATGGGAATATATAGGTATACTACATGTATACTGCATGTGTACCAGGATGATGTGCATGGGAATATATAGGTACTGTGACTACTACAAGTATACTGGATGTGTACCAGGATGATGCGCATGGGAAAATATAGGTACTGTGACTACTACAAGTATTCTGGATGTGTACCATGATGATGCACATGGGAATATATAGGTACTATGACTACTACAAGTATACTGGATGTTTACCAGGATGATGCATATGGGAATATATAGGTATGCTACATGTATACTGCATGTGTACCAGGATGATGCGCATGGGAATATATAGGTACTGTGAATACTACAAGTATACTGGATGTGTACCAGGATGATGCGCATGGGAATATATAGGTACTGTGAATACTACAAGTATACTGGATGTGTACCAGGATGAATCCATGGGAAAATATAGGTACTGTGACTACTACAAGTATTCTGGATGTTTACCAGGATGATGTATATGAGAATATATAGGTATACTACATGTATACTGCATGTGTACCAGGATGATGCGCATGGGAATATATAGGTACTGTGAATACTACAAGTATACTGGATGTGTACCAGGATGCGCATGGAAATATATAGGTACAGTGAATACTACAAGTATACTGGATGTGTACCAGGATGATGCACATGGGAAAATATAGGTACTGTGACTACTACAAGTATTCTGGATGTGTACCATGATGATGCACATGGGAATATATAGGTACTGTGAATACTACAAGTATACTGGATGTGTACCAGGATGATGCACATGGGAATATATAGGTACTATGACTACTACAAGTATACTCGATGTTTACCAGGATGATGTATATGGGAATATATAGGTATACTACATGTATACTGGATGTGTACCAGGATGATGCGCATGGAAATATATAGCTACTGTGAATACTACAAGTATACTGGATGTGTACCAGGATGATGCGCATGGGAAAATATAGGTACTGTGACTACTACAAGTATTCTGGATGTGTACCATGATGATGCACATGGGAATATATAGGTACTATGACTACTACAAGTATACTGGATGTTTACCAGGATGATGTATATGGGAATATATAGGTATACTACATGTATGCTGCATGTGTACCAGGATGATGCGCATGGGAGTATATAGGTACTGTGAATACTACATGTATTCTGGATGTGTACCAGAATGATGCGCATGGGAATATATAGGTACTGTGAATACTACAAGTACTAGGATGATGTGCATGGGAATATATCAGCACTGTGAATACTACACGTATACTGCATGTGTACCAGGATGATGCACATGGGGATATATAGGTACTATGACTACTACAAGTATACTGGATGTGTACCAGGATGATGTATATGGGAATATATAGGTACTGTGAATAAAACATGTATACTGCATGTGTACCAGGATGATGCACATGGGAATATATAGGTACTGTGAATACTACATGTATACTGCATGTGTACCAGGATGATGCACATGGGAAAATATAGGTACTGTGACTGCTACAAGTATTCTGGATGTGTACCATGATGATGCACATTGGAATATATAGGTACTATGACTACTACAAGTATACTGGATGTTTACCAGGATGATGTATATGGGAATATATAGGTATACTACATGTATACTGCATGTGTACCAGGATGATGCGCATGGGAATATAGAGGTACTGTGACTACTACAAGTATACTGGATGTGTACCAGGATGATGCGCATGGGAAAATATAGGTACTGTGACTACTACAAGTATTCTGGATGTGTACCATGATGATGCACATGGGAATATATAGGTACTATGACTACTACAAGTATACTGGATGTTTACCAGGATGATGTATATGGGAATATATAGGTATACTACATGTATACTGGATGTGTACCAGGATGATGCGCATGGGAATATATAGGTACTGTGACTACTACAGGTATACTGGATGTGTACCAGGATGATGCGCATGGGAAAATATAGGTACTGTGACTACTACAAGTATTCTGGATGTGTACCATGATGATGCACATGGGAATATATAGGTACTATGACTACTACACGTATACTGGATGTTTACCAGGATGATGTATATGGGAATATATAGGTATACTACATGTATACTGCATGTGTACCAGGATGATGCACATGGGAATATATAGGTACTGTGAATACTACACGTATACTGGATGTGTACCAGGATGATGCGCATGGAAATATATAGGTACTGTGAATACTACAAGTATACTGGATGTGTACCATGATGATGCACATGGGAATATATAGGTACTATGACTACTACAAGTATACTGGATGTTTACCAGGATGATGTATATGGGAATATATAGGTATACTACATGTATACTGCATGTGTACCAGGATGATGCGCATGGGAAAATATAGGTACTGTGACTACTACAAGTATTCTGGATGTGTACCATGATAATGCACATGGGAATATATAGGTACTATGACTACTACAAGTATACTGGATGTTTACCAGGATGATGTATATGAGAATATATAGGTATACTACATGTATACTGCATGTGTACCAGGATGATGCGCATGGGAATATATAGGTACTGTGACTACTACAAGTATACTGGATGTGTACCAGGATGATGCGCATGGGAAAATATAGGTACTGTGACTACTACAAGTATTCTGGATGTGTACCATGATGATGCACATGGGAATATATAGGTACTATGACTACTACAAGTATACTGGATGTTTACCAGGATGATGTATATGGGAATATATAGGTATACTACATGTATACTGGATGTGTACCAGGATGATGCGCATGGAAATATATAGGTACTGTGAATACTACAAGTATACTGGATGTGTACCAGGATGATGCGCATGGGAAAATATAGGTACTGTGACTACTACAAGTATTCTGGATATGTACCATGATGATGCACATGGGAATATATAGGTACTGTGAATACTACAAGTATACTGGATGTGTACCAGGATGATGCACATGGGAATATATAGGTACTATGACTACTACAAGTATACTGGATGTTTACCAGGATGATGTATATGGGAATATATAGGTATACTACATGTATACTGCATGTGTACCAGGATGATGCACATGGGAATATATAGGTACTGTGAATACTACAAGTATACTGGATGTTTACGAGGATGATGCATATGGGAATATATAGGTATACTACATGTATACTGCATGTGTACCAGGATGATGCGCATGGGAATATATAGGTACTGTGAATACTACAAGTATACTGGATGTGTATCAGGATGATGCACATGGGAATATATAGGTACTATGACTACTACAAGTATACTGGATGTTTACCAGGATGATGTATTTGGGAATATATAGGTATACTACATGTATACTGCATGTGTACCAGGATGATGCGCATGGGAATATATAGGTACTGTGACTACTACAAGTATTCTGGATGTGTACCATGATGATGCACATGGGAATATATAGGTACTATGACTACTACAAGTATACTGGATGTTTACCAGGATGATGTATATGGGAATATATAGGTATACTACATGTATACTGCATGTGTACCAGGATGATGCGCATGGGAATATATAGGTACTGCGACTACTACAAGTATTCTGGATGTGTACCATGATGATGCACATGGGAATATATAGGTACTGTGAATACTACAAGTATACTGGATGTGTACCAGGATGATGCACATGGGAATATATAGGTACTATGACTACTACAAGTATACTGGATGTTTACCAGGATGATGTATTTGGGAATATATAGGTATACTACATGTATACTGCATGTGTGCCAGGATGATGCGCATGGGAATATATAGGTACTGTGACTACTACAAGTATTCCGGATGTGTACCATGATGATGCACATGGGAATATATAGGTACTATGACTACTACAAGTATACTGGATGTTTACCAGGATGATGCATATGGGAATATATAGGTATACTACATGTATACTGCATGTGTACCAGGATGATGCGCATGGGAATATATAGGTACTGTGACTACTACAAGTATTCTGGATGTTTACCAGGATGATGCATATGGGAATATATAGGTATACTACATGTATACTGCATGTGTACCAGGATGATGTATATGGGAATATATAGGTATACTACATGTATACTGCATGTGTACCAGGATGATGCACATGGGAATATATAGGTACTGTGAATACGACAAGTATACTGGATGTTTACCAGGATGATGCATATGGGAATATATAGGTATACTACATGTATACTGCATGTGTACCAGGATGATGCGCATGGGAATATATAGGTACTGTGAATACTACAAGTATACTGGATGTGTACCAGGATGATGCACATGGGAATATATAGGTACTATGACTACTACAAGTATACTGGATGTTTACCAGGATGATGTATTTGGGAATATATAGGTATACTACATGTATACTGCATGTGTACCAGGATGATGCGCATGGGAATATATAGGTACTGTGAATACTACAAGTATTCTGGATGTGTACCATGATGATGCACATGGGAATATATAGGTACTATGACTACTACAAGTATACTGGATGTTTACCAGGATGATGTATTTGGGAATATATAGGTATACTACATGTATACTGCATGTGTACCAGGATGATGCGCATGGGAATATATAGGTACTGTGACTACTACAAGTATTCTGGATGTGTACCATGATGATGCACATGGGAATATATAGGTACTATGACTACTACAAGTATACTGGATGTTTACCAGGATGATGTATATGGGAATATATAGGTATACTACATGTATACTGCATGTGTACCAGGATGATGCGCATGGGAATATATAGGTACTATGAATACTACATGTATACTGCATGTGTACCAGGATGATGCACATGGGAATATATAGGTATTATGACTACTACAAGTATACTGGATGTTTACCAGGATGATGTATATGGGAATATATAGGTATACTACATGTATACTGCATGTGTACCAGGATGATGCGCATGGGAATATATAGGTACTGCGACTACTACAAGTATTCTGGATGTGTACCATGATGATGCACATGGGAATATATAGGTACTGTGAATACTACAAGTATACTGGATGTGTACCAGGATGATGCACATGGGAATATATAGGTACTATGACTACTACAAGTATACTGGATGTTTACCAGGATGATGTATTTGGGAATATATAGGTATACTACATGTATACTGCATGTGTACCAGGATGATGCGCATGGGAATATATAGGTACTGTGACTACTACAAGTATTCTGGATGTGTACCATGATGATGCACATGGGAATATATAGGTACTATGACTACTACAAGTATACTGGATGTTTACCAGGATGATGTATATGGGAATATATAGGTATACTACATGTATACTGCATGTGTACCAGGATGATGCGCATGGGAATATATAGGTACTGTGAATAATACATGTATACTGCATGTGTACCAGGATGATGCACATGGGAATATATAGGTACTGTGAATACTACATGTATACTGGATGTTTACCAGGATGATGTATATGGGAATATATAGGTATACTACATGTATACTGCATGTGTACCAGGATGATGCACATGGGAAAATATAGGTACTGTGACTACTACAAGTATTCTGGATGTGTACTATGATGATGCACATGGGAATATATAGGTACTATGACTACTACAAGTATACTGGATGTTTACCAGGATGATGTATATGGGAATATATAGGTATACTACATGTATACTGCATGTGTACCAGGATGATGCGCATGGGAAAATATAGGTACTGTGACTACTACAAGTATACTGGATGTGTACCAGGATGATGTGCATGGGAAAATATAGGTACTGTGACTACTACAAGTATACTGGATGTTTACCAGGATGATGTATATGGGAATATATAGGTATACTACATGTATACTGCATGTGTACCAGGATGATGCGCATGGGAATATATAGGTACTGTGAATACTACATGTATGCTGCATGTGTACCAGGATGATGCACATGGGAATATATAGGTATTATGACTACTACAAGTATACTGGATGTTTACCAGGATGATGTATATGGGAATATATAGGTATACTACATGTATACTGCATGTGTACCAGGATGATGCGCATGGGAATATATAGGTACTGTGACTACTACAAGTATACTGGATGTGTACCAGGATGATGTGCATGGGAAAATATAGGTACTGTGACTACTACAAGTATACTGGATGTGTACCAGGATGATGTATATGGGAATATATAGGTACTGTGAATAATACATGTATACTGCATCTGTACCAGGATGATGCACATGGGAATATATAGGTACTGTGAATACTACATGTATACTGCATGTGTACCAGGAAGATGCACATGGGAATATATAGGTACTATGACTACTACAAGTATACTGGATGTTTACCAGGATGATGTATTTGGGAATATATAGGTATACTACATGTATACTGCATGTGTACCAGGATGATGCGCATGGGAATATATAGGTACTGTGACTACTACAAGTATACTGGATGTGTACCATGATGATGCACATGGGAATATATAGGTACTATGACTACTACAAGTATTCTGGATGTGTACCAGGATGATGCGCATGGGAAAATATAGGTACTGTGACTACTACAAGTATTCTGGATGTTTACCAGGATGATGCATATGGGAATATATAGGTATACTACATGTATACTGCATGTGTACCAGGATGATGTATATGGGAATATATAGGTATACTACATGTATACTGCATGTGTACCAGGATGATGCACATGGGAATATATAGGTACTGTGAATACTACAAGTATACTGGATGTTTACCAGGATGATGCATATGGGAATATATAGGTATACTACATGTATACTGCATGTGTACCAGGATGATGCGCATGGAAATATATAGGTACTGTGACTACTACAAGTATTCTGGATGTGTACCATGATGATGCACATGGGAATATATAGGTACTATGACTACTACAAGTATACTGGATGTTTACCAGGATGATGTATATGGGAATATATAGGTATACTACATGTATACTGGATGTGTACCAGGATGATGCACATGGAAATATATAGGTACTGTGAATACTACAAGTATTCTGGATGTGTACCATGATGATGCACATGGGAATATATAGGTACTGTGAATACTACAAGTATACTGGATGTGTACCAGGATGATGCACATGGGAATATATAGGTACTATGACTACTACAAGTATACTGGATGTTTACCAGGATGATGTATTTGGGAATATATAGGTATACTACATGTATACTGCATGTGTACCAGGATGATGCACATGGAAATATATAGGTACTGTGAATACTACAAGTATTCTGGATGTGTACCATGATGATGCACATGGGAATATATAGGTACTGTGACTACTACAAGTATACTGGATGTGTACCAGGATGATGCGCATGGGAAAATATAGGTACTGTGACTACTACAAGTATACTGGATGTGTACCAGGATGATGCGCATGGGAAAATATAGGTACTGTGACTACTACAAGTATTCTGGATGTGTACCATGATGATGCACATGGGAATATATAGGTACTATGACTACTAGAAGTATACTGGATGTTTACCAGGATGATGCATATGGGAATATATAGGTATGCTACATGTATACTGCATGTGTACCAGAATGATGCGCATGGGAATATATAGGTACTGTGAATAATACATGTATACTGCATCTGTACCAGGATGATGCACATGGGAATATATAGGTACTGTGAATACTACATGTATACTGCATGTGTACCAGGAAGATGCACATGGGAATATATAGGTACTATGACTACTACAAGTATACTGGATGTTTACCAGGATGATGTATATGGGAATATATAGGTATACTACATGTATACTGCATGTGTACCAGGATGATGTGCATGGGAATATATAGGTACTGTGACTACTACAAGTATACTGGATGTGTACCAGGATGATGCGCATGGGAAAATATAGGTACTGTGACTACTACAAGTATTCTGGATGTGTACCATGATGATGCACATGGGAATATATAGGTACTATGACTACTACAAGTATACTGGATGTTTACCAGGATGATGCATATGGGAATATATAGGTATGCTACATGTATACTGCATGTGTACCAGGATGATGCGCATGGGAATATATAGGTACTGTGAATACTACAAGTATACTGGATGTGTACCAGGATGATGCGCATGGGAATATATAGGTACTGTGAATACTACAAGTATACTGGATGTGTACCAGGATGAATCCATGGGAAAATATAGGTACTGTGACTACTACAAGTATTCTGGATGTTTACCAGGATGATGTATATGAGAATATATAGGTATACTAAATGTATACTGCATGTGTACCAGGATGATGCGCATGGGAATATATAGGTACTGTGAATACTACAAGTATACTGGATGTGTACCAGGATGCGCATGGAAATATATAGGTACAGTGAATACTACAAGTATACTGGATGTGTACCAGGATGATGCACATGGGAAAATATAGGTACTGTGACTACTACAAGTATTCTGGATGTGTACCATGATGATGCACATGGGAATATATAGGTACTGTGAATACTACAAGTATACTGGATGTGTACCAGGATGATGCACATGGGAATATATAGGTACTATGACTACTACAAGTATACTCGATGTTTACCAGGATGATGTATATGGGAATATATAGGTATACTACATGTATGCTGCATGTGTACCAGGATGATGCGCATGGGAATATATAGGTACTGTGAATACTACATGTATTCTGGATGTGTACCAGAATGATGCGCATGGGAATATATAGGTACTGTGAATACTACAAGTACTAGGATGATGTGCATGGGAATATATCAGCACTGTGAATACTACACGTATACTGCATGTGTACCAGGATGATGCACATGGGGATATATAGGTACTATGACTACTACAAGTATACTGGATGTGTACCAGGATGATGTATATGGGAATATATAGGTACTGTGAATAAAACATGTATACTGCATGTGTACCAGGATGATGCACATGGGAATATATAGGTACTGTGAATACTACATGTATACTGCATGTGTACCAGGATGATGCACATGGGAAAATATAGGTACTGTGACTGCTACAAGTATTCTGGATGTGTACCATGATGATGCACATTGGAATATATAGGTACTATGACTACTACAAGTATACTGGATGTTTACCAGGATGATGTATATGGGAATATATAGGTATACTACATGTATACTGCATGTGTACCAGGATGATGCGCATGGGAATATAGAGGTACTGTGACTACTACAAGTATACTGGATGTGTACCAGGATGATGCGCATGGGAAAATATAGGTACTGTGACTACTACAAGTATTCTGGATGTGTACCATGATGATGCACATGGGAATATATAGGTACTATGACTACTACAAGTATACTGGATGTTTACCAGGATGATGTATATGGGAATATATAGGTATACTACATGTATACTGGATGTGTACCAGGATGATGCGCATGGGAATATATAGGTACTGTGACTACTACAGGTATACTGGATGTGTACCAGGATGATGCGCATGGGAAAATATAGGTACTGTGACTACTACAAGTATTCTGGATGTGTACCATGATGATGCACATGGGAATATATAGGTACTATGACTACTACACGTATACTGGATGTTTACCAGGATGATGTATATGGGAATATATAGGTATACTACATGTATACTGCATGTGTACCAGGATGATGCACATGGGAATATATAGGTACTGTGAATACTACACGTATACTGGATGTGTACCAGGATGATGCGCATGGAAATATATAGGTACTGTGAATACTACAAGTATACTGGATGTGTACCATGATGATGCACATGGGAATATATAGGTACTATGACTACTACAAGTATACTGGATGTTTACCAGGATGATGTATATGGGAATATATAGGTATACTACATGTATACTGCATGTGTACCAGGATGATGCGCATGGGAAAATATAGGTACTGTGACTACTACAAGTATTCTGGATGTGTACCATGATAATGCACATGGGAATATATAGGTACTATGACTACTACAAGTATACTGGATGTTTACCAGGATGATGTATATGAGAATATATAGGTATACTACATGTATACTGCATGTGTACCAGGATGATGCGCATGGGAATATATAGGTACTGTGACTACTACAAGTATACTGGATGTGTACCAGGATGATGCGCATGGGAAAATATAGGTACTGTGACTACTACAAGTATTCTGGATGTGTACCATGATGATGCACATGGGAATATATAGGTACTATGACTACTACAAGTATACTGGATGTTTACCAGGATGATGTATATGGGAATATATAGGTATACTACATGTATACTGGATGTGTACCAGGATGATGCGCATGGAAATATATAGGTACTGTGAATACTACAAGTATACTGGATGTGTACCAGGATGATGCGCATGGGAAAATATAGGTACTGTGACTACTACAAGTATTCTGGATATGTACCATGATGATGCACATGGGAATATATAGGTACTGTGAATACTACAAGTATACTGGATGTGTACCAGGATGATGCACATGGGAATATATAGGTACTATGACTACTACAAGTATACTGGATGTTTACCAGGATGATGTATATGGGAATATATAGGTATACTACATGTATACTGCATGTGTACCAGGATGATGCACATGGGAATATATAGGTACTGTGAATACTACAAGTATACTGGATGTTTACGAGGATGATGCATATGGGAATATATAGGTATACTACATGTATACTGCATGTGTACCAGGATGATGCGCATGGGAATATATAGGTACTGTGAATACTACAAGTATACTGGATGTGTACCAGGATGATGCACATGGGAATATATAGGTACTATGACTACTACAAGTATACTGGATGTTTACCAGGATGATGTATTTGGGAATATATAGGTATACTACATGTATACTGCATGTGTACCAGGATGATGCGCATGGGAATATATAGGTACTGTGACTACTACAAGTATTCTGGATGTGTACCATGATGATGCACATGGGAATATATAGGTACTATGACTACTACAAGTATACTGGATGTTTACCAGGATGATGTATATGGGAATATATAGGTATACTACATGTATACTGCATGTGTACCAGGATGATGCGCATGGGAATATATAGGTACTGCGACTACTACAAGTATTCTGGATGTGTACCATGATGATGCACATGGGAATATATAGGTACTGTGAATACTACAAGTATACTGGATGTGTACCAGGATGATGCACATGGGAATATATAGGTACTATGACTACTACAAGTATACTGGATGTTTACCAGGATGATGTATTTGGGAATATATAGGTATACTACATGTATACTGCATGTGTGCCAGGATGATGCGCATGGGAATATATAGGTACTGTGACTACTACAAGTATTCCGGATGTGTACCATGATGATGCACATGGGAATATATAGGTACTATGACTACTACAAGTATACTGGATGTTTACCAGGATGATGCATATGGGAATATATAGGTATACTACATGTATACTGCATGTGTACCAGGATGATGCGCATGGGAATATATAGGTACTGTGACTACTACAAGTATTCTGGATGTTTACCAGGATGATGCATATGGGAATATATAGGTATACTACATGTATACTGCATGTGTACCAGGATGATGTATATGGGAATATATAGGTATACTACATGTATACTGCATGTGTACCAGGATGATGCACATGGGAATATATAGGTACTGTGAATACTACAAGTATACTGGATGTTTACCAGGATGATGCATATGGGAATATATAGGTATACTACATGTATACTGCATGTGTACCAGGATGATGCGCATGGGAATATATAGGTACTGTGAATACTACAAGTATACTGGATGTGTACCAGGATGATGCACATGGGAATATATAGGTACTATGACTACTACAAGTATACTGGATGTTTACCAGGATGATGTATTTGGGAATATATAGGTATACTACATGTATACTGCATGTGTACCAGGATGATGCGCATGGGAATATATAGGTACTGTGAATACTACAAGTATTCTGGATGTGTACCATGATGATGCACATGGGAATATATAGGTACTATGACTACTACAAGTATACTGGATGTTTACCAGGATGATGTATTTGGGAATATATAGGTATACTACATGTATACTGCATGTGTACCAGGATGATGCGCATGGGAATATATAGGTACTGTGACTACTACAAGTATTCTGGATGTGTACCATGATGATGCACATGGGAATATATAGGTACTATGACTACTACAAGTATACTGGATGTTTACCAGGATGATGTATATGGGAATATATAGGTATACTACATGTATACTGCATGTGTACCAGGATGATGCGCATGGGAATATATAGGTACTATGAATACTACATGTATACTGCATGTGTACCAGGATGATGCACATGGGAATATATAGGTATTATGACTACTACAAGTATACTGGATGTTTACCAGGATGATGTATATGGGAATATATAGGTATACTACATGTATACTGCATGTGTACCAGGATGATGCGCATGGGAATATATAGGTACTGCGACTACTACAAGTATTCTGGATGTGTACCATGATGATGCACATGGGAATATATAGGTACTGTGAATACTACAAGTATACTGGATGTGTACCAGGATGATGCACATGGGAATATATAGGTACTATGACTACTACAAGTATACTGGATGTTTACCAGGATGATGTATTTGGGAATATATAGGTATACTACATGTATACTGCATGTGTACCAGGATGATGCGCATGGGAATATATAGGTACTGTGACTACTACAAGTATTCTGGATGTGTACCATGATGATGCACATGGGAATATATAGGTACTATGACTACTACAAGTATACTGGATGTTTACCAGGATGATGTATATGGGAATATATAGGTATACTACATGTATACTGCATGTGTACCAGGATGATGCGCATGGGAATATATAGGTACTGTGAATAATACATGTATACTGCATGTGTACCAGGATGATGCACATGGGAATATATAGGTACTGTGAATACTACATGTATACTGGATGTTTACCAGGATGATGTATATGGGAATATATAGGTATACTACATGTATACTGCATGTGTACCAGGATGATGCACATGGGAAAATATAGGTACTGTGACTACTACAAGTATTCTGGATGTGTACTATGATGATGCACATGGGAATATATAGGTACTATGACTACTACAAGTATACTGGATGTTTACCAGGATGATGTATATGGGAATATATAGGTATACTACATGTATACTGCATGTGTACCAGGATGATGCGCATGGGAAAATATAGGTACTGTGACTACTACAAGTATTCTGGATGTGTACCATGATGATGCACATGGGAATATATAGGTACTGTGAATACTACAAGTATACTGGATGTGTACCAGGATGATGCACATGGGTATATATAGGTACTATGACTACTACAAGTATACTGGATGTTTACCAGGATGATGTTTTTGGGAATATATAGGTATACTACATGTATACTGCATGTGTACCAGGATGATGCGCATGAGAATATATAGGTACTGTGCTACTACAAGTATTCTGGATGTGTACCATGATGATGCACATGGGAATATATAGGTACTATGACTACTACAAGTATACTGGATGTTTACCAGGATGATGTATATGGGAATATATAGGTATACTACATGTATACTGCATGTGTACCAGGATGATGCGCATGGGAATATATAGGTACTGTGAATACTACATGTATACTGCATGTGTACCAGGATGATGCACATGGGAATATATAGGTATTATGACTACTACAAGTATACTGGATGTTTACCAGGATGATGTATATGGGAATATATAGGTATACTACATGTATACTGCATGTGTACCAGGATGATGCGCATGGGAATATATAGGTACTGTGACTACTACAAGTATACTGGATGTGTACCAGGATGATGCGCATGGGAAAATATAGGTACTGTGACTACTACAAGTATACTGGATGTGTACCAGGATGATGTATATGGGAATATATAGGTACTGTGAATAATACATGTATACTGCATCTGTACCAGGATGATGCACATGGGAATATATAGGTACTGTGAATACTACATGTATACTGCATGTGTACCAGGAAGATGCACATGGGAATATATAGGTACTATGACTACTACAAGTATACTGGATGTTTACCAGGATGATGTATTTGGGAATATATAGGTATACTACATGTATACTGCATGTGTACCAGGATGATGCGCATGGGAATATATAGGTACTGTGACTACTACAAGTATACTGGATGTGTACCATGATGATGCACATGGGAATATATAGGTACTATGACTACTACAAGTATTCTGGATGTGTACCAGGATGATGCGCATGGGAAAATATAGGTACTGTGACTACTACAAGTATTCTGGATGTTTACCAGGATGATGCATATGGGAATATATAGGTATACTACATGTATACTGCATGTGTACCAGGATGATGTATATGGGAATATATAGGTATACTACATGTATACTGCATGTGTACCAGGATGATGCACATGGGAATATATAGGTACTGTGAATACTACAAGTATACTGGATGTTTACCAGGATGATGCATTTGGGAATATATAGGTATACTACATGTATACTGCATGTGTACCAGGATGATGCGCATGGGAATATATAGGTACTGTGAATACTACAAGTATACTGGATGTGTACCAGGATGATGCACATGGGAATATATAGGTACTATGACTACTACAAGTATACTGGATGTTTACCAGGATGATGTATTTGGGAATATATAGGTATACTACATGTATACTGCATGTGTACCAGGATGATGCACATGGGAATATATAGGTATTATGACTACTACAAGTATACTGGATGTTTACCAGGATGATGTATTTGGGAATATATAGGTATACTACATGTATACTGCATGTGTACCAGGATGATGCGCATGGGAATATATAGGTACTGTGACTACTACAAGTATTCTGGATGTGTACCATGATGATGCACATGGGAATATATAGGTACTATGACTACTACAAGTATACTGGATGTTTACCAGGATGATGTATATGGGAATATATAGGTATACTACATGTATACTGCATGTGTACCAGGATGATGCACATGGGAATATATAGGTACTGTGAATACTACATGTATACTGCATGTGTACCAGGATGATGCACATGGGAATATATAGGTATTATGACTACTACAAGTATACTGGATGTTTACCAGGATGATATATATGGGAATATATAGGTATACTACATGTATACTGCATGTGTACCAGGATGATGCGCATGGGAATATATAGGTACTGTGACTACTACAAGTATTCTGGATGTGTACCATGATGATGCACATGGGAATATATAGGTACTGTGAATACTACAAGTATACTGGATGTGTACCAGGATGATGCACATGGGAATATATAGGTACTATGACTACTACAAGTATACTGGATGTTTACCAGGATGATGTATTTGGGAATATATAGGTATACTACAGTTATACTGCATGTGTACCAGGATGATGCGCATGGGAATATATAGGTACTGTGACTACTACAAGTATTCCGGATGTGTACCATGATGATGCACATGGGAATATATAGGTACTATGACTACTACAAGTATACTGGATGTTTACCAGGATGATGTATATGGGAATATATAGGTATACTACATGTATACTGCATGTGTACCAGGATGATGCGCATGGGAATATATAGGTACTGTGAATACTACATGTATACTGCATGTGTACCAGGATGATGCACATGGGAATATATAGGTATTATGACTACTACAAGTATACTGGATGTTTACCAGGATGATGTATATGGGAATATATAGGTATACTACATATATACTGCATGTGTACCAGGATGATGCACATGGGAATATATAGGTACTGTGACTACTACAAGTATACTGGATGTGTACCAGGATGATGTATATGGGAATATATAGGTACTGTGAATAATACATGTATACTGCATGTGTACCAGGATGATGCACATGGGAATATATAGGTACTGTGAATACTACATGTATACTGCATGTGTACCAGGATGATGAACATGGGAATATATAGGTACTATGACTACTACAAGTATACTGGATGTTTACCAGGATGATGTATATGGGAATATATAGGTATACTACATGTATACTGCATGTGTACCAGGATGATGCGCATGGGAAAATATAGGTACTGTGACTACTACAAGTATTCTGGATGTGTACCATGATGATGCACATGGGAATATATAGGTACTATGACTACTACAAGTATACTGGATGTTTACCAGGATGATGTATATGGGAATATATAGGTATACTACATGTATACTGGATGTGTACCAGGATGATGCGCATGGAAATATATAGGTACTGTGAATACTACAAGTATTCTGGATGTGTACCATGATGATGCACATGGGAATATATAGGTACTGTGAATACTACAAGTATACTGGATGTGTACCAGGATGATGCACATGGGAATATATAGGTACTATGACTACTACAAGTATACTGGATGTTTACCAGGATGATGTATTTGGGAATATATAGGTATACTACATGTATACTGCATGTGTACCAGGATGATGCGCATGGGAATATATAGGTACTGTGGCTACTACAAGTATTCTGGATGTGTACCATGATGATGCACATGGGAATATATAGATACTATGACTACTACAAGTATACTGGATGTTTACCAGGATGATGTATATGGGAATATATAGGTATACTACATGTATATTGCATGTGTACCAGGATGATGCGCATGGGAATATATAGGTACTGTGACTACTACAAGTATACTGGATGTGTATCAGGATGATGCGCATGGGAAAATATAGGTACTGTGACTACTACAAGTATACTGGATGTGTACCAGGATGATGCGCATGGGAAAATATAGGTACTGTGACTACTACAAGTATTCTGGATGTGTACCATGATGATGCACATGGGAATATATAGGTACTATGACTACTAGAAGTATACTGGATGTTTACCAGGATGATGCATATGGGAATATATAGGTATGCTACATGTATACTGCATGTGTACCAGAATGATGCGCATGGGAATATATAGGTACTGTGAATAATACATGTATACTGCATCTGTACCAGGATGATGCACATGGGAATATATAGGTACTGTGAATACTACATGTATACTGCATGTGTACCAGGAAGATGCACATGGGAATATATAGGTACTATGACTACTACAAGTATACTGGATGTTTACCAGGATGATGTATATGGGAATATATAGGTATACTACATGTATACTGCATGTGTACCAGGATGATGCGCATGGGAATATATAGGTACTGTGACTACTACAAGTATACTGGATGTGTACCAGGATGATGCGCATGGGAAAATATAGGTACTGTGACTACTACAAGTATTCTGGATGTGTACCATGATGATGCACATGGGAATATATAGGTACTATGACTACTACAAGTATACTGGATGTTTACCAGGATGATGCATATGGGAATATATAGGTATGCTACATGTATACTGCATGTGTACCAGGATGATGCGCATGGGAATATATAGGTACTGTGAATACTACAAGTATACTGGATGTGTACCAGGATGATGCGCATGGGAATATATAGGTACTGTGAATACTACAAGTATACTGGATGTGTACCAGGATGAATCCATGGGAAAATATAGGTACTGTGACTACTACAAGTATTCTGGATGTTTACCAGGATGATGTATATGAGAATATATAGGTATACTACATGTATACTGCATGTGTACCAGGATGATGCGCATGGGAATATATAGGTACTGTGAATACTACAAGTATACTGGATGTGTACCAGGATGCGCATGGAAATATATAGGTACAGTGAATACTACAAGTATACTGGATGTGTACCAGGATGATGCACATGGGAAAATATAGGTACTGTGACTACTACAAGTATTCTGGATGTGTACCATGATGATGCACATGGGAATATATAGGTACTGTGAATACTACAAGTATACTGGATGTGTACCAGGATGATGCACATGGGAATATATAGGTACTATGACTACTACAAGTATACTCGATGTTTACCAGGATGATGTATATGGGAATATATAGGTATACTACATGTATACTGGATGTGTACCAGGATGATGCGCATGGAAATATATAGCTACTGTGAATACTACAAGTATACTGGATGTGTACCAGGATGATGCGCATGGGAAAATATAGGTACTGTGACTACTACAAGTATTCTGGATGTGTACCATGATGATGCACATGGGAATATATAGGTACTATGACTACTACAAGTATACTGGATGTTTACCAGGATGATGTATATGGGAATATATAGGTATACTACATGTATACTGGATGTGTACCAGGATGATGCGCATGGGAAATATAGGTACTGTGACTACTACAAGTATTCTGGATGTGTACCATGATGATGCACATGGGAATATATAGGTACTGTGAATACTACAAGTATACTGGATGTGTACCAGGATGATGTATATGGGAATATATAGGTACTGTGAATACTACATGTATACTGCATGTGTACCAGGATGATGCACATGGGAATATATAGGTACTATGACTACTACAAGTATACTGGATGTTTACCAGGATGATGTATATGGGAATATATAGGTACTGTGAATACTACATGTATACTGCATGTGTACAAGGATGATGCGCATGGGAATATATAGGTACTATGACTACTACAACTATACTGAATGTTTACCAGGATGATGTATATGGGAATATATAGGTACTGTGAATACTACATGTATACTGCATGTGTACCAGGATGATGCACATGGGAATATATAGGTACTGTGAATACTACATGTATACTGCATGTGTACCAGGATGATGCACATGGGAAAATATAGGTACTGTGACTGCTACAAGTATTCTGGATGTGTACCATGATGATGCACATGGGAATATATAGGTACTATGACTACTACAAGTATACTGGATGTTTACCAGGATGATGTATATGGGAATATATAGGTATACTACATGTATACTGCATGTGTACTAGGATGATGCGCATGGGAATATATAGGTACTGTGACTACTACAAGTATACTGGATGTGTACCAGGATGATGCGCATGGGAAAATATAGGTACTGTGACTACTACAAGTATTCTGGATGTGTACCATGATGATGCACATGGGAATATATAGGTACTATGACTACTACAAGTATACTGGATGTTTACCAGGATGATGTATATGGGAATATATAGGTATACTACATGTATACTTGATGTGTACCAGGATGATGCGCATGGGAATATATAGGTACTGTGAATACTACAAGTATACTGGATGTGTACCAGGATGATGCGCATGGGAAAATATAGGTACTGTGACTACTACAAGTATTCTGGATGTTTACCAGGATGATGTATATGAGAATATATAGGTATACTACATGTATACTGCATGTGTACCAGGATGATGCGCATGGGAATATATAGGTACTGTGACTACTACAGGTATACTGGATGTGTACCAGGATGATGCGCATGGGAAAATATAGGTACTGTGACTACTACAAGTATTCTGGATGTGTACCATGATGATGCACATGGGAATATGTACGTACTATGACTACTACACGTATACTGGATGTTTATCAGGATGATGTATATGGGAATATATAGGTATACTACATGTATACTGCATGTGTACCAGGATGATGCGCATGGGAATATATAGGTACTGTGAATACTACACGTATACTGGATGTGTACCAGGATGATGCGCATGGAAATATATAGGTACTGTGAATACTACAAGTATACTGGATGTGTACCATGATGATGCACATGGGAATATATAGGTACTATGACTACTACAAGTATACTGGATGTTTACCAGGATGATGTATATGGGAATATATAGGTATACTACATGTATACTGCATGTGTACCAGGATGATGTGCATGGGAAAATATAGGTACTGTGACTACTACAAGTATTCTGGATGTGTACCATGATGATGCACATGGGAATATATAGGTACTATGACTACTACAAGTATACTAGATGTTTACCAGGATGATGTATATGAGAATATATAGGTATACTACATGTATACTGCATGTGTACCAGGATGATGCGCATGGGAATATATAGGTACTGTGACTACTACAAGTATACTGGATGTGTACCAGGATGATGCGCATGGGAAAATATAGGTACTGTGATTACTACAAGTATTCTGGATGTGTACCATGATGATGCACATGGGAATATATAGGTACTATGACTACTACAAGTATACTGGATGTTTACCAGGATGATGTATATGGGAATATATAGGTATACTACATGTATACTGGATGTGTACCAGGATGATGCGCATGGAAATATATAGGTACTGTGAATACTACAAGTATACTGGATGTGTACCAGGATGATGCGCATGGGAAAATATAGGTACTGTGACTACTACAAGTATTCTGGATGTGTACCATGATGATGCACATGGGAATATATAGGTACTGTGAATACTACAAGTATACTGGATGTGTACCAGGATGATGCACATGGGAATATATAGGTACTATGACTACTACAAGTATACTGGATGTTTTTTACCAGGATGATGTATTTAGGAATATATAGGTATACTACATGTATACTGCATGTGTACCAGGATGATGCGCATGGGAATATATAGGTACTGTGACTACTACAAGTATTCTGGATGTGTACCATGATGATGCACATGGGAATATATAGGTACTATGACTACTACAAGTATACTGGATGTTTACCAGGATGATGTATATGGGAATATATAGGTACTGTGACTACTACAAGTATTCTGGATGTGTACCATGATGATGCACATGGGAATATATAGGTACTATGACTACTACAAGTATACTGGATGTTTACCAGGATGATGTATATGGGAATATATAGGTATTCTACATGTATACTGGATGTGTACCAGGATGATGCGCATGGGAATATATAGGTACTGTGAATACTACAAGTATACTGGATGTGTACCAGGATGATGCGCATGGGAAAATATAGGTACTGTGACTACTACAAGTATTCTGGATGTTTACCAGGATGATGTATATGAGAATATATAGGTATACTACATGTATACTGCATGTGTACCAGGATGATGTGCATGGGAATATATAGGTACTGTGACTACTACAGGTATACTGGATGTGTACCAGGATGATGCGCATGGGAAAATATAGGTACTGTGACTACTACAAGTATTCTGGATGTGTACCATGATGATGCACATGGGAATATATAGGTACTATGACTACTACACGTATACTGGATGTTTACCAGGATGATGTATATGGGAATATATAGGTATACTACATGTATACTGCATGTGTACCAGGATGATGCACATGGGAATATATAGGTACTGTGAATACTACACGTATACTGGATGTGTACCAGGATGATGCGCATGGAAATATATAGGTACTGTGAATACTACAAGTATACTGGATGTGTACCATGATGATGCACATGGGAATATATAGGTACTATGACTACTACAAGTATACTGGATGTTTACCAGGATGATGTATATGGGAATATATAGGTATACTACATGTATACTGCATGTGTACCAGGATGATGCGCATGGGAAAATATAGGTACTGTGACTACTACAAGTATTCTGGATGTGTACCATGATGATGCACATGGGAATATATAGGTACTATGACTACTACAAGTATACTGGATGTTTACCAGGATGATGTATATGAGAATATATAGGTATACTACATGTATACTGCATGTGTACCAGGATGATGCGCATGGGAATATATAGGTACTGTGACTACTACAAGTATACTGGATGTGTACCAGGATGATGCGCATGGGAAAATATAGGTACTGTGACTACTACAAGTATTCTGGATGTGTACCAGGATGATGCACATGGGAATATATAGGTACTATGACTACTACAAGTATACTGGATGTTTACCAGGATGATGTATATGGGAATATATAGGTATACTACATGTATACTGCATGTGTACCAGGATGATGCGCATGGGAATATATAGGTACTGCGACTACTACAAGTATTCTGGATGTGTACCATGATGATGCACATGGGAATACATAGGTACTGTGAATACTACATGTATACTGCATTTGTACCAGGATGATGCACATGGGAATATATAGGTACTATGACTACTACAAGTATACTGGATGTTTACCAGGATGATGTATATGGGAATATATAGGTACTGTGAATACTACATGTATACTGCATGTGTACCAGGATGATGCACATGGGAATATATAGGTACTATGACTACTACAAGTATACTGGATGTTTACCAGGATGATGTATATGGGAATATATAGGTACTGTGAATACTACAAGTATGCTGCATGTGTACCAGGATGATGCGCATGGGAATATATAGGTACTATGACTACTACAACTATACTGAATGTTTACCAGGATGATGTATATGGGAATATATAGGTACTGTGAATACTACATGTATACTGCATGCGTACCAGGATGATGCACATGGGAATATATAGGTACTGTGAATACTACATGTATACTGCATGTGTACCAGGATGATGCACATGGGAAAATATAGGTACTGTGACTGCTACAAGTATTCTGGATGTGTACCATGATGATGCACATGGGAATATATAGGTACTATGACTACTACAAGTATACTGGATGTTTACCAGGATGATGTATATGGGAATATATAGGTATACTACATGTATACTGCATGTGTACTAGGATGATGCGCATGGGAATATATAGGTACTGTGACTACTACAAGTATACTGGATGTGTACCAGGATGATGCGCATGGGAAAATATAGGTACTGTGACTACTACAAGTATTCTGGATGTGTACCATGATGATGCACATGGGAATATATAGGTACTATGACTACTACAAGTATACTGGATGTTTACCAGGATGATGTATATGGGAATATATAGGTATACTACATGTATACTGGATGTGTACCAGGATGATGCGCATGGGAATATATAGGTACTGTGAATACTACAAGTATACTGGATGTGTACCAGGATGATGCGCATGGGAAAATATAGGTACTGTGACTACTACAAGTATTCTGGATGTTTACCAGGATGATGTATATGAGAATATATAGGTATACTACATGTATACTGCATGTGTACCAGGATGATGCGCATGGGAATATATAGGTACTGTGACTACTACAGGTATACTGGATGTGTACCAGGATGATGCGCATGGGAAAATATAGGTACTGTGACTACTACAAGTATTCTGGATGTGTACCATGTTGATGCACATGGGAATATATACGTACTATGACTACTACACGTATACTGGATGTTTATCAGGATGATGTATATGGGAATATATAGGTATACTACATGTGTACCAGGATGATGCGCATGGGAATATATAGGTACTGTGAATACTACACGTATACTGGATGTGTACCAGGATGATGTGCATGGAAATATATAGGTACTGTGAATACTACAAGTATACTGGATGTGTACCATGATGATGCACATGGGAATATATAGGTACTATGACTACTACAAGTATACTGGATGTTTACCAGGATGATGTATATGGGAATATATAGGTATACTACATGTATACTGCATGTGTACCAGGATGATGTGCATGGGAAAATATAGGTACTGTGACTACTACAAGTATTCTGGATGTGTACCATGATGATGCACATGGGAATATATAGGTACTATGACTACTACAAGTATACTAGATGTTTACCAGGATGATGTATATGAGAATATATAGGTATACTACATGTATACTGCATGTGTACCAGGATGATGCGCATGGGAATATATAGGTACTGTGACTACTACAAGTATACTGGATGTGTACCAGGATGATGTATATGGGAATATATAGGTACTGTGAATAATACATGTATACTGCATCTGTACCAGGATGATGCACATGGGAATATATAGGTACTGTGAATACTACATGTATACTGCATGTGTGCCAGGAAGATGCACATGGGAATATATAGGTACTATGACTACTACAAGTATACTGGATGTTTACCAGGATGATGTATTTGGGAATATATAGGTATACTACATGTATACTGCATGTGTACCAGGATGATGCGCATGGGAATATATAGGTACTGTGACTACTACAAGTATACTGGATGTGTACCATGATGATGCACATGGGAATATATAGGTACTATGACTACTACAAGTATTCTGGATGTGTACCAGGATGATGCGCATGAGAAAATATAGGTACTGTGACTACTACAAGTATTCTGGATGTTTACCAGGATGATGCATATGGGAATATATAGGTATACTACATGTATACTGCATGTGTACCAGGATGATGTATATGGGACTATATAGGTATACTACATGTATACTGCATGTGTACCAGGATGATGCACATGGGAATATATAGGTACTGTGAATACTACAAGTATACTGGATGTTTACCAGGATGATGCATATGGGAATATATAGGTATACTACATGTATACTGCATGTGTACCAGGATGATGCGCATGGGAATATATAGGTACTGTGAATACTACAAGTATACTGGATGTGTACCAGGATGATGCACATGGGAATATATAGGTACTATGACTACTACAAGTATACTGGATGTTTACCAGGATGATGTATTTGGGAATATATAGGTATACTACATGTATACTGCATGTGTACCAGGATGATGCGCATGGGAATATATAGGTACTGTGACTACTACAAGTATTCTGGATGTGTACCATGATGATGCACATGGGAATATATAGGTACTATGACTACTACAAGTATACTGGATGTTTACCAGGATGATGTATATGGGAATATATAGGTATACTACATGTATACTGCATGTGTACCAGGATGATGCGCATGGGAATATATAGGTACTGTGAATACTACATGTATACTGCATGTGTACCAGGATGATGCACATGGGAATATATAGGTATTATGACTACTACAAGTATACTGGATGTTTACCAGGATGATGTATTTGGGAATATATAGGTATACTACATGTATACTGCATGTGTACCAGGATGATGCGCATGGGAATATATAGGTACTGTGACTACTACAAGTATTCTGGATGTGTACCATGATGATGCACATGGGAATATATAGGTACTATGACTACTACAAGTATACTGGATGTTTACCAGGATGATGTATATGGGAATATATAGGTATACTACATGTATACTGCATGTGTACCAGGATGATGCACATGGGAATATATAGGTACTGTGAATACTACATGTATACTGCATGTGTACCGGGATGATGCACATGGGAATATATAGGTATTATGACTACTACAAGTATACTGGATGTTTACCAGGATGATATATATGGGAATATATAGGTATACTACATGTATACTGCATGTGTACCAGGATGATGCGCATGGGAATATATAGGTACTGTGACTACTACAAGTATTCTGGATGTGTACCATGATGATGCACATGGGAATATATAGGTACTGTGAATACTACAAGTATACTGGATGTGTACCAGGATGATGCACATGGGAATATATAGGTACTATGACTACTACAAGTATACTGGATGTTTACCAGGATGATGTATTTGGGAATATATAGGTATACTACAGTTATACTGCATGTGTACCAGGATGATGCGCATGGGAATATATAGGTACTGTGACTACTACAAGTATTCCGGATGTGTACCATGATGATGCACATGGGAATATATAGGTACTATGACTACTACAAGTATACTGGATGTTTACCAGGATGATGTATATGGGAATATATAGGTATACTACATGTATACTGCATGTGTACCAGGATGATGCGCATGGGAATATATAGGTACTGTGAATACTACATGTATACTGCATGTGTACCAGGATGATGCACATGGGAATATATAGGTATTATGACTACTACAAGTATACTGGATGTTTACCAGGATGATGTATATGGGAATATATAGGTATACTACATATATACTGCATGTGTACCAGGATGATGCACATGGGAATATATAGGTACTGTGACTACTACAAGTATACTGGATGTGTACCAGGATGATGTATATGGGAATATATAGGTACTGTGAATAATACATGTATACTGCATGTGTACCAGGATGATGCACATGGGAATATATAGGTACTGTGAATACTACATGTATACTGCATGTGTACCAGGATGATGAACATGGGAATATATAGGTACTATGACTACTACAAGTATACTGGATGTTTACCAGGATGATGTATATGGGAATATATAGGTATACTACATGTATACTGCATGTGTACCAGGATGATGCGCATGGGGAAATGTAGGTACTGTGACTACTACAAGTATTCTGGATGTGTACCATGATGATGCACATGGGAATATATAGGTACTATGACTACTACAAGTATACTGGATGTTTACCAGGATGATGTATATGGGAATATATAGGTATACTACATGTATACTGGATGTGTACCAGGATGATGCGCATGGAAATATATAGGTACTGTGAATACTACAAGTATTCTGGATGTGTACCATGATGATGCACATGGGAATATATAGGTACTGTGAATACTACAAGTATACTGGATGTGTACCAGGATGATGCACATGGGAATATATAGGTACTATGACTACTACAAGTATACTGGATGTTTACCAGGATGATGTATTTGGGAATATATAGGTATACTACATGTATACTGCATGTGTACCAGGATGATGCGCATGGGAATATATAGGTACTGTGGCTACTACAAGTATTCTGGATGTGTACCATGATGATGCACATGGGAATATATAGATACTATGACTACTACAAGTATACTGGATGTTTACCAGGATGATGTATATGGGAATATATAGGTATACTACATGTATACTGCATGTGTACCAGGATGATGCGCATGGGAATATATAGGTACTGTGACTACTACAAGTATACTGGATGTGTACCAGGATGATGCGCATGGGAAAATATAGGTACTGTGACTACTACAAGTATACTGGATGTGTACCAGGATGATGCGCATGGGAAAATATAGGTACTGTGACTACTACAAGTATTCTGGATGTGTACCATGATGATGCACATGGGAATATATAGGTACTATGACTACTAGAAGTATACTGGATGTTTACCAGGATGATGCATATGGGAATATATAGGTATGCTACATGTATACTGCATGTGTACCAGAATGATGCGCATGGGAATATATAGGTACTGTGAATAATACATGTATACTGCATCTGTACCAGGATGATGCACATGGGAATATATAGGTACTGTGAATACTACATGTATACTGCATGTGTACCAGGAAGATGCACATGGGAATATATAGGTACTATGACTACTACAAGTATACTGGATGTTTACCAGGATGATGTATATGCGAATATATAGGTATACTACATGTATACTGCATGTGTACCAGGATGATGCGCATGGGAATATATAGGTACTGTGACTACTACAAGTATACTGGATGTGTACCAGGATGATGCGCATGGGAAAATATAGGTACTGTGACTACTACAAGTATTCTGGATGTGTACCATGATGATGCACATGGGAATATATAGGTACTATGACTACTACAAGTATACTGGATGTTTACCAGGATGATGCATATGGGAATATATAGGTATGCTACATGTATACTGCATGTGTACCAGGATGATGCGCATGGGAATATATAGGTACTGTGAATACTACAAGTATACTGGATGTGTACCAGGATGATGCGCATGGGAATATATAGGTACTGTGAATACTACAAGTATACTGGATGTGTACCAGGATGAATCCATGGGAAAATATAGGTACTGTGACTACTACAAGTATTCTGGATGTTTACCAGGATGATGTATATGAGAATATATAGGTATACTACATGTATACTGCATGTGTACCAGGATGATGCGCATGGGAATATATAGGTACTGTGAATACTACAAGTATACTGGATGTGTACCAGGATGCGCATGGAAATATATAGGTACAGTGAATACTACAAGTATACTGGATGTGTACCAGGATGATGCACATGGGAAAATATAGGTACTGTGACTACTACAAGTATTCTGGATGTGTACCATGATGATGCACATGGGAATATATAGGTACTGTGAATACTACAAGTATACTGGATGTGTACCAGGATGATGCACATGGGAATATATAGGTACTATGACTACTACAAGTATACTCGATGTTTACCAGGATGATGTATATGGGAATATATAGGTATACTACATGTATACTGGATGTGTACCAGGATGATGCGCATGGAAATATATAGCTACTGTGAATACTACAAGTATACTGGATGTGTACCAGGATGATGCGCATGGGAAAATATAGGTACTGTGACTACTACAAGTATTCTGGATGTGTACCATGATGATGCACATGGGAATATATAGGTACTATGACTACTACAAGTATACTGGATGTTTACCAGGATGATGTATATGGGAATATATAGGTATACTACATGTATACTGGATGTGTACCAGGATGATGCGCATGGGAAATATAGGTACTGTGACTACTACAAGTATTCTGGATGTGTACCATGATGATGCACATGGGAATATATAGGTACTGTGAATACTACAAGTATACTGGATGTGTACCAGGATGATGTATATGGGAATATATAGGTACTGTGAATACTACATGTATACTGCATGTGTACCAGGATGATGCACATGGGAATATATAGGTACTATGACTACTACAAGTATACTGGATGTTTACCAGGATGATGTATATGGGAATATATAGGTACTGTGAATACTACATGTATACTGCATGTGTACAAGGATGATGCGCATGGGAATATATAGGTACTATGACTACTACAACTATACTGAATGTTTACCAGGATGATGTATATGGGAATATATAGGTACTGTGAATACTACATGTATACTGCATGTGTACCAGGATGATGCACATGGGAATATATAGGTACTGTGAATACTACATGTATACTGCATGTGTACCAGGATGATGCACATGGGAAAATATAGGTACTGTGACTGCTACAAGTATTCTGGATGTGTACCATGATGATGCACATGGGAATATATAGGTACTATGACTACTACAAGTATACTGGATGTTTACCAGGATGATGTATATGGGAATATATAGGTATACTACATGTATACTGCATGTGTACTAGGATGATGCGCATGGGAATATATAGGTACTGTGACTACTACAAGTATACTGGATGTGTACCAGGATGATGCGCATGGGAAAATATAGGTACTGTGACTACTACAAGTATTCTGGATGTGTACCATGATGATGCACATGGGAATATATAGGTACTATGACTACTACAAGTATACTGGATGTTTACCAGGATGATGTATATGGGAATATATAGGTATACTACATGTATACTTGATGTGTACCAGGATGATGCGCATGGGAATATATAGGTACTGTGAATACTACAAGTATACTGGATGTGTACCAGGATGATGCGCATGGGAAAATATAGGTACTGTGACTACTACAAGTATTCTGGATGTTTACCAGGATGATGTATATGAGAATATATAGGTATACTACATGTATACTGCATGTGTACCAGGATGATGCGCATGGGAATATATAGGTACTGTGACTACTACAGGTATACTGGATGTGTACCAGGATGATGCGCATGGGAAAATATAGGTACTGTGACTACTACAAGTATTCTGGATGTGTACCATGATGATGCACATGGGAATATATACGTACTATGACTACTACACGTATACTGGATGTTTATCAGGATGATGTATATGGGAATATATAGGTATACTACATGTATACTGCATGTGTACCAGGATGATGCGCATGGGAATATATAGGTACTGTGAATACTACACGTATACTGGATGTGTACCAGGATGATGCGCATGGAAATATATAGGTACTGTGAATACTACAAGTATACTGGATGTGTACCATGATGATGCAAATGGGAATATATAGGTACTATGACTACTACAAGTATACTGGATGTTTACCAGGATGATGTATATGGGAATATATAGGTATACTACATGTATACTGCATGTGTACCAGGATGATGTGCATGGGAAAATATAGGTACTGTGACTACTACAAGTATTCTGGATGTGTACCATGATGATGCACATGGGAATATATAGGTACTATGACTACTACAAGTATACTAGATGTTTACCAGGATGATGTATATGAGAATATATAGGTATACTACATGTATACTGCATGTGTACCAGGATGATGCGCATGGGAATATATAGGTACTGTGACTACTACAAGTATACTGGATGTGTACCAGGATGATGCGCATGGGAAAATATAGGTACTGTGATTACTACAAGTATTCTGGATGTGTACCATGATGATGCACATGGGAATATATAGGTACTATGACTACTACAAGTATACTGGATGTTTACCAGGATGATGTATATGGGAATATATAGGTATACTACATGTATACTGGATGTGTACCAGGATGATGCGCATGGAAATATATAGGTACTGTGAATACTACAAGTATACTGGATGTGTACCAGGATGATGCGCATGGGAAAATATAGGTACTGTGACTACTACAAGTATTCTGGATGTGTACCATGATGATGCACATGGGAATATATAGGTACTGTGAATACTACAAGTATACTGGATGTGTACCAGGATGATGCACATGGGAATATATAGGTACTATGACTACTACAAGTATACTGGATGTTTTTTACCAGGATGATGTATTTAGGAATATATAGGTATACTACATGTATACTGCATGTGTACCAGGATGATGCGCATGGGAATATATAGGTACTGTGACTACTACAAGTATTCTGGATGTGTACCATGATGATGCACATGGGAATATATAGGTACTATGACTACTACAAGTATACTGGATGTTTACCAGGATGATGTATATGGGAATATATAGGTACTGTGACTACTACAAGTATTCTGGATGTGTACCATGATGATGCACATGGGAATATATAGGTACTATGACTACTACAAGTATACTGGATGTTTACCAGGATGATGTATATGGGAATATATAGGTATTCTACATGTATACTGGATGTGTACCAGGATGATGCGCATGGGAATATATAGGTACTGTGAATACTACAAGTATACTGGATGTGTACCAGGATGATGCGCATGGGAAAATATAGGTACTGTGACTACTACAAGTATTCTGGATGTTTACCAGGATGATGTATATGAGAATATATAGGTATACTACATGTATACTGCATGTGTACCAGGATGATGTGCATGGGAATATATAGGTACTGTGACTACTACAGGTATACTGGATGTGTACCAGGATGATGCGCATGGGAAAATATAGGTACTGTGACTACTACAAGTATTCTGGATGTGTACCATGATGATGCACATGGGAATATATAGGTACTATGACTACTACACGTATACTGGATGTTTACCAGGATGATGTATATGGGAATATATAGGTATACTACATGTATACTGCATGTGTACCAGGATGATGCACATGGGAATATATAGGTACTGTGAATACTACACGTATACTGGATGTGTACCAGGATGATGCGCATGGAAATATATAGGTACTGTGAATACTACAAGTATACTGGATGTGTACCATGATGATGCACATGGGAATATATAGGTACTATGACTACTACAAGTATACTGGATGTTTACCAGGATGATGTATATGGGAATATATAGGTATACTACATGTATACTGCATGTGTACCAGGATGATGCGCATGGGAAAATATAGGTACTGTGACTACTACAAGTATTCTGGATGTGTACCATGATGATGCACATGGGAATATATAGGTACTATGACTACTACAAGTATACTGGATGTTTACCAGGATGATGTATATGAGAATATATAGGTATACTACATGTATACTGCATGTGTACCAGGATGATGCGCATGGGAATATATAGGTACTGTGACTACTACAAGTATACTGGATGTGTACCAGGATGATGCGCATGGGAAAATATAGGTACTGTGACTACTACAAGTATTCTGGATGTGTACCAGGATGATGCACATGGGAATATATAGGTACTATGACTACTACAAGTATACTGGATGTTTACCAGGATGATGTATATGCGAATATATAGGTATACTACATGTATACTGCATGTGTACCAGGATGATGCGCATGGGAATATATAGGTACTGTGACTACTACAAGTATACTGGATGTGTACCAGGATGATGCGCATGGGAAAATATAGGTACTGTGACTACTACAAGTATTCTGGATGTGTACCATGATGATGCACATGGGAATATATAGGTACTATGACTACTACAAGTATACTGGATGTTTACCAGGATGATGCATATGGGAATATATAGGTATGCTACATGTATACTGCATGTGTACCAGGATGATGCGCATGGGAATATATAGGTACTGTGAATACTACAAGTATACTGGATGTGTACCAGGATGATGCGCATGGGAATATATAGGTACTGTGAATACTACAAGTATACTGGATGTGTACCAGGATGAATCCATGGGAAAATATAGGTACTGTGACTACTACAAGTATTCTGGATGTTTACCAGGATGATGTATATGAGAATATATAGGTATACTACATGTATACTGCATGTGTACCAGGATGATGCGCATGGGAATATATAGGTACTGTGAATACTACAAGTATACTGGATGTGTACCAGGATGCGCATGGAAATATATAGGTACAGTGAATACTACAAGTATACTGGATGTGTACCAGGATGATGCACATGGGAAAATATAGGTACTGTGACTACTACAAGTATTCTGGATGTGTACCATGATGATGCACATGGGAATATATAGGTACTGTGAATACTACAAGTATACTGGATGTGTACCAGGATGATGCACATGGGAATATATAGGTACTATGACTACTACAAGTATACTCGATGTTTACCAGGATGATGTATATGGGAATATATAGGTATACTACATGTATACTGGATGTGTACCAGGATGATGCGCATGGAAATATATAGCTACTGTGAATACTACAAGTATACTGGATGTGTACCAGGATGATGCGCATGGGAAAATATAGGTACTGTGACTACTACAAGTATTCTGGATGTGTACCATGATGATGCACATGGGAATATATAGGTACTATGACTACTACAAGTATACTGGATGTTTACCAGGATGATGTATATGGGAATATATAGGTATACTACATGTATACTGGATGTGTACCAGGATGATGCGCATGGGAAATATAGGTACTGTGACTACTACAAGTATTCTGGATGTGTACCATGATGATGCACATGGGAATATATAGGTACTGTGAATACTACAAGTATACTGGATGTGTACCAGGATGATGTATATGGGAATATATAGGTACTGTGAATACTACATGTATACTGCATGTGTACCAGGATGATGCAGATGGGAATATATAGGTACTATGACTACTACAAGTATACTGGATGTTTACCAGGATGATGTATATGGGAATATATAGGTACTGTGAATACTACATGTATACTGCATGTGTACAAGGATGATGCGCATGGGAATATATAGGTACTATGACTACTACAACTATACTGAATGTTTACCAGGATGATGTATATGGGAATATATAGGTACTGTGAATACTATATGTATACTGCATGTGTACCAGGATGATGCACATGGGAATATATAGGTACTGTGAATACTACATGTATACTGCATGTGTACCAGGATGATGCACATGGGAAAATATAGGTACTGTGACTGCTACAAGTATTCTGGATGTGTACCATGATGATGCACATGGGAATATATAGGTACTATGACTACTACAAGTATACTGGATGTTTACCAGGATGATGTATATGGGAATATATAGGTATACTACATGTATACTGCATGTGTACTAGGATGATGCGCATGGGAATATATAGGTACTGTGACTACTACAAGTATACTGGATGTGTACCAGGATGATGCGCATGGGAAAATATAGGTACTGTGACTACTACAAGTATTCTGGATGTGTACCATGATGATGCACATGGGAATATATAGGTACTATGACTACTACAAGTATACTGGATGTTTACCAGGATGATGTATATGGGAATATATAGGTATACTACATGTATACTTGATGTGTACCAGGATGATGCGCATGGGATTATATAGGTACTGTGAATACTACAAGTATACTGGATGTGTACCAGGATGATGCGCATGGGAAAATATAGGTACTGTGACTACTACAAGTATTCTGGATGTTTACCAGGATGATGTATATGAGAATATATAGGTATACTACATGTATACTGCATGTGTACCAGGATGATGCGCATGGGAATATATAGGTACTGTGACTACTACAGGTATACTGGATGTGTACCAGGATGATGCGCATGGGAAAATATAGGTACTGTGACTACTACAAGTATTCTGGATGTGTACCATGATGATGCACATGGGAATATATACGTACTATGACTACTACACGTATACTGGATGTTTATCAGGATGATGTATATGGGAATATATAGGTATACTACATGTATACTGCATGTGTACCAGGATGATGCGCATGGGAATATATAGGTACTGTGAATACTACACGTATACTGGATGTGTACCAGGATGATGCGCATGGAAATATATAGGTACTGTGAATACTACAAGTATACTGGATGTGTACCATGATGATGCACATGGGAATATATAGGTACTATGACTACTACAAGTATACTGGATGTTTACCAGGATGATGTATATGGGAATATATAGGTATACTACATGTATACTGCATGTGTACCAGGATGATGTGCATGGGAAAATATAGGTACTGTGACTACTACAAGTATTCTGGATGTGTACCATGATGATGCACATGGGAATATATAGGTACTATGACTACTACAAGTATACTAGATGTTTACCAGGATGATGTATATGAGAATATATAGGTATACTACATGTATACTGCATGTGTACCAGGATGATGCGCATGGGAATATATAGGTACTGTGACTACTACAAGTATACTGGATGTGTACCAGGATGATGCGCATGGGAAAATATAGGTACTGTGATTACTACAAGTATTCTGGATGTGTACCATGATGATGCACATGGGAATATATAGGTACTATGACTACTACAAGTATACTGGATGTTTACCAGGATGATGTATATGGGAATATATAGGTATACTACATGTATACTGGATGTGTACCAGGATGATGCGCATGGAAATATATAGGTACTGTGAATACTACAAGTATACTGGATGTGTACCAGGATGATGCGCATGGGAAAATATAGGTACTGTGACTACTACAAGTATTCTGGATGTGTACCATGATGATGCACATGGGAATATATAGGTACTGTGAATACTACAAGTATACTGGATGTGTACCAGGATGATGCACATGGGAATATATAGGTACTATGACTACTACAAGTATACTGGATGTTTTTTACCAGGATGATGTATTTAGGAATATATAGGTATACTACATGTATACTGCATGTGTACCAGGATGATGCGCATGGGAATATATAGGTACTGTGACTACTACAAGTATTCTGGATGTGTACCATGATGATGCACATGGGAATATATAGGTACTATGACTACTACAAGTATACTGGATGTTTACCAGGATGATGTATATGGGAATATATAGGTACTGTGACTACTACAAGTATTCTGGATGTGTACCATGATGATGCACATGGGAATATATAGGTACTATGACTACTACAAGTATACTGGATGTTTACCAGGATGATGTATATGGGAATATATAGGTATTCTACATGTATACTGGATGTGTACCAGGATGATGCGCATGGGAATATATAGGTACTGTGAATACTACAAGTATACTGGATGTGTACCAGGATGATGCGCATGGGAAAATATAGGTACTGTGACTACTACAAGTATTCTGGATGTTTACCAGGATGATGTATATGAGAATATATAGGTATACTACATGTATACTGCATGTGTACCAGGATGATGTGCATGGGAATATATAGGTACTGTGACTACTACAGGTATACTGGATGTGTACCAGGATGATGCGCATGGGAAAATATAGGTACTGTGACTACTACAAGTATTCTGGATGTGTACCATGATGATGCACATGGGAATATATAGGTACTATGACTACTACACGTATACTGGATGTTTACCAGGATGATGTATATGGGAATATATAGGTATACTACATGTATACTGCATGTGTACCAGGATGATGCACATGGGAATATATAGGTACTGTGAATACTACACGTATACTGGATGTGTACCAGGATGATGCGCATGGAAATATATAGGTACTGTGAATACTACAAGTATACTGGATGTGTACCATGATGATGCACATGGGAATATATAGGTACTATGACTACTACAAGTATACTGGATGTTTACCAGGATGATGTATATGGGAATATATAGGTATACTACATGTATACTGCATGTGTACCAGGATGATGCGCATGGGAAAATATAGGTACTGTGACTACTACAAGTATTCTGGATGTGTACCATGATGATGCACATGGGAATATATAGGTACTATGACTACTACAAGTATACTGGATGTTTACCAGGATGATGTATATGAGAATATATAGGTATACTACATGTATACTGCATGTGTACCAGGATGATGCGCATGGGAATATATAGGTACTGTGACTACTACAAGTATACTGGATGTGTACCAGGATGATGCGCATGGGAAAATATAGGTACTGTGACTACTACAAGTATTCTGGATGTGTACCAGGATGATGCACATGGGAATATATAGGTACTATGACTACTACAAGTATACTGGATGTTTACCAGGATGATGTATATGGGAATATATAGGTATACTACATGTATACTGCATGTGTACCAGGATGATGCGCATGGGAATATATAGGTACTGCGACTACTACAAGTATTCTGGATGTGTACCATGATGATGCACATGGGAATACATAGGTACTGTGAATACTACATGTATACTGCATGTGTACCAGGATGATGCACATGGGAATATATAGGTACTATGACTACTACAAGTATACTGGATGTTTACCAGGATGATGTATATGGGAATATATATGTACTGTGAATACTACATGTATACTGCATGTGTACCAGGATGATGCACATGGGAATATATAGGTACTATGACTACTACAAGTATACTGGATGTTTACCAGGATGATGTATATGGGAATATATAGGTACTGTGAATACTACAAGTATACTGCATGTGTACCAGGATGATGCGCATGGGAATATATAGGTACTATGACTACTACAACTATACTGAATGTTTACCAGGATGATGTATATGGGAATATATAGGTACTGTGAATACTACATGTATACTGCATGTGTACCAGGATGATGCACATGGGAATATATAGGTACTGTGAATACTACATGTATACTGCATGTGTACCAGGATGATGCACATGGGAAAATATAGGTACTGTGACTGCTACAAGTATTCTGGATGTGTACCATGATGATGCACATGGGAATATATAGGTACTATGACTACTACAAGTATACTGGATGTTTACCAGGATGATGTATATGGGAATATATAGGTATACTACATGTATACTGCATGTGTACTAGGATGATGCGCATGGGAATATATAGGTACTGTGACTACTACAAGCATACTGGATGTGTACCAGGATGATGCGCATGGGAAAATATAGGTACTGTGACTACTACAAGTATTCTGGATGTGTACCATGATGATGCACATGGGAATATATAGGTACTATGACTACTACAAGTATACTGGATGTTTACCGGGATGATGTATATGGGAATATATAGGTATACTACATGTATACTGGATGTGTACCAGGATGATGCGCATGGGAATATATAGGTACTGTGAATACTACAAGTATACTGGATGTGTACCAGGATGATGCGCATGGGAAAATATAGGTACTGTGACTACTACAAGTATTCTGGATGTTTACCAGGATGATGTATATGAGAATATATAGGTATACTACATGTATACTGCATGTGTACCAGGATGATGCGCATGGGAATATATAGGTACTGTGACTACTACAGGTATACTGGATGTGTACCAGGATGATGCGCATGGGAAAATATAGGTACTGTGACTACTACAAGTATTCTGGATGTGTACCATGATGATGCACATGGGAATATATACGTACTATGACTACTACACGTATACTGGATGTTTATCAGGATGATGTATATGGGAATATATAGGTATACTACATGTATACTGCATGTGTACCAGGATGATGCGCATGGGAATATATAGGTACTGTGAATACTACACGTATACTGGATGTGTACCAGGATGATGCGCATGGAAATATATAGGTACTGTGAATACTACAAGTATACTGGATGTGTACCATGATGATGCACATGGGAATATATAGGTACTATGACTACTACAAGTATACTGGATGTTTACCAGGATGATGTATATGGGAATATATAGGTATACTACATGTATACTGCATGTGTACCAGGATGATGTGCATGGGAAAATATAGGTACTGTGACTACTACAAGTATTCTGGATGTGTACCATGATGATGCACATGGGAATATATAGGTACTATGACTACTACAAGTATACTAGATGTTTACCAGGATGATGTATATGAGAATATATAGGTATACTACATGTATACTGCATGTGTACCAGGATGATGCGCATGGGAATATATAGGTACTGTGACTACTACAAGTATACTGGATGTGTACCAGGATGATGCGCATGGGAAAATATAGGTACTGTGATTACTACAAGTATTCTGGATGTGTACCATGATGATGCACATGGGAATATATAGGTACTATGACTACTACAAGTATACTGGATGTTTACCAGGATGATGTATATGGGAATATATAGGTATACTACATGTATACTGGATGTGTACCAGGATGATGCGCATGGAAATATATAGGTACTGTGAATACTACAAGTATACTGGATGTGTACCAGGATGATGCGCATGGGAAAATATAGGTACTGTGACTACTACAAGTATTCTGGATGTGTACCATGATGATGCACATGGGAATATATAGGTACTGTGAATACTACAAGTATACTGGATGTGTACCAGGATGATGCACATGGGAATATATAGGTACTATGACTACTACAAGTATACTGGATGTTTACCAGGATGATGTATTTAGGAATATATAGGTATACTACATGTATACTGCATGTGTACCAGGATGATGCGCATGGGAATATATAGGTACTGTGACTACTACAAGTATTCTGGATGTGTACCATGATGATGCACATGGGAATATATAGGTACTATGACTACTACAAGTATACTGGATGTTTAACAGGATGATGTATATGGGAATATATAGGTACTGTGACTACTACAAGTATTCTGGATGTGTACCATGATGATGCACATGGGAATATATAGGTACTATGACTACTACAAGTATACTGGATGTTTACCAGGATGATGTATATGGGAATATATAGGTATTCTACATGTATACTGGATGTGTACCAGGATGATGCGCATGGGAATATATAGGTACTGTGAATACTACAAGTATACTGGATGTGTACCAGGATGATGCGCATGGGAAAATATAGGTACTGTGACTACTACAAGTATTCTGGATGTTTACCAGGATGATGTATATGAGAATATATAGGTATACTACATGTATACTGCATGTGTACCAGGATGATGTGCATGGGAATATATAGGTACTGTGACTACTACACGTATACTGGATGTTTACCAGGATGATGTATATGGGAATATATAGGTATACTACATGTATACTGCATGTGTACCAGGATGATGCACATGGGAATATATAGGTACTGTGAATACTACACGTATACTGGATGTGTACCAGGATGATGCGCATGGAAATATATAGGTACTGTGAATACTACAAGTATACTGGATGTGTACCATGATGATGCACATGGGAATATATAGGTACTATGACTACTACAAGTATACTGGATGTTTACCAGGATGATGTATATGGGAATATATAGGTATACTACATGTATACTGCATGTGTACCAGGATGATGCGCATGGGAAAATATAGGTACTGTGACTACTACAAGTATTCTGGATGTGTACCATGATGATGCACATGGGAATATATAGGTACTATGACTACTACAAGTATACTGGATGTTTACCAGGATGATGTATATGAGAATATATAGGTATACTACATGTATACTGCATGTGTACCAGGATGATGCGCATGGGAATATATAGGTACTGTGACTACTACAAGTATACTGGATGTGTACCAGGATGATGCGCATGGGAAAATATAGGTACTGTGACTACTACAAGTATTCTGGATGTGTACCAGGATGATGCACATGGGAATATATAGGTACTATGACTACTACAAGTATACTGGATGTTTACCAGGATGATGTATATGGGAATATATAGGTATTCTACATGTATACTGGATGTGTACCAGGATGATGCGCATGGGAATATATAGGTACTGTGAATACTACAAGTATACTGGATGTGTACCAGGATGATGCGCATGGGAAAATATAGGTACTGTGACTACTACAAGTATTCTGGATGTTTACCAGGATGATGTATATGAGAATATATAGGTATACTACATGTATACTGCATGTGTACCAGGATGATGTGCATGGGAATATATAGGTACTGTGACTACTACAGGTATACTGGATGTGTACCAGGATGATGCGCATGGGAAAATATAGGTACTGTGACTACTACAAGTATTCTGGATGTGTACCATGATGATGCACATGGGAATATATAGGTACTATGACTACTACACGTATACTGGATGTTTACCAGGATGATGTATATGGGAATATATAGGTATACTACATGTATACTGCATGTGTACCAGGATGATGCACATGGGAATATATAGGTACTGTGAATACTACACGTATACTGGATGTGTACCAGGATGATGCGCATGGAAATATATAGGTACTGTGAATACTACAAGTATACTGGATGTGTACCATGATGATGCACATGGGAATATATAGGTACTATGACTACTACAAGTATACTGGATGTTTACCAGGATGATGTATATGGGAATATATAGGTATACTACATGTATACTGCATGTGTACCAGGATGATGCGCATGGGAAAATATAGGTACTGTGACTACTACAAGTATTCTGGATGTGTACCATGATGATGCACATGGGAATATATAGGTACTATGACTACTACAAGTATACTGGATGTTTACCAGGATGATGTATATGAGAATATATAGGTATACTACATGTATACTGCATGTGTACCAGGATGATGCGCATGGGAATATATAGGTACTGTGACTACTACAAGTATACTGGATGTGTACCAGGATGATGCGCATGGGAAAATATAGGTACTGTGACTACTACAAGTATTCTGGATGTGTACCAGGATGATGCACATGGGAATATATAGGTACTATGACTACTACAAGTATACTGGATGTTTACCAGGATGATGTATATGGGAATATATAGGTATACTACATGTATACTGCATGTGTACCAGGATGATGCGCATGGGAATATATAGGTACTGCGACTACTACAAGTATTCTGGATGTGTACCATGATGATGCACATGGGAATACATAGGTACTGTGACTACTACATGTATACTGCATGTGTACCAGGATGATGCACATGGGAATATATAGGTACTATGACTACTACAAGTATACTGGATGTTTACCAGGATGATGTATATGGGAATATATATGTACTGTGAATACTACATGTATACTGCATGTGTACCAGGATGATGCACATGGGAATATATAGGTACTATGACTACTACAAGTATACTGGATGTTTACCAGGATGATGTATATGGGAATATATAGGTACTGTGAATACTACAAGTATACTGCATGTGTACCAGGATGATGCGCATGGGAATATATAGGTACTATGACTACTACAACTATACTGAATGTTTACCAGGATGATGTATATGGGAATATATAGGTACTGTGAATACTACATGTATACTGCATGTGTACCAGGATGATGCACATGGGAATATATAGGTACTGTGAATACTACATGTATACTGCATGTGTACCAGGATGATGCACATGGGAAAATATAGGTACTGTGACTGCTACAAGTATTCTGGATGTGTACCATGATGATGCACATGGGAATATATAGGTACTATGACTACTACAAGTATACTGGATGTTTACCAGGATGATGTATATGGGAATATATAGGTATACTACATGTATACTGCATGTGTACTAGGATGATGCGCATGGGAATATATAGGTACTGTGACTACTACAAGTATACTGGATGTGTACCAGGATGATGCGCATGGGAAAATATAGGTACTGTGACTACTACAAGTATTCTGGATGTGTACCATGATGATGCACATGGGAATATATAGGTACTATGACTACTACAAGTATACTGGATGTTTACCAGGATGATGTATATGGGAATATATAGGTATACTACATGTATACTGGATGTGTACCAGGATGATGCGCATGGGAATATATAGGTACTGTGAATACTACAAGTATACTGGATGTGTACCAGGATGATGCGCATGGGAAAATATAGGTACTGTGACTACTACAAGTATTCTGGATGTTTACCAGGATGATGTATATGAGAATATATAGGTATACTACATGTATACTGCATGTGTACCAGGATGATGCGCATGGGAATATATAGGTACTGTGACTACTACAGGTATACTGGATGTGTACCAGGATGATGCGCATGGGAAAATATAGGTACTGTGACTACTACAAGTATTCTGGATGTGTACCATGATGATGCACATGGGAATATATACGTACTATGACTACTACACGTATACTGGATGTTTATCAGGATGATGTATATGGGAATATATAGGTATACTACATGTATACTGCATGTGTACCAGGATGATGCGCATGGGAATATATAGGTACTGTGAATACTACACGTATACTGGATGTGTACCAGGATGATGCGCATGGAAATATATAGGTACTGTGAATACTACAAGTATACTGGATGTGTACCATGATGATGCACATGGGAATATATAGGTACTATGACTACTACAAGTATACTGGATGTTTACCAGGATGATGTATATGGGAATATATAGGTATACTACATGTATACTGCATGTGTACCAGGATGATGTGCATGGGAAAATATAGGTACTGTGACTACTACAAGTATTCTGGATGTGTACCATGATGATGCACATGGGAATATATAGGTACTATGACTACTACAAGTATACTAGATGTTTACCAGGATGATGTATATGAGAATATATAGGTATACTACATGTATACTGCATGTGTACCAGGATGATGCGCATGGGAATATATAGGTACTGTGACTACTACAAGTATACTGGATGTGTACCAGGATGATGCGCATGGGAAAATATAGGTACTGTGATTACTACAAGTATTCTGGATGTGTACCATGATGATGCACATGGGAATATATAGGTACTATGACTACTACAAGTATACTGGATGTTTACCAGGATGATGTATATGGGAATATATAGGTATACTACATGTATACTGGATGTGTACCAGGATGATGCGCATGGAAATATATAGGTACTGTGAATACTACAAGTATACTGGATGTGTACCAGGATGATGCGCATGGGAAAATATAGGTACTGTGACTACTACAAGTATTCTGGATGTGTACCATGATGATGCACATGGGAATATATAGGTACTGTGAATACTACAAGTATACTGGATGTGTACCAGGATGATGCACATGGGAATATATAGGTACTATGACTACTACAAGTATACTGGATGTTTACCAGGATGATGTATTTAGGAATATATAGGTATACTACATGTATACTGCATGTGTACCAGGATGATGCGCATGGGAATATATAGGTACTGTGACTACTACAAGTATTCTGGATGTGTACCATGATGATGCACATGGGAATATATAGGTACTATGACTACTACAAGTATACTGGATGTTTACCAGGATGATGTATATGGGAATATATAGGTACTGTGACTACTACAAGTATTCTGGATGTGTACCATGATGATGCACATGGGAATATATAGGTACTATGACTACTACAAGTATACTGGATGTTTACCAGGATGATGTATATGGGAATATATAGGTATTCTACATGTATACTGGATGTGTACCAGGATGATGCGCATGGGAATATATAGGTACTGTGAATACTACAAGTATACTGGATGTGTACCAGGATGATGCGCATGGGAAAATATAGGTACTGTGACTACTACAAGTATTCTGGATGTTTACCAGGATGATGTATATGAGAATATATAGGTATACTACATGTATACTGCATGTGTACCAGGATGATGTGCATGGGAATATATAGGTACTGTGACTACTACACGTATACTGGATGTTTACCAGGATGATGTATATGGGAATATATAGGTATACTACATGTATACTGCATGTGTACCAGGATGATGCACATGGGAATATATAGGTACTGTGAATACTACACGTATACTGGATGTGTACCAGGATGATGCGCATGGAAATATATAGGTACTGTGAATACTACAAGTATACTGGATGTGTACCATGATGATGCACATGGGAATATATAGGTACTATGACTACTACAAGTATACTGGATGTTTACCAGGATGATGTATATGGGAATATATAGGTATACTACATGTATACTGCATGTGTACCAGGATGATGCGCATGGGAAAATATAGGTACTGTGACTACTACAAGTATTCTGGATGTGTACCATGATGATGCACATGGGAATATATAGGTACTATGACTACTACAAGTATACTGGATGTTTACCAGGATGATGTATATGAGAATATATAGGTATACTACATGTATACTGCATGTGTACCAGGATGATGCGCATGGGAATATATAGGTACTGTGACTACTACAAGTATACTGGATGTGTACCAGGATGATGCGCATGGGAAAATATAGGTACTGTGACTACTACAAGTATTCTGGATGTGTACCAGGATGATGCACATGGGAATATATAGGTACTATGACTACTACAAGTATACTGGATGTTTACCAGGATGATGTATATGGGAATATATAGGTATACTACATGTATACTGCATGTGTACCAGGATGATGCACATGGGAATATATAGGTACTGTGAATACTACAAGTATACTGGATGTTTACGAGGATGATGCATATGGGAATATATAGGTATACTACATGTATACTGCATGTGTACCAGGATGATGCGCATGGGAATATATAGGTACTGTGAATACTACAAGTATTCTGGATGTGTACCATGATGATGCACATGGGAATATATAGGTACTATGACTACTACAAGTATACTGGATGTTTACCAGGATGATGTATATGGGAATATATAGGTACACTACATGTATACTGCATGTGTACCAGGATGATGCGCATGGGAATATATAGGTACTGTGAATACTACATGTATACTGCACGTGTACCAGGATGATGCACATGGGAATATATAGGTATTATGACTACTACAAGTATACTGGATGTTAACCAGGATGATGTATATGGGAATATATAGGTATACTACATGTATACTGCATGTGTACCAGGATGATGTGCATGGGAATATATAGGTACTGCGACTACTACAAGTATTCTGGATGTGTACCATGATGATGCACATGGGAATATATAGGTACTGTGAATACTACAAGTATACTGGATGTGTACCAGGATGATGCACATGGGAATATATAGGTACTATGACTACTACAAGTATACTGGATGTTTACCAGGATGATGTATTTGGGAATATATAGGTATACTACATGTATACTGCATGTGTGCCAGGATGATGCGCATAGGAATATATAGGTACTGTGACTACTACAAGTATTCCGGATGTGTACCATGATGATGCACATGGGAATATATAGGTACTATGACTACTACAAGTATACTGGATGTTTACCAGGATGATGCATATGGGAATATATAGGTATACTACATGTATACTGCATGTGTACCAGGATGATGCGCATGGGAATATATAGGTACTGTGACTACTACAAGTATTCTGGATGTTTACCAGGATGATGCATATGGGAATATATAGGTATACTACATGTATACTGCATGTGTACCAGGATGATGTATATGGGAATATATAGGTATACTACATGTACACTGCATGTGTACCAGGATGATGCACATGGGAATATATAGGTACTGTGAATACTACAAGTATACTGGATGTTTACCAGGATGATGCATATGGGAATATATAGGTATACTAAATGTATACTGCATGTGTACCAGGATGATGCACATGGGAATATATAGGTACTATGACTACTACAAGTATACTGGATGTTTACCAGGATGATGTATTTGGGAATATATAGGTATACTACATGTATACTGCATGTGTACCAGGATGATGCGCATGGGAATATATAGGTACTGTGACTACTACAAGTATTCTGGATGTGTACCATGATGATGCACATGGGAATATATAGGTACTATGACTACTACAAGTATACTGGATGTTTACCAGGATGATGTATTTGGGAATATATAGGTATACTACATGTATACTGCATGTGTACCAGGATGATGCGCATGGGAATATATAGGTACTGTGACTACTACAAGTATTCTGGATGTGTACCATGATGATGCACATGGGAATATATAGGTACTATGACTACTACAAGTATTCTGGATGTGTACCAGGATGATGCGCATGGGAAAATATAGGTACTGTGACTACTACAAGTATTCTGGATGTTTACCAGGATGATGCATATGGAAATATATAGGTATACTACATGTATACTGCATGTGTACCAGGATGATGTATATGGGAATATATAGGTATACTACATGTATACTGCATGTGTACCAGGATGATGCACATGGGAATATATAGGTACTGTGAATACTACAAGTATACTGGATGTTTACCAGGATGATGCATATGGGAATATATAGGTATACTACATGTATACTGCATGTGTACCAGGATGATGCGCATGGGAATATATAGGTATTGTGAATACTACAAGTATACTAGATGTGTACCAGGATGATGCACATGGGAATATATAGGTACTATGACTACTACAAGTATACTGGATGTTTACCAGGATGATGTATTTGGGAATATATAGGTATACTACATGTATACTGCATGTGTACCAGGATGATGCGCATGGGAATATATAGGTACTGTGACTACTACAAGTATTCTGGATGTGTACCATGATGATGCACATGGGAATATATAGGTACTATGACTACTACAAGTATACTGGATGTTTACCAGGATGATGTATATGGGAATATATAGGTATACTACATGTATACTGCATGTGTACCAGGATGATGCGCATGGGAATATATAGGTACTGTGAATACTACATGTATACTGCATGTGTACCAGGATGATGCACATGGGAATATATAGGTATTATGACTACTACAAGTATACTGGATGTTTACCAGGATGATGTATATGGGAATATATAGGTATACTACATGTATACTGCATGTGTACCAGGATGATGCGCATGGGAATATATAGGTACTGCGACTACTACAAGTATTCTGGATGTGTACCATGATGATGCACATGGGAATATATAGGTACTGTGAATACTACAAGTATACTGGATGTGTACCAGGATGATGCACATGGGAATATATAGGTACTATGACTACTACAAGTATACTGGATGTTTACCAGGATGATGTATTTGGGAATATATAGGTATACTACATGTATACTGCATGTGTACCAGGATGATGCGCATGGGAATATATAGGTACTGTGACTACTACAAGTATTCCGGATGTGTACCATGATGATGCACATGGGAATATATAGGTACTATGACTACTACAAGTATACTGGATGTTTACCAGGATGATGTATATGGGAATATATAGGTATACTACATGTATACTGCATGTGTACCAGGATGATGCGCATGGGAATATATAGGTACTGTGACTACTACAAGTATTCTGGATGTGTACCATGATGATGCACATGGGAATATATAGGTACTATGACTACTACAAGTATACTGGATGTTTACCAGGATGATGTATATGGGAATATATAGGTATACTACATGTATACTGCATGTGTACCAGGATGATGCGCATGGGAACATATAGGTACTGTGAATAATACATGTATACTGCATGTGTACCAGGATGATGCACATGGGAATATATAGGTACTGTGAATACTACATGTATACTGGATGTTTACCAGGATGATGTATATGGGAATATATAGGTATACTACATGTATACTGCATGTGTACCAGGATGATGCACATGGGAAAATATAGGTACTGTGACTACTACAAGTATTCTGGATGTGTACCATGATGATGCACATCGGAATATATAGGTACTATGACTACTACAAGTATACTGGATGTTTACCAGGATGATGTATATGGGAATATATAGGTATACTACATGTATACTGCATGTGTACCAGGATGATGCGCATGGGAAAATATAGGTACTGTGACTACTACAAGTATTCTGGATGTGTACCATGATGATGCACATGGGAATATATAGGTACTGTGAATACTACAAGTATACTGGATGTGTACCAGGATGATGCACATGGGTATATATAGGTACTATGACTACTACAAGTATACTGGATGTTTACCAGGATGATGTTTTTGGGAATATATAGGTATACTACATGTATACTGCATGTGTACCAGGATGATGCGCATGGGAATATATAGGTACTGTGGCTACTACAAGTATTCTGGATGTGTACCATGATGATGCACATGGGAATATATAGGTACTATGACTACTACAAGTATACTGGATGTTTACCAGGATGATGTATATGGGAATATATAGCTATACTACATGTATACTGCATGTGTACCAGGATGATGCGCATGGGAATATATAGGTACTGTGAATACTACATGTATACTGCATGTGTACCAGGATGATGCACATGGGAATATATAGGTATTATGACTACTACAAGTATACTGGATGTTTACCAGGATGATGTATATGGGAATATATAGGTATACTACATGTATACTGCATGTGTACCAGGATGATGCGCATGGGAATATATAGGTACTGTGACTACTAAAAGTATACTGGATGTGTACCAGGATGATGCGCATGGGAAAATATAGGTACTGTGACTACTACAAGTATACTGGATGTGTACCAGGATGATGTATATGGGAATATATAGGTACTGTGAATAATACATGTATACTGCATCTGTACCAGGATGATGCACATGGGAATATATAGGTACTGTGAATACTACATGTATACTGCATGTGTACCAGGAAGATGCACATGGGAATATATAGGTACTATGACTACTACAAGTATACTGGATGTTTACCAGGATGATGTATTTGGGAATATATAGGTATACTACATGTATACTGCATGTGTACCAGGATGATGCGCATGGGAATATATAGGTACTGTGACTACTACAAGTATTCTGGATGTGTACCATGATGATGCACATGGGAATATATAGGTACTATGACTACTACAAGTATTCTGGATGTGTACCAGGATGATGCGCATGGGAAAATATAGGTACTGTGACTACTACAAGTATTCTGGATGTTTACCAGGATGATGCATATGGGAATATATAGGTATACTACATGTATACTGCATGTGTACCAGGATGATGTATATGGGAATATATAGGTATACTACATGTATACTGCATGTGTACCAGGATGATGCACATGGGAATATATAGGTACTGTGAATACTACAAGTATACTGGATGTTTACCAGGATGATGCATATGGGAATATATAGGTATACTACATGTATACTACATGTGTACCAGGATGATGCGCATGGGAATATATAGGTACTGTGAATACTACAAGTATACTGGATGTGTACCAGGGTGATGCACATGGGAATATATAGGTACTATGACTACTACAAGTATACTGGATGTTTACCAGGATGATGTATTTGGGAATATATAGGTATACTACATGTATACTGCATGTGTACCAGGATGATGCGCATGGGAATATATAGGTACTGTGACTACTACAAGTATTCTGGATGTGTACCATGATGATGCACATGGGAATATATAGGTACTATGACTACTACAAGTATACTGGATGTTTACCAGGATGATGTATATGGGAATATATAGGTATACTACATGTATACTGCATGTGTACCAGGATGATGCGCATGGGAATATATAGGTACTGTGAATACTACATGTATACTGCATGTGTACCAGGATGATGCACATGGGAATATATAGGTATTATGACTACTACAAGTATACTGGATGTTTACCAGGATGATGTATTTGGGAATATATAGGTATACTACATGTATACTGCATGTGTACCAGGATGATGCGCATGGGAATATATAGGTACTGTGACTACTACAAGTATTCTGGATGTGTACCATGATGATGCACATGGGAATATATAGGTACTATGACTACTACAAGTATACTGGATGTTTACCAGGATGATGTATATGGGAATATATAGGTATACTACATGTATACTGCATGTGTACCAGGATGATGCGCATGGGAATATATAGGTACTGTGAATACTACATGTATACTGCATGTGTACCAGGATGATGCACATGGGAATATATAGGTATTATGACTACTACAAGTATACTGGATGTTTACCAGGATGATATATATGGGAATATATAGGTATACTACATGTATACTGCATGTGTACCAGGATGATGCGCATGGGAATATATAGGTACTGCGACTACTACAAGTATTCTGGATGTGTACCATGATGATGCACATGGGAATATATAGGTACTGTGAATACTACAAGTATACTGGATGTGTACCAGGATGATGCACATGGGAATATATAGGTACTATGACTACTACAAGTATACTGGACGTTTACCAGGATGATGTATTTGGGAATATATAGGTATACTACAGTTATACTGCATGTGTACCAGGATGATGCGCATGGGAATATATAGGTACTGTGACTACTACAAGTATTCCGGATGTGTACCATGATGATGCACATGGGAATATATAGGTACTATGACTACTACAAGTATACTGGATGTTTACCAGGATGATGTATATGGGAATATATAGGTATACTACATGTATACTGCATGTGTACCAGGATGATGCGCATGGGAATATATAGGTACTGTGAATACTACATGTATACTGCATGTGTACCAGGATGATGCACATGGGAATATATAGGTATTATGACTACTACAAGTATACTGGATGTTTACCAGGATGATGTATATGGGAATATATAGGTATACTACATATGTGTGGCATGTGTACCAGGATGATGCGCATGGGAATATATAGGTACTGTGACTACTACAAGTATACTGGATGTGTACCAGGATGATGTATATGGGAATATATAGGTACTGTGAATAATACATGTATACTGCATGTGTACCAGGATGATGCACATGGGAATATATAGGTACTGTGAATACTACATGTATACTGCATGTGTACCAGGATGATGAACATGGGAATATATAGGTACTATGACTACTACAAGTATACTGGATGTTTACCAGGATGATGTATATGGGAATATATAGGTATACTACATGTATACTGCATGTGTACCACAATGATGCGCATGGGAAAATATAGGTACTGTGACTACTACAAGTATTCTGGATGTGTACCATGATGATGCACATGGGAATATATAGGTACTATGACTACTACAAGTATACTGGATGTTTACCAGGATGATGTATATGGGAATATATAGGTATACTACATGTATACTGGATGTGTACCAGGATGATGCGCATGGAAATATATAGGTACTGTGAATACTACAAGTATTCTGGATGTGTACCATGATGATGCACATGGGAATATATAGGTACTGTGAATACTACAAGTATACTGGATGTGTACCAGGATGATGCACATGGGAATATATAGGTACTATGACTACTACAAGTATACTGGATGTTTACCAGGATGATGTATTTGGGAATATATAGGTATACTACATGTATACTGCATGTGTACCAGGATGATGCGCATGGGAATATATAGGTACTGTGGCTACGACACGTATTCTGGATGTGTACCATGATGATGCACATGGGAATATATAGATACTATGACTACTACAAGTATACTGGATGTTTACCAGGATGATGTATATGGGAATATATAGGTATACTACATGTATACTGCATGTGTACCAGGATGATGCGCATGGGAATATATAGGTACTGTGACTACTACAAGTATACTGGATGTGTACCAGGATGATGCGCATGGGAAAATATAGGTACTGTGACTACTACAAGTATACTGGATGTGTACCAGGATGATGTATATGGGAATATATAGGTACTGTGAATAATACATGTATACTGCATCTGTACCAGGATGATGCACAAGGGAATATATAGGTACTGTGAATACTACATGTATACTGCATGTGTACCAGGAAGATGCACATGGGAATATATAGGTACTATGACTACTACAAGTATACTGGATGTTTACCAGGATGATGTATATGGGAATATATAGGTATACTACATGTATACTGCATGTGTACCAGGATGATGCGCATGGGAATATATAGGTACTGTGACTACTACAAGTATACTGGATGTGTACCAGGATGATGCGCATGGGAAAATATAGGTACTGTGACTACTACAAGTATTCTGGATGTGTACCATGATGATGCACATGGGAATATATAGGTACTATGACTACTAGAAGTATACTGGATGTTTACCAGGATGATGCATATGGGAATATATAGGTATACTACATGTATACTGCATGTGTACCAGGATGATGCGCATGGGAATATATAGGTACTGTGAATAATACATGTATACTGCATCTGTACCAGGATGATGCACATGGGAATATATAGGTACTGTGAATACTACATGTATACTGCATGTGTACCAGGAAGATGCACATGGGAATATATAGGTACTATGACTACTACAAGTATACTGGATGTTTACCAGGATGATGTATATGGGAATATATAGGTATACTACATGTATACTGCATGTGTACCAGGATGATGCGCATGGGAAAATATAGGTACTGTGACTACTACAAGTATTCTGGATGTGTACCATGATGATGCACATGGGAATATATAGGTACTATGACTACTACAAGTATACTGGATGTTTACCAGGATGATGTATATGGGAATATATAGGTATACTACATGTATACTGGATGTGTACCAGGATGATGCGCATGGAAATATATAGGTACTGTGAATACTACAAGTATTCTGGATGTGTACCATGATGATGCACATGGGAATATATAGGTACTGTGAATACTACAAGTATACTGGATGTGTACCAGGATGATGCACATGGGAATATATAGGTACTATGACTACTACAAGTATACTGGATGTTTACCAGGATGATGTATTTGGGAATATATAGGTATACTACATGTATACTGCATGTGTACCAGGATGATGCGCATGGGAATATATAGCTACTGTGGCTACTACAAGTATTCTGGATGTGTACCATGATGATGCACATGGGAATATATAGATACTATGACTACTACAAGTATACTGGATGTTTACCAGAATGATGTATATGGGAATATATGGGTATACTACATGTATACTGCATGTGTACCAGGATGATGCGCATGGGAATATATAGGTACTGTGACTACTACAAGTATACTGGATGTGTACCAGGATGATGCGCATGGGAAAATATAGGTACTGTGACTACTACAAGTATACTGGATGTGTACCAGGATGATGTATATGGGAATATATAGGTACTGTGAATAATACATGTATACTGCATCTGTACCAGGATGATGCACAAGGGAATATATAGGTACTATGAATACTACATGTATACTGCATGTGTACCAGGAAGATGCACATGGGAATATATAGGTACTATGACTACTACAAGTATACTGGATGTTTACCAGGATGATGTATATGGGAATATATAGGTACTGTGAATAATACATGTATACTGCATCTGTACCAGGATGATGCACAAGGGAATATATAGGTACTGTGAATACTACATGTATACTGCATGTGTACCAGGAAGATGCACATGGGAATATATAGGTACTATGACTACTACAAGTATACTGGATGTTTACCAGGATGATGTATATGGGAATATATAGGTATACTACATGTATACTGCATGTGTACCAGGATGATGCGCATGGGAATATATAGGTACTGTGACTACTACAGGTATACTGCATGTGTACCAGGATGATGTGCATGGGAAAATATAGGTACTGTGACTACTACAAGTATTCTGGATGTGTACCATGATGATGCACATGGGAATATATAGGAACTATGACTACTACAAGTATACTAGATGTTTACCAGGATGATGTATATGAGAATATATAGGTATACTACATGTATACTGCATGTGTACCAGGATGATGCGCATGGGAATATATAGGTACTGTGACTACTACAAGTATACTGGATGTGTACCAGGATGATGCGCATGGGAAAATATAGGTACTGTGATTACTACAAGTATTCTGGATGTGTACCATGATGATGCACATGGGAATATATAGGTACTATGACTACTACAAGTATACTGGATGTTTACCAGGATGATGTATATGGGAATATATAGGTATACTACATGTATACTGGATGTGTACCAGGATGATGCGCATGGGAATATATAGGTACTGTGACTACTACAAGTATACTGGATGTGTACCAGGATGATGCGCATGGGAAAATATAGGTACTGTGATTACTACAAGTATTCTGGATGTGTACCATGATGATGCGCATGGAAATATATAGGTACTGTGAATACTACAAGTATACTGGATGTGTACCAGGATGATGCGCATGGGAAAATATAGGTACTGTGACTACTACAAGTATTCTGGATGTGTACCATGATGATGCACATGGGAATATATAGGTACTGTGAATACTACAAGTATACTGGATGTGTACCAGGATGATGCACATGGGAATATATAGGTACTATGACTACTACAAGTATACTGGATGTTTACCAGGATGATGTATTTAGGAATATATAGGTATACTACATGTATACTGCATGTGTACCAGGATGATGCGCATGGGAATATATAGGTACTGTGACTACTACAAGTATTCTGGATGTGTACCATGATGATGCACATGGGAATATATAGGTACTATGACTACTACAAGTATACTGGATGTTTACCAGGATGATGTATATGGGAATATATAGGTACTGTGACTACTACAAGTATTCTGGATGTGTACCATGATGATGCACATGGGAATATATAGGTACTATGACTACTACAAGTATACTGGATGTTTACCAGGATGATGTATATGGGAATATATAGGTATACTACATGTATACTGGATGTGTACCAGGATGATGCGCATGGGAATATATAGGTACTGTGAATACTACAAGTATACTGGATGTGTACCAGGATGATGCGCATGGGAAAATATAGGTACTGTGACTACTACAAGTATTCTGGATGTTTACCAGGATGATGTATATGAGAATATATAGGTATACTACATGTATACTGCATGTGTACCAGGATGATGTGCATGGGAATATATAGGTACTGTGACTACTACAGGTATACTGGATGTGTACCAGGATGATGAGCATGGGAAAATATAGGTACTGTGACTACTACAAGTATTCTGGATGTGTACCATGATGATGCACATGTGAATATATAGGTACTACGACTACTACACGTATACTGGATGTTTACCAGGATGATGTATATGGGAATATATAGGTATACTACATGTATACTGCATGTGTACCAGGATGATGCACATGGGAATATATAGGTACTGTGAATACTACACGTATACTGGATGTGTACCAGGATGATGCGCATGGAAATATATAGGTACTGTGAATACTACAAGTATACTGGATGTGTACCATGATGATGCACATGGGAATATATAGGTACTATGACTACTACAAGTATACTGGATGTTTACCAGGATGATGTATATGGGAATATATAGGTATACTACATGTATACTGCATGTGTACCAGGATGATGCGCATGGGAAAATATAGGTACTGTGACTACTACAAGTATTCTGGATGTGTACCATGATGATGCACATGGGAATATATAGGTACTATGACTACTACAAGTATACTGGATGTTTACCAGGATGATGTATATGAGAATATATAGGTATACTACATGTATACTGCATGTGTACCAGGATGATGCGCATGGGAATATATAGGTACTGTGACTACTACAAGTATACTGGATGTGTACCAGGATGATGCGCATGGGAAAATATAGGTACTGTGACTACTACAAGTATTCTGGATGTGTACCAGGATGATGCACATGGGAATATATAGGTACTATGACTACTACAAGTATACTGGATGTTTACCAGGATGATGTATATGGGAATATATAGGTATACTACATGTATACTGCATGTGTACCAGGATGATGCACATGGGAATATATAGGTACTGTGAATACTACAAGTATACTGGATGTTTACGAGGATGATGCATATGGGAATATATAGGTATACTACATGTATACTGCATGTGTACCAGGATGATGCGCATGGGAATATATAGGTACTGTGAATACTACAAGTATACTGGATGTGTACCAGGATGATGCACATGGGAATATATAGGTACTATGACTACTACAAGTATACTGGATGTTTACCAGGATGATGTATTTGGGAATATATAGGTATACTACATGTATACTGCATGTGTACCAGGATGATGCGCATGGGAATATATAGGTACTGTGACTACTACAAGTATTCTGGATGTGTACCATGATGATGCACATGGGAATATATAGGTACTATGACTACTACAAGTATACTGGATGTTTACCAGGATGATGTATATGGGAATATATAGGTACACTACATGTATACTGCATGTGTACCAGGATGATGCGCATGGGAATATATAGGTACTGTGAATACTACATGTATACTGCACGTGTACCAGGATGATGCACATGGGAATATATAGGTATTATGACTACTACAAGTATACTGGATGTTTACCAGGATGATGTATATGGGAATATATAGGTATACTACATGTATACTGCATGTGTACCAGGATGATGTGCATGGGAATATATAGGTACTGCGACTACTACAAGTATTCTGGATGTGTACCATGATGATGCACATGGGAATATATAGGTACTGTGAATACTACAAGTATACTGGATGTGTACCAGGATGATGCACATGGGAATATATAGGTACTATGACTACTACAAGTATACTGGATGTTTACCAGGATGATGTATTTGGGAATATATAGGTATACTACATGTATACTGCATGTGTGCCAGGATGATGCGCATGGGAATATATAGGTACTGTGACTACTACAAGTATTCCGGATGTGTACCATGATGATGCACATGGGAATATATAGGTACTATGACTACTACAAGTATACTGGATGTTTACCAGGATGATGCATATGGGAATATATAGGTATACTACATGTATACTGCATGTGTACCAGGATGATGCGCATGGGAATATATAGGTACTGTGACTACTACAAGTATTCTGGATGTTTACCAGGATGATGCATATGGGAATATATAGGTATACTACATGTATACTGCATGTGTACCAGGATGATGTATATGGGAATATATAGGTATACTACATGTACACTGCATGTGTACCAGGATGATGCACATGGGAATATATAGGTACTGTGAATACTACAAGTATACTGGATGTTTACCAGGATGATGCATATGGGAATATATAGGTATACTACATGTATACTGCATGTGTACCAGGATGATGCGCATGGGAATATATAGGTACTGTGAATACTACAAGTATACTGGATGTGTACCAGGATGATGCACACGGGAATATATAGGTACTATGACTACTACAAGTATACTGGATGTTTACCAGGATGATGTTTTTGGGAATATATAGGTATACTACATGTATACTGCATGTGTACCAGGATGATGCGCATGGGAATATATAGGTACTGTGACTACTACAAGTATTCTGGATGTGTACCATGATGATGCACATGGGAATATATAGGTACTATGACTACTACAAGTATACTGGATGTTTACCAGGATGATGTATTTGGGAATATATAGGTATACTACATGTATACTGCATGTGTACCAGGATGATGCGCATGGGAATATATAGGTACTGTGACTACTACAAGTATTCTGGATGTGTACCATGATGATGCACATGGGAATATATAGGTACTATGACTACTACAAGTATTCTGGATGTGTACCAGGATGATGCGCATGGGAAAATATAGGTACTGTGACTACTACAAGTATTCTGGATGTTTACCAGGATGATGCATATGGGAATATATAGGTATACTACATGTATACTGCATGTGTACCAGGATGATGCGCATGGGAATATATAGGTACTGTGACTACTACAAGTATTCTGGATGTGTACCATGATGATGCACATGGGAATATATAGGTACTATGACTACTACAAGTATACTGGATGTTTACCAGGATGATGTATATGGGAATATATAGGTATACTACATGTATACTGCATGTGTACCAGGATGATGCGCATGGGAATATATAGGTACTGTGAATACTACATGTATACTGCATGTGTACCAGGATGATGCACATGGGAATATATAGGTATTATGACTACTACAAGTATACTGGATGTTTACCAGGATGATGTATATGGGAATATATAGGTATACTACATGTATACTGCATGTGTACCAGGATGATGCGCATGGGAATATATAGGTACTGCGACTACTACAAGGATTCTGGATGTGTACCATGATGATGCACATGGGAATATATAGGTACTGTGAATACTACAAGTATACTGGATGTGTACCAGGATGATGCACATGGGAATATATAGGTACTATGACTACTACAAGTATACTGGATGTTTACCAGGATGATGTATTTGGGAATATATAGGTATACTACATGTATACTGCATGTGTACCAGGATGATGCGCATGGGAATATATAGGTACTGTGACTACTACAAGTATTCCGGATGTGTACCATGATGATGCACATGGGAATATATAGGTACTATGACTACTACAAGTATACTGGATGTTTACCAGGATGATGTATATGGGAATATATAGGTATACTACATGTATACTGCATGTGTACCAGGATGATGCGCATGGGAATATATAGGTACTGTGACTACTACAAGTATTCTGGATGTGTACCATGATGATGCACATGGGAATATATAGGTACTATGACTACTACAAGTATACTGGATGTTTACCAGGATGATGTATATGGGAATATATAGGTATACTACATGTATACTGCATGTGTACCAGGATGATGCGCATGGGAACATATAGGTACTGTGAATAATACATGTATACTGCATGTGTACCAGGATGATGCACATGGGAATATATAGGTACTGTGAATACTACATGTATACTGGATGTTTACCAGGATGATGTATATGGGAATATATAGGTATACTACATGTATACTGCATGTGTACCAGGATGATGCACATGGGAAAATATAGGTACTGTGACTACTACAAGTATTCTGGATGTGTACCATGATGATGCACATGGGAATATATAGGTACTATGACTACTACAAGTATACTGGATGTTTACCAGGATGATGTATATGGGAATATATAGGTATACTACATGTATACTGCATGTGTACCAGGATGATGCGCATGGGAAAATATAGGTACTGTGACTACTACAAGTATTCTGGATGTGTACCATGATGATGCACATGGGAATATATAGGTACTGTGAATACTACAAGTATACTGGATGTGTACCAGGATGATGCACATGGGTATATATAGGTACTATGACTACTACAAGTATACTGGATGTTTACCAGGATGATGTTTTTGGGAATATATAGGTATACTACATGTATACTGCATGTGTACCAGGATGATGCGCATGGGAATATATAGGTACTGTGGCTACTACAAGTATTCTGGATGTGTACCATGATGATGCACATGGGAATATATAGGTACTATGACTACTACAAGTATACTGGATGTTTACCAGGATGATGTATATGGGAATATATAGGTATACTACATGTATACTGCATGTGTACCAGGATGATGCGCATGGGAATATATAGGTACTGTGACTACTACAAGTATACTGGATGTGTACCAGGATGATGCGCATGGGAAAATATAGGTACTGTGACTACTACAAGTATACTGGATGTGTACCAGGATGATGTATATGGGAATATATAGGTACTGTGAATAATACATGTATACTGCATCTGTACCAGGATGATGCACATGGGAATATATAGGTACTGTGAATACTACATGTATACTGCATGTGTACCAGGAAGATGCACATGGGAATATATAGGTACTATGACTACTACAAGTATACTGGATGTTTACCAGGATGATGTATTTGGGAATATATAGGTATACTACATGTATACTGCATGTGTACCAGGATGATGCGCATGGGAATATATAGGTACTGTGACTACTACAAGTATTCTGGATGTGTACCATGATGATGCACATGGGAATATATAGGTACTATGACTACTACAAGTATTCTGGATGTGTACCAGGATGATGCGCATGGGAAAATATAGGTACTGTGACTACTACAAGTATTCTGGATGTTTACCAGGATGATGCATATGGGAATATATAGGTATACTACATGTATACTGCATGTGTACCAGGATGATGTATATGGGAATATATAGGTATACTACATGTATACTGCATGTGTACCAGGATGATGCACATGGGAATATATAGGTACTGTGAATACTACAAGTATACTGGATGTTTACCAGGATGATGCATATGGGAATATATAGGTATACTACATGTATACTGCATGTGTACCAGGATGATGCGCATGGGAATATATAGGTACTGTGAATACTACAAGTATACTGGATGTGTACCAGGATGATGCACATGGGAATATATAGGTACTATGACTACTACAAGTATACTGGATGTTTACCAGGATGATGTATTTGGGAATATATAGGTATACTACATGTATACTGCATGTGTACCAGGATGATGCGCATGGGAATATATAGGTACTGTGACTACTACAAGTATTCTGGATGTGTACCATGATGATGCACATGGGAATATATAGGTACTATGACTACTACAAGTATACTGGATGTTTACCAGGATGATGTATATGGGAATATATAGGTATACTACATGTATACTGCATGTGTACCAGGATGATGCGCATGGGAATATATAGGTACTGTGAATACTACATGTATACTGCATGTGTACCAGGATGATGCACATGGGAATATATAGGTATTATGACTACTACAAGTATACTGGATGTTTACCAGGATGATGTATTTGGGAATATATAGGTATACTACATGTATACTGCATGTGTACCAGGATGATGCGCATGGGAATATATAGGTACTGTGACTACTACAAGTATTCTGGATGTGTACCATGATGATGCACATGGGAATATATAGGTACTATGACTACTACAAGTATACTGGATGTTTACCAGGATGATGTATATGGGAATATATAGGTATACTACATGTATACTGCATGTGTACCATGATGATGCACATGGGAATATATAGGTACTGTGAATACTACAAGTATACTGGATGTGTACCAGGATGATGCACATGGGAATATATAGGTACTATGACTACTACAAGTATACTGGACGTTTACCAGGATGATGTATTTGGGAATATATAGGTATACTACAGTTATACTGCATGTGTACCAGGATGATGCGCATGGGAATATATAGGTACTGTGACTACTACAAGTATTCCGGATGTGTACCATGATGATGCACATGGGAATATATAGGTACTATGACTACTACAAGTATACTGGATGTTTACCAGGATGATGTATATGGGAATATATAGGTATACTACATGTATACTGCATGTGTACCAGGATGATGCGCATGGGAATATATAGGTACTGTGAATACTACATGTATACTGCATGTGTACCAGGATGATGCACATGGGAATATATAGGTATTATGACTACTACAAGTATACTGGATGTTTACCAGGATGATGTATATGGGAATATATAGGTATACTACATATATACTGCATGTGTACCAGGATGATGCGCATGGGAATATATAGGTACTGTGACTACTACAAGTATACTGGATGTGTACCAGGATGATGTATATGGGAATATATAGGTACTGTGAATAATACATGTATACTGCATGTGTACCAGGATGATGCACATGGGAATATATAGGTACTGTGAATACTACATGTATACTGCATGTGTACCAGGATGATGAACATGGGAATATATAGGTACTATGACTACTACAAGTATACTGGATGTTTACCAGGATGATGTATATGGGAATATATAGGTATACTACATGTATACTGCATGTGTACCAGGATGATGCGCATGGGAAAATATAGGTACTGTGACTACTACAAGTATTCTGGATGTGTACCATGATGATGCACATGGGAATATATAGGTACTATGACTACTACAAGTATACTGGATGTTTACCAGGATGATGTATATGGGAATATATAGGTATACTACATGTATACTGGATGTGTACCAGGATGATGCGCATGGAAATATATAGGTACTGTGAATACTATAAGTATTCTGGATGTGTACCATGATGATGCACATGGGAATATATAGGTACTGTGAATACTACAAGTATACTGGATGTGTACCAGGATGATGCACATGGGAATATATAGGTACTATGACTACTACAAGTATACTGGATGTTTACCAGGATGATGTATTTGGGAATATATATGTATACTACATGTATACTGCATGTGTACCAGGATGATGCGCATGGGAATATATAGGTACTGTGGCTACTACAAGTATTCTGGATGTGTACCATGATGATGCACATGGGAATATATAGATACTATGACTACTACAAGTATACTGGATGTTTACCAGGATGATGTATATGGGAATATATAGGTATACTACATGTATACTGCATGTGTACCAGGATGATGCGCATGGGAATATATAGGTACTGTGACTACTACAAGTATACTGGATGTGTACCAGGATGATGCGCATGGGAAAATATAGGTACTGTGACTACTACAAGTATACTGGATGTGTACCAGGATGATGTATATGGGAATATATAGGTACTGTGAATAATACATGTATACTGCATCTGTACCAGGATGATGCACAAGGGAATATATAGGTACTGTGAATACTACATGTATACTGCATGTGTACCAGGAAGATGCACATGGGAATATATAGGTACTATGACTACTACAAGTATACTGGATGTTTACCAGGATGATGTATATGGGAATATATAGGTATACTACATGTATACTGCATGTGTACCAGGATGATGCGCATGGGAATATATAGGTACTGTGACTACTACAAGTATACTGGATGTGTACCAGGATGATGCGCATGGGAAAATATAGGTACTGTGACTACTACAAGTATTCTGGATGTGTACCATGATGATGCACATGGGAATATATAGGTACTATGACTACTAGAAGTATACTGGATGTTTACCAGGATGATGCATATGGGAATATATAGGTATGCTACATGTATACTGCATGTGTACCAGGATGATGCGCATGGGAATATATAGGTACTGTGAATAATACATGTATACTGCATCTGTACCAGGATGATGCACATGGGAATATATAGGTACTGTGAATACTACATGTATACTGCATGTGTACCAGGAAGATGCACATGGGAATATATAGGTACTATGACTACTACAAGTATACTGGATGTTTACCAGGATGATGTATGTGGGAATATATAGGTATACTACATGTATACTGCATGTGTACCAGGATGATGCGCATGGGAAAATATAGGTACTGTGACTACTACAAGTATTCTGGATGTGTACCATGATGATGCACATGGGAATATATAGGTACTATGACTACTACAAGTATACTGGATGTTTACCAGGATGATGTATATGGGAATATATAAGTATACTACATGTATACTGGATGTGTACCAGGATGATGCGCATGGAAATATATAGGTACTGTGAATACTACAAGTATTCTGGATGTGTACCATGATGATGCACATGGGAATATATAGGTACTGTGAATACTACAAGTATACTGGATGTGTACCAGGATGATGCACATGGGAATATATAGGTACTATGACTACTACAAGTATACTGGATGTTTACCAGGATGATGTATTTGGGAATATATAGGTATACTACATGTATACTGCATGTGTACCAGGATGATGCGCATGGGAATATATAGGTACTGTGGCTACTACAAGTATTCTGGATGTGTACCATGATGATGCACATGGGAATATATAGATACTATGACTACTACAAGTATACTGGATGTTTACCAGGATGATGTATATGGGAATATATAGGTATACTACATGTATACTGCATGTGTACCAGGATGATGCGCATGGGAATATATAGGTACTGTGACTACTACAAGTATACTGGATGTGTACCAGGATGATGCGCATGGGAAAATATAGGTACTGTGACTACTACAAGTATACTGGATGTTTACCAGGATGATGTATATGGGAATATATAGGTATACTACATGTATACTGCATGTGTACCAGGATGATGCGCATGGGAATATATAGGTACTGTGAATAATACATGTATACTGCATCTGTACCAGGATGATGCACAAGGGAATATATAGGTACTGTGAATACTACATGTATACTGCATGTGTACCAGGAAGATGCACATGGGAATATATAGGTACTATGACTACTACAAGTATACTGGATGTTTACCAGGATGATGTATATGGGAATATATAGGTATACTACATGTATACTGCATGTGTACCAGGATGATGCGCATGGGAATATATAGGCACTGTGACTACTACAAGTATACTGGATGTGTACCAGGATGATGCGCATGGGAAAATATAGGTACTGTGACTACTACAAGTATTCTGGATGTGTACCATGATGATGCACATGGGAATATATAGGTACTATGACTACTAGAAGTATACTGGATGTTTACCAGGATGATGCATATGGGAATATATAGGTATGCTACATGTATACTGCATGTGTACCAGGATGATGCGCATGGGAATATATAGGTACTGTGAATAATACATGTATACTGCACCTGTACCAGGATGATGCACATGGGAATATATAGGTACTGTGAATACTACATGTATACTGCATGTGTACCAGGAAGATGCACATGGGAATATATAGGTACTATGACTACTACAAGTATACTGGATGTTTACCAGGAAGATGTATATGGGAATATATAGGTATACTACATGTATACTGCATGTGTACCAGGATGATGCGCATGGGAATATATAGGTACTGTGACTACTACAAGTATACTGGATGTGTACCAGGATGATGCGCATGGGAAAATATAGGTACTGTGACTACTACAAGTATTCTGGATGTGTACCATGATGATGCACATGGGAATATATAGGTACTATGACTACTACAAGTATACTGGATGTTTACCAGGATGATGCATATGGGAATATATAGGTATGCTACATGTATACTGCATGTGTACCAGGATGATGCACATGGGAATATATAGGTACTATGACTACTACAAGTATACTGGATGTTTACCAGGATGATGTATATGGGAATATATAGGTACTGTGAATACTACATGTATACTGCATGTGTACCAGGATGATGCACATGGGAATATATAGGTACTATGACTACTACAAGTATACTGGATGTTTACCAGGATGATGTATATGGGAATATATAGGTACTGTGAATACTACATGTATACTGCATGTGTACCAGGATGATGCACATGGGAATATATAGGTACTATGACTACTACAAGTATACTGGATGTTTACCAGGATGATGTATATGGGAATATATAGGTACTGTGAATACTACAAGTATACTGCATGTGTACCAGGATGATGCGCATGGGAATATATAGGTACTATGACTACTACAACTATACTGAATGTTTACCAGGATGATGTATATGGGAATATATAGGTACTGTGAATACTACATGTATACTGCATGTGTACCAGGATGATGCACATGGGAATATATAGATACTATGACTACTACAAGTATACTGGATGTTTACCAGAATGATGTATATGGGAATATATAGGTATACTACATGTATACTGCATGTGTACCAGGATGATGCGCATGGGAATATATAGGTACTGTGACTACTACAAGTATTCTGGATGTGTACCATGATGATGCACATGGGAATATATAGGTACTATGACTACTACAAGTATACTGGATGTTTACCAGGATGATGTATATGGGAATATATAGGTATACTACATGTATACTGCATGTGTACCAGGATGATGCGCATGGGAATATATAGGTACTGTGAATACTACAAGTACTAGGATGATGCACATGGGAATATATAGGTACTGTGAATACTACACATATACTGGATGTGTACCAGGATGATGCGCATGGGAATATATAGGTACTGTGAATACTACATGTATTCTGGATGTGTACCAGGATGATGCGCATGGGAATATATAGGTACTGTGAATACTACACGTATATTGCATGTGTACCAGGATGATGTATATGGGAATATATAGTTACTGTGAATATTACACGTATTCTGGATGTGTACCAGGATGATGCACATGGGAATATATAGGTACTATGACTACTACAAGTATACTGGATGTGTACCAGGATGATGCACATGGGAATATATAGGTACTATGACTACTACAAGTATACTGGATGTTTACCAGGATGATGTATTTGGGAATATATAGGTATACTACATGTATACTGCATGTGTACCAGGATGATGCGCATGGGAATATATAGGTACTGTGGCTACTACAAGTATTCTGGATGTGTACCATGATGATGCACATGGGAATATATAGATACTATGACTACTACAAGTATACTGGATGTTTACCAGGATGATGTATATGGGAATATATAGGTATACTACATGTATACTGCATGTGTACCAGGATGATGCGCATGGGAATATATAGGTACTGTGACTACTACAAGTATACTGGATGTGTACCAGGATGATGCGCATGGGAAAATATAGGTACTGTGACTACTACAAGTATACTGGATGTGTACCAGGATGATGTATATGGGAATATATAGGTACTGTGAATAATACATGTATACTGCATCTGTACCAGGATGATGCACAAGGGAATATATAGGTACTGTGAATACTACATGTATACTGCATGTGTACCAGGAAGATGCACATGGGAATATATAGGTACTATGACTACTACAAGTATACTGGATGTTTACCAGGATGATGTATATGGGAATATATAGGTATACTACATGTATACTGCATGTGTACCAGGATGATGCGCATGGGAATATATAGGTACTGTGACTACTACAAGTATACTGGATGTGTACCAGGATGATGCGCATGGGAAAATATAGGTACTGTGACTACTACAAGTATTCTGGATGTGTACCATGATGATGCACATGGGAATATATAGGTACTATGACTACTAGAAGTATACTGGATGTTTACCAGGATGATGCATATGGGAATATATAGGTATGCTACATGTATACTGCATGTGTACCAGGATGATGCGCATGGGAATATATAGGTACTGTGAATAATACATGTATACTGCATCTGTACCAGGATGATGCACATGGGAATATATAGGTACTGTGAATACTACATGTATACTGCATGTGTACCAGGAAGATGCACATGGGAATATATAGGTACTATGACTACTACAAGTATACTGGATGTTTACCAGGATGATGTATATGGGAATATATAGGTATACTACATGTATACTGCATGTGTACCAGGATGATGCGCATGGGAAAATATAGGTACTGTGACTACTACAAGTATTCTGGATGTGTACCATGATGATGCACATGGGAATATATAGGTACTATGACTACTACAAGTATACTGGATGTTTACCAGGATGATGTATATGGGAATATATAGGTATACTACATGTATACTGGATGTGTACCAGGATGATGCGCATGGAAATATATAGGTACTGTGAATACTACAAGTATTCTGGATGTGTACCATGATGATGCACATGGGAATATATAGGTACTATGACTACTACAAGTATACTGGATGTTTACCAGGATGATGTATATGGGAATATATAGGTATACTACATGTATACTGCATGTGTACCAGGATGATGCGCATGGGAATATATAGGTACTGTGACTACTACAAGTATTCCGGATGTGTACCATGATGATGCACATGGGAATATATAGGTACTATGACTACTACAAGTATACTGGATGTTTACCAGGATGATGTATATGGGAATATATAGGTATACTACATGTATACTGCATGTGTACCAGGATGATGCGCATGGGAATATATAGGTACTGTGACTACTACAAGTATTCTGGATGTGTACCATGATGATGCACATGGGAATATATAGGTACTATGACTACTACAAGTATACTGGATGTTTACCAGGATGATGTATATGGGAATATATAGGTATACTACATGTATACTGCATGTGTACCAGGATGATGCGCATGGGAACATATAGGTACTGTGAATAATACATGTATACTGCATGTGTACCAGGATGATGCACATGGGAATATATAGGTACTGTGAATACTACATGTATACTGGATGTTTACCAGGATGATGTATATGGGAATATATAGGTATACTACATGTATACTGCATGTGTACCAGGATGATGCACATGGGAAAATATAGGTACTGTGACTACTACAAGTATTCTGGATGTGTACCATGATGATGCACATGGGAATATATAGGTACTATGACTACTACAAGTATACTGGATGTTTACCAGGATGATGTATATGGGAATATATAGGTATACTACATGTATACTGCATGTGTACCAGGATGATGCGCATGGGAAAATATAGGTACTGTGACTACTACAAGTATTCTGGATGTGTACCATGATGATGCACATGGGAATATATAGGTACTGTGAATACTACAAGTATACTGGATGTGTACCAGGATGATGCACATGGGTATATATAGGTACTATGACTACTACAAGTATACTGGATGTTTACCAGGATGATGTTTTTGGGAATATATAGGTATACTACATGTATACTGCATGTGTACCAGGATGATGCGCATGGGAATATATAGGTACTGTGGCTACTACAAGTAATCTGGATGTGTACCATGATGATGCACATGGGAATATATAGGTACTATGACTACTACAAGTATACTGGATGTTTACCAGGATAATGTATATGGGAATATATAGGTATACTACATGTATACTGCATGTGTACCAGGATGATGCGCATGGGAATATATAGGTACTGTGAATACTACATGTATACTGCATGTGTACCAGGATGATGCACATGGGAATATATAGGTATTATGACTACTACAAGTATACTGGATGTTTACCAGGATGATGTATATGGGAATATATAGGTATACTACATGTATACTGCATGTGTACCAGGATGATGCGCATGGGAATATATAGGTACTGTGACTACTACAAGTATACTGGATGTGTACCAGGATGATGCGCATGGGAAAATATAGGTACTGTGACTACTACAAGTATACTGGATGTGTACCAGGATGATGTATATGGGAATATATAGGTACTGTGAATAATACATGTATACTGCATCTGTACCAGGATGATGCACATGGGAATATATAGGTACTGTGAATAATACATGTATACTGCATGTGTACCAGGAAGATGCACATGGGAATATATAGGTACTATGACTACTACAAGTATACTGGATGTTTACCAGGATGATGTATTTGGGAATATATAGGTATACTACATGTATACTGCATGTGTACCAGGATGATGCGCATGGGAATATATAGGTACTGTGACTACTACAAGTATTCTGGATGTGTACCATGATGATGCACATGGGAATATATAGGTACTATGACTACTACAAGTATTCTGGATGTGTACCAGGATGATGCACATGCGAAAATATAGGTACTGTGACTACTACAAGTATTCTGGATGTTTACCAGGATGATGCATATGGGTATATATAGGTATACTACATGTATACTGCATGTGTACCAGGATGATGTATATGGGAATATATAGGTATACTACATGTATACTGCATGTGTACCAGGATGATGCACATGGGAATATATAGGTACTGTGAATACTACAAGTATACTGGATGTTTACCAGGATGATGCATATGGGAATATATAGGTATACTACATGTATACTGCATGTGTACCAGGATGATGCGCATGGGAATATATAGGTACTGTGAATACTACAAGTATACTGGATGTGTACCAGGATGATGCACATGGGAATATATAGGTACTATGACTACTACAAGTATACTGGATGTTTACCAGGATGATGTATTTGGGAATATATAGGTATACTACATGTATACTGCATGTGTACCAGGATGATGCGCATGGGAATATATAGGTACTGTGACTACTACAAGTATTCTGGATGTGTACCATGATGATGCACATGGGAATATATAGGTACTATGACTACTACAAGTATACTGGATGTTTACCAGGATGATGTATATGGGAATATATAGGTATACTACATGTATACTGGATGTGTACCAGGATGATGCGCATGGAAATATATAGGTACTGTGAATACTACAAGTATTCTGGATGTGTACCATGATGATGCACATGGGAATATATAGGTACTGTGAATACTACAAGTATACTGGATGTGTACCAGGATGATGCACATGGGAATATATAGGTACTATGACTACTACAAGTATACTGGATGTTTACCAGGATGATGTATTTGGGAATATATAGGTATACTACATGTATACTGCATGTGTACCAGGATGATGCGCATGGGAATATATAGGTACTGTGGCTACTACAAGTATTCTGCATGTGTACCATGATGATGCACATGGGAATATATAGATACTATGACTACTACAAGTATACTGGATGTTTACCAGGATGATGTATATGGGAATATATAGGTATACTACATGTATACTGCATGTGTACCAGGATGATGCGCATGGGAATATATAGGTACTGTGACTACTACAAGTATTCTGGATGTGTACCAGGATGATGCGCATGGGAAAATATAGGTACTGTGACTACTACAAGTATACTGGATGTGTACCAGGATGATGTATATGGGAATATATAGGTACTGTGAATAATACATGTATACTGCATCTGTACCAGGATGATGCACAAGGGAATATATAGGTACTGTGAATACTACATGTATACTGCATGTGTACCAGGAAGATGCACATGGGAATATATAGGTACTATGACTACTACAAGTATACTGGATGTTTACCAGGATGATGTATATGGGAATATATAGGTACTGTGAATAATACATGTATACTGCATCTGTACCAGGATGATGCACAAGGGAATATATAGGTACTGTGAATACTACATGTATACTGCATGTGTACCAGGAAGATGCACATGGGAATATATAGGTACTATGACTACTACAAGTATACTGGATGTTTACCAGGATGATGTATATGGGAATATATAGGTATACTACATGTATACTGCATGTGTACCAGGATGATGCGCATGGGAATATATAGGTACTGTGACTACTACAAGTATACTGGATGTGTACCAGGATGATGCGCATGGGAAAATATAGGTACTGTGACTACTACAAGTATTCTGGATGTGTACCATGATGATGCACATGGGAATATATAGGTACTATGACTACTAGAAGTATACTGGATGTTTACCAGGATGATGCATATGGGAATATATAGGTATGCTACATGTATACTGCATGTGTACCAGGATGATGCGCATGGGAATATATAGGTACTGTGAATAATACATGTATACTGCACCTGTACCAGGATGATGCACATGGGAATATATAGGTACTGTGAATACTACATGTATACTGCATGTGTACCAGGAAGATGTACATGGGAATATATAGGTACTATGACTACTACAAGTATACTGGATGTTTACCAGGATGATGTATATGGGAATATATAGGTATACTACATGTATACTGCATGTGTACCAGGATGATGCGCATGGGAATATATAGGTACTGTGACTACTACAAGTATACTGGATGTGTACCAGGATGATGCGCATGGGAAAATATAGGTACTGTGACTACTACAAGTATTCTGGATGTGTACCATGATGATGCACATGGGAATATATAGGTACTATGACTACTACAAGTATACTGGATGTTTACCAGGATGATGCATATGGGAATATATAGGTATGCTACATGTATACTGCATGTGTACCAGGATGATGCACATGGGAATATATAGGGACTATGACTACTACAAGTATACTGGATGTTTACCAGGATGATGTATATGGGAATATATAGGTACTGTGAATACTACATGTATACTGCATGTGTACCAGGATGATGCACATGGGAATATATAGGTACTATGACTACTACAAGTATACTGGATGTTTACCAGGATGATGTATATGGGAATATATAGGTACTGTGAATACTACATGTATACTGCATGTGTACCAGGATGATGCACATGGGAATATATAGGTACTATGACTACTACAAGTATACTGGATGTTTACCAGGATGATGTATATGGGAATATATAGGTACTGTGAATACTACAAGTATACTGCATGTGTACCAGGATGATGCGCATGGGAATATATAGGTACTATGACTACTACAACTATACTGAATGTTTACCAGGATGATGTATATGGGAATATATAGGTACTGTGAATACTACATGTATACTGCATGTGTACCAGGATGATGCACATGGGAATATATAGGTACTATGACTACTACAAGTATACTGGATGTTTACCAGGATGATGTATATGGGAATATATAGGTATACTACATGTATACTGCATGTGTACCAGGATGATGCGCATGGGAATATATAGGTACTGTGACTACTACAAGTATTCTGGATGTGTACCATGATGATGCACATGGGAATATATAGGTACTATGACTACTACAAGTATACTGGATGTTTACCAGGATGATGTATATGGGAATATATAGGTATACTACATGTATACTGCATGTGTACCAGGATGATGCGCATGGGAATATATAGGTACTGTGAATAATACATGTATACTGCACCTGTACCAGGATGATGCACATGGGAATATATAGGTACTGTGAATACTACATGTATACTGCATGTGTACCAGGATGATGCACATGGGAATATATAGGTATTATGACTACTACAAGTATACTGGATGTTTACCAGGATGATGTATATGGGAATATATAGGTATACTACATGTATACTGCATGTGTACCAGGATGATGTGCATGGGAATATATAGGTACTGTGACTACTACAAGTATACTGGATGTGTACCAGGATGATGCGCATGGGAAAATATAGGTACTGTGACTACTACAAGTATACTGGATGTGTACCAGGATGATGTATATGGGAATATATAGGTACTGTGAATAATACATGTATACTGCATCTGTACCAGGATGATGCACATGGGAATATATAGGTACTGTGAATACTACATGTATACTGCATGTGTACCAGGAAGATGCACATGGGAATATATAGGTACTATGACTACTACAAGTATACTGGATGTTTACCAGGATGATGTATTTGGGAATATATAGGTATACTACATGTATACTGCATGTGTACCAGGATGATGCGCATGGGAATATATAGGTACTGTGACTACTACAAGTATTCTGGATGTGTACCATGATGATGCACATGGGAATATATAGGTACTATGACTACTACAAGTATTCTGGATGTGTACCAGGATGATGCGCATGGGAAAATATAGGTACTGTGACTACTACAAGTATTCTGGATGTTTACCAGGATGATGCATATGGGAATATATAGGTATACTACATGTATACTGCATGTGTACCAGGATGATGTATATGGGAATATATAGGTATACTACATGTATACTGCATGTGTACCAGGATGATGCACATGGGAATATATAGGTACTGTGAATACTACAAGTATACTGGATGTTTACCAGGATGATGCATATGGGAATATATAGGTATACTACATGTATACTGCATGTGTACCAGGATGATGCGCATGGGAATATATAGGTACTGTGAATACTACAAGTATACTGGATGTGTACCAGGATGATGCACATGGGAATATATAGGTACTATGACTACTACAAGTATACTGGATGTTTACCAGGATGATGTATTTGGGAATATATAGGTATACTACATGTATACTGCATGTGTACCAGGATGATGCGCATGGGAATATATAGGTACTGTGACTACTACAAGTATTCTGGATGTGTACCATGATGATGCACATGGGAATATATAGGTACTATGACTACTACAAGTATACTGGATGTTTACCAGGATGATGTATATGGGAATATATAGGTATACTACATGTATACTGGATGTGTACCAGGATGATGCGCATGGAAATATATAGGTACTGTGAATACTACAAGTATTCTGGATGTGTACCATGATGATGCACATGGGAATATATAGGTACTGTGAATACTACAAGTATACTGGATGTGTACCAGGATGATGCACATGGGAATATATAGGTACTATGACTACTACAAGTATACTGGATGTTTACCAGGATGATGTATATGGGAATATATAGGTATACTACATGTATACTGCATGTGTACCAGGATGATGCGCATGGGAAAATATAGGTACTGTGACTACTACAAGTATTCTGGATGTGTACCATGATGATGCACATGGGAATATATAGGTACTATGACTACTACAAGTATACTGGATGTTTACCAGGATGATGTATATGGGAATATATAGGTATACTACATGTATACTGGATGTGTACCAGGATGATGCGCATGGAAATATATAGGTACTGTGAATACTATAAGTATTCTGGATGTGTACCATGATGATGCACATGGGAATATATAGGTACTGTGAATACTACAAGTATACTGGATGTGTACCAGGATGATGCACATGGGAATATATAGGTACTATGACTACTACAAGTATACTGGATGTTTACCAGGATGATGTATTTGGGAATATATAGGTATACTACATGTATACTGCATGTGTACCAGGATGATGCGCATGGGAATATATAGGTACTGTGGCTACTACAAGTATTCTGGATGTGTACCATGATGATGCACATGGGAATATATAGATACTATGACTACTACAAGTATACTGGATGTTTACCAGGATGATGTATATGGGAATATATAGGTATACTACATGTATACTGCATGTGTACCAGGATGATGCGCATGGGAATATATAGGTACTGTGACTACTACAAGTATACTGGATGTGTACCAGGATGATGCGCATGGGAAAATATAGGTACTGTGACTACTACAAGTATACTGGATGTGTACCAGGATGATGTATATGGGAATATATAGGTACTGTGAATAATACATGTATACTGCATCTGTACCAGGATGATGCACAAGGGAATATATAGGTACTGTGAATACTACATGTATACTGCATGTGTACCAGGAAGATGCACATGGGAATATATAGGTACTATGACTACTACAAGTATACTGGATGTTTACCAGGATGATGTATATGGGAATATATAGGTACTGTGAATAATACATGTATACTGCATCTGTACCAGGATGATGCACAAGGGAATATATAGGTACTGTGAATACTACATGTATACTGCATGTGTACCAGGAAGATGCACATGGGAATATATAGGTACTATGACTACTACAAGTATACTGGATGTTTACCAGGATGATGTATATGGGAATATATAGGTATACTACATGTATACTGCATGTGTACCAGGATGATGCGCATGGGAATATATAGGTACTGTGACTACTACAAGTATACTGGATGTGTACCAGGATGATGCGCATGGGAAAATATAGGTACTGTGACTACTACAAGTATTCTGGATGTGTACCATGATGATGCACATGGGAATATATAGGTACTATGACTACTAGAAGTATACTGGATGTTTACCAGGATGATGCATATGGGAATATATAGGTATGCTACATGTATACTGCATGTGTACCAGGATGATGCGCATGGGAATATATAGGTACTGTGAATAATACATGTATACTGCACCTGTACCAGGATGATGCACATGGGAATATATAGGTACTGTGAATACTACATGTATACTGCATGTGTACCAGGAAGATGCACATGGGAATATATAGGTACTATGACTACTACAAGTATACTGGATGTTTACCAGGATGATGTATATGGGAATATATAGGTATACTACATGTATACTGCATGTGTACCAGGATGATGCGCATGGGAATATATAGGTACTGTGACTACTACAAGTATACTGGATGTGTACCAGGATGATGCGCATGGGAAAATATAGGTACTGTGACTACTACAAGTATTCTGGATGTGTACTATGATGATGCACATGGGAATATATAGGTACTATGACTACTACAAGTATACTGGATGTTTACCAGGATGATGCATATGGGAATATATAGGTATGCTACATGTATACTGCATGTGTACCAGGATGATGCACATGGGAATATATAGGTACTATGACTACTACAAGTATACTGGATGTTTACCAGGATGATGTATATGGGAATATATAGGTACTGTGAATACTACATGTATACTGCATGTGTACCAGGATGATGCACATGGGAATATATAGGTACTATGACTACTACAAGTATACTGGATGTTTACCAGGATGATGTATATGGGAATATATAGGTACTGTGAATACTACATGTATACTGCATGTGTACCAGGATGATGCACATGGGAATATATAGGTACTATGACTACTACAAGTATACTGGATGTTTACCAGGATGATGTATATGTGAATATATAGGTACTGTGAATACTACATGTATACTGCATGTGTACCAGGATGATGCACATGGGAATATATAGGTACTATGACTACTACAAGTATACTGGATGTTTACCAGGATGATGTATATGGGAATATATAGGTATACTACATGTATACTGCATGTGTACCAGGATGATGCGCATGGGAATATATAGGTACTGTGACTACTACAAGTATTCTGGATGTGTACCATGATGATGCACATGGGAATATATAGGTACTATGACTACTACAAGTATACTGGATGTTTACCAGGATGATGTATATGGGAATATATAGGTATACTACATGTATACTGCATGTGTACCAGGATGATGCGCATGGGAATATATAGGTACTGTGAATACTACAAGTATTCTGGATGTGTACCAGGATGATGCGCATGGGAAAATATAGGTACTGTGACTACTACAAGTATACTGGATGTGTACCAGGATGATGTATATGGGAATATATAGGTACTGTGAATAATACATGTATACTGCATCTGTACCAGGATGATGCACAAGGGAATATATAGGTACTGTGAATACTACATGTATACTGCATGTGTACCAGGAAGATGCACATGGGAATATATAGGTACTATGACTACTACAAGTATACTGGATGTTTACCAGGATGATGTATTTGGGAATATATAGGTATACTACATGTATACTGCATGTGTACCAGGATGATGCGCATGGGAATATATAGGTACTGTGAATACTACAAGTATTCTGGATGTGTACTAGGATGATGCACATGGGAATATATAGGTACTGTGAATACTACACATATACTGGATGTGTACCAGGATGATGCGCATGGGAATATATAGGTACTGTGAATACTACATGTATTCTGGATGTGTACCAGGATGATGCGCATGGGAATATATAGGTACTGTGAATACTACACGTACATTGCATGTGTACCAGGATGATGTATATGGGAATATATAGTTACTGTGAATATTACACGTATTCTGGATGTGTACCAGGATGATGCACATGGGAATATATAGGTACTATGACTACTACAAGTATACTGGATGTGTACCAGGATGATGCACATGGGAATATATAGGTACTATGACTACTACAAGTATACTGGATGTTTACCAGGATGATGTATTTGGGAATATATAGGTATACTACATGTATACTGCATGTGTACCAGGATGATGCGCATGGGAATATATAGGTACTGTGGCTACTACAAGTATTCTGGATGTGTACCATGATGATGCACATGGGAATATATAGATACTATGACTACTACAAGTATACTGGATGTTTACCAGGATGATGTATATGGGAATATATAGGTATACTACATGTATACTGCATGTGTACCAGGATGATGCGCATGGGAATATATAGGTACTGTGACTACTACAAGTATACTGGATGTGTACCAGGATGATGCGCATGGGAAAATATAGGTACTGTGACTACTACAAGTATACTGGATGTGTACCAGGATGATGTATATGGGAATATATAGGTACTGTGAATAATACATGTATACTGCATCTGTACCAGGATGATGCACAAGGGAATATATAGGTACTGTGAATACTACATGTATACTGCATGTGTACCAGGAAGATGCACATGGGAATATATAGGTACTATGACTACTACAAGTATACTGGATGTTTACCAGGATGATGTATATGGGAATATATAGGTATACTACATGTATACTGCATGTGTACCAGGATGATGCGCATGGGAATATATAGGTACTGTGACTACTACAAGTATACTGGATGTGTACCAGGATGATGCGCATGGGAAAATATAGGTACTGTGACTACTACAAGTATTCTGGATGTGTACCATGATGATGCACATGGGAATATATAGGTACTATGACTACTAGAAGTATACTGGATGTTTACCAGGATGATGCATATGGGAATATATAGGTATGCTACATGTATACTGCATGTGTACCAGGATGATGCGCATGGGAATATATAGGTACTGTGAATAATACATGTATACTGCATCTGTACCAGGATGATGCACATGGGAATATATAGGTACTGTGAATACTACATGTATACTGCATGTGTACCAGGAAGATGCACATGGGAATATATAGGTACTATGACTACTACAAGTATACTGGATGTTTACCAGGATGATGTATATGGGAATATATAGGTATACTACATGTATACTGCATGTGTACCAGGATGATGCGCATGGGAAAATATAGGTACTGTGACTACTACAAGTATTCTGGATGTGTACCATGATGATGCACATGGGAATATATAGGTACTATGACTACTACAAGTATACTGGATGTTTACCAGGATGATGTATATGGGAATATATAGGTATACTACATGTATACTGGATGTGTACCAGGATGATGCGCATGGAAATATATAGGTACTGTGAATACTACAAGTATTCTGGATGTGTACCATGATGATGCACATGGGAATATATAGGTACTGTGAATACTACAAGTATACTGGATGTGTACCAGGATGATGCACATGGGAATATATAGGTACTATGACTACTACAAGTATACTGGATGTTTACCAGGATGATGTATTTGGGAATATATAGGTATACTACATGTATACTGCATGTGTACCAGGATGATGCGCATGGGAATATATAGGTACTGTGGCTACTACAAGTATTCTGGATGTGTACCATGATGATGCACACGGGAATATATAGATACTATGACTACTACAAGTATACTGGATGTTTACCAGGATGATGTATATGGGAATATATAGGTATACTACATGTATACTGCATGTGTACCAGGATGATGCGCATGGGAATATATAGGTACTGTGACTACTACAAGTATACTGGATGTGTAACAGGATGATGCGCATGGGAAAATATAGGTACTGTGACTACTACAAGTATACTGGATGTGTACCAGGATGATGTATATGGGAATATATAGGTACTGTGAATAATACATGTATACTGCATCTGTACCAGGATGATGCACAAGGGAATATATAGGTACTGTGAATACTACATGTATACTGCATGTGTACCAGGAAGATGCACATGGGAATATATAGGTACTATGACTACTACAAGTATACTGGATGTTTACCAGGATGATGTATATGGGAATATATAGGTACTGTGAATAATACATGTATACTGCATCTGTACCAGGATGATGCACAAGGGAATATATAGGTACTGTGAATACTACATGTATACTGCATGTGTACCAGGAAGATGCACATGGGAATATATAGGTACTATGACTACTACAAGTATACTGGATGTTTACCAGGATGATGTATATGGGAATATATAGGTATACTACATGTATACTGCATGTGTACCAGGATGATGCGCATGGGAATATATAGGTACTGTGACTACTACAAGTATACTGGATGTGTACCAGGATGATGCGCATGGGAAAATATAGGTACTGTGACTACTACAAGTATTCTGGATGTGTACCATGATGATGCACATGGGAATATATAGGTACTATGACTACTAGAAGTATACTGGATGTTTACCAGGATGATGCATATGGGAATATATAGGTATGCTACATGTATACTGCATGTGTACCAGGATGATGCGCATGGGAATATATAGGTACTGTGAATAATACATGTATACTGCATCTGTACCAGGATGATGCGCATGGGAAAATATAGGTACTGTGACTACTACAAGTATTCTGGATGTGTACCATGATGATGCACATGGGAATATATAGGTACTATGACTACTACAAGTATACTGGATGTTTACCAGGATGATGCATATGGGAATATATAGGTATGCTACATGTATACTGCATGTGTACCAGGATGATGCACATGGGAATATATAGGTACTATGACTACTACAAGTATACTGGATGTTTACCAGGATGATGTATATGGGAATATATAGGTACTGTGAATACTACATGTATACTGCATGTGTACCAGGATGATGCACATGGGAATATATAGGTACTATGACTACTACAAGTATACTGGATGTTTACCAGGATGATGTATATGGGAATATATAGGTACTGTGAATACTACATGTATACTGCATGTGTACCAGGATGATGCACATGGGAATATATAGGTACTATGACTACTACAAGTATACTGGATGTTTACCAGGATGATGTATATGGGAATATATAGGTACTGTGAATACTACAAGTATACTGCATGTGTACCAGGATGATGCGCATGGGAATATATAGGTACTATGACTACTACAACTATACTGAATGTTTACCAGGATGATGTATATGGGAATATATAGGTACTGTGAATACTACATGTATACTGCATGTGTACCAGGATGATGCACATGGGAATATATAGGTACTATGGCTACTACAAGTATACTGGATGTTTACCAGGATGATGTATATGGGAATATATAGGTATACTACATGTATACTGCATGTGTACCAGGATGATGCGCATGGGAATATATAGGTACTGTGACTACTACAAGTATTCTGGATGTGTACCATGATGATGCACATGGGAATATATAGGTACTATGACTACTACAAGTATACTGGATGTTTACCAGGATGATGTATATGTGAATATATAGGTATACTACATGTATACTGCATGTGTACCAGGATGATGCGCATGGGAATATATAGGTACTGTGAATACTACAAGTACTAGGATGATGCACATGGGAATATATAGGTACTGTGAATACTACACATATACTGGATGTGTACCAGGATGATGCGCATGGGAATATATAGGTACTGTGAATACTACATGTATTCTGGATGTGTACCAGGATGATGCGCATGGGAATATATAGGTACTGTGAATACTACACGTATATTGCATGTGTACCAGGATGATGTATATGGGAATATATAGTTACTGTGAATATTACACGTATTCTGGATGTGTACCAGGATGATGCACATGGGAATATATAGGTACTATGACTACTACAAGTATACTGGATGTGTACCAGGATGATGTATATGGGAATATATAGGTATACTACATGTATACTGCATGTGTACCAGGATGATGCGCATGGGAATATATAGGTACTGTGAATACTACAAGTACTAGGATGATGCACATGGGAATATATAGGTACTGTGAATACTACACGTATACTGGATGTGTACCAGGATGATGCACATGGGAATATATAGGTACTATGACTACTACAAGTATACTGGATGTTTACCAGGATGATGTATATGGGAATATATAGGTACTGTGAATACTACAAGTATACTGCATGTGTACCAGGATGATGCACATGGGAATATATAGGTACTATGACTACTACAAGTATACTGAATGTTTACCAGGATGATGTATATGGGAATATATAGGTACTGTGAATACTACATGTATACTGCATGTGTACCAGGATGATGCACATGGGAATATATAGGTACTATGACTACTACAAGTATACTGGATGTTTACCAGGATGATGCATATGGGAATATATAGGTACTGTGAATACTACAAGTATACTGCATGTGTACCAGGATGATGCGCATGGGAATATATAGGTACTATGACTACTACAAGTATACTGAATGTTTACCAGGATGATGTATATGGGAATATATAGGTACTGTGAATACTACATGTATACTGCATGTGTACCAGGATGATGCACATGGGAATATATAGTTACTATGACTACTACAAGTATACTGGATGTTTACCAGGATGATGTATATGGGAATATATAGGTATACTACATGTATACTGCATGTGTACCAGGATGATGCGCATGGGAATATATAGGTACTGTGACTACTACAAGTATTCTGGATGTGTACCATGATGATGCACATGGGAATATATAGGTACTATGACTACTACAAGTATACTGGATGTTTACCAGGATGATGTATATGGGAATATATAGGTATACTACATGTATACTGCATGTGTACCAGGATGATGCGCATGGGAATATATAGGTACTGTGAATACTACAAGTACTAGGATGATGCACATGGGAATATATAGGTACTGTGAATACTACACGTATACTGGATGTGTACCAGGAGGATGCGCATGGGAATATATAGGTACTGTGAATACTACATGTATACTGCATGTGTACCAGGATGATGCGCATGGGAATATATAGGTACTGTGAATACTACACGTATACTGCATGTGTACCAGGATGATGCGTATAGGAATATATAGGTACTGTGAATACTACAAGTACTAGGATGATGTGCATGGGAATATATCAGTACTATGAATACTACACATATACTGGATATGCAGCAAGATGATGTACATGGGAATATTTATTTATTTTATTTATTAGCATTTTGAAAGCACGCTGCAGCCCTTAGGCACCGTGGCGCTGTTACAGAGAAACCTGCTGATTACATTAGATAAAAGAATGATTGGTGGTTACATAGCATTACATGTTTGGAGGTCACATGGTTGCATTACAAGCTTAGGGGTTACATAGCTTGGTGGTTACATAGCAGTCAGTGGTTACATTACATGCTTGGAGGTCGCATGGTTGCATTACAAGCTTAGAGGTTACATAGCTTGGTGGTTACATAGCAGTCAGTGGTTACATTACATGCTTGGAGGTCGCATGGTTGCATTACAAGCTTAGAGGTTACATAGCTTGGTGGTTACATAGCTGTCAGTGGTTACATTACATGCTTGGAGGTTGCATGGTTGCATTACAAGCTTAAAGGTTACAAGCTTGGTGGTTACATAGCTGTCAGTGGTTACATTACATGCTTGGAGGTTGCATGGTTGCATTACAAGCTTAGAGGTTACATAGCTTGGTGGTTACATAGCAGTCAGTGGTTACATTACATGCTTGTAGGTCACATGGTTGCTTTACAATTCTAATGGTTACATATCTTAGTGGTTACATAGCAGTCAGTGGTTACATTACATGCATGGAGGTCACATGGTTGCATTACAAGCTTAGAGGTTACATAGCTTGGTGGTTACATAGCAGTCAGTGGTTACATTACATGCTTGTAGGTCACATGGTTGCTTTACAAGCTTAATGGTTACATAGCTTAGTGGTTACATAGCAATCAGTGGTTACATTACATGCTTGGAGGTCACATGGTTGCATTACAAGCTTAGAGGTTACATAGCTTGGTGGTTACATAGCTTAGTGGTTACATAGCAATCAGTGGTTACATTACATGCTTGGAGGTCACATGGTTGCATTACAAGCTTAGAGGTTACATAGCTTGGTGGTTACATAGCAATCAGTGGTTACATTACATGCTTGGAGGTCACATGGTTGCATTACAAGCTTAGAGGTTACATAGCTTGGTGGTTACATAGCTGTCAGTGGTTACATTACATGCTTGGAGGTTGCATGGTTGCATTACAAGCTTAGAGGTTACATAGCTTGGTGGTTACATAGCAGTCAGTGGTTACATTACATGCTTGTAGGTCACATGGTTGCTTTACAAGCTTAATGGTTACATAGCTTAGTGGTTACATAGCAATCAGTGGTTACATTACATGCTTGGAGGTCACATGGTTGCATTACAAGCTTAGAGGTTACATAGCTTGGTGGTTACATAGCTGTCAGTGGTTACATTACATGCTTGGAGGTCACATGGTTGCATTACAAGCTTAGAGGTTACATAGCTTGGTGGTTACATAGCTGTCAGTGGTTACATTACATGCTTGGAGGTTGCATGGTTGCATTACAAGCTTAGAGGTTACATAGCTTGGTGGTTACATAGCTGTCAGTGGTTACATTACATGCTTGGAGGTTGCATGGTTGCATTACAAGCTTAGAGGTTACATAGCTTGGTGGTTACATAGCAGTCAGTGGTTACATTACATGCTTGTAGGTCACATGGTTGCTTTACAAGCTTAATGGTTACATAGCTTAGTGGTTACATAGCAATCAGTGGTTACATTACATGCTTGGAGGTCACATGGTTGCATTACAAGCTTAGAGGTTACATAGCTTGGTGGTTACATAGCTGTCAGTGGTTACATTACATGCTTGGAGGTCACATGGTTGCATTACAAGCTTAGAGGTTACATAGCTTGGTGGTTACATAGCAATCAGTGGTTACATAGCAATCAGTGGTTACATTACATGCTTGGAGGTCACATGGTTGCATTACAAGCTTAGAGGTTACATAGCTTGGTGGTTACATAGCAATCAGTGGTTACATTACATGCTTGGAGGTCACATGGTTGCATTACAAGCTTAGAGGTTACATAGCTTGGTGGTTACATAGCTGTCAGTGGTTACATTACATGCTTGGAGGTTGCATGGTTGCATTACAAGCTTAGAGGTTACATAGCTTGGTGGTTACATAGCAGTCAGTGGTTACATTACATGCTTGGAGGTCGCATGGTTGCATTACAAGCTTAGAGGTTACATAGCTTGGTGGTTACATAGCTGTCAGTGGTTACATTACATGCTTGGAGGTTGCATGGTTGCATTACAAGCTTAGAGGTTACATAGCTTGGTGGTTACATAGCAGTCAGTGGTTACATTACATGCTTGGAGGTCGCATGGTTGCATTACAAGCTTAGAGGTTACATAGCTTGGTGGTTACATAGCTGTCAGTGGTTACATTACATGCTTGGAGGTCACATGGTTGCATTACAAGCTTAGAGGTTACATAGCTTGGTGGTTACATAGCAATCAGTGGTTACATAGCAATCAGTGGTTACATTACATGCTTGGAGGTCACATGGTTGCATTACAAGCTTAGAGGTTACATAGCTTGGTGGTTACATAGCAGTCAGTGGTTACATTACATGCTTGGAGGTCGCATGGTTGCATTACAAGCTTAGAGGTTACATAGCTTGGTGGTTACATAGCTGTCAGTGGTTACATTACATGCTTGGAGGTTGCATGGTTGCATTACAAGCTTAGAGGTTACATAGCTTGGTGGTTACATAGCAGTCAGTGGTTACATTACATGCTTGGAGGTCGCATGGTTGCATTACAAGCTTAGAGGTTACATAGCTTGGTGGTTACATAGCTGTCAGTGGTTACATTACATGCTTGGAGGTTGCATGGTTGCATTACAAGCTTAGAGGTTACATAGCTTGGTGGTTACATAGCAGTCAGTGGTTACATTACATGCTTGGAGGTCGCATGGTTGCATTACAAGCTTAGAGGTTACATAGCTTGGTGGTTACATAGCAGTCAGTGGTTACATTACATGCTTGGAGGTTGCATGGTTGCATTACAAGCTTAGAGGTTACATAGCTTGGTGGTTACATAGCAGTCAGTGGTTACATTACATGCTTGGAGGTCGCATGGTTGCATTACAAGCTTAGAGGTTACATAGCTTGGTGGTTACATAGCTGTCAGTGGTTACATTACATGCTTGGAGGTTGCATGGTTGCATTACAAGCTTAGAGGTTACATAGCTTAGTGGTTACATAGCAGTCAGTGGTTACATTACATGCTTGGAGGTTACATGGTTGCATTACAAGCTTAACGGTTACATAGCTTAGTGGTTACATAGCAGTCAGTGGTTACATTACATGCTTGGAGGTTACATGGTCGCTTTACAAGCTTAACGGTTACATAGCTTAGTGGTTACATAGCAATCAGTGGTTACATTATAGGCTTGGAGGTTGCATAGGATGCAGACTACTTAGTTACAAGAAATGCTGAGAGGGGGAGAGGAGGGGCTAGTTGAACAGAGTGGTTTTGAGGGATTTGCGAAAGGAGGATAAGGAGGGTTCAGCTCTGAGTGCATTGGGTAGGGCATTCCATAGCTTGAGAGCTATGTGAGGAAAGCCATGCCTCTGGCATTAGCTCTTTTGATAGAGGGAACGCGGAGTTGGTTGGCGTGGTGACTTCTTTTTGGGCGTGTTGATGTGTCTCTAGATATGGATTCTGATAGATAGGAAGGGGCAGTGAAATTGATGCATTTGTGCGTGTGGGTGAGGATCTTAAAGTGACCCTTTCTTTTACTGGGAGCCAGTGGGCGGCTCGCCTGGCCTGGGAGATGGGGTCTCTTTTGGGGATGCAGAGGGCTGCGCAAAGCGCATTGTTTTGTACTGTTTGGATCATCTTGAAGTTTTTTGCTGAGGTGCCTGCAAGTAGACCATTACAGTAGTCAGGTTTTGCTCCTATTGGGGCACGAGTGATAGAGAGGCAGTTTTGGGTGGTTAGAAAGGGTTTATGGCATTTATAAGTTTGGTGGTGTGGACAGAGGCAGAGGCAATGTTGCTAACCTGTCACGACATTGAGAGGGTCAAGTCAATGTAGACTCCAAGGGTCTTTACTGAGGTGGAGACAGGTATGTTAGTGTTGTCAACGGTGAAGTTGTTATATTTCTTGTTGAGTTTGGGCAGTATTTCCTTGGGACCTAAGAGGATGATGCTCATGGGAATATATAGGTACTGTGAATACTACTCGTATACTGGATGTGTACCAGGATGATGTGCATGGGAATATTGTCACAACCCTCGCCCCCAAAACCCCCTCTGGCAAACCCATTGGCCAGGTGGAGTCAGGACTCGGGCCTCTAGAGCCTGGCATCATCTTCAAAAGCCCTCATGGGGCCAGTCCTGGCGCCTATGGAGCCAGGCTCCTACACCATGAACAACAATGTGCTTGGGAACTACTTTATTGTATTGTCAGCCAACATGGAGGCATCCACATAGCTTGGTTCCCTAAGAACCAAGCTATGCGGTCTAGTGTTTTGGGTGTTGCAGGCCTGGAACTACTTTCCCTGGTACTACTTTACCTGGGCTATATAAACCACACCCTGACTGCAGAACATGCTTTGTGTTACTTTGCAGCTTGCAACGTGACGCTCACTCTGTCCAGCTATTCCTTCGAACCTCGGAGAAGCAGAACCTGCAAGGAGACAAAAGTAACATCATTAGCAGCAGCATCTTACCTGCAGTCTTCATCTTTAAACACTCGCAGCTACTGAGAACAGCTTCCTCGAATCTGCACACCTCCCGGACAGAACGACATGAAAGAGGAAGATAGAGGCAAGAGACATTTACAAATTACGAACTGCTCAAAAGGCTTACCTGGCTGGTCGCCTCTCGGCTGGCACCACTCCGGACATTCCACTCATGCTGAAGAACACCGTGACCTACAAGGAAGGAAAACACAGGTTAGCAAAGGCAAGACTTCGCAGCGCTGTGCATAGCACTTACTTACCGCATCATAGCGCTCTTAATGCGCCATCATTTACCAGCGGGGCTCAACCAAGCCAGTTTGCCGCGCTGAAGCTCTGCATACCTAAGGGAGGAAAAACAGACATTTTAAACAAAGAAAGGCATGCAGGATAGCAACAAAACTAAAGAACAGCAATAGAACCTACCTGAACAATATCAAACGTCCCGGCGTCAGTGAAGTAACTGGACCGCACTAGCACATGAAAGACAACACGCCCCTGCAAAGAAGGCAGGACGGAGAGCACGCCTAATTCCACCACAAGGCAGAACCTTCCCCGCAGACCACATCAGGGCAAAGCTGAGAAGCATACCAGCGAGTAACCCAGCTGGGTGGTGTCCCTGTGGATACCAGGTGAGTGTAACAGAACACAAAGCCTACCTTAACAAATCCACCTGGGCGCCATGGAGACATCAGAAATGGACCAATTGGCCCAATTACTAGGAGAGCTTCGTGCTGAGGTTCATTCTGCCCGACAAGAGACTAATGCCCTCCGGAGAGACCTAATAGTGACCAAAGAACGCACTGAAGAGATTAGCCCGAAATACTTGCAATCACAGGCAGGACAGACACCTCTAACTGGAAGCAATCCAACGATGCAAAACCCTGCCATACCACCCACTCTGGTACAGATCACGTTACCTGGAACAGTGCCCCTGGCACCACCAGAAAGGTTCTCAGGCGACCCACGGAAGTATGCGGCATTCATCAATCAGTGCTGCCTTCATTTTCTTTGTAGGCCTGGAGCATTTCCAAACGACCAAGCTCGGCTAGCTTTTGTCTTATCATACCTGAGTGGTAGTGCAGCAGATTGGTCGGTGCCGTTGGTAACCCATGATGATCCTCTATTACATGACTTTGGGGGGTTTCAGAGAGAAATGGAAAAACGTTTTGCTAGCCATACCCAGGAACAAGCAGTAGACAATGAACTCTTGTCCCTCCAACAGGGGAACCAGGACTTGTTAACGTACATTGCTACCTTCAACAGACTGGTTGCCGAAGCTAGGCGGCCAGAAAACAAAAGAACCACGTTATTCCATCGAGGCTTACGAGGCAAATTAAAGGACATCTTAGCCCAGGTGGTTGATCCACCAGAGACTGTGCAGAATTAAAAAATCTGGTCGTGCAGCTAGACCACCGGTTGCAGGACCGAAAAGCAGACTGGTCTAAGACGGACCCTCGGACCGTGTATGTTCAACCAAGGGAAAACACACCCTGTGTACCTGAAAATGCTGTAGAACCCATGCAGATTGTAGGGACATGGCCTCCATTAACAAAACAAGAGCGGGACAAAAGAAGATAACAACAGCTTTGTTTGTATTGTGGGAAACCAGGACATTTCCTGAAGGACTGTCCAGTAAAACCCCCAAGAAGAACAGTCGGGGCCACAGAGAAGGATGAAGATAAGGAATCGGGAAACTACCAAGCTCGACAAACGTAGAGGTCAGTTTGTCGAGTGAGAAGAAAGAGTTGGTGACCTCGCACGTTGCAATACCAGTGATCTTAATTAACCACCAACAGTCGTCAAGAATGAATGCTGTTGAAGCATACATCGATAGTGGAACAGTTGGAAATTATATTAATCAAGAACTGGCAGCAGAGATGGGGCTTCCTTTGAGTTCTAAGCCAACTATGGACAAGGTAACCACCGTGGATGGGAGAGAAATCGCTTCCGGACCAGTAACCCAGTGCACAGCCAGGGTAACCTTGCTGTGCCAGGACAGACATCGGGAGTCTATTTCATTCGATCTCATCAAGGCACCTCAGTTCAGGCTAATACTAGGGATGCCATGGTTGGTTGCTCACAACCCTCTGATACACTGGCTGGCACGAAAATTAACCTTCCCCGGTGACTGCTCCCCTGCCTGCTATTATCAAGAGGAGACACCCGACGTCTGTATCCCCATGACTCCCGGAGCGACAGTATCAACCCTGGGAGCAACTCATACCTTGCCAAGTGAATACCATGATTTCCAGGAAGTTTTCCGAAAGGACCAAGCCAATACATTGCTGCCGCACAGGCCCTATGACTGTCAGATCAACCTTGTTCCTGGTGCATAAAATCCTTGCGGCAGGATCTACGCTCTCCCAGAACCAGAAAACCTTCATTTGAAATCCTATTTAGACCAGTACCTTGCAAACAGATTTATCCGTCCTTCGAAGTCCCCCGCAGCCAGTCCTTTGTTCATCGTACCGAAAAAGGAAGGAGACTTGAGAACCTGTATTGACTACCGGCATTGAACCAGATCACCGTGAAGAACCGCTACCTCTTGCCACTTATCCCTGAGATGCTAGACCAAGTTAAAGATGCCCAGATTTATACCAAATTGGACCTTCGAGGAGCGTACCACCTGGTCCGAGTCAGAAAAGGAGATGAATGGAAAACCACCTTCTGTACTAAGCACGGCTTGTTTGAATATCAAGTCATGCCCTTCGGGTTATGCAACGCTCCTGCGGCATTCCAATATTTCATGAATGACGTCTTAAGGGAGTTAATTGATGTGTGCGCCTTAGTGTACATAAACAACATCTTAGTATACTCAGCCTCGGAACAAGATCATGTCAGGCACGTTTGTTCAGTCCTCACCAAGCTCCGTCAACATCGCTTGTTTGCAAAGCTGAAAAATGCTTTCTTCACGTCACCGAAGTAGAATTTCTTGGTTTTATCCTTAATCCAGGAGGCATCAAAATGGACGTGCACAAGGTAGATGCCATTCTGAAATGGCCTTCACCGACGTCTCTGAAAGGGGTACAAAGCATGCTGGGCTTTGCAAACTTCTACCGCCGGTTCATCCCAGACTTCTCTCAGGTTGTGCACCCAATCACAGTACTATTACGAAAAAACAATAAAAAGTTTGCTTGGACTGAAGAAGCAGAAGAAGCCTTTCAGGAACTTAAACGAAGGTTTACCTCCGCTCCAATCCTGCGACATCCTCGTCCAGACCTCCCTTATTTCATTGAAACTGATGCGTCCAGTCTTGCAATGGGGGCTGTCCTTTCAAAGAGAGACCGAGAAACTGGCCAGCTACATCCTGTGGCCTTCTGGTCGAAAAAGTTATCACCTCCAGAGATTAATTATGCCATCACGGACAAGGAACGCCTGGCTACCAAATCCGCCTTTAAAGCTTGGGGGCACTACCTTCTGGGGGCTAGACACACCATTACAGTCATCACAGACCACCGAAACCTGCAATATCTCAAAACAGCCAAGGCCCAGGCCTCGTGCCAATTACGGTGGGCCCTTTTCTTCGCCGAATATGATTATGTAATCACATTTCAACCAGGAGTCAGAAATGGAAAGGCGGATGCCTTATCTCGCATGGGCATAGATGAAATAGTATATACAACTCCAGACCCAATACCTATTATACTTGAAGACAAACTTTTGGGTATCACAACAGCCTTAACACAAACAGAACTACGAAAAGAAATCCAACGGACAATGAATCCTGATGCCTACCTCGCATGGCAAACTCAAGGAGAACAATATACCATCAAGGACCACCTACCTTTTTTTAGGAATTGCCTATATGTACCTAAGAAGGAATTACAACAGCATATTATTTCAAACTATCACGATTCACTAATCGAAGGGCATCCTGGGATGGCCAAAACCCTAGCTAAGGTGAAAGAGAACTTTTGGTGGCCTACCTGGCGTAAGGACATCATTCAGTATATTCAGTCCTGCGGTGTCTGCGCACAAAATAAATCACAGAAACAAAAACCATCTGGTCTCCTACAACCATTGGACGTTCCTCCAGATCCATGGCACACTCTTTCCCTTGACTTCATCACTCACTAATCTACCTCCAAGCCAAGGGTTCAACACCATCCTTGTAGTTGTGGACTTATTCTCGAAGATGGCCCATTTTATTCCTCTCAAAGGCCTCCCAGACGCAGCCACTTTAGCAAAAGTGTTCCTGAAGAGTGTGGTTAAGCTACATGGCTTCCCTTCGGTTCTGGTCTCTGATCGAGGCAGCCAGTTTGTTTCAAACTTCTGGAAAAAATTCTGTGCAATGGTGCAGATCGAGGTTCGGCTATCTGCCAGTCACCATCCCCAAACGGACGGCCAAACCGAGAGAACCAATCAGACACTCGAGCAATATTTACGGTGCATGCTGCACCACAAACAAAGGAATTGGAAAGACCTACTATGGATAGCCGAATATGCAAATAACAATTCTTTGCATTTAAGCACGGGACAAACGCCCTTCTATACCCTTCATGGCAGACATCCACCTACCTCTGAACTAGACCTTCCCACCAGCTTGGAAATGCCAGCGGTAAAGACTCTACACACAACCATTACTCAGGCTTTCAAAAGGGCAAAGGAAAACCTTATTCATGCCAAAGAAAAACAAAAGGGATTTGCCGACCAACATTGGAAAAAGGCCCCTGATTATCAAGTAGGAGACAAAGTTTGGTTAGCCGCTAAATTCGTACCCATCAAGGGAACCCGGACCTTTCATCCCAGATTCTTAGGACCCTATACCATTAAGGCAATTATCAACCCAGCAGCCGTGAAACTGGATTTACCCCCTAATCTACACATCCACCCGGTATTCCAAGCTTGCAACGTGATGCTCACCGTGTCCAGCTATTCCCTCGAACTTCGGAGAAGCAGAACCTGCAAGGAGACAAAAGGAACATCATTAGCAGCAGCATCTTACCTGCAGTCTTCATCTTTAAACACTCGCAGCTACTGAGAACAGCTTACTCGAATCTGCACGCCTCCCGGAACGACCTGAAAGAGGAAGATAGAGGCAAGAGACAGTTACAAATTACGAACTGCTCAAAAGGCTTACCTGGCTGGTCGCCTCACGGCTGGCACCAATCCGGGCATTCCACTTGCGCTGAAGAACACCGCAACCTACAAGGAAGGAAAACACAGGTTAGCAAAGGCAAGACTTAGCAGCGCTGCGCATAGCGCTTACTTACCGCATCATAGCGCTCTTAATGCGCCATCATTTACCAGCAGGGCTCCACCAAGCCAGTTCGCCACGCTGAAGCTCCGCATACCTAAGGGAGGAAAAAGAGACATTTTAAACAAAGAAAGGCATGCAGGATAGCAACAAAACTAAAGACAGCAATATGACCTACCTGAACAATATCAAACGGGCCGGTGTCAGTGAAGTAACTGGACTGCACTCGCCCATGAAAGACAACGCGCCCCTGCAAAGAAGGCAGGACGGAGAGCACGCCTAATTCTACCACAAGGCAGAACCTTCCCCGCAGACCACATCAGGGCAAAGCTGAGAAGCATACCAGGGAGTAACCCGGCTGGGTGGCGTCCCTGTGGATACCAGGTGAGCGTAACACATATATAGGTACTATGAATACTAAAAGTACCTGGATGATGCACATGGCAATATATAGGTACTGTGAATACTACACGTATACTGCATGTGTACCAGGATGATGTGCATGGGAATATATAGGAATATATTGGACACTTCAACATCCACCTGGATGCCTCCTGTGCTTAGTCTGGACTCTTTCGCGACCTCTGCGACACTCTCTCTCTCTCACTATTCTCCCCTCTGGCCGACTCACTCTGCAGGGCACACTCTGGATGTTCTGATCTCCTCAGACCTCCCCCTTTCTGTCCCTCTCACCACTGCTCTCTCCTGGAGTGATCATGTTCTCCTTTCCTCCCATCTCACCCTCTCCACCCCACAGGCCAAGCCACTTCCACCCACCTTCTCGGTCATTCGACCCATGAAGAGAGTATCAGTTGAGGCTTTCACCACCACTTTCTCACCCCCTGTGCCCTTTTGGCTGACACTCACCCTGATACAGCCCTCTCCATGCTCCACTCTGCTATATCAGATACTCTTGACATCCTTGCCCCTGTCATGAGGATCCGCCTGAAGCCCAAAGCCAAGTGCAACTCCTGGTATGACTCAGACCTTGTCACCCTTAAACGCAAGTGCAGGGTGGCCGAGAGGAAATTACGTGCTTCCTGTACATCCTCTGACCAACTGGCCTGCCATCTGCTCCAAAGGCAATACCGGCTCTCTGTCCTCACTAAGAAGAGAGCTCATATCCAAGCCTGTGTCTCAGCGTCATCTAACAAGTCGCCTGAACTCTTTAAAATGAGCAAGGAACTGGTCAATCCTGCCGCAGTCTCTACCTCTCCTGTCCCTTCCCAGGCCCTCTGCACAGCACTGGCTTCTCACTTCATCTCTAAACCTCAGGACATCCTGTCCTCACTCTCCTCCTCTCCCCTCCCTCCCTCTACTTCCTGCTCTTCCTCTGGCCCTTCTGCAGCCACCTCTCCTCCCTCCTTCTCTACCTTTCCCCTGTTCTCCGCAAACAAGGTTTCTAGACAAGTCCGATCTATGAAAGTCTCATCAAAACAGGTTCACCCCTGTTCCTCCAAAACCATCAAGGACCACATTGACACCCTGGCTCCTGCCCTGGATGATTTCTGCAACCACTCCTTCTCCACTGGAGTCTTCCCATCCCCCCTGAAGCACTCCCTTGTGCACCTTCTTCTTCAGAAACCCTCTGCCGATCCCTCCTGCCTGGCTAACTATCGCCCTATCTCCATCACCCCCTTCCTGGGCAAGCTCCTGGAGAAACTGGCCATCTCCCAGCTTAATATCCACACTAAATCTGTTGGTTGTCTTCATGACCATCAGTCTGGCTTCAGAGCTACCAGAAGCACAGAAACTTCTCTCCTGAACATCCGTGAAGACCTGCTCTCCAACCTCGACTCTAACACCCCCTGTGTCCTCATCTTGCTTGATCTCTCGTCTGCCTTTAACACTGTCAACCATTCCATCTTGCTAAATTGTCTCTGTGATAACCTGGGTATCACCAGTCAGGCCCTGGCGTGGCTGTCTTCCTTCCTCTCTGACCGACCCTCGCAGGTCCAACTTGGGTCCTTCCTCTCTGTTATCTTATTCTCTACCTGTGGTGTCCCCAGGGGTCTAAACTCTCTCCCTGGCTGTCCAACCAATACCTGGCACTCCTTGCCCACCACATTGCCGCTCTCTGCCCCAACTTTCAGTGCTATGCGGATGACACTCAGCTCATTTTCAGGCTTCCTTCAGCCACCTCTTCTCCGTTCCTAATCTCTGACTGTCTGTCTGCTATCCAGGAGTGGTGTGCTGTCAATGACCTCTGCCTTAATGCCAGTAAGAATGAGATTCTCCTCATCAGCACAGCCACTCCCTCCTTTCCTCTATCTCTCTGGCCGGCCTCTCTTGGCCCTCTTCCTGCTCCCACCTACAAGGCCAAAAACCTCGGGTCATCTTCGACTCCACACTCTCTTTCTCTCCTCACATCTCTGATGTCTCTAAGAAGTCACACTACCAGCTGCACCTCCTCAGAGGTATACTTCCTTTCCTCTCCTTCCCCCAGAAGCTCACTGTCTCCAGAGCTGTGGTTCTCTCTAGGCTGGACTATTGCAACAGCCTCTTTCTAAATCTGCCTTCTTCTACACTCCGCCCTCTGCAACTCATCCAGAACAGGACTACGAGACTTGTCCTTGGCCTCAAGCCCAGGGATTGTATCTCTCCAGGACTGAAGTCTCTGCACTGGCTCCCAGTGGCTGTGAGGATTAAGTTCAAAATGCTCTGCAACGTCCACAAGACCTTCTGGGGCCTGGGGCCTCAATACCTTCAACTTTCTCTTCCTAAATATCTTCCTTCTCTAGCTCTTCGCTCATCCGCCTCCAACTCCCTCAGGGTCAGTCGCTTCTCCAAGCAACGGGTTGGTGGTAGATCTCTTTCTTCTGCTGGGTCCTCCCTCTGGAACAGCCTCCCTGCCTCCCTGAAACTTGAGGAGAACCACCTTCGGTTCCGGAAGCACCTTAAAACCTTCCTCTTTGCTTCTGCTTTTTCTCCCCCTATCCCCTGCTGAATTCCTGGCTGATACTGAGACCGCACTGGTTACCTGGCCCCTTCTGATCTTAGGCCCAGGCCCTGCCAGTTGCATGCCTGCACTGCCTCCCTGGCAACCCCTGCACCTGGGGACTGTTTTCTGTTTCCCTACAGTCCCCCCACCAGCACTTATTTCAGCACTCACCCTGCACTTGCCACCTGCTGGCACTCTTTTATTTATCTTGTTTATTTATTATCCCATGTACTGCACTTTCCGTTCTTTTATTATCTTGTTATTCATTATCCCATATAATGCACTTTCCCCTCCCCCTCCACCCCTGCACTTTTCTTTTCCACTTCCCTTGCACTTGCGCGATCTGAATGACACTTGACCTAGTAAGATGGTTGTCTGTCTTCCCTCTGTTCCCCCTCCCTTGCCTCATCGTACCTTGAAACACCTCTGTATAGGCGTGTTATGAATGCCATATCATATCATATCATACACGTATACTGCATGTGTACCAGGATGATGCATATGGGAATATATAGGTACTGTGAATACTACACATATACTGGATGTGCACCACGATGATGTGCATGGGAATATATAGGTACTGACCACTGCATGCATACTGCATGTGTACCAGGAGGATGCGAATGGGAATATACAGGTACTGTGAATACTACAAGTACCCTGCATGTGTACTAGGAGGATGCGCATGGGAATATATAGGTACTGTGAATACTACAAGTACACTGCATGTGTACCAGGATGATGCACATGGGAAAATATAGGTACCGAGTGAATGTATACTGGATGTGCACCAAGATGAAGCACATGGGAATATATAGGTACTGTGAATACTACATGTATACTGCATGTGTACCAGGATGATGCCCATGGGAATATATAAGTACTGTGAATACTACAAGTATACTGCATGTGTACCAGGATGATGCGTATGGGAATATATAGGTACTGTGAATACTACATGTATACTGCATGTGTACCAGGATGATGTGTATGGGAATATATAGGTACTGTGAATACTATATGTATACTGCATGTGTACCGGGATGATGTGTATGGGAATATATAGGTACTGTGAATACTATATGTATGCTGCATGTGTACCAGGATGATGTGTATGGGAATATATAGGTACTGTGAATACTACACATATACTGCATGTGTACCAGGATGATGTGTATGGGAATATATAGGTAGTTATGGTTAAGTTGCTGTTTCCATAGGAAGAGCCCTTTTTGGGTGGCTTATAACTCCGCTGCCCCTGGACGAATCCTCACCAAACTTTGCAAGAAAGTATGTAGGCCACTCTGAATTGTTTTGTAAAGTTTGGTGAGAATTCATCCAGGGGGAGCAGAGTTATAGGGTGGGGTCCCAAAACGTCTTTTTTTCCCATTGACTGAATGGGGGAAAAACTTTGCGCACGGCTACAGGTGAAACCGCTGGACAGATTTTGATGAAATCTGCGGCAGGTACAGGGGCTTGGTCCAGACGTGTTCTGCCTCAGATGGTTTGGATGCGCCTGACATCTTGAATCCGCAGAAAGCGGAGCAACAACCAGCGTACACATGCTTTTTTCATTAACCTATTTTGCTGTGTCACAGAGCATTGGGAAAGGTTCAGACAGTAAGAAATGGGTGATCTATGCATTTGTTCTTCGGCCGTCTTGTACGTACAGTAAATGTGGGGGGTAATAACGATAGCACTTCAGTCCATGTAGTGGGCAGGAAATTTGTAACACTTCAGTCCGTATAGTGTATAGGAAATGTGTAACTGTTGAAAGCACACGGGTATAGGTAGGCAACATTGAAATTGACAACATGCAGTGAATGCATTATTTTTTCCAATGGCTATTATTATATTCATTTGTACACCACCATGGGTGGCACATGCTACGGTGGTTGTGGCCAGGGTCTACAGTCTTAAGATATGGGTGATTAATACACTTGTTCTGGGGGTCGCTCATCATGATGTAATGTGTATGGATATCTTGTACGGACAGTACACGTATACCTACTTAATGACATATGTTCTATGGCCTCCTTGTACGCAAAGAAAAGGAGGGGTCCAATAAGGCCAGTATTTGAGCCGTGCACTGCATGGGGGAGTTGTTACATTTGTAAGAACACGTGTGATGTTAGGGAACATTGAAATTGCCAACATGCTGCGAATACATTACTGTTTCCAATGGCTATTATTATATTCATTAGTACGCTGCCATGGTTGGCACATGCTACGGTGGTTGTGGCCAGGGCCAAGAGTCTTGGATGCATGGCCGTTGGCCAAAGGCTGAAGGCCTTACTTCCAAGACTGTAGGCCCTGGCCACACCACCGCTGCATGTGGCACCCATGCATACACCCCTTGTGTTGTATTTTCATTGGCAAGTTGTGGGGACTGCGTGCAGTGTGGGGTGCATGGCCTTTGGCTATGCACCCAAGAACAAAGAGGTGGTTGTGGGGAGATCCTGCACTCCAATAATACACTTACACCTACTTAATCAGACCCTCCAGTTTATAGCGATTTTGCGATCCTGCAAAATGCTGCGAAAATGGCTGTTTTATGCTAAATGTCACAAAAACGGCCGTTTTGTGCAAAAACAGCATCTTTAAAAAAAATGTTTTTTTTTTTTTTTACATTTTTTTAAAAAAAAATTACTGTTTTAAAAAAAGTAATACTCAGGGTGCCAGGTTCTCAACTTTTTTTTACACAAGAAATGAAATGCGCTAACACATCTCATCACTTGTGCCCCAAAAAAGTGCAGCCCAATCCACAAGGGACACATGAATGGGCACATTTTATATGCGCGCCCATTCAGATGGCCTTTTTCACTTCCTTGATCAAATACAATGGCGTTTCTGTCAATTTAGAAGTGCATCCCTCATTTCCAAGCAAGATGCACTTTTAAATGTGCAGAAATTGTAGGCAACCCTACGCGCACGGGATGTGGGGCTGCCACTGCATGACGGTCTTTCCTGACTCTGTCATGCATTTCTTTTAAGGTATGAACCGCTGCTGTGCCGCTTGCATTTCCGTTCCTCAAACAGGATAAAAATGCATTTTTTGGGTCGCATTTTACAGCGGCAGGAACCTGGAGGGCCTGTCCCTGTGAAAGCCGCTGGGAGCTTGCAGAACACTGTCGGGAGAGCGATTCTATTCAAAGTACTACCCATTTTGATGACAAAAATCTATCGAATGTTACAATTTGACCTATTTCATCCAGTACTATTTGATGGATATTTATAAATACTGAACATGTGTTGCGGGGGTGTCACCCGCTCCCCATGTTCAGTATTTTTGGTCTAGGGTGGTTGCAGAAGTGTTTTCCCCTTTTTCCTCAAAATTGGAGGCGGGGACAGAAAAAAAGAAAATAACGAAAAAGGGACCCTGCGGAGTCGGATCCGACGTGCGTTAGAGGGACGGATCTGGCACCGCAGGGTTGCAGGGAAAGCGGCAGCGACCAAGCAGTGAAGTAGGGGAGAGGGTGGGGTGGTGGTGAAAGGTACATTTTGGGTTGTTTGACTGAAGTGCAAATCAATTCGCAGAGAAATTACACTTTGGTCAAACAACCCAGAGCACCATTCAAGGCAGCTGGCCAGCGCACAATTGCGCTGCTCACAGCTCAAGCCTGTGGAAATGCGCCGGTCACCTTTGAGAATAAGGTGACCTGCTCATTTCCAAAAATGGGTTGTCTAAAAATAGCATATCCTCTGTTCTTTTTTTAAATGCCCCATTATTTGAGGAACTGGGTCAAAATCTACATTTAAAAAAAATTAAAAAATAGTTACGCTATGAGAGAGGGAGAGTGATGGGTGAGATGTGAAGTGATAGGCAAGAAAGCAGAGGGAGAGCAGTGGGTCAGAGGAGGAGGCGTTACACAAGAGAGCAGAGGAAGCAGTGATGCGGTGGGTGAGAAATCCCAGAGCGAGCAGAGGTACAAAAAGTAGAGGGAGCGTGTGGTCAGTGATCCAGAAAGCAGAGAGGAAGCGGTTGGCCAGAAACAGGCAGTGAGCTGCAGATTGGGAAAAAGGATGAGGGAAGAGTGCAATAGAATGGGAGAAAGGATGCAAGATGCAGATGCAGCACAAAAGAATGAAGGACTGTATATTGCGGGAGGAATTGTAGAGTGTAAGGTGTGAGTTGGGAGTATGATTTGGAGTGTGGCAGGGGCTGGGCAGTGCAAATTGTGACTTGACAGTGTGACATATCACGTGAGTATTTGTATGACAGAGTGAGAGGTTAAGGAATGTAAGTTGTGATGGAGAGTTGGTGAGATGTGTGTTGGTGAGAGAGGTGTGTGGGTATTTGGGGGATTGGAGAACATAGAAGGGGAATATTTTCTGTGAAAGTTAGCATGTCCACTCCTAGATGGAATTGCGAAAGTTAGCATGTCCACTCCTAGATGGAACTGTGAAAGTTAGCATGTCCACTCTAGAACTGTGAAAGTTAGCATGTCCACTCTAGAACTGTGAAAGTTAGCATGTCCACTCCTAGACGGAATTGTGAAAGTTAGCATGTCCACTCCTAGACGGAACTATGAAAGTTAGCATGCCCACTCCTAGACGGAATTGGGAAAGTTAGCATGTCCACTCTTAGATGGAATTGTGAAAGTTAGCATGTGAAAGTTGCATTTAGAAAGTGTGCCCTACAGCCTCTCCGTCAAGCTAAGAAATGTGCCCAATAGCCTCTCTGGTAAATTGAATTTAGATGTGTGCCCAAGATCCTCTGTGAAAGATGCATTTAGAAGCGAGCCCAATAGCCACTCTGTGAAAATTGCATTCAGTAGTGTTCCCAATAAACACTCTGGAAAGCTGCATTTAGAAATGTACCCAATAGACACTCTGGAATGCTCCATTAGAAGTGTGCCCAATAACCTCGCTGTGAATTTAGTAGTGTTCCCAATAACCCCTCTGTGAAATTTAGAGGCGTACCCATTAGCCGCAATGAGAGTTACATCTAGAGGTGTGCCCAATAGCCTCCCGGGTAAATTGAATTTAGAAAAGTTCCTAATAGCCTCGCAGGAAAATGAAGTTAATAGTGCGCCCAGTAGCCTCTCTGTGGAAAATTGAATTTAGATATGGACCCAATATCCTCTGTGAAAGCTGCATTTAGAAGTGTGCCCATTAGCCACGCTGTGAAAGCTGCATTTAGAAGTGTGCCCATTAGCCACACTGTGAAAGCTGCATTTAGAAGTGCTACCAATAGCATCTGTGAAAGTTGATTATAGAAGTGCATCCAATAAACACCCTGGAAAGTCTCAAGTAGAAGTTTGCCCAATAGCCTCTCTGGAAAATTGAACTTAGAAATGTAGCCCAGTAGACGCTCTGTGAAAATTTGCATTTAGAAGTGTACCCAATAGCCTCTGCGAATGTTACACTTAGAAGTGTGCCTAATAGCCTCGCTGATAAACTGAATTTAGAAATGTTCCCAATAGCCTCTGTATGGAAAATTGTACTTAGAAGTTCGCCCGGTAGCCTCTCTGGGAAAGCGATTTTAGAAGTTTGCACATTGAAAGAGCATATAACCATTCTTACCACACCCCACGCTTACTCTCTCCTTTACATCACCACTCAACTAGAACACAGAGATACTATGACACCATTCGGTATAACTGTTCCCATACGAACATCCACCGCTTACTCCACATCATTCTATGTAAACACTGCTGGTCTCACACCCCCAGCCAGGCGTTTTCCTCAGGCCTAATGCAGCCACATCCGTTCCGGATAAATCCTGCCAGAACGAACACATTCTCCTGATCTCTCAACCACCACACCTACCAATAAGAATCAGCTATTACATGTGTACCGCACGAGCTGCACACATATCCGGTGCACACACGCACCTTTTGACTCTCCCTACTCTCTCTACTGATCTGAACTTCGGTTCCCAAGGGCGTTCAACCTACCAGCGCCTTCAGACCATACCAATGGCTTATAAGGCGCTATATAAGTGCAAAATAACAATAACAATAACAATAACAATTACAATTGATAATGAACAATTTATTTAATACTACTAAATAGGCATGAACATTAAACCAGAAATGTAGCCAAATCAGACACTGTTCTGCCAAGCCAGAGACATCTGGGACTCTTCCTATTGCATTAATACAGAAGATACATAATAATGATACCCTGGCTCTCTTGTAGCCTTGCACTCTGCCTATTTCCTGCAATGTGGCAATCTTACACCCTCCAGTTAATACAAAATGTCCCGCACAAATGGCGCAATAAATAAAGGTTTGTGCTGCAAAATTTGCCATTTCATGCCGCGAAATCCTGGAAGGTCTGCTTGATGATGTATGTCCTGTGGCCTCCTTGTACGCACAGAATATGAGTGGTCCAATAAGGCCAATATTTGAGCCCGTGCACTGCACGGGGGAGTTGTTAGATTTGTAAGGACACATGTGGTGTTAGGGAACATTGAAATTGACAACATGCCATGAATGCATTATCTTTTCTAATGGCTATCATTATATTCATTAGTCAGCCGCCATGGGTGGCACATGCTACGGTGGTTGTGGCCAGGGTCTACAGTCTTAAGATATGGGTGATGAATGCACTTGTTCTGGGGGTCGCTCATCATGATGTAATGTGTATGGACATCTTGTACGGACAGTACACTTATACCTACTTAATGACGTATGTTCTATGGCCTCCTTGTACGCACAGAAAATGAGTGGTCCAATAAGGCCAGTATTTGAGCCCGTGCACTGCACGGGGGAGTTGTTAGATTTGTAAGGACACGATGGTGTTAGGGAACATTGAAATTGACAACATGCCATGAATAGATTATTGTTTCCAATGGCTATTATTATATTCATTAGTACGCCGCCATGGGTGGCACATGCTACGGTGGTTGTGGCCAGGGCCTAGAGCCTTGGATGCATGGCCGTCGGCCGAAGGCCAAAGGCCTTACTTACAAGACTGTAGGCCCGGGCCACAACCACATGTGCCACCCATGCACACACCTGTAGTGTTGCATTCTGATTGGCAAGTTGTGGGGAGTGCGTGCAGTCTTGGGTGCATGGCCAAAGGCCATGCAACCAAGAACAAAGTGGTAAGTACTAGACTTGGAAGACACTGAACACCCATCCCATGTAAGATCTACAGACATACACCTAGGAGGCAAGCCTCTGGGGAGAGGTACTGAAGGATAACACACCTATAGAATAACCCCCACTACCACACATCACCGAGGTGGTTGTGGGGAGACCCTGCACTCTTGGGTGCATGGCTAAAGCCCATGCACGCAAGACTGAAGTCATAAGCAGTGGAGTTACAAGTCAATATGGGTGTCGTGGATTGTGGTCGTTGTGTTGATGCCCTAGTGTCTTCACTTCATGGCTGCAGACGATGGTCCGAAAAGTAAATTTATAAGCAGCTAATTTACAAGGACCATATTTTACATATGCAGCGATGGTTGCGGATAGGAACTGTACTCCTTGAAACTTGGTTGTAAGGCGGAGGTGGTAGGTTACTCACCGAAGATGAAAGGGCAGCCTACAGGCTCTGCAGCATATTAGTACCATAGATTAAACGAGTAGATTCCCATGTGTAGAAAATGCCTGCCAATACACTTACTCCTTTCTTTGTTCAGAATCCATAAACCTTTTTTTAAATTGGTTATCGTACTTTGCAGAAGTATCACTTTTTCCATTTCTGTGATGAAAGAAAAAGGTGTGTTAGTGTTTGCAGTTTTTCCAAATTTACCACATTGCATAATAGGCAGTTATCTTTTTTTGGACCCTCATATTTAGTTTACAAACCAGTGTACTGTGCATTGCACTCAGTTTCTGTGTTTGCTTTTCCAATCCTTGGGTCTGGGGAAAAAAATCATTGTTGGATTTAAAAAAACCTTCATTTCTAATGGTACTAAGTACTTCATTTTTTCTTTTCAGGTTTTTCTTCATTTTTCTGATCAACGTTATGTTTGTTGCCTTCCTGCCCATTTTTAACAACAGTTAGATGCCTGTAGGCGTATTCTAACTGTGCAATTGTTCCTACAGATTTGTGATACTCATTCATTTGTGTCGTTGGTAAATCCTGTTTCCTTCATCTTTCCCATGAATGTTTTCTTTGTTGCCTTCCTGCCGATTTTTAACAACAGTTAGATACCTATAGGCGTATTATACCTGTGCATTTGTTTCCAATGATCTGTGATAATCATTTATGTGTGTCATTCTTCCATCCAGTTGGGTAGTTAGATACCTGTGGGCGTATTCTAACTGTTTGTAGTCTTTCACATACTTTGTTGACAATCTTGAAGTACACATTATTTCGTAAATTTTGGCTTCAAGAACATTAAATACACATTTGTTAGGTTAGCTGGCAACCTCTGCTTTAGAGTAATGGTGCTATCATTACATTCAAACCATCCAGAATTCTTTTTAATATATGCAGTGTAGTGACCTGCATTGGTTGTAGCTCCTGCATGGTAGATTATACCTACTGTTGTAAAGGCTTTCTTTCCAAGTGACACTTGACCGTGTGGGAATCCAGTCAGTTTGCAGTTGTTTTTGGTGCCATCTGCATTATAACGTAGAAGCATAAGTATTATGTAGGCACTATGTGATTGTATCAGTAAGGTAGAGCGATTGTCAGAATTGCAAATACTACATACTCTGCCATGGTTTGCATTTTGTACAAGTTACTGAAATGGAATGCTCTCACAATTTGGTATGGAAACATACACAAATCGCTCATTTGGGATTTCTTCCTGTATCACTTTGTTAAAGAGAGTGCATGTATGTTTCCACATGTACTAAATTTGGAAGATTTCATTTACAGGTATGCTTTAGTTTTCCAATACTAATAGTATGTACATTAGAAATTCTTGTGGATCTTCTTGTGAGTTCATAGTGAATCTCACCATTCCAGCACAGTCGTCCAATTGTTGCCTTACTCCATGAACACTGCATTTGTTGTCAGGATTGCTTGTTGCATTTCTATGCAGCACTAACATTTGCAAACACAATTGGTCTGTACTGTGCAGGTAAATATTGTTAACAATTGGTGGCAATTGAAATAGAATATTGATTGCTACATTTGCATAGCAACTTACTCCACTTTCATTTGTAAATTTAAATGGGCCAGCAAGTTCTGTATCTGAGTGCATTTTTTTCCGTTTTTCTGTTGATTCTTTGCCGACGTGCCTGGTTTACATTCCCTAATAGGTTCTTGTATGTTTGAGGTAATTGATGACACTTTAGCTTCTTTTCTTTTTTTGTGGAATTTCTTGTTGCATTCTGTTGCATTTCTGTTTCATTTACTTTTCTTTTACCACGTTTCACTTTATCTGGAACAGGGTATTGTTTCAGATGAGGGGTGTACAGTGACGCAATCTATTGAATTTTAGAATGCAAGGAATATCAGTTTTGACTTTACTTGAATCAAAGTTTATTAGCAATAGACCGTCAAGTGTACGTAAGCGTGATAATGCTACGTAGCTCATGTCTTCCTTAAATACTGTGTTTCCTATATCTATCAATGCTTTCTCTAGGGTAAGACCTTGGGATTTATGAATGGTAGCTGCATATGCAAGAGTTAGAGAAAATTGCTCTCTACGTACACACATGTCTTTGAAGAGAAGAAATCGAGCCATTGAGCCATTGAGCACCCCATCCTTTTCACTTCTGAAACTTTATCAAAGCGAATATTTACAAACTGAATGTTGCTATCACTTGGGAATGATTGAAAGCCAACAACTGTGCGCAGTGCTCCATTAACTAGCCCTTGCTCTATGTCAAGGTTACGTTTAAGCATTACTCTACAATTTAATGATAATTTCAATATTTTTTCCAACCCAGCTGTGTTGGAGATTGAATTTCCTAAACTATTTAGTCTTGTTGTGGCTTGCTCACACATGGGTACTGTCACACCATGTACGTCTAGTTTGTCTGTGGCGCTAATTTCCATCATTGGTTGCATTTCTTTCTTTAACATTGTTTCATTGAATTTGAAACAGCTTGCAAGAGTTGGCATTAAGGCCATACAATTGACATTTGTGTGCGCTATTTGCTCCATAACATCAGTTGCACATGTATTATCGCCATAAAGTGCATGTATATGCCGCTTTTTCAATACAGCTTGTGCTTCTTGTGATAATACACCAACTCTAATACTTTTTAAGATGTTGGCATAAGTGAGATCTGTAGATTGCCGTATGTTCTCAGTTAATTCTCTATGTTGGAAATGTTGCCAAAGGTTGACATTTCCTATGCTACCAACAGTTTTCCGGCAGAGTTTGTGGCCTAAGGTTTTAAAAATCCGTTCACCTTTCACTGGTGTCAATTGTAGAAGATCTTCGAAAATGATAATGTGTTTCCCTGCAAAGAGTTCTTCGTTATTACTTTTAAGTACTTCTTGCAATCTGAGATGAATCAAAGCCAACATTATTTTGGAGACCATGCTCACTGCATCTCTTAGTAGCATTTTCATTTGTTTCAATACTCTACGTAATTCCATTGCAGCTTCTGCAGAAAATTTGTAGTAGTCTAATTTATTTTGATGCTCTACTGGAAGCAGTAGTAATCGGTGTAAAGTCACACCACCTATGTTGTAGGCAGCTAAACCTGTGGGGGCTGTTACAACAGCTGACAGTTTGTTGTTTGCCAATTGTTGAAGGAACTTGCTGATAAATTTGAGTAAGAATGTTTTCCCAGATCCAGCTTCACCACTGACGTACACCAGTATAGGTTTGTAATTTTGGCAGGTACATTCTTTATTTTCGTGTTGTACGCCATGCACAATTTGTTTTATTACGTCTTCAAAAATGGTGCGCTGATCGTTGTTCAGTTTTGCTTGTTGTACAGTTAAGTCTTCTGTATCTTCTTGATACTGATACATGGTGTTTTCTACTTGTGCCATAGCGACTTCAACCTCATTTGCTATTAGTGGTTGTCCTAATGGCTCTTGACTTCCTGTTACAGAAGGTTGACTACTGTCGGAAGAGTCTTTATCTAGTTGGGCCTGAATTTCTTCTTCCTGTTGCTGCTCATTGTGTAACATTGTTTTGTACTGCGTAAAGTTCACATCAGTGATAGTGCTTTCATTTGCTTTGAAAGCATCTTCATAGCACTCATAATTATCTAGTATGTCTTCCTCTTTTCTCCGTGGTTTGAAAAGTTGTAACAGAGACATGTAATATAGTTCTTTCTGTCGACGAGTTTTTAATGACAATTTCACATGAATAATTAAGCTTTGTTTGCTAAGTTTCACTAAACTCCCTTCGCAATTGGTCACTCTATATCTACGTTTGCTTCCATCGGGTTTTCCATTATTTTTGTATGCAAAGTTTTGAGCTATGTGGTATAGACACATGCTTTCCAGAGTGGTACTCCTGTTCGGATATATGTGTCCAGTAAATTGTTTTTTAGAATGTTTTGGATATTGGGATAATTTCTGGCAATTGTTTCTATGTCCCCATATGATTTTAGCACTCTTTTTCTAGATTTTGCAGGACCAAGACTGAGCCATACTATGTTGTCTGATTTTCCATACAAAGCAGTACCGGTTAAACAATCTGCTGCTTCATGGGCCCCACATTCTCTATGAGAGAGCATTTTCATGCCTAAGCTGTACAATTTCTGTGATAATGTTTTGTCTGATGCTAGGTCATCCCAGAGGTCTTGAAGCTCTGTTTTTTCTGCTTTTAAGTAGGCTGTAACATATCGTGCAACAGCAGTTGAATTGTGTGCAATGTACTGCACATCTATGTTTGCATTCCATAATAGGGCAATGATTGCATTGTAATCATAGATATATTTTGATTCTGCCCTTCTTTTTATGTAATACATGTTTTTAGGTGATTTACCTTTAACACTATGTCGGACTGAAGACATGAAGTTGTTTACTTCACCTGTTTCTGTAACTGGTCTAGGGAAACCAAAGCGGCATTTGATGTAGTATTTACCTTTGTTTTTGTATTTGCGGTGGCAATATTTGCCACATTTGTGTCTTTGAAATTGTAAAATCTGCCCATGCAGCTCACTATGTTTCTGTTTTTGAAGGGATTTCATATGTGACATATTTTTGGATAAACTGCAAAACAGTGCTATCACTGTCGTGACCAGATTTCGGTGCACCTTTGATCCATAACAGCATGTGAATATGTGGTGCTCCTCTCGCTTGATACTCTTTTCTCCAAAAGAAGTGCTGCACTTCTCCAAGGGGAGGAACAGTTTTATTGCAAATAAAGTGTAGCATGGCAATGAAACGATGATGGAAATATCTTGACACATTAACTGGATCTAGAGAGCAAAGTTCTCCAGGTGTTAATATATCTATGTTGTTTTTGTTGCTGTTTGCTATGCGTAGGAACTCATGTAAATCTTCCCATGCATATTCTGCACAACTTAGCGTAACAAACCAAGTTGGTGGTCCAGGGTTTCTGATCATGCAACGCACGTCTCCGTGCCGTCTAAACCAGTATTCATTTGTACCACGCATGTTTGCAAACAAATTTGTTATACTTGATTGTAAAACCTCATCTTTTTCTTGTACTTTTTTTATTAACTGCGTAGCTGACATATTTTGAAAGTGCGTTCCAGATTTAAGAATGTGTGCAACTCCATAACAGGGGTGTTGCTAGGTCTGGATAAGACCCGGGGCTACGCTAATGTCAGGACTGTCGGGACTCGGGGCTAGCTAGCCTTTTGGCTGTAGCTCCTGAGATCCTATCCGGGACTACAACCAAAAGACCAGGGGCTATAGCCCCCTTAGTCCCCCCTAGCAACGCCTCTGCTCCATAACATAGTGTTGCTAATTCACTTTCATAGAGTAGGTGGAATATGTATTCCACATTTTGTCTAAATCGGGGATCTTGCAAATACATTCATAATGAGTGGTATTCTGATGCCCCAATCTGAGTGGGTCTATCATCGTATCTTCCACCTTTGCCAGTTGGAAATAGCAGTGGAAAAGCACATGCTTCTATACTTTTTTCCAAATACTCATTGGTGACCCTTTGGTTTGTCTCATTTGGTAAGTTTCTAGTGCATCATCTATGCTTTCATTGGAATGCAATGGATGAATTGTGTAATGGTCCAAAAGAGTGGATACTGTAGCTGGATCCAGAAGTTCGAATTGTCCAGTTTCTGATGGCTCTTGAATTATTTCAGTTGTTTGCCTTAAGCTTTCATCAATATTTATTTCCTTGTAGTACTCATTATTGTCTTTTAGATATTGAAATGCCTGTCTTACTTTGTGTAAATCCACTAATTGTTGCCAAATTGTTTGGTCCTTTGTTGGTACTCCATTTACTAAGACTATTAAAGAATGCTCTATTGAACGTTCCACTCCTAGAGTGTGCACATTTTCCGTTAGATCTAATGGCAAGTAAACTACTTTGCCACAAATGCCTTTCACCAATTCAGAGGAAGGTAATTTTGCTGTTTTTGGGTGAAGGTGTATGATTGCTTGAAATGGGTGAACTGTTTGAATTATTATGCTCTCATACAAATTGAGCTGTTGCAGGATTTTTGGTATTGGAAACAATTCCAAATTATTTGTAATTGCACATGAAGGAGTGTAGTTGTTGTCTAATTTTGCAGTACAGTAACTGCAACATATTAGGCGTTCAGTTATTTCATATTTGCTTTCAGCTAAAAGGTACAAAGCTAATTCAAACCATTTAGAGTCTTCATTGTTTTCTATTTTGTATGCTATGTCCACATTTTTTGTGTTCCTTTTGTAAAACGTTCTGCGGCAACATATACACACATGGTTTGGTACTTCAGCCGATGACCTTTTAAATTTTAGTATTTCTTTTCTGTATGTGTGTAATAGAAGGTTGCTATGTGCAGAATTGTCGCTACTATGCTCTAAAACTGTTGCATTTTCTACGTGGCTCTCACTTCCAAAATACTTTTTCTGAATACGGTCCATTTCTTCTTGTAAGTATTTGGGTGTACCATGCAGAAGAGTGGTATTTAAATTGCCTAATTCTGAAGCCAGATTTTTTGCATTGTATATTTTATACACTAAATTTCTTACTTTGGAATGATTTACTGATATTCTTTTGATATCATGGAAGGTACTTTTGCAAATAGGCCCAGAAATGCAGGCTAATGAATGTCCTTTTAGTCCTGTGTCTTTCCGCACTGGACAAATATCCATATTTTGCAGCACTTTCATTTTACTTTTGTCTTTACCTTTTACATATTGATTCAGGAACTGACGTTAAGATTTGAAAGCTTTGTTTGGAATGGCACACATTGATGTGCACGGCCATTTGTATACTGGACGGTGTGGTTCTGCTGAATCGAGAGGTAATTCTGAGTTTTCAGGAGATAGTTTTGTAAGCAGTGTTTCTTGTTCCATGATGGTAGTATTGATTTTCTCATACCCTCGTCCACGGCTATAGATGGCAATTGTGTTTGTTTGATTTTGTTTGTATGCTTCTTCATTAAAATATGGCTCTGTGGTTGTTGTGTGACTCCATTCACCACCACAAACATGCAAGAAATTATTTTTGTTCACATTCCATTTATTGCACAAAAACAAATATGGTTGCGTTCTTCTGCATTTGGTCCACAAATGGAGAAAGCGAGATGCGATGTGAATAAGGCCATGTGTGCCTTTTTAAGAGATGTTGGCATGTCCTCTTTCCACAATGAAAACATTTTGTTTCGTAGCAGTTTCAATTTTCCGCAGAGATGGAGTCCACCTCACATATGCTGGCAATCAGATGTTTCTTCACAATTTACAAAATGCATTGCGCCCTTTTTTGCAATCACACTAACCTATCTGACAATCCGTTTTCCCCAATCCACTGTTTTTGACCCACACAACACACCACCAAAAGGCTTTTTTCAGAGCCGCCACTTACTCCCAACGTACACTTTATTGCATTTGCTTGCACCATCACTTTCTTCCTCCACGATTGTCCGTGAACGTTTTCAGAACTCTGCAGGGTCTACGGCCGGCACTTCATAGTTCTATTGTTATACTGAGAAAGGCGGCTCTGAAAAGAGCCTTTTCTGCCATTTTTGTTGTTTTTACATTCATTGATTAACATCACTTGACACACTAGGAGAAGAGGCGAAAGGAGGGTGAGGAAGGGACACCAGCCACGGGGATAAGAATGGGCAACTGAACAGACAAATATTAAGGGTGATCTTTATTTAGGTAAGGAGCAGATCTTCTGGTGCTCGGTGACTGCAGCCTCAAAAACACTTTGAAAACTCTCCCCCCTGCAGAGTACTGCGTCACAATATGTGCACACTACTGTCACCTTTGAAAGGTAAGGGTCCACAGCATTGAGAATGGCTTGTGAAGCAGCTGGAGGGAGGCGCTCCCCCACAGCAGTGTTTCTTGTGGTGGGAGGATCGGATTCCGAGGATGCTGTGGAGGAACTCAAACGACTACGCTCTTCACATGGCACCACCTTGCGAATGTCCGCAGTGTGGAACGAAGTGAGGTGTCGCTTCATCGTTGTCGTACCAAAACTGTACGCTCCAAATCTCCCGCGACTCAACACCACATCAGACTGGTTACACTTCACCAGGTTTGCACGTGCTTTTGGTACGTTCCCATAAACGGAAAACAACCGCCACACCCACGACTCCCGCCGAGTGCTCTGTGAAGATACTGGTGGGGGGTGCCTGTACTTCCGCTCTCTATATGGTAGAGGAGAGGCACAGAGGACCCCAGCCAAGATTCTCAAGCGGTAGCAATGGACGAGCAATCAAGGCCGAGCTTCTCAGGAGGTGATGCAGGCTGGTTCTTAAGTACAGTGTAGTCCCCAAACCCCCACAAAGGAATGTCCACACACTGTATTACTGAAAACACAGTCTTTATATAATTAATATTCAAAGGTATGTACACGATCACAATAACGCACTTTGTACTCGGAAATCAACAATGATAAATATATACAATTCTGAAGTGGTACCACCAACGTTATCAAATCTCATTAAAGTGCATCAACTGTATGGTTAAAATGTCACAGAGATCAATAACGCGGAAACCATACAATCAAAAGCGGAGGGAAAGCAAGATGGTTGACACAATTGGCAGAATACTGGCCCCGTTACCTAGACACAGTTCTGTGTGGAGATCCCCCCCACCTGGGCAACCTGTAAAATAAAGATATACAGCACAAGCCCAGTGCATATATTGTTCAATAGCCTTATTTCCTCCTATTAAGGTTCTACCCCCCCAATGTACCTGGTGGAGTAGAGTTCTTCGAAGATGCGTCGAAGGATCCTTCTTGAGTGACTCCCTTTAAAGCAGGAGTCACGGATCGTCGAGAGGCGTTGAAGATGGTGAACTTGTCGTCGACGGCGGCGATGAGAAGTTCAAGGGTGCCGAGACCCCGATGTCGATCCAGGCGGTGCTCGTCAGCGACGTCCTGCGAGGATGAGGTGTGCGGGGCACCTCGGCTGTGGATTGTTCAGGACCGCAAAGAGTTTCAGAAGAACTGTGGCCCAACAAGGGCGTCGAGTCGTCGAAGTCTTTGTGGCCTTCAGGTAGTGGGAAACCCACCGGCGGATTCTCCTCGGCACGTTGGTTGTCCTCGACTTTCTCCGGCGGGACAAAGTGGTCGACATTGCGAACAAGGGAGTCCTTGGATTCAAATGTTCTTAGGCAAAGGAGCGGGCGGCTTCGGTTGTCGGTGGCACGGCATTAAGTTGTCCCCACGGCATGGCAACACAACTTCAACGGGCCTCTAGTGTTTACACAAACCTGCAAACACTGGTCGACAGCAATGGACTTCAACAGCAGTGAAGTCCCGGTGCTTTGCTTTGTTCTCCTCAGCGGTCCCGTCTCGGGTCGGCAGCCTTTCGAGGGTCTGACTTCCAGGGAGCTTCGGCAAAGGTAAGCAGTGCTCGATGGTCCCTCGGAGCATGGGAAGAGGGCGCCTTACCAGGTCCTCTCTCGGATCAGTCCTTGACGAGTCCGGCAGCTTTCAGATCAGGTTGAAGCAAATGCAACAGCAAGTCTTCGTCTTCCAGCTGGGCGTCGAGGATCAGCAGTTCCAGTTACTCTTAAAGTGTAGACACAGCTTCTGAACAATTTCCAGTGGTGAGAGGTCCCCAGATATACTATCTTGTCTCTCATCCACACGGATGGGTCACTCTCAGCACCCAATCATACAGAAGGGCATTCATGCAGTCAGTCAGCCAATCAGGCACACAGTGCATTCAGGCCATCCTCCTCCCTCTCAGACACTCACAACAAAGAATGTGGATTGGGACGAGTACTCAGCCATTCAACACTACACACTAAATTCAGGCCAGTTTCGGGCAGGGCTGTCTCAGTCTTTGTCTCTCATACCAGAAACCAGACAGCCACAACACGAAGTGCATATTGGTCACACACTCCATTCACCCAGGTCCCACCCACAGGGCGTACCCACAACATACAGTCACTGGGAAAGCTCCAGTCAGTCTGGACTGGACTTCACAACAACACCATACATCGAACTTCCACCCAACAGCCAGTCAGGGGGAAGGGGCAGACTCAGGGCTTCCCAGGACTTTGGGAAAACAAGGTAATAGGTAATAGAAAGCAAGAGGCCACAGGGGCCATCTTGTTTTCCATCAGGAATCAACTGACTGCAATGGCAGGGCCGGAGTATCCCAGAATGGAGGATACTCAGCGCATCTGTCAAATTCAGCATGGAGCTACCACCAGCCCATACCCTGCTCTGCGGGCCACCCAAAGGTGCCCGAAAACATACACTAGGGGCACAGAGTTGTACCCCAACCCATAGGTGCAGTAAAGGTATCCGACGGGTCTGTTCACCAAACCAAAAGAGAGAGAGCTGCACCGCCAGGAGTCCCACATGAACTCCTGCGCGGAAAATATGACAGAACATACGATAAAAAGGCAGTAAAGGACAAGGATACGGAGGCCCTGTCCCTCCGATGCATTTCCAGTATCACATGCTCCTAGTGCGGAGTTCCTCCACTTCATTCTCTTCCTCCTCTTCTTCCTCAATTTCTACATCCTCACCCATATATCTCTCTGCAGGCCCTTGGTGAAGTGGTGATGGTGGTGGGTTTGGGGGTGGTGCAGAGGCTAATAACCCAACAGCAGCCATGGAAGCCATACCATACCAATTACTTTGCTTTTGGTCACTACAGCAGTAAAGGCCACACACCTCAATCTGCTATAGCTAGAAGGACAATGAAGATGCGCTCTGGGGTGTGGCATTTGCAGGGGTGCAGGGGTGTGCCTCGTAACCGTCTTCATCCCTACAAAGCGGTACACACATTTTACACAGCAACTCCTGAGGTGGGCTATTGTTTGGGATGTGTGAAATTACATTTTTACACTCTACAATACCTTGCCTTGTGTCTACAAGTTCATTTTTATTGTTGCGGAAGCACACAAACCGCAGAAACTAGTCCCCACTCTCAGCGTAGGTGCGGTCACAAGATGACGTCCTCAACACATCCGCCCCCGTAATGAAAGTCCCCTGGACAGCAAATGCAAACAATCAAACATGCGCATGCGCAGAAGTGTCCTACGGACAGTGTTCGGGTTCTCAAACGACTTCAAAGTGCGACACAAGTGAGATGGACAGTTAGGAACTGGCGCGATGTTCGCAATACTTACATTTGTACTGCGCATGTGCACGCATCCTATGTTCACTGTACGGACAGTTCCAGTGTCCTTAGGACAAATCCATTTTGTTTGCCTTCGAACTTGACGGTCACCGTGCCTGTTCTACGGACAGCACCATTTTGACTGCGCTGAATACGGACCGCTATACTGTCCTTCACACACTACCTTTTTACTCATTTACACCCATTCCGGACATCTTGTGTGTTCTACGAACATGTATTATCTCGTTTCCGAGTGGTACGCCGAGGTAGTATATCCTTTGGACACCCCTTTCTGTTTATGTATGCACATTTTCAAAAGATGGTGCAGTCACACATCACATCCGTCTTACTTCACATTAGACAGCACCCACATTCCATTGCTCGCGGATAGGTCGAACAGGCGCACTGTTCGTGAACATTTTACGTCTTTTTTAAAAAAAATTCTACACACAAACTCTTTCTCTACAACTACTGTACAAAAACATTTCAAACACATACACATCATTCTAAGGAAATAGCGGGGGAAGCGGACACTGAAACAAATATGGGGGAATTAGGATTCAACACGGGCTGGTTATGAGGAGAAGATTTGTGAGGGGAAGAAGGGATGGATATTTCGTCAAAACGTCTATTTTCCTGTTCAAGTTTTGGGGAAGATTCACTAGGGAATGGAGAAGCAGGGCAGGTGCATGTGGGGCAATGATAACAAACTTTTCCTCTCACACAGTCCTCCACAAACTCCCGTAAACTTTGAAAATTGGCGTTCAATATGTCCATTTTCTCCTCTATCCTCTTTATCCTTTCTTCTTCTGTCTCGTTTGTTACCCTTTCGTCTTTTTTTCCTGCTCTGTTAAAAAGAAATACATAAATTCAATGCCTCTAAAATACTGGTCACTATTTTGCATATGCAGAGCAATGTGTACCATTATTGTCGCTGTCTTCAGACATTTCCCCATGCGGGAAATACTCCTCCAGCCACTTCAAAGTACTAGCCATTTCTGAGTCAAAACAACAGAAAGAAATTATTATTTATGCACCACATATAAAAAAAACTCACGCATATAAAAAAAGGATCTGCACTCACTCTTTTGCTGCAATCTCCCTTCGTCCTACTGCGTCCATCCACTGTCGTTCCAGGCTGCCGAGTTTCTGTGCAGTGATTACGCTGGAGGTATCTTTTTTTTATGGTACCATCCGCTTCATTCTACATGCTTATTACATGTGTTGTTTTCTTTTCCCAGCTTCAGGTTTCCATATTTACTTATTGCTACTTATAATATCTTTATGTCCTTCTTCTACATTGCACACTTTTTGTGAAAGACAATAGTACATGTTCTACTACCCCCCGCCTCCTTCTGTAATGTTGATCCTGTCCAACCCCGTCTGCAAACAGGCGCTCAGTCCGTACCTTTCCAATATCAATAGGGAGGGGATTCTGAATGTTCTATGTTAAATGTATGTCAAGTACAGAGATTATACTACATATCTCTCAAAATCACATGATTACAGTCTATATTCTGCTCACCAACTTCATTGCCACAATTTCATGCTTACCTTCCACCTTCCAAAAATCTACACAATTCCCTACAAAAAAAAAACTTTGTTAAGGGGACGCTATGGTTAAGTTGCCCTAACAAAAACCTGTACACTTCACTATAAAAAACGTTCCACCTCCCCTTTATGCTTCAAATTAAAACCAAAAAACCCCTGAAATTCGCCAGTTATGGTAAACTAAGCCCCCAACCCTGCCACCGCCCCTGTGCACTGCTAACACTAACACCCAGACCATGAAAGATGTCATCTCAAATGTCAATGCTGACATCAATGACGACATCACTTGTTTAGCCCCTTTCCTTTCCTTCCCTGCCATACATATATATGTACAATCAGTAAAGTAATTTCACTAAAGGAATGGTATACTTCACAGTGCAACCAAACACCACTGCACATTCCCCCATTATAGTAAGCTAAGCAACCATAACTCGCACCATCTACGTGCATTGCTAAGATTAACACCCAGGACATCAAAGATGACATCACAAATATGCACCGAGACTTCTTTTTTGGCGCGCCTCTGCTTAGAGTCATTTTTGAAGCAGACCCGCTGCCGCTGGGGGCAGACCTTACTGTACATTGGAGCTGAGTCGTACCCATGGGGAAGTGGAGCTCGAGGACCCTTGCCTGTACGAGTGTGAGAAGCGTGCCGGAGGACGCGCAGACCGTGGCCGTATGGTAGGTGCTGTTTTTTGTGCTTTGTTTACTTCCCCATTCTTCACTAATAATGGTATTGTGCCTCTCTGTTACTCCACCCCAGTCTTCCTCGTTGCCATTCTATATTGCTGTTTGCAATAGTTTGGGCATGCCGCGGCTACTTCTCTTAGGTTAGCGCACTATTGCTCACTTATTTCACGAGTTTAGGTTATTTTACAGTGTTTTTGTCTAAAGAACACCTTTTTTTGGGACATTCTTTACGGCTGGCGTTGCGGCAGTTTAACATGCAGGACGCCTGTGCAGCAGCTCGGCTTGTTCAGGCCAAGGATTTGTTCAGTGAATCACAGGAGATGCCCACCTCTCTACCTACTGCTGGGGCAAAAAAGACTAATCTGAATTTCAGCCTGGAAATAACTCTGCTTAAAGATATTGAAAAGTTACGCAAAAAGGAAATCTCTAAATGATGGGAGGAGCATTCTCTGCAAAACTACCTGGACATCGGACGTGTACCGCGAGGACTACGCATTATGACAATGCCCTTTTTTGAGGACCAAGATCCTCGCATGCTCCAGGAATGGGGAGAAGCCAGTAAAGGTTGCTCTGCGCATTTTCTCACCAGTTTGGTCAAATATGCCAAATGTGATCGAGCAATGGCCTTAGAAGAGCTTGAAAAGAAGGAAACTGAACTCAATAAGGTGTCCCCACCGAAGAGGGTAAACAACTACGAATCAAAATCAATGAGGCTTTGCTTATATATGAAGATGATATTAAACAGCGAAAACATTGCAAGTTTATTAGGGACAAACTGGATTATGAGACAGGAAGAATATTTACTTTGGCCAGAATATTGATTCTCTATGGAAAAATCCTGCTTTTCAGCCTGCATCTGCTGTCTGTGGCCATTCGGGTATTATCTCGTTCGAATCAGATGTCTCAGCTTCTGAGAATGATGAGCCTCTTGTTAGGCCTAATTTTTTAGACGAGATGCGGCTGTTATGCCAAGACAAGAAGAATCAAAAACATGGCAAAGGTCGAGGCAAGGGACAAGGAAGAGGAAAAGGACAGAAATCACGAGGAGGAATACAACTCGCCGAGGCTGGCGTGGGAAACGGCTCAGGAGCGTGTCAAGAGAGCAGATCAATGTGCTCTGGAGCCAAAAAATAACCATCAACAACATGAAGCTTTGTCAAATCATCAATTTGTCTTCTCATGTTCTCACTAAGGCCCAAACTTCGGTCCTCTCCCTTGGCCACAACTTCTGTCCCACCAAGGCTTTTGACTATGTACAGACACGTCTAGATCTAGACAAGTTTGTCCGTAAGATTAAACTGAAGACATTTTTTTCCATAAATCCCACTGTGACCAAGCCCTCGGTACCTCGTACAGGCTGTACCAACCTTTTGATTTCTGATATTCCATCTCTTATGGACTTGGCCTGCCTTGAAGATTTTGATTTTGATCCCTCTAATGCCGACCTCACTGATTTTGATATCAATCCCAACTAGGATATACATACCAAGCTCAAGGATAAATCTAAATTTAATCCACAGTTTCAGTTGGTGGATGTATTGAAGCATTTTATGATTTGTGTGTTAGTGATCTCAGAAAATGACAGAGGAGTGATATCAGTAACAAACATAATCTCACCACTTCCCAACTTATGGCTATCGGCGAACTACAACGTTTTTCGAACATTGTTATCAAGCAGGCCGATAAGGGCTCGAATATTGTGGTTCAGGACAGAGTCCATTATGTCACTGAGGCCAATGGTCAACTCAAGGATTGCCTGCTCAATTACCAAAAAATCCTTTTGGTGACATACAGTCTGAGCTTAATAGCCTTTGCACTAAGTGGGTTGATATTGGCCTTATCGATGATGATACAGTTAAATTTCTTGTTCCCTCCTGCCATACCGTACCCACCATGTATTTTCTACCTAAAATCCACAAATCTCTTACTCAACCACCCGGTAAACCCATTGTTACTTTATGTGGTTCTTTGCTTGAGCACTTGGCCCAGTTTATTGATGAAACCTTATTTCCTTTTGTTTCAGTTTTGCCTTCTTATTTGCGGGACACTAAGGATTTCTTGCAACACATCACCAATACACCTTGGGAGGAGGGTCTTGTTTTGGCGAGCTTCGATGTTGTTTCTCTTTACACTTCCATTGATCATCAAATGGGAATGGGAGCCTGCAAATATTTTTTAGATACCCGCTCATTGAATCATTATGGCCATAGTTCTATGATTCTGGAAATGCTGTCCTTTTGTTTGACCAACAATGTGTTCTTGTTTGAGGGCTCCTTTTTGCGGCAGGCGAGGGGGACTGCAATGGGCAGTATCTTTGCCCCATCATATGCAAACCTAACAATGGGATGGTGGGAGGCTACTTTTCTTAGTGATTTGCTCGCATCCAGCTTTTTTACACAAATTGTCGCTTGGTGGCGATATATTGACGATGTTTTTGTTATATGGAAGGGTATTGAAGCCGATTGGCAATTGTTTGTGAAACATATGAATACCAACATGGTCAATCTACGCTTTACTGAATCTCACAGTACCACCGAAATCGTCTACCTTGATGTTGTTGTCAGCCTCGAAAGATCTGGTTTTCACACAGCACTACACAAAACACCTTCTAACACCGGTCTACCGTTACATGCCACTAGTTGCCATCCGACATCATGAAAACGTAGTATTCCGTACGGTGAATTCATCAGCTACAGAAGGAACTGCACAGACTTGGCATCTTTCGACCATCATTGTGCCCAGGCGGCTTTGAATTTTGTGAAACAAGGCTATGAGCGAACAACTACAGAAATGGCCTATACCAAGGCACGTGGACTATGCAGGGATCAATTATTGTATGGCATCAAGTCTGACAGGACTACCATTGATGATGAACCTAGACTAATTGTTTCTTTTGACAATGCCTCTAATCAAGTCCGCAAATTCATTGAACGCCATTGGCGTGTTCTCATCCTAGACAAATATTTATGCCCTCTGCTTTCCAAACGTCCCACCATCACATACAAAAGAGTACCCTCACTTAGAGATAAGCTAGTATCTAGCTTTTTGGCACCCATCAACAGAAGTCCTCTCTCACCAATTGGCTTTACTAAATGTTCTAAATGTAAAGCTTGTGCTCATGCCACTGTGTGCAAATCTTTTATACATCCGGTCACCAACTGCAATCAGATTATTAAGTATTCCATAAACTGTGATACTGCCTTTGTAGTTTATGTTCTCTCATGTCCCTGCATAAAGTGGTATGTCGGGAGTACCACATGCAAGCTAAAATTAAGGATCTTACAGCACCTTAGGGCGATCAAAAATTTGGATCCCGCATACCCCATGGCCAAACACTTCATGCAGGAACATGAGAATGACTCGACTCTGCTTAAATTCTTCACAGTGGCACACATTCCAATCCACCCAAGGGGTGGCGACCGGGTTTTAAAGCTCAGACAATTGGAGACGAGGTTTATTTTGGACTTCGATACCATGTTCCCCAATGGTCACAACCTTGACGAGGAGCTCTGTACATTTTTGGGTACTTAAGGCTCATCCTTATAGATGGGTTTGCCTTCTTGTTTGAATTAATTGTTTGCTCAGATTTGTCTTTTTCCCTTTCATCTCCTAATCGTCATTTCCTTGGTCTGTATGTAGTATTATTTTATGACCTAATTTTATGGGTGTTTTTATCATTTCAACCTGCTTGAGACCGGCGTTGGTCTCATTCCTTAGCTGCTGCTGTCACGATTTTGTAGGAAACCAGCTTTATTTTTAAACAATTTTTGTAGTTGTTGGTTCTCATGATTTTGATGTATTATTTACTCTTTGCTGTGATTATATGGTCGAATTTCATTGATAGTGTACATTCGCACATGCATATTTTCCAAACTTTGGTTGGTACTTTTGAGACTGTTATTCTTTTTTTCAGTTGTTTTTTCAGGTTGATTTTTTCATCTTTTTTTCTATAGTTACCATGTATATATTGTATGGTCAGAACTGTATTTTCCAAGTTTGCACTTGTAGCTATTGCTATTTTGGCTTTGCTCTTTTGCACATGTTCGCTGCTGCTGTGTACTTTACTGCTAGCGATGCATTTTGGAATTTTGCATATGTGTATGTTGCTATTGTGGCTCTGCTCATTTGCACTAGCTCTTGCTGCTACTTTTGGCTGCCATTGAGGTTTTGCTTATTTGCACAAGCTCATGCTGCTATTTTTGGCTTGCACTTGCACTTTATTCCTTCCATCTTTGGTCTCAGTACGACATACTATCTGGCCTATGTGTGGATTTTGCTGTCGCCATGTATTTTACTGTCAGCGATGTCTTTTGCAATTTTGCACATGTCTATGCTGCTATTGTGGTTTTGCTCATTTGCACAAACCCTTGTTGCTATTCTTGGCTGCTACAGTTGTTTTGATTATTTGCACAAGCTCATGTTGCTATTTTTGGCATGCACTTGCACTTTATTCTTTTCAACTGTGGCCTCAGTATGATCCACCATCTGGCTTTTAACCTTTTTTATACATGATTCTATTGTCTTTTAGCCTGACATAGACTGGACACATTATGGTTTTTTACCAACATTAATGTATTTCATTTTACTTTATGTGGTACCCTCATTTTAACCACTTTTGCATTGCACTATGTGCTCATTTTTTGTGTACCTTCTCACTTTGACCAGTAATTCACAGTGGAAGCTGCGGTGCATTCTGCATTGGTTTATGTGGCCTAGACTCCTTGCCTGGTTACCCCTGTATTTATGATTCCAGTGCTGTCCTTGCATTGTGTGCACTTCGCACCTCATTCATTCGCCTATTTTCCCTATTTTCTTCCTTGGTTGGCTTATTTTTGCTTAACTTCCCTGGTTCCATTATGGGTATATGTATTTGTTTCTCCATTCCAACATGGCTGCCATTTAATCCATGCCCTCATGCACCCTTACTTCCACTGATACAGTAAAAGGACTACATGTTTGTATATCTAGGCTTTGGTTCTTTTTTCCTTTACGTGACCAAGTGCTCAGTTGAGTGTGAAACGCGTTGTAAGCAGGTCGTGCTCACGGGCGTCCTACCTCTGTTTCTGCTGCTTTCCCAGACGTATTTTTACACTATTTTGTGTTTATCTCATTAAATACTTTTCTATGACCTTCCTCGTGTGAGTTGCGCTCATGTATTTTTTGTGTGGATTTTTGCCTCAGGATCCGCAGAGAGTGCGGTCTCCCCTTTCTCCTCTTGTTTCTACAAAAAAAACAAAAAATAAAATAAAATAATATATATATATATATATATATATATATATATATAGGTACTGACTACACATATACTGGATGTGCACCAGGATATATATATATATATATATATATATATATATATATATATATATATATATATATATATATATATATAGGTGGGACTACACGTATACTGGATGTGCACCAGGATATATATATATATAGGTACTGACTACACATATACTGGATGTGTACCAGGATATATATAGGTACTGACTACACGTATACTGGATGTGCACCAGGATATATATATATAGGTACTGACTACACGTATACTGAATGTGCACCAGGATATATATATAGGTACTGACTACACGTATACTGGATGTGCACCAAGATACACATAGGTACTGACTACATACATACTGGATGTGCACCAGGATATATATATATATATATAGGTACTGACTACACGTATATTGGATGTGCACCAGGATATACATAGGTACTGACTACACGTATACTGGATGTGCACCAGGATATATATATATAGGTACTGACTACACATATACTGGATGCGAACCAGGATATACATAGGTACTGACTACATGTATACTGGATGTGCACCAGGATATATATATATAGGTACTGACTACACGTATACTGGATGTGCACCAGGATATACATAGGTACTGATTACACATATACTGGATGTGCACCAGGATATATATATAGGTAATGACTACATGTATACTGGATGTGCACGAGGATATATATATATAGGTACTGACTACATGTATACTGGATGTGCACCAGGATATATATATATAGGTACAGACTACACGTATACTGGATGTGCACCACGATATA